>NW_027256882.1:132691873-135515623 GCF_029215685.1 Pituophis catenifer annectens | reverse complement strand
CTGTCTGAACTACCTTGCCAGGCTGATCAATCTTGCAATTCTGAAAGTACATTTCCCACCCCACCTGTCACCTATGGTTTTCATTGTCTGGGATTAATAGCAGAAGAGCATCTAAGTTATTAAATCTCAGTGATCTCGATCCCCTCCAGTGCAGCTAGACATTGGTTTGCTTCTCATGTTCCCGTCACCTGAAAGGCTTGGATCATCTGGGTGTTAAGAAGCAGTGGTGGGATTCAGCCAGTTCGCACCACTTCGGGAGAACCGGTTGTTAACTTTTTGAACAGTTTGGTGAACTGGTTGTTGGAAGAAATTATTAGAGCAGAGAACCGGTTGTTAAATTATTTGAATCCCATCACTGTTAAGAAGTCTTGTGCAAATACAGTATCTGTACAAAGCACAAAGCGAAAACTGAAAAGGCACCAGTTCTAAACAAGTGAACAGACGAGATATGGATGTATACCAAATGGAGAGGATTCTAGATAGGTTTTCCAGCAAGCTAAGAGTGACTATATTACAATGCATTGATGTGGCTGCCTGTTTCAGGCAACAGGCAGAAGATGCCAACTGAAAGGCTCTGCTTATGTGCAAGCAGTAATTACATTCACCTCACTCATCAACAAGATTGCAATTAGAATAGTACACAACTCCTATTTTTGCATTTGTGTAGCACTCCACTTTACCCAAAGAGCTGTGATTAGCCAGCAGATGGCACCCAGAGATGGGCTGGAG
Organism: Pituophis catenifer annectens; assembly: GCF_029215685.1. NCBI lineage: Eukaryota > Metazoa > Chordata > Lepidosauria > Squamata > Colubridae > Pituophis > Pituophis catenifer. The sequence continues at coordinate 135,514,894 of NW_027256882.1, read as the reverse complement.
GTGAATCTGAAAAGGACCAACTGGGCAAGATAAAAAGGGCAAGATACGTTTTGCTCTCTAAATGAACAATTATTGCACCTTGTCAATTAATTACATGAATGGAGTGAGGGGGAAATAACCTCCCTTATTTTCTAACCCCCCCACCCCCCCGATAAGGCAGAGTATTCACTGTATAAGCAAGATGGATGTGGAAACAAGAGAAAGGGCATTTTTCAGAAGCCATGAATTGGACTCTGGATTTTTTAAAAATCCTGACATGGTCCATCAAGTAGAGCCCTTGCTGCCTTCTAGATTTTACAAGGGATGCTAGAAAATGTCCTTATTCTGATCAGAGGATGGAGAAAGAGCTAGTACATTGAATGAGGATATTACTTTCATGTGTTAATGTGTATTTTCTCCTTTGGATGTTGCAAGAGGAGACACTTTTACTTTATCTGCCATATTAGTCCTAAATATGATGTGTTTATTTTACCAAAATTCTCATCCATTTACTTTAATGCTTCTACACTACCACCATCATTTTCAATTTTCAGTTCCTCAGAAACAATTTGGAAGTTGACTTGCTGACCCATCATAGCAAGGAAAAAAGAATAACTGGATGGAAAGATGAAATATCCATTTCCCCATCTTTTAATTTCTGTGCCCCTCTTCGGTGATTCCCTCTCTACAAATCCGAGTGATTGCTCTGGAAGGGTGTATGCAAAACGAACAAAGCAGTAGTATCCTTTTATTCTGGGTTAAACTAATATGAAAGACACAACACTATAAATGGTACAAATCACATTCACTTATTCATCTGTATAGGAGGAAGAGGAATAGGATTACATCCTTTTGGGATTGCAAACAAGTCAGCATTCTAACTTCTAAAACTGAGCCACATTCACTGATACAGTGAAAGGGAACGGGGATGCAGGATTTGTGGTGGCAACTCACAGAACAAAGTGATGTACATCAACTGTATTCTTTCCATACCAACAGAATGGTAGTAGTTGGTTTTATCATTTCCCCTGAAACGAATCCTTTCCCCATTTTTACTACGGTATAGTGAAAGTCTCTGGATGGCAGCAGTGCGGCCTATATTCTCAGAGGGAAAGGAGACATGGCTATATATTATTGCAACATTTTGGCCCGTGGCCAACGAGCTAATGGAACTGAGGGTAGGAAGATTCCATGGGATTGCTCAGTTTGTGCTGTCACACCATAGAAGGGTACCAGGGATGATGAAGGTAACCCTTAGGCAACCCTCTGTATAAAGAGGCAGAAGACAATAGTGAATCAAGATTCTCCTTTCTTGAAAGCCTATTTCAGACGATTGTTGCAGTCGGCCTATGCATCAGTGATGGGATTCAAATTTTTTTACTACCGGTTCTGTGGGCGTGGCTTGGTGGGCGTGGCATGGCTTGGTGAGCGTGGCAGGGGAAGGTTACTGCAAAATCCCCATTTCCTCCTGATCAGCTGGGACTCGGGAGACAGACAATAGATGGGGGCGGGGCGAGTCAGAGGTGGTATTTACTGGTTCTCCGAACTACTCAAAATTTCCACTACCAGTTCTCCAGAACTGGTCAGAACCTGCTGAATCCCACCTCTGCTATGCATGAAGGGGCCACCCCTTTGATCAAGGTGTGCTCGCCATTGTCTACGCTATTTACAAGGATTGCATGCAGACTGGGATGCTCACAGGCAGTTGCTTGCCCAGTTTGAAGCAGGCAGGGTCTAGTTACACAGCAGCAGTGTTCAGAGACTGCAGGAAGTGGGCAGGAGATGTACAAGAAAGGCAGGACCACAACAAAATCCTTCTTCTGCGATCCATGTGTGTTTGCTTATGACTGTGGCTGGGAGATTTTTTTTTTTTTTTTTGCATAAAACTAGGAAGAGTTGTTCTCATTTAATGTTTTGAGACTTTATCGAGATGTATGGCCAGTCCAGAGCCATATACTACTACCTGTATCTGAATGTTAGAAAGGCAGGAGTGAAACAAAAAATGCCTTATTGAGGGTGCTAGCTTGCCAAATTTTGCACCAGGGAGATGTGACAAGAGACATTTCCACAGAGGCTTTGAGAAAGGAACTGGGCCCTCTAAATAGCTACTTTCAGTGAACAAAACAACCTGCTGCTAATCTGTTGTAGCTCCTAAGATACAAAGGGAAGATCCAATGGCATAAGTAGCCCAGAAGGACCCCATAATTATGCTCTCTGTATTTGACAAAACCTAGATAAATTAGATGTGCAAATAATCATATGATAATGTTTCCTCTATATGTATCTATTTTATGTATTCAATTCATGCTTATACTTATATATATTCCCTAATACGTTCTTGACAAATAAATAAAAATAAATGATCTTTCCTTTTCTTTGACTCTGCCCATTCCATACGAATGGGACATAATCTTCAGAACATATTGGAGAGGTAACTACATTTTAAAATTCTTCTAAGTTGGATCCTTGGGTTTATAAAACAGACCTTGAAAATGTATAGTTATTAAGCCATTGACTTCAACAAGATATCCCAGTGCTTTCTTAGTCCATGATTAGGCGATATCAAATAATGATATCTTTACCATCTTGCCCTCCTTTACTTCATTTGATTATGGGTACAAGCTTATTGACATCACAAACAATATCTCCAGGACATTTCAAGTGGTCCATATAAGCTAGCCTTGGCCATATCATTCTGGTTCAGAATATCAGGCCTTTTGAGTCAGGGATGGAGCAGAACGTACCTAGTATTGATCCAAATCCATGACTTCTGCAGGTTTAAAGGACTTGGGAAGAAAGTTGGGAGTGGGTTTCAGTGGAATCATGCCATTAAGGCAATAGCCAAATATCTATAGTGCAAAATATACTATAATATATTATAGTGTAATACATATAGTAAGATGGGCTCCAGCACGAGTCCAAAAGCTCGGAAGACAAAACCTCTGGACCTGGTGACTGACCCAAGTTGGATCCTACAACATTATCCTGGGACCTCTACATTCACCTTCAATCATTATAATGCATTTGGTCTTACTGTAAAAAAGAGTATAGATTAAAATTATATGAATTTGTAAAAACATTGTGAAACAGGAACTATCGTTTCCTAGAAATTGCCTTAGCAATGCAGAACAGTAAATAACAAAAGAACAGACTAACAAACTGGATTTATTTGAATAAAGATTGCATAAAGTATTTTCATTATGTGGAAGCACGTTACATTAGGTATTACATGCAACATTATTGTGGTGCTCTTTCTTGGTAATTGTAGAACAATTGCTGAAGTTGTGCTAAATGAATAAATGTAAGTAATCTAACACGGGGGTCCCCAACCCATGATCCGTGGATCGGCACTTGGCCATGGCATGCCAGAAACTGATCCGCACAAACAAGTGAAGCTCCATCTACAGGATGCAGGCAGCACATGAAACCACGTTCCTTCCGGTCCATGGAAAAACCTCTCTCCATGGAACTGATCCCTGGTGCCCAAAAGTTGGGGGCTGCTGTTCTAACAGATCTCAAAAGTGGGTCAAAGGCCCAAGAATCCAAACGTATTTAATGCACTTGTATACCATTCATTTTCAATGAATCTGTACTGCACCAGTGATGGCTAACCTTTTCTGGACCGAGTGCCCAAATTGCATGAACCCCCAAAATGCAATATGTGTGCGCCCCCACATGCGCCCACTCCACCACATTCATGTGCGCCCCCCGCATGTGCCCACCCACTGTGTATGCGTGCATGGCCCCTGCATGTGCCCCACCTCCCACACATGCGCGTGCATCCCTACATGTGCCCGTGTGTGTGTGCGTGGCCCCCGTGCATGCGCCTTGCCCCCATACATGTGCACGTGGCCCCACACATGCACCCCACCCCTGCACATGCGCAGCAGACATCCGAAGACCAGCTGGCTAGTGGGAGGCGCGCGCGCATGTGTGGCACAGCTTAGGTGATGGCTCACATGCCCACAAGGAGGGCGCTGTGTGCCACCTTGGCACCTGTGCCATAGGTTCGCCACCACTAATATATATACTCTGGAAGCTGGTGAGAAAGCAGAGAAAAAAATGAAACAGACCAAAATCCTACTCACAATATAACCATCTCATGCATTTCCTATTTCCGTGAGGTCCTCAAGCCTGCTACAAAAATAAAGTTTTAAGAGATTTTAAAGTTAGTAGACTTGGAGCTCACCTCGCCTCAAGGGTGGGGAGTATGTTCTGCAGCAGAAAAGACTCACCACCTGGTCCTGTCAGATGGAACTCTCTTGGCAAGAGAGAAGAAACCTTCTTTGTTTGCATCGTAGAAGCTGGTGGGTGGAATCAGGCTTCTTAAGGCGTTTCCCGACAGACGTCCCATCAGATGGAACTGTTTAGCAGATAGAAGCAGGATATTAAGGAGCCTCTTGCCAAGCCTGATTCCATCCACCAGCATCAAAGAAGGACCTGCTTCAGGTTTCCTCTCTCTGGTCAAGAGGTCATGGGGACATAGACCAGGAACTGGGCCTTCTTAGTAGTCTCTCCTAGTTTATGAAAAACATTCCCCATAGAGGCACAATTAGTTTCAAGCTAATTCAGGACAACCTCAAAAGAGTTTTATTTCAGAGAGCTTGAGAGCCCTAGGATGTTGCTGGTATACCTTTCGTTTCGTTTTGTTATTGTTTGTGATTGTTTTTCTCTTACAACAATATTGAATATTTTTATGTATGATGATATTCATGTGATGGGTTGTTCATGTACCCATCTGGATTTGTTCGGGCTGAGGTGGTAGTACAATTTCTATCAAATTAAGGAATGGGTAAAGATTCATCCATTCTACCCTGGAGAGTAGCACATTGCAGTTATACTACACTGTTCATTCTGTTTGCTATGGCTGTGGGGAACATTTTGTTTGCTGTAAAGCAAATTATCCATGAATTTCAGATAGGCCCCCACCTGCAAAACAAAAGGCAACCCCCCCTTTCTTTGTTTGCCACTATCATACCGTCAAGAATCTTTCACACTAACGTTTGGCACTAAACTTGATTAATTATACAATTTCATTTGTTTTCTGACTTTGATCTGGTTTGGTTGAAACTACAGCAAAGCTGTTATTTTCCTTTGGATCGCTGTGGGTCTGCAGAACTTGTTGGGCAATTTCCCATAGTTAATCCCACTTCCTGATTCCTGGCTAAGCCAGCCATTGCTCACCCCTGCCCCATCCCTAAATATATTGTTTTTAGAACTGCTCTTTCTATGTTTTTAGAAATCATCTTCTCCAATTCCAACTGAGCCACCATCTCAACATGCAACCACAATTGTAGCTACTATGAGAAGCACCTGGTTATTGAATTGCCAGCGTGGTATTTTTTCATTTTCTTAACTCACGGGAGGTTGTAACTGCAATTGAGGAATAGTAGCAAGGCCGGCATGGCATCATTAGATTATTTCAATGCATTACTTAATATGTTTAACTGACCTCCCATCAAATAGCCTCCTTTCATAGCAGTCTCTCAGATTGTTTTGCAGAGCACTGAAAAGTACACCAGAATACCACGCGCTGAAAAATACGAACAATAGAGGACCTAACAATTTATTTCATTCTTATGTAGAGTGAAGCGAAAGGATTTTTTAAAAACTCCAGAACAAATAGTTGTTCAGGTCTTGAGGGAGACTTTTCTTTGCATGCTCCAATTAGCTGGAGGGAAAGACAAGGTCTATTGACTCAGCATTTTCTGAGTCTTCTCTAAGTTTTGAGGTCAGTAGGAATGAAATCAATTGCAGGTTCCTTTCAGAGTGGAACTGGAAAATGCTGCTGTTGTAGAAATTTTCTATTTTAACAAAAAACATATTTGGAAAAGAAGTTTTTTCATTTGGATAAATACAATAACAGTGATCACTGCCCCCCCCCCCCAAACCAGGTACAAAAGTAAGAGCAAAAAGTACTTAAGAGCCGTGGTGGCGCAGTGGTTAGAATGCAGTACTGCAGGCTACTTCTGCTGACTGCTGGCTGCCAGCAGTTCAGCAGTTCGATTCTCACCAGGCTCAAGATTGACTCAGCTTTCCATCCTTCTGAGGTCAGTAAAATGAGGACCCAGATTGTTGGGGGCAATAGGCTGACTCTGTAAATCGCTTAGAGAGGGTTGTAACGCACTGTGAAACGGTATATAAGTTTAAGTGCTGTTGCTATTAAATCATATTCACTTCTACAGAATAGTAAAATTACAGAATAACTATGATGAATAGGTAGCAGTTTTGAGATGTGCTTTCTTGCTGCATAAGTAGATTACCAACGATGCATGATTTTGCTTAAAAACAAAAACAAAGAGCAGAACCCTGACTGCCAACTGCTCTGGGGTAGAGCAAATAGGATTCAGCTTGATTTGAACCTAGGGATATGGACAATCATTACTACCAACTTCTCTCCAGGGATTCAGTTACTCTACTCAGCTCAAGTCTGAGAAACTGGTGGCTCTCCATATTTTGCTATTTTGCAACTCCCAACAGCCCAAACCAGCCTACTATAGGATGCTAGGAGTGGCTGTTCAACAATATCTGGAAGCAAACAGGTTTTCCCATCAGGGTCTTAAGACAAGAAAAGGTAGAGACAAGCATGGATAATCCCTGGTGGAGTCATTTTCACTACTAAGACATCAAACTAAATTGGACAATCAAGTATGATGAACTGGAGGCTTTGTCTCTTCTTAATATCTTAGTATAAGTTCTTATTGGGGATGACAGGAATTAAACTGTTTTGTCTGTCTAGAGCAATTTATGCATTGAATACTCAATACATTCCTACATGTCATGAGAATTTCTTTTGAGTTGTATGCAAATCTTTCTGAGTTGAAGTTTTGTGAAGTGAATGCCTACGTTCCCATACATTACTTATAATTTGTAGAATGATATAAATCAAATCAAATCTTTAGGAATTGGAATTTATACCAACTGTAGCTAATAGCCCTGGAGGCTGGAAATTTTGCAGAATTATATTCCCAATGGTTAAGGAAACCTTTAATAAATAAATTGATGTTTAGCATATCTGTTCTGTTAGATATATAGTTAAATAGATAGAGATGTTAGGAATAAAATAACGAAGCTGCATATCTTTTACTTTCAAAATCGTTTAATAGTACACATTTGTCTTTGTCATTTGTAAAGTTTTACACATTAAAAAAAAAGACATTTTAATCCAATACTCCCCATTCATTTCACCTTTTGTTGCCCTGACCACATACCCAGTTTTCAATCTCTGTACCCGATATGATATAACAATAAGTTGATTATTAAATACAAAGTTCTAAAATAGTTACTAGATTGTTTATGGACATTGGTACTGTGGCTACTCTAGTAATTTTTGTGAAAGATTCTACATGGGTTATTATAGTCAGGGGGCACAGAAGGAAAGAAGGGGGCATTGTTAGCCCATAAAATTTATTTTCTTTTTCAATTGAGTACATTCTACGGAAGCCAAAAAAAAAAGTATTTATTGTTTTTTCTTCTTCCAAATTATCTACAGTTTAAATAACCTGTAATCTCTCTAAAAGTTATAGAAATACTATGTGCAATGTTTGCAAATATGGAATTTACATTGTCTTTTTTCCCCCTTTGATGTGGTAGCAAATCTTTACCCTCATAAATTACTATAACCTGGCAAAAACAGAATTGTCTCTTCTTACCAGCAGACACTAAGTCCATAGTATTAAAGTGCCGGTGTGCTTTGAAACAAACTGGATAGAACTTGCCATGGGGGATTAGGAACAGAAATAAACTTTTCGATTAATACATTTTAAAAAATAATGTCGAGCTGCAGCATTAGAGAGAGCTAGAAAGAAATCCAGTTCTAAACACACTCAGATGCACCAAAGTCTTAATGAACAAAATATATATCATATTCCTGTAAATGATGATCAAATCACATAAATTTTTTTTTCCTTCTATAATGATTACAACATTGAGTTAGCCTACTTATTTGTAGCATACATTACATCTCAGTAGGGATGTTGATTTATTTAAGATTTTTATTTGATTAAAAATGGACTTTTAAATCCAAAAGTCAGTGTCTTAAACATTCATAAATTAGCCTATTACCAAAGCTGTTAGCATAACAAAATATTCCTTTCAATAACAATAATAAAAGCTGTAACATCTCTTTCAAGATTATTCAGTTGCTTTTTTTTCCTGTAATCAAGCTTTCCAATATACTAATTTATTAATATTAGCAGAGTTCAGACCTTAAACCAGTCTCATCTGTAGAGCCCTTTTCCTACATGTCGTCCTCGTTCTTAATTTAGCATATATGTACTAAATATGTGCATAAAGCTACACAACGCAGCTGGGATCAACTATTTTAAGCTATACAACATAGAACAGACATCTCACTCGAATCATAGAAAGTATATGTTAAGCTTGTAGCTTACTTTTTAAATCACATTGACAAACTGAAGTTTATAGTACGGCTTATCATGATCAAAGACAGACTAATACACAGCTATATTAATTCCAGAATTCCATTCGTGCCATGGATGCAAGACCCTTTTGACTGGAGGTACTGGCCAATTTTTTTCTCTCCCCCAGCCACTTTCCTTTGGAAAAATCTCTTCCATAAAGAGAGAGACAACTGACCAAGAGCAAGGGATTTAATAAGGATTGCATCTATGAGCAACTACTCATCTGCCCCACCTCCTCGAAATGTGTTTAGAACTGGGCAATACATTTTAATTTACGTTTGGGAAAGCAGGAAAAAACCAAACCAAAACCTTAACATACAACCAATCTTTCTCCTAAGTCTTCATATTAAAAGGCAAGACCTCAGTTCACGTCTATTACTAAGATGCTTGGCAGGAATAAACACTGCTCTAGCGATTTCTACAAAAAAAAATAAAATAAAACTATGAACAGAATCCTTCTACAGAATCGGTGTACATCTCTTCAGAACCATTGTTTTGCTTTTTATAAAAAAGTCTAATGTTATTTAAAAAAGGCCTAACCCAAAGTTATTTAAAATTCCATGAAGATTATTGCACACACGGTAGTACTTCAATTATATTTTTCAAAAGGGCAAGTAGAAAATATTTGTATCACAAAGTATGCATGCTTTTATTTTCCTGAATGCATTAGCTTACAGTAAGTTATGTATTGATTGGTCTTTATTGAATATAATTCCATGAAGCAACTCCTTAGTTTTATTAACATTCCAACAATGCTTCCCAAGCACCGAAAATATACTAATTTTAATCCTTTTTAATTTGAGTTGTGATAGTTCCTCTCATTTCAAGCAGGCTACATTTTGCATTTTAGTTTCTTCCTAATATATTGCACTTTACCTTACCCAGAGATTGAAGGTGTAGGGCAAAACTGATTTCATATTACTAGACAACTAGTGCATATTTTAACCACTGTAGATACTGTATGTCATTAGGTTGTTTTAGCAAATTAGGCTGTTAGCAGAAGAGCTGATTCACATATTTGTGACTATGCAAAAGGTCTAGAAGAGGGGTCTAGGACAACTCGCCCCAACTAATTCACCATGGCCAATTCACCATGGCCAACTCATTGTGGGACAATTGAATGCTATATTGTTTCATTCAGTTACTTTTATTACTGGTGACCATGTTTTCATTATCAAATTATTGTAACTTTTGTATTCCTGGATTGACTTTCTTTATTTTATTATCATTGGTCACACTTATTTATGTTGTATTTTGTATTGAGTTGTCTTGTGGTGAGTTGTCCGTGCCGAGTTGACCATGGAGAGTTGTCCACGGCAAATTGGCTGTGGTGAATTGTCCCACAGGACCATATTGCCTAATTCTGATGCTTCTGCATTGCTCTGTCTCATTAACTTTATTGTCTTCGCATGTCAAATTGATCAGAGTTCCATTTTGGGAAAGCCATACTGGATGCTGTAGGTATACAGACCTTGGGGATAAACATGATGGATGAATGGGCAGATGTTCAGAGGAGCATGGTTACATGAGGGAGAGTGACAAAACAAGGGACACAATTCCTTCACTATACATAAGGTTGATTATCTGCAGCTGGCTTCGACGTAGAGAAACCAATTAAGCCAAAAACAAAGGACTAAAATCATTTAGGTCATCATATTGTGCTTTTTCCTACATTTTACATGAGAAGATCACAACGAACTAATTTGTAAGAATTGCACTAATTGCCTATATATTAAAATGATTAATAGGTTCAAGAAAAGTAGTCTAATTTAAGTTGGTGACCTGGTTAGATTTAATTTCCTACTCAATGGATTGGAATAATGACAGCGTTATAAATTGTATGTGTATAATTTTCCACAAGCAGGGTGGCACTAAAGTAAGAGTCTATTGGTATGGAGCATTTTGAAGACTTTGACAAACAACACCCCTGTACTTCAGAATGATTTAAACAATTACCAGTTGTCAAAATTCATTTGGAGTGTGTTTTTAGGACTGTCCAATGTGAGTTGATTTTATAAACATAAAGATACACATTTCAGGGTTTAAAATTATATCCTCATATTCAAACTGGGTTTTAAAATATGATTAGGGATTGTTTTCAATCAATATTTATGTTTGGTTTAGTTTCTATATTTAACAAAATGTGGTCTATATGAGTGCATGACCAAGAATATCTATTAAAGATATTCTGGGTTTAAAGCATTTATTTAGACTGCCATAGTAAATACATTTAACAGAGAGATTAAGCTGAAATCAATTATTTTAGCAAAAATATTCATGTGGCTTGAAAAGCAAGGTCATTTTATCCTATTATTATTACTTTTAAGAAAGAATAAAGGGACAATGTGATCCATTAGAAAAGAGCAATTTGGTCACATCAATACTGACAAATTCACATTTGGACTCTAAAAAGGTTCCCCAATTGTGCCAGCACAAATCTGAGGATCCTTGGATATGCACAATACTGATTTATCTGAAGAATCATGCTTTTTCTTGGACACAAGAAATCAAAGGTATGTCCAAAAACTAACTTTTTGCTGCATCTTATATTTGCCAAGTTAGGCGAGTACAAGAGAGAGCTGGAAACTGTAAAATATTCAGAGTGTTCTAACTAGATCTTCTAGTAAGAGTTTCTTTCTAGTGAAAGGGTTAATTTTTAACAGGTGAAGCCCAAGTATGCTTGTAACTAAGTTGAGAAGCTTTTGAGAAGGTCTGAAGAAATGAGTCTGTCTCAAATTATCTGATGAACTTTTTGCTTTGGACATTAAGCAACTCCAAGCCCCCCTCCCCCCCGATTTTGCTTGTTGGAAGCACCCTGGGGAGATTTCCAGGACCATGAGACCCCTGGGATGCTGCAACTGTCACAAATGCAGGCCGGTTGCTAAATGTCCAAATTTTATGGGGACACTGCAGTGATCATAAGTGCGAGGATCAATAGTAAGTGACTTTTTCAGCGCTGTCATAATTTCAAATGATCATTAAACAATTGATCGTAAGTCAAGAACTACTTGTATAAATAGAAGAGCAGCATTTTGGGATCATCTTTTCTATTAGGGCAGAAATAAAAAAAAAGTGCTGTAAAAGCACCTAATGCAAAACATCATACTACTATTGTGTAAGATCTGATGTTTCCATGGTGGCATCTGTGGAAGTCAGATGGTTACCCCCAATGCTTAATTTCTTGGAAAATAATTCTGTAGGTCATAGCATTCTAGAAAAAAGGCTTTTGACTTAAAAAGCCTTACCCCAATGGGGAATTTTTGCTGCTTATTTAGAATTAGAAAAAAAGAAATGCTTGGGGCATTTTTAATCTATTTGTTCTTCTATTCCAAGGTTAAGCTCTGGCACTGAAAATTGAGACTCCACTAAAATGGAAAAAAGATGTCTAGAACTTGGCATGGTTAATGGTTAAAGCCAAGTGAGGTTAATGCCAACTGGAATGTCAGTTTATAAGTGATCATAAGTCAGCATCATTAGAGACTCTCTAGTCTCCAGGACTATAATCTGCTAAATAAAACATCTTGACTTAAGTGGGAAAAAGAAAAGAACTGAACCTTTCTAGGATTTTTCTTTGAGAATTATTTGAATATCAAAATACAATTGGGGTATATCTCTCGTAAGCAAGGCTAGTAGAAAAAGTGTGTGTGAGGGGATTGCAATATTGCAAATCAGCATCAATTTAAGTAAAAAAAATGCATTTAATTTTGTAATTGCCAGTCTGGTTTGGCTATACAATGCCCCCTATATGGGGGGGAAAAAGCCTCATTTAATTTCTACAATTTGTTTGATGATGAAGATGGTGATGAGGAGGAAGAGGAGGAGAAGTAATCATTCTAGATGTTCTGATGATTAAATTGCCAATTAATGAAATCACTCTGGGTTGCCTCTATCTACATTTGATTGATTAGAAGTTAATGTAACTTAAAGTTCCTTCACATAAATCTCCTACTGCAAAATGTGAAGCTATTTTGAAAAATCCTCAGCATTCACCTCAGAGGACGCCTTTATGAGGCTCCAACAGGACACATTGAATGACAACAATATTCTCATTCTCTCTAGTGGGAACTACGCATTGATCAAGATACACATCCCCTTTGACTGGTCCATGTTGTGCCTGTCACAGTAGCCTGACAAGTTTAGCATATCTCATATCTGTAGGAATGTGAATTAATAGTAGAAAACTTTGCCTACTGTATCTGTGGCAAATTTGATTTTCATCCATATGATTCCCTCATTTCAGGTGTATGTCTCCGATCTTCTACCCCTTTCATAGCAGTGGGTGCCATTGAAATAAACAGAATGTACACATTTATACTATGTGTCCCAAGTCAAAGGATGTATTAGTGTTGTTAGACACTGAATATCTGCCACTACGGAGACTGAGTTTCAGGGGAGCATAGCCTTTTCCACAGAGCAATGGTTGCACTTCATAAAGATAAACAAAAATGATAGTTAAGGACTGAAGTTGCTCATATATAAGGAAATGTCCATTCTACTTGGATAAATGGGCGTGAAATGTTCCAATTGAGATGGATTTGTAAGCAGCTGCCCTTGACTCTCAGGTTAGCTTCTTCCAAAGAGAGAGTGAAAAAAGACTTTTAGGAGTAGGAAATAGCTGGAGTATCATTTTTTCCCTTCTCTTCCAACCTACCAGTGTTGGGCCCAGAGAATGTTTCTCATCCTAAGTATTCCCGCTCCATAAGATTTTGGAGATTATTATGGAAAGCCATGACAAAATATATGTATGCATATTACTGGAAGGCAGTTGAATTCTCAACGTAATGGACATTTTTGCAAATCTGTCTCTTTATACTCTGTTCATTATTTAATTTCTCTATTTTCTTTTGCTTTGCACTGTAATAAAATCCAATTTGGAAATAGATATGGCTAATCTCTGCAGAAAATAGTGGATGGTTCAGTACTTGAAATGCATTATAATTGCAACAATTCTTATTTATGGTCTATTATGGGGCACATGTTCTCTGTAATGCACTAATGGCTACATCTTGTGCTTTGCAAAAGAAAATAAAAGAAAGAATAAAGAAAAAAAGAGGGAGGGTTAAATATGTAATTTTAAAGGTCAAAATATTCATTTAAAAGAAAAATACCAACATAGTCTCAGGAATATTCTGAGGTACATAAAACAAGAGAAAATAAACCAGGTTTTTAAGCCACAAAATGTACTACATACTGCAATACTAGGTTCAATTAATTTAATAAAATAGACTATACATATAGACTCTGAACAATGTATTGCTTTTACCCAAGCAGAACTTATGCTTAAGTAAGCGTGATATAGCTTAACCATTCTTCTACCAGCTAGCTCTTTTTTAAACTTTGGATTTTTAAAAAAGTCAGTGCCATTTTAGAATAGAGAGGTTTAATTTATTACATGAGGGAGGGGAAAAAAAAACTTTTGGCACCAGTAACAGAAAAGAAACCATTTCAAGGGTCGACATCGGGTTGATCAAAGGAAAAACTAGGGAGTGTCAACAAGTCTTTCTTTGGAGTTGGAGTTATTGACAGACTGTCTGGGAGGGTGGAGTCCCCTGCATCCACGGAGTCCTTGGAGTCCCAAGATGGCGCACGTCTTCTCAGGCAAACATCTGCACTGGAAGGGGACGCGGTGCAAGACCTCCTTAGTAGCAACCTCTGTTCCTCAGGAGGGTCTATGGATATACATGGGGGGCTCATTTTTTTCTTTGGCCGTGTCCCTTGCAAGCCTTCCATTTCACTGAAGACCTGACTGATGAAGCCAGAAGAACTAGATGTGGAATGATGCTGGGGGCTGTTTTCCATGGAACAAATTTCTATGGAATGTCTCCTTTGATCGTCTAACCACGATGATGGTTTTTTAAGAAGACCTTGTGTATCTACACTGTAGCATTTCTTCAGGTCCTTCAAAGGAACATTGCCACTGTTGCCTACATTTCTCTTAGGGGTCTCAGGCTGGACCACTGATGAGGCACTCATGGCTGAACAAGTTCCTGAAGTAAAACAGCTGTTTATTTCTGATACTTCTTGGTCCATTGGATCCCCAGGTAGTTCCTGAAGAGAATCTGTACAGGCACACAAATCTGGAACATGCTTGGAGATGTTATATTGATTGCGGGAATGTTGCTGAGTGTGAACACTTGATCGGACCCAGCTAGCAGGCTCTCTTGCTTCCGAGGATGTCAAAGTGATAGAAAGGTCCTCGGTTGACGGGGCTGACAAATTGGAATCAGAGAGCTCACTCACCTCAGCGTGGAGGTTCTCTCTGCTTTCTGAACTATGAGTATCTGAAGAGTCGTTCCGTATGGCCATCTGTGCGGGAGGTATCAAAGAATCAGATGGGGAGAAACACATAGAAGTAGTATTAGTACAGGCAAGGTGCAAGATTTAAACAGCATATTAAAGATGACAACTGAATTTTAGCTTTGTGTGTGATGGATTGAAAACTCCAGCAAGCTCTTGTTTCAAGCTTTCTTTACCAGCTGCTCTCATTATGCCCTGCAGTCACATTATCTATTTTGCACATGTTGTACACTGTCCAATTCATGACATTCTGCTTTGGGATTAGCTGGAAACTCTTGCTATTTTTTAGATGTGCTCAGCCTAAATTCCCTTTCCCTTACGCTCACAAAAACTACGATAGAACTGCTTTCAGAATAGTCTATATGGCACATTTAGCTCAGTGCCTGCAGACCACCTTCAGGGACAACTGATTATGAACAGAACCCAATCAGGAGTTTTACTCTTGGAAATCCCTCTTTTAGGCATTCAGGAGCTTAAGGAGCATTGATACTGAATAAAACACGTAAATCAGTGCTCAGTGTAGTATATTACAATAGGTTTGCCTAGTACAGTAGAGCAGGGGTGTCAAACTCAATTTCTTTGAGGGCTGCATCAGGGTTGTGTTTGACCTTGGGGGCCGAGCAGGCGTGGCTGAGGTGGGCATGGCCAGCTCGATGTCCTGCAGCTCTCTGCCAATGAAAATGGAGCCCGGGAGGGCCGTGCTCTGTTTTCATTGGCAGAGGGCTTCAGGCGTCCATCGCAGCTGAAAATGGAGCTCCATTTTTGCTGGCAGAGGCACTGCAGGCTGGTCCTTCACTGTTTCCAGGGCAGCTCCACGGGCCAGATATAAGTTTTTCAAGGCATAAAATCAAGCCTAGGAAAGCTTTTATACAAACATGGCCCAGTTCATGGAAGAAGATAGAAATACATTCATGAGGGTAGGGGGTTGTTGTTGCATTTATTTCTTTTTTTAAAAAAAATCAACATTTTTAATTAAAGCTTTTACATGTTTATTAGTATTGCTTAACAGGGATAAGCTTGATAATGCTTTCTGATAAATAAAAGCATGTTGCTACAGGGTTATGAAAGTAAAAATGGTGCATAATATTTTTATTTGTTGAAATGGCACTATTATGTGTCCACGGAGACTGCTGTTAAGGTGAGCAAATAACATTTATTAGATTTACTACAAAGGTGAAGTTTAATATATTCACAGAAGACTTGTCAATATTTTTAGAAGGCTCTTGTTTCTACCACTGCAAATTATATTTAGAAGTAACCTGTCTTCCTCCAGAAAAGCAAAAGAAATGCAAGGGAGTCTTTAGGCCTGAAGGAAGATACTGAGATGGTGGGATTCCCACTGCTTGTAGAGAGGAGATGGCTGTCTGCAGGGCTTCTAGTTCCCATAGTGCTAAACCTGGCTAATCTGCCCCTTGTCAATTTTGGAGCTAGGACAGGACAAGGACTTGGAATCAGGGTGTCTGCAATCGGGTTAGTGCCTAACATTTTCAGTAGTTTTAAAGATGAAGGATGCAGTAGGTGTAAATACCCGCATTGGGCTGACACAGTATTCATTAGAAGAAAAACACTTGCAGTGCGCTGGCAGGGAACAACTCCCTGTGCAAGGCTTTTCTGTTCTTGAAAATCAGCAGATTGACTTTCACCAAGGAATTCATCACTAATTGCCAGGGCAGCCCCATGAAAATAAAGGGAAGTTGAATGGCAGGAGATTCTGGAACTATAAAAGCTGTGTCAGAACGTCAGAAGTGGTGGGTGTTTCATCATTGGAGGTTTTTAAGAAGAGACTGGACAGTCACTTGTCTGAAATGGTATAGGGTCTCCTGCTTGAGCAGGGGGCAGGACTAGAAGACCTCCAAGGTCCCTTCTGGCTCTATTCTGATTGACTGATTGCCTGATGTACAAACTGGATTCGGAGGGAAAACACACTGCTGACGTCCGGAAGGCAATGGAAAAGGCAAGGGAATTCTGGAAATGTGGGTGTGAGCGTGGCACTTACTACCATCAGTGTGGATGTGCCCGAAAGCAGTAGAATTCTGGGGGAAAATAAAAAAATGGCTGAATGAGATTTTAAATCAAAAGATCAAATGGCGACCAGAGACATGCCTGCTCGGCTCCAAACCGGAAAGTATTAAAAGAGATTTATGGTATCTTGCACTACACATCATCACAGCGGTGAGATTGGCATATGCTCAACTTTTGAAAAATCAAAATATCCCATCAGAGGAAGCTATTATAAAGAAGATTTTAGACTGTGTGGAAGCAGATAAATTGACCAAAAAATTAAAAGATAGAGATCAAACACAAATATGTTTATCTTGGGAAAAATTCTATAGGTGGCTGGAGAAGAGGAAAATATAACCCAAATTAGATGAGGAATTATATTTATTGAGAAATTTATATTATACAAGTAAAGTGAGGTCGCATAGACCTAATTGTTTTATAAAGATATGCAAGATGTTCTGTCTTCTCCAGATTATAATATAGATATACAGTACCGAATACTAGGTTATTAAGGTACTGCTTATAGGTATGCTAGTTTTGTTGGTTGTTGTTGTGTTGTCTTGTATGTTTTGTTAGTTATTTATATAATGTGTTGTTCTTTTTTTGTTTTTAATGGAAAATGTAAATAAAGATTATTTAAAAAAAAAGAAGAAAAGGCAAGGGAATTCTATGTTTGCTGCCTGTATTATACACAAGAGTTTTTAGTCTATATATAAAAGGTAAAGGTTCCCGTCGCACATATATGCTAGTCGTTCCCGACACTATGGGGTGGTGCTCATCTCAGTTTCAAAGCCGAAGAACCAGCACTGTCCGAAGACGTCTCCGTGGTCATGTGCTGACTAAATGCCAAAGGTGCACGGAATACTGTTACCTTCCCACCAAAGTGGTCCCTATTTTTCTACTTGCATTGTTTACGTGCTTTCAAACTGCTAGGTTGGCAGAAGCTGGGACAAGTAACGGGAGTTCACCCTGTTATTTATTATTATTATTATTATTATTATTATTATTATTATTATTATTATTATTAATAATAATAATAATAATAATAATAATAATAATAATAATAATAATAATTTATTGGTTATATACACACCAATAAATTGTGGATGACCCTTAAAACAATATATATATACTGGGCTGTCTCACCTGCCCAATGAAGAATTGATATGCAAACAACATTTATAGTGCAATATAGAACATATGCCCGGTTCCGAATTGGGAAAGAAATTTATCATACTTTATTTATTTATTAAATTTATTGGCCATCCATCTTACCACAGGGTAACTCTGGGCAGATGTGTATATTGTAAAAACCTAAAACGTTTGGGCTCAAATACATAAGCTGTGAGGGATCTCACGAAGAACGATGGTTCATTGAGGGCGCTTCCAAGAAAAGGTCAGCACGTAAGGATGCAATCAAATTAAGTCTTTATTCAGAAGTAAAAGTAGAGTAAAATAAGTTCCCAGGCATGGAGGCATCCATGCCTGGATTGAGCCCATGGGTCAGTCCCATAGGAGACTAGAACAAGAGCAGGGAAAAAGGGCAAAAGGGTAAAAGCAAAAGGGAGTGAGCAGCCCCTGTGCAGGGGTTCTTATAGGGGCCCCTGGCCCCTCCCATACAAGGTGTGTGAGGGGGCCGGAGGGCCATTAACTCTCCCCAATGGGGCTGCAGGGGCTGGAGCCCCTTGACCCACCAGTGGGATCAAAGGTGCCTCTTTGCCCCATCTGGTGGCCTTTGAAGAGACTGCCATGGCTGGCACAAAACACCTAACATAAGCCATCTCTCCGAGCCATCGCCTATTGCTCTTCGGGGTTCTGGCACACCGACCAGCTGGTCTTCACACGCGCGGAAGTGCCAGAAATCGAAAGAGCAGCTGCCCATTGCACATCCATGTGCCAGGATGTGCATGCATGCATGCGTGAAGACCAGCTAGCCAGTGTGCATGCACGTGCTGGAAACCGGAAGATCATCTTCCTGGCACGTGCATGGCAGTGGGCGGCTGCTCTTTTGATTTCTGGTGCTCCCATGCACATGAAGATCAGATGGCCGGCGCACCGGAACCCAGAAGAGCAAAGGGGACAGAGCTGCCAGCCAGGATGGGCGGGCTGGGGCTTCCCTCCCTCCCCACCTGAATGGACTTCTTGTGTGGCCCCACCCCTCCAGCCTGTTGCACTGACGCGCATCCATGGTCTGGAGCATCTGGCCAGCTCGGGTGCACAGGGCAGGGTTTGCTGGCTGGGTGTCTGGCTGCCCCGCCCGCTGCTCTTGCTGCTGCTAAGGGGTGGCGGCGGTTCTCACACTGCCGCTTCTGGCTGGGATGCTGGAGCAGCCAGGAGGAAAAGGAGAAGCCACCGTTGGGGAGGCAAGCTGCCCTAGGAGGGCAGGAGGAGAGTGCAGCCTTTCACACATGGAGATACTGCCGACAGGTAAGGAAGCAGCGGGAAAGTGGAGGGGCTGCACTGGCTTGTTCTTGGTGGTGGGCTGGGGAGGGGGTTTCATCCCGGCCATAGTTGGGGTGAAGTTCTTCCACCTGCTGGCCCCCCAAGCTGAGCCCCGGGAACATCGATGCCCCTTCCCTCCGAGGCTGGGAAGGGGCTCTGGCTTTCCAGCGGAGGGAGGCGTCATTCCCCACCCAATTTTTTCTCCCTGTATGGAGCTGCGGTCATCAGTGGGGATGTCCCACCACCCCAAGGGGGGCAGGCAGGGAGGCACGAGGACTCCTGAAAGGTTAGGTAGAGCCGGTCCATGCGCATTGGACAGCTGGTTTTCGTGTGCTCATGCACACCAGAAACCAGAAGAGCAGGTGGCCAACGCGCATGCACGCACCAGAAACCGGAACATCATCTGGTTTTCCAGTTTCCACTGTGCGTGCATGCGCACGCACACACACACACACTCCTATTTTGGCACTCAGTGCCAAAAAGGTTTGCCAACACTGCACTAGATGATGTAAAATCAGACAGTTCATTGAAAGAGTTGATATTGAAACTAAATCTTAAATACACAATCCAAAGATGTTTGGATAGATCAAAGGCAATAAAAAAAAGGTCCACAAAAGAGAAGGAAGTTAGATGACACAAGGAGGAGCTTACAAGAACTCAAAGAAGCAAGAAGTGACAGACAATTTATCAGTCCATCAAGATTGAATGAGCCAAGGAGGAAGTATCGGTAAATAAAATTCAGCTCCACAAAGGAATAACAAGAAACAAAGAAGTGAGAAGGAAAGAAGAGAAAGAATAAGGAGAAGAAAAGAGAGCAATAAATATTACACAGAGTAAAAAAGTGAAATATAATTTTATTGTATCACCAATACTTCATGTATAATTATCCTAACTGGAATACTTTGAAGTAAGTGAAACAATAAGATATTTACAAAAAAAAGGCTAGCCTTTTTGGAAATACTAAAATCAGTAATTAAATTTAAATAGTCAAGAGACATATTGAGAAGACCCATTTCAGGAACAAGATTCACCACAATTTCAAAGGCCTGTTGCTTGGCTACATGCATATTTAAATAAAAGTATTGGTGGATGTTTGTCTTTGGCATGAATATGCCTTTATTGTTTGTAATCACGTTTTCTATCTTGAGAATTACATTTAAATTTATGTGACCTGTCAGGGTCTGTATTTAAAACTTGGATTTGGGGAAAAAAAATTAGTTAGAATAGGGGGGAAAAAAACAGCAGACATGAAATGAATTCATAGTAAATATTATTCATGAACGATAGGAATAAATAAAATTAACTTTCTCTCTTAGGTCTCAATCATATGCTTCCACAATGCTGAGGGCAAGAGTGCCCTCCCCTGGTTTAAAACAATGGTGCATAGAAGAAATGAACTGGTCAAAATGACAGAGGGAGGCTCCTGTTGATTGGGTATGACCCCTAAACCTGGTTTCTCCCTATATTAGAGATATACCAATTCTGTACTCAGGGCCGGATTTAGATGAAAAGAGGCCCTAGGCTATTCCACTTATGAGGCCCTTTCACCTATAGTGCAAGTGTAATTTTAATTTTGCTAACAATTTGAATGTAGGCCCCTCTTGATCTTGAGGCCCTAGGCTGAAGCCTAGTTAGCCTATAGGAAAATCCGGCCCTGTCTGTACTGCCTGCAGCCATCTCATAGTCATTTTTGTAGTTCCAGAGTTCTCAGGATTGCTTCACCAAAATTCAGAAGTAAAAGAGCTGTTTTGAGTAGCATGCAGTTTTGTGTGTCTTTATAAAGGTAAAGGTCCCTTGTCCAGTCGAGTCTGACTCTAGGAGGCAGTGCTCATCTCCATTTCTTAACTGAGGGAACCAGCGTTATCCAAAAACATTTTCAATGGTCATGTTGCCAGCATGACTACACGGAATGCTGTTACCTTCCTACCAAAGTGGTACCTATTTATCTACTCGCATTTGCATGCTTTCAAACTGCTAGGTGGGCAGGAGCTGGGGCAAGGAATGGGAACTCACCCTGTTGCAAGATGCTCTAAGCCTCAAGTCTGGGTTGTCAGCTTTCCGGCTGACAAGCTCAGCAACTTTAACCACTGAGCCATGACCAGATCGCCCAATCCGGTAGTGATGGCGGTGGGTGGTTCAGAGAACCAGTAACAAAAATCCCTGCTCCCTGCCCCACAAGCCCAGCTGAGCTCCGTGATCATCAGAGGCTTTTTTTTTTTACTTTTAAAACCATTTTTTCTACAACCTCTTAGGCCGAAGGGGTTGTAGAAAAAATGCTTTTAAAAGTAAAAAAAAAAAAAGCCTCTTACATTCCATATTAAATGGAAATAGTTTGCCTTGGAAGAAAAGTTGTATTTTATTTACTTAGCAGGGAAAAGGAAGTGATGATTTTAAATAAAGTGAGCTCTAAAGTAATCTTGAATTTGTATAATATGCTAATTGAAGGAAATAAAGAGTGATCTTTTGCATTTAAGATTACAATTTTTCAATCCTAAATGCAAAAGATGTGGGTTTCAACTTTTGGGCAAATTAAAAAAAAACAGAGATAAAAATTGTAAATTTTTCAAGAGAATTCCACTGTCAAGCTGAAAGGCTTCACTGTCAAGCTGAAATGTTAAAGAATAGTAAATACACATGGAAGAAATACATCTCTTAAAAATAATATTGTGATAAATTGATGCAGTTATGCAGGTGGGTGAGCTATAGGGGGCTCAACTTCATAGCTAGGGGACATCAAGAGAGGGAACCATATAGTCAGCAGACTGAAGCAGCATTTGAGTAAATTTGGGTGTAGTCTGCCAGCAAGACTCAAGAACAAGGACTGGATCAGGATAAAGAGATCACTTCTTGCAGATATTAACGCTTTCTTCATGAAGCCATATTTATGACTTGCAAAGCCCACATTGGCCAACACAGCTATTACTATGGACCTGGTACATATATGTCCTACTCATCAGAGAGAGTGAAACCTGGACCAGTGGTGAAATCCAAATTTTTTTACTACCGGTTCTGTGGGCATGGCTTGGTGGGTGTGGCAGGGGAAAGATACTGCAAAATCCCCATTCCCTCCCCATTCCTGGAGGAAGGATATTGCAAAACCTCCATTCCCACCCCACTCTGGGGCCAGCCAGGGGTGGTATTTGCTGGGTCTCCGAACTGCTCAAAATTTCCGCTACCGGTTCTCCAGAACCTGTCAGAATCTGCTGGATTTCACCCCTGACCTGGACCCATTATTTCAACCTTTCTATTTTTTTCCCCTGCTTCTTATATAATTTTGCAATTACATCAGATAAAGCCTGCGGCCCACTAGCTTACATGTTGGGTGAAAACCAGTGAGAGGAGAGGACCACCTCGCTAACCCATCTTACCTGTCTGCGAAGTAAGCGTTCTGCACATGGGGAACGCGCAGGTGGAGCAACGTTGGACTTGCTTTCCCGGTCAAGATTGTATTGGGGCTTGAGACGGTGGAATCGATTTCTTGCAATGTGCAGAGCAGCATCGGTGCTTGCAGGCTGAGACTGCACTGACGTGGTTGACCCTGAGGAAAGGATAGGATACTTGAGAGCTTGCATCTAACAGATTCTGTTCCTTATTTTCATTTCTAATTAAATCACATTCAGATTCCCTCTAAAGTAACAAATCCTCTAAAGTAGTGAAGAGTAAGTAAGTCAGTAAGTCATGAAGCAATACATGTGACCTACTATGCCATACACCAGGGGTCAGCAACCTGCAGCTCTGGAGCCGCATGTGGCTCCTTCATCCCTCTGCTGCGGCTCCCTGTCACCCAAAATATGTGTCACAACCGCCAATGTGTGACACCCGCCGACACAATTTATTGAGCTTTTCGACCCCCAGTAGGCCAACCATGGATAAATAAGTTTTTTTATACATAGCATAAAATTAAAAAAGGATATATGCAGTGTTATCTTCATTTTAGATGTCAAAAGGGTTTTTGTGGCTCCCGGTGTTTTCTTTTCTGTGGGAAACGGATCCAAATGGCTCTTTGAGTGTTTAAGGTTGCCGACCCCTGCCATACACGAAGAGACTTAATCAGTAAGCCTCTATTTGGGGACTTACTGAAATGGCTAATTCAAGACAAGAGCAGTGATGGCTGGTTGTATCAGCAGTAAAGGAACTACACAGGCAGGCTTCAGACTCTAGAAAATCTGGAAATTCTGGAATAAGGAGCAGCTAAGAAATGGTCTAAAGAGAATGCACCCACAACTGACTAGAGATCTCATCTCTACAGCTACTTCATGTATGCGGTGTACTTGTTATTTATTCCTGGCATACACTGGTAGTCTTTGACTTACAACAGTTCCTTTAGTGACCGTTCAAAGTTACAACGGCACTGAAAAAAAGTGACATGACCTTTGCAGCATCCCCATAGTCACACAATCAACATTCAGATGCTTGACAATTGGTTCATACTTATGATGGCTGCAATGTCCTGGCACTGTGTGATCAACTTTTTTTGACCTTCTGACAAGCAAAGTAAATGGGGGAGCCAGATTCATTTATTACCCATGTTACTAACTTAACAACTGCAGTGATTCACTTAACAATGATGGCAAGAAAGGTCGTAAAATGGGACAAAATCCACTTAACAACAGAAATTTTGGGCTCAATTGTGGTTGTAAATTGAGGACTACCTGTACTTCTTATGCATTTCCTTCGAAGAGATGGGAAGACCTTTCAGATTAGGCTTTTGTTTTGATTTTTGAATGAATATGAAAAGAAGTAATTCTACTCTCAGAATTCAACCCTATAATCTAATAATACATTCTCTCTCTCTTAGAATCTTGTTTTTGATAAGGGGGGGGGGAAATCACCATTTAACCAATGGTGATGTGGCATTAGGAAGGAACTGTCACAACGTTCTAAACTTTGTTTCTGCTAACACACTCTCACAAAGGGAAAACAAATAATTGTCCTGGCTATATCTTGATTAAAATATATTTTAATATATTTGAGTCTATAATGCTATCCGGAATCAGACAGAATTCAAACACAGAAAACAAACCCAGAGGATGGTCAGATATACAATTATGCCAGTTAATCACCTGGCACAGTGTAGATGGCAGCCTCACAAAAGTGGGATGAGGAATGATGGTAGTTCCCCAGGAAACCCTGTCTTTCAGAAAACAGGCAGCAGAGATGCGTTGCCATTGCCTTCCCTCATTGAAGATGTCCCTAGACTTCCAACATATCAGTGCCAAGTATAGAAATAAGTAGAAATTGGAAAGGAATGACCAGCGGAGAAGCAGTAGCCAACAGGGCACAGATGTGGTGGTTTGTTGTAGAGAAACAAATCCTTCCTTTTCTGACATTTTGTTCAAAATCAGAACTTTTCCTCCACAGATCAGAGTTTCATTTTCAAATATTCCATATTCTTCCAAACCAGGACTTTTCTAAAATAGAGCAGTGCAGTTTTTTCTAAATTCCCAATTGAATTATGCTTCTGGCTTTTGTGCATTCATGTAAAGTTCAAAACAGTCACATGAACTGCTAAATTCTTTAGGTTGCAAGTGAAATCACCTTGCCACCTCCAATAAGTAATATATTACAGAAAGAAGTATGATGTGGGGCAATCTCATATTCTCTTGCTCAGTTTCTGGTTTACAGAGAAAAGGTGGACATGCAGGGTGAATACAGGTTTCCTGTGGATGCTTCTACTACATTCTCTGGCTAACTTCTTATTTCCAGATCTAGGATTGAAACGTTTGCAGCGCACAGAACCTTATACTTTCCCCTACAAGATCCAACATGAAGTTTTTGTGAAAAAAAGCAATTAGAAAAAAATAATTCATTTTATCTGGACCATCTCCCACAGAAAGAACCTCATTTGTCCTGGACTGTTTCCCAGAATATCTGTCCTATTATGCAGGATTATTGAAACAAATAACTTTTGCAAAGGCCAAGTTTACTTAACATTCTTTTCCAACTTGAAATCTCATGTTAATCTTATTAACGTAATTGGTGATATATGGCCTTAAGTAACCACATAGCATTTTAGAGAATTGCATATTAATAAATAGAGGTCATTGCATTCAGTCCTGAAAGTCAATTTTTTCAAAGATGCTAAGTGTCAAACCAGAGGTGGCTCTGTTTTGGTCAGAAGTCAGGCTTCATGTCTGGCACATCTGTGAAATTAGGTTAGATGCCCATGTGATATTAGTGTGAGGGTTCTGGGTCCCCCTGTCTCTTTATTTATTAGCCTAATACACTATACTGTATTAGGCTAACAAATGACGAAGAAGTTTAATCCTTCCCACATAACTTTGTTTCTTTTTTTTCATTTCTAAATTTCTTGAATGTTCTGCAAACTACAGATTTATACCTTGAATGGAACTATAGAAAGAATTTTTGCATCTTGCTGATGTGTAAAGGTGCTACAAACAGTTAAAATGAACATAACATTATCATTTGTAATCATGAAATAGCCTGATTTCTGATTCACATGCTTCGATTTCCTACTTGAGGAAGTAACTCAAAGAGCCCCTAATCCATTTCTGGGTTATGAAATACATATATATGTTTTCATTTTGGCAATTGCCAAAGGCTTGCAATTGCTTTCATAAACAGAGAGGAAAGAAGTCTAGAGAAAAATATTCACAAACAAAGACTGCATAGTCTAGTTGGAGCTTACATTCATGGATTCCCCCCCTCCCCATTTTACACTATATAGATTTGATTCCAAGTGAACAATCTCATCTCATTTTTTCCCCTGCCTATTCTCAGTGGTCATCCACATCTGAACTGTATTATTTGCTTTCTACTGCAGGCGTGGATTCCCAAAATCGAATGCTCCCTCTTTTGCCAATCGGCATATACACACAAGTGTGTCCATCCTCACCATTCTTTTCATACAAACTAGTCTTAGAGAGCCAGCTTGGTGTAGTAGTTAAGGCACCAGGCTATAAACCAGGGGTGGTATTCTACCGGTAGCTCTGACAATCAGGTCGGCTCACCCATCTGCCCCTGCACTTTGTTTACCTTTATCTTCTCAGCTGATTGGCGCAGTAGAGCGGATTGCCGTGCCTCAGCTGTGTTACTCCCAAGTGGTAACACCAGTGGTGGATTTCAAAATTTTTTACTACTGGTTCTGTGGGCGTGGCTTGGTGGGCATGGCAGGGGAAGGATACTATAAAATCTCCATTCCCTCCCCAATCCAGGGAAGGATGCTGTAAAATCTCCATTCCCTCCCCAATCGAGGGGAAGGTTACTGCAAAATCCCCATTTCTTCCTGATCAGCTGGGACTTGGGAGGTAGAGAATAGATGGGGGCGGGGCCAGTCAGAATTCTTATAACCGGTTCTCTGAACTACTCAAAATGTCCGCTACCGGTTCTCCAGAACTGGTCAGAACCTGCTGAAACCCACCTCTGGGTAACACAGAAGGTTAGTATTTGTAAAACTGTGCATGCGCGTGCAGTGCACGTTAGGCGTGCAAGTGCGTGAAGCATGCGCAAAACACGTGACCACCAAACTGGTTGTTAAACTGGCAGGATCCCACCACTACATAAACTAAGAGACTGTGAGGCCTAGTTTGGTCTTAGGCATAAAGCCATATGGACCATTCTCTTGGGCCAATCTCTCTACCAGCCCTTGAAAGAAGAAGGCAAGGGCAAATCAATTCTGAAAAACCTTGCCAGGAGTCCAGGCACTCTGAAGGCACGCGCACGCATGCATATGCACGCACACACACAGTGTCTTACTCAAGTATTTTGACTCGGTGTTTAATGAACCCATAACACTGCTTCCCTGGTCCCCTGAGACATTTTTCTCTACCACAAGGAAACACGTGTGATGATGACCTGAGGCATCTTAAGAACTTGCAGCGCTTCCCCGGTACCATTTCTATTACTTTCCAGAGACCTTCTCGACTCTGAAGTTGGCTTTCTGGAGTTTGGGCTGAGAAGGATGCACAATAGAGATGGCAGACTCTAGTCTAAGAAGTTCCCACAGACATTCTTAAGGAATAAACGTGGTTTTACAGATTAAGTGAAACATAGACTTTGTTTAGAAGTGCACCTTCTGCTTGGAAAAATGAGCCAAATAATGGTAGAAAACATCCCAGAGGAGATGGACAGACTGTGCATCAGGCAGGGGTCTCCAACTTGCCACTATCATTTTGAGATTAATTTGCCAATATAATTTTGAGATTAGGCAAACTACGGCAGATCTTATCCTTCCGTATATAATCTAGCAATGGATGGGATGAGAAGGAAATTATTTCAGTTTTTATGGCTACTTGTTCTTCCATTCCACCATCATTCCAAATCTTTAGTGACATAAACAAAATGGGCTGCTTCTGAAAACAAATAAACACAGAATATGTAAACTCTGACTTGCTTTTAAAATACTGAAAGATATTTTAAAGGTATTCTTCTGGAAGAAGCCCATCTTCCACTGAATTTCACGGGTGGCAACTATTTTTTGGTGAATGCTGAATGAAAAAGACCAACAGATAGTCCTCGACTTATGACCACAATTGAGCCCAGAGTTTATGTTGCTAAGTGAGAAATTTGTTAAGTGAGTTTTGCCCCATTTTACCAATTTTCTTGCCATGTTTGTTAAACAAATTACTGCAGTTGCTAAATTAGTAACATGGTTGTTAAGTGAATCTGGCTTCCCCATTGACTTTGCTTGTTAGAAGGTCACAAAGGGGGATCACATGACCTTAGGACACTGCAACCGTCGTAAGTATGAACAAGTTGTCAAGCCTTCGAATGTAAATCACATGACCATGGGGATGCTGCAATGGTCATAAATCTGAAAAATGGTCATAAGTCACTTTTTTCAGTGCCGTTGTAACTTGGAATGTTCACTAAATGAAATGTTGTAAGTTGAGAACTACCTGTATTTTGTTTTGGAAGCAATTAAGAGCCATTTGATGCCATGGGTAGTAGGGATCTCTTTTTTGCTGAGAGTCTTCATATTGATTATTGGGAATTTTTATTTTTCCAGGAATTTGAGGACACCATTTTAGAGTTTGGTGTATCATGTCCCAAGTATTATGGGAAAACAGAATATTGTTCTACTGGGACTTTAACTGCTGTATTTATTATGGTTTTTATTACTATATGAAATACGTTGCTACTTTTTTATTTTATCCTGTATTGCCAATAAATTTATACACTGCCTAGGGAACTGTGATTCATGGTTGGTTTATAAATATCATTTATATTCATATGCAAATATAAATTATGGATACTCTAGTATTTTTTTTAAAAAAAATATGCTATGTCTACATGTTAGTTTATCTTCATTATAAAACTTGACTTTTCTATTGAATTACGAACTAGGCTGATATTGCATAAGGCTCTAGTGTTGTTTTTTAGATTTAGTTTTTGTTGTGCTGCCCTGAAATCAAGCTTGATTCCTTGATTTTGACATTCTACACATGGATCATTTTATGAACTCTTAAGTTATGCTATGTTGAATATTGCATGTGATTTTACATTATTTTATGCTCAGCTTAAAGTGTCAAGGTACGCTTTCTTTGCTTAATATCTATAGTTTCAGCATTTTTATTCCTGCTGCTAAACAGCAAATGTTCTCATTAATATGCAAATGTTAATATCCCTTCCACTAACCTCTTCACATATTGTACCATTCTGAACAGTATTCTCAAGTGCTGGGTTATGGCACTTGGCAATAAATTCTCCTTGATACTGAAATGGGCTTTTTGGGAAATGGTTGAGGAAAGAAACTAGTTTCTCTCCTCAAAATACCCTAGGATTTTTGTTAAGAAAGTCTTAGTTCTTCTTCCTGGGATTTTAATAAGATTGCTCTTCATTGCAGAGAGCAGAGAGGTGATTGTGCAATTTCAACACTTTAGAAAAATGAATACTGTACAGATGTTGTCCTATCACTTCACATTACTACTAAGCAGTGGTGGGATTCAACTGATTTGGGCGAACCTGTAGTTACTGTATTTTTCAGAATATAAGACACACCGGAGTATAAGACGCACCTACCTTTTTTGGTGAGGAAAAGAAGAAAAAGAAATCTCCCTCTGCCTCTGCGCAATTTTGTCTCGTTGTAGCAAACAGCCTGCTTTACTTTCATTTTCTTTTTCAGCATAGCTTGATTAGCACAAGGAGAAAAAAAAAAATTGCTCCAGCAATTTACCTCTTTGCAGCAAGTAGCAGAGTCCTGCGCAAAACAGCTGAGAGCAAATCAGCTGAGAGTCGGGAGGCCGATCCAATCAACTGGTGCTAATTAGGCTGTGCTGAAGCTGAAAGGAGCTGTTTTTTCTTTCTGTTTCCTTGGAAGGAAGTAACGGCTGGGAGGCAGAGGCCAAAGGGTGGGGGCCAGTGGGTGGGCGGGGCTACATTTGGTGTATAAGATGCACCTAAATTTTCACCCCCTTTTAGGGGGGGGGGAAAGGTGCGTCTTATACTCTGAAAAATACGGTAAATTGCTGGCTGGCCCCTCTCCTTCCTGCTCCTTCCAGGAGTTCCCACATGCCCCATTTTGGCTCCCAGGTAAGTGCAGGGAGACCTCCTAGGCTCAAAACATAGGGTGCAGGGGGGTGCAGCATGGCCCCCCACGGCCCATTTTTGCTCCCAGGAGGCTGCAGGGAGGCCTACTAGGCCCAAAACGGGGCATGTGGATTGTGCGGCGTGGCCCTCCCGTGGCCTGTTTTTGCTCCCAGGGGGATGCAGGAGGCCGAGTACTGCCTGTCACACCCCTGGCCATGCCCACCATGGCCACACCCAACCAGCCGGTCATTAGGGCAGAGAACCGGTTGTTAAATTATTTGAATCCAACCACTGATGCTAAGAGAGAGCAGTACTCAGTTTGAAACAAGTGAGAGTGGCCAATGAAGGGCTGCCACACACAATAACAGTCCTGCATCACTCCCTGTTCTCATCCTGTACTATTATTTGAGATGCAATCTGATTGCTGTTGTATATTTTTCTTCTCCACCTATTCCGCCGCTCTGTGCTGGGTCAGGCAGAATTTGCAGCAGTGCCACAGCGACATTCACAGCTTTCATTGTGTTAGGAAGAAGGGGTGGCAATGTTACATGGGAGCCTTAGGTTTTTTTTGGTGATGTCCTAGCATCTGCTGTAAATTAATCTAGCAAGTTTGAGTTCCAATTTTCACGTCTTAAAAAGGGTGTATACCTAAGATATTTCAAAATGGAAAAAACAAGTGATGGCATGAAATGACTTGATGAATATACTTACAGCAGTGAAGGACAAGTTTAACCATCAAAAGATTTTGAGCAAGGAGCCATCCCTAAAAAAGATTAGGCTCTTTTAAAAAATAAGGGCCTTTCTCTAAGTTACATGGGTGTATGGTTCAAGGAAAAAGCTGTTTCAGGTGGGCCAATTTGGAGTGGTAAAACAGCATGAGACAGGTGGTTTTCCATTCTTCCCTGGTCTAAATAGTTGCCATGCTATTTCAAATAGAACTTTGTAGAAAAGATTTTAGCAGAGAAGTAGCAATAAATTAAGCATTCCTGCCATCTTGTCCTCATCATCCATTTCCATTTCAAGTCAGTCAAGATTTGTATGGATTTATGCACAAGGCCCATTCAATTCGGCAAAGGGAGTTAGCTGTTAGTTTCTGATCCAGAATTTCAGTCTCAGCACTAGACTCTTCCATACAGCTTGCAAATTATATCCAAGGCTAACAAAAGCAAACACTTTCATAAAGCTCTAGCTGGAAAACCACATATGCATGTATTGGTTTTTTTTAAATTTTTTCCCCCAGGCAAATGCTTTGTACCTGATTGAGATTTTTGATGAGATGAGTTTTTTTCTCCCAAGGAAGCATCATAGGGGCCAGCATCTGGAGCCTGAAACATATAACTGTCATTCGGCAGAGAGTGGGTGCGGCCCACAGAAGTCTTCCCTACTCTCAGCAGATCCTGGTTTGATGAGAGAATCAGGGGGTCATTAATGGAAGGAAGATCAGTCTAAAAAAAAGAAAAAGAGAGAAAGAGAATGTCACAGAAGTTGAAAAAAATCATGTGTTTATTGGAACTGTGGCGACAACCACTGCAACAGACATGAGATGTGGTGAGCATGCAATTTATTAGGCTGTACAACTTCTAGTATAACCAAATGAAATTGCACAAATGAGTTGACCAGGAAGCAATAATCCTACATTTTTACTATTACTAAAGCACCACACATAGAATGAACCACATTAAGAACAAAATATACAATACAGGGGAACAGAGAAACAACATTACAACAATAAACCATGACTATTTCGGGATTAATTGAACAAGCATCATGCCTCAAGGCTTGGTTAACAATTGCATGCTTTGCCAAACTTTAGTCCTTTCAATGTGTAATACAAATCTTTTCAATCTCTTCCTGCTCAAAGGAAGCTTTTGCAGGAATCCGTTCATAATTCTAGTTAATTTTCTTAACAAAACAGGGAGCTACATTTGTCTATAGAATGCATATTCTGTTTGTGACCTTGATTTTGTATTGCTAAAAAAATGCCTGCATGTAAAAGCAGAATTACAAAGGAGCACTGATAATGTATTTTCAACAATAAGGAAAATACATTTTAAAATTTAAAAAAATCTAAATAATAAAAATGTACTGTTACAAAAGTCTCTGGTCTCATTCCAGTTTTCATAATAACTGAAAACTGATCTGTTAGAAAATCTTGTAATGATTTTCTAATCTAATTCATAGTGAAACAAAATATAAATAGCGTACATATTATGCAGTAGATTTAAGCAATAGTTTTTAATTTCTCTAATACATAGAACTAATTTAACTCTGGTTTCAATTAAGGATTTAGATATTAGATTCATCTATAGCTAATGATTCAGATAAACATAGTTAAATGCATTGTACACTACTACCAAGTCTTTTTTTTATTTCTTAAATTAGATGATATCCTAATTCAATTAAAATCAGTTGAATTGCTATATCAATTATCTTTCCCTCCCTACTGCAGTGATATATTTCATTTCATGGCAAAAAGTGGGCTATGCCCAGACAGCTTCAATGAATATATGTGCAATTTGTGGAAATTCATTTGACAAGATGAAATTGACATTCATTATGGTTTGGATATATCTATACCAGCTGCTCCATCTGTTGTCTACATATAGTATTTTTTTTAAAAAAAAACTTTTATTATCTTTGCTTTTCTGCATACATTTGCTCTTCTAACAATACTGTCAGCCTGAGCAGACACAGGTTTAATTCCAAATAGGTGTTTTATCACTTTGCTTTTCAGAACCATTCCTACTTTCCCCATGGTTTCCTTTGTCTTAGCAGAAATAGAAATCTGTTAAAATCTGTTAAGATAGGATAGATGGACTAGTTGCAGGTTGTCATTCGGTTTGGCATCTAGAATGTTCTTCTTTCTGAAAAAACTTTAAGATACCTAAGAATAGATGTACTACTCATTACTAACTTAAGACCCATTAATTTCAATAAGCCATGATATGATTTAGTCTGGATCCAACCCAATCTTTTAGAACTTATTGATTTTTCAAAAAATAAAAAAGAAAAGAAAAGAATGCATCACGTGTTCTTAGATATTTAACTTTGCCAAATTATAGAACTGTAAAATAATTGGATACTGTACAATTTGAAACAAGAGCGAAAGTTTCCATGGAGATTAGTAAATTAGTCAATATAAATAAACCGTTAATAATAAATACAACAAGCTCTTGGGTCTTGTTGGAGTAAGAATGACTTGATAGCTTAGATGAAAAGCAATACAGAATGTTTCCCGTTGTTGTATTTAAACTCGGATCTTAATTAGTAGCAGTTTTATGAAGAACTCACTTTTTTACAACTAAATCATATGAGAAAACACAGTGGGATAAGGAGTTAGATTAAGTCTAAATATTATAAACCACCCATAACATTTGCTAATTTAATAAACTGTGAAACACAGTTGGTGCAGTTATACCTATGGTTCCCGATGAAGAAATAAAACTCATTTTATATTTGTGATATAGCTTAAACTGGCTTTAAAAAAAAAGATGAATTTTGTAATATACTGAACTCTTCCAAAATATTTTAAAAATTAAAGGGCCACATTTTAAAAACTTTCTCAAGCTTTTCTCAATTGTATGATAGTGCTCAAAGGTTTTTTTACATTATGTAATAACATAAAAGCAATTCCAATTAAAGCAATTTGAATTATTAATATTGAAAGTATGCATTCTTAAATAATATTTACATTTGTTTACAAGCTTCTAGAGTTTGTCTGAAGTAAGAGGCCGTGATAATTTTGCCAAGTGAATGGATTGACTTCTAATTTGATGGAAATAATCTATGGGACTTTAGAGTTTGCCAGAGTCATAATCCTACTTTATGATTTATCTTGATAGACAGTAAAATGCTCCCCTTCATTTAGTATCTCATTTTGAATGGAAATTCACCATTCGAAAACTTTCACCGAAGCCTTCTAAATCTTTTGCAAATGATACCATGAAGCATGATGGGAAATATTGTCACGGTTTAAAAGGGATGCGTCCCACATAAGTAATAACTGTTATGGCAATCTACTAGAATGATAAGAGAATTCATCAACACAAAGGTAGATATGTGAACAAGAGTAAAATAAGAATGGATCCACTTAATGCTGGGAAGGAGTTATGCCTGTTGTACAGCAGAAATAAAGCATTTGATTGCTATTAAGCAGCTAATAATATTTAATGTTTCAGGAGGAGATGGTTAAAGCAGGGCTCAAAATACTGGTAAACTATGTCTCACAATGTTTTAAAAAGCCATTCTTGATTAAAAACTTGAGAGTGTAAGTTGAGAAAACTGTAAAAGGCTTTGCCTGCCAAACGTCCTAGACACCTGCTTGTAGCACAGTTTGGATTCAAAAATGGGATCGTTATAGCATGACATTTTCCACATATCTGTAAGCAATGCAATCACTTTAATGTTGCTTGATGTACTTTTCAAGAGAATCTGAATTTCTTAGTGGCTGATACCCATAATAAAGAGTACAAATACACCTCAGAGGTAGTATTGAGGGTAATCCCAATGGAATAAATTTCTCTATGCTAATAAAAGGTTAAGAACTGCTCATCTGAAAATGCCATAGCTGTTATTACCCTCTTGATAACAGTATTTAGAACCCTGTAAACATCATAAAATACAGCAACCAGTGTATGTACATTGCTCTCCAGGGCATTAAGTAAGAGTGTGTTATTATCATCAGGTAAAGAGTCATCCGTCAGAGCTAAGGACCAGGAATTTTCAGAGAGAATATCTGACGTCAGAGACAAAGCCTCCATCTCAGCTAGAGGGATCTAAACAAGGGAGAGATGATCAAACATAAGAAACCAGGACACATATACATGTCTTTTGAGAAAAAGAAAGCTATTCCCACAATCATTATCCTTTAAACACGGAGGTGCTTCCCCTGCTATTAAGTGCATTTATGCCATGCTCATTATTGTGTAGCTAGGATCACCAGGAAAAGCAACTAAACTTTTTTCCCTCCCTTCTTCCCTTTTTTTCTAATTCTTTTAACCAGGCTTACAAATAAGCAAAATGGAAACCACAAACTGCACCGATAATACTGTTGTTGAGGGATCAAAGGGCCGGCATCTCCGGAACGTTTAAAAACCATCCTAATTACATTTAAATGATACATTATTTTCAGAAATATAATTCTATAGCTCTGAATTTCAAAATACCAGGGCAAAACTGTCTTTCTGGTAGTCACCGATGTTTTCAGGGTTTTTTTTGCTATAAAGAATTTATCAAACTGAGGAACAAGGAACTATACAATTAAATCTGATTCCACCTAAAAAGGCTATGATCTCCCATTTTTTGAACAGAAGGAACCCTGGGCTTTATCACAGGGCTTGGCAACACAGAGCCTTTGTGTGTCAGCATAACTACTATTCCCCAGATTGTGCAACTCACTCTAGTTAAAATGATTTTGAAGCAGCGTTGAAACAATTTGAATTTAAAAGTTGCACAACTCTTCAAATTAGGAATCTCATGAGATTTTGGCTTTTTCTTTGTTGGAGAAGAAGCACCTGGCATCACACAAGATCAAGTCTCTGGAATCTGAAAGAGTTGCCAATCCTTGCCTTCTGAAAGCTTTACTGTCCCAGGTTCAGTAGGACCATTGTAACGTAGCATAAGAACTCTTACCACAACACACTGCATCTAGTAGTCTATGTATTTAAGTGTCAAGTGTTCAATGTAATCTTTTTAAAAATTTTATGTCACAAAAGCTAAACATCAGATAGGAGATCTAAAATGACTTAGCAATTATGATTTCATTGATTCTTTAATTTTATATACAACGGGTAGGTGAAATTAATACTCAAAACTGGAATTCATATACCGAGCACCGTGTTTTCTATGAAGAGTAATGTTTTTTTCAAGCCCATTTTTGCCAGGAGACAGGCAATTTCAAGAAACAAACAAACAAACAAACAAAAATAAAGATGAACTCTCCATTCCAAGTCTCAAGGTCAAGGGGAGATAGATTACACACCCCTTTAATCACACCAACAGCATGGTTAAAGGCAGGACACATAGAGAACTACAGAAATGACCTTGGAGAAGGAATGTAGAAGTCAGCGAAACATGAACTAACCTAGGAAATGAAGAAAGGGTTAGAAAGAAACTTGAAGTGATTCTGCCTTGATTCTCTTCAGCATAAGAGGAAAGGAAGGGAAATACTGTCAGGCTTTCAAGATTGTTACTACCGTATATCCTATATCAATAAAGGGCTCCAGTTTATGTTTCCTGCCCTGATCTACCTTGAAAGTCTGAGTGAATATTCTTCAATTATTTCGTGCATATCTAATAAACCTATGTCTTAAATTTACTTATTTATACCTCACCTTTATTATTTTTTATAAACAATTCAAGGTAGTGAACACATCTAATACTCCTTCTATTTTCCCTACAACAAGAACCCTGTGAGGTAAATTGGTCTGAGAGTGACTGGCCCAAGGTCAGCCAGTTGATTTACATGGCTAAGGCAGGGCTAGAACTCAGTCTCCCAGTTTCTAGCCTGGTGCCTTAATCACTAAATCAAACTGGCTTTCTCTATATCTTATATCTCTTAAATTTTACTCCCATTGATATAAAAAAATGCCTCCCAGCAATTGTTTGAAAAAAATAATGTTTCAAAATAGATTGTTTCAAGATTAGATTGGCCAGACTCTTAATTTGTTTTATCAAAAAATTGAGGCACATATTTAAGTTTCAAGGTGTTTGATTTGAAGCACCATTTGATTCAATATTAGGCCAGAAACTATAAGCTAAGTTAGTTTCTTCTACTGTAGATTATTACACTATAAGAAAATATCTATATGAAAGTCCGATGTACCTCTCCAAATTGTATCTCCAACCCTAGTTTTCAAGAAGGAAACAAGCAAAGATATATACTTGTTCCCATTACTTAATCTTTATATTAATTCTATTACTCAAGTTGAATAATAATATCTTCCATTATTCGTGAATTAGCCTGTGGCTATATAACTGACAATGCAGTGACTTTATCCTTATCCCAGTTGGACCTAAGATAGAGTTTACAATTAACAATGTACTATAACAAAGAAAAGTTAAATAACTATTACACGAAAACAAAAGATTCTTGGTAATCTTTACCAAGACACGTAGCAGATAAATATATAACTGGAAGATAAATAACCTCACCATTGAGCAAGTGAAAGATTTTAAACACGTAGAAGTTATCTTCCAAACCCTCTTTAATGTGGAAGAACCAAATGAACATGTGAAAAAAAAAAAACTCAATTTGCCAGCAGTAAAGGCAATAATTTTGTCCCTGAAGCAGTAAAAGCCTTTAAGGCAAAGGTACTAATCCTGATGCTTTATGGTGCACACACAGCATTAGAAACAGTCCAGGCTAAATTTATAATAGTGATGTTTCACGTCCATTGCTGCATTCCAATGCTTTTCCAGATTGCAATTAGGTTTCTGATATAGAGGCATGTATGAGAACTTGTCAGCTAAAATATTGGCTAAAAGTAAATTGCATAGAAGACTCTTATGCACCCTTAATTCTTATGGGCAAGTTCATTTCCCCTTGGAAAAATATAGTTATAGATTTAAATTACCATGGTTTTTCACTTCATTTTTTTAAATTCAACAAAGATAGAGCAGAATGACATCAAAAATAAGTTCTGTGCACTTGAAACTAATCTACAGAGGCATAGAATTCTAGCAGTGTACCATTATAAGCACCGTCTGTGCAGGAGATTGTTTAAGGTAGTTAATTGCTTTACTAATATTTTGTATGTTCAGCACACAATAGCTTTTTTACAAGTTATACTTTATGCCATGTCATCCACGATTCTGAACTGCAGGTACAATAATATCCTTCTCTAAGACTGTCTGTATCCCTATTTGAAAAAAATCTAGAGTATGAATTCTGCATGTCTTGTATTGTTCCAGTTAGCAATTTTGGCTCTCTATATTAATACAGGTGTAAACTGGTTGACTGGATTGACTGAAGAGAAGAAAATCTTTGTTTCCTGTTAATTTCTCATTTCCCCGAAATATGTAAGAAAGTTGCTGAATTTCACTCAATGATAATTGCTGTAAGGAGGATTTGGAGTCCAAGAATAGAATTGTTAACTCAAAATTACTATACTTTATAAAGGATTTCCTACAAATTCTGATTTGGTAGTAAATGGACCTGAGATTGAGAACTAAGTACCACAACAATTTGAAGAAGACAGATTATCATGCTATCATCAATAAAAATTAAAATAATAATTTTTTATTGTCACTTAGGACAAACATTTTGGAAATGGACAGTACAGAAGCTATCTTGAAAATTTCCTCTCAACTCCCCTCTGGCCCATGGAAAATAGCTAGATATAATGGTATATGAGAATGACCTTGGGAGATGAGGGAAAGAGATGCTGCCTAGCGAACAATCAGATAAAGAGGGTGGGGGCTGTAGCTGAATAAAGAGCAGAAAAAAGAAGAAAGGATTTGCCTAACTTATCAGGCAGTAAAAAGTAATGGTGGGAGAGCTGTACATTTGGACTTGCAAGGTTCCGTTAACGTAGCCTTACAATAAAGTAGAGTTAGCTGATCTTGTTATGTTTCCTCTCTGCTCTGTTTGGGTGGCTGACATTATCTTAAATTATTCTTGGAAATGAAGCTTCCAGACTGATATTAGTACTTGTTACTTCAGCTGATAAAAATGAAAGTTGATTTCGTGAGTATATTTCAGAACTATTATATTTATTCTCTACAGTGAAGGCCAATCTACTAGCACAGATATATGGAGCCGGGATCATATAGTCTCCACTACGTTGTAAATTGCTGCATTATAATAATTTTGCCTTATCATCAGGATCAAAAAATGTTATAATTTTATTGGAGAAGGAGTGGCCCAGCCAGGGGGAGGAGTCAAGTGAGGATTTAGTCTGGAATCTTTACCTAGGCATAAGAGGGCAAGTTTTAATCCTGCTTGAAAGCCATTGAACTTTATCTAGTCTGACCCAGGTGCAAACTACCAGTCTGCTGTGAAATAGGCACTTTCACATGTGGGTCTGGTTGTTCGCTCCTGACAAATGTTCTGTTATTTAGTGAGCTGACAAACTTTGAAAAGGCTAATAGTAGGAACTTTGGAGAGCAAGTTTGGTGTAGGATTAGGGCACCAGGCTAGAAACCTGGAGACTGTAAATTGTACTGCTGCCTTAGGCACAAAGCCAGCTAGGTGATCTTGGGCTAGTTATTTTTTCTCAGCCCTTGGAAGGAAGCTGAAGCATCACTTTTGAAAAACATTGCCGAGAAAACTGCAGGGACTTGTCTAAGCAGTCTCTGAGAATCGGACATGATTGAATGAGAAGAAAAGAAATCTTAACTCATGTTTAATTTAATCATTTAAATTAGTTGGTTTCAGTAACTTGGAGTTGATAAAAAAGCTTTTTTTCTCACCTAGGAAAGAAGTACTCTTCTGTGATTATACCTTTTAGAATATCTGTATGCATCATTTAAGGGAAAATCTAAGACTTGCTTCAGGAGTTTTTTCCTTATCCATCTGCAAATTTAATTCAATGATCAATCAAACTATAATTAATATACCAAGGTATCTTTAATCAGAACTACTAGGAAATCTTACTGGCAGATTGATGTTTCATTAAGCAAACTAAATCTCTTTACAGGAATAAAATAAATACATGTTCTCAACCGGTAGCTCACACATGGAAGGTGGGGAGAAATTATAAGAGAGGGATGGCATTTAAATGTGATCATTCTATTTCAGAGTTTTAATGATCTTTAAAAAATAAAAATCTCAAAAATGATCGGAAATTATTGGAATCTGTGCTATCTGTTTTCAACATTTATGATCAAGGAGAGTTCTAAGGGCTACCAGAAAGAAAATTTAAGTATCATATGCCTGTCCCCACCCCTAAGAGAAACTTTCTTTGTGGTCTTACATAACACAACAGATATAAATGCATATGAAATAAGAATGTTTTTTAAAAATAATATGTTTTTAAGGACAATTGGGTTTGCAAAGAATTGTTGCAAATATTGCAGTTTCAAAAACTGCAATCAAGAAACTGGGTTAGTGGGAAAAACAGTGGGAAAAGGTTACAGGTGGAGCACTTTGGACAAGGACATTGAATCTTATCAGATTCTAATATATTGCTACAAAGGCTCCCACAAAGCTTGTTGAATGAAGAAACAAAGCTTACAGCAATTTTGTAAACTCTCAGTACTATAGTAACACAGAGTCTCTATGTATTTTGGATGTATTTGCTTCACTGTATTTTAACAGGATGTTATTGCTTTACTGTAATTAGATTATTTTAGCTCAATCAGAATTGGATTTGAAAGAAGAAAGAAAAGAAGCTTCCTTTTGATACCAAAATTAAATATTAATTTAATATTTGAAATGTTAAGTTACATCAGCCCTTTTGTCCCAGTGAATGTACTGAACAAAGTGCCAAGAATCTCTATATATTTTCTTGGCCATCCCCACTCCGGTTACAAGCAGGCCAGTTCTTCATTTGTTGACATGTAACACAACTTTCAGCTTAGATTCCATGCAGATGAATTGAAAAATCAACACCTTATCTCTACAGTTATAGAGAAGCTGTCCAGGTCAATTCCAGACTAGTTTATTTTAGAGGAAATTGCTTTTCATTGGATTCTAACCTCCAGACACTGTATGATAGTGCTGCTTTTCCCCCTTTAAATTGCCATGTTCATGAAAATAGGAGGGAGAATGTAAAGGGAAACAAAGAAATCATTTCAGAGCTATATGTGGAATTCCTTTCCAATATTTTTTAGGGGGAGGGCAGAAAGAAGGATCTGCCTATTAAGTTTAAATTCCATAGCTTTGTCCTATGATCATTTTCTAAAGATAGAAACAAATGGAGAATTCACTGGTCCTATATGTACATGCATTTTTTTTAAAAAAATAAATAATTGCAATTAAACTGAAGAATCCACCCCTCCAAAGTACCAGTAAGATGATACCATCTTCCCCTTCTGAACTGTTACACAGAAATTGTTTTGCCCTCTGCAAAAAGAGAGAAAAGGCCACGCGTGGCACTTTGTATTTTTGCACTTTGCATGGAATAAAGGATCCAAGACATGCAGAAAGAAAGCAGTGGCATGGTTTTTCGTTTACTAAATCCTTGGCTTGAGTTTAGTTATGGTTTCACCTCCATAGTAATGGGATTAAATCCTCCTGAATTCAGCAAGGTTTCTGACTGAACCCTAATAAGACCAGGTTGAAAATAAGGCCTATTTTCAACAAGAAGAAATCCATTTGCCCACAGCTTTTATTTGACAGTTAGAAGGTTTACTCAGAAATAAGCAATACTGAATTGAATGGGAGAAACTTACAGGTGCATGCATACCAGATGGCATTCTTAGCTAAGTCTATTTGTTATCAAATAAGAAACCCTTTTGGAAATTAATAATATTAACCTGTTTCTCAGGGTTGTAAGTGTCAGTAGTTGGAAGGGCATAATGATGGCATACAGAGCCTGACAGGTTGTCCATCAGCTTCAACTCTCCTTCCAGAGATTCCTGGATCAGCAGTGATATGGTATCAAACAAGTGTCTTTCCTGGGAGGAGTGCCAAATAGCATGCAGAAGAATAGGCCAGGCCAAAGAGAGAGGAATGGAGGGGGGAGAGAAAAGGAGGGTTGGGGGAGGATAGAGAAAGAGAGAAAGAGAGAGACCATGTAGGAGACAGAAGGAGGAAGAAAAGAGAGACAGAAAAAATGTTTTCAGACAGAACAGTAGTTGTTGAAATGGCCAGGAAGAAAAGACAGGGACAGAGAAGGGAAAAACAACAGTGCAATAATACCATAGTCAGAACTTTTCTAAGACATTGCTACACACAAGACTGAAACTAAACACACGGTAAGGCCAGTGGGACACATTACATTCATCCAGAGCAGTGACTGGCAGCTATCTACCGATTGGCAGAAGTACGGCTGTTTTGCAGGGCTATCATACCAACATGACAAGGGACAAGTGCAGCAGAAATAAACAACAAATGTGCACAATTTCAAATGGAGGTGAGAATGGAAGCCAGCACGAAGCGTTGGCATCACGCAATAGCATCACCGTAACCACTTGAGAGTAACATGGTTTTCAGAGGTGCTGGTGGCTTGCCGTATCTGTGACCTAAGTGCTCTCAATCTCTAAAAATCAGACCCTTGACTTAGCCTCTAAAGAATGAATGCAAGGCAAACTTTTGAAAACAGGAAGAGACTGAATAAACACTGGTTTTCCAGAACCACTATCTGCTGGTGCAGGCATGTAAATGCTTCCTCTTGGAAAATAACTACTATATACTCAGTTGTTGCAACAGTGAGCTATTCTTGCCTATGTCCTGCTTGAGTCAGGAATAATTATCTTGAAATACTGGCAAATAAATCTCCTATACGGCCAATGAAATCCTTTTCTTAATTCCATTCCCAGATGTAGATATGGGCAGAATTTACCTGAATCTGGCTGACATTTGAGCAATGCAGAATGCAAAAAGAGACATCAAGTTGGTTTCAAAATCTAAATTACAGATGTTTTCTGGTTTGGTGGCAATCTCTGTTCTTTTAGTTACAAGTAAAGGGTGGTTTACAAGAACTCTGTATCTCATCTGGTACAATAATTCCAAAGCATTTGGAGTTCAATGTTACACTAGGAACTGCGGCCATGGGAGGAATTTTCAAATAAAAGACCTAAAAAGTCACTGGTAACAGGACTTCCTGCTCAAAATGCAGCCAAATGAATCATCTTTGTGTAACAATTGTGTGGGGATGCTGAGAAAAACAAGGGATTGGGGAGTTTATATGGCTCTAGTCCAGAAGAGGTGGGAGGAAATTTTAGAAAGACGAAATACAAATGGGAAATATTAGCATTAGGTATCAGAACTACATTTCATTGGTTCATGGTTTCCCCATTGACTTTGCTTGTCAGAAGGTCGCAAAAGGTCAGAAGGGGATTATATGACTCTGGGACACTGCAACCGTCATAAATGTGAATCAGTTGTCAAGCATCCAAATGTAAATCATGTGACCATGGGGATGCTGCAATGGTCATAAGTGTAAAAAATGGTCACAAGTCACTTTTTTCAGTGCTGTTGTAACTTTGAACAGTCACTAAATGAACTGTTGTAAGTCGAGGATTACCCGTACGACAGAGAGGGCTCATGGGAACTTCAGTTTAGCTACCTGTGGAAGCTCCAAATATGGACTGTTAAATACAGTAATGTTTTACAATTGTTTTGTAGAAGTGGATATACAGTACCATTTGAACTCAGCCTTAAGCTTATCTTC
Source organism: Pituophis catenifer annectens (assembly GCF_029215685.1). Lineage (NCBI taxonomy): Eukaryota > Metazoa > Chordata > Lepidosauria > Squamata > Colubridae > Pituophis > Pituophis catenifer. Next base: position 135,471,987 of record NW_027256882.1, on the reverse strand, counting down.
ATGCGTCTCATAATTAAGATGGCGTAAGAACAATGGCTGCCTTTTGAATGGTTTTGAGGTAGTTCCTGCCACAAAGCCCATGCTACAATCAGAACTGAAAGTCTCTCAAATGGCAGAGCTTTAGGTCACCATCTAGTGAGCTGTCAAAGTCAAAAAGTCTAATCCATCTGAAATCCAAATGCTCCGGTTTAAATTATATACCCAGCATCGCTGAGTTCCCTTTGACTTTCCATGATAAGGATTTAATCTGAGGTTACCGAACTAATTCAGAGTTTATAATTAAGAGTTGTCATCCTATGTATGCTTGCTCTAAATCTAGAGAGATTTATTTTCTAATAACTGAAACCTTAAAACATTTGTATTGTGCACAGGATTCTGAAAGCCAAAGAATTCTCGAAAAAAATATGATTCTTAATTTCCATTTGCAAGGCTCCTAATTTCAGAAATGTCTGAGATGTTGAGATTAATATACAGTGTAAAGCTTCTGAAGTAACAGGAGAAGTAATAACTTAGCAGCAGTACTACTTTCTATGCAGGAAACAGCCAATGTGTATGATGCCATGAGTTCCCACAGCTATAACCTAATACAACAATGAATATAGTTTATGGAACATGCAAGCAAGGAAGCATGCTGATCACACGACTCTGCAGGATTATAATATAGGAATTGTATTCCTCTTTCACCAACCATTTCTTGGAATGCAGAGATTTTAATTAAAGGGACACTAGCAAGGAGAAAGAGTACTTTCATTAGCTATTGAAATGACACTCAAGAGTTTAAAGATATAATTGGCATAGTAATGCGGGCAAATATTACTATGAGACACCTTTCCTTCTGTGATAGGCTTTTATCAGGAAAAAGAATTGGCAGTTTTAGAGAGTTTTGAGAAATTCTAACCTTCTAGTTTTGATCAGACACAGTTAATAGCCTATTTGAATAATGAACAAAAAATATTACAGCCATTTGCAATGAGCCATATTTCTGCAGGTAATGAATTTAGGATCGATTAATGAGGAGGAAAGACAATTTCCATATATGAAATAGGAGATTCCCCCACTCTACTGATATGGACTTGTTGGTGATTGTTGGAGCTACACTCATGTGAACAGTGGCTGGAAGTTTTAAACAATAAAACTGAATATTGCTCTGTAATGGTAAAAATCAGACACCTACTTGAATAATGAAACTGCATACCAGACATACAGATGCAACAGTGAGCAGGCACTCTTCTATACAGGTGCCTGCTCTCACCTACTACATAGATGCATGATTCCATTGAGCAGCCTTTTGAATTGCAAAGGCATCTTTGAGAGAAACCTTAGGGGCCTTTTCCTCCAGCACTGCCAGTAATGAAAGCTGTGTCTGAGATCTCAGAGCCTCTATTATAAATGAGTTAAGGGGCTGCAGAACACTCTTTGCAACCAATTAATAACTTTGCATGGACATCTAATATGTTTGGCCTGCTTTTGTTGCATAAGGCTTTTTTTCTAGACACTTGGGAATTTTGCAGAGAAAAAGGAATACAACTCTCTGATAAATCACTGGAACCACTCAAACTTAGATTTGAGTGTATACGGTATGTTGCCGGAGACAAGTGAAGGCCACTCCTCACTTCACCCACCACCTGAGCTTCTCACCATAGGATGAACCACGGACAGCTGAGAATTCACTTTGATTTGCTTGGGGTTGGCGTATCCTCCAGGACTCTCAGGCCAGTCTCCTGTGTTGCCGCTTGTCCACATGAAAGAGTCAGAAGGTGGCTGCACACCCGGTGTGATTGTCTTCATTTCCATTTCCAACTCCAGCTCCAATTCTGCTTCTTCTTTAGCTTCCTTGTTGCTCTCCTCCAGGTGCTTCATCAGGACAGCAATCACCACATTCACCAGGACAAACTGGGCTGTCAGCACAAAAGAGACGAAGTAGATAGGCGAGATGACGGTGTTGTAACAGGTGGATTCCTCATCGCAGTCCCGCAATGTGTCCTGGGAGGGAACAGAGGGAAGTGAAGTGGAAATGGGTGTGGCTGAGAACTTCAGGCAACTAACTTGTTGGGATTGGCAGTCTATGCCACTCAGATTCTAGCTTCAAGCCTATATGGCCAGACCCCATGTGGAAGATGGCGAATGAGTGTCGTCCATGTCGATCAGTTTCTATAGAATTTTAGGAACTTGACCACTGAAAAATCCTTCTACTCTTCTAGAATGTCTTATTTTTGATACGCTGGATGAAATCTTTGAAAAAGCTACCTTCCCACATACAGGCACAATACATTCAGAACTGCATAACATTCTGACATCTATAGATAATTCAGTGTATTTGCAATGGCTGCTTTCTTGCTTTGGCCAAGACCGAAAGATTTCATGATTCCAACAGAATAGGCCTAATCCACCAGAGCATTGGTAGGGGTGATTAGAGCCTGAGAAATGCCAATAACATCAATAATGTGCTGAGTTTGGTCATTTTGGCATTGTTTGAAAACATTTACCTAACTCAGAAACTAATTACTCTGGTTTTACTCATATTAAGCCTGTCAATTAGTTCTGGACAACTTTTTGGTGTCCTTATTTTAACTGAAATAAAATAGTAGGTTGGTACAAAACGACATTGTGTATAGCCAGAGTCTTTTAAAATTAGGTGCTTTAAGAAGTTTCAGTACAAACAAGCCATGATGCCAAACCTCAGTTGCAAATTACAAAAGGATTCTGAAAGCTGCAAGTGTCAGTGGGGGCTATATGGTTCTGTGGGTTGCCTCTTCATGATCTTGATGATGTCACAATCACAATGTGATCCCTGATTGGCTAAGGTCTATTCCATGAATAATGCAAAAAAAGGGAAAGCTTAATCAAGAACCGGGGGTGGGGTGGGGTGGGGTAGGAACGATACCTATTGCTGCAAAAATTAGAAGAAACAATTTGGATAAGTATATATAATTTGTTATTTACTTGTATATCCTGAATACTGCCGCAGTATCTAACATACTTAAAATTCAGAGAATGAAAATATTCAGAACAGTAGTTGTGTCTGTCTTTCAAGAGCCTGAAAATATATGTTGTGTTTTTCTACTCATTTTTTTTTTCTGATGGCAATTTTACCTTCATTATCCCATTCCAATTGTCTCCTGTGGATACACGGAAGAGTGTGAGGAAAGCCATTCCAAAGTTGCGAAATGTTGCATGCCTCCCTAAACCCTCGCAGGGATGAGTGTCATCACATTCTATGTGCGCAATAAAAAAAAATATATATATATATAAATACGATTTAGTCATAAAGGGTTTTTTTTTGTTACCACAAATAATTCTATAAGTTCAGGTGGTGCAGAAAACTTACCAAGATCCCCAAACAACTCCACTCCAAGAGCTGCAAATATGAAAAACAACAACATGAAGAGGAGACCTAGATTCCCCACCTGCAAAAAAATAAGAAACAAAAGGGAAAAATACTCATTGAAGTTATATATCACCCAAGTAACTCTCACAATGAGGAATGTACATGCTATTTTAGTCTCCCACAGGTAGGGACATGCCACTTTCCAGATACTGCTGAATTAGTATTGTCAGTAAACATGGCCCACAGTGAGGGATGCTGGGAACTGTAATTCATCAATATTTGGACATTATTAAGTTCCTGCACCTGAATATATCTCCTTTCCTTCTTCAGCTTTACTAAATCTCATCTGGTCACTAGTCTAATGCTATGATTTCTTACGTGTGTGAACAAATACACATACTTTAAATTTAAATGTGCATAGTGTTGGTCAGGAGAGAACGACTTGCATTGAGAAAAAGGATTCTGAAATCTTTTCCTGATCCCCAAATGCCCAGCTGAATAAATAAACCAGTTTTAAATGTCAAGCGACTAGTCCACTGACTACAACTTGCTCCAGTAAAAAAAAAAAAAAAAGAAAGAAAGAAAGAAAGAAAGAAAGAAAGAAAGAAAGAAAGAAAAATATTTGAAAGTTTAAAAGCTGAGCATATGTTTCTGCTCCAACAAGAGTTGTAGCTTTGGGATGTTGTGCACACTGCATGGTGCCTAAGCACAATATCAGATTACTCCCTGGCCCATGATATAGCACTAACAAGAAATCTTGTCTTCTACACCTGGTGCTTTTCAGATGCATTGGACTATGACACCACATGGCCACACTGCCTGGGAATTATGAGAATTAATACATCTGAAGGGAACCAGGATGAAGAGACTTGTTCAGGGTCTGAAAAATTAGCATTTCTGAGCTGTGGAATTGATCTTTGCTCTGAAGATCAGAAAAAAAAAATCAGGAAAACAAAAAGTAGCGGAGTGCTTACATTTTTAGACTTTCATTTCTATTCAAGTTTTTAAATTTCAAAACAGGTTTAATTTCACACCATTAAATGTGTGTGAATTGTATTCATACAGCAAGTGGTGTCATGAGACTTCAACTAATTAGCTTCAGAGATTGGAATCTTTTCATGGGAAAGCAACATTCTCTTTTGAATTGGCGCTAACTTACACACAATGCCTCTTGCTCATGGATGGACAAACACAATACAATTTTCCTCCTCCATCCTATCCCCTCTATTTCATTAATGCCAGTTGCTTCTTACTTTTTCTTAACTTATTTTAAACAGATAGATGGTTTCTGAATTGGCACAATCCTAACTTCCTCGCTCTTCTTTTTTCTCACTGCATCAAGGTACTGATTTACTTTGGGGTATGTATGTACGGGCACAAATTGTAGGAGAAGGAATGGCAGAACCTGAGGGGGGGGGGGGAGGCAGAGTTAAAAGAGGGATCAGCCCAGAATCCCTATTTAGCCACAAGCAGATTTAACTTCATAGGGATTCTAAGCTGATCCCTCTTTTAACTCCACCCATAAGTTCTGCTACTCCTTCTCCTTCACAAATGAATACTTATATCTGATACAATTTTCTTGAAAAGGCCAAATCTGTGATGATTAGTAAATGGATAACAAAACCGAGCAGGAGGTAAACTACACTGAAAAACATACTAGAAAAAGAATAGTAGCTGAAGAATTCAGGGGAAAAGCAGTTGATTTCAGCCAATCCACAATAAAGTTCTAGCCTTCAAGAAGACACCAATATAAAAAACTTGTACAGAATTATCTAAATTACTAAGATAATTAGACAGTAAAGGAAACTTAATGGAAGCCTGGATGATTAGACTGAAAGGTTACCTGAGGCAGTGCTTGCATGACTGTATCCAGAAGAGCTCTCATCCCTACAGCCATCTTCAGCAATTTTAACACTACAGAAAAATGAAAGATTTGTGATGTGATTGCCAAAATAATGATGCATGGGAAGGAAATGCAAATTTTAATATTCACAATAATTACCCGAAGAATCGTGTCCTAACATCCTCCACTAAAAGTTAATGTGCAAGATAATGTTTTATGGAGTCTTCTTCAACCTAGAAAACTTTGAGCGTGTTGGACTTCAGTTCCCAAACTTTGCATTGGGAAAGCTGTTCAGTAAGATATCCTATTATCAAAACATGGTGCCTAAAATGTATAAAAACTATGTCCTACACAGAGGTCCCAAGAAGGAAGTTCCAATTCTTTCACTCACTTCCTGTTGTAATGTTGGCGATTTCAACATTACAACAGGAATTGAAAGGGGGGCTTTCCTTCCCCTCCCCGGCAACTACTGAGCAAAGCAAACCAGTTTTCAAAGGTCAGAAATTTATCTAATCTACAGTTTCTGAAAAATCATCTTTGATCTGAAGAGCTAAGTGGCCAAGTACATGCTCGCTGATTTAAATGGCACCAAGACTGAGAAAGAAATCAAAGTTGTTTGTACTCTTTGATTCCAAATCTAGGACACAGCAATAGTGAGCTTGTGATCTTCCAAGCTAAGGACTTTATAGCCTAATGTCACCAGGCTCCACTTGTTCCATAATAGACTCCTTTAATACTTTGTTGCCTAGAGCAAACAACACCATGTATAATTAATAAATAACACCATTGAAATACAGTGGCAGAAATTAATCAGAGTAGTTGGGACTACTTTTTTAACTCATTACTATTTGTAATGTATGACACCCAATCAAGAGTTTACAGCTATAACAGTAAACCTGTTTTTGAGGAGATATGCTAGTCTAGGATTGGAAAGACCCAGATACAAATCCCTGCTCAGCGATGAAGGTCAGTGATCTTGGGTTGGTCAATTTAACTATGTGCATAAAATGGGGGAAAGGGAGAACTTTGGGTGACATCTTGAGAACACAGAAATGGAGGAAGCGCCTTCTGTTGAGAGAAGTCACTGATTCATCTAGTTCCAGGGATGCAAGAGATCAAACTGACACCTTTTCCACGCAAAATAAGTATTTATTACTAGACAATCGGTTGGCTATAATGGAGCTATTAGCAATAGCAGTAACACATAGACTTATATATAGTGCTTCACAGCCCTCTCTAAGCAGTTTATAGAGTCAGCCTATTGCCCCCAATAATCTGGGTCCTCATTTTACCGACCTTGGAAGGATGGAAGGCTGAGTCAACCTTGAGCTGGTGAGACCTGAACTGCCTAACTGCCGGCAGTCGTCAGTCAGCAGAATTAGCCTGCAGTACTGCATTCTAACCACCTCACCACCACGGCTCTTAGCTATTAACCTGACTAATAAGGCAAAATAATAGAGCAAGGTTAGCATTAGCTTTGTAGTGGATGCTTAAGCTGTATATATGCTATGTAGAAGACTCTAGTATGCCAGAAATGATCAGTTCTATTTGGCCAAAAGATTTATGGCTGCAGAGCCCCAGAAACAATGGGGGGGGACTGACCTCGAGCAATCCTGAGGACCCTCATAATGCGGATAATGGTAGGGTTGATGGGCAGTGATGCATTCACCTCAATCTCTTCCAGCGTGATCCCCATGATGGACAAGAGAACAATTGCTAGGTCTAATTGATTCCATCTGAAGATGAGACAAAAATCAAATGGAAAAAAAAAGCTAAATGAATTGTTAGCAAAGGAGGGGGTTATATGACAAAGAATTCCAATCATTTCAGGCATTTATGCATTCATGAACTGACACTCCACCTTTAGCAGTTTGTGAGATGAAGCAAATTAAACAAAAGATGTCTTATTAGGATACAAATTTAATAAAGTCTGAATATACTGCTACCTGGAACGGAGAAGGCAAAAATGAATTAATCTGCAGGGCAACAGAAAGAAGAAAAAGATAAATGTTGACTTCCTTTCCTTTAAATGCTTTATTCAAAGTATCATACATTTCTCTAAATGTTTTATTCAACTGAATTTAGTTTTTCCAAAATCTTTTTAAAAAAAGATTTGCCCTTTCTTTAATTGCTATTGTGGGTGGGTGGGGGCTACGTAAGGAAGATTTTCAAGGTTATATGGCAAAGATGTGGTTGAGGTACAAATGAAGAACACGATGCTCTTGATGAAGAAGTATCACATTAATTCTATATGATCCAGGTTTATTCAATATACTCACTTTTTGTGTCTATATATGTGTGTCTGTGTCTGAAAGAGTTCTTCACAATTTAATCAGCTCACTAAAATAATGACAAATAACTAGCACTGAGAAACTCTCTGATTTGCTGCTACTGCTCTGTAAGTAAATGCATTATTTGGGACTGCTGAACATATGGGGAGATATGACAATGGCACTAACAGCTGACTGTTCTGCATGCTCATGAGCAAATTAGATCCAAGATCTCCATTTGGCCCACATGGGCACATTTAGAATCGTGAGATCAGGTTAGAAGCACAAAATGGCTACCATGGCAAACATGACCATCTTTCCCGAGTTTGCTCTTCACCGTCCCTTCTAATCTCCCCATATAGTAGCTGTCACCTCAGTTTGCCTTTGACTTTTTACTAAATAGGTAGGCGTGCCAAGCTGTAGTCTCCTTTCATTTCTTTAAAAAGAATGCCTCAAGGATAAATGCATTTTTGGAAATAAAGATTGTGTCTGAGGCTGGTATTTTGCATTGCAGCATGCTAACTTCTCATTTGAAAAACATAAAAGAATAAAGGTACAAACTATAGGAAGCAACAAGGGAGGAGCCAGCATGTTTCTGGTGCTTATGAGGGCTACAGTGACGACCCAAGTTATCAGTGTGATGGGAAGAAGATTGGTTCACATTATAGGTAGTCCTTGACTTATGACCACCATTGGTATTGGAACTTCAATATGGTCATTAAGCGAGTTGCACCTGATTTTATGACTTTTTTGCTGGGGTCCTTAAGCAGATCAATGCAGTCATTAAGTGATTCATGCAGTTGTTAAGCAAATCTGGTTTTTCACAATGACGTTGCTTGTTCGAAACTCCTGGGAAGGCTGCAAATGGTGATCACATGACCCCCAGATACTGTAACCATTGTAAATACATTTTTTTTTAAAAAAATTTGATTTATATGCCGCCCTTCTCCGGAGACTCAGGGCGGCTTACAATGTGCTCAGCAATAGCCTTCATCCTTTTGTATATTTATACAAAGTCAGCTTATTGCCCCCACAACTGGGTCCTCAATTTTACCTACCTTAGAAAGGATGGAAGGCTGAGTCAACCTTGAGCCTTGGCGAGATTCGAACCTGCAGTAATTGCAGGCAGCTGGTCTTAATAACCAGCTTAAATACATAAATACATGCCAGTTGCCAAGTGTCCAAATTTTGACCAGGGACCACTGGGACACTGTGATAGTCATAAGTGCGAGGATCAGTCATCACTTTTTCAATGTCGTAATTTCAAATTGTTGTTAAACAAATGTTTGTAAGGTTGAGGACTACCTGTAGTAAGAGAGTTACAGCTGCTGCAAATGTTGGTGTGAAGATGTGGTGGAGCAAAATCCACCAGTAAGACATGAGTTTAGGGACAACTACTGCATTATATGATTTTATCATAAAGAGTTTATCAAAACACTTACTCCTTTACAGAGGGAAGCAGAAATTAAGAAAAATGGACATCCATGTTCTTATGTACTTCTATATAATTTAAATTGAATGGACAGAGATGAAATATCAATACAAGGAGCTGGAAATACTTCTATACATCACAGCTAACTCAGCTAGTTTCAATAAGAAATAAACCTGGCATCTTTCTGAGTTTTGCCCATTTATTTTCCTATTTTTTATTAAGTGATTAGTGCTTTAACTGCTAATGACTTAATAAAAAATAGGGAAATAAATCTATTTACCAAACATGGTAAATAGATAGGTAAAATGAAACTTTCTAATATATAAACCAAGACTGATTCTAATATGATGAGGATCCATTTTAGAAAGATTTTGAGGTACAATTAAAAAGGCAGAAAATTACTATGTGGGTGTTCCTATTTTTCCAGAAGGTTTTCTCTTTTTTTAGCTGTCACAAGAAAAGATACTATTTATAAATTTAACTATTTTTTCTATTAATTAGCATATCAGTATTAAGATTGGCCCAATAATTCATCTTCATCCACATATTTAGACAACAGAAAGAGCTGTAACTGGAAATATTAGGAATGGCACTTTTTGAGGGAAAAACACACACACACACAAAACACCTTGCAATGTTATTCTGAATCATTATTACCTATCTTGAAAGAACCGACGAAACCCAAACGCAATGAGCTTGAAAACTGATTCCATGACAAAGATGATTGTGAAAATGTAATTGCAGATCTTCAGAGCTTCCTCAAGAATCTGAAAGCAGAGAGACAAATGGTAGATTACTGCATACGGTAAGGAGGATACTGGCAAATTTCATTTTCAGCTGAATCCATTCTATCCCCTGCCTTATAGGAAAAAGAGTGAACTGTTAAATGAAGAGAAGCCTGTAAATGTAAACCTATCAGACTCCTGGATAGTGTGAGATTTGAAATGCTGCTGTCATTCCAGGTAGAGAGATGATAAGGGCAAAAGTCTAACCCTCGATGCTTTATTGGAAAGTTGACAAAAGCAACAAGCTTGGGACCTAAATATCATCAGGACTGCCTACATTCATTGGGTTTTGCCCATGCAAAAGAACTGGAAGAGTGGACTGTCTTCCCATCCTTTATTTAAGAGAATATCACTTGTAGGAATCCCAGAGAACAGCATCCCCACTTATTCCTTGTATGAACTCTAAAGAAGTGGGGATTCTTCTGAACAGGCTGCTCTCTGGGATCTCTGCGGGTGACATATCCTTAAATAAAGGATAAGAAAAGAGTCCAAATGGCATCCTTTTTCCTTCCCCCCAAATTAGACCAGATCCTTCCTTGTTAATAGTCCTGAAAACTATTAAGACCTGGATATTCCAAAAATAGTGAGGAACTGTTGGGCAGAGAGAGGCCCTCTGCTACAAGATATGTCCATGTAAGTTTATCCCTTTGGAACAAAGTGTATTGCAATTGTCAGTTGTTGGTTTACCTTGCCCTTTCTTTTGTCATTCTGATGTACTCTTATTAATTGCCTTACTGGAGAGGGTTTTATGGTCTGTTTTTGTGGATAGACTGTCATATAAATCCAAGCATAAGCAAGCAAACAAACAATTTAGGCTGGACAAATAACAATTCCCTTTGCCTTAGTTCTCCAAAAGACAGAATCTATTACTAATATATCAGCGCTGCCTTTTATAAAATATTGCTACCAAGAATGTATTGGTGAGGAGAGACTTTTGGGAGATAAAGTCCTAATTGTCAAATGAAAGAATTTCATGAATATTTAATCCTGATTCCAAATTTAGACAGAAAAGGTAGGTTATTATGGGAAGAAAATACCATGTAGTCATTAGAGGGAAAAGATCTGTACAGGAAGTCATTGATTTATGACCATAATTAGAACTGGAATTTCTGTCGCTAAGTGATGTGATTATAAAGCACAATATCATGTGACAACATAACTGAGCAATGGCGTTCTTGGCACTCCTTGTTGCTATCGTTAACCGACTTCCACTGATCATTAGCTGAGGATCCACCCCAAGCCAAGCCATTCCAGGCTTGGCACTCTCCTAGCCTCAAGCCTCGATAGCATAAGGACTATCTCCAATTCAACTTTCCCACATACCTATCTACCCCCCTATCTCTGCTCTTTTGACCATTCTGCACCCTATCTTATGGGGCAGCAAGCCATGCCATAGGGGCTGCTTGCCATGTTGTGATTCAAAGGCTTCTTGGCATGATATGGCTCAAAGACTGCAAGAAGTCACTGAGCTGCAGCGCAGTGGAAGCCTTTCATAGCATTAAACCATCAGGATTATCTGTAGATAAAATATAGAAAAAAAAATAAAGCATCATGGAAATAGAGGTAAGTATCCCAATTCAAGTTTTTAATCTTCCTTGCAGTCATGATGCTTATTTTAAGAAGAGGATATTTGGAATGGTGGAAGATTTTGCAGTTTGCTTGTGAGCAGAATAGCTTAAAAGTGTGGGATTCCACCTAAATTCACAGCCAGGATGTAGCCTTTATGGAGGCCTAGCCAAATTTCAATTCTAAAACTTTTGGAATTAATCATTCTACAGATTAAAAGATTTTCTTTTATGGCAGGACAAGATTCCTCTTGGTGAGTTTCTTTTCTTTTTTTTAATTTACAAAACTAAAAATATTAAAGGTTAAATATTTGGCAAAAATTCTTAACAAGAGAAGATTTAACAAAGTTTAAAATGGACAAAGGGAATAGTTATAATTTAAAAAATTAATTATTTTATGAAAGTGTATTGGAATAACTGTAACTGAATTAGGCAACTGAACCAGAACTTCCATGGGAATTTTTTTTTTTTACTTATTACTGCATTTTTCTTAAGACTGCAGACAGTTTGTGGAAATTACAAATCAGGATAAATGTAACATGAGTAGACTCTGTGCATGATTGAAACCGTAAAGATATTGATGTTTGACTGCAAGTATAGAATTAAAGGCACAGGAAGATAAAAGAAGAAGAAAAGGAGGGAGAGTTTGCCTTCCTTCCTTCCCTTGAGATACTTTCACTTTTGGATTGCAACATGAGAACTCAGAAAGAAGGTAGAGAGAGAAGGAGAGCATCCTTAGAACAGCCTGAAGAGAAAGCAATTAAAAAATTTTTTTTGACCAAGTTGGCAGTAAATTGACTGAATTACTTGAGACTACAGTTACAACTTTGGAGGAAAAGAATGGATAAAAGATTTATAAAGATGAAATAGGAGATAAAGAATAAGTTAAAAAGAAGGAAATCTCTATAAAGTAAGTATCTGGAAATATAAAACAAGTTATGATAGAGTAGAAATGATGGATCATGTCAGAAGTTATTGACAAAATTGAAGAGAGAACTATAATTTGGCTCCATTAGAATTCAGAGAGAAATAATTTTGTCTCAAATTTAGAGCTATTCCAGAGAATTCTGATGAAAATATTAGAGAAAAAATTATACAAGTTTTGACAAATTTTAGATTGAGGAGAGGAAGACACAGAGGCAGAGATAAAGTTTACAGACTGTTGTGGGAAAAAAGGCATGGGACTTTGTTTTTATATAGGATAATGGCAGTAAATTGTTATATGCACAGGAATGGAAAATTTCAACATTACCCAGCTGCTTGTACAAGATGAACCAACCGCAGAGATCGCACATTCCCATATTTTCTCATCATATTAGACTTTTAAGTACTGTTGAGTTCCCATCTCTACTTCACCTTTGTTTACCTATGGCATTTGTTCCTCCTCAAAGCCATAGGAAATAAAAATAACTCCGGTACACAAATTGGCAGCCATTTCCATCTAACTGTCATAAGTAAGTGATTTGGAAGCCGTTGTTCTTATAATTTGAATGTACAATTTTAAATGGAAGAGTGCTTCTGCTAATGGAGCAGGGAGTAGCTGCTCAGCCAAAAAGCTGAATCATCGCAGCAGGAAGGAAGAGAGGCCTTTAGTTTTCTGTCCTGCTGAAAAATAAATCGTTGAGACTACAAGAACAGGTTGGACTGTTATTATGTGCAATCGTGGAGTTAAGTGAGGTTAAAGATTTCAGGATTCTGAAATCAACATTTATACTTTGCTTATATTAGTCCAATCATATTCCAGAAACAGCCTTGGATATTATTAATTCCCACCACCACCCAAACCCTTAGGGCAAAATGGTGTATTCTCTTAGCACAGTACAGTCATACTCCAGCATTTTAGCTTCTACACTCTATTGGCTCTGTTCTTTCTTACTTAGTCTCTATTTCTGCCTCCAAGAACAGAAGATCTTCAATATGTACTATTGCATATGTGTTTGTTTAAGTAGGGTGTACACACATCCACACCCACACCTATACACATAGTTCCAGGGCTCCTGTGATATCTCATTTGCATTTCTGCTTCAAAGCCAAACTAAATTAACTTCTGGCTGGATTTCCAAAATTTTAAAATGGCAGAAGAATTTTGAAATTTGAGAGGCTAAGCTCCTTAGGGGAGAAGATTGGTTTCCCCAACCTCATTCCAACCTCCCAACCTCCCCTTTTCCCCATTCTTTCATCCCACTAGCTGGCAAACTGTCCTAGTGTCCTCATATTAAGTTTTAGGATGGGCTGTCAGATATATTATGGTGTTTTTTGTTTTTCCTTCATCCCAAAAACACAAGTGTGGCAAAGACAGAGCCACTTTTGGTAATTTTTCAGCTAGTTGGAGGGGAAAGGGCTGCATGGCATTGCTAACAATTATGCTAAAGGTTCTTGTGACCTGAGATCTGAGGGTCTGATGTGAGACTGGGTGAAGGAAATGTGTTGGTGCAAAAGTGTCGAGAGGTTATCATGAGTGTTACAAGTCTTTTTTTTTTTTTTTTACACATCTTATTCCATTTAATCCCCACGGTTGTATTTGTGTGATTAGATGTATTACATTTATAGTGGATTTGGAACTGAGTTGTGTATGATGGAAAGGTCAAAATCTCTGACAAACTGGCTTCTTTCAGTTTTCCGGTGAAAGATTCATTATCAGGCTAATTCTGATAGTCTGAATTGAGAAGAGGAGAAGTTGAGGCTTGTTGTGGCCATTTTCTATATTCTAAAATTGAAAATGCTTTTCACATATAGACAGCCATAAATTAAATACAAGAGGATAAAAATTTGGCAGTGTTAGTCAAATAAGCTTAGAGAGCCCTAAACCCCTACAGAACTAAGTAGATTAACACATCTTTTGCCTTAAATTTCACAATGTGGACAAAAACTTCAAAAGAATTGAATGCATCCTTCTGTATGTAGTTCTCCATAATGACACAGCTTTCAGACATATAAGTGCTAAAGCTACCAGATATCGTGTGATTAAGAAGCAGAAAACTGGCTTTACTTGATGAGTGTCTTGAGAGGAAACAGCATTCTGAATGTGTTAAAAAGTACCCAAATGTACTGCTTCCTTGGGAAACATTTGTCTCAAGCACTACGTTTGGCACAACCAATGTTCAGAATCTTGACTGCTTCTATCTTAGCAGCAATTAAAATCAAAAGAATTAATTCTGTGATTCAGCAAATACAGAATACAGAAACTGGCCCCCACCCTGGTCATTGGAGCTGTGATAGCCATCTGGTTGGATGTTTAATCTGGATTTCTGTTCAGAGAAAAGGAGTTGACTCAGTGATTTAAATGGCACCTTCCAACTCCCATAAGCTTACAAAAGGAGACCTTTAGAATTTCCCACTGAGATTTATTCATCAAGGAGATTTGAGATGTAAACCCAAGAAGGCTTATTACCTGCGTTTTTAATCTTTATTTAATTTTTCAGCATATTTATTCACTCATTTTTTAAAGTAACAGATTATTTAGATATCTGAAAACCTGAGCAGTTAATGGAAAGAAGGCTGTTAATACTGAAAAGTTTTGGGACTGAAAGAAATTACACAGAATGTTCAACTTTCAGGATTATTTTATACATAATGAAAGCCTTCGTGGAAAGCAACCCTTGTAGCTATTGTAACTCATTCTTTCATTTAGTTTGTAATATACGAAACATATTGCATGTCCCTAACCCAGAGAAACCATGCTCCCTAGATGTTTCCCTGACCCCATACGAATGCAGCTTATTTGATCTTCATGGATTTGGCTATGAATTGATGTCATCTGCAAATACTGTATGATATAACTCTTGGAAAAAATATCAAAATATATTTAAAAGTGCAGATATGATTGTGTGTGTGTGTGTGTGTGTGTGTGTGTGTGTGAGAGAGAGAGAGAGAGAGAGAGAGAGAGAGAGAGAGAGAGAGAGAATGAATATGTAGGATTTGTGAAAGTGTGTATATTAAAGCAGTGGTCCCCAACCTTTTTATCGCCGCGGCCCGCTGAGCGCGCGCAGGGGTGGGGGCACGGCCCAGGAGCTTTTGCGCACGGCCCATTGCGCACAACCCAGGAGCCTTTGCGCTGCAGCGTTTATGTCCCCCGGCCGCTGCGCGGCCCGGTGCCAGGTACTCCACGGCCCGGCACCGGTCCGCGGACCGGGGGTTGGGGACCACTGTATTAAAGTATTCAGGTCAATCATATTTGACTAAGATTCCATGGACAGTATGTACTTAAATAAGGAACTGAGGGTCTGATCCTCATTGCCATCCAAATGAAGAAAGTGAAGATCTCTCCATCAACTTAGTGTGGTAATGAATTCACTACTAATTGTTCTATTTTAATTAACAGACGTGCAACTCTAATTCCATCTAGCAATGATGCTAATATCCACCATTGACCAATACTCTTCTATCCTACCTTGGGCTGGCGGTAATGCTCCATGGCCATGGTGATGACATTGAGGCCAATCACACCTGTGATGAATAAATCCAGATAATGGGTGGTGCACATTTGGTGAATCAGAAGTCGGAAGCGAGAATAATCAGAGTAGTACGGTTTACACTGCGCTTCTGAAAAGGAAAAAAAGTAAAGAAGCAGTTCAGAAAACAATCCCTTTTTCTCAAGGCCAGGTTCAGCACTGGCTTTCAAATTCATTCAAGTAAGATTTCCCCCTCCCACAGGAGTGGGGTAGGGCAAATGTGTTTACAAACTACTGTAATTAATGCACAGCAAGGCAGTACATTCATATACCTGTATGAGCAATTCCAATAACACATGCACAACAGCCAGGCTTCTGTGACTAGATATAAGGTGAGTGAAGAATAGATTCATTTCAGGTTTCAAAATAATTTTAGAAAAAGATTACATTTTCTTTTTAATTGACGTAGAAGGAAAAATAAAAATCTACCAGACTTGGAAGCATGTGACCTATCTATTATACATAATAATAGCAGCTTGAAGCATACTAGCTTGCGATATTGAAAACCGTAAAAATCTTGGGAAAATTCTTGGGATCAGAGTTTGGGGCAATTTGGAGACAATACATGAAGCCTTTTGACAATAGTAGAGGATAGTAATCTTGCATGTAGAGTTCATTCATGACATATTTAAGGTAGAAATGCTATGATGGAATGCTTGCATATCTGTGACGTACATCTTCTGTTCTATAATGTCCAGATAACCTGGAACCTTGTCAAGCTTGTCCTTTACAGTATAGCCAAGAACTTAGTGCACTTAAGACAGTGAACAGATAAAAGGATACTGTGTGGGGTAGCATTTTACAATAAAATACTGAAACTTAAAAGGGATAAGGAGATACACATTTGTAAAATATCTGAAAATAATAATAAAAAAAAAACACCTCACAGAGCATTTCAAAGTACATGCTTAAGCAGTAGAGAAAAAAAGTGGAAACACCTTGTTCTCGATTTCAGGAAAATTTTCAGTTTATGAAAAAAAAAAATGTGTGTGGATTGCTTAGAATTAAATGATCTTCTGTTTAAGTATGATTGCTAAAATGCAGCCGTTCCAGTTAATCTCTGGTGTTTGGCTGCATCAGGGATGACACTTTCTCTTTAGACCCTGAATGTTCCAACAGATAAACTCATTATACATCTAATCTCTAACGAGCAAATGTCAAGTCTATAATTCAGGGCAATTTTCAAAGTGGCATTATAATGCAACATTAAATGAAAAGGACTGTCTTGAAGATGTCAGAGATAACATTATGCCTGCGATTAAACCATCAACTGGCTATGAACGTGACTGAGCCAAGGGAATTGAATGGTATGGTATTTAGCAACACTGAGCAAATATAAGAATTCACTTGGGGAGTGGAGAAGTATGGTATTTTTTATTATAAAGAAAAGCTAAATTCAGGAATTAGCAGTTTTGCACGTAGAGGTCATCTAGCTTATCTCCTAGGTACTGAAATGTTGATGTTCTGATGGGACTCAGTGGTCCTTTCGCATGGTAGAAGGATAGTCTTGTTTCTGCCTGCAAACCTCAAGTAAATCATAGCTCCACATATAAAGATCCCTCCACATAAACGATTTATATTATCTTTCCACCTTATTTGATACAAAAGAATCAGATGTGCATGATACTTGTGAAGTTGTCAGGAATCATCATATTATGTCAGAAATAATAGCACAAATCTTTTTTTTCCTGAGTAAAATGATTGTTTAGATATGTAAGGGGCTGAGTATAGGGTTATTTTTGCAGGCAGGAATGACATATCTCTTACTTGCATATCTCTTACTTGCTGAAGAGAAAAAAAATCTTGAGACTCTACTTA
Organism: Pituophis catenifer annectens; assembly: GCF_029215685.1. NCBI lineage: Eukaryota > Metazoa > Chordata > Lepidosauria > Squamata > Colubridae > Pituophis > Pituophis catenifer. The sequence continues at coordinate 135,454,495 of NW_027256882.1, read as the reverse complement.
TTTGGAACTGAAGAAGAAAAGTGTTGTACTGTACTCTGTGAGTTTTCTTCAAATGACCCTAAATATTTGCACCAGTTTTTCAAAATAAGACACAACAGAGACAACCGGCTGCTAGTCTATATGCTGTCTGATCCTGAATGCCATGTTATAATATGGAAATTGAAACATATTTAGTTGAATTTGAATGCTCAATACATTTCTAAAAAGAACAACAAAAAATCTAGACAGGTTGGTAGCTGGCTAAATCACAACTTTCATCAGAACTGTAACATTCTGCATAAATATCCATAAAAACAGAGATATCTCAATGGCATTATGCAAAACTCTGAAAAGGAAATTAACTAAAATGTCTGAATAAAATTAAGTTATGAACTGGGGCCCTGGCTATGAACCAAGTTATAATTTCAAAGAGAAGCCCTATTCTAATTTGCTGATCTCTTATTGTTCAATGCTTATCCATAATTCACAGTCAGGCAGGGGAAAAAATGTCACAATTTCTGTCTTTTCTTTGGGACAATTTATTTATGAATAATTGCACTGGCATCCAAGGGTTCAGCTATGACTGGCAGATTAATTCCAAACAATAACAAAAGAGGCTGTTAATATATAGCAGGGATTTATACCGAGATTGCAAATGTTACCTGCATAGCAACAAAGCATGTGGTAGCATAATCTTATAAGCAGGGTTGCTCATTTCCCATTCCTTATGCTGTGGGTGAAGACAGACATTGTATTTAAATAAAAGCACAGGGAGGTTATTCACCTGCAGTGTGAATTCAGTTCACAGGTTATACAACACACACACACACACACACACACACACACACGGAGAGAGATCTGGGATTCAATATATATATTATATGCTGAATCCCAGATCACTATCAGCCTTGCCTCTCCCATATGCCTCCTCAGGTGACAAATTCGCTTTGTTTTCTTTTCTTTCTCCTTCTCACCCCCCCAAAATGAAACGTGTCTTTTAATCTGTTTTTCCATTCACTTTTTATGCATTAAAAAAAAGGAAAAAGTTTAGAAACACTTGCAAAACAGTTCTGAACAATGTATATCAATGATAGCTTAGGCACTGGCAATTGAGACTGATCCTGCCAGCTTTGGGTTTTTCCTTTGATACCCAAGGAAGATTGGTGTATTAATTCTCCAGATTTGGAGGGGGAAAAAGTACTTTTAAATGATAAAAAAGCCCTCCTGCATATTCCAACAGTCCCCTTCTCCTCCAGCACTTTGTTTAGTCTGTCTTCACCGTGTATTTGTAACTAATATCCTACCCTGTGATTCAAGGACATTCATTATTATCTGTTTTTTAAAAGGTTACAATTAAAATTATTTTGATAAATTTGTAAAGCCGTAGCTTATTAAGGCTTCTGCATCTGCCAATAATGTTATTAATATAGTATTTAGTCAGCCCTGCTTCTAAATCTTGCTAACCATTAGCTTTGTCATATTTTGCATTCCAATCATGCATATTAGTAGAAATTATACCTTTTACCTTGCAAAGAACCACACATAGTAACACCATGCTTCTTGTGGGTTTTAAATTAACAGCTCCTGATTTTAGGTGGGCAGGGAATCTTATTTCCAAATACCAATATTATTTCTTTTTAGGAGATATAAAGAAGCCAGATTTATGGGTATTTGTAAATATTGGTACTTAGACACCTTTTAGATACCTTAAATCCATGCCCCCCTTTCGAAACAGCATTGTTTGTACCTGTACATATATATCTTGGGAAATACAGACACCTGTTCAAATGACGAATCACACCAAATAACACAATATCACAAATACTGCTACAATACATTGGGATTAAGGATGACAGGATGCTGCAATTAGTCTGGAAGATTCTAGAAAAATTGAGATAGCATCCTGTCACTGAGAAACCAGTGGGGTATGTGTGTGTTTATATGCGTGTGGGTACAGGAGAGAAAAGGGAGGAAGGAAGATAAATGATTGAGTAAGAACATGCATCAACTAGGAGATATCCGCCCAAAAGCCCACAGTAAACACCAGATATTGGCAAATGATCAAAACAGGTTTTAAATCAAGCTGCTATATTATGGCCCAGAGGAAAGGGAGTGGACATGCATTGATTTAAACTCATCCTGATTCCGTCAAAATGTAGAAAAAGCTGCTTTTTCTATAAATAGCAAAGTATCTGTCCTGTAATCATTTACCTGCAGTTGGTTTTCAGATATCTATTCATGTTACTAGCAGGTAATTTACCTGCTCAAATCATGTGGAAAACTATATCTCAATTCCCACCTCTCTCTCAATGCTTACTATTTTTTATTTAATGTTCACACCAGAGAGAAATGTTAAAATGTGATCATATTATCAATGATATATGTCCGTGCTACTACTACCTTAGCCTCCTTGTGACTGGAATATTTATGAATTAAACAAATTTATATGGCCATCCAACTCACACATAGCACCAGTGGGAAAGCACTCTTTTATTCATTATATAGCCTGAAGCCAGGAAAACTTACTCTTCTTCTTCTTTTTCTTCCCCACAAATTTTCTAGAATGATGCTGTGAAGAGATCTGGTGTGGCAGCTGTAACCAGCTGTCTAATAGCATTGGCATTTATGTATCATTTTGAATGGCACCTGAAGTGGCTGGTTGCTTAATGTTTCACAGGCAGGGAGTTGAATGCTCCCTCAAGCTTTCATAGAATGGAGGAGAGGTCACAGGGAAGCAATATCACTAAGCAGCTGGATTTACAAACTGTCCAGGGAATATTAAATGGAAGGTGATGTGCATGGAAGGAATGTTGACATTTAAAGAAGTAGATTTATTAGTCATTTTAGTGAATGACATTTGAAAAAAAAAGCAAAGTGGAAAATGGTTAAATTATTCCCATTGAGATTTTTTAGTTATAAGAGGCAGCATCTTCCCAAAAATGAAATATCCACTCCAAACCAGCAATCAGCACAAAGAGATTATGCAAATATAAAACATACTTTCCCACAGGGTACAACTTGTAAAATGCAAAAGCAAAAATAGCCAACCTGCATTTTCACATACAAATTATTCATTTGAGTATGGAAAGTTTGCACAAGGTGATGTAGCATTCCTTGTTTCCTTGCAACACGCACACGTTTAGATGCTGTCTATTCACAATAATAAGTACTGTAGATTACGTATGATAACACTAATACCAGCAAAGAAAACACCAAGTACTTGCTTTGAAAATAATACATACAAAAGCCAAGAATTATGAGATCATTTCTGAGCCTGCCGTGAAGAATGGCCCTGTTTGAACCCAACACATTCAAAACATAATGAAACACTAAATATATACCTAAAAATAACAATGATTATTTAACCACACTGAAATTGCACATCTATGAGATGTTCTCCCAATATCCCAATATCTATCCAAAAGGAGACCCAAAATTAGCCCATACAGAGAATATAGGTACACAAACACACTGAAATGAAATGTGGGAAATGGTAACGTTAAGGAGATTTAGGATTCAGTAAAACAAACTGGGTCAATTTTAATTAAGTCAAAATATATGGATAAATATCTCCTTGCTTATTCTTTTTCATTGTTTTATTTTTAAACACAATCTTATGTGTTCTCTTAGAGCTGTATTTCAGATGAACTTGGCACATCAGGTACAGTGATATAGGACTTGAAGAGGCACTGTGCCCATTTAGCTGCCAGCACCATCAAGTAATTGACCAACCTGAAAAAGGTTCCCTGCTAATTGGTTCTAGGCTGCTCAGCTTGTTTGTCAAATTCATGTCATAAATCTTGGCTTTCCAAAGGTGTAAATCCTGAGAGTGTCTTCTTCTCATTTAGAGCTGACAAGATGTTCAGCTATGATAAAGAAGGCCTTGCCATATTTATTTTATTGTTATGTGTATCTGAGCTGTTATTTGCTTTGCTGTCGTTTGTTTGTTATTGTTTTAATTGTTTTAAATTGCATATTAGATGTTGTAAGCCACCCAATTTCTTTTGGAGTGGGAGGCTGTAGTTCATCAAAATAATAAATTACTACTCATGGTTGTCCTTCTTTGTCTGGATTACTTCATAAGACTAACACTCGCTATGTCAACTGGATTCTAAGACAAGGCCTCAAAAATGGACCAGGAAGATAAATTCTTTCCTATGTTCTGCTCAAGGCAGCAGAGTGCTCACACTAGTAAATTTCAATAGTGCCATTGACTATTTCCCAATTTTCTTCCTTGATACTCAACTGCATTATTATCTATTTCCGCCACACCTTTTCATGTAGCCATTAAGGTAAACTCCACAGCAGAGCATGTGGTTGCTGGTTTCTGCACTTGTAAAATCCTCTTAAGAAATTTGGGGATTTGCTTTATTTTTAGGGTGGTGGTGGGGGAATTGTATCTTTCCACTGGCACCAAATTCTGATTTGAGAATTTTTTTGCAACAAAAATGGCAAGAAATTGTTAGTAAATTTATATGGAGTGGGGAAAAATATTAAATTTAAAAAAATTACAGGATTCAAAAGATAGAGGTTTCTTTCTCTTCTAAATTTCAAACTATATTACAGAGCAAGCTGTTTTGTCATGATTAAGAGATGGGCTTTGGCTTTAAGAACCCACCCAGTTTAGGAGTTGGTGCCCAGGGAGATTTAACAGAACTTACTTTCTAAAGTGTGGAGACTGCAACCGGTCCAGCATCACCCTCCTTCCATTGCTATCCAATGGGATCATTTTACACTCTCTCTGTCTGAATTCCTTCTCCAAATGTGTTGGGTAGGAGACAACTGGGGCTAAAGGCAGGGCAGGGCTCCAGTTGTTCCCTCCCTCCATTGCCAGAGGGAAGAAATTTACCTCATAAGTATGGCCACCCCAGTTAGCATCCCTGCTTAGACATCCAGATTGTAGTCCGACTACCCATCTTTATTTCAGTACATGGACTGGAATTGAGAAATTAATCAGCAAACAGTCTATGGATCCTTCCTCTATATAAGATGTCATATTATGCAATAAGAGTATGAAGCTTTTTATTATAACTATGATACATGTGGCTTTGGTAATACCATCCAGCTTCCGCACAGTCTTTCTTCCCATGCCTTACACATATTCCACGTACAGATATGATCCTTGTAGCCTCAGAGATAATGAAGAGGACTGATGGTCACAAGGTAAATCAAATTTAAGCTAATCTGAATATAAGGTATACCCAAGGTATCTATAGGAAAAGGCAATTAGGCCTGATGCAATTAGAAGTAGAGAAATTACATTAACTCCTTCCATGCTGGATTTATTCTATTGCTATGCTAGAAGAATTTAAGCAAATATAAACTGTTTTCTTCTAATGTGAAAGACCACAGGGTTCAGAAATGCGAAAAGGGAGTCTTCAGTGGTTAGTCTGGTGATAGCCTTTCTTATGGGCAATGGGATTCTCTTCTAGATTCTTTAGGAGAAGGAATCATTTAAATTTCCTTAAATTTTGGCAAGAGGGGGAGATGAGAACTGTGTTTCTTTTTCTTTTTCTCTCTCTGCTTCTCTCCAAAGTCCAGCAGAAAAAAAGAGGAACATGCAGAGAACCTGGAAGAAAAGCATGGATACTGCAAGCTATAAACAATAATTATTTAGGAGAGCCTGTCGGATCCATAGTTTTTGTATAAAGGGCCAAGCTGTTTAAAGGTAGAACATTAGAAGGCTGAGTGGCACATATAGAATAGCTCTAAAGTAGATGACCCAGACATCATCCAAAAATCTCTTTCTGAAAGCAGCAAAAGAGGACAATGTTTACGATGAGAAATAAAATTATTTGAATACCAAGACAACATATAAATATCCCAAATTAATTGTGTCAGTGATAGGTCAAGCCTGCAGATGTTTACACCAAAACAAAGCATGCAGAGTAGAGAGTGAGCAAAGAAAGACCTTCCACTACACACAGTCTAGCGAGATGGCTCAAAGAACCCATGGCCAGCCGCTAAGTCACACAGCACGAAAAGTCACGTGAGACAAAGACGGCAAGGACATCCCAGTACCTGGCACTGCACTGGCTGAGCTGTCCATTAATACATCATCCAGCATTAGATCTAGAAGAACGAAAGGTCATTAAATCACCTGAGAGGACAGGAGGCAAACCCTTCATCCCACTTCCAGCTTTCAGCACTATTATGGCAAAGCAAACCAAGATCCCAATGGCTAAGGCACTTCCTATGAGATATCTAGTACAGTTTAGAAGAAAGCATTGTGCAAATGAGGAACACAATTCTACCTCATGGAAACAGCAAGATATTTTTTTTCTGTTCAATGACCCACCACAGTTTATAAACTGAACATATTATGGATTATCCTTTATATGGTGCCTTAGTTGGCCTCATTCAGTCTGTGCCAACCCTTCTGGAAGATGCCCACCTCAGGAGGCCTATACTAGATGGTCAGGATGCATCCTTCTCTTTCTCCATTCCTTCCCCCACATCACTGCAACCTCATTACTACTGGCTACCTTGCTACTCAGATTAAAATCTTCAAGATTGCTTTTGTGAGTGTGTATGAATTAATCATATTAATTCTGTTAGATATTAAGGATAAAAATAGGGCTTTAGAAATTATTTAGAGTAATGCAACTTGAAGATTTTTTTTACTTTTCTGAAGCAGATATTCCCTCTTTCTATCAGTTAGCAGAATGCAAATTTTTATCCGGTTCCTGAATCTACATCCAAATTACTGGAAAATTATACATCAGTATACGTAATTTTTCCAAATTTTGTGAAGCACTTTACAACTCAAGAGAGAAAGCAAGAGAGATCTGTGCAAAAATCCAGATATTAGGAAAAGGTGTGCACCTAAAATCATTATATTAAAGATCATTATTTCCAAATATTTTGTGCATTAAGATATGTACAATAATGCATGTGAAACTTTTACATATGCAAATTTTATGCACCCTTCATTGCAAACAAATTCAGAAAAGAGACCAGATAAAGTTATGGATGGAAAAATAGGATTATGAACATAAAGAAATTTGTCTACTTTGAGTGATACTTGGGGATGGTATATCTTTTTAATTGGGTGTTCATATGAGGTGCTTTCATTCCAGTAATACAAGCTGTGGAAACACAGAATACCTTTATCTTTGCATGATTATGAGCCTTGGAATTAATAATATGTGGCATAGGACAAAAATAATTTTCTCCGCTGTGAGATAATGGTTAGCAACTACTGTTAGGGGAAAAAATCTTTCACAAACTAATAGAATTTTTTAGGAATCTGTAAATCAGAGTAGAAGAGGTTTACATAAATAGGAGCAGCATTTTATTTGGTAGTGTTTATATGGAAGTTCCCTACAGAATTACTGGCTAGATACCCAAAAGAACTACATTAGGGTAAACCATGTGTGGCCCTTAAGTTCCTTGCTGGGATCCCTCAGAGCCTTTTCTGACCAAGAAAGCTGAAAACTTCCCATACAGAAGTGGGCAGCACATGAAAAAGATGAGTAAGCTATACAGTATAATAGGTATGTCACAGCTAATGTAAACTGAAATATCCCCATGTGACACATATGTATGTGATGTGAGCTTTGCAAATTTGGAACCTTTGGCCCCTGTAAAAGGTTATGTAACCCTCGACTATTAAATGATGGTCATTCTTAAAGTAAGCCATGATTTGGACAGTGTCTATTTTGCTGTTCATAAAAGGAGTCTATGGCTTTATTAAGAAAGAAGAAAATGTGCCTCGCTGATTTTTGTATGATGTTAAAATGTAAGGTACATTACCATTCTGGTTTTTTTGCAAAATGCCATTAGATTGTGAAAGAGTTTTCCTTAAAATGAATTATTCCTCTTGATGTGAAATTATTTTTTTTAAAAAACATTAATGGATAATGAAAAGCCATATGATTCAAAAAGCTTTCAATAAGGCTGTGTTGGGGGAAAAGCAATTATATGTTCACCACATTTGTTATAGCTTTTTCTAATGAGACTCATTAATGAGAATCATAATTGTTAGGTTTACAAATGGGGACTAGTTTTGTTACAGTTTATACTAAATTCCTTTACTGATTAAATTGAACTATGTAATATTGATTCTGTTCACACATTAATACTATGTGAACAGTAAACCAAGATTTTTCAAAAACTATGATTCTTAACCTATAATGACCTAGTTTGCATACAGCATATCACTCATAATAAGTGGGGTAGCAAATCATGTTGAGGCAAAAGGTAACAAACCATGTTGTAACTAACCATTATATATGAACCCACCATTATATTTATTACCTTTAAGTATAGCTTTATTCTTCCAATTTAGCTTATCAAGAGTTTATTTACAATAATATGTAGTTAGATCATTTAATGTCCTGTATTATTAAGTCTATAAGTAGAACTACTGTCGCAGTCTGTGTTGACAGGGGGACAGAGGTCGACCCCGAGGCCCCTCATATGTGGGGTGCCGCAGGGGTCGGTCCTCTCGCCTCTCCTGTTCAACATTTATGTGAAGCTGCTGGGCGAGATCATCCGTGGTTTCGGGGTGGAGTACCATCAGTACGCTGACGAAACCCAGCTGTACATCTCCACCCCGGATCACCCCAACGATCCCCTTGAAGTGATGTCCCGGTGCCTGGAGGCCATACGGATCTGGATGGGGAGGAACAGGTTCAGGCTCAACCCATCCAAGACTGAGTGGCTGTGGTTTCCGACATCCCGATATAGTCAGTTGACGCCATCACTGACTATTGGGAGCGAATCATTGGCCCCCACGGAGAGGGCTCGCAACTTGGGCGTCCTCCTGGATTCACGGCTGTCTTTAGAAGAGCACCTGACGGCCATGACCGGGAGGATTTTTTATCAGGTTTGCCTGATTCGCCAGTTGCGTCCCTTTCTGGATCGGGACTCGTTATGCACGGTCACTCATGCCCTCTTCACCTCCCGCCTGGACTATTGTAATGCTCTCTACATGGGGCTCCCCTTGAGGAGCACCCAGAGGCTCGAACTGGCGCAGAGTGCGGCCGCGCGGGTGGTAATGGGAGCGTCATGGCGCTCCCATGTGACACCTCTCCTGCGCGAGCTGCACTGGCTCCCGGTGGTCTTCTGGGTGCGCTTCAAGGTTTTGGTTACCACCTTTAAAGCGCTCCATGGCTTAGGACCTGGTTATCTACGGGACCGCCTACTACCACCAATAGCCTCCCACTGGCCAGTATGCTCTCATAGAGAGGGACTCCTCCGGGTGCCGTCAGCCAAACAGTGTCGGCTGGCGGCCCCTAGGGGGAGAGCCTTCTCTGTGGGGGCACCTACCATCTGGAATGAGCTCCTCCCAGAGATACGGAGGATCCCGGATCTGCACACCTTCCGCCGCGCTGTGAAGACCTTTTTATTCCATCAAGCGGGCTTGGCCTAATCTCCTCCCTCTTTTAATATGTAAATTTTAATCTGTTTTTAAATTATTGGGGTGTTTTAATCTGTCTGGGCCAAAATGATTTAATTTGATTTTATCTGGTTTTTAAATTTTGTGTATTTATATATTTTATTGCTTGGCTGTTCACCGCCCTGAGTCCTTCGGGAGTAGGGCGGTATACAAATCAAATAAACTAAACTAACTATAAACTATAACTTAATATTACTGATAATATGAGACTGCAGATATTATTATAGTATTATAAAAATAAGAACTGTAAATAATTCTCTCAATAATGGAGTAATCATTCTTAAATCTGTAATTCATTTGTCTGCTTTAGCTCTAGTTGCATTTTTCAATGTGGGCTAACACCCTAGAGTTAATTATTATGATTTATAAAAGTTATTTCTGGACTGTTTCTATTTTTGTCCTTAGATACTTCCATGTAATTCCTGAAACTTTAACTCTGGGTTTTCAGGGGAACAGCAAGGTTATACCACTCATGCAACGTCAGATGACTGGAAACATTACATTTTTTATATTTCTGTCTTCTGAGGAAAAAGAGCATGGTTGGAGGCCTGAGCTTAGGCAGGCCAAAGCAATTTAGAGGAAGGTTACACAATAAGCAATTAACAGGAAAATGACTTTTCTGGCAGAAAAAAAAGGCAGGTAAGGCAAGGCAGTGTTTCTCAACCTGGGCGGCTTGAAGATGTGTTGACTTCAACTCAAGAAGGCAACTAAAGTTAAAGCAGACAAATGCTGGCTGGGGAATTCTGGGAGTTGAAGTCCATACGTTTTAAAGTTGCCGAGATTGCACAGAGGTAAGGGAAGCTAAGGTAAGCTACATTGTACAGTGGGGCAATATATCGAATTTTAAATAAGGATTCACTGAGAAACTAAAGGCAGATTATAAGGGCGGAGGAAAAAGTAGGTCTTTAACAATGCAGAATAAAATGGCATGCCAGATACAGCTTTTTTTATGCCAAAACCTGCCAGAGGAACAATTCTGTGGAATATTTCAAAAGTATTCAGAACTTTTATTCCTCACAGGATTCCCCCCCCCCCCCCGCAGAAAATTTAACAATTCTTAAAATGGCCCATTAAAAAAAATAGCAAAAACTTGCCTCTGGGAAAACAAAGTGATTGCTGGTAGAGTTGGATAACATAAGGAAGAAGATTATGTTTTCTTTATGCAATAAATAAATAAAATAATAATTTTTTTAAAAAAATCCAAAGATTTGGTGTATATTATGCTCTGTACCATATTTATAATGTAAATAGAAATTAAGATGTGCAGAATTATGAAAGCAGAAACCCAGTTTTGAGTTGTTTTTTTTACTGACATGATATATGATTAAGACCAGTGGTAAAATCCAAATTTTTTTACTACTGGTTCTGTGGGCATGGTTTGGTGGGCGTGGTGTGGCTTGGTGGGCATGGCTTGGTGGGCATCGCAGGGAAAAGATACTGCAAAATCTCCATTCTCACCCCACTTCAGGGGAAGGATACTGCAAAATCCCCATTCCCTCCCCACTCCTGGGGGAAGGATATTGTAAAATCTCCATTCCCATCCCACCCTGGGGCCAGCCAGAGGTGGCATTTGCCAGTTCTCCGAACTGCTCAAAAATTCCGCTACCTGTTCTCCAGAACCTGTCAGAACCTGCAGGATATCACCCCTGATTAAGACAGTCTGCAACTAGTTTTTTCACTTTTGCATAATACATGCATTCTAAACCCGAATCCCAAGGATTTTAGCAGAGGAAGTCAATGTATGGCTTTAATATTAAAGAAATTGATAACCCTTAGGTTAGGTATATACATTTCTTGATACATAGGTCAACATACTTGTGTCCTGTTAGTTGTGAAAAGATATCTGGAGCACCTCATAGCATCTTAGTGTATAACAGATCTCTCTTCTTTTAAGACATGAAGTTTCATAAAACTCAACATAAGGAACCAGAGTGCTGGTATGACTTAGCTTTGAACGTTCAGTCTGGAATCCTTATATTTGAATAAAGAGAGTTAAAATTCAAGGTTTAGAAACGGCTTTATCATACGATAAAGAAGGATTAGATGTGATTAATTTGTTTATGGTCTTATTAATTAGTATTGAAACAAGCAGATAGAAAGCAAAGCAATAGGAGGTTAAACAATTGTATTAAAACCAAAGAGAAATTCCCATAGATATATTGATGCTTCTCTAAAAAGGATTTAATAAAAGTATAAATGAGAAAAAAGTTTCAGAACATATTAAGATGACTGTAACATGAAACACCATGAATGGACACATGGAATGGTAACATGACAATAGACGCCAGGAACAATAGAAAACATGCAAAATGAAGGAGAGTTCCTCTGACCTGTGACCTCTGACCTGATCATTACCTCCTGCTTTTCCAATTAAATAAAAACTGAAGTAAGAAAGACAACATGTGAAGTTTCTCAGATTTCACAAGTCTAATGCGGTCATCAAAAGTTCTAAGCTTTATTCTACAGTAAATAGCTTAATAAGTTTGGGTTTCAGCAGATTTACTCCAAATTGGTTAATTTCATTTGGTTAATTTCTTATTTTGACATTTTTTTTAAAAGAAAAAGAATCTGTATTTCTCAAGTAAATGCATTATATTTCCAAGCAATTCTAATACAAAATGGCTTTATTATTACATCCTTGAAAATTCTATATTTTGTCAGTCCATATTAGCCAAAAAAAATAGCAAAAGTGATTTCATTTTGACATTACAAGTCTGTAATAAACCAAATAGTGAAAGTAACTATCAGCAACAGTGCAGAATGCGCCTAAAATAATTGGCCCATTCTGGAACTGTTGGTCTTTGCATTCAGCACTATTTGGATAAAGCTATGCTTTTATGCAATGGAAAAATTATATTTAAATTACTGTAGTGCGTTTTAAACTGCCCAGCATATTAAAATAATTGCAAATCATGCAGCCGTTGATGTATTTCTATTGGTTTTTGCTTAGCCTGTACCAGCGCTATATTTCTTCATGCAAATTTTGTAGCTGGACATGCTTATGAGGGGGATCTAGCTTTAAAATGCTAGGCAGGGAATAGGGGAGACTGTCAAAGGTCAAGCAGGACTCAGAAAGATGAGGAAAGACTACCGACCAGCCATCTGTTTCTCCTTACTCCTTCTCTTTTTCTCCAGGCGTTTGAGCCTCTTCTCTTCCCGTCTCTTGGCTTCTTCTTCTTCCTGATGCTGACGACATTTATGGAAATTCTCCACCACGACCCCCACAAACATGTTGAGCACAAAGAAGGCAACGATCAGCAGGAAGGAGATAAAGTAGAGGAGCATCCAAGGGTTATAGTTCATGACTGGCTATAACATAAAGGGAGAAGCCATTACACTCTATCAGGATTAGAATTTAACACTGTCCATGATAAATTTAGGAACTCTAAATATTTGTATTTCACAATATTTGAAAGAGTAATCTCCAAAGCAAATACACCTATTCCTTGGGCTTCTGGCAATGTTGTACCAAAACACCTACCTGTTGGTCTACTCCTACAGCATCCAATCCATCGTACATTATGTCCACCCACCCGTCTTTAGATGCCAGAACAAATAAAGACATTAAAGCCTAGAAAAACAAAAGGAAACAAAGCATTTTAACTTAGAGGGAAGATAATATAATATATATCGTATTCTACCTGCCTCTTGACTCATGTTTGAATTTGTACTTTTTTTGTTTTTCAACCTAGTTGATAATAATAAGCCAAAGCTTCTTACCAGGAAAAATGGTATCAAGTATTCACAAGAAGGGTTATTCCAACTAACAGGAACAACCTTACTTTTAACCTCCATCCATTTTTACTTAACCTTTATCATACTGCTGAAATATGATTTCCTGGGGTAATAGTAAATTTATTTATTTAGAAGATTTCTATGGCCACCAGTGATTTTCAGTGACTCTGGGTGGCTTACAAAGAATAAAAACCCAATATAAAAGAATAAAAAACTCCCTGGTGACAATACACAATCAATCAAGCCACTTGATGGGCTCCATCCCATGCTGAGTTCTTCAGGCCATTGCCAAAACCAGGCCTTCAGGGCCTTATGAAAGTATGTCGGGGGGGGGAATGGGACGGGACGGACAGAACAGTCTAATCTCTGCAGGGATATTATTCCAAAGGGAGGGAGCTACCACAGAGAACACCCTTCTTCTGGGTCCTGTCAGTTGTACCTCCTTAGGAGATGGGACCTGCAACATGCCTTGCCTCCCCACTCTAGTGGGTTGGGTGGATATAACCAGGAAGAGATGGTCCCTTAGATCAGGGGTCTCCAACCTTGGCAACTTTAAGACTTGTGGACGTCAACTCCCAGAATTCCTCAGCCAGCTTTGGACTTCAACTCCCTTTGCTGGCTGAGGAATTCTATGGTCCCAAGCCATGAAGGGCTTTAAAGGTGACAACCAACTTCTTGAATTGAACCCGGAAGCAAATCAGCAGCCAATGTAGCTCCCACAGGAGAGCTGACACATGTGCACACCTGAGCCTACACAAAACCATGTGGGTCACTGCATTTTGAACCAATTGGTGCTTCTGGATGCTTTTCAAGAGCAGCCCCATGTAGAGCGCATTGCAATAGTCAAGATGGGACTGAGAGAGTAGATGTGCGGGGTTCATGGTTTCAGTCTCCTGAGTCTTAAGTTTTCTTCATGCTAGTTATGAGTTTGATTACACTATTGTACAGTCATTAAATGTCTAAAGAGTGTGGGCTGGTCTTAATTGTGATAGGAATGTATACCAAGTGAGGATCTTTAAATGTAGACAGTACGACTAGGAAGTGCTGTAGATGATTTGCTATGGTGGCTGCAATATATACAAGGTTATTTCACATCTGCTTTGAATCAAAGCAAATAAGGGAGCACTGCAGCAGATTATCGTTCCATCAGTACCTGGCCAAGATTATCAAAATTATACTTGTGCCGGATCCATTTATAGTTGGCTTCTGCACAGTCTGACCTGTTGGTAATGTTCCTTGTGTCTTCCCCTTGGCAGACAAAAAACTTCCCCTTGAACAACTGTGAAAAAGGAGAGAATACTCGGTCACTGAAATAATACGGGGAGGTCTTTTTCTGTAGACTTCCACAGTGTACCATTTGCAAATGTCTGATTTTTAAGCTCTTCCTACAGAGAGGCCCGTCTGCATCTCACTTGAGCTTTTGGCATTAGCCCAAAGCTTTTAGCCATCCAATTTTATGGAAGGAATACTGTAGCATTGCTGTTTTTAAGCTGCTGCTATTCTTGATTTATACAGGTTTTGCTGTATAATTACAGCATTATACATTCTATACTTTGCTGGTTTTCAAAAACATAGTAATGATTTAGTATGAGCCCATCCTATTTCACTAAAAGGTAGCATTAAAATACTTACAATAAATGAACAAAGCAAATTTTTCAGTAAAGAGGTCATGGCTGAACCTTTCTCAGCTTGGAATCCCCTTAAAAATGACCGAATCTTAGCTCTTGCACAGTCTGCATGGCTTTACAAAACAAGTTGTACAATGCTCTTGTAGGGTGAGGTTTTCAGATTGAAATACGACAAATATATTTGAAAACCAGGCATTATCTGAAAACTCCAATCAATGCAAAGATTGGTATTCTGTAAAGTTTTTCAAGAATATTATCCCTTTGCCAATAGAGCTTTGGCATTCTGTTAAATAACCATCTGAGTGCGACACAATGCTAGAATACATATACTTTCATCTTACTTATTACAAGTATTTATCCCATATCTTGCCTTGGAATTACCCTCTATGCCAGTGATGGCTAACCTTTTCTGGACTGAGTGCCCAAAGCGCATGCGCCTAAACCCCCAAACTGCAACGCACATGCAGGCCCTGCACATGTGCCCTGCCCCCATGATTGTGCATGTGCCTCCTGTATGTACCCTGCCCCCTGTGCATGTGTGCACGCCACCCTGAATGCCCTCTTCCCTATGCATACACCCTCCCAAGCCCCCCATATATGCACAGTAGAGACCCGAAGATTAGCTGGCTGGTGGGAGGCGCGTGGGCATGTGCAGCAGAGCTGAACTGGGGCTACGGCTCATGTGCCCACAGAGAGGGCGCTGCATGCCACCTCTGGCACTTGTGCAATAGGTTCGCCATCACCGCTCTATGCTAATTTATGTTCCAGGTGAAATTTGCAGTTCAGCCTTAATGGATACTTTAACACAAATAAGCATAAAGACTGGTACTGGTGATGGGAGCGACGTGGCGCTCCCATGTGACCCCCCTCCTGCGCGAGCTGCACTGGCTCCCAGTGGTCTTCTGGGTGCGCTTCAAGGTTTTGGTTACCACCTTTAGAGCGCTCCATGGCTCAGGACCAGGGTACTTACGAGACCGCCTTCTGCCACCAATAGCCTCTCACCCACCAGTTCGCTCCCATAGAGAGGGACTCCTCAGGGTGCCATCGGCCACCCTGGTGGCCCCCAGGGGGAAAGCCTTCACTGGCGGCCCCCAGGGGGAAAGCCTTCTCTGTGGGGGCACCTGCTATCTGGAACGAGCTCCCCCCGGAGATATGGAGGATCCAAGATTTACGCACTTTCCGCTGCGCCCTAAAAACATTTTTATTCCAATAGGCTGGTCTGGCCTAACTCTCCCTTTTAAATTGGGTTTTAAATGTTTTACATGAATTGGATGTTTTTAAATTTGTTTTTGAGCCCAAATTATTTAATCTATTTTTAATAGCTTTTAACTTTTGTAGGTTATTTGTATTTCTATCTTGGCTGTTCACCGCCCTGAGTCCCCTGGGAGTAGGGCGGTATATAAATATGATAATAAAATAAAATAAAATAAATAAAGACAATCCATAGTTGGCTAGAGGCAGTGGGTAAGATGGTTCTTAAAGACTTTGGTACCCCTCCCCCTTTTTAATGATTATATTTTTCCAGTGGTCAACTATCTACCCTGGGAGCTGCCAAGCAGGACATGAGGGCACTAGCAGTCTCCTGCCCTTGCCTCTTAGCAATTGGTACTGTCTTAAAAACTGGTGCTAAAACATAGCTTTCATGATCAGTAGCAGCTAAAAAGCTTATTATCTCTTCTTTGGTCTGTAAGAATGGTAGAAACTGTATGTCAATGGACTTATTAGTATAGCTGTGAAGGCCACCAGGGAAGTAATAAGAGACTAGGTTTATAGATGGTGGTGTGCACATTCTTGAGGGAGAAGCATTTATCTCTCAACTTGAAAGAGGCAATGGTGTGCCTTCTTCTTAAGAATATGTCCTGACCCAGCTATTTTATACAACTATTCCCTGGCTCTAACTTTATATTTTTAGACAGTACACTATAGGGAAGGTTTTGAAAGGTGGTCAGCATAAAGCTATAGATTATTTAGACCTTTGTTAATCAGGATTCATGCCTGACTCTGGGATGGAAATCAGAATGTTCGCCCTGTTGGATGATCTTCAGCAGGACTGGGATGGAGCATGTGGCTAGATCTTTTCTGAATCCCTTGGTAGTTTTCATTGCCTTCAAATATGCTATCCTTCTGGACCAACTGAGACGACTAGGAATGGGAGATACTGTGTTGAAGTAGTCTCCTCCTTTTCCCCCTAAGTGTTTTATTTTATTTAGTGATAGTGGGGGGACAGGTTGAACTTTCAGCTACTCCAGAGTGGGTTCCCAGAGGGCTCAGCCCTCTTCTACTTTTTAGTAGGAAATATGAAACTGCTAGAAAAAGTCATCTGGGTTTGGATCATCCCCACCCTGTTGGACTTCCAAACAAGGTGCAAAGACGAGGCTCTTCAGGAAATCATTAGGGACGATGGAGATTTATCTGTCAACCTTAGATGGCACAGTTAGCAAACATATTTGTTAGATTATAATGGTTTTAATCTTGTTGTTGCTTAATGTAAACTGCTCAGAAATAATAGGAACTGAGTGGCATAGAAACTATAGTAAATGAATATAACATGATCTATTCAAGGTCAACCCTCCCCCAATTTTTTAGGGGGACTTCATTTCAACTATTGTCAGAAAAATC
This sequence comes from Pituophis catenifer annectens, assembly GCF_029215685.1. NCBI lineage: Eukaryota > Metazoa > Chordata > Lepidosauria > Squamata > Colubridae > Pituophis > Pituophis catenifer. The sequence continues at coordinate 135,437,131 of NW_027256882.1, read as the reverse complement.
CTGGAATTTACTTTTTTTAAAGTGAAAATATTTACATTTTGTCTCTCCTTAGATTTATGGTATATTACAAAGCACTTAATAAAACCTTTAAGACAGCCACACTGTATGTCCTTTAAAAAATGTAGACATTAATTCACTAAGAACCACAAGGAGATTAAAGTGGAAATTAAATTCATGAGTTCAGCTATCAAAACCTGTTCAGACAAATGGAACTTAAGATTCTTTTTTCTCCCAAAATTTCAGCAAGGGGAAGAACTGATGCGCCACTTCCAAAAGGAGAGATTAAAGCCTCAACCATATTACTGATGAAGCTGTGATTTGCATAGCTGTTGTTATGACTGCTACCAGGAGAGAAGCGACGCAAGGCAAGCTAGCTGAACAGCAGCCATGTATAAAGAGAGTGGCTTCCTTTTTAAACTGGAGTTTAATCCTACTTAAATAAACACGATGTAGTGGCTGCTAGGTTAAATAAGAGACAAGAGTGCACATCTGAAAAAGTGACACAGAAGGGAGAGTTTTGAAAAGTGCTGCTCCTCCTACTTGAGCAGAGACCTCAGCTGAAATTCTTCATACAGATAGCAGAGAAGGCATCGACATCACTTTGTGTTGAAACAAGCCAAACAACCCTTAAGACTTGATTTCAACAATGTCAGATGTGATTATCAACTAGGAGAAAACTATAAAAATCCCAGGGGATTAATTGTGTCACATATTCAATGGCAAACATGAAGTGGCAGAGCATGACAGCTATTATGATAGATGGAACAGAGTGGCCTGTATTAGCCTAAGCTGAGATGCCTTCACTTTTTTTTATCGAGTGACAGCAGGTCCTAGCATAGTCATGCCTTGTTTCCCTATGGCAAGGCACTATTCTCACCAGCTTTTAAAATATCACCTCTTTATCTGAACTCTAGAATAAATGTCAAACCTGTGAGCAGTCCAAATAATAGGGATCAGCACACAGAGTGACAGATCTCACATAAGGTGGCATTTTATTTTATTTTACCTAGGAGAAGTAACTGGGTGGTAGCCGCATAGCAAGCATCAACAGTGAGTGAGTTCTCCTAGCTTAATCATAGTTGGGCACTAATTCTACTTTCTTAATTAAACTCCTTCGAACCAAACCAAACAGCAAACTCCTTCAAAACAAAACGAACTAACCAGATTCTTATCATAGTGTCTATGACAATAATTTGCTGTTGTTTAGTCTACAGCAATGGAAGATAAGACAGAACCCAGGAATCAACATATTTGGAAAGAGTTCCAAGCAAGGAATAGAATATCCAATAGACAATTCTTGTGTTTGGGAAGTGGGACTGATTGATTCATTGACTGATTACATGCTATCAAGATTGTGCCAACTCTTTAAGATCACAGCAGTAGACTTTCTCCAGAGTGATCTGTCCTCTGATCCTCACCTTTCTGGTTTCCTAATGGTACATCCCTTGCCATTATAATAAAGTTCCTCCTTCTTGCTGATGATCATTCTTCCACCTTCCACCATTGTGAAATTCTCAAGGGATTTGAGTCTTTACATAATGTGTCCAAAATATGATAACTTGTCCCTTGTTTGAGAACATTAGATTAACTTGTTCAACCATTTGTTTATCTCCAAAGTCTTCTCCAACACCAGAGTTCAAAAGCATTAATATTCTTTCTTCTATCTTGTGTTTTCAAAGTTCAATTTTTGCTTTCATAGTATATTACCAGAAGACTTGAAGGACCAGGCTTAGGACCAATTCTCCTGTAGAAAATCTATGTGATCACTAAAAGTTGACACCAGTTTGATGGCAGTTAATCAAATGTCCATGTTATTATCAATTTTAAGGTCGGTTGTTGTATACGTTGTCATTAGTTTGATCTTGTGATTGAAATGTTCAATGCCAGCACACTTCAATCTGCTAATGCCTAAAATGTCAATAAGTAGAACTTTTTGTCTTTTACTATGCTGAGTTATTCCGTGTTCATGCTATGAAACATTCTATGTTTCCACTATAATTTTCTCTTTGCAGCTCATTTTTTTCCCCATTGCATCAGCAATTAAATATCCAGAAGGCTTTATAATCTGGCCGTGTCATATATACCATTGTTACTTCAAAGGGCCCTCAAGTCTTCCTAAGTAACAAGTTGAGTATCATCTGACCTGATGGGTATACCATCTGGCACTATATTATCAATCATTTTATATGATCTATCTATGTTGTTTTCTTGGTAAAATATAGGACTGCTTTACCTTTCCCTGCACTGTTTGAAATAATGCCTTTTGGCATTGTTGTTAAAGTGATCATTCAACATGTTCCCATATTGCTGCTTCCCTTCATAGGCAAGCTTTAACTGGTCAGCTAGTGTGACTTGAGTGATATCTTGAGTGATGCTGTGGGGGAGTACATGACATGAAAGCCAGCCGGGGGATCTTAAGCCAGTCACTGTCTCTCAGCCCTATTCACCTCATAAGGTGGCTGTTGTGTGGAAAGTAAGAGGAGGAAGGTGTATTGGATATGTTTGCCACCTTGAGTTATTTATAAAAATAATAAAGTTGGAATACAAACAAACACCCTTGGTATATATTCTCTGCAGTCTTTACTCATCCCTCCCAGGAGCTTCCATCCCCACCATGAGGCAGCATAGCAGGACTTGGGAAGGAAGAAATGGCACTAAATATGGCTAAATATAAGGCTTACAAATGCTGAACATGAGCTCTGGTTTAGTTACAAGGATAAAACAGATATAACCAATTATGTATCAGCACATTTCTCCATAAATAATACATGAAGAGAACAGATGGGCATATTATTAAGTTACTATGAATCTTGCAATCAATTAAAAAACAAACCACTGGCATTATAAAAAAAATGTGGAATGAGCTTCAATTTCAGTTGTTTTCATTCCACGTTTTGATTGGCTTACAAAGAATGCTCATTCATATTATTATATTTAATAATCCTATGGATTTTTTTCTATAGAGATCATGTATTCATCTAAAAGGAGGAGAGTTCTGAATTTAACTTTCAAAAAAGTAGATAGAAAAAAAAATTGAAATCCCTGCACAATATCTTTCTTGTTAATCTAGTACAGAGGTCTTCAAACTTGGCAGCTTTAAGACTTGTGGACTTCAACTCCCAGAATTCTCCAGCCAGCTATGCTGGCTGGAGAATTCTGGGAGTTGAAGTCCACATGTCTTAAAGCTGCCAAGTTTGAGGACCCCTGATCTAGTATGTCAAATCTAGCTGACACCAATGAGGATTCCAATGCCCTCTACAACTGTGCATTGATGTGTGTGTATGTATGTAAGTATGTATGTATGTATATAAATAAAGAGAAGAAACTGATGAAGAAGAAGGGAAGGGAAGGAAGAGAAAGGGAAGGGAAGAAAGTGGCATCAATGAGAACCATTGCACGATCATGCAGAGTAACATAAGTCACTCTCACCATAGGCATGCACAGGGCCCAAATCTTATAATTTTGTAAAATCAATTGTAGGCTCCACCTCTCATGAGAGACATCAATATTAGAAAAGGCTGATGTGTATGAAATTCTCAAACCCTCTGTACTGAATGAGTAAAGTAAAGTTCTCAGGAAACTCTACCCAGAACTTACCTGGACTCCCAAGATGCCAAAAATGATGAAAAAAGCACAGCAAATCACAACAATGTTTCCAATGGGTTTCAGGGAGGACATCAGGGTTTCCACAACCAACTTCAGCCCTTGTGCTCGACTGATGACCCTGAAAGGCAAAAATGGCTTATTAATAGAATCCTACGACACGAGACTAGCAAACCACTTGGAAGAAAGCCTTCAAACTGTTCGCAAAGGACTAATCGATACATAGAAGAGGAAATATGGAACTGCCATTGTGCCAATGAGAGAGTTCCATTGACTGACACCTATTCTGTTCAATAGACTTCAGTCAGGCCCAAGAGAGGAAAACTCTGTCTATATTAGGGAATACATTTATTCAACAATGATAATGACTACAGGAGGCTAAATGTGATGCACGGTGTTATCACTTTACAATAGCTTAGAAAGGCTGTATTTCTTCTTAATGTCTGTGTATGTTTTTTTTTACTTTTCCTCTATGCCACAAAAACTTTGTTTTATTGAATTAAATAATTCCTGTAGGAGTCTGTTCCAAAAAGTGACTTGCTGGCTGAGGATTCTAGGAGTCCATACATCTTAAGGTGGTCAAATTTGAAAAACACTTTCATAAAAGTATTTACTATCATAAATGGAATGCATATTGCAGAACACCTGACTTCTCGGGTTATAGCCTTGAGACAATTTTTAGGAAAAGCAGCTCGTGTAAAGTAGTAGTTAAGATGCTGGACTAGAGAAACCCATCTTCAGCTATGAAAACCAACAGGGTGACACTGACTAACAAACAGCAATCAGCTGAAGCTACCCCACAGGGCTGTTGTGAATTAAAATTGGAGGAGGGAATACTGTCCTCATTGAACGACTGGAGGAAAGGCAGGATATAAGTCTGTCTGTCTATCTGATTCCTTAGCTCAACTTTGAAGAGCAGATAGGACAGTGGCAAAACACCCAAAGTAACTGGATTGCAGGGTAATATAATAACTTTGCAGCTGTAGACATTTCTGAACAGTTGAATTTACAGATTTTGCCAGATGCTGACCTAAAAAAAGACATTTTGCCCACAGGCATTTTAAAACAATAGAATCTAGAGATTGTTAAGAGCAGCACATGCAACTTATATTCTTTCCCCTTAAGGCTACTGCCAACAAAAATGTCAAAATATGAGGAAAATTCTATATCAAAGGACAAAAATTGCAGGCAGTAGCCTAATATATTTCACACAGTGGAGAACCTCCTAAGATTTATTTTATTTTTGATGTGTCTTTGTAATGGGATGTGGGAATAACCTTGGGAGGCAGAAGGAAGAGCCACAGCCTAGACAATGATGTGGTCAGAGAAATCTGAGTCCAAAGAAAGGAAAGGGCTGGAAAAAGTGACTCAGAAGGGAGTCCCTAGTTTTCTGGGAAGTAAACTAGTCCCCTCCCTAGTTTTATGGGAAGTAAAGGCAGGGGAGGTGAGGGAAACACTTTCAGACATTCAAGATTCTGTTACTACAATCTGTTACTCATGGTTTGGGTTTCCAGACTGGTTGCCCCAAAGATGCTTTTTTTCAAGAGGCAACTGGACTTTCTGGTTTTTTTTGAAGACGTTTCGCTTCTTGGATGAGAAGCAAAACATCTTCAAAGAAAAACCTGAAAGTCCAGTTGCCTTTTGAAAAAGCACCTTTGGGACAACCATGACCTGGATGACTGAGAATTTCCATAGACATTTCATATCTGAATAACCTTGAAGTTCTGACAGTCTATATACTTCAGCTCAGTTTCCTATAACATGGACTATCACATCTCTTCTCTTATAATGAGCAAAACTGAATAAACAAATGAAACCTTCACAACCATAGTTTTACTAGTTCCCTCATTGACAAGTTAAACAGTAATCTGTTTGTCAACATGGACAATACACAATTTAGCTTCATATTCATATTACAGAGCACAATTCAACAGTCAAGTCCCTTCTTTCCTGTGTACAAAGGTTTATTTCTGTCAAAAGTCGAAATTAATGATTATAATCTAACTACTACCACTAGTGATACTATTTCCTATTTGGGATTTCTGAGCATTGCTGCCCATTAAGAGAAATCTCTTTCCATCGCTTATTTTGCTCCTTTTCCAAAGCTCTAATAATGCATATTTTTTCTACATTTCATTTCTCATTAAAAGCTGAAATTAATATAGTACTGTTTGTCATCCTTTCCTCGTCATTATTTGCATTTCCAGGAAAACAGACTTTGGTTGATCTCAGTAGAAGGACTTTCTTATTTTAATTGTCCTCAAATGCTTTAATTCTCACATAGTTGTGGTGTGACATTATTTCACCTAAATATGGAGCAGCATTAATCAATCAGATTTATATTTTCAGTGCCATTTGTTAATTCTGATTTTATTTTGGCTGATCCATTACCTGCTGTATTAGCCTTTAAAATTGGCTAAATGTCCTTTGGAATTACTATTTCAAGATTTTTGAGTTAAACAGATTTGTAGGAACATATTTGGGCAACCAATCCGGTCATTTTTTCCCAAGCAAAATTACAAATACCTATAATTATTAAATATGCAACAGGATATTTTGTCCTTCCTTCTTTATGCACCAATATACCCAACTGCATAGTTTAACAGTAATTCTACAAATCACTATTATGAATGTGCTTCCATATATGCAATAATGAATTCCATATCCCTAAAGTAACTCTGGATGGGTCAGACATACTTAGCTTCAGAACAGATCAAACATATTATGGTAGCTTCAGAAAGGTCATTCAGCTCCTGTGAGTACAAGAGTGTTGTTTGAAGCTACCTGAATACTTAATCATATCATTGGCCCATCTTACCCAATTCTTGGGAAGTTTCAACATACAATTTAGCGTGACTTGAATAAATTGAAACAAGCTTCAGGTTTGAATGCTCCCCTCTTTTCCTTCCATACAAATGTGAAGAAAAGCTTGGCACATTTCACTTCCTTTCTATATATTTGAAGTTTGTTCTATTACTCGAGCTAACAGACGGCTACTAAGTATAGTTGATGGACATGAAAAATCTGTGTTAATGTAAATGAGAGCCAAACCGTTTTGAAGCCTTCTTTGTAGCCATATGGAAAAACAGAAACTCCACGTTCCAGACTGATAGCTTAGAATGATTTAAATATGAGATGGTTGCTATGTCACTTCCTCTCAAAGTATTTATTTATTTATTTACATCCCAATTTTATAATTTTTATAAATAACTCAAAGTGGTGAACATATCCATCACACTTTCCTTCTCATCTTTTCCCCCTCAACAACAACCCTGTGAGGGAGATTGGGCTGAGATAGAGTGACTGGCCCACAGCTGGCTTACATGGCTAAGATGGGACTTGGACTCACCGTCTCTAGCTTTCTAGCCTGGTGCCTTAACCACTAGACCATTCATTTCCTTAGACATTTCCTGAACCTGGGTCATTTTCCAGGCATAGCTGAAGCCTTCTTCTCAGAAACAGCAGAGATCAATATCACAGAAATTCAGATTCCACCTTCTATCTCTCTATAGGACTACCGAAAGTCATATTTTGCATTTTCCATGGGGACGAATATAGATGAATTCTAATTTTATACAGTACATTTTACAAGTCAATCTCCAGAAATGAATAAAATTCCTCACAACTCTCCCCTCCCTTTTATTTGATTTGATCTTAACCTTTGATCTGAGTTATACCTTTCTAAACTCTCCTTTTACTAGCTCACTGTGCTACATTTTTGCAGGACCTTTAATCATGGAGCACCCTAATGAACAGGCGAGGAAATGGCATAACCGTGGATTACAGCCTTACAGTTGGGTAGTGTCAATATTGCAGTCAATAGGGAAGATAGAGGTGTATAAGAAAACCAAGCAGCCGAAATGACTACATTAAGGCTTCCTAAAGTCAAGAAGAAGCATATGAACAATTGATGTTAATAGTGACTTGCTCTGTGATAGTGGCCCCCCTCCCTGAACCACCCTTCTACTACCTGTCATATTCCTATGTTAGGACTATAACTCTCAAGCATTTGGTATTATGAGGGTACCAGATTAGAAAACAACAACAACACAGACTTAACAATTACAGTTAGTCCTTGATTTACAACAGTTCTTTTAGTAAACTTTTAAAGTTACAAAAGGTACTGAGAAAAGTGATTTATGACCATTTTTCACATTTATGGCCGTTGCAAAATCCCCATGATCACATGACCAAAATTCAGTTGCTTGGTAATATTTATGACGGTTGCAGTATCCCGGGTTCATGTGATTCCCTTTTGTGACCGTCTGATAAGCAAAATCTCTGGAGAAGCCAGATTCACTCAACAACCATGTTATTAACTTAACAACTTCAGTGATTCACTTAAAATATGTCATATAATGGGACAAAATTCACTTAACAACTGTTTTGCTTAACAACAAATGTTGGGCTCAATTGTGGTCATAAGTCAAGGACTACCTATATTTCAGTACACTCACATTCCTACAATCGGACAGTATATGAGCCACTACTACATTAATATTTACTGTAGAGATGTTTGCACCCATAATAAACTAATACAATATTACAGAACCTAAGGAAATCATAACTAAATTTATTTAAACCAATATATTAAATGTGTAAAAAGATAAGGTTGTGGATTTGATATAACTTTTTTATAAATAGTAACAAACTTGTTAGGCATTTGCAAAAATGTAAGAAATACAATCCTAGGAAGATGCTTTTGAACTGAGGTTCAAAATAGCTGTTATTTCTACTCCTCCCCTAGATAATTGCCTTGATCACCATCATGGCATTATAAAAGATAAAGACCAAGTTAATAGAATACCCTCCCCCAAAAGAATCAACCACATAACCAGACATTATCTTAAGGATAAAATATGCAGGGGATTAATGGGACATTGGTTGCTATTAACCCCTATGCAGTCCCTGTAACAGTTAATATTGACACAAATTAAATAATGATAAGTGACAAATTAAGGCTTACAAGACAAGTTATAACTTGACTGGTGAACTGTATCACACCAGGCCTACATCCTGTTGAAAGGAAGGATGTTTTGAGATAGTGAGGGTAGAAAACAGAATTATTTGGGGAATTGCTTAGAGGAAGGAAAAGTTTTGTTCTGGAAAAGAAAGGATTTTTTGAGAATCCAGATCATACATTTGGTTATCAAACAGCCTCAGGTGTACAATTTATGTAGTAGACAACTTGTAAGTTCTTGTTTCTTTAATATGGGCTGCTTCTAATCAATAAGGTATTTTGCTTTCATTGTAACTAAACCATTTTTATATACAGGTAAAACCCCACTTTCTAGATACAGTAATTGATTGGGCAGCATTGTGGGAAACTGCTCTGAAGAAGTGGAATAGGACAGGACAGGGCAGGGCAGGGCACAGCAGAGCAGGACAGGACAGGACAGGACAGGACAGGACAGGACAGAATAGAAAAACTTTATTGCCTCTTTAAATGTACACTAATCATTAAAACAAAATTTTGTTGCATTCAGCTCTCAAAAGATAACCATTATGCATATACCCACATACCCATACATATATGACACAGAGAAACATCACAGTCAAGTTCGAATGTATACATATACATGGTGAAAAAACGAGAGAATCCTGCAAGTTTTCAAGACAGATGGTTACAGAATCTAGAAGTCCTGTTATAGATACTTCAAAACCTCCTCCCACAGGGGAGCAACAGAAACAGACCGTAAATTAGGTGTGTGGGGTCTCTAACAATGCTTCAAGCTCTAAGCACATAGCACTTATAAGCAGTATCCTGAATAATGGGAAGCGAGCTGTCTTTACCACTCTCTGAATGGACTTTCTATCTGAGGTGCTGCTGCCACCAAATCAAACAGTGATGCAGTTTGTTAAAACGCTCTCAATTGTGCCTCTGTAAAAGTGACCAGGACAGAAGAAGAAAGATGTTTTCCTGTGCGCTGCTCCCACTATCCATCAATGGGTTAACTTCTTCAGCCTTTGGCAATAACTGAGTGAGAGCTCAATTTCCCTTTCCTGTTGCCCTGACACACCCCTCAATCCCATGATCCCCAGTCTTCACTCAGTTATTGGCAAAGACTGAAGTGTTTTCCTAGAGCTCCAGGCTTTCAAGCTAATTTCTCCCTTTCCTAGGTTTTTTTATTTTATTTTTGAGTAGCTTTTTTACTTGTTTTTTCTCTTTTGGCTCCCTGCCTGCATCAAGCGGAGGTTCGGCTCTACAGCTGAGCGGCGCGATCGCTCCGGCCGCCCACGCTTCACCTCGCAGGCTCCTCCGGCGCTTTAGAGTGGGGGGGAGAGAGAGCGAGCCTTGGCAGCCACCCACGCGAGCGGCGATTGAAGCAGCCGCCCGACGGAACGACGAGGGAGAGAGCGGAGAGCGGTGAGGCAGCTACCCCTCCCTCCTCCCTCCCCGCCGTCCAGGAGCCCCGCGGAGCACTTTAAACAAGCGCGGCAGGCGGTAGGACCTTCGGGCCGCCGCTGTGAGTCCGCAGCCTCCCGAAGCAACACAGCTCACACGTGGATCGGAGGAGAGCAGCGCGGTGAGGGAAGCAGCCTCCCCCCTCCTCCTCTTCGCTGCCAGAGCCCTTGGGGCCGCACCGGGCTGAGCGCGGCAGGCGGTAGGACCCCCGGGCCACCGCTGTGAGACCGCAGCCTCCCCAGCCCTCGGATTGCAAGCCACGTGCTCCCTCCATTGCAGGGGATTTCCAGATCCGCCATCTTGGCTGCATCCGGATAAGGGTAGCTCCGCCCTTATTGGCAGTTGGAGGCCCACACCTCTCATAGGGCCTCCCCAACGGGCCTGCTGTTTTAAATTTGAGGATCTTCGGGCCCCATCCGGCTGCAAGCACAGAAGCCTTCCCCTTTAAGCACAGCAAGCCATATTGTGGAGAGAGCCAGATGGCAGCTTTGGGCTTGTCAGACTCTCCTTTCTCCTCGGACCCAGAGCTTGAAACAAGCCCAGCTCGCAAGGGGTCCAGATCCTCTAAAAAGCATTCAAGGAAACGGTCATCACATCATAAAGACCGTGGGGAAAAGGCCCCCCCGATCCTCGACAAGGATGCTGCAAGGCACCATAAGACCCTTGAACGCCTCTGCGAGAAGGCACAGAAGGAGAGAGCGGCAACACCTCTTCAAGGGCCCGAGCCCCCTAGTCCCTCTCCTCAGGTATGTGCGGAGGCGGGCCCTGGCATCACGAGTCTGGCCGAGCTGACACTAACACCGGCAACCCCGTGGGCAGCTGGCCTCAACCAGCAGCTGCCACGGCCCAGAGGAGCATCCCGATCATTGCCAGATGCCCCACTATCGGACCCTCCTCACTGGCGCCACCGTGGGGCGGAAGCTACATTTACACCAACGGCAGCTGGCCTGCGTGCCCCAGAGGGACCCCTACCAGCCAGCCAGCTAGACTTCCAAACCATGTTTTCAGCCGCAATGTCTTCCTTCCTGGCCGCAGGCTGGCAGCAGGCTGCAGGAGGGGCCCCCCGCCAACTACCAGCCCAGGGGGCGCCCCAACAGCAACCGGCCCAGCACCAACAGGCGCATGCCCAGTCATCCTCGTCAGAGGATTCAGACCAGGCCGAGGAGGGCCCAGAGACCTTCGAGTTATCAGAGGACGAAGGTCTGATGCCAGATGCTCCGGCTTTTACGGGCCTCTTCCGCCCAGCATTATTCAAATCGCTCCTACACAAGGCGCGCCTCACAACCAATTTAGGCGTACCTGGCGAGACGTCCGCGCCTAAACCCGCTACCACGGGCCCCCACGATGCGCTCTTCAAGTCTTCCAAGCAGGAGAAGGACTGCATCCCCTGCCCCCAGCTGTTTTCGGACGTGATCCAGAACCCCTGGGGACAGCCAGCCTCGCTAACAACCCCAAGCAGCCTAGACAAGAAGCTCTACTGCTCAGCCCAGGAATTGGAGGACCTCTTAACTCTGCCATCGGTGGACCAGCCAGTAGCCTCCCTGTCTTCCTCATCGATGGTGTCCACGGATGCTGCAGACGGGCTCAAAGCTGAGGACAAGAGGACAGAGTGGGCCCTCCGTAAGTCCCATCAAGCAGCGGCCTGGGCAATCAGGACGGCAACGGCGACCTCCTTTTTCAACAGAGCCACCCTCATCTGGCTACGCCAACTACAGGAAAAACTGCCCCCAGAAGACGCTAGGCTACATCAGGATTTGAATAAGATCCTAGCCGCCACCGAATATGCCGCGGATGCATCCCTGAATTCCGCCAAATTCGCTTCTAGATCTCTGGCCTCGAACATCACAGCAAGGAGGCTGTTCTGGCTTCGCCCCTGGAAGGCAGATCTTAAAGCCAAATGGAAGCTAGCCGCAGCCCCGTACAAAGCCCCAGACTTGTTTGGGGCAGCCTTGGACCCAGTCTTGATCGAAGATAAAGACAAGAGGAAGGTGCTCCCATCAGCGTACCGGCGGCAGGACCGCAGATACACACCTTACTCTTACCAGCAGCCCTTTCGGACCAGCTCAGGGCCGAGGGGGACCCCACCACAACGCTCCCAATTCCAGAGTGCAAGCAGACACCAGGACAGATCTCAGTTCCGAGACCGCGGCCGACCCCAGCAAGCCAAACGGTCCTTCCGTGGGGCCGGTTTCAAAACCGCCAGAAGGGGGAAGTGACGGCCGGGCCGGGGGCCCCATCGGTGGGAGACTCCAACGCTTCCACCAGCAATGGGCCCGATCAACGGAGGACTCGTGGATTCAGCGCACCATCTCATCGGGGCTCTCCATCGAATTCTCTGGTCCTACACCCAGTCGCTTTGTACGTTGCCCGGTCCCACAGTCCAAAGACCTCAGAGACCTTCTGGCACAGGAGATCGCACACCTGCTGGAGATACGAGCCATAGAACCGGTGCCTCACGACCAGCAGGGTACAGGCTTCTATTCAACTCTCTTCCTGGTGCCCAAAAGCTCGGGAGGCTGGAGAGCCATTCTGAATCTCAAACGACTAAACCGGTCGGTAAAGTACCGCAGATTCAAAATGCACTCCCTCAAGACAATATTAGCGGGCGTAAGGAAAGGAGACCTCCTCCAGTCAGTCGACCTGCGGGAGGCATATCTGCATGTACCGATCCACCCCGGCCACCGGCGCTTCCTGAGATTCGAATTTGCAGGTCAGCACTTCCAGTACCGCACAATGCCCTTTGGCCTCTCGTCGGCACCTCGTACCTTCACCAAGCTGGTAGCGGTGGTGGCGGCCACACTACACGCCATCCCAGTGCGTCTCCTCTGCTACCTCGACGACATTCTGATCCTATCGTCGTCACACAGCCAGGCTACCAAGGATATGGAAAGAGTCCTGAGGGCATTCCAAGACCACGGGTTTTCCATCAACTTCGAGAAAAGCCAGCTACAGCCATCCTCTCGACTGCTGCACCTGGGGGCGGAGATCGACTCAATCAGAGGCCAAGTCTTCCTCTCTCAAGAGAGGATCCTGAGCATTCGAGACCTAATCCAACAGGTCTCGGAAGCGGGGAGAGTGCCCCTGATACAGCTGGCTTCACTCCTCGGGAAGATGGTCTCCTGCTTCGGTATCGTTCCGTGGGCACGCAGACACTCGCGGGCCCTCCAATGGTTCCTGCTGCCCTTCCAGAGAGCAGGCAAGACCAACCTGAAACGCAGGGTAACCTTACCACCTCAGGTCCGTCTCTCCCTCGGATGGTGGAGGTCCCCGGCACTCCTCAAGGGCTGCGAGTTCCTGGACCCGGACAGGCTCACACTGACCACAGATGCAAGCCTGCGGGGATGGGGTGCCCATCTGCACCACCTGGTAGCCCAGGGCCAGTGGTCCAGGAGCGAACGGCAAAGCAGCATCAACCTCCTGGAACTCTGGGCAATCAGGCTGGCACTACGGCAATTCCAGACAGCAGTTCAAGGACAGCACGTTCTGATCCGCACAGACAACATCTCGGCAAAAGCTCACGTCAACAGGGAAGGCGGCACGAGGTCTCACACACTGATGTTCGAGTCCGAGGCTCTATTCGCCTGGGCGGAGTCTCATCTGCTCTCGATCAAAGCGGAGCACATCTCGGGATCAACCAATGTCAGGGCGGACTGGCTCAGCCGCGAACTGATAGACCCAGCGGAGTGGCAACTACACCCACGCCTGTTCCGGGAGCTCAGCGACCGCTTTGGGATGCCGGAGGTGGACCTCTTCGCGACCCCGACCAACGCCCAGCTAACTCGCTTCATATCTCGATACCCATCCGCACAGGCGGAAGACCACGACGCCCTAAGATGCAGATGGCCCAAGGGCCTACTCTACGCCTTTCCACCGATTCCCCTCATCCCTCGTCTCATCCGGAAGCTACTGGCGGAGGAGGCCGACCTACTGCTGGTGGCACCGCATTGGCCTCGAAGACCGTGGTACGCCGACCTCGTGGCGTTATCCGTGGAGCAACCCTGGCAGATCCCTCCCCTCCAGCTGGAGCTCTGCCAGGGGGCGGTCAGTCATCCAGAGCCTCAGTGGCTACGATTGACCGTCTGGCACTTGAGAGGGTCATCCTAAAGAGAGATAGACTATCTGATGGCGTAGTAAATACTATCCAGGCTGCCAGACGGCCCTCAACGAACCGCATTTACGAGGCCTCGTGACGGGCATTCTGCCGCTGGTGTTCTCAGCACCACGAAGACCCTACATCGGCTTCAATCCAGAGCATCCTCGAATTCCTGCAGTCAGGACTGGAGAAAGGGCTGGCGCCAGCAACCCTAAGGCACCAGACAGCAGCGCTATCCACGGTCATCGCATCACCTCCCTACCAAGCGCTGTCCCATCACCCGCGCATCAAGGGATTCCTTCACGGCGCCAAGAACTTGCGCCCCCCCACAGTGCACCGGTACCCGTCCTGGGACCTCCCGCTGGTCGTCCGGGCCCTAACAGGCCCCCCATTTGAGCCCTTGAGCTCAGTGTCCCTAAAACACCTATCGTTCAAGGTGGCCTTCCTCCTGGCAGTCACCTCAGCCAGAAGAGTCTCGGAGCTAGCAGCTCTCTCAATCCGGAAGGACCTCTGCATCTTCAGGGACACCACGGTGGTCCTCCGGCTGGACCCGACCTTCATCCCCAAGGTGAATTCCTGGTTCCACCGTGCCCAGGAACTCATCCTTCCGGACTTCTGCCCCTGCCCCAGCAACGGCAGAGAACAACAATGGCACTCCCTTGATGTCCGCCGCGCCCTTCGCATTTACATTGACAGGACAGCGGCCTTCCGTCACACCGAGGCGCTCTTAGTATCCTTCAACCCGGCCTCCATGGGACGGAAGATTTCAGCATCTACGGTGAGCAGATGGATTAAGGCCTGCATCGCGTTGGCGTACGAGCTGAACACCAAACCTCTTCCGGGAAGGATTCTCCCACACTCCACTCGCAGCGCGGCCACAACGGCGGCCTGGACAACGCAGGCGTCGGTGGCAGATATTTGCAGAGCAGCAACCTGGTCATCGGTGACGCCCTTCATCCGCCACTATAAGATAGACGCCTACAGCTCTGCAGAAGCATCCTTCGGCCGTAGGGTGCTGCAGACGGTGGTGACAGAGGAGGACTCTGGAGGCACTCAGCTTCCCGCCCATGGGGTTTAAACTTGGGTATATCCCATTGATGGATAGTGGGAGCAGCGCACAGGAAAATGGACGTTGTCTTACCTGAACGTCCCTTTTCTGGGCGCTGCGTACACTATCCATACCCTCCCCTTTCTTTTCGTTGGCTTCTGCCATTACAGTTTGTTGGTGTTTACAGATGGTTTTCATTAAAGTTATGTTGTTTACCTGACACGGTGTGTTCTCCTGTAACTTCGTTCAGACTGGGGATCATGGGATTGAGGGGCGTGTCAGGGCAACAGGAAAGGGAAATTGAGCTCTCACTCAGTTATTGCCAAAGGCTGAAGAAGTTAACCCATTGATGGATAGTGTACGCAGCGCCCAGAAAAGGGACGTTCAGGTAAGACAACGTCCATTCTCTCCTCATCCGACACAGGAAATGCTTTTTCTACCCTGATTTGTGAATTTTGTTTGTCTATTCATTCTCAACTTGTGTCTCAGCACGGACCAAAAAAAATATGACGTGGAAGGGCAAAAGAAGAAGAAGAAGAAGAAGAAGAAGAAGAAGAAGAAGAAGAAGAAGAAGAAGAAGAAGAAGAAGAAGAAGAAGAAGAAGAAGAAGAAGAAGAAGAAGAAGAAAAGGCAGCTAATAATATGGAGGTAGCCTCTAAACATTCTTTGAAATTACAAACATATGAAATTGCTTTAAAACTGAGTTAGAACATTGGTTGCTCAATACTGTCTACATTAGTTTCTCCCAGCCTGGCATTCTTAATAAGTATATTAAGAATGCTTTTCACTTTGAAAATAGTAAACGCTCCTGAAAGACTTTGCTTGCATTGCACATTGCTCCCTCCTCAAACCCGCTTGCCACTTCGTGTTTGATCCTTTGTTGAGGATTGGGATTGGCAGTGTTCTGGTAGCATTCTTTCTTCCACCTTACCTTTGTAGTTAACTACAAAACTGCAGGATTATGCAGATCAACATAGTTGTCCCTACCCCCACCCCATCCCTCCAGCTTTAAGTATTTAAAAAGACAGTCATCCTTAATTCAACTCAGAGACTTTCTCCCTTCATCCTGAATTTCCTTCCCTTAAACTCCCTTCTTGTTTGAATAGTGGCCAGTTTCTCTTTGTCTTGAGTGTTGAGTGTTCCAGTGGCTGCAGTTGTATTTTCTCAGGGAAAGCTCTCTCATCCTTACTAGCCTTCCTCTATTAGGGCAAATCTTGGTGGGACACGAGGGGCAGTTCACCCCTTTCTACGGATATAATAAATGTATAATGCAGCCTTTCCTGGTCTGGTGATTTCCAGATGGGCTGGAATGCCAACTGTTTATCAAAGAGGAACTGCTTTGGCTAAGACTGGTAAAACATTAATCTTCAAGCATCTGAGTAGTTCTGATTAAATTAACCATGCTAAGCCCAGCCTGCAGTATTTCACCACACAGTTAAAAGCAGTAGAGTTTTTAAAAGCTGTCCCTAAGTGATAGAAATAAACTAATTATATTTTCAATATTATCACTCTTCTGCTGTCCTGAAGTAAAAAAAAAAAAAAATCCAGCATAGTCCCCAGCTAAAATAGAAATATAGTACTTTCTCATCTCAATTACTTTTCCTGAGCAATTATAGTATAGTATAGTACAGAGGATCACTTCATGTTAATAATAGGATATTGGAGTATCTTCTTTAAAAAAAACAGGAAGCAGATGGATCATGTTTATTTTCATCAGCTATGCAATGCACACATTTAATTCAGGTAGAAGGTAAAATATGTGGTAGTCATCACGTCACCTGCCTTAGAGAGGAAGCCTTGAGTAAAAGTCGCAACCACATGACTCTGGCCACTATTAATGATGCTTGCACAACTTCTACGAAAGCGAGGGTTTTAATGGTGTGGTTAAAGCTGGCTTGGATCAAAAGGCCAAGACTTCACACAGACGGCATACCATGTGGAGCAATGCCCATCTGGTTTGCATCCTCTGTAGCTACCACATCACAGGGTGCATGTATGAAGTGGCGCCCTTTGGGCTAAAAAAAGACAAGTTTTTGTTTAAGCTGTCTCCTACCAAAAGGAGGGGGGGGGAAAAGCCATGGGCTGGAGAAATAGTTCTGGAAATAAGTAGGCAGGTTTTGATGAAAGCTTTGCATGAGCTAGATAGGCTTTCCAGTGGTCTTCAGCATGAATTCTTTGTCTCTTTCTCATGACTTTTTTTCCCTGTCTCCTGCACCCTTCCTCCAGAAACCTGACCTTCTATGGTTTCTGGGGGAGGGTGGAGAAAGAGGGAGGATAATAGGTTCCTTGAAGCAAACTGTATCATGAAAAATAATCATCTGCAAATGGTTACAAGATGCATTATGCAACTTGCATCATTTATTCTGAACACTGAAACCCACATTTAGATTTCTTTCGTGCAAAGTAAGTACTGTTTGGCCTTAAAACCTCTATACCATTTCATTGGCTTCAGTGATAATGCAGTTCTTATGTCTCCAGGAAATAAAAATGTAAGGACTTTTTTCAGAAAATGACAAATTCCGAATCACTGAAAGATGGCAGCATGATTTTATTTGTGGCCTCCAGGCATCGTTAATCGATGCCTTTTTCTCAGATGCGGAGCACTGCTGGATCATGTTTGTGTAGGACCATCAGCAATGAAGAAATCGTATTTTCAGCATCTTAATGGTAACTTGGACAAGCAAATTACCATATCTTATCCATTTGCCAGAAAGAGAGAGAAGAGGAGCGCAGTAAGAATATAAAAGAAAAAAGCTACAAAATGATTTTTGTATCCTCGTATTATGAAAGCTGAATAATTCATACATATTGGAAGCCAAAGTCAGGGGACTCAACTTACCAAAATTATTCTACATAAATTTGTCTTGCAGATGATCTCAGACACTGTGGTTTGGATGCTTTAGGTAGAAATACTTTGATTGTGATCAATTCATACATACAAGGGATCTACAAATACTACTATACATCAGGGAGTTTTTGATAAATAGTTGTTATGCTTCCCTTCTCTTCTTCTTAAAGGACTTTTCAGAGTGGTGTCATATGCCACAAGCCGTAATAACGAAAACCCTCATCAACTCTTATGTCTCCAGAATAAAGTATGTCATAAGGGCAGCCTAGATAAGTGATTTATCCTCAAAAACTTTTTCTCTGTCAAAATCAAGTTAATAAGTAATCTATTCCTTGCTCTATATACAAATTTACATATCTCCTAAATCATATTGACGTAATGTTAGAAACCAGAGACGTTGAGCAATGTCCATTTTTACTTTTAAAATTCATAAAATAATAATTTTTTAAAATAATAATTAAAAAGAAACTTTTTCTCTGGATAAGAGGAAAAGTAGAAATGAGAGTATTGTTCCTATATTTCACATAACCCTGCTCTGCTCAACCATAAGCTTTTATCAATTAAAAAAGGAATAATATCATGGATGAAAACTTTGGCTGAAAACCCATTTCATCTTTATGGAATCTATACTTAAATATTCAAGGTTTTTCCTCCTTTGTCTCCTTTTCTGTTATTGTAAATCTCTAGAAAAAGGGATTCATTTGGATAATATGGCATAGAGATTAGTTAAAGCAAATTAAGAATATGCCATTTTATACTTTGGGATTGAAGAGAAAAGAATTGGAAGACTGGAGCAAAACTTGTACTTTGTATCTGTTTGTACCTATAATCTTACACTGACCTAGGTAGGAAAATATCCATGGCATTCTTCTGGAACAATGGGAGAGCCAGTTTGGTCTAGTGTTTAAGACAATCTAGAAATCAAGAGACTGTGAGTTCTAGTTCTGCCTTAGGCCTGAAAGCCAGCTGGGTGACTGAGCCAGTCACTAGCTCAGCCAACAGCTTCAGGCTTGGATGAGCAACAAGCCAGTCAGTCAATTCCTTTGCAACCAATGGATCAACACTCAATTGATGTGGGGAAAAAAACCCAGACCCTGCACTGGTGGGAAAAGGCTAGGAAGAAAAAATAAATCTTCTGGGACAGTGAAAGACAACTAACGGCCAGGAAAACTAGGCAATCTTGTAGAATAGCAGCTATAATGGTTTGTGGGAATGATCTTGGGAAACACGGGGAAGAGGCATAGTCAGGGAAACAGTTGGATAAGAGGCAACTGAGCCAATAGAAGCAGCATAAACGTGGCCCTCCTTAGTTTCTTGGGCAGTAAAGGTGATGGCGGAAGAGCTGTATTTTTGCAATAGTGGCAAATATCAGGTATAGGATGAGGGTGAAGGTTCATTCTCTGAGCTTGTAGTTTGGTTTCTGAACGTTTCATTACCAGGTTAGGTAACATCCTCAGGAGAGTTTAGGGGCTGTGAGTGTCAATGTTCTTCTGTTTATAAGGGGCTTCAGGTGTGGGTGTGTCAAGTGAGGGTCTTGTGATGGTTCAGCTGTGAATCATCAGTGAGTCTTGTGATGGGTTTTGTGATAAGGAGGTTACATCAGGTCAGGGTCATTGGGAGGTGAACTGGTGGGGGGGTGTTGTGTGGCTTGGTTGAGGGTCGGTGCTGTCTCTAGTTGGCTGTGTGGTTGATTTGGATTCTGAGGGGTTCGTAGGCTGGTTGTAGGTTAACGTGTCTGTTGATGGAATTTCTTGTGAAGTGCCAGGCTTTGATGAATTCATGAGAACTGTATTTTCAGACTTGCAACATTCTGTTAATGTAACCCTATATAATGAAAGCAGAATTAGTCCATCTAGTCATGCTTCCTCTATGGACTACCTGGCAAGACTGACAGCAACAGAGAGGGCATTTCTTGACAGGGATGGTTATGTGTGTGAAGGTAGCTTACCAAGCATTGCAACTGCTGCCAAAAGGATGGTTTTGCAGGAAATATTGCAATACAGGGAGCCTATAGAAACATAGTGCTTTCCAAAATGCTATGGCCACTAATAGTTAATGTCCCCACTAGGCTCACTGCTATGGAAAAAATGCTCCTGAGAAAGAGGAAAAATAACTCTCTCTCTCTCTCTCTCCCCTGTGCATCTTTCAGTTTGCAACCAATATTCTTTCTGAAAGATCTGAACAACAATTTGCAATCATGAATTTGTCTGTGTTCATTTCAGTTACCTGTTCTTTTACCCTTATAGACAGCTTTGGACCTTACTGGTACTTAAATCGTTGAGTTTTTCTTAAAAACTATGTGCAGAAAGAAAGGAAAGTATGACAGAAGGAGATAGAAAAAAGTTCCATAAAACTGTACCTCTTATAAAATCAGACCTAGATTTACATTTATAGTCATCGTGAGTCATATCGTTAAATTATGCAAGTTTATTTAACAATAAACTTGCATAAACCAATATATGCAATTCAAGTAGTTTAAATAGTCCCCCATTAGGACTGTTGCTGATAAAATTCATATTTATATATATAAAAAGTCATGTTTTTTAGGCCATTTGTGTAACTGATGGCAAATGGAGATTCTCTTTTAAACCTTTTCCCCTTATGCTGTTCAAAGTAATAATTGCATTGCATATTTTATGATTTTAATGATGTGGATTGCTGTTACACTTTTTCTGATGGCAGCTGCTTTAAACCCCTCTGCAAGAAAATTCTAAAAAAAAATGTAATACAAGTATTTGCAGTAATACATTAACACTGTTCTATAATGATCACGTATTCTGCATTTAGTTCTTTCCTTCTTTAGGCTTCTACGTCACTAAATTCCCACAGGTTCTGAGCAGCTTACAGAATATCAACAGAAGGAGTTAAAATCGTCCCATGTATTAAGGACCAACCATGAAAGGCCACCCATGGGGTAAGCTAGTCTCTGCATCTCTAAATGCAGAGTGAAGGATGATTGGCTATCTGGGGATAAGATGTTCTGGAGAAGACACTTTGTTCCAATCAAAGTTTCTCTTGAATGAAACTTTTTCCTGATCTAAGCATACTTTTTATACGAAGCAATAGACATGGGCAGTGTTAAGATGTGGATAGATGCTCCTAAATCTCCAGCTAGCAGCTATTCAATCAGTGACTCCTTGATCTGGACAACAGCACCTGGGCAGGGACGGGTTTCTAAACCCGTCGCTACCAGTTCGCTTGTGGGCACGTGCGTGCTTGTGCGTGATGCTTTTGCACATGCGCAGAAGCATCCAGGTGGGTGGGCGGAGCCTCCCACCACTGCTGCCGCTACCAGTTCACCCGACCTGGGGCAAACCAGAAACAACCCACCGCTGCACCTGGGTTGCCATTTCAAAAATCAGCTGGAACTATGTGGAAAATTACTACTGCAAATAGTTTATTGCAGAAAACTATAAAGCTCATATATTTAACTTCCACTGTGGGTTGCTGCCTATATGAATTGGGTCTCAGGCCAATCCTGCTCAAGCCTTTAAAGGAAATTAATCAAGGAGAGAAGCAACCCAGAAGTAAGGAGAAATTTCCTGACAGTGAAAACAGTTAACCAGTGGAACAGCTTGCCTTCCGAAGTCCCAAAGTGTTGTGGCCCACCAGCGACCTGCGCGGATAGTGGCTGATCCCAACGACAAGGAGGCTGGTGTGGTGTCGCGCCAGCAGCTTGCGCAGCTGGCGCTTGCATCGGACAGCGAGGAGGCTGAAGAGGATGTGGTACCAGAGGCAGAGACTCAGCCAGGGCCTTCAGAACCTCCAGAGGCTCCTTCAAGTGGAGACAGCAAAGTGGAGGAGCCTCTTCTCAATGCTCGAGCACGCAGGGCTGCCAAAAGGAAGGAGTGGCTACTCAGGAGAAAGAGGTCTCCTCGAGAGTAAGGCTTGAGAATAATTGGCCACTCCCTTAGCCTATTTAAGTTAGTTGCTAGAAACAACTTGTAATAATCATCAGAGGATTTTTGGAAAAGTCTTATCGTATTTTGTTTTCTGGGCTAGTTGCCAACCTTTGCCGGACTTTGATTTATTCTTGCTACTTAATAAATTTGATAAGGACCGTTGGTGTGTGTCAATGTCCTCAGAAATCCGGAGCTGGGGCAGAACACAAAGGTGCTTTTTCAAGAGGCAACTGGACTTTCTAGTTTTTCTTTGAAGATGTTTTGCTTCTCATCCAATAAGCTTCTTCAGCTCTCTTCTTGGATGAGAAGCAAAATGTCTTCAAAGAAAAATCAGAAAGTCCAGTTGTCTCTTGAAAAAGCACCTTTGGGACCACCATGACCTGGGTGACTGAAAATCTCCATAGACACTTGCCTCAAGTCCTTTATCACTGGCGGCTTTTAAGAAGAGATTGAACAACCACTTTTCTGGAATGATACAGGATCTCCTGTTTGAGCAGGGGGTTGGACTAGAAGACCTCCAAGGTCCCTTCCAACTCTGTTATTCTGTAAAATATGTATGACTCTCATTCTCCTTAAATATCTTCTGAAGCTTTGTTAACTCATAAAACCAAATTGCTTTTGGCAACATAACATGAGAACTGCCAACATTTCAGTTGTGCAATTTTCAGATTGCAGGGGATTCCGTGGGTAAAATCTAGGCACTCTCAGCTCATTCATTTTTTTCTCTCTCAGGCCAGCAGATGTGTGAATTAGGCTTAAAGGGGCCATAGAGACAGAAAGTATGTGAGAATATAAAAGACATTAGGATAACATATATTGGGGATTAACAATAACTGAATAACCCTTCAGGCATGTTCTCTAATATATGTTGGGGGAAAAAACATGGTTAAAATGTCCTTGCCTTATGTTTTGTATCCATCACAAAGTTCATTAGTTTCTCCTCTCCTAATTTATGCCAGTTCTGCATCACCCAGCAGATTTTTTTCTTACCTTAATGGCCTAAGAGTCCGCAAAAGCCTTAAAACTCTTAGCATTCCAAGGATTTTCGTTCCGCTATCAGAAACCATTGAAACCAGGAAGTCAGCCATAGAGATGAGGACTAGTACCCCATCCAGCACATTCCAACTGCTTTGCAAGTAGGCCTTCTCTCCGAAGCACAAGCCCAGAGCCACCACCTGCCAAGATTCCAAATTGCAACAGAATATGACTAATTTAGTCACCACGCCATCAGTAAGTTTATAATGCACGATTTACACATACGTGACTGCAAATGCATTGACTTCCCAGTTATAGAAACATAACTAAGCAGGTTCTACAAAGTGTTATGGTGTAAGGTTCATAAAAATAACTCTGCAGAAACATTCCAGATTGTTCCTTTAACACTGAGGTATTTTTAATGCAATTCAAAACCTAACTGCCATATCTACCATAAAGTGTGGCAATTTTGTAAAAGAGTGGCATACATGATTATTTTTGTCAGTAACTACAGAGGGAAGCACTAAGGATGTAATGATCATATATTATCCTAGATGTGAAACTTCAGAATACAGAGGTCACAAACACACTCAAATCTTAAACATTAAAAAATTGTTAGTTCATTTGTTTTTGTATATACACAAACACTGACACACATACATGTTCGCTCTTTACTGAAAACTTTTTTGTTCTCCTTAGAGTCTGTTGAAAGAAGGATGAGGGTTTTTTTTTTTTTTTTTTTTACATTTTCTCAAGGAATTAAAAAAATATGAACAAAGCACTTTAGAAAATGTAACTCTCTGGTCTTATCTTAAGCAAGCTAAGTTTAAATGGGAAGTTTCTTAAAGAGAACATAGTACATAAAAACTGAGATACTGAAAATAAGCCCTGAAATAAGCATAATCTTCATAAAATGCATGCACCGTACTAAAATGTTGCGGAGAATCTGAATTCAGTATTTACAAGTATATGCTACGGATGGTGGTAGTCTATTACGAATGCCACAGACTTTAGTTTTTACATTTCATTACCCTCTAAATTTGCTTCTTACAACTCCTTCCCCCAACACGTGTCTAATTTAGAATAACATTTTATGCTCTTCATTTTCAAATGAAATGGATTCTAATCCATTAAAAATTAGTAGGTTTTTAAAGCTTTAAACACTTTCTTGCATTTGCTGCATAAGTTCAACCACGACAAGCTGCTTTGTGATTAAAAGCCTTTGTGATTACAAAGATATTATAAGAAAACATAGAGGGAGGAGAAAGAAGGGAGTAAACCCAGCAAATATATGGCAACTAGTTTTAACAAACTAGCTACTCTAGCATCCTACTTCGGTCAATAGTCCTCCCTCTTTCACTGATTCCTCTGCATCAGAAATGAATATTCTGCTCCCCACAAGATGTTACCAAAACCATTAAAAAAAATCTTTCTGGAAATGAAATGCCACTTGGGGGGGGGACATTAAAATTTGCTGTCTCAAGAAAACATAATTGATATTACAATCTTAATCCAGAATTGGTTTTATTTTATTTGGAGAGAGTTTCTCCTCCAGACTCAGAATTCAGAAATTGGGTGATTCTTTATAGACAGACTTTTCTTGGGCTTATTGTTTGGGCTTAATTGAATAGCTATAGCTGCTGTATCTCCAAGTCCCTCTATAACTAAAGCTCAAATATAGCTGCAATGAGAGATGGGATACATGAGGCAGAGATTCCCATTCCCATCTCTTCTCTTCTCTTTCCTTTCCTGCCAGAAATAATATAATTCAAATTCTCTGGGCAAGTAATTTTCTTATATAAATCTACCATAACATTATGTACCCTGTTGGTATCAAAGTAAGTGTGGATGTAGAACTGACGATACTATGATGAGGCACTTTATAAAAGAGTATACGTTTGATATTTTTTCCATAATGTCCAACACCTTTATCAGTAGTTTAAGTTTAGGCATGTGCTTAAATTGTGGAAAGAATAAGGAATGTATACGCTTTGAGTGAAAGAAAAGACATTTTCTCATTGGAATCTCTGTTCGCATTCTTGTATATGCACTGTACAGAATAATACACAATCTATGCAAATATTAAAATCACAGAAGTCATTAATCTTATTTTAAAATAAACTGCAGTTTGCCAGTAAAAATATGAGTCTAGCACCTAACCCTAGGAATATGGGTCCAGCAATTATGGATGCTTATAGTCAGTATGGAGAGGTGCGGTGGCCTAGAGGTGGAGCTCTCACCTCACAATCAGGCAGCTGTGAGTTCGATCCTAGGTAGAGGCAGATATTTCTCTCTCTGGGCACAATGAGAATATATCTGCTGAACAAAACTCTGCATTGGCGACTAGAAGGGTATCAGTAAACACTCTGCTAGCTCCATTTAGTTGCCCAGACTCCATCCCACAAGGGATTATGGGGTTGTTAAAAAAAGATGATGG
Source organism: Pituophis catenifer annectens (assembly GCF_029215685.1). NCBI lineage: Eukaryota > Metazoa > Chordata > Lepidosauria > Squamata > Colubridae > Pituophis > Pituophis catenifer. Next base: position 135,411,819 of record NW_027256882.1, on the reverse strand, counting down.
TTCATGGATGCTTATGAGTTTCAATCACACACAGAGCTTTACATGGATCTGGGAAAATTCATGTCCATGCTGATATACAATGTGGGTAGATGGGATAAGTTCAGTGATGGTGAAATTACATAATGTGATGATTGTTGATGATCAGAAACTGGATTATGCTGGATTATTTACCTTTATGGTCATTTCAGCCAAGAACACTGCTGTGAAAATATAGTTGGAGAGAGTGAGGAAAATCCGTTCCTGTTGAAAGAGAGAGGGAGGGAGGGAGGGAGAGAGATGGGATTTAAAAGTCTTACTTATCAAGCTTTTCAAGAAACAACACCCAAATAAGTGCAAGATAAGACTTTTCCTTTTCTAATCCTTTATCTTTCTTAGCATCCTGGACAGCTGCCAAATATTGGGCTGAAATAGAGATTTTATTTTTATCATATTCTGCCTAGCTCCTGTCATGATGTCATTCATTGTGATGTCATTCTAGTTGTCCCAAAAATTCAGAATACATAGAGGGACATACGAGAAAGGGGAAGGCATAAACACAATATCGTTCTTCTTAATCTTACAGGGTGGGCGGAAACAACTCTTGAAAACTTAAGCCTTTTTTGCTCTAAATATCTAGGTTTCACCTCTTATATGTCTAGGCCAAAGCACTTACTCTGTCATTGAACTACAGGTTCTTCCCCTGTGAAAATGAATGTCCAGGATTTTTGTCTACACACAATTCTGTGTCATCAATACAGGTAGTCCTCAACTTATGACCACAATCAGGACCACAACTTCTGATGTTACTCGGTGCAATTGTTAAGTGAGTTACACCTGATTTTGCAACCTTTTTTCCAGAGTTAAGCATATTACAACAGTCTTTTACACGAATCATGAGGTCATTAAGTGAATCTGGCTTCCTTCAATGACTTTGCTTGTCAATGAACAGAGATTGTAAATAGTGGTCATGTGACTCCACGACATTGCAGCCATTCTAAATACAAGCCAGTTGCAAAGCACCCTGAATTTTGATCACGTAACTTTAGGGATTCTGCAATGGTCATAAGTGTGAGGACCAGTCATAAGTCACTTTTTTCAGTACATAAGTTTGAATGGTTGAAAAACAAATGACTGTTAAGTCAAGGACTACCTGTACAACAGCTATTTTGTTGTAGCTGTTGTGAGCCGTGCTGTCTCTTGTGCATACTATATGGGCCAAGAAGGATCATAATAATTTCCAGATTCACATTAATTAAGATGCACAAGTACCGTTCTTTCAGCTAAAGTAAAATGTATTTTCTACCTTTATTTAAAAGCAGTGGGTGGTTCAGAAATAGAACTGTAGTGAGAATTCTTGCCAATGTTGCTCCTTTCATCAGTAAATAAAAGAACAATAGTGCTACATTAATTTACAAACTGCAAGGGAATTATACAACTGAAGCAAAAATATAAACAGATGCAATGTGAGTTTCAAAATAATTATAAATCCAGTTAGCCAGTTCTGAACAGGCCTGCAAATCCTTATTTATTCCAGTAACCTAACTTAAGTGAACAAAACCTCATCCTTCCTCTATAACTGCCTGTTACCTTGAACTAAGTTTTATATTTCCCTCTTAGTTGCCTCAGTATTGGTGGGTGATTAGCTCCATTCAAGATTTTAGTGTTTCAGAAGGAACACGGTGCCAAAAGCTATTTATGGCACCAGAAACAGCTTGATTGTACAGGTGGTGAGCTTCCAGTTAATATAACTTTTATGTTACACATCACTATAAACATGCAATACATCTATCAAATTTATTTTCATAATAAAGTCTCTCTTGTTATTCTTCCCATTTTACTTAAATGAAGAGCCGAAAACATCCTGACAATTCACAGTTCAGCCCAGAGATAAGGAATCTGGAGTCTTCATACTATTTTGAATGATAATGCCCACAAATTCCTGCTGGGCTTATGAATACTGTAGTCCATGATGTCTGAATGGCATCAGATTGACTATTTTAGCCAAAATTATTAGCTGTTTTATAATCCTCTGGACCACACCATTATGGATAAATTGAATGGCTCCAACAACAAAAATAAACAAAAGGAGCTAAAACAATGCTTCCTAACAGTGATGCTTAAAGAAATTATCCTTTAGATCAGTATTTCTGAACTTGGTAACTTAAGATATGTGTCAGGGTTCCAAGTAACAGCCCATAGGAAATCAAAACTCCAAGGCAGGGTTCCTCAAAGTATAGATTTATTAGGCGTGTCATATTGGCACAGCTAGTGAAAACCCGAATCTGCCCCAATCAGGTCTCTCTCCCCATCCCGGATGCCTCCCATCCACACCCCTCCAGGTGCTGGTGAGAGTGTCCTTGGTTTTCAGGAGAAAGAATGTTATTTTGGCTACATATTCCCCTCAGTTATCTCTATTCCTCCCTCCCTTTCCCACAGCTCCAGTCAGCCTCGCTGTGGCAACCCTGAAGATGCTCAAAGATGGCTCCAAGGTTGACAATATGTGGTTTTCAACTCCCAGAATTCTCCAGCCACACGATCCAGCCATTTGTCTGGAATCAGGGGATTGGATTAAAAGACTTCCAAGGTCCCTTCCAACTTTGTTATTCTATTAGACCTGGCAAATTCAGTTGCCAAGGTAGGAAGGCATGTTTTTAGGAATCAATGAAACACCATTCTTTCTGCAAGAAATAGTCTATAGCAGAACAGACAACAGTACAAGGCAACAGCAAAAGATTCAAAATTCTGAATGCATACATCTGTATTCAAAAACAAGTCCCATTCATTGCAAGGTTTGCTCTTAAGCAAGCGAGCATAATATTTTATTTTCATAATAATGTCTCTCTTGTTATTGTTCCCATTTCACTGAAATGAAAAGCCTGCATCTGCTTCTAGTTACTGACTGCAAGTAATTCCATTTTAATTCACTGCTCCCAGTTGGAAAAAAACAGCTTGATGTATTGGTATCGAGGGCTACTTTTCCTCAAAGTAGAATGAGCATGAAGATGTGACAAGATGTGAGGTTTTGCTCAGTCAAGTCAATTTATTTATTTATTTATTTAAACTATAGACCATAACAAAATCACAGTATTATTTTAAAATATCCAAGATTATAAAACTTTCTTAACCATAGCCCTGAACAATTTAACATAATTTTAAATATTTATTTAAAATATGACCCTACATAAATTTAAATAAAATGGCTTCATTATCCTAATAGCACTAGTTTTAGAAATTTTAACACCACTAAAATCTGATTAAGTAAACATTGCTCAGGGTTGTACCTTCATGGTAAATGTTAATGTTCATAATAATTAATATCTCTAAAATCTATTTCTTCATGGTTTGAATCCTTGCAAAAAAGTACCAATCTCAGTGAAACTTACACATTCTTTTTACTAGCTATACAACCAAAGCTCAAAAAGCAGGAATTTTAGTGGCTGGTTCTCAACTTAGAAAGCATTTCAGTAGCTGACACCGAAATGCTTTACTGAAATGTTTCACTTGCAGATTTCAGAGGACCCCTGAGTGCCACAATAATTGCTTATTCAACTTGCCAAATATGCATTTAACATCAGTTTTTCTTTATTCATAAGCAGCCAAATGTTTTATGCTGTCTGAAATGAATACATTTTCTCTTTATGTGAGTTTTGCATATTACTAAATCGGTAACCCTAAACAAACTTACAGGAAAGTAAGCCTCACCAAACTTTGGACATATGTTGAAGTAAACAATGCATTTCCAGCCAATAATAAATTAATATGAAATCACAGAATAGCAGATTAATGAGGGTTATCTGGTTGACCCTTGATGGTTTGGGAAGATCTGGCTTGGAAAAGAAATTATGTAAATCTAGCAAAACAAACCTGACAAGAGAACTAAAACAAAGATCTTTGTTCGTATCAGTATTGAGATAGAGACAAGTGAAGAAAAAGAATGGCAAAATTCTCTCTTTCTCCTCTCTTGCCACATTGGAATGCAAACACAGACAAAGAACCAAAGCACTAGACCACAAAAGAGAGGAAGAAAAGGTTTTGAATATTTATTGAAGAAAATTATGACGGACAGCATTATTAGATCAAGTAAGTTATTTCTGCTCCGAGAAAAAGGATGCTTCTCCCTTCTGTCTGCCAAAAAAAAAAGAGGAAATCTTGATGTCTTTAACCTATAGATGTTGTTCTTGGATACAGCAAAGTAGAATATAGCCAGTTTGGCCAGGGCAAAATTAAGAACGGTGAAAATCTTTCCTTTTTCCTTCCTTCCACTGCTGGGAAAGGAACATTGCTTGCTGGAATTAATAACACATATTTAAAAGCCACCCTCCCCATACACCCCTACCCCCAAACCAGACAATTACAAACAGATGAGTCCTGAGCTTCATTTGTAGCCAACACCCTTAGCCTAACAGCAGGGACTAAAAGCAGCACTCGCAATAGAATTTCCACTTAAGTCTCCCTTGGAGGCTAACTGTGCATCCATAATGGACAGATGCACAACTAAGTTGCTAGGGCTCGGTGGCAGATCAACAAATTCCACCAGGATGGGGACTGAAGCCAGTTTTCAGTCGGAATTGAACACTATCGCTTGGATTTAGCTGGAGAGCCTACTTAGCAAGTCAAGATGCTGATGTTGCTTGGATACAGTACTAGCACTGCCTGTGTGCTCGCTTTCGTGACCCCATAATACTTGCTCAAAGCTCTGTATTTGCAAGGGGGGGGGAAGAGAAAGAGCCAGATTCGAATCAGGTTTAAATCTCTAACCTTCTCTATTCTCCTGAAGAAAGATATTTATATTCATTTCTTTATCAGTTCTATGGGAATCTATGCATCCTATGAGCTGCGGTGGCGCAGTGGTTAGAGTGCAGTACTGCAGGCTACTTCTGCTGCCTGCCGGCTGCCTGCAATTTGGCAGTTCAAATCTCACCAGGTTCAAGATTGACTCAGCCTTCCATTCCTCCGAGGTGGGTAAAATGAGGACCTAGATTGTTAGGGGGCAATATGCTGACTCTGTAAACCGCTTAGAGAGGGCTGTAAAGCACTGTAAAGCAGTATATAAGTTTAAGTACTATTTCTCTTGCTATGCAGTTTCCAAGAAAACAATTGCATGTTGCATTTTGGTTTGAAAAAGCAATGTAGAGTATGATTTTCTCTATAAATGGGTATTTTTTTTGACTCCTGGTGACTGACTGTCTGGACAAGACCCTGCAGTTTTCTTGGCAAGGTTTTTTCAGAAGTGGTTTACCATTTCCTGCTTCCTAGGGCTTGGAGAAAATGGCTGGCAGAAGGTCACCTAGCTGCCTTTGTGCCTAAGGTAGGACCAGAATTCACAGTCTCCTGGTTTCTAACCTGTTGCCTTAGCCCAGTGCTTTCTAAACCTGAGTAAATTACCCCAAACTGGATAAAAGTGGCTTTTCTTTGGATAAAACCCATTAGCCAAACACAACAGGAACATTTAAATACAAATAGTCCTTGCCTTACAACCATTTGTTTAGTGCCGTTCAAAGTTACAGCAGCACTGAAAAAAAGTGACTTATGACCATGTTTCACACTCACAACCATTGCAGCATTCCTGTGGTCAGTGATCATTGCAACCGGCATGTACTTATGATGGTTGCAATGTCCCGGGTCATGTAATCACCTTTTGTAACCTTCTGACAGGCAAAGTCAACGAGGAAGCCAGATTCATTTCACCAACTGTGTTACTAAATCACTGGTAATTACAGCGGTTCACTCAACAACAGCGGCAAGAAAGGTCGTAAAATGGGGCAAAAGTCACTTAACAACTGCCTTGCTTAGCAATGGAAATTGTAAGCTCAAATGTCATAAATTGAAGACTTGCGAAAGCACTTTCTGAGTAAGAAGGATCTTCTGATAAGCTTGTTTTGGTAATGGAAAAAAAAAAAAAAGTTGGAGAAGCACTACCTTAACCAAACTACACCTTTAAGTGGCTTTTCACTAATCGTTCTTATTATATCATTTTAAAAGCACAGGCCTAGACATCGCATGTTTCTAAGATCTATAAGAAATATTCAGTTCAGTGGGATTGGGGAGGCAGGATTTATTTATTTATTTATTTATTTATTTATTATTTATTTATTTATTGCGATTTATATGCCGCCTTTCTCTCTAGGGACTCAAGGCGGCTTACAAAATGACAACTTCAATACAAATCACAATACAATACCAAATTAAAATCAGTAACCCAATTAAAAACGATTTAAAATTATAACCAGTGTACCCCCAAATGGATCAGTTTAATTGGCGGAAGAGCCACGTCTTCAGCTCGCGATGGAAGGAAAGAAGGTCGGGGGCTGTCCTGAGCTCAGTGGGCAATCCATTCCAGAGGGTCGGGGCTCCCACAGAGAACGCCCTCCCCCTGATCATCCCCCTGATGATCAAGCCTTGACAGTAATCAAACAGAAAAGGTATGCTGAGACAGCTGCCACACACATCTGCTCTAATCTTTTGTCTGGACTATCTCTTAGTACACATCAGGGTAACTTAATTTCACTCCATTTATTCCTTCTCATGCCCTCTTGAGTTCCACCTTCTGTTGATAAAAGAAACCAATAGAAAGAACAAATATTGATAAAAGCCCCACATAAACTCAGCACAACAAAGCGGCTACGTTAATTGGGAAGTGATACAGTTTACTCACAGCACTGTGGGGCTCAATTTTGGGACGCTCCATTGCAATGGTGATACAGTTCAGGAAAATGATAACCAAGACGATGTGATCAAACATCTTGTGGGAAATGATTTTATTGCATATGACACGGAATCTAAAGGGAAGAGGAAGAGAAGTCACTGGAAATCTGTGCAAAGCAGAGAAACAATCCTCTTCCTTTTCTACGGATATTGGACTACCTTTTCTTTCCTATTGTAAAAAAGCTGCAACTGCAATTAATTTTTGGAAACAGGCCTTTCTTGACAGGGACAACCCTCATCTGTCCTTATCCTCGTCTTCTACCTCCTGCATGCAAATCATCTAAAGAAAACCATCACCAAAATCTGTCTTGACATACAGTACCGTCTTTCCCAAATTGTGAGATAGTGATCACATGTCATAAGGAATGAATGAATGAATGAATGAATGAATGAATGAATGAATGAATGAATGACTTTTGTGAGCTAAAATAGGCATATGGAGAGCAGACTGCCCAGTATTCCCTGCATGATTCACCCTTCTGGCCTAGCTTCCTTGTAGTTGGACTCCACTGGAGGTGGATAATTAGTTTCTTCTGCAGTTCTGCCTTGGATTTGTTGGGACCATTTACCCACTCCTGATGGCAACGTAGTTCTTTTTATAAAAGAGATATTACAAGATGTTGCTTGCTCTGGTTCTTCACAAGCCAATGGTTCATGCTTGCCATATGGCAATTAAAGATATGGGTAGGAAGAGTGTCATTAGATTCAACCAGTGGCAAAGATTTTGAGTTCCTCAGTCTCAAGCGTTCCCCAAGTTCATCACTATCCTGACCTCCAAAAAATTATGAAAAGGTGGAGAAACTGGAAGCGTCGCGGTGAGACCAGCTGGAAAAATAGCAGGCTCTGATGAGCTCCGCAAAAATCCAGCCAGGCAAACCGTTGTCGGGGGGGGGGCGGTCTTCGGACCGGAAGCGTCCTGTAGGGATGGTGAAGAAGGAGAGACATCTCAGACAACCAAGAGGAACAGGCAAGTTCCTCAAAAGATCGGAGGCAGATCTTCGGACCGGCGACAGGGGTGGTGGCCTTTGTAAAATGACCGTTCTGAAACTGGGGCAACCAGACTAAGTCTTTGTGCAGGAACGGTGTTTGAGTGCTGGTACCGGGTGAGTGATTGGCCAACTCACAGGTAAAAGAAAATTCTGAATTGGAACATTAAAAGGCGGCTAATTGGCATTTGGGAAATTCTATGGAGGGAGAAGAACAAAGAGGAGGCTAAAATACTAAAGCCCAAGAAAGTTTTTGCATCTACAATTGGAGTTGGGGAAAATTAAAAATAATAAAAGGAAAGAACCAGAGGAAAAATATGTTTTATGTGGATTTAAAATATTTTTGACAGTTTTGACATTTACAGTAGTTGGTTTGAGAATATTGTGGATTTGAGAGAGACATCTGCTGCCAGAAAGAGAGTACTGCAATATTTGTTGGAAGATAGAAGAGAAAGTAACAGCTGTGACCTTGACTACTAAAAGATAATTTGGAAACTGTGAGAACTTTTAAGGAGTATTTGTCTTTCTATATTGCTTGGTTTTGATTCTCAATGGCTGTGGAAGATAACAAATCTTTAACATGGAGAGGACTGGATAAATACTTGAATTGGATATTATTTGAAAACAAAAAGAGACTATATGGATTTTAAATTTTAATTAACTGTGACATAATTTAAAAGTTTCAACAGTTTCTTAAATTGGCAATATGGAGTCTTGGATGTGTGAGGAACTAATTGAGATGTTTAAAAATATGCGTGAATCACTAAAGGGTAATAAAAAGTCAGAAATCTTGCTGGAATACACAGAACAGGAAATAGGGGAGAAGGTGGTAAAAGAGAGCATAAATGAGGAGCAAGAAAAAGGAATTGAATGCAAAAAGCAATTAGATGATTTCACTGGGATTTACAGTGGCAAAAAAAGAATGGATGGGGAGAACATCCATCAAAAAAGAGTCAATCAAAGGGTAAAGAGGGAAATAGTGGAAAGAGATTAGGAGAAAGCTTGGGGAGAATTACTTGAATAATATATCTAAAAGTGAGAAAAAGGACTCAGAAGAAAAGATGTAATAAATATATATTTTAAAAAAAGAAAGACGATGTTAAGAGAATGGAATAAAAGAAGATAATTATCAAGAAGTGGAATTTTGGAGAGACCAAGAGAAAATGGGCAAAGAAGGGAAGATTAGTGGAAAGGAGGAAGGGAAATAAGGTATATATTAGTAGATTTAAGGGAACTGTATTAATATTATTAACTGTGGTTGGTCAACTAAGTTAAAGTTAAAGGGTTTTAATGAAAGATTTGAATATGATGATGTATATTACTTATAGTAAAACAGAATAGCATATGAAATGTGAAATGGCAATTTGATTTAACTTTGAAGATAACTTAAATTAAGAGACAAAGTTGAAATGTTAAAAAGTGGGATGGGGATTTTGTAATGGAGTAATATAATTAATTGATGTTATTGTAAGAGATTAGGAATTAAGGGCAGATAGCAATACTGTTTATGTATTATGTTTTAAGAAATTAAGATAAGATAAAGAAGTATGAAAAAAGAATATTATGGCTGAAATTGGAACATGCAAAATGGACTTTGAAAAAAAAAAGAACAATACGGCAGAAGCTGAAATAACAAGATATGGTGAAAAATGATTAAATTGTGATAAAGAATTATACAAAAGAGATGAATAGGGAAAAAATGGGAAGATAGGAATAGATTATATGTATAAAATGTGACCCGGTCAACACTCTGTTCATAAAATATGTATGATGAAAGAAAAATTTTAATAAAACTTGTTTACAAAAATATATATATATGAAAAGGTGTTGGCTATAACATAGTTTTGTTTTTTGTAGATAATCAAGGAAGGAAATAAGGAAGGAAGAGAAAATACTTTGGTCAAAAGTGGGAAAGGGGGAAGAAGCAATATAGGTAGCCCTTGATTTACAACCATTCATTTAGGGGCCGTTTGAAGTTACAATGGCACTGAAAAAAGTGACTTATGATTGGTTTTCACACTTACAACTATAGCAGTACCCAAAAGTCATGTGATTAAAATTTGGATTCTTGGCAACTGGCATGTATTTATGATGGCTGCAATGTCAATGTGATCGCCGTCTGTAATCTTCCCAGTTGCCCTCCAACAAGCAAAGTCAATGGGGGAAGACAGATTCATTTAACAAGCACATGATTCGCTTAACAACTGTGGCAAAAATGATGGTAAATGGGGTATAACTCACTTAACAACTGCTTTGCTTAGCAATGGCAATATTGGGCTCAATTGTTGTAAATCAAAGACTTCCTGTAAAGAATATGCTGGGAGAAGAAAAGACTGGTTAGGAGGGGAAACGAGGGAACTGGAAGATGGAGAACTCAAAACTGCGTATGAGGGCTCTCTGAAAAAGATCTTGCCCAGTCTTTCCTTTAACTTTCAGAATTACGGAAGATTAAATTAATCACACTTATAAAAAGATATAGGGAAGGCAGTTGAACCTTAGAGGAAAAGCATTCTTATTTGTTCTGAGAATAAACCGCTCTTGAAACTGTTAGCAAGATTTGATGAGAATTCTGAGAATAGAGTCCCAACATATTGGGAAGGAAGTAGGTTGGAAAAGGCCAAATTAAAGCTTTGATGTAAGTTCCTTTTTTTCCTGGTAGCCTCTAAAGTTAAACCAGCCCTGTGCAAGCTGGTGTCTTCAAGATGTGCTGACACTCATACTAACTTGGAATTCTGGGAGCTGTACTCCCAGTACATCTGGAAGACACCAGCTTGGCAAAAGTTGGTCTAAAAGAACCAGAAAAGGGGTAAAGGTCATAGGGACAATTTCTCAGTCAAAGCAAACAGCAACTTGAAGGAAGGAAATTACAACTAAAAAATATCCGTACTCTCTCAGTATATAGTAGTTTATTCTAATTTGTGTCCACCTGCTTTAACCTTGGAGAGGGGAATGATGGATTATTCATTTAGCTGGACTTTAAATTTCTTTTAAGTATGACATTTTATGAAGTAATAAGGCAAATTAGCATTTCAAACATTTGCTAAATTTCTAATTACTTTGAGGCATATTTATGGAAGCCTCATGTGATGCAGGAAAAAGGCCCCCTCCCATACTGATATAGTCCAAAGGACATAAAAACACTTTACAGTGATCCAGGGGCACAAAATTGCTGAAGCTACTCTGTTCAAAATATTATGCCCAATTTACTCTGACATTAGCTTATGATGAAAATATTTTGGGGATCCATTTGGTGTTAATTTTTATGGCTATTTATGTGTGTGAGAGAGACAGAGAGTGAGATGAAGTGTGTGCATTTAATGTAAAGTGCGATTCTAGCAGAAATTTTCAGCAAAGTATTTGTTCCCCAGGAAAAGTTTAAAAACTGTCTTATATTAAATTTGGCTATAACGGAAAAGAACATTTGTAGCTCAGGATTGAACTGTGGAATCTTTGGTGTTTTCTGAGCTTGGTTGTTTGCTTGCAGACATTTCATTATCTGACTATATAACATCATCAGTGCCAGTAAGAGTGGGGCTTGCGCCCTGTTTATATACAGTAGCTTGTAATACAGTACAATAGTTGGATGGGAGTGTGGTTTTCTTCTCGGTAGTTCCTTGATTGGGGTTCTCTGCTTGTTTGTCTGTTGTTAATTCCTGCTTATCTGGGTATTGGCGGCTGAAGGAGATTATCTTTTTTGTTTCTTTTTCAGGTTTTTGCTGAGCATTATGGCTAATTTGTCAGAATGCCAAGGTTCTAGGAATTCCGTAGTGGTTTTGGATTTAGCTTGGTCCTAGGATGTTCAGAGTTTTTCCATTGAAATTTGAGTTGAGTCGGTAAGTTTGGTTATGCGTACTTTGTGTTGACTGCCTGCTGCTCTGCGTGGTTTCAGATAGGAATTTCCAGCACTAGCTAGAGATGTTTGGGATTGATTCTGTGCTCCATTCCTTTCCCCAATTATCTGGATCAAATACTGTAACTGGCTCTAGAAGAATGATATCTACTATTTGAAATTGGAAAGTTTTAGCAGTAGACAAGTCCCTCAGGATCCAGAAAGTTTCTGTTTCCTTCCAAAGTGTAATAGAAAAGCTTGACTTTGTGTAGCAATACTACATCCCTTTCATATAATATATTCATATTGCTGGTGAGAAGGCTTTATAAGACGAGGGTAGCGTTGGCATACTAAGCAAGGATTTTAGGGGCCATGGATGGTAGGTGAGGTGAAAACAGATAAGCAGCTGAGCAAAGCTAGAAATAATTTAATAGTTATTGTTGCTACTACTGTGATATACTATTTTATAGTATGATACAATTTTCTGGAAACTTTGTGCTTCCTCTAAATTGGCAGCAGGTCTTCACGATCATTCCTTCATTATTTCATGCTAGATATTTCCTTAAAATGGAAATATCATACATTCCAGGACTTTTGACATGCCAATCACATACCTTACCACTGGGTTATAGTTTTCCCCCCTAAATCCTTCTCTGTTATGATTTGCAGATTACAACATATATTAATTGCCCTCCCAGAAATATTAGATGCAGACAGCACCTGTGAATACTGGTGCCAATCTTTTAGATAAGAAGGCCTCTTTCAACATTTTGGCCTCTGAGAGTTCTGCAGAATATTGTGATTGCTAGCCTCAGCAAACATTAAGCCCAGCATGTTCCAACATATTTCCAGCAATCAAATATGGGTTGCCTTACTTAGATTGAGGAGCAAAGATGTAGATAGACCAGGAATCTCTCTCCTTGCACCAAGAAGGGAGGCGTTTCCTTATCCAAGCCTTCATGCGATCCTTTTTACTCTTAAAGAGAGAGAGAGAGAGAACATCATTGGGAAATCAGTCATTCTACATTGAAAACCAGGATCTGAAAACCAGACAGCAGACCAGTAAAGAGTTAATATCGTTCTTTAATTGGCAACAGCAATAGGCCTTCGGTATATACCACTCAGGGATGGGTTCTACTTACCTTTAATATCTGTTCACATCACACCCGCGCACTCTTCTGCGCATGCGCAGATCACCGATGATGATGTCCAGGTCAGTGGGCGGAGCCTCCCGCCGGTTTTACTACCGGTTCTTGTGAACTGGTCTGAACCAGGGGCAACCCACCATTGATACCATTTCACAGTGCTTTACATCCCTCTGTATGTGATTTACAAAGTCAGCCTATTGCCCCCCAAAACCTGGGTCCTCATTTTACCCACCTCAGAAGGATGGAAGGCTGAGTCAACTTTGAGCTGGTGAGAATCAAACTCCTCGAGTGAGCAGTGAGTTAGCCTGCAATTCTGCACTCTAACCACTGTGCCACCACAGCTCTTATTTCTGTTCTTCCGCCCCCAGTCCTGACTATATTTTGCTGTCTTCAGGCTGAAGATCATCTCTGACTGGGACATCTAGGTGGTAAACCATGAACTAAAACAAACAAGGCTACCTGTCAATCCTTTACACGGGTAGTCCTCGATTTACAACAGCTCATTTAGTGACCGTTCAAAATTACAATGGCACTGAAAAAACTGACATGACAATTTTTCACGCTTACAATCATTGCAGCATCCTCAATTCCTCTTGGTCACATAATCAAAATTCACAACTGACTCATATTTATGACGGTTGCACTGTTCCAAGGTCATGCAATCACCTTTTGCGATCTTCTGAGAAGCAAAATCAATGGGGAAGCCAGATTCACTTAACAACCCCGTCACTAACTTAACTGCACTGATTCACTTAACAACTGTGGCAAGAAAGGTCATAAAATTGGGCAAAATTCAGTTAACAAATGTCTCACTTAGCAACAGAAATTTTGTACTCAATTGTGGTCATAAGTCGAGAATTACCAGTAGTGTTGTTATCAGAACAGAGTGGTGTGGAATGGAAGCAAATAATGCGTATCCATTTCAACTCCATACAGGGAAGGAAGAAAATATATGTAAAATACACATGCTCAACATCTTACACATCTCAGCTATAGGCAAAACGACAGAATTGTGTGGCAATTGCAGATGGCCAGCTATGACTGTAACAATTTCCCCATTGCATAAAATGAAGCCGCTACCCTCATATTTGCTTTCTGGAAGGTCCTAGAATGTGATTATCCTCAGTACTGCAGAGATAAGGGAGCCTATTCCTCTTTAAGAGGGCATCAATCCTCTAAAAACAGGATTACCCTGTCAGGAAGCAAACAAACACAAGCTAAGTTTCCATGCCACACATTTTGGTATGGATTTGAACCAAGAAAAAACAAGCCAGATTGTCTCCAGGGGTATGGATGGCTGGATGGGGTCAGTGTAGAGTTTCTGCTGCTACCTGCATTGTCACAGAAAGAGTTATATTGGGATAAAATTTCCAACACTAATCCTAGAGTGAAAAAGGAACCTGTGTTTGTGTGTGTGTAGGCAAAAATTAAACAATGTCAAATATCCTGAAGTGAAAAATACTTCAGTTCTCTTTTACTTCAAAAAGATCTTTATATTATGAAGTCCAGCTTTCAGGTATAGGCTCAGGCATGTGACTAATTCAATACCTCTGGCAGAATTTTAGAAGCCAAATGTAGCTAAATCGAAATATGTCATCTGGTTATAACTCCAACATTGAGTTTACAAAGGAATATTCTCAGAGATAGACATTGCCCCAAAGCATAAGGGAAAAAAAAAATTCAACAAAGCTTGAATTTGCTCATGCTATTATATGGGTCAAGCCACTATGATGTAAAATCACTGTCTGCTGGAAAGCAAATTATGCCAAGTGAGACAAAACAAATCAAAGAAGTTCCCAAGGTGGCAAATGTAAACTTAAAATTATAAAATTCTAAGCATTAAAATATTAGCTACAAGCTAGAAAACTATTCTTTGTTTCAGCTCTGAAAAACCTGACAGCTCTCTTGTTGCTTATTATTCAGAGCTCAATGAGCATGCATTGTTTGAAACAAATGATTACATTTCAAATTAAATATATTTCTAGTCATTGGGAATTTATGAACAGTTTGCCAATTAAAGTCAGACCTATGGCATGATCATATGTTATCTCTCCCGAACTGCATGGTGGGAAAGCAGGGTGTTTCCTGTTCCAGGCATTAAGATAGCAGTAGTTCGTGTTAGATAATTAGGCAAATTGGAAGAGAAGTCCTGTGCAATAAATCTTTGGCTCTTATTGATGCTGCACCCACAACTGCAATTTCTAACAAATGAATAGCAACTGCTCAATTATACAGATTGTGTATTAAAAAAGGACGCTTCAGGCTCTCCATGGAATTTCACATGAAATCTGGTTTCTAAGCATGATGATTCCAATTATTTAATGCATGATGATTTGGGTTCAGTCCTTTCTCCATAGTCCAGTCGGGCATTTGCACTAACGGGAGGCAACAAAATAAAACCCATCATGCACAGACAGACCTTTCCCTGCTGAAAGAGGATCCTATTGCAAACAGACGACTAGAAAAACAATAACATAAAGTGTCATGGTCGATAACAGCCAAAATCAATGACTTGTATGACCAAAACATGTGCATAAGGCTTCCCTGGCAGGTGGATACAATATGAATAAGATATTTTATTTCTTAAAAATAAGCAAAACTGTTTCTTTTGGATATTTGGCAATAAATCCAAAATCTATGAGTATAATAGAACTGAACAAGTATATACTATGAGCTCAGTTTAGTACCTTATTAGCGCCAGATACTAGACAGAACAATAAGCTTGTTTGATCTGGTAGTTACAATGCTTCCCTAGAAACCAGGAAACTATGAGTTCTACTCCGGCCTTAGGCATAAAAACTGGCTTCCTGGCTTTGGGCCAGTCACTATTTCTCAGCCCTACTTATCTCACAACATTGCTGTTGTGCAGTAAATAGACAGAAGTAGAAGTATCGAATAAGTTTACTGCCTTGAGTTGTTTATAAAAATAATAAAGGCGGGATATAAATAAATAAACGAACAAACAAATAAAAATGAGCATTATGATGAAATTGCTTGGGGATGAACAGTATTCTCGTATAAGAACACTTTTCACACTTACCTACTGACCACACAAAGCCTTTATAAGCAGAAGAACACTGAGACAGAAATCATCTAAATTCCATTGAAGGTGTTATCTAGCCTGGTAACGAAACATTTGGAAACCAACCCACAAGCTTGGAGAACCAACCTCCACCCTCATCCTCCACCCGAGCTACAGATATTCGCCACTACCGCAAAAATACAGTATATCCTCGCCCTTTGATTCTTTGCTCCGTAACAAAAAATATGCCGTGTTTTGTTCAGTGATTAAACCCGTGGTTGCCATAGAGCACTGTTCAACTTCTACCCTGCCCAAAGGTTTGCATCTACTGTGGAGCACCTGATTCCCCGATGCCCATCAAACCACCTTAATTAGGAAGGATTATTGAAAGCTGTTGAGGCCACATGAAGTCTTAGCCAGAAAGCTTCCCTGGGGACATCAACAAGTAACTGTAATTTGGTCTTGATTATTTTGCAATTGGGTTTTGAGTTTCAAAAAAATGTAGTGCTTTATTCAAAGCATTACATTAAGGAGACTCTGTTGTTAAGTTAAAACCAGTCAGTGGTCTAGAATCCTTGTGTGTGTGTGTGTGTGTGTGTGTATACATGTACATACACACACACACATATATATTCCAATTTTCATGTCAGTGATGGTTTGGGTTGTTTAATTTTTTTTCCTAATCAAGCCATTAAAAGACTAAATGAAATAACAAAGGCGGAGGGAGAACAATCCCATTTTCTATCTATCAATCTTCATTTGTTTTGTCTATACGAGATGATGGAAATATATTCAGTCAAATGTTTACATATGTTTGGACTCTCCTGGGCAACATATTGTACATGCGCAGATTCAATATTTTGCATGGTTTTTTTAAAGTTCTTCCGACTCAGTTCTCCCAACCTGGAGTTCTCCAGTTCTCTGGATGTATTGGACTACATGTTCCATCACTTGCTGTTTATTGTTGTTTATCATACTCAGTGTTGGTTGAGGATTATAGACACTGGCATCCAGTATATTTGAGAAGCATCAAGTGGAACAAGAGTGCTGCAATGTAATTTGAGTTTCTCTCCTTGGGAAGACTAGAAGTGCTAGCTTGCTTACAATCAGCTTGATTGCTTCTAGAGTTCACATTATGTTCAAAGTGATAGCTCAATTATTTTATTCAAACCACATCTACTTCAGAAGACACACCTGGTCAGCATGAATAAAGATGTAGGAGAAGAAAACATAGCAATTAATGCATTTGAGATAGTAAACATTGTGAAGAGAAACTGAAATTTAGGAATGCAAGCCAAGCCAAGATTGCACATAAGGTAAAAGCTAAAGGTTCACCTTGCACATATGCGCTAGTCGTTCCTGACTCTAGGGGGCGGTGATCATCTCTGTTTCAGAGCCGAAGAGCCAGCGCTGTCCGAAGACATCTCTGTGGTCATGTGGCCATCATGACTAAATGCCAAAGGCACATGGAACGCTGTTACCTTCCCACCAAAGATGGTCCCTATTTTTCTACTTGCATTTTTTAATGTGCTTTCGAACTGCTAGGTTGGCAGAAGCTGGGACAAGTAACGGGAGCTTGCCCCGTTACGTGGCACTAGGGATTCGAACCGCTGAACTGCTGAACTTTTGATTGACAAGCTCAGCATCTTAGCCACTGAGCCACTGCATCCCTTTTTTATTGAACATATCTACCCCCAAAAGCAACGCTTGGCCACCTGCTTCATTTTTTAAAATGTCAACTCGTATTTTACATATATAGGAGCGAATTTGGTATAGTGGCTAAGGTATCAGGTGAGAAACCAGGAGATTCTGAGTCTTGCCTTAGGCCTGAAGCCACTGGGCCAGTCACTCCCTCTCAGCCTTAACTAACAGGCAATGGCAAAATACTTCCAAAAAGTCTTGCCAAGAAAACTGCAGGAATTTGTTCAGGCGGGAATTAAATACTGACTTAAAGGCCCATTTTATTTAGAAAGGTAGTGAATAAATTGAGACTGAAACTGTCATTGATAAGTGACATGGTTGTAAAGTGTGACATCACAACTATGCCACTTAGTGATGGCAGTCTGAGATGCTGCCGTTAAGTGAGGACCTCCTGTGAAGACGACTTCTGACAGCTTCCTCATTAACTTTGCCTGTTGGAAAGGGAACATCAGCAATTGTATCCTGTGGGGTCTATGACAATTTGCCATGGCCAACTTGCCTCAGCCAATTCACCATGGGACAACTTACCACGGCGAATTCACAGCAGGACAACTCATCATGGTCAACTCGCTGTGAGACATGAGTTACACTAATATCAAAGAAATGATGGGAAAGAATCATTAAAGAAAGGATGACTAAGGAGGGACAGAATGAAATGTGAATGACAAAAATTAAAATAACTTTTTATTTATTTTAAATAATTAAACTGAATTATCCTGCAGCAAGTTGTTCCATGGCAAGTTGGCTGTGGCAAGTTGACTGTGGCAAACTGGCCATGACAAGTTGGCTGTAGCATGTTAGCCGCGGTGAATTGGCTGCAGTGAGTTGTCCCAATCACATGACTGCAAGTTTATGGAGATTCTTAGTCACCCAGGTCATGGTTGTCACAAAGGTGCTTTTTCAAGAGGCAACTGGACTTTCTGGTTTTTCTTTGAGGACGTTTCGCTTCACATCCAAGAAGCTTCTTCAGCTCTGACTTCCCCATCATCCAGTCAGAGCTGAAGAAGCATCTTGGATGAGAAGCTAAACATCTTCAAAGAAAACCAGAAAATCCAGTTGCCTCTTGAAAAAGTACCTTTGGGATGTGACTGCATAATGTCAAAATTTTGATCCAGGTGCTGAGTGCCTAGCTTACAAATGCATGTCTCTGGGAATGCTGCAATACTGGAACTTGTGGGACCAATTGAAAGTTCAAACAGTTACTGAATATATGGAGGTAACCTGAGGGCCACCTGTTATTGACAGGGATTTTTTTTAAAGCCTTCAGCGTTTCCATTCCATTCCATATGTTAGGATATGGTTTGAGCCTAACAAGTTGTCCAGGCAATATATGTGTTCTGTAACTTTAATATGAAATGTATTATGTGACTTTAAAGTTTTCCTGCTGATTCATTGTAATGCTGAGTCATGCTGTAATTAGTTGTGAACGTATTTAAGCAAGGTACTGTAACGTATTCAGTTGATGATAAGCTACCATTGTGTGAGGAGTTGCTATGATATGCTATCATCGGTTGGATGGATCTGCTACCATCGTGGTTTGTGAACCAGAGTGAGTTTGTTATTCTAACCAACTAATGTTTGTTTGGTAAGAAGATATCTGTAACTACTGGACTGATTTAACTGGCAAAGACTTGGATTTGTTTAAAGACTATGAGACTGTTTTTCTACTATAAAGTAAGCTTTTGATAAACCAGTTTGCATATCTCTTATTCATTGCTCTCAGCAGTGTTTCCTTGTGCATTTACTCTGCTGGTTAGTAACACAACACCAATATCCTTAACACCATACTAGAAATGTACTAATTAAAGCAGTAGTGCTTCTAGTCAGAAGAAAGGCAGGCATAAAAATTTGGGAGTGAAGCTGTTCCAGAAATTTGCAATCCTAAAAGATCAGGTTCATAGCTTGAGAATGTCCTTGATATTTTACTGATGTTGATTTTCTGAGAGAGTGAAAGAGAAAGGAGTGTATTTGAAAAGCTGTATTTTGTGTACTAGCATAATTTTAACTGAATTGATCTGATTTTTCTTTAAATCCTAGTTTGATCATATCTATATGATTATCATGTACTTAAAAGGGCTAACTCTGAACAGCAGATGGTTAGATGTACAAAATATTGCACCTGAGTGTGTTATTTGGAGATCATATTATATCAATATTGGAAGATCCGAACTGGTTACTAATTGTTTTCTGGGCTCTACTCAAGATAAAGGTTTTAATCTTAATAGTTTTAATGGTTTACAGTATTACAAATTAAGGGACTATTTGTCTTATAATACCATATGTTGCTATTAAATTATAAGAAAGGGCCATTCATTTTTCCCCATATTGCACTCACACTGTAGTATATTTAAAATTATAATTGCTCTCCAGCTCACACTCATTGTTTCCAAAAAAAGATATCAAGACAATTTAAAATCTGGCCTTATAAATTTAGTGTTTTGTTGTTCTAATGTTTTCAACCATTTTAATACTAACTTCTTGTTCTTCCATTATTTTTTTCACTCTAATGTGCAACATTATGATGATTTTTGAGCAAGAATATTCAATCAATCTATCAATCGATCAATCCATCAGTCCCACCAACCAACCACCTTTTTTGGTTGGGGAATAGGTATAACATGGAGCAGGTTGGCGAGCAGGTGTAACATGCTGGCTCAAGGTTGGCAAAGAAGTGAGACAAGGCCATAAACTCTCCTCTTATTTATTCAATCTACTATGCCAAATGTGTATTAAGGGAAACTGGACTGAAAGAAATTAGTGTAGTTATAGAACATTTAGAAGAAAAAACTGTAGTCCTTTCTATGCTGATGATACTACACTGATGGCTGAAAATGCAAAGAATCTATAAGCCCTAATAATAAAATTCAAGGAGCACAGTGAAAAATGGGGCTAAATTTAAAAACAAACAAATGACAACAAGTAGAGCCACCCCCAACAGAACAGAAAATGAAGATACTGTAGTGGTGAATAGATTTAGCCTTTTAGGATCAACTATCAGTAACCAGTCAATAAATGTGTTATAGACTAACACTTGGTGGAGCAAATATCAGCCTTGTAGCTTGCACAAGGCTGATATTTGGGGGGTGTAAACACATTGTAGCATTTGAATATCTTTTCCATGTCCTTTAGGGCTGTTCCACCAAGTGATGAAGACAAGTCAGATATTTAAAAGAATGACAAAACTGAAAAATCAGCTACTGAATATTTCAGGGCCATACTAGATTTGGCACAATTACAGTTTATTTGTTAACTTTGCAACATATAAACAGGAAATGAGGGGAAGCCTGAACAGTCTTTGAAGGGTGTTTTTTTACTGTACTTCAGTTACCAATGGAGTCCTTCCTAGAAAGTCCACTTGGTCTATATTTATTTAACAAAAACATTAGTGCACAATACTTTTGCTATTTATTATGAAAGTGCATAATTAATGGTATGTCTACCTTGGTCCTCAGTCTCAAGAACATCTTTTTTTCTAGAGTCTCAACATCTTTTTTTATAGTGTGGTGACCAAAACTGGATGCAGTATTCTAGGTGTGGTCTTACTAACACTCTTTATAGACTGATATTAGTACCTCACTTGATTTTGATTGTATCCCTCTGTTAATGCAATTTGGGATTGCATTGGCTGCAGTCTTCCAGCCCATTCATTTTCTCTACTTAAAGCTGGTATTCTTGCTCATTTCACTGTTGTTTTTAAACCTGATGTTGCAGAATTGGAGTTGACAGATTGGATTCAATTCCATCAAGCCTTAATTGTTTTTGAGGCTAATTAATTTACTATCATTATCTAGCATGATGCCGTCATGCAGTCCTCGCTTGCCATTCCAGGAGCCAGGGCTACACAAGGGAGGGTTTCTATAGGCTGTTATTTCAATAGTTACATTCCACACCTTCTGAGTGCCCAAAGACCATGTTCCTTCCTAATGGGTGTCATGTACAATCTCTCTAGTTGCCCTTGCTCATGTTTAAGCTTTAGGTTTCTGTCTTGCAATTTGCTTCCTTATAACCATCTCTGATGGTTTTTGTGTTGTCTTGAGCAGCATTGGAATTTAATGGGTCCCAGTACAAATGGCAGAGTTTTGCTGTCAAGTAAAGCTAATGTAGCTTTATCAGTTTCAAATTGCCAGTGACTTTTTCCTCTTGTTTTTAGTACTATGCCTACTGATGTTAACTAGCATTTCTTAAATGGCTTCCTACTGGCTCAGGGAAAAAAAAAAAACTATCATTAATGAGACTACTGCCTTTTTATATTGACGTTAATACCAAGATTCTTGTGGCCCCATGAGACGAAAAGGCCAATTTTTGCCCTTACTTAGGAATCTTAATAACAGTTAATGGTAGAAGAAATCACCTGCTTGAAATTAAGGAGATTATACAGCCCTTTGAAAGGGGAAAAAAAGGCTAATAACCCCTCCCTACCTCTTTCTGTGTGTGTGAAGAATATCTTGCTGAAGGCAATCAAGTAAATGCTGGTGCCTCTCACATTATTTAGCAAACAAACCACAGATTCTTGGGCTAATTGAGCTTGAGTTTGCTCTTCTCCTTCCTGTTCTGACATGAAAAAGAAGATTGGGGAAAAAGGCTGAACATTCTCTCTAACCCAACCCCCCCCCCCCCCAAAAAAAGACAAGATTTCTGTTGTGCAGCTGTACTCTTAAGCAGAGTGATACAGCTAGCTCAGCTCCAATCTGTAGCCCTAAACTGGTCTTAACCTTTAGCTATTGTAGAAGATGTTATCCTGTGATGAAATAAGATTTAACAACTAATATAGGTTGCTTTTCTGGAGTGGGATTATTTTATCCTTTGCTCAGACCAAACTGTAACCAGGGCTAGCTCTGATTATAAAAATTATATCCTGACCAAGGTTACCTTCTCTTTCAATCTCACAGCTGGAATGGTTGTGTCCAGCAATGCATTGGTCAATGTGCCTTTTCCCTTACTTTTCAATGAAAGCAGAAAAGGGAAACTGAAAAAGATGTGTGTATGTACACATCTGTATCAGAAGTGGTATTCAGCAGGTTCTGATCTGTTCTGGAGAACCGGTAGCGGAAATTTTGAGTAGTTCGGAGAACCGGTAAATACCACCTCTGACTGGCCCCGCCCCCATCTATTCTCTGCCTCCCGAATCCCAGCTGATTGGGAAGGAATGGGGATTTTGCAGTAACCTTCCCTTGGAGTGGGGTGGGAATGGAGATTTTACAGTATCCTTCCCATGCCATGCCCACCAAGCCATGCCCACCAAGCCACGCCCACAGAACTGGTAATAAAATTTTTTGAATCCCACCATTGATCTGTATGTAAGAATCTCAGATACCCAGCTGATCACCCTCTTTTTTGCAAGCCCTAGTGCATATTTAGCTATTTATTTACTTGCTCAGTTGCCAAATATATCTAGGAAGAATCATCACAAACATTTATAAGATGGTGCATGCTAAAATATCCTCACTCCAAATCAGCAGTGCTTGGAACTGAATATATCATGGATCATCTTGAGCACAGGTCTCCTTCCATGACAACCATGCTCCTTAGCATAAGGATTGCTGAAGGTGGCATGAAATCTACCCAGATGATTGATAGGATACAGAAGATTTATAACATTCCTCTTTATCCATAACATTTGGATACTGGCTTTGGGGGACTAGCTATCATAATACATGTCTATGATAGCTAGTTCCCCAAAGCCAGTATCCAAATGTTATTCCATCTCATCTTCTTCTCCCCTACAACAGTTTTTCCCTAGTTGGCATCTTCCACATGAGTTGAATCCATAATATTTTAGCCATGTTGGCTGGAGATTGTGGTAATTGAAGTCGGAATATCTAGCACACAGGAAAACTGAGGGGGACAGAGTGGAAACAGAGGCATTACCAGCATCTCATTGATTTAGGTCCAAATTGGATCTTTTTTTTTTTTTTTGTGATTACTTATTAGGCTATCTCAAAGACAAAGTTCTGGAGTTCATGGGAGATATTGATTCAAGAAGGTGACATATGAAGATTATGTGATAATGAGTGGAGAGCAAGAGTAAACAAAAAAGGATAGGAAGTTAGAATCATATAGAACAGGGGTATCAAACCTGATTTCATTGAGGGCAGCATCATGGTTGTGTTTGACCTCCGGAGGGCAGGGAGGGTGTGACCAGGGGGTGTGGCCAGTTCGACGTCACTCGTGTCAAGAGTAACTGTGGTGGCCTGAGTGCTCTGCCACTGAAAACGGTGCTCCTGAGCTCCATTTTTGCTGACAGAAGTACCGTGGGCCGGTCCTTCGCTGTTTTCAGGTCAGCCCCATGGGTCAGATCTAAGCACACCGTGGGCCAGATCCAGCCTGTGGGCCTTGAGTTTGATACCCCTGATACAGAACTTCTAAATATTTTTAGTCAAATGATCACTTAAATTTAAGTATTTGTGTTAACTCTGCCAATATGATATATTATTATATATTGTGATATGTGATATGATGACATGACACAATCTCTTATGGGCATGTTAAGTTATGACCCCTGTGATTTCTCTAGCTTACAGGCTTCAGTTATTTATTAATTAATAAATATGTCAGTGCCCAATAGATAAGAATATATTGGCATGATATGTTATCCTTCTGCAAATTAACAAGGATCAAGGAAAACATTTCACTCTCTTCTACAGCAAACAATCCTGTTGTGACTCTGACCCCTGAGCCTGTCTTATCAGAGAGAGAAGACTCAGAAAGTGAAGGAGAGGAGTTGGCAAGGCCTCCCTCTCCAGGACCCTCCTCTCTGGCAATGCCTCAGGTGTCCTCCGAAGGCCAAGAGATAGGCCAGGGGCCAGGCACTTCGGAGCAGCCACAGTTGGTCAGCGATGGAGATGAGTCTTGGCTGGACCCCCGACAGCGTCGCAGAGATAAGTGTGCGTAGCAGAGGAAGAGGTGTGCCAGAGATTAAGCTGAGTCACTGGACCACACCCCACAGGGGATAAAAGGGGGTATGGTGGCCAGTCAAGCCTTGTGACGAACAAAACTGAAAGCTAGCAAATAATTCTGCATTTCTGGAACTTTATTATATGCTCTGCTTGGATTGATTTTTGGACTGGACTTGACTATTCTTTGGCTTTTGTGGACAACTTTGAAGTTTCGGACGGAGGAGAAAAACCTCCCTTTGTAAGTAAAAACTTTTGGCAAGCAGCCACTGGGTTGCTGCCAATTCTGTTATCAAAGGAAATTCTTGTCTGCTGGTTTATTTTAACTCTTGGTCAACTGCTGGTGTGCATGTGTGAGACGGGGACAGAACAAATCCTGACACAAGCAAAAAGGTGCCAAGTAAGCTGGCTCTCACTTACTAAATTGCCTTCATCATCCAAGTCATCGCATTCTGGGAGCGGATCATCCAAATGAAGCTGCTGAATCAAGACTCTTGAGGTGGCTTTGCTATTGTAGTCTGCCGCAGAGCTGTGGCTACTATGGATACTGCTGGTCCGGTAAAGAGAAGGCACCTGCAGGGTATCTTGGAAGTCAAAGGAGCCTTTGGTTTCTAGTGACTCCATGCGGTGAGGTATAGAGCCATTGATGCTCCCAGTCCTGCTGGATTGCTCTTCATCCGAGCTTTCCCCTTCCTCCGAACTCTGCTTTCCATCCCCGGACAAAAGCGATTTATGCTCACTGCTCTGGTTTGTACGGCGTTTCAAGCTAGGTGCCCGCCCAATGCTGTTCCAGCTCGACCTGCGGCTGTTCCAGCTACTTCCTGCACTCCATGGGCTATGTGGAGAACTCCGGGCACTGACCTGAAGTGATGCAAGTGAGAATATAAGGGATATCAACAAAATGCTAGAAGCAATAACTCCATTAACAGTGCCAAAAAGATATCAAACTGGTGGAATAAATTAATTTTAAAATATGCTGGCAAACTAGGAGCAAAGGGCGAGAAGCAAAGGATACAAGGTAGAAAGTGAACCACATACCGGGGATTTGAGATCAAATGTATTAGGATCCATGGAGATGCCACTAGCTCTTCGGGAACCATAGTCCTGAGCCACTTCTCCATAGATGGCACTTTTTGGCATGGACATGGGTGTAGCAGCTGTGTGAATGATAAGTGGGGGAGTCAAGCTCTTCTTTAGCTCTGGGTGGTCACAAAGAGCCATCACTGAAAAAATAGGAAGCAAAACATTCATATCATGCCCTATATAGTCAGAGACATGTGGTTTTAAGAGATCAGGACAACTTTCATATGTGTCTTGATTTGATCATTCCTCTCTCAATCTTCTAATGCAAGACTCTCAAATCTTCATTTTCTAGGTTCGCCGGTCCTTTTACCATGAATGAATGCTAATGAATTACCAATAACACTCCTCTGTTTTCCTACTCTTACTTTAAGATACTATCAAGGCCAGTTTCCTCTCCGTAGTATGCAAGATGGACGACAATCACATCTAGCAGAGGTATGCTAGAAATGGTCTTCTTGTTGTCCCTGAACTGCAACCACTATTGTTTTTCTATCACAGAAGTCAGGATTTAATGAGTTTTAACTTCTGATGGCCATAGCTTTCTCATTCTTAAGGTACACTCAGAGCAATATTTTCTCTTCACTCTTTATCATAGAGAGATTTTTGTCCCAAATATCAGCTTTATACTGTATGATGAGCCATACATCATATTCAAAATTATCAACATTATCCCATGCTCCTCTCTCATTATGGTTGAGTTCCTCCAGTGAAGAGAATCTTTCTGAAGACATTTCTTACATCATATTGATTGAAGCTATAAACACACACACACACACACATATTATTATTATTACAACAGCTATTGTATGTGCACTACCAAAAATCTGGTACATTTTGCCCCTAGATAGTAACAAATATAGAGGTATCTCAACCCCTTTCCTGCCATCTAATGATGAATCAAGATTTTTGCAGTCCATCTAGATAATGGGTGTCAAACTCGTGGCGTCATGTTGCTGTCACGTGACGTTTCGTGATGTTTTTCCTCTTTGCGGAGCTGGGGTGAGTGTGGCCTACATGTGACACATCCGGCCCACAGGCCACCAGTTTGACACCCCTGATCTAGATATTCCTAAGGAAACCAATTCAGACACATTATATAAAGATGTCTGTGGAGATTCTCAGACATCCAGTCATAGTTGCCTCAAAGGTGCTTTTTTTTTTAAATTCAAAAGGCAACTCGACTGTTTTTTCCTTGAGGAAGAAAAAGAAAATGTTTTGCTTCTCATTCAAGAAGCTTCATCATCCCCACCCCACCAGAACTGATGAAGCTTCTTGTGAGAAGTGAAACATTTTCTTCTACTTCCTGAAGGAAAAAACAACCCAGTTGCCTTTTGAACAAAAAAAGCACCTTTAAGACATTATATAAAAACTGAACTCTCTGGAAAAGGCTCTAATGATGAGAAAGGTGGAAATAAAGAGAAGAAGAGGACAACCAGCAGCAAGATGGATGGACTCAGTTATGATGGCTATAGGTGTATTTCTGGAAGACTTGAAGGACCAGGTTGGAGATAGATAGTCTTGAGAAAAACTATTTTTGGGACTTCCTCTTTTTCTGCTTTTCTTATACTTCATAACCAAGAAAATAAATATACATGAAGTTTCATGTAACAAATAGCAAACATTTATTTGCAGGAAAAACAACAGCAATCATATTATTACTTACAAGCTGGATTTGAAAAATTTTTCTTAAGTCCACATTCTTCTTCCAAACTATGGGGGAAAAGTTCCCCCTCAGAATCGGACTTAGTAGCATCCCCCTAGAGAAAAACAAAGTGCCTTAGCCAGCAGGAAAAATAGGATAAGTTACCTGGCCATTCCCTATTTGAATAAGAGGACTCTTTCTCCCACCAGACACAAGAATCACTGCTCCATTGAACTGTTGCCACAGTAGGACACCACCTTCCACAACATGAGGCATGCAAATATTTAATTCCACATCTGTAGTCCAGTTTCACTACACAATACACTTTTGGAAAGAGCAGCTAAAGCAGCTAAAGACTTGAGACAAGCAAATACAATTGCTTTAATCTCATTCTGCTAGACACCCAACCTGGAAGCGTAGTTAACTCCCAGCTTCTAATACCCCCTTCCTCTTCCCCAAGGTCTTCAAAGGAACCTCTAACACATCTTAATTCCCAAGCATTTATCACTCGTTCTATTCTAATCAATAATTTAGCCCAATCACAATAGTTTTAAGCAGACATCTGAAAGTATGTCTTGGTTTTTATATTGACTAAATGAAGGTGGTGGAGAAGGCAGAAATTATAGTCAATTGAATGCAGCCTTGAATCAAAATATACTGTATATACTTTTCGGATCGATTCCTATAACATACAGAACCATTCATCTGAATAGTTGAAAGGAACAAGGCGGGGATCAACTTTTTTTTCTTCAATCCACAGAACCACTGCATTTTCCTACAACACCCTAACTTTTACCCCTTGAAATTAGCTAATCAGAGATCTGGTTGAGAAAGATGAAATCTGAAGTGGGCCTATCTATTTTAGCAATATGATTCAGGGGAATGGGCCTATCCTTCATTTAATTCATCCAATCATTAGGATGAATTGAAGGGCTGTCCCTCAAAAATAATTTTTAGCTTCTGACAGTGAAATTAGAATCAACAGCCTATAAATAATGGCTGTCAAGGTTCTTTTATCAAATGGTAATGCAATTCATAAGACCTTTTTCTATTAAAGGGTTATCCTGGAATATTTTTAATGTCCAATGTTAATTGTCTTTGTCTCCTTCATTTCCTTTCTTTACCTTGATTTAAATCAAGCATTATTACCATTTTAGAGCCTATCTCTGGGGCAATCAAATGATAATAGGGGTATATTAAGACACTGCACTAAGCCACATGTCATTTAGTTTTGAATTAATATATTTTGTGCATAAGCACTGTAGCTTATGAGCCATGGTTAATGACTAACTATATTTGAACTCAGTTAACTTTGGTTTATTGAGGAAACTACAATTAAGCAATCATGGCTTAATGTAATGCAATAATCTATAATATGAACCAGAAGTAAAATAGCCCAGAAGGACTGAAGGCTGCTTTTTTTTGGCAATTCTGACCCAAGATAGCTTCATAAAGACAGTCCACAGAAGAAATAAATTGGTGATAACACACATACACACACAAACACACAAAACCTTATGAAATCAGGAAAGAAAGGCAATTAACCCAGCAAAATACAATAAGATCCATGCTGTTGTACTAAAAAGCTTTAGCTCACCATGATGGCATGTGATGCTGGAGAAAAATTTGAAGTGGAACGGGTTTGGTTGGGAGGATAATGTTCAATAGCAGACTTTTGAAATTAATTGAAAATTTTGCCTGATTAGCATCCAGGTCACATCATCAATGTACTGACCTTTATTTTTCCAGTTAAATGTGTGCTTGTGTATCTATGTAGATAAACATATCTGCAAGGCATTTCTCTCCAATCAAGCTGTGGACTTTTTAAAGATGTATCTTGCATCTAAGCACAGGGAATTCATAAATAGGAAACCCTGCACATTTCTATCCCTATTTAGCCCTTGGAAAACATAAAACAGTGAAAGAGCATGAGTTCTCCATGATGGTCCCTGCACGATGGTCCATTTGGGTTTGGCCACTGATCATGAAGGTTTGAAAGACAATCCCTACTTGACAGGGCTCTTCCTTGCATTTGACATCCAATGAATTGTATTCATTCAAACATGATTCCACCAATTTCTGCTCAAATCTTCCCCACTAACACTTAGAGTTCAGGATCAAGGCAATGAAGCCAGCATGCACATCCTTGGGCTCCTTCCAACAGGACAGAATCCTGTTTTTCAGGGTTAAAGTAAAACTATTTTAAGCAAATTTTCATTGCCTGACTTCATGTTAGGTGGGGCCATTTTAAAAAAATGCTTCTGAAGAATACAGAATTCAGTTAAGATGAACTTGTGACTAGATTTCTATTCTGACCTAGAGTTAAGTTGATGTCACTTCCTTTGGATATTTTCCCAATATACATATTAGAATCATCTGCTTCTTTTAATGCTAAAATAAGGCTAAAAGCAGTAATCCATTCACATCTGCAGCTCATGGATTAATACATTAGCAATTGTGTTAGGTCTTACCCATATTTCTTCATAAAGCAGTATAAGAAGTACAGTATATAAAAAAAAGATAAAGTAATTTTCCCTTAGTGGTTAGTAATTTTCTCTTAGTGGTTGCCCTAATGCATATTAATTTAAGTGTAGCATTTCAGCCTTTCATGATTAACCGATCCCTTATACCAAAACAATTGAGTCCAATGTAAGGGATGGTCTTTATTTTGTGTTGCTTAAAAGTCATAATGGAAATGGCCCCTTCAGAATGATCCTCAGAATTTATAATGTGGTTGTGACATAGCTGCCCATTTCTCTTTATTGAGACAGTGCATTTGAGCTCATTTTCTCAATAATAAATGATTAACTTGAGCTAAATTGCAATCTTAATTAAATATTTATGCTGTAAGCCACCCAAAGTTGTTTGACACGAGATGGACAGTAAATAAATTTCATAATAAAATAAAAATAAAATAAATAAAAAATATTTCCGAAATATTATCTCTGTTCATATGCTTCAAAATCTAATGGGTAATGGATTGGCTTTAAGCTTGGAGAATTTAGAATTTCCACATGGAGGACTGTATCCTGTCAACAAACTTTTCCTGCAATTCAAATCTGACTTAAAAAGGATCGTGTGACTGCGAGAAAAATGCCTGTGCAGACCTGTGTCTTTATAGTTTTATTAAACATGCAAATTAAATATATGTATATTATATTAAAAATCATGTAAAATGATGCTGGGTCCATATCACAAAAAATATCTTCACAAATGTTTGAAGGTAATGCTCATTAAAAAACTCAAAAAAGCATTAACGATACTTATCAGTAAAGTCATCCTTTAAAATAAGAAGGGAGTCTGCATTAAAAGCTTGGTTTTGATAACACTGCAATTGGCAAAAATGGAATTCAATATGCTTTTTTTTCCTTCATTTTTTTAATCTGCATTCCAAACAGATTTTTTAGTTATTAGGTGACAGTTTGTCTGATGTGCTATTTAATACAAGTTGCCAGTGTATTTTATCCTCCCTCCCTTCAGCACCAAACCCATTTTTTTTACATCATCCTGCCATAGAACCCAAAAGCAACTTGAAAATGCTAAGCACACTAATTTACCACAGGCAAGCCTTACCCACCTAGGTTCCTGAAGAAATTACCTGTTTTTTCACTCCTAGTTTGCCTTTCTGAATGAAAAAGGCATTAGATGAGCAAAAAGTATAGTTTGTTCATGATAAGCATGAGATGTGCCAGGAACTGACCAATATGTAGGGAAGGCAGCCTATGGCTATAACAGCTGTCCTGACTCTGGTGCTCTCCAGAAGTGTATATCATGTTGGCCAGAGGATGGTGTAGTTTCAATATCTCTGGAAAGCACCAGACTGGAGAAATCTGAGCAGTCAAAAAAAAGGATCTAAACAGAAGCCCCCACTTCCAATACCAGAAGAAACGGAGGAAAATAGGGAAGGACAGGTTTATAATAGAACAAGGCAATGGAAAGGATAACAGAATTTGTGATGTGCTTGATTTCATAGATCTAAGACAGGGGAGTATATTTGCATGATGTCAATATCTGACGCATACACAAGTATGTTCTTTTTCATTCATTTTTAAAAAACTGTAACAATATTCTACCAACATTTTGTAAATCCTTTAAGAAGGATTTATATTCCCTTTTTTTCCCTGACCTGTCCTATGTACCCTTTTTTTCTAACCTCCAGTCAATATAAAGAATTCCCCAAGGTCTCTGATTATATATTATATATACTGTCAGTAGCTGCCTCAATTCTAGAATGTCCTTTTTCAGGACAGAGTCTTCTCACATATGAACATCCACAAAGCATGCTTGATTTTAGGTCCCGTCTATCTTTGATACCTTTTCCTAGTGTCTCTGTCTCTCTCCCTTTTTCTCTCTCTTTTTAAAAAAGAGAGTCAGCATTGGTACGCAAAAGGGTTAAGTGACAATTTGTAAGGCATGTCTATAAGGGAGATTATGGCATGAAACTATATGCTTTATATTTTCTTAGAATTCATGCTGGGCATATGGGCAAGTTTCTTACTGATCTGAATGAACTCTGGGCCTACATTCATACTCCTTTGTTGTTGGTAATACAACTGAGACAGCTGAAACAATAATACTCTGTCTCCAAAAATTAGAAACATAAACCTATATTCATTAAAAATCAGCGTACATTAATAGGTAGATGTAAGCTACGATCAATTATCTTGGCTCAATCAAAACCAAAGTTAAAGCAAGTGGCAAGAATTTCTATCCATCTGTGAGCTGAAGGGCAATGGTCAGGGCACATTGCTAGCTTCTAAGTTGGTAGGAAGTTCAAGATCTTCCTCTTTTAGAAATGCTGGCAGGGGGTCTAAAGTTTATGAAAAGGACTCTCTTAAGGAATCTAAAAGAGGTTTCCGCTCATTGGAGAGATACCCTCTTAATTCCCTCAAAGAAGGAAGAGACTTAAAATCAAGATCAACTTGACAATGAGAACAAATTCATAACCAAACATCTATCGTAATGAGAACAGTGGCAATGATGTGACTGCTCACAACACAGAGACAGAGAGACAGGCAGAGAGAGAGAGAGATTGAGGGAGAGAAAACTATCAGACAAAGCTTGTGGTGTTCATGCCAGATCTTACGTACCACTGACGAGTCGACAGGCAGCTGAATACAGCTTAACTGCCTACTCGCTGCTTCCCGTTTGGTGATTTCCTGAAGTAAAAATGAGGAAGGAAGGTGAGGGGATGGAAGGAAAGCAGGAAGGAAGGTGGATTTTTCAAATTTTATAAATCTTAACATCAAAATTGAGAGAGTGGATAAAAGGGTAATAAATATATTGGAAAAAAAGGAGTAACAATAGGAATGGAAGAGACGGGGAAGGTACCCATTGCAGTAAATTTTGTACCACGGAGAAGCAATTAAACAGGTTACACTACCCTTGAGTTATCTGATGTAGCCAAATTCAGCTCTGAATACCACTGATTCAAGCTCTTGAGAAGACATCTATGGACACATAATCCAGATATTTAAATTAAATGCTCTGTTCATATTTATGGCTTATATGTGAACATCTGTTAAAACAGTAAACCTTGAAATCTGTCTGTTTGAAATCTGTTGTTTCTCTCTGCAACAACTAAAGGGATATGGCAAAAAGGGACAAGAGGATCTTTACAAAGTTGCAGTGTTTGAACAACATTTCTCCATAGCTTAGCGTTGGTTAAAAATATGTCTAATCATGCACCCTAGTTTCTTCCTCCCTATGCAGCTTAAGCTGCCGCTACTTGTTTACAGTTGCCTTGTGATGGTAAAGATCCCTTAAAAGACACTTAGAACCCGATAACTACCCAGACATAAATTTGAGTGGTTTTTTCTTTTGGTAATAGTACAGGAGTGGTTGCCCTTACTATCTTTGGGTACTTTTTAAAATTTCTAAATCTTGGCTGCAACCTTGGGATTTTCTGCTGTCTTACACTCAAGTACAAACCTCGTGCAGTTTTGCTTAGCTTCTGATCAAACAGGCAAAGTTAGCCAAATACTACCCTTTGCTAAAGTTGCAGAAGTATAGACAGAACAAAGTATCTGCTTACTGATTATTCAAACGAAGATTCCACATGCTTTGTTATTAACAAAGGATATTAATTTTCAAGAATTTTTAACTGAAAACGTAGTAATAATTCAAAATTATAAAAGACAATAGCATTTAGACTTATACACCACCCCACAGTGCTTTATAGCACTCTCTGAGTGGTTTATAGAGTCAACAAATTGCCCCCAACAATCTGGCTCCTTATTTTATCGACCTCGGAAGGATGGAAGGCTGAGTTAACCTTGAGCCCTGTCAGGATTGAACTTCTGGCAGTAGGCAGAGTTAGCCTGCAATATTGCATTCTGACCACTGCACCACCACGGTTCCTATATTAAGACAAACTCTTGTGGATTAAAGATGATAAATGGGTTTTACTTTAAGGTTACTCCAATTATATTTGGCAGAACCATTGCTAGAACTCCATTTTTATACAGCATGTCATGCTTTAGGAGTTTTAATAAATCAAATGCATTTGCAGTTATTTAATAGTCATCCATCTGACAATTACTTTTAAAAATAAATGTTATAGCAACCTTTTCCAACTTGATGCCCTTGAGATATGTGAGATTGCAGTTAGAGATAGAATTTCTAACCAGAATCTGATTGGGGAAGGAAAGTGGCTTTCAGTTCCTAGGAGAAGACATAAAAAATGCTATATATTTAATCATAATAAAAACATTATCTGTTTCTGGAAACTGAGAATGTCGGTCCCCTCTTTGATTTAAGGAATTGGATTAATTATTCTGGCTGTACTTCAAGTCTGTATTTCTTAGATGAAGACAAAAAACTTTTTGGAAGATCAAAGTGAGCACCATACTTGTTAAGTCAGCCATATTTTGCTGTACAAATGGACAGTTTCGATCATTTTTTACTTTGTTACGCAGACAATTATCTCTTTTCAGAGATGGCTGACTATGAACACGGCAGTGGAGTTCAATTCTAGTGTGCTGCTGCCCATTATTTATTTTTTTATATAGTCAATTAATTTTTCTCTTACCTTTTTATTCAATTCAAGAGGACCAATATTTTTTTTTTATTCGAGGGTGAAAAAGATGAGCTCTAGTTTCAAAGCCTAACACGCCTTGTGGATGAAAACTATTGAAAAAGAGCAGTTGGCTAAACTTTGCACTTAAGCAGCAAAAAATAAGATCTATTAGAATAATTTGGACAATCATATCTCAGGTTACATGGTGAAATAAAAGCATCTTTCAAATAACTCTTTTGATCATCCCATTCAATACGTCCACAAACAAAGTAGGAATTTTTCAGTTAATATTAATGTCCATACCAGGAATCTACAAATAACAACTTTAGAGCAACAACAACAATTAAAAGACATAATAATACTGCTGATATGCTGCACTACTTTCCTTCTATACTTCTTTCTTACTCTGCTACCTTACTGTTAATGACAAAATGGGAAACTGTTGTTAATGGAAGATTTTTAGTTGGCTGCTAATTTGCAGAAAGGGAGGAATGAAAAAGTGGAAGTCAATCTAAAATGTGATTGTCTGAACTGTGAAATCCATTTCATGTCTTTTTTAACTGGTGTGTGGAGATGTGTTTGTGTGTCAGAAAAAGTAAAATGTCAGGACTATATTGAAGCCCAAGATATGCCCAGTGTCTTTCTAGAAAAACAAAAACATGTTACTGAGTGTTGAGTGAAGGTCAAGCAAATCATTTTCCTGCTTCCGTCTTTGACATCCTGTTGTTTTAGCTGGCTTTCCCCAATTTAGTGCTGCCCAGACAGATGTTTGGCTGTAGCGCCCATAAATGCATAGCCAGCATGGTGCTGCCTGGAGACAACAGGAGCTGAAGTCCAACATAATATGGAAAGTATCAGATTGGGGGTGCTGACACCTGCCATCATTCCTTACTAGTTGCTTTGTGCTACAAGAAAAAAAAGTAACACAAAAGAGGAACTGGAGATAAACTAAGAATTCTCAAAGACAAGCACAGAATCTGTAGGGAACATGAAAGGATTGCCAATAAAAAAAAAATATGTTCCACAGATAATGTTATCATGTAGTCCCCCAGGAGAAAAGCTTTATCGCTGATAGAAGGTTCTCTCACTGGTATCCTATGTTTCTTTCTTAGATAAAGTCTCCAGGGCACAAATCTAACAGCTCACTCTGTCATTTTTGTATTATATAGTCTTTATCAAGCTGAGCCCTCCCCTTGCATAGCCTATTTTATGCAATATAAAAGAATAACATTCAGAAGGTCCAATGAAAATAAAGCCCTACTGAGATGCTGCTAGCAATGTGCCCTCCGCACACGTAACGTGAAGCATCTGCTAGAGCCAAGTTTTAAAGAGCTGTATATTGCAGACATGTGCACATGCATATTAAGAATAGGCCCAGTGAAATGGATAGGCTAACAAAACATCTAAAGGAAAAAGAAGATACAGAATTCTACAAAGTTTGGAATAAATGGTATCAATGGCATAATGTTACTACTGAAGAAACACAACTAGAAGTAAGATAGAATAGAAATACAATTGTGCATACAAATAATTTCCTACGGGCAGATAAACTCACAGAGAGAAACCCTAAAAGTAAAGATATAATTCAAATATATAATATATAGACTACTAAAGTAGAAGTCTTAGAGAAAAGAAGAGAGGGGAGGGAGAAATGGTAAAATGAAATTATTAAGTTAAGATTTAGGGGAATAAGTATAACCTGAAAGACCAAATGCTTCAAAAGATTGATTTACTTACAAATTGTTTATTGTATAATGTATTTATATGTTTTTTTAATGTGTGTTATATGTGTTTTAATAAAGTTTATAATTTTTTTTTAAAAAAAAGAATAGGCCCAGTATTTTGTATACATATCTGCTGCTTAGCAACAGAAAAGTCCAGTACATTCTTATGCTAAAATTAACAAAAGTGTTTTCAGAGTCAAGAAAAGACACTTGAGGGCACAAAGATAAAACTGTCACCAGCATTGAAATGAGATTGTAGAGGAGAAGTGGGTAGGAAGGGATTTGGAAAATAAAAATTTCATTGACTTTTAAAAGATTACTGTGGTAGACAAAAGAATTTTTTCTTCTTGGAAAGACCATTATTACTATTTTTTTTTGCAGTGCATTGTATATGGAATATACGGTCCTGTGAAGGAATGTACTGTACATCTGGCCTTGGGATTGAGAAGGAATGAGCGAATCATTAAAAAATGGAGGAGTTGGTGGGCGAAGTTTCAGAAAAGATGACTCAGCCAGGAGAAAGAGGGTGACATGAAGAAGCAGCTCACCTCACCTTGATTTTCTTTGATGGGACAGAGAAACCCAGACAGTATTTCAAGATTCTGTTATTCTACGTTACAGCCGAATATTTTTTTTGGAATTCCTACCATGCCATTTCTGGTCTATCTTGAAGATCTGATAAACCCAGCCTCCAAATTTGATTTCAATCCTTTTTCAAAGATTGACATGCAACACTAATCAAAATAACAGCAGATCCTAAATTTGTTTTAGGGGACATTTTAGTTCGTCTTTTAGCTTTCACATAGCTGTGCCATTTCACATCAGGGGACATTCTGCCTACAATAGTTTTCTGGTTTAGACATGGGGAATCCTATTACTGTCCAAATATTCAGAGCAAAGTAATCATTGGCAGCAAGAGAACTAGGCAGGTTAGATAGATATTTTATTTATTGTATTATTTAAATTAGGTATGCTACGATTCACCCCATTAATCATCTGATAATAGCGAAAAGGCAGTTGTGGTTTTGCTGCTACACCTGGTCCTTTAAAAGAAACCTATGACTAATAGAAGAGAATAAACGCAGCGAAGGGTTAAACCATGAAATCCTAGACTCAGATTTCAACTTAAGGATTGAACTGTCAGCACCTTAAGGTAAAGGTAAAGGTTCCCCTCGCACATATGTGCTAGTCGTTCCCGACTCTAGGGGGCGGAGCTCATCTCCATTACAAAGCCAAAGAGCCAGCCAGCACTGTCCGAAGACATCTCTGTGGTCATGTGGCCGGCATGAATAAACGCCAAAGGTGCACAGAACACTGTTACCTTCCCACCAAAGGTGGTCCCTATTTTTCTACTTGCATTTTTTACGTGCTTTCAAACTGCTAAATTGGCAGAAGCTGGGACAAGTAACAGGAGCTCACCCCATTACGTGGCACTAGGTATTCGAACTGCTGAACTGCCGACCTTTCGATCAACAAGCTCAACGTCTTAGCCACTGAGCCCCCGCATCCCACAGCACCTTAGGTTAAATTAAATCCTCAAATGCTAAGGAATTCCTGGAAGCTTGGCACTCAGATGAATCAGTTATCAACAGGCACATAGAGATAAATAACATTTACAAACCATTCAAAAGAGACAACAAAAAAGCTAAAAAAGAAACATTAAACCAGAATACCTCCTCAGCAGCTATCAACATCCAGATAAAGCAGGAATTAATACTAGGAGCAACACCAGACAAACAATCAAGCAGAAAACAATACCCTAATCAAGGAATTACCAACTCAGACAAGCAATCAAGCAGTAAACAGCAGCCTAATCAAAGAACTACCATGGAAAAAACATTACCTCCAACCAACAGACAGGGCAGGCTACTGTATATAAACAGAGAGCAAAACCCACTCTCTTTTAGCACTAGCCAGTTAATGACATGTCAGCAAGCAATCAACCAAGCTCAGACAGCACCAAGGACTCCACAAACCTCTGACGGCTCAATGGGGTTGGCACAGTATCCCTTCCTTCTGATATTATCTCAGAGAAAAAAATAGGTAGGACCTGGAGGCCCAAGCAGAGAGCCAAGTATAAGGAATGAAGTTTAAGGATTAAGCAAACAGAGAACTCATGGTTACTTTGTCCTAAGAGGCTTTCATAAATCATCTTCCTATACCATGTTAGGATGCAAATAAATAAAAAGTCTGGAGGTTTTCTAAAATGTTTTCCTTATGCTGCAAATGAATAGGATAAAAAAGAGAAGCAGGTAACAAACTCACACTATCAACATCACTTTGATTTAGAAGCCCATGTCTAAATGCTACTGAATAATCCCAGTCGTGCTACCTATGCCTGGGGGTTGTGTTGAATACTGCCACCTTGAGACCTGCAACAGTGTTTTGAGATTTTATTGCTTGAAGGCTGGCTTATTTGCTGCCTCCCAAAGTATGCAGAAAGAATAGGACAGAGTTGGAAGGGACTTGAAGGTCATCTGGTCCAGGGGTGGGCTGTTGGGGGTTTGCAGGGGTTTGGGAGAACCTCTAGCTAAGATTCTGTGCAGTTCGGAGAACCCCCAAATCCCACTCCTGGCTGACCCCACCCACCCCACCCAGGAGTCCCCATATAGCCTGGGGAAGTTTGGGAGGGCCTCCGGAGCCTGGGGAGGCCAGTTTCACCCTTCCCGAAGCTCGAGGAAAGCCTCCGGAATTCGGGGAGGGCAAAAACGCCCCCCCCACCCTAGTGCAGGAGGCCGACTAGGCCACACCCACCATGGCCATGCCCACCCAGCAACCGGGCAGAGAACCCCTTGCTAAAATTTTTGAAGCCCACCTCTGGTCTGGTCCAACCACCCTGCTTGAGCAGGAGACCCCATACCATTTCAGACTGACTGTCGGTCAAGTCTCTTCTTGAAAGCCTCCACTGGGGCACCCACAATTTCCGAAGGCAAACCATTCCAGTGGTTGATTGTTCCTAGCCTTTGCAAGATGCAGACATACTAGCTTGCTAGTAAAATTACAGACACCATGTTTATTGATCTTATTTATCTAAAATATTTTTAGGCTGCCTTGAAAAGTAGAAACCATCCCAAGTTCAGTTCAAATGTTTTTTTTTCCCCAGCTGCCTGGCAATGATGGCAAAGGTGGACTCTAGTAAATGAAAGATGTAGCTTCAATCCAAAAGGGGCAGGCAAAAATAGAATAAATAAAAGACGCCAACGCGTTGCTTTTATGGAGGCAGGAAAATGTCTACAAAGACATAGCAGCAAATGGGACAATGGGCCGACTCATCTCATGCATATTTATCAGCGAGTTTTAAATTTGGCTCTTAAATGCAACAAAGCTTGGTTCAAAGGCAATGTGTTTGCATGATCGTGTGCTCTTTCACAACACTTGAAGCTGGGTCTTTGATACCAACCAAAGGGTCTGTCTTTTTACCGAAGCAATTGTTTCTTTTGGAAATTCTAATCATTTTACAAACAGGGGTTCTGAACCCTCCACACTCTCTTTATCAAAGAGAAATCAAAGAAGTCCTTCGAGGCTTTACCTCCGTCTGAAAGCCTTCCACCAAGATAGCAACCAACAAATTAAAGAGAACGTAATTTCCAAATGTCATGAGGGCTATGAAGTAGAGAGCCGCCCAGGAAGAGGTAGAAGCCATGCCATTGTAGAGGACTTTATTCCAGTCTTCCTGAGTCAGAATCTGGAATGAAAACAGGAATCATTTGATACGAGACAATCTTAAAGTGCAGTCACCTTTCTACCAACCTATGATCCAGGTAAAACCGTTGCATTTCTAAATGCTAAGCATCACGAAATAATGTAATTTTTGAAAACGGTAATATAGTATGCACTTAGAACTTGTTATGCCTTCTTTGCCTTTTGAGGTGTGTCACCAGTGTGACTCAGTATCAGAACTGTGGCACAGATTGCCTTATCCTTGTAAACTGTAATAAATTTTTTAGTGGCTAAGAAACTTCACAGCTGACTGAGTAATGCATAATACTCACTGCTTCTGGCCAGATGTGGCTGATTCTCCCTAACATTCTTCTAACTGGTAGCTGCCTCAGTTTTTCAAGCCTAACTGGCATCACCAGAAACAGTAAACAAAAAGAAGCAACTTGAAAACACCTGGAATAAGTGTTTCTCTGTGTGCTTCTAACTGTATATATATCAATGTTTCCATATTTTATTTGAATAATCAGCTTTTTCTCTCAACATTCCTGACTATAACAATTTGTTCAAAAGGGATAATCAGATCTCAGTCTTTCACAATTCAGATAATTTTATTTAAGGAAGTTCAGTATTTTGGGTTAGAATTAACAGACACTTTAACTTGTGCTGCTAAATGCCCTTTTCTTTAAATAGCATTTTTTATTTAAGAATACAGGCTCTTTATATAAAACAAACATAAAATCAGTGTACATCCTTATTTCTACAGAGGGAATCCATTTGGTTGCACAAACATAACCAGAAGGTCAATTTATAGTAGGGTTTTATTATTCAATATCTTAATTACTAGAATCTGTTATTCATTTTTCATTACACCTGTGTTATAGACACGGTCTATGAAGAAGCAATTGACATTCACTATATTGTTTTCAAAAATCCCAGCTGTAAAACAACTTACAATGACAGGCATTTAAAGATAAAAATAAAGAATTATGGACCATAACTGATGTATTACCTGGAAAACAGTAACAATGGCCCAGAGCAAGGAATCGAAATTCTTCCTATCAGGGAGGGTGTCTCCATCTCTCTCTGAGGCAAACTTACACCCAAAGAGATGCATCCCAAGGATACTGAATAACAATGAGAAATGGGTTAAAAGAGAGATTGAAGAGTTAGACTTTGGAACTAAAGAATATTTGGAGCACGTTCCTTACTACTCTGTTCCCTCTCATTTAAGAAAATGAAGGTCAGTTTTAATAAGTTAGAAAATAACTTTGATGTGGTAAATATATGCAACTTGTATTATGGCTTATATAAAATACTAAAACACACAGGATATGGGAACAAAGCCAAACCAGTGGGTTTTAAATTTTCTACATTACAAAGATATCCAAAAGAATCAGAACCGTTAGGATCTGAATGCTTCTAAAAGTGTTTATCTCTTTTCAAATTCTGACCACTTCTAATAAAGCTACAGAGATGAAAAAAGAATAGCTACAGATTTACATTTACACAGCTGTAGCAGAAATTACTTCCCCTTTTAAATCTGGATAATTTCATGTTAAAACAGAAGTTGCAATATAAGAAATCTAGAATCACAAATGATTATTTAATCTACTCATATCTAAAATGTGTTAATTGCCCTATAGGAAAAGTTTTTCAGTAATAAACAAGAAACCAAATAAATCCCAAGCAAAATATAATGAAACAATAACCAATTAAAATATTGTAAAAGGAAGTCACAAAGAAGTTCAACAAAATAATCTACGAAATACAGGAAAATTAAAAGGCTGGATACTTTTAATTTTATTTCCTTATAAATATCTTTGTCTGGCATCTAAATAAAATAGAAGTTGGCAGGCTATTTTAAAGAAGGCATTCCTCCATAATTGGAGAACATCATTAAAATGTCTACTCTCACCTGCTAAAATGCAGCATGTGAAAGCACTCAGAGCGGGGCCTCTGACAATAGTCCCAATGCTCAGGTAGTTTTTTTTATTATTATTATGAACTCACCTGAAGATAAAGATGAAGAGCATCAGTAACATACAGAAGGTGGCCACATTGTCCATTGTTTTCATGAGGACCACTAATTGGCGTTGAAGAGCAGGCATAAACCGGACCAGTTTTAGAACTCGCATAAGACGGAAAGTTCTTAAAACAGACAAGCCTCCACCTTGCTGTCCAACAATCTCCCACACACTAAGAAAAAAAGAGAATATTTATTTAATATTAAAATAATAAATTAGCTTTTGAGAGGAAGTACAGGTAGCCCTTGACTTACAACAGTTCATTTAGTGACCATTCAAACTTACAATGGCACTGAAAAAAATGACTTATGACCATTTTTTCAGAGTTAC
This sequence comes from Pituophis catenifer annectens, assembly GCF_029215685.1. Taxonomy (NCBI): domain Eukaryota; kingdom Metazoa; phylum Chordata; class Lepidosauria; order Squamata; family Colubridae; genus Pituophis; species Pituophis catenifer. The sequence continues at coordinate 135,370,075 of NW_027256882.1, read as the reverse complement.
AACCTTTGCAGCATCCCCATGGCCATGTGATCAGAATTCAGACACTTGGCAACTGGTTCATACTTATAGCCGTTGCTATGTCCCAAGGTCATATGATCCCCTTTTCCAAACTTCTGACAAGGAAAGTGAATGGGGAAAGCCAGATTCACTTAACAACCATATTACCAACTTATCAACCACAGTGATTCACTTAACAACTGTGGCAAGAAAGGTCATAAAATGGGGCAAAACTCACTTAACTCAACAACAGAAATGTTGGGCTCAGTTGTGGTTGTAGGTCGAGGGCTACCTGTATTATTATCGCAAGTCTATTGTCCTTGGAGGTTTGTCCTAGTGACCATAAGATTCATAAGATTCATAATTTTACCTCTGAATTTAAATATTTCTTTGGAGGGAGAAATCTAGCCTAGCAATTCCCCTCTCTGAGCATCTGAAGGCAATTCTTTATTACATTGGAACTCTGACATTGAAGAAAGACACAAAAGAATAAAGCTAGCAGTATTGTGGGAGGGCTGTAGATCCTCCAACTCAGAAATCAGACTGGTTTTCTACTTATCTCCCAAATCAATAATTAGTTGGATAGTATTCATTAATTTTCTTCTATTGGTTTCAATCATAAATATTTTTTTTAAAAAAAATTAAATTAGCTGCTGAAGGGAAACAGAGCCCAGCAAGATGTTGTATATCATGGGTGTCAAACTCACATCGTCACGGCAGTGTCACGTGACGTATTGGGACTTTTTCTCCCTTTGCTAAACTGGGTGTGGGCGTGGCCAGCATATGACACATCAGGCCTGTGGGCCGCAAGTTTGACAGCCCTGTTCTCTATGGCCATTCACTCACTGACAGGGCTTTTTCTGCTCATATTTCTTTCACTGAGAATATTCAGGTGAAGAGTTGGAAATCTTTGAGAGAAAGATCTGAATCTTACGATTGCTGAGGAACTTCCAAAGGAAGTTTCCATAATAATACTCCCAGTCAAGAATTGCATACACTTCAAAGTTTTGAATGGTTTTAGGATTTCTGAAAAAAACAACAACCAGAGAAAGGCATTAATAGTTGTTGCTATTTTTTAATTCCTGCACGCACTCAAACAGATTTTGTTATGTGCCCTAAAAATGCAACGAAGTAGAAAAGCAGATACAGAGGTGCTCTGAGGATAAATGTTGCATGGGGAACATTGTTAATAGATTTCTTCGATTGGAATTCTGCAAATAGAAACTACATATAATTTGCCCTGCATTTTCTTCAGGGAATTCATGTTAATGATATATCCATATGTCCTGATTTACAGAGTACAGTGCAGTCCTTCATTGAAGCAGTCCTTACTTGGAGAAACCAAATGTGCTTTTAAAATAAAGAATTGTAAGGAGGCAATAGTCTTATAGCAGGGGTCCCCAATTCCCGGGACGTGGACTGGCACTGGTCTGTGGCCTGTTAGGAATCGAGCTGGAGGTGAGCAGTGGGTAAGTAAAACTGTGCATATGCAGGATCTAGTTTGCACGTTTATCCTCCCCCCCACCCAGTCTGTGGAAAAATTGTCTTCCAGAAACCTAATCCCTGATATCAAAAAGGTTAGGGTCTGCTGTCTTACAGTATCCATCAACAATAGCTAGCATTTGGGCGACACCTTGAGCAGACATGCAAAGAGCCGTGGTGGCACAGGGGTTAGAATACAGTACTGCAGTCTAAATCACTGCTTACTCCAGGAGTTTGAATCTCACCAGACTCAAGGTTGACTCAGCCTTCCATCCTTCCAAGGTGGGTAAAATGAGGACCCAGATTGTTGCTGGCAATAGGCTGACTGTCAGATGTAAATGCCTTATTCTCTAATGTGTAAATAGTATATGAACGGGGTATCAAGGGTTAATTTATTCTTCACTTCTTAATGTATTCATAATTCACCACTCCCATATCTAGCTCCACCCATTGTATATATAAGGAGCTGTATGCACCCATTTTCCTTGCTTCTATCTGTGAATATTCAGTGAATATAGAATGCCTTATGTAAATAAATAGAGATATATTTGAACTCTTAATTCTCAAATTATTTATTGAGTCTGATCCTGAAAATATTGCAACAATCTGGTAGCAGAAGATGGTTGAATTGACTCAATAAAAATTTAAATATGTCTAAAAGAGATAGGCCCAACACCAGGGCGTACAGCAAAGAAATGGAAACGGATCAAGAAATAATCGATGAGTCCACGAATGCAATTTCAAGAGAATCTGAAGAATACACCACAGAAGACGAAAAAATAATAAATGAAGATGATGACCAGGAGGAAAACGAAATAGAAAACAACGAACTCAGGTCAGAGATACTAAAGCTTTTAAAAAGCCAAAAGAGCGATGAAATTCTCATTGCGAACCTCCAAGATATACTAAAAAACAACGGAGCAGCGAGAGAAAAGCACATCGCTACAGAAAAGCTAAAAGACTCAAAAATAGTGAGTGAAATGCTTACAGACAAAAACGCAGCGAAGAAGAAAGGCAGCGATCCCGCGCAAAATTTCGAATGGCAGCCATCTTGGTTTCAACAGACACCCAAGGTGAGCGAAGCAGAGCCAATCAGAAAGCAAGATTCAAAATTTCTGGCGCGAAAGACCTTACTCGATGAAGAAAATAAAGAAGAAAAAATGTATACTCCAGAAGAATCAGAGTCAGAGAACGAAGAAGATTCTACAGACTTACAAATAAAGTCAGCAATGAAAACGCTTTTTGCTGCATTTGGACCGAAACTGAAGATTACTAAAAAATCCACCAAAAAATAACAAGCAAGCCAGAGCCTCAAAATCCACCCGCTCCTATCCAGACGAAGAGAGCACCGACACCGGAACCCAGAGAGCCCTGCAGATATCACCCCACGCCGCAGATTGATCCAAGGACCAGCGTCTTCAGCAAAAGGAAAAGAGCACCCGCTATCACCAGGACTCCCAAGATCGAGCCGGAGACTGATTCATCGGAAGAAGAACAAAGTGAACGAGCTGCAGCAGCGAGAACCTCTCACGACGACTCCAGGAACGAAATGAGCAACGCGCATGCGCAGGACTACGAGGACGACCCGGGAAGACATGAGATGCGGAGAGAATCATGCAGACTCGTTGCGAGCATTCCCACGCCCTTTTGCCATTTCCAGCATTTACGAGACCACGGACTACCCCCGGTTGTAAGTAATGGACCCAACAATGTTGGGAATTTACCCAGTGACTTCCCAAAGCTGAGAATAGATGGCATTAATTTGCAAGAGTGGTATCAGCAGCTCCAGGTTGTCTTTATGAAGGAAAACTTATTGTTTTTTATCAATAATCCCCCCAAAAGACCTTGGACTCTAAAGTTAGATTGCCTACACCATAGAGCATTTTTCTTATTAATTTCCAGTGTGTCTCCTGCCATGTATCACAGCATTAAGCAGAATCTGACTGTATCAGAAATTATTCAATGCATGTTCAATTTATTTCACAGTGATAGTGTAGCTACCACCACAAGAATGTCTAAAGATTTTTTCTCTTCTAGGATAAAGCCAGGAGTTACCATAAGTGAACATTTAATATATTTAAACAAAATTAGAGCAGAACTGCATTTGAGGGGGGAGGTGATTTCAGATCAAACGATGAAAAGTGTTATCATCAACTCACTTGACCCATCATGGGATAATTATATGTCACATTTGGACACAATCAATCTAGGATACTTATCCATAGAAAGTCTATCCAATAAGCTAATAGCTGAAGACAATTCAAGGAGGAGTCGCTCTGACAACCATATAGAACACAAACAGTATAGAAAGGTAACATTTCAAGAAAGATATCATGAAACATTTAGATGTCACAATTGTGGATCCAAAGAACATAGTAGGAGGGATTGCCCTAAAATTACAAAAGAAAGACATAGATCAGAATACAGAAGTAAGTGCAACAGCAGACAGTCTTCCATTGATAGACATAGGTATAGAAGTCCACCTAATTATAAAGAACATAGAGGGGGCAGAGATAATTCAAAGGATAGGAAATCTGGTTCACTGAATGGACTAAACAAACAAGACAACACTAACATACACCAAACAGAAAACAATAATTGGCTCATTGATTCAGGAGCAACTAATCACACTACAAATAATAGAAATATATTGTCTTCATTTGTGGAGGATAAATTTGTGATCAAAGTAGCTAATCAAGAAAAAGTCCAAGTAATAGGTAGAGGGAATGTAACTCTACCTGGTATAGGAAAAATAGAGAGGGTATTACTAATACCTGAAATACCTCATAACATACTTAGTGCCATAAAACTAAGCAGAGAATCTGACACTAATATCGTGTTCTCAAAAGGAAAAGCAACATTAGAGAAAAATGGAGTAGATATAGGTACAGTAATAATCAAAGGAGGTCTACCTTATTTAATGACAAAGGAAAAATGGTTACACAATATTGATTCAAATATGGAAGATAGCATTGAAATAGATAATGGGAACAATAGTAACAGTGACAATGATGAATGTGAAGTTACTCATAATCACAAAGATACAAACAATGAAAAAAAACCTATAATAGGTAAACCAATTCACGATGAGTGTGCTCATGTTTTACATAGGAAGTTAGGACATGCCAGTTTTCCTGTTGTACAAAAGATGACTGAACACGCAGAAGGTGTCAAAATAAAAAATTGTGAAAATTATTTGGAATGCTCAGTATGTAAGTCCACAAAACTGAAAACTAGTCCCAGACCTAAAAGGTCAACAAGGTCAACTAACAAAATTTTTGATTTGGTACACATGGACCTAGTTGGCCCACTAACACCATCAATTACTTACAAAAAACGTTACTTTCTAACCATTGTAGATGATTATAGTCGTTATGGATTTGTTTACACATTAAAACATAAAGATGAAACCTTCCAGAAATTTAAAGAGTTCTACAAACGTATAGAAACACAGCACAATATTAAAATAAAGCAAATCATGACAGATAGGGGATGTGAATTCATGTCTAAGGAATTTTCCCAATGGCTAAAGGATAAAGGGATGTTACATTACACATCAAGTCCTTTTTCGGCCTTCCAGAACGGAGTGGTAGAGAGAAAGAACTCAACGTTACAAACCATGATTAGATGCACATTAGAAGATGCTGGCTTAGGCAAACAATTCTGGTCAGAAGCACTACAATATTCAAATTACACACAAAATAGAACCTGGTCCAGCATCGTAAATAAGACACCATATGAAGTAATGTATAATAGGAAACCAAAATTAGCACACATGCACATATTTGGAGTCACTGCAGACGTACACATACCTAAACAATTAAGGCGTAAAGGAGAGAACGTATCCAGAAGACTTAGATTTATGGGATACGAAACAGGCACAAAAGGATACAGATTCATCGATAACAATAATAAATTTATAGTTTCCAGAACAGCTGTGTTTCATGAACAGGCCAACTGGTCTAAAATACATCTTAATGAAATATTCACAAACACCAAATCAGATACCAAGCCCCAAAGAAAAGGGACTATAGAAGAACACAGTAACAACATACATAGAAACAAAACCAAAACATGGACAAACAGTCAACACAAAATAAAGACAGACACTTTAACAAAAAAAGAAGCAAGATATTTACATGACAATGATAGTAAGCCTGAAAGAACAATCAGAAGTAATAGAAATCAAGTACCAAACAAATACAAAGATTATGTAATGTATATGGATGGAGAATCAACAACACCTAATACATATGAGGAAGTGTTAAAACTCCCTCCTGAAGAAAAAGAAAAATGGGAATCAGCAATGACCAAAGAGATGAATAGTTTACGAGGGCTAAATGTATTTACACCTGCAATTGCACCAAAGGACAAAACCATCATTGGCACTAGATGGATATATAAAATTAAAAATTTAGAGGGAGGCAATACACTATACAAAGCTAGATTAGTTGCGCAAGGATATGCACAGAAATATCCCGAGGATTATACAGACACATACTCTCCCACAGTAAGAACAGAGAGTGTCAAAACAGCTCTAGTTATAGCATCAGCACTCAATCTCAACGTGTTCCAATATGACATACAGACTGCCTATTTACATGCAGAATTAGATAAAGAAATATATGTAAGAGCGCCTCACAGTCAATACACAAACAAAAATGAGACTTGGTTATTAAACAAAAGTTTATACGGGTTGAAACAATCTGGTAAACGATGGTATGATTGTTTAGTAAAAGTACTTAAAACTATGAATTTTAGTGCCACTACTGCTGACAATTGTTTCTTTGTAAAAAAGGATGGTGATTCCATAGAATTTGTATTAATCTATGTGGATGATATTTTGTATATAGGTAAACATAAAGAGAGAAGAGAAACATTTGTAACAAAACTAAATGAACATTTTTCATTGAAATCTTTGGGTAAAGTTAATAAGTATCTTGGTGTTCAAATCAGTAAGACCAGAAGGGGATTCAAACTTTCACAAAGAGATAAAATCATAGAGCTCTTGAATAAATGTAATTTAAGTAATGCTAAGCCCTGTGACACTCCCATGCAAACTGATTTTCTAAGGAATACAGACGAATCATCCCCTGAATTCAAAGACAATACATTTTATAGATCAATCATAGGTTCCCTTCTTTACATTTCCAATTGGACTAGACCTGATATTGCTTTGCCTCTTAACTTACTGTCAAGACATGTCAGCAAACCAACACTATACCATTGGGAAGCTGTCAAAAGGATATTAAGGTATTTGAAGAATAGTTTAGACTTTTGTTTGTTATTGGAACCTGATAATATCAAGGAGCCCATCCTCACATGTTACGCCGATGTGGATTGGGCTGGTGATACCTCATGTAGGAAAAGCACATCTGGTTATATATTTCTACTTAACGGCTGTCCAGTTTACTGGTACACTGGCAAACAAGATTTAGTAGCTACTTCAACAACGGAAGCAGAATATGTTTGTCTATCTAAAGCAGCAAATAACCTTGTATGGTTTAATGACTTACTTTCAGACATCTGGAAAAAACCCACCTTACCATTTATCATGCATGAAGATAACAAAGCTGCTATCGAAATATCTAGATCTGATGCCATTGGACAAAGGTCCAGACATATAGATATAAAATTTAAACATGTGAGACAGTTGTCTCAAGATGGATTTATCAAAGCAGTTCATTGTGAAACATCAGAGCAAATAGCAGACATATTAACAAAGCCATTACCGTCCAAACAACATAAGTACTTGACTTCTAAGTTGCATGTTTTGTATTGTTCTGAATCTGAATGTAATTGGTGTGGTATATCGAATCGGCATTTAGAGGGGGATTTGTCAGATGTAAATGCCTTATTCTCTAATGTGTAAATAGTATATGAACGGGGTATCAAGGGTTAATTTATTCTTCACTTCTTAATGTATTCATAATTCACCACTCCCATATCTAGCTCCACCCATTGTATATATAAGGAGCTGTATGCACCCATTTTCCTTGCTTCTATCTGTGAATATTCAGTGAATATAGAATGCCTTATGTAAATAAATAGAGATATATTTGAACTCTTAATTCTCAAATTATTTATTGAGTCTGATCCTGAAAATATTGCAACACTGACTCTGTAAACTGCTTAGAGAGGGCTGTAAAAACACTGTGAAGCGGTATATAAGTCTAAGTGCTATTACTATTGTAGTCTTCATTTTGGAGAACCATATTTTTTTCTACTTCAGTTATAATCATTGTTCAATGCTGAATGATTTCTCTTACACTGGCAGGTACAAATCTTATCTTTCATTCTTTTGTAAAGTGATGTGCAAGTGGTCAGCTAGATATAAAAAGTAAACAAGTACTGTCGCCAGGCCTATTATTTACAGCGATTGCTATCTGCAAAGAAAACAATAGTGGTGGGTGGATTACACTGAGTAGCCCCTCTGTACTAGAGCAGTGGCCTCCAACATTTTGGGCTCCAGGGACCGGTTCTGTTGAGCGGGGTTTTTCCACAGACCAGGGGTGTGTGGTTTCATGTGCTCCTGCATCCTGCAGATGGGGCTCCACTTGTTTGTGCGGATCAGTTTCTGGCATGCTGTGGACCGATGCTGGGAGTTAGGGACCCCTGTACTAGACATTATAACTCCTCCTCAAAACAAGAACCCAATTAGTGTGGTTGTAGGTAAATATAACCATACATATTGTCATAAAGTAGTTTATTTTGACTGGACATCCTTCAAATGAATTATAACTCCTAGAATTGTTAGCAGTTCCAGAGAACATACCATATACAACACATGAGTAAAAAAATCAAATATATTCAAAAATATTTCAACCCATTTTAAAAAAAAAAATCCCAGAGTTTTATTGCACAATCCAGTTGGAAGAAAGCAGTTTAAAATAAGGTGGCATTGGCATAAATAAATGGATTAAATGTTATGGATTGCAACTACTTATGGTATTTAAGAAAACTTGGTTTTAATTACCTGATTACTACAATGATTCCATCAAAGATATTGTAGGGATTTTTGATGTAACCAAACGGGCCATACACAAGAAGCTTCAGAAGCATCTCTAGGGCAAAGAGGCTAGTAAACACAATATTGCTGATTTCCAGAGCATTGGTGAGTTCTTCTGGCTGGAAAAAAAAATCAAGGATAAATAAAATTGTCAAGATTAATAAACAGTATGCTGTGAAATACCAGGAAATGTCTAGTCATGTAAGTTGTAACATTCATAAATATATCAGACAACCAAACAGAACGGGAAAAAATCTCTTGGGCCATCCGTTGCCTGTTTTTGCAGTGCTGGGAGCTTCTTTACCATTGTCAGAACTAATCCTAAAGCTCAAGACACAGTTGATATGATTTGCTTACTAAATCATATCCTTTTTCTTCCCATCGCCTTAACAATTTAATGACAAATCAGCAGTACTAAAGCAATGCCATTTCTCATTGTAGCAAACTTTTAAACCAGCCTGTTGCCAGAAAATCAGTGCTAGCTGAGGAGAGCGAAGGCACGCACAAAGCCTTGGAGGATGTAGTGCCTTGTGCTAAGACAATCCTGTTCTTGTGCTTCATACAACTGAGGAATAACAACCGAGGAACTGCAGAACTATCAACCCTACAGCTCTTGTCCTGTAGGGTGCTTTTTCAGGAGGCAACTGGACTTTCTGGTTTTTCTTTGAAGGTGTTTCACTTCTTTGGGACAATCATAACCTGGATGACTGAGAATCTCCATAGACCTACAGCCCTTGTATGAATAAAGGGTGGTTTTGCCAAGCAGCATAGAAAAAAAAAACATACACAGAACCTTGTGTATGTTTCTACATATTTCTATAGAACCTTGTGAACAAAATGGCTCCACAAAATGGCTGCTACAGCAAGAGCAACCAAATACAACTTTCCTTTTTTGCAGCAAAGCAAACTACAGCATATAATCCTGTTCAATGTTTTATCACTTGCTCTGATAAAAGGGGTTGCAATTAGCCATCTACATATTTTATATGCCCATCTCTATTTCTCTGTTTACCTCACCTCTAGTGAAAGGTGTTCAGGTGAAACAAGTATTATAAACATGCAGATGGTGTTTTGAATTTTAAAAATATCATAATATTGACATTTCAGCATTAAAAGGCAAAATAATTTAGCTCCCAACTTACTGATTGATAATGTAGTGAGATCTGAAGTTCCCAGGACAAACTCTGCAGAGAAGATATGAAACACTAACAGACCCCATACTGTCCAGTCCCACTTGGGTTCAGTTGATATTTTATAGTTTAAATGGTTCAGATTTGCAGCTTCACAGTTGCATTTAGGCTTTTACCAACACACTTTTTAAAAAGAAAAATATGTTAGTGTGTGCTTGAGTCTAACTGAATTTATTTGAACATAATTTATAATGCTGAACTGGGTCAACTTGATTGATGGCATTTCAGCACTCTAGGTTTCTGCAATCACCAAGCGCTTTGGGGGATGGGAGCATTAGACAGCCAAGTCCAGCTTTAAAGCATCTTTTGTGCACATCTAAATATCTTGGTTGGTTTTCAAGTGTTCTTATAAACTGTGCCTTTTCACCTGTTTGCCTCCAGTGCAACACTCCACCACAAAAAACTGGACAGCCAATCTGCTCTCTTGATATCTCTGGAATGTAACTGACAATGAATTAAGCTGGCATTTGCCAGAGGCTGTTGAGGCAAAGTCTTCCTAAAATTCACAGGAGGAAAGGCAACATCAAATCACATCCTAGAAAAAGATACACCTGCACACACAGTTAGGATCTTCTTGAAGTACTTTATGCCTCTTAGCTCATTTAAATAGGGTTTGGTTGCCTTGCTGTATGGACTGGCATCATTTGAACCTGGATTGCTCTGACTGTGGGACTCCTTCTACATCAATATTCTGACCTTATCTATATTCTGGAGGATCATCCTGCATTTTTCAGGTACTTCCATTCTTCCTCTTGGGAATGATTTGATGAAATATTGAAAATTTAGTCATCAAGTGAAGTGTAAGAGCAGATGACCTTCAAGATCGCGGTAACCCTATGGAGCTGCCATGCCTTGAAGAGCTGAGCTAGTAATGCTATTTCAGCTCTCGCTGCTCCTGGAAATGCACTTGCCACATCAGTGAGCAACGACTTCCTATGCCAGGAATGGAATGCAGAGATAAATAGCACTTAGCCATTGCAAGTCCATGTCAGGATTACAATCCTTTTCCGGGCTTTAAGTCAGGTTGCTTAAATGCTACCCAAATCAGTTGAGTTTAAGTTACAAGACTGAGTGCAGGATTATTTCCCATTTCTCAAAAAAAAAAAAAAAAAAAAAAAAAAAAAGAAAGAGAGAGAGCGGGGGGGGGGGGGGGGGCGGGCAAAAGGCAAAAGGCAAAAGGCTACAGCTCCAAACATGGATTTTTTGGCTCTTTAATAAAGGTCTGGGCAAAAGATATGCACAGTTATATAATGCCAACATGGAGAAAAGTGTTAATATTTTATTTTCGTCCTTCCAGTTCAGACCAAGCCAGCAGTTATCTCAATATACTGGAATCTGGCTACTTGTTTGCAGTTGGTTGTAGAGCCTTATCTTAAACAGTTTTTCTCAAATTCTGAGCCCCATCAAACATTCCAGCAAGGGAAGGTAAGTGGTGCTGGATGTGTTTTGTGAGCTGGAGAAGCATGGTTCTTTGCTGCCCAGCTGTATATATATATTTCATTCATTCACATTCAGAATACCAGTTCCAGTCCTAGACTTGGGAGATTGGAAAGGAAACACCATGTGTGTGATAGGCAATTCCCTAAAGCCATTTTGAGGGCCACTTTTGAACACCACAGTCCTGGTTGTTTCCCGTGTTTTTCTCAACTCCAAATGCCTTCACGGGCTTCCCAGCCTCCTGGCAAACCATTCTTACTCTTATCTTAGGTAGATATGCATATACAGGAGAGAGATACATGAATGGTTTTTTTTTTTTTTTTTTTACACAGAAGGCTGTTTAGGAAAGAAACAAAACTTAACACAAGCGCCAAGCCAGGCCTTGTTATTTTCATGGCTTTTCTACAAAACTGCAGACAGTGCAATTTGGAAACAGATTCTAAGCCTCTCCCTGCTCAATTCTCTGTGATTACGGTCTCCTCTGGGGCTTAGAGGTAAGAAGGAAGGTAGCCCTTATTAGTACATAATATTTATTTTTTCTTGCACATTCATACAGTGGGCGAGCTGCACAGTAGCAACATTTCAAATTGCCTTATTAAAACATGTACTTTGAAAGAGAAAATATCTTATTTACAATCTTGCTGGCACCAAGAGAGTTGGCTTGTAATTATTTTCATCCTGGAGACCATATTATTTCTGAAGCAAATACAGAAAGCTCATACAATAGAAATGCAAAATCTTCCTTTTAATCTGGTATCCCACTAATGAATAATGCATTCAAAGCTGCATGCCACTCAGCCTGGTATATGCCTTGGTGTTTTTTTAAAAAAAAATTCTTGGACCAAAATCACTTTTGCACTAGTCAAGCTTCATTCATGTGGTCAGCTTATATGTTCTTTGGTTGTGTAATTACATTGATGCTAAGAATGACATAATATCTGATTAACGGTGGTGCTAAATATTATTTTTGTTTTGCTCCACTAGGAAACTCTTCACTGCAATAAGAAAACTCTAAGCTGTTTTCTAAGAATGTCTCTGACCATGAGCACCTGCTTCTAACCATAATATGCCAAACTGATGAAATATGAGCTGTGCCCTTTTGTACTTGGGCCACAGCATCACCTGCAAGTTTACAGGTAGTCCTCGACTTATAATTGGTCACTTAATGACCATTTGAAATTACAACCAACTTGCCCAAGGGCTACATAAGACCCAGATTTGATGTTCTGATGGCTGCCATCATGTGATTGCATTTTGTGTGCTCAACAACTGCCCTGCATTTAGGCTCCTTTGCAGTATCCTGCAGTGACCACAATTTATGAAGGTATTTTTTTGCAGGAAACTGGCATTTATTTCCAGTTTCCAGCAAAAAAAAAAAAAAAAAAATGTCCATTAAGCACAAGGGATTCATTTAACAACTGCAACGTTTGCCTTATCAATGTGGTGTTCACTTTAGGACTACCATGTTCACTTAATGATGGCCACAAAAAAGTCATAAAATTGGGCACAGTCACATAGTGACCTGCTTAATGACTGGAATGACTTTAGGCCATAATTATTGGCTCAATTATGGTTGTGTCGAGGACTATCTGTATAAAGGCAGAGTATCATGACATCACCAGACAAAAAGTAAGGTAAAGGTAAAAGGTTTTTGACTATCCGACTGTCACCTTTGGTCATTTCTTGCGCCTTGCTATCCTCCACAATATTTATGCCACGGTCCCAGGATTCAAAAGCACAGGGCTCAAAAGCATTACGAGAAAGAAAGCTTTGACATTAGGTTCATAGAAATGCATTTACGTGGCAGCCTAGCTTGCTTTTAAATAATAATAATAATAATAAAGAAATTTTAAAAGGAAGAAAGGAATGTCTGCAGACATACTGGTGCCTGCAGTTACTTTGCTGGAAACCCTGATTCTTAAATGCCCAAACATTCCATCACTGCTGTTCTTTCCCCATTATGTGAGTCTATTTAATAGTACAATGTTATAAAAGATACGAGATAAACTATAGCAACAATTGCTGTGATAATGCTGTTGCTGCTGCTTCACCGTGCTCCTCATTGCCCTATTTTCACTGCAACTTGCGCTTTGAAACCGATGTCTCAGAACTCAATATTCAGAAGAAACAGCACAACAAAATTAACTAAAGGGCCACATACAACCGCAGTGCTTGCTTTGCCTTCTTCTAGATGAAATAATACTTTATAGCAACTAGAGAATAACTGCAATTTACATAATTCCAAGTACTAAATTATGCTAACTTGCATCCAAAAATATATTCAATGAGGCTAAACTAGGCCAATGTATTTGCTATCATACTGTTTTGTCCTTTTTCTTCTACCCCAGAAAGGATAATGGAAAAAACTTCAAAGTGCATGCATATCCACACATATTTAAAATCCCCAGGTAATAATAATCTTTTCATTTCAGCAAAGAGAGAAGTGTGTTCTATAACATGCAAAATTCAACATGCAAGTTACCTTACTGGGAGTTACCAGGTTGGGTCAATTCAACTGTACCAATCTAACACACACTTTTGCAGGGGAATAGATTTAGTTACATCTTCTGAGAAATCAAAATAACCAGATCCAAGGAAATACTCTGACTTTTCTTCTTCCTTTAGCTATTTTGGTATGTAACAATCTTATAGTAAAACTTATTCCTCTCCCAAAGTCTACTGGCAAATCAAATTTATTTATGGTGTAGTTGTTTAGCCTTCAGATATTTTTTTTAACGTAAATTTGAAAGTAAAATTAGATGTTATTTCTAGCTATCGGTTTCCAGAAAAGGGTGAAAGGGCCCTCTTTCACTCAGAAGCCATCTATGGTAATTTCAAGTTTAAAACCTAAATTCTGACCTCAATTAATCCAGCTACAGAGCTTCATCCAATAAACTTTATATGACAGCTTTCTTTCTGTTTGGACAAAAATGATTTTGCCAATGGTCTGCATCTAATTCTATGCTCCACATTCATCTTACTTCTTTACATAAGAATATATTTAAGGAAAAGTGTGTTTTGTAATCCCATGGTTGTCTGTATGTATCGCCAAAACTAGAGAAGCAGGTTTATCTAACCTGTCAACGAGATTTGCTGGGAGCCAGACTTTATTCGGCCTACCTCGACCAAGAGAAATCTAACATGCATTTTCTTCTATCCAACAGCTATACACCTTTATTAATAGGCTTTCCCACCTGGAATTTAGTCTGAGTTTTATACTATTCATAAAATTGAAAAGATGCATGTAATTAACTATTGAAATGAAACAAGAATGCTCTGAGGAGCATAGGTGGAAAAAAATTAGATTTAACAATAAAACGGAGTATACTTTAAAAAAAAATATGACCATGTTTATTTAGAGCTCCTAATTATGCCACTGTGGCTTTTTTTCCTGAAACAACTGCCAGGTAAAATTTGGTCTAGCATTGTTTTCATTCCATTATATGTCTACTGCCTTGCTTTCTCTCCCTCTCCCATTAGGCTCTGTCTCATTTCATATTGCAGATCTCTTATGTTCAACCTCCACTATAGCACTAATGAAATAAATTGTACGGCCTGCAAACACCCTAGCTTTGATACCTGCAGCATCCTGGAAACTGACAGTTTACTATTAGTACTTAGATTCAACAGCTTTCATATCAGATTTCTTAACAAAGACTGCAATCCCCTATATATCTATTTCTCTAGGGATAGTTTCTATACAGATTACTAACATTTCATTTCTGAGGAAATACTGAGAAAGAAAATGAGCTTGTCAGTCAGCTAATACCAACCAGTCCTCTCTATGAATATTGTTGTACTGATGGCTGGAGAACATTCCACATACAGGTAGGCCTTGATATAAACCACAATTGAAACTGGAAAAGTCATTTTTACTGTAAGTGGTGCAGTCATTAAGTGAGATGTCACATAACCAGGACTTTCAACCTTCCCTGCTGGCTTCTCCATTGACTTTGCTTGTGGGATGGCCAAAAATGGCGATCACATGACTATGCCTCAACACAATGGTCGTAAGCATGAGGACAGGTTATAAGCCACTTTTTTCAGTGATGCAACTTTGAACATTTATGATACGAAGGGTCATAATTCAAGGACTACCTCCATTTATTACATTTATATCTTTCCTATTGAAAAAATGGTACTCAAAACATTCCCTTTTCTATTTTGCCTTCAGTTTGGTTATGAAATAAGCTAATACGACCAGAAGATCTCACCTCTCTTTCTCTTGGCCCACAAGTTAGCTAATAATCTTTTTTCAATGTAGTTTACATTATTATCTTTTATTCATTAAACATGAAACTCAGTCAACTGAACATTTAAAAATGTGTCACAAATATGATTGACTGGTGCTAATGGTTGATATGAGTTGCTACCAGCGTCCTAGGTATCAACTAAGTATCTTCTTAAAATATATGATGTTCTGAGTAGTGCAGTTTTTTGCAGTTCCGCTGGTGTTATTGCAGGAAGCTGCAATTTCTTGATGTGTTTTGTAAAATTCTTGGACATGGTACCAAGTGCCCCGATGACAATGGGTACCACTGTTACATGTTTCATCCATAGTTTACATCATCATCATCATCATCATCATCATCATCCTCATCATCGGTTAATCTTTAGTGAGATTCACAGCCTTTGAGGCTGGTTAATAGCTCAGCAGCTCGAGTCCTAACCAAGGACCTAGGAACTGTTAAGGTATCGTCAGAGGATGTAAGCTGTTCCGAGTAAGGTGGTTTTTTGTAGAGTCAAAATGTTCAAGTCCGGTAAATTTAGAATTTCTAAATAGCGGGGTAGCCCTTTGGGTATTGCTCCAAGGGCTCCAATTACAATCGGGACAACATACAATTTCTTATTATTATATACACATGATTTTATACACATGATTATATACACATGATTATTATATACACATGATTTCTGATTATTATTATTATTATTTCATTAAACATGAAACTCAGTCAACTGAACATTCAAAAATGCATCACAAATACCATTGACTGGTGCTAATGATTGATATGGGTTGCTGCTAGCATCCTAGGTATCAACCAAGTACCTTCTTAAGATGTACCATGTTCCAAGTAGTGCAGTTTTTTTCAGTTCCGCTGGTGTTATTGCAGGAAGCTGCAATTTGTTGATGTATCTTATAAAATTCTTGGACATGACAATGGGTATCACTGTTACATGTTTCATCCATAATCACGTAGTTTCAATGGCCAGGTCATGATATTTCGTGATTTTTTCCAGTTCTTTTTCTTCGACTCATTTTTATTTTTATTTTATTATTATTATTATTGGTTAATCTTTAGTGAGATTCACAGCCTTTGAGGCTGGTTAATAGCTCAGCAACTCAAGCCCTAACCAAGGACCTAGGAACTGTTAAGGTATCGTCGGAGGATGTAAGCTGTTCCAAGTAAGGTGGTTTTTTTGTAGAGTCAAACTGTTCAAGTCCGGTAAATTTAGAATTTCTAAATAGAGGGGTAGCCCTTTGGGTATTGCCCCAAGGGCTCCAATTACAATCAGGACAACACACAATTTCTTTTTCCACAGTCGCTCAACTTCAATTTGCAAGTCCTGGTACTTTGTAATTTTTTCTTGCTGCTTACCTTCAATTTGTGCATTACCAGGTATTGCAATGTCAATGAACCATACTTTTTTCTTTTCAACTATTGTTATGTCAGGTGTGTTGTGGACCAAGTGCCTGTCAGTCTGAATCCTGAAGTCCCACAAGATCTTGAATTTCTCATTCTCTAAAACTTTCTCAACCTGATGTTCCCAGTGGTTTTTGCTATACTCAAATCCAAACTTCTGGCACAATTTCCAGTGAATGATTTTAGCAATGATCTTATTATTATTATTATTATTATTGTTATTATTATTGTTATTATTATTATTGTTATTATTAGTCAAAACAATGTGAATTTTAGTTGGTGTTGGCATTCATGCGCATTGATTTCTTCCCAGGAACCTAGGATGTCATATCAGCATAATACATGTGCCGATCCAAGCAGTGTGGCCTTTTACATTTGACAGATGGGAATTTTGTCAATGTGCAGATTTTCGAAGTGCCATCCAAGATTTGTTGGTATGGCACTCAAAGTGCTAATTATCATTGGGATCACCATGATTTGTTTATTGTCACAATCTTTAAATTTCAATTTTCATTTTGTGATTATGAATTGAAAATGTGTGCTTAAAGTCAACCAGATTGCTGAAGAAGAAGAAGACTGCTCAAAGTGCTTAGAAGAAAAAATGAAGAAACTTTAAGTTGGTAGAAACGCCTCATTCTCAGTAACTGTTATCTTTATTACAGATATTTATTAATCTATGTTTTTATAAAGCGGGTTAAATCTGGTATATATACAATATTTAAAATACCTATTCAACCATCTACAAATGCACACAATATTTTCCCAACATAGTGAAAATTTATTCTACCCTTTTCTTCTGCTTTTATATGCTCACCATCATGTTAAGTCATTTTCATGCTGAAATCATGTGTATTTTGAAGATAAATTTATTTATGACCCAGGCTACACACAAAGTAGAGATATCTGTCAGCCTTCCCAGGTATATTCGATAGGAAACAGAGGGTTGCTACTTTATGTCATGCCATCTCCTTTACAGCTTGAGAAATGTGGGAGGTTTCTTCTGAGCCTTTTCCCCCACCTGTTATGTAGCTGTGGAAATTCCCAAAACATAGATGCATGTTCATGTACAAAGCTTAATCCCAAAGGTCTTCTAAAGTGGCAGTTAATCTGTAGCTTTTAATGGGATAAATTAATAGGGAAATTATTAAATATCCAAGAACTTTATAGTACCTACATATTTAGTTTATTTACATTTAAATGAAAGGAAAAGGAATTAAATTTTGTCCCCAATGATTTCCTTGTCTTGAACTGGCTTATAATATGGAAATGGTGGTCCACCTTTGCTGTAACCATAGGCACTATCTGCATATCAGATTTTTATTATCTTTTGCCCAGTATTATTTGCTGTTGAGTTCTTTCTATACATACACATTTCCCCTTGTGGAATGTTGAGGTTCTGATTTCTTTAAAATCAACAAGTAATGATTTGTTTCTCTGAGAAAATGAGTTTATGCAATTATAGCCACCCATTTGCTTGCAATAAATGCAACTGCAGTCTGCTAAAAGGTTTGCTGGTAACACTGTGGAAAACACTCAGGTGTGTTCAAGTGGTATTTCAAATAAATAACTAAGATGGATGCATACCATGTCTGAGAAGAGGGATTAGATCCCGTTGCGAACCGGTAGTAAAGGTAAGTAGAATCCACCCCTGACTAAGCTTTTCCACCTCCAGGGAAAGAGAACATACCCCTTCAGAAGGCACTTTTTCCACTGGCTGACAGCTCTTACATCAGGAAAGTCTGAAATGTTGCTAAAAGCTGAAAAATAGGTGAAGCTCAGGAATAAAAATTTCATATCTGAAATTTTAAGCACTTAATGAACGTACTATCCAGCAAAAATTAGGAAACACATGCCAACCAACAGACTTCCTCCTGAGCAGTTCCATAATTCTGAAAAAAAAAAAATGAATATGTGCATAGTTGCCTATGTATCTGACAGGTCTCTAGAAAATAGCAATTTTAATCTGAATCTTTTAGATGTAATCATCTGGAAATGTCTACTATCGTTTCCGCTTTGTCAAATCCAAAACTTGTTAATTGGGATAGCTTCAAGTTCAAGGAAATTAAATTTGAGCAGTGAAGCCATGTTAACTGCTATTCTTTGGGCAACCTATGACAAATTCATTTTCTTCTAGTCCTCTAAAACTGTTTTACAGTTACAGGGCCCTAGTGTTACTGGAAATCAGACCAATTTTTAATTATTTGAACAGCAAATTACCTTTGGTGTCTAGAAATCCACTATCATTCAATCCCTTCCCACCCTCCTTACTTAATAAGTGTTTTAAATAAATGTACCACCCTGAGCAATCTAGGGATTTCTGACTCCAGATTAGACACTATCAGCTACTAAAGGTATTAACATGTTGGAAAAGTCCTTGGAAGTGGTCCCAATAGTCTAACCTGCTTCCCAATGCAAAGTCAATTACTGTATATGTGACATGATTGCAATATGCCTGTAGTCCTTTTCTTAAATAATTTCAGTGAAAAAAAAAGAGCATGCAAATGCGAGTAGATAAATAGGTACCACTTTGGTGGAAAGGTAACACCACTCTGTAATGTCATGCTGACCACATGGCTGTGGAAATGTCTTCAGACAGCGCTGGCTCAAAGGCCTTGAAATAGAGACAAGCACTATCCTCTATAGCAGGGATGTCAAACTCAATTTCATTGAGGGCCGCATCAGGGCTGTGGTTGACCTCAGGGGTGGGTGGGCATGGCCAACTGGGTGGGTGTGGCTGACTGGGTGGCCATGGCCAACTTGACACCACTCCCTGATTTTCCCTGGCCTGATTTTTCCTCTTCGCATTGGGTAGACCGGGCTGAAGCCAGGGTGGCCCGATCTTTCCTCTTTGCACTGGGTAAACCAGGACGGCCCCACGGACCTGATCTTTCCTCTTTGCCTTGGGTAAACTGGGCTGAAGCCAGGCTGGCCTGATCTTTCCTCTTCACACTGGGTAGACCAGGACAGCTCCGTGGGCTGGGTCTGACCACATCGTGGGCTGAATCCTGCCCACAGACCTTGAGTTTGACACCCCTGCTCTATAGTTAGCAGTGACTAGCAGAGTAAAATCCATAGGAACTCCTTTAGTTTTTTTCAGTGAAAAACAAAAAACCATTCCTTCCATCCACCAGTTCTGCTTTTGAAAACCTTGTATTCTTAGCAGAGGCTTCCTAGGGATCAGCTGAAATGCAATTTCTACCCATCAGTTCCAGTTCTGCCCTCAGAAACGACATAGTATAATAGCTCTTTAGATATTTGAAAATGATTTTCTCCACTCTCATCTTAAAATACTCCATCGTTACTCATACCATTAGGTTTCCAAACTAATTTTCATAGTGATTACCTTTCTCTGGTTGCCTATATTCTCCAACTGGGATGCTCAGAAGTTGACAAATACAATCTGATGAGCTAAGAAAAAAATATATAGCAAGAACAATAATGTAACTACTATACATTCCCAAAGACCACATTTGCACGTCAGTGCTGGATGATCCCCTCTAACAGCCAACTCGCTTCCTCTGTGTACCAGCAGAGCAGGAACCATGAGCCAGGATGAATCAATGAATCATCCATCTACCTTCTTTTTCAATCCTACCAGTGGAAGGATAGCTGGCAAGCTTTCACTTCCTTTCTAATTTCCTCTTTTCTTTTCTTTTGCCAGGGTGAGAACAGAACATACTCATCAAGATGCCTAATGTTATTTCCACCTCTATATTACAGTTTCTCCTAATGTAAAGAACATTGATGGTAACTTTTTTAAAAAATTCTGAAATGGCCACAAAAATGGAGAGGAATCCAAAACTTAGAAACTTACTGAAATCGATTGCATAGTGACCTGCTGGCACAGAGCGACCCACAGAACTGTAACAGTACTAGGCAGTCAACACACTTTTCGAAAAGAACAAAACGAAAGCCCAGCGGCTTGAAATGATTGGCGGTGGCTCTCTATTTCTCCCTCAACTGCAGTTGTATAGATGGCTTGTGACATGCTCACACTACAAACACAAATAATAAAGCAGGGGCAGCCTTTCCAAGTAAACACATTATATCTCATGTTGAACTGATTAACTTGTGCCCACTGAGCAGCAGTTGCATCTGGGAAAAAATATTAGCGCAGCAGGATCTTGGAAACAAAATGAGTCCCACCGCAGATTGTTTTTGCTGCTGATTCTTCTTCACTATTTTAAGAAAGGCTCTCTTGCATCCTCTGCCATCAAACAGTTTCAGTCTCTAAGATAACTTCGGAGCATTTTATATATATTCAACAATAAACTCTTATTCATTCAGGTTCTGCTTTTATTCACTGGTACCATGTCCCCAAAGACACCAGGAAAGGAGCTCCATTTGAGAACATCATCTTTATTTTTCTATGTCGCTTTCTATCAGCCCAGTATCTCTAGTTTGTTTTGCTGAAAACCTTAAGCCACACTTTACCCATTCATGCCTTACACTAATCAGTTGCTGAGTTTTCTTCAACATATTTGTTAATATTTGTTGTTTCTTCTCCTCCTCCTCCTCCTCCTTCTCTTCTTCTTTTTTGCCGGATTCATTTTTAATCTGCTTTTATTGCATTGTTGCAGGCTGACTAGAATTAGTTTTGTGACTGGAGTGGTCAAATAAATAAATACAGCATGGCCCAAATAGAGCTTTTGCTTTTTATCACTGAGCTGACTTAATTCGGATGTGGAATTTCTATCTTGAAAATATTTTATACCACTTTTTATAAGGAACCGAGGGGTTCAAGTGAAACTGAAAAGGAATGTAACAAAAATAGTTTCAAAAATGTTAGGTTTTTTATCTGGAAAAGCTGATATATGTGTGTGTGTGTGTGTGTGTGTGTGTATATGTATATATATGTATATGTGTGTGCATATATACATACATATATATATATATATATATATATATATATATATATATATATATATATATATATGATGAAATCAAGGTATTAGTCTATGGTAATGCAACAGCATGAGATACTGTGAGGGGGAAGGGAAGGGAGGGGAGGGGTGGCAGCTTGGAGAAATTTCCATTTCAATCCAGCATAGAAATGAAAACACTACAATAATTCTATCTGTGAGGTATGTTCTATCCATATAGTAAAGAACAATGCATTTTCCTATCCATATCAGTCTCAATTCTTGACTTTTAAGAGTCTCTATAATAGCTTATTCCTGGGATGTATTCAGACTTGAGATATTTGCATAAACAAGAACACAAAAAATGTTCTATGCTAAGAAGGAATCGTTTTCTCGTCTCATGTGATTTTGCTGTCATGGAATTTGGGAGATTGTTACCGCCTCTTGGTGGGACAAGCATTTAACAATGTCTTGAAAGAGGCTATTGTGCACTGTCATCCTAAAAGAGCATCCTGGATCTTGTGATCTTAGATAATTATTGTTAGGTTTCCAGCCTCCACTTGGTGGGATGGTTTTTGAGACACTGGTGGCAAACCAACTTGCACCACCTTTGAATTATTTGGATTATTTATTTTCAGTGAAGGTTCAGTCTTGGATTTGGGACTGAGACAGCATTGATCACTGTCTTGAATGACCTGGGCTGGAACCTGAACGGGGGGGGGGGTAGTATCTTCTCTTGGTACTTTTAGATGTCTCAGAATATTGCTGAACCACTTGCTCAGTGATCACCAAATTAAAAAACAAACAAATCTTCGGGAAAGAAATCTAGAAAGATGTAAGTGGAGAGTGGGATAGAGAAATAGAATGCAATAACCTGATAGTAATAATAGTTGAAGCTTACATTGCATTACTTTATCACAGGTATGATCTATACTTCACTTAGGTGTCATAAAGATTATGGGAAGAGCTTCTTAGTTGTCTCCTCCAAAAACCAAGTTGTTTTCAACCACTAAGATCCCAGGCCCTTTGTGAACATATGGGACCTTATAATTTACAGAATGGCATTTACAAATTCATAAATAAATATTGCCTGAAGATTCAAAGTGAAAGACATCAGTGACATTTGCTGGGCTCAAATCCAGAAACAAGCTAAGGGTTTTAATGACAATCATGTTAAAAGAGAAATAACAATTAGAAACCCTTTATTTTTTCCTTGCTCATCTTAAATCCCAAAAAGAGAAAGACTCATTTCTAAAGACCCTTTGGGTCATTCATTATTATCCTCTTTTGCTTTTACTATGAAAAATGACCTATGAGAAAATGAGGGGTCTATAGAAGTCTCCTTTGGGGTTGAAAGCTGTTTGGTCAAAATTCAGTCCCTCATATGGCCTTGCTTTGACTTAAAATTCATTAGATTCTGGTTCCTGCTGCTCTGGCAGGTAATTCAAATTTAAGTGTCAAAAATGAATCTAGCTGCATTTATTTATTATTTACAATTGCATATCCTGCTTTAGGCATTTAATAGCACCAAGCAAAAGAGTGCATACATTTTCCAGAACATTTCATTAGCAAAATATTACGAATATGCAGAATCCAAAAACTAGGCTAAATCTTCAGCCATAAGGGAGGCACTTAAACTACCAATATCATCAAAAGGATGATAATAGCCTGATTGCAGAAGTCCTTGACAAATTTCTGATCTCAATTATAGCCACTCATCTAGGACAAAAAATAATGGTTGCCCATCTCCGTTCTGAACACATAGAAGCCTCTGTCCTGTCTCTGTTCTGTCTGCTGCCATGAGCAAACGATGTGGAGAACAGAATTAAAGCTATGTATGTTTCAATCTTTCAGGCACTGAAACCGAAGAGCAATTTCAGAGCTGTAAGTAAAACGTACATAAAGCGAAAGTGCATAATTCTGGTTCAATGGTGATTAAAAAGTTTCTTGTGATGTTTTTTAAAGTGTTGATATCTTATTTAAACCCAATTGATGTATTCTGGTGGGGGGGAGTGAAGGCTGCCCTATGGTATCTCTTCTCATCATTGTGTCAGATCTGTCACCTGCTGTTCCAGCCGTGCTTCAGTAGATGCCAGTCTGCCATACACACCAGGGAGCAGAGAGCTGAGGGGAGGCAAAGGGTGCTTGGATAAGGGGAATCAGAACCGCTCATCGTGCCATCCCATGAGAGCCGCCCATTGGTCCAAAGTCATACCATAGAATGCAACACTCTCCAGCCCACCAAGCCAGGGACTGTTACCTAAATAATTTGTTTGAATGTAATTGGACAAGGGGAGTTATCCAGGGAGAAGGTGGGGAGAAGGGAAAAGTTAACTATGCTTTGAGCGCGAAAAATCAGATTCAGCTTTGCTATGTTGTAACCACTTGGCTTTAGTAAAGTGTACTTTCACTAATGATGGAGTTGAGTCTTTCTTTTCTAACTGACCAAGTTGGAACGGCTGACATGCTGATATTACATAAATGAAAAACTCATTAGGGCATGAGTGCAACAACCAGTGAAGCCAATAGAGCTGTGGATGAGAAAATACAAATGTCGATCTTTCTAGTCCCATCGCGAGGGCCAAGTTGTTGGCATCCATTCACCTCTAAACTGTTTGGGGCTGATCTTCCCCCAAGAACCCTTACTTCTTTGAATCATCTGAGCACAATGTCTTATAGCTGCTGCAGTAATTTTCAGATGTCTTCTGTTTACACACAGCAGGTGAACTGCTGGTTGAAACACACAGCGAACCACAGGAAACTCATAACATTGGCCAAGCCTCACAAAATCAAGGCCATTTAAAAATAAACAAATAAATAATGTACTGTAGTTTTTTATTAGTTCAACAGACTTTTCATTATGACTGTGTTCTGCCCCAGCTCCAGATTTCCGAGGATATTGACACACACCAACGGTCCTTATCAAATTTATTAAGTAGCAAGAATAAACAAGACGGGCAAAGGTTGGCAACCAGCCCAGAAAGCAAGATATGATAAACCAAAATACTCTGATTATAAATACGAGTTGTTTCCAGCAAGAAAGCACTAGCTGTGTGCGACTTAAATAGGCTAAGGGAGTGGCCTATTATCCTCAAGCCCTACTCTCGAGTAGACCTCCTCCTCCTGAGTAGCCATTCCTGCCTTTTGGCAGCCCTGCATGCTCGAGCATTGAGGAGAGGCTCCTCCACTTCGCTCTCTCCACTTGAAGGAACCTCTGGAGTTTCTGCAGGCCCTGGCTGAGTCTCTGCCTCTGGCACCACATCCTCTCAGCCTCCTCGCTGTCCGACACGAGCCCTGGCTGCGCAGGCTGCTGCGCGACACCACACCAGCCTCCTCTTTGTCGGGATCAGCCACGATCCGCGCAGGCCTCTTGCGGGACACAACAGACTGGCACTCTGAATGAATTAGCATTCTTTCTCTTCCCCAATATTTATATCCAGTATATTTCTTTTAATTCATTCCTCTTCAATCTACCATGGGTTTAACACAGAACAATGAAGTCACCTGAAATAATATTAGATCAATAGCGCCGTTTATTTCCTGATTTCAGTCAACACTGTGATCTCACCCATTACCCCATTTCAAGAACCTCCTTTTAGCAGCCACACAGTAGACGACTAAATTAAACATAAAATTAAGTCCACCACTTCTAGGCTTCTAAATTACACTCAATTGAAACTAATGGCATAGATCATCCATAAAGACATTGCTTCTGGCTCATGGCACAGATTCAAGCACAGATGTCTTTAAGAATCACTGCATTTGATTGCCGGGGTTCTTTGTCAACATAGTCACTCAAATGAAGGAACTTTTCAAAAGAAAGAACTGAGATTTCCAGAAGATATTTCTTCCTCACCAGAAAGAAAGAGAGAGAGAGAGAGACTCTTCCCACTCATATTCTGTTACGTGCGCATGGTTGAGGTGCTGCAGTAATCCACTTGGCTCTATTTCAAATGCAGAGAAGATATAGCCATGCTGTTAATGTGAGCTATTACTCCATGCTTTATGTCCAATTCTATCCTATTTGTTTTCTTTCCAAGGAAAATTAGAAATGGGCAGCTATACAGAGAAACTCATGTGCAGGCTGGACAGCGGGGGCGTAGAGAGAGAATAAGCATCTGATTTTGCCTTCTATTGCAGATGTCTGCCTGCATTGCATTACACTCGGTGGAATGCTGTTTTCTACAATAAACACAAACCAACACTTACATCCCAGACTCCTACTATAATGCACCACAGTTGAAACAACTGTTTTTTTTTTCTTTAGAGAACAGGAGAACCTAATTCATGCACCTACATTATTTGAGGATGCAGGAATCTCTGAGACATTTCCTGGAATTCCCACAGGTATCTGGCAGATAAATTTAAAAGGCTGCACAATAATAAAGAGACAGCCTCATCATTTCAATAGCATATTTACTTTAGAGAATATAGAACTGATTTAAACCACTATACCCCATTATATGCATTGTGAGCCTTGGTGGTTAGAATGCTGTACTGCAGACTAATTCAGCTCACTGCCAGGAGTTCGATCCTAACCAGCTCAAGGTTAACTCAGCCTTCCATCCTTCCGAGGTCGGTAAAATGAGGAGCCAGATTGTTGGGGGCAATATGTAAACAGCTTAGAGAGGGCTGTAAAAGCACTATGAAGTGGTATATAAGTGCTATTGCTATTTCTACATACACAGAAACAGTGAAATGCAACTATTATAAAGACATCAAAATATCAGAATGATAACTTTATACATTTATAAAGATGTATAAACTTTATAAACTTTCCAAAGTCTCAACATCTTTTTTTTGAAATGTGGTGACCAAAATCTCCTTCTTGATGTTCTGATGTTGTCTGGGGTAGCATTTTAAAAAAAATCAGATGCTTTTGAGAACTGAATTGTCACACAGTAAACGTAAATCTGAGGATTTATAAACTCCCTCACTATTTAATATTTGTTTCACACAGCACATAGATGAGAATGTCTGGAATTAGGCAGGTTAAACTGTCGTCATCACACAACTCCAGATCTTCCTTTTTAACAAATATGCTTCTACAAAGACTGGAAAAAATCCCAAATGTTTTAGCTTCATATCCCTTTAACATTAACAAAACTACACCCAACATGATCCAAAAGAGATGAGACAGAAAGGCCCCAGAGACCCAAATGATAATGCCCACTTGGCATTCAAAACTTTCTTGTTATAATTAATTTTTTTAAAGTGAAAAAGCCCAACTGGATATGAAACTATTTCCATGGCAACAAAGGATTCCAGGGAAAATATAGAAAGAAGGAATGGGGAAGGCAAAAAGGGTGACTTTAGCTATTTCTCAGCAGTCACCAAACAGCATTTATTGGCTCATCAATTAAAGATTTAATTTAAAAATGAATTCCAAAATGTTAACAGTACCAATAAAGAAAAGAAAGAACAGTCTTGTCTTTTTCTGCCACTAGAATTATTGCCACTCCATGAAAATGTTCTGGATAGAGTAAAACGATTGAAACAAAAAATTAAATTATTTGTATACTCGCCCAGTTCACAAATAATGACTGCAGGTGATTTACCTAAAAACAGAAAATCCAATAACCAAATATACTAAGTAGTACAACTGAGGTGAGGGGACAGTGGACTTTGGACCTCGGATTCTGGATGCCCCCACTTTATTTGCTCCCTTTTGGACCTCTTATTTTCCATCTGACCCTTGGGACATGGGCACTTATCCTCTGTATACGGCAAGATGTATACGGCAGCTGACCTTCTTGTTCTGCGAGACTCCCCCCCTCTCGCAGGATTGGCCCTCCACTCTATCGAGGGCCTACCTCGATGACGGATTTTGGAATCCCGAGAGGTGGCATGCGGCGAAGAGGGGGTTGAGGGGTTTTTTAAAATTGTCATTTGCCAATCTTTTAAGGGGTTTTGGGAGGGGGGAGGGTTGTTTGGCAAAGGATAGGGAGGGTGATTTGTTGGGGAGGGGACCAGGCCCGGCACAGGGTCGCGCTAGGGGAGGTGCGGAGCGGGGATCGGAGGGGGTTGGTGCTGGTAGGGAGGAGGGCGATGTCATCAGGACCGTAGGTGGGAGGGGCAGGTATGGTGGGAGCAGGGGGCCATATCATGTTGTGGGGGCACGTATCCGCTGTCTTCAAGCGGTGACGTGCTCCGGCCCCCAGTGCTCTTCTCGTTCCCTGGGTTGTCCGGAGTCTCAGAGCCTGGGTCTTAGGCTGATGCTGTGCAATGCCAGGTCCGTGTCTAATAAAGCCCCCCTCATCTGTGAGCTGGTTCAGGAGGGGGGAGCGGACCTGGCGGGTATTACTGAGACCTGGTTGGGCCTGGAGGGGGGGGTCCCCCTCGTAGAAATGTGCCCACCGGGTTTCCGCGCATTCCATCAGCCAAGGGCCCAGGGTAGGGGTGGGGGGGGTGGCGGTTATTGTAAAGGAAGGTCTTGATCCTAGGGAGGCCACTGTACCTCAGATAGCCGGTTGTGAGTCTCTCCTTGTGAAGTGGGGCCATGGGAGGCAGATGGGCCTGCTGGTTACGTACCTGGCTCCTTGCTGCGTGGCAGCGGCCCTGCCCGAGCTCCTCAATGTTATAGCCGGGGTGGTGGTTGATACCCCCAGGCTTTTAGTCATGGGGGATTTCAACCTGCCGTCCATCGGTGAAGCATCTGAGGCGGCTCGGGAGTTCATGGCTTCCATGACGGCCATGGACCTGACCCAGTTAATTCAGGGCCCCACTCACATAGGAGGAAACACGCTGGACTTGGTTTTCGTCTCTGGTCAGTGGTTGAATGGCTTAGATACAGGGGATATAGTTATTGAACCCTTGTCATGGTCAGACCATTCTCTCCTTAGACTTGACTTCCTGACCGCTATGCCCCACCGCAGGGAGGCGGAACCAATTAGGTGGTTCCGCCCCAGGCGCCTGATGGATCCTGATAGGTTCCGAATGGAGCTTGGGCCATTTCCTGAGACTCTGGCACGCGACTCGACTGAGGACCTGGTGACCGCCTGGGATAGGGCGGCCGCTGGTGCTTTAGATCGGGTCGTGCCTTTGCGGCCTCTGACCCGGCGCCGAATCTGCCCAGCTCCTTGGTTCTCCGAGGAGCTGAGGGGGATGAAACGCCGGAAAAGATGCCTAGAGAGTAGTTGGAGGGCCAGTCGCTCCGAATCTGACCGTACACTAGTGAGGTCTTATATCAAGACCTACTTAGTGGCGATAAAGGCGGCGAAGTGTAATTACTTTTCCGCTCTTATCGCGTCGGCAGAAAATCGCCCAGCTGCCTTGTTTAGGGTGACTCGCTCCCTTCTCCATCTGGGAGCGCGGGAAGACCCCTTGCAAGGTCGTGCTGAGGATTTTGCGCATTATCTGCACGATAAAGTCGCTCAGATTCGGGAAGGCTTGGACTCCAACTGGGTAGGTACGGGCGGGTTGTCCGAGGTCTGTCTTGAGACGGTTATCTGGGATGAGTTTGACCCTGTGACTCCCGAGGACGTGGACAGGATGCTGGGGAGGTTGAACGCAACCACATGTTTATTGGACCCGTGTCCCTCCTGGTTGGTGCTGGCTACCCGGGAGGTTACACGAGGCTGGCTCCAGAGGATTATAAACGCTTCCTTGAGTGAGGGGTTCTTGCCTCCCGCCTTGAAAGAGGCGGTGGTGAGGCCCCTCCTCAAGAAGCCCTCTCTGGACCCAGCTGTTTTAGCAAACTATCGTCCAGTTTCCAACCTTCGCTTTCTGGCGAAGGTTGTTGAGAGTGTGGTTGCGCGACAGCTCCCCCAGTACCTGGAGGAAACCGTCTATCTAGATCCGTTCCAGTCCGGCTTCAGGCCCGGGTACAGCACAGAAACGGCATTGGTCGCGTTGGTTGATGATCTCTGGAGGGCTCGGGACAGAGGTTGCTCCTCTGTTCTGGTCCTATTAGACCTCTCAGCGGCTTTTGATACCATCGACCATGGTATCATGCTGCGCCGGTTGGAGGGGTTGGGAGTGGGAGGCACTGTTTTACGGTGGTTCTCCTCCTATCTCTCCGACAGGTCGCAGTCTGTGTTGGCTGGAGGGCAGAGGTCGACCTCAAGGCACTTGGTTTGTGGGGTGCCACAAGGGTCGGTCCTCTCGCCTCTCCTGTTCAACATTTATGTGAAGCCGCTGGGCGAGATCATCCGTGGTTTTGGGGTGCAGTGCCATCTGTACGCTGATGACACCCAGCTGTACATCTCCACCCCAGACCACCCCAACGATGCCCTTGAAGTGATGTCCCGGTGCCTGGAGGCGGTGCGGGTCTGGATGGGGCGGAACAGGCTCCGACTCAATCCCTCCAAGACTGAGTGGCTGTGGCTGCCGGCGTCCCGATATAGTCAGCTGGTGCCATCGCTGACTATTGGGGGCGAGACATTGGCCCCCACGGAGAGGGTGCGTAACTTGGGTGTCCTCCTGGACGCACGGCTGTCCTTAGAAGAGCATTTGACGGCCGTGGCCAGGGGGGCTTTCTATCAGGTCCGCCTGATACGCCAGTTGCGCCCCTTTCTGGATCGGGACTCCCTATGCACGGTCACTCATGCCCTCGTTACTTCCCGCCTTGACTACTGTAATGCTCTCTACATGGGGCTCCCCTTGAGGAGCACTCGGAGGCTCCAACTGGTGCAGAATGCGGCCGCGCGGGTACTTATGGGGGCGGCATGGCGCTCCCACGTGACACCTCTCCTGCGCGAGCTGCATTGGCTTCCAGTGGTCTTCCGAGTGCGCTTCAAGGTGTTGGTTCTCATCTTCAAAGCGCTCCATGGCTTAGGACCCAGTTATTTACGAGACCACCTTCTGCCTCCGATAACTTCCCACCGGCCAACACGCTCCCACAGAGAGGGTCTCCTCGGGGTGCCGTCTGTCAGGCAATGTCGGCTGGCGACCCCCCGGGGAAGAGCCTTCTCTGTGGGGGCACCCGCCCTCTGGAATGAGCTGCCCCCAGGGATATGACTAATCCCGGATCTCTGGACCTTCCGCCGGGCCCTGAAGACGTTTTTATTTCAGCAAGCCGGGCTGGGTTAAAAATTTTTAATTGGTGAATTTTATGGGTAACGGGGTTTTAAATTGGAGAAGCCTAAGATAATTTAATTCTGTTTTAATGTATTTTAATATTTGTATTGTGTGTTTTTAATTTTGGCTGTTCACCGCCCCGAGTCCTTCGGGAGAGGGGGCGGTATAAAAATTTAATAAATAAATAAAATAAATAAAAATAAATAATGGGACTTAGGGCACATGCCTTTTTGGTTGTGGCAGCTGCCTGGTGGAATGATCTCCCCCCCCCCCCAGTACCACAAGATTCAATGTCCAACCATATTAATCTTAAAAAAGACTTGGAACACCTGGATGTTTCCGCAGTGTTAGGGCAGAATGTTAGATGAACTTGTCCTTGGAGATGGAGTAATATGTTGTTATGGCCTGATTGGGAGAAATATTTGGGCTATAGCAACATGAAAGGCAAGTTACTATGAAGTTATCAACTACAGTTGTAAGTTTACAAAGAATAAACTTCAGTATTTGCAGCTGTCCATCTGGCCTCTTCTGACTATGCTAAGCATGCTTAATGTTCCCAGCTGATGCAAAGCTGCACCAGGGTGTAGTAACACTATAGCTGTTCTTATCTACACTCATTTCATTAAAGGATCTTGATGGACAGCCTATTGCTTAGTCACTTTTTAGAGCTATGCCAGTTACTGTTGGGTTGGTTGTATTAATTAATCATCCCATCCAATTCCATCTAGATTGTGCTATAAAAAGCCATATCTAGCATTATGTTGGAGGGAAGCAATCCTGCATCTCCAGCTATCAGACCTGGCCATAGCTTGCTGGAACTGTTTTATGCTGAGGGAGTAGTCATCTGACCACTAGGAGTAACGGAAGAAGGAGCTACCACTCACCACTATGCATGTTTCAGTTTATAACAGGGTGTTACACCTGAACTTTAACTATTTTCTTCCTTCATTATTTTTTCCTACCCAGACTGGGATAAAGGAGAAGCTATTGATTGTTTACTTCTATTTTATTTGTTGTGTAACACACACACAAAATCAAAAACATATTATTTGGACTGTACATATCTGGACATCTGTTAGAAGGCAATACAGGGTTTTCTGTAAAGTTCTGGAGTTGGTCTGATAGCCCTAATGATGATTATCAATACTATCATCTATTTTTTTTCATTCTTTTTTATTTGCCATTCCTCCCCCCACCTTTGCTGTAGCTATTTTTCTCCCACCAAGCAACTGCTAAATATGCCTTCTCTTCAGATTATTAGCAAACTTGCATGCATTGTCATACCTGCTATATTTCAGCCCTCTTCAGAAAATTTGAGAACTCTACCGGATTCTTTACTCTCCTATGAAAAGGTACCGGCAAATGGCCATGCATTTGAAGAAAACCTTGCCTTTTCTTCAATATATAGAACATTGTGCATACTATAAAATGAGTCTTGCCATGTTATAAATAGAAACCAAATCCACAGCTCCCATACTTGCTCTCTCCAAATTCCCCCTCTGTGGGATAATGGATTTCTACTAATACGCCTCTTGCTGTCTTCCCTAATCTGGTATCCTCAAGATGTCTTAGCTGAGAACTCTGGGAGTTGAAATCTCAACTCTAGAAGAGTTGAAGGCATCAACTTGGGGCAAGTTAAAGGCTTTCTCTATATAATTGTATAATTTCTCTATACAATCTACTGGTTCTGTTTTTCCTTTTAACAGAACCAGTTAAAGACTAGACAACCAGTGGTGGGTTCTAACCTGTGTTATCACCAGGGCACATGCATTGAATTTCGAAAGAGCTGAGGCATGGCAATACGCTCTGCCGTGCCTTACAGCTGGGCTAAAAACGAAGGAATAAAGGTAGGTATAGCGGGGGGCGGGGGGGAGGGCCCAGCTGATGGTCGGAGCAAACCACGTCAAGATTTTCACTACCGCTGTCCCGAACCGGGGAGAACTGGTAGCAACCCACCACTGTAGACAACCTATGACCCATTGGGTCGTCATTTCAGAGATGTTTCCTTACCTAAACATAGAAACAGAATCACCAAGAGCAAAAAAGCAATGGGAGTGGGAGCGGCTTCCAACTTTCTATAGGTTTGACCATGGGTGACTGCCCTTTGGCAGCTGCTGATGGAACCCAGTGTCTGGAGGGCTAGAATGGAATCAGTCTAACTCAGTGATTCCCAACCTTTTTTTGGCCATGCCCCACCTAAGCATCTCTAAAATCCTGATGCCCTCCCCCACCGTGACATATAATTCTTACTTTACTCAAAAAGTGAATTCTACTTACGTGGAGGAAACCTAAAAGGCCATTAATTTGGTTTAAACAAGATTCAAATTGCCCCCATTAAAAATCAAACTGCCCCCCTGTGGGGCGTGGGCCCCATGTTGAGAACCACTGGTCTGACTGATCTCCAGTGGTTGAAGAAGGAGCCGGTCTCTCAGTCTCTGGAGGGCTAGGGGAGGACTGGTTGACTGAACCTCCAGGTGGTGGCATGGCAGGGTAGCAGCACTGAAGCAACCTCCATTTGTCAAATTTCAATCCCATGGGTGTTATGGGTCCGGAATTTTGGACACATTTTGTAAATTAGCCCATTTGAAGTACCCTGGCTCAAAAATGGTTGCCCTATAATCATCATTTTGCCCAGTTATAGGTTACAGACACAAGAGTTTTAGTTGTATATAGATGCCATTCTAAAAAAACCATAATTATTCATGCATTTGGTATGTTTTCCAGCAGAGCCTTTTCTTTCATTTTTTCTTTCTTTCTCTGGTACTGATCCCTCTGATTTCTTTCATTTTTCAACCCTTTTTTAAAGAATGCAATCTCTGAAAATGACACAATATATTTTGACAATAATCCACTCTATGTGAAATAAAATATTTCCAAGCTAGGCTCTGGATATCTCCTCTTAAAGTCCCCAGAGGATGCAACCACATTTAAACTGGGCCATCAAGTTTCTTCTTGAGCAGATGGGAAAGGAAAAGAGAATCTTAAGCTCATGTCACTCACTACCAGCGAGTTATGTTAACAACAGCTAGTGTTGATAAAGAGTTGTGCTTCATACATCTGCCATTTCAGATTATTTTTAAAATATGCCTATTTTTCTCCTTTGCAAAATTGACTAATTTCTTTACCATTTTTTTTTAGAAAAGTCATAGCCAAGACACATAAATTTCATGTCCCTATCACAGGTTTCCCTGTATGCTCCATCCCATCCATTTTGAAGATCAGCTGTCAACCAGTGCAGCTCACAGAGCAGCGTCAGCACTTCAAACTGCATTTACTCTAGTGCTGACACAAGAAGGAGAAGGGAGGCGTCTGGAAAGGGACATTTGACTTTTCACCTACTTATTTTCCCTGGAGATAATATCCCCTAGGAGATGGGATGGGAGGGGGAAATTCCGTTGAGTTGGAGTAGTAGATTAGGGGTAGAATGACTTGGAAGATGGCCAATGAGTGCAGGGGAGTGGGGAACGGAAAGGGAGGGTTTTCGGTCTGGAAGTCAGTGTTGGCTTCTATGGAGTCAGATCTAGAATGTTGTGCTTAATAAATAGGAGTTTTTCTTCAAAGACTTTGTTTGAAATGCAATTTATTTGAGACGACTTCGAAACCTGACAGCAGAAGTATAACATGCACCGTTCCAGGAGCATACATCACTGACCAAGACGCTGCATTCTGTACTAGCTGAAGCTTCTAGATACTCTTCAAGGGCAGTCCCATGTAGAGCACATTGCAATAGTCCAGTGTGAAGGTGATTAGGACATAAATGACTGCAAACATGGCCTGCTCATCCAGGAACAGGTACAATGGTGATCCAGGAACAGGTGTACAACAGGCAAAGGTCCTCCTCGCCATGAGTGCCAACTGTGAAATTTAGGAGGATCTACAGATTTCACACTGGGTCTGTCTGGGGCTGTACAACTTCATACAGCTCCAAAGATGGTATTGTCCTGGAATCGGTGGTCCCCAAAATCCAGACCCACTCAGTCTTGCCAGAATTCAGCTGTTGTTCCCCATTCAGACTCTCATCCCTTCTGAACACTGGGATAATATGTCCATGGCATCACTTAATTTTCCAGGGTTGGAGATACATATCAAATACACAATGCAAGATCTGCTAAAGCATTTCAAACAGTGGAATATGCAGCCTCAAAATACATAGTGAAAGGGAACATGAGGCAACTTAATCCATTGGTTGAGAGACCTAACCATCAAAAAATTATTCTTAATACCCACTTTCTTGTAGTTTCCAGCCCACTAGTCCTTGTCCTGCCTTCTAGGGCCACAAAGAACAACTCCTCTTCCTCTTTTAGATGTTAACCTTTAACATATCTGGAGGCTGTTCTCATACCAATCTTTCTTCAGAAGACCAACATACCCAGTTCTTTAACTGTTCATCATAACATTAAGCAAGTAAAACCACACGAGGAGTCTCTGTGCTGGTCTAAAAGCATGCCAACTGTGGTTGATTGTACAGAATGGGCAAAAACGATGGAAGACAGATGGTCCCTAAGATAACCAGGCACGAAAGACTTTACAGGTAAGAACCAGCACCAGTAAATATATTTGTTGGAGATGACCAGGCTGAGCCCAAGGGAAGGGTCAAGAGCATCATCATTTTGGAGTCCTTTCATGCCCATAAGAGATCTAAGTCCAGCCCACTTTGAATTTACTGCCAATTTGCTTTGACCGTTAATAGTTCAGATTCATGTAGAGAGCTTTAGCATGCAATATAATAAAGATTTACTGTATTGCTACCTGACATTTAGATCACAAATACAGATCATGAAAAAGAAGTGTTTTATGGCCATACTATGGCATGCCCATAACTGCTGTTGCCACTGCATTCTAGACCATTTGCATCTACTACGTAGTCTCCAAGGGCAGCTCTGTATAGAGTGCATTGCAGTAGTTATATGTAAGGTTTCAGAAGCATGAGTGACTGACTCTCCAGTATCTAGAAACAGATGCAATTGGTACGATGGTCATTCTGGCCATAATTGCCACCTGCTTTTGAAGCAAGAGCCGAGTCCAAGAACACTCCCTAATTCAACACCCCCCCTTCACCCCCTAATTCAATATCCTGAATAGGGAAGTGTTCCATTCAGTTTAATCGTCTTGAGGACTTTTCCCAGTATACACAGCATCAAGGTACTCCTTCCTGTTTTGAAGACAGGGACAACATTTGCTCTCCTGTAGTCTTCTGAGACCACACAGCTTCTCCAGAAGTTCTTATTGGGTTTTGCAATCACCTCTGATAGCTCCTTCAGTAGACTAGGGTGTAATTTATTTGGCTCTGGAGGTAAATTCATTTAAACGACCTATGTGCTCTTTTACTCTCTCCTTGTTCAGTCTTTCCACTACTGGTTACAACAGAAATATAATTTAAGAGCTTCTGTCTTTTCACCCGTCAGCCATTACTAATTCACTCCTTTTCCTTTGCAACAGAATTATAGCTGCTGTGCTTTGGCTTCTGATGTTTCTATAAAAAGATTTTGGTTGTTTTTTTGGGCATTTGTTGAAAACCTCAGGTTTAGCATGAGCTTTAACCTTTCTGGTGCAATCCTGAAAAATCCTGACAATTGTCTGATATCCTTCTTTGGTTATACACACCTCCTTTGATCTCCTATCTGCACACCTCCTTTTCTTTTCAGTATCTAAGCAATTTCAGTCCATTTCCACATTGATCTCTTCAGCTGCTTCTCACTTTTCCTTTGAGTAGGAATTGTTTGCAGTTAGGGTATATAGGGGTGTCTGGTGGCAGGGCAGAGGGGCAGGGGCAAGAGGTCAAGGTGGCAGGCATGATTGCACAAAGTCCCACCTCTTCCTATATGCATGCAACATCCTCAGTGTATAAAGGGATAGGGGCTTTGATTTTTGCAATCATCCTCACCATCTTGACTTTTTGCCACCTGTCCATGGGTGTTTCCATGCCTTCAGTATTTTATTTTTTAGGATCCCTCCCAGAGTTTTTGTTTTTCCCTTCATGATTTTAAGCCATTAGACCTTCTCTACCTTCCATCTGAGTTCATCCAATCCCCCCCCCCACTACCACTTCTCTCCAAAAACCAATATAGAAATGTGATATGTGATGTTCTCTACTCTACCCTTTGACATCAGAAAGGACAACTGTGTACCAGTCACTTTTGCTTCTTCAATCAAGCCTTCTCTCTTGGAAAGGATTAAGTCTGGGACAGCAGACAACCCCCACCCCACCACTCAAGCCTAATCCTTCTATGTTCAGATTAATGAAGTTGTCAGCAAGAAAAGGTAGGGTGAGTTCCATTTCCATCAGGGTACTAAAATCTCCCACTGTTACAATTGTGTGTTTCTTTGAAAGTTTGGTATTCTGAAACAGAAGAGCCTCATCTATCTCTTCTGCCTGTCCTGGTGGTTTATAGTAAATGCCTATCAGTTATTTTTGTTTCATTCTATTTTATTTTTAGCCAAACACTCTCAACAGATCTTCCATGTTCCAATTCATGAATTTTTGTGCAGGCACATCCTTTTTTTGGTACAGTTTCACACTCCTCCCTTTTGAATGTGTCTGTTCTGTTGTATTTTACAGGGTCATGCTTCAATCTTGTTTCAAGTTTCATTTACGCCTATGGCATCTAATTGTCTTCCTGGGTTAAGCATGTCAGCTCAGGTAACTGCTTATCTGTGTGCTTCTCATGCTGCAGAAACAGAATAAAAATCAGTCCAGTTCCTGTTATGTTTTGTTTTTTAAACTGTGGCCACAATAAGTTGATAAATATGCACAAGTACTGCAGGCATTTCCATTGCTAAAAGGCAGATGACATGTTCTGTCTCTCCAGGGCTGTGCCATTCTGCATCACAGCCGCTCTTGAAAGCAGCAGCAGGGATTTAAGAGCTTCAGTTCCTGAGCTTTCCTCACAATGTCAGGGAAAATAATATCCTAGCAAAATAATAACAAAACTGCACCACCAGCTCCCACCCGTCATTCCTTTTTCTCTTCCTAGATCTGGAAATCGCTTAAGATGAACAAAAAGGTACATTTCCATTTGGTCATTTGATCTTTAATGCCATCTGGGTCTAGTTAATCTAAACTATATTAGATTTATATCCTCATTAGTTGTAAATATATCTGAGATGAAATAGGATTCCTCCCCCCCCCTCCATTTTCCCTTTCAGCGTAGCAGTCCTCGGTGAATTCTGGTGAAACAGAACTTCTTATGTTTATAAAGCTACTCTAAATGCTGACTGATTTCAGTGCAAGAAATGTCTACAGTCATCAAGATAACTATGAAGTGCACTTATTATGGACTTTTAAAGATCCGTTTCGTGGTGCTTTTTCTATCTAGAAAAGACCAACAGGGAACTGTTGAACAAAATAGAAAATGTGGAATGACAGACAGCGGGGAAGAGAAGACAGGACAAATTGCTTGCAAGAGAGAATTAGACCACCAGCCTCTCAAACTTCCAATCCATCTATGAGAGGTAACAACACAAGTAGCTATGAGGCCAAGGGAGGCTAATTTTATGCAATATATCTCTTAAATGTGGGAGTAAGAATTTGGAAAAGCAGATATATGTCCAATATTTTGTTTTGCAGGTGATTGGAACTGGAAATACAAGACTCCGAGCCAAAATAAATTACGAACCACAAGCAAGGATAATAAGCCAAGAAGAAGCCATGACTTGTGAAACAGCCATCAAGCTGGAATGCTTGGTTCAGAAGTTATGCTGCAGAAATGGTTCTTTGTTGGTCTTTTAGGAGAAAGCCATCAGATGATTTGAATTATAATTTTCATAATATCTGACCCTTGGGGCAGATGGAAATTATAGTCCAAAATGCCAGAGATTGCCTTCCCTATTCTAGGAGGAAGAACAACAAAAAAGAGGACAATACACAGGCCATTTGTAACAAGAAGTGTGTTATATTATTCTGTACAAACACTTACTTTGTATATTTATCCACCAAATCCACCAAATGTGAAGATAGTCATTTCAACTAAAGCTTGACAAGGCTAAGTTAGAAAATATATTTTGGATAAAAATGTCACCATAACATAACATATACATTTTTCATTCCCATTTTCCAAGATCTTTGATAGCTGTGGTTTTGTTCCATTAATATCACATCTACTGGTATCACAGATTCTTTGTTACAAATACATATTCTTCTTTCCAACTTGAGTGGATGAATTCCAACTTTCCCTTAATGGAAAAGCCCTCTAATCTGGTGTCATCCATACAGATATCCCCTCTGATCTTTTACTGTTACAAGCATGCTTTATGTCTCTTAAATTTCAAATATCATTAATCTGGATGAACCGCTTTTGCAACGTGCTGCTGACATGTCCTCATTAGATTGGTATTCATTAAACTAATTTTCCAAAACAAAACAGGAAGTGGGGTTTTGAAAGTCAGCCAATATCATGGGCAATGATTACCACAGCTACTACATTAACACTGATTTAATTCTGTTAGGCTCCAATAGCATCTCTTTAATAAGAATAATCTCTGTTTACACAACAAACAAATTAAATGTGAGGATTCTATGTTCCCTCTCTCCTGTAGCAGCTTAATCTATCTATTTGACTTAATTCGCATAAACTCCACCATCGGTTTGGAAGACAAGGAAGATGCAATAACGATGCCAAATATTTGATCGATTTGCAGAAGAATGTTGGCCTATATTAAAACCAATTTTCTCAAATCCATACAAAATTCCATACTAAAAATTGGGTCTCCTGCTATAAGTTTGTTAACTTATTCATTTATTCACAATTCATACAATGTGCCACAGTAACCAGAGGACTTTAGGAGATGCACAACCGTACACAAAATAAAAATGCATAATCCTAAAACCCCAGTATTAAATATAGAGGAGGAATGCTCCCATTCTGGACTACTAAAGGACCAAAGACTTCTTGAAACAATTCAGTCTTGGCTTCCTTGTAGAAATGCACAAAGTAGGGACTACAATTATCATTGGAGGAAGAGTGTTCATATGTGTGAAAGGGTCTCTGAGTTTGGTTGTTTTCTTGTAGACATTTCATTACCTAACTAGGCAACATCATCAGTGCTAGAGGATAGAGGGATTTGTTCTCTCCATATGTCATTTACTCCAATTACTCCATGCCCTGTGAACCTCATAAAGGTTCACGAAAGGCCAAAATTGTAAATTGTATATATGCATTCAAATTTGCAGAAATAAATCCTATGTTATCTCATGTCCTATGAATGATTACATATAAATCCTGATATATACAGTAGCTCCAACCTAAATTATGGAATGACCTGTATGACAGCACGGTTCCACATGAACTAATGGTTGGCGAATTTATTTTTTATTAATGGAATTTGTCCCAAGTTGTCTGTAGGTATGTTAGAAGACTTACATTTTTTTAAAATGAAACAAGATCAACCAAACAATTAAAATAGTAAACCCCAGACCTAATTCTCCAGTTTCAATATAAACATTAGAAATAATAAGCTAACATTTGTTGAGAATGGTGTTGCTAGTTATAATTAATCCCCAACGCTATTCCAGAAAAGCTGTATTCCAGAGTTATTGTGAATATAGAAATGTTAAGGTATCTGCTTTAAATAAATGTGTTGTAGCAAGGATATTTACAATTTGCTCACATGACAAGACAGATTTCCCCAGAAATTACAGCCTAAGATCTCCCATGTGCCTCTGCCTACATATTCAGCTCCCTATGACCTGGAACCAGAGGTGGGTTTTAGCAGGTTCTGACCAGTTCTGGAGAACCAGTAGCAGAAATTTTGAGTAGTTCGGAGAACCAGTAGTTAAAATTCTGACTGGCCCCACCCCCATCTATTCTCTGCCTCCCGAGTCCCAGCTGATCAGGAAGAAATGGGGATTTTGCAATAACCTTCCCCTGGAGTGGGGTGGGAATGGAGATTTTACAGTATCCTTCTCCTGCCATGCCCACCAAGCCATGCCCACAGAACCGGTAAAATTTTTTGAAACCCACCACTGCCTGGAACCCCTAGAGCAAAGATACCACTACTTGTTTCAATATTTTGTCTAAGATTGACCTATTATTATTAGACAGATTATTAGACTTATCTAGCATAGTCAGGTTCAGGAAGTGTGTGTCTGTGTTAGTCAATTAACGTTTTAGCCCTGCATTTTGGATATTTCTTTACAGACATATTGACTCCTTGGCTTCCATTAAATACCAGCTACTTCTGGTATTTGGCTACCACATTTGCTTTGGCTACCACTCTGTTGACTCCATTGGTTCTTCTGAAAACCAGACAATTTGTTTGCCTCAATTTAATTTTTACGTTTTTATTATATTTGTATACCGCCCTTCTCCCAAAGGACTCAGAGCGGTGAACAGCCATGATAAAACAACATACAAGACAAAATTTAAAAAAACATATTAAAACAATTCAATCTTTGGCCAAAATTAAAACTTCCAATTAAAACCATATTAAAGCACTTTAAAACCCAATTTAAAATCATTTTAAAATTTAAAAACTTTAAATTTAAAAACCAATTTAAAATGATTAAAATCATTTATCATTTATTCGGCTGCATTTATCAATGCAGCAGAAGCTGGCTTGCAGGATCAATGAAGGCACATTGTCTGGTCTATACTGTAACATCTTCCTTGAACTCAAACAAGGCTTTGATAAAAGACAAAATGACAAGAAAATCCTCAAGAGACACAAGGAAAACATTCTGAACCTCCAACATCCAATGAAGTGCATTAAGCTGTTCTCTATCCAAGTCCCATGAGTTAGGACCGATCAGATAGTAATCTCTCCTTATTCCATATTTATACCACCATCATTGCACTTAGCACAGAAACCCAAACCAGTATGTCTTTCAACGATTGAATTGTAGTTATTTCTGTTTGAGAGAAATATGCATCTACCATGGATAGCAATACAGTAACCAGATGAGCCTCTAAAGTGAACTGAAAAGAGTTAACTCTCCATATCCATGTAATTTCCATTCCTTCTAAAGATTCGGCAACATAAAACAGCTATTTTTTAAAAAAAGGGGGCAGAGCCATTGTCATTTGTTTAACAAGTAAAAGAATAAAGCTTTGTGACTTCTGATTTTTTTTCCTATTTCTTGCTTTCCCTTATAAATTATCCCATTACCTCTTAGACAAAGTAACTTTCCTTCTCCAGCTAAATGCGAGCTCCAAATAAAGCAACCAATCAGAGGAAGTGATTAGATCAAAGGACCCAGTAAATTCTCATATCTGGCCTGCTACAGTCTAAAAATCCTGATATTATAATCAACTTTCCCATCTTTGAAGTACTTTATCCACAAGGACATTCTGCTCTTCTCTATAAAATGTTCTTTTGAATCTTCTTGTTGATGTTCTTGGTTCCAATTTATTTTGTAAGCATAGTTTCTTTACAAGCTATGGCACAGGTGTTGGTATTTTCATGCTGCTGGAGTTATTAGGTTTTAACGATACTTAGTCACAACTTCACTGTAAGTCCATATGGTCACCTGCTCAGGACCTCTACATTTCAATGCACCAAGGATTAAATTTTTAAATGAGTTTAAAAAGGGGCTGGAAAGGTTACACCTGTAACTTCAGAAACAGAGCATACATATTAGCTACCATTTGGGAGGCTGATTCATTGTATGTAGTCCCCCCCCCATTAATTCTCCTACTGAATTTCTTTGTCTTTTAGATTTTCAATAACTGTCTTACAATGCTTCCCCAGAGAAGGCCAATCCATAGCTTCTGCCACATTCAAATGTTGTCCTCTCTTGTTCATTTATGGCTACTTCATGTCTGGGACCAGCGTAGACTGGATATACTTAACAGTGTGGTACTAATGCTCCTTCATGAGAAAATGTGAATACACCTTGACTTATATATAACTTTGAGATTCTCAGTCATCCAGGTCATGGTTGTCCCAAAGGTGCCTTTTCAAGAGGCAACTGGACTTTCTTGTTTTTCTTTGAAGACATTTGACTTCTCATCCAAGAAGCTTTTTCAGCTCTGATTGGATGGTGGGGAATGGAAGGATTTATATTCCTCACAGACAGCTAGTCATTTGCATTCTTTTCGAGGAGCATTGGAGGTGTAATTTCCAGCACTTGCTTCTAACTGTAGCAAAAAGTCACTTTCTTCAACATATATTTAGATATTTTTAAAAATCATTTCTAGTGCTCAGGTTCCTACAAAATGAATATTTCTATCTGTCTCTATTACTATTGCTATCAGTTAATCAGACTTTATTTACTTTGTTTTTTATCAAACCAATGGTACACCTTCTCACATCACAGCCTTCTTTAGACCTGTCATTTGTATTTTCCAACTCCCCTCCTAAAATCAGTTCACTGTTGTTTTTAATCCCCCTTGGCCATCTATACAGGAACCCCACAGCAGGCCACTGCATCACAGTCCTAATTATTTCTTTGCTTGCTTATCTGAAATGTATTTGGAAGAGCTTGGCTTATTTGCTGCTTTTCTTTCCATTACCACATGGGAACCCTTCCTCTTCTCCAATGTTTCATCTGCTCTTAGAGGCCAATTTTAGCTGTAGTTGAGATAATTGTGTCTTCAGATCAATTGATTTTCAGCAGTTAAGAAGCCCTCCACTCAAAATAATTGGTGGAGCCACGATCCTTTGTCTCTGAGGGAAGCAGGGCAGTTTAACATTTTGCGGGCTAAAGTGATAGCATTGGGATAGCATTGAGACTGATTTTCTTTACGAGATAATGTGTGAGAGGGAGAACAGCATTACTCTTCACAGAGAAGACCTGGGCATGATGGTTCAATATACTTGGTTTTTAGCATTTATATCTCTTCTGCTAACAGGTTTCTTGAAATTTCTCAGCAAGTTAATTCAGTATTTTTTTTTTTTTACAAAAGGCATCACCTGAATTAATAGGGAGAATAGTCCACTGAGTTCTATTAATAACAAAAATTCCAATTGCTCATTACTATAGAAAGCAAGCTAAGGGGCTCATATGATGCCTTAAATAATTATGACAGCTTCTTCTTTTGAAGAAATAGCTGATCTCCCTAAAAAAAACGAATGTGCTGAGATTGCCTCATTTTATTTTATTTTTTTATAACAATGATGTTCATGAGAATGACTCATTAGTGACACATATTCAGAAATAATGGGCAAAATTTCCCAAAGTATTTAATGGATGGTTGTCATGAGGATATAATGAGTCTCTTAAAAATGTACATTTCCCTTTTTGTTCTCAGGGAGGAAAGTTGGAAAAGAGATTAGTCTGGCTATCAAGATGTTCAGGGTACACAG
Source organism: Pituophis catenifer annectens (assembly GCF_029215685.1). Taxonomy (NCBI): domain Eukaryota; kingdom Metazoa; phylum Chordata; class Lepidosauria; order Squamata; family Colubridae; genus Pituophis; species Pituophis catenifer. The sequence continues at coordinate 135,326,193 of NW_027256882.1, read as the reverse complement.
ATTAATATCAGGAGTGGGCCGGCCATTAGCCAGAATGATAGAGATATCTCAATACTGTAAAATGCCAGGAAACTGTCTATTATTCAATGTATTGTTCTATTTTTATTGTCACAATTACGTTCAGTCTGAGGTACAAAAATCACTAGACTTCCCTTGACTTGGAACATTACCAAAACATCTCCTGGACTACCTCACTAACCTTGTATTGCCATTCATATATTATTCACTATGACTGTGAATAGTTTTAGAGCTTTTACGCATCCCTGCCTGTTCCCTAATAGAATCCCAGGACTCATAAGTAATAATCTCACATTTTAAAATAATTAGCCTCATCTATGGTGACTGGTTGATAAAAAGAAAACTGGTTTGAGAAATGAAAAATGAGAAGACGAGCTACAATCTGAACTCTATCTCGTGTTGATCTGGTTACCTGGCAGATCCAAATTGAATTATCTACCAGATTTTAAAAGTTCCAGAATATTTTGGTGCTATTTTCATCTTAAAATATACTTTAAAACACATCTAAAGTATATTGTATGAGCAAACTGGAAATATCCCTTTGTAAATGAAATATCTTCTAAATCGAAAACTCTTCCCATGAATTAAGCATACTTAAAAATATTGATTCAAAATCAAAACTTCATGAATCCATGAAAAATGAACCACAGGGGAAAAGAGGTTTACAAGTGTTAATCATAGTGACTAGTCCACTGCCTATTCTTGACCCAAGGAAACCAAGTATATTGATAAGCCTTTGGATGTGGATATACATTTTCTGATCAATCTAAGAAAAGGAAGGTAGTTGGTTGCTACCTTCTCTCCTTGTATGTCCCTCCCTATTAAGACTTTTTAACAAGGAAGGATGGATAATTGGAAAGGCAGTCAAAGGAACCGCACATCTCAAATTTAGCATACTGTATGCAGAAATGACATTGCCACCTCAGCTGGTCAAAGGTGTCAAAAGTGAACTTTAATTCAAGTATCCTCATTTTCCCCTGGTTTCTCAGGGAAAAAATATCTGCTTAGTGTTTCTCTTAGAATTGTATTGAATTTCAAAAGCACCCAGTTCATTGTTCTTTGGGAGGCATATTTTGAGTAAGAGCAACATAATGGCGGTCAAACAACATGCCATAGATCCTACTGGGATGAGTTGAATAGCGCCATTCTATTTAAGGTCATAACAAACAACAAAAACTGGTCAGTCTTGAGTTTAGATTCCAGAAGCGCATCGGTTCAAAGAGACACATCAAGCATACAAATGGCCTTGATCCCATAATGTATAGTTGCTGTTATATTAATACACTTGGATGACATTGTCACCTGCATTAACAGCTGCAGAATTGAATTTGCAGCTGCTATTCTGCTGCCAAGGGCTGAATAAAAAAAAAAAGAAAAGGATTTGTGTTCAACAGCAAAAAGAAAGAAAACCAAGGTAGAAAAGCAGCAACAGTGGTGCTTTCAACCTAGTTTGGTCCCATACATCAGCCTTTCTTAAACTGCTTCACTTTGTGCTGAGTGGTATCATCCAATATATCTGATGGGCACCAGGTTGGAGAACACCGCTAGATGTATACTTTATGTTCAATGCAAAGTAGTCTAGACATTTTCAGTGTTTCTTGTTCCCAGTGAGGTGCTTAGAGATTTATAGCTGGAAAATTATCTAGAAATTATACAGCAGGGAGTGGTTTAAAAAGCAGAAGCTCCAATAGTCGTATTTTAATGGAGACAATACAGTACCAACAAAATGTGAATTTGGGTATTAGCTATGAAGAGCATGTTGCAAACTGCATAACCTTTTCACAACCAGCCTTTTTCCTATTTAATCTCCCCTTCCTCAAACTGCTCTTCTACTCCCCACAGAAGAAAGATAAACAGAGGAGAGATTTTGAGTGGGAAAAAATGATTAACCCAAAAAGAGTTAGACCCACCTCCACATTGACCTTCCAATCAGATACATTCAAAATATATCTACATACATTTTTGTTTGCTTTGGTGGAGGGAGCTTTTGAGTTGGGGTAGACTAGCCGTTACTGTCCCTACAGTTTTCTCTGCAAGATTTCAGAAGTGATTCGCCATTGCCTGCTTCTTCCTAGGGCTGAGAGAGAATAACTGGCTCAAAATCACCCAGCTGGATTTTGCCTAAGCCAGGATTAGAATTCACAGTCTCCCAATTTCTAGCCTGATGTCTTAATCTCTACACTAAATTGACACTCTTGCTTGCTTAGATTAGTTTAGCTTAAATATATGACATACTTTCTAAAGGTAAACACCCATGTTTGCAACCAATATCTAACCCAACCAATCTTGTTTCTTTACAAGTCAGAATTGTCTGAACCTCAGTGTGAGGTATAATGCCGCTTGCTTATTGTTCACTGAAATCTGAAATGCTTTAGGTTCTTCCCTCACAAAATCGTGGGAATCTGGGGGCTCGTCAAGTTGTTCCTGTGAACAGTGAACAGGGTACAGTAGTTGGCAGCCCCAGATCAGAAGATGCTTCTGAGCATATCAAGTGAGGACACCAGCACATATCGTGGTATGAGGCCAGATGGCCATTCTGATTAACATGTTGTTAATCAGTTCTACGATTAAAACCTCTTTCTTACTTGCGTCTGAGTTGTTTGAGCAGAAGGGATACATACTCACAGGAGTTCTTTAGGAAGAGGCCAACAATGAAATCCAGCCGGATCTATCTGGCATGCATGAACCGGTAGCACTGGTGGCGGGAGACTCCGCCCACATGCCAGGACATCAGTATGTCCTGTTTTTGATCCTCTGTGGATGCGCAGAAGGCTCTGTGCATGCTCAGAAGAGGTGTGCATAACGTGCTCGCGCTCCCGCGTGCTCCCATTCCCAAACCGGTAGTGACAGTAAGTGGATTTCACCACTGGAAGAGGCTACCATTTTGGTAATACCTCTAGTCGTCTTATAGACCTCTGTTTATTTTCTATACTGGGGCCAATACACTTTTGCATTAGCCTCTCAAAATATAATATAATTATTGGCAGGCTCTGAACAATCAATAAATTTGACATTTGAAGGAGAGGGGAGGGAGAATAGGCAGGGCAGGGAAGGGAAGGGAAGGGAAGGGAAGGGAAGGGAAGGGAAGGGAAGGGAAGGGAAGGGAAGGGAAGGGAAGAGAAGGGAAGGTCAGACTTGATTTAACTGACTCATCATCAGGACCTGAAATGATACAGGACCCGAGAATTGAAACATTATGCCAAGTTATTTTGTCTTATCTTATCGAGAATTAACTGACCAGAGCCTTCTTCCAGGATCTTTTTTTCTTTTTTTTTTTCAAATTTTCAATCCATATTGAAAATCCTGGGATTTTCTGGTGCTCTCCCATCCAAGTCCTAGCCAGATCAAAGTGTTCTGCCAAGGTCAGCTGAAACTAGACTTGCTGTGATGTTCTTTTAATCCCATTAACTCTTTTAAAAACATACTCTAAGTACAGATCCTACATCCTTAATAGGGCTGATCTGAGCAACCAGCATGTCTATGTAAAGGTGACAACAATATCCCAACTGCAAGAAAAAATTGATATTAGGTTTGGCAAAAAGCATCCATGTACAGTACTTATTTCATTGTACAGTTTGTCTACAGTGTACAGTACCGATTTCATCTTATTCGATTTATAAAATAGCTATTAAGAAACCAAATGATTTAACATAAATAATTATTTATAAAGTAGCTATTGGAAACAAACGCCACATTATTTCACATAATTTCTGCAGCACTGATCAGTTCATGGAACTCTCATTGTTACTGCAAAGTTCAAAAAGGTGTAGTACTTAGCAATTCTCATTTTCATCTCAAAGGCTGATGCCTTCAACCACCAATTGATTACAGCTGTGTTACTTTAAGCTATCAGCCATTAAAGCAATCCCTTTTTGCTGCCTGGGGTGGGGTGGACTAAGATTGCCTCCCACCCCTTTCCCACACCCTAAAGCCATCCTGACAACATTTGGCAGTGGGAGAAGACATCTACTATAGCTGAGAGTAAAGGTGGGCTGGGTAGTTCCCTGTTCCACTGGGTTCTCCTCCACACACCCCACCCAAGTTTCTGCTGTCCAACATTGTTGTCACCATCCCAACAATAGAGCCAGCCAACCTCCAAACTCCAGCCAATCTGCCAACTTCCAGCCAACCTACCAACATTCAAACTAACCCCCCTTGTTAACTATAAAGTTTCAAGCCTCTGTACTTTACTCATTTTCAAACCAACCAATGAGTTCCCTGCTCAGATGCGGCTCTCCCAATTCGTCAAAACACACTAAGAGGAGTTTATTGAGGATCTGCCACTGTTGCTGCCCTTAAAATGTGTTGCAGTTTCATCTAATAACAAGCAGAATTAACCTAGCTATACAGTGCAAAGCACAAAGCAAAGGGTCAACGTTAATCGATGCTGAAAGGCATGCATTTTCACTTCAGGGGCTTAAGAGCAGAAGCAAGATGGAGCTAACAAGTCCGACTCTTGGGCTCTTTGGCTGTAGGGAAAATCGATTCAAAAGGACTAAAATAGAGATAAGCTTCTGCTTACCTGCTCGTGATATTCAATGCCCATGCTGAGGGTATTGATCAAGATAGCAATCATGATGCCACGGCCAAAGTATTTGCTATCCACAATCTTCCGAAATGTCTCACAAACCACCCTCCAGAAGGCTAGAAGTTTCCGTGTTTTTCTTCCCCGAGCTTTCTGGTGCTTAGGATCTCGCTGGTCACTGTAGTGAGCATCCTGGGTGAATTCGTATACTGCATCGCTATCGGAGTCTCCGGCCTCGTGATCCTTCTGCTCTGGATTGTTAGCCAAAGTTTTTGTGCAATAGGGACAACTTTCTGGGCTGCAAATATTCTCAGGTTTCCCCCCTTTGTTGGAAATCTTGCAGGAACTTTGACAGGGACCTAAAATGAGAAGTAAATAAATAAATACATCTTTGTTTATCTTCTTAGAGGTCCCATTTTGGAGCAGATGAAAAATGTAATATTGACAAAACCCAGATATGGCTTTTGTGTGTGTGTGAAAATCCTAAGAATTTTAGGACATTTCCTTTTACTGCTGACTTCAACCAGTACAGGCAGTCCTCAACTTACAACAGTTTGCTTAATGACCGTTCAAAGTTACAACGGAACTGCAAAAAGTGACTTATGACCATTTTTCACACTTACGACCGTTGCAGCATCCCCATGGTTATCTGATCAAAAATCAGATGCTTGGCAACTAACTTATATTTATGACAGTTGCAGTGTCCTGGGGTTATGTGATCCCCTTTTGCAACCTTTTGTCAAGCAAAGTCAACGGGGAAGCCAGATTCATTTAACAGTTGTTGACTCAGCCTTCCAACCTTCCGAGATGGGTAAAATGAGGAGCCAGATTGTTGGGGGCAATAGGCTGACTCTGTAAACCGCTTAGAGAGGGCTGTAAAAGCACTGTGAAGCGGTATATAATTCTAAATGCTATTGCTATTGCTACTAATTTAACAACTGCAGCGATTTGCCTAACAACTGTGTCAAGAAAGGTCGTAAAATGGGGCAAAACTAACTTAACAACTGTCTCACTTAACAACAGAAATTTTGAGCTGAGTTGTGGTCATAAGTCGAAGACTATCTGTACATATAAAAAAGAGAGTACTGGAAAAAAAAAACGGAGCTATATGCAAGATCCAGTGTGATAGAGTGATTAAGGTGTCAGACCTGGGCCTTAGAGGCTCAGATCAAACCATGGGATCTCATCGGGCAACCGTGGGACAGTTATTTTTTCTGAGCACCTCCATAGGGTTGCTGTTCTGGGGAAAAGAGAGGGTGGGGACAATGCTATATAGGACAACTTGAGAGAAAAGGCTGGATATCAATCTAACTATTAACATTAAATTAAATTTGTACAAAACAAAATCGTATGGTAGAAATAAGCCTGAAAACGCGAACGTTCATGAGTATTTTTTGAAGTCAAGGGAAAAGACACTAAGATAGGAGAAAATGAATGGAAGAGTTTCAATATGAGAAACCAACTGAGATCAAATCAGATAGATTTATTCACTCACATTTTGTACGAGGATACCTTATTTTGGCAAGAGCTACATTTGACACCTAGGACCCTGGTTGCATAAAGTGGTGGGATGGATGGCCTTTAGCTTGTAACCCAGAGCCTTTTTTTGTTGCAGAAACAGCAACAGCATATCAGTAGCAGTGATGAAGATGAGGATGGTGATGGTAGTGCTGGTAGAGATGATGTTATCAGTAGTGGTTTTCACTTACCTTCGCTACCGGTTCGGAACTGTGAGTGTACGGCGCTTCTGTGCATGCGCAGAACCTTCTGCGCATTCACAGAGCGTCCGTGATGATGTCCGGGTGGGTGGACGGAGTGTTCCGCCGCCGCTACCGGTTCACCCAAACCGGGGCGAACTGGTAGAAACCCACCACTGGCTGTTATCAAGCACAACAGTGGCTGTAACAATTTTGGGGGCTCATAATCTGAACTCTGGAATTCCAGAAAGCAACAGCCATCTCCACCTTATTCTTTCTGAAACCACGTGAAGGCAAGTTTACCCTCCCTGATTTTCAGTCCTTTATTTTTTGAAAGTGGTGATCCTGCCTTTTGGAGCTTTCCACCACTGTAGATTTTACCTTGCTTTTATTCTTTAGCTGCTTTTACATTTGTAAGGTTTTTAAATGTTATTCTAAAAGTTTTTCACACTTTGGAACAGTTTTAGCTGTGAAAATGCCGGATCAAAAATTTATAAATACCCTTCAATAAATAAGAGTGCTGATATTTTATGCTTGTAAGGTCTGTACTGAAAATGAAGGAGAGAGGCTGTTTTGGACTACATAAATGTAATCTTTGAATAATAAAGGAAGAAATATCTGCTGAACCTGACTCAAAACATTTCTGAAGGCTAGGCAAAAGAGATCTAGAATCATGATTAGATTTATAAAAGCTGACTGTTTTAAAACATTAACATACTTTTTGTTCTGCGGCACTATTCCCAGAAAGAGCTGCCCAGTTTAATGAAAGGAGTATTGAAGGGTACAAGTCCTTCAGAAAATGAGGTATTATTTTGAAATTTGAGGTCTCTGATTTTACTAAGTAAAAAGTTAACCAATTAAGGTTACTCAAATTTATTGACTTGATCTGGCTGATAGATCTGTTGTTAAGCAAATGTCTGAATGGGATCCTTCTCTGCTTTCTCTCTAAGTAATGTGGGTCAAGGTGATTCTTGTCTGGGAAAGGCAAGGCATGACTTAGGAACCTTTCTCTTTTTCTTATCTACTGTGCCAGGAGTAACCGCAGAGTGTGTCAAAAAAAATCAAGATGGTGGCTACAATAACATAAGACAATAAAAAACAGGCAGAGCTTTGATTGTACCATTTTTTGGCCATACCCTGCAGACACCCTTGGATTCTACCTGGGAAAATGCCAAGTTACAGAGGAATAATAGGAAACGTTCAAGAACACCCCTAGAAAAACTGCTGAAACAGTGTAAACTGTGAATCATCCACATTCAAACTGTACATTTTTAAGTGAATGTGAATATTACAAAACATGGGTTTTCAGTTACCTCATTCGAACCATTTCTTGGGAAACATTTGCATTTGTTAGAGAAACTGGCATGTAAGCTGCAATATCTCCACAAAATATTAAAGCCTAAAAGAATACACAGCTTAATTTACACCACCTTTCATTCAAGCAGAAGCGTCAGTGGTATATAACTACGCAAAAGAGTTTTCCATTGAGCAAGATCTAACAATCCCTGGTTAGAAAATATAAAAGACTTTCAAAACAACACAATGTTGGGTTTTGTGCTATACCAATTAAAGGTTACCTTTGCCATAACAAATTAGGAGGTGGGGTGGGGGGCACACCCAAAATATTTATTTGGGGAAATAACCATCGATAACTATTTAACTCCATCTCTTTCATCCCAGGCTAAAGAAAATAACAATTCTTCCAGAGGTTCCTCAAATAATGACAGTTTTTCTTTTTCTTTATTTAATATCAGCAACTACTTTTTTCAGGGGGGAAAGTGCTTGATGGTTGCTTAGTTCCCTACCTTGAATTGTGGAAATCTATTCAGATTTACAAATCCAAGGCTGAGCCAAACACATGTGCATACATACAAACACACACACACACAAACACACACACCTTACAACTCACCAGTGAATGCTGTCCAAGGGCAAGCATTTGCAGCTGCTTCATTACCCATTTGGCCATTAAGGTGAAACAGAGAGCAATCAAGTCTATGGCACATGTAATACAGGTAGTCCTTGACTTACGGCATACACTGAACTGACATTTAATGACAGTTCAAAGTTAGAACAGCACTGAAAAAAGTGAGTTATGACCGTTTTTCAGACTTACAACAGTTGCAACATCCCCATGGTCATGCCATGAAAATTCAGATGCTTGGCCCCCGGTTCATTTTTATGACGGTTGCAATATCCCATGGTCGTGTAATCACCTTTTGTGACCTTCTGACGAGCAAATTCAATGGGGAAGTCAGATTCACTTAACAACTTCGTTACTAATTCAACAACTGTGGTGATTCATTTAACAACTGTGACAAGAAATGGCGCAAAGCTCACTTAACAAATGTCTCCCTTAATGTTGGGCTCAACTGAGGTCATAAATTGAGGACTATCTGTATTAGGAGCTGCAGAGACACTACCATAGCCCATACATTCCTGCTGCTTGCTGATATTTCAACTCACCATTTTGAAATCAATCCCAGCTGATGATGGGCTTCCCAATGCAAGAAGAAGAAGAGTCCTTAATAAAGTTGGCTACAGTGAAGTGAGGAGTTTGTCCTCAAAACCCATTCTGAATCCAGAACTCTTATCTCATTTTAAAGTCAGCAGGAAACCTTGGATCACCTAGCCTGACCTTCTCTTGGAGACAAATTGTTAGATTTTGGCGAGCTGGCCCTGCCTCATTCCCAGAAAGTCTCTCATGCTTAGAGAGATTAAAAAAACAAACAAACACCGAAAACACACAGAAAAATCTTGGAAAGTGAAATGTGGACTCTCCAGAGGCCATCCTTACATTACATTAATGGTGTTGTTACAGGGGAACATTCATGCTTCTGAATAAATATTTGCAGCAGTTTGGATGATGACTGAAACTCCCCATTTCCAGACAGGAGCCTCTTACAAATTACAGAAGATGCTGGCTGGATCTGTGCCTGTTTGCTTAGAATCATCCCTGATATTCCACAGGATTGAATCAGTGTGACCCCCCCAAGTCAACCCTGCACAGAAAGAAGCCCACAGCCTCCAAAAAGATCAATCACTGGCATGTTTTTCAATTGTTTTGAAAGGATACGAATGCAAGAAGGGAAAAAGGTGGCAAACATATTGCTATCCAACAATATCACCTTGTATATTTATGCTATACAAGCTTCTCTCTCTCTCTCTCTCCCCCCTTCCTTCATCCCTCCATCCCTCCCTCCCTCTCTCCCTCTCCCTCCCTCCCTCTCCCTCTCTCTCTCTCTCACACACACACACACACATACACACTCCTTTTCAGTTTTTATACAAATCCTCAGAGAACCTAAATTCTCAGAAGAATGGTTCTTCATGGCCTGGGCAAGACGGAAGTATATATATCTTTAATGCTTTTTGTGTTGATTTCTCACTTGTTTCAAATATTACAGCCAAAGTGGCTCCCATAAATCTGAGTAAGACACCACGGGGTTCAGTAATGTGAAGTGTGAATTCAGTCATTAGATTAGACCCTTGTTTCAAAATGCTGCCCATCAGATTCCATGCTGTAAACACTGATTGGCAATAGCTTTCCAAAATGGCGGGCAGGAATTTTTGCAACCTTTTTCTGGGACTCCACAAGCAAAACACACCTGTTGTCCCTGAGATGTAGCTTGGTGGAAATGCTAAGGACAAAATAGAGAAAAGAGGAACAGAAAGATTACTACTCTGCCTCCCATTCAAACCTGACTGAATGGTCGACAGCCAAGCTTAATACTTACCAGTGCTCTGTGTTTCCAATATCTTCTGCATCGGACTATAAGGCCCTGGAGGGATGTTAAGATTCATCAGCGTGCTAGCCCCAGGGTTCAATGCGGACTCTGGCAAACCTTTATCTTTGAGGAGCTCGTGGGAGCTACTTGAGTGCACTGTTGGGTAAACCTTGCTGCCAACCACTGTACTGGGAAGCACCTCAGGTCCCGGCAAACTGAGACCAATCTGAGAGAGAGATGATTGGCAATGAATTGGCTCAAAATGGCAGTCCGCATGGTAGATACTGTGAACAGATTCCGTGTTGCCAGGCGCCATATGAGAAGGATTGACAACTGAAGGAAGCATCAACCGATTGGCACCATTGTGAAGGGAGCTGGTCTCCACATCACTAATTTCTGGACTGGCTCGTGGGGCTCGCAGGCTTCCATTGCCTAGGTGATAGTGATGATGGTGGTGATGGTGATGGTGAATGAGGTGATGCACTGATGACCTTTTCCGTGGACGATGTTTGCACGGTTGTCTCTCTGCGCTGTTCTTACTGCTTGGGCTGGAGAGGAAGCCCATCTTTACCCCTGTGGTCTGACAAGTTTCCATCACTTGCTTGCCGGCCTTCCGAAGGACATAAACAAGATATTTGAGAAGTTCATCGTAACAGCTTCCTGGCTCTGAAAAGCTAGCCAACGTGCTTGCATTGGAGAGGTAGCGGATTCGCTGCTCCTTCATTAGCTGGCTCTCTCGCTGTTTGGTCTCTGAGAACTGGGTTGCTATGACCACAAGGCAGAGATTTATCATGAAGAAAGAGCCCACCTAAAAGAGAAGTAGTTTGTGATTAGCCCTATTTATATGGAGAAGCCCAACTGAGAGAGTATGTAGAGATGGAGAAAAAAAAACATTCCCCCCCCCCAAAACAACTGTGGACTCAAAACCAACATCATATTATTTTAAAACTCAAGGAGGGGAAAGAACCTTGCACTAACACCTTAATATCTCATCCAAGGGACAAAGGTTTGAAGGTTTATCATGCAACAAACACTGAAGCTACTAAGATGTCCTGGGTCTGGTTAGGATTAGGATGGGAGATCACCTGATATTACTTTATGGAGATAAAAATGTGGAGAAACTCCAAACTAATGGTGCAATTCTACCCATTTATTTGAGACTTCCTCTTGAATTCAGTAGGGCTAGTAAAATGAATGCAAGTTTGCATCATGACCAGCATGTCCCACTGAGTTCACCAGAATCTACTTTATGGAGTGGCAATAAATAAGTAGATCCATTAAAAAAGGAATAGCAGCCTTTTTTCCATCGTAGGTGTTGCATTTCCCTGGGAAAATCTGGCAGCAGGGTATGTGTGTGTTGCACACTCTTTCTAATGATGCACAATGCTAAATCCCTATACCCATACATGCTTTCATATTATTATGAATGGTTGCCCTGTCAGTCAGATGTTAAGACTAGATTTGGCATTTCTGTCCACCTGTTGAGTTCTTCTCAAGGACCTGGGAAAGCCTTCAAGTCAGCCTTGACCCTGGTAACTGTTTGGACCAGTCCCTGCAGTTTTCTTGGGCAAATTTTCAGAAATGCATGGAGATAGCTGACCAATATTGTCTATTTTCAACAACTTTACACACTGGAAGAGGGGAAATGAAACACTTTGTAGGAGTATCTATGAGGCTATGAATCACCCCTCTAAACTTATCCTACAATTAGGGTTGATAAAAGCTCCCATAGACTGCAGCAAGCATAAAGACAGATTATGTATATTCTGCTTCCAGAACCCCCAACCTATATAAAACAAATGCCAATTTTGAAGTCTAAACACATCCTATAAGTTATATTATCAAAAACTGTCTGGAAACCAAAGAAGTGAATAGTTTTGCATGCCTCCAAGCAAGCATTGTTTTGGCTCATATTTCTTAAGCAGCAGTTCCTCTGAGCCACATGACAAATTACCTTTACAATTTAAGGAGATGTTAAAAGAATAAAATATTGCACGAGATGGTTATAGCAGGATAAGGACAAATGTGCTGGGTATGAAAAAGTTCCTTGGGTTTTTATAGAATTTTAAACGCTTAGGCAATGTGATAGAAAACAAGAAGCTGTAAAAGGCATATGGCAAAGGCACTTTGTTCCTTAAATATATCATAGTACAGATATTTTACTGTTATGACAGCAGAGGAGCCTTTGATCAAAAATAATTGCGCTGGTTTATGTCTACATAGTTCTATGGCTCTGGCTGTAATTCCCTCATTTTGCCACATCAAACTAGACAGATTTTCTCCTAAACTTCAAGAATGTAGTAAGGGACCTCCTGGATTAGGCCATTTCAGGGTTCCCCAAATCCTTGGCCCATTCAGAACCAGACCATGCAAGCAGCAGGCAAGCATGCTCACTAGCACAGCCTCCACTTGCACGAACAGTGGGCACTCATGCTTGGGTGCGAAGCTCCCTTTATGTGAGCCGCTTGCACAAATAGAGGTGCCCCCCCACCCCCACCCCCCCAGAACCATCTCCTCTCCACTGCCGCTGCTGCCACCGGTCTACAAAGTCAGAAAGGTTGGGAACCACTGGACTATTTCATTAGTAGGCAATTTGGTGATTTCCAGATGTTTGAGGCTATCATTTCCACAGACTGTTACGCCTGGTAAAGAGAACTGAAATCCAAATGTCCTGAAGGATGTCAAATTGCCGATTCCTGAGCATACAGCACTTTCTCAGCTGTTTCCAACCAGTAATATTGAGAGACACCATACCGTTACACTCAGTGGTGGGATTCAAGTAATTTAACAACCGGTTCTCTGCCCTAATGATTTCTTCCAACAACCAGTTTGTCAAACTGCTCAGAAAGTTAACAACCGGTTCTCCCGAAGTGGTGCGAACTGGCTGAATCCCACCACTGGCTACATTCCTTCCTCTGAGAGCAAGTTCCATAGTTTAGCCATGTGGTGCATGATGATGTCCTCCTAAATCTTTCCCCATTTAATTTAACTGAATGACCATCGGTTCTTATATTTTGAAGGTGTGAGAAAAATTACCTGACCGCTAATCTTACACTCTCCATATTTCATACGAGTCTCTATCTATTTGCCTTTTTAATATGCTTATCCTTCCCCCCACTTGATGTAACCCATTCACATAAAAGAATTAGCTGCAACCCCTTGATAATTTTGATTGCCCTTATCTGCAACTCCTCTAGCTCTTCCTGCTTCTTTCTGAGACACAGGGAATAGAACTAGGCAGAGTAGTCCAACTGCGGCTGGGCAATAACAATACGGGGATTAATGTCATTTTCAATTTCTTTCCTAATGACCTCCCACATAGAATTTACAGATGAACTGGCAGTGACAAGAAGGGGACACAGCAAGCGGAGGAGACTCAGTAATTAGCAATCTTCCCCCTGGACTACAATAACTGCTGTAATGATGCCTCAATCTTCTCGGCTTTATACATTCTGACTTTGTCATAAACTTCTCAAGCTCCGGAGTCACGTGGGGGAGCACATCCATGGCTAAAAATCACCATATAGAAGCGACTGACTTTAACCAGCTTGAAAAAAACCCTGCAAACTCACTCCAAGATGACAGCCATCATTGTCTATCGGAGAGGCACCCCAATGATATTCCCTGCCCTTCTTCTCCTCCTTTCTTTCATATCAAGAACATTCAGGCTTCCTCATCTCAGCCCCTCCCCCCCCTTCCTTGTTCCACCGTGACAATGCAGCTCAATAAAGATTGTTTTGACTTGAAAAGATTTCTTGGTAGTCTGTATTTGTAATTATCACAATTAAGTAGGTTTTTTTCCTCCCCTAAACGATTCACTTAAAGTGTTTTCAAGGCAGATACTTCCCTTATGGAGTCTCTGGCTGTTTTCAGAAGAAATCGTTTCCTTTGTTAGCTGGCACTCAACAGGCAGCAGCTGCCTGCAGTTGAAGAGTCTGAATTTTACTCCAAAACAGGCTCTTCATTAAGCTGCATTTTGTGTAGCTCCTGATGGCTATTCAGTCTGAAGATCTCAAAAAGCAGCCTACAACTGGTTCTTTTCTCTTGGCTACCTTAACTCTACAAATTGAGTATTTACTCAGGCCATCTGAGAAGGCAGAAATTGCTGAGTCATCTACCATTATGTGGCCTTCTTTCTGGATAACCTCAGAGGTGTTCCACTGGGGGGGGGGAGGCATCTTTCGCCTCCTTTTTGGAGGCTTTTCAGAAGCATCTACAGAATCCACCAGTTTTGACAGAATGGAAAAAAAAAATAATTGCCACTATGCGTGATTAAAAAAAGGAACACAGCTTACATCATGATGATAATTTTGCTATTTGCTACTTCTTGGCCCTGCATGGAAGCCCTGGTCAGTCTACTTAACTAGGAGATTCCTATTCCATGGAAGCTGTAGCTCTTGTTCTTTTTGCCAGCATTTTTTTGTTAAAATCTCATGTTCCAAAAAAACATTTCCCACTGCAGATGTAATTTATTGGTACAATATCCTTGTTGTGATTATAGCATGAGTACATATATATGTAAACTCAGGCAATGTAAATGGACATAATTAATAAAGGAGAACATTTGTAGCTCAGGGTTAATATGAGTGCACTGATGATATTACTTAGTTTGGGTAATGAAACATCTGCAAGAAAACAACCAATCTCAGAGAGCACCAAGGACCCCTCATGGACATAACTGAGTGGTATGTGAAACACACTGGCAAGCAGAAACTTTTTGGTGGCAAAAAAGGAACAAGAGCCTAGCCTTTTTCTAGGACTGCATAGCCAGGCAGTATTGGTATAAAAATGGGTTTGGGGTTCAAAAGGATTCAAGTAACCATTGTGTACCTCATTCACAACTGCAGACTTCCCTTTTATCAGAGAAGGGACTCACCTCTTCCCTGGTATATTATGATGCTGTGAGAAAAAGATTCAGAATATTTCCACCTTCATGCAGACATAAATATTACACGTTGGTTCCTAACTCAAGAATTCAGTTTTCTGAAATGTTTGGAACACTCTTGCTTTCATCTTAATCAAGTTTGTTAAAGAGAACTTTGGAAGATTTGTGTTTGGGGAAAAAAAATCACTTTTAATTCAATCAGCTATCAAAGGCCTGCCAGCTGCAAAGTTGGGTACTCTACCATACCTTTTTAATTGGCTTTTAAACTGGCTTTTAAATTGGGTTTTAAACCTCTTTAGATAAATTTGGATGTTTTTAATCTTTGAGCCTAAATTACTTAATCTGTTTCTTAATAGTTTTTAACTTCTATATGTATTTGTATTTATTATGGCTGTTCACCGCCCTGAGTCCTTCGGGAGTAGGGCGGTATACAAATATGAAAAATAAAAATAAATAAATAAATAAATAAATAAATAAATAAATAAATAAATAAATAAATAAATAAATATGACCAGCTTCTTTTATTCATACTCTAGTAAACCCTAGGTAAAATGACTGTAATGCGCTATATCTTTGAAGTATATTGAAGGTATTAAAACTGAAGTTAGTGCAGAATCTAAATTCTATATTTTTAACTCAACCAGGACATGATGATATCTGTCTTAGACCAACTGCTCCTGGCCTCCAGTCCATTTCTATGTTTAGATTCCAGGTACTGCCTTTGGCCTTATAGCATTCATGATTTAAGACCTAGAAGCATGAAATAACATTTATCTCCATATGTAACAGCTTATATCTTAAAAGCTTCAGCTGAAGGCCTCCAATGGAGCTTTTGCCAGATGAGAACCAGAAGATGGCCACAAAAGCAAAACAAAACAACACACAAAACAAAAAAACCTTGTCTCAGTGGTAGAGCTATAGTTATGGTACACTCTACATCAGGGCTGTCAAATTCCTGGCCCGCGGGCTGGATACGTCACGCGCTGGCCACACCCACGCCCAGTTTAGTGAAAAAAAGTCCCGATACGTCATGTGATGCTGCCGTGACGATGTGAGTTTGACATCCCTGCTCTACATCATGTTTCACCTGATACAAAAGCATTACTGTCTTTTGGTCTCTGGCCAGAGTCTTCTTTATTTTTGAGCTTTCCGAAATACAGGTTTATCCTATTTGCTTCTCCTTTTTATTTGCTTACGTCTACATGTCTTATTTGTAGAATAGGATTGAAGGTTCTTGGAGAATATACTTCTTATAAATAATAGGTAAATATGATCCAGATCCTGAAAAAACTTAGGATTTTTTCGGCTTTAGGATTTTGGTTTGCTTAATGCTACGTGTTACAGATTCTGCCTACTCTTGTGGTTCATTACACTCACTCTAAATTTAACATAGCCATGAAAGAGTTAAACCTGTGATTCCCCAAGTTTAGTCTAGTATTACCTCTGGTCCTGTACATCTAGTCCTTCCCTAGGAGGATTTATTTGAACTCTGCTTTCTGAAAAGTGGCCTTAATGACCTGAAACAGTGTCTACATTCCTGACACCTGTTTCACATTTATTCTTCCTCATTAAAATGTACAAATTGTTGCAATGTTCTCTAATGCTCTGTAAATAATTATCTCAAAGTCCTCAAGCCAGCATTTTAGAAATTATTAATTTTTTTGTTTTATTTACAGTTTGTATTTTACCCACCATCGTTTACACATCATCTGCATCTTTGCTGAAGTATTACTGCAAATTGGTAGGGCAGGATTAAATGTGATTTCATTCAATTTATATGCAATCATGCATTTAATAATTTTACCCTCAGTAACAATTGTTGGTGCTTTCCAAATGCTGAAAGAGATCACCTGTGGCCCCACAGCTTCAGCTATAGATTCTAATCTATGTCCATGTCTTAGACAACCACAGATGATCTAACAATCTGTACCTTGTCTACATTTGCAGTGGCCCAGAGTAAGAATGATACTGATTATTGTTGGATTAAAAAACCACAATTCTAAACAGATCCTATATAATTACTACCCATGTAGGTTAATGTGAATATTAACCTACACGGGTAGCCTGATACCAAGGGCCTTGGTAGTACAGTGGTCTAAAACACCCTGTTATTAACACAGCTGCCTGCAATTACTGCAGGTTCGAATCTTACCAGGCTCAAGGTTGACTCAGCCTTCCATCCTTTCTAAGGTAGGTTAAATGAGGACCCAGTTTGTGGGGGCAATAAGCTGACTTTGTATAAAATATACAAAAGTATGAAGGCTATTGCTTAACGCATTGTAAGCCGCCCTGAGTCTAGGGAGAAGGGCGGCATATAAATCAAATTTAATATATATATATTATATTTATATATATCTGATGTTTTTGTTTTTAAAACTTGCTCCTATATCTTACCTGTCTGAATACTATTTGCCATAACTTTGTTCCCCATTTTTCCCCTGACATACAAGCTTTGTATAATCTTGACAAATATTGGGATAAGGCAGAAAGAGACAGCTGTTATTAAATCTGTTATGTATATTATAAGAAAAGTGTAGAGGTTATTTGAGGCTACCAAAACAAGAACAAAAATATCATGGTCAGCAGGTTTCTTTAACATAAAAGTCAATATAAGATCAAATTATTTGCATTTGTCTTTGTCACCGTAGATCAAATTCAAGCATCATCTAATGCCAGTTATATGCTAACTTTTAAAGTTAGTTTTCTTTTTTTCAACATTTGCTTATTAAAATAAAAATGCAGAACAGAAAGCATGAGTAGTAAATAGTGAGGAAACCAGTATCACTGACTAGATGTTTTTCTAAGTGATTTCAATGCCACCTTGCAAATGCAAGAAGCACATGGGATCTGGTTTTCTTTTTTATCCGGCTATCATGTTCTGGAAGGCTCTAATAATAAATCCTATCTTATCAGTCCTTCCATGCACCCCAATCGCTTTTCCTCAGTGGAAATCTAGGTTTAATGCTTCTGATTGACACAACTGGAGACAAAACTCACAATGATCAGGAGAATGAAATAGATGAAGTTGTAGAAGGAATGAGCATCCATGACGAAGTACATGATATCTACCCAGCCCTCCAGGGTGATGACCTGTGATAAGGCAAAAGAAAAGGAAGCCATTGGTTAGCTCATCTTGATGAATGCAGGGCTGAGAAGGGCAAGGAACTATAGACATCTAACAAAATAGCTATGAAACTTTTAAGTCACCTACAAGATAATTTGTCCATATTGAGGGTCACATTCTCTCAGAGAAATTGGTTGATGCTACTTGGTAGACAAGCCTAAATCAAGTAGTAGGATGGACCAAGGCTTAAGGTGGACGCGATATCTATCATCCCTTTCTTTCATATTCTTTCACATTTTTTTCCTTAGTTCTTTTCGGTCTTCTCCAAAGTACAAGTTATGGGGAAGAGTCAGAAAATTCGTACCAGGGGTTTAAACAGGTAACTTGTAAAGGATCACCTTAAACAAGACCAAGGGATGCACTGACTGATTCTAGGGCTTCCAATTGCCCTATTCAATCTTTGCATTAAAAACACACACACACAATACTGTAAATTGACATAATTCAATGGAGAATAATAATAATATAAAAAAAAAAACACATGCACATTTGGTGCCCACAGAATCTATATTTATTACAGGAAAAACAGGACTTGCAGATTCTCAACAATTTAATTATTTGGTTCAGATTTGAAAAACAAATGTACTTCTGAACAAAAATAAACACAAACTTCATTTTCCCAGTTGCTGCAGCAGCACGAGATCACGGTTTAAGTCCTTTTGATTCACCTGAAATATTGCAATCCATGCATATCCGATGTTATCAAAATTGATAGCTCCTTTGAAAGGGTTGTGCTCCCCAGCAGAACAGTTTGTGTAATATTGGTTCCAGTTGACACAAGAGGTGTTGCTGGTGTCATTGTAGGAATAATAGTTCAGGGTGCACACCAGGCCTTCCTCCCTCCGTATGGGAACACTGCGGCAATCCCGCATCCCATTTTCTCGAGGTTGGGAGCAGATAAAAGGGCTTTCATCTTCATTCTCTGTCTGGTAGTAGGATTCCAGCTCCAATGTGTAAGGCCTGGAAGAAAGAGACACAGGGCTGGTTACAGAACCAAAATCACACTAGTTAGGGATGAAGTAAAGATGGAATGTTCTTTTCACAGTGCAAAAAGAAAGTGGGAAATCACACTGTTATTCTTACAAAGCAACAGTATGAAAATGGAACAGAGCAAAAGTGGTGTTCATGCAGTCAACAGAGCAATACAAGGAACTAGTGGCTCGGAGATGTTACAGGGGCCAATAGAATAATTGAGTTCAGAGCAAGCAATCAGAGAAATTAATTGTAGATGGGAGCACTCTGATTGCCTGGAATGGCAATTCTTTTTTTCTTTTTTTAAATGTCTCTAAATTATTGATATTTTGAAGCTTAAAAATGATGTCAGATGAATACATCACTCCAAGTTATCTATTTCCCTCAAATAATTTGTGCTGGTTGTTATCGGAGGTAAAATGAGATACTAGATAGGATACATGTACAGCTTCAGTCCCATATATCTGCTGTTATTTCTTTATGGATTATGAAAAACATAAAACACTTCAAAGGGAGGCAGAATCTAATAACCACCCCACCTTGCTATTTGCATAATTACTAGAGTATGTCAGTAAGGAAAAAAAAAAAAGCAGAAAACAGTCATAGCCCTAAATAAATTGGCTTGAAGTCAGTGGTGGACAACTTGCAATTTGCCAAACTGCTTGGCAGCCCAAGGGCCATTTCTGCAGCTCCCTAAGCTTCCAGGGGTTTTTTTATCACATAAACTGATGGGCTATAATATATGGCCAATATAAAGCAAGCTACGATCCACCAAAGTTTATTCCATAATAAATGAATGCATTTTGAGTATACTTTCACACATATTTTTCTTAGGGGGAAAAAAAGGCATGTTCCACTTTCCTAATGCACTCAGGTCATAGAAAAGCTTGCAAAGCAAAATTTAGGAGAGGTTTAGCCAGGTTCATTCCTGAATTGTTGGTTTGCATGCCTTTTGAAACTTAGCCATCCCTCACCCTCCATTCAGCCTTTCACCCTTCACTCAGACCACATACAAGGAAAGCCGTGTTCCATCTATTATGGCCCCAAACAGATAATTAAGAAAAACCAAAAGATATTTATCCAAACCATTAATGAATGTCAGGACTCAAAACAAGAACAAAGTAATATCAGTCAGATTATATCCATTGGGACACTCTACTGAAGACCTCAAAGTGTCCATTTTAGAAAATCAAGACTTTAGCAGAATGATTGAGACTTCTGAACTCACATACAGGAAAAGATTTTAGAACAACCTCAAAAGGTCTCACCAAACACAATGGATGTTCACAATGGTTAATTGATTAGGTACTTGTAATCTGACTCATCTGTAATTGCATAATCAATTTTCTTCCCCTCCCTTCCCTTTGTTTCATCCTAACTGAAATCTGACACAGTCATTCTGTGCATCTGAGCAGCAGCTTGCAAATGTTTGTGTCTTTAGATAAAATTTATTAGTCAGAAAAGGTGCTGCCAGACTCCTGATCTTTCACTCAGAGCAGTAACTCCATGGGGGGTGGGGTTGGACTTGATCAGAACGTGGTTTTGGTTTGTTGCCAATTTATTTAGAGGGATTTTAGGTTACTGAAACTTAATGGTTTTCTCTGCAGAGCAAACAAACCCAAAGGGTTTGGAAGGTCCAACTTCCAAAGAAAAATCTCTTTAAAACTTTTTTTATTTTATGATAAGTTTCTGATTAAGTTTCAGCTGGGTTGATAATCCAAAAATTAGAGGGCATTTGAGGAATTTTCACAAGCTTCAAATTATTGTTTCTATGCTGAAACTTGCTTAGACTGTTCAGATATTAAGAAGATACTCTATATCAGGGGTGTCAGACTCACGTTGTCACGGCAGCGTCACATGACATATCGGGACTTTTTTACCCTCCGCTAAACTGGGCGGGGGGGTGGCCAACATGTGACGCATCTGGCCTGCAGGCTGCGAGTTTGACACCCCTGCTCTATATGTTAGGTACTTCACATTCAGTCTTAAGAACAATGAGCACAATAACAACCCTACTGCACAATTAGTGGTTACACATAAATAGCATTGAATTCAACACATCTTTCTGAATCAGAATGAAGAATTCTCCAAAAATACTACAAAAATATATTTTGTATTCATAGCTATATATGTATTAAACATTTTATGGTGTATACACAGTTTTAGCTACATTGAAAAGATATCACATAATATATGCAACCATAAATCAGGAGAAAGGTCTGTATTCCTTCAAAGCTTGGTTTCATTACATGGTGCCAGCATTAGTAATAATGATTTCTTCCATACTTCTCTGGGATTATTTTCACTCCATCAGCAGGGATGAGGAACTGAATCTTGATAAGACTGGATTCTTCTTCCTGCCCCATTCCTGTTATCTCAGATTGAATTGAATCAAATTCTTTATTGAGCCAAATCTCATCAATTGCTCTTCTCCAGCTCTCCCTCTTTGATTTAGTCAGACGTTGGAAATTCCCCCTTAATTTATAATGGCCGTCAGAGCTTTGGTTGCTGAGAGTTCCAATTTAGTAGCTGATTCTCCCTTCTTGGAGTATTGTGACTGCCGATGGACATATTCGAAAGAAGACATTTCTATCATTGCTGCTGGGCAGCTATCAGTCATGGCAACGCGACACATTCTGAAAAAAGTGTTATGTTACTGAAGATTTTATTTGTGTTGTTTCCTATGACTTAGCTAGAGAATTTCCACTTCTGTTACATCAGCAGGCAAAGATACTCACACTATGTATGAATACTGCGGTGCATATGGGAACTACTATTTTAATTTATTGAAACCGTCAGCACATACAAAGAACCTGTGCAAGCCTACCTCATTCATACTTACAGACTGAAGTTTTCAGGTAGAAAGCAGCGGTTCCTAAGCAGCCCTGCCCAAAGCTGGACTCCAACAATACCAAAGATGAAGAAGACAAAGAAACAGAGAAGGAGGACATTCCCCAACATAGGAAGTGTGTCCAAAAGCAGGGTGACCAGGATGCGCATACCTAAGAAAGCAAATAAAAGCTGTATTTTAGGATGAGAAGTTCTACTGAGTTAGCTCATCCTAACTAAGAGAAGAAGGATATTAGAGTTAATAACCATACATGTTACAGGAGTTTTTTCCAATTTGGACTCGTGTTGGGGCAGCAGTTCCCAGAACAGGCTGGGAATTTGGGGTGGGGTTGTCACATAATTTTAAGACGTCAACATAGAAAAGTTGTTTTGCAATGTGATCTCTCTAGATTTCTTCCTAATGAGTCCACAACATATTCTAATTAATCAATGCTAATCTAATCAGGTATGGTAAGAGTCAAAGGTTCACAGTTGATGTGGTCTTGTGGGCTCAGAAACACATATCAATCACTGAAGACATATGGAGTCATAGCACCCTAGAACATGTAGGAAAGTAACCCACTTTCTTTTCCTTAAAAAAAAGAAAAGAAAATGTACAATCAGCATGATGGACAATTCTGAAGCACAGGAGCTCACCATCAGTACCCCCGCAGATCCAAGGAAATTCAGAATTACACCTCAGTATGGATGAATCCTGATAGAAGTATCCTTTTTTTAATATGTTAAAAAGCTTTATTGCTATTTCTTTAAAAAAACACCACTTTCTTACACTTGATTAATAGCTACAGTATAAAACAAAGGTATCAGAAACAAGCCACCAATAAAATGTCATACTAAAATTTATGGAGCATGACTGCAGTGGTGTGCATTTATTGGCAGAGAACTCCATTGAATTTAACTTTAAAACATATTGAGCTTTGACACAAATCTTTAACTAGCTGTAATGCAAAATTTGTTTTATAATATTTGTTCTTTGACTTTCTGTTTGCTTATTGAAAACATTTTGTTACCCTCTTATTCATTTTTCACTTACGGGTAGATAATCAATTTAATTTCTTTCAGTTTTTAATTTTTCCTCTTATAAATCAATTCAAACTTCTCCATCTATATCCAGCTTTTTAAAGAAGATATGTCTGTAAACTATACATTTTGTATGCAACATTGTCTAATATTGTATTTTTAGTAAGCAGGTTTCCTAAATGTAATGCTTTTTCATGTATTTTAAAACCACATTCCTCACATTTTTGTGCACAGTTAATATATGCATTTCATATCAATGCAAAGCTCTGAGAAATGTAGATATTAAAGGATAACTGCATTCAGATCCATATATTCATTCAGGAGATACAAACTTGGCAAGCTCCTATCAAAATAAAAATTCATGGCATTCTGCCCCATCTGTAACTAAAAGCTCATTGATCATCCTGGATACTCAACAGATGACATAATCATTCATGCTCTTAAAAGATTGAATCCCAATGTGCTTTTATATCCTCTCTCCCATTAGACTACAGTTTGCTGTTCAGTTCCAAAGGGAATTTAGAGACCTACAAAAGTTGTTGTACTCATTATTATGTCTAAATGCCTTGTTCTAATTATTTGGAAGTTTTACACTATGGTTGTAAATAGATTCTCAATAATTTATTTCATTCTAATTTGGCATTTTCTTCTAAGCTTTTTTTTTTTTTTAATAGATCCCTTTCTTCCCCTCATTGTGGAATTACCATTTAATCATACAATGTCATTTAATCATAAGAGTTATTCAGGGAACACTTTGTGGTTTGTAAAGGGATCGATGTTGCTCTTAAGTTTCCAAGGCTTTCCGTAGATGAAACACAAATGGAAAAGTTCCCTTCTCACTTCATACATTTAAGAAAAGTGCCTCCATCCTCAAATTACTCTTCAGATTTTCCTTTTTCTAGGGTAAACATGCATCAGTTAATCTTTGTATTCAGCCCATCATGAATACTTCTGTAGCCTGCACTCATGACTTTGCAGACTATACAGCCAATATAGAGTTCATATTAAGAGTCAGATTTCAAGCTACATAACAATGACATGGAATATTGAACTCTGCCTCAGTTATCTTCAGGACAGCACCAAAGTACTACGGTATATAAAACAGATCCAGTGTTATTAGGCTGGACTCTTCACAATTTTGTGTGTTTGTATATACATTTTTATTTATGGTTGTACATGTTGTGTGTGAGTGAGCGCACACATATGACATCAAATATTATATTTTAATCCAGTAAGGAAACTATGTCTGACTGTGTACAGAAACATGTTATATGTGAATAGGGTCTTCCAGGTTTTCCTTCTGCATTCTGTCCATTCTTTTAACTCAGCTACCATTCCTTATTACTTGTTTGACTTCTTGTTAATATCTTGCTCCATTTACAGGCAAAATTTTTACAGGAGAAAGATATTATCTCACTGCCTATCAGTCTTTGTATTCTTACTTCTCATAAGTCAGTAAGAATTACAGGCACCTGGCAAAGAAGCAATACTAAAAGTTCCATGCTCCCCCACCTGTGTATACATAAAATTTCTTTATGCTTTTGTTTCTTAATACATTAACATTAACTCTACTCTGATTGCAAATATTCAAAAAATTATGACATCGTTTATTTTTTTCTAGTTCCTCTCTTGGTAACAAAACAGCCTCTCAAGCACATCACTTGACCTGCCTTAAGTCTGTACATTTATTTGTGATTCTGACTTTTCCACATTTTGCTTCCTGGGCAGTCTAAGCTTTGCTGTGTAGGATCAAAGTTAAATTACCTAGGATTTGCAAATGTATGAAGCAAATTATATCCCTAGTTAGAAAGAGGCAGATAAATTCAGCCATGTATCTATTCTGCTTGATGGTGGGGGGTGGGGAGAAGATGTTTCAACAGAGGTGCTTGTATCATAAAACGATAAAAGCAGCAGCAACAATAACAGGGAACATCCTGGTAGATTAAGTTTAATTTAACAAGATTAGAAAAGCAAATATAGCCTAGGAACTTCCAGGTTCTGACAGATGGATCCAGGTCAGAATTTCTCGTGTTGTCAAGGTAACAGACAAATTCAACCAGATGGGTCTTCTTCTGTGCTACAGAGCTTTGCTATTATGCTATTATGCTATTAAATGGAGGGGCAGGATGGAATTCTGATTTTTATTTAGGCACTCTACTGAATTAGATGCATCAGATTTCAGATGCTTTGGACTTTTAACTAATATGCTTGCCTTGACATAACTAATTCAAACTACTTCTTGCCTTTGTTTAAAGGAAAAAACCTATAAGGTATGAAATACAACAGGTGTTCTCCACTACAACAATAAATAAATTATTGTACACCTTCAGAAGTAAAGACTTCATTGGGTTTAGGGTCATGTAAGAAATAAATGCACAGCTTAGTAGAAGTTATGTAGCACCCATCATACTTTTTTTGGCTTAACATTACTTTTATCAGATTGGTCATGCTTAACTTTTTCATTTTTCACAACATTTCCATTTTAAAAGTCTAAAGATTTATACCCTGTTTCCCTGAAAATAAGACCCAACCGGAAAATAAGTCCTAGCATGATTTTTCAGGATGCTCGTAATATAAGCCCTACCCCCAAAATAAGCCCCAGTTAAGATTGTCAGCCAGATGGGTGCATTTAGTACCATATTTTCCCCAAAATAAGAGCTAGCCAGAAAATAAACCCTAATGCGTCTTTTGGAGCAAAAATTAATATAAGACCCTGTCTTATTTTTGGGGAAACACGGTAACAAATGAACATCACTAATATAACACTTCTGCAGAGACTCAAAGGACTACACAAATACACAGTATTGTTGCACATACTGTTACATGCCACTTTGGTAGTTATGAGCTGGTAAGAGACCATTTGCCACCCACTGTTAAGTTGTGCTTGGCAGTGATTTTGACAGACACCTGGAGCTACAAGTTAGGCATTCTTTAAGATATTCCAGGCTTTGTTCCAGACTTTATGCAGGTGAGTTCACTTCTAGTTTGCCCATTCAAAGCAAGACCAAGTTCTGACAGTGCTTCCACTGTGATCAGTTTTTTTTTAAAAAAATAATTATGATCCCTTCCAAGTTGCTCAAGATCCCACTGGGGGCAGGGTTAGTGGTGGTGGTTTAAGAACCCACAATTGGAGAATCCCTGAAATAGAAAATAGAAACTAATTTCCTAAAACATCTGTCCAGTGGTTTCCAATCAAGGTGCTGCAATCAACATTTGACTTTCAGGGATACAAAGGAGTTCAAAATACAAACTGTCAAAATGCAAATATTAAATTAAAAGCCTCTGGAGCTCTCTTTTAGGCATACAATAAGCATTATAGATGTACAATAAATTCAGGTTTCTTTATGGTTCGTATTGATATCTCGCCTTCTCTTCAGCAATTCAGAAGGATTTACCATATTTTTCGGAATATAAAACGCTCCGGACTATAAGACGCACCTACCTTTTTTGGGGAGGAAAACAAAATATACGCTAGTGCATGGATGTGGAAAATAATATGAAATTTTACCAGTTTGGAACTGTTTTAATTTTTTTTCTTTGCATAGATTGGTATTGTAATCAGAATCAGTAAGTTATTCAGCACGCAATCTGTTAGATGTAAAGCTTTCCCCCTCCTCTCTTTATTTTCCTTCAGGTAACATTTTAATTAAGTTAAGTGAAATGCTTTTTAAATTCCAGCTAATTGTTGATTCTAGACAGAAATTTTACAACAAAAGGACACAAAGAAAAAAATAAGACTCATAAAACACTCACAATAACTCTGCCTCTGCCTCCCAGCAATTTGCCTTGCAGCAAACAGCAAACAGCCTGCTTTAGTTTCGTTTTCAGCCTGATTAGCACAGGAAAAAAAAAATCTGCCTCCCAGCAATTTGCCTACTTGCAGTAGAGGCCCTCGCAGCAATAGGCAATGGCAATCCCTGCAGCCTGAAACAGCTGAGGGTCGGGAGGCTGATCCAACCGACAATCAACTGCTTGTACTAATCAGTGTGAAGCTGAAACAAGCTGTTTGCTGCTTGCTGCAAGGAGGTAAATTGCTGGGAGGCAGAGGCCAAAGGGTGTCGGCTAGTGGGTGGGCGGGGCTACATTCGGACTATAAGATGTACCCAGATTTTCACCCTCTTTTTTGGGGAAAAAAAGTACTTGCTCTTCCAATTTCTCCCCACAATAGCAACTTTGTGAGATAGTTTGAGGTGATGATCCGTATGATCATCCAGTGAGCTTCTGTGGCCTGTGTCTCTCCAGTCCTAATAAGATCACTACCATCCCATACTTCTGGCTTTACTGTCATGATTTATTATCAAATGGGTATCTGCCCTTGAAAAACTATTTTTCCTAATTCAAACTTGTGTGAGTGTGTGTGTGTGTGTGTGTGTGTGTGTGTGTGTGTGTGTGTGTACCATGCTTAAATAGAATAGCCATTCAAATCTAGGAATAACAGAATAACAAGAGTTGGAAGAGATCTCGGAGGTCCTATAACTCAATTTGGGAAGAAATTCTTCCATTACCGAGAAAAAAAAAACAAATTATAGTAAGCGGTCAGTGTTCAAATGAACACTGAACCTACAGCCCAAATGAAGAAGGTCAAAAGTTGCAAATCTCTTTGTCTTCCTCCTGATAAACCAATTCTCTAAAACAAATAACTGTATCCATTATTTTCCATACTGTTTGGATAAGATTAAATGGAAAGTGTTTCATTATTTTTGGAGAACTCATTCTTCCCAGAAGGTTGAAGATGAAAGGGATCACATTAAAAGCAATGAGGGCATAAAATATAAAGACACAGTGCATGGCTGAAGATAGGAATTAGAAAATAGGTGCTCCAGAAAAACAACTGGTTCTGAAATGGATAGAATATAATGCGCAACAATCTGTGATGTTGGAAAGACTTATTGCCTTAAATCAAGGAGCATCTGGCAAATCAAGGAAGAGGATTTGTTGTTTATCATCCTCGGCAAGTTATTTAATGTTAGTGGAAGAAAGCACCCTTCCATAACTATATCCATACATGTCCTCATGCCAATATTGTGTCTAATAACTCATCCATCCTTTTCCATCACAAACCACTAATGTCTCCAAATTAAGGGAATGAATGGTAAAAATGAAACAAGCTGAATAATTGATTCACGTGAGACATTAACCAAAAACAAAAACAAAAACAAGACTTCAGAAAGAGAAGCAAAACACAAAAAGGGCAAATACTTTTTCAAAACAAAATATGAACTTTTCATTGTGTGTTTGATCATAAACCCCTCAGAGTCCTTTAGGTAGTGAGGTGGGCGGTGTATAAATCTGATAAAGAAATAAATCCCTCATTTTCTGAGGGGATGGCTCAAATGGAAGGACAAGTCATCAAAAGGAAACAAACTGGATTATTCATTCATAATGGTCTGGTAAACAGACCAATAATTGACCTGCTGCAGGGACAGAGGGGAGCATGTTCAGTGCAATTTCAGAAAATATGTAATCTCTCCAATTTATTCTTTTGATTCCTCATTATCAGAAATGATGAACTATTGCCAAAGGGAGGGGGAGAAGGGAGAAAAGAAATTCAACTTACTAGGAACTCTGTTAATGGCTCTCAAAGGCCGGAGTACCCTGACTGTCCGAACAGCTGAGAAACTGACATTCTGCAAGTCCAAAGAGTATTCCAGCATGCTGCAAAATAAGGACATATGCAAATATATTATATGTATATCTCATAAATAGAGGAAACATTTCAGAATTCTGCAGGAAAAAAAACCAGATGAAGCATCCAAACCGAATATACATATACAGTGATTTTTTTTTAAAAAAAACTACAACAACCCACTATTGGATTTCTCCCCATCAAGGAATATTCCTAGAGGAATTCATTTATGAGTCATTTGCATACCAGATTTAAGTTTGTGAATCAAAGCTATTTTGAAAAGTGTTTCCTCATCTTTATTTTAGTTATTTTCTAGGTGATAAGTGAAGTTTCCCAAAGTTTATTGTACTTTGCAGAATGGAGAAATTTGTCCATGCAGCATAAAAACAATATAAACTAACTAAAGCTTTCAAATTTGGATTTTGTTTCCAACATATGGGAACTATCCAAAAGTGATCCAAGGTATAGGATCTACATTTTGGGGCCTATCTTGGAGCAAGATATTCGTAGAAATATGAATTATCCCATGAAACCATGTTTACATAAGTGCTATTTGCTGTCAGCCTGAAGACTCTTTTTAAAGCAATAATTTGGGGAAATTCTTTCATTACTCAGTTTGCATTCATCTGCACTTCTATTCAAAATTCCACTGTCCAAACAATTTAGTTTCTTTCTTTGCTTCAGATCCTTTTCCTGGCTTCTCATTCCCTTCTCCATCTGGTGTTCTGTCTTCTCTACAAAGTGATTCACAGTTTTCCAACTTTTAGCTTTTGTTTGTGCTTATTACTTCTTTCTTTGTGACTTCCTTTCTTTCCACAAAACAAAAATCTCTGCTCGACTCAACACTCCTTTCATTTAGTTTTCTGGTTCTAGAAAACACCCATCCTTGGATGTGTAGGAGATGCTCTTTCTCTCCCTTTCCTCAAACAGAATGGGGCAACTTGCCATGGCCAACTCCCCATAGCCAACTCCTCATAGCCAACTTGCTGCAGTCAACTCTCTACAGCCAACTCGCCACAACTTGTCACAGGACAAGTCCACAAATACAAAAGTTAAATTAATTTCAACAGAATAATGATAAAACAAATAAAGTCAATTCAGAAATACAAGGCTTACAATAATTTTGATGAAAACCTGGTCACCAATAATAAAAGTAGCTGAATGAAATTATTAATAGAGCTTTGAATTGTCCCATAGCAAGTTGGCAGTAGTGAGTTGTCCCATTGGGATTTGACTGTGGCAAGTTGGCTACAGCGAGTTGGCTGCAGTGAGTTGTCCTAAACCTTCCTCAAATCCATTCTCATAGTCCCTCAAAGAACGTATCTAATAGTTCACTTTACAGACCATACAGTCCTTCATTTGCCTCCATTCCTTCCTCCCACTCTCTAATTCCTGTGATAGGGCCCACTCTCTGTCTTAAAAGGCTGTACTAAAGCTATAAAGCTCCAAGTACACTGATAATACAGAATAAAATAGCAAGAACATCATTTATATTTTGCAATTGCTCTGAAAGTTCCAGGCATCCCACAGGGAGGTCTTTCCAAATTTTATTCAAAACGAAGTTACTAGTCCAAAGACATGAATTCCATGGCTGAGGGTAGACTTACACCTGTATCCTCACAGTACTAATCTAGCACTTCGATCATTTTCCAGGTTCCATTATTCTTTTTCAAGTCTCTTGGAAAGCTAAGAACCGAGAACCAAGAACTTCTGCATCACCATGAAGAGTGTCCGGATTCAAAGAAAGAAGATACTTAGGGAGACTATTCCTTCCTTTCTCCTTTTTGAATTCAGCAGCCACCCATCTGTCTGTCTACATTAGCAACAAGTATTCAAGGTTCTATAATAAGTAGGATAAGCTATGATCAGATTACATTTCATTGGAAAAGCTGTTCAGATGTAATTGCTAGTATTTTTTCCTGGTGCTCCAGTAAGGAAAATGGTTTCTGAAATAACTTACAAATCACATGCACACTTGTACCGTACTTTAGATATGATGGTGTATAATTTTTCTTACTGCTACGTAAGTGAAAAAATAATTTATGGTGCAGCCTTGAAGAACAGCTAAACACTTTCACGTCATGATTCTGGAAGATGCCACATGACATAATCTCTCTGTTACATCGTGAAATGTATTCAAAAACTCCATATAATTTACCATGTCTCCTTTGCTCAAGCACAGTTCCTGCTATTTGGGAAGCACATTTTAAAAGTTATTTAAAGATAGAGCTGCGCAATTAAATTTAATAGTAGTTCTGAATCATTGCAATGGAGAAATGGATCTCACCACTAGGGACTGCCCTGAGATGGTCTGATACTTCCAGCTAGCAGAGCCAGCTAACAGGTTGATGGAAACTGCAGCCTTCTAATATCTGAAATGCTGAAGCTGTATTTTTCTAATGCAGACAGTTCCCAAATCCTGCTTTAAATATTCAGCCAATAATGTATGCGCTATTAAAAAGTAAAGCTACAAATACAACTAGGACAGAGCCACTAGATTAAAGCTACCATAGCCTACTGCAAAAGCATCTGCAAAAGTTCCATGTTTAATCTCCAGTTCCTCCAAGTAGAGCTAAGCAGGGCTCCTGAAGAGCTGCTGCCTGTCTGTAGTGCTGAAATAGATAGGCAAATAGCATGACTTGAAATAATGCAGCTTCCTATATTTTTCTTTAACAGCCCAGTAAACCTCAGTCAAGCTCCAGGAAACTGAGAATCTTGCCATGACAAGGACTTTGCAGAAGTCCTAAAGGTGCTTTTTTCAAGAGGCAACTGGACTTTCTTTGAAAATGTTTCATTTCTCATCCAAGAAGCTTCTTCAGCTCTTGGATGAGAAGCAAAACATCTTAGAAGAAAAACCGGAAAGTCCAGTTGCCTCTTGAAAAAAAGCATCTTTGAGACAACCATGACTTAGATGACTGAGAATTTGCATATATGACTTTGCAGAAGGGAGGTTGAAAGGAGATCATCAGAAAGCCACAGGACAGTCACCACTCAGGGCTCATCAATGTCCCATTTCTATGTGTTATCTCACCAAGCACATACCAGTGCTTGATGAGGAACAGCAACATAATTTGGAAGGATAAAAAAAAATTCATAGCATGGCAAACATTATAGCATTATAGGATAAGAAACATGTTACTCTATGGCAGCCCCAAATCGCCAGGAGTTTAGTAACATCTTTTCTAAATAACGAATTTTATTACGAGGCATATGTTTTTGTGAGGACAGTTTATTTCATCAAGTGCAGTGGAGTGGCTAGATGGATTTAAATTGGGATATGATGTTGATGTGCCTTTGAGTTAGCCTTGACTCCTAGGGACTGTCTGGACTAATCCCTGCAGGTTCCCGCCACCTCTTGGCAAGATTTTGGAAGAGCCAGCTCAGTATAGTGATTAAGGCATCAAGCTTAATCAAAAAAGAGCCTTGGTGGCACAGCAGACTAAAGCACTGTTAAGTAACATCAGCTGCCTGCAATTACTGCAAGTTCAAATCTCACCAGGCTCAAGGTTGACTCAACCTTCCATCCTTTCGAGGTAGGTAAAATGAGGACCCGGTTTGCGAGGGCAATAAGCTGACTTTGTATAAAAAAAGAACACCGCTTGTGGGGGGGGCAAAGCCCTACTAAGCAGGTATATACAAAAGTATGAAGGCTATTGCTTAATGCATTGTAAGCCGCCCTGAGTCTCCAGAAAACGGCAGCATATAAATCGAACCAATAAATAAATAAATAAGCTAGAAACCCAGAAAGTGCTGAGTTCTATTCCCTGCTTAGGCACAAAGCCAACTGGGTGACATTGGGTCATTCTCTCTCTCTCAATCCCAGGAAGGAGGCAATGGCAACCACTTCCGAAATCTTGCCAAGAAAACTCTTAAAGCATCACTAAAAAGTTGCCCACAAACGCAAATTAGAACAGTTCACTTTGTGCTGACTGGAAGCTACTTAGGGCATGTGAATAAAAATTGCTGTAAAGAGAAGGAATCCAGAAGAGGGCTTGATGCCTACGCTGATGAAAAGGTTGCCATTATTCTGTAGTCCTGTAACCCCCAATTCTTCCTGCAGTTGCCTCTGGCAATGGGCAAAGATGTTCCCCCTGCCCAAAAAAGATCTCACATCCCTAAAAGGAGAGCAAAAAGATTTGAAATGACAGTGGCATTGGGGGACTTTTTAAAAACTCTACTTGCAATCCCCATTCTTGATTATTCCAATACTTATTTATAATGTTATATTTAACACAACAAAGCCTGTAGTACAGTGGACTAAAGCACACTGTTATTAACATCTGCTGCTTGCAATTACTGCAAGTTCAAATCTCACCAGGCTCAAGGTTGACTCAGCCTTCCATCCTTTCAAAGGTAGGTGAAATGAGGACCCAGATTGTGTGGGCAATAAACTGACTTTGTATAAATATATAAAAGTATGAAAGCTATTGCTTAACGCATTGTTAGCCTCCCTGAGTCTCCGGAGAAGGGCGACATATAAATTAAAGCAAAAAAAACAACAACATTGTTTTTCAATTATTAATAGTATATACATGCATTTTTCAGAATGAGAAGATGCATCAAGGTTACAAAGCCTAAAGGACTAAAGGCCCTTTGACAAATACTGAGCACCTCCACTAGCTGGAATTCCCGTGACCATGGTGTCGTGCACACACGCTGCCCAAGGCAGTGTAGTCACTCTACACTGATGAAAGTGGGAGAGGTTATTACTGAGTATACATGGACTTGTTTTGTGTGAATTAGCCACAAGATGGCTCCCTGAGCTGAAGTATCATGTATGCCCTGGTAGGGTGTAAGTGATCAAATGGGAAGAAATTGGATTGGAATCTAAGCCTAGCCCTGATTTATTCCTTCAAAGGGGTTTGGATGCAGGCCCACGGACCTCCTTTTCTATTGGGATGGCGGTGCGGGAGATGCTTGGAAAAGACCAGTTTAAACCATCATGAACATAAGGCTGGAGCTTTATGTATGGATTAGAAATTATATACTTTCCTTTGAGCAGCAGGCTCTCAGCAATCTATTTTCTAAGGATAGGAAGAAAAATATATATGTATATTTAATTTCTGGTGTATGTTTTGGCCACCCTATCTAGAAAAGTCTTTACTACAACCCAGTGTTTCTAGAGAGTACAATCAAATGCACTGAATTGTGAATAAGATTTACCAAACACAAGAGGTTAAGCTCTAAGTACAGGTAGCCTATCAGCATCTGTTTTATATCCCACCTGTCCAGCTCAATGGTTTCTATACTGACTGGCAGAGGCTGCTCAGAGGCTCAGACAAGACTGTTTTCCAGCTCAGTCCTGAATCCAGGAGAACATTGAGCTATGCTAGGCTGTGATGTGCCCTTCTAGAATTAATATGTGCTTCAGATTTTCCCTTCTATAAACAACCTTTATATATATTTGGAATCAATGTTACATTGAACAATCCTCTATACAACATAAAGTATCATATTAGAATATTTTGTTTTGGACACTGTATTTTAAAGCTAATTATATACATCTCCAAATACAAATGAAATTCCATAATCTCCTACTGCTTCACTCAATGTTCTAGTGAACAGCAGATATGAGATAAAATGAAACCGTGACTCTACTGTTATTCAGGCACACACCTTTAGACATTAGAAGCACAGGATGGGATTGAAAAGCAGAAAGCAAGGGACATCAATCTCTACACAATTGCTCCTTTTGCTGAAATATCCAGTATTAACCAGTCTTTTACTGAACCTTCTAATGTTAACTAGCACTAAGGTCTGGAGTCATGTGGACTGCTGAACTGATGATTCATAGCTAAATGAACAGACACCACAAAATCACTTGTCACAATTAATAGAGTCATATTAAGAATCAGAATGGATAACGTGAACAGATTAGTAATGGTTCAGTTACATTTGGGCCCATCGTCGTCTGAGAAACTGAGTTACAATTGTTACACATACAGGAAGTATATACAGCTTTCCAGTATGCTTGTTTGCTCACTTTTTCCTCTCATTTGTTGCACATCTCATCAAGCAGTGGGCTGGCTCAAACTCATTGGCTTGTACTGAAGAACAGAGTTCCATATCAGAAAAACGAATGCACTTATGCAATTTGCATGCAAAATTGATGCAACTCCCATTGTACTCTGGGTAACTGGTATGTACAAATATTTGTACGTACAATTAACCAGCCACAAGACACATGAAGCCTGATGCACCAAAAACTTTATTACCTGATTCCAGCATTCCATAATTCTTTATTTTCAATCGAGTCTCTTTTGGCTAATACGTTTAAAATACGTCCCCATTACTAGAACACCAATCACTGAAAAGAGTGAGTGATGAGCAAAGAGGGGAAAAGGAAGAGATGAAACAGATGACATGGACAAGGAGGTGCAGGGAGAAGGTCAGAAACATTGCTATTGCTTTTGGGGCATGGCAAATGAGATACTGATGGTTGCTTAACTTCAGATGTTCTTGGAGACTGTCATCATAGAATCATACAATTGAGGAGTTGGACTACAAAAATCATCTGATTAAATCTTCAATAATGTCCAGGAAAACCAATGTAACCATTCTCAAGAGGTGGTTGTCCAGTCCTTTCTTTAAAAAACTCCCAAGTTA
Source organism: Pituophis catenifer annectens (assembly GCF_029215685.1). Classification (NCBI taxonomy): domain Eukaryota; kingdom Metazoa; phylum Chordata; class Lepidosauria; order Squamata; family Colubridae; genus Pituophis; species Pituophis catenifer. The sequence goes on along the minus strand of NW_027256882.1, from coordinate 135,291,142 downwards.
GAGAACTTGCAGTGTCAAGAGAAAGACTTACAATTAGGTCCCAAAGGCACTTCTCTTCTTGGATGAGAAGTGAAACAACTTAGCAAAGAAAAGCCAGAAAGTCCAGTTGCCTCTTGAAAAAGCACCTTTGGGACAACCATGACCTGGATGACTGAGAATCTCCATAGACTCTTACAATTAGGATCTTTTTCTTTATTTTAAGAAAATAAAGAAAGTATGTAGCTGAAACCTATAGCCATTACTACTAAATATATTTAATCAATGTATTAGCCATCTCAATTAGCAAAGCAACAAAAATAAAATAGATTAAAAACAAACAAAAAAAACCCTGATCTAACAGTAAGAAAGAAATTAGCTAAATATCTCCTACGTACGTTCCAGTCTGGTTACTGGGTGAGCCTTGGTCACCATGATGGATTACCTTAATGAGGCCAGAAGGAATGCGAGTCTGGGACTCTTACTTGATCTCTCAGCGACTTTTAATATTGTTGATTGTGGCTTCCTTTGAACTGAATTTGGTATTGGAGGCCCTATTATGTGATTCCACCATTTTCAGTAAGGTAGAGTCTAAAGAATAGCATTAGGTTAGTTCCCTGACAATCTTGCACAACTCTTTTAACAGTAACCGAGTTGGAAGGGACCTTGGAGGTCATCTAGTCCAACCCCCTGCTCACGCAGGAGACCTGTACTAGAGATTTGAACTACCCGAACTGCCGACCTTTCTCATCGACAAGCTCAGTGTCTTAGCCACTGAGCCGCCCAGTCAATGCACCATCTTGTCTACAATGCTGTTTAAAATCTGTATTCAGCTGTTGGGTCTGTTTATTATGGAATTTAGAAAGAACTTTCATCAGTATAAAAAATACTCAGGTTATGACAGCAATTAGATTATGACCACTAAGCAATGTGGTCTTAAAGCATGACATCAAGTAACTGCATAACTTAGTGATGGCCATCTCAACGGTGCCTGCTGCCAACATTAAGTGAGGATCACAGGTCATTAAACAAGGACCTCATGTGATCAGAACTGCAAGCATCTTGCAGGCATCCAACAAGCAAAGTCAATGAACACAGATCATGAATGTGTTTTATGAAAATCACTCAGACAGATTATCCTCCCACTTCCAATTCACATGGCAATAAAAAAGGGAGAAGGGGAAGAACATCGATACTTGCAAGACTTTATTACCATATCTATTCTAAGAAAAGTAGCTTTAGATCTACATAATGTCTGCTCTTAGTATGGTCTGCTTTATAGTGCTGACACAATTATCAGCTTTGACTGATATGTTAATTGCATTCATTCCTGAGCAGGAATACCTCCGCCATAATGATTCATTTAAATATTGTTCTACAAAGCCCTAAACAAATTAAGATTATTTCAATTATATTATATGTATTTCCCAAGCACCAATGTTCTTTGAGAAATGTCCTGCTCCATCTTTTAGTCTCAAAGAGGTCATATCTGTCCTGCCCATCTCATTTCCTCTCCAAGGTCCAAAGGCTCTCCAAAGTCTTCTGTTTAGACTGGACTCTCCTGGGCATTAACTCCCTTTAATATCCACCTTTTTAAAGGGCTGTTTTTAATTGTTTTTCATTGGACTTGCAAACCACTATGAGATTCTTTCCAATGAGAAATTGTATAAAAAGAGTTCAAACGTAATTTGTCACAAAAATGGAAAAAGTTCAAAGCTCATGGAAAGTGCAACATTTGTACCATATCGTTCTTATTTTGAAAGGCTACACCTGATTAATAAGTTTAGGTCATTATTGGGACTCAGCGTGTATCTTCATCAAAACAAAGGAAAGAATTTGGCCCTTTTTAGGATGCTTTGACTGCAGATTTTCAGCTATCATCATGCTAACAAAATGTAACAAAACTGAATAAAATTTAATTACCCAATTGGGGGAGGTTCTAGAGCTACAGATCACCCGTGTTTACTTTAAAAATTTTGCTTTACTTTTTTTTTTAAAGAGTAAATTGGTACAGGACTAGAAATTGCAACTAATTTTATGAATGGCCTGATGAAGAACCATTTTTATCCTGGGTTCAGAGAGGTTTGAAATGGTTATAGCAATCACAACATGACTGACACTTTTACGTATACTACCATTGGATTTCTTTTTGATGCAACAGAACTTTGTACCAGCTGTTTTTCAGATCTATTTCTTTTGGACAAACTTTCTTCATTAATATGTCTGCTAAATAACTCCTCTGCATATTCTGTAATTTGTGTGCTAGCGTGTCCATGTGTAACAAGGTATAACAGAAACACTCAGATTACTGGGCGATAATTACCTCATAGAACTCCTCTAGGATATACTGAAGATTGCTCTACACAGCTAATAGTGGGCAAATTGTTGTTAAAGTATCTTGTCCAATTTGTATGATTTTAAATCTGATCTCCAGTAAGAAATACTTAGCTACTACCCAGAATGTAGTTGGAAAGGAACTACTGCTTTGTGCCTTCATTCAATCACTTACCCAGAACATATTCTTTCTTCTATGACTATGTGTATCTATGAGTGGGTCTTTTTTCATGAGAAGGCATAAAATCAGTATTGCTTGCAGAAGCAATGTTTAACACTGCAGACAGGCATTTCATCAGAATGTATCATAACTGTACCAAAATTTAGATGAACCTTTCTTTCCTTAATTCTTGTATCCTGTGACAAGCATATTTGTCCTATATATCTCAGCTTCTTACGTTTTGAAATGCTTCATTCTTTGGGTGACAAAGTATGCCGCCAAATCCCTGGTTAACCTTCAATGACCCTTTCAATATTAATTTTCAAGAATGACCATTGAAATAATGACCAATAATTACATGAGTCATTAAAACAACTCATTTCTATGTCCAGCCCTGTTCTAGGGAGAGCTGCAGTTTTAGAAAGATGTGATAACAGGCTGATGTTCCTTTTCGACTCCAATAAGCTCAACCGTTAAGCGGGAGGACAAACATAAAAAAGTACTTTGGGGCAGAGTGTTAAGACGTGCGTCATATAATCACAGTGAATCCTTGAAATTTAGCAGGGCAAAATGTAAAGGTAAGGCCTTGTCCAGGAGATTTGTGTAGAAGGAACCAGATATCCTTTATAAGGATGAACAGAACATCATACTAGTCGAAAAGGACTGCCCTAACCCTAAGCCAGACCTACCAGAGGCCATTGTTGAAGCAATTTACTACCCCATTAAAAATGAGATAGATACAGGAGTGGGCTGCTGGGGGTTCGCAGGGGTTTGGGAGAACTCTAGCTAAGATTCTGTGCAGTTTAGAGAACCCCCAAATCCCACTCCTAGCTGGCCCCACCCACCCCTCCCCTCCCCTCCCCAGAGTCCCCACGTGGCCCGTTTTGGATGCATGTAAGTGCAGGGTGCGTGCAGAGGCTCAGGGAGGGTGAAAAACGGGCCTACCGGAAGTTCAGCCTCCGGAGCCTGGGGAGGGCTGATTTTCCCCTCCTGGAGACTCGAGTAAAGCCTCCGGAGCCCGGGGAGGGCAAAAACATTGCCTATGCTGTGGTGCAGGAGGCTGACTAGGTCACGCCCACCATGGCCACAGCCACCCAGCAACTGGGCAGAGAACCCGTTGCTAAAATTTTTGAAGTCCACTCCTGAATAGATAGATAGATAGATAGATAGACAGATAGACCGACAGACAGACAGACAGGCAGACAGACAGACAGACAGATAGATATAAAGACAGACAAAAGTTAATTTTTCCCCAATAACTGCAGAAAGGAAAGCTATATAAAGTCATGAAGGAAAAAAGGGACATATATTCCTCAGCAACGAAACTTCAATGAAAGTCTATGAGCTTGGGGAGCAGGAGAGAAAAAGGATATTTAATTTCATATTGAAAATGTTAATCTTTGCAAGCTGGATTGCTTTGAATTGGGTCCCAAAGAGAATAGGGCAGACCTTCAGTGAGAGAGAAATGGTTCATAACAAATGCTGACGTGGCTTTTTATCCTGAATTTCTGGTTAAATTCCAAAGTAGTGGGACTTTTAAAAGAGAAAGACTACCCATGTGCTCAAAGGCATGAAGAATCATTACTTATTGTTATGTAACTAGCATAACATTGCTTAGGGCAATATTATACTGTTCCATCAAGATAATTCGCATTAAATTTTTTCCAACAATCTAAAGAGGCTCTGCTTCTCCCAGCAGAAGTGTGGAAGTAGCCCTGTCTCTCAAAGATTCAGCATGGCTCTTTCAAAGCATCATCAAAGCAGGAGTCTCCAACCATGGCAACTTTAAGCCTGGTGGACTTCAACTCCCAGAATTCCACAGCCAGCTTTGTTGTCTGGGGAATTCTGGGAGTTTGAAGTCTGCCAAGGCTTAAAGTTGCCAAGGTTGGAGATCCCTGATCTAAAGCACATCAAGATAGTAGTAATGTCTTCTCTGCAGGCACACATATGCTTCAAAAGACATGCCCATTAAGAGCCACCACACAGCAAGTTCTGAGAGCAAATCTGTTAAATAGTCCATCAATATTTCATCATATATGTTATTTCAAACCAGCCTACCCTTCCATAATATCTGCCTGAAGCAAGCAACCGTTTTAGAATTTCAGCCAGCAGGGTGGTTAAAATGCTGGATTAGCAGCAGGGAAAACCAAGTTCAGTCTACTTTCAGTCATGGAAGCTTACAGATTGACTTTGGGCCACTCACATTCTCTTAGGCCAATTTACCTCATGTAGGGAAAATACTGAAAGGGGTAGTGGTATTCACATTGTTTTGAGTTCCTAGAGGAAAATGGGGATAAATCTAATGAATGAATAAATATTTGGAACGTTAGGGATGTCTACTGAGTCCTAAAATGACTGCCACAGTGAGGCCTTACCCCATCACAAAAATCACACGGACCACCCTGAAAAAGCCTCCATTTGTCCCTCTGGCATTATAGGATCTTCTCTACCACCTCCAAGCTCACATTCCTAAGAGTTTCTTTTTCTTTTCTTTTAAATTAAAGTTAGATAGGGGAAGGAGCTAAATGGCACTAAGGGAAATGTCTGCATTTTATTTTTGCAGTATTATATTTGTTGTTTTAATTGGTTCTGCAGAATGCTTTAATTGCTGGTTTTATTGTACGCCACCCAGAATGGCTTTGTGTGAGATGGGTGGCCATAGAAATTGAACAAATAAAAATAAATAAATAAACATGTCTAAATCTGCCAGTATATTGAAAAATACATTGCCTATCTATGATACAACTCTTCTTATATATATATAAGTATATATATATATTTGCACAAAACAAAGGTAGAATGAATGACGGTGAACTCCAGACTAATTATTCTTACGTGTCTTTGCTTTAATAATGGAGCAGGGAGAATGGCTTCTAGTCCTTCAAACATATATATGAAGAAAATAGAAATAGTTCCAAAAATATGAAGCAGAAGAAAGCAAAAAAAAAAAAAAAGAGGAAAAAGTCTCTAAATTCTGGAGAAAGCCACTTAAACCATATGGTATAATGACTACTTTGAAAGCTTCAGTACTTTTTTCCTTGCTCCGAATTCCCTCCTGACTTCGTTTTCCAATATTGCGTGTGTATCTAGACCACACCATACTCTCTATCCTAACCAACTGGTTGCTCATTGAAATTTTCAACTATGGCTAGCAAGTGGCATATGCTTTCCTACTGCAAGTTAAACTCCCTCTGCAGTGTAAACCAAGGATCAGCTCATGGAAGATCTTGTCCAGACTGGCCTCTGAAAGGCATGTTCGGAAGGGAGTTTCAACACATCTGAATAGGCCCCCAAAGCCTGGCATGAACAAAGCGCTGCAGATGTTATTAGACTGTGCTAAATTGGCCAAGCAAAAGCCTAGGAGGGAAGCCTCGGCTAGGTTTCAATTCAGCAAGCTTCACACATGTTCAGAATTACATGCTGTCTTCTTTGCACGCGACTCTCAGAATGTGCTGGTGAGAAAAGGGGCAATGCAGCCTAGATAGCAGAGAGGAATCTGGATGCACAAAATAATGCTCTACATTCCCCAGAGTCCCCCCATGGGTAAGGCAAGATTGTTAAATGGGATTCTCATAGTTACCATGATGTAATAACCGAGCCCTTGGGGTGGGTAATGTGAGACTGAATTGTTAGTCCTGTTGCACATATTTGATTTATGTCCAATAGTTGAAATACAAAATCATCTCTGAATGACTACCATTTAATTGAGTTTGGGCTCAGCAGAAGTAGATTCTTTCCCAAATTCTGATCAATGTTTGCTGTGCTAAACAAACAATTTAAAAGGGATGTTAAAATGCACTTTCATTTGTTGGTGGATATTCCGACCATCTGTTAGCCAACTGTAATGGTATGTGAGAATGACCTTGGAAGACAGGAGGAAGAGATACAGGGTAGACAATCATGTCAAAGGTAACTGAGCTTACAGAAGGTAAGGGGATGTGGGAAGTGTTTCAGAATGATTCTTCCCAAGTTTTCTGGAGAATAACAAGAGAAATATTTGCAGTGTTGCAAGGTTCTGTTAATCTAACCATATAATACAGAGTTAGTACTAATAGTTGTGCTTCTGGACTGACTACCTCAAAGAGCTAATACCAACAGATGAAGATGTGATTTTTGAGAGAGAGAGGGGAGGGAGGAAGGGAGGAAGGGAGAGAAAAATCATTATCCTATGCTAGTGTTTCTCAACCTAGGAGACTTTAAGATGTGTGGACTTCAACTCTCAGAATTCCTCAGCCAGCCGGCTGGGGATTCTAGGGTTTTTAAATCCACACATCTTAAAGTTAGCAACTTTGAAAAACTTTACTCTAGAATGGGCCAGATGGAGTTAGTCGGGGGGGGGGATGTAGACCTCCCTCTCTTGAAAAACAGGGAGGAGACAAGAATATGGCTGCCCTTGATCTGGTGTCCACCTGAAGACTTGAATTTCACTTTGCAGAACAGTCAGCTCTGTAATTTGGGAATGACAAGTCATCACATTAGGATCATCTTTTTCAAAAGTACTAAGAATAAATTCCCTCTTCACAAACTCATAAACAAATGTAAGATGTATTTAGGGACTTGGGTTTATTCTTATACTTCCACTTTGACAATCAGCTGTATAGGACTTCAGTTATTTACACAGGTGTCAAATTCACATTTTGTACCTGTAAGGATTTAACTAAATTTGAATTACACTCTAATGCAAGAAGAATCACAGGTCTTAAACTTGGACTTGACCATACTGTGATTTATGGTAATATCCAGAGTCCTTAGGAAGAGTAGGGAAATAGGGAAAGTAATACCAGATTATCTGCTGTCACTGACAGTCCTTGGGCAGCTAAGAAGACTGTCCTGGGTTCAAAATCCACATTTACCTAACAGGAAATCTGAAACCTTCTTTGTTTAACTGAGTCCTATAACGAAACTCTGAGAAGCATGCTTGAGATCCCAAAGAAGCATCCTCAAGCAGTCTCAGAGTTCACCACTGCTACCAACATCACTGCTGGATCACCTTCTCTGATACTCCACTGATGAAATCTGCATGACTATAATTATCTATATAACCGCAAAGTTAAATTATGATTATTCCTTGACCTTGATGTAGTCCCCTTCTTAGCAAATCCTGTCCAAAGTTCATTGTAACTAGTAAAAATAATAGAGATTGAATTGCCTGCCAAGGGCTTCCTCAAATCAGCAGCCAACGTAGATTTTTATATCATACACCAGTCTTCTCCAACCTGGTAGCCTCCAGGTTGTGGAGACAGCAAGTCCCAGAATCCCAGCTGTATTTCTGCCAGGCTGGCTATAGCTTCAATACTTCTGGATAGCATCAAGTTAGAGAAAGCTTCCAGATGTTGGAGAGCTGGAATAATGGAGCTGGCTAAGCTACTACTAGACCTTATATACTACAATGGATTATAAATTTGAACAGAGATTTCTTCACACCCAGACCCACATATGAGTCCATGTGGCTGTAAACAAGTCTCATTTGACTTAATCTTCCTCTCTAAAGGAAAGATACACAACTCTGTGGGTAGCTATGGGTCACAATAATCCATTTGAAGACAAGCTGGGTATTTTAAAAAGTTACAAAACATTTAATTTATACGAAACCAACATTTTGTTTCAATTAAAACAATTTACAGCTAATATGATTACTGCATCCCCATATATTTTATAGTTCTTTTTTTCTGCCACATGAAACACAACTGGGGTTGAGGGGATTGGGAACACCATCTCAGGAATCCTTGCAACCATGATTTAGTGCCTCATACATGTGTTTGCACTGCTTTGAACTCTATAGCTTAAATTAAAGAAAGGTTAATAGAAGAAGAAGAAGAAGAAGAAGAAGAAGAAGAAGAAGAAGAAGAAGAGGAAGAGGAAGAGGAAGAGGAAGAGGAAGAGGAAGAGGAAGAGGAAGAGGAAGAAGAAGAAGAAGAAGAAGAAGAAGAAGAAGAAGAACAGCAACAGCAACAGCAGCAACAACAACAGCAACAGCAACAGCAACAGCAACAGCAACAACAACAGGAGGATCTTACAAGAACCCATCGTCCCTCTAAAAAAATTGCTTCTACCAGTATGATGAGCTTTTGCTGCTGACTTTCTAACCCGAAAAATGTGGCCATTGCGGTTTATTTCTCAAACCCTTTAGTCCATTTCAGGAAATTCCAGTTAATTATACACAAAAGGGTGTGTGTGGGAGTAGGGGCAGAAGTCTAAGAGACTCGAGGCATTCTTCGTCAATAGGAAGGTGAAGAGAGAGAGAGAGCCTCCAAGCCCTTTATGTGTCAAGGAAATTTAACCCTCTTTGGCTGAAGGCCAGGAACGTTTCATGTGGATTGGAAACCTCAGCCAGGAGATTCTCGGGTGCTAGAAAGAACCATTAATTTAAACCAGGTGCCTCTGGAAGAAAAAAAAAACACTTCATGAAAGGCAAAAACTTGGTCGCGTTCCCTCAAAACAAAAGGGCAATCACGCACATTTTGACTGAAATATCCCCTTTTTGGAATGCAGCCTTCATGCTTTAAACAAACTCGCTGAAACCTCATCCATTTGGACAATCGGCATGAAACTGAGACTACCCATATTTCTGGAGCTGGAGCAAATGCTTGAGGAGGATGCCAGCTATGTCCGCCCAAAGTTGCAGAGGCCTTACAGTATGGAAAGCAGCACACAGGCTGGCAGGGAACAAAGGAAAGTGGGGTTTGTGGCTGTCAGCCTTCACAGTGGCCTTCCTTGGTTGCTGCTGTCTGCAAAAGTTAACCCTGTGAGTGCCATGGGAAGCAAGGAGGCCCACGGAAGATGGCAAGGAACGTTCTTCATACTGTCCATTTGCTGGCTGCAAGGGGCACAATGGGGACAAAGAGGTTTTGGGGACACCTGTTGCTACTGTCACACCTTTGCCTACAATCCTTATTCACTTCCTCTTTTAGACTGGGATAATAGAGAATGGCTGCCCAGGGATGATGCTCCCTACATACAAAGTCCTGGAGATTTAAGAATACACAAGATAGTCTCTGAATAGCAAAAAGGATTACTCTGTGAGGGGTCCTTGGTGTTCTCTGAGTTTGGTTATTTTCTTGCAGACATTTCATTCCCTAAACTAAGTAACATCACCAGTACTATACAGTACAGTAATGAAATGTCTACAAGAAAACAACCAAGCTTAGAGAGCACCAAGGACCCCCGCCCCATTTCAACCCTGAGCTACAAATATTCTCTTTCACTGGCATCGTTCTGTATTTTAATGAGGTTGGCCCCATGTGCTTTCCTGCAGAAAATTCAAGATTAACTCTAGGTCATTAGAAACACTGCACAGATCTCTGGCCTGTCCTTTACAGCATAACTGTATGCTGTAACATACAGCATCCTCTGACCGGCAGCAAGTTTGGGGGAATCTCCCTTCCATTGCTACTTGGAATCACATCTGGAGCTTTATGTTGGTAAATCAAGTCCTTAGTCACCAAATAATGTCCTTTCCCAAGTAAACATCATGGAGCACAAATCATTGGAAAATCCTCTACCGTAACCCAAAGGAACAGTAATGATGAATTGCAACTGATTAGTTTAATGGCCCTCAACCTTTTGGGCTCCAGGGACTGATTCCGTGGATAGAGGTTTTTCCGCGGACCGGAGGGTGCATGGTTTCACGTGCTGCCTGAATCCCGCGGTTGGGGCAGTGCTTGTTTACGCGGCCTGGTTGCTGGCATGCTGTGGACCAGTGCTGGTCCATGGACTGGGGGTTGGGGACCCTTGGATTAGATGAATGAGACCTCCCCATTTGGAGGGCTTTGACATTTTAAGGGGTGCTTAAAAAGTACTTAAATGCTTAAAGCATTCCCTTCATTCCTTGTCAGAATGGGTCTGGTCCATCCACTTTTGGAAGGCAGCTCCAAACATGGCACACAAAATCTGCCCCTGAGCTAACAAACATGGGCTCCTGCCTGATCCTTTTGGTCTTAAACAAGTAGGGCTAAACTGGACATCCAGACCTTCTGACTCTCTCTGTCTCCTAATACATCTGCCTCTGCAGTTTGCCAAGGTTATTTTTTTTAAATGTTTCCATAGATATGTGGATCATTACAGGAGGAACAGAACATGTGCCATACATTAAAAACAACATCTTTTCATTTATATTCTCTGCAGGTTAAAAAAATACTTCTGGAGAAAGATATGAGTATAGCATAGAAGGAAACTGATCTGGTGCAAAGTTAGAGCTCTCCTGGTTTCCCTAACAATGTCCTCATCTTCCATCTTCCACCTCCCCATGTCCATATCTGCATCTCCTGAGTCTTTTGCATCAAAAGGAGAGGAGAACGACTCCGAGGCCACTTGTGCAGGAGCCCCTGAAAATTCCAACTTTGCACACCAGAAATAACAGAACACAGCAACTCTTGGCTGGGATTTATAAAACACTCCATAAATCTCCAATGAGATTATTTATAGTGCCTTTAATGTCTTTCAGTAGCTGAAAGAAAGTACTCCAAATGCCGGGGAAATGTTCGCTGACATCTATCATGTAATTCTGAATGGGGCAAAATAAATAATAGGCCTCTGTCGCATTTTTGCTCTTTGTATGTATGGCATAATTGGCGTGTATGAGGATTGCAGTGCTGAGAATTTTCAGCCGAGGCTGCCATTGGTTGCACTCTGGGAATTGCAGTTCCCAACACATCTGGAGGGGCCCTGGGAGAGAAAGGTTGCCAGAATAAAGCTAGAAACATTAAAAAGTAGAACTAAGCAACTGAAACTCTATACAATTTGCGCTAGGAACAATATTATGCTAAAACTTTCTACATTTGTTCTGTTTAGCTACATGTAATAACTAAGAAATATGAACACGATAATCTATTTCTCAGCTGTTTTCAGCAGAAAATTGCTTTTTGTTTGAGAATTAATTTCTGACTTACCCAGCTAAAACTATAAAAAAATCCAGGCGATTCCACGTGTCTCCCAGGTAGCACTTCTTCCCAAAAATCCCCAAGGCAATCATCTTGATTATCATTTCCACCGCAAAGAAGGCAAAGATAAAATCATCAAAACTCTGGAAGATAAAGAAGCAGAATCTGTGACAAAAATCTGAGCTGGTGGCAGTTCATTTTTCAAGAAATCTGATCCAATCTGTTCTAAGGCCATCCTCCATCACAATCTTATAATGCTTCTGAAGGCAACTCTTCCCACATTTCTAAATGCAAAAGAATGATGGGCAAGGAAATTATTTTATCCCCAGAAGTGGGATGAAAGTGCACAGCTATATGAACTGGATGTTTCCTCACCTCCAGTGCCAAAGTGAGTGAAGAAAGCCTACTCAAGTTGGCTATGAGTCTCCAACCACAACCAGATTTATTTAGGTAAGAAGCCAAAATCTGAACAAACTAGACTATGAATTACCCTCATATGACAGATTGTTTGTCCCACTTTGTGTCAAAAACAACTCCCCTATATTTTAACAGTGGGAATCGGTGGTTTTGCTTCCTCTTTAGATCCAAATTTCAGTTCTCAGTGGATCTCCCACACTGAGTAATGTTTGGATTTGAGGAGAATTCTCCATCCCAAATAAATGTTTGGCTCCGAGTATTCAAATTCCTGCTAGTTTCTGCCGTAAATTTAGCATTTACTGCTTTCCTTGGATATATGTCATGAAAACTATGCATATGGATCAAAAATGATAGGTAAGAAATCCATCTTGATTCTTTACCCATATGGCAAACAGACCAGAGAAAGAATTGCATCTAACAGAACTTCCTTACATCCATGGAATGTAAGATACAGGATACAAGGTCTTAAATCAGGTGAAAACATTTGCCATGAGAGCTATTCTCACTCAGACTTGTATATCATGTTCCTTATTTCTTTATTTGTGAACACTTATAGGACCTACCAACTCACTTTCAGTGACTCCGGATAGCTTACAAACATAAAACCCAATATATAAAACAATAAAAAGCAATAACCCCCACCCCCACCCCTGATGACAACAAACAATCAAATAAGTCATTTGATGGGCTCCATCCAACTCTGGGTCCTCTGAGGCAAACCCATAGGGACTTGCAAAAGAGTGTCAAAGCGTGGGCCAATTTTGTCTCCTCAGGGATGATGTTCCATAGGGAGGGAGCCATCATGGAGAAGGCCTTAGTTCTTCATCCTGCTAGGCCATTAGGAGAGGGAACTTGTAGCATTTCCTGCCTCCCTGCTCTGTGGGTCAGGTAGGTGTGGACCAGGAAAGATAGTCCTTCAAATAACCTGGTCCCAAGCCATGTAGGACTTTGAAGGTGACAAACAGCACCTTGAATTGGACCCAGAAACAAATTGGCAGCCAAAGCAGCTCCAGGAGGAGAGATGACACATATGCACATTTAGGCCTGCACAAAACCATGCAGGCCACTGCATTTTGGACCAATTGAAGCTTCCAGATACTTTTCAAGGGGAGCCCCATATAGAGTCCTAGTTGGTCCTTTAAACAAAATAAAAAAAAAGCTTGAGATGTTAGAGATTGAACCTGAAGCTTGATGCAGTCAAAACATGAGCTTCTTTTTCCACTAAGCTAAGGCCTCTCTCTTGTATTACATTTTGACAAACTGGCATAAAGATAAAACAAATTTTACCTGGAGGATCTTGCAGCGTGGAGAGTCACAGCCCATGTCTTCACAAGGGTGGAACATGCCCAAAGTGACACAGTTCAGGAGAATTACCAGCATACTCATTCTTTCAAACCAGGTGCAAAAGGGTTCAGTCAAGGAAAAGACCAAGTTTAGAAAATGACTTTAAAATGAAACACATATTCTAAGGGAAAGAAATGGAGGCATTTGTATGCATATTTTAGTTAAGGCACTCTAGAAAAGAGTAGTGAAAACATGTTCTGTGTGAATTTGAGTGCCAGTATCTTCCTGTAACAGTAACAATCCTACTTCTTTGTAATTTACCTTCTCCAAAAAAGAAAATAATATATCTTGCTCCTACCAACCAGTCACATCCATATGCACCCCAGTTCATATTGCAGTTTTGTAAAACACAGATTTTACCTGCTTCCTATCTTTGGCCAGCAAATTCTGGAGAAGATACGAGGGTTAAATGAAAAATAATGCCTCCACCTCTATAACTTCACATTTGGAATATTTTAATACATGAATTAGGAAAATAATCTTTGAAATGAGCTCCTTTGTTACTTGTATTTATTTCTCCCTATATTTCTACCATTTACTGTACTTCGGCAGTAAATTGACAATTGGCAGGCTAAATAATGCAATCATAAAAGAACCCTATGCTTTGTCTCTTCAACTATGTCAAGACAATCCTTTCTACCTTTTTCTGAATCAAACAAAAATGTATTTCTTCAATTTTGGGAAAAGTTGGAAGCACCAAGTTGGGACTACATGGTAGATGAAGTTAAAAGGTGACAATCAACTTAGGTTAGTTTCTTGGGTAGCTCATGACATATGAGGCCAAGCAATGTGATGTTGTATCAAAATTTCCTTCTTGTGCTTCCAAACTCTGCTTAAATATTGTTTAAAACTTCTGGATGTTGCATTGTAGTGCTCTGAGTTGCTAGTAATGCCAGTTCAAGAAAATCCATTTTTGCAATTGCCAAACCAAGAGTTTTCCTGCAGAGGTCTAAATTTTAATTCCACCCACCCCCCAAAGGTTTCAAGATGATATTCATGGACTGACACTTCATTTATAGTTACTAATGATGAGCCTGTTTCACTGCCTATTGTGATCTGTGGAAGAAATTTCTCACCTTCATTTCTGTATTGTGACAACCATTACTGCAAAATGTCAACTCTTAAAAGTTTTATTTGAAATATATAACTTTTCTATTTCTTTCTACCCTCTGCATTCAAAGAACTCTTCTTGCACAGACCTTCTGATATTGAACAATAATAATGAAGATCATTAATGTGATCAATAAAGTAACCCCACACATTCTTGTGAAAAGCAAAGCTTGACAGCAATTTCACTTTGAGCGATCAGCTGATTGTCTTCAATTAGTTCACCAACCTATCTCATATGAAACTCATTAGTTGCTGTCATAGGTCACCTATTTTGTCCTTAATCATAAAAAATCTTCCTGGTTTACCATCTTGACATTTTTCGGCCCAGTGATGCACAATATTCATATCAACATAGTCACCAACATAAACATCGTGCATTGAGTGGTACTTTTCAATTGGAAGCAGACTTTCAATAGTCAAAAACTGAATCATGGCACACCACACTGATTAGTATTCACCGAGTGCTTTGATTTCATGAACAGTAACATGAATGTGTTCTCACACCAACATGCTGAAGTGAAATAACATGTGGTAAAGGACATGTCAAGAACCAGTTTTGTGCAGAGGTTAAGTCATTAGGCAAGCCCATAACCAAAGCATTGCACACATGTCATTGTGATGGACTGCTGGGACGACTTCTGCTTTTCTCTTTTGCAATATGGATAATAATGGCTTCAACATACCTAAGGTCTAGTATAATTTTTGATAGTTTTCTGTACTTCATAACACTTTGTAAGTTTATTTATGAAAGAAGTTATATGATCAAGTTTATACCAAGGGCTATTATATTTCTACTGGTTTTCATATAAAAAACTATGTTCTGTGATTTGGAAATTTGGAAACTAGCCTGTTAGTACAAATCTCTATCACTGTTACAACAGATGGAATTTTACAATCCATCCTGCCTCTCTTGTTTTGAACAATTCCACCAGAAGTGGTTGAATGGAATTCTGAAATTATTTAAAGGCTTGAGGTAATGAGGAGTCAGTGAGAGGCCAGTGCTGTAACTTTTGATGTGTTATGAGGCCCTCCACTAAGGAACATGGAGGAAGAAGCACTCCATAATGAAAGAGGAGTAAAGCATGCTA
The DNA here is from genome assembly GCF_029215685.1 of Pituophis catenifer annectens. Lineage (NCBI taxonomy): Eukaryota > Metazoa > Chordata > Lepidosauria > Squamata > Colubridae > Pituophis > Pituophis catenifer. Next base: position 135,275,834 of record NW_027256882.1, on the reverse strand, counting down.
CTCTTTACATAGGCAAGTTCAGCCACAGAAATTGCCAAAATTCAAAGAACCTTGAGCTAAAAGGGCCGATTAGCAACTAGAACTTCAAACTTCAAATTCTGAGCTAAATATTATGTCGTCTCTTAAGCTTGTAAAATCACATGCTCCCAGAGATACTGATCAGATGGAACACAGACTGATGCATTAAGCAACATCTGTGTTTGTTGATATTTTTCCCTCTCATATATTTTTTCCAAGTGTACATAGCACTTTCATTTGATTCCCACTGTTTCTTTTCTCTACCTACAGCTATCCAGTTCCCATGGTTTGAACCAGAAACAGTGCCACAAGAATATAATTCAGGACATAAGACTCAGGACAACCTTGGATGATGGTAAAGAAATGGCAATTAACTGTCTTGCAACATGGATTAGTTTGGGACTACATTTGGAAGTAACCTAGTTGTAACTACCTCTGACAATTTTATGAGCAATCCAATCAGAGGAAAATACTTACGTCTCTTCTATCTTTCCAACTATGGACTATTGCTGCGCATAAACACCGTTATGTAGGGATACCTAATATTAATGGACTAAAAAAAATAGTTGCACATATACTTGCCAAGGAAGTTTTGGGTGGCCTTCAGCAAGATGCTACAAAGGGTAAGCTAGACAGTGCAGTTTCTGGATTGGGGGAGATTACTTTGGGCGAAACATTAATTTCCAAACATTTCTTCTTCTCAGAGTGGAAACTATGGTTGTCAACAACTAAGTATTGCCTAGCTCCAAGGCTGACCATGTTGGGCCAAATAACAATTCAACGATGGGAAAGGCAGGAGAAAGAAAGAGTGTTTGCTCCATTTTGACAAAGTACCAGCTGCTTCAAATAGCTTCATTCTAGTCTGTAAGAAAGATCCTGATCTAGCTATGCCATGTTGGCTGCCTGGGCAGTTTCTGCTAAGTTTGAGCCTTGGGAGTTCTCATACTGGAAGTCTTACACCAACCATGCTGAGAACTCCTCTTTGCAGGTCGCTCCTTTCTTCCAGGCATCTCCGAATCAGTTGAAATCTGGACATTGTCAAAAACAAACTTGGTGAGTAGGTCTTGACAGTTGTCGAAGGTTGCCATGTGATGTTATCAGGCTTGATGCCAATCATGCATACAGCAAGGCTGAAAGGCTGGGGATGAGGAGACTAGGCCAAGGCTCTGTCACACTGTACCACAAAAGTCTCCCTGAAGACACCTGAGGCATTAGGCCTGTCACTTCTGTTGGCTACACTGAAAGCAAACAACTCTCAAAACTGAAGGCTTTTTCATGTTAGACTTTGGAACCCAAGAGATATAGCTCTCAGGCTATAAAATGTCCCTGTTCTTGGTTTGTAGAATTATTTCTTCCTGTTTTCCTCCTGTTAAAAAGACCATCATCAAACAGGAATAAACATTGATTTATATTTTGTAGCAAGACACAGTAAAGTTTGTACAGAGTCTTGATCAGGTTGATTCCATCCTTTTCAATGTGTGCTATGCATTTAACATGTTCCCTCGCTTTTTTGATATATTCCTTCTGTCACCAATCTGGATTGCCCAACTGGTTACGTTATGAGCCTTTATTTTATTAAAGTCTTTGCATCTCATTGATGGCAAAGGTGTGAACGCCAATGACTCCAATGATGGAGATCACCCAAACTACACAAAATGAAAGGAACTTTACTTTTCAAGGCAATTATACCACTTTCTCTCTGTTGCTCATTCTGTCTGCCCCCCATATTGCTTTATATGAGATGAATTTCCAGGAAAGCTGTAATCTAAGCTAGGAGCCAGAATTCTTGTTCTCAAAATGTGTAAATATCTCTTTGAAATAAAACGAAAGCATTAAATATCGGCATCAGCACAGAATTTAACAGCAGTCTCTATATAAAAACTAACCAATTCTTTAGGCACCAACCTTCAAAACCTATCACAGCTTCCAGTTCTAAGCACTTATAAACATGCAAAGAATGTTGCAAGGAGAGATGTCTATGAATCCCCAATTTCTTAGAGCAGAACTCTGCATTTCAGGAAGTAACTGGAAGCTGAGCAAGAGTTTCTTTGTAAAACTTTGATGAGATCTGTTGGTCCATGTATAGATAAACACTTTCACAAACTTAGTTTTTTTGGCTTAGCATTTAACTTGTGTTTGGGCTACAGCATAAGCAGCAATAATAATTTTCATTGGGGATTTGCTGTTTAGTGGCTACCATATCATTTTTCTCTTGGTAAACTTGTTAAATTTTCAGGGGTTGTATGCCATCACACAACTATATACATACATACATACATACATACATACATACATACATACATACATACATATGGGTGAGGTCCAAACAGGACATTACATCAACTACCCAGCCCATTACCCAGGTTGTTAAAACACAAAAGACTAATGGGCACATATCAAGGACCTCACCCACACAGGATGTTACGAAACAGCCGACTAAACTGCAAACATCAACTCCATCAACTAATCAAGATGTAACAACACAGGCAACCAACCTGCTCACAGCAACAAAGCCAGCACCCCACACCTCCCCACCAGTATTTATAGAGAGACGGCAGCTCCGATCACACTTTGCTTGCACAGGCACGAAGCCGAAGGCACCAGCCTGAAGATGACGAATGGGACCTCGTCGAAACGTCGCCAAGATACTCTCAATCTTACATGGGAAAAGACCCGAATACGCCAAGACTTGCATACCTCTACCCGTGAAAATCTACGAAAACATATATGTCTCTGTGTGTGTCTCTGTGTGTGTGTGTATGTAACTATATGCGGATACGACCTTGTAGATGACCCTCACTCTGTCAAGGACTAGGAGTACTCATCTCAAACAATCTAAGCCCCAGAGCTCACTGTAACAGCATTGCCAAAAAGGCATTAAGAGTTGTTAACCTAATTTTGTGAAGCTTCTTCTCCAGTAACATTGTACTGCTAACTAGGGCATGCAAAACCTTTGCCAGACCAGTTCTTGAATACAGCTCATCTGCCTCGAATCCACACTGTATATCGGACATTAATACAATTGAGAGGGTCCAGAGGTATTTCATGAGAAGAGTACTCCACTCCTGTGTTCACAATAGAATATCTTATGCCACCAGGCCTGAAATTTTGGGCTTGGACAACCTGGAACTATGCCGCCTACGGTCTGACCTAAGCATAGTACACAAAAGTGTCTGCTACAATGTCCTACCTGTCAATGACTACTTCAGCTTCAACCTCAACAATACACAGGCAAACAATAGATAGAAACTCAAGGTAAACCGCTCCAAACTCGATTGCAGAAAATATGACTTCAGCAACAGAGTAGTCAACACCTGGAATGCTTTACCTGACTCTGTTGTTACATCTTCAAACCCCCAAACTTTAACCTTGAACTGTCTACTGTGGACCTTACCCCATTCCTAAGAGGTCTGTAAAGGGGGCGTACATAAGCGCACCAGCATGCCTACCGTCCCTGTCCTACTGTCCCCATTTATTTGTACACATTTCCTGTGTTCATGTCCATGTTTATGCTTATACCTGTTATCTTGTACATGTTTGAATAATTAATTAATTAATTATTAAATTAATTAATTAATTAATTAATTAATTAATTTTTAAAAAAACAATGACCCAGGGGCTGCCCATTTTTAAAAAAATCATCCCAAATCTTCCAAGATTATCAGAAAACCAAACTAAATATATTTACTGTGGATTATTATTCGGATGCAAGCATTTGAAGAACAGTCTGTTGCTACAACTAAAGAAACCTGGGATAGCATTGTGCAATACAACTGCTTTCAGCTTGAATTTCTAGAGATGAATAAAAGAAGATCATTTCCCCTTATGATGATCAGCAACGAACCTATATGAGCTACTGCTAATAGGAATCTCAGCTGTCAGCCTAAGGATCACAAAAAGGGACCCTTCCATGAAGGACAATAATTGTGTTGAGCCTCCATGATCATGACTGCACTTTTCCCTCTAGGGCCTTAGCCCGTATCCTAAAATCTCTTATTCTCTCTGTTCTTTTTTTTTAAAAAAAATTGTAATTTTATTATAACACATATACTACATTCACATCACATACAACATATAGATACAGTATATTATCATTTTAAAGCATTGTTTCAACATGGTCTTCCTTCTATTACTTTATCTTTTTCCCCTATGTCCCCTTCTTCTTTTTTTACCATTATCCTTCTTCTTTTTTTTCTCTCCTCCCCATTATAAAAATCTATATATTTTAATTATATCCTTTTTTTTAATTGAAAAGTTTTACAAAAAAAAAGATTTTCCCCCAATATACCCCCACCCTTTTCCCTCCCCCCCACACCCCCACACCCCTTCCCCGCATCCCACCCTCCCCCCCAGACTTCCCAGAGCAAAATACAGGGTATTTCAGTTAACAATCATAAGCTAAATTAACCTATCTATCCTTAGACTACAAAATCCTCCCCGAAACCTTAACTCCACTATAAGTTCTTTACTTTCAGTGTCCACTCTTCAATAGTAGGCAAAAAATCCTTCTTCCAATATTGCGCTACCAACAGCCTAGCTGCTGATATTAAGTTCAAAATCAGTTTAATCTCTAATGCTGTACAATCTCTCGTTATGCCCAATAAAAACAATTGAGGAGTAAATTTCAACCTTTTTTTCAAAATGTTCTGCATCACCCACCAAATTTTTATCCAAAATGCCTTAATTTTCTTACAAGTCCACCATATATGATAATAAGTTGCATCATCACATTCACATCTCCAACATTTAGCTTGCAAATTTGGATACATACATGATAATTTTTTAGGATCTAAATGCCATCTATAAAACATTTTATAAAAATTTTCTCTTAAGTTTTGTGCTTGCGTAAATTTAACATTTCTAACCCAAATCTTTTCCCATGTTTCTATCATCACTGGTTCCTGAAAGTTTTGTGTCCATTTTATCATACAGTCCTTAACCAATTCCGTTTCTGAATCTATTTCCAATAATGCATTATACAACCTTTTGATATGCATTTGACTTTGATCTCTAATCTGTTTTTCCTCATTTTGCATAACACCAATTTTTTGGTCTTCCCTCCATCTAGCTTGAAGCTGACCATACTGAAACCAAGTGAAAATTATCCCTTCTTCTTTTAATACATTTAAGGATTTAAATTGCAGTTTACCCCCTTTCCATAAAAAGAAGCTCTTTATAAGTAATCACTTCCTGTTTTTGTTCTATACTTATGTTTTCTATTGCATGTCTAGGATTTGCCCATATAGGTATCCTTTAAATTTTCCCGATTATTTTCTTTTAGCCCTCTCAGTCTCAGGGCAAATTCCATAGATCTGTATTGTAACATTACCAATTCATCATCCACCTTCTCTGTTTTAGTCATAATATCTCCTACTTTGTTTTCCAAGTTCAGATTGGCTTCATTGATTTCTTCCACTCTCCCATCCACCTGAATAATAAGTTTTGCCAATCCTGAAACTGCTAAAACAATATCATCTCTTATTTCATCATGCTTTTCTTCAACAACTTCTTTAATTGACTTTATATCCTCCTCAAATTTCTTTAATTTCCCTTCCACAATTACTGTTAGGTTATTCATAGCTGCAGCTTGATTATTCATGGCTTCTTTTATAAATTCTTTGAGTTCATTAAAAGAAGCCTCCTGACTCTGTGAATCAGCCGGAAGTTGTGCTTTCTGTGTCACTACTGACACTACTGGAGAACCTCCTCCACTTCTAGAAGCTCCTGGCTTAACTTTAGAAGCCATCTTTTTTTAAAAAAAAGTCTTTTTTCTTTTCACAGCTACAAAGTCCCTTGAACAATTTTCAAAAGCTTGTAATTTATAGTCTATAATTTATCAAGCAAAATAGTCTTTTCTCCACAAGCTCTCAATTCCCAGCAGCTCCACTCTCAAAGTGCAAAGTTCTCAATAAACACTTTCGTTTCTAACTTTCACTTTCACACCCATAACAAAGGCGCCATCTTCAGCCTCCAACTCAAAGAGATTCAATTAGAAACAATGTAAATCTGGAGTTAAGCACTGTTATTTCTAAAGCTTGTTCTCCTGTTTCGGCTCTGCCTGCGCTTGTATTCAATCAAACTCACTTTTGCCTGCAGGATTGGTCGCGGCGTCTGGCTCTGTTTAAACAGAGTTGTCCCGGATCCGGAGCATTTTAGTGGGCTGACCGGGGAGCTCTCACCCTCCAAGCCTCTGGAATTATTCCAGAGAGCTTTCGGGGAGCTCTACTCGCACCCACCGGCTCTCCTCTCCTTCTTCTCCTGATGGAGAGGTTTTCAAGCCACTAGACAGCTGCTTGACGCTGTCAAAGCGGCTTTTACGAAATTGCAGGGCTGGCCGTCCGGAGAGACTGTCCACGACGCCTGCGGTGCCAACCGGAAGTCCAATTATATCTTTAACATTATACATTTCTACATTCTTGTTATATACATTTTTATTCCACTCCATACAATTGTATTCTCTTGTTCTTTAGAGGCAAACTACATGGCTCAGTTGACCTTTGACTTCAGCTGTCATGTACCAAGACCTTAATTCGCTTTCTCCATCAGTCAATTAAGGAGCATGGGGAGAAATCAGGAGCAGTCCCTGATGTTTTTAATAACAAATGAGTGATGTGCAGAGGAATTACGGGAAGGAGAGAAGTCAACCTCCTATCAACTCCTCAAACCTACCAGAACCTCTAGCCATTTTTCCTTGTTGATATGTTGATTTGATGGCTGATCAAAAGCCAAAAGATATTTTCCTGCAGTTAATAGGAAACCATGCAATGAGAGCAAGGGGAAAGCCTTCTTACTTTTTAATCCTTCCTAGTACCCAGGGGTGGGTTCTAATTTTTTTTACTACCGGTTCTGTGGGCGTGGCTTATTTTGTGGGCGTGGCTTGATGGTCATGTGACAATTATTTAGGATTTAGCAGAGGTACTGGTCTACCAGGCTTTTAACTGCTTGCAGAGCTGTACCGATCTACCCATTTATTTTTGCAGGCACTGATCTACTCATGTATTTTTGCAGGCACTGGTCTACTCAAGAGGTAGTAATAGATTGGGGGTGGGGCCAAATAAAAGGTAAGAATAACGTGGGGGGTGGGGGGCAGAACCAGTTCGGTGACATCATATCGTCACCGTTACCGGGCGGAACCCACAATTGCTAGTACCATATTATAGTTTGCTAGTCTTCTTCCACCATGAAGAGTAGTTGTGTGTGTGTGTGTGTCAAAAGCAAATCTGCATATATTTACATGCTGATGAGGCCCCTGGCCCAGTTCCTAAGGTGCCAGGTGGAGCCAGGAAAAATTCTCAGTATTTTAGCATATATGGCAACTGTAGCAACAAGACTGCCTGAAGTTTGAAACAGGAGTTGTGAATACAGTAGTTCATCATGACTGGTTTGTATGGAACATTTGTGATGAACAAGCAGGTGGAAAGGAAGGTAGGCAAAGCTGTGGAAGGGAAGGAGGGAGGGACCTCTCTTGGAATTCAAGAAACTGTTAAGAGATTCCTCAATTCCCTTCCCTTCTTTCTTTCTTCTCCCTAATTGCATAGTGGCAAAGGCAGCCCCCTTTTCTCTGTGTATAATCCATTTTCGATTACAAGATTCCCAAGCAAATGCACATTTCCTCTTTCTTCTTGCATATTCTTTCCATTAATGATAAATAATAATAATAGGTTGTAAGAAGCAGAGATGACTTTAAAATTACATAAAAGAGGGTGAGAGTAAAGTTGAAGGAAAGAATGGCAACAAATGCTTCCAGCCAAGCAATTAAAAAAAACCCTATCCAGAAGTACGTAGCCCTTCCTTCCATGGAGAGGTATTACTACCTATTTCACATTGTCCTTCACTGAAATTTCTCCACGAGGAGCATAGGGTAAGCTCAGATGAACAATTAAACTGTCTCACAAGCAATGCCATAATTTGCCAGGATAGCTCTAAAAAACCAGTACGTAGAGTTCTTTTACCTTAGATGTTTTTCAATTTAAATGCCTTGAAGGTTATTGCTATTTCATAAATATAACTAGCAGTTAGCCTTACACTAAGACAATTCTGTTGGGATGACTCAGTATTCAGTGACTGGGGAACTTTATCATAGAAGAAATGCAGAAGTGACGAGAATGTCTGCATGGAAGAAAGACTTGAACAGTAACTGAATCTTCTCACGTTCTTTCACTGAAAAAGGCTTAATCTAAATTTTCTCTATATATGATATTATTTGAGAACATTATTTGTCTGACTAAAAACTGGGAAATTGTGAGTTCTAGTCTCTCTTCAGGCACTAAGTCAGCTGAGTGACAGTTGCTCTCTCTCAACCTTAGGAAAGAGGCAGGAACATATCATCAGGTCCTTGTCAAGAAAATTGCAAAGATTGTTCAGGCAGTTGCCAGGAGTGAAAAACTAACTTGAAGGCATGTGTGTGTCTGTGTGTGTAAGCATACAGGCACAAGCAAGCACGCACACATACTGAATATTATTCAGTTCCTTTTTGTCAATCATATTATAACAACTAATGAGGTCCAAATCAATATTTTTTCAGTAGGATGACTTGTATCATAAACTCATTACCCTATGTATGATCATGGTGATCCAATTTCTAATTTCAGATTAAATATCGTGTGACAATAGCCCATCAGCAATAGACAATTTTTCATAGTTTAACACAGCATATCCCAACCCAGTAGCTTTGACTGGGTTGCCACATCAGTTCCCCAAATTCATCTCAGCCTGGCCAATATTCTTAGAATTTGGTACATCAACAGACAGAGAGCCTGATGGCTCCAGAAAGACAGTGTCCATTCAATTTCTTGATTTCTCTGCAGTGGACTAAGGTGTCTTTCTTCAGTCAAATTAAAAACAACTAATTTCAGTAGTCTCTGGATTAGGTCTAAAATCAGGCAATAAGAACAACCTCATTCAAAACCAGTATTACCCATTACATCACATTGGCCCCTAAGAAGCTTTAGATGGCATTTCCATATAATTAATGGAGATAAATCTTTCAATCAATTCTGTTCTTACTGTATAAATCCCATAATGCAGCTATACAAAAATATAAGGCAAGTGTTTATCATCCCTCCATCTACCTACTACTCTTATTTTGACAGCAATTTGTCTGCTATGTATCAACAGAACCACAGAATTTCTATTGTTGCCGCTGCTATTTAAAATTCTACATAGCTGTCATAGGCCCAGCAAAAGGGCTGGAGAGAAAGAAACAAAAAGCATTGCCCTGGCTGATTTCCCTCCTAAATTATACTGAGAGACACTCCCCTCGCCCAGTGGTGAAATCCAAATTTTTTTACTACCGGTTCTGTGGGTGTGGGGTGGCTTGGTGGGCGTGGCTTGGTAAGCGTGGCAGGGGAAGGATACTGCAAAATCCCCATTCCCTCCCCACTCCTGGGGGAAGGCTATTGCAAAATCTCCATTCCCACCCCACTCTGAAGCCAGCTAGAGGTGATATTTGCCAGTTCTCCGAACTGCTCAAAATTTCCGCTACCGGTTCTCCAGAACCTGTCAGATCCTGCTGGATTTCACCCCTGCCCTCGCCCCATCTCCAAATCAGCATATCTTCCCTTTTTAAGGAAAAAAAAAACATTTTTGTGGGAAAAGAGTAATTCTAAGATGGATAGTGCTTAATATGATATGTTAATGAACAAACGATGGAAGTATCTCCCTCCCCCTTGCTTTTTATTCTTCCACTCTCTTCTTCCCTCTTTTTCTGCCAAATGAAACTTCCAGGTCTTTCTACTACTAATGGGATTTTGGAGATACACAAAATGCTGATGGATACTACTTTTTTACTTGACATTATTTGAGCTGGGCAGCTGACAAAGGAGAATGCTTCAATTAGCCAGGGCACAACCAGTCTTATTGAATTTTTCAGCTGCTGCCACAGCTTCAGCAGTAAAGACAAAATAAGACATATGGAAGGAATAAAAGCGGAAGTTCCAGCAAGATTAAGAGGTCTAAGGCCATCCAACTATGTGAGAAGTACCAATAACAGTTCTGAGCATTCAGGCCTTGCAATGTCCAGCGCATTGACAAACTGAGGTATTCTTTGTAAGTGGGAGAATAGCCACTCCTCGCTAAATCTAATTTCAATTTTCCTCTAACAGTAGAGAACATTCATGTTTCTTTTATGTTTTTATCATTGTTGGTGTGAGCCAACCAGAGATGAGGCAGCCCTATAAGTCTCATAAATTAGCCAGCCGACAAACAAATAATTTAGACCAAGTTTTCTTAAAATGTGGTCCTAGGATCTATGATGTCCCCCAAGACTCTCATAAGGGGCCATAAAATTTTTTGCCAATCTAGGTTGAAAAATAATATAGTACTAAAATCCCATCAAACAATCGCAATTTTGAGAAGCACTAGCAACAGCAAATGCATCAATTTAAAACTTTTATATGGTAAACATCTCTCTATCTATCTATCTATCTATCTATCTATCTATCTATCTATCTATCTATCTATCTATCTATCTATCTATATAATTTTTTAAAAAAAGAAACCCTGATATAAGCAGTGACCGGGATCATATGTAGTATGCTTGGTTTTGGCTCAACATATAAGATAGTTGTAGTTTATTCATGGTTAAGTAATCCATGTGAATAGCAATAGCATTTAGACTTATATACCACTTCACAGTGCTTTACAGCCCTCTCCAAACAGTTTATAGAGTCACCACATTGCCCCCAACAATCTGGGTCCTCATTTTACTGACTTTGGAAGGATGGAAGGCTGAGTCAACCTTAAGCCACTGAGAATTGAACTGCCAAATTGCTGGCAGCCAGCTGGCAGCAAAATTAGCCTGCAGTACTGCATTCTAACCACTGTGCCACCACAGCTCTGTAGTCTCTGAGTGCCCACCGTAACAACTCAGTTTCTAAACAAAGGATGTTTTTTATTGAAAGAATTGATGAACAAAGCTTACTGGGTCTTAAAGTGAGAATGAAAGACTAAATGTTTCCTGTCCTATCAGCCTAGCGCAAAGCTGAAGGTCTATACAGTATTAGTAAAATACAAGCAGAATAGATCAAAGTAACCCATGGCAGGAATACTTACACATTCTTAAAAAAATAAATAAATCAAAATGTACCATAGGCTATAAAAAAACAGGGCAATACTTTAGTTCATGCATTAAAGTGGAAGAGTCCTACTCTATTTAATCCAACATATAGCACAATGTAGCATCAAAGCTTGAAAGGGAATTTATCCATTGAACCACTACAAAGATGAAACTTTTTTAACATTCTTAGTCCGATCCATTTTCTTCTTTCTTCTGCTACTAAACAAAATTAACCAAATTTTACACAATGGAGAAGAGTTATTTTCCAACTTCAAGTAGGCCTCTATTGAAATATCCAAAATATCCAAAGTTACATGCATCCTATAATCACCCATCATATAATGATCATATAATCACCCAGCACAGTTTTCAACAAGTATTTACTGAATCCTTGATTCTTTTCTTCTAGACAAATAGATTTGCCTAGTGGAACAATTACAAACATTATGCAAAGTGAAGAAAACAATACTACCAATTATTTTTCTCATTGTTTCCTCATGGCTGCAGAAGTTTCTTAGGGATTGTAAGTAACTGTCAGATAAACACTGGGGTAACTGACTGGAAAAAAAAATCCCTCTCTCCCCATTAATTTTGCTCGCAATATCTTGTATTTCTATGTAGACTACCAATTAAGAGTTCTCTACACTGTATATTTTTAAAGAAGTATTTTAAAGATTTTACATATCCATCAAAATACAAAATGCAAATGTATAAATTGCTTAAGTCTTTGGGATCATTGACTTGTCTCAGAAGAGCTTGTCAATTTAATAAGTTCCACTTCAAATACTATTCCCTAGGCTTCTTACTGATACAGGTGGCCAAAGGTGGGGCACCACTGATGGCAGTATTTGTCTGCTGGAGCGTTCTCCCCAGACTGAGTTCAATCCCTTTTCATGCTTAGATGAACATCTGGGTTTGTTTGTTTTTTAATTCAAGCTTCTTAGTTTCCATTAGAAACTATTTTAAAATAACCCTGACCTTTTCATTGGTGGTTGCAACTTGAAAAGGACATTGAAACCATTCTGGGGGCAAGAGAACACCCAATGGACAAGCAACAGAGAAGCAGAAATGTCACGCTGGAATTCTAACAGCCTCCAGTTGCAAGGCCACTACATCCTGGAAGTTCAGGAATGGTACCATGTAAAACTAGAGCCTCTTGATACCAGCATTTGAATAGAAAAGCAGTGGTTAAGCTTCCCTTCATGTCATCATGAAGTAGAGCCTCTTGATACCAGCAATAGCAGAGTTTTCAAGGCTAGTCCTTGTGCGAGAAAAGGAAAGTCTTAAAGGCTTTTAAGCACTTATTCAAGCGAAGTCTTTGGAAGCCCCATCTTCCTTGCATGGAAATAGTCCAGTTTTTCCTTTTTGGTTCTTAAATATGGAAATCTACAGCCCAAAATGATTCCTGATGCACAGTTTAATCAAAAGGACTGTGGGATTCCTATCACGGGTCTATGGCAAATCGCCATGGCCAACTTGCTACGGCCAGTTCACCATGGGACAATTCGCTGTGAGACAAGAGTTACACTAATATCAAAGAAAAGAGCCTTGGTGGTGCAGTGGACTAAGTGCTGTTAAAGTAGCACTTAGTTGCCAGCTGCCTGCAATTACTGCAAGTTCAAATCTCACCAGGCTCAAGCTTGACTCAGCCTTCCATCCTTTCGAGGTAGGTAAATGAGGCCCCAGATTGTGGGGGCAATAAGCTAACTTTGTATAAAAAAGAACACCACTTGGGGGGGGGCTGAAAGCTATTTCTTGGGATGCTATAGAGTTCCAAGTTTATTTATCTTTCTTTCTTCCTCTCTTCCTCATTAAATATTATTTTCTGTATAAAACACAGGGGAGCTGTTTGCATATAATGGTACTGTACCTACATTATTGCAATTACTCTGACTGAAAGAGCTGACCTGAGTTTATTTAGAGAGCAACAACACTATTTTTCACTAGCATTGCATTTCAGTCAACAAAATGATGATTAAGGACAGTTCTCTTTCATCCCATTCCAGTAGGAATTACTATATGACAAAGAAGTCTTGTTCATAAAAAATCATCCTGTTCCGTACTTTAGTATTACATCTTGTTCTATATAAAATAACATCACATGAAATGAACTTGGGTGGGACTCCAAACAGGTTCATGTATGGTTCCTTCTTCCTTCTTCAAGCTGGGATGCGAATGTCAGAATAATGAAAGTTCATGTTAAACTAAAGTATGCTCCCTTACCCATCTAAAACAATCCCCCAAGGGAATCAACACAAAACACAGGGAGCTGGTTCTCAATTGTCTGCCTCCAATTCACGAACAACTTCAAACTTGGTTTGCCATAATATCTAAGTAGGGAAAACAGAAGCTATGTATGTATGTATGTATGTATGTATGTATGTATGTATGTATGTACCCTGTTTTCCCCAAAATAAGACATCCCCTGATAATAAGCCCAATTGGGTTTTTGAGCGCATGGCAATAAGGCCAAGCGCTTATTTCAGGGTTCAAAAAAATATAAGACAGGATCTTATTTTCAGAAAAACATAGTATGTATGTATATGTGTGTGTGTGTGTGTGTGTGTGTGTGTGTGTGTGTGTGTGTGTATATATACATGTCTTTGGTTATTCGGGTTTTCTCCCACGTAAAATTGGAGGTGTCTTGGCAACGTTTTGACAAAGTCTCATTCGTCATCTTCAGGCTGGTGTTTTTGGCTTCGTGCTTCTAGGAGCAATGTGTGATCGCAGTGAAGCATGAAGCCGAAAACACCAGCCTGAAGATGACAAATAAGACTTCGTCGAAACGTTGCCAAGACACTTCCAATTTTACGCGGGAAAAAACCCGAATAACCAAAGACATACACACACACACACACACACACACACACACACACATACTTTTCTATATCCAAATGTAGACATCCTAAAAAAATAGAACATGTATCAAAAATTCCATGTCCAAGTTACAGGTTGAAAAAACAAATCCTAAAGCACCTGTCTGAGATATTCTGTGAAAGCAATACTGCATATCTAGAGACGTCTTTAGTTTGCAATAAATCCTTTTATTGAGATATCTCTGGGACAAAGGGATGCCCTGCACACTCCTCTCTCCATCTCTCTCTTGCTCTTTCCCAGCTGTATACTTACAAAGCTTTGCTCATAAAATTAAATTGATTTTATTCCTCCCCATACACAGTGCAAACAGAGGCATAAAACAGGTATGACTCTTCAGTATAAAGAACGAACTCTTTAATCTTTGGATCCTTACATCGGGAATAAGTCCCATTCAACACAAGGGAGCACCAACTATTGAGAAAACATGCACAATATTATACACAAGAACAAGAGGATTTGGCGTACGGTCACACAATCCATATTTAAATTAGACGAAACGGGGTGTGTGTGGAGTCAGAAAGTCTCCTTGAGCAATTAGAGGTATAGGACGCTTACAATGAATAAAGCATTTCTGGATAAAATGATAGCTCTTTTATCAAGCAAAATATATTAACTTCTGTAAGCAAATAAAATGCTCTCCCTCACTGTGCAGTTCCCCCTTAATTCCCTCCAGCACAGCTGCAGGCCTATCAAGTTTTACATAATTCATCCAAAAGAGAACACTTTGTAAGCAATCTTTTCTTCCAAAGCACACCAGCAAACACCAATTCGGGGGAAAAAACAAAACCCAATTCAAAACTTCAAAATGGCAACATGGGAGCAAATACCTTTTGAAGCATCGGAGTGAATCATCCACGGCTTGCTTAGCTTAGCACTTAGCAATATTTGAACGGAGAATGCAATTAATATCTTAGGAACAATGAATAAACAAAGAACATTACTGAATGCAACTGAAACAGGAGCGGCACAGCCAACATGGTCTCCTTTCTAAAGTCTGTTTGCCAATAGGTCAATCTTCGAGGAGAGCTTGGGATACAAGATATTTTTGCATTCTACCGATGTGATAAATCCATCTTGTTTTTTGGCATGATATGAGCAATCAATAAACCATTAGATATGGTCACATGCTAGCTCTGTGAGTCTCCAAATATTTAAAACCTCAAAGTAGGTTGAAATTGGGGATGGCAAATCTAAAAATTTAAGACTTCTCAACTATGTCCCAGAATTTCAAAGGAACCTTTTTTAATATAGAAGCACTTTGTTAATGGATGCTTGCTCATCATCCCACAAATAGCTCACAACCTAACAAATAATGATGCTTGCTCATCATCTCACAAATAGCTCACAACCTAACATGCTAAAAGGTAACACAGGCTGTCTTTTTTTTAACCCAGGCATTGACCGTTGGTGCCTTCTGGGTATACTATTGAAATATAACTCTTGCAATCCTTTCCCATTAGCAATGCTGGCTGGAGCTAATAGGACCTGAAGAGTGAAGACCAAAATAGTTAGAGGGCCAAGGTTGCCTAGTTTTTGTTTAGTTAGCTATTGTTATTTAGACTGTCAGATATTACGATGCACAGAGCAAGAGAATGGAGCAGCCTTGTGCAGAAGTTTTTGATTTCTTTTATCCTGCTTTTATTGCTTTTATAAATAACTCAAGGCAATGAACATACCTAATACTGAAATGTGTTTGAATATTAGTAGTTCAGGTTTGTAGTTAGGCTATTGGTTTGAGCTCCAAAGTTGGCAATTTGGTTGCAAATGCTCCGTCACCATTCGAGGAGACAGAATGGTTTTGACCACTAGGAAGTCATGAAAAGCCAGAAGGAAGTCCCCCATTCTTCCATCTCTCCAAGTCCTCCTCTGTGGGCAGATGTGATGTCTCCTCGAATGGTGATGAAATGCTTACAACCAAATTGCCAAGCTCGGAGCTCAAACCAGCAGCCATGCCTACTACTCCTTCCTTCGCCTCCTATTTTCCCCGCACAACAATTCTATGAGGTGGATTGGGCTGAGAGAGAATTGACTGGCCCAACTGATATTCTTGCCTAAGGCGGGACTAGAGGTCACAGTTTCCTGGGATAGAAGCCATGAAGACAATGGCCTTGACATAATGGGATTCTCTTTTCTATTACCTCCTTGTCTCTGTGCTTTTTCCTGCATCCCTATTAGTACACAATAAAACCTGAAAACTCAAATGACTGCCATTCCATACTGTCAAAGAAAAGAATGAATTAGAGAATTGGTATTAGTCCCTGGATTTATTAGCAATAGTGGGTCCAGAAGCTTCCTAGATGTAGCTGACTGCAACCAAGAAATCCAAGGAAGAAAGGGCTGCCTGGCCTTGTCAGTCCCTCTATGGCACTACCAGTCATTGCCTACTGTTGCCTCATCACTGTTCTGTTAATTGTAGGAGATGACCAGGCTGAGCCTGAGGAAGGAGTCAAACACCATGAGTCCCTTCATGCCCACGAGAGATCTAAGTGCAGCCCATCTTAAATTCCTGTGACTCTTAAGTACCGCCAATTTGCTTGGGACGTTAGCTCAGATTCTTGTGCAGAGCTTAAGCTTACAATAAATCTTTGTATACATTTAAACTGCCTGGATCTCCTGATTTCCCTGGTGTTTGATATTAATGCAACACTCCCAGTCTGGAATTTGGCCAATTGGACCTCTACCTCATCACCTTCCTGCTGAGCAGCTTTGAAACCAGGATGATGCACGGCATGATTGGGTATCTGCTGGCAGCTGCCCTCTTCTACTGCATCCAGGGTAACTCATCTTTGGGGCAAAAATGCTGGTGTCTTTTGAGGAATCTGAAACTGCAGCTACTGCTGTGCTAGGGAGATGCTGGTGGATATCCACAGTGAATTTCCCCCATGAAGTCAAGCACATTTCCAAATCCCTGAGTGGCTGAGAACCACAGCAATTCAAGATCTAATGTAGCTGAACGATGCCGGGTTAGAGAAGACTGTTTTTTATATAATGCCTTTTTCTTTCTTTTCTAATAATCCAATGAAATAGTACAAATTTCTTCATGAAATGCTGGCTTGCCCTTTATTTCTGACACATCTTTCTTATGTCTAAAGCACAAGTGCCTTTCCGACCAATGCGTCTCCCTCAGGGTTTGCAATTATGTGCGGTGTTGGTTTTAATGGCTTTTTGTAAAAACCCTCCATGTAATATACTGTATATATTTTAAAAATTAGGGTTTGATATGCTCCCCTGTAATCCAGGGAGCTGGAGAAAATTCCTTGGTTTATTCTTGGTAGATAATGTCTTTTGGTCCTGTTTGGAGCTTTTCAATGCCTTTTATAGCGCCTTGGAATATAGACAATGATGTGCACTGAACAAGAGTTATCTGAGTCCATCTTTCCTGCTCTTTGAACATCTTTACTTGAGTTTGGTCTTTTGGTTTCTGTGATCAGACTGTTTGAATGAAATGTTAAGTGGAACAGATGGCCCTGGTTCTTCCCCGTTGCCTGCTTGGCCAACCACTGTCATTCGCCTGCTGGTTTCTCACAGCCAAAACCAATCCTTTATTCTTTCCCATAGCATCTGCCACAAAGAGATATGTGCATATGAGGCACATGGGCTGTGTCAAGGTTTTCAGCACTTTCTTCCACAATGGATCGGCTGATGGAAACGTCACATATTGTTCCCAGTAGCTGCCAGAGTCCAAAACACCATGGGGACCTTGAACTCAATTGCATAAAAGGGGATGATAATTCATCCTTCCTATGCTGACAGCTCCACAAAACTCATTTAATGCAGTTTAACAGAGAAACACTTCCTTTGACAATTTAAAATTGTCAACAACTCAAGATTCCACGAGGTAGGCCTTGCCAGTAAGTTACAGAGAAGGGTATTTTTTTCTGCTCTTTCTGGAAAAATAAAAAGGTTACAGGAATATCCAAATTCCACAGAATTTGACAGTTGAAAATCAGCCCTGAATGCATTATGGGGAATCAAGTCAACAAAATATGTTTAAGAGAAATTTCCAGTGACAATGTCACTCTGTGGGAATCTTTTCACCCAGCAGAAAAACTGTGCTGGAGGAAAAAAACAATCTTACCAATTCCCTTTCTCTGAAATTCTGTATATAGTGTCCCCTTTCTGAATCTGCTCCGATGGGTTGTTTTTATTTCAACAGAATAACAGAACAGAGCCGGAAGGAACCTGGGAGGTCTTTTAGTTCAACTCTCTGCTCAGGCATATATGATATATGACAAATGGTTGTCCAATCTCTTTTTAAAAACTTCCAGTGTTGGAACATTCACAATTTCTGAAGGCAAGTCATTCTACTGATTAATTGTTCTAACTGTCAGGAAATTTATCCTTATTTCTAGGTTGCTTCTCTTCTTGATTAGTTTCCATCCATTGCTTCTTGTTCTGCCTTCAGGTGCTTTGGAGAATAGCTTGGCCCCCCTCTTCTTTGTGGCAACTCCTTAGATATTGGAACATTGCTATTGCGTCATCCCTAGTCCTTCATTTCATTAACCCTGACATACCCAAGTCCAGCAACTGTTCTTTATATGTTTAGGGTTGTGAGTTATCCCAGATCAGTGTCACAGGTAAGCAGGAGCCGCAGTGGGAAAAGATAAACTTTCCATTTTTACCACTAAGAATTTTTACAGTGGAACTCCTCTGACAGAAGGAATTCCCCCCCCCCCCCAGTAGAATAAAAGTTGGGTCCAAACCATTGGGTGCTTTCTTGGGGTGAAATTTGGAAAAAGTGTTGAACTACTGACACCAAGGCTAAAACCATTTCATATTAGTCTTCTTCTCCTTTTACTCTTCTTTACCTTCATGTTACAAAAAGCTGCAAGAAATAAGATCAAAATGATGACCAGGAGAAACATCATGCAGTTGTATCTCTGGAATCTAGACCGGATCTAATTCATAAAGTAGGCCAGATCGCATGTACCTTAGACTTATTTTTAGGACTCTTAACATTTCATTACAGATTCTTAAGTAAATGTATCTATAATGGATCTTATGTATGTCTGGCAGTAGCTTCCAAATGCATTTGTATACAGTAAAACAGGATGCAGGTGTTTTTCTATATATTCTACATTTATAGAAGAATTACTTAAGTAACTTATCAGAAATAAATTGAGTAACTTATTTCTATGAAGATATGTATAATCTTAAACTGTGAAGTAAATCAAGTTTACATAAAATGTTCCTCCATTTAAAACTCTTTTTAAAAATTCTGGGAGTGGAGAAATTTAACCTGCTAGCTTTTGCAAACTAGTAACATACTTAACTATAAATCAGGAGTGATATTGGGATACTAATTCAGATGGCCAGGAGCAGAGATTGAGTGATTCATGCCCTTATCACCACTTCATTACACTTCTACAATGTGCTCTACATAGGTTTACCTTTGAAGACCCCTTGGAACTCCTGTTGGTCCAAACTGTGCTGGCCTGCATTAATCACTATGAAATATTACACTTATCTTGGAGGTACTGCATTGGTTACCAATAGGCTTCTGGATACAATTCAAAGTGCTAGTGTTGGGCGATAAAATCCTATGTGGCTTGATGCCTCAGAATTTACAGGACTGCCCACTCCAGCAAGAGGCATAATCCCTACAAAGAAGTCTTTCCAGGGGAATCTGCTTGTGATATCCCAGAAAGTCCTGCCTTTACATCATGGCTACTATATTCTGTGACAGCTCCCTCTAGAAGTGATGTTCCCAGACCCTTCCCAAATACCCTTCTAGAAGTTTTGAAAGACTAAGTTTTTCTCAAAGGCCTTTGGGAAATGACTGTGGTCATCATTACTTGGGCACCTTTGTTTTCTATTATTAGGCATTGTCACCATTGCTATGGATGAGTAGTGTGCTTTAAATATTATATTGTAGACATTTCTTCTTATCTTTTTGTATGTTGTAGCCCTTCATGAATTTAGAAGATTTGATGGCAAATACATTGGATGGATGGATGGGTGGGTGGGTGGGTGGGTGGATGGATGGATGGATGGGTGGATCGATCAATCAATCAACCAATCAATCAATCAATCAATCAATCAACCAATACAGAATTCACCATAGATGATTAATAAAAATTCTTGCTCTCCAGTCAAAAAACAAAATTCTATGCTGTTTGAAGGTAATTTCTGTTGGGTCTTGTACAGGTAACTCTACACCCAAACAGCTACTGTTCAGAGACAGATTTAAATTAGCCTCCCCAGTTCCTACTTCTATCTGGAAGCAATTTATCCACAGCAGCTTAGCTTGGAAATAGGTGATGATTTTATGGCAGTACACTGTCAAGAATCTTCTGTACTGGGGGCAATCATTTATATTTCAGAATGTTGAACTCTTTTGGTCTAAGAAGATTCTCAATCATCCAGATCATGATTGTCCCAAAGGTGCTTTTGCAAAAGGCAACTGATTTTCTTGGGGATTTTTCTTGAAAATTTCAAGAAAGGAAGGAAGGAAGGAAGGAAGGAAGGAAGGAAGGAAGGAAGGAAGGAAGGAAGGAAGGAAGGAAGGAAGGAAAAGTTAGTTCAGTAGCCCTTTGGAAAAGCATCTGTGAAATCTTGATGTTATTTGGGTTTTCGTTTGCACAAGAATCTTCAAGAAGTAGTTATACAATCAGAAATTGTGGGAAGTTATTTGGCAAAAGGCAACTAATACTAACCAATTTACCATATGCCAAGTAAGATATAGACCCACCTGAACCATTCCAATCTTGCAACTGGTAATACTTCTGGATATCGACAATCCTCCCTTGCTATTCACCATCTTATATTATCTAAAATGTAATGCCAAATGTTAATGTTTTGGCAATCTAAGACAATGAGCAGTAAGGGTGCTCTGCAGCCTAAAATCAGCTTGGTGCTCAGTCAAAAGCACCAGAACCCATGGAAACATTTTGATGACAGCTGGAAAAGGGCTAGCAACAACAAGAAACAGCACCATGCTTGATGTCCCTCTGATTCTTGGACTGGCAATTAAACCTGGTTTAAATTTTTTAAAAATCCAAATAAATTATACATATATTGTGCCTTTAAAATTAATGCTTCAAAATTCTGAAGAGGGCAAGATGGGGAACATTTTGCTAAGATCTGATGTCCAACAACACAAGTTGGTTTATGAGACCTGGCAATACTGCCCTAGGCTTGGCCAATCTTCACATTCATACTGTTTAAGTACATTCATCTCTCCCCAATAAAGCTCATATTTATAAAGAACCAGGGCTAATAGGACATATTTGTGGCTTCTCATTTATGACGGGCACCTTATAAACCTCTCCTGTACAATGAATGTCTACAAAAGAAGCGAAGAGTCTTACGCAAACTGTCCAAAACAGCCAGTCATAAAACCTTTATAACATTCCAAGGAAATATATTGTTGGGATATTTCACATCACTGGTTGGTTTATTTTCCTTTCCCGGTTCTATTTTTAGTCACCTCCTGCATTTTCTTCATTATTTCACCATGTGAATTATTAAAGAAACAATAAAGCTCAGGGGGGTGGACAGAGCTCCAATGCTATCTACAAAGTGCGGGGTAAACTTAAATAACACTTTGTGGAACATGGAAGTTTACAAGACAGATTTCATGATTATACACAACACCAAGCAGCTGTGAGGGTGATGCAATCTGAGAATCCATTGGTTTCTCCCTCAGCAGTTTTTAGTAAAGTCCTGAGGCCTGATCTGTGCTTGGCAGAGGGTAGACCAAAGAGTGCTCCAAGAGATTTTAAGAGAAGACACATGTAAGTTTGTCCTCCAATTTTGGCCTTGAAAAACATTCTTGCTTCCAAAGGACTTCGGGATTTCAGAGAGGGAATTCCCCCAGGAATGTTGCATCTTATGTTCCACAGAAGATGAGAGTAGAAGGTGGACCAGAAAAACAATATCTTATATGAGCCATAAATACAAAATGAATGGAGTGGGTAACACTCCCCACATCCATTTCAAACATTCTTTTTGGCCTGCAATCTTTTTAAAAAGTTGACCTCACATGTCCCATAGACAACACTCATTCATCACTGTAGAGCAGATCAGATGTTAACTAGGAAGCAATATAGCAATCGTGCCAGTATCTTAATTCCTATGCATGATTTTCTCATTCAGGAAAATAAGCACATGAAGCAATTGCAAAATTTCAGCCCTTTGAAACAGTGTTCTGAGGGGACCTTGGTGCTCTCTGAGCTTGGTTGGCTGGCGAACAGTTGTAGCTCAGGGTTGAAATGAGTGGTCCTTGATGTTCTTGCAGATGTTTCATTATCCAAACTAGGTAACATCATCAATGCTAGAAACATCTGCTAGAACATCAAGGACTACTCATTTCAGCCCTGAGCTACAACTATTCTCCTTTATTGATTACACAGCGTTCTATTAATGTTTGGATGGCAAAGGCAAATGGGTATGTGTCAGGGGGAGAGGGATCCTAAAGCCACTAAATATAAGATGCCTTCTGCTTGATATGACTTCCTCCCTGGCTTAGGTTTTGCCTGTGAAGGCTCCCCAAGAAGTCCCTGCCCATAGTTCAACCCAACCCCAGCCAAAGGTCAAGTTTTGCCTACCACCACAAACCAGTATGTTGCACATTGTATGGATGCGCTTGAAATTCCCTCAAAGGGAAGAGAAGCAAGTCAGCCATGAAATTACCACAGGCAAAGAGAAACGGCAAAACGGAAGAAATATTCACAAAGTCAAACGCTTATCATTTCTTTATATGTTTTCCTGCCTCCTTGTGTGTGCATGGCTCAGGGCACCTAACCATCTGATAATAAAAATCAACATTACATTACAAAATGCCAGGAGGCTATCTGCCACAATCTACATCATCTGAAACTTCAAGGAAACAGAATGTATTAAACAGGATGTACTTGAGGCTGTGATAGTATGAATGATAGTCATTGCATCGGAATCTAAAAGTCAGAGTTGCAGTCCTCTGAACTGGTAGTCCTTTGAAAAAAACCTGACAAAGTAATTACACCACCAGTCCTCCTTTGAAGTGCTGCTTAGCTATACTGGACTGATGAAAGACAAAACATTTTAAGTGATTACATTAATATTTATGATGTACAAATCTTAAGGGAAAATCCTTATCTATCTTTTTTAAAAAATCCTTATGTATCCAATGATGCCCAACTGAGTAGCAGCACCTAGCTGAACTTAAAAAGCTAAGCAGGACTGGTCTGATTAGTGCTTGAATGAAAAACCACCATGAGACACCAGTTATAGCCTAGATTGGGAATTTTTAAAAAACAAAAAACAAAAAACCAAACCCATGCTGGAATAAGGAAAATTTCAATTGATCCCTGCATTCTTATTTAAAACAAAACAAATAGAAAGCCTTGATAGATGTCCATGAGGAATCAAGTACAGATTAAAGTAGACTTGAACCTATGCAACCTTATATCCAACTATTATATTTGGGATCATGGCTTTGATTTTGCCTGCCTAGTTCACTTCTAAACCTTGACAATGAGCAATTGGATGGGTAAACAAATACCTGTTTAACTCCAGAAAATCTGAAAAACTCTGCCTTTGCTGGGATTCTGATTTTTTTTTTCAGAGAGAAACCAACTGGTAATGTAAATATATAAACTTCATATCTTTAAAAAATATGACGTCTATTTAACTAATCTGCAGACAGCAATCTTAGTGAATGCAAAGTGTCCGACAGAGCAGTTTGTTCAGCATTACACTTTCAAATTTTCTAATATCCAAAGTCCTATCTCCATCCCTGAAGATCTGACCTGCTCTGCTTGGCCAGCGGTTCAGGGACCCAAGGATTCCCCTGCCATCCTGTTCAAATTTAAAAGAACAACCAGGGCAGGGGAAAAATATATCCAAGACCATAGCCTGAAGCTGGCACGTGATTTGGCAAAAATCTCATAGCTATTAAAAATCCATGAAGCGAATTTATGAAAGATTAATTCAGGGCAGGGAACAGGAGCTGGCTCTAAGACAGGAGCACAAGAAAAGTTACGGCTCTACTGGGTCAATAGCAACCACTGATTAATTCAGTGCTTCCTTAATATCTATAACAAGTGAGTGTCAGGAAATCAATAGGACACAATAACTAAGCAATGAGGACAAAACCGTGATAAGGAGAGAGAAAGCCCAGGAAGCGTCTGCAATTACAGCTATTTATTTCACCCATTTCCACAAGAATCCTTGCAGCCTCTAGACTAGGGCAAAACTAAAAGGGAATTCCTTTAACCTACTCAGGATACAGGCCAGGGAAAACACTCTTAAGAGCTTTCAGGAAAAGCCACTTATTCAAACCAGCTAAGCAAACAGGATCCTACTGTCCTGCCTGTTACTTCTAAAGCAGCTATTTAGCTGCAAGATCAGATTTAATGGTGCACAGCTGAAGAGGCTCACTGGATTTTTTTTTTTAAAAGCAAAACACCCAGTTAAGACCCACCACAAAAAGCTCTCTCTCATGTGCTGTACTTTGAGGTACAAGGGTTATGCATGTCACACAAACTATGAGCATAGTTGTTTCAAAGCAAGGACATTGTGTGCAGTGGTGGGATTGAAAAATTTAACAACGGGTTCGCTGCCTGGTTTCTGGGTGGGCATGGGTGTGGGGGCATGGTCTACTCAGCCTCTTACACCATGGCAAGGAGGGCGTTTTCACCCTCCTGAGGCTCTGGCGGCTTTCCTCAAGCCTCTAGGAGGGTGAAAACGGCCTCCCCCGGGCAACGGAGGCCCTCCGGAGGCCAGAAACATGCTTGTTTCTGGACTTCTGGTACTTCCAGTAGGCCCGTTTTTCACCCTCCCGAGGCTCCGGAAGCTTTCCTTGAGCCTCCAGGAGGCAAAAATAGCCTCCCCTGGGCACTGGAGGCTCTCCAGAGGCTGGAAACAGGGTTATTTCCAGACTTCCAGTAGGCCCATTTTTCACCCTCCCAGAGGCCTCTGTGTGGGCCCTGCACTTATCTCGTATCCAAAACAGGTCGCGTGGAGACTCCTTGGAGGGGAGGGACGGGGTGGGCGGGGTCAGCCAGTCCTTGGAACAACTGGTTCAGCAAACCAGATTAAAATTAACACCAGCCTGAACCGGTCTGAACCGACTGAATCCCACCCGATCGTATGTATTCATCCAATTTGCCTCTGAAGTTTTAGATTAAGGTGGACCTTTGCAGTGAAATACAGATGGATGTTTCTGATGATGACTACTATTACCAGTATTACTGTAAAACCTTGAAAAAGATCAATGATTTTCTACAGAGTTTAAAACAGGAGTGGGAAGAACATTTTTCACAGCAAAAGTAAGATCTCCATATGAATATGTTCCAATTTTATGTACCCAGCTCAAGAATCTTGAAACAGAAAACATGACCAAGCATGAAGCACTTCATCCCTGTGAAAATTTCAGAGAAACTAATTGGTCTCTCTTGTAACGGTTTAAAATATTGATATTTTGGCTGTTATGGCATGAATTGCCTTGTGGTATACAATACTAAACACCATTTTGTGCATTTTTAAATGCAATATGTGTCCAAACCCATAAAAAAAGTAAAACCTATAAACATACAGCCGTAAGCAGTGGAGCAGAACATCAGCATTGATGGTTTTGTCATTTGTCCCACATTCTCTCGACCATCCCTGTGGGAACCTCTGATTGGAGGTAGCAATGACGGTCCCAATATACAAAAAATGGTAACAAGAAAAGTCTAGCTAATTATATATTTATGAGCCTTTTGAGTGCAGTAAGCAAAATCTCCAAAATTAGATGGAGCTTAGAATTTAAGATGAGCAAGTAGGATTCAGAGTGAGGCATTCAACTGTAGATCACATTTGTATACTGCTCATTTTATTAGCGGGTCTATAAATTTCAAATTTGCCTTTGACTCTACATGTTATGGAAAAAAGACCTTAAGAATATTTATATTGATAGGTGTCTCTTTTTCCTGCTTCAGAAACTATGGAATACTTCTTTAAGAGCGAGATGCAATCCCCAAGATCTGATCTCAGATATGATGATTGGGCCTCTGTCCTATTTAATTTCTAAGTCAACATATGGCAGAAACATAAAACTATTCAAATTTCCAAGTGAAAAAGTAAAGCATACTACGAGGATGGATCCCTTGCCTACATGATAGCAAAATATTGCATAGCCACAGCAAAAACAAAGCAACAGATCATGTAAACATAATCAATCATTGCTTTATTGATGCCCATATTTTTGAAAATTTGCTGATAATTGGTTATAAAGATATACAGTAGTGCTTTATCTACATAAGAACAATCCATTGAGTGGATGTCTCAATGAAAGGATCCATTTTCTAATGGCTGCCAAATCCATGACCACAGGATGCAGCACAATTGGAGCACTATTAACAATCTCTATAGATTGGCAGATATAAGAGGAGGTGTGCGCTGGGCGTTAATGACATGGTGACACCCCCCAGCAATGGCGAACTCCGGTAGGACTCGACAGGAGGGCTTGTCTCAGATATCCTAGCCCCTCAGTTACTTAGGACTTTGACACAACAATTAGCTACACATTCTGAACACATATATACTGGTAGCCCTCTGCAGAGTGTGTTACATTAATGAAAACATGAAGTTACCTGTGCCTAGTCTCTACCCATGTGCAGGATTGATTGAAGGTATCGTACGAACTAAAGGCAATTAAACACATCCCTTGTCACCCCTGTTATTTGGCCCACGAATAACAATTACAGTTCTACGAAAACTGTAAGGCTGCCTATCTGTTCCTTCTTAAGGGACCCCAATCCCCTTCAGAACAAGCAAACTATTCTGATTTCCTAGATCTGGGGAACCATTCATCCACTGACTTTCTTCCCCTAGTAGAATTCAAACATAGCTTACTTGATTCCCATCCAACCACTCATTGCATCTAAACATTAGCCCCAGACCTGCACAGCTTTCCGGATTGTTATGTAACAAAGAACCCAGGGCATTGTGTCAGCCCGTTACTTATGAAGCTGTTCTTCAAACTTCCTAATGATTTTTTCATAAGAACCTTATAGAAATTCAAAAAGTATGGAACAAGTATGATTCCTTGGTACTCTGTGACAAAATTGTCAGAAAATGGACAAGTATTAATCAAATGCTATTTATTGTCACTAGCATTGCAGATGCAAGCAGAAGCACTACCATACAATGTTCCATATAGTTCTGAAGGTAATCCAATGATTATTATGGTCAAGGGTGTCCAAAGCTGCAAAGAAATTAAACATGTCTAATAAGAGATGCGGTGGCTCAGTGGCTAAGATGCTGAGCTTCTCGATCGAAAGGTCGGCAGTTCAGCGATTCAAATCCCTAGTGCTGCGTAATGGGGTGAGCTCCCATTACTTGTCCCAGCTTCTGCCAACCCAGCAATTTGAAAGCACATAAAAAATGCAAGTAGAAAAATGGGAATCACCTTTGGTGGGAAGGTAACAGCGTTCCGTGCGCCTTTGGCATTTAGTCATGCTGGCCACATGACCACGGAGACGTCTTCGAACAGCACTGGCTCTTTGGCTTTGAAACGGAAATGAGCACTGCCCCCTAGAGTCGGGAATGACTAGCACATATGTGCGAGGGGAACCTTTACCTTTTTAATGAGGTAATACTCTCCCCACCTTCCAGAAGAATGATCAAGGCTGATTCAGTCTCCAAATCTGATCTGAAGCTGATTTCAAATCTGACATGGAGGTCAGACTGGTAGCTTGTTCCACATTTAGCACAATATTCTCATAGCAAAAAAGCATGATGATCAAGATTAGCCCCTGAGCTTCTAAGAAAGACGGGCAACCAGATTCTGTCTCTCATTCATGACAAATACAACAGGAACTGACAAACCTGTAGTCATCCAAATGTTATTGAACTAAAACTCCCCCAAACCCCCAATAGTAGATTCATTGATGGGAAATGCCAAGAATTCTTCTTCAACTCTTATCTTTTTCAATATTAACTGAATTTGGATTTTCTGCTGATAGAAATGGAAATAGATAATTTTTGTCCTTAAATGCTGTGATTTAACAGTCATACATTGCCAGGAGCCTGAAAAATTATATCATCATGACTAATCACAAACAATGGGTTTATTGTCACTTCACAGCATGATATTTTCCTAACACCCATGTGAAAACAGGTAACGTACTACGCCTGGCACAGTTCTCTCTCATTCTGCTGGCCTTTCCACCACTTAAATGGATGAAATGTGGCAGGTGTAATTTCTTTCTGTGACATTCAGAGTAAGTTGAATCAAGTCATGCTTATCTGTATATAATTTATAGTCAATATCCTACATGGAAAACCAATAGGTTATAGAAAGAATCTACTCATAGATTAGACTATAAACCAATAGGTTGTAGAAAGAATCTGGTCATAGTCAGACTATAAAATATAAAATGCTAACTCTACCATCACTAAAATTCTAAAACAAAGACAAGGTAAGAATGCTTTAAGCTTATGGATCTATAAAACATCATGATCGCAAGCGGTAGCTTTGCAGTGCTATTCAACAGAAGAATAAATTTGGTTGTTGATCTATGATTGATAGAGAAATGATAATCATTCCATTGAATCAGCTTGGTGTACTGGTTTAGGCATCAGAATAATAGAATAACAGAGATGGAAGGGAACTTTGGAGGTCTTCTAGTCCAACCCTCTGCTCAAGCAGGAAACCTTATACCATTTCAGACATCAGGAGATTGTGAGTTAATATAGTCCCACTTACAAAAGCCAGTGTGACCTTGGGCCAGTCATTCTCTCTCAGCTCCAGGAGGGAGGCAATGGCCAACCACTTCTGAAAATCCTTACCAAAAAAACTGCAGGGTCTAGCTACCAGGAGTTGAAAACTGACTTAAAGGCCTGCACACAGAGAGAGGCATGTAAATCATTACATTAGAGAGAGACATTACATTATTACATCATCCATGTAGTGACCCATCATCTTTTTTTATTTACCTAATTTATATCCCATTTTTTCCTTCATACTGAACATGCAATGCAGTTGACAGCAAAAAACAAACAAACAAGTAATTATGCAACATAGCATTATATATCTTTATAGTAATATAAGTATCATTATCATAGAAAGTTCTGGCTAAATTGGGAGAGAGAACTGGGCCCAGTGGCAACTCTCAGGGTGGTGCATTTTATACACAGAGAGTGGCACATGCCACATTCCTCACATGCCTAATAAATAGCCTCTGAAAACAGAAGGATTGTCTGAAGGTCTCTCTCTCTCTCTTAGCTATCTTAAAGGAATAGGAGAAACAGCTTCTCAGACATGACCAAAGCTGTATCCAGAATGCAACTGGCATCCAGGACACTTCTCTCAACATTGACATCATGTGATGCTGTGCCAGTTAACAAACAATATATTTTTCAAAGGTAGTCTCACACTGATCACACTGCTAGAATCCAGTTAGAGTGTAACCAATGAGATACCAATGAAAAGGTCATAAGAAAGGCATGAATATAATTTTCCTTCCCTCCCTCCCCGCTCCCCCCCATTTACATTATCTAGGGCAGATTCCCGGTCTTGGGCAGATTCCCGAAAGCCACTGACAGCATTACGATTGGGTATGGTCCCCTTTATAGGAGACCCAGTTCATGACTATTACTGCATCTTGAGCTTGTGAGGTAGGAAAGCTGCTTATATATATATTTCTAGACTTTCTTCTGCAGAACAATATTCCTGTTCAAAATTGTTCTGGATAAATGAGGAGAAGTTTCAGACTTATAAGGAATTGGAATCGGTGGGAAATGCTAAGAGGACACACTGTTCGGGGTGCCAATCTGCCACAATCCATCAGCTTCCAAAAACATTGCTCTTAGAGAACTTCAAACCCACCCACCCCCTGGCCGCCTTCTCTTTTTGACATTTCCACAGTCACAGAGTGCCTGTTTCCACTTTGTCACTGTGCAAAAAAAGGAGAACACATTTCAACTTATCAGGAAGATTTCACATCCTGTCCAATCCTCCATTGATTTTAACAGACATCACAAAGCCAGACTTGGAAGGCTTCAGGGATGCAGTCACACTGCTGCCTTTTGTTAAAGTTGAAAACAAATGTGGCATTTCTGTTTGCAATATTTGGGAACAGTTAACACTCAGAGAACCAAATTGCATTTTTAAAACATTCATATCAGGAGGCAGAAAGCCTACATTCCAGCCATCTTATTCTGTGATGTTTAGTTTGAAAATTTTTCACATATCCACTTGGCCACTGTCTGAAACCTAGCCACAGAGATGAATAATTCTTCAGTTTTTCTGTATATATTTCCCCATGAAATTTTGGCAAGGTTGGTCCACACCATTACAAGGCACAATAAAGCAATGGGAGAAAAGATCTTGCTCAGATGGTTGAAATTAATAATTGTTAGGAATTCTACATAATTATCTGCACATGAGCAAGCTCTGAGCATTAGGATGAATTCTACACAACTATGGGCAGAAGATAAATCTCTTCATACATTTTGAACAAAACTGCTAAACCAGAACAAGCATTTCTGACTTCGTGCAGTTTTCCCTCACACAACACCCTCCAGACGTATTGCATCTACAGTAAAATGTTGTGTAGAGAAAAGGTGTTTTCTTTTATAAAACATTGAAAACTACCATATCTTTGTATGTGTGTATGTGTGTGGGAGGAATCCAGAAATTCCTTTTGTTACCAAAAAGTTATTATTGGACTATGTACGTGTTTGGAGATATATATCATTGGTTGCTCTCCAAAGCTCCTGTAGACGGAGGAGGAGGAGGAGGAGGAGGAGGAGGAGGAGGAGGAGGAGTCTCCTGGTTATCTACTTCTGTTCAGACATGGACCTTAATTTTAAGTATAGAGAAGCCTGCCTATAGCTTGTCATCTTGATCACATTGGTGAAATTTTTATTGCCTGTGGTCCCTTTTAGGAGAGAGGCTATGGAAACAATGCAGAATTCTTGTTATTTTTTTTTTTATCCCATGCATACTAAATGATAAACTACCAATCATTTTCAAATTATGGCCAGTCTTTTAATGATCATTTGAAATAACAACAGCCTTTATGGCATGTAAACACTTCTGGTCATCATAAATTTTGCATCGTCCTCCTCAGTCATGTGACCGCATTTCAAGTGCTTGGCAATTAGCATATTTATGTCCAATTGCAGTGTCCCACTGTCATGTGACCGCACTTTACAATCATTGGTGCAAGTTTCTAGCAAAAAATGCCTATTTGGGAGAATGGATTCACTTAATGACCTCCATAAAAACAGTCAAAAAAATGTCCAGTCACAACTTACAACCGCTTTCACCTGTGACTGAAATTCCAGTCTCAGTTGTGGTCCTGAATCTAGGATTACGTGTAGTCAGTATTAACCTTCAAGCAAATACAACAGTCCAGAAACTATATTACAATTTATAAAGCCTGATATTTTGCACAAATTTTGCACAATTTTCCTGCAAAGAGATTCATAATGATGGAAGTAACAATTTATGAGCTGTTCCCCCTTGCTACTCCAGGCTACCCTCTTCCCCATCCCCCCCTTTTGAACATGTATGCTTATATTCCTATGCTTCTATATCATGTACCTTATTTAACCCTGGATTAGGCGAAATGTACACTTTGTGGCAGCAGCTGAAAAGTAGCCAATCAATTGTGGAGACTCATTGGGCAGTCTTGAATTCCAGTTGTGCTGACTTCCTCCCAATCCCATAAGACAAACAAATAACAAAAAAAGCTAAATAGGAAAAGGGCAGAAGAGACCATTCCTGGCACTGCAACCTAACAGAAACAACAGCCTGGAGAAAACCAGGTTGTTTCAGCAAGTCTCCACTCAGCCAATGTTATTTATAATATTTATGTATCCCCTGAAACAGAATGTTTGAACTCCTGTGTTCAAAGCTGCCGATATAACTCCAACTAGTCCTGGTTTAGAAACCACAATTTACTTAACGACCACAGTCAGTCATTAAGGAAAGCTACAACTGGGTTTGCACTCTTATTTCGACTTCCTTTGCTGTACAAACCTTCGCAAAGGTTGTAAATGTAAGGATTGGTCTAAGGTTACTTTTTCATCTTCATCGTACTTGCAGTTGCCAAATGAGGCAGTTCCTAAACAAGGACTGGCTGTATCTCATATCTTCATATCCAGGGAAATCCTGTGCTGTAATCATCCACCAATTTGCCCCAGATGTCTTCCCATATGGAAGGTGCTTCTGTTTTTCTACTTCATCTTCAGTTTAATTCACTTTTTTTTTTTTTTGAGCAGAGAATATTATTATTTTCTGTTATCCCTCTCTCAGGGGCTCCGATTTGTCTTGTGTTTCCCACTCTGAAAAAAAACAGTGTAATCCAAAATAACTGATGATCCCCCCCCCACTTGAAGTATGTGACTCTTGGGAGGTTGCAGACAGCTAGAGACAGGACTGTGGAAAGAGAAATGGGACACTGACTGATTTGAGCTAAGATGGGAATTTCGTGCCAACTTTCTCCTTTAGAAGAAAAAGAAGTCATTAATTTTTTCACTGAGCTGAAGGATAAATGAGAAAAACGCAGAAGACATTTTCAGCACAGCATTAGACGAGCAACGTTCCACATTAAAATAAACCTATGAGAATCTTAGATTGAAAACCAATGACTAAGTTTTCCTCATAATTTAAGCCATGAATCCTAGCTTATTAAATCTTGTTGCCTGTGCTAGCGCAAGCAGCCTCTCTTACCTTCTGTTTTGCTGCTACACTTGTGCGAGCAGGTGAACAAACCAGCCCTAAATAGCATAGCAAGAAATGCAAACATGAAATTATGCATTGCTCTATTGAAAGAGCAGTTCAGCCAGCTTCAAAGAGCATTTTCATTGTTTTTGGAGTCGGGTAAATCCTAGTTCCCCTCAGGGAAACAGAACGGAATCCTGGATGCAAATATAATTTAAAAATGATCACATTTGGTCTTTTTTATTGGCTTGTGCAAGCAGCAGAAACAAAAGAGGAGTGAGTCAGTGCATACACTAGCATACAGTTCATGCACAGTGAATAGGCCAAGATTCCTGGCTTAAGCGTGGAAAGAATGAAGCCAGTCACTGGCTCGACTTCTTTTTGTAAGTTTTACAGTGAACAGAGATTTCAAGTGGAGTTTCCTCATAAATTCCACTTTCTTTACTCTTGCTAAGTATTTACACTGGCTTCCCACCAGGATATCTGAAGGTACGGGAGCACATACATGCAAATGAGGGAACTTGCTCATGGCCAATTACCACTTTCAATTTAAAAAAAAAATCATTTGTAAATAAATCCAACTGTTTTATTTTCTTACTCCAAAATGAACACACACAGAGGTTGCTAGTTCAATTCTTTTGTACACTGGCAATATCCCTGAGGATGCCAGTAGATAATCAAAACTGTCTTGCAAATTCTGGCAGCATGAGCAATTGGATCTGAGAGCAATAATAATTTTTCTGGGAGAGATGCTATTCCTCTTACTGTTATGTAGGGCTGTTCTCACCTGCTTCAATCATTTTTGTGGGTGCAATTTAAAAAAAAAAAAAACCACAGGCACAAAACTCCCCAGAGCTCGGAACTCATTAGCATGAGGCAGCAGATTGTGTGAAGATGATTTCTTGTCCATATGGTTTTACCTGGTGGAAAAATGGCCCCAAAATTGGTGCTAATTGGGAACCGAGGTGACAATCAGTCATATGATAGCAAGAAGCCCAAATTAAGTCCTCCAGGAAAAGTTGATGACGTGAACAAACCAACACATTTCCAAGGAGCAGAACATATGAACTGAGAAGTGTGACTTTGCCTCTGAGCAAATTATATATTATAATATGTAGGCAGAGATCAGAAGCAATATCTGGCTGGAAGAATCCGGGTGATGTGAGGAGGTAGGAATCAAAGCCCCATCTTTTCTCAAAGCCTGCCCAAGCCAATAGAAAGGAGAAAGACAAGGAAATTCTTTTGGAGATGGAAGTGCCAGCTTTCAGAGAATCAATTTTGTCCTTTTGTACTTATTGCAGATGTCTGTGTGACATAATCGCATTTCTTTTTAAACTGTGGAGCACCCTTGGAATGAAGGGAGACCTTTCAGTAGGAACAATAACAAAGTAACCCCAAGACCTGGAAAGGCAATTCTGCCTCTTGCAGCTGCTCCTGTAGCCCTGATCAGGGGTCTCCAATCTTGGCAACTTTAAGACTTGTGGACTTCACAACTTTAAGACTTGTGGACTTCAACTCCCAGAGTTCCTCAGTGAAAGCTGGCTGAGGAACTCTGGGAGTTGAAGTCTACAAGTCTTAAAGTTGCCAAGGTTGGAGACCCCTGGCCCAGATTATGTTATTTCAAACTTTCTTCAAGGCTCCTATTCTTCTCTTTGACCCTCTCCCTTGGAGGATCATTTTCAAAATTTTCACACTTCTTATCTTTCAACATATAACATGCCAACAACTGCGTAAATCTGCACATACAGCCATGGAATAATACTGCAAGATCCAGTCAATAATGCATGGACTCTAAAAGGGGGAAAGGCAAGTTAATAACAGTGCTATTAATATTGTTCCTCTTGGTCAGAAATAAAAATGGAGGGTGCCATTTGATGAACCAAGCGTTCTTTCATAGGAACCATTGTAGCATATTCTTATCAGCATCATGGTACCCCATTAAACCACAATATTTAAAAGGGCAGTGACATTTGACATGTCTAACCAAATGCTAGAAGCTGAATGATTGCACATACACAAAAGATGTGCAAAACCACTTAGAATGCTAAGAAATTATAACTGACATTTGAAAAAAAAATCATAGCCATTGAACTTTAAAAAGAAATTGTGCCATTTTAATTTATTGCCCGGTTGATTTTAAACTTGCAGCATTTGGGGAGTTATTGAAGCCAACAATCCTTCTTTATTAAATAAAGCCAAACATATAGTACAGATAGTCCTCGACTTACAACCACAATTGATCCCAAAACTTTTGTGCTAAGTGAAACATTTGTTAAGTGAATTTTGCCCCATTTTACAACCTTTCTTGACACAGTTGTTAAACGAATCACTGCAGTTGTTAAATGAGTTGCTAAGTGAATCTGGTTTTCCCATTGACTTTGCGTGTTGCAAAACATGGTCACCTGACCCCAGGACACTGCAAATGTCATAAATGTGAGTCAGTTGCCAAATATCTAAATTTTGATCACATGATCATGGGGAAGCTACAAGGGTCATCAGTGTGAAAAAACAGTCATAAGTCACATTTTTCTGTGCTGTTGTTACTTTGAATATTTTGGAATATTTTAATAATTTATTTGGAACATAAATTAATATTTATGGCATGGGCCCGGGGTATTTGCAGGATCACCTCCTATCAGCCTCCCACCACCCAGTGCGTTCACATAGGACTGCCCTCCTCTGGGTCCCCTCGGCCAGACAGTGTCGGCTGGCGGTCCCCAGGATGAGGGCGTTCTCTGTGGTCGCACCGACCCTCTGGAATGGGTTGCCCACCAGGCTCCGGACGGCCCCCGACCTCCGCACCTTCTGCACCGACCTAAAGACATGGCTCTTTCAGCAACTTCCCTGATCTGCCGTGGATTTTAACATGGGGATTCAGGGATTTTAAATTGGTTTTTAATATTATTTAATTTTTATCTATTGTCGGGTTGTTTTATTGTTGTGAGCCGCCCCGAGTCCTACGGGAGAAGGGCGGCATATAAATCTGACAAATAAATAAATAAATAAATAAATATTGATGTCATATAGAATATGATGCAATTATTTTTTACATAACTACCATGTAACCCAGTAGTCCTGTAAATCAAATAACAGGAAAAGATGCTTCCAGGCCAGCATATCACAGTAAGTGTCTGCAGTAGAGAGACTCAAGAATGCCGTATGCTATTTTAAGAATTCTGAACTATTGACTTCTAGTTCATGCACTCCAAAAATACTCACTGGAGTACATGTATGATCTAGTTTGTCTTCCAGTCTACTTCACATATTTTCATTTAGTCACATTTTGATTTTGATTTCTCATATTCTTTAGTATTTCTATAAAGATGAATATAGGTTATTTTCTATAGGCTGCCACGAATTTGGGTTGGGTTGTTGATTTTTATACTTTTATGTTATTTTGTTAATTCTGAACAAAACCTGCCTTGAACATACTATATTTGGCAGCTTTCTCAAATAGCTGCTCTCCCTGGTAGTTGGGGATTCTCAAAAAATATAGGCGAACAACACGTCCAGAGGGTCTTAGCTGGGAGACAGCTCCTATAAGGGAGGAGAACATATACAGGGAATCACATTTGCACTGACATGACTCTAAGCTACCTAAAGCAAACACCAGGGAAACCAAACTCATCTTGCTGTTGATTCCTACAGACTGTGAGCTCTGATTCGGCTGGGGGAATACTGTCATAATGCAGTAATATCATGGACCCTTGTGCATTGTCTGCAGCCAGTTGGATTACATGAGCAGATGAGGCCAAGTGCTGTGTGAGCCAAGAGAGAAGAAAGGAAATGGTGCCGAATAACAGCAATTTAGGTAGACACAAAAGGATCTCCCCCCCAAAAAAGCATTAGAGATATGCAAAATGCTCAATAGGGAGCCGCCTTTTTCAGTATTCTGTTCATTCACAACTTTCAGAGCAAGTATTAACACCAGAGATACTTTGGCATGCCTAGGCAGATCTTATTGGCTGCTTCACCTGAGTATATAAAAAGTTTACAGAGTTGCTTATGTTATGAAAGTGCTCTGTATTCGTGCTGGGAAAGGCTTACAAATCTCAGTGCAGGGTGGAATGGTTACGATCTAGTCCCTCAGTGCAGGTTCTGAATCCCGCCCCCAAAAGCCCAGAGCACCCCGCCACTCCCAAGTTTGAATTAGTTTCTACCTTCCCTCCCTACCTTCCCCTGTCCTCATCCTTCAGAGATGTGATAATGCTGGGCACAATTCCAGTTTCATTCTGTGAAGTATTGGAGAAGTATTTTATGGAGTCAGAAAGAAAAAAGGGCTAATGCGGCCAGTGAAGGGGGAAAAAAGCATATCAGAGAGCAAGAGGTGAGCTCAAGCAATATGGAAAAGGAAAGATCTAGGGGAAAGGAGAAACCAGATGGAGCATTGAGAAATATGGGCAAGGAAGATTATCTTGCTTAGGGCCTTCTCCAATCTAGGTCTGTTGCTGGGCAGTTTGGTCCCAAATAAACTGCCCTACAGAGCAGCCAACTTTTGGTATTCTTCAGATTGTTTTGCCCCGTAGCTATAACATACACAAGTGACTCTTCTACTCAGAGCTGTAAACTATGCAAGCCAAGCTGTTTCACAATTTGTTGCTCGAGGGGCATGCTAGAAACTACCTTATGCCATGACCAGTCCATCTCGTCCAATCCAGAAATGTATACTGCAGTTGGTCATAAAGGATCTCTCCCCATTACTGATTACAGTAGAATAATAATAATAACAGAGCTGGAAGGTACATTGGAGGTCTTCTAGTCCAAACTCCCTGCTCGAGCAGGAGACCCTATACTATTTCAGACCAATGGTTGTCCAGTCTATTTTTGAAAGCCTCCAGTGATGGAGCACCCATAACTTCTGAAGGCAAGCTGTTTCCATTGGTTAATTGCTCTTACCATTAGGAAATTTCTCCTTAGTTATAGATTGCTTTTCTCCTTGGTTAGTTTTCAACCATTGTTTCTTGTCCTGCCTTCAGGTGCTTTGGAAAATAGTTTGACCCCCTCGTCTCAAATATAGGAACAGTGCTATCATGTTCCCCCTAGTCCTTCTTTTCATTAGACTAGACATACCTGATCCTTTTATCTGGAGATGCTGGAGATTAATCCTGAGACCTTTGGTACAGCAGCCATTCATTCCGCCCCTGAGCTGTTCCCCCTTCCTGACATACTGAAAATGAATGAATGATATGGGAATAAGATGAAGCCGTATGCGGTCAGCCATGTATTCTGAGCTGTCAGCAGCACATACAGGAACTACCTGGATCTGTTACAGCAGAAGGGAATTCTATGCTGTGAAAAGCCAAAGGAGAAGAGAACAGTTGGAAAGAAGCTAGCAAGCTGGGGAGGGAGAAGATAAGGAGGAAGGTCATCTGTTGGTCGTAGAACTGCAGCTGTACTTGAGAAACGTGGACACCCGTACACCGCAAAACCCCTCATTAACCAAGTAAGATTTCCCATTGTGAAGGAAAAGACAATGCCGGCTAGGAAAAAGAAGTTAAAATTAACATTTCAGACACCAGCAAGCCAGCCAAAGTCCCACTGGAGACAGCATGGCATTCAGCCTTAGCACAGTTCCAATCATTTATGCCAATGTGCTCCTTATTACAGGATGGAAAGCAGAGTTAGTCAACAAGGTGTGAAAAATACCTTCTGCTACTCAATGAAAATGAAGCGTACTGTCCCTGTTCTTTCATACCCTACTTTTCCCCACTCTATGGTCGCTGCGTTACATTGAATAATATCCTGGGTATTCCGACTTGGACAAGGAGAGATCAACCAGATCCATCAAAGGAGAGCAATTCCCCTGAAGGGAACACTGAAAAAGTTGAAGAGCTTCAGGGCTCAAGTTAGGGAAGAGCTTGAGCATAATGGAAAAAAATAAATAAATCTCCAGGCCGCTTGGTCAAAGCAAGTTGGGTCCCTGGAGCACTCCTTGCTGACTTGCCCCACTGGTTCCTTGTCAACATCAGGAGGAGACTGATCAGTTGAACAAGATATCATGCGTCCCCCCGGGGAGCAAAACTCTGAAGCCACTTGTCAGGGCTGGGCTGCCTTTTGGTGAGGTGTCTTGGAAGAGAGGAGAAATGAAAAACTGGTCAGAGATGCTGGAATTTTTTCTCTGTCCCAGGGACATTGGACTCTCCTTAGCTTCCTGGACTTATTTATTAAAAGAACTTTCTATATCAACCACATCAGGTATGTCATTTGATGAACGTCAAGGTGTGCCACAACTTGAGCAGCAATGAAAAAGATACTTGATGTACTATGCACACTGTTTCTATCTAACTTTTATCCATAAAGTAGCACTTTGACACTTAAGAGATATTTGAATGGTGGGTTCTCGGCAGGAGGAACGGTACCAAACAAAAATGATCAGGAAAGCAATGCTATGGGTGACTAGAAATAGACTCACAAACGCAGTCAGTATGCAATAACTAGGTACATCTTGAGATATTATTTTCCAAGCAGGGCCATAGACACACAAGCAAGACTTGAGATGAATATAACACTGCTAGGACTCTGTGAACAGTCTCCCTTATCTCTGATCCATGGAACCTGGGGGAGGGTGAGAAAATCTGGAAGGTGCCAGAGGATTCTTCGATGCATCCAACATCAGGCTTAAGGAAAATTCAACTGCCTGCCCAACTGGGTTTCATAGATGGAAGGGGATGGGTGTTATTTTGACTAAAATAACACAATGTTCTGGACGGGCCCTGTTTCTTGCAAAGAATCCTAAGATACTCACCCCTTGACTTGAGTAAGGGAAACCCTACAGAAAGATTCTATGAAAAGTACCACGTTCTGTGGACACACAAAGGTAGTCCTCGATTTACCAACCACAACCGGGACCAGAATTTCCATTGATGAGCAAGGTGATTAAGTGAGTCATGTCTGATTTTTTTTTTTTTGCCAGTGTTGTTAAGGGAATCGCTGTTGTTGTTAAATGAATCATGTGGTCGTTAAACAAATCTGGCTCCCCCCACATTGATTTTGCTTGTCAAAAACCAGCTGGGAAGGGTGTAAATGGCAATCACGTGACTCTGGGATACTGCAACTGTCATAAATACAGGTAGTCCTCGACTTACAACAGTTCATTTAGTGACCATTCGAAGTTACAACGGCACTGAAAAAAGTGACTTATGACCGGTTTTCACACTTATGACCATTGCTGCATCCCCATGGTCATGTGATCAAAATTCAGAAGCTTGGTAATTGACTCATATTTATGACGATTGCAGTATCCCAGGGGTCATGTGATCCCCTTTTGCGACCTTCTGACCAGCAAAGTCAATGGGGAAACCAGATTCCCTTAACAACCGTGTGACTAATTTAACAACCGCATTGATTTTGCTGAAAAACTGAGAAGAAACATTGTAAAATGGGGCAAACTCACTTAACAAATGTTTCGCTTAGCAACAGAAATTTTGGGCTCACTTGTGGTCATAAATCAAGGACTACCTGTATTTGCCAGTTGGCCAACCTCCTAAATTTTGATCACATGATCAAAGGGATGCTGTGATATTCGTAAGTGCGAGGATCGGTCATCAGTTACTTTTTTCAATGCCATGTAATTTTGAATGTTTGCTGAATGACTAGTTCTAAATTGAGGACTACCTGTATAAAATATTCTTCCTCCGAAGACATTGGATCCAAAGCTGTTGAATCCTGATCACCAATTAAGACTTTGAATTTCAGTTCATCTTTTTCTGCCTCAATCTATACCTATCTAAACATACTTTAACTAAGATCATGGCATCTGGCCCTCTCAATTCCTGGCAAATAGATGGGGAAGAAATGGAGGTAGTGACAGATTTTATTTTCCTGGGCTCCAAGATCACCACAGAGGGAGACTGCAGCCAAGAAATTAAAAGACGCTTGCTTCTGGGGAGGAAAACTATGGCAAATCTAGATGGCTTATTAAAAAACAGAGACATCACCCTGCCAACAGAAGTGTGTATAGTGAAAGCTATGGTTTTCCCAGTTGCAATGTATGGCTGTGAAAGTTGGACCATAAGAAAGGCTGAGCGCCAAAGAATTGAGGCCTTTGAACGATGGTGCTGGAGAAGATTCCTGCGAGTCCCTTGGACTGCAAGGCGATCAAACAGGTCAGTCCTAGAGGAGATCAACCCTGATTGTTCTTTAGAAGGCCAGATCCTGAAGATGAAACTCAAATACTTTGGCCACCTAATGAGAAGGAAGGACTCACTGGATAAGAGCCTCATGCTGGGAAAGATTGAGGGCAAAAGAAGAAGGGGACGACAGAGAATGAGGTGGCTGGATGGAGTCACTGAAGCAGTAGGCGTGAGCTTAAATGGACTCCAGAGGATGGTAGAGGACAGGAAGGCCTGGAGGAACGTTGTCCATGGGGTTGCGATGGATTGGACATGACTTTGCAACTAACAACAACAACAACACATACTTTAATCTAATGCCTGCGTTTTGGATTTGCCACTTTCTTAGATCAAAAGCATCTTCTCTGCATGTCTCCCCACCCCCTCAACTTCTCCCATCCTTCTCCACTGATGCCTCCCATCTTTGGGAAAATCTTTTTTTTTTTTTTGTCAGTGGAGTATGAATGTTTTAAAAGTCTGCAGCAGCAAAAAGAGGCATCAGCTGCTGCAAGAACAAAATTAATCCTATAAATCGCAGGAAGTAGAGGAAGCTGTTCGTTCAAAACTGCCAATGTCAGAAACCCCCTCAGAAACCTCTCATTAGTTCCATGTTATTCTTCTTTGTGTGGCTGTCTGCTTAAGCAGCCCTGCTTTGCTGCTGTTATATAACCGAAGGGGAAACTTCCATATTCTCTCCCCTCCTTGCTCACAGCTAAATAACTGTCGGTTATATAACGCCCTGCTGGACAAATTTGCATTATTTTTCATTGTCACTGTTTATGCAGATGTTGATGGGGATTAGCCTGCATGTATCAAATCTTCCGGGGGGGGGAGGGGAGGAGAGAGAGAGAGAGAGAGAGAGAGAGAGAGAGAGAGAGAGAGAGAGAGAGAGAGAAGAAGAAGAAGAAGAAGAAGAAGAAGAAGAAGAAGAAGAAGAAGAAGAGGAAGAGGAAGAGGAAGAGGAAGAAGAAGAAGAAGAAGAAGAAGAAGAAGAAGAAGAAGAAGAAGAAGAAGAAGAAGAAGAAGAAGAAGAAGAAGAAGAGGGAGAAAAAAAGAGAGTGGAAGTGAGTGAGTGTCTTATCTTATGCTCATAAATACATTAAGAATTTTCCAGAGATTTCTGCATTGTGCCACTGGCAGAGAATGTTCCCATCTCCTTAACATCATCCCTCTGCCCCCTGCCAACATCAGCAAACTAGGATCAGAACAAAGGCAGCTTCCTAAGCGGGAAGGTCTATCTCTTATTCTCCAGGTATTCTTGCAGGTTACACCGATAATTGTTTCACACCTGCTGTGCTCTTTTCTGGGCCCCAGATGGCACCATGGCACTGAAGAGGTAGGTGCTGCTTCCAAAATAAGTCTTTAAATCAAGGTCACATATGTCGGGGCTGCACCCCTGAACAGTCTGACTTGCCAGAATAAATCCCACTGGAATCAGCAATGCCGGCTTCCTAAGAATCAACTGGTGGTCTTGAAATCCATTCAACAGTTCATAGGGTCTCACGATCAACCCAGAAAGAGGAAACACAGGGATCTTTTTAGTTATTTCAGCAGCAGCTATGGAGGGAGGTTGTAAGGGTTTGTGGGAATATCCTTGAGAGACAGAAGGACGAAGAGCCGCAGCCAGGACAGCGGTCAGATAACAGACATCTCAGTGCACATAAGAAATGGGGGCATGGAAAATGTCTCAGAAGGGACCCATCCCCTAGTTTTGGGAAGAATAAAAGTAAGGGAGGGGAGAGATATTTTCAGACTAGCAATACTGATGCCAGCCCTTTGAGGTAATCCAGACAAGAAATCCATACCTTAAGTACTAGCACCTTCATTGTAAGGTTACAGTAACAGAAACAAGTTAAAAGAACGTCTCTCTCTCTCCCCCTTCTGCAACTTTACTTTCCAGGAACTAGGAGTCTTTCAATTTACAATTTTTACAACATGCTAAGCCACAATGAAGCGGCTGCTTGAGTTTAGAATGAAAAGCTTAAGTATATCAGATGCATCTGGATTACTTTAGAAATTGTTGTCTGAATTTCTCAGCATGGAGTTGAGAGTGGTTTTAGTGCCTGGGAATCCTAGTCCCGAATCAGCAATCCAAGTTAGCAATGTTATGTTCTGCAGATATCTATGGAGATTCTCAGTCATCATCCAGGTCATGGTTGTCCCAAAGATGCTTTTTCAAGAGGCAAACTGGACTTTCTGGTTTTTCTTTGAAGATGTTTCGCTTCTCATCCAAAAAGCTTCTTCAGCTCTGAAGAACCACGTAAGATTCGATCAGAGCTGAAGAAGCTTCTGGGATGAGAAGCGAAACATTTTCAAAGAAAAAAAACAGAAAGTCCAGTTGCCTCTTGTAAAAGCATCTTTGGGATTAACTTCTGCAAGTGTCTATGTTCTTCCTTCACACCCAGCAGCTCTCTTAGCCAGTCCTGAAGTTAAATGATTTAAAACTGTCTTATGCAACCTCCTCTTTAGATGGCAATGTTGGCCATTATTTCTCAAAGAGACTGTACTGATTAAGAGCTCTTCTACTTATTCTATTGAATGA
Organism: Pituophis catenifer annectens; assembly: GCF_029215685.1. Classification (NCBI taxonomy): domain Eukaryota; kingdom Metazoa; phylum Chordata; class Lepidosauria; order Squamata; family Colubridae; genus Pituophis; species Pituophis catenifer. Next base: position 135,232,590 of record NW_027256882.1, on the reverse strand, counting down.
GGCCATGGATTGCCCCAAAGCCCTGCCATGTTGGCACTACTGTCCCTGGCAAAAATGAGAACACACACATGCACACTGTTTTAATGGAGACTGACCACAAATCAGATTTGGGTTTAATCACATTAACAAATCCCTCCTCCCAAAAAAGGGCAGTCTGTGGGTCCACATGTTAGTCTATTAAACAGAAACAGTCTGTTTAATTAATATCCAAACTTGACATAAACTAACAGAAGCAAGGAAACGGGGCAGGCAGACAACAAATCATCCTTGAAAGCGGTGGAAGAAAACCCCACATCGGGAGCTGGAGGCACAACCCAGATCCTAAAATAGGTATTTTAAAAAAGCATGTCCATTGACACCAATTAAAAAAAGGGAATAGTAGTGGAAAACCAGCCATCCTGTTAGTACTGAAGATGGATTCACTTATTTATGTGTCCCACTCTATTGCGTCATGCTTACCAGAAGGTACAGTGAAGTTTTCCTGAAGAAACTTGGTCTTTCTTAAGCATCTTAATTTGAGGAACACAGCATCTCATACCCAATGTACTTAACCCAGCTGAGCAAGCCTAATCATGCCCACTTAGGTGAATACAGTAATGTGAACTCAGGAAATAGATAATCATATAACCAGCTCAGCATCCATTCTCATGATCCTGGCATCTTTTCCAGTGAATTCAACAACCACAATAATTGCCTCTGTTTCTTTCAGTGATTGCAATCTTTGTGCTAAGTCTTTGTCCACCTAGGCATATTGTCAGTTAGGGAACAAAAAGCTTAGTCCATGTGTTGAGTTGGTAATGATTTTACCCACTTCAATTGCAGGGGGCAAAAAAAGAACTTTGCAGAGATTTTGAGCAATAAGCAGTGATCAGAAGCCTCAGGCATCATCGTTCCTCAAGACTAGAGAAAAGCCTTACTATGCACCACCTCCCTTTATCTTAATGAAAAAACTCCAACAAGTTGACAGCAATATAAGGCCATAGCAAGACTTCTCCAGAGCACATTTTGTTATTTTGTAGATCATCTTGTTATATTTAAAAAAAAAAAAGGAGGTTAACCCTATGTGGATGCTTATCTGTTAAATACAATCTTATGTTAACTTCTCATATATTCACCTGTTACAGGGCACAGTCCTGTCATTTATAGTAGTCTTCCCAAACCAATGTGTTGGACATCTTATCCCATTATTACTTATCAACTTAGCCAAAGGGTTAGTTAGATAGGAGCTGAAATCCAATACAACTGAAGAAAATCAGACTGGGGACAGGCAGCTTATTATATATTCTAATTGACTGATGATTAGCTTTGAAAAGGCAAAGGCAAAAAGTAGCAATAGTGGTAACAGTAATAATAGCAACTTTATTCCCTGATTCTGTTCAAGCTTGATTCTCTTCAGGCAAACTTTTAACATTCAACACCAAGCTGACAACTTTGGAACAGTCTCTCACAATGCCGGGATCCATCTACTCTATGGATTGCCAGTTCCTTTCGATAATTGCCAGTCCTTCTTGACTGACTTATTGGCACCAAATCTTTGCTTATAGGAACTCAAGCACTACATCCAGTTTATATAGGCTATGTACTGATCCACAAAGTGGATGTACACATTGAATGGCTCCACATATGCAGGTTGGATGAATCCACAAAATGGATTTTCTGTAAAATTTAAATTACTTGTTTTCATAGGCTGAGACACATTTAGTGTTGATGGCTCTTTGCCCCTCTCTACAGTATAGGCTGAAAGAACCCATTAGGGGTGTGTGTGTGTGTGTGTGTGTGTGTGTGTGTGTGTGTGTGTGCCTTTGAGTTATGGTTGATTCCTGGCAAAGTCTGGAAGATCTCTGCAGTTTTCTTGACGACAAGATTTCAGAAGTGTTTTGCCATTGCCTGCTTCCTAAGACTCAGAAAGAGTGACTGGCCCAAGGTCCCCTGGCTGGCTAAGGGGGGACTAGAAGTCACCATCTCTCAGTTTCCAACTTGACGCCAAGCTACACAAAAGGGAGCAATTAACTGTCAAGGTGCCTTTATCTCTGGATTTGAAGAATAAATGAAATATAGGGAGGAGGAAGAGAGAGTAAGAAATCAGTTTTATACCAGCTAGAGGAGAAAGCATCCAGTACCAAGACTTGGAATTGTTCTATAAGGTTTTTAAGTCCTGATTTAGCATGCCAAAAAGTTTAGAAGGAAATCTTCCAAATTAAAGACACTGATCTACAAAAGAGAGGGCTGCTTGTGGTTTTTTGTCACTTTGAATTCTGTTCTCCCCAAATCTAACTTTTCTTCCAATTTAGAAGACCCAACCTTTTTTTCAAACCTGTCTTCTGATTTGCACTCAGAAAATTTAGGCAACTGCTAGACAAAGAGGTATAGAAAATGTTATTTGTTTCTCCCATCTAAGAAGATCTTTGCAGTCAAGTCATATAGATCTACCTGTATCTGATTTGCACTTTATCTGAGTGAGCCAATCATCATTTTAATGCAATGAAACGAACCTAGAAAATTAGAGCTACCAAAATGATTTATTCTTAAAAAATTCCAATATTACTAACAGCAAATTTGACCATAATTAACCAAGTTTTTAAAGTTTTGTATGCTGACATTTGTTGAAAAGAAGCAAACTATATGGCATAAACGGACAACTTAAAAGAAATAAACAATTATTGTTTCTGAGATGATCAATTAAAATTCAGGATGGATTTATTAGTTATCAAATTTGTGAACAATAACAGAAATAATTTTTAAAAATGTACTGAAGTTGCCAAATTCAGGATGTAGCTTTCATTGCCCCCCAAAAGGCGAGAGTAATCCAATCATATATTAAAAATGAGATAATCCTTGATTTGACATTCAGAATTGATCACACTCTGATAAAAATGTTCCAAAGTATTTTCTAAACTCAAGCCCTTTTAGCAGTTCAGAGGTACTGCTCGAGAAGAGAATGTATTATTCCTCGAGAAGAGAATTTATTATTATTTCTAACCAATGTATATGTCAGCCAATCCGAAATGACTTTAAAGAATGTAATTTATCCCAATAACAAAATCCTGCTCTATAAACAAAATATTACAGTCCTGTGTAAAGTGATATGCTTTGAACCTCTTCCTGGACTGCCACAATCAGAGGGCTGGCTTCAGTTCTGAGAGGAATTGTTCAAAAATCTAGCGACCACCATTGAAAAAGGATTAGATGCTAGGCATATCCATGCCAAGAACTGCAAAAGGTGCTTCATTAAGGCAAGGATACATTACTGCTTTCAGGAAAAAATAACTTTTACTCATGGTTTTATCCACATGCTTTTTAAATTGCACATGAAAATGTTAAGGCAAAAAACCCCCAAGCCAGGAGTGAAATCCAGCAGGTTCTGACAGGTTCTGAAGAACCGGTAGCGGAAATTTTGAGTATTTAGGAGAACTGGCAAATACCACCTCTGGTTGGCCCCAGAGTAGGGTGGGAATGGAGATTTTGCAGTATCCTTCCCCTGTGACGCCCATCAAGCCACACCCACCAAGCCACACCACGCCCACCAAGCCACACCCACAGAACCGGTAGTAAAAAAATTTGGATTTCACCACTGCCCCAAGCCCAAACTGTTAAGAATTAACAGGAAAAGAAAGCAAGAACAAGTCATAGTTGAAATTCACAGCAGCCAATTGTGAAGGTAAAAGTGAAGCTGAGCACTTCTGTCTCTTATCCTAGCAGCTAGACTATAGAATTTTAACCATTTTAAAAGGGCATTATGGAGGTAAAATGTATAATGATGGCAGGATAAACACAAAATGAAAGGTAAACAGAGCAAAATGGTTTCATTACATCAATCTTGTCAAAGGCCATTTGTCTGTCAGAGTTGAGTGCACTTTGCTGATTGTGAAGGGCTGACTCTTAAACCCATGGTACAAAAAGTAGAAATTCATTATAAATGTACATTCTTAAAATGGAGGGAAAACAAGGAGTGGCAGGGATTAAAGTGTAACACCTGGTAGTAATGTTACCTAGTTTCTCCAAAGCATATAAACAAGCAAACGAAGTCAAGTTTGAAATTGCCCCAGATTTCTATAAGGAGATCTATGTAGGACAGAGTCAAATAAGGGGAGCCAATCGTACAGGATGGTCTATCACAAGGCCAAGGAAAGTGACAGGAGTAAGCAGCTGTGCAAATTCTAAAGAAACTGCATGATCAACTCTTTTTTAAAAAATCTGAATATAGCCTATCATTGTTCTCATTTCTGCAGACCTCAAGATACCGAGAACTTCCCAGAAATACTATAAACCAGTAACCATCACTTCACAGTTGACGCAAAGAAAATGGCAAAAACAGTTACCCAATCAATAATTTTCTGCTGCCTGGATTACTACAGATTCAAGAGGAACAGAAATCCCCTCATCCCCACTCCACAATAAGAGAAATTAAATTGCTAGCCAATTCCCATCAACAATTTCAATTCATGTTATCTGCATTTCTTAGCTTGTTTGTTTTTTAAAAAATGGCCAATTGCTGCAAAGGGGAAACTGGATAGGATAGTCCTTTGTGACTACATACTACTGCCTCTTTTTAATCCAGTGTGATCTCATCAATTTTCTTCTAATAAAACCCGGTTGTTTTAATTCTAACGAGCAACGTAAAACACATGCATGAACACATAAAGAAACTGGAAATAAAGACATCATCTGCCTTAAGCCTGATATGTGCTTGTTTTCTTTCTAATCCCATTACTGCTCTGAAATGAGGCCTATGGATTGCCATCCCTTCATTAACAACTGTTCTGATATTCCCTCAAAAGCCCTGAGATTGGATTGTAATGAATCCTCCAGTCACGAAATACTTTCAGTCACATGGGCAGTGCTGCAGATGAGAGGAAGGATTAGAGACTGTAAAATCTAGCCATGCTAATATTTGTGATAGTCCTGTCGTATTTTTCAAAGCTGCTGCACAGAAGCCCCCGTTAAGGTACTCTGTGGCTTTGTCACTCCTCATTCCTGCTGTATTGCTAAGCTGCCTACCTTGGTGGCCACCAGCTGGCTTGACTTAGCTTCACCCTCACCCGTCACCTACACAACACGCTGTTGCCAGTGAGGTGTTCATTCAGTTTGCCCAGCAATCTTTATGTCTTTTTATTTTTAAAAAATGGTGATAAAATCCAGAGTAGCATGTACATATTTTTAAGCAGTTTGCATGTCTTCCTTTTATTTTAAAACTGGCTTCTAGTTTATTGCCACCAGTGGTGGGTTCCTCCTGGTTCGGTCCGGTTCGGCCGAGCCGGTAGCGGTGACGATATGATGTCACCGAACCGCTTCTCCCCCCCCCCGCCCTCCCACCCCTCCATCCACCCACGTTATTCTTACCTTTTATTTGGTCCCACCCCCAGTCTATTGCTGCCTCCTGAGTCCCAGCTGATGACTAGAGGGAAAAAAACTGTTTAAACTCTTGCCACAGGGCTTCAAAGGGCTGTCCTACAGCTGATCAGTGTTAAAAGCAAACAAATGAGTCGGGTCGTAAGTGCGAGGACTGGTCGTAGGTGCAAGGACCTTCCAGAAATGACTCTGACCAGCTAGCCACGCCCACCTAGTCACATGACCTCCAAGCCACATCCACAAAATAAGCCACCCCCACAGAACCGGTAGTAAAAAAAATTTAGAACCCACCCCTGATTGCCACCAAGGGTAAGGGGAAAGGTGGGAAATCAAAGTGACTAGGTTCTTCTCATTTGGGGGGAAAAAAGCCATAATACATGTAAAATAGTCCGTAATAATCTGTTGACATGCAAGAGCCTAACTGTGGAGGTACTATCAGAATAAAACAGCCAGGATGCAGTCAAGGAGATTGAGTCAAGGCATAGGAAAACATAGCTTGTCTCTAATACAATAATGATATGTGAAAATGACAGAGTGAGGGAGCCATAGCCAGGGGAGTTTTCAGACAAGAAGCAGCTAAGCCCGCAAAAGGAGTGTGAACATGGCAAATATCACAGAAGCAAATATCACAGAACCATCCCTAGTTTCTTGGGCAGCAAAGGCGATGTGGGTAATGCTGTACTTTCAGATTTACAGGAGTCTATTAAATGTAACCTTACAATAAAGTAGAATTATTTCATCCGGTTGTACTTCCTATTTGGACTACTTCACTAGACTCATCCCAAGTCACATATTTCACATCTCTGACCCTGCCTCATCTTCAAGTGGAGACATACCGGTATAATTTACTGATTTGGGTCAAATTCACCAAGGTCTGAACAGATTTGTCCTGCCTCTATTAACATGGAAGTCATTGTATTAAGAAGGCAACTAATGGGATGATCTGCTTAGTTGTATTGGATGGGTTAAGGAAAGGAGATATCTCCACTGAAGATTTCTTTCTTTCTTTCTTTCTTTCTTTCTTTCTTTCTTTCTTTCTTTCTTTCTTTCTTTCTTTCTTTCTCTTTCTTTCTTTTCTTTCTTTCTTTCTTTCTCTATACACACACAGATGCACTCACATAAGATACATGTGACTAACCAGTTACATGCCATCAAATTAACATTAACTTTGAGCAGTTCACATATACATTTTCTTCAGGGTGAATAGCCACATATACATTCCTGAATGACCAGATCTAGGCCACAGGTTGCCAGATGTTCCATGACAATACAATAATATAGATCAAGTCAATAGTAAAACTTGCCTAGGAGATTGAATACCTAGATTCCCCATCTAACTTTGGCATATTTTGCTGATATAGCCACATGACTAACTCAGTCTGCTCTACCACTTTAGAATAAAAAATTGTAAACTGCAACTGCCACCGGCTGAAATGTTTGTGAGAGATGACCTTCAGTTGAAATAGAGAATGAAGGAGAGTGAAAAGTATTTTTTCCATTTAGGAAAATCCCAATGCATTGCATGGGGGATTAAAAAGTAAAACATAGAAGTTTTATTTAAAAGCATATCCCCAGTGATGCTTTTCTTTGTCCCAGTTTATACAGATGCCAGCTTTAAAGAAGAGGTTGTCACTTGAAAATCAGCAAAACATGGATCAGCAAAAGGGTTTATCCATCATTTACTGTTTAAACTGGTCCTGTCTTATGCTCAAGCCAGTTTAAGACAATCCTGCAGGTCCAAGACAGTATGGCAACACTTTGTACAACATTTAGTCCGGACTGCAGGCTTCCCCAAACTCCCATTCGACAGTTCATCTTCCTTTGTATCCTCCCACCTTTCTGTTCCAGGAAAAAGCAGCAGCCAATCATCTTTTTTCCTGTGGGTAGATTTTACTGGACAGATATACCTTCATGCATGTATCTGTATCCGTACCCGTATGCATCTCTGTGTAATTAAACTAAATTTATGTACGGTATTCAAAGCATCTAAATGCACTTACATGCAGGCACCACATACATAAATATACTTTATTGCCCACAGTGCTGCTTTCTAATGCCATTTAATGCTACCTTCCTCCTTAATCCTGTAATAGTACAGTGGGTTATAACATTTTCTGTGTAAAGGCAGCTCTAAAAGATATTAGAGACCGTATTAAGGGATATTGTTGCCTTTGCAAAGTCACCAATGAACTGCTGGAATTGGCCTGCAACAAACTGAAATGCACCATCGAAAGCAGGCAAGACCCTTAAGGGGAAAATGTCATTTTGTATGTGGAACAGAAAAATACATCCTAATGTCACTTTGAGAGTGAATGGGGGATTAAGAAACAGTGACATTGTCCACTTCTGTCCCCTAAAAACAGTTGCTGTATTGATCTGCAAGAAACGTAGCTGAGTTCTTACAGGTAATTCTCGTTTAGTGATCACAACTGGGACCAGCAACTCAGTTTATTAAGTGAAATGGTTGCTAAATGAAAGCAGGACTGTGTTTATGATCTTACTTCCACTTTACTTTGTTTTACAGAACCGAGAAGGCAACAAATGGGAGGATGGCTTGCAAAGTTGTATTTTGGTAACTGTGAATGGCCGCTAAACGAGGCAGTTGCTAAACAAGGATCCACCTATATTCCCAAAGCACATTTCATGATTTTAAAAACAACATCCTTAGAACAGCACTTTTGGGAGAAAGTTCAGGAACTTCCTACCAAAGAGAGTGTCTATCCTCAGATCTGGCTTCCCACATTTTGGAATCGGTAACCCACATTACCAATTCTAGAGAAGTTCCCTTTCTTAAAATAATCCAGCCCAAGGCCTTAAAGTTATAAACTGTACTGCTATGGTTGGAAGCTAGGTTGTTTTCTAAACAGTGAATATTTGGGAAACAAGTATATTTCTGGATTATTTCAGACAAGTAGAGAGAATACATAGGCAAGAGGAATTCAGTCTCACATCAAATAAAATACAGAGTCTTGTATAGAGAAATGCAAGGTGACATGGAATTTTCAAGTGCTGTCATGCACTTATTCTTGTTACATATCCTTACGGATAAATTCCTTCCCTGCCATTATTATGCAGGGTCAGTGTTCTATTGTAATAGCCCACAACTAAATGCAATAAAGTCTTGTAGATTCTGTTGACAGTCATCTTTAAAACAGACTAAAGTGTTGCTGCTTTGGTTTTCACAGTTCAAGCTGAGAAATGGCACTCCCAAAATGCAGAACTGGCCTTGCCATCCATTGCATTTTGGATATGGTTGCGGGCATAAATCGCTCATTACTTAGAATGGGACTTCACTTCAGTTTCTGCTTCTCTTTTTATCTATTGCATTTATATTTCTTCTCTATTGACACAAGCATAAGAACCCTGACTAATGTGATTTTAAGCAGAGAAATTTTGTAAAATCCGGAGTGGCTACAGCTATGGCATCACCAGGCAAAAATGCAGGGGAAGGGGCATAGAAGAGACAGTGTTATTTCCAGGTGTGTGCAGCAGCTTAGTCTAAAATTAGATTGCTGGCAGATGCATAACATAGCCTCACTTTTATTTCAAACTGCAGCAACTCTGGAATAAATATATTTCCATTCAACCCAGCTTTGCACTGGGGACCAATCTTATCTGATGAGTGACACATATCTTAAACTTTAGTTTGCCATTGTTCATTCCGTAGAAACAGGCAATCTGAGAAATTTTCCAGCAGCAGTCCCCAAGATAGGCCTCATTTCAATAAAAAGATAAGAACCAACCTTTACCAACCAGGTGCCTTTTAAGTCTGAGCCAACACAAAACTGGTATCATGCATTGTTTCTAGGCCTTCAAGAGCTTTGGGTTTTCTCCTGCTTTCTTCTTCCAAACTTATTCTTCCAACTCAACCTACAGCTGCCACCCTCTCCAGCACCACAATTCCTTCAGCCTTCTCTTTGTTTAAACAGGAGGTTACTTACTTTAGCATCCTGCAGAACATCCCAATCCTTTCCCCCAACCCTGAACTGACACGCTACCTTTTGGCCAAAAAGAGCTGCTTGAACTGCATTGCTTGTGCCTTCAGGAGCATGGGCTTTGCCAGCAGATACATTAGTGAGAACAGAACAGCCGAGAGGGAATGAGATCTCTAGGATGCTTCCTTCTCGGCAGTTAAAAATAAGGAGGACTGAGCTGGATTACAGCTTATTGTCCAGCTCAAGGGTTCTTTCTTAGGAACTAATTGATTTTCCCCGGTCTTTCTCTCACATGATCTCCACTGAGATGATGTATCATGTGGAATGTGCCCTCTTCCTGGGCACTCGCTTCTCAACCCTGCACTGTTTTCCTAAAATATGAACCTCTCTAAGCGTTCACCACTGAACCCGTGACCCAGCTAGAGAAAGAAGCTTCTTTTGAACTTCCAGCCAGCCAAGACAGGGCCAACAAGTCTGGAGGTGGCAAGCAAATGAGGGAAGGCAGAAGCAGAAGCAGGGAGTTCTGCTTTAACTTCCCAATTCTAATCCTCACTGCCTCTACAGATTCTCTTTGGCCATGCTGTTTATAACCTCACTAGGGAAAAAAAAGAGAGAGAGAGAGAGAGAGAGACTGCTGTATATGTCCTTGTACAAATTTCTTTAGTAGATACAAATTTGTGCGTATTTTAGGTACTTTATGCATTTGGTACAATTTTTTTGAGCTTTGTGTTACCAAATTTTGAAAAGTGTAAATTTTATTATGCCTGTATATTTCAAGTGTTCTTGTGTATTTGATGAGTCTATTCACACACACACACACACACACACACACACACACACACACACACACGGACCCCACCCCACTCATTTCTTACTATCCACATTCCTTCCAGCCTGGTCCCTTACAAATTTGTTTCTGTCGAATTATAGATTCAGCCACCAAGTTTATGGTATGTACGTGGTACATGGTACGGGCATCACATGCTATTAATCTAATGAAGGAGGCAGGCAGGCAGCAATTATATGTGAAATGGTAGTATGCATTTCACCTTTCCAATCATGTTTGTTTTTGTGCAACCCTCATTTTTAATCTTTTTGCTCTTAATATACAGTATGTCTGCTTGTGACTGTATTTTGGTAAACAGCCAAAACAAAGGGCCCTGAAGGAGGTATAGTTTTCCAGGGACAATTTTATTTTTTATATCTGCAGCGTTGCTCCTGGGCACACATGTACAATGAGTATATCACCTAAAGTGCCTTCCTTTGTTTTGCTGCTTAGAATTCTACTATGGCTAAAGAGCTTCTCATACAGTGAATAAATATAGACAAAAGTCCTTAGAAGGACCTCTATTCTGCATCCGTGAAGCTCTTTTTTTTATTATTATTAAAGTTCAAAAATAGTTACAGTAACTCAAATAAACATAAAATCCATTTCACCATAGGGTGGAATACCATAACCAAATGAGCAATCAAATACACTAGTGAACTCAGAATGCCTGCAAATAGAAATATGTACTGAGTAAAGTAGGCCACAGTGCAACATTAGCAGTAGGGTATCCCTACTTATAGCATAACGCTGTTTGCTGAAGCAGAAGACCTCCTTGGTTAGTAGGTATGTTCTAATGATCTTCTGAAACTCAACCTGCTTCAGGAGGAATCTCCCCTGCCTGCCAATTTAAATCTTCAGTGAGATCTTTCAAGTGATGCTCCAAATGGTAAAATTTCTCACAAGGCAGATGCAAGCAAGGCCCTATTATTAGAAACTCCATTAGGAACTGAGTGTTTTAAATCTTACATTAATAGCACTGTCGTTACCACTAAAGTAATAATGGCCTTGGTGTTAATTTGAGTATCTCCTCTTTTATGCTGTATTTGAATGTGAATCTGATGTGTCTGACCTTGGGCAGGCAGGCAGACAAGAAGGGAGGTTTGACATAGAATAAATGAATGGAGGAGACCGTCTAGCTCGTCTTCTCATCATCTACTGTTTTTAAGAGCCTACCTGATTAAAAAAGAAAAGACATTCATAAAAATCATGCCTAGCACAGGTAATAATTTTGAGAGAGTTCTCCATCTCAAAGTTAACTTTTCATTCAATGCATAATTTACTGTACACTTCCCTGCCAGCAGTTGTAATGGCAATCCATTTGGATGGTTTTAAAAACAGAAGGTTTATGAAGGATGGTGAAATCCAATTTTTTTTTTACTATCGGTTCTGTGGGTGTGGCTTGGTGGCCGTGGCTGGGGAAGGATACTGCAAAATCTCCATTCCCACCCCACTCCAGGCGAAGGATACTGCAAAATCCCCATGCCCTCCCCACTCCTGGGGGAAGGATATTGCAAAATCTCCATTCCCTCCCCACTCTGGGGCCAGCCAGAGGTGATATTTGCCAGTTCTCCGAACTACACAAAATTCCTGCTACCGGTTCTCAGAACTGCTCAAAATTTCCGCTACCGGTTCTCCAGAACCTGTCCGAACCTGCTGGATTTCACCCTGGATCAGGCTATCGTTGGCTAGGAATACCAATGGGTGTTTATTATCTCTCGACTCACACAAAGCCGTACACTGTGGTTTCTGAGAAGTCACCATACAAGTATTATGAGCTGCCTGGATGCCACTGTGCAATTCAGAATGCTAGACCAGCCCAAACCAGCAGGACTCCTGACTCTTTTTCTGTTCTTGTCTTTTTTTTTTTTTTTTGTAAAATAAGCAGTGTTACAGGTGAGGGGAGATGACAAAACAAGGCCACCAGAAAAAGCTCCAGAGACTACTATATTTAACTATCTTAAGTATCAGTGCCAGATGTATGCGCCTTTAATTAGATTAGCCCATGTTAAGGTGTGAAGTAGCTTCAAATGTCACTGGGTCAACAAGAATTGTTCTCTCCCTCCCCGCCTTTTTTGTTTTAAGTAAAAAGACAGCACTAACATCTTTAGCATTACATGGACTACATTCCACAATTTCTCCCTGATACCTCGCATGATCCATTTTAAGACTTACAAAATGCAGACTTGGGTTATTTTCCATTGCTTTCCATCTGGGATCCTATACTCAGTTATTCTGACTTACTATCCACCTGGAATAGTTTGATTTTGTGAAATATTTAATTGGCACTGAAATAAGCTCTGGAAAGAAAAATTCTGAAGAAAAAAATGTGCTCAGACTGTGACTAGAGCACAATAGTTTTGGAAATGTAACAGGAGGCTTGTGAAGGTTAAAGCCAACCAAGCTTTTCCATTTTTAGTCCAACATGTAAAAATGGTGTCCCAGAACATCGTAATCAAACATGACAGTGAGAGAGCAAGCAACCCATTTTTCCCATCAAAATGAGACTTTGGGCAAGAGGCATGGCTGTATTTTATCTCAGCTGGGAGCTAAATTTGGCCGCACATATTTCCCAGAAAAAGATGGGAAGTAAATAAGAAATAGGAATAAGATATAAGAATAAATATGTAAGAGTAAGGTCAATTTTGCCAGACCACAAATGTGCCACATTCATAACCAAACAGAAAAAAAGGATAAAACATCCCCTAATAAGCAAGATATAAATTATCTCTGTCTGAATGGAGAGCTCAGCAGCAGACATTGAAAGGTTTTTGATATAATGTCATAAACATGGACATAGGTACAGCCATTTGTTCACCCTGTGTGCAAATATTGACTTAGTATCAGTGTCCCAGAGTGTGATGCCCAAGATATCAATCAGCCAGCTTTGGAGTCAGCAAATTCTGCTTCTGCAATATCTGCTGTGCTCAGGTTCCAAATTATTTCTCTGGTGTACAGCATCTTGCAGGATTATACCCTTGGATGTTCTAATAGTAGTAATTATATCATTTTAGCATAATCAATCAAAGTCTACTGTTGCAGCTTTTCCACGCACTTCTTAAGCATACACTGCTAGCACACACTTTGATACCAAAAATTATTGCTTTCCATTAATGACTAAAAGTCAATTTTTTAAAACTGATCTTTGTTTTAAAACTACTGATTATGGTTTTATAGCTTATATTTGTATAGGATAAATATAAACTCAATAGAAAGATGGGTCCACTTATAATACTGTAGCCAACTTAATTTGTTTTCCTTGGCCATCTTGGTCAATGTTAAAGTTGCATACATCATCATCATCATCATTTTAGCCACCGTCTATCTACTGTTTCCAATCAATACAGTCCTGAGCTTTCTTTTGCCAATTGGACCCACAATACTTGCTGATGTTGTTGATCCATCTTGTTTTAGGTCTCTTTCATGGATGCTTTTTATCAAGTGGGATCCATTATATGACTGCCTTGGTCTCCACAATCAATACAAAAGCTACGAGTGGTGCAAAAAGCCATGGAAAGATACATACTTGATAGAAAGAAAGACTTGCACATTGATTTAGAGAACAAATGGAAGTATACGATACCATCAAGAGAGTAAAAGAATGGAAATGGAAATGGGCTGGTCACATAGCAAGAAGAACTGAAAGTTGCATACATGCAAATGAATTACATTTATTACAATCTGTTTGATTTTTAATGTTATGTCTTATCACAAAACCATCTCATTGCCATGGAATTCATGAGGGCTGAGATTCTTCCTTTTTAAATGAAATTTAAGAGAAGGTAAGACTGAGAGATACTTTATACCTGCATAACAAACCTAGCTTATTGTTGCTTCCTTCTTTGATACTATCTGAAAGCAGAAAAGCACAACATTTTGCAAAATATATGTTATAGAATTCGCTCCCTCATCCACTCAGTTTAATAAACAGGAGATAATTGATCTGATTTTTACCACAAAAGGGAAAAATATTATAGTTTGATGCATAGAAATGATGTTGATGTACTTCTAGTCACTCAATTGAAAAAGCTAAGCAGCCTGGATCTGATTAGTCCTTGGATGTGAAATCTCAGAGCTGTAGTCTAGACTTAGTAGTTTTTTTAAAAAAAAAATCCCATAAGAAAAGTATGCCAAGTCAATTACATATTGTTCCCAATAAAGTTACATGGACATGTATCAATGTCAAGGCACCTTTCCCACTTATTAAGCCATATGCAGGCATTATACTGACTGTGAATTTGAATTTAGCCTAATTTTTACATTCAAAACTCCATTACAAGGGATCCTCATCACCAAAATAGAACATTTCAGTTTCTACCAAAGGAAACTGAGGCCAGCTCCAAATTCAGGAACAGTTCCTTCATTTGCAAAGTCAAAAAAGGGATTGCAACAAGTGCATGGCTTTTTTGTAGTGACAACATTCAAAAATGGGACTTCCATGCTCACTGAGATTCTCTCCCCTGTTCCCCCAAAATATTTTCTTCCTGAAGAGAATATTGCAGGCCTAAAGGTAGCCAAGATTGTTTTGTGCATTTAGTACTAGTAGGTGATATGAGTGTGCATGTTTCAAAGAACTGAAATAGCAATAATACTTAGACTTATATATCACTTCACAGCACTTTACAGCCCTCTCTAAGTGGTTTACAGAGTCATCATATTGCCCCCAACAATATAGGTCCTCATTTTACTAACCTCAGAAGGATGGAAGTCTGAGTCAAGTTTTAGCTGGTGAGAATTGAACTGCCGAACTGCAGTCAGTCAGCAGAAGTAGCCTGCAGTACTGCATTCTAACCATTGCGCCACCACGGCTCAGTAGGATGGAGAAAGCCAATGGAGATCTTAGAAGACTTTGCTCCTCCACCTTGCATCCATTCTGTTTACCTTCATTCTCCCATCTCCCCAGGCCCCATTCTTCTACCCCTTCTACCCCCACACTACCACTTTCTTAGAGTTAATGCAATGCAAGTAGATGGCTGCATACAGACTTAGGGTAGAAGTATAGTGTTAGAAACACAGAAATAAATGAAAGTTAAGTTTCTTTTTATGGAAACTCGAGTCATGCCCCTGATATTAAATATGGGAGGAGGAGGAGGAGGAGGAATAAGAGAAGGAGGAACAGTAGACAACATGGCAAATGAAGGCCTTATTTGAAAAGGATTTTATGTTACACTTTGAGAAAGACACTTGCCAGATGGGGAGCAAAGGGCAGAAGCTGAGCAGAGAAACTGCATATTCATGAATTTCCCAGTCACTGTTTGTCACTAGGAAGCATGAGTGGTTTTGTGCGTAACTGTGTGATAACATACAGAGAGGAAAATCAAAAGGTGTTCCCCTTGCCCGCTGACCTCCTTTCTCATCATTCATTTCTCCCTAGATATTTTTTTTAGAGTTGCCAGTTATGGTTTACATCCCTCATTTATTACCACTTTAAATAAAGAGTCATTCCAGAACATTTCTCCCTTGCAGAATCAGAGAAAAATACCAGCTTATTTTCTGGAATGAAATGGGGGACCTGCTTCGGAAGCTCAAAGAAGAGAAATAATTTGCTTTTCATACTTCCAGATTCTTCCTAAGTCAGATTGCAACTACAATCAGCACCCATCCCATTATCAGAAGGAGCTTCCTTTTCCTCAGAAGCATGGATATGAAATATGTGTGTAAATCCCCAAGCTTATGCAAGTCATCCATTTATCATGCTGGATTTAACTCTCATTTGTTGTTTAAAAACTGCTAGCATCAGGTTATATCACCAAGCCTTCTGCAAAAACTAACTGGGGCAGGAAGCCTCAGCCGATGTCAGAAGCCTACATCTGCTGCTCTTCTTACAAAAGGATTCAAAAGCAAACAATATCCCCAATTTATTGTGCCCTGAAAATTGAACCCATAAGGAGATGGTAAGAGAGAATACATAACTGTGGCAGTGCCCCTAAGAATTTGCATAGATTCCCCCAAACTTGGCACTATTATTTACTCAAAATATCTGTAGTCAAGAGGCCCTGTGGCAGATTGCAATAAAAAGCAGGTCAAACAATAAAGCACAAGTAAGATAAATATTTAAATAATGATAACATGCAATACTAACCATACAGAAATACTTCTTTGCATCTCCAAATAACAAACTTCTTCCAGTCCCAGCATGGGTCTCCTTGTAGATCAATCTCTGTTAAAGTATATCCTGAGAGAGGCACTGATTCAGATTTGAGAGTTCTAAATCTTATTACCAAAGGATTGACTCCAACGTGTAGTTGCTAAATCAGTGCATACAGAATTTTTGGAGTCATGCCAGAAAGGATGCAAATACTCAAGAACCCCCAGCATGAGAGATTCCCTTTTTATGAGGGAATCATCATTTCACAATTTCCTTCAAGAAGGTCCAAAGTGTGGTACAAAGACCATATTTGGTCAAATGACCTGGTTGTTCTCTCAGGTTAATATGCATTAATTTTATGATTTGTGTTTATGGCTTTAAACACTTGGTTTTTGTTAACTGTCATTGTTTTTAACCTTTGTACACTGCCCAAAATAATTTTTGAGAGATGGAAGGCCTCATTCATTCATTCCATTTATATAGCTGCCTATCTCACATACGTGATATTGGACAGCTCACACAAATAAAAAACCAAAATCGTTAAATAAATAAATGAGAAATTTTTAATAAAAACCACTAAAATCTTCTGAAATTGGGCAGCCTGTAAATTGAAATGTGATAATAATAATTGATCAATGATTGATAATTGATAATCATAATAGTTAATAAAAATAAAGGAAAGACTAAGATAAAACCTGGCAATATTTTACAAGTGAAAAATTTAAAAAAGAAACTGAAGGCTTGAGTTTGGCTGTGCAAAAGCAAGCTATTCGAATGAATGCAATAATGGCCAGAACTGAAAAAAATCATCAAATGATTCAAAGTGCAAATTGTGCAAAGAAGAAGAAACAGAAAATCATATACTCAATTTGTGCAAGAAAAACACACAAACTGATTATAAACAACAATATAACATAGTTACCAAAATGATATACTGGAACATCTATAAAAATTATCATGTTGCCAGTGTTCTCAAAATTGGTGGAAATATATAGTTAGAAAAAGTAATTGAAAATGAGCAAGTTAAAATATTCTTGGATTTCTAATTACTAACTGCTAAAGTCTTGGCTTATAGCAAACCAGATTGAAAAGAGGAAAGAATGGATAATTGATGTAACAATCAGAGATTATTATAAAAGAAGTCAAAGAACTGAAGAATATCACAAATTATTAAGATCTGAAAATCAAAATTGAAAGATTATGGCATAAACTGGCCTTGATGGTCCCAGTGGTTATCAGCACACTGGGTGCTATACTAAACAAATCTCAGACAACACTTAGAAACAACCTAGAAATAAGGAGAAATTGTCTGACAGTGAGAACAATCAACCAATGGAACAGCTTGCCTTCAGAAGTTCTGGTGCTCCATCACTGGAGGCTTTCAAGAAGAGACTGGAAAGCTACTTGTCAGAAATGGTATAGGGCAGCGGTCTTCAAACTTGGCTGGTTGGAGAATTCTGGGAGTTGAAGTCCACAAGTCTTAAAGCTGCCAAGTTTGAAGACCTCTGGTATAGGGTCTCCTGCTTGAGCAGGGGGTTGGACTAGATGACCTACAAGATCCCTTCCAACTCTGTTATTCTGTATTCTATAAAGTCTGTGCATTGATAAAATGCCCATCTGTCAGTTACAAAAGCACCACTGCTTGGATCTTCACATATGCTACGCGGATCCATTATGACATCCCAGGTCTTGGGAAGAATTCAGCGCTTATGAAGGCCAATACCGGCTAAAGAACTGGCAGCTGTGACTGTACATTTTTGGTTATATAATAGGCCTGGCAGACTGTGTGAACAACCATCATCATCATCATAATACACTCTGGACCCATTCCTTCAGATGTTCTACAGTATGCTAATAACCAAGATTAGTCAAGATGAAAACAATGTGTAGTAGATCCAACAGAAGCAAGCATCTTTTTTACATCCTCAAACCTCAGCAACTGAAATTGATCTAAACAAATGTCCCATCCGTGCTCTGGACTTCTTCCACATTTCCTCAAAGCAGGCACCAGAGAGTTCAGGATACAACACTACTAGGCCATTGTCTAATGCCTTCACTGTCCAAACAATTCTGTCAGATGGTACTTTAAAGATGAAATGAAAAAGGCCAAATGTTTTTTTTTCCTTCCCCACCATCACACAGGATACACACAATCATAATCTCATTTCTAGTGTATCCTGCTCATTATTAGACTTGTGCCATCCATGCTGTAACTTGCTCACTTCATCACCCCAAGAATCAATTATGTTGATGGTCCTTTCCATTGTGTTATTCTGTAATTGGAGAAGGTTTCAAAAGAATCACCAGTTATATTAGTTGATAAGTCCTCAAGTGCTCAGGAACCCTACAAATTATCTCCATCTCTGGGGGCAAATCATAAATCTCCTGAGAAAGTGGTCTGTCCATGAGAAAGGAGTCACTAAAGCCAAGACCACTGAGCTGATAAGGCTACAGAGTTTCCATTTTCTATTCGTTATAGTGACCACTGACTTAGTGCAATGTAGGGAGGTCTCAATACATGAGATTACCAGCCTCATATTCTCCTCCAACACCATCTCTCAGAGTAAGCACACCTAGCCCAGCCTGATAAAATCTTCAGGGAATTTGATAAAACAATTCTCCAGCAACATTCCTATTCTACCTTTGTCACTCACCATTAGAACACAAGGTTTTCCTAGCAAGATAATGAAAACAACATTCTCCATTCTTGGTTCACCAGGAAACAGAACTAGACGAAATCAACTCCAAACCTTAGTAATACATGCCAGTTTGGGCCTCTCAACCATGATCAAATCATGGATAGCTTTATGATTGACTGACCTGGCATGAATGCAGAGCTTTTAAACATTTTTCCAGGTCATTGCCATTCATTATTCTGAACATTCTTTACACCAAATGCATGAAGAAGTATCAGAAAAAATCCTTTTAAAAATATTAAGCTTAATATTAAGATGGTTACAGTAATATATAGGAACCAAAAACCTGTATTCGTGGTCCCCTCACCCTACCTGAATAGGACTTTTGTCTCGTGGCCATGGGCGAGTAGGCAGCAATATAAAACAAACAAACAAACAAACAAATAAATAAAACTTTTTTGCTGTTAAGTTTGGATTTGTATAAGATACTTAGTTCATTGAGAAGGGAGAGAGAGAAGGAAGGCTGTTGTAATCAAAGTACCAGTGGTTCAAACCAGCCAGAAAAACTGAATTGCCTCCATGAAAGATAAGTTTCTAGAAATGTGTGCTATAGTCATTTTTATCAAACAAGCAGCTGTTGGAAGCACAAACAAAAGCAGAGAATCTCACCAGACCTAATTAAAACTGTGTATATGTTGTTCAAGAAGTGGGTGGATCTAAACAGTATGCGAGACTTCATCCATGCGTAACACAGATGGATAATCTCCACTCTGCAGGACTTGAAGTAAATTCTATTTTATAATCTCTGGAGCATTTCTCAGGGTTTTGTCACAGCAACCCAGTATCTTTCTCAAAGACAAGGGCTGACCAAGATTTTCAGAGCTCCTCTTACTGGTGTTTCAAGTGAAATCCCTTCCAGGCAGTTGGAATTCACATCTTCCACCTGGAAAAGCTAGAAGTGGCTGGCATTGCTTCATTAGGGAAAAGCAGAGGGCTGGTAGCACTCGTCCTATCAGGCGTGAAGAATCAGGACCACGTTAGGTTCCAGTTAAGCTGATTTATGCCTATACACAACAATCTAGCCAACTAACGATCAGCACTAAATTGGTACTAGATAGGAGTTAATGAAATTCAAGAAAGATTACTTAAACTGCTTGTGGGAACATAACAATTTCAGGCTGATTCCTCTCTTGACTCCACCAGCTCTACTAGTCTATACCTCCCCTTGCCCTGAACAACTAAAGAAAGTTTCTCCATTTGTAAGTCAGGGTAGCAAGGTATTCTTCCACTCTGCTTGATGCAAGGGGAAACATTGGAAGCAGACATAATGCAAGAATGAACCTCATTAACCTGATTCCAATTTCCTGTCCTTAATATAAAGTTAAGACACATGCTGTTTTTATTCTGCATGAAGTTGACCTGGTAGTCTACTTTCTACAGAGAGGGCTTTGAAAAACTATTTTGATCTATTAAATATGTTCTACTCATGAGCCAAATAATGTTTGACAAGTTCTTAATTCACAGGATTTGGACTACTTGTTCAGAAATGCTCATGGCGATGTTCATGTTGTAACAATCACGCACTGAAAGGAAGGGAAAGGGTGAGATTTATCTCTCATACCTGTACCAAATTAATAATACATAGTGTGATAGGGTCAAATTCTGCCACTAAAGCTCATTCTGCCTGTCTAAATGTCTACAGGATTTTTTTAAAAATGTTCTCATTGCTAGGCATGGAATAATTCCACTTCAGCCCATTACAATAGAAATTTATGACAATTTTTTATTCTGTTTATTAGGTTTATATTCCACCTGCAGGAATTCAAGGTGGGGGATTTCCTTATAACCCTCATAGCAGCATAACCCTGTGAGCTAGATTTCACTGAGAGAGAGTGACTAGCCTAGAGTCACTCAGTGAATTTCCCTGGCTGCATATGGATCTGGGCCTTGATCTCTTCACCCCTATTCCAACAGATTCATCCCTACTTATGACTGATTCTCAGCAGAGCACATCATTCCATACAGCAAATTTTGCTTAGAAGGAAGAGGCTGTTTCTTACTAATGATACAATTGTATTCTGTCAAAAGGGTATAATCAGCAGAGCAAACCTTGCTTACCATTAAAAATACTTGCACACTTTCTCCTTCACAACTCAGCATTCTATAATAAATACCTCTGTAATTTCCTCAGACATAGTTCTCAGATCTGTGTTCCTTGTTCTGGGCTGATTTCCTATTCACCCCACTAAAAAGCTACCAGACCGTTTCTCTCTGAAGAGTTGACATACAGCAACCCCTCAGCAATTTAAACTCAATCCAGCTAAATTGCATTGTTTACCACTCACTGTAAGATTTCCTCACTTCAGTAACAATGGACAACAGGGCCATCAAAATGTGCCAACTCAACATTATCCCTTCACCTTTGTTCTTCCCTGGTCTCTCCAGATCTTTTAGTTTCAGGGATGCTTTTGAGTCTGGGCAATACAGTTTGCAATAACTGCTCATTATTCAGAGGACGAAATAACTTAAACCATGATGCTAAAGAATCATTTGTTTCAAATCTCAGTAAGTGTTCATCTACTTCAATTACATTTACTGTTATTCTTTACATCAAGCATGGGATTTCTTTTTCTTTTGAAGGCCATTTTCCCAGGTAGAAAGCTGGGTTGAATATATATATATACAGTACACTGGAAGGTTGGAAGGAAAATGTACATTCCAGTAAACATTTTAGGATGTAATATGTCCCACATGGTGTTTGGTCCAACCAAGTGCTTGCATATTATGACCTCCACAATCCTCCTCCTCCTCCTCCTCTTCCTCCTCCTCCTCTCCTCCTCTTCTTCCTCCTCCTCTCTCTTCCCACTTTCTCTTCCCTCCTCCCTCCTCCTTCTGCTTCCCTCTCCTTCTCTCTCTCCAGTGCTCTTACGTAGATATCAAGTTATCCTTTTCAAAGGGTCTCTTTTGCAACAAAGAAGTGTGGCTGTGGCAGCAGGTTTTATTGGGTTTTTGTTCTTGTTTTTAAAGGGTTTTTTTTTTGTCTTTATGGTTGTGTATATTATTTTTATTGGTTTTAAATCAACCAGAGTTTGGCTTTAAGACAGACAGCAATACAAACGTTTTAAATAAATCAATAAATAAAATAACTTCTTTGCTAGTGCAAAAATAGTTATCCCTGAGCAATACCTCATCTCTTGCCAATAATCAGAAATAATATGTGTTGAGTGATGAAAAACAAAGCCGTAGGATTGGATCTCAGGCCAATATATTGCCTAGATAAGGTATATTTATACATATTGGTGAAGAGACTCCGCATTTGCAGTAATAAGATCAATATGAAAATGATGTACAAAGGCACGGTCTAAGCAACAAGAAAAAAGCATGGCAGTGGACAACATATGGAAGAACACACTTTCCTTCGGATACGTGTGCCCATTGCTTAATCCCTTTCAGAATTGCAAGAGCTCCACCGTCTATCCTACATGCAGACAGACACCATAATAAATCATCATAATTAACACTTGGGTAGCGCTGTGCCCAAAGATCTCAGGGCACTTCAGAAACATATGCTGACAATCAAAGGAAACACATGGATTGCAGAGAAAAAGCAGCCCAACTGCAAAGCACTCAGGGAAGCCCGTAGAACTAGAATGGTAGGGCCAGAAGGCAATATTAAAAGGGCTCCATAAAAGTCATGTTCTTTCATTAGTCACATTGCAGTGGAATATTTCTGTAATGTTTCTGTAATGTTTCTGTAATGTTTTGACCCTGTAATGCTCAGGGTCCTTGACGCTCCCTGAGCTTGGTTTTTTTCTTGCATATAAACTAGGTAACATCATCAGTGCATCATCATCATCATCTGTAATGTTTCTCCCCAAGCACCACTTCCTGGTTTCTGTACCCAAGAAATCTTGTCCACTCCAGTTCACTACTGTGGCAAATGATGCTTCTTTCTATATTTGAGCTGGGAAATAGAATTCTACACTTGTGCATTCACTATACACCCGTAATGGTGAACCTATGGCACGCATGCCCCAACGGTGCATGCACACGCCATGATCCCTGCGTGGCTCCCAGGCGACTGCGCATTCGTGTGTGACTCCCGCACAGCTGTGCATGTGTGCACAACTCCTATGCAACTGCACATGCGCAGAAGCCACATACATGCACAGAAGCGCCACGCAATGCACGAATCAAGCATGCATGGAATTGATATGCATGCGCAGAAGTGGCAGAATCAGTGCACGCATGAGCAAATTGCACATGTGCAAAATTAGCGCGCATTTAACACACATGCAAATCATGCATGCGCAAAATCAGCACACACGCACGTTTCGCATGTGAAGAAGCAGCATGCTCACTTTTTCAGCACCCAGTGCCGAAAAGGTTATATACTTATATACTTATATACTGCTATATACTTTCTGAAACTGAGGAGAGCAAATTACATTAAGGCAGCATTTCTCAGGCTTTATTCCCACTACAGATGACCTGAATCTTGTCCCTCAGAATTATACTTCCTTCCACTATAGGTAGCAAGCCCTCCAAGATCTGCCATAAGGATTAGCATTCTCTCTGTGTGTCGTCTTATTCATTTGCATTTTGTGTGAGAAATCAACATTTACCTAAGAGCACTCAGCAGTATAACTGTTCAGGGTAAGCCATCCTTTACTCCAGATTCTTTTCCTAATTTTTCAATTCTCATTCTGGTCTCTGATTCATGGGTCTGAACAAATACCTGCTTGCTTAGCTTCTATGATACAACATCTTCCAATATGCCCAAATATGTAAGTCCCTAAAACTGAGATTTATTAGGGATGAAAAGAAATCCCAGGAAATAATTGTGAGCACTCAATCGTGGCAAAGCAGAGAGAAGCAATGTGGTGCCTCCAGATGTTTTTATTGCCATTTTTTACAATTCTCTGCATGGGCTATACTGGTGAAAGTTGAAGTTGAAAAAAAGTTAGATGATATCAGAATTTCTATCCTTGCAGTACAGAATGATACTGGAAAAGTCTAAACATTTCTGTCATCATATAAAAGTATTCTTACTTGTTCATGCTATTAAACATGACTCTTTAGTCTAATGTGCATTCCTAGCCCGTGTTTCCTTCTTCTTCCCCTAATCATTTCCAGTAAAAGATGTCTTTATTATCTTTGGTTTTTTGATCTATTACATCATTCTTCCTTACACTGGCTCTTCTGCAGAGACAGGAAAAAAAATGGATAGACATAGATTCACATGCAAGGTGTCTGGATGGAGAAAACAGCATTTCTCTGGCATAAATTCATAACTTCAGAGTCCAACGCACAAAAACAGCACAAGTATTGAGAAATCTCTCCTTTCTGCTGTGACTTCTTTCCTCCTCCTCCCACTGGATGCAACTGGAAGAATCTGAGCACTAAACACAATTTATCAATCAATTCCAGATGGAGTTTCTCTCTAGTTCTTTTTTGGGGGGTGGGGGGGTAGGAAAAGATGATGGGGTAGCCAGTTTGGCGCAAGAGTGACAAATTATGGGAATCCCATTTAGACTCTGGAAACAGAACAGACAGTAAAAACAATGATCTAAACAGAAGAATGGAGTTCCCTCTCTCAGCAGAAAAATGCTAAATGCATTCCTAGGGCAAACACCCTCAACAGACTGAGAACGAATGCAGATTTCACAATGGCTCCAGTCTCAGGAATAGTCTAATGAGCAGAAGGAATAATCGTGAGAAACAGGAGGAAGACCAAGACAATGGTCATGGTAAAAGAAATCTGAGTTCAAAGCAGAAATGTAATTTGAGAAAACATCTGAGACTTCAGATTGTTCCTTGGAAGAAAAAGGAAGGCGTGGGGGAGGCACATTCAGGCTTGAAGGATGCTGTTATTGTAATCCTATCATCAAAGTAACATTAGCATCCATAATTTTTGTTTCCCAGTATCCTCTACCCCGAAAGGCTGCAAATACAACATTGTATATTGAAATACATGACTACAAGCTGACTAAAGTGTCTCATTCTTGGCTACCGAATATGGGGTCCATCCCAACATTCACATCATGGTTTATTTCCTCATGATCCCATTTGACCTGATGATAGAAAAGCTGAGACAGATTAATGACCTAAAGCAGGGATGTCAAACTCAATTTCATTGAGGGCTGCATCAGGGTTGTGTTTGACCTGGGAGGGCCAGGTGGGTGGGGGGTGGGCGGGCATGGCCATGGTGGGCATGGCCATGGCCACGGTGGGCATGGCCAAGTGAGTATGGCCATGGTGGGCGTGACACGGGACTGCACTTCCACACACATGGTTTTATACCCTTATAAAAATAGAGGCATACATTTCTGTGATTTTGTTTTTTTAATACTTAACTTGATCTAATTGATCACCTTATGAGAGAGAGACCAGATCAAGAAACTGACTCCATAGGAAGATTAGAACTATAAATTATTGACATAGATTATAGTACAGAATCCTGCAATCCTGAAAAGTAAAATATTTTATCTTTCCTCCCTTTTATAACCTTCTGAGTCAAGGACAGCCTCCTGGAGCACTCCGGAGGTCCCGTTTTAGTCCTGGAAGGCCTCCTGCAGCACTCTGGTGGCCAAAACTGGTTGCGGGATGGTGGTGCATGCGGGGGGCCCCACCCCATTTTTGCTAGCACTGGGGGCTGGTCCTTTGTTATTTCCAGGGTGGCCCCACAGGTCAGATCTAAGCACCCCGGGGGCCAGATGCAGCCCGTGGACCTTGTGTTGGACACCCCTGGCCTAAAGAATCCAATTAAGCACTCAAGCCCCACTGTAAAGAATATTATGCCACAATGTGTAAGAAAGAAACACATACTATTAGTAATATACAATATAAATATAAATAATTGAGTAGAAGCAGGTGCCCCCAACCTTTTGGGCACCAGGAACCGGTTCTGTGGAGAGAGTTTTTTCCACAGACCGGAGGGAAGATGGTTTCATGTGCTGCCTGCATCCCATGGATGGGGCTTTGCTTGTTTGTGCGGCCTGGTTTCTGGCATGCCACGGACCAGTGCTGGTCCATGGACCAGGGGTTGGGAACCCTTCAAATTCCTTCAAACTGCATTAATAGAAATCTTCAAAGTACTTTCAATTCCCATAGCATTCATACTTCTATCATAAGTGAGCTTTTAAAACATACAGAGAGTTTTACTTAAGGCTCACAACTAGGACTTTGGTTGCTGAATTAGTAAAGAATAAGAGAGGACTGGGAGGCCAAAATCACTGAAAATTAATTCTTGCACAGAATTAAAAATGTCAGAAACTGTTCCTCCCCTGTTCTCGGCTTCCTCAACCCTGGGCATATTGGCTCTGAGTTAGCTAAAATGGCCCTAAAATACAGCACACTGAATAAAATTAATGCAGTTTGGGAAGGGGAAATAGATTTTCATCATTATTATAGGAGTACTGTAGGTCAAAATATTAGATCAACCTTGACAAACAAGCAACCATACAATTCATAAACAGCTATGTTTAATCCAATAGGAGACTATAAACACACAATGAAACAGGAGTACCCCTTCCAAATTAAGGACTGAAGTTTCAATTTTTTGATACAGTGAACATAAAATTTAGCAAATCCGACATGATTAGGAAATTAAAAAGGTTTATCTCACATAGAAGCTGAAATTTGTACCAGAATCCACTATAGCATGTCACAGTACACTAGAATAAGCAGAAATAGGATAAACAAAGATGGAATATATATCCCACAGGCCTATAGCCAGCTAGAGGAGAGTTCAGTAAAGAAACTTGGACCCAAAGAAAATGTTGCTTGACATACAAGTTAACAGTATTGACACCTGACATTTTTACACTAAAGCAACAGTGTACTTGCCTATTCATCTGGGGCTGCCAGACTACAGCTCCTTTCTTCATCTTTCATACCCTCTTTTTCAATGGCACACAGATATCCTAAAGCGGCTATTGGTTTTCTAGCCTCCAGAGGAAGTCTGTATGCATACATATTTCAAAGTTGGGGAAGGGAAAAAATAATAATAAGAGAGACACACGAGGCAACTCCCTCCCAAAACCATAAGTAGCAGCTCTTCCTAAAGTTTCTGCTTGAAATAGCTGCTTCCAGTTGTTCGATGCTAAGGCAGATAGTAGCTGCCTTAAGTAGCTGCCTTAGGAAGAAAGAAAAGAAAGAAGATATGTCAGATGTAAATGCCTTATTCTCTAATGTGTAAATAGTACATGAATGGGGTATCAGGGGTTAACTTATTCTTCACTTCTTAATGTATTCATAATTCACCACTCCCACTTATAGCTCCACCCATTGTATATATAAGGAGCCACCTACACCCTTTTCCTTGCTTCTATCTGTGAATATTCAGTGAATATAGAATGCCTATTGTAAATAAAAGGAAGTATATTTAAACCTTTAACTCTCACTAATTTTATTGAGTCTGATCCTGAAAATATTGCAACAAGCTGGTAGCAGAGGATGGTTAATTGACTCAATAAAAAACTTAAAAAATGTCTAAGAAAGATAGGCCCAACACCAGGGTCTACAGCAAAGAAATGGAAACAGAACAAGAAATAATCAACGAATCCACAAACACAATTTCGAGAGAATCCGAAGAATACACCACTGAAGACGAAGAAATAATAGACGAAAATGATGACCAGGAGGAAATCGAAATAGAGAATAATGAACTCAGGTCAGAGATATTAAAACTATTAAAAAGCCAGAAGAATGATGAAAGCCTCATCGCGAACCTCCAAGAAATGCTGAAGAACAGCGGAGCAGCGAGAGAGAAAAACATCACTAATGAGAAGTCTAAAGACCCAAAAACAGTGAGTGATATGACTGCAGAGAAAGTCATTACGAAGAAGAAAAACAGTGATCCCGCGCGAAATTTTGAATGGCAGCCATCTTGGTTTCAACAGGCCTCCAAGGTGAGCGAAGCAGAGCCAATCAAAATGCTCAATTCAAAATTTCTGGCGCGAAAAACGTTATCAGACAACGAAAATGAAAAAGAAGATTCGAACTCCTCAGAAGAATCAGAATCAGAAAGTGAAGATGACTCAACAAAATCCCAAATAAAATCAGCAATGAAAACACTTTTTGCTGCATTTGGGCCAAAACTAAAAATTACCAAAGAGCCACCGAAGAAACGAGCGAGCAAGCCGATACCTCAAGACCTGCCCGCTCCCATCCTGACTTCGAAAGCGACGACGCCCGAACCCAGAGAGCCTTGTCGATTCCGCCCTACACCACAGACCGAAGCAAGTGCCAACGCCCCCAAAAGAAAAAGAAGAGCAGCCGCCGTCGTCAGAACTCCCAAGGTCGAACCAGAGACCGACTCGTCTGAAGCAGAGCAGAGCGAGCGAGCCGCAATGGAGAGAACCTTCCACGACGACTCCAAAGAAGAAATGGACAACGTGCATGCGCGAAACTACGCAGACGGTCCGGGAAGACATGAACTGGCGAGAGAACCACGCAGACTCGTTGCGAGCATCCCCATGCCGTTTTGCAATTTTCTACACTTGCGAGACCACGGACTACCTCAGGTCGTAAGTAATGGACAAAATAATGTCGGAAATTTACCCAGTGACTTCCCAAAACTAAGGGTTGATGGCATTAATTTGCAAGAATGGTATCAACAGCTCCAGGTTGTCTTTATGAAGGAAAATTTACTATTTTTTATCACTAGTCCCCCAAAAAGACCTTGGATTTTAAAAATAGATTGTTTACACCATAGAGCATTTTTCTTAATAATATCTAGTGTGTCTCCTGCAATGTATCATAGCATCAAACCTAATCTGACTGTTTCAGAAATTATTCAATGCATGTTTAATTTGTTTCACAGCGATAGTGTGGCTACCACCACAAGAATGTCTAAGGATTTCTTTTCATCTAGAGTGAAACCAGGGGTTTCCATAAGTGAGCATTTAATATCTTTAAACAAAATAAGAGCTGAGCTGCATTTGAGGGGGGAGGTGATTTCAGACCAAACAATGAAAAGTGTTATTATCAACTCACTTGATTCATCATGGGACAGTTTTATGTCACATTTAGACACTATCAATCTAGGATATTTATCCATAGAAAGTCTATCCAATAAATTGATAGCAGAAGACAATTCAAGAAGAAATCGTTCTAGCAATCACACAGAACACAAACCTTATAGGAAAGTAGCTTTCCAAGAAAAATATAATGAAATATTCAAATGTCACAATTGTGGATCCAGGGAACACAATAGAAGAGATTGTCCCAAAATTTCAAAGGAAAGACATAGGTCAGAATATAGGAACAAATACAATTATAGACAGTCTTCCATAGATAGACATAGATATAGAAGCCCACCAAATTACAAAGAGAATAGAGGGGGCAGAGATAATTCAAAGGATAGAAAATCTGGTTCACTGAATGGATTAAATAAACAAGACAACACTAAAATACAGCAAAATGAGAACAATAATTGGCTTATTGATTCTGGAGCAACTAATCACACCACTAATAACAAAAATATATTGTCTTCATTTACAGAAGATAAATTTGTAATAAAGGTAGCTAACCAAGAAAAGGTTCAAGTATTAGGCAGAGGAAATGTAACCTTGCCTGGTCTAGGAAAAATAGAGGGGGTATTGTTAATACCTGAAATACCTCATAACATACTAAGTGCCATAAAACTAAGTAGAGATTCTGACATTAATATAGTTTTCTCAAAGGGAAAAGCGACTTTGGAGAAGAATAAAATAAATATAGGCACTGTGATGATTAAAGGAGGCCTACCTTATCTGATAACGAAGGAAAAATGGTTGCATAACATTGATACAAATATGGAAGATTGTATTGAAGCAGATGATGAAAATATTAGTAACAGTGACAATGATGAATGTAAAATATCTCATGATCACGCAGATGCACACAATGAAAAAAAACCAAAAATAGGTAAACCAATTCATGATGAGTGTGCTCACATCTTACATAGGAAGTTAGGACATGCCAGTTTTCCTGTAGTACAAAAAATGACTGAACACGCAGAAGGTGTCAAAATAAAAAATTGTGAAAACTATTTGGAATGCTCAGTATGTAAATCTACAAAACTAAAAACTAGTCCCAGGCCAAGAAAATCTACTAGATCAACTAACAAAATTTTTGACTTAGTACACATGGATTTAGTTGGCCCATTAACTCCATCAATCACCTATAGAAAACGTTACTTCCTGACAATAGTAGACGATTATAGCCGTTATGGGTTTGTTTATACATTAAAACACAAAGATGAAACCTTTCAAAAATTTAAGGAATTTTACAAACGCATAGAAACACAACACAATATCAGAATAAAACAAATTATGACAGATAGGGGATGTGAATTCATGTCTAAAGAATTCTCCCAATGGTTAAAGGATAGAGGAATGCTACATTACACGTCTAGTCCATTTTCTGCGTTTCAGAACGGGATTGCAGAGAGAAAGAATTCCACATTACAAACCATGATTAGATGCACATTGGAGGATGCTGGCTTAAGCAAACAATTTTGGTCAGAAGCCTTACATTATTCAAATTACACACAAAATAGAACCTGGTCCAGTATTGTAAATAAGACACCATATGAAGTAATGTATAATAGGAAACCAAAATTAGCACACATGCACATATTTGGAGTCACTGCAGACGTACACATACCTAAGCAGTTGAGAAAAAAGGGAGAAAACGTATCCAGAAGACTCAGATTTATGGGATATGAAACTGGCACCAAAGGGTACAGATTCATTGATAATAATAACAAATTTATAGTTTCCAGAACAGCTGTGTTCCATGAACAGGCCAACTGGTCTAAATTACATCTTAATGAAATATTTCCAAATAAATGTAAAGATACAAAATCTCATGAGAAAGGGACCATAGAAAAACAGAATATCAACAAATATAAAAGCAAAACCAAAACTTGGACAAATAGCCAACACAAAATAAAGACAGACACACTAACAAAAAAAGAAGCAAGTTATTTGCATGATAACGATAGCAAACCTGAAAGAGTCATTAGAAACAACAGAAATCAAATGCCAAATAAATACAGAGATTACATAATGCATATGGATGGTGAGCCAATAACACCTAATACTTATGAGGAAGTGTTAAAACTCCCTCGTGAAGAAAAAGAAAAATGGGAATTAGCTATGAAAAAAGAGATGGAAAGTTTACAAGGATTAAATGTATTTACACCTGCAATTGCACCTAAAGATAAAACAATTATTGGTACCAGGTGGATATATAAAATTAAGAACTTAGAAGGAGGCAATACTCTATATAAAGCTAGATTAGTTGCACAAGGTTATGCACAGAAATATCCGGAGGACTATACTGACACGTATTCCCCCACTGTAAGAACAGAGAGTGTCAAAACAGCTCTAATGGTAGCATCAGCACTCAATCTTGATGTATTTCAATATGACATACAGACTGCGTATCTACACGCAAAACTAGATAAGGAAATATACGTAAGAGCACCTCACAGTCAATACACCAACAAAAATGAAATTTGGCTGTTGAACAAGAGTTTATACGGATTAAAACAATCTGGTAAAAGATGGTATGATTGTTTAGTAAAAGTACTTAAGACCATGGATTTCAACGCTACCACTGCTGATAACTGTTTCTTTGTCAAAAAGGGTGATGATCACATTGAATTTGTGTTGATTTATGTAGATGACATTTTATATATAGGAAAACACAAAGAGAGAAGAGAAACTTTTGTAAATAAGTTAAATGAACATTTCTCGTTGAAATCTCTAGGTAAAGTGAACAAATATCTTGGTGTTCAAATTAATAAGACTAGAAGGGGATTCAAACTTACTCAGAGAGATAAGATTATAGAACTTTTAAATAAATGCAATTTAAACAATGCCAAACCCTGTGATACTCCTATGCAAACTGATTTTCTTAGAAATACTGATGAATCTTCCCCTGAATTCAAGGATAACACGTTTTATAGATCAATCATAGGTTCACTTCTTTATATATCTAATTGGACTAGACCAGATATCGCCTTACCACTCAATTTATTATCCAGACACGTCAGCAAACCAACAATGTATCACTGGGAAGCTGTTAAAAGAATTTTAAGATATCTGAAAAGTACACTAGATTTTTGCTTAGTATTAGAACCTAGTGATAATAAAGAACCAAAGCTTGCATGTTATGCAGATGCGGACTGGGCTGGAGACACATCATGCAGAAAAAGTACATTTGGTTATATTTTTCTCTTAAATGACTGTCCAGTTTACTGGTATACTGGTAAACAAGAACTAGTAGCCACTTCAACGACAGAAGCGGAATATGTTTGTTTATCCAAAGCTGCAAATAACCTTGTATGGTTTAATGATTTAATTTCAGATGTTTGGAAAAAACCTGCTTTGCCTTTTGTTATGCATGAAGACAATAAAGCGGCCATTGAAATATCTAGATCTGATGCCATTGGACAAAGGTCCAGGCATATAGATATAAAATTTAAACATGTGAGGCAATTATCTCAGGATGGATTTATTAAAGCAGTGCATTGTGATACTTCAGAACAATTAGCTGACATATTGACAAAGCCTTTACCTTCTAAGCAACACAAATATTTAACATCTAAATTGTATGTTTTGTATTGTCCTGAATCAGAATGTAATTGGTGTTGTATAACGAATCGGCATTTAGAGGGGGATTTGTCAGATGTAAATGCCTTATTCTCTAATGTGTAAATAGTACATGAATGGGGTATCAGGGGTTAACTTATTCTTCACTTCTTAATGTATTCATAATTCACCACTCCCACTTATAGCTCCACCCATTGTATATATAAGGAGCCACCTACACCCTTTTCCTTGCTTCTATCTGTGAATATTCAGTGAATATAGAATGCCTATTGTAAATAAAAGGAAGTATATTTAAACCTTTAACTCTCACTAATTTTATTGAGTCTGATCCTGAAAATATTGCAACAAGCTATTTTTTCTGAGGGGGATGTCCAGCATTTTCAAGACAATCTCTAAAAGCAGCCTTGGAGAGTAGGAAGCATGCATGTAGCATTTCGATGCAATGCCTTGAAGCAGTCGCACTTCTTTGTGGGAGAACACATTTGTCCACCCCAGCTGCTGCCTGAGTCCAGGATGTAGCTGCTACAAGGTGATGCAAAAGTACTGTTATATTCATGCTCTCTGCACTCTGAAGCACCTTTTGAAGAATGAATCCAAAGCATTGGACATGTAAAATTTTCTGCATCCTAGCTCTTCCTTATAGAATATAGATATATTATAAAACTTCTAAGTGTATGCACTGTTTCTCCTTAAAAGTGGGAAAGGAATTGTTCCAATTCCTTCATGCAATGCCTATTATCCCAGAGCTATAATTGCACTCAACAATGAACTAAAGGGCCACCATCAGTGAGCTGTTGGAAAGCATTACTTGGTTTGTTGTGTGGATGTTTGGGTGGTTTAGGGGTGGGGAATTTGTGGTGGGTGGGGATGTGTTTGTGGATTGTTATGTGTGTTGGACCTGGTCTTTGGGTTTTAAGTGTATTTCGTTGTATGGGTATACTATGTATACACATACAATGACAATAAAGTTTTATTATTATTATTATTATTATTATTATTATTATTATTATTATTATTATTTAATCTTTAGTGAGATTCACAGCCTTTGAGGCTGGTTAATAGCTCAGCAGCTCGAGTCCTAACCAAGGACCTAGGAACTGTTAAGGTATCGTCGGAGGATGTAAGCTGTTCCGAGTAAGGTGGTTTTTTGTAGAGTCAAAATGTTCAAGTCCGGCAAATTTAGAATTTCTAAATAGCGGGGTAGCCCTTTGGGTATTGCTCCAAGGGCTCCAATTACAATCGGGACAACACAATCGGGACAATTATTATTATTATTATTATTATTATTATTATTATTATTATTATTATTATTATTATTATTATTGACAGTATACACAGCAAACGAGATGACCATGCTGGATTTCGTATCCCAAATCACTAGTTGAACACTTCCCAAGCGTTTAGGACTGCGTGATGTATCGGCGGATTATGCGAGCAGATCCCAGTAAATTGGCCTTCTGCAGCTGACCACTGGTGATCTTGTCAGCGCCAATTGTTTTCAAGTGCTTGACTAGGTCTTTAGGCACAGCACCCAGTGTGCCAAGTACCACTGGAACCACCTGCACTGGTTTATGCCAGAGTCTCTGCAGTTCGATTCTCAAGTCCTGATCTCTGGTGACTTTTTCAAGTTGTTTCTCGTCGATTCTGCTATCACCAGATATGGCAATGTCAATGATCCACACTTTTTTCTTCTCCACAATCGTGATATCCGGGGTAATGTGTTCCAAAACTTTGTCAGTCTGTATTCAGAAGTCCCACAGTAGTTTTGCATGCTCATTTTCGACCACTTTTTCAGGCTTATGATCTCACCAGTTCTTTGCTACAGGCAGATGGTAGTTGTGATACATGTTCCAGTGGACCATCTGAGCGACTATGTTATGACGTTGTTTGTAGTCAGTCTGAGCTATTGTCTTGCAACCGTTCAGTATATGATCAATGGTTTCATCCGCTTCTTTGCAGAGTCTGCATTTGAGGTCATCAGCAGATTTTTCTATTCTGGCTTTGATTACATTTATTATTATTATTATTATTATTATTATTATTATTATTATTATTATTATTATTGACTAGCAATCATATCACTAGGAAGGTTGTCATCCCACAAGTCTCAGTCTCAAGCCTTTTGATTTTTTAAAAAAAAAAACTATTAATGTCAGCAAAAAATTAATATAGGAAAACAAAAAAATAAAGAAATAGAAAAAGGAGAGTTGGGAAAGAAACAAGGTTAGGACTACAAAAAAGAAAAAAAAAGAAGAGGAAAAGGAGTAACTTCCAACTTTCTTCAGTACAGATACAAGTAAAAAATATAGCAACCTTTAACAATAGTGTTTGTATACATCATAAAAAGGTTCTAGTGATCAAATCCCAAAATTAAAAAATTCATTTCTTTTTGTTTCAAGAAAAAAAAAGTGTTTTCCAGGTAGAAGCAAAGCTGGATAAAGTTTTCTTTAATCAAAATAGTCAATTTCACCATCCCAACCAACTTCATTAACTACACCATCCATTCTTTCATTGTGGGAATCGATAAGCCCTTCCATCTCTCTATATATAAATGTTTTGCTCTTCTTATCATATATAAAAACAAAGCCCCAGTTTTTTCAAGCTATCCATCAAACTTTAAAAAATCTCTAGTTCTAATTGTGTATTTATTCCAAAAATTACCTCAATTAAAGTACATATCTGATCCAAGTATTTCTTAGATTTCTCACATATCCATCAAAGATGATAAAAAGTACTTTCAGCCTGATTAGATTTCCCACATATATTTTACACACCGTTGTGAACCTTTGACAATTTATCACGTGTTTAAATACCAATGAAGCATCATCATATAAAAATTCCCTTTCGAGTTATAATTCAATGTAAATTTCAATCCTTCACTCCAGATATTCTTCCATTGATCAAGCACTATATTGTATCTATTTTACCCATTTAGTTATACAGTATTTAACATATTCACCATCTATATTTATTTTCAAAAATAGTTTATACATCTTACTGGTAACATGCTCATCATTATAGATTCAATTCAAAATCAGTTTTCTCATTGGTAAAATCAAAATTCTTCTTGTCCATTTTAAACCTTCCTAACAATTGAGCATAAGCAAACCTTTGACAAGTATGAGCCTCGGTTTCCAATTCTTTTAACTTGCTTTTAGTTTAGGTTCTCCTTCAGAAAAAGTCAGCAGGTCTCCAAGTTTGTGTAACTATCATTTCCTTTCTTAAAAAAAAGGTTTCTTGGGGTGACAACCATGGAGGAATTTGGGAGTCAATCTTGTTTTATACCTATTCCAAACCTTCAATGTGGCACACCTAACAATGTGATTTTGGAAATCCATATTCACCTTAATTTTGTTGTACCATGGGCAGTCGTGCCACACAAATCTCAAATCATATCCTTCCAACTCCAATAACCTCCTATTTCTCAAAGTCACCCCCAAGCCTTTTGATCTTGAGTGGACATCAAGGCTGCCATTTTACTTCACTTTTCAGCCTTGATGATCCAGTTCAAATAATTGACAGCAACTATAGAAGGATATGCAAAACCCTAGAGTATTGGTGAGAAAGGCCACATTACTCTTGTCTTCTTTTGCATTAAAGTTTTTTTCTGAGTCACTTAGTGCCAAGTTTAATAATGATTTGCATCAGTGGGTAAGCAATATTCTATTTCAAGGCTAAGTCAAGAATCCTAAATAAAGCCACAAATCAGGAAAAATCTTGAACCAGTGCATTTAGAAGGGGGCATAACACCTTGCCCCAAACATGAAAGAAACCCTACTCAAAATATGATATCAAGTTTTCTACTATATCAAGCAAAATATAAGCTTTGTTTTGATTTCAGACACATCACAGTTTTGCTAGCAATCAAACACCTCAGCTCCCAATCTACTCCAAGATGCACATTGAACGGAACTGATTATGAACTGGCCCAATAAGGAAATACCCCATATGAAAGAATCCATATGGAAATATCCGCATTGGTAGGTTTTTCTCACTTTCTCATATTCACTAAACCATTGTGTCACTTCAATGAGTAAAAAAAAAAAGGCATAAGTATCAGTGAGAATTGCTGGCATTCTGTTCCCACTTTTTCAGAACTTTAAAAGTCTGTCTTTTTAAAAATTATTATTTATTAAACTTAGGCACTGCCCAACTTCAAATGACACTTATAAATTGAGAACATTGTTATTTCATACACACATGCATACATGTTTTATGTTTTTATGTTTCTAAACTTAATGTTGTGAACTACCACCATCCCAGTTATACTTGAAGATAGGCGACCATACAAATATATTAAATGGACTGACAGATGGATAGAATTTCTAATACTAACATGACTTCCATCTACCCCAAACTCAGATCATAAAATCAGTACCTCATATAGAAACTCTTTATAGAAATACAAAGGTAAACAGGCAACTTTTAAGTCAAGCAGTAGCTCTAAATCTTGATGATACCAACCAACAGCATGTCAAGCCTGAAACTATTGTGCTAGGCAATATAAACCCATGTCAGTCGGTTCCTCTCACCTTCCTAAAGTCCACCTATGTCCTTGAAAAATATCCAAGCAGATTGCCAAAACAGAGAAACAGAAGACACTCTGCACAGCCAATTAGGCTGCAGATTGTTAGTTTCCCTTTACAGAATTGGTATGACAATTAACCCAGCAATATGCCTGGTGTAAAACATTGCTATAAGAAAAAAAAGAAGAAGTTATTTCTGCTATGTTCTGGTTTATAGAGTCTTTGTGGGACTGACTGTCAAAAAACCCTCCAAACTCTTACCAGTCTCAGAGTGTCTAGGAACCTGTTTGTTGCAGGCCATTTCACCTTAATTAATTACAGGGAGGCAATCTGGATTCTGATTCCTTTTGAAAGAGTTAAGTATTACAAGTCCATTACACAAGGCCTCCAGTAATTACTGTGTCAGGAAGGGTTACGGTAAGGGGGAAACTGTGGGCTGACACAGTAGGTAAATCAGGGAAGAATATGGGAAGCAATTAAAATGACAAGAATTTCCTAAAGTCAACACAATTATTTGGTTGCTCTTAATTTTATCAAATCAAATATATTTCTTTAAAAGACAAGATAAAGAAATATCTCTCCCTTTGAAGAGGACCAAAAAAAAAAAAAAAGACAAGAAATGGAGAATAACTATAAAGGACAAAAGTCAATTTCTGGAAGAAAAAAGTAAGTGAATCATACCATACCAAGTGCGGGTTTCAAAACCCATCGCTACTGGTTCGCTCGTGGGTGCATGCGCGCTTGCACGTGCACACATCGCTTCTGTGCATGCGCAGAAGCGGCCGGGTAGGTGGGTGGAGCCTCCCACCGCTGCTGTTACCGGTTCGCCCGAACTGGGGTGAACCGTTAGCAACCCACCACTGTACCATACCACATGCAGATTACAAGGATTTGTATTTTGGATACAGCCATATTTCATACTATTTAAAGCTCTTTACTTTTTAAGTAAAGAATGCAGTCTGAACTGATTGCACCCAAAAACAACTGATGGGCGTGTGGCTGATCACTCTTACCGGTAAAATGACTGTGCCCTGTATTGGAAATCCTCTATCTGAAGGGCTTCAGAAGGCAATCCTCTCTTGGAAGACATCCCCAGGTTTTTTAAGGTTTAAGTATCCTAAAATTCCATACAGTGAACATTCCAAAGCAGCAGCTAGACAGCCTGCCAAATAACCACCTAGTCACAGATCTCTTACTATAATAAGCCTTTTCCCAATTATATTAATGGTAATTTTCATATTTGTAT
Organism: Pituophis catenifer annectens; assembly: GCF_029215685.1. Classification (NCBI taxonomy): domain Eukaryota; kingdom Metazoa; phylum Chordata; class Lepidosauria; order Squamata; family Colubridae; genus Pituophis; species Pituophis catenifer. The sequence goes on along the minus strand of NW_027256882.1, from coordinate 135,194,377 downwards.
AAATTAGCATATGGAACCTCCATGCAGATCTACAACTTTTATAGGATAATGCGTTTTTACTTTTTTTTTTTCTGTATAAATGGTTACCCTATTAAACCTTATGAGATTCTAATTTTGATAAAGCGAAGTGAAGTACAGAAGTAGGCAGCTGGACTGGGTGTTTTTTTTTTTCTGGAAGCAGATTAACAAACCCTTCTGCTTTTTCATCCATCTGCAGATAGTATAGATTTGACCATCGCACATCTGTTCATGTTTTACAGGCCATTGAGGAAACAGGAATAACCAAAAAGAAAGAGAGGGAAGGCAAGACCAGAAGAATAAAAAACGAGAAGATATAATACTTAGATGTGTGCCTCACACACTATTATATTTACAATTTATCCAAAAGGAAAATGATTCTGAATTTACAAACTTCCCTCCCTCCACCTTAGAAAGATTAGATAGAAAATAAATTATAAACACAAATAATAGTGGGGAATTTTTATGCTGGCTTTCTACAGCTTGACACAAAATGGACTTTGGCTGCTAACCATTATTTTGTTTAAAAGTAGTTTTCTGTAGTTTTATGCAGGATGTTGGTATATTGTTTTCTAACTTATTTTTATTGGATTATTTTGAATGTTGTGAGTCACTCACTTAAGTGAGATGGGTAACCATGCAAATAAATTCAAATAAACAAACAAATAAAACAAAATCCTGTATTTTACTCAGGTATCTTACCTTTTCCAATTCTCCTGAAACAAGTCCTAGAATCCCCCCACCCCAAACAAATGAATCCCTGTTACTCACTTGTTATATATGTTCAGAAATCAGATTCCAGGAAAGGATGGTGGAAGAACAAAAAAATATTATTAATTGTATTAATGACTTGTTGAAATTACAAGTCTGTAAAATAAGGCAATTTATTGCAGTGAATTGTGCCCTAACTGAAGATTCATCCACTGTCTCAGGCATAGAAATTATGGAAATCAAGACTCAGCAAACATAAATGTATGCATGCTTATTCTATATTAGATCCCACTGAGTTTCATATCACTTTGAGAACCACTGACTTAATTCATGTGGAATATTCTCTTTTCTTTACTTAGTGCTATTGCACTCTAGCTGTCCAAATTATACTGGGAATAGAGGCAGCAAGGACCATTTTTTCCCCAGTTAAAAAAGAAAGATCAGATAAAAAAACTCCCAGACATCTTATCTTTGAAAGCAAAGCCAGATTTTGATGTTGTTCTTCTCTGACATTGAAAACTATCTAGAAAATATACTTCAGTTATCATCAAGCCGAAGTACAAAGGCAGGCAAGCAGGCAGGCAGGCAGGCAGGCAGGTAGGTAGGTAGGTAGGTAGGTCACCAATTGAACAACCAACAAACCAAGGCAATGCTATGAGGATCAAGGAAAATTGATGGTTTCTCCTCCTAAGTGCACCTATAGGATAACATGGGCAGAAACTTGCATTTACCAGTACATATGCTATAGGCAATTTTATAGGTACACACAAAATATTTCAAATCTACCCGCTAATAAATTTAGTATATAAGGTGTGAAATTCAGAAGGCTTTACTGGTATATTTCGCCAGTCTTTTGTTCCCCTAAATGAGCTGTTTTGTAAACTGAGAAAAGGAGCCTGTTTTACTGCTTAAGAACTTGGAGCTTTCCTTTGGAGGTAGTTTGTAAAAAGCACAGCATTTCCAACTTTTTCTACAGCAGGTTTCTGAGAACTACTGCAAGCAGACTTGATCCACAATGTAAACAGTGTGCAGTGAAGTAAATCTACAGCCAGAAAAAAGTGTATTTTTTTGCTGTTGTTATACAAGGGTTATGTTGAAGTAAATTCATTTGGTTGCTGATGTAGCTTCTTGCTGGGCTGGTGTGGCTGTTCTTTTGCTAAAAAATGCTTTTTACTCATATCCTTGTTTTTTGTAATATTAATATTTTAGACAAAAATTTCATTCTTTTTTTAAAATTTCCTTTGAGCAATTTTTCTATAGTTAGCAAATAGGCAGTCCACAGCATGGACTGTCATGCCTACACGAATATGAAGTGATTTATTTCAAGTTGTTCTTATAACAGGACAGTTGAAACATATGAGGTGATTGTTCCATCTCAATGAGGAGCGCTCAAGTCATTCAGAGGTTTGTTTTGTTCAAACACAGCCAACTTGAAAGATCACAATGCAGTGTTGTGAATAGGGTTAATATGCCCCAAATTCAAAACAAAACACTTTTTCTATTTCATAAATGTCCTGTTCCATCCCAAGGGGCAGACCCTATTTTTTTCTGTTGAAAAATAACTGGGTAAATTGGAAGCGCAATATCCTATTTGCTGCTTCAGCAACAAGGTATTCTTGCCTTGCAGACTGAGTGTTTGGAAACTAGAGATGGAGTTGAGAAGATAGATTGCAGTCCTCCTAATGGACACGTGTCCATTAGGGTGACATGTGTCCTTAAAGATCAAGTTCAGGCCCTGCTTTTTCCTGAAAAAAAAAAAGAATTGCAAGAGAGGGTGAAAGAGAGAACAAGATTTCTATGAAATCCCATATCGGTCCAAATATTTTTGCAGATTATTTATTTATTAGTGTGAGATGCAGTCCCAGCAGTCTATTTATCATTGTTCTTGCTGGAGATGCTCCCTTCCTGACTACTTCATCAGAGTGACACAAATGGATAAAACTATTTGGAATTGTCAAGTTGATCATGTATGATGTTATGTTCGCTGACAAGGATACCTGGAATTTCGTTGAGCTAAGAGACAGATCATCATCTATTCAATCTACCAGGATATCCATAAGGTTTCTGCTTCCTCAGAGACAGAAGCTGCTGGTTTCTATGGAGGAGAAGACTCTTAAAGGCAAACCACAGGCCAAGCTTGGCATTTACTGATGTCTTTTTTTTTTCTTCATTCTTCTGAATTCCACAGCAGTTCATCAAACCATGTTTTACGTTTCAATTCATGTGAAGGTGCCCTGGTCCTTTCCAGGTCCCATATGCACAATAATATATAACCAGACGGTTCTGAGTGGTTGTGCATGTCCCTGTTTCCCCTAAAATAAGACATCCCCTGATAATAAGCCCAAACAGGCTTTTGAGCATATGCACTAAAATAAGCCCCCCTGAAAATAAGCCCTCCCCAAAAATATTTAAACGCATGCACAGCCGGTCCCCGCCATTTCCTCTGGTTTCCTCCATGCACCCCAAAATAATAAGACCTCCCCAAAAATAAGGCCAAGCACTTATTTCGGGGTTCAAAAAAATATAAGACAGGGTCTTATTTTCAGGGAAACACAGTACTAAGTCTTACAGAATTATTTTCTACAGGTGGATTTAGAAAAGCAATTCTTAGCCACCATAATGAATGTGTGGTGGAATGTGTACAACATTGCAGCATTTTACTTCAGAAAAATGTCTAACACAGCCAGAGTGATAGATCATGTCTGCCTCAAGTCCACTAGGGTTTGTTTTCTGCTGAGTGCTGCTGGCATCTGTGGAAGAATCAGCGTCTGTTGTGCTGAAGATGAAAGAAGGGGGCAAGGGAAAAGAAAGCCAACGATGCCTCCTGGGATCCTAGTAGCTAAAATCAAAACTCCAAACTGTCTTGCATGTGCAGATTAAACTGACATCTGGCTATCTGGATTGCTAGCATCAGGTTCTTTCCAGAAGGATAAAATAGGGACAAAAATCAGCTTTCATCAGGGGAGAACTAAGCTTGCAAGCTTCATAAAGTCTGTCTTCAACTTTTCACATTCTGCTGGCCAAGATCTTTGGAGCTTAAGGATGTGTATCTTCTCACCAAGGGCCATGTGAACCCTGCATTGCAGAACATCTGCTGCCATCACATGGAGTTGAAGATAAAATCATCTCCTAAATCATGTGCCTATAAAATAGACAATCATTATGCTACCACATTTTGGAGTTTGCACTGATCTTGGAAAACCAACTGCACACAGGTTTAGCAGGCCAAGGGTCATCCATTCAATGTTTATCGAAACGAAGCCAAGATGGAGGCCATGTAGAGGCCAACCACATACCATTTGGCTTGAAATACTGGCTTTCTACTAGGAATGCAATTAAAAAGGTAATTTTTTTTCCAGAGCTACTTCTGCCATTTCCAATTAATATTAAAGTGCTGGCCCAATATTAGAGATGTGCAAAATATTCCATATATAACCAGACGGTTCTGAGTGGTTGTGCATGAATTAACACATGTTACCTTTCTGATGTTTTGGTCCATATATACAGTTTTATTTCTGATAATAACCGAAAAGTACAGTTCTGGGTAGACATAGTTCCAGTGAGGGGATATTAAGGCAGAAGTAGTTGTGAAGGTGATGGAGGGAAGGGAAGGCTTGGGGAAATTGGGAATGGACAGTGTAGAGTAATGCGCTACATTGGGAACTGCTGAAGGGAGAGAGGGGGCAATACATACCAGCATTGCCCTGTTGCCCCAGAAAATCCCCTCCAGCTTTTGTTTCAAGGAAAATTCAAAACAACCAAAATGTTCCTACTTTTGCTTTTGGTAAACCAGAGCCAACTCAAAATCATTTTTCAGATTTTTTTATTTTCCAGAATGCAGTCAGGGTTTGTTTGTTTTCTCCTGGGTTTCAAACATTTTCTGTATAATTCACAGCACTATCCAGATGTGCCACAGTAGATGCAAGTCTGGAGCAGACTTGGGAGTTAAAAGTCACGCCAAAAGAGGCAGTGGCAAACCAAGGAAATTGCATCCCCCTCAGAGAGTAGAGCTCAACTTCAGCACGATAAGATACAGTACTGACTAACGTATACAGGAACACTCCAAATGGCGTTATGTTTTCTTGAATTTCTGGTGAAGTTCCTGCCTCTGCTCTTTTCTGGAGAAAGAAATCACAATGAACTTTAAATCAGATAGCAATGGGATTAGGAAATATTGTGTTGATTCTGCCTGTCCAAGCAGGCACATGCACACACACAAAATCCTATAGAGAGGAGCTGGAGGCACAGATCAAGTCAACACTCGTGGAATTTGGGCCTTCTTGTTGGTGCTTGGTCTCCAAGATTCTAGCCATTAGTTTCTTGATAGGAAACACCATTACTTTTATATCTCTCCAGTCCTTTATTTTACTTAACAGTTTGAAGAATATAAGTGAAAAAAGTGTAGGTAAGGAAATACAGAACATGTAAAAAAAAAAGGTACAGATAATTAGCCCTATTGAACTGAATTTACTGATTTAACACAGTACAAACCATTGGCAAAGCTATAAAAAGTAAACAATACGATAGATCAGTATGGTTAGATTGAAATATAATTTTATAGATGGAAACCCGATTTATAAATGTGACACAATCTGCAAATAGTGTTACAATCTAAGAATGGTTTTCAATTAAAATTAAACTCTATATGAGATGTATTATTATATAGGAAGTTATTCTGGACCTCAACGCATACTCCCACAATTTAATTAGGTATTTTTCCAAAAAAAGGTCTTTTCCAGTGAAATCCTTGCCGCCATTAAGATATACAATGTGAGTTCAGTGTATTTTGAAGGATATGGTGAAATTGAATAAGAATTGTAAATTATAACTTTCTAAAATCTGTTCCACTCTTCTATGAAATATGTTCCAGTATAGCTGGCCTTTACATTTCTACCACTTTTTAAAAATAAATAAATAAATAAAGAACCCAACCAATTCATTACATTTCCAACATTTTAAAATATATATATATATATTATTATTCATTACTACTACTACTATTATTTTTGAATTATCAGATTTGAAACAAGATTTAATGGACAATTATAGTCTTGTATAATTAAACTATCTTTTAAAAAATACAAGTCTGACCTTTGGCAATGTCTCTATTTTGAATTTCATGAACATTTCTCTAACAACTGATTGCCCATAGTAGCTTGTTAAGTAGCTTCTTAATTTGTCTTCTAAAAGAAGCTTGGAACAAAATCATCTTCTAAAAGAAGCTTTTCATAGCCGCTGTCATCTTTTTGCCATTTTTATTGAATAGTTGGACTATCAACTATGAGGACCCAGGTTGTTGGGGGCAATATGCAGACTCTGCAAACTGCTTAGAGATGGCTGTAAAAGCACTGTGAAGCAGTATATAAGTTTAAATGCTATTGCTATCCTTATTTCTCCCATGTCGTTTCCTTGAGATATGCCCAAACAAGGCCTTTTTGTTATGCCTTCAGCAACCTAAGACCATTCAATGCTCCAGCTTTCCTGATTCATTCTCTGCCTATAATTTCCTTTCCTTTCTATATTATTGGTCCCTTACAAAAAAACATATATATATATATATATATAATATTTTTTTTAAAAAAAAGACAACTACAGGACATGGAAGAAAGAAGTTCCAGACCCTTTAAAAAAAAACCAAAACCATAGCTACATCTAAAAGATCAGCTAGCTAATCTCAAAAAGCTAAGCAGAAAAGAAACTGGTTGATATTTTGATAGGAGACTACCAGGGAATCTCATATTTGTAGAGAAGTCCGTGAAACCTTCTGGAAGAAGGCAGGGGAAAAACGCATCTGTATTGCTGCCAAGAAAACAATACGATCAGGTCCTTGTAGTTAAATAAATCAGGCTCTATTTCAAGGAGACTTTACATTTTTATTGATCTATTTTGCTGTCTCCCATTTCTTTCCTCATAATCACAGCTTGTAACAATGCCTTTAGGACAATATTTTCCTTAGAAACACCCCACCCGACTTGAACGCCTGCGTTATTTGTTCCTGATGTGGAATTCTATTTATTATGGTTGTGGATTTATAAAATGAGTTTCCTTGACATCTAAGGTACATGTTTGATTACAAATCTAGCATCACACAACAGCATCACTTAACTATTGCAATGGTCAGAATGAAGTCACAATAGCAATACAGTCAAATCCTTCCTTCATTAAAATTTTCATCATGACAAAAACAACTTTTTGTCTTGATGAAAAAGGGGAAAAAACAGGTTTAGTAGAGTTTGTGTTGCAAAAGAAATCAGGATAATTAAAATGCCTGTTATCATTTTTCTATGCTTACTTGGAATATCTGCAGTTTGCTTCTGTCAAATATCATATTCTCATCTTGCTGGGGAAAAAATATGCTCTCTTAAAAAATTAACTATAAAAAGCTTCTTATTTATCTATCTTCAGTGCATCCTGAAGGTGTACTGCTTCTGGATTAGAAGAAATTTCATGGAGAAAATGCCAACATGCTTGACCAGCTAGAAATCAGGATTCTCACTGAAGAGATTCAAATGCTTGCAGCCAAACTATTTGGAAAATAATCAATGGGCTCACAAAAGTACTCAGGAATAAAATTATCTGGTTTATAATTCATGCAAATTTGAAGAACATGTTATCTGCTTGCAGACATTTTTTTAGGAAAGAAAGAGATATCATTTGTCAAGTTAATAAATCAGCCACACAAATTGTTGTTTTATTAATGATTCACTCAGCCCAACAATTGCAAGAAAAGGAAAAGCAAGGAATGAAATACATTGAAGAAGCTTATGTAAAGGTTTCAAATGAATTTGGCCGGCAGGAGGAGGCTTAAAAGTCAATCAAGCATTTGATTCCACCAATTCCACTAGGAACTCTGCCCCCAAAATAATTATAAATTTGGTCAGCTTTAGTAAGGAAGACAAAGCAAATGAAGGAGGAATGCTAGCCGAGAAACTTATTTAGTACAGCTACCTCATGGCACAAATTATATGTGAGATAGATATATATATATATATATATATATATATATATATATATATATATATGTATGTATGTATGTATGTATGTATGTATGTATGTATGTATATATATATATATTTGTTTTCTCAGGTTTTCGCGGGTGTTTGTATGTAGGTCTTTGGTTATTCGGGTCTTCTCCCACGTAAAAAACTTCCAATTTTACGTGGGAGAAGACCCGAATAACCAAAGACCTACATATATATATATATATATATATATATATATATATATATATATATATGTATAATCAAGCCTGCAAATGGGAATTTTCAACTCTGATTTGATGGAACTTTGGTCCCATCAAATGTACCTGTAATTGAATCTGAAGTATCATTTAGCTATCTTTGCAGTAGGCTGAACTTTGATTCATGGAATTTGGTTTTTATTTTTAGATGCAACCTTTCAGGTGACTATTCTTCATAAGCTTTCCATTTCACCTCCAAATTCAATGTTCCTTTCAGAACTGACAGCCATTTATGGAGTGCTGTTTTGGCCACCATACTTGGCAAAGAATGATGACAGAAAGAGCTCTCTGGAGCCTGGTGGAAGGTGTGAACAGTGAGCATGAAACACAACTCCTTTTTGAACTGCAGGAGCAGGCAGTAGATTCAAGGTATCTACTCTAGTCATGGTATCTTCTCAAGAGACAAGAAAGGTAGAGGGTCTTCTCAAGATACCATGACCCTCTACCTTTCCTATCTATTTTGTGCTTCCCATCTTTTTCTAGGCAAAATTCTCCTTTCATTTTCATATACTTCCCCCCACCCCATTTTCCCCCTTGTGACTGAAACTGCATTTCACAGGGCAATTCCATGTGCATGTGCTCAAGATAAACATATCTTGTCAATTCACCCATCTGATTTTGCAGTTCCTAAAGCAATGGAGCCTACATGTGAAGCTCTAGATATTGTGTCAGGAAAGGAAGCAGCCAAGCACTAAAATAATAAATTTATTTATTTATTTATTTATATTTATTTATACACACACACACACACACAACACACACACACACACTACACTTACAACTGTTGTGGCAACCCCATTGTTATGTGATCAAAATTCAGATGCCTGGCAACTGACTCATATTTATGATGGTTGTAGTGTCCTGGGATCATGTGATCACTTTTGCAATCTTCTGACAAGCAAAGTGAATGGGGAAGCTGGATGTACTTAACAACCATCTTCCGCCATGATTAATTAACAAATATGGCAAGAAAGGTTGTAAAATGGGACAAAACTCACTTAACAAATATCTCACTTAGCAACAATAGTTTTGGGGCCAATTGTGGTCATTTGTTGAGGAATATATATATAATACACTACATATATGTGTATTGTATTCTATTTATATTCTATTCTATTTTTCTTCTACGCGAGAAAACATTCCTCACAACTTCAAATCATAATTCTGATGTCCTTCAGATGGATTTTGACTACACCTACCAGAATTCCCAGTCGGCCTGGCCATCAAAACTTTAGTCCCTGAACATCTAGAAGGCACCACATTGGGAAACACAGACTAGAAAAAAAAATATAATTAAAGACATGGTAATCCTAAATTACCTCAGTACACTCTGCCTGTCCACAATGGACACGCTGGTGCTGAATTGCCTTTTAAGAAAAGAAAAATGGTTGACAAAGAGGCAAGCAAACAAAGCAGAAAAGGAGAAGGTTGGAAACAATACAGTATAGATTCTCTACATACAAAGCCATATCACTTCCATGTAAGATGATTGATGAATTGCCTAACCCAACCTTCCTCAATCTGTTGCCCACCCTCGCTCTATTACCACATCACACAGAGACAGAAACTCTAGTCTCAATTGCCATTCTAAACTGAGACTACCTATCTATAGGGATTGTTATTGCAGCTGGCTGGAACTATAGCAAGTGAAGTCCAACACATCTGAAAAGCTGCAGATTGGGAGAGCTGTCATACTCTCATTAAAGAGGGGATTATTTTAAAGAATGTCCAGGGTGTATCCAGTATGTAAAGTCAAAAAGCGCCCCCCCCCCTTTCTGATGGGACCACAGTTTGCTGGTGATAATATTTATTTTCAATAAAACCTGCTCCTTGTCAGAGATTTCCTTTTGCACTGATGTGACCTCTGAGTCTCTGGAGACATGTGGATGTCTCAGAGATCCACTTTCATGGTTATAAAAAACAGCAGCCTATTATAAACAAGCACTTTCCTCTTAAAGGGAAAAGTCAGCAAAGCAAATACTGAAAACTAATGATGGGAGCAGAGGGCAGAGGATAATTAGGAGTAGAGAGACCTCATTTCCCCACATTAACACAGTGGGGAAAGATAAGATAACTTAAGAAGCTACAGATGATGTTGGCTATGTAAAAGCAATGCAAATCCAATAATTCTTTTCCCTGTTGCTTCAATCTGAGCCTCCTTACTATATGTAATAATATACTGATCATGCCACATGGTTGAAACTGCATCCAAAGGCCAGGCAGTGCCAATAGCGGCAAAACAGGCTCTTCTGCAGAGTGAAGCTTGCACTCCGATTTATCTCTGTCCTGAATTACAGGCCTCTCAAAAATCCTCTCTTCCCTGCAATGGGCTGCAGTTCCAATCCTCCCCATCACATGGGCATTAGCTAGCTAGTGGGGGCAGTTAGAAAAATTGCAACACATCTGGAAGGCAGCAGGTTGAAAAGTTTCCCTATCATAGACACACAACTAAATGGTCCACTAAAAACCATGGAGTGACGCAAATATGTTTCAACATTAGGAGGAAAATAATAAGCTTCAATTTGCCACCCTTCCTTGACGACAAAGCAGCTTGGTTGAGTGACCCCAAAGGTCCCGATTCTAAAATTGGACCAAATTCTCCTTCCTATAGTTCAATAAAAGTACTATGTCCAGAGAATGGAAGTTAAGACAAAGGATCATGGGCTGTGCTGGTGCACGGTTAGAATGCAGTATTGCAGGCTAACTCTGCCAACAGCCAGCAATTCGATTCTCACGGGCTCAAGGTTGACTCAGCCTTCCATCCTTCCGAGGTGGATAAAATGAGGACCCAGATTGTTGGAGGCAATAGATACGCTGACTCTGCAAACCTCTTAGAGAGGACTGTAAAACCCCATGAAGCAGTATATAAGTGCTAAGTGCTATTGCTATCATTTCTTGGGTACATATTAAGATTTTTTTCTTCTGGGTGAAACAGGTAGGTGACCTTGATAAAGAGACAAAGGAGTCACTCTCCTTGCAAAAAGACAAAAAAGTCATTTTCTTTTACAATACAATGTGCTGACTGTTGAAGACTTTTTTTTCTAAGCCAATTCCTGACTATTCTCAGGAACTAATTCTCAGACAGTGCAGTCTAAAAGGGGGAATACCATGTCCTGTTTTCAGTCAAATTGAGAGTCTTAATGCCTCCCAGGGAGAAAAGTAGGTGGCTATATTTACCTCCTTGCCCCGAAGACTTATTTTTCGTTTTTTTCTTTACTTGTCAGTCATGAAAGAGAATTACCTAGTAAGGGTCAAGGGCTTGAGGAATCTATGGGGAACAAGTAAAGGTGTCCTAAAGGTGAGCTGAGCTCCCGGTAACTAAACGGAGATATCCATACAGAAGCGGTTGCAATTGTCTGTTTTTCCCCCAATCAAGTCTACACCATTTCCTGAATGGTCTCCCATCCAAGCACTAATCAGGCCCAACCATATCCAACTTCTAAGACAAGGTGCCCAGCTGCTGAGACCCATTGCGTCAAGTGCCCTTGGTTTCAGAGTCTTCTTTGACACGTCCCATTTTCTGGGCCATTCACAGACCAAAGCCTACATACATGACCTCTCTATTATGAAGAGATGTCTTTCCATGGGTCTCCTCTTAATTGACATTCATTGCTGACTCCAGCAGCTCACCAGAGGCTTAGAACTGTTCTCTTAATATGTAACAGCTCCTGGCTTAAAGTAAGGACACAATTGCCACCTTAGGTAATATGAACAAAATTTGATTTTCCTTCCATCCACTTGTGCTTCAAACATTCTGCAAGGTACGGCCAAGCCTCCCTCTCTCCCTTTCCCTCTCCCTCCCTCTCTGACACACACACACACACACACACACACACACACACACACACACACACACTTTTCAAAACTACAGCATCCAAATTATATAAGGATTGTCTTAATTTTAGAAAAGTGTGTTTCCCTAGTTTGTTTGATAAACAGCTGCATTAGGACATCAAATTTCTTCTAAATGGAACACCACAGGTTTTAACATAAACTTCTATGTTAAAAAAAAATTCAGGGCTTTGCAATAGTGGTCCCCAACCTTTCTGGCTTTGTGGACCAGCTGCGTAGTGGCGGGGTGGGGGGAGGGGGGGCAGGACAGGGAATGGTTCTGCCCAAGCAGTGGGCAAGCACACTTGCGCATGCAGCTCCTGTTGCACAAGCAGTGGGCGTGAGCATCCCCTGCTTGCACAAATAGACCTTTGTGTGCACCGTGTCCGTCTGTCACTCGCACAAGGGGAGCTGCGCACGCTTGTGCCTTCACCAGTTGCTTGCGCGGCCTGGTTCTGAACAGGCCACAGCCCACTACTGTCTGCTTGCTGGGGGTTGGGAACCCCTGCTTTGCAGGAATGAGGGCAGTATTTTAACTTTATTAAAGCAAAAGCAAAAAATTTCAGCAATATTAGATCCTTTGAATATAAAATACTCATGAAATCCATTGCATTCAGAAAAATAGTTCACAAAGAAAGCTGTTACAGTTCTGCATATCGTGTTTTTCTTAAAGAAGTTAGTTTCATGGTTGAAAAAGGATGGCAGCTTTTTGTTGTTACTAGGAAAAAATGATAACTCAGCACAGATTTTAGCTGTTCAAGGAAAACCAATCTGTGTGCCATTTTTGAGTCTACTTCCTCATTCCAATGTTGCCAAACTAAATGATATTATATAATCAAAACTAAGCCACACTAAGCACAAATATTAGCACTCCAAAGTTAGCGAAATTATTGAAGCAACCCACTTTCAATAATGAATGAATATGATAGAGGTAGTCCTTGACTTATGACCACAATTGAACCCAAAATTTCTGTTGCTAAGCAAGACATTTGTTAAGTGAGTGCCCCATTTTTACGTCTTTTCTTGCCACAGTTGTCAAGTGAATCACTGCAATTGTTCAGTTAGTAACAAGGTTGTTAAGTGAATCTGGCTTCCCCATTGATTTTACTTGTTAGAAGGTCACAAAATGTGATCACATGAGCCTGGGACACTGCAACCGTCATAAATACGAGTCAGTTGCCAAGTGTCTGAATTTTAATCACGTGACCATGGGGATGCTGTAATGGTCGTAAGTGTGAAAAACGGTCATAAGTCATTTCTTTTCAGTGCTGTTGTAACTTTAGACGGTCTCTAAACCCTTTGTTGCTAGTCAAGGACTACCTGTATGAATATGAATATGCTTTGTTGCAAATGGATGGGGGACTTACAATAGGGGAAGAAATAAGCAAATATGAAAATAATAACCCAGAAATGGTGACTGGGGAGAAACTACCATGCTGAACTGTAGCCCTCCACACTGTAATAATTAGTTGCACAATCCATTTTCTTATTTAATTTCTGCTTTGCTATGCTCTATGAGCACAGAGCAGCTTACCACATTATTTTTTCCTAGCCATTAATGACTCAGTACTCCTGAGATTCACAACTAAAGAAAATCAAAAGGTCTGTGGAATAAGAGGTCAAGTTTTCAAAATGGACATTATAAACAAGAAATCTGTTTTATTTAAAAAAAAAAAGAACAAAAGAACAAAAATACAATTTTATTTACAATCAGTTCACTACAGTCATTCAAAAGAGCAGGCCTTCCTGCCAGGAAGCATATATAAGCCTCGCTTATTTGCTAAAGCACATTTGTAGAATAGGTTGAGTAGGGCAGAAAAGAGTTCAGTTGTAGATGGGTGATCATCTGAAGCTTTACCCTGAAGAATAGTTGATTTTCTCACCCCAGGAACTAGAATCAGTAGCGGAAGCATGAACCAAGACATAAGCAAGCAACGGTTGTCATCAAAATGGCTCTGCTCACACTGTCTGGCTTTCTCACCCGAGTGAACATCTCACTGAACCACAAAGATTTAGATGGGAGACTCAGATGTGTTTCGGAGTGCATTTTACAGCCATCATTATCTGATAGAAAATGTAAGTGATGAGCTATGACTTCAGCGTATTATGACACCTCTACAGGCAACACAGAGCTATCAGGAGGCAAGAGGGTAATAATACTACTCCAATCTTTGCTGAAACAGAAATAATTTATGAAAGAAAAAAATCCTTTAACATGAATTCAAAAACAATTAATAGAAACCTGAACATGTTCATACACAGCTGAGTAAAATGGCTGGTCGTGTTAGTGGAAAGAGAGTTGCAGCTTCATATTTTTCCATTGTTAATTTCTAATCAAAGATGCACCGAGCACTAACTGTACAAATTCTTGATAGTGCCTTTGTCCACTTACAGACATTATATTTCCGATTTCTTCTTTCTTTTGGCTTGTTTCCTTGTTTTTCCTTTAAAATGGTTAATAAGTGGAAAAAGACTAAGACAACAGAAGAAGTTTGGGGAGAAAATTGTCTGCAACTCTGAAGATTGCCATCCTACTGCAACATCTTGTTGGAAGCTCCATTTCTCCCATCCGCTTCACATAGGTAACTGCACCAATTGTGTCAGACTAAAGAACGGCTGCCTTGCTTTCAGAATGATTAATCTATCCATTCAACTTTTCAGCTTGCTTTGTAGATTCTCAGACATATAATTAGTTTACATCTCTCTCTTGCTTGCTCTCTCCCTCTTCCTCCCTCTTCCTCTCTCTCTCTCTCTCTCTCTCTATGAGGTGAACAAATTGAATGACATGAGCAATTCAAAAGAATATCTTCATTTTAATTCAATTATCTAAAATTTGTCTGAAACTCACTGAGCTTCTCAAATGATGCAAATTGTTCTAATTAGAGCATTTCAAAGATATAAACACGGAGAACTTACCCGTTGGTTTCAAACGTCTTATTAAATTTCAGCTTTGGGAATGATACTGAATTGCACCTGTAGCCACTCACAGGACATGGTTGGGAGAAATTAAATAGGAGAAGATGGGGAAATAAGGCCCAGGTCAGCAAAATGCAGCTGTTGCCGTTAGACAAGGGATCAAACTCATACTGGAAAGGCAGTAAATGTGGCTTCAGGCAAGCGTCCCGTGAGGCAAGCATTTGACATACAATATGGGACACAAAACAGAAGATCGTTTTCTATTTCTCTACCTTCAATGATGAAGGTACCCCTGGTCACAAAATAAGCACACATTTCGGAGTCCCATGTGGTGGTGGAAAGCCAAGAATTTCTCTAATACTTTGCTCAAGAAGAACTGAATTTTGGACCTCTAAACAAAGCTATATGATTTGAACTGTAAGATTCCCACTAAAATCATGCCATCTGAGTAGTAGCAACACAGTTCTGAAGTCCTTGAGGCTGAGTTCCTGTACCAACAAGGCCACATCATCTGCAAAGTCTACAGTCATGTTTCCTTTGTAGGAAATAATGGCAACTGAAGCAGAGAGATGCAAGAGCAATGCCTGACAGAAATCATGTTGCCTGCTTGCAGTTAAATTAATCCTACTGACTATTAGGATTCTTCAGTTTCATATGGCAATGTTTTCCAAAATGGGTCACGGCCACATGTTTCTTCTACTCTCTCTCCCTAAAGTGGTATTTCATCTATTTCAAACAGCTCTTTGTGCATTTACCTGGTCAAATGCCTCCCGATCTGCACACATGCCAGTTTTATTTACAATTATGAAGGAGGAGGAGGAGGAGGAGGAGGAGGAGGAGGAGGAGGAGGAGGAGGAGGAGGAGGAGGAGGAGGAGGAGGAGGAGGAGGAGGAGTTGTTATCTATGGGACACTCACATTATGCTGGCTTCCTGAACATAGGCAAAGCAGTGTATTCTGCCATTCCTCAAATATTAGAGGTATTTCCCAAAAAGAGGAGCATCCTTTAGTGTCATAATTCAACTGGGTTTATAACAGCTGTTGTTAAGATGAGACAATTCTCCAACCTCAGCTGGGCTCTATTTAGACCTGATGGAATAAACAGCATCTTTCTTGTTGCAGATGGACAATACTTTCCAGCAGTGCAGTGGAAGGAGAGGGGCATGAAACCAATTATTTTGTAGTCACTTCCTCCTTAAATGAAAACATTACACCAGCTTTCCCACAGACTAACTGGGGCAAATGGGAAAATAAAGGTTCCCTGTCTCTTTCTCTGAGCTTTGCATCTCAGTGCATTTCAGCATCTGGCACTAGTAACAACCTCCTCCTTCCATCCCCAATAAGAGGTGTACCTACAGCAGGACAGTCAGAGAAGAATTGACTAAGAAAACTGCAGAATGAGGTTTGGCTTTTTTCCTCCAGTTGTCAGAAGGGGGAGTTCACCTTTTGCCAACTCCAAGATTTGCCACTGCAGGCTGGGTAAGCCTATGACACACTTGTTTGCAGCTAACTTAGATATGCAGCAGTGAGAGTACATCTCCCCTGTAGAGAGTTAATGAGTCCCAGGAGGCACCCCTGCTGCTCCACTCCTCCCAAAGCTTGCCTGACTGTAACACACTATATGGTCCCAAAATAGGAAAGGAGAACTCCCTGGATATTTGCACCGAGAGAGGAAATCAGAGACACAAGAAACGTAGGAAGGAAGGGCACCTAATCCACTAAGGTCTCTGTAAACAAAGGGTGTGTCTCTTCCTCTCAGAGAAACATTCTCTGAAAAACATTCTAATTCTACAGGAATTTCATAAGGAAGAGGGAATCCCATTAGAATATTCCAGTAAATCACCCTGGCCATTGTGATTCTCAAAGAACAAAAGCCCAAGACAGATTCTCATTACAGCTGAAGAGTTGGCTCTTGTGTAAAATCCCAAATGCTCTCATCTATGGTTGTACAGAAATGAAAGAGTTTAGATCCTTTTTTTGAGAGCGAAGTTTTAAAGGGTAAAAAGGGTGCCTTAGCTTAGGGTTTTCAAAATTGTGTTCCAGAAAAGCCTTGAGTTCTACAGGAACGCAATAGCAATAGCACCTAGACTTATATTCCACTTTGCAGTGCTTTACAGCCCTCTCTAAGTGGGTTTACAGAGTCAGCATATTACCACCAACAATCTGAGTCCTCATTTTATTGACCTCGGAAGATGGAAGGCTGCGTCAACCTTCAGCAGGTCAGGATCGAACTGCTGGCAGTGAGCAGTGAATTAGTCTTCAATATTGCATTCTAACCACTGCGACATCATGGATTCCATGATGGATTCCATTAGAGACTATAATCAAAGAGAAGGAATTCATTTTGAATGCAGCCTTCTTGTATCATTAGAGGGTTGACGCTTGATCAGAAATTCTGGGAATTTTTTTTTAACTAACGGGTTTTGCAGCCTGGGGGGGAGGAAAAGTGAAAGCATTTGCCTTAAGGAATTGCAATGCTTAAGGCACAGAATTCCAAAAAACTGATTCTCCCAAATTAAGGCCATGATATTTCGGGTCCTAGAGGCTCTAAGGAGCTAAGTGAGGCAAAGCAAGCCCAGATTAAATCATACCAAGATAGTGTTGTGAAGATGAAAGAGAAGGAATGTCTCTCAGGATTGGTTATATGGATTGATTCTACCACAACGATGAGACAAAATGACATCTCTTTTGAGCCCCCATTGGCACCAAATATCAGTCAACCTCAAGGTGACAATCCAAAACTACTATCAGTACTTTACTTCCTGAGTGATGAGCGCTGCTTTAGCTACAATACATTATTATTTCTGATGGTTGATTCATAAGATAGAGTGACTCTCTGCCTTCCTTAAGACTGTGTAGGCTACTGATGAAAATTACTAGTCAAGAAAGCCACCACAACCTCCTAACCTTACTAAACTCAATGATTCAGCTGAATTTTATGTTAACAATTAGCCAAGATTAAGAATAACGCCATTTTATGTTGGCAATTTGGTAATTTCTTTTGTATTGAAAACGCAATTTTTCTTAAAAATCAAATTCCCAAGGGGCATAATTAGGACTCTGCTAATTATGGCCCTTACTTCTTCTCATCTTATCTAGCAGAATATTGCCTCTGGTGAAGGCATGTGTCCTATATCCTACCAAATATAAGAAGCCTTAACTGCAAGCAACATAACCAATGATCAAATTATATGATTTGTTATCTAAAATACCTGGAAGTTGCTAAGTTGCACAATCCTGGTCAAAGTAAGGAAGGATCTAGGAAGTTAAGGAAGTCATTAAACTGGTTGCTTTTTGGACAAAAATTGCTTATCCGCATTTGGTTAGTAGCTCCTCTCTATGTCTTAAATATTCTCCACTGCCTCTATTCATCTATCCTTTCTGGCCTACAACTCCTATTAGAGAAGGAGCTGAATGTCTCTTTTGTATGTGCTACTTATTGTCTTGCTTGTTCTGAACAGATGTTCTATTATTCCACTTTCTGAGAGCTGAAAGACACTGCAAATTTCTGACTTGCTAAGACTCAAGAAGGGAGAACACGGGCCAGCCAGGTGTCTTCAACTCAACTGCATAATTTGTTCAAAACTGGAATGTGTGTTTGCATTTGGCCTCCGAGGAATCATTGGGAAGCTACTTCCCCAATGCCTCCTGAAAGCCTCAGGGGACTTGTCATCCAGTAGATTCAATACCCTTAGGGTCTAATAGCTCCCAGATGGCCAAGTAAATCTTTCAGAGTTCTGAAGACATATTTGAAAGAAAGCCCGTACTGATGAAACTGAAATGGATCACATAAGCTAAATATCCACTTGACAACAGCCACCTCTAAACAACCAATTCTGCTTTGCAGATAAGTGTAGCTTATCAGCAAATTATAGCAATGAGGCATGTAGGAGGCAGCTAGAACCCAAGCAGAAGTAGCAGAGACCACAGGTATGCCTGTTCTGTGAAGATAATGGCCATAAAGAAGCCACGTTTCTTACTTATTAACATGTCTCTGGAAAGTTATTGGACACCTTTCCAACTGGCTTGGAGATCTCTCCAATGAAGCTTTCTCCCCTCAACCAAGGGCCTTTCTAACATATTACATAAAGAAATTGGTAAAGAATTTAAGCATGACACACTATTGTCACAGGCTCCATTAGATCAGAGTTCCATCTGCTCATCTAGCTGGGAATATAGCATTGCTATATGGGCATTTTTGCCAAAGTATTCCTATTGTACAGTATTTAATTCTTCAACCTTGAAGTAACTTAGCGCTTCCTTTTTGAATTCTCTAAAGCTTTTGTTCTGATGCTAATTTTCATGTTTCTTATATTTCTGCATTGCCTTCTAGAACTCTTTACAGCTCCTTAAGTTATCTCTTTTGTAGTCTGTCAGCTAATTCAGCCATCCCTCAACCCACAAATTGGACCAAAAAAATATTTTTTTCCCCTGTAATGATCTCCATCATCTTCTGGGCCAAGAGCATTGTGCATGCACACACAGAGAGACATTTGTATACTTAAAACTCAAAATCAGAAATTGGGTATGGCTAGTCTAGTGAAAAGAAGAACTGGGGTGACATGATAGCAGTGTTCCAGTATTTGAGGGGCTGCCACAAAGATGAAGGGGGCAAACTATTTACCAAAGAACAGAAGGCAAGATAAGAACCAATGGTTGGAAACTAATCAAGGAGTGAAGCAATCTGGAATTAAGAATAAATTTCTTAACGGTGAGAACAATCAACCAGCGGAATGCCTTGACCTCAGAAGTGGGAGGGGGGGTTCATCACTGGAGGTATTCAGGAAGAGACTAGATAGCCACTTGTTTTGTATGGTATAGACTCTCCTGTGCAGGGAGTTGAACTAGATGCACTCCAAGGTTCTTTCCAACTCTGTTATTCTATGTTACTTCAGTGAAACAGATAAAACCATGAGAGAGTGGGAAAATCTATACTTGGGGTCATCCTCACTCAGTCTTGAACCCTTCAGTAGTCCTTACCCAACCAATCTCACTGGATAGGTGCAAATAAAGTGTTTATGGCTCTTTCACTGAATGATGACATGTCATAACATTGACTTCCTTTCCTGGTTGCTTATATTCTGAGATGACACATCTTGGTCCCCAAAGCTCAATGGCATTGCTCTTTCAGCCATGTCCCCAAATTTTTTCTCCTCTAATAGAATAGAATAGAATTTTTATTGGCCAAGTGTGATTGGATACACAAGGAGTTTGTCTTGATGCATATGCTCTCAGGGTACATAAAAGAAAAGATACGTTCATCAAGAATCATAAGGTACAACACTTAATGATAGTCAAAGGGTACAAATAAGCAATCAAATCATATTAGGAAACAGTCAGTATAAATCGTAAGGATACAAGCAACAAAGTTACAGTCATACGGTCATAAGTGGGAGGAGATGGGTGATAGGAACAATGACAAGATTAATAGTAGTGCAGACTTAGTAAATAGTTTGAGAGTGTTGAGGGAATTATTTGTTTAGCAGAGTGATGGTGTTTGGGAAAAAACTGTTCTTGTGTCTAATTGTTCTGGTGTGCAGTGCTCTATAGCGTCGTCTTGAGGGTAGGAGTTGAAACAGTTTATGTCCAGGATGCGAGGGGTCTGTAAATATTTTTACAGTCCTCTTTTTGACTCGTGCAGTATACAGGTCCTCAATGGAAGGCAGGTTGGTAGCAATTTTTTTTTATCCTCTGAAGCCTGTGTCTGTCTTGTTAGGTTGCAGAACCAAACTAGACAGTTATAGAGGTGCAGATGACAGACTCAATAATTCCTCTGTAGAACTGGATCAGCAGCTCCTTGGGCAGTTTGAGCTTTCTGAGTTAGTGCAGAAAGAACATTCTGTGTTGTGCTTTTTTGATGACGTTTTTGATGTTAGGTGTCCATTTTAGGACTTGAGATATGATAGAACCTAAAAATTTGAAGGTCTCTATTGTTGATACTGTGTTGTCTAGTATTGTAAGAGGTGGTAGTATAGGAGGCTTTCTCATAAAGTCTACCACCATTTCTATGGTTTTGAGTGTGTTCAGTTTCAGATTGTTCCGGTCGCACCACGAGGCTAGTTGTTCAACCTCCCATCTGTATGCGGATTCATCGTTGTCTCGAATGAGACCAATCACTGTTGTGTCATCTGCAAACTTCAGTAGCTTAACAGATGGATCATTAGAGATGCAGTCATTGGTATACAGAGAGAAAAGAAGTGGGGAGAGCACACAGCCTTGGGTGGGGGGAAGGCTGTGCTAATTGTACAAGTATCTGATGTGATTCTGCTTAGCTTCACTTGCTGCTTCCTGTCTGTTAAGAAGCTTATGATCCACTTACAAGTGTGTTCAGGTACCTCTAGCTGGTTTAGCTTAGTTAAAAGAGTGTCTGGAATGATGGTATTGAATGCTGAACTAAAGTCTACAAAGAGGACCCTTGCATAGATCTTTGGAGATTCAAGATGTTGTAGGATGTAGTGCAGAGCCAAATTAACAGCATCATCTGTTGATCTATTTGCTCAGTATGCAAATTGCAAGGGGTCTAATAGCGGATCCGTGATGGTTTTCAAGTGGGACAGCACTAGCCTTTCAAAGGTTTACAGATGTTAGAGCAACTGGTCTGTAGTCATTCAATTCCTTGATGGTGGGCTTCTTTGGCACTGGGATGATAGTAGAGCATTTGAATGCCAGCTATGATTGAACAAACTGAGACACAAACTCCAAACCACTGCCGGCTATACCAAATTGTGCAATGCTTAAATGTCATTGCGGTTTCTCCCTTTTTTTTTTTTTTTTTCTGTTCTAGCCTCAGGAAGCAAAGCTAACTGTGAGCTCCACTCCCTCGATATGCCTCCCCAAAGTGCTCCCTCCTCCCCTCCCCTCTCTAACCGCAGCAACCTAAATGGCAAAGGAGGAGAAGGAGGGTCTGCCAAATCTACCACCGCCCCTCCTCCAGGAGCCAAGGGGCTCTTACTGGAGACAGGGAAAGGCTGCTCCCTCTTTTGTTTTATCCTAAGCAAAACCAAGGTCTCCTTTCTACACCCAGAGGTGCTGGCTTTGCTTTGAAAGCCTCGAAGCCCTGGAAGGAAGAAGAGGGGAGGGAAAAAAAAACCCAGAGCCCCTGCTACCTCATTAAGTTACAATGTTTCAGAAAGAGGAAAACATTGTATTCCGTTTTTTTTCCTCCCATCACCACCAAAATTGGAACCTTTTCCACTTACCCTTCCCAGCTTCTCCCTCTGTTGCTTTTTTACCACACTCCAAAATAAATATTTCAGACTTTTTCTTCCTGCCAGGCAATAATTTCTCAATAATTCTGCACCATTTAATAGGCAGTAAGCAGCAGCTCAGGTATTTTCCTGTCCAACAGCTTGGAACCAGCAATTTGAAGCCTATAAATGGTTCCATCCTGATCCTATTGGCCTATGAATGCTTGATCGGGCCCAATAAGCCTGAGTGATGAGCAGCCACCACCATAATTGCTTTATGCACAAGTAGATTATTCCCCAAGAGAGCTACAACTTGAGTCCCTTGACCCTGACTTTCTTATCTCACCTCTCTCCACCTCCCCACACCCCACCCAGCAATTTAGAAACCGTCAGAGTGGTGCTCTTCTTTGCTTGAAGAAGGAAAGGGGCGGGGGGACATTGAGGAAGGAACTACCAAGGACCTGGGAGGTAAATCACTTAAACTTTATGCTGCAAGTGGATTTCAGGCAGATGCAAGCTTCATGGCACTCTTTACAATGCAATGGTGGCCCCAGTCCCCTCTTAAAATAATACTGCATTGATAAATGTAAAGGAAAAAAGA
Organism: Pituophis catenifer annectens; assembly: GCF_029215685.1. NCBI lineage: Eukaryota > Metazoa > Chordata > Lepidosauria > Squamata > Colubridae > Pituophis > Pituophis catenifer. The sequence goes on along the minus strand of NW_027256882.1, from coordinate 135,171,875 downwards.
GATTCTGGCCTTTCATAAAATCAAGATATTCTGATGGAACTGAGGACAGGATGTGCAGATAAAATGGCACATCGCTTCCAAGAAATTCAAAAGTACAAACGAGGGGGGGGAACCCCCACAAAAAAACAAGCAGGCTGCATTTTAGGGTAGAAAGTTGGAAAAGGAGGAAAGATGAGAGAAAGAATTATAAAATTACCCCTTACTTTATCATCACATTGCCAGGGATTTAGTAGTTTATATTAAAGATGGGCATTTCATAGTGACCCAAGTTACCAGATAAAGAACAAAGCTGGGCCCTGGAAGACCAACATTCAAGTTCTAACATCTCATCTGCAAAATGCTAAGTGTGGCGATCTGCCTTTTGGAGTAGCTATAAAGTCACAAGCAGCAAAGTCGATGAAACTAAGCATCCTGTGTGGAGAAATTAAAGATTCTATATGTGACCCAATCAATAGTAGCAACAGAAGTTGTGTTAACAATCACCAGTTGCCTTCAGTAAATAGAACACTGTATATATTTCATTTGGCAACAAAAGCAAGCAAGGTCCATCAATGATGCCATTCCGAGATTGTCATTTGCTGATAATCTAACAGCTGTCACAAAGCATCAGATCTTCACAGGATTTCTGTAATGCCTGGTATTAGGATCTGGCAATGCCAATCAGTGTGTGAACAGAGGTGTCCTGTCAGGCACCAAGGCAGTTTTTCCTTATTGAAGCTTTCCAGATGTATTAAAACTGTCATCCCTCCTTGGCAGCTTATTGGTTGGAAGAAAGAGAGGGAAATGGGGACCAAAAAAAAAAAAGATAATTGGTGTCTCTGTCTATTCTTGACTCTGCCTTCATCCACCTTTTGTTTCAGTCCCATCCAGGATGGTCTGGAACTGCCCTGAGGGAACACAGCCCTTGACAGAATGTGATTTAGAAGCAAAACCATCTGAGGTGCAACAGCCAGGTATGTCTTTCTGTAGAGGGGCACCTGACAGAACATCAGGGAAGGCCCCAAGTCTTATCAAAACTTCCCAGCTATGTGTAACATTTTAATCTGACACGAAATTATTAGACAGATGGAGTTCCGGATTAAGTGCATGTAATTGATTGAACTGAATTTAAATTTGAATGAAAAGAAATTGTGTTTGGCCCGAATCCAGGCCACATTTTGGAAGAGGTCTCCCTCAAATGTCACCAAGAGACCAAGCATGGAGCATGGCCTAAAAAGAATAACTGCCCAGACCATTTTAAGTAGGCCTAATACAAGGGCCAGAGGAAGCAAAAAATTTTCCCCCTCAATCTCATACCCAGCAATTTTGAAAAGGTTTTAAAATATTTTCCCCTTCTTAGTATGTGAAAGGATAGAAGTTTATTATGTAATGGGGGCTTAACGGTAATAATACCACATGAGCCCTTGAGAGCCAGCAGTGCAATGCAAAGCTACATTTCTGTTAGCATCTTGTCATTTTAGAGGATGTTCTTTTTTAAAGTTTCCATTAGTGCCAAAATGGAATAGACTGGAAGTCACTTGCTATCCTGTCAAATCAATCTCAGTATTCCATTAAACTGACTGGGACCAGGAGAAGCAGCTGAAATCAAGAAAATGGAGCAAAGAGTGCTCCCCACCACATACACAGAGAGAAAGAGACAATCCATTTTGCTTTTAGAGTTATTTAATTTAGTACCACTGGGCCAGAGCAAGGAGGAAAGAGTAATAAGGAGAGAATGGCACAAGTCGTATCATATAATTGCTTGTACATTTTTCAAAACAATAAAGTACCTGCAAATATTGTGAACCGAGAGAGGTCCACAAAACCTCAGTATGTCTTTTGCGGGCAGAGAATCTGAAATGAAATCGAAAGGCTCATTTCTCAAACCTTCTCAACCAGGCTCCTTAATAAAAGCCTGAGATAATAATGGTTTTCTGTCTGGGATCAAGTTATCTAAATGATGTTCCATACTTTGGAATGAACTTCTATCTGTCTCAACAGTAGAAGTTTAAATATGAATAGTAAACAGTACTAAAAGGGACATGGTGGCTCACTGTCTAAGACACTGAGCTTGCGATCGAAAGGTTGGCAGTTCAGTGGTTCGAATCCCTAGTGCCACGTAATGGGGTGAGCTCCTGTTACTTGTCCCAGCTTCTGCCAACCTAGCAGTTCGAAAGCACGTAAAAAATGCAAGTAGAAAAATAGGAACCACCTTTGGTAGGAAGGTAACAGCGTTCCATGCGCCTTTGGCATTTAGTCATGCTGGCCACATGACCATGGAGACGTCATCAGACAGCACTGGCTCTTCAGCTTTGAAACGGAGATGAGCACCGTCCCCTAGAGTCGGGAACGACTAGCACATATGTGCGAGGGGAACCTTTACTTTTACCTTTTAAACAGTACTAAAACCATTAGATATTAACATATGATGGCCAAATGGGCTCTAGATTCTGCCTCGGCATGGGCCTCAGAGAAATAAAATATTTTTTCATGGGAAAAAAAAACCCCTATATTTTTAATAAATAAAAATAATAATGAGAAGAATGATTGTTTTACACTTTTTGCAAATAGCTTCAATGTCTGGTAAATAGTTTTGATTTTGTAGACCCCCAAGAGGATTTGGGAGACTTCCAGGAGGTCTTGGACCACACTTTAAGAAACACTGCCCTGGTATACATAGTCCTTGTTTATCAACCACAATTGTGACTGGTAACATGGTCATTAAATGAAGCAGTTACTAAATAAAATTGGGACTGTGCTTACTATCTTACTTCATCTTTCCTTTGCTTTACAAACCTGAGATGGCTATAAATGTGAGGGCTGGTCATAAAGTTACCATTTCATCACCATTATAATTGTAAACAGTCACTAAATGACTCAGTTACTAATGGAGGATTACCTTAATACCATTACCTCAGAAAAACATCAGAGTAATAACCTAGGCATCATGCCTCTCTGCAAGTTCCTGAATTACAGCATCAATCAACTGTCATAGAACAGGCCACGTGGAGCCACTGGGAGCTGTACTTCAGCAACATCTGGAGTGCTACAACATCCCCATTCCTACCATCGCATGAGCCGTTTGGTTTTATTTTAGTGAGATGTGAGACAAGTTATAGTTTAACCCAGCATGCTAAGTAGACTGATGGTGGGACTCAGCATTAAGCCTCTTCCCCTAGATTTTTCAAAGTATAATTGTAGACATCTGAAGTATTATGTTCACATGTTTACTTTCTTCAAGCAATGTGTTTTACATTTACTTGGAGACTGTTCGCAAGTCAGTAGGAAAAGAAAGTATTTTTAGGCATTTTAGGGAGGAAGTCTGAAATAGTGGATTTTAATATTATAGAATATTTTTTTTTCCTTATCACTCCTCTAGATAAATTGCATAGTAATCCCCCAAATTGGAACTGTTTGGAAAAATACATTTTTTAAAAAATGCAGGATCTCTTTCTTTGATTACATTCACTTATTGCATAAAATAAATTTTGTTCTAACCTGGGTTACTTGAATAAGAGCCCTGGTGGCGCAGCAGACTAAAGCACTGTTATTAACATCAGCTGCCTGCAATTACTGCAAGTTCAAATCTCACCAGGCTCAAGGTTGACTCAGCCTTCCATCCTTTCAAAGGTAGGTAAAATGAGGACCCAGATTGTGGGGGCAATAAGCTGACTTTGTATAAATATATACAAAAGTATGAAGGCTATTGCTTAACGCACTGTAAGCTGCCCTGAGTCTCCGGAAAAGGGCGGCATATAAATCAAATTAAAAAAAAAAAAATAAGCCCAAAGTTATTAAGATCACATATAATGCTAAGCCATGTATCATGATTTCTAAAACAGCAATTCAGTTTAAAAAGCATAGTCGGCTAAAAAAAAGAAAGGAAACTCAAACCCATCATACTATGGCTAAGCATAGTGAACAAATCCAATCTCACATTCATCTCTCTGAAAACTATAGCTCTAAGTAAGATAATGATGTATGGAAATGGCTAAAAAAAATCAAACTTCAGGTCAGGATTTGCCCATTTAAAAACCTGTCAGGGCTATGAATTGGGATTGCTTTAGGCCAGGGCTGTCAAACTCGTGGCCTGTGAGCAGGATGCGTCACATGCTGGCCACACCCATACCCAGTTTAGCGAAGGGGGGGAAGTGACGCTGCCGTGACGATGCGAGTTTGACACCCCTCTTTAGGCAAAGCTGCTTGCTCATTGCCTTACTTTCTTGTAGTTGGGTATTACACAAGCCATTGGAAAGCTCTGCGTACAAATGTATACATGCCCTTTTCTTATTGTCCTTTTAGCCTTTTTATCTTTAGGTGACAGTGATAAACAGTAGCTCTAGACATAGTGGCAAATATGGGCTTAGTCTCAGTTTAGAATGATACTATCTTAAAGTCCTTCTTTGCCAATAATGTATGGTTAAGATACAGTATGTCACTGTTCTATGATTCTCTCCACTGATCTTTAATTTTATTAGGTGGCCTGGCAGAGCAGTGGATGGCAGAAAATGTCTTCTTCTCATAGGGTGACAGATGGGGCTGTGCCAGGGTGCAATGGCTCAACCTAGAGATCAAGAGAACATCACGAACCAAATTCTGAACCTTCAGAAGCCACTAGTCCACATTGGCTCATTTCTGTATTAAGGGCGTGCACTGGAAGAAAGACAGCTGAGATGATAGTACAGGTAGTCCTCGACTTATGACCACAATTGAGCCCAACACTTTTATTGTTAAGTGAGACATTTGTTAAGTGGGTTTTGCCCCATTTTGCAACCTTTCTTGCCACATTGATTAAGTGAATCACTGCAGTTGATAATTAGTAACCCGGTTGTTAATTGAATCTGGTTTCCCCATTGATTTTGCTTGTTAGAAGGTTGCAAAAGGGGATCACATGATCTTAGGACGCAGCAACAGTCATAAATATGAACCAGTTGCCCAGCATCTGAATTTTGATCACATGATCATGGGGATGCTGCAAAGGTTATAACTGTGAAAAACGGTCATAAGTCAATTTTTTCAGTGCCGTTGTAACTGTGAACGGTCACTAAATGAACTGTTGTAAGTCGAGGACTACCTGTACTACATCAGCTATCCAAGCTCATCATTTCAGCTCTCCAAGTTAATCATTCTGTCTGATATGAGCCATGGTGGCACAGTGGTTAGAGTGCAGTACTGCAGGCTACTTCTGTTGATTACCAGCTGCCAGCAGTTTGGCAGATTGAATCTCACCAGGCTCAAGATTGACTCAGCCTTCCATCCTTCCGAGGTAGGTAAAATGAGGACCCAGATTGTTGGGGGCAATATCCTGTCTCTGTAAACCGCTTAGAGAGGGTTGTAAAAGCACTGTGAAGTGGTATATAAGTCTAAGTGCTATTGCTATTTCTGTCCATGTGAATTTTTTACCACCATCCAGTACTCTTGGATGTCACAAAGAAAATAAGGTACTCTGCGATTGGTTGGTTTTTGGCTTAGCATAATGTACAAACCCATCCCAAGGGGTGGGGGGTGGGGGTAAATTACAAAGTACAATGTGAAATCATGATTTATTGTTTAATACATCTTGGCTTGTTGGGCAAGCAATTACTCTGATGGGAAAAATGTAACTCAGCTTAAGTTCCTGAACTGACTAAATGGCTTGAGCACATGGCATTTTTCCAGATTTCCTGGCTGAACCGATTAGTAGAGAATATTTGTAGCTCAGGGTTGAACTGCAGAGTCCTTGGTACTCTCCAAGCTTGGTTGTTTTCTTGCAGACATTTTATTGCATTGCATTGATGATGTTACCCAGCTGGTTAATGAAACATCTGCAAGAAAACAACCAAGCTCAGAGAGCACCAAGGACTTCACATTCCTGGCTGCAAAATGTTATTCTGATAAGTGTATTATTATGGAGAATATATAAGAAAACAGGCAAAGGACGATAGTTCTGTAGCTCAAAAATAGAGAGAGAAAATGAGGCAGGCGGTGAGCTTTCCATTCTGGGTATGTGGCAAATATGAGGCTGAAACCCGTTGATTTGGGCAGTAACCCCTGTTTCAACGATGGTTCTTTGGAAAACACTTCCTAGATTAATTGGAGGGGAAAGGCAGGAGAAAAACTAGAAAAGGAAACAGCCTAACTAGAGGTTATGCAACAATTTCTTAATCAACCAAGGCTGCTCTTCCAGAGCACAAAGGACTCAAGCCGGTTTATGGTTTGGAAGACTTTTTCTCTTGGCCCAAATTTGCTAGTCTCGGATTGCAGAAAGCTTGATCTAGGCTGGAGTTGCTTGAGTCAGAAGGATGGAAAGTGTGCAACTTAATTTGAAGTGACAGTGTTTACATTCAGTTCCCCATAAACATGTGTCACAGCTCCAGCATTGTACTCTTTGCAATCTCCTACAGGAGATACCAGGCGTTCTTCTATATCAAGCCTAGCAATTTAAGACCGGTCCACTCAGGGGGTCATATGGATAACACGCCACAATACAGCTTTTAAATATCTATCTTCCCATCCCTTACTATAACGCCTGACATCTCTTAGATCATCAGACATTCATTTGCTGTAGTCATTATACTCCCCTCCAGCAACTGTTCCACTGGAAGCTAGTACAGTATGGCATAATGGTTAGAACACTGGAGAAGGAATGCTCTCACTTGGCCATGAAATTTAACGGACAACTTTGGGCCAGTCACCATCTCTTGGACTAATCTGCCTCACAAGATGATGGAGAGTAAAATCTGGGAAGGATCCACCAGCCAGAATGAGAAAAAGGAAAATATAACAAACAAGCACAACTCCTGTCCATGCCAAAACATTGGAATGAAGGCACTATGTTCTCCTGAAACCTCCGCAACAAATGGCTAAGAATTTTTTATTGACAGCGCTACCATGTAATCATCAAAATAATGTTTCATCAGTCTATTCCCTCACAAGTAGATGGTTAAATGAGATTCCCAAATGATTTCATCTCAGATTCAGAATTAGTCTTGCATTATTAAGAGTATCAAGCTGGTCAAGAATAGGAAATCGTTGTTTCTAAACTCTGGCAACTTTTAGAGTTCCAGCCAGCAGTGCCCACAGAAACATCTAGGATGGGTCTCCTCCTCTTCTACCCTTCCTTTACTAGAGAGGCGGACAAACTGCAGTCCTTGGCGGACCTTCCTTTACTAGAGAGGCAGACAAATTGCAGTTCCACAATCATGCAATTCCATTGTGACTTCAAAAGCTTTCTACAGTGTATGCAGAGTTTTGATAAGTATAACCTATCTCTTTCCTAGTAATCTGCTACAGTATTTGAAAAGAGATAGAAGAGAGTAATAGGATGTAACGGAAAAGGAAAATTAGAAAGGGAGCACCATGTTACAAAATAGTTATTAGAAAGAAAGGAAAAAAGGGGTATTTGAAAAAAAACATTCTTTGCTTCACTCCTGCATAACTTTAAGAGATTACCTGTAAGGGGATCTGACTTTAATAAGAAAATACAAAAGGTGCCCACTCCTTTGTAGAAAAACCAGCCCTCCTAAATTCTGAATTGGGTAGGTTCCTTTCTTCTGGCAGTGCACCAGATCAGTCAGGGATTGTACCTTTATTCTTCTTCTTCAAGATTCTGAAGGTTGCCTTGGTTTATTTAAATACAACAGTCATGCATTTAAGAAGCTGCCTTTTGAGGCCCAGCAATCTTTTAATCCAGTTGTTTATACTCTGCAGTTCAGTAAACTGATTGTGATCAATCCATAGGCAGCTGGGTTCATCACAAGAGCAGTGTTGAAGACAATGTTTGAGTCTTGGCAGTGTATGCAGAGTTTCCAAATAGTCCTTGGTGCATGTAACCAGTTCTTCTCATCCAAGGGGTATGCAAGAATTTCTAACCCCCTCTGATCTGGCTTTTGTATTTCAATACACTGAATCTCATAGCTACAAGTAGCAATGACAAGAATGCATTTTTATAGTATCATTATCTCTTCTGCACCAGGTTTTGGTTGATGGTTCTCTGAATTCCAGTAAGAGAACAAAAAAGAACTCAGAAATGTGAAGTCTGCTTTCCTATGTCTACAACTACAATGAGGCCCATGAGCCAAAAACGCATCCTTGCCTCCAATTTGGGGGTGTAAACAGAACGGTATTTGATTTTCTGTTTCTACTATAAACTATAAATTCCTCCAATGGCTTTAAGAAACTTAGTCTTTCATCCACAGCTTGCAAAGACAACTATGAACTACTATCTTCTACCAGTCATACATTGAGCAAACTATCGTGAACATGAATTACACATGCCAGATACTTCTCCTTTATGCACCAGCATGATGGTATCTGGCTGGCTGCCCTTTAGAAAAAGAAGGGGGAAGCTATATAATAGCCACTTTATAACATATCAGCATAAAATTATTTTATAGATCTCAATAGGCATTATCAACTCCTTCACCAGTCCTCCCCAAACACAAGACACTGAAAATCTAATTAATTTAGTGTTCCTGCACATTGAAGAAAGAATAGCAAAAAAAATAGTGCATGAATGACTCTCAATATGGTAGGGACCTTACATAGGGATTATACTATACTACCTATAACCACCACAGTAGAATTTAGAATAACTTTATTGTCACTTTAAATGTACACTAATCGGCATACATTAAAATGAAATTTCATTGCATACCGTACTTTGACCAAATTGGATTTTCTTTCTATCCTGACCCAAACAAATAGGCAAATGCTCGTAAAATTATTTCTGGAAAAAGTCAATGTTACCAGATAATCTAGAAATGTTCATTGGAATAGTTAACTTGGTTCCTCTTAATTAAATCACATGATAATGTCACCTAAAGCAACCAAAGGTGCATGAATCCCCAAAGATGGAATCATTAAGTGCTTTATGAAGAATTCAGAATTATCCAGAGCATTGGAAACTATTAGCACTGAGAATCATTACTTGGAGTGTATTGGATATCCCCCACTAGATTTCTCTGTTACTCTCATAATATTCTTCTGACTCATTCAATGTTTGGTCTTTGGCTAACCTTCTCCAGTAAACTCCAGAGATTTGTGGGTTCTAGTCAGTGTTGAGCACATGCTAAAGTGGTCAATTCAATATTTCCAAATTTTGATTTTTCAGAGCAGGATGAAGTTGATGTCATTAGGCCATTCTATGAGCATATGAGACCCAAGGATCCACTGTTCTGAGAAACATTTCTGAAACACAGAGGGGAATAAATCTAGATTTTTTTCCCCTCTTCTTTCATGTTTTGAATAACATATTGGTTCGTAAACATTTTATTTCCACAAAATGTCCTGAGGACTACTATCACAATTACTTTCAACACTTAAAGTCCTGGTCACTTAAGATCAGGAATGGCAGTAATTCATCTCTTTATTTCATCTTTAAATTAACAATTGCCCGACTACATTTTGTGTTACAAGCCACCAGGCAATAGTAAGAATAACTGTTAGAAGTGAACATATATGACTCAGGGCTACGATCCCCTATAGTGGGTCTAGAAACCAGTCCCAAAGGTTTCTGGTTTCTGCAATTTCTGACTGAAATTGCAGATTACAGGAACCAGGAGCACTACCCAGGTGACCTTGAGGATACAGATAAACCTCCAAGTGCTTCAATGACCCTCTAAAAGGCTGCAAATGACCAGCTGTCTGTAAGGAATATAAATCCTTCCATTCACCACTATCCTGCCAGAGATGAAGAAGCTTCTTGGATGAGAAGTGAAACGTCTTCAAAGGAAAAGCCAAGAAAGTCCAGTTGCCTCCTGAAAAAGCATCTTTGAGACAGCCATGACCTGGGTGACTGAGAATCTCTACAGACTTCTAGAAACCAAGTTTTACAATTAAATAGCCTGGCATCTGCTTCCTACCACAATCTCAGGACCTTCCTAAGTCAAACTTAGGAAGCCTGAAAATTGAAAAGGAAATTATATTTGCAATACTTTTAAGGCGCAACGTCCATGATTTTCACGGTTTCTTAATACAAATAGACATTGTTAACATAAAATGAGTTTTCCTGATGAAAAATGCCTGGAGATACTGAAAGCAGTAATAAACTCTATACTCTAGTGACCTTTCTGTTCCCCAAATCTTCCTATAGAATTTTAAATGTTAAGCAGTTTAATCCTTTCTCACTACTCTCTCTTCTACCATCCTTCCTCCTATGCACACATTTCCTTGAAAGACCAATAAAAAGAAAATATTAAACTGCTAGGATGGGCATCTGTTAAATTACAGGGTAATCAAAGTATTAATAAAGTTTGCAATATTCAAAGGGAAAAAATGCATTAGCATAATTTAGGCCACCACCAGCCTCCAAATCAAAGACCCTTAAAGTTAACACAAAATACTTTAAATAATACTTTTTTTGCTTTACAAAAATATGGAAGCTACATCTTAGGAAATCTGTTCAAAATAACTTCAGATATTAAAAGACTGATGCCTTTATAATCAGGATAGAGGGAATCTGGCTTACACTGATGAAATATTTGTTTTACAAAGTGCATTAAATGCTGCTGCCAGAAAAACCCATTTTATAGTTCAATTACGGATGGGTTATTCAGATGTGTATGTCCATCTCATTTCTTTCCCAAAACTTTTTGCATTGAAACTGAAAGGAGACTGTAACCATATTTGACTGAATGAGGTTACAGTTCTCTGTGTGATTAGATATTCTGGGCAATCAAGAATGTGAATCAATGAAAAGCAATAATTACATTCCACAAAAATGAGTTGCAGCCTCCTTTCAGGTCTTCTAGGATGGCTCGGCTCCCACTTCCCTCCATGATTAGTCCTGAACATATGAAAAGGGATATTTCCTCCCATATTCTCAGTACTCAGGATTCAATCAGCATGAAACAATTAAGGGAGATTTAGCAGATTATTTCTTCATATCTAATATGAATGGATGCTTTTGTAATCCAGTGCTCTGTCAAGTTCCTGAATAGTTAGATTGACAGTGAAACCAATCATATGAATTACTGGGCTGATATAATCCAATCACTTCCATCTTAGTTTCTGAAGCAAAACAGGCAATTGTAATGTATGTATGTATGTATGTATGTATGTATGTATGTATGTATGTATGTATGTATGTATTGGATTTTTGTCCTGCCTTTATTACTTTATAAGTAATTGAAGGTGGCAAACATACCTAATACTCCTTCCTCTTCCTGTTTTCCACACAACAACTTTCTGAGATGGGATGGGCTGAGAGACTGTGACTGGCTCAAAGTCATCCATCTGGCATTTATGCTCAAGGTGGGACTAGAACTCACCATCTCTTGGTGATTGGCCCAAAGTCACCCAGCTGGTTTTCATGCCTAAGGCAGGACTAGAACTCAGTGTCTTGATTTCTAGGCCAGACTATTTAGAAATTAGTAAATCCAGTTCTAAGCAACAGCCAAGAGGGTACCATATCAGAGTGCTAGGGGAAATCCTCTGATCATTCCTGTTCACTTTCTAGTTTTCCTTTTCCTCTCCTCTCCACTCCTCTCCTCTCCTTTTTTTTCCTTTTGCTCAAAATACAAGCCAGGATTGGGCTACTTATTTGAAGGAGGACTGACCAACATAGAAAAAAATGGAACTGTTATTTCTCCTTAATTTGGCAACTGTAATTCTATTGATGAAGCCAAAAACTGCACTTACCGCTTTAGCAACCGCAACTTGTTCTTGACTTGTATTTATCGAGTGACCAGATGTAATTCCACAAACTTTTTCAAATGAAGATTGAAACAATAAATAAATGATATTACCAAACCAAGTATTCCTTGTTTCTTCATTTACGCATCTCTATTTTTTCCTAATGGAAGAACCTAGCATTTAGCACATGGTTATTTTCAGTCTACTTCTTTTATTTTTACTTCTTTTACTTTTCAAGATCATTCTGGATTTTTCTAGATTTGCTGCCTCACTTAGTTTTGTATTAGCTGCAGATTGATAAGTAATCCCTTCCAGGCTCCAGCTCATCATCCAAGTTATTAAAAATGCAATATTAGATAACTGGTCCAGGTAACGCTGTGATGCTCTCACCGACTTCTTCCCTTAATTTCATTCTACATCTTTCTTTTCTCAAATGTTGCTGGCATTCCCCGGCAGCTTCTTAAATCTGTAATCCCAAAGAAATGCTTCTTGCCATTTTCCTTCACCTCAACTACCTCCTGTTCGAAGCAAGAAAAGAGTTTTCATCAACAGAGGCTCTGGAGAGGGACCAGTCAAAACTCAACTCCAGAGCCATTTGGAACAGAAAGCGTTAACCTTTTTTTTTTCCTCTCTCCCCATCTGGTTTAGTAGTACTTTTGGATTAAAGGTACAAGACTGCATTTTAAACTCCTCTTTCACAAGTAGCTGAAACGTTTTCAGGGCAGCTTGCCCACGAGGATTCCCCCTCCTCTCAGCTAGTTTTTATTAGCATGCTGCTGGTTGAACTAAGTCCTGGGATTTTCAGGCCATTGCCAAAAATGTGCTCAAAAGTGAACATTAGGTTAGACAGAAAGGAGGGAGGAAGTGGCAGGGAAGAAAGGGAGTGGGACTGAGCTCTTCTGTCATCACCAAAGAGTCTGGAACAAAACTTCTTTTTCCCAGCTTGGGGTTGTTAAAAGGTAGCTCGCAGGGTGTCCTACCTGTGCAAAGCCATCCAGCAGAAGCAAGATGGACTCCATGGCTCCCCTGGAACCCCCACTCTGTATGGAGAAGCTGATTAATACCTTAGCCTCTATTTGCCTCACCACTCACGAACTAGGGCGGCGGCCACCGCAACAGATGATTCCAAAATGTGTGTTCCTGTTCTGGCCCAGCTCCGGATTCCCGAGGATATTGACACACACCAATGGTCCTTATTAAATTTATTAAGTAGCAAGAATAAACCAAAGTCCAGCAAAGGTTGACAACCAGCCCAGAAAACAAGATACAATAAGACTTTTCCAAAAATGCTCTGATGATAATTACAAGTTGTTTCCAGCAAGAAACTTACTAACGACGTGTGACTTAACTAGGCTAAGGGTGTGGCCAATTATCCTCAAGCCTTACTCTCGAGGAGACCTCCTCCTACTGAGTAGCCACTCCTGCCTTTTGGCAGCCCTGCTTGCTCAAGCATTGAGAAGAGGCTCCTCCACTCTGCTCTCTCCACTTGAAGGAGCCTCTGGAGGTTCTGAAGGCCCTGGCTGAGTCTCTGCCTCTGGCACCACATCCTCTTCAGCCTCCTCGCAGTTCGACGCGAGCGCCAGCTGTGCAGGCTGCTGGCATGACACCACACCAGCCTCCTCGTCATTGGGATCAGCCACAATCCGTGCAGGCTGCTGGCGGGCCACAACAGTTCCATTCTTTCAGTGGCTGGGTGGTTAGGCGAGCTGTGCTCGCTAACATTGGTTAATATCATTTTTATCAGTTAGGTTTTGCTTGTGGCCCTAGGCATTATGACAATTGTAAAAATTGTTGTTGTTTTTAACTGTAGAACACCACCCAGAGTCACGTTTTGAGATGAGTGACTATATAAATTATTATGAATAAGAAAATAAATAAATGTTCTCTCCCAAAGAGTTGGAAGTTGCTTTGAAAAGGCAATTGCCAATGTAACCACCACAGCTCCCATTGACTAGGAATTAGGAGAGACCTGGTCCAATGTATCTAAAGTACACCAACTCAAGAGGACTGGCATGGCTCTTCAACCATTTTCATTTAATTTGGTTTCGGAAGTTTGCAAAACTCAAGAAGATGGTATGACAAAAGCATCACAAATGGCTTTCAAACACATTTTGTTTTAAAGATGTGACAATACTGTCCAGCTGCAGCTGGAATTATCTTTCATGAAGAGTAATCTTTTTTTCTATGACAGTATTTCTTATTTTTTGGTGAGGGAATAAGCATGACACACATCCCACTTCAAATGTACCAGCCAAGGTACCAATGAAATGATAATCTATTCTAAATCAAGCTAGAAAGCCAGTTTTGTGTAGAGGTTAAGGCATCAGGCAGGAACCCAGGAGACTGTGAGTTCTAGTCCCATCTTAGGCCCACCAGTTATTCTATCTCAGCCTTAGGAAGGAGGCACTTCTGAAATCTTGCCAAGAATACTGCAGGGACATGCCTGGGTAGCTGTAAGGAGTCAACATTGATTTGAAGGCACACACATACACACGCACACACACACACCAAGCTAGTCACTAATATGCAAGCATAAAGCAGCATACATATAATAGTGCCCCCAATATGCTGTTCTCCTTGCAAACTGGAGTTTTTATGGAAGTCAAAGCTGTGGTTCTCAGGTTGAGAAGACTGAGAGTATTGGAGAATCCCAAAATGGAATTCCATGCTCATTCCTGGATGAACAAGAAGAGGTGAGAAACAAAAAGGAGAAACACCCACAAAATACTCACAAGGTTCTCATTATGAACTACCATAGCTTTGGAATGTTTTTTTTCCAGTGGAAAGTAATTGTCAGGGTCACCAATTCTCGAATGTTTTCCCCTGTGGAAAATAATGGTCAGGGTTTACAGAAATACATGACTACCTTAATAAAGGCGACATGAAATAACAGCCTGCACAGGTGAATAGGTTATCGTGGAGGAAATCCATGGGGCTCCTTGTCAGAAATTAGTAACTTGCTTAGAGAGAACCTTGTCCCATAAGGTTGTTTAAAAATCTTTTTAATTAAATAGTTTTTCCTCACAACATCTGACACTAAGATACACTATTTTCAGTGGTGTTGTTTCACATATTCTCTTGCCAACCATCAGTATTCAGAACTCAAAAAAGAAACATGATCTACGATCCAGTAAGAGTTTTTTTAAAAAAACAAAATAATAATAATAATAAAAAAAAAACAGACAGGGGCTTTTGGCAATGCCCTCAATGCCCTCAGCTTCCTGACAGCCAAATAAAAAGATGTCAAAATAGATTATTCTTACAAATTGTTGCCAAGTTAACAAGGAACCAATTCCCTTTTTCCTGTATCATTTAATAGGATTGATCAAGTGGGCCCCTCATACTTGATCCACTCATTAAAATCATTAAGTTTAACAAGCCCACAAATGAAAGAAAAGTACTCTCAGACAGCAGTGCCAGATGGGTCAACTTGGGAATGTGCACTGCATTAAACACAAATGCATGTGAAAGGCAGAGCATGGACAGGATTTACACGGAATCATTTTAACATACAAAACACCCTGGTGGCAGTATCCTTCCAAACAACATGCGATATTTGGCAGGGCTTATGACAATCAGCACACTGCTGTGTAAAATGCAGGGCAACCAATGCTATGAACATGTGAACACCCATCTTAACTACAAGAGAAGTAGTAGTTTAGTTGCTGGTGACCTTTCCATTGTAGATTCTAGTTGCTTGAGTCTGCCATTGATGGTTATTGCAGTCGTCTTCTTCCTTTTCGTGCTCCATTCATTTGTGATCTCATTGATTCCAGCAGTAACGTAATGGTTCACAGCACTGAAATCAGCTGCTCCACAGATTATAACATTACAACAGGGAAAATGAGCCTGGCTGCTATAATTCTTCCCCACATGGGTTTTTATTTGACAGCAACTGGCTTGTAACTGGCCAACAATCAGCAGAGGTTATTATTATATTGTAGACTTTATTAGTTAGGTGTAACTTTTCAGATCTTGCCCCAGTATGTTTCTCTCTGGTGGCAAAGGACATGGAGCCTCTCTCCCCTGTGGGAGAAGACCCAATTGACAAATGCAATGGCATTGCTAAAATTTAAGTGGCAACGAAGGACTAAGTTCAGTAACAGTAACAGAGTTGGAAGGGACCTTGGAGGTCATCTAATCCAACCCCCTGCTCACACAGGAGACCTATACTAGGGATTGTGTTGGGGGGTGGGTGGGAGGCAAAGATTTGGTAGACACATTCACTTTGAAATGCTGAACAGCAAATTCTAACAACTGTGAACACCTTAAATTTATTTTTTTTAATTGACAAAGAAATAAAGGGAGACTAGATAGATCTATTTCAAGCTATTTAGCTCTCATCAGCTAGCCATACCCATCTGGGATTCAAACCTGGGCTGTTTACATGTTAGGTAGATGTATTAACCTCTAAGCTATGGGTTCTCCTCACTTAGTTGGCTATATCAGGGCAGAGATTACATGTTTTTGCTCAGATGGGACCAGTCTATCAGAGCAACCTGTGAGCATCCTAGATCAAACTAAATCTCCCCCCCCCAAAAAAAAAATAACCCCTGGGAATTTCCTGGAAGCTTGGCACTCAGACAAATGAGCCATCAATAGACATATAGAGATAAACAGCATTAACACACCATTCAAAGGAGATAATACAAAAGCCAAAATGAAAAGACTAGAACACCTCCTCACCAGCAATCAACACCCAGATAAGAAAGGATCAACACTAGGATTTACACCAAACAAACAAGCAAGCAGTAACCAATACCCTCATTAAGGAATTATCAACTCAATCAAGTAGCAAACAGCTTAATCAAGTAACCAACACTGACAGGGCAAGCTAGTGTATTAATGAAAGAGCAAACTACACTCCCTTCTAACATGGAAGATGTTACCTAGTTTGGTATCAAAACGTCTGCAAGAAAGCAACTAAGCTCAGAGAGCCCCAAGGACTTCTGAGTTCAAAAATGGATAAAACGTCAGATGAACAGGAACACTGACATAAAGAGGTCAACAAAATGGTATTTATGTATAGGTGGAGAGATACTGCTGTTGTGGAGACTAATGATAATGAAGCCAAGGTTTCTATTTAATTCCTTGTTTCTTAAATCCAAAAGAGTTATGATTCTCAGCTTCCAGACTCAGACTTTTAAATAATTTATAGTTCATGTTTCCATTTTGGGAGGAAGAGCAAGTGATATGACAGAAAGAAATTAGAGAAGGACTGCAGTTCATCTGTAAATGAATAGGGAGGAGGGGGTTGCCAGGCGATCAGAAGGAATTACACACATCAGTATCATTATTCTGTCTATGGATTTTGCATAATTGTTTTCAAGAAAACACAGGGGAAATACTTGTCACGTACATCAGAGATGGTTTCCCTTTAAATAAACCTTACTTTAGTGTTTCCAAACTCTTTAAACTCTGAAAATGTAGAAAGCAATGTGACGCCACTATGCAGGCAGCTACTGAAAAATATCTTTCTTTCTTTTTTTAAGGCGTTGAGTACATCTGTCTAGACTAGCTTCTTGGGATTTGCATGAATACAACTCCTTAGAATTGTGTGTTCTGTAATTCCAACACAAAGGGCAGAAAATAAATAAAACTGTGGTGGAGATGACCCTATTGTCAGTCATTTTTCCTCTTATAATCCTATTAACTCTGTTTGGAAGAGGGACTCTGTTATAGGATACAGCAACTCATCTCCTTCCCATTAAAACTCTATAGTAGATGACTACTGCAATGTAATCTAAGACTTACTTTTCCATATTGGGTCTGTGGATGTTTGGAATCAGCTCCAGTTCAGACCTGTCTCTACTCTCAATGCAAGGGCAGTTCTGGGAGTTGAGCCCATTTATTACTAGCTCCATTTCAACATATGTGAAACCAACAGCCTGCCTTTTTCTCCTGAAGACTTCTACCCCAATAAAGAGCAATTCCAGCCTTCACTCGTCCACTGGCAAGAAGTCTCAAATGACTTTTCTCATTTGACGCTCCACTCCCTTCTCTCAAATTAGTGTTCTTTTGTTGTTGTTGTTGTTGTTGGCTCACATAAGAATACATCTTAAGTTTTACTGCTGTGAACCTAAAAAAATTGTCTTTCCAACATTCATTTGATATGCCCATCATTCTTGTTTTACTATTATTAATACTTGAACACTGAAATGCATTTGAATGTTTTGAACATTCATTGAAGCATGTAAATCCTTATTTATACTAATTGCAAACTCAAGTATTGATTAACAGTAACTACATTCCTAAAATAAAGATACTACAAGAAATATCAATATGCAAAGGGTGCTGAAAGATTCCTAAACCATGGCTACCATGAGAATTAACAGCACCCAATTCTTTTCCACTTCACCTCAATAGCCCATTGAAAACAGAACATGCTCCAAAGATACCTATTACATTTGCCTCTTGTCCTGGACACACAGATAGAGCGTTTTCATTTGCTAAGAACGGTACAATGAATACAGTCTTAAAATCATTTGACTTGTGGGCCAGAGGCACCATCTTTTCTTCTACAAGAAAGCTGACATCTGTCGACATTATGTTGCCTATGTCATTTGGCCATGCTACCTAGAGAATCATGGAAATCATGCATACACACACATAAACTATACTTGCAAATTTGATGTGTTTGGGGTGAAGGGGGCTGGGTTCCTACATAAATGTAGGACTCTTTTCAGTTTACCAAGTATAAATTTATAATCAAGACCCAGCTGTTTTTTCTGTTCTCCCTCCCAACTATGCATCTTGCAGAATTTAGAGTAGTTATAATGTGACATCATCACATGCTAATGTATCTATAAAGCCCAAGGTTACAATAGTCCCTGCTACAAAAAGGCCACAAGGTGTTTTCTAACTAGATAGACTATAACAATAAATCGGCTGTCATGCACAGAAATGGACTGCTTTGCATCTGATAATACATATGGGCCTGTGGTGGCATGCAAAGCATTATGTTTCTCTACTGAGAAGGCTCCTTTGCAGAAACGGCTTGCAACAAGCCAGAGGCCACTATGACAATTCAGAGCAATTATGGTATATCTGGGCATATTCAAGGGCATTGTCATCTTAATATAATCACACTATGTCAGCTGTGGCAGGAAGGAATTGGTCATCTGAATGTATCTTTCCTGGGGGGGAAGGGGGTGGGGGGAACACAGGGGATAACAAGAAGAATCCAAGCAGAACAGTTTTCTCCTTGGCAGGATGCAAGCATGCAAACTATCAGAGGAGCCAGAATTGATTTTCAGCTACACAACATGCCAAATAAGTTAACTGTGAATTGGAGAAGCAGACAAAAGACCCTACATGTAATCCTTTACTCATCTACTCCTGGGTATTGCTCAGCAAGTGAGAGCAGCCGGTCGGCACAGAGTACCTTATACTTTAATTCACAATCATTTACAAACCAGGGCATTCCAAGAATTAACACTTTCTTCTTCTCCTCGCCTGCGACCAGAAACAGGATAGTGTTTCTGTTCTTTTCTCAATATTCACAACAGGGAAGCAGTTTTAGCAGGAGCGCCATACAGTTCAAGCTTTGTTTATTCATTTATTTGATTTGTATCTCACCTTTCATTCAGGAGCAAAAGGGAGTGCGCCCAAAGTTTGCTGTCCTGCTAGATTCCCCCACAACAACTACCCTGTGAGGCAGGGAGGGGCTACAATCAAACTTGCAAGATTGGTTATCAGCCCCACTAGCAGACAAGTTCAGGAAATCAACTCCCCAAGAAGGCTAAAACTAATTTTATTGAGATTTGCTAGAATAAGACAATTTGTGTTGTACTTTCTCCTCTTTCTTATATACTCTGGTCAAATCAGGAAAACATCTCCCTGAGCTGAACGTTATCTCATTGCTCTGAATTTAAAAGAATGTTTCACCCTTTTTGCCTAAGTAAGAAAGAGTTCCTACCTTTCTCCATAAAGATCATCTTTCTTACTCTCTGCAATGCTGCAACTTTGAAGAAGAAGAAGAAAATCACCTAAGGCATCTCAGCTCATAAATATGGGGAAATGTCATAGGAATATTGCTTATCTGACCACTTTTGAAGAAAATTGGTCATTTATACTTACGTCTGTTTGTAATAAGTTTCCTTGAGGTCCACTTCCAAGAGGCCATCATGTTTCTCTGCATTAATCCAAATAGATTTTCCAAAGGTTCTTCTGCGGTTGTGATAAACTTCCTATCTGCCTTAAAAACATAATCTTGCTTTCCTTTTTCTGTCAAGTTAATCTCAAGAAGCCAAACTCTTCCTGCAGATCACAAACCAATGCACCAAATGAAAGGCAAGTGCTCAGGAAGGAATAAAGTATCTTATAATATTTAATAAACTATCTCATACGCAGCACATCTGAGATGTTGCTTACAACCCTACCATGGTTGTCAAGAATTATATATATTATATATATATATATATATCCAACATTCCTTGAGAATGGTTAGGAAAAACCTAACCTGTGCTGTACCAGGGATGAAACCTTATAAGGAAAAGAAATCCTTGCAGGATGCACTGGGAGAAAGTGATATTATTTCACCACCATTAAAGGCTACTGGCAGGAAGATTAGAGGAATATTCTGCTTATAGGGGTGTGTATGTGTACGTGTGTGTATGTATGTGTATATAGACACACACACACATATATAAGTAAGGGTATGGCTAGCTGATGAGAGCTAAATAGCTTGAAATAGATCTATACTAGTCTCCCTTTATTTCTTTATCAACAAATATGTTTGTTGGGTGTTTGTATGTAGGTCTTTGGTTATTCGGGTTTTCTCCCACGTAGAATTGGAAGTGTCTTGGCGACGTTTCGATGAAGTCTCATTCGTCATCTTCAGGCTGGTGTTTTCAGCCCTCCAATCCATACATGAAGCAAACTGACACCCACCATGAAGATGTGGCACGACCACGAACGTGAAGCCAAACAACAGCAATGCAGCTCACCAGCTCAAATCCCCCTGCAACTCAGACTAACCCGAGCACAACCAAGCCCCACCCTCATCCAATCAGAGCACAGCCAACCCCCCATCCAATCAGAGCACAGCCAAGCTCCCACCCAATCAGTTCACACCCCCACTGGCAGTTAAAAGGAAGAAACAGCTGCGATCACACATTGCTCCTAGAAGCACGAAGCCAAAAACACCAGCCTGAAGATGACGAAACGTCGCCAAGACACTTCCAATTCTACGTGGGAGAAAACATGAATAACCAAAGACCTACATACAAACACCCGCAAAAACCTCAGAAAACATATATTTATATATATATTTATATGTATATTATATATATAACAAACTATATATAACAAACTATATATATATAACAAACTATTCTAAAAATATGAGTTCTAGGTATATTTGTAAAGAAAGAAACAGGCATTCTATGAACTCCGGAACTAAAATAATTAAAATTTTATTCTACTAAGCTTTCGTCAGCCATCTGCTGACATCGTCAGAGTATTAAACTACCATTACAGAGATCTCTGCCTTTATATGCCATTAATCAATTTTGACATTCGATTTTCAAGAAGCTGAAGTTATTTCCCATGATAGGACTAAAGGAGGACACCTACTAAAAGAAGCCTGGTTCTCCAATAACAATTCCATCAACAGGCATATCGAACTGCCACCGGCCTACCAGGCTTTGAGACACCAGGAAAGACCCTGGAGGATGAGCAGAGACAGCTTCCCATCAGGGAGCAGAGACCAATGGCACCCTCCCCCCATCTCTGAGCATGCAGACTTAGCCTGCGAAGGCATAGTTAGTCCTGACCAAACACAGAGCAACCTGGCAGGGCTGTCTCAAACTATAACAGATAGGATTAATGAGAAACAAACCGGGCCAACCACAAGGTTATGGACAAGACAGCAAATTGAGATGGTTGACAGGCTAACATCATCTCCCACAGATAAGCAGGCTAGGAGGGAGGAAACAGTAGGAATTAAGCCTCCATCAACCAGCATGACGACAGCGAAAACAACACAGCTAATTACAAGTGGGAGATGGCTGGAAGGGCCTATTACCCGCACAATGGCCAAATTGATTAATGGCATATAAAGGCAGAGATCTTTGTAATGGTAGTTTAATACTCTATTTTAGTTCCAGAGTTCGCAGAATGTCTGTTTCTTTCTTTACATTATATATATATAATGTGGGACTGGAAGTCAGCAAACAGGCTGTTTCTGGCCTCCGGAGGGCCTCCAGGGAGGTGGAGAAGGCCATTTTCGCCCTCCCCAGGCTCCTAGAAAGGCTCTGGAGCCTGAGGAGAGAGAAAAACAGGCCTACCGGGCCCACCATGCCATCACATGCCGGGAGTTGGGGGGAGCAAGCACATGCAGGGCGCTTAGAATTATGGGTGTGGCATGCATCTGCATGACCCACCCACCCCTTCCTGGCACGCGATGGCAAAAAGGTTAGCCATCACTGTGCTATACCTTAGGCTCTTAGAAGCTCTGGAACCCAGTTATAGGGAGTGGGGGGGGGATCTTAACTCTGGCTTTGAATCATCCCTGAGACAGCAATTCAGATTTAACCCTGTGTAAAGGACACCATGCAAGGTTGTGACCACACAGCATCTATGTTTTGCCACTGACACGTTGAATCAAAATTCAGATGCTTCCTGATCTCTCTTGCAAAAGTCCCAGTGACCACAAGATGGCAGCAAAGCTTCCATTTAGTGAACATCTGGAAGCCAGATCCAGATCCTCTCTGAATACTTAGCACCTGTATGTCTCATTAGAAAACTTATTCTCAGAGCAAACTATGCCATGGATATTTTTTTTTGTAAATAAACACATTGATACTAAAAGCCCTAATGAATAGGTTTCCATGGGGAGATGAGGTACATGTTGCTATGTGATGTTCATCTGTTACTATGGTTACCAAAAGTTTTTTTTGTACTGCTTAGTTACAGAGCTGGTAAAATATATATATATCCTTGTAAAATCCAACCAGGAAGTTAGATATCTTTTGCTTACAGTCACTTGAGGCAAGGTACTAGATATGTTGAGGAGTCCAAAGAGTTACCTGGGAGACAGGTGTGACACAATTACCCTGGTTACTAGAGGCCCGGTGATACAGGTTTCCAGGCATCAAGTTTAGACCTGTGAGATCACATGCTTATGTTGCTATGGTGATTGTCAGGCCTTGAATGCCAGCTAAGTTGACATTAATTGAGTGTTGAAGTCCAGAGATTTTCCAAAGAAGGATGAGGAGGATGACTCTTTGCCTGCCCTCTTTGACAGGAAATTGGGAGGCTTCAAAATTTAAATTGAAATTTATGCTGGATTATGTGGCCCAGCAGCAAGAATGGTAGATTCCAGCAGATTTCTTTTTCTTTTCCTAGAACTTCTATCTCTGGAGGGTGATGAGCCCTTCTATGACACCCAAAACTGAGACTAAAGAGCAGGGGTGGGCTGCTGGGGGTTCACAGGGGTTTGGAAGAACCTCTAGCTAAAATTTTGTGTAATTCAGAGAACCCCCAAATCCCACTCCTGATTGGCCCCACCCACCTCGCCCCTCCCCATCCAGGAGTCCCCACATGGCCCGTTTTGGATGCAGGTAAGTGCAGGGAGTGCATGGAGGCTCGAGGAGGGTGAAAAACGGGTCTACTGGAAGTTCGGGAAGGCCAGAAATGGGCCCGTTTCCTGCTTCCAGAGGGCCTCTTGAGCCCGGGGAGGGCAAAAAGCCCCCGCCCCCCGGCCCTGGTACAGGAAGCTGACTTGGTCACACCCACCATGGCGACGCCCACCCAGCAACCAGGCAGAGAACCCCTTGCTAAAATTTTTGAAGCCCACCTCTGCTAAAGAGACTATATGGAAAATGGGAGCAACAAGAGACCAAAAAAGGCAACACATTTCAGGGAGATCAACTTTTTGAAAGCCACGCTAAACTCCAAGCTACATCTCCTTGACCCATCAAAAATCACCTGTTCCTTACAGGGATAGCCCTATTTTTCTTAGTTCAGCAGATAAGACAGCATTAGCATCTGAATGATTGCCAAGTTTTAACTCCAAAAGGAACTCACAAGATAATTTTGGATTCTGGATCTCCTTGCCAACCTTTTTCTACCAGATTTATTTATTCACGGTTCTGCTGCAGTCCAACACTGTCTTAGTGATAACTGTTCTCCTTATAACCCATATTTATTCTCTAGGGGAATATCAATAATGGATAGAGATTAGTTAGACACACTTGATTTTTTTTTTTTTAGCCAATATTCACCTATTGGTTTTATGAGCATCCCTTCATATACTTCTAGGAGACAAAAACTATGCACACATGCAAATCCCATAGATTTGGCATTTAGTCACACCCTTCATACTTATGGGAAGACATTAGCTAAGGATGCTCTCCCCCAAAAAGAGGGAGGGTAGAGGGAGATTGCAGGAATCATGTTTCAGTTTCAATTTTGCCATTGCACATTCAACCTGAAATCTACTCAGAGACATTTTTACAGATTTAATAAGCTTCACTGACCACAAGGAGAAGAAGATGGAGACAGCAAACCCACAAGACCCCTTGAATCAATTTCCAGGTTAAATACAGATATTTTCTTTCAACAGTGAAGATTTTTCCTCATAGAGCAACTAGGCAGAAAAATAAACATCCTCGCTACAGACAAGACCATTGCTGCCCTACCCACATTTTTTAAAAATATACATTTTAATAATATACGTATATTTTTTTAAAAATATATGTAGATCTGAACCCAGTAAATGAGCTCCATTAATGACTCCTTCTCAGGTGCAAGAATGTAAGTAAGGAATGTTATCTGGAAAACCTCAAATCTCTCACCTGTTCAGGGTGGGGGAAGAATTAAATGAATTAGTAGGTAGGATGAAGCCAGTCAAATTTCAGACAATCAAGTAGTGACTTTCTGGTTTTGCTAAGCCATTTGCAGTTGGTTTGATAGCACTTTATTAAAATGTGAAAACTCATAGCCCTGTTATAGCCTTTATCACTGAAGCAGTGATATCAATAAGTGTGTACATACTTTAGCAATAAGTATATAAATAAAGTAATGACAGACTATTTTTTTGGAGACAAGCAGGCCTACCAGACACAAAATGGCTGCGTGGGTATGTGTGTCTATATTTTCATATTAAAAAAGGTAAAGGTAAAGGTTCCCCTTGCACATATGTGCTAGTTGTTCCCGACTCTAGCGGGCAGTGCTCATCTCTGTTTCAAAGCCGAAGAACCAGCACTGTCCGAAGACGTCTCCATGGTCTTGTGGCCGGCATGACTAAATGCCAAAGGCGCATGGAACGCTGTTACCTTCCCACCAAAGGTGGTCCCTATTTTTCTACTTGCATTTTTCACATGCTTTCGAATTGCTAGGTTGGCAGAAGCTGGGACAAGTAACGGGAGCTCACCACGTTATGCGGCACTAGGGATTCGAACCGCTGAACTGCCAAACTTTCAATCGACAAGCTCAGTGTCTTAGCCACTGAGCCACCACATCCCTTATTTTCATATTATTCATCCTTAAATTACTGTTGGGTTTTTAGATTTTTTTTCCTATAGCCCTATTATGTGGCAACTCTGATCTGGGAAAGGGGGATAGGTTTTAGAGTATTTTTTTCGGAGACTTATGATATTCAATAGAAAAATTATTATTTTTCTAGAATTATAAACTAGGCTATGTAATTTATGTTCTCTTGTTCCTGGAATGTTCAGGATTACCATATGAAAGAGCTATTATTATTGCATTTTACCTAAACAGTTACATAACTTCATTGAAAAGGACATTAAATGTTGATAAACCAGAGTTACACTGATTTCAAAGTGATAACCCCATTGCTAATAGCATTGATATAAACTGATGACCCTGTCATACACTATCAGTATTAACAGATTCCTCCTCTATTTCTGCTTGAGAAGGCTCATAAAATACAGTATAGCATCATGATCTGCCCGGAATTTCTATTCGAGTTCCCTGCTTTCTATATAGTAGTCATTTGGACAGAAAAATCCAAAATCATAAAATCAATATGCCATAAATATAATCACAAGATGAATACATACCCTTATCTCACACTACTCACTCTATGAAGCCATCCATATCAATCTTAGTATCAAAACACAGAGAATCATTAGCACAGTATTGGTAGATATTTCCCCTGTTAAGAATGCAGTGGACATGGGGAAATTTCTCTTTAAGAACTCCAGATGCCAAAAGAATTAAAGTAAAGTAGCTGAGTTGACAATCCATAGAATTGAAACCTAAGATAAGAAAATGTTAAAAATCCAGTCAGGAGAGCAGTCTCCAGTTTGGAGGTGGAAGGGGGCAATTGTAAGCAAGTAATTTGTACAACATGCTAGGATTAGGAAGAGTACTGGCATCATTTTTATGAAACAAGACTGAGCTATGAAAATTTGCTCTGTTGTCTATGCTTGTGTGTGTGGACACATGGACTGGAGGGAGCAGCCCTTTCAAAAGAAATTGGTCATTATTTTTTCCATTTCATTTTTCCTTTTCAATCTTTTCTTGTGAACTTGTTACAGTCTATATAATAGGATGTAGAATTCTTAGAGAACCAGTTGTGATAATTCCGAGAAAAGGATTTTAGCACATATTCCCCTGCTTGGTCCATGCTACAGAAGGAGAAGAGATATCAGTTACTTTCATTCTAATAAATTAGTGGCAGAGAGGATTTCTCTGGAGTGTTGAGCTCTTGGGCAGCTGACTCAATAGAAAATAATCACACAAAGTCTTCTTAACAGGCTGTACAATGCTGAAGGGAAAGGACTGGTTACAAGAAATTCTGCAACTGAACTATTTCCCATCAGAACTAATTTACCTCTTAAGATATTATTGTAAACCTTTCTTAAGTTCTTTCTAATGGCTTTACAGTGAAAGGATAAGGTACCCACCTTCTATTTCTGAGCATGCAGGTGTCTTTCTACAGAGCCTGTTTCCTGAACCCTTACTCACCTGAGAACTGACCCTTTTCTGACTCTAAAGAGACTGGCAACAACATCAACAGGATTTATGGGGAAGAGTGCACCAGAGTTCTCAGGAGGAGGCTGGTAGGTCCTTTGTGGGAAACATCAGGGCCCAAGCCAGCACAGCTCATGCACCTCATTAGTGAGGGATTGGAGATTGAGGAGGAATAATTGGCACGTCTGTCCAGAAAAGCTATTGGGGGAAAAACAGGTTAAGTTACTGAGCCGAGCACCATCCTATGCACTATATCAATTCACAATTAAATTGCAAGTTTAGCCATATTGGATGATGCAGAATTAAAAAAAAAAACTTTCTTCTGAGCTGAACTCCATCTCACATGTCATAATGGATCAGGGGTGAAATCTACTTACCTTCCTTACCGGTTCAGAAGTGCATGCACCCCGCGCGCAGGCTCGCTTCGCTCATGTGCGTGCGCATGTCACATGTGCGTGCAGACCCTCTGCGCATGCGCAAAACCCTCTGCACATGCGCAGAGGGTAAAAAACACATTACTTCCTGGTTAAAACCAAGAAGTAACAACACTCAGGCAGGTGGGCGGAGCCTCACGCCACCATCGCTACCGGTTCTCCAAACCCCCGGCCACAATTGCTACCGGATCACGCGATCCAGTCCAAACTGGGAGCATTTCACTCCTGTAATGAATGTATTAATGTAATAGCAAGGTATTCTCAGCAGAATGTTTTGCATTACTTTTCTTCCAGTTTGTCTTTTGACTTTACAATATACCCTGTTTTTTTCCTGACTGCCTCCCATTAGAGTACTAACTAGGTTGTATCATACTTAGGTTCTAAACTCAGCCAAGGTTAGTCAGGTGTTACCACCTGCAAAACTGTCATTAGGAAACACAAGAGTCCCACAGTGATGCCCAGTGTTGTGTAGCCTACTGGAAATGAAAATTAAAATGGTGTTTTGGTTATCCAATCTCTAGACGACTCCAAAAAAATCTAGAAGGTAAAGAGAAGGCTGACAGATATGAATAGCATGAATCCAGGTTGATGAGCCTGCTTTCATGTCTCATGTTTTCTCCAGACAAAACAGACCCATAATGCTTGCTTTCATGATATTTAAAACTCTTAATCTTTTTTTTTTGTTTTTGGTTTGGTCCAAGAGTATTTCCAGAGTGGCTTACAAAATTGTCAAGCAATAAAAGCCAATTAAAGAAACATGAAATAATAAATCAGACAGTTTTCCAGTATTAATACAGAAAGTGAACAATGTTTAATATACTTTATGTATATTCAATGACAAGCTGGTCAGTCATTTCCTGTTGCAACCAAAGGATCAACCCTTGGCTGAGCTGAAAAAAAATTACCTTGCACTTGTGGGAAAACATTAGGGGGCGGTAGGATACAGAGATATAATGGATACCTCACATTGTGTTAATAAAAAAAACCCTGTCTCTTGTATCCTTAGGTATATTAAATAATCACGGTGCATTTTTATTATATACTTTTCTTGTCAGTTGTTAGGAAAACCTGCCTGCTTACATTTCAGATCATAAGATGTTGTGTGATATCTGCCAAAGGTTGAGTTTATATATCAGCGTAAGCCATGTTTGCTGAATAAATTATAATTGTCTTGGTTTGATCATGTCATGGTTTAGGGTGATCAGACATATTTGACAAAATGGAATTGCAGACCTTTGCTATTGTACTTTGCTTTGTCAATTTGTATCAGTAATTGAGAGACATTTTTAAAGAAAACAATAACTCAAGTATGTTTAAAAGGTAACGGTTCCCCCACACATGCGTGCTAGTCGTTTCTGGCTCTAGGGTATGTTTACACTGATATAATTGTGTCTACATAGTCTACTGTAATATTTCATTAACTCTCCCATTAATTTAGTATCCAAATGCCTACACATTGCTATCTGGAGCACAAATACCATGAAGTACGTTGAGCACTAGATAACAGAACAGATGGAGAAGAAGAGAGATTTTATTCTCCTGTGACAACATGGGTCAAAATGAACACCAAAATGGCCATCACAACCACAACCTGAAGACATATAAAGCTTGTGCTGAGCACAATGCTAAATAATTTCAATTAATTAGTCTCTGGATTTTACATCCTGGCAGTATTGTTATATAGATATCAAAAATCATTCTCAACTTGGTGCCTTCCATTTGTGTCAAGACTGAAATTTGCAGTATTTGAACCCATCTCCAGGCCACCATGTTGGGGAAAGCTGATCTAGCATTTTAAAACAGACTGGAGACCTCCAGAAACACAAAACGTTTGTGGGCAAAGCAATCATACTTGTTGTGGCTCCAGCTTAAATAAATTCCACACCTCTCCCACTCTTCCAGCATTTACTGCTGCAAATATGATATGATTTTAAAATAGACAAATCACTATACCAGAAATGACCTCTCTCTAACACAGAGACAGATTTGTGCTGGAAAAGTTCTTCTCCACAGTTGCTATAGAGACTTTTTAGCTCAGCCCTGAACATCCAAATCCTGTTGAAAATGGAGAATTTCAGATTCTAATCAGACAGAGAGGAAACCACAAGCATCAATTTCTGCACCGTCTTGCATGGCCGCCGCTTTCAAAAGCATGTTCATTTTCTGTTAATCGTGCCGATACTGAGAAAAATGGATGGATTGAAAAGAAGCAAAGAGATTAAGGAGGGAGTAGACTAGCCGGGACATTATCCCAAGAAAAATAACTTTCAGAGTACAGAGGAATTTTAAAAAAGGTCACGTCAGAGAGATTCCACTAAAAACTCTCGTTTGTTGGTCTGGGCTTCCGATTTCCAAATACCAGAAACAGGTTTGCTTTAGATACTCCGCCTTCACTATTCTCTCTAATCAGCTCCAGAGGAACGCAGACAGAAGTAGGAGCCTCTGGAGAACCCTGCAGTTATAAGGATCAGAGGGAGAGCAGAAGAAGGCAGGACAGAAGCAACCTGCTTTTTCAAAGAGAAGAAACTGGAAAGAAGCAGCCACTGAAACATCTGAGAATGGGGACAGGTAAATAAGAGAGGCAAAAACAAATCTTTTATAAGCTCTGGTGGCACGATCCTGGCTTACCCAGCTTGAAAAGATCAAGATCTGCCAGAAGGAACGAAACAGTCTTCATTACTTTCCATAGGTAGTTATGTCTCAAAACCACTCTATGCATTTCTATGATCATATCAAGCACAAATCCACAGACAAGGCAGTGCTTTCAAACCACAAAACCTTTGAGGGAATGGCCTCAAGAGATTGTGTGGTACTGACATTCTGATGGCCAAAGCTCCTAGCACAGGGGTGTCAAACTCGATTTCATTGAGGACCTCATCAGGTTGTGTTTGACCTTGGGGGGCTGAGGGGGCGTGGGCGTGCTGGGCATGGCCTGCTTGACGTCAATCATGTTGGGGGCACCTGTGGTGCCCCAAGCGCTCTGCCAGCAAAAACAGGCTCCCAAGCTCCGTTTCTGGCTGTGATGGCCTCCTGCAACCCTCTGCCAGAGAAAATGGAGCTTGGAAGGGCCGTGCGGCCCTCCTGAGCTCCATTTTCGCTGTCAGAGGCACCACGGGCCGGTCCTTCTTTGTTTCCAGGGCAGCCCCATGGGCTCAATCTAAGCACCCCGTGGGACGGATCCGACCCGTGGGCCTTGAGTTTGACACCCCTGTTGTGGCTCCGTTACCTGAGCTTGTGTCATCAGCAGGAGAGGACTCCGAGAGTGAAGGAGAGGAGTTGGCAAGACCCTCCTCTCTGGCAATGCCTTCGGTGTCCGCCGAAGAGCAAGAGATAGGGCCGGGGCTAAGCACGTCCACGCAGCCACAGATGGACAGTGATGAGGGTAATGAATCTTGGCTGGATCCACGCCAGCGTCGCAGAGATAAGCGCGCGCAACAGAAGAAAAGGCGTGCCCGAGATTAGGCTGAGTCACTGGACCGCACCCCACAGGATATAAAAGGGAGCATGGTGGCCAGTCAAACCTTGTGACGAACAAAGCTGAAAGCTTCCACACCATTCTGCATTGCCGGACTTTTGCTATAAGACTTAGCTGGATTATCTCTGGACTTGATTGTAATTATTGAGCTGTTTCTTTGGATGCATCAGAAGTGGGGAGAAGTTATCTCTCCTCTTCATAAATAATAAACTCTTGGCAGGCAGCCACTAGGTTGTTGCCAAGTTCAGTTATCATAAGGAAAAGGATTTTGCCGGCTGGTTTGGTCTTTAACTCTTGAATGTCTGTTGGTGTGTGTGCGTGTGGTTGGGGACAGAACAACCCCTGTCCTAGCAGGTCCACTTGTGACTGTTTTTAACAATGTTCTTTGTCTTTCTGGTGGTAGACTGTTAAACGTAATCATGGTAATTACGTAAAGGCTAAAGATAGCTTTGTTCTACTACCATCAAGCAAACAAACCAGAACGGAATCCTGTGCTCTGACTTTAGAGGAACATCTCAAACCTGGAAGGCTTTAGAGGTGGAAAAAATATTAGGGTTATAACATTTCCTTTCACACAACGCCATAGCATATATATCAGGGCACGTACATTAAACCCACACAAAATGGATGTATATCAGTCTTTTTTTTTAAAAAAAAAAGTTACTGCTTTTAAAATAATAAAAGGAAAGGAACAAATCACAGATATGATTGTGATTCAAAAGCATACATTCTCAAAGAAATTCAACGCATAAAAAGTGCTTTTAAAAGTGATTCAACATAACAAAAAAAGTAAAAAAAAAAACCCACAAAGTATAGTAAAACAAATAAAATAAAACCAAGATCTATTTGTAATTTTATCATTAGATGCTGAAAAGGCCTTTGACAAAATATCTAAACAGTAGCCATTTACCTTACTAAACAGGTTTGGATTTCCTTTGGGATTCATAAAATGCCCACATCTAAAGTAAAGATTAATGACATGTTTCTGCTACTTTCCCACTTTTCAGACAAGAATGTCCATTTTCATCCTTGCTTTTTAAAATATCATTAATAAATTTCACACTATGTGAAATGTTAAAATACACACTAAGACAAAAGTTTAAATGGATAATACCAATGCTTAAAATTTCCTAAGATACTAACAATCAACATTCTAAAAAAAAAACAATATTCATAATATATTCTTCTTCTCTTACTTTTAATCTAACATATAGTAAAGTATCAAATATGATTTACCATATAATTAAAAATCCACAATATTTCTCTAGTCAAATCAAATCTAATCCTCGAAAGCCAAAGTCAAAAGTTGATTTTTCTCCTTGTCTTCTAAGAAATTTGACAGTGATATCCAAGTAGCAAGAAACTTAGTCAAATTGCCAAGGCAGTTAATTTCACCATCTCAAATCTCACTATCTTAATTTCAAAGTCCATTCTTCCATTGTAAATGCATTCTCTTCTTTCCATCTTCGTGCATGTAACAACCTTGCAGCTGATGTCATATATAAAAACCAAATCCCATTGTTTGCTTTTCACCTATTTATCTGCCATCCCTAATAGAAAAGCTTCAGGTCTCAATTTTACACCCATTCTCAAGATTTTCTGAACCATAATAGACACCTGATTCAAAAATGTCTTGGTTTTTGCATTAATTGACTTCTGGACAGACTTTTTAAGGTGTACATCAATACAACATTTGGAAGATACAGTTCATATGGTCATATTGTAGCAATAATCTCCCTCTTGTCCAGTTTTGTTCCTTCTGGGGATAACATAAGTAGGCAAAAAACAAAGCAGCAAAGTAACTATGCTCTGTAGAGAATTGAGGAATAAATATTTTGATGAGATCAGCCACATTCGTCACTTACCTCCTGCTTTCTTGCATATACATCTGCATTATTGCAAGTATTTGAGGTTCCCAAACCTGCTCACATTCCTATTTAATTTCAAAATAACATTTAAAAGATACAATTTTTAAATGGTTCCATAAATGTGCCTGTGCAGTTATAAAGTAACATATTCCTGTTGTCAAACCTGTGACAACATTCATTCTCAGGAAGGAAAGCAAAGGCACTAAATAATGAACTGGCGCACAATGACAAAACCACTGTTTCCTAGGAATAATTCTCTTAAACATCCATCAGCTGAAGCTGATCTCTTGAATCCTATTATTAAAAGTTTCAGTGCAAATATTTACTTTGTTCATGATTAGGATAAGGTTAGATATATATTGTGATAGGAGTCCTTATTTCACTATCAAAAGAAGTGGTTTCAATATTGTGATATTTTGTTGTTCCAGTGGAAAAAAAAGAAGTGAAAGGTATTTGGGTTCATTGAATTCCTGAGCGCTGCTGTATTCTGAGGGGATGAAGAGTGAATGGAAGAGGAAGTGAGATGGACGGTTCTAAAACTGCTCTATCGTGATCCATCCATTGGAGTGGAAAGGTTATGCCAGGTTCCTTTGTAATAAATGATTTAATATGTGGTTGCTATGCTGCCATTCAACAGGCCACAAGAACAGAAAAACAACAATATAATGTGAAGGAAGTCTCATGTTTGAGCACAGCCTTGATGTCAGAACTATTATGCTAAACTAAATACTGCTGGCACTGTATTTGGGAAGGGGAAAATAGCCACTGGAACAGCTAACTTTGTTGCCATAATTAGATCATAATTAAAATGAGGAAAGGCTTTAAAATCCCTTATTTTTAATAAACAAGTTGCAATTTTTTTTAACCTTACATTTTTAATTAAGGGTGCTGTCATTTCGAGATCCCATCATGGAACCTTTGAAACATCAGCTATTCCATGAACTGGAGAATTCTACTAATTATAGAGATGTTCGGAGAAAGAAAGAGACGGCAGAAGCTCAAATCCCCCTTTCGCAGTGGTGGGATTCAAATTTTTTTACTACCAGTTCTGTAGTTCTGTGGGTGTGGTTTGGTGGCCGTGGCATGACTTGGTGGGTGTGACAGGGGAAGGATACTGTAAAATCTCCATTTCCTCCCGATCAGCTGGGACTCGGGAGGCAGAGAATAGATGGGGGTGAGGCCAGTCAGTGGTGGTATTTACCGGTTCTCCAAACTACTCAAAATTTCCTCTACCGGTTCTCCAGAACTGGTCGGAACCTGCTGAATACCACCTCTGCCCTTTCACTGTCAGTTTTCAATTTATGCAGCAAACGGTCATTCCCCTGGAGTGCCCCAGCTGAGGCCTATAAGTTTTCGAAAGATACCAGAGTCCTTCTGAACATTGCCACTAAAAAATGTGCAAAGGGAACATTATTAAATAAACAAAGAATAGAGGTATTTGATTAATCTCACTTAAATTCAAATACGCATTCAATCAAGAGAAATGGAATAGTTAATCTGACTCCTCCAACTTTTGCCCTGGCTTTGCCTGTTTTGGGACATATGACTCCCTTCATGGCACTCAAAAACCAAGGGTAGCCCTCAGCTCAGGTGTTACTCACTTCTGAGCTACTCCATGCCACAGAGGCGGCACAGCCTCAACCACAGGCAGAAATCATTGTATTTAAGAAAGAGTTTATGGGTCTTAAAGGCTGTTGTGGGCCAACAAATGAAATTAAAAGCGTTGTTTTTTTCCCCTATTGAGGAGTGTGGAAATTAGATGCTGTCTTCTTTTATCTTTTCAGCACCTACAAGGGACAAAGACTGTCCTATAACTTCACTGATTCAAGGACATGTGAGCTGCTGCTCAACAGAAGAAAATTACTGGGCATAGTTTTCCAACCTCTTAATTTTCTCAACCACAAATTTAAAAGAACTAGTAATTGAATCATTCCTACAAACGATTTGGTCTGTGATCATCTCCTGAGATTTCTGTATAAACCGGCCGTCAGAATCCTTCTCTTGGTGCATTTCATTCCTTGCTTCTCATTTTATGTAGTAAGTTGAGCTGTTCTGGACTTCAATTTTCATCTCTCTTATCCAGCCTAGCAAACAAGCATGCTGCCAGAAGAACTGTGGTCCCAGCATTGGGGGGAGGAGGGGGGGACCAGTTGGAGAAGACTGCTGTAGAGAGAAAAGGTTCTGCCTTCCTCATTCATGCAACACAGGGCCTCAAGCAGTATTTCCACAGCAGGTAGAAAACTTTGTGCATGTATACTCCTCTGTATCACAATTACAAAGACAATCTGAAATGGGACATTAATTACCTAGCTCTCTTTAATCCAACACAAATGTCTGCATGGAAGAAACAAAAATACTGTGGGTACAGGTAGCCCTTGACTTACGACCAACCTGACCCCAAAATTTCTGTTGCTAAGTGTGACATGTTTTAAGTGAATTTTGTCCCATTTTATGACTTTTCTTGACACATTTGTTAAGTGAACCGCTGCAGTTATTAAATTAGTAATACGGTTGTTAAGTGAATCTGGCTTCCCCATTGACTTTGCTTGTTGGAAGGTCATAAAAGGTGTTCCCAGGGACTCTGCAACTGTCATAAATATGAACCAGTTGCCAAGCGTCTGAATTTTGATCACGTGACCGTGGGGATGCTCCAACGGTCATAAGTGTGAAAAACAGTCATAAGTCACTTTTTTCAGTGCTGCTTTAACCTTGAATGGTCACTAAATGAAATGTTGTAAGTTGAGGACTGCCTGTATAAAACACTGAGCAGCAGGTGAAGGAAAGGGAATACAGAAAATGGGACGAAGCCACATATTCCTAGGATTTTCCCCTTTCCAAACTATCTTCAGCCAGAAGAGGGAATTTCTCCTGGCAGCCAATTATATCTCTATATATATACAAAATCTAGTCTGCATTGTTTGTTCCTTTTTGGGGGTGGTTTGTGGGGGTGGAGACGGGAAGAGAGAGATACATGTGTGAAATCTGATTTCTAAGTTGTTGTATTTGAACAGAGCACAACAGCTTTGGCTGCCCATTTTCAAGGTGCCTGTCCTTCTCTCCAGATGTAATATTTTAGCATCTCAAGTGCCAAGAGCATGTCCCTCCAACTGTCCCCACCTGAATGCAAGTTTTCTGCATTTTTTCCTTTCTGTAATACTTGCAAATCTTCCATGATAGTTCTCCCCAATATTCCTCTCCTCTCTGCAAGACTCTCTCCCTCTCTCTCTTTCTCTCTCTCTCTCTTTCCTTGCGGCTGTGTGTGGGTGTATTTGGAAACGAGATCTTTCCAGCTGAACTGCAAAATGAAATGCAGAGATCACAACTCTTTCAATAGCTACATCACACTTACACCAATATCCAGCTTGCCCCTGATGTATAAAGTAACACTAATGCAAAACTAAGTCAAAATATAGAAAGCACAAAGAAAAAAAAAAAACCCAAGGTCCTGGGAAACAAAGAAGAAGGGATTGGGAGGGGGTGGGGGGGCTGTTATTTTGTTTTTTGTTTTAAATAATGAATGGAAAGCCACAAAGAATAGAAAACTGGAGTGGGGGAGCAGAGATTTGTGTCATTTCAAAAAGTGCTTTGGTACAAAAATGGGAACATAGCTACTGTATTTCATGTGAGTCCCTCTGCTCCCCTCCCCCAATTTGCTACGCAGATTCTGTGAACTGAAGGACTGATAGAAGGACCTGCTTACACCACCACATTATTTTAGATATGAAACATTTGAAACCAGATTTTAATTACATATGTATTTGTATATATATGAAATGGGGGGAGAAAATAAGTCTTGAAACTAAAGCTATACCAAGGATGTAAAATGGATTAACCCTTCTAAAGCCTAATGTTTGGCCAATTTTACTGTAATCACAACTAGAATATTCCCAAGCACAGCTGACTAGCTAGATAATATCCAAGCTATTCTAGAAGAATACCAAGATGATCTCTACAGATTGTCCTCGAGTTAACAACAGTTCGCTTAGTGACCATTCAAAGTTACAACAGCACTGAAAAAAGTGACTTATGACCATTTTTCACACTAAGACCATTGCAGCATCCCCATGTTCACGTGATTTACATTTGGATGCTTGAGAACTGACTCACATTTATGACAATTGCAGTGTCCCGGGGTCATGTGATCAGCTTTTGCAACCTTCTGACAAACAAAGTCAACAGGGAAACCGGGTTCACTTAACAACCATGTTATTAATTTAACAACTGCACTGATTCACTTAACAAATGTTACAAGAAAAGTTTTAAAATGGGGCAAAACTCACTTAACAAATTTCTCCCTTAGCAACATAAATTTTGGGCTCAATTGTGGTCGTACGTTGAGGACTACTTATACAATTTATAGCCTCCAACTCATTAAGCAAAATTTGAAGGTGAGGCAATGATGTGTCAATACTCAACCCAGATCTTACTCAAAAAATAAGCAGCCTATTAACAACTGAGTGAGCTGAAATAAAGTGGTCCAAATGCACCCAATATTACTCCAGCATAAAAACATACATTTTTTGTCATTTATCCATCAACTTTCATACTTTTTGTTTTTTTGTTTAAAAAGAAGAAAAAGCACCCTGTGTTTGTCATCAAACATCAGATAGTTGTCAATTTCACCACAAGGCAAGTCTTTGAGAAAGAAAGACACACACAACATACATAGAGGGAAGGAGGAGTTCTGTCATATTAATGTGGTGCATCAGAACACAAAACAAGCCTGTCCTAATTAAATGGATTTTTCCTTTGGCCTTTTCTTTTTAGCCACCATGAAACAGCATGTTGTTCTGAGCTGCTTTTTGTTGTGCCAATTCAGCCATTTCCTTATTGTAAGCTCAGATGACACCAATAGTCCAGATACATAAGAATGGTGCAGTGGTGAAATCCAATTTTTTTTTTACTACCCAGTTCTGTGGGCGTGGCTTGGTGGGCGTGGTGTGGCTTGGGTGGGCATGGCAAGAGAAGGATACTGCAAAATCTCCATTCCCACCCCACTCCAAGGGAAGGATACTGCAAAATCTCCATTCCCACCCGACTCTGGGGCCAGCCAGAGGTGGTATTTGCCAGTTCTCTGAACTACTCAAAATTTCCGCTGCCGGTTCTCCAGAACCTGTCAGAACCTGCTGGAATGGTGGCTATAGAGGAAATGTATATATTTCCTCTATACATCTGAAATGGAGGTGTCCCGGGAAGAAGCTCAGGATATTCTTGCAGCTGCACAACAGCTTTAGCTTCTTCACAGAGAAGTGTATTCAAGTGCAATGACCTATACCTCCACGAAGCTGTGCCAAATACTTCCTTCTCTCACAACCCAAAGCTCTTCATGTATGCAGAACATTCTAAAGAGTAGATGGCACAAAGACTGGAATAAATATCGAGTTGTAACTTGTTCAAATTAAAAAAAAAAAAAGAATGGTGGCTTAAAATGATTAGAAATCAAGAAACTAAAGCAAAGCACCTAACTTCACCTGAGCATGCGGAATTTGAATAAGAATCTTCCTTTGTTTCCAAAACTGTAATATTGGAATAACCCACCAATTCTCCACCAGGGTAGCAGAGGGAGAAAGATGAGTGAGGAATATGTAAAACCTTTCATACTACCAAATCAAATGGCAAATCAAAGGGCCTGGTGGCTCAGCAGACTAAAAGCATTGTGATTAACACCAGCTGTCTGCAATTACTGTAAGTTCGAATCTCACCAGGCTCAAGGTTGACTCAGCCTTCCATCCTTTCTAAAGTAGGTAAATTGAGGACCCAGTTTGTGGGGGCAATAAGCTGACTTTGTATAAAATATACAAAAGTATGAAGGCTATTGCTTAACGCATTGTAAGCCGCCCTGAGTCTCCAGAGAAGGGCGGCATATAAATCAATTTTTTTTTAAAAAAATGGCAAGCAGTTTCCATTCTTTGTATTTATGCATCCACAGATAGAAGGAGCTTATTAGATGCTGCCTAGCGGGGCCTCATCTTCATTAGGACCTGATCTGTATGAACAGTACATAATATGAAAACAATATAATTAAGAAGCAGTGTTATTCCGTCACTCTTTCCTTTTGCTAAAAGCAAGAAAAATACAGCCTAAGCCCTCTCAGAATCTCAAGGAATGCCATGCCCATCTCCTGCGTTAGTTTCCTTCCTACTTTAGCTTGGATGTCTCTGGTTTCTCTACTGAAACATGCAACAACCTTTTCCTCCATCATATAAAAAAAAAATCTCCCTTTATATAGAAAGGTAGAAGATCAGAACAAACATCAAACAGGAAGTCTTCACTATGACAGACTCTATAAACTCCAACTCTATAAACTGTGCCTGCAAAACTCTTATTGGTGCCTCAAGGAAAGACCTTCGGAATCTCCTTTGCAAAGGAGTGACAGCTGCAGGTTTATTCACTTATTGCACTATAAAACATTCATCTGGGAAAAAAAAAGTCATCAAAGAGCTGTGAGTTAAGGCAAGTTGTGCCAGACAATCCAAAGCAGAATTGCTCGGAAGCACTTAGTGCATCTTCACAGAGACAGGAACAAAAGTGTATTTGCTTCCTAGCCTTTTGCACCCAGGCTTACAAGTGTGGTGGCATTCCATGACCTGGCTTAATGGAAGAAGTAAGACCTTTTACAGTAAGATATTCATTCTACTGCAGTATCTTGCCCAAAAGGAAAGCAAAGTAAGATAAGTTTCTATGAAGGAGCATAGATGGAGAGATATTAATGCTTTATATTGCCTGCATTGTTCCTCAGTTGACATTGTAGAGGAGCACCTAGCCGACTGAATCAGAGCATTTCTTTCATTCAGAGCACAAGCCACAGGACTGGATCAAGTCCCTGAGATCCCCTGCAGGGCCTTAGCTGTATTGAGCAGAGCTGTCTTGTTCTCTTGTGCAGAGAATTGTGCTTTTCATCCATGAGAACAAACACATCTTCTATAAACTCTCCTGCAGATGGACACAAAGATCTCCAACTGGCTCTGGCAATTGACAGGCCAGGGCTTTTGTAAGTAGCAAATAGCTAACAAGCTTCTGAGCCTTTCTATCTCCTTCAGGAGGGAATCATTGTAAAGGTCAATAAACCTCACATTTTCAATGTGTCCATCCTACATTAGGGCAACATCACTCTAAGCAATGTCTTCTTTGCACGGCATATAACTGTCGTAATCTGAGTTGCACAATTTAGCACCAGAAATGCTAATTTTGCTCCAACAGCATCAGCCAGGAGAAGGGGAAAATGAAAGAAATTCTTGCTATAGAGAGGGAGGTGGGCTGTTTAGTCCTATTTGTTCAAGACATGCCATCTATTTTCAAAAGGGCCAAAATAAAACATCTTATTCACTCCCATTTCTGCCACCTTCTGGATGCAATGCCTTTCCATTGCCTTTTGATCTCATTAAAGCAAAAGTAAAAACATGAAATACTGCATGCATGTTGCAATCATGCTGAATTTCCACAAGGCAGATGAGGTGCCTACGTTTCATACCATCTGGCAGCTCTGTAAGGCATAATTTTCTTCTAACTCCCAACTGAATGATTGGCATTAAGAAGTGCCCAACAGAAGGACTAACTAATTACATATGTTATTGTACTTGTGCAGCAGACAAACAGCCTGTGTTCCTTCCCTACTTTGTTACAAAATGCAAGAGCTTTTGAGTCTCATGGAACTTTGCAAAATATAGTTGGGGGAGAGAATGGAGATTGAATGTCTACTAGAGAAATACCATATATATGTATATTTATATTCAAAGAAAGAGACGTAATATAAAAATGAATAATTCATCATACACAAAGAAAAAAAAAGGGTGGGGGGAACCACAAGAGAGAAAAATGCCCCAAATTCTTCTTATAAAGTTTATGCAGACTTTTTTTAATCTGGTGCACTGGACACCAACTCCTGCAATTCTCAAGCATGTGTGCTGCCAAAGAATTCTGGGAATTGCAGTCCCAATCCATCTGGAGGGCCCTACGCTGAGGAAAATTAGTTTATTCAGGAGATTATCTATACAACAGCACATTTACATTTTCATTCAGAAGATCCACATCTTTGGGAAGAATTATTTCCAAGTAATTATGCCAGACAGCAGTATCGGGGAAGCACTGGTTTCAAAATTACGGCTGTATTTTAAGCAAATTATCTATGTGGTAGGCTTCTAAATCACTTTTATATTATTAATTTCTTCAAAAACATAGCAATTAGGGACTAGGTGTTTTATCAGTTTGGCTTTACACATACAAAACATGTTTCTGTTTGCAGAGCAAACAATTTCATTCATTTAGGGGAATTACCAGCGGAAGACAGTGCTCTCCGTGTCATTAGATACATCAGTTATTAGTTAAAACTGAGGTCTTCCTGACTCTAGAATCCATGGGTTTTTAAAATTGTTTTAGTATAAAAGTTACAAAAAGAAAATGAGTGAAAAAATTAAAAAGAACTATATACACATTCACACCAGTGGTGGGTTGCTACCAGTTCGCCCCGGATCGGGCAAAGTTGGTAACGCCGGCGGTGGCAGTCTCCACCCACCCACCCGGACATCTCTGCGCATGCGCAGAAGCTTCTGTGCAGAAGCGTCACGTGAGCACCCTTGAGCGAACCGGTAGCGACCGAAATTGAAACCCACTACTGACCCACACCCGCACTGCATATATATGTGTATGTGTAAAATATTTGTTTTTAAACAAAGCTTTAAAATTTTCCACAAAGAATATTGATCAGTTTATGTATTATTTCGATGAAGAACCAGTTTCAGAACAGATAATTTTTTGATATAAAGCTTCAAATCACATTAATGTTTAAGCTAAATTATTCTTCTCAAAATCATACTTTAAAACGTATCAAAATTGAACAGTAGAGAAACCCAAACGTACCCCCGTCCCTAAAGGTAACCATTACTTCTATTATTTTCTATTTTCAGCATGATGAGAAAAGTCTTTTCTTGAATTAGACTCAGTTTAAGATAATCAGAAATGGAACAATTTTAGTTTATTTTAATTACTATTATGTCTATTTTTATTATACTATTACTGTTGTATTACTTTCTCTGTTGTAGTTCACTAACGATATTAAAGATCATTAAAACTATTCTTAAGAACTTTAATTGATTTGCTAATACAGCACATTCTAGTTCTTATGATGATATCCATCTTGAAAGTACTCCTTAATTTATAATAAAAAACAATCTTTAGATCCAGAATAATTCAGAAGATGTTGTTATGAAATATATTGCCATTCTGCAGACAATTCAAATATATCTTGCAGTAACCCCAATGCTTTATAGACTTGGTTGGCAATAAATTAGTTTAAATTATTATTATTATTATTATTATTATTATTATTATTATTATTATTATTATTATTATTATTTATTAAATTTATATACCGCCCTACTCCTGAAGGACTCAGGGCGGTGAACAGCCATAAAAATAAAACATGGAAATACAAAATTTAAAATAGAGATAAAACAAATTAAATAAATTTGGCTGAACCATATTTAAAACCCCAATAATTTAAAACCAAATTTAAAATTCCCATTTAAAAGCGGAGAAGTTTAGGTCAGGCCGGCTTGCTGGAATAGAAACGTCTTAAGCGTGCGACGGAAGGTACGCAGATCCGGAATCCTCCGTATCTCGGGGGGGAGCTCGTTCCAGATAGTAGGTGCCCCCACAGAGAAGGCTCTCCCCCTGGGGGCCGCCAGTCGACATTGTTTGGCCGACGGCACCCGGAGGAGCCCCTCTCTATGGGAGCGTACTGGTCGGTGGGAGGCTATTGGTGGTAGCAGGCGGTCCCGTAGATAACCAGGTCCTAAGCCATGGAGCGCTCTAAAGGTGATAACCAAAACCTTGAAGCGCACTCGGAAGACCACCGGGAGCCAGTGCAGCTCGCGCAGGAGGGGCGTTACATGGGAGCGCCACGTCGCTCCCATCACCACCCGCGCAGCTGCACTCTGCGCCAGTTGGAGCCTCCGAGTGCTCCTCAAGGGGAGCCCCATGTAGAGAGCGTTACAGTAGTCCAGACGGGAGGTGACGAGGGCATGAGTGACCGTGCGTAACGAGTCCCGATCCAGAAAGGGACGCAACTGGCGGATCAGGCGAACCTGATGAAAAATCCTCCCGGTCACGGCCGTCAAGTGCTCTTCTAAAGACAGCCGTGAATCCAGGAGGACACCCAAGTTGCGAGCCCTCTCCGTGGGGGCCAATGCTTCGCCCCCAATAGTCAGCGATGGCACCAGCTGACTATATCGGGACGTCGGAAACCACAGCCACTCGGTCTTGGATGGGTTGAGTCTGAGCCTGTTTCTCCCCATCCAGATCCGTACGGCCTCCAGGATTAAATAATTCTTGATTTAAAAAAAACCAAAAACTTACCTGCTATTTTCAACATGGGATTATCTCAAAGTGCAAGTTTTTCATGTGAATAAGAATTAAAATGTATTTCTGTCCCAATATCTTCCAAAAGAATTGTGGTGGAAAGAGGAAAAAAGGCCCTATCCTAATATCAAAGGTATTACATAATAATTTTTAAAATTGTGCCCATCATTGTTTTTGGATGATCACAGGGTTAGAAATGAAAGTTAAAATGTATGCTCAGTGATAAAACTGATAATCAGGAAAGTAAAAATCCCCTCCATATGGAAATCATAATTAAGAGAAAGAAAATCTGTAGGTTTGGTCTTTTCCATGCAAATTGTTAATAACATATCAATCTGCCTGAAACATCTCAGATATTAACATAAGAATCCTTCAGTATACACATAAAGTATCTGGCAGTAATACTCATTCTTACGGTATTTATCTTTCCCCATAAATTTTGGGGGATTTTTAACCATTTATTTATATCAAACCAAGATAAACAATCTGAAATATTTGTATCAACAAATAAAGATTTTTTTTCTTCAGATAATTATTTCAAGACTTTCAAGTTTTACAGTTCATAGATACATTAGAGTTCATGTATTCATTTGTTAAAATGATTTATATGACTTCTCATTTGACAACAGTGCCTCTATAGAATTAAAATAACATTTAACTGCTAAGCCATGACATTTAAGGTTAAAACAATAAACTCAAATAATAAAAGCAGCATTACCAGCAGATCTCACTTAACCTCCTAGTTCACAGACCCAGAAAAATGGACAGATGTTCAGAGCCTTATGAAAGATACATGAGTTAGGAACATCTGGATTTCTGGAAGGATGCTGTTCCACAGGACAAGCATAAACACAGAGAAGGTGTAGCTCCTGGGGCCAACAGGATGCCACTTTTTGATGGAAGGGACCCAGACACACCCTCTGGGCTAAATCTAGTGGGCCAGATGACTTAAACAAACATGGTTGTACTATATCAAGACATTTTGGTATACAACATTGATAGTTAAATAAGGAAAATAGCAATGGCATATCAGAACAATGTGTACTTGGTGCCAGGGACTTCTAGTCTCAGAATGTCTTTTGTATGAGTGATAAAACACACCAATGGTTTCCATATCAAATTAAATATAACTATAGATTAAGAGTATCCTTTAAAAATGCCACAAAAAATCTTGAGTAATTGAGTAAATAAGTAAAAATAACTTAGAATAACACACTCTAATCCAAATAGAAATAATAATGGTAATCAGCATTCTTGAGTGCAATCCCATAACATCTGGAGCACTACTTGACTACCATTAGCATGGACTAAATTACCTTCAATCAATTACTAAGAATAGCTTACATCCTACAATTATACTTTTCAAACCATGGAACAACAATATCTGCCTATCCCAGGTCTTTGGGAAGGACTTGATAGGTGGATAAAAATGCCAAATCTAGACTAAATATCTGGCTGACTGTGTGACAAACCACAATATATACAATATATAATATATAATAATCTATACTTGGCTAAAAGTTGTTCCAAAAAATCTAAACTTTACCATATCAAAGGCCTTTTCTACCTCTAATAAAAACATTAGAGGAGATTCCAGTTTTTTAAATAAATGTAAACCTATAATAATAGTAATCTAATATTATCAAAGGCTTGTTCCCTTTTTAAAAAATCAAATGTGCAAGAGAAATAATCAAAAGTAGAACTATCTATAACTGATGTGCCAAAGTTGCTATCAAAATATTAGCATCAATTTGGGAAAACAAATTAGAGATCAAGGTCAATCGCATATAAAAAGGTTATATAATGCATTGATAGAAATAGATTCAGAAACT
Source organism: Pituophis catenifer annectens (assembly GCF_029215685.1). Taxonomy (NCBI): domain Eukaryota; kingdom Metazoa; phylum Chordata; class Lepidosauria; order Squamata; family Colubridae; genus Pituophis; species Pituophis catenifer. The sequence continues at coordinate 135,127,372 of NW_027256882.1, read as the reverse complement.
GAATTAGTTAAAGATTGTATGATAAAATGGGCACAGAATATTCAGGAACCAATAATGATGGAAACTTGGGAAAAAATTTGGGTTAGAAATGTGAAATTCACACAAGCACAAAACTTGAGAGAAAATTTTTATAAAATGCTTTATAGATGGCATCTAGATCCTAAAAAATTAGCATGTATGTATCCAAACCAACACCCTAAGTGTTGGAGATGTGATTGTGATGCAACTTATTATCATATATGGTGGACGTGTAAAAAAGTTAAAGCTTTCTGGATAAAAATATGGTGGATTATTCAGAAGATTTTTAAGAAAAAGATAAGTTTCATCCCACAGTTATTTTTGTTGGGTATTATCTCAGACTGTACTGTTATTGAAACTAACTTGATGTTAAATTTAATAACGGCAGCAAGACTGTTAGTGGCGCAATATTGGAAGAAAGTAGAGTTACCTACTATAGAAGAATGGACATTAAAAGTACTGAATTTAGCAGAAATGGCGAAAATCTCAGCATATTTGAAAGACCAATCATAAGAAAGATATATTGTGGACTGGAGAAGATGGATTGATTATATTCAAAACAAATATGGGACTAAGAAGTTTCAAATAGTATATGAATGAATATTTGGATTTAAGAAGATATGTTTTTACTTAGCTATGTAAATAGGGAGTTAAAGTGAAAAAGGGATGAAAATGTTTATAGATAGTTAGCATATGTTAGATTAAGATTGCTAAATGAAATACCCTGTATTTCGCTCTGGGAAGTCGGGGGGGGGAGAAGGGGAGGGGAGGGAGGGATAATGGGGAGGGAGGAGGGGCTTAAAACTTGGTAAAAATGTTTGTAAAAACTTTTCAATAAAAAAAAATATTAGCATCAACATTAAAAGAGAAATCCTGGAATAGCTTATACAATCAGTAGAATTTTTACCAGTCTTTAAAATTTTCAGTGACATTTATTTATCAAATTTATTTGCCACTCATCTTTCGGCTCAGGTGACTCTAAGCAGCTATAAGGCCTCATGAAAAAAAAGATGAAAAATCTTCATTCATTAAAGTATAATTCTAATCTCCCAATAAGATAGGAACAAAAAAATCCCCAATTTTTGTCTTATATCAACCAAGAGGGTAACCATCAACTTCAGGAGCTTTTCCTGTTTTCATGTATGAAATAGTCCTATTATTTCCTGAAGAGATAAAATGTGCAGCTGGGCAAACACCTTGGTCATGTATAATCTTTGGAAGGGCTGTATTATTTAAGAAATGATTAATCTCTTCTCCAATCATCTGAATATAAAATCAAGGTATATTTTAAAAATTGCTGATTACATCAGAATCTCTATATACTTTAGGAGTATATAGATCCTACTATATACAGTAGGAATGGTATTGTTTTGCCACTGCAAAATGAGAAGCCAATAATTTGCCATATCTTTTTTCTCATTCCCAATATCTTTGCTTTAGATTATTCAGTTACAGTAATATTTTATGTTAGATGCATAAAAGGGCTTAAATTCCAATATAAAAGACTTAAAAGCATTACCCTATTTCTGTATAAATTGTCTTACTAGCCTTTATGTTTATTCTTTCATGAAACGTTTGCAAAAATACCATTATGAATGCAAAGTATCTCAAATCCATTAAAAATCCTCCATTGAATTTGCAAATAATCTATTGAATTTTTTTTTAAAAAAAATTAACATCTTTTGCCAATTTTATGTAAAAGCAATCCCTTAATAATGAGGCATTAAACCAGCTTTTAAAAAATAGTATGTTTTTCTTTTAATACTTGTTAATATTATTGGTGCCTAGTCAGAAGCTGTAATACAATCTATATTAATTTCACCTAACCAATCTATGTGTGACTGAGATACTAAAAAATAATCAAGTCAGGAACAAGTCTGATGTATAATTTAAAAAAATGTTTATTCTTTTCTGAAGGATTTAAAAGTTATTTACATTGGCCATTTTAAACTCCAGTTTACAACATTACATTCAGGTGAAACAGTGTTACAATTTAACAAAGGATTTAAAACTTGATAAAATGTAAGGCCCTGTTTATCTAATCCACAGTCAAAAAAGGTATTCAAAATGTTTATTTTAAACTTTTGAATTACCCTTAGTTGGGCCATAGTAATTAACAAATGCAAAATTATTTTGAAAACATTTAATTGCCAATCTAAAAAAATATTGTCTTGAATCATTTCTTTTTCTGTTACTAATTTTGCAGGCTTATGTATCAAACTTCCTACATTAGAGCAGATTTTAAATTCCATCAAATATTTAATCTGCTAATCCATTAATTCATGGGGAAAATCTGATACGGTTGCTAAGAGTCAACAATTTGATGGCACATAGTCATCTTTCAACCAATTAATATCTGCAAAATCTTGAAAGGATATCTAAGGCCTATTAAATTCCAGTTGAAGAAAAAACAAAAGACAATATGGGTGAATTAACTGCATGTAAGAAAAAAAACAGTATTTCCAAAGGGCAAGGGGAAAAAAAGAAAATATTATTTTCATTGAGAAAAAAAATTAAGTATTGAAAAAGCACCTCGAATAAAAAGGAAAAAACTGGAAATCCCAAACAACATACTTATTTCCCATCTTTATGTTTTATAAATAACTCAAAGCAGCAAACATACCTAATACTCCTTCCTCCTCCTAATTTCCCTACAGCAACAACCCTGGGAAGCAGATTGAGCTGAGAGAGAAGGAACTGGCCTAAAGCCACTCGGTTGGCTTTCATGCCTAAAACGGGAACAGAATTCACAGTTTCCTGGTGTCTACTCTGGTGCCTTAATCACTAGATCAAACAGTTTTAAAAACTAAAGGAGACAAACTAGAGTATTGGTATTTAAAGTATGTTTTTTGAGGGGAAAAAGTGTTGACCAAAGAACTGAAATCTGAAATACATTAAAATTTTATATGTTTATAAATATTACATATCAGAATATAACAGGGAGTTGGAAACTAAATATTTTACTCATAATGTTTTTAGTAATTTTTCTTCTTTCTCCTTTTTTGTTTTTAATGGTACTTTTACATAACAAAATAGAGACAATTTTGCCACTCAGCTCATATATTCAAAAAGATCTCTCAAATCATTTTCCTAGTTATTGAAAACAACTAGGAAACTTGGCTTTTTTATGTTTAATCTTTTCATTAACAATACACTGAATATTAACTGTATAACATCTGTAACTTCATTGGCCACTTACTGATCTTTGCATCAATTATTTTTCCTTTTCTTTATTTCTTTTTGCCTGTTCATTTTCTCTTTTTTAAAAGAATGATTAATTAAACGTTATTAAACCATAAAAACCAAAATTAAACTCACACTTAAAAGAAAGACTTAAAACAGTAGCTGCAGCAACCATTCCCCACCCCCTTCCAAAAAATCCTCTAGATAATTCTGGAAATGATGAACTGAAAATATAGTACAGTATAAGAATTCCTTCTAATGCAAAGTGGCTTATGTTCTCCTTACATTTTTAAAATAATATTAGAAATCAAAATTTTCTATGTCTTTTCTTCAAATTATTTCACATCTGCAGCATCTGGATCAAAAAAATCTGAACAGAGAAATTAGATAAATAAACAGGGGATAAAACAAGAAAACTCTGGAAAAATCAAGATGTCCTTTTGTTTTGTGGCCAAACAAGTTTTGCTCAGATTTAGAGCCATTTATGGAGACGTACTTGGAAAAAAACATAATCTTTTTATTCCACTACAAATGTCCTGCTTACTGGGATAAATGTTGGATATGATCCTATGTGGTAGATTGCAAAAATGTAACTACAGATATTATGGGGCTTCTGTTGTGAATGAAAATGGAAATCCTCAGGAAAAAAAAAATTCAATTTCCAGCCTGCATTTTAGTTGCAGGGAAAAGATTTCACATACATATTTTTCTATAAATATAGCTACAGACTCACGTCCACAATGTAAGAAATGTCTAAAATTGTAAATTATCTCTATAAAGTAGACCCTATAAACTGCTCACTTCATCTTGAATGTCTTTATTTCAACATAGTTTCAACATCTATGACATGCTGCTTATCACATTCTCAAGTTGGGTGAATTTATTTGAGTCAATAAGATTTCCACTTACTAGTTCAGCAATAAAGCAATCAAAAGATGACAGGGAAGCCCCTTAAACTGTAAAGGAGTGAGATAATAAATTCAGCACATCATCATTACTAACCAGAAGTCTGGCTTTCATGTTTAATGTCCAAAACCCAAATTACTAGATTTGCAACTTGTATGCAAAGTTGATCAATATGCAGTCTGTCTGAGCCTCAGTAAGAAATCTATTATTAATTTAATCCTATTCCTACTTACCTGTCCATATAGACATTAATCTAACTACTATAATTCAGTCAATAGTAGTTATTAACTCCCAAGATTTCTTTTTTCTCTAGGAAGAATCAAGGTATTGCAAACATCTAGAGCAAAATACTGTCCTTTACTTTTCACTTCCTATGAGGAATAATTATTTGTATTTGTATTTGTATTTATTGAATTTGTATACCGCCCTACTCCCGAAGGACTCAGGGCAGTGAACAGCCATAAAAATAAAACATGGAAGTACAAAATTTAAAATAGAGATAAAACAAATTAAATAAATTTGGCTGAACCATATTTAAAACCCCAATAATTTAAAACCAAATTTAAAATTCCCATTTAAAAGTGGAGAAGTTTAGGTCAGGCTGGCTTGCTGGAATAGGAACGTCTTAAGCGTGCGACGGAAGGTACGCAGATCCGGAATCCTCCGTATCTCGGGGGGGAGCTCGTTCCAGATAGTAGGTGCCCCCACAGAGAAGGCTCTCCCCCTGGGGGCCACCAGTCGACATTGTTTGGCCGACGGCACCCGGAGGAGCCCCTCTCTATGGGAGCGTACTGGTCGGTGGGAGGCTATTGGTGGTAGCAGGCGGTCCCGTAGATAATTATGATCCCGTTATTGACTATTGGGCCGCTAGTTTGATTTGTGCTACTTTATGTTTTTATATCTTACAAACATCATTTGAAAAATACATGATACGACCACTCTAAATCTAGTCTTAAGAAATTACCTTTTGTACAGTAGTATCATTGGTAATTCCCAAGGATGCATCCAGGCGTGATGTTTCAGCTGAATCAAAATGAATTCAGCAAATCATCCTCTCGCGTGTAGGGATCTACCCTAGGGTGCAAACTAGTAGCAAATATGGTGGGACATTTGGAGCAACATGAAGCATCCTGGGTCAGAATCAGAATTCAGTGTTTTGTTAAGTGTTCCATTTAAAAAGAACAAAAGAAGGAAATGGTTTTGGTTCAGTTGCTGACTGGACATGGACTCTCTAACCCTCAAGATCTACTGAAGGAGACAGCCCCACCTATTAGCAAGCCTTGCAGAACAATGCTAAATGGAAAACATAATGTAAATGTATCTTTTGATACTGCGTGCAATTTTCAGGCCTACCAACCAACTTTCTCTAATTTTGGGTGGCAAAATTTTACTGTGTCATTCCAGTTGCCTTTTTTCCTAAGCCTCTTTAAATTACTGGTTTACAAACTATAAGATTGGGTTTATAATGCACACTATGCTAAGATTCATCCAAAATATATTCTGGCTTGGTGCATTGCATAAGCTCAGCAAGAGTGTAAAATCTGACCCATGGAGATAAGCTTGAGGGAAGTTTTTCAATTCAGATTTCTATTTGGTTCATACTTCACACCATTTCTTCCCATCAGATCCATAACGGCAGGCAAACCCCACAGGGAAATGCCAAGGAGCAAAGTTTTATCTCCTCACCTAAACCTCCTAAATTTTCTAGTTTGCATCTGTACCTTTGGCCTAAAAAAAGCTTGATCTTGATTGAGGCCTCCAAGTGCCTTAACAAAAGCCGTAATAAGGAACAGAAAATATAGTCGTGATCATCCATTATATTCCAATCTAAATATTTTGGGACTCCCATTTTCCTTGACAGCTATCTGAATATCACCCTCAATGCTCTCCCATTCAGTAAAAACAATGACTTGTAACTAAATCATTCATATGAATGACACATTATTTTCATATCACGTGATAAAAATTCTTTCTCATTATAACAGCAGTAATGTATCCAAGGCACAGGTCTTTAGAAACAGATTCTGCAAAGCAGAACGACAGCATCCAGCTGACCAAAGGAATTATTTTTTTGACAGGGAATTATGCAGAGGCTTGCTAAATATCAGTCTGAAAGGAAACTTAAAAGACAGGCTCAGGATGCAGGTGATATAGCTTGTGGTTAAGTGACAAAGTTCTCCATTAATCAGGGGTTGGTGTGGCTTAAGGCATCCTTTTCCTAGAAAATATGTTACTGAGATGCAGGCTAAAACTTTTCTAACTGAATAAATTAGGGTTCCACTTGTACATGTTGGCAACATCACAAAGGAATTCTAACATGTGGGCTCTCTATTCACCTACAGTAGTGTTCTCTTTTGTTAACATTGTCTTAACAGCCAGGCTTGAAAATCCATTTTGTTCTGGAAAAAGCAGCAGAGCCAAAGATCTGGGAGACTGCTGAGAATCGGCATAAAGCCCTGGAAGACCGCAAAAGGGACAGAACTGTAAGTGCTTATATGTTTCCTCCACTGATTGGAATGAAACAATTAAAAACACTTTTAAAACTTCCTCCCTTTGCAGTTTCTTACTGCCTATCCCATCATAAGGGAACCCACAAGAATCACAGTGAATTGGCCAATCCAGAAATGTGGCCCAATAATCCCATCTCCAAAATAGGTCAGGTAACAAAAAAAACACATTTTTAAAAACATATCACAGCGACATGTATGTGCTACCCCATGCTGTGCATATAATCTGCCACCACATGTCTTCCATGGCATGACTTTCCTATCATCCAGTCAGTCAGTCTGACTTAGCTAAATAAATTTCTCCGTTCCAATGAAATAAACCAGGGGTCCCCAACCCCCCCAGTCTGTGGACCGGCATGCCAGCAACCGGGCCGTGCAAACAAGCAAAGCCCCATCTGTGGGATGCATGTGAAACCATACCCCCTCCAGTCCATGGAAAAACCTCTTTTCATGGAACCAGTCCCTAATGCGCAAAAGGTTGGGGGCTGCAGAAATAAACTACGGTCAATTCTATCCCAAGTCCAGTACAGCCTTAAAATCAATAGCCTGGTTTATATATTGGGTGAAGCCAAAGGTATTTAGCCAAAGCTTTTTGAATAAATGGCAATGGACAACAGTTGGGCTGCAGGCTAAAGGGGAAATAAGCCAAAGGTAAATAAACCATATTAGATGGAGGTTTTGGGGTTTTTTTTTTGCTCTGGATGATTTCCAGTGGTTGGATTCACATATCACACAAAGCAATTACTTATTTATAAACAGAGAGGAGTTTTAGGGATAAAGCAACAGCTGATAGAGAAATTTCACTGTTTGTATTTGTGTTTTTTACAAACAGTTCCCAATATGAGATTTCCCAGCCACACAAAGACTCTAAATATGCAGTTTCAAATTAGCCCAAAATGCTTTATTGGGTATTTCCTTGTTATAACTTTTTTTTTCTGATTCCACAAATGCATCTTGTGTGTACAATTTCTTCTGAATGACTCCTTGCTTTAGAACTGGTTTGTTATATGACATGGAATTCTACTGTTTGAGATTAAGAAGCCCACAGTCTTTTTTGCTTTAAAATATTTACTTGCTTTTGTTTAGATACTGGCCTATACATACAAATTAAGAAAATAAGGACCATCCTGCTTTACTATGTTTAAAGGTTAACACAAGGCTTGGCAATATTTCCAGGGATGGAATGCCCCATTATCCAATACTGCTGGTTGCCCCAAAGACTCCAAATACGTTTTTGAAAAATTAAATGAACAATATTTTTGCAAGTCTGTGAAACTTTAGGGGTGTCAAACTCAAGGCCTGTGGGCCGGATCTGGCCTGCAGGGTGCTTAGATCTGGCACACGGGGTCACCATAGAAACAGCAAAAGACCGGCACACAGTGCCTCTGCCAGTGAAAACGGAGCTCCATTTTCACTGGCAGGGGGCTGCAGGATGTCGGGCGGGCCACACCCACCCTGAACACGCCCATTCAGCCCCCCCTCCCCCCAAGGTCAAACACAACCCTGATGCGGCCCTCAATGAAATCGATTTTAACACCTCTGCTTTAGATTTCCACAGGCTCACAGAAGAATACCAAAACCTTACAAGAACCTTCAGTAACCTTACCTGAAATATAATTTCTTGTGCTAGAACATGGGAGGGAGGGAGGGAGGGAGGGAGGGAGGGAGGGAGGGAGGAAGGAAGGAAGGAAGGAAGGAAGGAAGGAAGGAAGGAAGGAAGGAAGGAAGGAAGGAAGGCTTCTATATGTGTCACACAGTGCATTACAGGGAATCTGATACTGACACTTCAGTGAACTGTATTGCTCACTCCTGCCTGGATAGCCTGTTAACTTGGTTCCTACAGTAGAAAGCTCTCCCAGTGGACTCTATAAATCTATAAGCAAGCCAATTAATGTCTTGCCTCTAAGCACAATGCTCGCAGGCACCTATCATGGCTTGACTGCTGTTGGTGAGTGGGACTTGAGACTAAATGTTATCATATAGAACACTCCAGTTTAGTTCCAGCCAAGCGGGCAGGCTTTCTTAAATTTCTTTTCCCATGGCCCTTGTAACAACCCATGGAAGACACTTCATTCCTATGTTGTTCTTCTTTGGGATGTGTTTTCACCTTTGGAAGCCTTGGGATGCTTCATGCCAAACCCACTAAGGCCTCCTTGGTCTACACGGATGGTATGTTTTTAATTATAAAAAGAATTTAACTCCTCAAGCCTCAGCAAGAGATGCAGTGCAAGTGAGAAATTGCCCATGTTTCATAGCTTGTATTTCCCCAGTGTGGTTTTCAAAGGATCAAACTTATTCCTGAAAATCCCCAAAGGTTCCCATCATTGCTCTAATCTGTTTTAAAACTATTCCAGGGATGTCACCGTGTTGTGGAGCTGTTGAAACAAGCTAAGTGCAACATCAGAATGTTACTCAACTTTGCCTTTCCGGCTGCTAGCATATCTGAGCTAGGTTCATTTCTCCTTTAGATTTTGGAAATTGTGCACTGCCTTCTGAAAAATATACAAAATAGTATAATGCACAGGTATAAAAATGGTGTTTGGGTCTAACCATTCCCTGTTTGACTTCGTGAAAAGCAAAAACTCCCTTGAATCAAGCTTGGTGCCAGCCATTTACTGAGTAACATCTCCACTGGTAACATTTTGCAAGTGGCTGGATCTTGGCATTGCCCACCTCAAGGATGTTTTTTCGACTTCATAGCCTTGCCTGAGGTTGGTTGGTACGCTATGTACTTGATGGAATTCACAAATTCAAACCCAAATATATAAAGGAGAAATACTGCTGGAACTTGGATAAAATTACATAGTAGATATTCCAATAGCTGGAAAAGGCAAAGCTAACTACGGATACTACTCGACTAAAACAGTTCATTTAGTGACCATTCAAAGTCAAAATGTGACTTATGACCGTTTTTCAGAGTTACCACCTTTGCAGCATACCCATGATCACACGATAAAAATTCAGACCCTTGGCATCTGGTTCATATTTATGACCGTTGCTGTGTCCTGAGGTCATGTGATCACTTTTTGTGACCTTCTGACAAGCAAAGACAATGGCGAGATTCATTTAACAACCAGATTACTAATTTATCAACTGCAGTGATAACAACTATGGCAAGAATTGTCGTAAAATCAGGTAAAACTCACTTAATAAACATCTCACTTAACAACATAAATTTTGGGCTCAGTTGTGGTCGTGTTACCCTGTTTCCCCAAAAATAAGACATCCCCTGATAATAAGCCTAATCGGGCTTTTGAGCACATGCGCTAAAATAAGCCCCCCGGAAAATAAGCCCCCCGGAAAATAAGCCCCCCAGAAAATAAGCCCTTCCCAGAAATATTTAACCGCATGCACAGTTGGTCCTCGCCATTTCTTCTGGTTAGAGTTAGGGAGACAGAGCTGGAAATCAGGTAAGATGGCAAGAGGAGTCCCATCTTTCTCCAAGCACCCCAAAATAATAAGACCACTTTGAAAATAAGGCCAACCACTTATTTCGGGTTCAAAAAAATATAAGACAGGGTCTTATTTTTGGGAAACACAGTACACTTGGATCCTTTGACCTTGCTAAAAATTAGCCAAAGTTGATTTGGTGCCACCACCTGCACATCCTCTATAGAGGTTGCTAATTCATTATGTACCATTAAAGATTTACTTCTGTTTGCTTCTTGATTTATAAAGTTTGTCCCGATGTTGGATTGAATATGGCTAGTAATTTTTAAAACATATTCAAATTCCCCTCCCCCACAAACAACCTGATAAAAAGTAATGTGGTGACACAGTGGTTAGAATGCAGTACTGCAGGCTAATTCTGACAACTGCCAGCAGTTCGATCCTGACAAACTCAAGATTGACTCAGCCTTCCATCTTTCCAAGGATGGTAAAATGAGGGCCCAGATTGTTGGGGGCAAGATGCTGACTCTTTAAACTGCTTAGAGCAGGCTATAAAGCACATCTGAAGTGGTATATAAGTCTAAGTGCTATTGCTATTATAGTTATAATTTAAGACATGGGACTGCATCCCATTCACAGCTGGCTTTATCATCTACTAAAATAATGTTTCCTAATTTTTAAGGAAATGTGTGCACTTCAACTCCTAGAATTCTATGAATGTAAGACCCAGGAAAATGGATCTGCCCACTATTCTTTTTTGTGAAATACCTGGTGCCCATGATGAAGTAAATTTGAAAATAATGGGAATAACAAAACAAGGAAATCCATGGACACCTCACTGGATCAAGGAACCTTCAGTGAATCTAAGAATACTGTCACATACTCTACAACCCATTGATAATATAGTCCATCCCCCAAGTGCAGACAAATTAAAGTTCAAGAGCTTTCAGGGCATGTTAAGAGGATGTAGTTCACACTTTGTGATAATCTACTATTTGTTTAATGATGGGTTGTTGAATAAGCCATAGTCAGTTTAACACAACATGCTAAGCCATCATTGTGCACAATTCAAATATGTATAACAGTAAATCAATGGTCAGTAAAATTACAATACAGCTAAGTGTGATGGAAGAATTCCACTAAACAGCCTATTCAGTCGTGAAATCCAAATTTTTTTACTACTGGTTTTGTGGGCATGGCTTGGTGGTCGTGATGTGCCTTGATGGGCATGGCAGGGGAAGGATATTGCAAAATCTCCATTCCCACCCCACTCCAGGAGAAGGATACTGCAAAATCTCCATACCCACCCTATTCCTGGGGGAAGGATATTGCAAAATCCCCATTCCCTCCCCACCCTGGGGCCAGCCAGAGGTGGTATTTGTTGATTCTCCGAACTACTCAAAATTTCCGCTACCAGTTCTCCAGAACCTGTTAGAACCTGCTGGATTTCACCTCTGAGCCTATCACCTACACTGTTTGAAATTGGTGTCTTCTCCAAATTTTCTGAATCCTGAGCTCATCTTATGACTGAAAAAAATAAAAAAACTCACTGCATGTAAGAAAAACATTTCTTTAAACAGTGATGACAATAGTATCTTAGCTTCCAGGGAAAGCTTGCACCCTGGCATGTTTTCAATCAGTTTGACTAGCTCCTCATTGTATATATCAATATCATTTAAATGTATTAGCATATGCAGATGAAGTATAGCAGTTCCCTTCTCCAAAGACCAGGCAAACCAACTATAAAAACTAGAATTTCAGAAATTCCTTTCACTCGAACAAATTAAAGCCAGACCTCAGAAGTCTCTGTCCTTAGTCATAACTTGTTGGAATCCCTGTTCTGGATTTCCTGAAAAATCCAAAATTTCTGAATTTCCTGTTCTGGATTTCCCATCTTGACTATCACAGATCCAAAGAGTGCAATTCTGCTTTTCAAACATCTCTAAGATGTTTTTTTCCCCAAAGATTTTATCCTCAAAACAAAACTCAACTTCCCTGCTCAAGTTCCACCGCATGGCAACCCTTCGGCGACTAAAAGAAGTAAATTCAGTGAAACCTAAGAAGAAAAGATAACAGTGGCAAATACATAATTTCATTTAGAAGTATGTGCAGTTTTAAAAAAAAAAACAGAAAGAAAGTGTGCCCAGGAAAACTTCTGGAAACCATTTTCAATTCTCCTCCAGCCTCCCATTTGGCTGATAGCTCCCCTCCCCACCTCCTTCTTTCCCCAGCCCTCAATTCAAAATGCCAGTCTATGATTTTTAAATGAGAAAAAGCTGTAACTGTGCTGCAGTGCTTGGATAAACTCCTATACAAACTTCCAGATGTGACACAACCTCCCGGAAGGAGGGAATTTATGATCCTGGCTCCTTCAAAAATTTACACATAAGCTCAAAAAGCAATTCAACACCCTTTCGCCATTCAATGAAATAGTAATGTATTTCAAATTATATATATATATATATATATATATATATATATATATATATATATATATAAGAGAGAGAGAGAGAGAGAGAGAGAGAGAGAGAGGGAGGGAGGGAGAGAGAGAGAGAGAGAAGCAAATGTATATAACACAATAATATATTACCTTGGGAACTTCAATTTTATCAGATGGGAAAGAGCATTTGTTTGCCTTCTGAGCTTATCTGTATATTTTTGATTGACATTTACTAGGATACAAAGAGAGATCTGTTGACTTCCAAGGAAAAGGTGAATTTTTCTGATTATGTCTGTTGTGTTTTAAGTATTAATTATTGAGCCTTTGTGTAGAACACCTTGTGTTTGGATTACTGCAATGTGCTCTACATGGAGCTAACCTTGAAGAATAATCGGAAACTACAACTAGCAGAGAATGCAGGAACCTGATCATTTTAGGGCTTCCAGGTCCCATTCCAGGTGTTCGTTATCACCTTTAAAGCCCTTTGTGGCATAGGTCCAGGCTACCAAGGAATTGTCTCCCCCCCCCCCAATGGGATTGGCACACCCCAATCATTATGGCAGAAGGGGTATGCTACGAACCCTGTTGGCCAAGGAATATCAACTGGCAGAGTCCAGGAGAAGTCTTTTGGAACATTATGCCCCTCAAGATGAGATCCACCCCCACACACTTAGGGCCTGAAAACCTGATTTGCCAACTGCCTTGGCACCCCGATGGGGATGTCCCATTCTGCAGGTGGTAAGTAGATTAGGAGAAGATCCAAGCTCCACCCCTTTTACTAATTTATCCTTTTTTCAATTTTAATGTTTTATTTTTAATATTCTATTTATTTTACACTAGTTGGGTACCCATGCTTCGTTACGAAACTATGTGATGGGGCTTGAAAAATCGACACTTACAGCTTGAAAATTAATGAATAGTTACAATCGGCTTCTCCTATCCCCTTCTCTCCCTCAGCCTTGCCCCATAGAAGCCTCCCCTATCCTATCCCCTTCTTTCTCTCAGCCTTGCCTCACAGAATCCTCCCCTATCCTATCCCCTTCTCTCCCTCAGGCTTGCCCCACAGAAGCCTGTCCTATGTTATCCCATTCTCTCCAGAGTTATTTTCAAGTTGGGAGGGGGAGTAGAACGTCTAACTAATTAGCATCAGAGCGTGTTATAGGAAATACTAATGCTCTGATGGTCATTTCAAAAAATCTTTTCTTAGTGAGCACCTAGAAGCCAAGAGGAACATACGTGGCAAATTTCAAGTTTGTAGGCTTTACGGTTCTGGAGATTTCGTGATTACGCCGTGAGTGGTTTTCACTTTTATATATATAGATTGTGCTTTTATGATTCTGCCCAGAATTGCTTGATAGTGAGGTGGGTGGCATATACATTTAATAAAAATAATAATTAAAGTAATAGGTTCCATGGGTGTAATGGAGCATCACTTGAACATGGTCAGCATTGACAAAATCACCATCAATCAATTGCAAAACACAGCTTTACACAGAATAGCTTATATCCTCCAACAATACCTTTAACATTATCAAACAAGAACATCTGCCTATCTCAGGTCCTTAGGAAGGACTTGATAGGTGGATAAAAACTACAAGTACAGTCTAAACATCTGGCTGACTGTGCAACAAATAATAATAATGTATTATTATTTACTAATAATAAAATACACAGTACTTGTAATATTCTAATAGGCAGGAAAGGAAGACTGGAAAAAAAATAGCAAGGTTTTCTCCCACCTTTCTTCAGTATACATCAAAAGACATGTTTTTCTCTTGTTAAAAGAAAATTCTATCCCAGCTAATTGAAATACAATATATCTCATTATTATAGACTCTCGACTAAACATAATTATCCAGGTTCCCAGCTTCTACATGGACCTGAATGTGAATTAGAGTGGTTGTAATTGTATACTTCTCTTTCTTCCTCATTTGCTATTTTAAATATTTTGAAAAATTCATGCAATTTATAAATTCTTCTCAACTAACAAACCATAGTAAATTGATATCCATTGGTACTGGCAAAAGCTGACAGCCAGGGAGTTATCTCTATCTTCCATTTAAAAGATGTACAACCAACTGGGATAATCTTGTTAGACAATTCTAATTCACCATCAAAATGCCCTTTGGAGTTTGAACCCAAGTTTTTAAGAACTAAGTACTCAAATATTTCAATTTAGACAGTCAATCTATCAGTTTGGCTTTCACCCCCAATTTTTTAAAGCTCCAGTTCTTTTCCGTCTCATTTATGAACAAATTAGCATTGCTGGAAGTTCACAAAAGAAACCAAACTTCTTTTCTTAGAGAGATCTAAATCTCGATACTCTGCATTTGCCTTTTTGTATAGCCATCTTCTTTCTTAAGGGCTCAGCCTCAGCTAATGCAAGAGAAGCAACCTGGTACCCTCCAAAGATTTTAGAGTTCAATTCCCATCAGCTTCATCCAGTATATGGACAATGGTAAAGGATTATTGGAGATGCAATAAAAAGCATCTGCAATGTATCAGTTTGCCTTCCCTTCATCTAATAATTCTCTTATCCAGTTATTTAATATCTAGAGGGTTTGTCGTATTCTAGCACTTGCATCATCAAACTGCTTTCCTGGGTGGCCAGGTGTCTTATTTACAAAAGAGAGTCTTGTTTTAAGTTTAAGTGTCTATGGAGATTCTCAGTCATTCAGGTGATGGTTGGCCCAAAGGTGCTTTTTCAAGAGGCAACTAGACTTTCTGATTTTTAGTTTAAGTGTTGTTAAGTGCTTCAGATTTGATCAACATTTCCTTTGTAATGGTTTGATCAGGCCCACAATTCACACACAGTCAGTTTCCCTCCAGTATGGTAATATTATGTTTCTATTTAAACTACAGGCATATTATTTTGAAATTGGCCATATAAATTAGAATGTGTAAATGTTATATAAATCTGTATATATTATATGTATTTGGTTTATATGTTAGGATTGTGGAAAAGTTTCGCTTTAGTTCCAAAATGGTTCTCCAGAGCACATGGGAGCACCCATCCACCTTCTGCAGCTCTTTAAAGTAACTCCACAAAGCTGAGGGGAAAAAAGGTCAGTAGTGGGTTGCCCCCAGTTCAGACCGGTTCTATAGAACCGGTAGTAAAACCGGTGGGAGGCTCCGCCCACGGACCCCGACATCATCAGGACGCTTCTGAGCATGTGCAGAAGTGTGTGCGGCCCCATTGCAAACCGGTAGTAAAGGTAAGTAGAACCCACCCCTGAAAAAGGTGTCTGCTTTAAAGCCTGTTGGAAGCAGGTGGTCCTCAAATAGCAACTGGTCACTTATGACTGGCCAGAGAAAGAGGACTAACTGGATACAATATTCCAATGGTCAGGCCTTCTCCAAAGTCAAGTGACTGAACTTGAGGCACTCGACGGTTGCTTTTATAGCCTTTTTTGCAGCATCCCACAGTCACATGATCATGTTTTATGGCAGTTTCACTGAAAATCAGCATTTACTTCCAGTTTTCAGCAAAACTCTGCCCATAGCAAACCATTGATTCTCTTAAAAACCATAGTGTTTGCTTAAGGACTGTGGGGTTTGCTTAACCACCACAGCATTTGGTTGCTAACCACATGGCACATTTTATGACCATCATGCTATACAACTGTAATGCACAGACTCTACTACAATCATATGTTGAGGACTATCTGTAGGTTCTGAAGCACCTTTCTGAAATCAAACCCGAAGCACTGTAAAACTCCAAAGTCCAGTTCCATTTCTTCATACAATATTATTCCATTTAACTTTTAGCATCCCAGTTTACACTGCAATAGGGTGAAAAGAAAAAGGCTAGCCTAACAATTGAAATTTCTAAAGAGTCTTCGATAGGGACTCTTGATAGTAAAGTGCTTGTTAGACTGGGGAAAGAAAGATAAACTCTTCAAACTATTTTATAATCAATGGTGAATGATTGCCTTTCAACTTTGTATTGCCACTTTCTTTGTGACTATGAAAGTACAATATGTAGGTCCATTCACATTGACCATTGCCTCCTAATAAGTTTGTGCATAATTGAACAGAACATGAACATAAAAGCCAACAAAGCTTGCAAAATAAAATTAATATCCTGTTTCCCCCAAAAAAAGACATCCCCTGATAATAAGCCCAATCAGGCTTTTAAGCGCATGGCAATAAGGCCAAGCGCTTATTTCAGGGTTCAAAAAAATATAAAACAGGTTCTTATTTTCGGGGAAACACAGTATGTAAAATAACTTCTATCCAAAAGGAAGATGCTATAACTCATGCTCACATGATGTGAATTTGTATACATTAGAACTAGACAATGCATATTTACATAAATATTTATTATACATTAAGTTATTTCTGATGTGTTGCTTGTGGGCATCCTATTAACCATCAAGCATAGAAAACAGAGTCTATGCTACACTCATACATCACAGTGAAGAATCAACATGATACTTGTATGTAGGCTGCCATGGATTTTTTTAGGAACAAAAAGACTGAATTTGTTTCTGTGGAATTTATGTTGAAATACTCTTACTGTATATCCCTTTGAAGAATTATTTTTGGATTTGGATGCACCTTTTTTTTTTTAAAGAGTTTTAATAAAAGCTTCATAGACCAATTTTAACCATTTTGGGGTCTTACTAAGCACAGGATGGAAGCACCAAAATCCTGAAAGCAGAACTTTTTTTTTTTTTTGCTTTAATTTATATGCCACCCTTCTCCGGAGACTCAGGGCGGCTTACAATGCGTTAAGCAATAGCCTTCATACTTTTGTGTATTTATACAAAGTCAGTTTATTGCCCCCACAATCTGGGTCCTCATTTCACCTACGTTTGAAAGGATGGAAGGCTGAGTCAACCTTGAGCCTGGTGAGATTTGAACTTGCAGTAATTGCAAGCAGCAGATGTTAATCTGTTAATAACAGTGCTTTAGTCCACTGTACTACAGGCTCTTCCTTGAGAGAAGTCCATGTTATAGTAAAATACTGAAGTAGGACTTTGCATGCACACAAAACATTTTATGAAAATTAGTGTAGCCTCTTTTTTTTAGAAATGGGAATTTTTAAATCTTGAATTTCAATCAGTACGTACAATATACATCACTTTTCAAATGTAGACTTGCAAAAGTCTGGAAAATTCAAAAATAGGCCTCACTCAGTGATCTAGTCTTACTAAGAGCCAATATTGGTTAACAAGCAGTAAAGACTGAAGTTGAAGAGAAAGAAACCAGCAGTACTCAGGCCATAAATAATCCCTGTGTAAATGGGAGCAGGGGCTCCCAATTTCAAGGCTGGAAAGTAGAAAGGCCAATCATCCATTGGCTTGAAAGGATGGGAGGGAAATGTTTAGGATTTAAACTCTGCTTAAATCTGCAGCAGGCAGATTGTGCCTATGACTACTTTCCTGTCTACAATAAAGCAGCAGGGAGTCAAACCTTGGCTGGGAAGCCTCTGCTGTTATCTAGTTACTGAATGCAAGGCTGAGTTTCTGGAGGGAGAGAAATTTATTGCCCTGCCTGTGTGAATTCCAAACAAGCCAAATATATGCCTATGAATGGCTTGATTCCCCCCCCCCAGGTGAATCATCACATTTTATACTGCTTCCTATTTTAAAAACATTTGGTTGATTCTCATTTGCACTGCTATGTAACATTATCCTTTGTGTGACATGTCCATACTATTTTTCTGAGTTGAAAAATATTTTCATTTCATTGGACTAAAACTATCTGCTGAAATCTTTAGAAATGAGGATGCACAATCTTGCCTAGCCAATGGCGATGGTCTGGTCAGAAGGTTCTTTGAACATAGATTGAGGGATTCTGAATTCACAGGAGCATGATATGTCTCTGCTATTCATTTTAGCAGACCCAATTTTTCAGGCATCTGTTCAAATCTGGGGTGGGGTTGGCACTCTAGGAATGGTAGAGAGGTGCAATGTTGGCATGAGGTGTCTGAAGCACTTCCTCCAAATCATTAGCAAAATATACACCGTCCCAGTATACACACATAAGAAGATTGTGATGCACATGACTCAGCAAATCCCAGGCTTTTGGATGAATTACAGCTACACTAATCCAAGCAATGTGAATCCATGCAAAATGCTTCATTATTTCCCGTAGGTTTCGTTACGCATGGGACCAAACAAACCACTTTTATAGAAGATTCTTCTTGGGTTTGGCTTCCACAGTATCTTTTGAAGTGTAATTGTTGGAAAACAGCATTCTGGGTGTCCCATTTTGCAATCTCTGCTTATAAAAAATATTTGGACGGATGCAATGTTCCAGGCTTATACAATGTGTGTGGAGTTGGGGAAGGGGGGAGAGGAAAGAGAAATCATCAAAACCTTTGAGATGAGATTAGACTCTGTGAAATCCACTGAAAAGTTTTCTCAAAGTCGAATTATCAGCTGTCACTATGGGAAGCCAGAATGGTGCATTTCCCTACAGATTTCAGAAGAACAAATTATTAAAGCTCCAATGCTAGCAATGCTATTGCTGATTCAGAAATGAGCTAGGATTATAAGCAAGCCACTGGCTGTTATCCACTGTTGCTGTATATTCTGGCATGCACATCTGAGTTCTAGTATTTAGCAAATCCCTGATGCATCAAGTTACAGAAGCTATCTCTGTGATAAAGGGAAAACCCAAGCTTTGGTCAGTGACTGGAATACAGTTGGGGAAGCCGGTCTTTTATATCCCAGCTGCTTGACCCTTGCAAGGTCAGCTATGATTTCAGCTGTAGGGAAGGCATCCAGAGTTCCTCTTACGCAGGGCAATGTACTAAAAACAAGCTGGCTGGGCTCCACTATTCCAAATTTGGCTACTGCTCAGTTGGACAGGAGGACTTGATCTATTTCCCAGTTCAAGTCAAAGGCCTCAATCCTGCAAGGTGCTAATGCCATTTGTTGGCCAGAGCATCAAGCACAAAACTTTCCAAATTATACAGTACAGGTTTGGATGAGGTAATCTGCCTTAGCAGAGAGAAACTGAGGCATAGATGATCAAAAAATTAGATATTGTTATTAAGACTACAATGGGCACAATTTCATCTTTCACTCCCAGGAACAACATTTCTTCTAATACATCTGACATAACATTCTTCTCATGTGTAACAGCTGTCAAAAAAAATTAATATGAATACCATCATGTATACATCTAAGTGGCCTTTGAAGAATAATTAAAACCTTTGGATGAAAAGGTTTTGTATTTAGATACTGTTATGCTACAGGAAGCTATAAAGAGAATGTACAAATCACCACAACAGCTGGAAAATTTGAATGGATAACTACTCAAAGAAACTGGTTCAGCTTTACAAATGGTTCAGCTTTAATGGAAAGTCTACTTATAATTTAGACTATGAAACATCAATGCCACAAAACCGATCCTAGAAATTTGTTCAGAATTCTAAGGTCCCATAAACCACAAGATAATAAAGCAACACTATTTCAACCCATCCAAATCAGAAATGTAGTTGAAATATCAACTGATTCCAGATTTTAGGTTGAGCTCTATAAATCAGTGGGAAATACTCTTCACTTCCTGAAGAGGCGGGTGAAAAGAGATCCCTTCCTATAGGAAGTCAATGTCTCAGGTTTTGCTGAGCATTTAGCATACACTGCCATCATGCTTTCAACCTTCTCTCTGCAACCAAAGCCTCCAGATATACAGAGTAATGTTATTTTTTTTTTTAAAAAAAAAAAAACCACCTTAGCTTTTCAACCATAACTGCATCATTCATGAGGTAATAAGAAAAATGGAAAATTGCACACAATCCATTACAAAAATTACTAAAGATTACAATTACCCATTACAACCAAAAGCGCACTCAAATAGTTTCCTTTGTAAGATTGTGATTCAGACATCAGTACTATCACCTGCATTCAAATTGTGGGAAGCCGGAATATATGTACACGTTTGGAGATTTTCTCCACAAAATAAGCTTTGTAGCATCTCACAACAAGTGCTTTGTATCATCTCCTCTTTACAGTGCAATGGTCCTTTTATAATTATTACATTGGCTCAATATAATTGAACTATAATTATGGCCCATGAAAAACATTCTGTAACTACACAATTAAGAGGAGATTGCCATGCCTGATTTCACTGAACTCTGCTCAACAGTACACATGAACCAGTCTTATAAATTCACACATCAAGCTAATCTAACATACATAATTTGTTGAACAAAATTTAGCAATCTAGTTCACACATAATGCTACATCTAAAGCAGTGGTGGGTTGCTACCGGTTCACCCCAGTTCAGGTGAACCGGTAGCGGTGGCAGCGGCAGGAGGCTCCGCCCATCCTCCCGGATGTCATCAAATATGCTCTGCGCATGCGCAGAAGTGGTATGCGCGTGAGCAAAATGAGCAAACCAGTAGCAAAGGTAAGTGAAACCCACCCCGATCTAAAGTCAAGCAACACATTATTGGCCTTGTTTCTATA
This sequence comes from Pituophis catenifer annectens, assembly GCF_029215685.1. NCBI lineage: Eukaryota > Metazoa > Chordata > Lepidosauria > Squamata > Colubridae > Pituophis > Pituophis catenifer. The sequence goes on along the minus strand of NW_027256882.1, from coordinate 135,106,502 downwards.
ACAGGCTTAAAACATTATGGAAACACCAAAAAGAGTCAAGTGCCTCAATCATCTACCACCACCCATGGGGTTGGATTTCAGTTCAGAACAGCATCATGCAATCACCAATTAAGCTAACTTCACCCAATCAGTTATGTTGTGAGAACACCACAAATCGCCTATGTTGTGTATTTAATCTTCCAAGAGAAGCAGAGGTTGAAAATGTAAGTTTCCTCATTGGTTAACACTAGTTAACCACAATGTCCAAGCCATGCCTCTTTGCTTCCTGCCTGATAAAAGAAGGGTCTGTGATTCTGGACTGAAGAAATGCATATTAGTAACTAGAGGGCAGCAAAGGGTATTAAGTTGAGTTTGCTTATCTCTTGGCTACCATCTAGTGGTCATCTTCTGCAGCCCAAACAAGGTAGTCTTACTAGTAATGATATAAAACCTTGCTAAGACCGTCTCACTGAGAGAGAATATAGAATACAAGTCATTGTCTGGCAACAGTGAGGAGAGACTTCAGTATGACTGTGTGCTGCCAAATTCACCGGTAAGGAGAACCAACTAGGCCGATGGCCAGCTGGATTAACCATACAGTCAGAAGAGATCTAAAGCTTTATGTGATATGTGAATCTAGCCAAGTCTGATGGCTCACAATCAAGTACTAATACTTTATTATATATGTGCCACCTTTCCTTCCCCCCACCCACCCACCAAAGACTAATATGGTACAAACTATGATAAAACAGCTACAAACTAATCATATAGAGCAAGGGGTACCCAATCTCCAGTCCATGGACCAGCACTGGTCCGTAGCATGCCAGAAATCAGGCCCCGCAAACAAGTGAAACCCCATCCATGGGATGCAGGCAGCCCACAAAACCATGTCCCCTCCAGTCCACAGAAAAACCTCTCTCCATGAAACTGATCCCTGGTGCCCAAAAGGTGTGGGTGTGGGGGGGGGGGACACCACTGATATAAAGGAAAGTAATAAAAAAAAAACATGTTAGAAGTATCTGCTGGCATGGCATCCCTAATTTCTTATCAGAAAAAAAATGATGTTTTGCCACCAAAACTGAACAACACACAGGCCAATTACACCATTCTAGGACAGACAACCAATATCTGATGCATTAGCCACAAAGAAAACCCTAGTTAGGGTCCCCATCAACTGGCCAGCAAGAAGTTCCAGGCAGAGTCTTTGCTGGGCTCACTGCTTGAGAATATTTTCAGCTGGCAATGTAAGGGCAGGGCAAACAAGACAAATTCCAGATGTTTGGCAGAAAGTCTCACCAGCCCCAGCCAGTTGTCCCCAGTCATTGGGATTTGTGTCTCGCATTTGCAGGTCAACAGGCTGTCTTCCTTTCCACTAAGGATTGGTTGAATAGTTTTTAGAAGCACACCCTATGTCATACTACAGGGAAATATTCTTCAATATTAATATCTATGTTTTCGTTCCTTTTTATTTATTGAAGAGCAACCCTCCCTGTGTTTTACAAAGATCAGAAGCAGAACAATGCAGGGCACCTTAACATGCAATAAAATGATTGGCAAACTATAGCACTTTTTTTTCAGTGAAGGTAAGAACAGTGAGAACAAGACCACATATATATGTTACTCACTGTCCTCTCTGGGAAAGGCTAGATCAAGATGAAACGTAGCAGGCTTTTTAAAAAAGAAAACCTGCCTTTGAATATTCAATTTTTCCAACAATGGGATCATTGAATGAATTCGTTAGTTAGACTTACCATAGACTCTTGCACAGGGGTGGGTTTCACTTACCTTTGCTACTGGTTCGCTCGTGCGTGCGCCACTTCTGCGCATGCGCAGAGAATATTTGATGATTTCCGGGCAGGTGGGCAGAACCTCCCGCCGCCGCTGCTACCGGTTTGCCCAAACCAGGGCAACCCACCACTGCTTTTTGCACACCATTCTGGTGAATGCTGAAACTAGAGGGGAAACTTAGAATAGGTTCAGAGGCAATGGCGATGAGAGTTAATTTACCTCTTCAGCAGTGTTGCCATGAAACTGAGAGAAGCAGCATTTTATTTCTCTACTACGTGCATTTCTAAAGAGGTCAGCTCGTGATTTGGCTAATCCACTGTGACAGTTGTGGATCACTTTTTTTTTTTTTTTTTTTGCAAGCTGACAATACTAAATGAAAATTTCTCTGTGTTTGTGACGTTAGGTGGACCACTTTCCTTTATTCCTGGGATCTGGAACCTGCCTGGTAATTTTGTTGTGCTCTTGTTATCCAGGTACACCAAAACATAACACTCTAATTGTGAGTTCCAAGCTAACTAGAGCCACGCAGATTGCTCCGATTTTCACCAAATGATGAGGAGTGACATTTAATACTTTACCCATAGTCCCTGGACTGATGGATTACCTAAGTGAGTATCTCCCTAACCAGAAAATCTGGCATTATTTACTTAAGCAGGAAAAAGAGAAGGGCTGTTATCAAATACCAACATAGATATTTAGCCTTCTGTTATGGGAATGGTATCCTTTCTGGTGGCAACAGCAGAAGCCTTTGGAAAGGGTAAGGACACACTGACTCAACTATGCAATCAAGTCTGTGTAAACTATAATCCCCTGGAGGTCAGCCACTTTCATGATAAGTGGACATAGTGAGATGAGAATTCCTATAGCTGCCCATTGTAGTTCTGTTCCATGTTCTGGTGGCAGGAAAAGCTTCCATTTGAATGGAGGGAAGTCATTGACTGTGTTCTCTTCAAATCCATGGTCCTATATAGAAGATAAAATGGACTGTATACTCAACGAAGTCCTACACTTGGATGTTGCTCTAATTAGTAACTGACCATCTATGCCGATACATGCATGTATTTAATTTTCAACATGAAGTCAGTTAGCACTAACCTCACCTTGCCAAACATCTAGTGGAGGGACACTAGACCCACCTGATTCAAACCCAGAGACAGACTTCCAGCAGATCTACTGTCATCAGAAATGTCCTCTGGGATTGTACCTGCCTTTGTTTGCAGGGCTCTTAAATCTTGAACATTCTCTGATGAGCTGGCTGACCACTTTGTGGTTCAGAATTTTCTTCAGTTTTGAGATGGTAAAAAAGGATGAAAAGAGGGTAGGTCTCTCACAGGTAGACTCTCTGATACCTATTTCTAGTAGCTGATTGATAGTTTGAATCATTCTTGTTTTTCTTTTTTCTTGAAGATCAGTAATGGCATAAAGTTGTCTCTAGTTGTTGTTTTGTTGTTGCTTTTTTGCAGCACCCCAAGGCTTAGCTGAACCTCACAATCTCTGTACCCATCTGTTAAAGAACTGGATTCCTATCTTGAGTGGTGAGGTGACAAGGCGGAATTCAATAAGTTTGCTGGAGAAGCATCCTTGAAGACAATGCACAGTTGATTTCTCCAGAGTTCTGAGTTTGACAGATAATCCCCCACCAGCTGCTTCATACTGATGCTTTTCAGTTTATCTGTCTGAGGTATTCGGCTGGAGGACACCAGGATCACATTTTCCCAGATGCTGCAACCTTTCCTACTGAAATAGCAGCTACAAAGTTATGGGGAGAAGCATTTGACTGTTCATTGGTAGATCTGCTGCATCTTCTTCCTTTCCCTCTTTTTTGTAGTTTCCAGAGACTGGAGCCAATAGGATGTCACTGCTTTCCACATGAAGACACAGCCAAATACCAAAGAAAGTTTCCTCCAAGGTCTTCTTTCAAGGAACAGGAATAAAGTTCTTTTTGTCTCTGGCTCCCCATTAGAAAGACCCTCTCTTTGCCTTGTCAACCTTATCAGTCCAGTGACCAAGAACTTATTTGTTTTCTTTCATTAATGTTATTATTTAGTTATTTATCTGTATTATTTTTTACAAGTAACTCAAGGCAGCAAACACACACAATATTCCTTCTTTTTCCTATTTCCCCCATAACAACCACCCTGTAAAGTGAGTTGGGCTGAGAGAAAGTGACTGGTCCAAAATCATTCTGCCTACTGTCATGGCTAAGGCGGGACTAGAACTCAGTGTCTCCTGGTTTCTAGCCTGTAGCCTTAAAAACTAGACCAAACTATGGATGGATGGATGGATGGATGGATGGATGGACGGACGGAGAGAGAGAGAGAGAGAGAGAGAGAGAGAGAGAGAGAGAGAGAGAGAGAGAGAGAGAGAGAATGAGAATAGCATACAAATAAAAAAATTTTCCTCATGGAGTGTAGGAGATGATCTTGGTGCTTGACAATGGAGGATCTGTATTTTGATTCCAGAGCAAGCCAAAATATAATGGAGCGATGTCCTCTCAGCTGTGATAGGAAGAATATTTCACCTTCTGGATCTTTTAAAAATAGAGAAGAGCCAACACAAGAATAAGGTAGCCCATAGATATAGAATCTTCAGGCATCCAGATGTTGTCAGACTGCTTCTGTCAGCCCCAATCAGTAAAGTCTGTAGTCAGGGATGATTGGAGCTATTCACAAGAACATCTGGAGGGCTGCTAATTCCTTGCTCGAGTTATGCAATATTCTCTATAAGACGCTTCTTCCAGACCTCCTGAAGATGAGTTTCATGGAAAAGTTAAGATAATACTATATGCCAGTAGTGGTTTTCACTTACCTTCGCTACCGGTTCGGGACTGTGAGCGTGTGCGTGCATTTGCTTCGCTCACGCATGGCACTTCTGCATATGTGCAGAACCTTCTGCGCATGTGCAGAGCATCCGTGATGACATCTGGGCGGGTGGGTGGAGCCTCCCACTGCTGAACCGGGGCGAACCGGTAGAAACCCGCAACTGCTATATGCCACTATTAACATCAAAGGGCAAAGAAGGGAGGAATTTTGAGGAGTAAAGGTAAATGTATAAGCAAACACTCGATTAAACTGTAACACAATGCAACATCAGAAAACCTGATGGCAATACATTGTCCTACATTCAGGACAATTTTTGAGCTATATATATGATTAGGCTACATGCAAGTGTTTAATGGGATCTGGCCTCTCCATTCAACTTACATAGCCCGAATTAAGTTGAAGGGGAAACTGCAGATAACAGGAATTCGGGCTGCCTTTAATCTGCCAGCCAGAGAATCTGGCACATTAGGAAATCCAAGTCACAATCCAAAGGAAATATTCTTTGATTTATCACCATACCATGCAACATTTTCAGGAACGTCAGGGAAATTATTATGCTAATTTGCATTCTGAAGGCTCTATTTGGATGACAGAATTTGGGATTGGTACAATTAAGTACCAATTCAAATATTTGCTGAATCACATAGAATTGACCCAGATATGGCTCAGATGTAGCCCCAGAGTTCTTCTGGTTGGAACCCAAAACTGCAACTGTATATACATGAGTGAGAGAGAGGGAAGGATGCCTTCATCTTCCGTCGAATGTTAAGGAGAAAAATAAATAGCTCCTAACTTTGAAGAAGCTGTATGGGAAAATTTCTCCATCTTTAGTCCTTATGTAGATGATCACAACTTGCTCCAGCCAAGTGTCATTTATTTCCAAGACTTGCTCAGGGACACAAAAAGGAAGCCAGGGGCACAGGACCAGGGCTGGCAGAACACCCAGAGCCCCAAGAAAATGGCAAACTTTATCATTTATATTAGCATATGACAAAAGCCCACACGGGTAAGGAAGGACTGCCAAACTGGGGGACTGTGTTTCCGCAATCTGTCCTTGACTGACAAATAAAAGCTGGCAAATCAATTGAATTAATAAAGGGCAAGGGGGAACCGATGAAGGTAAATAGGAAGGAAGCAGATGGCATCCCACAAGGGCTCAACTTCTGAACTTTGCATAATAGTTATCTTCTATTTGTGTCAATGAGCCCATCCTCTGAAATGGTCCACAGTTGGCAAGATTGGGGATTTTCAAGAGAACACCTACATTCTTTAGATTATTTGTGGTCAGATTTCTTTCATGATTGCAAACATTTTGCCCAATATCTTTTATGATATTTGAAGGAATCGCACCCTGCTTTATATTCACATCTGATCCAGAGGTGAAATCCAACAGGTTCTGACAGGTTCTGGAGAACCGGTAGCGGAAATTTGAGTAGTTCGGAGAACTGGCAAATACCACCTCTGGCTGGCCCCAGAGTGGGGTGGGAATGGAAATTTTGCAATATCCTTCCTCCAGGAGTGGGGAGGGAACGGGGATTTTGCAGTATCCTTTCCCTGCCATGCCCACCAAGCCACGCCCACAGAACTGGTAGTATAAAAATTTGAATTTCACAACTGCTCTGATCATACAGTACAGTTGGGTAGGATTATAAAATATCTTTTGCTTCAGTACAGCTGGCTGGGGAATTCTGGGAGTTGAAGTCCAAAAGTCTTAAACTTGCCAAGGTTGGACACCCCTGCTTTAAATAACTATTCCCAAAGGACAAAACAGCATAAGCCAAGGTTTCCACTATCTACTGTTTTATGATTTTATTTATTAAATTTTTATATCGCCCTGTAAGGCGACTCTATAATGCTGATGTCTTTGTCTCTTCTCAACAACTGTGGATCTGAGGGCGTTTCAATCACAAATCACCTGAAATCTAGCCCACCTCCCCTTCTTAGAATTGCCAAATAGACTGGAAAACTGAAGCTAACCTGACTGCATCCAAATTAGGACTTGATTCATTCATTCACACGAACTTTCAATATTGGTATGCAGCAAGATACTTTTTAAAACAAGTAAACTAATGAGGTGGCAGGGAAAGCCATAAACAAGCAAACATCCAAGCTCCCAGCAGCAAACACTAATTAAAATGAAAAGGAGTCATATACTTCCAAAAGGAAGGGGGATGCCAACTGATTTAATGGCATTTATTTAAATTTCTTCTGCAAGCTCTGATCAATACTCCAAGAAGAAAAAGAACAGTCCCCTTGCTCTTCACAAGGCAAAGCATGCATTATACTTTTTAATTTTCTTTGCTGTTGCTGCAAACAACTTCTGCTTCCCCACATCTTCTGCTCAGCATGGCCCCGTGATTCCCCTACTCTTTACTTTGTCTCTGGCTTGCCAGCCTGTGATTAGTAACTGCCTTGCTTTGAACCAATGCCTGCAGGTGCCCAGTGGGAGCCTTTTTAAATAACGTGCATTCCCCGAAGACAGAAAGGCTATTGGTTTTGCCTTGTTGATTTGTTTTTAGGGTCACATTACTTAAAAAAGCATTATCCTGACCTGAGCAATCTGGTGATGGGCTTCAAGAAGAAAGAGCATTGTGTGATTTAGCAAACCAAGTCAATTTACAAATGTCACCCGGGTTTACAGCCTAATCCTAAATAAGTGAACCTGGATGTCAGTCCTGTTTGTAAGTCCAGCATAGCTTACTTTTGAATAAACACGCTTATGGATTATAAGTGGGAAGACAACTAAAATCAGACATCCTTCTAGATGTAATAATCACACTACCTAATGTGACTGGCTTTATCGGTCACATCATTCCCTTAGTATCAGCTTTGCTTTCTATTTCCCTTTATGTCAAAATTTCACATGCCGGCTTACAACATAGAAAACTGATGGCAGAAAGAGCTAGTTGTCCATTGAGTCTGCCCTTTAAGTTTGTTTGTTTGTTTGTTTGTTTGTTTGTTTTTTAATTTATTTATGTATTATTTTTAAATTTTATTTATTTTTATTTTTTTAAATTTTGACATGTGTTTATCCCAAACATGTTTAAACTCAGTTACTGATGATTGACCCACCACCTGTACTGGAAGTTGGTTCTAAGCTTCCCCTGCTCTTTCTGTGAAATAATACTTTCTAAGCCAAAGGTATTTTTCAAGAGGCAACTGGACTTTTTTTTGTTAAACTTTCTTGTTTTTCTTTGAAGATGAAAGTCCAGTTGAACAAGAAAGCCCATTTGCCCCTTGAAAAAGCAACTTTGGGGCAACCATGACCTGGATGACTGAGAATCTCCATAGACAATATTTTCTAACATTACTTTTGAACTTCCTTCCTGTCAGTTTGAGATTACGCCCCCCACGCTCTTGATTTTGGCTTAATATGAAAATACTGCCTTCTAGAACCTTAGTCACATCCTTAATATATTTAAATATTTCAGTCATGTCCTCCCTTTCCCTTCTGTCCTCCAGGCTGTACATATTTAGTTCTTCCAATCTCTCTTGATATGTTTTGTCCCTCAGACCTTGCACTATTTTTGTTGCCCATCCTTGGACTCGTTCAATCTTATCAGTATCTTTTTTAAAAGTGACATCTCCAGAATTGGATACAATATTCCATATAGATCTGATTAAGCCCTATATAGCGGGATTAGGACTTCCTTTTTCTTGCTGGTGATCCCTCTAGTGATGCATCCCAGAATTTTGTTTGCCACATATGTGATATTTTTCATGCTTTGATGTACTGAATTACATAGGAAACCATGATGGCAGTTATTATTCCTATTTTACAGAGACATTTAACAAAGTACACTGATGATACTGCAAAGCATGTATAACTCTACAGCTCAATTAGTCTAATTCATACATTAGAATTTTCAAGACCAAACATTTCAATCATCTATTTAACTTCCATTTAGCAACACCCTGGAAACAAACTGTGTTGCTGAATTTTTGTTGAAAAATGGTAACATAAAGGATGTAGCATATACATGAATCATAAAGAATTAAATAATAATAATTTTGTTTTTAGGATCATAACAACTGTTCAACTTACAGGCCGAAAAAAATGAAGAAAGATAAAAATATTAACAAAGTGAAAAAGTGAAAAAATAAATAAATCCAGGAATATTAATGGGATACATAAAGATTTTTTTGTTCAATGAAAGCATATGAAAATGTAGGGATTCAAATATAGTGTTTTTTTAAAAAATGACAAAAGACCACTCTGAGAGCATAGACTAATTACAGTGCCCAGTAATAAAACTGCCACCACCCCAAGCTGTAAAGCTGATTATGATCAACAAGAGATGAATGCTGAAAAATATATTTCTTTGCCTATTAACTTCTGAGAAGAGTTGTTTGGATCAATTTCCGAGACAATGAGACTGTTGATGAGGTTAGCCCAAAATATATGTTTTTAAAAACAATATGTTAGAACTTTCCAAAGTTGCAAAAGTATATTTGGGAATTGTTTTAACATTGGGGTTTGGGGTTACAAACAAAAAAACATAACCCTCCCCAAAATCTGCCCCCCAATATCTCAAGCACATGAGCCCTCAGTCCTTGACTCACCATCACACATCACATTCAAATGAAATCAGCCAGGCTTGCTCACTCTTTATTAAAGGGGTGGTCTTACAACTTGGCGGAGTGAGGTTGTAACCTCAGGCAAATTGATTTGGGGCAGCGTTAAAAGTCAGCAAGTTGTTAACTTCTTTGCTTGTTATTACTATAGTTTTAGAACTAGGATGAGAGAAAGCTGCTCCTGGGTTTTCTGTCTAAAATGTCACGTTCAGTTGAACTGTCCTAGATACCATATACTGTTCATTGAAAACGTAAAGGGCATTGGTGGAAAAAATATACTTTGGATAGATTCACCTCAATACTGCTTTATAGATGTGCACCTAGAGCTGCTACTTCAGAAATTCTGTAAATTCAGAAATTCTGTACAAGAGTGAAGATTAGAGCAGCTGCCTGTTATTAAGAAGCCCAAATTGCAAGAGAATTTTGGGATTTTTCCTCAAGTTAGGATTTATTTCGGATCAGAGTAAAATTGTTACAGGCAGACATGCTTCATAAAACATGCCTCACTTTTCCTCCACAGAAAACTGACCCCAGTTAAAACACAAAATGCAGAACCCAGATAAAACAGGTAAACCTGATGTTTGGAATGGCCATACTGGAACTTGCGCAAAGACCTGTTTTAATTTTTTTAAAAAATAATATCTTTCTGTAGGTCCACCTCCAGATTGATTGGATTTGAACAATTCATGCAATGGGAGATGGACTAACAAAGTTTTGTGATCCATAATTTCATTTTCTGCTACCAATATGGGAGTATGCACAGTATGGAATACTTTATATGCTCCTACTGTCCCTTAAAGTATTTGCATACAGTACAACAAATAAAACACATCTGGAACAAAGATTCTTCCCAACCTGATCAAAGTAATGAAGTTCCTAAAGAAAAGATATGAAATTCAACTTCCGATTATAACCATTGATCTGAAGATTAATTTCATCTTAATTGTATTTCCCTTGTTGTGATTGATCAATCCTGAAGAATCAGGTTTCTGCACATGATCAGAGTGAATCTCTCTTGTTTAAATATGATGTTCCATACATTTGAGAAAACACCAGCACATTTGGCTCAAATAAAGGTTCACATCAGATATCCTATTTAATAGAATGGTTCTTATTTATCTCTGTGATTAATTAGTTAAATCACCTGAAGATCAAAAGAGTGCTACTGTCTATTTTCTAGTCTTCCAGTGTTAAATTCATAATCGGGGAGTGGACTTACCATTGTCCGCCTTGTCTACGTACATCATAAATTTATCCCATGTCCAAACTTACGTAACTCTCTTTGATACATCTGGTGTGTGACACAATATGGATTAGCTGTTAATGTGCAATAAACCTGAATTCAACTGCCTCTCTTAAAAGTTTCTAAGCGAGGAACCAGACTACCATCAGCTGTCTTACAACTAAAGCCTTCAAGAGTCTTTCAAATAAATCATACTCATTAAAATATTTCAAAAAGATTTTAAATTTTAAATTGTGGCTAGATTTTGGTGTATCTGAATTTCTCTTGCTGGGCAAAATGGCGGAGTTGTCCTGTAGGATTATTTTCTCTATGGTATTCATATGACTAGACTGTTTATAAATAAAAAGAGAAGAAAAGAAAAAGGAGAGAGGAAACCCTAGGAAGACAGACAGACCCTGCTGGTTCTTAGGCCACAACAGACTGAGAAAGCTACAGTATAGTACCACCAGCCTCTTATTTTTTTGTGAATTAATATTAATTCTACTAATTTATTATTATGTATTTGAACTACACAAACTATGGACATGCTCAAGCCAAGCTCCTACCAAATAAATGGGAACTCTAGTATAGCTTTCCTGTTAATCTCAGTTGGATTTATGTAGGAAGAAAATGAAGCTATAATAGGAAAATGTCTTTCTTCCCATCTAATTGGTTTCCTCCTCCTCCTCCTCTCTTGTAATAACAGATGTAACACTACATTTCAAACAGCTTTCCGCCTTTCAGAGCTTCCATGTCTCTTGTGTTCTTAAATTGTAATCATATCTTATAATATATAGCATGCCTGTGAAAAGAGCCACTGCTAGGAACAGCTTTGTGTACATATCTGCCAGAAAGACTTTCTTTTTTGTCATGCAAATGCTGTAATTACATTTTGAAACAGAAGAGCATTCCCCCTTGACGCTGCAGTGGAAGAGACCTTTCTGTAAACTCCTTTATGTATTCCAGGTCCCCCTCCTTTTCTCTCCTACTTTTTAGCTCCACTCAGGCTGCATTGTTGGGAGAAAGAAAGATGGAAAGATTTTGTGTATGGTTTGCCTACCTCTAGCTACAGCTTAAGTTTAAAAAAGGGGAAAAAATGTCTGGAGAACACTAACTTTAATACATTTCAGACCCGGGCAGAGAGTGGATGGGGGCAATAATGGGCAGGTATAAATAAATTGATGCATTGCTCTTTTCTATGCCAAAGGCTTTCCTGAGCTGGGCTTAACCGGGGCTGCTTTGGAGAATTGTAACATTATCTGAACCAGAATCCACACAGCCAAACAAAATCATTTGTAAAGGAAGGGGAGGAACTTTTTAGAACTGGCACGACTCCCACCATCATTAAACCCATCTTGTTGAAGAGATGAATCCGGTGCAGTGACTGAATCATTGCAGGATTGTTCACCTTTTCTCTCTTCTCCACCTCGACCAGAGGCTGAGAAAGGAAAGAAAAAAAAAAAGGAGGGGGGAGGGAGAAAGAGGAGGCGATGCCAGAGGGAATCCAGCAAATCCGCCTCGGAGGGAGAGCGCACCAGAGACCTGCTCTTGTTTTCTTCCCGCATTTCTTCTTTCCACACACCGAGAGAAAAGAGTTACATATTGTTTCCATTTTCTAGTATTTTTTTTTTCTGGAATTTTATGTTATGACTTCAACCCTAGAGAGAAATCCCTGCCTAGTTAGAGCAGGAAACATTGAGAAACCCCTTCCACAGATTTTTTGGAAGAACTTCCAAGGAACGAATTGGAGACAGGCGTCCGGGAGAGACACAGCGGCGGAGATCTTGCCACTGATGCAAGACACACAGGCGTGTGCAAGCAAATAAGAGCGCGCGCGCACACACACACAAGTCTGCGAGAAAACAGGGCTTTTCTCAAAGTTTGGCCATTGCAAGAAGGGCGCCTTGCGGTCCCCAGGCTGCCCAACCTTCCCTGGATGGAGTCCCGGGGACCAGCACAAAACCTACCTGGGTTGTCCCGGTATTTTTCTCGCGTGAATCCCCTAATAACACAGAGAGAGATGCACCCACCAGGAGAACCTTGGGGGGGGGGGGGTTGCTGGTGCGAACCACCTTTTCCGCGGAGGCCCAGTTTCGAGGGAGGACGGGACCAGGAAGAACTTCGCTGACTTACCTTAGCGGTACCACATATCTCGGGAGAAGGTGCCCCTTGGCAGCACCAGCCCGCACCCCTGTCAGGCCGGCTGCTTTGCTTGGGAAAAGGATATGGGTTGCACACCATCTTCAGGCACCAGCTCCTCGGACGACTGTGCTGGCTCAGGTAGAAGAAGACGGTCGGGGCAAGGGCGGGATAAGGGAGCGCTTCCCCGTCCGAGTCCCCACTGCCTGGATCTTTCTCTTTGTCCCCGGAACCCGAGCGACCTCCATCTCCGGAGAGATCGTTAAGGCGGACGAAGGTTTTGGACTGGGGGTCCTCCTCGGGATCCTGCTCCTCGGCTCCTCTCGGAACATCCTCGTCCATCCTCCGGCCAGCAGACCCCGCTCCGAGCAAGTGGCAGAAGGAAAGATGCTGAGGGAAGCGGGAGCGCTGTCAGGCGTCAAACCCCGCTGGCCATGGGCGGAGCAGGGGTACCGGGGAAAAAGAAACGGGCTTCAAAACCGGGCGGGCGTCGTCCGCTCCCAGCCGGGCAGCTGCCTCGGGTCCTCTCGCCCCATTGGGATCCAGGCGGAGCCGGCTGGGTGCTTCTCCTCACTTTGCCGTCTTTTTTTTTTTTCCCTCCCAGATCCCGAACCAGCCGGGAAGGGCGAATCCGAGGAAGAGGAGGAGGAGGAGGCAGTAGTGCGGTCGTCTGGGTGCCCCTGATGAGCAAAGCAATCAGAAATTTGACGGTCTCGATCAGCTGCAGCGCCAGCAAGGAGAAGGTCCTCGCTTTTGGGTTGGGGGCGGCGGGGAAAGGGGCGAAGGGGGGGTAAGCGCTGCCCTTTTCAAGTCCGACAGGGTTTCGACGAGGCTCCGTTGCCTCCTGGCTTCAGCCTCATTCTTCAGCGTCCTGCCAGGGTCTGGGGAGAGGAAGCGGAGAAAACGAGGTTCTCGGCGGCTCCCCCGGGGGTTGGGCTCCTCCCGGCCAAGGGAATTACCGGAGGCGCGGTAGGGTAGAGAGAAAAGACGAAGCCAGCGGAACCGAAGCTGCAGAACCGACGCTATGCTGCCGCCTCCTCGCCGCCACCTCGGTCGGCCGGGAGACCCGAGCGGAAAGCTCAGCGCACCTCACAGCTGGATCCCTCACTCCAACTTCAAGCCGGAGCTCCACCTCGGAGCTGCGCCGCCCGCCAATCGGCGGCCGCCTTTGAGCCTGGCGGCTCCGCCCCTTCGGCCGCGGGAGGACAAGGGCGAGGAGAACCACCGCTGGAATCCGCCACAGTTCCTAGAGTCCCCGCTGCCTCCAGCCCAGATGGGGCCGTGAAGAGCCAATGGGGCAAGAGTGGGGGGGGGGAAGAGAAGGCCGACCCAACCCTACCCCCCCCACCCCACCCCAGCGTGAGCGGGTCGGCCTTTTAAAATGAAAGGGGGACGGGTCCCGCCGCTTGAAGCGCTCGCCGCCGCTTGCCAAGTTCACTCGTGGAGGGACTTTGATGCGCTTTGATGTCGCGCCTCGGGACGGCTTTTCCCGTCCCACGTACGGAGCGGGGGCGTGAGGCGGGAGAAGAGGGTCACGCAGCCCTCTTCAAACACGAAGCAAACCAGGACAGCCGCGCTTCCAAGGCGGATTTTTTTTTTTTTTTTTTTTTTTCTGAGAGGAGGCAAGGAAGATCCGGGCAAGCCTGAAGGCGCCCAAACGCCGGCTTGAGGAAGGCGAAAGAAGCCGGCGGAAGGAAGGAAGAACGGACCGGAGCCCTGTCCAAGGGAGCGCGATTCGAAGAAGAGTTGCGCGCCTCCCCCCTTCCCCCCCCCCGCGGTTCTCCGTCCCTCACAGACTAATCCAAGATCTGACAAGAAGAGAGAGAGAAACCCCGCCCGCCTGTCCAAAGCGGGCCTAAAGAAAGATATCCTGGCTAGCAATTGGGAGCCATCGTCCTCTCTCGTCTCGTGCTTTGGACCGGGATTCGTTCCCGATTTGAGGAATGGGTGCGGGATTCGGGATTCCCCCTCCCCACCCCCACCCCTTGGCTCTTTCGGGCTAAGGAGAAGCAGCCAAGTCCTCCTCTGGAGTAGGCGATCCTTTCGGAAGCCATGGGGTCGCGACCCGTTATGCCCTGAGGGAAAATGATTTCCTCCTGGCTGGACGCGCTTAGCCCCTAGTGCTATTTAGGCGGAGAGCCGCCGGTTGTCCCGGCGGCGGTCAAAGAAACGGAACCAGCGACGCCTGGTAACTGGGGCTCCCGGTGATGCAATAGGCAGCGTTGGGGGAAAAAAAAAAACCACCTGCTTAGCTCGGTGGAGGGAACAGAAACGGTTGAAGAAGCAGCTCCAGGATTCCCCTCTCTACACCACATTTCTCCTTTCTGCAGCGGGAGCCTTATCCAGTAAAGATAACAGCAGGATCAAGGCAGCAGGGAAAAGATAATTCAGCAGAACCACCATAAAAGCACCGTTATGAATCTGAAGCTGTCAGGGGGAAACTGAAGCATGCAAAATAACTTTACCTAATGATAACGGGCGTACAATAAAATTCTGGGTAAATCTGAGTTTGAATGTGTTCTTTTCAGTCTAGTAGTGCATACGATGCCTGGCTCCTGGCTCCAGCCTTCAATCCTTCTCTTTCTTAGAGGCATACAAGTTGATAATTCACACTATTTACTGCACACCCAAGGATTCTGGGGCTAGTCAGTTCAGCTGCAAACAATTTTAGGTAAGAAAAATCAGCTGAGACTATATATACCTCAAAGCCAGTAATTTGTTCCTTGTTGTGCTCAAGGGAGTACATTGCACATCAACTTTTTCCTTGTTCAATCGTGTCTGATTCTCAAGAGACTGCCTGGACAAGTCCCTGCAATTTTATACAATACATGCAAAATGGCAGGCAGCCATCTGCACGATCTCATTGGTCAGAGTAGTGTCCAGTGTTGATTATTTCTTCCCCTTGTCTATTTTGTCACAATTGTCGGAAGCAAGAGTTATATACATGTATATCATTCAAAGAGATCAGCAAAGAACTTGGATACCTGTTATTTTGCTTAAAGTTGCCCAGTCCATGTTGCAAACATCCCAATTACCAGTAGGCAATAGGCCACAGTTAAAGTATCAACTTTTGCATCTCTTTGTGCTGTTTCATGGGTTTGCGGATTTGTGCAGCTAGTTCTGGTGCTTCTAATTTTACTAGTATACTTCCTGCAATTGTGAAGGTGCGGGAGGACTGGCAATCCAGGATATGATAGGTTACATGTGGCAGTTCATTGCCCACATAAAGGTCATTGCAAATTTTTTGACAACCTAAAGTGATAAGTGATTATTCTTGGTATGGAAGGGAAAGCTACATCCCAGACATTTCGAGCTAGTTTAGCTTGACAGGTGATGATGCTATGGGCCAAGCTTAGTGTCACTAAGAATTTACACCCTTCTTTTTTAGTGTTTTCAACTTCCATGTTTTAGTTAGCAGTTGATAGCAAGCTAAAGAGTAAGCTTGACATTATTAAAACAGGTTTGGATTCTCCTCAACAAGAATCTCAACCAGATTCTATGCTGATGGGGGGGGTTTTTTTTTTCTATTAATGCTACACAGGATGACCACAAAAGGAGGGTTACCTACAATCCAGAACAGTGAAGTAATACTTATATATTACTGGACATCCTCTTCATATATAGCTATGGGGATGGCTAGTTGTCTCCAATATAACAAAGAGATATTTTCAGTGGAGCTGGATTCCTGGTGACTATAATTTTATTGGCAAAGTTAGGGGATTGGCTTGCTGTTCCAATTCCAAAACCCTCCAGATTTTTTTTTCTCCCCCAAATTCCCACTCTAGCCTACAGCCTCTAAGTTCTAGTTGGTCCTCCATCCAAATATTAACCAGGGATAATCCTGTATGGTTTATAACATCTATCACAATCAGCCAGGTGCTGCCCTCTACTGAGGTTGAACTTATAGTATTTCATCTATGACACTGGGATCTTGAAGGAAAGCTATGGCGGAAAAAAATGTAAATATAAGATGTATTAGTTAAGTAGAGGTACATCGTAACTGGTGAGAAAAAAGCATAGCAAAGGTTGAGAGAACTAAAGTCTTGTTGCTAGTTTTGATTCAGCAATGCTCTTTTCCCTTATTTTGTTGCTTTTAGTCTAAAGTGTCATTCTCTGGCTAAAAAAAGGACTGTTTGGGAGGGGGAAAAACCCCAAAGAGATTAGCAGAAAGGGGGAGATTCTCTGAAAAGGAATAGAATAGCAAGAAAAAAAGAGAGATTTAAAGGCTCAGGACAAGAGAATTGCTTTAAAAAAATATATCCAATCTGGGGAGATCAGAATCAAGTCCAAAATAATAAGCAGGTCATCCAGCTAGTTGTTTGTTCTTTCTGAATAGACAGGCAAAACTATTCTGTCCCAGCCTTAGCAGAACCAAGAAAAAGGCTCCTTGTCCCGAAAAACCCCTCTTTATTTAGCTACTGTGAATTCATGGCATTCACACACAAAACAGTCCAGGCAATAATCCTTCCAAGGGTTAATTGCTATAACCTTATCAGTCCTTGGATAATTGCCAGGCCAAGAGCTTCCAGTCACAAAGCTCTAAATTAATTCCTGGCAATCAGTCTATGAGGCACGAACCACGATAAGCAAACCTTCCGAAAGAAATACGAACTGTTGTCTCCTGCAACCACCACTCCTCTTTTGCTTCTCTTTATTCCCCAGCCAGGGAGCGGCCATTCAGCATCCATGTGTGCCTTTCTTCCTGAGTCTGCTCTTGTTCCTCAGTTGTTCTCCTCTTCTGACAGCTCTGCATATATGTGCATCTGGAACAGGCTCCAGCTGTTCTTCTTCCCCACTTATCTCCTACTCCAAAGGCAGCTGGGAAATGTTGGATGGCCCTGGCTCTATCTCTGCTTCCGACGCAGAGCATCCATCAGAGCCTTCCCCAGACTCCAGGACTGGCCCAAGTTCCTCCCCAACCTCCTCATTGTCCAAGTCTGCTGCCAGCTCTGCCGGCAGCTGGTGGGCCACAACAAAGAAAAGGAACAGTAAAGGGTGAAAAGATAGTATAATCTATTCAGTCAAGTGAAGTTGCAGAAAGCTGCCTCATCTGCTTATTGAAAGAAGCTTTTCATTGGTTGGTTGGAAGTTCTGAGACCCAGTTTGGTGTGGTAGTTAAGCTGTGGGTTTAGAAACTGAGATTGTGAGTTCTAGCCTCCAATTAATCATAAAAGCTGGTTAGATGACTTTGGGTTAGTCACTCTCAATCAGCTAACCCACCTCCAAGGGTTATGGGGGGCAGAAAATGGGGGGCAGAAAAATAATGTATGCCACCTTGGACTGTGTGTACAAAATTGTTCTGTCCCCGTCTCACACACGCACACAAACAGATAGTCAGGGGTTAAATAAAACTGGCAGACAACAAATTCTTTCGATAAGAGGATTGGCAGCAACCCAGTAGCTGCTTGCCAAGAACTTTACTCAGAGGGAGGGGTTGTTCCTCCAACAGATAAACCCAAACAAGATACACACAGTTCAAGAATTGTCAAGTCCAGTCCATATTAAATCCAAGGCAGATAACGTTGTTTCAAAGATACAATGTGACTCGCTAGTAGTTTGTTTTGTCCGTCACAGAGTCTGAATGGCCACCTCACCCCCTTTTATCCCATGTGGGGTGTGGTCCAGTGACTAAGTTTAATCTCTGGCACACCTCCTTTTCTGCTGCGTGCGCCTGTCTCTCCGACGCTGGCGTGGATCCAACCAAGACTAATCTCCGTCACTGTCCGACTGCGAGGAGATACCTGGCTCCTGGCCAATCTCTTCTCCTTCGGGAGACACCTGAGGCATTGCCAGAGAGGAGGATCCTGGAGAGGGAGGCCTGGCCAACTCCTCTCCTTCATGTTCGGAGCCTTCTCCCTCCGATAAGTCGGCCTCGGGGGTCGGAGTCACAACAAAAATAAAGGCAGGATGTGAATATAATAATGCAAGTTTGTATTTTCAAAAACTCGCAGCCTTTTAATTTAAACAGGGAAACTGGCAGACAAAGCACCAGCTTCATTTCATTTCCAAAATTCCCTCTTGTCCCCCAAGGCTCCCATTATAGACGTGTGCCTTCCTGCATAAAAGAGGACAAAAATAAGCAGGGGGACTGGGAAGTAGCCTGGGGGACAGAAGACAAAGGAAGGAGAGGCAACATGAAGTAAGCAATCCATTTGGCAGTTTTGTAACTAGTTATGTCTCACAAGGAGGTCTCTTTATGAATGGACAGGCCCACCCACCCTTCCAATGGCAATCCTTCTTTGGAGAATGTGAAGAACATTTGTGTACTTAATTTCAAATGGGCCCTCTAGGACCAGAGGTTGGGGACTCCTGGAATGTTACAGTGATTTAGATCCGCTCACATTCCTGCTTGTTCTCACTGCTGTGGTTTCCATAGGTCACATATGGGATCTGTTTTGCTCTTGCATAAATATTTATGACAAAATAACATCAAAAGGTAGAAAATGTATGCATGTTATGTGAAATATGATCAATACTAATAGTGGTTAAAAAAATCACTGCTTCACTGCTCCATGCTTTTTGGAAAAATACACATATTACATCTTTTGCAATGCACTCTATTAGGGATACATTTAGAATGTAGACATTTTTGAAAGGGGGCGATATTTACATCAGGAAAAACACATTGCAACTTCAGAAGAAACTATATCCAGACAAAATATTGTGTGGAATAAATGAGTAAGGAAGTTTTTAAAAATGCATGTTGTATTAAACCAGGGAATACAATCGGACAAATGCTTTTCAATTTTAATTTCATCACGGGGGGGGGGGGGTGTTTCATTGTTTTAAAAAGAAATACTCATATGTCTTTCTAAGTTCACTTTCTTTAGAAAATTGCATGGAAGGGAAATGAAAAGGCAATATTTTTCATTATAGAATGAAGAGGAAGGGAAACAAAAATAGAGTTATTCTAAAGTGATGGAAAATAAAAATGAACTTTGAGAGGGGTGGCTGGGATTGATAGATGTTGGTCAACAGTGTGCTAACTTTTTTTATTTTTAACACTCATTCACACAACTATTGATGGTATAAATGTGTTGTCTTTTTGGTTCGCCAAGACTCTTTTGCTACTGCATTTGCAAATTAACAGACTGCTTGTTGATTTTACACCAGTAACTACAAGGGTTTTCTGGAAATGAGCACACAGACACAATGATTTGCTCAGGCCATTCTATGCAAAATCTTGAGTTCCTGAGTTAAAAGCAGGAGCTGTTTCTGACTGAGAAAGTAGAGACTTGTTGTAAGGAGCACTAGGTTTTAGAAAACACCTTTCTAGGCAGGAAAAAAACCCAATGTGCTCTTCAATAGAGCACAAGCAAAGAGAAGAGTCTACCAAACAAAGCTGGAAACACAGAAATCTACTCTAGGATTTAAACAGCAGAGGCAGCCCCATAAATCCAGAACAGGAGACAATGAGAATAATCAAAAGTCAGACTAAGGTTCAAAAGTTTGAATGAGCAAGCTGCATCGGATTGCTTTACTCTGCTAGGGATGTATAAGATATTATTTACACAGCATTTAACTGCCCAAAGGTTTTGTGCAGAGATAGGCAAGACTTTTCAGTCAAATATGAGGTTCATTAATACTAAAGGAACATTATACTTTTTAAAACCAATATAAGTAGAAACTTGTGAGTTCTTGCACTTTTCTGCTGTTCATCACTGAACCACTTGACAGTGAGGTTTCTTTTACGTTGGGGATGAGGGATCGGGTGCATTGCAAATTCTGAAAAAGATGAAAGGAGCTGGTTTAGTCTTGGGGTTCCTGGTTGGATCAGAGATCTCAGGCAAGAGATCCACTCCTGTTTCAACGAGTTTTTCATCCAACCTACCCCAGACCTCCTTTGAGGAAGTTGTAAGTCACAGTGGTATATAGTAATACTAACCCATCATAGTGGCATCCCCCCACCCCAAAGCCATGTTTTTGAATTAACATAGCACAATTATGAGGAGCTTAACTTTGGTTGGCCAGCAATTGCTTCTATCTATTAAACTCCTGTTTTTCCTGGTATATATCTAAATTGCAACTGAGTTCTGGTTTCATTGTGTCCATTAAGTCCCAGCCTTAGCAATCAGATCAGTGCGTGTTCTTTTAATAATGCCACAAAACTACTTTTGTTTCCTTAAGTGGAAAGAAATTCTGATTAAAGTTAACTGGTTCTGTTTAATTGGCCTCCCAAAAAACCTATGTCTGATTTAAAGAACCTTTATCAGTTGAAAACTCTTCATTCTCATTTTCCCAAATAGCTTGTTGGGCAAGAAAATTACCTTTATTTAAACTTTTCCAAATAGCCACTGTAATACAAGAGCTTTCTGTGTCAATTACATTTCAGTGCCTAGCCAACCTTGGCTGATTTTACAAGCTAAGCAGGGTTGGCCCTATTTAGTATTTGATTGGAAGACCACATGGGAATCCAAGGGTTGTGGGATAGCTGGAGAAATTGAAAAAAAAATCTCCCAGAAGGTGATGACAAACCACTTCTGCAGCCCTGCCAAGAAAAGCAAAGTGATGGAATTACAGGGAAACTGCATGGAGAGCCAACAAAATCTTCATATTTATGTTGAAAATATTTGCATCCTAGGTTCTGAGCTGCTGATTGGTTTTCTCAAATGTTGGCCCTCCTCTGTGAAGTTGCATAATGCAGTAAAGGCAGGATTGCTATTCCTTCTCCATTATGTCCAATGTGGGCATTTCCCAGTAAGCAGAAATCCAGAATCTATCCTTAATTTGACTTAGATAAAGACACAGTATTTTGATTTCAGTAGGCAAGGAGGCTTCCAAAACAGGGGTTGATTGAAGAAACAAAGGAAAGTCTGAGAGCCTACAAGCTCCACTTCCAGTCTGTGCCTTTCTCAAGTGAAACTTCCAGAAGTTTTTTTTTTTTTAAATCTCTTTGGATGGTTTTGTTTGGAATATTAGAGTGAGGGCGGAATTTCAGGTTATTGTTTTTTTATAGCTGCAAATCCATTAAAAATCAATTAATGATGCTGTTCAAGGGAGTTTCGTAAGTTAGTGCAAAGCTGGCTGAGGAATTCTGGGAGTTGAAGTCTTAAAGTTGCCAAGATTGGAGACCGCTGCCTTAGTGTCAAAAGTTGGAATAGTCAAATGTTGAATTACTATATTAACCAGCTACAATTATATTATTCCTACTCCTCCAGCAGATTTTCAAAAACAGCTTCGGGGTCTTTTCAGATGCATTAACTGAATTGTAAGTCTGTATCAGATTTGTAATAATGGTCGAAGAAACAATGAATGGATTCTGAGTTAATTCCAGTTTCTTTTCTGTTCTTTATCTCCAATTCAAAAAAAAAGAGGGGGGGGGAGTTGGCTGAAATTTTGAGATCTCTTTTTCCATCAATGAACATCAGTTATAAATGGTGGTTCCAAGTACATCCATGTTCCATGATGACCATCCATGTTCACCAGTTGACATATTCAGAATCCAGTAGTGGATTTCATTTCTGAATGAGATGTTAAATCAGAGGTCTAATGGCTTACGCTGAGCTCTATTTGGTTACTTAT
The DNA here is from genome assembly GCF_029215685.1 of Pituophis catenifer annectens. Taxonomy (NCBI): domain Eukaryota; kingdom Metazoa; phylum Chordata; class Lepidosauria; order Squamata; family Colubridae; genus Pituophis; species Pituophis catenifer. The sequence goes on along the minus strand of NW_027256882.1, from coordinate 135,084,455 downwards.
TTATTCATATAATTTATACCATATCTCCCCTCTCCCAAAAAGTGAAAGCATCCATCCATCAGCAATATGTTATTTTTGGTTCCAAGCTGAGCCAGGGATGCTGTCCAACTCCTGACATTGAGGGGTGGGAGGCTTCGGGAATCCAAACAAACTCAAATGAAATCCCTGAAATAGAGCTGCTATTTATCAATAATCAATCTGGTTTGATTTCAACTCCAGTTTTTTATTCTGGATGAAATCACACTCCCCAGATGGAATTATTTTGTGATTTGAAGATGCTCTTGGACACATAGCTCCTGCTAGAGCAGTAGACAGAAATTGCTGCCAGGAGGGCCTTTGCATTAGTTTGGCTGGCGTGACCATTGTAGGCCTCTCTAGACAAGGAGACTGTGATTACTGAGATTCACACCTTACTCACCTTGCAACTAGACTCTATGAAAATGGATATGAATTTCCATTTGATCCAAAACACGGTAACCTCTCTGCTGTCTGGAAGTAGCAATTTCAACAGCATAACAGCAAGGTTACACTGCTGCTTTGTCTATTGGCTTGTGTCATGTCCCCATCGGAGTCTGAAACTGCGGAGGAAGATGAGCCGGAACTGGAGCCGATGGAGATTAAGGGGGTGGCTTCATTGGTTTTGGAGGAATGTGGGGAGGAACATGCCGAGTCAGGCCAGGGCCTTTCAGGATTGGGATGGCTTGTAGGCAGGGAGGAAGGGGGCAGGATGACCAAAAGAAGCTAAGCAGTGAACATGAGAGACAGAGCTCAGGCGATCAGCAAAGACCACCCCCTCCTGATCCTCGAGCACAAAGAGTGGAGAGAAGACAAAAACGGCGCAGACTGACCTGACGACTCAGGAGGAGAGCACCCTGCCCCTCTTCACAAGGCACACCTGGGGACTGAGACTTAAGTAGATGCTGTGGGGAGGGGCATTTGTAGGGAAAAAATGCTGAATTACTGGAGTGTTGAGTGCCATTGCCAACGTTTGCAATTTCCTGGATTTCCTGCTTTCTTCCTGGCTTCCTGGATTAATTGCCTTGCTCTTTTGCTTCCTAGACTCATTGACTTACCCTGTTGGATTTCTTGCTTTGCAGCCATTGTGCTCACAGCGTTGGGCTGGACTACCTGTGCCAGGGGCTGCTGGAGATGTGTGTGTGTGTGTGTGTGTGTGTGTGTGTGTGTGTGTGTGTGTGTGTGTCAGTGGTGGGTTTCAAACTTTTTTACTACTGGTTCTGTGGGTGTGGCTTCTTGGGCATGGCAGGGGAAGGATACTGTAAAATCTCCATTCCCACCCCACTCTGGGGAAAGGATACTGCAAAAACCCCATTTCCTCCCGATGAGCTGGGAATCAGCCGCCCTGAGTCTTCGGAGAGGGGCGGCATACAAATTTAATTAATAAATTAATTAATAAATAAATAAACTTGGGAGGCAGAGAATAGATGGGGGTGGGGCCAGTCAGAATTTTTACTACCGGTTTATTTATTTTATTGGTTCGATTTATATGCCGCCCTTCTCCGGAGACTCAGGGTGGCTTACAATGTGTTAAGCAATAACCTTCATACTTTTGGATATACCTGCTTAGTAGGGCTTTCGGCACCCCCTAAGCGGTGTTCTTCTTTTAATACAAAGTCACCTTATTGCCCCCACAATCTGGGTCCTCATTTTACCTACCTCAAAAGGATGGAAGGCTGAATCAACCTTGAGCCTGGTGAGATTCGAACTTGCAGTAATTGCAGGCAGCTGGTGTTACTTTAATCTGCTGTGCCACCAAGGCTCTATTAGTTCTCCGAACTACTCAAAATTTCCACTACCGGTTCTCCAGAACTGGTCAGAACCTGCTGAAACCCATCTCTGGTGTGTATGTGTGTGATCACTTTGCTCTGGGACTTGCCAGAAATGTGGGAGCATTTGGGAAATTTGGAGCAATAAAGGGGCGGTTTGAACTGCCAGCTGCCTATGTTGCCTCTGTGCTGTACCCTGGGTCATCACAGTTTGCTTCTGATCCCAAACAGTATTGGTAGTATTGGTTACACCTACAAACCCAATCTGCAAAAGGGAAGTTTTAACCTGTCTTAAGTGTCTTTTTAGAGAAGGGGTGAGAAGGGTCTCCATCCTCCATGGGATATATGGATGGGGGTCCAACGATGCTCTTTCTTGATGATGGTTCCTGTGTCCTGGGGCTTCTGGTTCCTGAATGCTTCCATTGTGATATATGTGTGCTAATGCTGATAGGACTGCATTAGAGACACTTTCAGCAGTTTATTATCAGCACTTGAGAAATGTGTAAAAATGCATTTTTGATATACTGTAAGTTTCCTCAGATCCTGAAGATGAAACTCAAATACTTTGGCCACTTAATGAGAAGGAAGGACTCACTGGAGAAGAGCCTAATGCTGGGAACGATTGAGGGCAAAAAAAGAAGGGGATGATAGAGAACGAGGTGGTTGGATGGAGTCACTGAAGCAATAGGCGTGAGCTTAAATGGACTCCAGAGGATGGTAGAGGACAGAAAGGCCTGGAGGAACATTGTCCAATGGGTCGGACACGAGTTCGCAACTAACAAAGTTTTCTCAAGTCTTGTGAAGTAGGTAGTATACAAATTTAAAGCAGTTAGTCCCCTTTAACAATTTGAACAAAGCAGTTAAAAGACGAACAGCGGTAGATGCAAGCATTTCATATTAACTCATCAGTACCAAAATTACAATAACATGGTTAAAAAATCAACATAGAGCATAAAGTCCAGGGAGAGCATTAATTAGACATATAACATGTATGAGCACCAACCAGCGACAAACCTTAACCCCACAGAAGGCGCAGTATAGTATACAAAAGTTTGAAGAAATAGAGTACAAAGAAATAAATGTTGCTTAAAATGACTTTCAAAAGCAAATCATACAAGCAAAATCTCAACAAGCTCATAGCAGCAGCAAAGTCAGAAGGACAAAAAGGCCAAGCCATAAATCTTTATAAAACGCATAATCTTTTTGTAAGTTCACCTGTTTGTTTGTTTGTTTTTGGCTATGCAATTTTTATTTGCTTTTTTTTTTAATTGAGAGCTCTTTGGTTACAAGCCACACCATGCCACTGGACACATAAAAGCAAATTCAAACTTTTTTTTCCAGTTAGGAATGTAAGTATGACTGGTAAAACTTGGATTCATTTAGTATGGTACTTTCTCTCATAGTATGTTTTACAACAAAGAAAAAAACTAAAGTAGGTTTTTTTAAAGAAGTCTTTGTTTGGCTTATGAGATGGTTTGGTATGATCCAAATGGTGATACATTGTCATGGTTATAACAATTGTTCTATGTCAAAATAAAGCTTTGTGAACGTATATATACACATTTGTTTATGCATACGTATACATTTGTATCTGGCTTGTTAGTCTTCAAGGAAAATTTGTGTGTGGAACAGAAAGAGGCACATACAAACATCACTTCAATATTTCTTTATTATTAATTAATTAAACCATTTATATGGAAAGTAATAAGGGACATGGTGGCTCAGTGGCTAAGACCCTGAGCTTGTCGATTGAAAGATCGACAGTTCAGCAGTTCAAATGCCTAGTGCTGCGTAATGGGGTGAGCTCCCATTATTTGTCCCAGCTTCTGCCAACCTAGCAGTTTGAAAGCACATAAAAAATGCAAGTAGAAAAATAGGGACCACATTTGGTGGAAAGGTAACAGCATTCCGTGCTCCTTTGGCATTTAGTCATGCCGGCCACATGACCACGGAGATGTCTTCGAACAGCGCTGGGTCATTGGCTTTGAAACAGAGATGAGCACCGCCCCCTAGAGTTGGGAACGACTAGCACATATGTGCAAGGGGAACCTTTACCTTTTAATCATGTAAACATTGAATATTTACTATTTCCCTTTTTAAAAAGAAGATTCCATTAGCTCTGGCCTAGCTATTAATAATGTGTTTTGCAGCAATGTTTGGAAATATATTTGCATATCTTCAGTGCCACCTTAGATCAAATGTTCCTCATTGCGGATAGAGGAGATGAATGAATCAGATACTTTTTATCTGGTTCACTTTGTAAATTGATAGAGAGGGACCTCGGGGTATTGAGTTGTTTGCTTCAATCATTTTAAAATAAATGACAAAATAAATAAATGCCACCACTGCTGCCACCACAACTAAATCTTTGAGCTCCTAGGTGGGTTACCAAATTATATGCCATATATATATTAAATGTGTGCATTTCTATCAACTTGCATATCTTTCTAGGGCTGGGCAGGTTTTGAAGTAGCATAAAGTGATGAATGAAGTGTTGTTGAAAGGGCTTGAAGGTTAGGCATGCTATTTAGCAGAAGGGCTGTGCGGAGTGGCTGCATATTGAAAAGAGTCAAGAATAAGTGTTTTGGACCCCATTTGAACATCACACTCAGTGTTTTTTCTTGAAGCAGCTTGGTTTTCTTCTTGTTTCTGGGTGAGCCTGTTTTGGGAGAAATTGCTTTAATGTTAATGTGTGGATTCCTTTAAGGCAGCGGTCCCCAATCTTTTTGGGTCTAAAGACTGGCAACAGTGGCAGCCCCAGCGGCAGGGGAGAGGGATGGTTGCAACATGTGTAACCTAATCCTGTGCATGCACAAATAAAGTTTTGCTTGCTTGCTCGCTCACTTGTACGGCCCAGTTTCCAACAAGCCATAGATGGTACCGGTCCACAGTCCGGTGGGTCAGGGACCCCTGCTTTAAGCAATAGCAGCCTTTCCTCACCCTCAAACCTGAGTTTCTTAAATATTTTTCAGGCTCGTTCACATAGAAGACATAAACATAACTTCTATCTATAACCCTTTAAAGCAGCCATGCCATGTCTTTTCCTAATGGGTTGTGTGGCAGATGTTCTTCCAAGAAGAAATGCAATTACTTTAAGAAGATGCCTTGCAGGAACACTCCCATATACTCTGAAGTGTACCTTTGTAGGATGGAAGCTAAAGCATTGCACAAGGTATGTTTGCAGGGCAGGGTCCCCCCAAAAAATCAAAATGGTGACCTGCGACCGAAACTTTACATGTTTTTTTTTTTTTAGATATTGCATCCAGAGATCATCAGCTTGACCATTTTGACCATATAGTACCCTCTGGACCAGGGGTCTCCAACCTTGGCAACTTTAAGACTTGTGGACTTCAACTCCCAGAATTCCTCAGCCAGCAAAACTGGCTGAGGAATTCTGGGAGTTGAAGCCCACAAGTCTTAAAGTTGCCAAGGTTGGAGACCCCTTCTCTGGACAACTCTGACTGCTCAGCCTTATGAATGGTAGAATTTTAGAAGGACTCTTGAAAGTCACCTAGTTCAGCTTCCCACTTTTTTATTTTCTAAGAAGATACTGGGATACTCCTACCCAACATCATATTTAATTATACATGGGACCATAAGGTTTTTTTTGATGGGGCGGGGGGGGGGAGGTTGGTTGTCCGAAGCTCCTAAGAGTTGTTGAAGCGATCTCCAACTGCTGGGGAACCAGGCTCATCAGGATGACTTCCTATAAAATTAAATTTTGTGACCGGAGAAATCTCACTCCAGTTATCGAACATCTTATGATAGCCTAAGACATATTCCCACAATATATATTCTACATCTACAGCAGGCTGTTCTACTCTCAAACAATTGTAACTTTTAGGAAATGCCCTCTTGTGTTTAAATGTTATCCCTTTCCCAGCAATTTTGATTCATTAGTACTAATCAGGTACTCCAAGGCAAAAGGAAGCAAGTATTTTTTTAATTTTTTTAAAAAAATTATTCATATCCTTCCTTTCTCCTTATGTAAGCACTCGAGGCACATTACAGCAAATAATGCAAAATAAAATAATATTATCAGTACATTTAAAATCAAAATCACTACCATCAAAATCAATCCACGGTTAAAAATTTGTCAGAAGAGATGCATTTGAACCTAAAAGCTGATTGACATACACAAGTGGGTCAAGTGTATCGAAAATCGACATTTTTACAGCAGATGCACAATGATATTTTAATAATCATAGGGAAAAACTAAATGTCTGAATGTTTGGTTGCCTCTTTTTTTTAAAAAAAAAAAGTCCTGCACATTGTGCACTAGAATATAAGGGGGGGGGGGGGGGAATCATTAAGATAAAACTTTTTTTGTATCATTAAAACAAACAATCATCCTGATATACAAAGCCCAAATTTTGCCTTGTGCTTGAAGAACCTATCAGGGTACTTTTAGCAAAGAAGATATCATACATTTTTGATACTTGTGATGCCCTTTAAATGCCCTCATCTACAGTATGTAAAAATGCATGAAAGCTGATCTTGCATCATAATAAAGGGTTGTAATATGTTATGCTATATTATCCCATGAAAAGATTTTGTTTTCCATACATATAAAGCCTCCTTTCCCTAACTGAAGAACTACATAATAAGCCTCTTATTTTTTGTAGCCTAAGGGGCTTTTTGGGGAAATATATATAGCAGGGCAACTCTCCAAACTCTCCAAACCTGATTAAACCAGAACAAATTTGATGTGGTGGGAGGAGCCAGCCAAAGAAAGGTTACATTTGAAAGTAGACCAAATCCAGCCAGGATTTGCAATTAAAAAGAAATCCAGAAAAATGCCCCCTGTGGATGAGGCAATTGAGAAGGACCTCAGAATCCTGATTCCTGCTCATTCTGAGCTACCCTCCCTTCTAGTCCTGTGACCCATAAAAGAGTATATGTAAGCTTTCCTGTGCTTCTCAGGGCGCACGCATGCATATACAACACGAAGGGAAGGTAGAAACACAAAAATGCAAAATGCACAACAGAGACAACACATGATTGCTTATTTGTACCCTATGACTATCATTAAGTGTTGTACCTTATGATTCTTGACGAATGTATCTTGCTTTTTATGTACACTGAGAGCATAGGCACCAAAGACAAATTCCTTGTGTGTCCAATCACACTTGGCCAATACAGAATTCTATTCTATTCTACTTGGTCAGACAGAAGCAAATAGAGACACCTCCTGTGGCTACTTCTGATAATGTGGACAGAAATAATTCAAGAAGCCAAGTTATCGTGCATTCCTTAATATGCACTATATTGCATATTAATATGCAATATTAATTGCATAATATTATGTCATCATTTATTAATGACTGGTGGTAAAACTATTAGATAATACATGAAATTACACTGCTCAATAAATAATGCAAGAGTCTACAACCCCTTTCAAGCAACCACTGGCTTTGCTCCAGCTTTCAATATAAGGATAATTTTTTGGCACTAGGTGACATCCAATAACTATCAGGATTTTGAGGTAGGGAGCACTATGAAGAAATGCACAGACAGCCTTGCAGATACTACAAAAACATCAGCTTGGTCCAGAATGGCAGGATGGAGTGAGAAAGAAACTAAAGATCACTCTGCTCTTTGGTATGAGAAGAAAGAGAGAAAATCTGTCAGGCGTTCAAGAGTCTCTGTATATATATATATACTAGAACAGAGGTCTGCAACCTTAAACACTTAAAGAGCCATTTGGATCCATTTCCCACAGAAAAGAAAACACCAGGAGCCACAAAACCCTTCCCGTGCCTGATTATTTCTTGAGCGGCCACAAAACTAGTATATGTAGTTGAATTAAACATTCTGTTTTCTTCTGAAATTTTTCTTTTCTTGGATTTATCCATGGTTGACCTACTGGGGATTGAAAAGCTCAATAAATCATGTGCCGGCAGGTTTTGCACATTGGCAGTTGTGATGCATATTTTGAGTGACAGGGAGCCACAGCAGAGGGGTGTAAGAGCCACATGCGGCTCCAGAGCCACAGGTTGCTGACCTCTATCCTAGAATAACAGAATCCCAGCAATTCTTGTGGTGTCTATTTCCTGACCTGGCCTACCTCAAAGAGCTGACAAGCATCCTTCCCAGCCACCTTATGAAGGAAGGACCCAACACTGGAGTCTGCTAATCCCTGCCTTGTTGCCTTGATGGAATGAGGGCAAGCAACCATAACAAGCTGGCTATGGTAAGGAGAGCAGGAAAGCTGCTTCTCTAGAAAGCTTCTTCTGTCGTGGAAAGACGAGAGGAAGCCCAGTAACCTACTATCTGAGGGCATCTGGCAGAAAGAGACAATCCCTGTGAGACAAATTTCTATCAGCAGGAAGTTCTCTCTTTACAGCTTCAGAGGAAGTGCCATGAACCATTACTCCAGCATTTTTCTGGAGCAGGAATTTCTCTGCCAATTCCACCAACTTTTTTTTTTTTTAATTTGATTTATATGCCGCCCTTCTCCGGAGACTCAGGGCGGCTTACAGTGCATTAAGCAATAGCCTTCATACTTTTGTATATTTATACAAAATCAGCTTATTGCCCCCACAAACTGGGTCCTCAATTTACCTACCTTAGAAAGGATGGAAGGCTGAGTCAACCTTGAGCTTGGCGAGATTCGATCTTACTTTAATTGCAGACAGCTGGTGTTAAATTACAGTGCTTCTGTCTGTTGAGCTAAACCAGGCTCCTTTATCATCCATTCTTCCTTTGTAGGTATCCTTCCACCTTTGAGCATATAAAAGTCTCACTGCAGTTATCATATATACAAACCGAGTTCCATAAGCTGTTTCCATTCGTTTGTCCATTAAGAAAAGTGTCTCTTCTTTCCATTGTACATCCAGTTTAAATTCTTCTGCATTAAAATATATACTTATCCCAGTATTTTCTACCTTCATTACATGACCACCAAAGATGAATAGCGTACCCTTAACATATTACATTTCCAATAAATATTTGAAATTCCCTTATATTTTTGACAATGTAGCTGGTGTCATGTACCAACCACACAGCATTTATAAAAATTCTCTTTAAGATTATAATTCAACGTAAATTTCTTCCACACATCCTTCCATTAGTCCAATCGTATATTATATCCATTTTTTATGCCTATTTTAACATGCAATCTTTAATTTGTTCATCCTCTGTTTTCATTTTCAATAAAAAATCATGCATCTTAGCAATATGGTCGTTTGTACAAAGCTCTACATCAAATTCAGTCTTACCCTTTTCAGATTGATAGTTCTTCTTATCCTACTTAAATCTTTCCATTAGCTGAGCTTAAGGAAATCAATGGCATGTAAAATCTCCTGGCTCCAAATTTTCTCTTGTTTTTAAGCTAAACTCTCCTTAGGAGAAATTCAGCATATCAGGATATGTTAACCATTTTGTTTAACTATTATTTCTCTTCTGGGGGGAAAAGGGCTTCTTAGGGTGACAATTATAAAGAGATTTAGGAGTCACTTTTGTCTTATAACTACTACAAATTCTCAATATGGCGGATCTAATAAAATGATTTTTGAAATATACATTCACTTTAAGTTAGTAGTATCACAGATCTAGTGCTATCCAAATCTTAAATTATGTCCTTCCCAATCCAATAACCTCCTATTTCTTAAAGTCACCCACTCTTTCATCCTAACTAGCCAAGAAGCTGCAAAATACAATTTTAAATTTGGTAATCCTGACCTTCCTTTCTCTTTAACATCCTGAAAGAGTTTGTATTTAAACTGTATCAGTTTCTTGCCTTGCCAAACAAATTTAGAAATATCTTTTTACAGTTGCTTAAATGGTGCATTAACAGTCAATATGGTCTGAAAAAGGAATAATATTCTAATATTCATTTTAATCACAGTTCTTCCCAACAATGACAGTTATAAATTTTTTTCCATCTCTGCATGTCTTTTTTAACTTTATTCCATAACTTAACCTAGTTATTTTGAGTCAACATGCACTTCATATAAAACTAACACCAAAATATTTAACATTTTCTCAATTTTAAAACCTGATCTCTACATCAAAACTTCTTGATGTTGTAGTCACATTTTTACCAATATCTTGGTTTCTTTATTTATTATTCTGAAAGCCTGCAAGTGCACCAAAAACTTTCATTTTTTTAATCAAAAAAATCCCTTTCAGAGGGTCTTGAAAGATCACAACTAAATTGTCAGCAAAAGCTGTCAATTTAAAAGTTTCTTCTTTAATTTTTAGACCCATTGCCTTTCATCTTGTCTAATATCTCTGTTCAAAGCTTTAAGAACCAAAATGAACAACAATTGAGATAGAAGGGCCAATCTTGTCTTGTCCACTTCTGAATATCACATGTTAAAGTCAAATCACCATTGACTATAATTTGAGTCTTTTGGGATGTATATATCAATTTGATTCGATAAAAAAAAATTCTCACCAATGACCAAAGTCCATATCTTCCAGAACTTTAGACAAGAAGAAACAGTTCAAATTGCAAAAAGCTTTCTCAGCATCTAAAAAAAAAACCCCATACATTGTTTTTCATGATATTGTTGCAAATATTCTATTACAGTTCTGACTTTATCTTTTAACTGTCTTTTCAATAAATTTATTTTCTGAGTGTAATGAATAAATAAATAAATAAATAAGTAAATAAACAAATCAATAAGTAAAACCATCTCTCCGAAATCCTGTTGATTGATTGATTGAACATTTACTCATAGATTTTCTCGAATTCTATCCCGTTTATTCTTCCATGTTTTCCAACAATCTACTCATCACCTCTGTAACTAAGTCCACCCTGCCATTCTTTTTTTTTTATTTTATTTACAGTGTTTATTTATTTATTGTTTGTTTGTTAATAAAAATTATAGGTCATCCATCTTACTTCAAGGTAACTCTTGTCACTCTTTCCTTCTCTTTCTTTCTACCTACAGTACCCCGATGGCATTCTAAATATCTACTGTCCTTAGCTAGAAGAAATGACTTAGTTCCGTGAGCTCATGTTGTAGCAACAATGTCAAGCAGTTCCTTGTGCAATTCTGGAAAATACTTTTCTACCTGAAAGGAAAAGCAAATGCACCGATCTTCTGTAATCATAGAAAGAGATTCACTTAGGATGATGACACCAACATTTCACCACACCTCACTTATTGCTTTTTCGAGTTTCACAGTTGTGATGGAGGTCTTGGAGATTATGATTTATAAGACAACCTTTGTGTGACACAGCTGGGACATTCCCCAGTGGGACAATGACATTGCGATACCATGAGCATGCACACATATACAACCTTACAATATTATTCCTTTTCCACAGGCGATGAGAATGGCAACTAGGGCATAGGGGTTTCAGAAAGTTTTCAGAAAGGGTTTTTTTCTTCCAGTTCAATGAAAAACAGACAACTAAACACTTTCCCTGATTTCTAACAGTCTACAGTTTTTAAAATTGTACCTTTGGATCAGAGGTGGGTTCTACTTACCTTTACTACCGGTTCGAAACGGGATCATGTGCGCAAATTGCCGATGATGACATCCGGGGCAGTGGGCAGGGCCTCCCGCTGGTTTTACTACCGGTTCTTGCAAACCGGTCTGAACGTGGGGCAACCCACCTCTGCTTTGGATGCATGAACCTGAAGGTGTTCATCAGATCTGATTCAAATACAGGTAGTCCTCAACTTACACCAGTTCATTTAGTGACTACTCAAAATTACAATGGCATTGAAAAATGTGACTTATGACCATTTTTCAAAATTACGACCTTTGCAGCATCCCCATAATCATGTGATCAAAATTCAGATGCTTGGCAACTGGTTCATATTTATGACCGCTGCTGTGTCCCAAGGTCATGCGATCCCTTTTGTGACCTTCTGACAAACAAAGTCAGTGGGGAAGCCAGATTTACTTAACAACCAGGTTACTAATGTAACAACTTTCACTTAGCAACTGTGGCAAGAAAGGTCATAGAATGGGGCAAAATTTGATTTAACAAATGTCTCACCTAACAACAGAAATTTGGGGCTCAGCTGTGGTCGTAAGTTGCAGACTACCTGTAAATCTCATCAGGTCATCATATAAAAAGAAAAAGATGTCAGAGGTTTGATATAGCTGCTTGTGTTATCCAATCAAAAGTTTGTAAGAACTGTATCTGGGAATTAAATGGTACCTACTATTTCTGGACTGTTCTTGCTGTGAACTTTCTACTTTTTCTTTTATCCAATCATAATTATATTGGAATCTTCAGGCTATACTGCACAGAAACACAATAAACCCATTTAACTAGAGCCACTCCTTCTCAACAGACCTTCTTGCACTTCAGAAATTATTGTTCATCATTGCACCACTTACTCAACATGAATTACACCTTCAGTGCTCAAGGCTGCTCACGGTATAATATAATAAGAAGCACAGAAAGTTCAAAACAAGCTCTTACAATGCAAACAATAAAATAGTTAACATTTAAAAGCCTGGCTAAAGAGATGTGCTTGTTGCTGCTGTACTACAGGGTCAAAAGAAGGGAGCGAATTGCAGTTCCCAAAGAGTTTCTTCCTTTTTGTGACAGTGTTTTCCGGAAGTGTACCTAGACTGGAACCTTATCAATGGGGCATCTGGAACATCCACTGTCAGATGAAATCTTTCTCAGCTCCTTTTTCTGTTCCTGTTCCTACCACTCCAGGGAAGGTAATTTATTGCCTTTTCATTCATCTTACTTTCATATGCTTGCACTCTTGAATGGTAGTGAATACATTGGAGTTTGGCAGCCAATAAATAAAATAAATAAACACAGCAAGAACATAACAAGAACATCTGGATAAACATGGGTCTAGTAGTATCTACCCAACCTTGACTAGGCTCAAGCAACTAAGCAATGTTGAACCTGGTTACTAGTTGGACCAGAAAATCCTAGTCTATAGACTTTATACATTACCCAAACTAGGTAACGTCATTGGTGTTAGATAATGTTGCCTAGTCTGGGTAAGGAAACATCTGCAAGAAAACAACCAAGCTCAAAGAGCACCAAGGACCCCTCACTTGAAGGAGACTTAGTGCTCAGAATGGCATCATTTCATAACAGAGTACAAGGGGGAAAAAACCAGACACCCGGACCACTCAAAGTTCTGTATCAAGATCTGGGAAGCTATAAAAGAAAGCCTCCTCATCTCTAGGTTCTGAAGAAACTGGCAGATGTGATCTCAGAACCACTGAACCATACCTTTCAAAGATCCTAGAGCACCAGGGAACTACGAGAGGAGTGGAAAAGGGCTGATGTAATCCTTATCTTCAAAAACAGGGAAAAATGGATCCAGGAAACTACAGACCTATCAGCCTGATATCAATATTTGGGAAGATTCTAGAAAAGATAAGCAACAAATCAGCGAACACCTAGAAGCAAACAAAGTCATAACCAAAAGCTAACATGGATTTGTCAAAAATAGATCATGCCAGACAAATGTTATTGCATTCTTTGACAAAGTGACAAAATGGGTGGACCAAAGAAATGCTGTGGATATAATTTACCTGGACTTCAGTAAGGCATTTGATAAAGTAGATCCCAACCTACCACTTAATAAGATAGAAAAATATGGGTTAGCATCACCACCAGATGGATTTGTAACTGGCTGACCAACCACACTCAATATGTAGTCCTCAATGGCACTGCATCTACACTGAAGGAAGTATGCAGTGGGGTACCCAAAGGCTCTGTCTTAGATCTGATACTCTTCAATATCTTCATCAATGATTTAGATGAGGGGATAGATGATTAGGGGACTGGAGGTTAAATCATATAAAGAACAGTTGCTAGAATTGGGTATGTCTATTCTCTTAGCAAGTGGCAGTACCCAGCCAATATTTGGCCAGCATTCAGAAACTGAACAGGATGACCCCTGGGTTATATCAGGATGAACAACCTTCAGGGCCCCAAAATAGATTGGAAATTGAAAAAAAAAATCCCAGAAATACAGGACTGAAGATTGATAATACAGAAATGATTATTTGTAAAGAAATTTGTATTGACTGGGAATTTAAAGCAGAAAAATATCTCATTTCAATGGGAAAAATTGAAAGGTATGATTTCTACTTTTAAATCACAGAGATTTTGATTGAATTCTGCCAGAAGAAGAGGGAAATTCTAGAAAAATTCAAAGAAGAATTGGAGAACATTCAAATGCAGGTGTTAGGGGAAATTACACAAAAAATCCAACAGGAATCTGAAAGGGATGATATTGAACTAGATGCTACAGGTATAGATTTTTCTACAATTTTGACTTGTTTATGGATCAAATTAAATGCTTAACTTGAAAAATGTGAAAATCGAAGCTCAAACAGAATTAATCAATAAAGCAGATTGAGAAGAAGGCAAAATATCTGGATATCACTATGACAAATATGAATAGTACACTATTTCAGAATAATTTGTTAAGGCATGTAATGAAGTTTTAAAAGATCTTTTAAAATAGGAGAAAAGTCAACTATCATTGTGGGGAGAATTTCTGTGATAAGAATGCAATGCAAAAATACATTTTATAGACAAGAAACAGTGGGCAAACGCAAATGGCTAGTTTATCGTGAGAGATTATAATTTTGTCAAAAGGAATGTAAAATAAAATCAAGAGAAGAACTGGTAGTAGAGGGATAGACAAAATAATTTATGGTTTTGAATATTGTAGGATTGAATTTGAAACAGAATTGTGTACAAATGATAAACATAAATTGCTAACATATATAAACTTTTATTAAAATTTTGGGGGAAAAGAACAAGTGAAATAATGTATAATAAAGTGGGCTAAAATTTGGTTATAATATAAAAATGGATCAATGGAGAAATATGTAGCTGAAAGATCAAAATATACACTATGCTATAATTTTAAAGATTTTTTAATAAAATAATGTCCTACTGATATATGTCACCAAAGAAATTGATTAGAAAGTATAAAGGCACTTGTGATGCAGGTTGGTCATGTGAACAAGAAAATACATTTTATCATGTTTGGTGGATGTGTAAAAAAGCTAGACAATTCTGAGTTCAAATACATACACTGGTTCATAGGAGTTAAAAGATTAATATATAATTGAGACCAGAAGTTTTTATATTTGCATTGATGGACAAACAATTGAAAAAAGTTATGGAACCTTTTTTTTGTACATGATTATTGCAGTGAGATTATTGCATACCCACAATGGAAGAATGGTTGATGAAGAAGATAGTATTTTCTGAGAGGGTAAATTGACTTCTTTGATCAGAGAAAAGACAATACCTACATTTATTGCTGCCTGAAACCCTTACAGACTTTTTATGTGAAACAGAAAAAAATGAACTTATGATTTATGGTTCTGATGATTTAGATATAATAGATTAGAGAAAGAAGAGAGATATGTTGTAAACATAGAATAAGAGGTATTTTTAACAGAAGATTGGAAGCTTCTTTTTTCAACTTTTCTTTTCTTTTTTCTTTTTCTTTTTTTCTTGCACTTTTAATTTTTTCTACTGTTTTTGTTTTAAAGAAGATCAGAAGCTATTTTCTATTTTTCTTTTCTTTTTAATTTTTCTTTCTTTCTTGCACTTTTAATTATTTTTTCTTTGATTTCTTTCTTCTTCTTACTCTTCTACTAGTTTGTATCTTCCTTTTGGGGTAAAAAAATTCTAATAAAAATTCAAAATTAGAAAAGAAATCAAAGTTTGCATTATATCTGAGGCTTGATCGTCTCCACTCAGAACTCTGCAGAAGCAGGGACATACAAAAATCATCTCAGTCATGAAAGGGCTGTTGTGTATAAACCAGTGGTGGGTTGCCCCCGATTTGGACCGGTTCTATAGAACTGGTAGTAAAACCGGCAGGAGGCTCCACCCATTGACCCTGATATCATCAGAAGCGATCTGCGCATGCGCAGAAGTAAGGCACATGCGCGTGCGAAGCACATGCGTGCACGTTATCCCGTTGCGAACCGGTAGTAAAGGTAAGTAGAACCCACCCCTGGTATAAATGAAACCCAGGGCACAAGCAGAGCCAGAGGTACTGTCACCTGAAAGGGCCCCCCACCCTTTGCTCATGCAGAAACGAAATGAAACTACCCTGCTTTGCATGGGAAGGAGACAAGCTGCTCAACTCCAGAGCAACTCTGGGCAGTTTATATTTGTACAAAGTAAAAACAATAATAAAGAGATAAAATCATGATCACAAATCCAAAGAGCGTTGGAATGGGAGGCTTTCAGTAATTGACAACAGTGATGTGCTGAGTTATCTGATTGTACTGGATGTATTGTGCTTGCATATTTATATGTATATATTCCTTAGAAGATGCTAGAACTTTGTGAGTAGGTGGCATACAAAATGTTTGTAAAGCAATAAATTGTTTAATTTGGAAAGTTCTCCCAGACTGAGAAGGAGAACAAATATCAAACTCCATTATAAGCTCAGCAATTATAAGCTCCACCCCACCTACCAACCTCAGCCTCAAACTATCTACAGAACAAATCCGTTTTCCTAATGTCATGGTAAAACTATACAATGGGTGCCAGTGATGGGTTGCCCCTGGTTCGGACCGGTTTGCAAGAACTGGTAGTAAAACCGGCAGGATGACCACCCTGGATGTCATCATCGGCGATCTGCACATGCACAGAAGCAAGGCGCATGAGCGAAGCAAGCGCACATGCGTGTGTGATCCTGTTGCGAACCAGTAGTAAAGGTAAGTAGAACCCACCCCTGAATGGGTCCATGAATGTCATATTATCCAGCAGACTTACAGTCTGCTATGCTTACTTACATGCTTTCATCTTCCATCCAATACATACCCACAAACCTATCATCTACAGCCTGGCTTTACGCTAGATCTTGTCTTGACCCATTTGGCAGAGATATTCAACTGCTGGACTTACATCAGGAATTCAGAAGACAGAACCACCCAGCCAGTGAGATCAATAAATCAATCAATAGCCAGAGGAGATGTGTTAAAGGCAGCCCAAAAACAGAACAGCAGTACTCGCTGGTTGCAGCGATGGGATTCACTTACCTTCCCTACCGGTTCGCAAATGTGAGCGCACGCGCCTCGTCTGCACATGTGCACGACCTTCTGCACATGCGCAGTGCTCGCACATTACATCTGGGCGAGTGGGCGGAGCCTCCCACAGTCACCACTACCAATCTGGAGAGAACCGGCTGAATCCCACTACTGGCTGGTTGTCACCTACAACTCACAGCTCAAGCCACCAAAACACATTATTTATAAGCTATTGCCACTATACTTTCTTAGGCACAGACTAAGACAAACACCCAACCTGAAGCAGACTCCCACAAAGAACAAGAAATAACAGAATAGCGATGCTACCATGGGAACCAGACCAAGCAACAGACTCAGATGTTAACTTTGGTCCACATATGCACCAATAGCACTATCACAGGCTCTAACAATTGCACACCAAAGATTAGAGGATCTTTCTCATACTCTTTCTTTCTTTCTTGTGACATATGCCATTGTTTGCTAGCAATGCCTGCTGGAGTCAGCATAGGACAAACAAGGGTAAACTTTATGCAAGATAATTAATGGACCCATCTGACATCAGGAATCCAAACAAGATCAAAGTTATATTAGAGCATTTCAACTCCCAAGACACTCAATTACAGTTCTCAAGGAGCCATCTTGGAAAAAAGAAACTTTGCCAGCAAAACTGAATGAAAGATTGCCAAACTCACATACTCAAAACATTTCAAGCTACCTCTGAAACATCTCAACATACACAATGGATTTTTGATGCATTTCAACTGTTAGTTGCTAAGGTGCTTGCAATTTGTCTCATGTGTACCCTTGAATCTGCATAACCCTGTCTTCCTCTTCTTTCCTGCCTCACACCTCATCCCAGATTAAATCTTTGATTAATTTAGACACTCCATTATCCCTGAAGTGAGCTCATGAAAGCTTATGTCTTTTTAACTTTTAAAACCCTTCATCTCATGGGACTGGGCAGTGGTGAAATTCAAATTTTTTTACTACCAGTTCTGTGGGTGTGGCTTGGTGGGCGTAGTGTGGCTTGGTGGGCGTGGCTTGATGGGCATGGCAGGGGAAGGATATTGCAAAATCTCCATTCCCACCCCACTCCATGGGAAGGATATTATAAAATCTCCATTCCCACCCCACTCCAGGGGAAGGATACTGCAAAATACCCATTCCCTCCCCACAACTGGGGGAAGGATATTGCAAAATATCCATTCCCACTCCACTCCAGGGGAAGGATACTGCAAAATCCCCATTCCCTCCCCACAACTGGAGGAAGGATATTGCAAAATATCCATTCCCACCCCACTCTGGGGCCAGCCAGAGGTAGTATTTGCCAGTTCTCCGAACTACTCAAAATTTCCACCACCAGTTCTCCAGAACCTGTCAGGATCTACCGAATTTCACCCCTGGTGAAATTTCACCCGTATGGAACTGGTAACCTGGGACTGGGTTATTTGACGGATTGACTCTTCCCAATTACATTTATCCACCCCATCAGATCCAGCAGAAGAGACATGTTGCATGTTCCATCTGCTAAAGAGCTCCCTCTGGTGGGACAAAAGAGACAGTTCTTTTCTCCTCTGGTGCCTGCCCTGAGGAACATCCTCCTCTTCCAGCCTCCATCCATGGGGTCAAGATGGCTCCGTCCTTGTTAACTTTTTTCAAGTTCCTCAAGTCTTGGCTAAGTCACATCAGGCTTGGGGCCCCAAGGAAATTATTATTATTAAGTTTATTTGCCGCCTATCTAGCCATGGGGCTATTCTACGAGAAATGGTCAGTTGTTGTTGAGGGGATTCCACTATTGGTAAGATCTAACACTGTCTCCTTGCATTTTAAAAATTGTAATTAAAAAAAAAAACAACTAATTGCTTTTATATCACTTTTTAATTTTTTTTAGTTGTGCACTGCCCAGAACAATCAATTAATAAGTGTTCTTTTATTGAACAATCAATCAGTAAGTGTTCTTTTAATTTGTTCTGATCTAAGACTGTAATAATAAATTGCATTGTATTGTATTGTATTGTATTGTATTGTATTGTATTGTATTGTATTGTATTGTATTGTATTGTATTGTAAGTGTTCTTTTGGTAGGAAAATGTACTGCCAGACTCCTTCTGATTTTTAGTTACCACAGATTGATGAGGCTATCCTCCACAAAGATAACTGTCCTGTACCTCTCTAAATTATTGCAGGTCCCATTCCTGAATGTTCAAATTTCTTACTGTGCTGTGCCCATGCATATGTTTTGCCTTTTATGCCCTGCTTTATTCCTAAAACCCCTTAGAGGTGCATTTTTCTTCCATCCTCTCAGTAAATGTCCATTAATGAACTACCTCAAATTCTTCACTGTAGTTTACGATTTGCAACGGATTTCATATCCGTTGTCCCCAACCTATTATTAACAATTTTATGAGTTAATAGTGTAGCATACAAAGAAAATACAAAAGTAAATAATAGGAAAAAATAGGGAAGAAAAAAGAGAAGAGAAAAGTAGGGGAAATAAAAGGGGAAAAAAGAAAGAAAAGGCATTGACTTCCAACTCTCTTTGGTGCAGTAAACTAAGGCATTAACATCAAACCTCAACATTTTACATTTACATAATAGTTTAAACTAGCCATTTCTATAACAACAAATCTATCTAATTGGTAAAACCCAAAATCAAAGTTTCATTTTCTTTTCCACCTCAAGCACAAAGTCCAGAAGCGGTTTCCAAGTAGAAATAAAAGTATTTGTATTTCTTTTTCTTTGATCAAAGCAGTCAATTTAGCCATCTCTGCTAACTCCATCAGTTTCTGCAGCCATTCATCCATTGTGGGGATCGGGTTGACCTTCCGTTTCTGTGCATAGAGTAGTCTTGTGCCATCAACATCTATAACATCAAAATTTCAATTCCTCCCCCCCAAAAAAGTCTTATTCCCAACCTATCATAGACTTTCAAACCATCCTGTGAAATCCCTGTGGTATTGATTGTTTGGAAAAGAGAATAAAACTTAGAGCCACGATTCCAATCCTGAAGTGTGGCCATTAGGGAAGAACAAGAGCAAAGTTTGGGATAGGCTGATGTTGTCATTATTAACACTGTACGGCTTACCAATGCTTATTTCATATGTAGCCAATGCAGCAACACGGACATTTCTCAAGCTTCCATAAAATTCGTTTCAGAGTGTAGCTAACTGAATATGAAGAAAACATTTCAAATATATACATATATCTAGGCTTATTCTGAACTTTATTGAAACTGTGCTGCTGTCACATAAAGGAGTGACAGAAAGGAGCAAGAATCAAAATCCTGACAACTTCAGGGAAGGGCAGAGTAGCCACAAAAACTAAAAGCAAAGGAATCAGAGCTTTGAGATAGAAATGAGTGAATAACATTTCTGAGCTTCTTTAAGCATCTAATGAGGTCATATTCATCAGCCCTATCCAGTATTCCAGCCACCTAATTATACTGTAAGCCTAGTAGTAGGAAAATGAAAATATTTCTGAGCAGAGGGTGACCCAGATGGTGCAAGGACACAGTGTGCACAGAGGAAATTCTTTGCTCCTTAATAATAATAATAAAAAATGTTGGGACTCTCCGCTGCCAGTGGAATGTCAGAAGCAAGGTGATAATCTCCCTGGCATTGCCAGGACTCTCCTGAATAGGGGTGGTGTAGTTGTGAGGGGACTACTACAAAATAGAGGGACGCGGTGGCTCATAAGACGCTGAGCTTGTCAATTGAAAGGTCGGCAGTTCAGCGGTTCGAATCCCTAGTGCCACATAACAGGGTGAGCTCCTGTTACTTGTCCCAGCTTCTGCCAACCTAGCAGTTCGAAAGCAGGTAAAAAATGCAAGTAGAAAAATAGGGACCACTTTGGTGGGAAGGTAACAGCGTTCCGTGCACCTTTGGTGCTTAGTCATGCCAGCCACATGACCACGGAGATGTCTTCGGACAGCGCTGGCTCTTCGGCTTTGAAACGGAGATGAGCACCGCCCCCTAGAGTCAGGAACGACTAGCATATATGTCTAGACCTTTACCTTTAGTTGTGGGGGGACAGGAGGATCTGTAAGGGCAAACAGTATATTTTAGTTTTGTGACTCCAGTGCCTGTAGACAGTTGACCAAGATGAATGTGTGACCTGCAGAGGTTGGAGGTCCCACTTTCTGGCTGCCAAAAAGCAGGAGAGAAGAGATCAGAGGGATTAGTCTTCAGCTAATTTGCATTATTCGGCTTTCCTCTTATTAGTTTTTGCATTAAAACATCTGAGTAAAAATCAAAGAGAACCATGAGGCTGGAAATAAGATGCTTCATTAGAGCAGAGCAGCACCCAAATCAATTTTGGCCAAATCTTAAAATGCTAAGCAGGGTTGAACCCTTTTGGTATGTGGGGCCATCAAGGAAAATACTATTATGCAGAGAGGTCCAGAAGTCTCATTTATCAGACTGAACTCTAAACTTCTTGAAACACTCAGGGTTATCTTTCTAATGTCAGTATATGGCAATACATGTTATAATCTAATAGGCATTACACTCTAATTTTAAGCGTTTTTAATGGCACCAGTGATTTGGGGGGCATTTGGGGGGAAATATGAGTTTGTGCCTATAGACGAAATGAGCACAGGTGCATTGGTACAAAGAGCTGTTGTGTTTCAGTGGAAGTGGCAAGGCTTGGCAGAAAACTACTCATTCTCCAAAGGAAGATCGATCCCACTTCTTCTCCACTAAGAGCAAAATGGCTCATGGCTATTGACCATGAATGGAACTTTATCCTAGTAGAAAGGACAGGACAGAACAATACTGTAGAGAGGTGCAGAGCTTGACCAAATTTGGGGGGGGGAGAGAGAGAGAGAGACTCACAAGAACCACCAAATTTACTCTTCTCTCTTTAACTGTCGGCCTGGTAAAGTAGTCCAGGCAAGAAACACATCCAGAATTGCTAGCACTATCTTTATTATAAGGTTAATTAACAGAATCTTGCAAGTCTGAAAATACATCCCTCCCCTCCTCCCTCCCCCCTTGGGTCACCCAAGAAACTAGGGAGAGTCCTTCCTGAGATATTTGCCATGCCCCCTTCCTTCTGTGGGCTCAGCTGTCTCTTATCAGAACATTGTCTAGTCTGCGGCTCTTCCTCCTGTCTCCCAATGTCATTCCT
The DNA here is from genome assembly GCF_029215685.1 of Pituophis catenifer annectens. Lineage (NCBI taxonomy): Eukaryota > Metazoa > Chordata > Lepidosauria > Squamata > Colubridae > Pituophis > Pituophis catenifer. The sequence goes on along the minus strand of NW_027256882.1, from coordinate 135,062,586 downwards.
ATATACCATTATATTATCTGGAGAAAATTGTGGATCGCATGCCTGGGCTGAAGCTAATAGGCATTACTCAAGCCAGCACATATTGGTTCTCTCAGGCACATCATTATGACTAACTTAAATTTGTAAAAGCCAAAGCAATTATTTCCCTCAGTGGAATTTGCTGTCAGTTCCACTGAAGTTGTGGCTGAGAACTGAGCGGGCTGCTCACCTGTCCTGAAACGGCATCTTAATAATATTGTAGAATTTGAATAAACAGTTATATAGGAATTCTGGTGCCACTGATGCTGCAGATGAAACTGAATCTCTGCTTCATTTTTTAAGTCTTGGAATGAGCAGATGTCTTTTCCAAATACAATTTATAAGTGAGCAGCTGAGGCAGCTTCCTAGAGGGGGGTTCAGCTTGTACTTTGGAGAACTGATCAGAAATATTATCCCGCCTTATTAAAATCCCTTTGCAGCTTTTTCCAGTCATATGTCAACAGCAAAACAAAAAGAACACAGCTTTCCTGTGAAAAAAGAATAAAACTTTTCTTCAGATATGCTTTTCAAAAAGACAATTTTGTAGCGATAGATTTTTGCTATTACAAATTAGCAGCACCCATTTTTAGGGCAGGGAGAGTGGAGAGGTTTTTCCTTTTCTTTCCATAATGATACTAGAACATCTTCCTTATTGAGAATATCTATATTTTTAATCCTTCTGGTGTTTATGTAAGAAATATCTTTCCATTTTTTCCTATGAAATAATTGTGGGAGAATCGAATTTATGACTACAAAGCTTATACAGTACTTTGTACAAGTTCCATCTGGTTGAATATTCTTTTGGGATGGCAGTCTAAATTCAACACTGCAGACAATTACTACTTACCTAAGGAGATGCCAAAATAGCTTCTGTTTTGACACTGTTTTTATCCTCAAGGGCAAGGTAGATCAATACATTACTAGATTTCATCATAGGTAGTAAGTTTCATAAAGAATCTTTTGGATGACTCACTTGAGTGAATGCATGGTTCTCCAGGCCTCAACTTCCTTCTGGAAACCAAACAGACAAACAATCTAATTCTTTGACTTAAACTGTGTCCTGGCTCTGTGGCTAAAGGTCACTGGGAAATCCTCTTCCCATGTCATGTCATGAGAGTGAGAAGGCACTTTCAAAAGTTCTGGAATGCAAAAACCAATTCAGTTTTCAGGAAGACCCTTAGGTGGCAACTTCAGGGTCATCTAAAGAGTCTTCTTCTTCTCCTTCTCCTTCTCCTTCTCCTTCTCCTTCTCCTTCTCCTTCTCCTTCTCCTTCTCCTTCTCCTCCTCCTCCTCCTTCTTCTTCTGCCTCTGCCTCTGCCTCTGCCTCTGCCTCTGCCTCTTTTTCTTCTCCTTCTCCTTCTTCTTCTCCTCCTCCTTCCTCCTCATCCTCCTCGTCCTCTTCGTCCTCATCCTCATCCTATTCTTATTCTCATTCTTCTCTTTCATGGTTCTTAGGATCTTTTTTTTTTTTTATCCATCATGATTGCAACATGCCTCGCCTGATCATCCCTCCTGCACTTAGAAGTAAAATCTACCATGTTCTATTAGGTATAGTTGCTAGTACATTTATGATTACAGTCTTATTGTTAGCCAATAAATTGTTCATCAAGCCTGTGGTTTTCACATTGTTCTTCAGTTAGACCATGTTCTTTTCATAATTCAGGATTGTGTGTTGTTAGTTTCTTTTATGGATGAGTCACAGGACACCATCACACATTGTCAAGACAATAAGAACAAGACAATTACCCCTTTTATTTTTTTCCCCTGACTATAGATTTTAGACTACTGTAACATTATGTTCTCTTCGTGCAAGGAAACATGGGAACTATATTTAATGGATATTTCTCAGCACCACCAATTCCTGCAGGGTTGAAATAGAGCAAGGTTTTTTAGGGTATGGAAAATGGCCGGAAAGAAGTCTTCACACCTGGCAATATTTTTCCCATTATGAACTTAAGAATTCTGCCCTGGCTTTGGAGGCTGGAAGGGCAATTATTTAACTCCTGAAATGCAATTCTAGATCCAGTTGGATTTCACCTTATATTACAATTTCTATACATTCTTTGCTTGACACAATGGGGTCATCGTAATGGCATAAACCTTCCCTATGCAAGTAGTTCCCTCTATACATTTGCAAGATCTTGGGGTTTTCCTCGAACGCCCTGAGTTCTATGGACATATAGACCTTTCCATTCCTTAGCTAGCCCTTAGACCCCCAAAAAAGCAAGGTATGCAATTCAGGCTGCAAAAATCTGAGCAGCAACTGTTATGTAGGATGGACCGTTTGAATAGTTGCAGCTTCTCCCACTGGTAGATTAATTGAATGAAAGACAAAAGAGGCTCTTCCCAGACAAAGGGGTACTTTGAAGCTGTGAAATCTGTTCAGCTAAAAGCTATGTCTTCCCTGCCTCTTGAATTCCAGGAATAGCGTTGCTCTGAAAGAAAAGATATTCTGCTGATAAAAAAAGAAAAGATATTTGGCAACAGATGACCGGTCGCTCCAACTCTTCTCTCCAGTGACAGGAAGCCAACACACCACAGCCTCCTGCAGGCTGCTGGAATATAATGGCCATATCACAGCTGGAGAGTCTGTCTGGCCAAATAAGAAAAGCATTTTCTTTTTAAGTGATAGGAAGTCCTTACTTGGAAATTGGCAGCAGAAAGTGCCTGAAAATGGCATTGCTCGGTAACAACCATTCTGAAGTTGGCACTTTCCAGCTGTGTCAAGTCTGCAATTCATAGACTCCCTCTTCCTTCTTATAAAAAAAAAAAAAATCATCCCATTATTAGCATCAACAAAGTCAGTTGCAAGCAAGAGTTCCTGGAGACTCCCCCCCCCTCCTTTTCCAGTCATTTACCTGGCTTTTGAAATTTATTTTTCAATATCTGAATGCAAAAGGGGTTTTGGGCTCAGTTGGGCCTAGTTTCCTCCAGAAAACTAATCGTTCAAATTTATGAAGGCTTCTTTTTTGGTTTGTTCTATGATAGCCCTTAGCACTTAGACTTACATATCGCTTCATAATGTTTTTACCATCCTCTCTAAGCGTTTTATAGAATCAGCATATTGCCCCCAATAATCTGGGTCCTCATTTTACCAACCTTGGAAGGATGGGAGGCTGAGTCAACCTTGAACTGGTCAGGATCGAACTGCTGGCAGTGGGCAGAGTTAGCCTGCAGTACTACATTCTAACCAGCTGTGGTGCATCACCACAGCTCTTAATTGCATCATTTTCTGATTTAGTAAGATTGTCTTCCCTTCTTTACCTGTGTAAACTTAGTATGTTACTATCATTTTCAAGTTGTTTTTTTAGAGTACCAGAAATGTTGGAGATTTCTTTCAATATTATTCTTGAGGTTACTATTCCCAAGGCTTGTAGCATATAAAATGTTTAAATCATACAGCGTCGTGGCACTTCTGAAAGCATAGCATCAGTTACTATATAGGTAGTCCTCAACCTAAGACCACAACTGAGTCCAAAATTTCTATTGCTAAGCGAGACACTTGTTGTGAGTTTTGCCAAGCATCCAATTTCTGATCACATGATCATGGGGATGCTGCAATGGTCCTAAGTGTGAAAAAACAGTCACAAGTCACTTTTTCCAGCAAGTTGTTCCACTGATTAATTGTTCTCCCTGTCAGGAAATTTGCTCTAGTTCTAAGTTGGTTCTCTCCTTAATTAGTTTCCACCCATTGCTTCTTGTCCTGCCCTCAGGTGCTTTGGACAATAGCTTGACTCCCTCTTCTTTGTGGTAGCCCCTGAAATATTGGAACGCTGCTATCATGTCACCCCTAGTCCTTCTTTTCATCAAAGTAGACATACCCAGTTCCAGAAACCATTCTTTATATGTTTTAGGCTCCAGTCCCCTAATCAGCTTTGTTAGAGAACAAGTAGAGCTAAACAGGGAGTCTCCAGTAAAGTGAATGAGAATAAAGATAGAAGCAATGAAGTAATTAATGGTTTGGGATAAAACTTTAGAAATTTGCAATTGTGATATGTTGAAGAGTCCATTAAAACAAATGTTACAAATATTAACACACACCCCGCAAACATAATGAAAATGAGTGCATACATTTTGTGAACATGTTGGAAAAACAAGAAAGCTTCAGAAGGAGATGGTATAACTGCTGAACTGTTTAAATATAGAAGTACTTTGCTAGTGGAAGAGTTGAGCGACTTATTTGTGCACAATGTATGAAGAGTGAAACTGTGCACAGTGGTTTCAAGACTACTGTTCCCCTATGCAAAGGGGAAGGTAGTAGGAGTGAATGTAAAAACTACAGGGAATTAGTTTGATGAGTGTGCCTGGGAAATTGTTTGGCAGACTTGTGACTGAAAGGGTAACAGAAGGTGTCAGTGAATAAAATTTGACAAGTGCAGTACAGACTTATGTCACTAGACAAAGCTTATGCAGACCAGATTGCTGTTCTTGAACATACATAGAGAAATGTATGAATATGAAAAATAAAGTTCCTTATATGTTTGTTACTTTAGCAAACAGGTATGTAAAATTAATAGGCCTCATGCATGTGGGCTGCATGCATGTGGAGTTTGCTGAATGTCATAAGGGATGTATAAGATGTAAATGTAAATCTAAGAATAAATAAATAGAATAGGGATAGGGATAGGGATAGGGATAGGGATAGGGATAGGGATAGGGATAGGGATAGGGATAGGGATAGAATAGAATAGAATAGAATAGAATAGAATAGAATAGAATAGAATAGAATAGAATAGAATAGAATAGAATAGAATAGAATAGAATAGAATAGAATACCTTACCTTATTGGCCAAGTATAACTGGACACACAAGGAATTTGTCTCCAGTGCATAAACTCTCACCGTACATTCAAACCAAGTAATATAATCAGTCTATATATAAACATACAAGCAACATGTACATGCAAACAACAAGAATATGTACACACAACAAGGTAATATAATCATAAGGAACCAAGAGAAGAAAGTACTAGAAAAGATGAGAAGGATAATAATAATAATACCATATACAGGTCCTCAATAGAAGGCAGGCTGGTTGCAGTTGTTTTCTCTGCAGTCCAAACTATCTGTTGAAGTCTGTACCTGTCCTGTTTGGTTGCTGTACCAAACCAGACAGTTATAGAAGTACAAATGACAAACTTAATAATTCCTCTGTAGAATTTGGTGGATAGTTTCATCAATGAACAAGGAGAAAGACAAGTTGTTTAATGAATCAATGAAGGATATCTAAAGAATGTTTGTGGTGATGTTAGAGATGTGATGGTCAGAGGCATGACTGCACATGTAATTTTTGTATGTAAATAGAGCCATGTTACTAGTTCACAATCCAAATGATTTACAATAAATGTCAAATGGTATGGTACAAGCAGGGTGGATCTGAAAATTAATTTATCAAAGACAAAGGTAGCTGGGTTTCAAAGGGAAAAAGGACTGAATGGGTTCAAGTTATCTGTGTGTGGGTGTTTATTTACTAAAACTGGGGAAATGAATGGAGAAATTTTAAGGCATGCAAATGATGGGAATGGGGGTACTTAAGAATTGTGTATGCTAAAGCAAGAAGAAATGAAATTGAGAATTAATGGGAGATAGATAAATCCGTATTGAATCCAAAAATAATGAGTGACAAGTACAAAAGTAATATGATGAGATAATTTGACCAAAGAATGGAAAGAATGAAATATATGAGTGAAGAATGAATGGGCTGAGAGGAAAGAGAAGACTGGGGAAAAAATGTGTCTGGAGGGTGCTAATGATATCCTCAGATAGAGGTTGAGCATCTACAGAATACAACACAATGAATGAATCAGTGCATGAATGTGTTGGAGGCAAAGAGAGGTGTAATGAATTGTGTGGGTGTAAAAGGTATGGAAAGGTACAGTGAATGGAGTGGGTGTGAACTAAATTTAACTCTGTTTCCTTCTCTTTTCCCATGTCCCCTTGATTTGCCTTACTAGGCCTGATTCCTTTTCTGTGCTTTACATAATGCTACTTCCTCCGAAAAGGAATAGAGTAATAGATATACCTACATTCTTCCCGAACATCATGCCAATGATCAACTCTAGAAATCAAGGGAAAAATAAGGGAGAACAAGGAAGTGAACAAATGAGAAACTTGCAATGCTCAATTAGGTGTACCTGGATAATAATCATTGTCATCCATGAGTTGGCCTTTCTTTAATAGCTGTTTAACAAGAGAAACAGATACTTGGGAACCAGTGGATAAGTGTTTCCGTATGCTTAGTTCCAGCGTCGTTTAGAGAGGGAAATTGCCTGCTGTAACAATTATGAAATATAGGTGTGAAAACACTATAAAAATTAATCAACAGGTTACAGAACTTTAAAAATATTTTTATTATCATTTTACAGCTTCTAGATAAAAGCCATACGCTGTATTTAGAACATATAAGCTTTAGAAATAAAATACCTTAGTGGATTTTATTTCTAAATAAAATCTGGCTTGCTCAACAAGAAAACAAAACAATTCAGAACGTATCCTTCCACTTATCTCCCAAACAGAGTCAAATAAAATTATGTTCTGTGTAACAAAAGAAGGTGCAGTACTGAACATCTCATTCTACAAAACACATGTAACTTATCAAACTCAGTGAATTTTAGAAGTATTTAAAACAACTTTCCCCATCTTGGTGCCCTTCAGATGTGTTAAGCTCATATAACATTGGATGAGGAGTCATAATAACTGACGTTTAAAGCATCTAGAGGACATCAAATTGGGGAAGCTGCCTCATGTGGGATGTTACCTCACAACTGCAAACTCATGGCTCTAATGGTTGCCGTCCTTGTGACTGGGAGGGAGGTCCTTCACTACTTCAGGCAATGAAATTTCAAAGCCATGGTTTGCATTCAAGCTGGCATTTGGAAGAGGCTTATAAGGGGATGGTGAACTTGTCCTGAAGGTGCTTTTTCAAGAGGCAACTGGACCTTCTGGTTTTTCTTTGAAGACGTTTTGCTTCTCATCTTCTATCCCTAGGTTTGGTTGCCACAAGGATCTGCATGAGAAATACTAAGATATCAGTACTTTTTAGGCTGACTCCACTAATGGTGATGCTTTCAGCACCGTGTACCCATTGAAAAAATAGTAATGAATAAAGGCACTTTGTAGTCACCCATGAAAATTAATAGAAAAGGGCATTCTTTACACAACACCTAAAACAATTACAAGTACTCCTTGACTTCTGAACAAAATTTCTATTGAGACAGTTATTGAGTTTTGCCCGTTTTACAGCCTTTCTTGCTTCAGTTGTTAAGTGAATCACTACAGTTGTTAAGTTGGTAACACAGTTGCTAAGTGAATCTCACTTCCCCATTTATTATGCTTGTCAGAAGATCACAAAATATGGTCACATGACCCCAGGACAGTGCAACCATCAGATATATGAGCCAATTGTTAAGTAATTTTGATCCAAAGTCCATGGGGATGAGGCAACATTTGTAAATGTGAAAAATGGTCATAAGTCACTTTCTTCAGTGCCATTGTAACTTCAAATGATCACTACATGAATGGTTGTAAGTCAAGAACTACCTGTATGAAACTTGCTGCCATCAGAAGTGATGATGACTCCCAGTTTAGAACATTTTAAAAGAAAACTGGACAAGATGAGGAAGAACTAGATTATCAGCCACTTGTATTCCTGATGACTGCCAGCTAGCTCCAACTCACACTTCATATTCCAGGTGCTAGGCAGCGATTGTGGAAGAGAACAATTGGCTTTTTACCCATCATATTTGTGAGTTCCTCAAATGCACCTGGATGGCCATTGAGTGCCACACGGCTATCTATATTTGGTCAGCATACATACCCAAGTCTAAGCTGGAACAGATAAATTGCCTGTTCCAGCAGAGTTCTCCTTATGCTTTACAGTTTGCAAAACTTTAAGCTGATTACAAGTGAAATCTGTCATTCATCAATAATGACTGTTTGCTCGCACTGTTAGCTCTCTGAAATGTGCCTTGGACTGTTGTCAAATGCTGTGGCTAAATTTTGATTAGGATGAAGTAGTGGGCCATTTTTACTACATCAGAGAGCTGGCTGGCAGTTCATTTCCATGTACAATTTAAATAATCCCTTTAAAAGGCCAAAGTAGCTTAAAAGACTATCTCCGCCCGGATAAAAATGCCTATTCTTAAGTATTAAGCTCCTGTTTCATCTGTTGGGTCCCTGTTTCACATACCATTACTTTCAAAGACAGTGACGGTAGCGATCTGTGACCATGCTTTCTCAGTGGCATCATCTTTTCTCTGCTCAAAATAGTTGGATCATCCTCATCTTTCTCTGGATGTAGTCAACAAGTTTGTAACTCTGCTGTTTCTTTGGTTGTTTTTTTTTTTTATCCAGTGCTGTGTGTGTCTGTATATGTGTCGGGGGGTTGTTGGTACTCTTTGCTGCTGCCTTTAACCTGTTAAACTGCAGGGGTGGGTTCTACTTACCTTTACTACTGGTTCATATCATGCCTGCACGCATGCACAGATCAACTTTGATGACATCTGGATCAGTGGGCGGAACCTCCCACCAGTTTTACTATCGGTTCTTGCAAACTGGTCCAAACCAGGGGCAACCCGTCACTGGTTAAACTGTTTGAATTATTAGTTCTTCTTTTGACGCTTGGCATATTTTGTGAGCTACTTCAAACAACTCCAGTTTTTAAGACGTGAAAAGTGGAGTGAAATTGTCCTCACAAAATCCAGAAGTAAGGCAGCCTGTTTTTGTTTTTAAAAATCTGAGCTTATTTCCCCCAAATAATCTATTAGTCTTTTTGGTTTGCAATGATAGATTTGGATCTTTCTACTACTGTTCAATAAAGCTAAAGTCTTCTTGGGAACAATAGAGAAGTGCTTTGTTATTGACTTATTTGGTTGCTTTATCTCCCAATCTCCTCTATACTTCTTAGCTTTTGTGGCAGTCTCCTATACAAGAACTAACCAGATGCAACCTTGTTTGGCATTTCGAGATGGGTCCAAGTCACCTGGATGCTTCTACCTGGCTAGGCATTAGAAATATTCAGTAAATTTGACTTTAACCTAAAACATTGTATCTCATTCCAGTCTTTTACCACATTAAAGAATCTGCTAGTGTTAGGAATAGTTGTTCGCACTTTATGCAACACTCATAGTCCTGTATATAATTGCTATAATCAATGATACGTTGGCGCAGTAAATATGTAAAGTGTGAAACCGAGATGCATGTCTTCAGACACTTAGGGACATGCTTGCTTGTTGGAAAAGAAATCAGCAGAAAGCTGTTCCTTGGAGTGCCTCCACCACATATATATAAATGACTGTGAACTCAGCTTAGTTGAGCAGAAGGCAGGAAAGTCTGTTCTAGCAGTGGAACAATTTAAGGCTCAGAGGATTAAAATGGAGGCTCAACCATTTTTGACATGCTGCTTCTCCCCAGAAGATAATCCCTGGTGTACCCTTTGTCTACCCAATAAAATTCAAGTTTGCATGTTAGAGGTTCTCCTTCAACCAAAAATGCACATTCTTCCCTGGATTTTAACCAAGTTTGCTTAATATTCTTGAAAACTCAGAATTATTTGCAACTGTTTTCGAAATTTCAATTGCTGATAAAGTTGCTATCTCAGTTGTGATTCCCCCACCTTCCTTCACAGCCAGGATGGCTGCTATTATTGCTGCTGTTTCTTTCTATATAACAGTTTGAAAACCCCACTAACAGGATCCAGCATCTTTAGAATTTAGGCTTTAATCCCCTGCTCATATTTGTCTCTCCCCACATTTTCAGCCAGGGATTTGTGGCGAGTAACTGAAATTGAGCTCACAGGTTCTTTGATATCATTACTTATTCCTGGGTTAATGCCATCAATAGTAAGCCGTCTCTTATCTCTTTGGCAGAAGCAACCCTGATTGTATAGGAAGTGTTGAAACCTGAACAGGTTGAGAAGAGACAGAAGGCAGGAGAGTATCTTGTTCATTTCTTAAAAAGGCTTTTTCTCTCTTTTTTTGCTCATCAAATTTATTAATTATTTTAAATCTATTTTTAATTGCAATGTTATGTATAAATGTTTTTATTTTGGCTGTTCACCGCCTGAGTCCGAAAGGAGAAGGGCGGTATAGAAGTTTGCATAATAAATAAATAAATAAATAAATCAGAATATGTCATGCAAAAGCAATGAATTGTCTAAGAGTTGCATTGGACTTGGGGTTAAGGAATAAAAGTTTCTCTTTCACCAACATTGTGAAATAGTCCAACTTATTCCTAAACCAAAGCAGAGCTATTCCTTACAAGTTTCCAAACTCTCCCTTTACTTCCAAATGCTTCTTTCACCCTTTCACCCTGTGCCTTTCACCCTTTCACCCTTTCACCCTATGCAGGTTGGCTTTCTCAAAAGTCAACCTGCATAGCTTCTGGGAATCATGGACACTTTCACATACAGAATTCTATGTTCGTGTGAAAGCAGTTCTGTGTTTCTACAACAGCACTGAGTTCTGTTGCAAAGTGACTGAAAATTCTGGGAAACTTGCTTGTTTAAGTCACTCTTTGCTTATCTACTGGAGAGAATTTGAGATTCGGGTTCTTTATGGGCAGCCCTATGATGGCTTTGCAGCTATCCCCATAGACAGGATGAGCAGATTTAAAGTCAGCATGAATTTTATTACTTTTCTTCTTTTTTTAAAGGACCAGATGAGTTGCAACTTTGGGGTAAAATAGGAAGAGGTGAGGGGACTTTTATTGTAGAAGGACCTTCATCAGCTGGGGACTGATGGAAAGCTGTGCTTCTTATCCTTGTTTCAAGTGGGCACAAGCAAAAACAGACCTTATTTTCAAAGCATTTTTGAAGGTTGGAGAATGAAAAGGCCAGTGATGGAAAAGGCCCCCTAGATTTCTCAAAGACAAAAGCCAGCATGAAACACCGGGCAGAGCCAGGAAAGAGGCTTTGCTACCTTTTCCTTTCCAAAAGATTGCATCAGTCAAAGGGCCTTGGGCAGCTGCCTCAGGATCCCCATATGGGTGGCTTAAGCAAATAAAAGCGGAGGGTTGTGGACTGGCAGGATAGGGAAGACTGAAGGGGAATTATTTTGCATCTAAGCTTTCTGTTTGAAAATAATTGAGAAGCCCTAATGCTAATTTCTTCTTTGAAGCAAACCTCAAAGCCCTCTGAAATACATATTCTGAGCAGAAATCCATATTTCAGGTGGCATTTATATTCAACTCCTTCCTTCCTTCCTTCCTTCCTTCCTTCCTTCCTTCCTTCCTTCCTTCCTTCCTTCCTTCTCTCCATTTTAAACCATATTGCGTACAGTTTTCCTGCCTTCAGACCTCTCTGCTGGCTTTATTGCTAGAATTTAATTCCCATGATCCTGTTGTTCCCCCCCACTCCCAATCATCTTTGTTTAAAATGCAATTTGATGCACAAACAGCATAAATTCTCCAGCAAGCCTGGAAATCTGTGGGGAAGCATCATGCCAACAACACCACGCTGGCCAGTTCCCTCTGTAATTGAATCTTCAAACTCTCTCTGACAAACAAAAGACAAGAGAAAAATGAATCATTGGTTCAGGTGCAGAGACGGCAGCCTAGTTAAAAAGGAAAACTCTCCAGAGAACAGTAGGAGGTTGAGTTTCTCCCTGGCTTGGAGATCTTCTAGCCTGAATACTATGCTGAAAAACGAACCATGGAAAAATCATTGTCTAGGCTGAACATGGCCTGGCTGCCTTGGAATGCTTCTGCCTCTTCGTAGCAATTTATTGCTGAAGTCCCTTGTCTCCTGCCTCCTGGACAGAGAGAGACGCAAGCCCTTTCCTCTTTTCTAATATATAGCATATTCTAACACAATCCAATCATTGCACCACCTATATAATAGTAATGAAGACAGGCTTTGTCTTGTCTTTGTCTAGTTCACTCCCAGGCATCAGTGGTATCTCCCTTGAGCCAGTGCTGGGGGAAAAAAATCATCTGTAGAGTCCTTGGTGCCCTCTGAGCTTTGCTTGCAGGTATTTCATTACCCAATAACATAACACCATCCGTGTGTGAATGGCATTACCTGATTGGGTAATGAAATGTCTGCATGCAAACAGCCAAGCTCAGAGATCACCAAAGACTCTGCAGTTCAGCCCTGGGTTTTAGATACTCTCTCCCATTGCTCATCAAGAAACAAAGATAATGAGTCTGAAAAGGAATGGAGGAAAAAGCCTACCAAGCAGAGCCCTGAGAAGCATGCTGTAGGAGTGCCATCCTTTTCCCTAGGAGACTACTAGGAAGAAGAGAAGTGTTGAAGGCATGATTGAAGGAAGGCACTGGTCCGAGGAAGCCCTTCAAAGTGAGGATAGTGGAGAGGTCACAAAGTCCTAGGACCGTGATGGCGAACCTATGGCACCAGAGGTGGGTTTCAGAAGGTTCTGACCAGTTCTGGAGAACCAGTAGCAGAAATTTTGAGTAGTTCAGAGAACTGGTAGTAAAAATTCTGACTGGCCCCGCCCCCATCTATTCTCTGCCTCCCAAGTCCCAGTTGATCAGGAGGAAATGGGGATTTTGCAGTAACCTTCCCCTGGATTGGGGACAGAATGGAGATTTTACAGTATCCTTCCCCTGCCATGCCCACAAAGCCATGCCCAGAAATCCAGGCCATGCCCACAAAGCCACGCCCACAGAACCAGTAGTAAAAAATTTTGAAACCCACCACTGTATGGCACACGTGCCAGAGGTGGCACACAGCGCCCTCTCTGTGGGCACGTGAGCCGTTGCCCCAGTTCACCTCCGCCGTGCATGTGCATGCGCCCCCCACCAGCCAGCTGGTCTGCGGGTCTCTGCTGTGCATGCATGGGGGGGTTGGGGCCCTTGCGGGGAGGGATGTGTGCGCATATGGGGGGGTACGTGTGAGGGAGCACATGCACATGCGTGGTGGGTGGGGTGCGTGCAGGAGCCTGCATACGCATGCATAGGAGGGGTGCATCCACAGGGACCACATGTGCATTACATTTTGGGGGATAGGGCGCGCACGCATTTGCACGCATACATGTGTGCTTCGGGCACTCGGTCCAGAAAAGGTTAGCCATCTCTGCCCTAGGACATTTTCCAAAATACTAACTCTTTCACACATGTGACACTTTGCTAAGGATGATAGAAGGTCTAAGGCAATGGAGTTTGTCTCCATTGTTCTCTAAGACAGGGGTCTCCAAATTTGCCAACTTTAAGACCTTTGGACTTCAACTCTCAGAATTCCATGGCTGGCAGATTAATTCATGAAGTTGAATTCTTCTTAAAGTTGCCAAGTCTTAAAGTTGCCAAGTTTGGAGACCCCTGCTCTAGGATGTGACACCTATCTTTTACACAATCCCATCTTCTTCTATGTAAGCCAAACAAGCATGCAATACAATCAGATGGGAAAGAATGGATTTTTCTCATTATAGCCCTGTGAAAAAATATTCACCCTCTTTGGATTTTCAGAACTTTACATATCTCTGCCACCGAATGTTATCAGTGCTTCATCTGGGTCCTACTGATTTATGAAGAGAGTCTGAGTGAACAAATAACATCAAAAAGTTGCTATAATTTCATATTTCTTTCACAACGTCATGGCTATGCCACGGTGAAAAAGCAATTTTGCCCAAATTAATTCAATTAAAGAGGTGACTACATTGTGTAAGTACTTCCTTAAACAATCAGAGGTAATTTAGGGCCATGCCCTAGATAAACCTCACAAACTAAGGCTCACCTCATTGCAGTGAAGTTTTCACTCCACAAATTCTAGAAGAATATCATGGCCCTCTTAAGTGTTTGAAGACCTCCTTAAAAAAGCTTTGAAGCCTACCTGTCTGGAAAAGGTTACAAAATTGTACTGAATGCACTAAGACTCCATCATTGTCAAAGACAATCTTGAAATGGAGATAATCTGAAATAATACCCTGTTTCCCCCAAATAAGACATCCTCTGATAATGGATTAGTGTCATAGTTTGAGGCCGCATTATTGCCAGGAACAGATGACATGGCATCACTTAAGGCAACATGAATTCTGCTTTATATCAGAGAATTATACAAAAGAATATCAGGCTACCCATCTATCAGTCAAAGCTAAACACAAGTGTGTCATGCAGCAAGACAATGTTCTCAAACATATAAACACATTTAGAAGAACAAATTCAATGTTTTGGAATAGCCAAACCAAAGTCCAGATCTCAACCCCACGGAATCTAAAATGAGAAATTCATGCTGAAAGAAACCCCCAAACGTTAGTGAGTTGAAGCATTTTACAGTAGATCAAGTCTTAAATAATGACATGGAACTTCGATCACCAATTGCAAAACACACTTGGTTGCAGTTACTGTACTTGCAGCTACAACCTGTTACTGTATCTAAGGAGGTGTTTAATTTTTCACATAGGCACTTCAAATCAGAAGTGAAATCCAGCAGGTTCTGACAGGTTCTGGAGAACCAGTAGTGGAAATTTTGAGCAGTTCGGAGAACCGGCAGCGGAAATTTTGAGTAGTTTGGAGAACCGGCAAATACCACCTCTGGCTGGCCCCAGAGTGGGGTGGGAATGAAGATTTTGCAATATCCTTCTCCCAGGAGTGGGGAGGGAATGGAGATTTTGCAGTATCCTTCTCCTGCCATGCCCACCAAGCCACGCTTACAGAACCGATAGTAAAAAAAATTTAGATTTCACTACTGCTTCAAATGTATTTATTTATTCAAAAAACGTATTTGGTCAGCCATTTCTGGGCAGTTCATGATCAGTTGAGTTTCTTTATGAAATAAATGAAACAAGCACAAACTCTGACATTTAATTAATTAATTAATTAATATCCTGCCTTTATTATTTTTATAAATGACTCAAGGCAGCAAACATACCTAATACTCTTCTTCCTCCTCTTTTCCCTACAGAAACAAACCTGTGAGGCGAGTTGGGAGAGTGACCAGCCCAAAAATCACCCATGCCTGAGTCAGGACTAGAACTCACAGTCTCACAGTTTCTAGCCTAGTGCTTGAACCGCTAAACTAAATTGGTTTAATTGTTCATTAATGTTCCTTTATGGACCTGCATATAGTTCTAATAATATTCAGTGACAAAGATATGCATAAACTCAAAAAAACCCTAAATGGAAGTGGGACATGTGTGCGTAATTTTTCTCAGAAATGTAAATGCTGAAGGCATTAAATATTCCTTAAGGATTCCTATCCCTGTGGTGATTTTTATGATTTTTGGAGCATCACATGGTCCATTAAGAGGTCCAATTATGCAAACATTGCTGGGAAAGGCAATTCCGTCTTAAATATATAGATACTCTAGCTAAAATATTGCACTAAATTGTAACCATGTGCCTGTCTCGCCATAGTCAATAAAGCTTTTTGCCATGTTTAACACATCAACTTATGTTTAACATCATTTCAACATTAGGCAAAAGGGTATTCCCATATATTTCAATGGAACTTGTTGTCTGTTTCTAATTACATGATTAAGATCTTGCCTAGAGTGGCTGCAGTAAATTTTTTACAGAATGAAGCTCTGAAAAGCAAGTATCTTTTCAGAAATCACTGTACACAAAATATCTTTATAGAAGCATCTGAGGTGCAAATCAGTTCAAAACTAGGCCCCAGTTTGGATTGGTCTGTGAAAGAGTAAATAGGGAGGAAATCCACTTTTGTATATAAGTCTACCTTTACAAACGACTGCTGAATTTTGAGAACAATATACAACATTATACAGTGTACAACAATACGACCCGAATACTAATATTTTGTAAAAAGGAAGGGAGGGAGGGAGAGGAGAGGAGAGAAGTTGCTTTAAGTTTATAAAATTTGAAGTCATAGGAAATTGTGGACTACTCAAAACATAGCCAAGGGATGCAGTTGAAAACATATGCCTGCAGTTATCTTCCCTGGTACCCACCAGACTGTATGCCTCACCTGATCTTTTAAAGATTCCAATTTAAATGAATAAATGGGAGGTTGGCATGCTGTGAAGCCAAATGCCAGCCTCAAGCATAATATATGATGCCAATCATGTTTCTGGGCACCACATAACATCCAGAACCATTCTTAGGCAATGAAAAGGCTGTGTATGTGCGTGTGTGTGTGCAGACCAAGATCTCTTCTCAAAAAAAGATGGAGATAAGTGGGGACATACAAGGTATGTTAAAGGAGATAGCTGCAATAAATTCTCTCTTTTTTTTTTTTTTGCAGATGGAGTATTTTTGCCTGGTTATATATACCCTCTGTTGCAGCCATTTTGGGAAAGTACTGTAAAATCTCTCCACCTTTCAAACTTTAATATGAATATGTATTGTGTGACTTTAAGGCTTTACTGCTGAATCATTATAATGCTGAGTCATGCTGTAATTAGGTAATCACTGGTTGTGAGAGTATTTAAGCAAGGTATTGTAACATATTCAGTTTGATGATGAAGCTGATATGAGAGAGGAGTTGCTATCTGCTAATCATCGTTTGATGGATCTGCTACCATCGTGGTTTGTGAACCAGAGTGAGTTTGTTATTCTAACCAACTACTGTTTGTTGAGTAAGAAGATTCTGTAACTACTGGACTGATTTACTGGCAAAGACTTGGAATTTGTTTAAAGACTATGAGACTGTTTTTCTACTATAAAGTAGCTTTTGATAAACCAGTTTGCATATCTCTTATTCATTGCTCTCAGCAACGTTTCCTTGTGCATTTACTCTGCTGGTTGGTAACACAACACTAATATCCTTAACATAGGTGATTGAGAACTGAGTCACGTCTGATTTTGAGGATCTTTTTTTGCCACGGCCGTTAAGCAAATCATGGCAGTTGTTAAATGAATCATGTAGTCATTAAGTGAATCCAGATTCTTCCATTGACTTTGCTGGTCAGAGGCCAGCTGGAAAGGTTGCAAATGGCAATCACATGGTAATATAATCAGAAGGGATGCTGCAACCATCGTAAATACAAGCTGGTTGTCAAGTGTCCAAATTCTGACTGTGGGGAGGCTACAACGATTGTAAGGACCAATTGCAAGTTACTTTTTTTCAGTGCTATTCAGTGGTGGGTTGCTATTGGTTTGGCCCGGATCGGGCGAACCGGTAGCAGTGGTGGTGGGAGGCTCCACCCACCCGACTGGATGTCTCTGTGCATGCGCAGAAGTGTCGCCCGTGCATGTGCACCCACAAGCAAACCGGTAGCCACCGTATTTGAAATCCACTACTGGTGCTATTGTAACTTCAAACTGTCATTACACAGATGGTTGTAAGTTGAGGACTACCTGTACAGAAGGCTTCTGGCTATGCCAAAAAAACCCACCTTTCTACAATCAGTAAAGGAGCAGAATAAATTAAACAGGATCTAGCTAGTGTCCTTTAGGAAGAATAAAGGACTCCTGGGGTGGTGGTTGTTTTTTCATGAGACTACTTGCTTTCGAGTATACTAGGTATATCTTTCATCCCATCTCATCTTCTGGTAACCTAAGAAGAATATAATCAGATCTATTCAATCTCACCCATTTTATTTCATGCTTGTTATGCTACAGGATGACCAAGCCAGTTCATGATGTGAATGCAGCCAACTCACTTCCGGACTGAAGGAAGATAGCAATAGCACTTAGACTTATACCCCGCTTCCCAGTGCTTCACAGCCCTTTCTAAGCGGTTTACAGAGTCAGCATATTTCCCCCAACAGTTTGGCTCCTCATTTTATCCACCTCGGAAGGATGGAAGGCTGAGTCAACCTTGAGCCTGGTGGGATTTGAACTGCCAAATTGCAGGCAATTAGATGTTCTAATTTAGGAGGAAAAGGAAGAGAGTCACCTTGATGTATTGATTAAAGGCCCTGGATTAGAAGTTCAGAAACTGGATTTTAATCCTCCCCTAGGTATGAAAGCCAGGTGGGTGATTCTGGAAATAGTAACTCTCTCTCTCAAGCCTAGGAAGAAGGTGCTGGTAAAAATGTTGCCAAGAAAATTGTGTAGATTTGTTCCTACCATCACCAAGAGTTAAAGGTAGCTCAATGGGTTGTAATATTTACAACATGGTGTATTGGCTGACCCTCCTGGCCCCAAGAGTTAGCTGTTGTAGTTGTATGGGACAGAAAGTGGGGTTAGCTATATGAAAGTTTCTAAAAATACAAATCTTGGTGATAACTAATTGGGTGTATTGGTAATCAGAATACTGATAGCAGGAAGTTACTGAGTTAGATCTATGCTTTATCTTGCTCTGCTGTTTCCCCATTAATTAGCAGTGCCTCATAATCGGGGATTAAAAAATGAGAGTGGCACTACAGCTCCCTGGTAATTAGTCTCTTTAAGACAACAGGTTTCCCTCGACGAAGATGCAACCACTCCCAGTCATACTGTGGTTGACTAACATGTGTCTTCTCATCTCAAAGGCTTCCCAGCTGCCAGGTATGAACTCTCTTGCTACGTAATTAACACTTTCCTAAATCCTACCTCTTGGTCTCCAAGGTGATAAGTAGTTTTTTTGTGATCAAAGCTCCTAGTTTGCAGAAAGTGGGGAATGGATTCTACTGGTGGATGCGAACTAACTTTGGTGATTAGGAGAGACAAACTAACCCTCTTCCTTCAGCTGGGTGAATTCAATATGAAACTGGTTTCTTTCCTGGCTTGATATTCTCTCCTTCCACTAAAGAACACAAGGCGATATATATGGGAGGAACCCTTTAATTTTATCATCATAATCGCAGCTCTGTCAGAGGTTGAACTAAGAAATTATGATTGATTCAGAATCACACATGGTCAAGTGGGAATTTGAATCTGGTTTTCTGTGGCCCAATCCAACACAATTTATCCCTGCTAGGCTTCTTAGCCACCTGACCACTTGTCAGCCTAATTACTGTCTGGGTTCTGCCATCCAACCATTATCCGGTGTGAGTAAGATGCTCTTTAGTGTTGTTGAAAAATAGCCAACACTTTAGGTATTCATTTTCCTTTTGTTTTCATTTACCTTAATATCTTTTTAACATTCTCAACATTTGTCAGAGACTTAAATGCTTTGTTCTGACTATCCCAAAAAATCATTTGCTCCTTTCCAGTGGTGAAATCCAATTTTTTTTACTACAGTTCTATAGGCATGGCTTGGTAGGCATGGTGTGGCTTGGTGGGCATGGCAGGGAAAGGATACTGCAAAATCCCTATTCCCTCCCCACTCCTGGAGGAAAGATATTGCAAAATCTACATTCCCTCCCCACTCCTGGAGGAAAGATATTGCAAAATCTACATTCCCTCCCCACTCCTGGAGGAAAGATATTGCAAAATCTACATTCCCTCCCCACTCCTGGGGAAAGGATATTGCAAAATCTACATTCCCTCCCCACTCCTGGGGAAAGGATATTGCAAAATCTACATTCCCTCCCCACTCCAGGGGAAGGATACTGCAAAATCACCATTCCCTCCCCACAACTGGGGGAAGGATACTGCAAAATCCCTATTCCCTCCCCACTCCTGGGGGAAGTATATTGCAAAATCTCCATTCCCTCCCCACTCTGGGGCCAGCCAGAGGTGCTATTTGATGGTTCTCCGAAGTGCTCAAAATTTCCACTACCGGTTCTCCAGAACCTGTCAGAACCTGCTGGATTTCACCCCTGCTCCTTTCCCTTTGCATTTTACTGCACCTAGAGCAGTAAGGGTTTAAGCTGTGGCAGGGGTGTAAAACTGGTAGTCCTTGGGCCGGATGCGTCACACGCTGGCCATGCCCACCCCAGCTCTGCAAAGGGAAAAATGTTGTGATGCATCACATGGCAGCAACATGATGTGGCGAATTTGACACCTGTGGTTTAGGGCATTCTCCAATTCTTGTTTTGTGGTCCTATACTCATTAAGGCTGCCCTGCCTGATTAAAGAAGGCAGGTTTGTCAGCCATTAGATCAATTTAAAGCCCTTTTTAAAAAAGTTCTTCCCAAGCACCATATATATCCTCATTCCATCTGATTTTGTAATGTACATGTCATAGCCTTGGCCATCAAATTAAATCTCAACTCTGATTGTAGTTCTTCTGGCTATCAAAATATTGAGTGCCTCTGACCTAAGACATTGTAGGAAGAAAATTATCTCTTTCTCCTATACGTTGCAACTGAACATATTGTTGCTACTTAAATCCAGGTTGATCTCTAATAAGGCCATCCGTAGCCGGGATCTGATCATGGATGAAAGGGCCAACCTAATGTGTATTATTAAGACTTTCCTGGACTTGAATTACAGGATTTTTATTTTTATTTTACTTTATTTATATGTATCCTGCCTTTATTATTTTTACAAATAATTCAGGGAGATTTGCCCAGCTGGGATTTGAATGTGGCATCAGCTGAGACAGCAGAGCTGGAGTAAAAGTATAGCCATTGTCATCCAAAATCTTTGGATGACCTTCAGAGGTGCTGCTCCACAGATTGCCAGATGCAAGATCCTTTTTGTTGGACTCTAGGGATCATTTGGGATTCTTGCTAATACACCAGCCTCCTTACTGTATAACAAACTCCCTCCCCAAGTTCTTTGAGTTCATGGCTGGGCTGGCACTGGAGTTCTCCAGCCTTATGGTTTTGGGTGATTTTAATCCATCTTCCCTGGAGGCAGATAGCTCAGGAGTTCATGGCCACTGTGACAATCACGGCTGTCCCAGGTCATATGTATAAATCTAAAATAAAATAAACATTGCCACTGGAATTCTGTAAACCATAAACTATCCCTATTGCAAAGCAGGAAAAATAACTGGAATTGGCTCACATTGGGGAAAGAGGGGGGAGAGCTGGCAGGCTTGCACATCAGAAGCCCATGTGCCACTTAAGAATGTTACATTAAAAGTGTCACACAAACTCAGCCTTTCCCAAACTATTTGTGAAATACTGTATCTCATGTGTCTACAGGCACCCAAGTCTAGGAATAGATGGGAGAAATAGGTGGTAGGAATTGGCTGTCTACAGCTCACATCAGGCCCATCTACACTGAAAGATTATAGGAGACAGAAGACAGAATTCTCTTCCTTTCAAAAAATGTTCATGCAAAGCATGGACTCAGCCACTTATGTAGGACTCCAGCTATTAACCTATCAATATACCTAATTCTGACATAAGTACAAAGGAAGTCCTCAAGATTAACTTGTTTTTCAACCAGCTCCGAGCTTAGATGCCTGCTTAAAAGCTTTGCTGAATCAGAGCTTAGTGTTTCTATGGAATCCCAAATTGTCTTTTCTCTGTATCTACAAAGATCCATACAAAAAAAAAACACTTCTCCACTTTTTCCAGCCCTGCAGAAGGAGGGCTTTCCATGCACCTGAGCATCCACATCTCTCTAATCAGACTTCCTTGGCTGAACCAATTCTCAATGCAGAATGCATTTCTCTTAATGTGTCTTCTGGGAAATCTCAATAATGAATGGCCTTTTGGAATAAAACATCATTAAAATAATATAGAGCGCATTAATATCAATTCGCGGGTTGCAGTCGAGAAGTTTGATTTCCATGGAGTGGGAGGAAGCTGAGAGGAACATTCAGCCAACATCCATGAATTTAATTCTCTTCAATCCATAACAGTCTCAATTACCACTCATCTATTGCGGCATCCTATGTCTTTTTTTTTTAATGGTCCAATGGATTTATGTCTTAGTAAAACTTCTCCTCACCTTACAGTTTCAAGTAAAAATTCACCAAATGTTTTGTTCTGTAGTTAGTGCACACATTCACAGAAGGTGCCTCTCCATTTCCTACCAGCTGCATTGCAGAAGGATGGATTTCTGCAGTATAGCTGGTCACTAGGGAGGTTTTTCAATCAATCTAAACCACTCCCATATTTATTGATATTTATTTGATTCAGATTCATTTCTGCAATAGAATAGAATAGAATAGAATAGAATAGAATAGAATAGAATAGAATAGAATAGAATAGAATAGAATAGAATAGAATAGAATTCTTTATTGGCCAAGTGTGATTGGACACACAAGGAATTTGTCTTGGTGCATATGCTCTCAGTGTACATAAAAGAAAAGATACATTCGTCAAGAATCATAAGATACAACACTTAATGATAGTCATAGGGTACAAATAAGCAATCAGGAAACAGTATCAATATAAATCGTAAGGATACAAGCAACAAAGTTACAGTCATACAGTCATAAGTGGGAGGAGATGGGTGGTGGGAACGATGAGAAGATTAATAGTAGTTCAGACTTAGTGAATAGTTTGACAGTGTTGAGGGAATTATTTGTTTAGCAGAGTGATGGCATTTGGGAAAAAACTGTTCTGGTGTCTAGTTGTTCTGGTGTGCAGTGCTCTATAGCGTCCTTTTGAGGGTAGGAGTTGAAACAGTTTATATCCAGGATGTGAGGGTGCATCATTGCGTGATGCATCTGAACCTGGTCGATTGCTTTTTGCCTCCTGCACAAAAAGATGTAAAGTAATGCTGAACTAATATTTATTGTGAATGTTTCCTAAGATAGTTGAATGAGAAAGGCCCTCCAGGAGACTTAGAACAAAATCTGCAAGTCAATTCAGGAATCAGTGGACATTAATGTTACATCACAAAAGAGCCAGTTTGCTGTAGCAGTTAAGACACCTGGCTAGAAACCAGGGGAGCGTGAGTTCTAGTCCTGTCCCTTAGGCACAAAGCCAGCTGGTGATCTTGGGTCTGTCTCTCTCAGCCCTGGAAAGAAGGAGGCAAAGACAAACCACTTATGAAAAACCTTGCCAAGAAAATGCAGTGACCTGTCCAGGCAGTCACCAAGAATCAAGGCTGACTCGAAGGCACACACAAAAAAAAAATAAAAGGATTACATAATATCAGTTTGATGACTGTCTCACAGGATGACACCTGTTCAAACACATCTGGTTTCCTGGTGGTGAGCCTCAGCAACTTTGCCCCTGGTAGGGGACAAAATTTGATGTTAAGGAGAAATGTGAGGTTGTTTTCTACGTGAGCAAGTGATTCTGCTAGAACGGACAGTCGATAACGACCCCGGGGAAGCAGCGGTCTCTCTCCTTCCCCTTCAGGGCCTTGGAGGAAGAAGCAGCTAATTCTCATAATTGGGCATCATCCTAACCCTGCTTGCCTCAGTTTGCAGTGTTTTGCAGATAGGACTTTTATTTCCTTCCGTTCCTTTTTTTCCCACCGCACATTTACCCTGAGGCTAGATTTAAATCTCCTTGTGTCAGCGGTGTTTAAAAGGGTGCCCTCTTTTTTTTTTGGTTCACACACTATGGCCTGGTTTAATACAGTTTCTGAATCAAAAGAACATGTCCCTGGGAGCCCAGCCTCATGCAAGATTTGTTTTTATCTTTAGCTCCCTCTGGCCATGCATGCAGCCAGACACCTGCATAAGGCCGACACCCCAAAGGTTTACACAGGGAGTGCATTCTCCGATCCCTCTCAAATCACTACAGCCAGGGTGGGCTTCAAAAATTTTAGCAAGGGATTCTCTGCCCAGTTGCTGGGTGGGTGTGGCCTAGTCGGCCTCCTGCACCACAGCGGGGGGGGGCTTTTTTGCCCTCCCTGGGCTCCAGAGGCTTTCCTCGAGCCTCTGGGAGGGCGAAAATGGCCTCCCCAGGTTCCGGAGGCCCTCTAGAAGCAGTTTCCGGCCTTCCCGAACTTCCTGTAGGCCTGTTTTTCTCCCTCCCCAAGCTTCTCTGTGCACCCTGCACTTACCTGCATCCAAAACGGGCCACGTGGGGGCTCCTGGGAGGGGAGGGGTGGGGTGGGTGAGGCCAGCCAGGAGTGAGATTTGGGGGCTCTCCAAACTGCACAGAATCTTAGCTAAAGGTTTTCCCGAACCCCTGTGAACCCCCAGCAGCCCACCCCTGACTACAGCAAACATTAGCTGTAGATTTTGGACATTCACACTCTGAATTGTTCTGTTTCTCTGGATCAAGCCAGCCCCACAAAGAGACAAACTGAAAAGTACCAACATCACCTGCATGCACTTACTCCCCGGGCTCTCAAACATGCATCTATAGACGGGGAGATACATCTCCCCAATCCCCAAGAAATTTGAAGTTGCTGTAAATCCATTGCCTGATATGATTTTCTCTAGGTCACATTACTCCAACCTGCTGTACTTCAGAAGTATTGGACTTCAGTTTACATAATTCCCAGCAAGAATAATAGTTGGCTGTGCTGGCTGGAAGTTATAAGAATTGCAGACCAGCACATCAGAAAAGGAGCTGAATGGACAGCTCCTGTCCAGTCAGAAGAGGAGCTGAATGGACAGTTCTTCAGTGTGGAATTGATACAGGCTCCTCGATTATCTATTAATGTTCTTTGAGATGGGAATTATTATGAGCACCATTAGCAGCCTCTCGTCACTGTTCAGGCACATATTCTGGATGAAGGCTTCAATATATATGATATGGAGGAAGTATAGTCTTATCACCAAGTAAATACTAGCAGAGAATTATAGCCGGTCAGGATGTGCTTTTCCATCTGTTGCATTTGGTCATATTCACATTTTATATTTCATGAATGATATTTCAAACATGATACCATGTGAAGCCATCTGTAAGCGAGAGAGGCATTCCCCAAGAAATCACAACCAGTCTAACTTCCTGAAAAGTGTATATACGCTTTATATTGGCCTGCAAAGTTTCACAGTTTGTATTTGTGCCCCTTGGTGCTTTCTATTTCTCCATAATTGGATTTCATAAAGTATACAGAAGAACTAGAGACCTTGACTTTAGGACCAAAGGGATCAAGATGCAGGCAACCATTTTTTCCCCTCTGTTGTGTCTAATTACATTTGGGGATTAGCTTGGGGCACATTCAGCAGCAGTGTCATTGGCCATAGGAAAGATCAAGGTTTCAGAGAGTTATTTGCAACAATGCCCTCCGTGGCATTGACAAGAATGCAAAAGGTGACCGGATGAAGATGTATTTGCAGACAAGGAAGATTCTCACAAAAGTATTGTTTTATGTTTCAAAGACATGCAGTCAAGGAGAGCCTGATTGCTGAACCTTGATCTAAACTGTCACTCCCAAGTTACCCTTTTAGGGAAATAGAAGACCACAGAAAGATGCAAATGAAGAAAAGCCTGATTTAAATTTAATGCTAATGAGAAGATTTCCTTCTCTTTCCAGCAGAGAGCAGCTGTTCCCATTTCAAGCTGGCAAAGTATCTCTAAATCATGGCCTTAGCACCTAGATGGACATTGTTTATAGGTTAGTTAGTATTTTATAGACCTACCTGACATTTGCCTTTTAAAGAGGCATTCAGAGAGTGTGTGCCTTTTTGCCATTGAGTTTGTCACAGCGGCACTGTGGAACGCTGGCCCTTCTTTATAGCATATCATTTTAAAAGCATTTTGGGCTTTCAGTGTTGCTTGCTGATGCTTTCCAATCCATGGGAACAAGGACATTTCAATTCAGCCCTGGTGGTCATGCATAATGGAAGCCTGAGAAAAGGTAAACATATTCTTGAGAATTAGAGGAAGGAAAGATGGAAAAGACAGGCAAAGGGACTTGCATGCTTTTAAAAGAAGGAAAATAGTAAACAGGTGCTAGGATAAAGATAAAGTTAGCTTTATGTAACAGTCAATATCAGCAGTAATTTTCCTTGCCTCCAGAAGTAATGCTCCCCAAATTAAATTAAGAAGAGTTAAGAACATCCGAAATTTGCCAGGCCAGGCTCTTTTATGAGATTTTGCAATTTTGCATAACATCTCAGAAGATTTTAAGGATCCTGTCTGGGAATTCATGAGATTTTATGCTGAAATTTAACAGCATTTACAAACTTGTAAATGATCCAATATTGGGCCATCATATTCATAGCCTGAAGAGGTTGCTGAGCCCTCTGTTAAGTAGCTCAAGGATTTATTGAGCCTTGAGCTACTTAAGGTCTCTAACCTTGACAACTTTATGACTTGTGGACTTCAACTCCCAGAATTCCTCAACCAATATGGCATTTAAGCCCACAAGTTGAGCATGGTTGGCTGAGGAATTCTGGGAGTTGAAGTCCACAAGTTATAAAATTGCCAAAGGTTGGAGACCCCTACAATAGACAATCTTGTTCCATCATCCAAACATCAGTGTCTGCTTTCATCTATCCCCACCTGATGGGATGGTGTTACTACTCCCATGTGATCCCTGCCATCAATGGAGTAAAGATGCCCAGAAGGGCTAGTTCTGTGGAAGCAAATGTAATGATAGCAAAAGGAACCATAAAGAGGGGAATATCTAAAAAGGTTAAATCATGTTTCTATGATTGAAGCTTTTTAGATACTTTTGACCTGAATGATTGAGTCTTCATTTACATAGAGGGGAAGCAAAAATCTCCAGGGACTTATCCTATTATTTATTTATTATTTATTTATTTTTCAGATTTCTATACCGCCCTTCTCCTTTCGGACTCAGGGCGGTGAACAGCCAAGATAAAAAACATTTATACACAAAAGTTAAAATAGATTTAAAATAATTAAATAAATTTAGCCCGTAATTTAAAACATTTCAATTAAAATCCATATCAAATTTTAAAACCAACCATAAAATCAGGACAGTCCGGCTAACTGAAAAAAATAGGTTTTTAGGGCCCGACAAAAAGTCCGGAGGTCGGAGATCACTCGTATCTCTGGGGGTAGATTGTTCCAGAGGGTAGGTGCCACCACAGAGAAGGCTCTCCCCCTGGGGGTCGCCAGCCGATGTTGTCTGGCCAACGGCACCCTGAGGAGGCCCTCTCTGTGGGAGCGAACTGGACAGTGGGAGGCAATTGGTGGCAGAAGGCGGTCCCTATTATATTATGGAGACTACTCATTTAATCATCGTGCAACAGAAACAACTTTTACAGGCTATGCTGGACAATTAAGAAGAAGATATATTGCCCATTAAAAAAAAAACTGAGACCCTGATTATTACAGCTTATTTGGTTCATTCTGGAAATAGAACTTAGTTGTAAAAGAAAATGCTATTGTGAAGTTAATGGGTTGGATTAATATTTAGTCAGAGTAAACCCATTGAAATCCACAGTATATAAATTAGGGCTAATTAAAAAAAAAAAAACAACCCACAGATCAGATGGGACCCTTCCATGTCTGACCAAAAAGGAAGCATCTTCTTAATAGGTAGAGAGCTTTAGCTAATAGTGAGCTATGGAAACCTTTCGAGCTTTTCCTCCCACGAACTCTTCCTTCTCAGCTGGATACAGTTTGAAGCTTTTTTCAAATATGTTACTTAAATGAAATTTTAATATTGTACTCGCCTTGAGTCTTTTCCTCTCCCACCCCCCACTGATACTTAAAACACTTCCGTGATTCCTGAAGGTGGCTCCTGAACCTTTAGCACATGGGTCAGCCAGCCATTTGGAAACAAAGCCTCTTTTCATGCTGGGAGGGCAAAAAAAGCCTGCAGATGCTGACATTCTTTCTCTCTACCTCTGTAAAGTAAAAGAGTTCTTTTGCACCTGATCGTTCAGTGAGGAACTGTTTCTCAACCATAAGGTTTATGTGGCTACTTTGTATGGAATCACCTAGCATAGGGCTGTCAAACTCGCGGCTTGCGGGCCAGATGCGTCATGCACTGGCCACGCACACCCAGTTTAGCAAAGGGCGGGAAAGTCGTGATACATCACATGACACCACCATGACGATGCAAATTTGACACCCCTGATCCAGGGGTGGGTTCTACTTTACCTTTACTACTGGTTTGCAGTGGGAGCGTGCACGCTTCTGCGCATGCGTAGATGACCCACGATGACGTCGTGGCTGGTCGGCGGAGCCTCCCGCCGGTTTTACTAGAACCGGACAGAACCGGGAGCAACCCCCCCACTTCCCTGACCTAACAATGGGACAGAGGGTGAAAAAGTAGCTGATATGAGAGCTGAAGCAGCTAAGTTGGAATGACACCCAGTAGTGTCCACAGAAGGATACATCCAAATTGGCGAGAAGAGCGTTGTGATGCCTTTCGCCTATCTGTAAGTATGTCAAGGTTGCACGCCTGTTCAAAAGGAGGGGGGAGGTGGCATTCACTATATGTTCCATCTGTTGATTTTGCTAGCTTTTGACCCCTTTTTCTACAAATGATGGGGCAGCCCTGTGGCTCAGTGGTTAAGACTCTGGGCTTGTCAACCAGAAAGCCGACAGCCCAGGTTCGAGACTCAAGAGCCACATGACAGGTGAGCTCCCGTTACTTGTCCCAGCTCCTGCCAACCTAGCAGTTCAAAAGCATGCAAATGTGAGTAGATAAATAGGTACTACTTCAGTGGAAAGATAACAACACTCTGTGATGTCATGCTGGACACATGGCCACGGAAATGCCTTCAGATAGTGCTAGCGCTTCGTAAAATCTGAAGGGACTCCTTTTTTCCCCTTCTACAATTGATGATGAGATCAGACAGGATCTTTCTCGAAACACAGACAGGGTGCCCTTCTCCTCCAAGGCTGTGAAATAAGATGTAAAACGTTATCACACAAAGGCAGGAGGAAGAAATCTAAGATTGACGCCTTGCACTTATTATCTATAGCAAGCCAGATTGCCAGATTCTGCAATAGCAGATCTTCCTTGTTAGTCGCTCTTCTTGTGTCTGCAATAAAAGTAACTGATATATCTGAGCTGGGTCCTGGGTCATATCCACACACCTTCTTTGCCCAGGGCAAAGATGCCACCCTGTTTGCAGAGAACATGTCCTTGTCTGCTTATCATCCCATGGAAGAGGCAGCTTGAAAAATGTCTTGGAGGGCTCCAGTCTGAAGTGGCTTTTCTCCTCTTATCCTGGCTCAAATCCTCCCACTTGGACAATCCACGGCTCACAAAGAAGCAGGTCTACAGCAGTGGTGGGATTCAAAACTTTTTACTACCGGTTCTGTGGGTGTGGCTTGGTGGGCGTGGCTTGGTGGGTGTGGCAGGGCAGGGATATTGTAAAATCTCCATTCCCACCCCACTCCAGGGGAAGGTTACTGCAAAATCCCCATTTCCTCCCAATCACCTGGGACTCAGGAGGCAGAAAATAGATGGGGGGGGCAGTCAGAGGTGGTATTTACCTGTTCTCTGAACTACTCAAAATTTCCATTACCGGTTCTCCAGAACTGCTCAGAACCTGCTGAAACCCACCTCTGATCTACAGTGAAGCAGCTAGGGGTAGTGATCTGCTTGGAGACATCAATCCAGCAGGTCTGCTGTGGGATCACCCCTTTCATCTTGACCAGCTAGAAAGTGCAAAACTCAGAAAAGGATTAGTCCACCCCTTTTAATTAGTTGAAGTGAAAGTGCACAGTTATTTTACTTCTCTAAATTGCATAAAAGGGAATTCCCTTCCCTATTGGGTCCTGCTCCCAGGAAAGCGCTGACCCCTCACTTCGTTTCCTCATGTTATGTTCTCATCGCTATCTAAAGCTCCCATATCAATCGCCAATCTCCAGATTCTCTTTCTGAACTCCAGCCATTCAACACTTATCAGATGGCTCCCTCTGAGCTGCACCAATCCAGTCAACCACCAGATGGCAATCAAGAGCTACAAAAATGCCTAACTCTGTGCTGCCACTTAATGTTCTAAAGGCCAAGTACTCAACTGGCTGATCCATCATAACTAGATGATATTTTAAAGTTTCAGCCCATCAATGATATGATGAGAAAGAAAGAAAAAGAAAATGAATGCAACCTACAGAGTAAGCAGAACAGGATGGATAGCAATTGGAGGAGGCTTTACAAATGGCAGATAATGTTGGGCAACTCTGGATTTCAGCCAAGAAAACTGCCAATCCCAGTTCTTGGAATGTTTGCAGATTAAAACACTCGGGGCAGCAGCCCGGCATGGACCTTTCTGGGTACATCATAAGGGTGTGTTGTGGAGACACCGTGCTTGGAGATGGCATAATTTCTTGCTAACTCCAAAGCAAGGTAGGATCAAAGCAAAACTGCTACATAGATATGGACCTTTCCTGTTCCGCTGGTTAGATTCTATATCCTGAAAGAGATTTATTGCTATGCTCTGGGATGAAGTTTGACTGCTAGAAGCAACTTTTATATGTAAAAAAAAAGGGGGGGGAATAGGATATATTATAATGAATGGGTAGAAAAGCTGTCCCTGACAGCCAGGCACATTTCAGGGAGAGCTGCCCGTTCCAGGTCACATAAAAGTCACTCCCTGCTTCTTTCTCTGCTGGAGAGGAATTATTATCTTTAAAAACTTCTGGAGAAAAGGAACAAACTTCTCTGCATGGGGGGGGGGGGAGGGAGTGGAAAATAGTGAAATAAAGAAAGAACTAGGATTCTTCCTTAAGCTTAATTAGAGTGGCAATTTGCAAGTAAGAAATCGGTACAGAGATCGCCTCTGCTCCAAGGGTCATCTATTGTTTAAAGGACTAGGAAAAACATAAGCTCAAAACTGACCTGGTTATAATTCCTTTTTCTGTTTCTTTATGACTAATTTATCATCTTCAATACTAATTGTCTCTATACGATCTCACTCCTCTGTTTTATGCAGAATGGCACCTCTTTAGATCATATTGGTTTCTAAATAGATGCTGCAGACCAAATTCCTCTGGGAATCTACTCAGAGCTATGTATTGTCCTGCATATTTGTTCAGGAGTTTGGAATTTCTTTGGGGGGGGGGGGAAACCTGTAATTTAAGCATCTCTAGATTGCTTTACTGGTTATTTTGTACGTGACTGGTCAAAATTAAAAAGTAAAAAAAAATTCTCTTTTCCTTTTAAAAAATAAATAAAATGTGATTTATGTTTATCTTTGGTGAGATTGGTTCATTTTCCTTTTTTTTCAAAAGGACAGAAAGACAGGGTTAATCACCCTAGTCATAGTATTGCCTCAGGATTACAAGACCAGGAAATGGTGCTACAGAATTTGTTTTATTTTTATAATTTTTCCCTTCCTGCTCGCTCTCTCCCTCTTCCTCTCTCCAATAAGAAGCCCAGGCAGGGGGCTTCTTACATACATTGGGGTTGCAGGGAGAAATGATACTAAATAAAGGTATCTCCTTCAAAGATAAGTGGAGGCCACACACCACAGAAATGATCAAGCTGCATACCAAAGCAGGGAGCAGAGTTACGATATTAAGGAGATGGATTTGGATATACAGTAGTGGCCAAAATTGTGGAAACCTTTTAGGGAAAGTGTATTTTTGAGGTTTGATGGCTAATAACACCACTTGTTTTTTTGGAGTTTCAAGATAATCATATTCTACTACTGGAATGGCCTGGGAATAGCCCAGACCTTAACCCAATTGAAAAACTATGGAGCCGATTAAAGAAACCTGTTAGTCAGAAGCGACCCAGCAATAAAACCCAGTTAATAGATAAAACCCAGTTAATAGAAGCAATCATTCAATCTTGGTTTCACATTATAACATCTGCAGAACTAAAAGACTTGGTTCACTCCATGGGGAGACGTTATAAGGCCGTAATTCATGCTTAAGGTTACCCAACTAAGCATTAACTGACATGGTGATAATTTTTGTATATCTCGTTTTTTCTAAGGTGTTAATTTTTGTATATCTCGTTTCACTTTTCTTCTTTAGAACTGCTATTCTAACAGCAAATCCTTCATAAAGGTTATTGCATTACATTCTTGATTAAATTATCTTTCCATTGATAAATAATTTTATAGTACTACTCACCCCCAAAAAAGTGGTGTTATTAGCTAGTTTTAGATTAGATTTTAGATTTCCCAAAAGGTTTCCACAATTTTGGCCACTAAAATTTGGAGGCCTTTCATCCCATGAATCTTGCAGTTACATATATGAAGTCATTTTTTAGCATGGGAAAATTCAGGCTGCTGCCACTGTAAAACATATCTGACATTTTTGCTCCTCAATGTAGGCCTCAATTCTGCCTTACAATGAAATATCTACAGAAAAACATTATTTGAATTTTCCCCAAACGCACTTCAGAAGTAGGGGAAAGATTTTTCTAGAAACAAAAGAGCTCTGAGTTTACTTTTCCTGAAAAAAATGCTGGGGAAAAAAAATAAAGCTATTTCAAGGTGAGTCAAAATACATTCCAATCCATCCTCGTTAATTCTGCAGTCTTAATCCCTAAATGAATGAATTCCTCAAGAAAATAGCAATTCTTGTTTCAGTCGAATGAATACATGTTTTCTGCAACAAAGCTAATGCTTCTCGAGATGCGGTGCCACAGAAGAAAAAGAACGAGCTACTTAAGATCAGCTTAATAGAATCACTGAAGACCATGAAGGGCAGATGACCCTCCTACTCAGAGATAAGAACTTCTTGCTTTTTGAGATGGATTAGGTATCCAGTCATCATGGCCAAGAAAGTAATTATTTCCTTCCTAGAATCTTGTGGTCCATACAGTTGCAGCCAGCTGAATTCATTCATATAATCTATGGCCATGGTGCAGTGGTGGAATTCAATTTTTTTTACTACTGGTTCTGTGGGCGTGGCTTGGTGGGTGTGGCATGGCTTGGTGGGTGTGGCTTGGTGGGTATGGCTTGGTGGGCGTGGAGGGGAAGGATACTGCAAAATCCCCATTCCCTCCCACTCCTGGGGGAACGATACTGCCAAATCTCCATTCCCACCCCACTCCAGGGGAACGATACTGCAAAATCTCCATTCCCACCCCGCTCCAGGGGAAGGATACTGCAAAATCCCCATTCCCACCCCACTCTGGGGCCAGCTAAAGGTGATATTTGCCAGTTCACTAAACTACTCAAAATTTCCGCTACCGGTTCTCCAGAACCTGTCAGAATCTGCTGAATTTCACCCCTGCCATGGTGGTGCAGTGGTTAGAATGCAGTATTGCAGGCTAATTCTGCTCACTATCAGCAGTTCGATCCTGACTGGTTCAAGGTTGATTCAGCCTTCCATCCTTCCTAGGTTGGTAAAATGAGGACCTAGATTGTTGGGGGCAATATGTTGACTTTGTAAAATAAATACAGCTCACTTAGAGAGGACGATCAAGCACCATGAAGCGGTATAAAATTCTAAGTGCTATTGCTATTGCTAAATCAATGATCAGTATGATCTGCATATATTCGCTTGTTGAAGGATCTACAAAGTAAAACCATGGAAAGAGAAGTACAGTTAACTCCACAATTATTTGATTTTTTTCCCCTTAATGATCCATAACCGCCTTTACGAGCTAGATAAATTTAATTTAACCCAAGATTAAAAGCAAACATATAAGGAAGTTGATTGTTGTGCCTAATCACATGGTACCATTTCTACCAATCTCATAGAATCCAGGGTGAACCTCACAATTACCTTCCCTTTCCTCTGAAATGCAAAGAAAAGGAGGGCATACCATCAGCTCATCAGTTGTCTCCCTCCAGGTGACAAATTGGCTTCTTGTGGAAATATTATCCAGTCAGAGATATATGCTATCTGAACACAGAACAGGAAACTGGAGCACACATTGAAAATCCCACTGAAGAGGGAAGCAGCCCTTTCTATAGCAATACATGAGTTGTTTTACAGAAACACAACAGGAAGGAGACCTCAGAAATTTTGAAAACAATATGAAGACCTAGCAATCACTCCCTAAATCTGAAACACGTCACAGCCCTGTCTTCTTTCTAATCCACAACTGATAGATATTTCCTACCTTAATGAGGCAGGCAGATTACTTCCTTATCTTACCACAAATACAATCGCACATAGTTCATTGTCAGTAGAAACCGTTCTGACATCCCAATTTACTGGCTTATCATGCACATTTAGTCAGGGATGGGTTCTACTTACCTTTACTACTGGTTCACAATGGGAGCATGTGCACTTCTGCGCATGCGGAGAAGCTTCTGCGCATGCGCAGATCATCCATGATGACATCTGGGCGGGTGGGCGGAGCCTCCTGCCACTTTTACTACTGGTTCGCAAGAACCAGACCGAACCGGGAGCAACCCACCACTGCATTTAGTGTACTTGGCTTCTGTCAGGGGAATAGATCAGAATAAGGACTGGAGGATCACCGTATAGCACTGAGATCTCATGAACCTCAGCCAGCATAGCCAAGGATCAAGGATGATGGAAGAAAAACTTCTGCTGGTCATAAGTATCCTTCCTCTGATTTAAAAGAATCACCTGGGAATTTCATCCAAAGCTTCTCCTCTTAGCATTCTGACTTAGATGTTCCACAGGATTCTCTAACTCGGGAATATTTGGAAAGTGATTCTTGGGATGGATCTTCTGGGCTTACAAAACCCTGCAGAACTGAAGAATTATTAAGGGTTAATCCTCAAGGCAGATTATATCAAAATATAAAACATTCAATATAACAATGTAAAAGCCCCACTCTGTTCTCAATAAAATTTACAACAGAATCTTTCTTGAACCAAAATTGAGAAAGAAAGTAAAAAATGTAGTACAGCTTAGACTTTCAGCAGGATGCTATAGAAAACTCTATACTTGATGAATTTAAGAACAAATCCTAAAATTCATAAGTCAGTCAGGCAGTGCAATGGCAAAGCTATTGGGACTGGTTCCAGAGAAACCAGATTGACATCCTTCCCCAGCTATCAAACGTAATAAAAGAAAATGGTCAAAACCTCGTTCTCTTAATACTGCTAATTCAGAAGGCTGTTAATTGAATGTTTTGGCTTTCTGCGATATACGAATGCAGTCATAAGACTTATGGTTTAACATGTTGTATAACATATGTTGTTTATAATTTGGTGCTTTATAATTATTAAAAAGACATAATTATACAAAGTCTCCATCAGATTTACCTCTTATAATAATTAAATGAATTAAAGACTTCTTCAAACTCCATAGAGGACATTTGGAATGTATTTGTAAGAAAAACATAATGTTACATAAGGGCTACCTTTTCCATATTTTATGTATCCTTCTGCATATAAAAATGATATCTTCACAACTATTTGCCTTGAAACTAAGAGGTTGTGCTTTTAAAAAAGGAACGGGCAATAAATGCAGGAAGAGAGTCAAGTATTGGTAGATTTTTTTTTTAGAATAGACAATTAATACAAGAAACGGGTTAAATAATGCTACTTTAGACTCTCTGTGTCAACCTCAGCTATTAACGATACATCCTTGGAGTTTTCTTGCCAACAGTATACAACCTGCATTCCTTGCAGATATGGTTCTGTTGACCGCTTTCATCTTCCCCTTCTCAAGAGTTGCTTTTGAGTACACATTGTAAATGTAAAGCCCCTTTGAGACTGGGTAAATAAAGCCATGTTATGAGTAGTTTGGCTCTAACTTAACATTTGGAAAGAGCTACTGGTGTATATTTGATGCAGAGTTCAAAGTATCTTTTACTCTGGAGAAGTTTGGTCACTGGCCTTATCCTGCTGATTGGCAGGGAGAATTATTCCCTGCTCGAGTGGCAACTCAGGGGCTGAATTCTTAATCAAATGCTCATCTGCTCCCAACTGTAGGAGCAAAAGGATACAAATCATTCAGTCTTTTTGATGTTAGTCTAAAAGTGTAGAAGATTTAGGCCATTAAGTGTCCCCCGGTGACTTCACAGAAGACAGAATTCTCAAAATATTGATACTATGGAGAGTTTTAACTGTTGACGTCAATAAAACCCTAGTGACTCTGTATCTCACTGATAACCACATTTCCTTGCCTCACTAGTATGCAATTGTGCATTGCTAACTCTATTAGATTGTGAGTCACTGAGGCGGGTCTATGGACTGAGAGCAGAATGGTAACTCACTTTAGAAATGTTGAAGGGAGTTCAGTTCTCTATTTGGATGTGGCTGATTTCATCAAGAAAGCATTAGTATTCTAGCTCTTATGCAGAAGTAGATGTGGCATGGGTGGTATGGTGAATGAGCTGATGAGCATTGAATAAGAGACCTTTGCTGAATTTCAGTTGAATTCTTGTGAGATGGGTGGCTACATAAATTTGATTGACAGATAAATCAATAATAGCCCAATGGATATGATGGTGGAGGAGAAAAAGGATGCAGGATGAAGCCAGTGAGAAATACCCCAAATGACAGCTCTGAAGCAGGTAATTTCCATGCTGGTCACCTATCAGTGAAGCAACTGTAAAGGTGACTAATGAAAGCATCCTGGGTTCCCACCTACAGACATCCATGCTCACCCTACCACTTGTTAAGGACGGTGATGAGTGGTTGCTTTCCCCACCAGCAAGGGATATGAAGCCAGGGAATCCAGCAATCATTTCCCTTAATTGTCCCACCTCCATACAATGAAAACAGCTCTTACTAAGCTATCTTCACTACTGAACCTGTCAGGGCAGCTCAATTTATACTAATAAGCTTATCTGCCAAACAAAAGACTGAAGGAATGGATGTTAACACAAATGTGAGGAAGAGCCCAATGATATTTTTGGGTGATAATAAAGAACTTGCAGGCTAGAAAAGTTATGGCTACCACGTCATTTTGTGAAGATGTTCATTCCATGGCAGCCATTTTGCACAGCAGAGTCTCAGTATTTCACATATGCCTACTAGCTTAAAAAGGTTGCTTTACCATCAGATACTCTTGTTTTTTTTTATTTGAAGTCCAGGTATTTACAGTGTGTACCAAAACAGTGCAAGCAGAAGAGAATTAATCTGGCTACGGCTGGAAAACAAAACTATTGAACTGGATGTAGAGAAAGGCTAATCCCAAGATGACAAAATGGTAGATCCTGTTATAAGTAAACCTGAAAAACCATGAGCTCAGCTGGTACTGAGACTGTCAGGTCAATAGTGTCCAATGACATATCTGATGTGTATTTAGGAGCAAAGAGTGATGATACTTGGTTACATCTGCTTGTCTAAGCCTTTCATCTTTTTGAAGGCCTAGATAAAAACTTGACTGATCCTCTTGTTTTACCTCTGCAACAGTTTAGGTTACACAGGATATCCAGGATCAATGAGAGAGGAAGACATAATACAGCAATTGTATTTAATATCCCTGGAGTGCTTAGTAATAGGAGTATATAGGAGATTTTTCTGAACAAAGTCCTGTTGATTCAGACCCATTGGGAGGCTATCCAGTTCAACTTGGAACTCAGAATTCAGAGGTACAGTTCTGAATTTTTCAAACCTACTATGAGTAAATGCATACCAAGGCCAATACTGAGAGGGAGAACAAACTTCTGGTTCTGAGGGGAGGGATGAGAACGCCCCCCCCAACTCCTAGAACCCCGACCAACCCAGAAGTACTACATGATTTGCCACCTTCTAACACTGGTGATAAATAACACGCCATTTTAAAAGCGTGCTTTAAAAAAAGAAGTAACAGACACATGATATACTTTAAAAAAGAAATTTCCGTATCCCAACGATACAGTGAGGCAAAAGTGATACAATTACAATAATGAATTATTGACAACAGTAAAAAAAAAAAAAAACTTGAAGAGAAAACATGGAACTTTATTCTAAATAAAAAATAACTGATAAAATATTACTGTACAGTCAAGATAATAATTTGATTCTTGGGGGCTGCATGGAAAAGTCCATTTTGTTTCTTGGCCACAACAAAAAAAATGGTTTGCCATTGCCTTCTTCTAAGATATGTTTCAGCTTCCAAATCAAGTCACAGACTGGAGATATTTTGGCAGTTGATGAGATTTTGCCCTCTGTTGGCACTAGTGCTCTCATCAAGGTGGATTCATCAAATGTATCTGTGATGTGTTTAAAGATGATGTGTTTCATGTATTTTTCTAATTAGTAGTGCAGGGGTAAGAATGCAGCATTGCAGGCTAACTCTGCCCACTGTCAGGAGTTTGTTCCTGATTGGGTCAAGGTTGACTCAGCCTTCCATCCTTCCGAGGTCAGTAAAATGACCCAGATTGTTGAGGGCAATATGCAAATAATGCTTCTTCATTGTAAACTGTCCGGAGAGTGCTGTAAACTCTATTGGGTGATATATAAGCCTAAATGCTATTGCCATTGCCATAGTTAATACTTCGGGATGGAGCTGTGCAAACCCCCATATCAATTAATATTAGGGCTGCCTCCTTAGATCTTTGATTTGAAGGCCTAAGAGAAGTTTTCTATTGGGCATGAAAGATACACTGATCAACCAGAGATCCTAATCCTTGGAGAATTATGTTCTGATTCGAACAAATGAGAAAACAACTCTTGTCAGATCTTTTTGTTTAATACCGGTATGCACAATTCAAGATCCAAGGGAGTGGGACAGCAGCATATCTTAGTATAACAATGAGGACCACTTTTTACATAATTGTCCTTCTCTGTTTTAGTGCTCATTCCTTTGGGAGAATGCATGAAGACAAAAACTATTTGACGGCTTATTTTAATCAAAGCTTGCTTCATGTTTGTCTGCTCATCAAATTTATACTCTGTTTTCCATTAGAAATTTTTTTAAAAATGGCTTTAGTTAATGTGTCCTCCTTATCAATGATTCCTTGGCCCAAACATTGGTAACCATCATGGAGAATTGGGGAGGATAGAAGGATCCCTCAAGAAAAAGGAAGACATTCCCACAAGAAAAACAACAGGTTACTTTCTTAGTAACTACATTAACTGGCTTCAGTTCGCCCAAATTTCAGGCAATGGTCTTTCCTGGTTTATTTTGAAGAAGCCAGCAGCCGTATCTGGGACCACCTGCAAGCAAAGTATGTGATGTTTTATTTTACTTCCCCATCTAATTGCCAAATACGGGATGATTTACAAATTGGCACGTCATCCTTGCATGAGAACCTGGCTTGTCTTTTCTCCCATGTTAGTGAACGCATTCACCAAAGAAAGCCCTGGCAGCGGGTGCACAAACATGGCCTTTCCTGGAGGCTCAGAATTGCAGGTAAGAGCACGTCGGCTTTCTCTTATTCACCAGTCCAGGGGATTTGCTTCATCCATTAAATCAGAATGATTGGCTGGCTGGGTTTCCACTTGGGAGCAAATCAAGAAACAAAATCACATTTTCCATCTGCCTACCTACCAGTAAGACGGATGTATGTTTGTGAGTAAAGACTCTTGTAGATGAACTGATGGTTTCAATTGCCTTCTGGTTGATTTACAGTTTACAGTGGGATGCAAAACCAGCTGCACTTGACTTGGGGAAAACAAAGTGTCACATGCAAGATACATTCGCTCCTCTAAGAGCGGCTTTTGTTCACATAAAGCAGAACATTGTAATAATATTAAATGGTAGGTCTTTGGAGATGTCAACCTTTCCAGCAGGACCAAGCAGACCAGGGGTGAAATCTGAACCAGTTTGCCACCAGTTTGCTGGCTGTGCATGCATGCTGCACACCAAGCGCACACTGTGCGCGCACACACATGCGCAGTACATGCCAAAAGGAGGCTTGGGAAGGTAAGTAGAACAGCGGGGGGGGGGAATCAGCTGTGGCGCGTGAGTTTAGGAACTTTTAAAAACTTTTTTAAAGCATTTTTTACTGGCGAACTGGCCTGAACTGGTAGGATTTCACCCCTGAAGCAGACCCTGTCAGACAATATACAGGCATACAAATTCAATCTTTTTCCTAAGGTTTCTAGCACTCACCTCTTTGCCTCTTCCTTCTCCAAGCGATTTGTTTGCTCAAAGAAAAAAAACTATGGTTTCCTGGATTTAAATCCCTGCAGATTTGCAGGACTGCAAGCAGGAAGACAGGGAAATCCCTGGACTAGAGGCCAAGATAATCAAGCTATAGAGATCTGTTGGATAGAGGAGAATGTAAACTATAGCTTTCTTATAATTAAATAATTGAGAGTGAATAAGTGTTTTCCAGAATGGCTCCCAAACAATGAATGGAGACTAATGAGTAAAAATCCAGACAGGCTTCCAGCAGGAACACCATTTGTTCTCAAACTCATTTTCTTCCTCCTTCTTGTATTTTGTCCATATTCCCCCCAAAAAATCTGAGAAAGATCTGGGCACGTCTGCTGAATTTATAGCAATATATGGGGGGAGGGGATCCTTCCTTCAAAGCAGAAGCCTTCAAGCTAAAAATTGCACAGCACGCTGAACCACATGTTAGCCACCCTTAATGTGTTGTCCAAATCTAGCCAGTGAGATTAATATATGAGTCGATGTGGTATGTAAACCACAAATTAGTTAACTATGGGTCAGGTTATCAGAAATGATTGCTAATCAGTTGAGGGGAGAGCCATTTTTGGTTACCAAAGCAACCGGCTCCCTAGCCAGGTCCAGAGAGAAAAGGCTGTAGGGCTAAAGATTAACCACTGTTATTTCAATGTCTTGCTCTATAACCTGGAGGAAATTAGAATTCAGGAAGCAGTGGATTTGGGGGGATACGGATAAAAGAAAATTCCCTCAGATGACAGAAAAACACTTTCAAATACAAAGCCCAAAGGTGCTTCAGAGCGAGCACACTGCATCTGTCAGGACCTCTTTAAAGAAGTGTTTATTTTCCTGGGCTTGCATGAAACCTGCCTGATCCCAAAGAAATAAACTTTTAATTAAGGAGGCAGTGTGAGAGCACACATAGCCTCTGCAAAGGAGCTTATCACATCCAATTGGTGCCACCTTAACTCAAATTGAGGTAGTCCTCAACTCACAACAGTTCATTTAGGGCAGGGGTGGGTTCTAAATTTTTTTTACTACAGGTTCTGTGGCCGTGGCTTATTTTGTGGGCATGGCTTGATGGTCATGTGACAATTATTTAGGATTTAGCAGAGGTACTGGTCTACCAGGCTTTTAACTGCTTGCAGAGCTGTACCAATCTACCCATTTATTTTTTGCAGGCACTGGTCTACCCATTTATTTTTGCAGGCACTGATCTACTCATGTATTTTTGCAGGCACTGATGTACTCATGTATTTTTGCAGGCACTGGTCTACCCATTTATTTTTGCAGGTACCGGTATACTCATGTATTTTTGCAGGCACTGATCTACTCATGTATTTTTGCAGGTACTGGTCTACTCATTTGTTTTCTTTTAACACTGATCAGCTATAGGGCGGCCCTTTGAAGTCCCACGGCAAGAGTTTAAACAGTTTTTTTCCCTCTAGCCATCAGCTGGGACTCAGGAGGCAGCAATAGATTGGGGGTGGGGCCAAATAAAAGGTAAGAATAATGCTGGGGTGGGGGGGGCGCGGGGGGGCGGGGGGACAGGGGGGGCAGAACCAGTTTGATGACATCATATCATCACCGCTACCAGCTCGGGAGAACCGGGCCAAACCGGGAGGAACCCACTACTAATTTAGGGACCAGTAGAAGCTACAACACCACTGAAAAAAGTTACTTGTGACTGTTTTTCACACTTAAGACCATTGCAGCAGGATCCCCCCCCCATCATGTGATTAAAATGATCACCTTTTGCGACCTTCTGATAAGCACAGTCGATGGGGAAGCCAGAGTCACTTAACAATTGTGCTACTAGCTCAGAGGTGTCAAACTCGCATCATAACAGCAGCGTTGCATGATGTATCGCAACTTTTTTCCCCTTTGCTAAACCAGGCATGGGCGTGGCCAGCGCATGACGCATCTGCCCCATGGGCCGTGGGTTTGACAGCCCTGCACTACCTTAACAACTGCTGTGATTCACTTAACAACTGTGGCAAGAAAGATCATAAAATAGGGCAAAATTCACTTAACTGTCTCACTTAGCAACAGAAATTTTGGGCTCAATTGTGGTCATAAATTGAGGATTACCTGCATTCTCC
Organism: Pituophis catenifer annectens; assembly: GCF_029215685.1. Classification (NCBI taxonomy): domain Eukaryota; kingdom Metazoa; phylum Chordata; class Lepidosauria; order Squamata; family Colubridae; genus Pituophis; species Pituophis catenifer. The sequence continues at coordinate 135,021,168 of NW_027256882.1, read as the reverse complement.
TGGAATTGGCTGCTGTGTGAACTTAAGAAAAGGTGCAGTTCCTTTAAGGGGGTGTCAACAGATGCAGCATTACATTACTCTGAAACAGCCCTTCAACTTTCAGAGCCAAAGGAAGGATTCTAATTGTACAATCAAATATTTTGACTGTTCTTTGAGGCAAAATCAAGGTTTTGGGAGATATTTTTACAGCCTGAACTGACTTTAAGAAAGTTACTTTCCCCTGTGAAGTTCTCATTTGGATTCCATCTATGTAGTGAAGGTAGGGAGGATATGCATATTCATAGATCTCCGAGGGGAACTTTACATCTAGCACCAGAAATCTGAAATATGTTAAGTCACCTACCTATTGTAATTCTTTGGTTTCCAAGCTAGTGAGGAAAAGTTTAGGAAGAATAGGCCAGCACTATTGGGGAAATGAAAGGCCAGCAAGCCATCCAAGAAGCAGAAGGTGTGTTGTAGAAGCTGAGTTGAGGTTTTGCAGGATTTTCTTGCTTTGTATGTTTTGTTTCTCTGCTGAAGCACAGAAGTAAACTCAGGGAAATAGAGAAGATTCAGTTTCCAGAAAACCTGGTTATGACAGAGATTCTAAATAAATATCAGGCATAAGCTGTTAATGCCAGCCCTGATAATATTTTTATGAACACATCTGAGGAGTTACACTATAGCAGAGATTAAAAAATACGATTTGGGATGACTTCCAAATGGGAGCAATATTTGTAAGCGTGATCTGGATTTTTGCAGCCTGTCTAAGCCATGTACTGTATACTTGATCATGAATTATTGAATCCAGAGCTGTCAGAATTCACAAAATATGCTAAGTTAAAACCAATTAGACTACCCTATAATTTATAATTTAGCCCAGGTATATAAACCTTGGGCCCTTTCACATATGAACACTGTACCAGTTCCAAAGCAGCCTTTGGATCTCAGGGTGTCAGCAGAATTCAGGAGCTGAACATATTTATTTTTGGTTCAGTTTGGGTGTTAGTCAGAAAACCAAAAAAGTGGCCATCCTTTCTGTAGCAGTGAAGCTGTGCAGAACTCATTTCTCCTTTGGACAGGACTCTTGTCTCACCCACCCTCAGTTCTAACCCTCCGAGCAGGTGCTTCATGAAGAATTGTTGAAACTGACAATAGTGCTGTCTGTTTCTCCTTTCTGTTCTGGGTAGGGACAAAGTTTCTATTAGTAGCTTAATTTTTGGAACTTTAATCTGTGTTTCGGATGGAACGGAGTGGGGGTGAGGTGGTGATACTAACAAAGCCTAGGACTGGGGATGGTTGCAATTTAAAAAATGTACATACTTTCTTTAGAATTTATCACCTTGTCTTTCCCACTTCAGCCAGATAAAGGGACTAGGAAAAGTGCCAGGTTACAAAACGGATGACATGATAGGAGAGAAACTCTGCTGAAGACAATGCCTGCTTTGCCAGCTCTTTTTGCAAGACCAAGATCATCGAAGGCTTTCCCAGATGGAGCCGTTCTGCTCTGAGATTACAGCTTGCTCCTGGGCTAGAAGAAACGGTACCCACAATGGTAGGATTGCTGCTGAATAGGCAACCCCAAAGGGTTAGGGCTGACAATTGCTTTTTTGGAAGGGAGCCCTTAGGGCAGGCCATCCTGTTTATCTTCAAAGGTTCAGACTCCAAAGGAGAATAACTGCTTTGTTTGGCTGGTTTGATTAAAGGTCGCTTGTCATTACAAAACAGGTTAGGGAGGTGGGGAATGGCGCATGACCTGGGAAACAATAGGAAGCAACTTTGGAAGGACTCTCCATCAATGACATTGTTGAAATGCCAGCTAATCTGTAGAAGTCAGCAATAGCTCTGGCAGTACTCACTGTTGCTGAATGCCTCTACCTTCTATTTATTTTATTTATTTATTTATTTATTTGATTTATATGCCGCCCTTCTCCGGAGACTCAGGGCGGCTTACAATGCGTTAAGCAATAGCCTTCATACTTTTGTATATTTTATACAAAGTCAACTTATTGTCCCCACAAACCAGTTCCTCATTTTACCTACCTTAGAAAGGATGGAAGGCTGAGTCAACCTTGAGCCTGGGGAGATTCGAACTAGCAGTAATTGCAGGCAGCTGGAAGCAGAGATCAGTTGCATATGTTGGCTTACTAAACAACTAAATCAGTAAAGCAGACAGGGGTTGGAGCACAAATGGAAGAACTTTAGGGATGCATTGGGATACACATGGGGTCTCTCTTTCAGGCCCTTTTGAAAGCCCACACCATAGCACTGGGTATAATGAAAAAAGCTTTCTGCAACAGTCTGGCAATGTTTTTTTTTTCAATAGCACTTTTTTAATTAAGATATTGGGGAGAGGAAAGCCAGATCAATCCAAAGGTCATTTTGAACTATTGTCACATCTTAAAAATAAAGCCAAATGGATTCACCCAACTTTGGATTCCAGTGTTGGGCAGACAATGGGGCTGTAGCCTTGGCAACTGCTTGTCAATGAAAGCAGTCAAGTTCTTATAATTTTTTTTTCAGTTGATAGACCTCCAGGACACAGGTGGGTTTCTGAAGAGATGGGAGACACCTCTTGCTTGCTGGACTCTTGCCATTCCTAGCTGATTAAATCAGCGTAGTTGGGAGTAGCTCTGTGGCAATCTGTCATTTCTTGGGTCCAGGAAGTGTTACTGCTTTGCTTAAAGGAAGCAGTTATAGGACTTTTATTGAAAAGGTCTTTCTTTGACCCAGAAGGCATTAGAGGCTGTGATGTGCTAGGCGTGGCTTGTACCAGCTCATGAGAACCGATTGTTACATTTTCCAGAATTGAGAGCAGAGCAGAGAAATGACAGCTGGCATGACAATCAGCTGAGTTAGCAGTGTGGCACAGTGGCAGCAATGGCGTCAGCAGCAATTGTGTATTTTGAAACTTTGTAAACCAGTTTCAGTTGAGGTAACACAATTAAGGAAGTTATGGTCTTGCATCTCCAGAGGCACTAAGATAAAACTAATTTTCTAGATCCAAATCAACTGGAGTTTGATCCAAGGTATGTTATTGAGAATCCCTTGATCATCTTGGTGGATTACTTTCTCCAAACACTACACGGGATGGGAGGAATGTGATCCTGTTAGTTTTTCTGGATTTTTGATACCTTTTGTTATTATCAGTGGTGGTATCCATCTTGGCCCTTGGATGGGATAAAACATTGGGGCACTTTTTTACAAACGTTAAAGGGCATGGTAAGAATCTATGATGGGGAAACCACCATTTGACTTAGTTCATTGACATATGGAATCCAACGTCTTTCTTGTTTTCTGTATTGTTCGATATCCACAAAAAATCTCTACTGGAAGCCACTTATGGCAGGATATTATAATATGCTGGTCATGTCCAGTTCTATTGCTCCCTATCATCTAATTTCAATGAAGCAGTCAACGCTGTTGAAAGTTGCCTCAAGTAAAATAAAAATGAGCTAAATGGGGGAGAACAAGCCGAAATTAAATTCAGACATAATGGAGATGCTGTTTGTAAGTGTAAAGCAGGACTCTGGAATTGAAATGAAACTTCAAATGTTCTGGATGGAGTTACATTCCCCCAGAAAGAGTAGGCTTACCATTTAAAAAGTACTCTTGGCCTCCAGTTGCTACTGGATTAATGCACAAATGCAAGGGGTGTATTTATACAATAGCAATAGCACTTAGACTTATATACAGTACCGCTTCACAGTGTTTTACAGCCCTCTCTAAGCAGTTTACAGAGTCAGCACATTGCCCCCAACAATCTGGGTTCTCATTTTATCAACCTCAGAAGGATGGAAGGCTGAGTCAACCTTGAGTCGCTCAAAATCGAACTGCTGGCAGTTGGCAGCATTAAGCCTGCAATACTGCATTTTAACCACTGTACCACCACGGCTCTTATCATGGCCCAAGTCTGACAACCAGGATCCTTCCTGAGCCAACTGAGCTTATCCATGCCACAATGCAATTTATGGGGGACTTTCTTTGAAAACCACCCAGAAATTACAATGGGTGTAAACTTGTAAAGCATGGAGGCCAGGAGATGGAAGAGAGATCATAGCATGCCTGAGCTGAAGGATCTGCTATCTTAAGTATCTTAGATCGATTGGCTACCTGGTTCAATATTAAGTAGAATGTAACCCTTTCAGCTCTAAATAGCTTAAAGCCATCTTATCTACAGGAGGATCTCTCTTGCTATGGATCTGTACATTACAGATAATCCTCAACTTTCAACAGTTCATTTAGTGACCATTCAAAGTTACAACAGCACTGAAAAAAGTGACTTATAACCATTTTTCACAGTTATGACCTTTGTAGCATCCCCATGTGATCAAAATTCAGATGCTTGGCAACTGGTTCATACTTATGACGATTTTGTAACCTTTTGACAAGCAAAGGCAATAGGGAAGCCAGATTCACTTAACAACCGGGCTACTGATTTATCAACTTCAGTGATTCACTTAACAATTGTGGCAAGAAAAGTCGTAAAATGGGGCAAAACAAATGTCTCACTTAACAACAGAAACTTTGGGCTCAATTGTGGTCACAAATCGAGGACTACCTGTATTTAGGTCAGCAGAGGAGGCCGTTCTAAAGGTGTTACCAATTTAGGATCAGGCACCTAAAGAAGGGCCTTTGCAGTGTGATGATGAAAGGCAGACCACCGTGCCTATAATTAAAAAGAGGGCAAATGCATCTCTTTTGCCGAGATTTTAAGCGAGTGTGTTTTTAATACTTGGTTTTCATTTTGGTTTTGATTGTAACGGCATCCGTTTTATTGTTTTATAACCTGTCTCTTTTGATTACTGCAAAGTGCAATTTTGAGTTGCCCCATTGGAATAAAAGAGCTTAAATTCAATAAAAAAGAAAATTAAAAATGATATCATGAACCCTTTGCAGATTTCAGGACAGCTTACCCTCTGATTTTTTAAAGCAAACAATTACATATAGCTGGTACTGATAATTTGAAGGAGCAGTGGCAATGTCTTTCATTTCTTCCTCTTGAATATTTGGTTGCTCCAGAACTGATACTGATCAAATGGCTTCTCTTCCTCTCCCTCTCCCTCCCTCCTCCCCTCTCTCTTTTCTGGGTCAGCTGAAAAGAGAGCACTGACTGGGGAATGAAAGCAGTCCAATATGGAAATGCCCCAGTCATCAACTCTGGCTTTGGCACATAAGAATAGAATGTAAAGTTAGCTGAGCAGCTGAAGGAGCATCATGGAAGAGGGAAAAGGACAGGTGCATCAGGCAGGCCACAAAAAAGGTGTCTATGTATGGCTATTGAGTTTTCCAGGATAAGCAATTTTGTAGACAAGCTGTTCTAATTAGTCCAAGTGTAGGAGATGACCAGGCTGAGCCTGAGGGAGGGATCATACCAGTGGTGAGTTTCAAATTTTTTTACTACTGGTTCTGTGGGTGTGGCTTGGTGGGTGTGCCATGCTTGGTGGGCATGGCAGGGGAAGGATACTGTAAAATCTCCATTCCCTCCCCAATCCAGGGGAAGGATACTGCAAAATCCCCATTTCCTCCCGATCAGCTGGGACTCGGGAGGCAGAGAATAGATGGGGGCGGGGCCAGTCAGAATTTTTACTACTGGTTCTCCGAACTATTCAAAATTTCCACTACTGGTTCTCCAGAACTGGCCAGAATCTGCTGAAACCCACCTCTGGATCAAACGTATCAGCAGTCTTGAGTCTCTGCATGCCTATAAAAGATCTAAGTCCAGCCCATCTTGAATTCCTTTCTATTCTTAACTCCTGCTAATTTCCCTTGACCGTTAGTAGCTCAGATTCTTGTACAGAGCTTAAGCTTGCAAAAAATCTTTATACTCATCTGAACTGCCTGAATCTCCTGATTTCCCCTGGCACTTGTCACTAAGCTGAATGTAGAATGCTCAATGCTTCAGAATGACTTTGGAAGTTGATTATAGTTGGGGACGGGGTGAAATCCAGCAGGTTCTAACAGATTCTGGAGAACCGGTAGCGGACATTTTGAGTAGTTCAGAGAACCGGCAAATACCACCTTTGGCTGGCCCCAGAGTGGGGTGGGAATGGAGATTTTGCAATATCCTTCCCCTGTCACACCCACCAAACCCTAAACCTAACCCTAACCCACAGAACCGGTAGGGGAAAAAGTTGAATTTCACCCCTGGTTGGGGATGAACCACAGGCTTGTGGTGAAGTGGGCCTGAGCAAAGGTTTGGAAGGGGTGTTCTATTTTGAATAATGCTGCTTTGTGAAGAGGTTGTGTAGCTCAGCTCTGCTTCCATCAGCAATCAGGGGCTTCTGTGCATGTATAGCCCATGTGTCAGGATCCCTTATTGCTGATGCAGCAGCAAATCAAAGTGTTGAGGTGTAAAAAGGTTCCTCTGTGAGATAAATTATTTCATTGCCAAGCCTCAACAAGGCAAAGCACTCCAAACTCTCATCTGAGTAATAGCTACGGTATGTTGCACATCCCTTTAGCTTAGTGGATTACAGCAAACCTTCTTCGTTAAACATTCTCTAGAAATGTTGAGATCACAGCTCTCAAGAAGTCACCATGGGCTGGACAAACTTATTCAGCTTGGAATGAATTCAACTTTGGGCTATAAATGTAGTTTCCATCTCATCTTCCACCCAAGGTCGGTTGAATTATAGCTCCCCCCACCTTTGAAGCTTCAGGAAGGAAAGGCAGGTAGGCGGCATGCAAATGTAGCATCAATTATCCCAAGGCACGGTAACCCCAACCACATTGTGGCTGTATTGCCCTGACAAATTTTCAGAATGTACCATATTCATAGATAGATAGATAGATAGATAGATAGATAGATAGATAGATAGATAGATGATAGATAGATAGACAGACACACACACAGAGAGAGACAGACAGACAGACAGATGATGATAGAGAGATTGAGAGATAGATAGACAGATAGATAGACAGAGATAGATGATAGGTGATAGATAGAGAGATAGAGAGAGAGATGATAGAGAGAGAGAGACAGACAGATGATGAAAGAGAGATTGAGAGATAGATAGATAGACAGATAGACAGAGATAGATGATAGGTGATAGAGAGATAGAGAGAGAGAGATGATAGAGAGAGAGAGAGAGATGATGATAGAGAGATTGAGAGATAGATAGACAGACAGACAGATAGATAGATAGACATAGATAGATGATAGGTGATAGATAGAGAGATAGAGAGAGAGAGATGATAGAGAGAAAGAGAGAGACAGATGATGAAAGAGATTGAGAGATAGATAGATAGACAGATAGACAGAGATAGATGATAGGTGATAGAGAGATAGAGAGATGAGAGAGAGACAGACAAACAGATGATAGAGAGATTGAGAGATAGACAGAGATAGATAGATGATAGATAGATAGATAGATAGATAGATAGATAGATAGATAGATAGATAGATAGATAGATGATAGATTCCAAATAGAGCTGTGCTTGCAAAGCACTTTGACTGAATATATTTTATTCAGTTAACTGCTTAGATATGGTTCGTGTGGTATACCAAACCATAAATTAACCACACACTAAACTAAAAAGTGGCTGGCTGGTTGATAATTGATCTATTATGTCATCCCGGACTAAGCCTATTTTATTAGGAAGCCATTTATTTATTTATTCATGCATGCATTCATTTGATTTTAAAGGCCACTCATTTCCAGGCAACAACCTTGTATGATAGCTTACCTCATGCACTTATACAGTAACTATATACTTTATACTGAGAAAAAAAACAAGTCAGCTATAAAGCTATTTTGTCCAGTCCACTTTATGCACTCAAGAGCCCATCAATTCAGGCCACCTGCTCCTGTAACCCTTTGTACTGTTCTGGATCAATTTTCGGCTCCTATCATTTCTCCATGTTTGGTAGCTGAACCAAACTATTTCTAGCTCCTCTGAGTGTGTTTAGGAATACCACTAGCAATAGCACTTAGACTTATATACCACTTCACAGTGCTTTACAGCCCTCTCTAAGCGGTTTACAGAGTCAGCACATTGACCCCAACAATCTGGGTCCTCATTTTACCGACCTCGGAAGGATGGAAGGCTGAGTCAACCTTGAGCCAGTGAGACTCGAACTGTCGAACTGCTGGCAATCGGCAGACAGCAGAAGTACCCTGCAGTACTGCATTTTAACCACTGTGCCACCACGGCTCTTTGAAGCCTCTGTGAAGCTTGTTCCTTCTTGAAGCGCTGAGGATCTGTGGCAGAAAAGGCCATTTCCCCATAAATGGATGCTTTCCCCTCACCCAGCCTTCCGGATCCTGGACTCCACTGTGTTAGCAGGTCTTTCAAGGAGAAGGTGCCTTGAGGGTTTTTTGGTTCTCCCATGAGGGATCATTGGAATCATTATTATTTTTTTGTAGACAAATTAATGAGCACAAAATGAAGTAAAGATGGGGAGGGGAGGGGGGGAATGCAAATATTGTACAGGTAGTCCTCGACTTACAACAGTTCATTTAGTGACTTTTCAGTCACAATGGCGCTGAAAAAATTGACATGACTATTTTTCATACTTATCACTGTTGTAACATCCCTGTGGTCACATGATTTACATTCAGATGCTTGCAGGGGTGGGTTCTACTTACCTTTATTACTGGTTTGCAACGGGGCTGCGCGCATGCAGAAGCTTTGCTCGTGTGCGCATGTGCTATTCTGCGCATGCGCAGAAGCTTTTCATGATGTCAGGATCAGTGGGCGGAGCCTCCCACCGGTTTTACTACCGGTTCTATAGAACCGGTGCGAACCTGGGGCAACCCACCACTGGATGCTTGTCCCAAAGGTGCTTTTTCAAGAGGCAACTGGACTTTCTGTTTTTCTTTAAAGATGTTTCACTTTTCATCCAAGAAGCTTTTTCAGCTCTGACTGACTGGAACTGAAGAAGCTTCTTGGAAGAGGAGCAAAACATCTTCAAAGAAAACACTAGAAAGCCCAATTGCCTCTTGAAAAAGCACCTTTGGGACAACCATGACCGGGATGACTGAAAATCTCCATAGACATTCAGATGCTTGGCAACTGGTTCATATTGCAGTGTCTCGGGATCATGTGATCATATTTTGCAATCTTCTGACAAACAAAGTCCACGAAGAAGCCTGATTCACTTAACAACCGTATTACTAATTTAACAACTGCAGTGATTCGCTTAACAAACGTGGCAAGAAAAGTTCGTAAAATGGGATAAACCCCACTTAACAAATTTCTCACTTAGCAACATAAATTCTGGGCTCAATTGTGGACATAGGTTGAGGACTACTACCTGTAGTTGTTTTCACTTCCCTTTAGTGTGGAATGGTTGCTTGTTGGGCTGCTCTAGAGCAGCTCAGAGCAGAACAGGGATTTTGCTCTTTTGTCGCCCTCTTTTGTTGAATAGGTCTGAAGACAAAGAATTACCTTCAAATGGTTTTGTTTTGGGGAGGGTGGATACATCATCAGGGTGGAAATGACCCAGTTTAACTTTCACTTAACAGTAACAGAATTGGAAGGGACCTGGGAGGTCATCTAGTCCAACCCCCTGCTCACACAGGAGACCTATACTAGGGATTTGAACCGCCGAACTGCCAACCTTTCTGATCAACAAGCTCAGCGTCTTAGCCACTAAGCCACCTAGCCAGGCTACTTGAAGTGAAGTGTCTACTAGCACAGCTGCCCAGGTGAGACCTCCCTTCATAGAGAAGGCATCTGTTTTTACTCAGTAGGTAATGTTCTTAGGAGCTGCTTTTATTTGAATCTCTTGGTGTTCCTGCAGATGCAGCCAGCCACCTAACAGCTGTCCTTTGGACAATCGCCCCAAAAGAGCTCATAAAATGAAGTGTACTGTCTCTGGTGCATCAATCATTCAGCAAACACACGATTCACTGTGGTAGCTGCTATAGGGAGGCAGGTTCAACCTCCATTGAGACAGCAGGTGGTTAGTATTGTAGCTGGAGCGGGATATACTTTTATTGTTATTATATGAGGATCCTGTTAATTGCCATTTCCCTGGGTCTTCTGGTGTAAATTTCTGGGAAGGCTGTTAGCCGGCCATTCAATTATAGAGACTTAATATTATACCAATTTTATTGTGTCAAGGGTTGGATGCAATTCCTACTTAGCCTTCCTTATCCCAGGGGAGGGTTGTGACCTAGGCCCACAATCAGTCCTAAACAAACATATTTTATTACAACAGCTGAGAATTACTTCATTCTCAGCTTAGTCCAAATTAAGTCCAAAACAAATTCTTCATAAACAGTTCTTCCGCCTTATCGGACCTTGACTTCTTTGGCACCCTGCCAAAGGCTTTTCTTGGCAAAAGTTCAGAAGCAAGAGACTCCGACATGAAACAAATGTAGCAAGACAAGAGACAATTGTAGTACCCTTGCTGCTTTTTTAAGCCTTATGGGAGGGGCCAGTCATCTCCTGGCCTTACTCCCGAGTTGTCCTTTTTGGTTTAGCTGCTCTTGCCTTCTGGCAGCCCTTCACACGTGTGCTCTAGGAACAGGCTCCTCCTGTTCCTCTGCCTCTCTGCTATCTGCCTCTGGAGGCTCCGGAGTCTGCAAATCTCTCCCAAGTGGCCCTGGCCCCATCTCTGCCTCCAACGCAGAGCTCTTGTCCAGGCCTTCCCCTGACTCCAGGACTGGCCCATTGTCCTCCCCAGCCTCCTCACTGTCTGACTCTGCTGCCAGCTCCGCAGGCTGCTGGTGGACCACAGCAGCAACAATGGCGATAGCAACCTACTGTTGTGGTTCTCATCTCTTATGGCCAGGAGGATATCTTGTCTTTAGTTGGGTTTGGTGCATGTATGAATTTCTTTTGGGATCAAAGTCTAAGATCAAAGCAAGAAAATATGGCAGGAAAGGTCTGGCCTGTGTATTATAAAGATGCCAAAAGAGATCACAGAGAGAGAGAGAGAGAGAGTGGTGGTGGTGGTAGCATGGATTCTTTAACTGTAGCAAGGACTTGCAGCAATAAGCAGCTTGTGCAACATCTGGTGGCAATTTATCTGCTTCCAAGCAAAGTAAGCTGCTGTGCTTAGTTGCAGGAATGCTCAGAAGTCTGGCCATGCTCACCCCTAGTTTAGCGAAGGGGAGGGGGGGAAGTTGCAGTATGTCATGTGACAACGACGTGGGTTTAACACCCCTGGTCCAAGGCAATGGATTTGCTATGAGCTAGTACACAGAGGAAGGCCTAATCAGTCTTTCAGAAAGGATAGAGGTTGATGGAGTCTAATAATGCTTCCATTAGGTTGCCATTAACTGTCAAACCTTGTTGTATCCCGCCTCAAAGAATGAATGGAGCTCTCCCTGTTTTTACGGTTGCAGGAAGGCACTATCAAGACTGCGGCCAGAAGCAGTTTCTGTCACAAGCATTGAGTCGCTTTCAAACATCTAGTCCAGATGGAGAGTGTCTTGTTTTCCACACACCCACACTGCATATTGAAGTAAAGCAGCACAATGAACGGGATATCTGAAGCTGTAGCCACTACATGATGCAGGATCTCAGATGCATATTGCTTCACACAAAGTTGCCATTCATTGCTGAATTACACAGCAAACAAGATCAATATGGATAATGGCAGTGTGGTGAGGACCTTCCTGATCTTGGTTCGGCAGGTTGTACCCATCGGATTCCACCTGCCTGCTTTTGAAACAGTTATAGGAGCCCTGGTGGCTCAGTGGTTAGAATGCCATATTGCAGGCCGACTTTGCCCACAGCCAGGAGTTTGATCCTGACTGGCTCAAGGTTGACTCATCCTTCCATCCTTACAAAGCAGGTAAAATGAGGACCCAGATTGTTGGAGACAATATGCGACTGTGTAAACCACTCAGAGTGTGTTGTAAAGCACTATGAAGCAGTGTATAAGTCTAAGTGCTATCGCTATTGCTATATAGTGCCATAGATTCAAATATTTTCCAGGACACTGTTTGAGTTATTTAGTGAGCTTGTTGATATGTTATGTTCTCTTGATGTGAGTTGCCTTTAAAAATAAAAAAGTCTTCATTGGAAAGACACTCTGAAATATCCCATTGATGGCAGACAAGTGCATGCAGAGAGTTCACATGGACAACTTAGCTGCCAGAGTCTCTTTTCCAGAAGATTTCTCTGTCAATGCTAATGTTGGTTGGTTGCTTGAGTTCAGCTATTCTATCTGTTATGGCATTTTCAGAGACATAGCTTACAGGAAATCACATTGATACCAAATGACAACATGTTATTTTTAATGAATCTATTTCGAATCGGGAGGTGATAGTGGTGTTTGCAGCCAGAAGAGCCATTGTCATGCACACATTTGAACACATTTAAAGAAATCTGGTAGTATAACAATGGAAATACGGTGATATGCTCCATGAGTAAGACTATTGTTATAGACAGCCACATGAGTTAAGTTGCCTTCCTGTCTGCCTTGATTAGATAACAGAAAACTGACATATTTCATTACATGGAGGATAGCCCAGTCCTAGCCATGAATAAGGCCTCCTTCGTGCATTTGATTTTATTAGATTTATTTTATTAGATTTATATACCGCCCTACTCCCAAAAGACTCAGAGCGGTGAACAGCGAAAAAATAAAACACATAGATTACAAAATTTAAAAGACAGTATAAAACCACATTAAATAATTTGGCCCGGGACAAATTAAAAACACCACCCATGATTAAGACAAATTTAAAATTTACAATTTAAAAAGGGAAAAAGTTAGGCCAGGCCAGCCTGTTGAAATAGAAAGGTCTTGAGGGCGCGGCGGAAGGTGCGTAGATCCAGGATCCTCCGTATCTCTGGGGGGAGCTCATTCCAGATAGCCCCCTCTGTGCCCCCACAGAGAAGACTCTCCCCCTGGGGGCCGCCAGCCGACACTGTTTGGCCGACAGCACCCTGAGGAGCACCTCTCCTGCATTGAGACTTGCACCCAATTTCATGTACAGAAGGTTGTGTGGTTTAATTTGTGAACTCAGGCACTTTTATAGGCAACTCTTCCCGTTATAGCTTTTCAGGAAAATTCAGTAAAATCTAAAATGTGGTGACTGTTTCCCTCTTGGATATTGAGTGCTTTTTTACTTACACTTACTTACTTGCTTTTTTACCATAAATGACAGACTTTTCTCTCCCCTCTTTCTCTCCATTACTTAAGTAAAGTTAATGTTATTAACTATTTTAAGAGACTTGGCTTCCTGCCTGTCATTAACATTATATTGCATAACAAGGTCTGACTTCAATATCCTAACCAAGAGATGGGGTATAGAACATCATGTCCCGGGAACCAAAATGAAGTAAATGCAAATTCTCATTAGCAGCAGAGGATGCTAAGTATTGATATATTCTCCTTGATACACAAGCCCGTGGCACGTGAAACTCAATTACAAGTCCATTAAATTATACCCTTAAATTATACCCAAGCTGCAAGACAGTGAGGAAAGGTAAGTGTAACTTTGCAAAATCCCAACATCATTACCGACTCAGAGCAAAGAATTGGGAGCTGTCAGCCAACCTTGCCAGAGATGCCTTCGTTCCCAAAGGAAAGATCAATTAGAGACCATCCAGTCTCCAGTTGAGATCTGGCACCCCAGATGAGTGAAACTGGAGGACATCTTGAGGGTAAGCAGGAATGTAGAAATAATAGAATTGGAATTGGAATTGGAATTGGAATTGGAATTAGAATTAGAATTAGAATTAGAATTAGAATTAGAATTAGAATTAGAATTAGAATTAGAATTAGAATTAGAATTAGAATGAATGGAATGGAATGGAATGGAATGGAATGGACTGGACTGGACTGGACTGGACTAGAATAGAATAGAATAGAATAGAATAGAATAGAATAGAATAGAATAGAATAGAATAGAATAGAATAGAATAGAATAGAATAGAATAGAATAGAATAGAATAGAAGCTGGAAGGGACCTTGGAGGTCTTCTAGTCCAGCCCCCTACTCAAGCAGGAGAACCTATACAATTTGAGATACTTGGCTATCCATTTTTTCTTAAAAACCTCCCATGATGGAGTGCCCACAATTTCTGAAGGCCAGCTGTTCCACTGGTTAATTGTCCTCATTGTTAGGAAGTTTCTCCTTAAGTCCAGGTTGCTTCTCTCTTTGATTAGTTTCCATCCATTGCCCTGGGATTAATAAATTTGCAGGATCAGAGCGTAAGTGAGAGTGGCCAAAGCAGAAGCGGACATGCTGATGAGAAGAACCAGATTTTTCTTCAGTTCTGTTTACTGGTTTGGCTGGATTATGCCTCATAATTCAGATTCCCCCAATGTATCCAACTTTAACAACCATTTAATGTACCTACCGAATATTGGCAGCAACTAGAGAAGGGGCTGGAGATTTAATGAGCTTGGAAAGGGCTCGCCTGTGGCTTCTAAGCTGCAGGTTGTGCACTCAAGTGTTAAGGCAACAATGGAGAACCTCGTAAACTTCAGATGCTTGGGCTACAAACTCCAGTCAACTCCAGCCAAAAGTTCTAATGATCAGGTATAATGAGAGTTCTAACTTAAAATATTTAATGCAGGAATAGGAAAACAATGGCTCCTGAGGGGTGACTGAAATATATCTCCATTATGTAAACTCTGGTGGAGTTTACAGCCCAGGGCAAATGACCCATCCTTGACGTGCAGTGTTTACATAACAGAATAACAGAATTGGAAGTCTTCTAGTCCAACCTCTTGCTCACCGTTTCAGACAAATCGTCGTGCAATCTTTTCTTTATAAACTTCCAGTGTTGAAGCACTCACAATCTCTGGAGGCAAGTCGTCCCACTGGTTAATTGTTCTAACTGTTAGGAAATTTAACCTTAGTTCTAGGTTGCTTCTCTCCTTGATTAGTTTCCATCCATTGCTTCTTGTCCTGCCTTCAGGTGCTTTGGAGAATAGGTTGACATATTCTTTGCTTGCTATGCTTTCTAATTCATCCACTTCTTTCTCTGGCTGAACTGCACGTGGAACTGCAGCTACTGAAGGCACAGGCATTAGAAGTGAGGGCATAATTCATTTTGTTTTCACTTTAATATGACTTGACCTAGTTCCGAAAGTAATATGCAGATCAGCTTCAATTATCATTTGGGTTTCACACATCTTTGAATTTTGCAATTAAAAATATGCACATGGGGAAAAAAATTAAATATAAAAAAGACACCATTTCCTGGGCAAATATGTGTTGTCGGTGGCAATCTTTCAAATCTCAAAGGTTTGACAGCTCAGATATTTGAAAGGCCATCTCAGCAGCTAGAAGCACTTGCCCAACTTTGCCTGAGCTTTGATACTAGACAGTCAAATTGTAAGTATTCAGATGGGAGATTAGGCTGCTAGTTCAGGGGTACTTATATACCCACGAAGCATTTGAGGATGAAACTTGGAGAAGACTCACTGAAAAGAGAAGCACCATAAGACAGATTATTAACTGAAGCAGATGGAATGATGGGGCACCAATTTTCTCATAGAAGATGAGAAAAACTTGGAGGTTCACCAACTGGATCCAGGCCAACTGCCTATTCCTCTTGCTGAGAAAGATGGAACATGGCCTTTTAAAAACCTAAATGAGACTGATTCTAGTCTTTAGCAACCAAGAAGGATGCATATACAGTACTTGAAATATATGCATATGTTAATCTCATAGCTTGCCAAGATATGCTGAGGTAAAGTTGCTCTAGGACTAGAAAGCAGGAAAAACGTCTTCAATTGGTCGTTTTCCATCTGGTTTTCTATTGGGAGTGGGGGGGGATGCAAAACAATTAGGCTTAAAGCCAAGAAGGTGGAACTGCTTCACAGTTCTGACCACGCTTGGCTGAAATTGCTTCTTACTGTCTTTTAGGTGAATTGGGAAGGGGGGGGGGAACCGGGAAATCTGGGTGGTCCTGCTTCCTTCTTTCTTTCCCATGAACTTGGGCTTATATCCCATCTCAAAGTTCCATAACCAGGATGAGGAAATAGATATAATAGTGAAAACTGATTGCCAAAAAGGATGAGTACATTTGGGGAAAAAGTATATAAAAAAGGCACCCAACCTTTTTTTCATATCAATCATTACAAGAATAATGTTTGCAACAATTTTTTACCATAAAAAGAAAGTGAGCCATTTCTATATTTAGACAGACTAATGCAAGGAACTAGTTAATTCCCTCTATTTCTACATGGCAGGATCTGAAAAAGCCAGGCCTACGGCCAATTTCTCTTTCAGGTGATAGTTTTTGCAACATTTGACCTAGGATTGCAAATTGAAGAAATGCATCCTTTAGTCCCATTCATCAACCAAGACTTCCCCGCTGTTCATCTACAGGGAGTTTGGCAAGAGCTTGCTTCAGCCCATCCATAACTGTATTTCTTTTGACTCTTGCCCTAACACTACAAAACAGAAAGGCAAGACATTTGGACCCTTCCATTGGCTAACAGCTGTTCAACCAAGAATTCTGGGAAAGGAAGTTCAGAATGACTGCCCCGGCCTGTCTTTCCAAGATGCCTATCTGTGTAACACATGACTCACTACTTCTTTCTGTTTCTTTTTCTCTTCACCTTCTTTGCTTCGGTTGTGTGCCTATGTCTAATTTGTAACTTTGAAATTGTGTTCACCTAACATCTAAAGAAGATGCACTGGCACAGCATGCTAACCTTGGCTGTTATTTGCTTTTTTTAAAAAAAAGACTTCGCTTATACAGATATACCTAACTTTCTTATTTTAGGGTTGGGTGGTGGTACGCATCCAGAAAATGGGTTGAATGAGTAGCCAGGTTTAGTATGCTGGTTGAATAGCTAGACCTGATACTCTTTGTTGATGTGAGACAATCTCAGAGTCAAGGGTCTAAGAGCCAAATATAAATGCATACCTTAATAATAAGAGCCCGAAATTTAAGAAAAAACACATGTGGAAACATCAGATAAGGAAAACAGAACTAGAGAAGCTGTCTCTTGTGGACAGCAAAGAATGGCTTTCTTTTGCTCAAGCTGGCATCAAGTGACGCCAGATAGATCAGAGTAAACCAAGACATCAAGGTTATGATTATTGCTATAAATAGGCATGCCTGAAAGCATACAGTGGATACTTTAGGCCTCTAAGAAATCCCATTCTGAGCTTGGTGAAACATTTTCCACATTTAGGTAATCAGGCTGAAACTTATTAGCCTTTGGAAATAAAAGCTTCCCTTGGGCCCATTAAGGATCCATGTATCTATAACAGAGGCGATCGCACAATGCAAAACTTCAAAGAAGTCAAATGTTGTAGATTATGAAAACAGAGGCCAGCTATAAGGTCTATTGTGATAATCCAGTGGTTCTCAAACTTTTCACCACGGGCCCACTTTAAATATCTTTTGTGGCCACTGACCATGGCCACAGACCCCCAAGACTTAACTCAAGATTTAAATCATAACAAATCATCTCCAAGTCTTCGAGGACCTCCGGTGATGACATTATGCCCTCCCAGGGGTCTGTGGACCACAGGTTGAGAACCACTTCGATACTGGTTTTGAAAATAAGATGTAGATATAAATGAGAAAAGATTACCTATATAAAACAAAGAAGAGGAAGTTAGTGTGCATTGCATTTTTCAATTATCTCTATTGCAAAAATAATTAGGTTGAAGACTGATCTATTTCTGAAAAAAATCATGCAAAGTTGGGAGTTCAAGGAAGCAAGTACACGTCAATAGGATTTCATTATTTCACAGTTCCCTTAAAAGAAGCCCTGACGTCCAAAAAGCCCTGATATCCAACAGTGGCTTAGCAAAACAGAGGAAAAAATCCTTGTTTTGCTAAGCCATTGTTAATTGAATAAATTGATTGGGTTGCACTAACATATACATCATTGTTACAAACCACAATGACTGGATTTATACATAGAGTGAGTCACCAAATCACATTATGACTTAATATAATATGTGAATCCCATCAGTGCATAGAGATAGGTCAAATTCATCTGGTTGTGCAAGGCAGATCACACTGATAAATTAGTCAAACTCACCTTGAAGGAGTTTTTCAATCACCAAAAAGTGTAATTCAATTAAGAGTGTTGCTTTTAAAAGACATTTGGAGCCAGCACCCTAATGTTTTCCCATCCAGATTTTAGGCAAACTATGGCTGACTTCCTGATATAAAAATATATTGTAAACAAAGAGACAAACATGTCTTGTTATGGAACAGCTCCCCAAATAGCAACAGCACTTAGATTTATATACTGCTCCATAGTGCTTTTACAGCCCTCTCTAAGTGGTTTACAGAGTCAGCATATTGCCCCCAACAATCTGGGTCCTCATTTTACCAACCTCAGAAGGATGGAAGGCTGAGTCAACCTTGAGCCAGTCAGAATCGAACTCCCGAGTGAGCAGTGAGTTAGCTTGAAAATACTGCTTTCTAACCACTGTGCAACCACCACATGTGATGTTTCTAAGGTTTTCTGGATGA
Source organism: Pituophis catenifer annectens (assembly GCF_029215685.1). Lineage (NCBI taxonomy): Eukaryota > Metazoa > Chordata > Lepidosauria > Squamata > Colubridae > Pituophis > Pituophis catenifer. The sequence goes on along the minus strand of NW_027256882.1, from coordinate 135,002,821 downwards.
GAATGACCTTTCTGAAGAACCTCAATGATCTTCTGGATGGCTTAAGGTAATGACAGGTGATCTGGAATTTTCTGAGTATTTCAGAATATAATTTCAACAATTCCTTGACACAGCCATGCTAACTGCATCAACTGGGAACCAAAGTCAAAAAGATCTGACTTTCTAATTTAGAAAATAGAATAGAATAGAATAGAATAGAATAGAATAGAATAGAATAGAATAGAATAGAATAGAATAGAATAGAATAGAATAGAATAGAATAGAATAGAATAGAATAAATAGAATAGAATAGAATAGAATAGAATAGAATTCTTTATTGGCCAAGTGTGATTGGACACACAAGGAATTTGTCTTGGTGCATACGCCCTCGGAGTACATAAAAGAATATGGAGGCTCTTTTAAAATAACTGACAAAATCACCCAAATTGTGCCCTTCTGCTAGCTTGAACTGAATTTTGGGGTGTGTGTGACAGAGGGAACAGAAATTAGAGCCCCAGAAAAAATAGATGAATGAAACCATGTGTCCTTATTTCTAGGTTCTAAGGTGACGATTCTATATAGAACCAATACATTAAATGTAATGCTGGAATGGAATATGTGAAAAAAATAGGAGATCAATATGGTAAACTCCTTGGTAAGGAGCTCCTTGGTAAGACAGAAGTTATTCTAGGATAGGGGTCTCCAATCTTGGCAAATTTAAGACTTGTGGACTTCAACTCCCAGAATTCCTCAGCCAGCAAAGAAATTTTGGGAGTTGAAGTTCACAAGACTTAAAGCTGCCAAGATTGGAGACCCCTGTTCTAGGAGTTCTTGGAGGACTGTATTTATACAGCCTTCTTGAGTTACTTCCATCTTTTAAATTAAGCAACCTGAAAATCCTCAAAAGGAATGTGTCTCCCTGTGTATACTTTGTGGATCGTCTTGGCATTCCATTACTGTGGAATGCAGATCTCTTTCTCTGATTATGCAATGCTATTCCTCTGGGATACAAACAGACACACAGGTTTTGTAATCGCAGCAAGTAAAAATCTGGCTCTTCCCCCAGGCTTTTGAGTTACACTGCTACGCTGTATATCCTTCTGAGTTCTACTGACTTGTTACTATATAAGTTCCAGGTTATTTATATTGTATTGCTATTTTGCTTGCTTTCTTTAGGGTAGGTTATCAATACTTAACAAAATGTGTTGAAGAAAATATTGTTACCCAACTAATGAGTGATGGCACAGTGAGGCAGGAAGGAGCTTTTCCATTTCACCATGTAACCCCCTCACTATGTTTTTGAGTTATTTTTAAACATGGATATAGTCAAACCCCAAGCTGTTCATCTTTTAAAAAATCATTTGGATTGAGCCCAGAAATTGAACGGTATGATCTTATCTATTCCTAGTAATGCTGTTGCACTATTTTGAAGTAGTTGAAGTTTCTGCACTGTCTGCAAAGATAGCCCCATGTCCAGTGCCATTGCAGTCATGCCATGAAGATGTTCCTGGAGTGGTCATTACTATGTGTAGACTAGCTCCAAGCTGCTGTAAGTTCTTGAGCTGATAAAAGGTTCATCCCGCTATCAAAATGATTTGTGACAGTAACAGAAGCAAGAACAGTCCCAAATTTTGTCCTGAACTTTTGAAGGGTATGCAGTTCTCTCCAGAACAGGTTGGACATGACTCACTTAGATCAATAGATCATTCATGGCCAGTACCTCCTTCTGAGCTACACAAAGCTTCAATTTACTGGCCTTCATCCAGACCACTGTTGTGCTCAATGAAGGACACCCACTGCTGAATGGAAAGGTCAGAGGTATAAAGCTGGTGTAATCTTTTTCTCAGTGGCTGTCTCTGGATGATGTCCTCCAGCAGCTCAATGCAGTTGTTAAACAGAGTAGTGATAAAATTGAACCCTGGAGTTCACAACACAATTGCAACAAAACAGAGCTGAAATCTCCAGCAGCATCTTCTAAGAATGGTTAGTCAAATAAGAGCAAAACATTGTAATGTGTATTGCTCCAACACAGATCATCAATCCTGTCCAGATAGGCTGGACACATTCAAAAGAACCAAGAGGTTACAGTTTCTCTTCTGCTTGGCTCTTCCTCTTGGTGAAGATGACTTCATAGGGAGACCAAGTCTGTTTTTGTTTCAGATGAGGTACAAAAGCAAGAAAACTTCACCCAGAAGTGCCTGAAGTTGGTTGGCCACTACTAATGTAACAACCTTACGTTGTCAAGAAGGAGTTGGTGAAAATCAGACTTTCATTGCTAGTACAAAACTTGGAAGGAGTGCCTCTTTTTGCCTTGGGAAGCTCTGTCCTATTTGCTTCTGAAGTCTCCTCTGACCATTTCAATAGCTGGAGAGGCTTCTGGGGATGTGCAACCAACTGTAACTCTAACTTCATAGAACAACCCCTAGGTTGGTAGGGTTCGTATAACTCATTTTCTGAGTTCACGTAATTCATTGAACTGGATTTGCATCAGTGGTGGGTTTCAACCAGTGTTACCACCAGTTCGCTTCATGCACGCGCTTTGCACACACTCCACACAGGCGCAGTGTATTACGGAACAGCTGAGAGGCGGCAATCCACTCTGCCGCGCCTTTTAGCTGGGCTAAAAATGACCAAATGTAAGGTATGTATAACGCAGGGGTGGGCGGGAGGGCCAAGTTAACCATCAGAGAGAACCGGTTCGCTCTCAGCTCACCATCGCCGCTACCGGCTCGCCCGAACCAGGCCGAACCGGTAGAAATCCACCACTGATTTGCATAATGTATGACGTGTTCCCCAACTAACCAAAATTAGCACCAGCAAGCTTCATATACTGAATGAATACAACCCTTAGATCATTTCTTGGATTATATTGTGGAAACATGGCCAGTGTGCCAAATAAACTGCTAATTAACAAACAATCCAATTTCCATCTATATTGAAAGACCTCCACTGATTATCAACCCTCAATGGCTTAGGATCTGCTTATCTGGAGGAGCATCTGTCTTTAACGCAGAAGCTGCCTAGATTTTAAGATTCCCCCAGACTAGTGGTGGGTTGCCCCTGGTTCGGACCGGTTCACAAGAACTGGTAGTAAAACTGGTGGGAGGCCCCGCCCACCGCCTCAGATGTCATCATCACAGAATCCCATTGCGAACCCATAGTAAAGGAAAGTAGAACCCACCCCTGCCTCAGACCAAATAGGGTGTGGTTAGATTTGAAAAGCCAAACAAGTACTTGATGATGGTTACCAAGTTGGAGAAAACTGGCAATAGCCAAAGTGATTGGAAGTTAAAGAAGATCATAGGCCAATATTAATAGGAAATTATAGTAAAAAAAACCCAATATATAATGCTACATATAATAGCGGCCAGAATTGCTTACGCATAAAATTGGAAAAATGAAAGTATACCTTCTGATGGAATGGTGATAAGGAAAGTGCTAGAATGTGCTGAGATGGATAGGCTGGCAATGGAAATAAAAGAAAGAGGAGAAATTGAATATTATCTGATTTGGAATACATGGTACAACTGGTTAAGAGAATAGAAGCAAAGTTTAAGGATGTTAAAGTAAGATAAGATGTGATAAAAATGCAATATATATATTTATGTAACTATAACAAGCACACAGTATATAGATTAACGTATGTTGCTAATCTTTAGTTAATAGTTATAAAGGAATAGGTATGTATATAAGAAAAATGAAAATAACCTGTATGTATATGAGGTATACTGATATCGAAGTGTTGTAAAGATGAAAATTGTGAGATAAAATGAAGGAAATTGTTTAATAAAAATTAAAAAAAAAAAGATCATAGGCCAAACATGTCAGCAATCATGGATTTTTTTGTTCAAAATACAAAAGGTCTTTTGCGACTGTAGTAGCAACACCACCACCACTGGAAGTGGCAACCAACACAACCAAACTTTTTTCTCCAGATTGGAGAAACGGATAGTCCTTTGTGTTTTTTTTAATGGCCTAATTTTTAAAGTGAACGAATTGGAAAGAATTCAAAAGGAAGCCATAAGTGTTTGGAAAGTAAGTTATTTATTTATTTATTTATTTATTTATTTATTTATTTATTTATTTATTTATTTTTGCTATTTATATGCCGCCATTCTCCCGAAGGACTCAGGGCGGCTTAAACAACAATCAATAATACAAATCAAAATAACAAAATAAGTTAAAAAACCCTTAAAAACCATATTTAAAATTATTACAGTTTGTGCAACCCCTAGCAGATCAAGTTATTTGACGGAAGAGCCACGTCTTCAGTTCGCGGCGAAAGGAGAGGAGGTCCGGGGCTATCCTGAGCTCTGTGGGCAAATCATTCCAGAGGGTCGGCGCTCCAACAGAGAATGCTCTCCCCCTGGGGGCCGCCAGTCAACACTGTTTGGCCGATGGCACCCTGAGGAGGCCTGCTCTGTGGGAGCGCATGGGGCGGTGGGAGGAAGGCAGAAGATGGTCCTACAAGTACCCTGGGCCTAAGCCATGTAGGTCTTTATAGGTAAGCACCAGCACCTTGAAACGGACCCGGAGAGCAACCAGCAGCCAGTGCAGCTCGCGCAAGAGAGGTGTTGCATGGGAGTAACAAGGAACTCCGGTAACTACCTGTGCGGCCGCATTCTGGACCAGTTGGAGCCTCCGGATGCATCCCAAGGGCAGCCCCATGTAGAGGGCGTTGCAGTAATCCAACCGAGAAGTAACAGGGGCGTGGGTGACTGTGGCGAGGGCATCTCACTCTAGGAAAGGGCGCAACTGGTGCACAAGATGTACTTGTGCGAAGGCCCCCCGGTTACGGCCGTCAGATGGTCATCCATGGACAACCGAGAATCCAGGAGGACACCCAGATTGCGAACCCTAGCGGAGGGGGTAAGAGTCTCCCCTCCTATCACTAAAGATGGTACCTCTAGATCCCGAGATGCCGGCATCCACAGCCACCCAGTCTTGGATGGGTTGAGTCCGAGTCTGTTCCTACCCATCCAAGCCCACACCACCTCCAGGCAACGGGACATCACAGAAAGGGTGCCTTTTATGTATGGGAGGAGGGCCTTGCCGTTTTCTTGTTCTCTGTCTTGGATTTTAGTGGGGGAAACCCTCCCTTATTGACAAACGAGTCCCTAACACAACGAATGACACCAGACCCACACTCACGAGTGCCACACCTGATGTCACCACCACACATCCACGCAGAAAGCAGACTCAAACCCACACTGATAATGAGCCACGACCAAGGACCAGAAGCCAGACCGCAGCTGCATCATTAGCCACTTTAAACCCCTCCAATCCATACATGAAGCAGACTGACACCCACCATGAAGAGCTCGCACGGCCACAAACACGAAGCCAAACAACAACAACGCAGCTCACCAGCTCAAATCCCCCTGCAACTCAGACTAAGCTGAGCACAACCAAGCCCCCACCCAAACAGAACACACCCCCAGCCAATCAGAGCACAACCAACCCCCCATCCAATCAGAGCACAGCCAAGTCCCCACCCAATCAGCTCACACCCCCACTAGCAGTTAAAAGGAAGAGACAGCTGCGATCTCACATTGCTCCTGGAAGCACGAAGCCGAGAACACCAGCCTGAAGATGACGAATGAGACTTCGTCGAAACGTCGCCAAGAAACCTTCAATTTTACGTGGGACAAGACCCGAATAACCAAAGACCTACATATATATATATATATATATATATATATATATATATATATATATATATATATATATATATAATACACACACACACACACACACACATGCTCTGTGGCTGCAATTACTACCAGTAAAATTGGGCATTGAAGAATATTATTATTATTATTATTATTATTATTATTATTATTATTATTATTAATTGGTTAATCTTTAGTGAGATTCACAGCCTTTGAGGCTGGTTAATAGCTCAGCAGCTCGAGTCCTAACCAAGGACCTAGGAACTGTTAAGGTATCGTCGGAGGATGTAAGCTGTTCCGAGTAAGGTGGTTTTTTGTAGAGTCAAAATGTTCAAGTCCGGCAAATTTAGAATTTCTAAATAGCGGTGTAGCCCTTTGGGTATTGCTCCGAGGGCTCCAATTACAATCGGGACAACACACGATTTCTTTTTCCACAGTCGCTCAACTTCAATTTGTAAGTCCCGGTACTTTGTGATTTTTTCTTGCTGCTTATCTTCAATTCGTGCATCACCAGGTATTGCAATGTCAATGAACCATACTTTTTTCTTTTCAACTATTGTTATGTCAGGTGTGTTGTGGACCAAGTGCCTGTCAGTCTGAATCCTAAAGTCCCACAAGATCTTGAGTTTCTCATTCTCTAAAACTTTCTCAACCTGATGTTCCCAGTGGTTTTTGCTGTACTCAAATCCAAACTTCTGGCACAATATTATTATTATTATTATTATTATTATTATTATTATTATTATTATTATTATTATTATTTTATTTCTATACCGCCCTTCTCCCGAAGGACTCAGGGCGGTGTACAGCCTATTTAAAAACACAAGACAAAACAGCAATTAAAATTTAAAATAAATAAATTTGGCTCAATTAAAACCCCAGAAATTTAAAATACCCCAATTTAAAACTATTATGTTGATAGCCCGGCCTGGCGGAACAACAGGGTCTTCAGTGCGCAGCGAAACACGCGGATGTCGGAGATCTTACGTATTTCCGGGGGCAGTTCATTCCACAGGGCTGGGGCTCCCACAGAGAAGGCCCTCCCCCTGGGTGTCGCCAGCCGACATAACTTGGCCGATGGCACTCTGAGGAGACCCTCTCTGTGGGAGCGGACTGGTCGGTGGGAGGCTATTGGTGGCAGAAGACGGTCTCGAACGTACCCGGGTCCTATGCCATGGAGCGCTTTAAAGGTGGTAACCAACACCTTGAATCGCACCCGGAAGACCACTGGGAGCCAGTGCAGCTCACGCAGGAGGGGTGTCACGTGGGCACAACGAGTTGAAGGCAACTAGCAGATAGAGGGGATGGTTATATCCATTCAAAGTTCCAATGTGTTATTATTTTATTAATATTTTTGTATTGCACCTAGTACAGCATTCTGTTGCATGGATCACACTGCTAGTTGGAACCAAAGGTCTGATTTCTTTGGCCTGTTTCACATTCTTGGGTAGTCTCCATTGTCTATGTTGTGGAACATAACTCTCAACACCCCCTTTTCACTATCCACAAATGGCTACAGTTGCTGTGAGATGTTGCTGGGCATCTCTCAGTCCTAGGAAGGAGGCAATGGGAAACCACATCAAAAAATATTGCCAGCAAAACTGCAGAGATTTATCCAGGCAATGACCAGAAGTCAACACTGGTTTGAAGGCACTAAAAATAATAATAATAAACCCACTTCATTCCAGGCCAATAGCCATACCTGCCCTTTGAACAGAGTGCTAGTCACACTCCAAAAGTATTGGGAAGAATCAGAATAAAAACTAGATTTGATTTCAGGCTAGAAATCAGGAAACCATGAATTCTAGTTCTGTGTGAGGCACAGAGCAGCTGGGTGATCTTGGGCCTGTCACTTTCTTTCAGCCTTAGGAATAAGAAGACAAGGGCAAACTACTTTTGAAATCTTGCCAAGAAAACTGCAGGGACTTGTCCAGACAGTTGCCAGGAGTCAAAAATTGACTTGAAACCACACACAACACAAATGATTATGTTCCAGTTACATTGTTTAAAATGTCCTCCTTATGCCACCCTAAACATTACGATTTACTAATAACATGTAGAAGTTCTTTGCAGGCCAAACTCAAGGCCTGCAGGAACACTTGCAGCTCTGGGGCCTTAGGTTGTGCATGCTTGTAAAAAGCCATGGTTTGTTTTAACCAGTAGCACTACCCATTCATAGCATTTATCCAGAGACCTTGGTTTAGCCAAAAATCACAACAGCAGAATTCACAGAATATTTTACGCTAAATCCAAATAAAATCCCATTATGGTTTTACCTGACCTGTGACATCCAATTATCGCACACCTCTTGAAGCCTCAATGATGCTCAGGACATCTGCTCTTCTGGCCATCCAGAAGATGCCACGGAGTTCTTAGAGTGATGTTAATTCTACGCTGGTAGCTCTTCACAGAAGGCACATAATTGAAGAATGAAACTGGAGAGCCTTTTAAAATGTTAGCTTTAGTCCCAAACGTTTAACAGACATGAAACCTCTTTTCTTGCTGCTGGCACAGACAGGCAAAGTCCTTCCATGGCCCTGCCAAAATAGGCTGCTTTGGGGACTTAGAAACTATATTTAATTTACCTCCCTCAGCCCTTCTTGTAGCAATACTGCAGGGGAGCAGAAGGGCAGGAAAAGGGGGCCGGGGTGAGTAAACTCCAGAAGCTTCCCAGCACATCACTCATTTGAGAAGCAATTCAGAATTCACATGGCAAGAAATTATATGGGAAACCATGCTGTCAAAAGAAGAAAAAACCCTATCTATGTATTGTGCTTCTGCGACGGTTTAGGTATCTTCTAGAATTGCTGGGAAAAAATATCAGTTGTTTCCCATTCATTCTCCATTCAGCTAGCAACTTGCATGACGGAACAACCAACAAGGCAATTGTCAAATAGCAAGCCTCAGGTGTTTTATTTTGTTGTTTTTGTTCAGGCAAGTCTGTTGCAACAAAGATAATATGAAATGGGCCATCTGAGTAAGTTAAAGTGATTCGGTGAAAGCCGTGTCATTTTATGGAATTACTGTAAAACAAAGCTCTGGAGTTCAATGCTGTCGACCAATCAGTAGAACAACTCATCTACATGCAGAGGGTCCCAATTTAATCCTCAGCATCTCCAGGAAAGGTTGGGAAAGGCACTTCTCCAAAACTAGATAGATAATGTCAAACCAGAGCAGGCTAGCTGTTTCCAACTGGGATCTCTCATGATAACAAGACATTCTGGAGAATGTCATTCCAACGTGGCTTAAGAGCCCCAGATTAATGTGGGCAGCAATGGATCAAATAGATCAGAGGAATGACACCGAAAGAGGGAGGCCAACCTTCGTGAGCCAGAGCCATGAGGCAATACAGGAAGACCCCCTGACTGGGTTCATATATCTTTCTAAGTTATAACGTGGCTTGTTCTTTGGTGGTTTAGTGCAATGTGAAAACGCAATCATTTTTTATTATCAAATTTTTAAAACCACCCATCTTCCTCACATCGGGATTCTGGGTGGTGTGCAAGTAAAACATTAAAATAAAATTTTAAAACGCTTTACTTCTTACTATGGTGTATGAACCTAGCCAAATGTGAGATATGAATCCTCAGCCCATGTAATTAACAAAACTGTGGTTTAACACAATGTATGAACCCAGGCAGAGATATATTCCTTGCTCCTTTTCTGGTAATACTGCTCATATATGCTATAAGAGCCTTAGTGGCGCAGTGGTTAGAATGCAGTATTGTAGGCTGGCTCTGTATTCTTACTGCCAGGAGTTCGATCCTAATTGGCTCAAGGTTGATTCAGCCTTCCAACCTTCCGAGGTCAGTAAAATGAGGACCCAGATTGTTGGGGGCAATACGCTGACTCTGTAAACTGCTTAGAGAGGGCTGTAAAGCATTATGTGGCAGTATATGTAAGTCCAAATGCTCTTGCTATTGCTCATGATCCCCTTAAATACAGAAGTGTTTGTCATAGATAGTTTAGCTCCTAGGCTCTGAGCCTCTCTCCAACCTTCCTTCTTCTCATCTGTTCTAAATCCTTCTCCAGTTCCCTCTTTTTCCTGGAATATAAACTAGGAAGAGATACGATGCATTCCCATGTGTTGATTGGCAGTTCCATCACCCAATCTTTTACTTTATGCAGTTACCTTCTATTCAGCATGCACTGGAGAGAGCTGAAGTGGAATTATAAATTACTGCCCAATTGTGTTGGATTTAAATTTAATATGTATTCCTGACCTTTAGTAGTCTGGTTTGGCACACATTAAATTTCTGCTTGAGTCAAGTTGTGATGCGGTGCCTAATTTTAAACTAGATAAGAACTGTTTTTCCATAGCTAAAATTCCATAAAGTTAATGGCTTGTATCAGTGTTGCCCCATGTAAACAGTGTGGCCGTGGATTTGAACTTTTGATAATGCCAATAGTTTACTTGCATGCTATAGTGAGCGAGTTGGAAAAAAGAGCCCCATTTAAAGGTCTCTGCAAGGTTGTTGGGTTTTTTTGCTTAAAACTTGGAAAGAAAACCGTAGAAGGCCCAAATGTCTAAAACTGCTCCTCAGCTGCTGTTCATTCCCCAGTTCTCTCGGTTCCTCATTCCCCTGAAGCGTGTGATGCAAACCAATTGCCTTGCTTTGAAAGCCTGTCTTTACCAGAGAATTTACAGATTGGGAAGAAATCATCTGTTGCTTTAATGTAAAGTAACATACTCGGTTGCAAACCACAAGGATAACCAAATATTCCACAGTATATGAACGTACTGTGTAAGCTCCATTCTGCCATCAATACTTAGGTCATGATTTTAAAGCTGATTAATCTGTTAATTTCCAAAGGTTTTTTTTCCCCCTTTTTTTGTAGCAGCTGCATGCAGGATTTATCAAAATGCCTCAACTCCTAAAAAAATAGGAGGGTTTTTTCCTGATAGTATAGTCCATCCCTTTCTTCTGCATACTATGAAATCCAAATTTATTTATTTATTTATTTATTTATTTATTTATTTACTTACTTACTTACTTACTTACTTACTTACTTACTTACTTACTTACTTATTATATTTCTATACCGCCTTTCTCCCATAGGACTCAAGGCGGTGTACAGTCAAGAAAAATATAGACACACAAACATCATAAAATTGCTAATTAAAATTATTACTTAGTTTGGTCAATTAAATAAAACCCAGAATTAGATAACATTTAAAAAATCATTCACATTCACACTCAAATGCATCTTAGTTTAATCTCCTGAGAAAGTGAAAAAGTTTAATGTTTCTTTTGAGAAAAAGAAAGCGGGGAAAAAAATAATCTTTTGGAGAACATCACTAGTTTAAGAAGATGATGAACAGATTCCTTCTTTTTTTCCCCCAAAGGGTTCAACCAGGGCCACCACCAGGCTTGAGTTTCTCCTGAAAGTTCCCTGAACGAGTCCTCTTTGCCTCTTTCATTATAGGCTGACATCTCACCTCCATCAGAAACTGCCAACATACTGCCTGATTTGTGTTGGCCTCTTCCTCAGGTCTCCTCTGGTGCTGCAGCCACTTTCCCTCTCCCCCACCTCACCCCCCTCCCAAGCTTACCTTCACCAGCTCACACAAGAACTTCTTGAGGGCCAAACAACAGTGGATCAGTTTACCTTGCTCCTAGGTGAAGCTTCCAGCTGGCCACTGCAGCACTTTCTTCCTTTAATATCTTTGTGTGGCAACCAGGAAACTTGTGCAGAGAGTAAGGAAAACAACCTTGATGGAAATATGCAAGAACAATTAGTTAGGCCAAGAGGGCTGAAACATTTTTTAAGTGCTGAGAAATGAGATATCTGAAAATGACTCATCAGACGCAGTGTAAGAAGAGGGAGGGAGTAGTACAGCACAATTAGAGTGCTATAGCCAATCTTAATAAAAGTACTAGTCTTCCTATGAAGTTGATTTGCTGTGGTTGCTAGAGTTGATTTAATGTTTCCGATCGAGTCGATGAGCCATATAGTCTGATCCTAGTGGGGCCAGTAAATACAAGGCAGCATCTCTGGAACCTTCTTTCCATTTTATTTGTACAGCCTTGCACCCACCACCTGAAGTAGACTCTCACTACAACTATTAGGGCATGTCTCCCCCACTGATTCTGCGGATCAATTTTTATTAAGTCAGATAACTCAGTACCAGCAATTATATAATCAAATCCTTCTGGAGTATACTAAAACTGTTGCCCAAAATTATATACTAAAGAACCGTGGCCAGGTGTAAATTTGGAATGGAGAAATGCGATGGAGCAAGCTATCCTTCAAAAGATCTCCAATTCATACTTTGGGCAGGCCAAGCCTTAGAATGACTGAATGCTTGACAAGAAGCATTTTAGCCCAGCTTGTGTAAACACTTTGCTGATTGAAGCAAAGTGAAGTTACATCTGAGCCAAGGTCGGAGTGAAAAACAAGGCTATGCCATGTCCAGCCAACAGCCACATCATGTCTGGCAGAACCCTGCATATACAAGCTAGGCATCACCTTCCAGTCCAGAAAAGAGATTAAACAGATTAAAACAGCATATTATAAGTCAACTGAATGGGCATACCCACAGAGAGAAATCACAGTTCAATTTGTGCTCTTGATCAGACATTTGTTGGGTTAAGAATAACAGAAAAGTTAAGATTGAGAATTAAAAAGGAAGAGGGAAAATTTGATCATTAATTATAATGAAGAAGTCCTTTCTCAAGCAGTGTTCAAAATCAAGAAATTAAGACCAAATATTAAGTCTTTAGTAACATAAGCAAACAAGATTTCCAGCAGAGATATGGTGAACTGGATTCACAGAGCTGACCATGGCAGCAAAGCGCAAGGAACTTTGAGTAGACCGGTTCCCTGGAACCTATCCAGATAAGGAAAGGACAGGAGATTGCTCATATATGTTCTGGATAGCTACTCCTTGCAAGGAGATTGCAGGACAGCAGCTTTCATGAGTTTGACCACCAGGAGATAAAGGGATCAATCATCTTGCTCACAGTTGCAGCAGTGCCTTTTAAAGGACACTAAATTTGCAAACCTCACTTTCTAAGCACTTTTGAAAAATGCCTATTAACCATCTTAAAAATATTAGAGACCTTCATAATGAAAAGCTTATCTTCAACTCTTAAGAAAAGAAAAATTAATTGTAAGCTTAAGAGTTTCAAATAAACAGCAAAAAGCTATATAAGATTTTGATCTAAGAATGTTGCAAATGGATCTAGGATTAAGATAAATTTGGAATGTTGACATTTACTATAAGATTTTGGAATTAACTAAAAAAATGGTCTGTCATTTAAGTACTTAGTTTTGCTATCCTGGCTATTAAAGCCATAAAAAGATAAGTTACTGTATCTTCCTTGAGGCCTTGAGTTTGGCCCACAGAAAGAAAGAAAAAAATTGAAGCCTATTCTTGATGTCAATTAATACTAGGAATTACATAATGACATAAAATGTTATAACATTGGAAACATTAAAAGAGTTTGTTGAAGAATGGAGCAAGAAATTACAGTACTACAATAACACTATCAGCAGTGATGTCTGGATGTATGGATAGACTATGTCCAAACTATTCTAATAAAGGAATGACAGTTGTGGAACAAATTTTACTTGACAAGACAGAAAAAGTAACAAGAATGGAACTACAAATAAGTGACCAAGACAAAAGGACACTTTACTGTATATACAAAAGAACCTGGCTGAAATTTTAAAAATTAAAAGGAAAATACAAATGATAAACCAAAAGATGACCTGAAAAAATATTTTTATTGAATTTATAAAAAAGGTTTGTTAAAGCTTTGAGGAAATCTGTTTGATGAGATAAAGAAAAAGAAATCTAATCCTATTATAATATTGATTGGATAACAATTAAAACTGTTAAAAGTAAAAGGAAAGAATATAAAGTTGGTTTATTTGATCAAGGTTAAAATAAGACTTGGGTGAGAGCAATGTTCTGGCAATCCCTTATGGATGTTTTGCTGATCCCAGAATTGAAAAATTAATGTTTTATGAATTCACTTACTGTATAAATAAGGGATAGAATATGCAATGAAAAGATACCTATTTGTAACCTTAAAGGGGGTGAAGAATTTTGAAATATGTTTACATTTGTTGTAATGAAGGTTGGAAGTCACTTCTTTATGTATTTCTTTTCTTTTTAGTACATTCTTTCTTCTCTTTTCCTTTTTCATCTCTCTCTGACAGCTCTGTGAAGAACTGAGATGATAGAACCCAAGTTGTAGTGCTTCTTTTTACTGCATTATTATAAGGATCACAAAATCATTGCAGTCTAAATGCGCTCCTGTAGCGCACATTAGCTGCATCCATCACTTCCCAAAGACTAATCTCGGGGTTCCCTCCCTCTGCAGACTGGGTAGTGTTGGTTCCAAATATCTAACAGCAAAGGGAAATGAAATACTTTGGATGTATATCAAAAGCAATTATTGCGTTTCTGAGAATGACCCTAAATGTAAATAATTAGATTGATGAATTTGGATCTAGGTACAAACTGGAAAAAGATACCTGCAGAGTGATTTTGATCGGTAAAATCTAGGCATATATTACAATCTAATATAGTGCCCGTTATGGCAAAGCAGAGTTTGGCTTGAGAACTGACCCTATGCAAAATATTGCTTTCTATTCTTGGATTTAACCCAGATCTTAAGTATATTTTGTAGTGCTGTCATTTGGCAGATTTATGTATTGTTGAAGCTAATTCAAAATGTTGCAGCTTCATTTCTTTTTAAGGGAGGGGGGAGCCCTGGGCCTTTGGGAACAAAATAAAGAACCTGGCTGTGATGTTCCCCCAAAGAGAAGCAAGAACAAAGCCTCTCCCTAGGTGAGCAAAGAGATGGGAATGAGCTTTGAACTAAACAACATCTTGCATCAAGGATCTGAACGAGGCATAATCGACAGATCTCTGGTACAACATCTGGCACCCTCAAAGAGAATCAGCCCTTCAAGCTGAATAATGCAATGAGGGTGAAGAACTTGTCCTTTTAATTAATCCTTCGAATGGAGTATAATAAAAACAATAACGGTACAGGAATAGTCATCATGTAGAGCGCCTGATTAGGGAAAGTTGCTCCATGCTATTAAATATTTGGGTAGATTTGGATCAGGACTTACTGCGAGTAAAGGCCTGAGAAGAGTCTAAAAGGAGCTTCTAAAACAGGGGTGCCAAACTCACGGCCCGTGGGCTGGATGCGTGACGTGCTGGCTCTGGCTCCGCCCCTGCCTGGTTTAGCACAGGGGGGAAGTCCTGATATATCATGTGACGCCGTCATGACGACATGAGTTTGACACCCCTGTTCTAAAAGATGCATCTCATCGGAGCAGATGGCATGAGAGGGAAAGTTCATTCACAAGTGGCCTCTGCCAGGATGCAGATTTGGGTACCCGCCAATTGTGACTTGATGGAGTCACCCCCGTACTTGTTTGCATAATCCCATTTGGGGACAGTTTGGGATCTCCGCCGTCTGCTTCATTTCAGCAGTAAGACAGCCTTGCGTGTTCCGAAGCTGTTCCTTGTCTCCAGTGTTAATGAGCTTGTGTGCATCCCCACAGCACGGCTCCAGTTAAAACCAAGCCAAACCAAGCCTTGCCTTTCAAAGAGTGCATAAAACAGCCATGAATCTCATAGGAGTGCCTTAAGAGACTCATAATATAAAACTAGATCCAAATCAAGATCCAGGCCAAGAAATCTGGAGGCATTTCTGACAGCTCCATGAGAACATAAGGCCTACCCAAGCTGGTTGAAGGCCGGGCCTAAAAACACAGGTGACATTTTCCAGGGTAGGAAAGGCTTTAGGGAACTGACTCAGGGATGGACTTCTGATGAAGCCGTACATGAGGCAGCATCCTGCTTCCTTGCCTTGGCGTTTCCCATCTACATTGACAGATTGGCTAAAGCTCTTAAGGGACCAAAAGGATTGGATTTTAATTCCATAATTATTTGCTTCGGGAGAGATATTTGTAATCACTGAGAATGCAGGGGGCTGGAAAGAAAATCCCAAACCCTCTGCAGAGTTGTGTTCTATTCTGCTTTGGGTAGGGCCCTCGGATCTTCTCATCTTCTCACAAATAGACCCAGGATCCAGCCAGGGAATCTTCCTGATCTCCTGCTGCCTCAGCCACTTCCTTCTGCCAGGTGAGGCTGAGCCAGGAGTTCCTCAGTTGGAAGCAGGGATTCCCCCTCAGCAAAACCGCATTGTCAGAGGCATCTCTTGGGCAGTGGGTTGGAAGGAGTGGGGAAAGACTTCCCTTCCTTGCACAGTACAGCTTTGCTCACGGGCTCACTAATTCATATGCGCAATAAATGTCGCCATGGAAACAGGACTTTGCAAACAAATTGTCTTGTGATGGTTTTTTTTTTCTTTCTTTCTCTTTTAGGCTACCAACGGGGTTCTTTTTTCCTTCAGGCTCCAAAGAACATGGAAGAAAGGGAGCAAGGCTGGCCCTTCTCCGAAGCTCAGGATGCTTTCAGCAGCTAGGAAACTCAAAAAGAAACCAGAGAGAATATGTGGGAGCTAACATAGAAATCTCCTTCTCAAAGAGTGTGAATATGTGTGTGTATGTGTAATATATATCACTAAAAGATTAGGAGACCACATTGTCACTTTATGCTGAATAATCTCAAAGGATGAGCAGAAGACGTACTGGAATATCTGGCTGAGATTTAGACATCATTTATTTGTTCATTCCTAGTGTATCTTCCCCCGTGAACTGAGCCACTATCTTGCACTTGCCTCAGCTTTGGGGACTCCAGCATTCCAGTAAAAATCAAAAGCCAAAATGCTATTTATGGACCATTTTCGAAATGTTGTAATTTAGTGCAGCTAATTTAATAAGAATGAAGATTATTATCCTGGTCCTAAATGGACCTGCTTGCGTGGAACCTGCGCTTTTTGTGCTGTGTAAATCTCTGCCTGTTGTATAATTGAACAGGATAGTTCCTAGCCCAAGAGGCAGAACTGGATGATTATATGGTTAAACTGGAAATGAGAGGCAGATGGAATCAATGGTAGCTACACAAATAATTGCAGCAAATCAAGAACTTATTATTACTCAAAAATCCTAGCATAACTATCCTACCTGAGGCAAACCATGATGACAATGATTTTTAGACATGATCCCAGTAAAGAAGTATGTGTTATTCTGGATTTGGTTTACAAATGAGTTTTAAATTATCTGTGATAGAGATGTCCCATTTCCCTCCTTGTGCTCTAGCTATTGTTTCAACCTTTCAGGGACAGGAAAGGGAGAAGAGGGGGAGGGGGAGAGGGAGAGGGAGAGAATGAATTTATCTCTATCTTCTCAATGGCATACATTGATTTACAACAGCAGGACCCGGCAAATGTCAATAGCAATAAACACCATCAATGAATTAACACCTGCTTCATATCAGCATTTCTTTAAACAAAGTAGTCCACAATATGCTGGAAGCACTAGCAACATTTTTAGGATATCATCTTTTCTAGCAAGTTTCATTTCTCTTTCTCTGCCAAATGGACAAGACAGAATTGTCTGGATGGGAATTTCAAAGCCCTATATCTTCTAACGGGAATATATGTTTAAATCCGTCTTGGCCTGGTTAACCATTCAAAAATAATATTGTTAGATAGTAGACGGTCCTCTGATAATTCTTGGAATTAAAGATGTCTTGAAGGAAAGCGGTGCTGAAGGAAGGAAGCCAAACAGCCTTGCTAACATTTTCAGAGTCCATCACTCCTTCCAACTCTCTTAGCTGAGCGGTTCCTTTGGGGAGAGAAACAAAATTATCATATATCTTTGAGTGGGTGGAGGGAGGGAGATTTCTACACACATTACCTTTGAACGTCTGCCTCCAGTCACTGTGACCAAATCTGCTTCCAATTTGCATTCCACGGATGAGATTTTGATCTAAATACTTCGGTGAAATGAAGCCAATGCGTTGGAGGGCCTGAGTCAGCTCCTCATTGCTGCCATTGTTTTCATACACAGGCCTCAGACACGCAAACTCTCTTACCAGGGGGATCCAGTAACCCCAGGAATTAACTCAGCCAGGAGAGGAGAAGACGAAGCGGGCAAATGTGCAGTGAACCTTTCAAGATATCATTGAATCACAGATTTGCTCCGCTTTGTTTCTCTTTTACAGAAATGAGCACAACCCCAATACATAAAGCTGCCAGCAGCACACACGCCTAAAGTGTGTCAGCGAATCTCCCTCCCTCCGTCCCCGTCCCTCTCTCCCTCCCTCCCTCCTTCTCTCCCTCTCCCTCCCTCCCTCTCTCTCTCCTTCCCTCCCTCCCCCTCTCTCTCTCCCTCCCTCCATCCCTTCCCCCTCTCTTTCCTTCCCTCCCTCTCTCTCTCTCCCCCCCCTCTCTCTCAATATGTAGCATCTTCACAGGTTGTCTCACTTTTTCAGACCTACAGTTCTATGGTTTTTCCTTTATACCTATTTCCCTTCACATGATATAAATGGGTTCAATTAAACAAATGCATGTTGGGTGTCTTCTCTGGCACTCTAATATTTTATATTAAAATTAAAGGGCAATGGAAGTCTATTGTATTTCTCTTTTCCTGCCCTTCCCCCTCCTACCACCCTGCTCTCGCGGATGACTTGTGTTTAAAAGGAAACCAGCCTAAGCGAGCATATGGCCTTAATTGCCTCACCATCAAGCTCCCTGCACCGCCCTCTGCTGGTGAAAGAAAAGCACACATCCTTTGGCAATCCAGACATCGGTCAGATCCAATCTGCTCACAAGAAGGAGGCTATGTCAGGACTGAAGCTGGTGAGAGGGGAATCTCTAGCAGAAAAGGCCGTTCTGCAAACAAGGGGCAGATGGCAGAAAGTTTTGCGGCTGAGAAATGAGGTCATTAACGCGAAGAGGCAGAAGAAGGATTCCCATCTTGGACTGATAGATAGATAAATATAAAGGGCAGGGACTCTGGATGTTATTAGATGGAGAATTTATGTCCTAATTCTCTGCAATAAATCTACTTATTTAACCTTCAAGAGTCTGCTTTGGGGAGAATGAGGAAAGAGTTGATCACTGTAACTTGACACCCAGATTTCTGCAAAATGCCCTTTTTTTTGTTAAAATTTAGGGGAGGGGATTTTCCCCAGGCTTTGCAAGAGCAGTTTAGCAGAATGCAACTGGCACACCAGATGGAGTTGTGCAAAAGCCTTCCTGGTCATAGCTGACATCTGCTCTTCAAGCTGGAGTTGCAAGTCCAAGAAGACCCCCCCACCCCCCCCCAGATTGTGTTCCAACCTTTAAGAAGGAAGGGCTACCCCATCGGAGGTCAAAGATGAAATATCCTCAGATCTAGGTGGTTCAAATAATCAGTCTTGATAGGACCAAGTTGGGAATGGTTCCTCCTCATCCAACCCTTGCTGTCTCCAGACACACGGGCAGAACCTTGACAACCTCACTTGAATGGTCAAAAGAAATAATGAGGTATCAGCATCATTGCCATCAATATCATCATCATACTGATGATGTCAAACCCCAAACCCCTATAAAGCTTAAGACCAACATTCAAACCAAAATAAAATGGAAAAAATTGAATATTCCTATAGCAGTTTGGAAACTTTTGGAATGTCTCTGTACTTCACGGTAATACTATTTTCACAGTAAATGAATTAGAGCTAGGTTTGGGGATGATACTTTTATTTTATCCAACCTGACAGAATGTTAAAAAGGAATTATGTGAAGCAGAGTCGGAATTCTATCCTTTTCTTTGTCCATCTATGGAATACATTTCCAAAACCAGAATGGAAGACCAGATTTAGTCTGGCAAAAACTAAGATTCAATTTAAAAATGGCCCAAATCTACAAAGGAGAAAAATCCTAGAAAAAAAGTTCCCTAATACATTCCTATGAGAGAGCAAATTGAGCACCAATTTTCCTTCCTCATCAAGTGACTCAGAATTGAGATGTCATTAAGAGATTGCAAACAGCCCTTGAAGCCATGCTCTGCATCTTTCCCCCCCCCCCTTTTACTTCCAAAAACTAAGATTAACTTTATGATCCACTGGATGATGAGAGGGGATAGAATGAGAATCAGCTCTACAGAGCTCTCCAGCTCACTCAACTAGAAACTATCAAGCTAATCCCAAGAACAACGTAGAACAATTCAGCCAGAGTTCAGTTCTTTATTTGCTTATGCAGAACAGACAGAATCTTGCCAGAGTAAAACTTTTATCATACTCTCCCTAACAGATACACCCTGGCAGATCCTAAGGAGTGGCTGTCCTTATTCTCTGCCTCCTTCTAACTTCAGGCTATGCTGCCTCTTGTTTCCCCACCTCTTTCTGGAATGTTCTCCCTCCTTCCTGGGAAACTGCTCCTTCATTGTAGTTCATGACACCAGTTCCCCACTGTGGGCACTATCTTTCACAGGAACTGACCTTGCTTTCCTTATTCTTTCACATCAAAGATCTTATTGCCAACCCACCCACTTGAATGGCTCCAAAGAGTGCATCATTGCTGCAGGCCCTTCAACTGTTTTTTTACCAGCCCTGTGAAGGTTGGAGGAGAGAGGAAGGAAGGGGCCAACCAACCCTCGCTCAAAAAGATCATCAGGTGTTTCTTCTTATACATCAGTTCCTCAAGCGTCATTTTCTGCTCAAAAGCAGAAGCAGAGAAAGACTCAAAATCATCTTCTCCAGTTCTCGCTTAATGCAATGGCAGAGAATTTGCCTTCAGATTGTGTTTCAAAGGAGAAGATGATTTTGAGAAATTCAAACAGGTGCAATGAAAATACTCCTGAATTTACTTAGTTACACAGTGACAAAGGGCTATATGTAAATTCTGTTTGTTGTCAAGCATCTCCTCAGCACTCTGCTGCAACCTCCATGGATTCCCAGTTCTTTTAGGGATTTGATGTTTTCTTATGCCAGGTGCCTCCTGATGATCTCTGCCTTTCCCGCCCAGCAATAAGAAGAAGACAACGTTTTCATCACTTTAGAATCGCCTCCTCACCAACATTTGAGGTCAAGTAGCTTCTGGGAAGCAAAATAGGTCTTTGAACAATTTAAACATGGAAAGTGAAGGAGGACAGCCTATCTTTTCCTTTATATGGATACCGGAAACTTCAGAGCATCATTTAGCTAAAACAAGGCTTGATTAGAAGTAGGAGCATTTCTTCTGAGCTCCTGGGAAGTGAGATGTCACCCCACAGGGCCCAATGGGAAGGCCAGTTTGTTGGCCATGAGGACTCCATCTCAAATAGCCTATTAATGAAAGCTCATAAAATGGCTATCCCAAAGATGCTTTTTCAAGAGGTACTGTAACTGGACTTCCTGGTTTTTCTTTGAAGACTTTTTGCTTCTCATTCACAAAGCTTCTTTAGCTCTGACTGGATGGTGGGGAATGGAAGGATTTATACTCCTTGCATACAGCTGGTCATTTGCATTCTTTAAGAGATTCATTGAGGCCACCTGGAGATTTACCTGTGTCATCAGGGTCACCTGAGTGGTGCAAATGGGGGTGGAGCCTTCTTGGAACTGTTGAAAGGACTGTATCATAGGCTGGAGCTAGATGGTGTTGTATCCCTCCCCCTCTGTTGAGAAAGGGCTGTTCAATTTTGATATAGAAGGCTTCTTTGGGACATCCATGATCCTGGATGACTAACAAAGCACCTTTGGGGCAACCATGACCCTGGATGACTGAGAATCTCCATAGACACTCATAAAATGGCCCTGCCTTTGTGGCAGCAATAGGACACTCATTAGAGTTTGAAAACAAGTGTTTCCATGAGTGAATAAATGGGCAGGAGAATCCAGAGGAATAGATGGAAAGTAAACTAAAAGCTGAGCTTCTTCTCGGCTCAGTCTCTCGCCTGCATTCTCACAAGAGGTGCTTTTGGTTGTCATCTTTGGAGGAGATGTACAACTTCAGATCACCTCCAGGCTCCTGATCCTTCTGCCCAGGGATCAGCAGATCTTCAGATCTCACTCCTTCTGACAAGGCGTTGCTCCCTCTCAGGCAAACAAAAAACAAAAAACGCTGGGAGCCAGGCCAAGCTTCTCTGACAGCCTCCAGCAGGCAAGAGAGAAGGTTCACCGCGTTCTCAGCAATCATGAGACAAAAAGGTCTGCGCAAAACAGCACTGCGCTTGTTGTTCAAACGGAGGTGGGGGTTGGTAGCACCAAAACACCATCAAGCAGGTCACAGTGACCAGAAAACAACAGCAAGCATTCACCGTGGATTAGCTTCTCCCTAAAGTAATGCCCATCATCATCACCTCTATTCAGGCATCCTCATTTTCAGACTGCAATCAGACTGAAAAAATGAGCAGAGGGACTATTACCGTTTCCACTAGAGCCTTTTTCCCCTGAAGCAAAAAATGCCCAAACTTTGACCATGAGCAGGAAATTAATTCTCCCATTAACTGTCCCTCTCAGCCTAAGGTGCTGATTATTCTGGCTGCATCTCTGTCATGGCTCCAGCGTGGCCTTTCCTCCAGGGAGGGCTCCGTAGGGAAAAGAAAGAAGACAACATTGGCACAGTGTTACTAGGGCAGATTACAGGTAGACCTCGATTTAGGACCACAATTGAGCCCCAAATTTCTGTTGGTAAGCAAGACAGCTGTTAAGGGAGTTTTGCCCCATTTCTCAAACTGTCTTGCCACAGTTGTTAATTGAAACACTGCAGGTAAGTTACTAACGCAATTGTTAAGCGAATCTGGCTTCCCTCTTGACTTCACTTGTCAGAAGGTTGCAAAATATGATCATATGACCCCAGGACACTGCAACCGTCATAAACATATGACAGTTGCCTAGCATCCAAATTCTGATCACATGATCATGGGGATGCTGCAACGGTCATATGGGTCACTTTGTAACTATGAACAATCACTAAATGAACTGTTGTAACTCAAGGACTACTTGTACCTATGGGGGAGGGAAACGGGGAGAGGTGAAGCTATTTCTTGTATAGTATGCCTCCTCTTCCCCAGGCAGAATCTTGTTTGAAGGAGAGCATTGGTCACCTTTCCTCTCTCCCACCCAACTGCGGGAGAGGAGCAATGATGATGATGATGATGCTTCCTACAATCAGCTTCTGCCAGGACCTCAACACCCATACTAGGACCTCTTGTGTTTCGGCCTCAGGCATGATTAAATCTTTTATCCATCCCCGAACAAGGCAGCCTTGCAAAGCAGTTTAGTCACTGCTGGGGAAGGTTTCCGGTTATAGCTTTCCATAGGGTTTGCTTCTTTTCTGTCATCTGGGTGCTGTATCCAGAATGTTGACTTTGAGAGAGGACCATGGGATAGAGAGGACCATTGGTTCGAAAGAGGGGTAAAAGAGGCCATTTGTGTTAATGATGAGCAGCCCCTCTCTCAACAGAGGGTGAGGGATAAGACACCGCTTATCTCCTGTCTACAATTGCAGCCCTTGCAAGCGTTCCAAGAAGATTCCACAACCAATTGCACTTTGATTCAGCTGACCCTCAGGGAATAGATTAAACCCTTAAAAGTGGGCCTCAAGAGCTCTCAGGGAGAGTGCTAACAACCAGATGACTGCAAAGAAATATCCATCTTGTCAGAACTAGTCTTCCCATCAGCCCCACCATTCTTCTTCTTTTTACTACTACTACTACTACTACTACTACTACTTCTACTTCTAAAAGTGGCCAAAATTGTGGAAACCTTTTGGTAAAAGTGTATTTTTTAAACTAGCTAATAACACCACTTTTTTGGGGGGGGGAGTAGTACCATAAAATTATATATCAATGGAAAGATAATTTAATCAAGAATGTAATCCAATAACTTTTATGAAGGATTTGCTATTAGAATAGCGGTTACAGTATAAAGAAGAAAAGTGAAACACCTAGAAAAAAACAAGATACACAAAAATTATCACCATAGAAAAAAATGAAATATACAAAAAATATCACGTCAGTTAATACTTAGTTGGGTAACCTTTAGCATGAATTACGGCCTTACGACGTCTTCCCATGGAGTGAACCAAGTCTTTTAGTTCTGCAGTTGTTATATTGTGAAACCAAGATTGAATGATTGCTTCTATTAACTGGGTTTTATTGCTGGATCGCTTCTGACTAACAAGTTTCTTTAGTCGGCTCCATAGATTTTCAATTGGGTTAAGGTCTGGGCTATTCCCAGGCCATTCCAGCAGTGGAATATGATTATCTTGAAACTCCCCCCCCCCCCCAAAAAAAGTGGTGTTATTAGCCATGAAACCTCAAAAATACACTTTTCCCAAAAGGTTTCCGCAATTTTAGCCACTAGTGTACTACTTCTTTTCTCCTCCTACTACTTCCTTTTCTCTTTCTTCTTCTTCTCCTCCTCCTTCTCTTCTTTCTTCTTTTTCTCTTCCTTCTTCCTTCCTCCTTCTTCCTCCTCCTCAGGGAAAAAACAATCCAGTTGCCTGTAGAAAAAACATCTTTGGGACAACCATGACCTGGATGATTGAGAATCTCCAGAGACATGTAATCACACCTGCTGCAGAGCAGAATCTTGCTGAGAATCTTGCCTCTGCTCCAGCTGTGGATAACCTGTCTGTTCAGCCAGATGAGCTTCCTTATCAGTGTTTAGAGACTGCTTCTTTCTTGCTCCGATTTCATGTCCATCTCAGCTCAGGCCCAGCAGGATTTCTGATCTTTGGCATATCAACAACCACTAGCAGTGAAGCCACAGCCTCACTTCAGAGAGTGTCACAGTATTTGTTTGACTCAACAGTTCTTGTCAGGAGTGTTTGTAAAACCCTGATGATAGCAATAATATCTTATTAGGGGTGCTAATCTTCATGTTTTCTGTTCTTTTCTTGGCTAGCTATCTCTGACTCTTTTATCCTTTTATTAATTACTTCACATTCTCCCACCTTAACTTGGCCAGATAGACCATCCCTTATATCCCTTATATTAAAGAACATCCCTTATATTCAGCAAATCATTTTTTTTCCTGGTCGCAGTACTGAAGCTGTGTGGTCCTTACAGTTTTCAGAAGGAAGCGGGAGAAACATAGCCAAGCAGAGGCAAAATGGAAATATGGAGCCTTGTGCACTAAATGCCAGCATCTGCTGCGTTCCTGGAAGAATTTATATTAAAATCATTTGAAACAGCCCAAGTCAATAACAAAAGAAGACAGGGCTGTTATTGTTTTTTAATCAACAGGGAGAAGAAAATGATGGGTCATTCAGGACCCCCCCAAAAGCTAAAACTCCCTCCTCCTTGTACCATGTTATTAAGAATGTCTGTCATGTGCTGTATCTCAGGGTTTATGTGTCAAAATACCACAGCAAAATACTAATATTGCCAGGAAGTAGGAGGAGAGATAGAAGGCTGAGAGAATCTAGGAAAATCTTGTGGAACTGGTGCCAATCACTGCAGGTCGGTACTGAATTAGGTAAACCAGGGGTGTCCATCTTTGACAACTTTAAGACCTGTGGACTTCAACACCCAGAATTTCCCAACTAATAGGGCTGGCTGGGGAATTCTGGAAGCTGAAGTCCACATGCATGGATATATTGAAGTCCATACCTGAGCTGGGACTCAATCCAAAGAAGATTCCTATTAAAACTGCTCTATTGGCCAAGGCGTGCTGAAGTTTCATTGGCCAAAGAAAGGGAGGGAGGAGCTGAGGAAAAGGGAAAGTGTGAGGAGAGGAAGATGTAGAGAAAGGCCACGATAGTGCTGATTCTTTTCTCTTTTTTTAAGTCAGGTAATCCAAGGAGTTGGCTACCTTTATGACTCTGTAGGAAAAAATTATGAGTCCCCAAATGACAACAAAGAACTGCCAGTCAGTCATTTAGAGAAAGAAAACATAGACTAACCAAAGGCCATCAGACCCACAACTGACTGGTCTCCGTTTGAGACACGCAAGCAACTGAGTGTTCAGCACCTACTTTTTAATTCTTACACTACTCCCAAGACTTGTTAATTTTATTTAAATCCTGCAGGCCTTGGCTGGCTCACAATCCTTGGAGTTAATCCCAGGCAATCTGGAGGGTAACAGGTTGGAGGAGCAGCTGTTCCAGTCCCTCATATCAGTTCAATGCCCACAAATTGCGGAAATGAGAGGCTGCACGGTGTTTCCCTTAAAAATGACTAGCTTTCTACCAGTTGCTTCTTGCCTATCTTTTGCTCATGCCAGATGCCAATAATGCCACAAATTATGCAAGCCTATTCAGGTCTGGCTAAGGCATGGAACTGATGGCTGTTCAAAATCCATATACAGTAAGGATAGGATACTCATTATCTTGCCTCAGAGCATCTCGAGGTCTTGTTGACCAAGAGGGCAGATAGTGATGCTTTCCATGCTACTGGGTGTAGAGCTCAGAGTACCATAAAGGGAGTTGCACAGTATCCCTCTGTGATGGATGTGAATTCACGTGGCCATCCATTTCAAAAAGTTAATCTCTGCTTTTAGTTCAGAAAAAAAAAACCTGCATTAATGAAAAAAAAAATCCCTATACTTATTATACAGTCAGCCCTTCAAGCACAATAACAATCCTACCATAATACCCATTATTCCATAATGCTTAATCCCTGCCAAAAAGAAATATTTTTCATCTTTATATATGAAAATGTCTAAGGTTATCAGATATTTCAACAGGCAAAGGAAGGTACGAGGACACGGATAATTAGAAAGGAAGACAAATGGCAGGGACGGGGCAAAGGGGAATACATTAACTGTTTAACGTTCTTGTCATCTGTGACCAAAAAAAATAAAAAATACAAAATACAAAACATACCAAAAGAAAAAAAGATGATGTTCTACCAATATATGAAATTGCTTTTCACAGCATCAAAAATACTGGTTTTTCAATTGCAGGAATGTGCTAGGAACCAAAAGCCTTCAGCGTGTAACTGATTAAAACCTTGTCAATTTCAAGCAGGGACAGAAGGGAGTGGATGCTAATCAACTATTAAAGTCAAAGAGCACAGCTTGTTACCTTGTGCTTAGTACTTACAGTATTAATATAATGGTATATAGGAATGAGACAAGGTAAAGAGCCACAGCCAAGCAAATGGCTGGATAAGAAGCAGCTTAACATGCAGAAGGAATATGGGCATGACAAACATCTCAGAAGAGACCCTCCCTAGCTTCTTGGGCTGTAAAGGTGATGGGGGGATGTCATGCCACGCTATCGGTGGTATTCAGCCGGTTCTATCCGGTAGCAGCGGCTGCAGGAGGCTCCGCCCACCCACCTGGACATCATCACGTCCCGTTTTTTATGCCCTGTGCATGTGCGGAGGTGGCACGTGCAAGCGAAGTGAGTGTGCGTGTGCGCTCACATTTGCGAACCGGTAGCGAAGGTCAGTGAATACCACCCCTGCACACTATACGATCTTTATGTACTGTTGTTGCCCTCTAGCCCCATCTAGTGGCCGGAGAGACAAATATGCGCCAAGTATATTGTTTGAAGTTGACCCAACCCATTTTATCCATCAGCCCGCACTCTCAAACCAAGTGCACGCTGGGAAGCCAGACTCCATTTCCTTTAGCATTTGGAGAAGGCAGAAGCATATGATCATCCAAGGACAAGCCCACATCTCATACAGAGCATCGCTGGTGAGATTTAAATTGCTTGTAATTTAAATTGTTATGTTCAGCTCAGGGGTGGGTTCCACTTATCTTTACTACTGGTTCGCGCATGTGCAGAAGCATTCTGATGACATCGTGGTTGGTGGGCGGAGTCTCCCACCGGTTTTACAACTGGTTCTATAGAACCAGTGCGAACCGGGGGCAACCCACCACTGGTTCAATTGTAACTTAATACTGTCTATCTTGTATTTGGTTCTAATTGTATGTATCCCTATTTTCCCAGTTTCACCATATCCTATTCTTTCAATAAAGCATTCAGATCTACGCACATGGTCTGTTTTGTTGGAGGATAGGTGGGTTTAGCTGCATGTCGAGCTGCATACACACTAACGTGTAGTGGGTACAGAACAGGGGGAGAAATATATTATCAGATCTGCAAGATTCTTTTAATGTAGCCTTACAATAAAGTAAAGGTACTTCAATTAGGTATGCTTCTTGTCTGGACTACCTTGCAAGGCCAACAATTAGGGAAGTGCTGCTCAGGTAACATGAAGCTTTTTTAGACCTCATGTTACATAACATAGGTAACGTAACATTTTTAGGCTTCAAAAAAAATGGACAATATTTGATTTTAAGGCTGTGCCTTAAATAAGACTTATATAGCTGACGGGGACATGAGGACAAAAAGGATACACTTTTTCCAGGTGTTTGGTAACCATAAATATGTCAGCTTCGTTAGCAAAACCTTAAAAAGCATGTCTTTTTCCTCATCTCCAGAGAACTTGGTGGTTAGAGTGCAGTACTACAGGCTACTTCTGCTGACTGCCTGCAATTTGACAGTTCAAATCTCACCAGGCTCAAGGTTGACTCAGCCTTCCATCCTTCTGAGGTGTGTAAATTGAGGACCCAGATTGTTGGGGGCAATAGGCTGATTCTGTAAACTGCTTAGAGAGGGCTGTAAACACTGTGAAGCGGTATATAAGTCTAAGTGCTATTGCTATTGCTATTGCTATTGCTATTGCTACTTAAATTGAGAGATTAGATAGATGCAAGAGAAGGGGGTGGGGGGAGAGAGAAAGGGAGAGAGATGATAGATAATATAGCGATACAGAGGGAAGCGAGGAAAGAATGTTGACTTAAGCTGTGATAGCAAACTCAGGTTTGATTAGCTGAAATTAAGATTTATGTGCCGTTTAAATAGCACAGCTAAGAGGGGGAAATTATCTAATCTAGTTTAAAAGAGAGCGGGGAATGTTAAACCTAATTATATTAGAGCTATTACACTTAGCATAAAATAAGTTTGGGTGCCTTGGATTGGGTTATGAAACAATTAGCTACTTCCCTATTCTTTCTTTTGAAGAAATGGGTATAATTTATCAGGAGCAAGTTCGTTCTCTGGCACATGCGATTTAGCAGCAGTGCAGCCATCGCAGGTAACCTTCCTGCCTGTCTGTCTCATCATCCATCCATCCATCCATCCATCTATCCACCCTGTAATAAAGTCATTGCTGGCCTAACAAGGTCTCCATCTCTTGACAGGCTCATTGACAGATTTAGTCACAGCTTTGATAAAGGCACTTAAAGGTATTTACAGGCTGTGGGAACTGCTGTCATGGTGCATTAGCGCAAATCACTTCACCTTTTGCATGATGTTTCCCATGATTAAGAGCCAAATTGTGTGTGTGACACAGAGGAAGTGAAATGGGATGGAGGAGCGAGTTTTGTATAATTGAAACTATGAATATCTTTCCCAAAGTGCAAAGGCTATGTAGGAACTCCTTGTCTTAATGACCACAACTGGGATCAGAGTTTCCATTACTAAGCAAGACAGTTGTTAAGGGAGTTGCACCTGATTTTACAATGCTTTTTGCCACCGTTATTAAACAAATTGCTGCAGTTAAGTGAATTCGTGTGGTCATCAAGCAAATCCAGCTTCCCCTAAAGCTTGGTCGGAAACCAGCTGGGGAGGTTGCAAATGGTGATCACATGACCCTGGGATGCTGCAGCCATTATAAATACATGCCCGTTGCACAAGCCCTTGAATTTTAATCACACAACTGTGGGGATGCTGTGACGGTCGTAAGTGTAAAGATCGATCATAAGTCACTTTTTTCTGTGCTGTTGTAACTTCGAACAGTTGCTAGAAAAATGTTGTAATTCAAGGAGTACAAAGAGTGTAATATCTACCCTGTTTCCCCTAAAATAAGACATTCCCTGATAATAAGCCCTATTGGGCTTTTGAGTGCATGGCAATAAGGCCAAGCGCTTATTTCAGGGTTCAAAAAAATATAAGACAGGGTCTTATTTTTGGGGAAACACGGCAGATGTCTGGACTTCAACTCCCAGAATTCCCCAGCCAACATGTGGGCTGGGGAATTCTGGGCATTGACATGCAAACATCTTAATGTTTTCAAGATTGAGAAACACTGTGCTAGGCTGTCCCTGTAAAAAAGGGATCACCTACTACTTCAGATAGAGTCAAACGACAGTTGTTACTCTTTCCACCAGCCTTTCTAATAAAGTGATAAGATTATTTTAATTTACCTAGGAATAATACCAGATAAGTGCACTTTGCAGGAGGAGAAAAAAAATGTTCTCTATCTAAATATTGATGACTGCAATAGCAACGCTTCATGTGTTTCGAAAAGTAACTAGGATCAAGCTGCTTTCCAATTTTATGGCATTTTGTCATCATGATTCATTTTCACACCTGAAGCTAATTATCCCCAAAATCATTTGATTGGGAAATGATGCTTCCACCCCACCCCCACCCCACCCCCGAAGTTTAAGCAAATATTAATTTATATGGATAAAATTCTAGGAGGCAAGACAATGCATTGGTTTGAAGGGAAACATTCCAATATAATCTTTTTTACAACTGCTTTTTAGCAGCATACAGTACAGGCGTTCAGGGGGGGAAATATAAAATAATGTTGAAATGTCCTTTGTCAAAATAAGATCTCCAGTGCAATCTTCGCCAACTAGGTTCAATGATAACGATTGATTGAAGGGGTGATAGGATTACGGCTTGATTATTTGCACCCACTCTGCAATTTTTTCCCCAAGCTGTAATTCGTAAAATGAACTGGATTTTCCTCGCCTGCTAAATAAATAAACCAACCTCACCTTCCAGAGGTGAGCTGGAAGGATGCCTCTTTGTTTCTAATTTCTCATGTGGTTCTTCTCCTGATTCTTCTTCATCTGAGCTGTGGAGGCTACGAAAGATTTCCCATTTAGGCATCTGTCAGTCGAGGTTAATGATTTTGAAATTACAATTATCACAAGGCCAAAGAAGGCTAAACAGCTCTGAACACACCATTCCTCAATCTGTTGGGCAATGAATCCATCTGGTCATGCTTGAGGGAGGCAGAAGACACAACCATCTAGTCCTGCCTTGAGGGAGGGAAAGCAGAAACGTAACACAGAAGTATGTTTTCTTTAAGAAAAACAACAATAACCGCACTCTTATTCAAGCAGCAAAATGATGAGAAAGGAAAGTAGACTTCAGATGCAGTAGAATTGGGAAATTGAAAAAGAAAATCTCTATGTTTGTTACTTTGTGCTAACCCAGCTCCAGAAAAGACACTGGTGAAGGAATATTACCTGGAAATTCCTTGTACACACACATATATCTTATCTGATTTGATCAAGGTCTGAGATTGGGTAGACAGCAAAAAGGGTCACATAATCGTGCAATTCCCATGGGAACTAAATTTATTACTAAACTAAACTTAAATCTAAAAATATCTACTCTTACTCAGTAAGGTTAAACTGGCACGTAAAGGCCAGACACAAGGAATAATGGATGGAAACTGAACAAGGAGAAATTCAACCTGGAAATGAGAAATTTTCTGACAGTGAGAGCAATCAACCAATGGAACAGAAGTTGCCTTCGGAAGTTGTGGGAGTTTCATCACTGGAAGCTTTCAAGATGGTGTAGGGTCTCCTGCTTAGACGGGGGGTTGGACTAGATCAGGGGTGTCAAACTCAAGGCCTGTGGGCTGGATCCGGCCCATGAGGTGCTTAGATCTGGCCCATGAGGCCACCTGGAAACAGCAAAGGACTGGCCCACGATGCCTCTGTCAGCGAAAACGTTCAATGCCAGAGCACTGAAGCAGGCCATCGCAGCTGAAAATGGAGCTTAGGAAGGCCACACATGGCCCTCCAGACTCCGTTTACGCTGGCAGAGCACTGCAGGAGGCCCCTGCAGGTGGCCCTGACACAAGTGATGTCAAGATGGCCACGCCCACCCTGGCCCCTCGAGGTCAAACACAACCCTGACATGGCCCTCAATGAAATCGAGTTTGACAACCCTGGATTAGATGACCTACAAGGTCCCTTCCAACTCTGTTAATCTGTTAAAACTGCGTCATCCATCTGTCCTGTCATGGGAACACCTACATCAGATGATTCTTTTGCCTTCTTCTTCATTCTCTAAAAAAAAGACGGAGGACAAGAGCGATTGGAAAAGCAACTTCTCCATTCAACAACTCACTGCTAAGTCATGACAGCACAGAACATACCTCCCCCCCCCAAACCCTGACTAGCAGCAATAGCTAAGCTATGTCCACTGTGGGTGGCTGGACAAAGGGAAGAGGCTATCATGTTGTGAGGCCTTGCCAGTGCTCTCCTGGTCAAGAAATGAATGGCTCTCAAAAAGTTTCAAAATGGCTTCCTTTAAAACCTAGCTTGTGTGATTAGATGTTGCCAGAACATCCAAGAAACAGTTCTAACTGGTTTATTATTGTCTAAATTAAGTGTGGTGTGGGAACATGGCCATTCACTCCATCTCTCGCATTCAATTTCCCAAAAGTTTCATTTTTCATCTTGTCTAACTCCATTGTTCTGAAGCTTGAAACAATTGCATTTCCTTCATTTCAAACATTTTGTTGTGTTTTACTCAGCACAGACTCCGTCCCAACATTTTTAAAATAAACATGGCTATGTTTTGATCTGTCCTCATAAAGTGTAGGGAAAGGAACATGTCCAAGCAAGGTTCCTAGATTATTAAAACTACTGTCAGAGAAACTGCAGCCCAGGGAACCAGATCTGTCAATTCACTGCTGTTCTTTCTGCCAGCAGGACAGAGAGCTGTCTCTGCCAAGAAAGAATCATAATACTGCATAGAGCAGACTCAAGAAATGTTTATTTCTTGAGTTTGCTGTATTTCTGTATTTCTTTATTTCTTAACAACAGGATTGTGGGTTTTAAAGACAATATTATAGATGGACGGCAAAAGGAGAAGATGGAAAAATTCAAAGATCATTGGGGACCAATTTGGACTGGTGCATCTTTAGATGGATTAGACTCATTATTAAGGCTGGAACAACCATTCAGATAGAATTCAGTTTCCAATTGTCTTCAAAA
Organism: Pituophis catenifer annectens; assembly: GCF_029215685.1. NCBI lineage: Eukaryota > Metazoa > Chordata > Lepidosauria > Squamata > Colubridae > Pituophis > Pituophis catenifer. Next base: position 134,970,340 of record NW_027256882.1, on the reverse strand, counting down.
ATTTGATTTAATGGTGTACATTGTATTATACAAGCTGTGAGATTCAACCCAACTATTAGAAAAGTTGGAGACTCAGCCTAAGGAAGGTACAAAATATCTTGCCATGCTAGGACTAGGGGGGAAATACATTCCCATTCCATCAAATGGAGCACAATAATGTTGGGGACCCTACAAGATTTCCTTCAATTTGTGTTCTTGGTGATTTCACGGACATGTCTGTATTGTTTTCTAGGCCACCATATGGAAGTGGTTTACTACTACCATCTCCTGGGCTTCTGCAGCTTCCCAGTCTTCCATTTCTGCACCTGACATGCTGTCTTTATTAGTTTGTTAGTAGGAAATGTTCACTTCAATAAGATTTCCTAAACATCTGCAAATTGCAGCATTTCTAAAATCTGCTGATCTGGCCCGTGAATGTTCCATATTTAGGAATATTAGACTGAAAGGCATTTCAGAGAGCATCGGTAACTGTGCCCAGGTCTTTTTTCCTGTACCAGTTGTGAAAAATAAGCTATCTGCATTTGTAAAAAAAATACTTTTGAACGGGTTGGTATATAATAATTTCAAAATTTGGTACATTTAGAAATAATTTTTGAATGAAATCTGAACATTAGTAGGGAAAATGGAAACCAGGCATCCTTGATGTTTGTTCCATCAGCTGTCCAAATTACCAGTTGATTAGCAACCTCAAAGACCCTGAGTTTTCTTTTCATGTTTTCTTAACCCTTTAAAGTTGACTTGAAGTGAATGGCCCTTCAAACAAAGGATATCTCCAGAGATCAGTCTTATGATCACCCTAAAAACAGATAACGGCCCTCTAGAAATTAGGGGGGTGGGGAAATCTTAATTTAAATATCTTACTATATACCCAACAGATTTTATCATAATGTTGGATTTTTCAAGGATATTTTTTGGATTTATATCCTGCCTTTCTTCTCTGATGAATATTGAAGATGACTATAATCTTCTATACAGACCATTTCTAAGACAAGTGAGGCCTTAGGGAAGTTATTTTTCCTTAATGCCAGGATCTCTGAATTTCCAAAGTTGGTTGATGACTGATTTTGACCAAATTCCAAAGAATGAAATTCACAGAAAACATTAGATGTTCCACAAAGCTTATAAACCAAAGCCCTTCAATAAGCACTAACACAGGGGATCCAGAAAGCATTCACCATCCATCCATGTTTTCCTCAACTAATTCTGCATTTGGAAACCCATAGTCTGTAAAAATTTGTAACTTTCAGCTATTGAAAAGAATGCTGGCATTTCCTTGTTAGAAATGAAGAGAGAGAGAGAGAGAGAAGGACGGGGGGGGGGGGATATAGAATTTAGAAAAGAAATAGTAAAGCTCAGTGGTGGAATTCAAGTAATTTAACAACCGGTTCTCTGCCCTAATGATATCTTCCAACAATCAGTTTGCCAAACTGCTCAGAAAGTTAACAACTGGTTCTCCCAAAGTGGTGCGAAGTGGCTGAATTCCACCTCTGGTAAAGCTCCCATCTCTTTAGTGAAACTTAGTTCCTGTAGATCAGTATTTGACAACCATAGCAACTTTGAGATGTGTGGAGCTCAATTCCTAGAATTCCCCAGCCAGCATAAAACATTGCCACCTGCTGTAAGTTTGGAAAGTTCCTTGTGTGCTGGGAATAAGTACTGTCACCAACCTTTTGGACCTCAGAGACCACTAAATTCATAATTTTAAATCCTGTGAACCACTAATATGATCTGCCTAATGACCGGCTGGGTGGACATGGCTAGGTGGTCATCTGACTAGGTGGGCATAGCCAACTCCATGTCACTCATGTGGAGGGGCGCCTCGCCAGCCTCTACTCACCCCTCCCCTCCCAGCCACTCCTCGCCTCCCCAGGCTCCTTAGGGTCCCAACAGGAAGCAATTGTTGGAGCTAAGCAGCCACCATGAGAAAGAGTTGGCAAAACAGCTGGCTCAGTTCAAATTGGATCTGACCAAGAAGGAGGCTCAGCAGAAGCACTTCACTGAAGATGAAGAGCTTAGACTTTCCAAGCAGAGGGAAGACCTGCAGGAGTACTGGCACCTGGAGGCTCAGCAGGCTGAGATGGTCAGCCAGTTCCAGGCCATGATGCAGTCCCACTGGAATGAGACCCTCTGGCTCTTCGCCACCAGCGGCACTTCCTTCTAGCCTTTGCCTATAACCCCGCACCAGGAGACTGAAGCAGACCCTGTTGGAATTTCTGCCCCCACCGACCCACAAAAGAAGACCCCGAGGGGGGAGACTCTCTGCAGCAACACAAATGTTCATTGCATGTATCCGGCCCAGGGGCCGTAGTTTGAGGACCCCTGATTTAGTGCAATATAAAAAATGCAAATAATTTTTCTGCAGACCACCAAAAATTTTTCACGGACCACCAGTTGGTGATTGCTGGTCTAAAGGATTCTAAATTTCATTTGCACATTGTTGTTATTGGTTGAGTTTTGCCCCATCTATTAGGAAATGACCCAGCCACCATGAGACATAAACTCTCAGCAGTTTCCTTCATGGGAATAGAGCTTTGAGGCTGAAAAAAGATTTCCAACCTTGCAATTCAGAATACATCAGTCTTCTATGAAATCTATGAGTAAGTTAAGGTTACTCATATTTTAGTAAAAGAAAACATCTATCTTGCTCACCTGCAGAAAAAAAAAAAAGAAAGAAAGAAAGTCCTGGTATGAATTTAATATCCCTTAAATCACTGCAATTTGAACTCAAATGAAGATAAAAGATGCAGCAGATTTAATAGGGAAGGTGGCAGAACCCATTTACCCTCTAGCTGTTCATATCTTCCAGAAAAATCCTCCCTAAGCTTCAAAGAATTTGCAAAATCATACTTTTCTCAAATAGACACTTTAAAAAAGGGAAGGCTCACAATATATCACTGCACAGTATTATATTCAGTTGCCAAGGTTATATCCTGAAACTTGTAACTTCTCTTTTGCGAACTTGTCCTTCATAACACAGCAGATCATGAACACTATATTAAAAAGGAACAAGGGAAAGCCTACATTATTATTCATACTTTAAAAAAAAAAAAGTAGCGTGGGCAGCTCAGCATGAAAGCAAAAGCTTCCCCAAAGCTTAGGCAATGATAATTTGCAAAAGAAATATGAAAAAAAAAGAGCTTTGTTTCCTCTTTAAACTTCCTTTCTCGCCCTCTTTCTCCTTTTGTTGTCTGCAGTAACAATTAATTGGAGCAAACTTGTCAATGTGTTGAATAAGCTCTATTGCCAGTTGCTGGGTAGGGGAAGAATGAAAGTCCTTTCTTGCTCCTCCATTCAGTAAGAAATCAATGATGATGTCATAATAAGTTGGTATGTTAACTTATAAACTCACAAATATCTGTTGTCATGTAAACACCTGAGGTTGCATTGGACAAATTTTCATGATCAGCAGCATTCCACTTGATTAGTGGCTTGGAGGCAGATTGGTGCGATTGGTATCATAACAATGGATTACCATCAACACAATCACTTGATCTCAGGCATATGCCAAAAAAGCCAAAGTCCAAACTTGTCTTGCTGGCACCCAGAGGCTGAAATAATTGAAAAGGCTTCAGAAAGGAAAGCAGAACAGCACTTACCTATTTCTATTAATGAATGGGCACATGTTTCAATTATTGGAATGAAATTAAATATCTTTGTACTTCATACTTTCTTAATTTGTACTTTATTTCCAGCACCTTTGTCCAATGGAATAGATAGCAGGACACTGTGCAACCTTTAAATTGCATTCAGAGCATCATCTCATTCCCAAAATCTTTTGCAGCAGCTGCTGGGCAGTAAAAAAAAAAAGGCATAAAGGGGTGTCTGAAAGCAAACCTGAAGGAAAAAAGGAGAGAAGCTGATATTAGAAAGAGAAAAAGGGGAAAGGAGGCTGGTCTATATAAGTTTCAGCAATTTGAATTAAAGTTGGCATCTTTTAAAGTCTACTAAATATATTGTGGCATAACCATCGATTTTCGGTTTTTGGCATTACTGTTAACACACACAGTTGTACCTGGCAAGACTGAATGCTACTTGTTGGAAAAATTCCACCCAAAAAAGTAGAAATAACTCTCTTACTCTGAAATATTTTATAAACTGGTGCTAGCATGTTTCTTAGAGCAGAGCGTAAGAGACAGTGGTGCTTGCTTATTCCTAGAGTCTTATTTACATGAACATTTGGAGGATAGCTATGTCAGGATGGTGACATATAAATCTAGAGTTGTGTTTGGTATCAAGCAGTAAATTTGCTTGTTCAAAGACAATTATTCTTATTATACTGAAATAGTACATGGGAGAGGAAAATATTTCTTGGTGACAAATATATATGGGATAATTCTATATTTAATTTTAACTCCAATATTAACTACATTCTATGTAATCAGTTTACTGAGCTGCATTTCTGTTTTTTTCAAGAGTATGGAACCAGGAACAAGCAACCAACTTCACGCTCTTGTATTAGAGGAGCATCACATAGGTAGTCCTTGGCTTACAACCGCTTGTTGTTAAGTCAAAAAAAAAAAAAAAGAGCCAAGGTGGCGCAGTGGTTAAGGTGCAGTACTGCAGGCTACTTCAGCTGACTGCTAGCTGCAGTTTGGCAGTTCAAATCCCACCAGGCTCAAAGTTGACTCAGCCTTCCACCCTTCGGAGGTGGATAAAATGAGGACCCAAATTGTTGGGGGCAATATCCTGTCTCTGTAAACCACTTAGAGAGGGCTGTAAAAGCACTGTGAAGTGGTATATAAGTCTAAGTGCTATTGCTATTGTTTAGTGACTGTCGGAAGTTACAGTGGCACTGAAAAAAGTGATTTTTGACTGTTTTTTACATTTAGGACCATTGCAGCATCCCCATGATCAAAATTCAGATGCTTGACATCTGGTTCATATTTATGAAGGGGTCATGGGATCCCCTTTTGCAACCTTCTGAAAAGCAAAGTCAATGGGGAAGTCAGATTCACATAACCACCATATTACTAATCACTGCAGTGATTCACTTAATAACTGTGGCAAGAAAGGTTGTAAAATGAGGAAAAACTGACTTAGCAACTAACTCACTTAGCTTGGCAACAGAAATGTTAGGCTCAATTGTGGTCTTAAGTCGAGGACTACTTATACTCCATAGATGTTCTTTCTTCTGGCTAAATTCTAAATTCCTTGCCTCTTGTGCACTACAGACCTCTTTTCCCCTACATATTAATCTACAATTTTCTACAATTGATCTACAATGCATTTTGGGAAAGGTGGGAATTCTAGTTCCATATCTTGGAGGACTCTGAGAAAGGGAAGGCTAGTCTGGTATTCATCTGAATGTCCACAGCAGATAGCAAATTTCATATACGACTTTTGTTCAAACCAAGGCATCATGCTCTTAGCCTAACTAGCTGGAAAGGTGTATCAGGCACTTTAGAGAAAATCTTCCATTAAACAAATTTATCACCTCATATATTACTGCTTTTATAGATAAGGCTAGCTTCTGAAATATTGGCTGCCGTGAGTATTCAACTATAAGTGTGTAGAATATGGATTTTTAAGCGACTGTTTCATCTCTAAAATCTATGAGGTCATTTTAAGTAGATGTAGTAAAATGCAACAAATGGGTCGCAACCAATGAATTGTGACAAAACTGGCATTTAGTCAGAGAAACAACAAGAGCCATGGTCTGCATCAGCAGAGAATGGACAAAAGCATGCAAAATATGGCAAAACAAACTTTAAGAGTGCATTCTAGAATGACAACAGAAATTTGAAAATAAATAGGCTGTCTTTAGGCTTCTTCCAGTTTATTTTGTAGGTAAATGATAAAATAGCAGGTGCTTTTGGAGAATAGGTAAAAGTAAAGGTTCCCCTGCACATGCGTGCTAGTCATTCCCAAGTCTAGGGGGCAGTGCTCATCTCCATTTCTAAGCCGAGGAGACAGTGCTGTCCGAAAACATCTCCGTGGTCATGTGGCCAGCATGACTCAATGCCAAAGGCGCACGAAGCACTATTACCTTCCCACCAAAGGTGGTCCCTATTTTTCTACTTGCATTTTTTACATGCTTTCGAACTGCTAGGTTGGCAGAAGCTGGGACAGGTAACGGGAGCTCACCCCATTATGCAACGCTAGGGATTCGAACCGCTGAACTGTCGACCTTTCGATCGACAAGCTCAGCATCTTAGCTACTGAGCCACCAAGTCCCTCTGTTTTTTGAGAATAGGGCCTCTCTAATTGCCAAACAAAACATACCAGTTGAACCATTTCCTCTCATAGGTACATTGCCACCACACTTGAAGGGACATTGAAAAGTAAATTTAATGTAAGCCACACTCCAGCTTTCTCTGCCTCGTGCCTTCCAGGTGTTGGATTTCAACACTCATATCTGACCAAGATGACAGGAAATAGAAGCTAAGCACAATGTGTCCAGAAGTCACTAGCCTGTTAAGGAGTAATCATATTCTTTTAGATTTTACATAAGAATATAAATCCTTGCTCAGATGGCCTCATTACAGAGTAAGTGCTTCTTCCTGGACCAACTCTACCATTAGACAGAATGTGTCCATCCATCTCAGACTATAAATAATGAGAGGCAGTGTTCGGATTATGATATCCCACTCCAGAATTAATGTTTAATATTTAAAACCAGTTTAATTGGAAACTAGATAAAATTACAGAACATAAGGAGCAGTGAGATGGCTTGTTTTATGATTGAAGCAACAAAATGTTTTGAGCACACCTGTTCCTTCAACATCCACAATTCACTCATTTATAATTTATCTGTCCAATTTAAAGCCTAGATCTCTTGATTGTGCCCATCTAATATTCCCTTGGCAGAACAGCCACCAAACTGTACAATGAACTTCATATGAACTTTATTTGGAACAGACCACCAGTCTCATGTGAGATCATGCTTTCACATTCCCGAGTTCATTTTTTATTCTTCTTCTCCATCTTGATTCTTGCTGCTACATTTGGAAATACTTTTACCACTAAAATAATTGTATTTCAGAAGAAGCTATTTAGTGCCTGTTACTTTCCCCTCAGGTAAAATGTATGTTCATCAGAGTATAAAATTATCAAGCCATGCATATTCCCCTTCTTTTCTGCTGAAGGTGTTTCATTTCCATGATGGCAATCACATAATCAATTGGGATAAAATTAGTCTGAATAATGTTATTGTTCATCTGTATCAGTATACATCACTAACATTCCCACAAGGGTGAAAATGTGATAGCAAGACTAAAAATCTCAGCTGGCAGCAGTGAACAAGGCAAGGATTCAGAAGAAGAGACATCTGGAAATCCTGACCAGCCCATTGGTACAGTTAAAAAAAGGTAAAGGTAAAGATTCCCCTCGCATATATGTGCTAGTCGTTCCCAACTCTAGGGGGCGGTGCTCATCTCCATTTCAAAGTCAAAGAGCCAGCACTGTCCGAAGATGTCTCCATGGTCATGTGGCCGGCATGACTAAATGTCAAAGGCGCATGGAACGCTGTTACCTTCCCACCAAAGGTTGTCCCTATTTTTCTACTTGCATTTTTTATGTGCTTTCGAACTGTTAGGTGGGCAGAAGCTGGGACAAGTAACGGGAGCTCACTCCGTTATGCGACATAGGGATTCAAACCGCTGAACTGCCGACCTTTCGATCGACAAGCTCAAAGATCTTGTCCTCAGGATTAGAACCAGTAGTCAGCATCCCTAAAGAGTAATTAGTTTTGTTGCTTCCTCTGGACTTTGCCTGTCTTCTCACCTCAAGCTCTTGATACTGAAAGCCCCCATGGCTGGAATCTATGAACAGTGACAGAATCAAAAGGATTAACTCTGAAATTCTTTTCATCCCAGGCTGAAGTCAATTGGCCTCCAGGATGGTCTACTCAAGGTTATCAGCTTGGAGCTGTCCAAGGTCCTGTTTTCCTGGGCAAAGTCTATTTGTTACTAATGAATTTTCAGCCAGGACAATCCCTATTTCCAACCTGCTCTTGCCCTATATGTTATTGTTTAGTACTAGAATCTTCAGTTTACTTCATTGATTTTGACCCATTTGTTTCTTTATTTTAATGCAACAATGAAATCTAAACTGATAAGAATTTTACTATGACTCCTACATAGATCCTGACAGCAATTTATTACCAGCAAATATTCATTACCCTTCTCACTTAACAATGAATGAACAATGTTGGGCTTTGCCACACATATTCATTGCACAATGCATTCCTTAGAAGCCATTGATTCTGTTCACATATTTCACTCCAACCTATTGATCTGATTAGTCTCTGTAATTTAGCCCAAATTAACTATCATTTTGTGGAGGTAATTTGTTACAAGTCAGTTACTGGGTGGCTTCCAATTGTGCAAGTGATATATTTATTTCTTAATTGAAAAAGAAGACCAAATCCATTTTGTCAAACACACATACCTAATAGATGGATTTATTCTGCCTCTGAAAGAATAAACCAATAGATATTTAGAAAAGACTAGGCACATCTGTTTTTCCTCACATATAGTTACACTTATTGCCCTGTTCAAATGATTTATCTGCTAATGAGTTTTTTAAGGTCATGGCTAAACAGCCCAGGCTGAATGATATTTATTTATTTGTAAGAATTACTAGAAGACAATTTCTTGATCATTCGTGGAATGAGAGCAGCTTTTGAAGAAAATGTACTAACCTTCTCTCTGAGCAGTTTCTGAGACTTGTTTGAAGAAGAGCTTTGAAGCAAAAAGAATTAAAGCATTAACCAAAGGGCAACTTGGAAGGCAAATACTTCTCTCTACAAGTTCCACTGTGGAACATCAATAATATTACTATTCACAAGCTCCACTAGACACTACATAACAGAGTAAGTATCTTAAATAGCAATCAGCCATTGGTGGTTCCATTCAAACAAAAATCCTGAAATTCATTACTAAATGATAGCTTTATCAATCAAAATAAAACAAGGGAATGCAAGATTTCAAGTTCTCTATCCCTCCTCAAGCAAGAAGTTACAAAGAAACATGGTAAGAAAGTTACCGTAAACAATTAAGGTAGATTTTTGAACTATAAAGGGTGCTTTAAAAATCAGGGTGAAGTTTCTAGCCTCAGGATCTTTGGAGGATCTTAAAATGTTAAGAATCTTTTTAATATCAGATTACACCTAATTTTTAGGGGCAGAGGAAACAATTGTTATCCCCAGCTCTACAGAGACAAAGACCTCTAGTTCCCAATCTGTCTCTTCCTATGGTGTGTAGTAGTGTCCTAGAACTATGACGGATAATGCATACAATGCAAAACAATAAAGAACAGGGATCTTTCTGCCACATTGTTTTTTACCAAAACTTTTACCAAAACTTTACCAAAACTCATAAGGCCAAGGGCTTATTCCAATTGAATTGAGGTACTTCACAAGCTATCTTTATGGTGACTTTAAAAAAAAAAGCCACTCAGAAGATGCAACCCTACAGAATCTACAATGTGTCAAGTGTATGTGCATCTGAGCAAGAATTTTCTGCATTGGGCATACATATCCTATAAGACAATCGTACCTTTAATTGTTGTGAACATACTGGATTCTCAATTTATATGATTTTTGTCATTGTAAAACATTCAGATATGTTATTATCTACTATGAATATGCTGTATCCTGTGTTTATGCCAATTCCACTCTCCCAACCCTTTCACCAGGTCATGTTACTTCCATGTGGGAGATCTAATGCATAGTAACTCTTATTAAATCACTCTACTCTGACTTGTTAGTGCCGACATGGCGAACTGTTTATTCTCAGATGACTGGGTAATAAGTACTTACAAATCCCTTGTGGGTGAATTGATAAATTGGCTAAAGAACAATGCCATAAAAATGGGCTAACATTTCCTGCCTCTGATTTTAATGCAATATTATAAATAATTTTGTAATAATTTTGTCACACTGTGAACTGGTGAAGAACATTCTGAAACTCCAAAAAAAAAAAAAAGTGATACCACGGGTTCCTTATTTCATGCAAATCCATGTGCACACATGTCAAGGTACATTAAAAAAAAAAGAAATTTTTTTTCCCAGTGTGTGTGCCCATAAAACAGATTTATACCTTGTGTTTCATAGGTAGTGAAAAGGTTCCCTAAAAACTAATTTAAACAAGCACTACAGTTAAACAGCCACTGCTGCTTTTGCATCAATATGCACATCTTAATAAAGGAGAAAAATGACCTGGTTGGCACTAAGCTGCTGGCCTGTGGACTAATATAAATGTTTTAATCATTCTGAAAGAAATGTGGATTAGGGAATTAATAATTGCCATCATATTTGGGACATTATACAACAGAACAACTATAATAGTAGACTGGTGAAAATAGGATAGAAATATGGTAAATAGATGGGTTCTAACAAATCCAAACTTTTAGAATGGCCAAAATGAAAATAGAGATCAATCTATGTCTCTCTGTTGTCTTCCAAGGCCCACTTTCTTTATTTAAGGAGGAATAAATTATTTAGATCACTCAAACGGCTGTTCTAGATTTTCTCTTAAAGTGTGACAAGGCCAGACCTTTTGTGGACTTTTCAGAGTTGGGATTTCCCTATAAAATGCCAGCAGAAAAATATATCAGAGAGGTTCTGATACAGCATTGTATATAACATAATGGCTAGGGAATTCTGAAACTGGAAAATCTATGCTTCCTAAAATTGGTAAGGTTGAAAAACACTGTTCCAGATAAACATCCAGTGCCACCAAACATCTTTAGATCATTTATAAAGATGGGATGGAAGAGATATTACTTAGTTTTGCAAAAGAGACAATGTTAGGATGATTGACTAATGGCCAAGAGAATAAAATCATAGTAGAAGACAACCTTGACCTATTATTGGGCAGAATCCTACTACATCGTGTTCAACTCTGACAAGTCTAACTTTCCCTGAATAAGAAAAATCAAATACTTAAAAAGGTTCTTGATTTGGGGATGATACAATCCAAGGTAGGACACACAAATCAAAATATTTTTATTGTAGAATATGTTACTTTTATTACAAAGAAAAGCTCTCCGTTATTTTCTATTTAAATAATCCTCTTGTCTCTGCTATTTCTGTAGGTTTCATGTTTTCTTTTTTAACATTTATTCTAGTTCTATTTCTACCCTATTTTACTATTTTACCAACTGAACATGCATAAATAGTGAGATTCGCGAGCAAAAAGACCTATGCAAATCTGACTGCATAAACTGATGCATTGCATCCAAGTCACAGAAGAGCATGGTACCACACTGTCCATGCTGTTTAAGGAATAGAAGGCAACTTCAAGCATGTCCTGCTTGATTCTGAGAAATGGAAAGCAACTTCCAGCATCTGCTGTCCACTAGACTAAATGAGTAAATGCAAAACTGAAAAACCTCAGAAAAAGGTGAGAAGCATAGAAAGCAAGACGAAAGAGTGGGGTGATAATCTATCAAACCTCCTGATTTGAAGAACACCTCAGGATCAGGTTATATTCCCCACTAAGGCTGTTTACAATATTTGCTGATTTATAGAGGTCACTAATGATTAGCTGTCTGGGTAGCAATCTAACAACCAGGAAGGCATTTATACATATTCCCTATACACCATAGTATGTCAAGGCCAAACTGAAAGATGACACAGTGAAATCCAATGGAGTCCAATCCTTAATTTGCTTTCATCTAATGGACAGAATCTTGTCACGCTAAAGCTATAACCCTCTACTCTGATAGATACAGCCTGAGAAATTCCAGGGTGGTGACTACCCTGAATCTCTTCCCCACCCTTCCATCTGGTTTGGGACTGTGTAGTCTCTTAATCTGGGCTTCTCTCTGGAATGTGCTGCTTCCTCCCTGGGAAAGCTCTGGACTGCCAAGACTCCCCTCCATGGCTTCTCCAGGTGCATATATCATCACTGAATAGTTTCCTTTAAATTAATCACTAGAGGAAATGGATTGTCTCCAGTTTGTCTACAATCATAGGGCCCACATCTCATTCCGAAGAGTATTTATTTATTTATTATTTATTAATTAAATTTCTATACCGCCCTTCTCCAAATAGGACTCAGGGCGGTGCACAGCCAAGATAAAAACAAAGCATACAAAATTTAAGAACAATATTAAAATAATTAAATATTTTGGCCGAAATTAAGATAACCCAATTTAAAATCAATTTAAAATTTAACTCAGGCCAGCCCAGCTTGTTGAAATAAATAGGTTTTCAGGGCCCGACGAAAAATCCGGAGGTCTGTTATTATACGTAACTCTGGGGGAAGGTTGTTCCAGAGGGTGGGCGCCGTCACAGAGAAGGCTCTCCCCCTGGGGGTCGCCAGCCGACATTGTCTGGCGGACGGCACCCTGAGGAGGCCCACTCTGTGCGAGCGTACTGGCCGGTGGGAGGCTATTGGTGGCAGAAGGTGGTCTCGTAAATACCCCGGCCCTAAGCCATGGAGCGCTTTAAAGGTGGTCACCAACACCTTGAAGCGCACCTGGAAGACCACTGGGAGCCAGTGCAGCTCGCGCAGGAGAGGAGTCACATGGGAGCGCCTCGTCGCCCCCATAATCCCCCGCGCGGCCGCGTTCTGGACCAGCTGGAGCCTCCGGGTGCACCCCAGGGGGAGCCCCATGTAGAGAGCGTTGCAGTAGTCCAGGCGGGAAATGACTAGTGCCTGAGTGACTGTGCGTAGAGAGTCCCGATCTAGAAAGGGGCGCAGCTGGCGTATCAGGCGAACCTGATAAAAAGCCCCCCTGGCCACGGCCGTCAAATGATCTTCTAAAGACAGCCGTGCGTCCAGGAGGACGCCCAAGTTGCGAGCCCTCTCCGTGGGGGCGAGTGATTCGCCCCCAATAGCCAGCGATGGCGTCAGCTGGCTATATCGGGACGCTGGAAGCTGGAAGCCACAGCCACTCGGTCTTGGAGGGGTTGAGTCGGAGCCTGTTTCTCCCCATCCAGGCCCGCACGGCCTCCAGTACCTGATACCCTTGCTTTATCTAGAACAAAATGAATTCTTTAGCAAAGTACCAGGTTGGGATAGAATAAAATGAGTAAATGCAAATGCAAAAATGCAAGACAAAAGCATTGCCTATATATAGAGTACCACAGTTGTCACAACGTAATGCTGCAATTTCTCCCTGAATTCAGAGAAAGGTATTTATTTGTTCTGCGTGGCGCTGCCTCTTCCATCTCAAGCCAGTTTGCAAGATCCAGCTGAAAGTATTGTACTCACAATCCAAAAGATGTTTAAAAACTTAGCCCACAAAAGGGGAGGAAAAAGCCTTAAAGAAAAGCTGGGCCAGCCTTTGTCACAATGCTGTGTCAAAAGGTTTTTATGGATTATAACATACCTCAGAACTGCTGCTGTGACCATTTAACGGCATAAGCATCGCAGGGAAATAGGACGTTCACATAGGCAGTGTCTGCAAAATGGTCAAGAATAAGCATCAATATCACAGGGGTTAACCCACTTTTATTCAGCAACACAAAAAAGCCACACAAACACCGTCCTGTGGATTTGATATTTGGTGTGGCATTTCCTCCTCCCCCTCCTCCTCCTTCTGAATTCTCTGCAGCCACAAGAAATGCCGGAGTCTTTCTGATCCTTAAATGGAAGAAAAGAAAGCGGGGGGGGGAGAGGGGGACTTTTCTGTTTTGATTAACAAGAGAGTCTTCCTGGGAGACTTCAGTGCCTGCTTCTTCTCCAGCAATGGGTTTGTTTAATTTAGCTCCATCATAATAGCCACTAAGATAAAGAAGTTTCCTCCAGCAGTTCAGTTTCCTTCACCCCCTTCAGCACACCACCTGAGCACCAAACAATGCCAACCGCCACGTAAAGCGGGTTTATTGAATTTTGCCAGTTGTGTCACCTTCAAATATTGGGCTGTCAGAGGCATTTGTGAAAAACCACATTCTCTGCTGGTGCTGTCACAGGCAAGGAAAGAGCCGGCCTTCAGAGAAATAAGAGACACACCTGCAAGTCCCTTTCGCTTCAGCTTCCTTTTGAATCCTGGCTCTCTGGGAGAAATGGATTGTGCCGTTCATTGTTATAGACAAAAACCTCAACCCAGCAGTATCCAACACTTCGGTCGGTCTCCTACACCCACGCATTCTCTGACTGGCACTCTCCCTCTGAGGCTGGGGATGGGGAGGGCAGCAGCAGGCACCGAGGACGGCTTAGATTCTGTGGACTGGTTTCTATGAAGGTGTGCCATTTGTGAAACACACTCAACAGTGCTGGATGTCTCCATGTTATGCTGCACAGAGGAATCCTCCAGGTGAAGCTCACCCATCCTCAGATTAGCAGGGCCTGTCCTGCAGCACCATTTATCTAGTAAGGGAAGGGAATACGTGTCTGTGTGGTGGTCTGAAGTCTGTATCCCCCCCCAAACAAAGCAGAGGGTCAAACAAATAAGGCACATTGAAGCAACGAAGTCCTATAAGAACAAAACCCAAGATGGTAGGGGAGGCATCCCTTAATAAAGGAGCAAACCCGATGACCCATTTGCACCTCAAGACTGGAACTGTCCATCTCCCTATCTTAGAGCAAGTACAAACTGCTCTCCTGAATCCTGGAAGAACCACTGAGCCATTTTTTTGTTGTTGTTGTACAGTACAGGGCAAGTAGAATTGATTCCTTTAAGAATCCATAAACCTCTCAATCCCTTCCCAAGATGAGTCAAACAATTTCAGGGTTATTCTCCTCAGACTCTGAATATAAGCTCAGATGAATCGGTTTTATTGCCTCTGAAAAATCATTTCCTGAAAAACTGACACATGCAATTTTCAGGATTTCTAGGCTAACTCATCCCTCAGGATGTTAGTATCCATAAGGGAGCTGAAGATTTCCTATGTCTCGTATATGAGTTTGTGGAGTATGTACCCATAATGACAAAACATACGGCCTTAAAGGTGTTGTTCAGATGTGTGTTGTTTTAAGTAAAATAAGCAAACCCAACTTATTCTTCAACAACCTTGTTTGCATTCTCCATCTCCTTCCCTGGAAATCTGCCCCTAGATGGCTAACACAACTCAAATCTTCTGAATAAAGCCCCATTACTGCTAAGCAGAGTTTCGGCATTCAGTTTGGGCTCTTTTGTTCTAAAACGTTAGATTCAGCATTGCCTTTTTTCTTAATACTCTGAGTGCGTAACCACCATACTGTACTTAAAGATGAATCCTTCCAACAAAAAGATATAATGGAGTTTTTCATTGCCCTTGATTGGGCAAATTGCCTCACTTATGCTGGCCATGAAAGTAAAGCATCTCAAGGCCGCAAGGCTACTCAGACTAAGGAAGCACAGTTGCCAAAAATGATAGGATCTACTGAATAGAGAAGGGGAGCAGAAGGAAGGAAAGGCATTTTAAAAAGACCAAAAGAAAGTGGAAAGGACATGCAAGAATTGCAAATGTTTCCTATGAACAAATTATCTGCAGTTGAATGAGTTTTATTTATAATACTACCTTGATGACTATTATATGTTTCATTTTTAAATCACTGCTTGCTGTTTCACTTATGCAGCCTCTGTATGTTATAGTCTCTTCTGAAGCAGTCACCTGAAGAAGACCAGGAAAGCCATGAACAGAGCAGTGGGAATATGCAGTTCTTCCTTACAAAAGTTATACCCCTAATTCAGTGTTTCCTTCTTCACACATTCTTTCTGCTCTCTGCTAACCAAGACTACACTCACCAGAAGCAAAGCTTATTTCCTCTGTCCTACTCACACTGCTGCAGCCTTCACTACCAAGTCCTCTTCTGGCAACCCTTGAAGCTGCTTCTAACCATGACTGCTGAAAACTGACACTGCAGCTTCTTGCCATTTTGGGAGGAAAATGGGTTTAAATTGCAGACTGAACCCTTGGAATAAGGGATTAGCATTCTGCCCACTTCCCCCCCAAAAAAATGGTTCAGAAAGAGGTGGGAGCACCACACTTCTCTGTTACTTGTTAAACAGCCAAATCGTTTCTAGGCTTCCGCAAGAGCTTGAGAAAAAAGGTGCCATTATTCTCACAGTCCCCTTAATTTTAATGAGTGGATTCCTGAGCTGCTTTTTTCAGGCATGTGCTAAAGCCTGGAAAAGGTCAGCTTGTTTAATGAATAGGTGGGCTTACATAAGAACTCCGAAACATCCTCCAAGTCATTTCTAAGCCAGGCACAACTGCCTAGTAGGCATAATTTAGTGAAGAAATTCAGAAAACTTCTGAAACAACCTACCAGAATTTACATGATATAATCCAAATTGTCGACAAATAAAGGTAAGAGTCCCAAATTTTTCTCAAGGTGAGTTCACATAGAGATCAGGGGTTCTATTCAGCAGGTTCTGACAGGTTATAGAGAATCGGTAGTGGAAATTTTGAGTAGTTTGGAGAACCGGCAAATACCACCTCTGGCTGGCCCCACAGTGGGGTGGGAATGGAGATTTTGCAATATTCTTCCTCTGCCATGCCCATCAAGCCACGCCTACCAAGCCACGCCCTACCACAGAACAGGTTGGTAAAAAATTTGAATTCCACCACTGATAGAGATCTCTGCTGGAGTTACACACAAGAGATCAAGTTTGGATATTGCAAATCTGCAGCTCAATTCTAAACAGATTAGAAATCAAATAGGAAAATTTTCTGATCCCTGGAAAGTTATTTGGGGGGGTGGGCAGAGGGAATAAACAAAAACAGCATCACACTGTCAAGGCACAAGCCCTATCCCTTTTTTACACCCATGGGGATATCACACACCTGTACAAAGGTAGTGAAACCGGGCTTTTGTCATTTTGATGGAAGTTTCAGGTCCTGCAAACATTTCACTGTGTTGATTAACAACAACAATATAAATCACCCACAATTTAAATTTATACTGGTGAAAGGGAAGAAAGCTTGTGGCAATCAGTCAATTTCTATATGAAAAGATTGTGCAAGTCATTTTGGTTTTTTTACCAAAAAAAAAAAAAATCTGGGCTAGGAATTCTAAGATTGCAATTGGATGAACACTTATCTGGGAAATCCTACTTCCATATCTTGGAGGAATCCTTCTACAATCTTCCCTTCCTTAATATATTCTGTGGAGAACTCCTTCTCTCTACTTTCCTCTTCACATCTAATATATTCACCAGAATGAATTTCATTTTTTTTTTAAAGATACTACCTAGTGAAGGTAGAATTAAAAATATTTCAGTCACTAACAACCCCAAAATAAAATAACATATGCAAATGAAGCTATTGGGATATAAATGCATGCAAACATGATAGATTAACATTAAAAGAAAAAGAAAATAAGGCCTAAGCGCTACCTAAAATTCTGGTCAAATCCCCCTTAATTTTTTTTTCTTCAGCAGATTTTTAAGATTGTCAATTACCATATGACTGGCTTTTTACAGGTGAATAACAATAAAAATAAAACCATATTAAAGGATTACTCTACCACACTTCTACCTAATTATTAGCAGGTCCATATCTCATTATAGCCCAGGACCTGCCTAATCATCTTTTGTCCTCCAAAGCTAAGTGGATTTCTTCTCAGTTATTTGTTGCTTTTGAAAGGGAGATGGCTGGCATCTGAAATTAATAAATTAAGTTAATATAAAATAAAAATTAATAATTTGATTTGGATGCTGCCCAACTCCAACCTACTCTACTCTAATCTCCACCCCATCAAATACAGAAATCCTCAAGTTCCACCAAAATGGAGCCCGCTCATTAAGTTCATAAATCACAGTGGTTGCACAATGATGTTTGTGAAGTTTTTGCTGTGGTCATTAAGCAAAGCAATGGTTTGCTAAAGGCACGGTTTTGCCAAAACCTGAAAGTAGCTGCCAGCTTTCAGCAAAGCCATTGTAAAATAATGGTCACGTGACCACAGGACACTGCAAGTGATCATAAATGTGCCTCTGTTGCCGAGCAACTGAAGTACAGTCATGTGACTTCCAGGGGAAGGTGACCATAGAATTTTTGATCCGGATTGCAAGTCCTGTTTTTTCAGATGGTTGTAACTTTGAATAGTTGTTAAGTGACTGGTTGTAAATTGAGGACTACCTGTAACTCCAAATGAAGTAAAAATTGGATTACACTGGATTATATTGAAAAATTGGTCTTGGTACAGCAAGATTATTTGCTCATTATACTACTGGGATACACCTGTCACAGCAGAGGTCTGCTACGTTGGGGAGACTTTGCTATACCTAAATGACAGGCTTCTCGTTGGTCTTCTGATGATAAGAGTGAATTTGGTTCTTCTTCTTTTTTTTTTTTCCTGGTTCCTGGGCCTCTTTCTTTTGGGTTTTCCATTGACTAGTTTAAATACCACTATAAATCCCTCAGTTGCTCCTACACATTTGATTTTACTTCCAAATCAATACCAGGCTGATTAGTGGCACTTCCCTGCTATTCTGTTTCTAAACTAGCACTTAGTGTGGTCATTTAATTAGCCTTTAAGCCTACTGAGGAATTGATCTCTATTTTTATTAATCAGGATGGGGACATCTTTTCACTGACGGAAAAGTTCTGATTTTTAACTCTTAGAATGTTTGTGTTGCATTTTCCAGCATGAGAAGAGATTTTCTCCCCATATACAGTAGTTGTGAATTGGTGCCTCATCTTATATTTGCGGATGGATGGATGGAAGGAAGGAAGGAAGGAATGAAGGAAGGAAGGAAGGAAAGGCTAAGAGATACAAACCTGATTGCTGAAAAGATTAGCCTGAATAATACGTGTTGCTTGCAGTGTAAATCTGATGGATTTAACCCTTTTTGTAATATCTAATGAGGTTTTCTCTCATTTGTCTTTCCTTCCTTGTTCAGTTACTGGCTCCCTTCATCTCACCTCCAGCCAGTTTTCTTTTCTCCCTTCCTTTTCCCCTTTCCTTCTTTGTGCTGTTTTCTGCCACATTTCTATACTGAGGGATCAGGAGTGTGGGGGGGGGAGAACCTTGGTCTGTTTTTCCTTGGGCAGGAATGTCTGTGTTTGTCTGCACATGTGAGAAAAATAATTTGTTTATATGTACAAGTGGGAGATCTTTTATAAACGCAGAAACTTACTTTGCAGGCAAATAACTTTAATTAGTAGTGGTACCTTCAACTAATATACTTTATCTTGGATCAGTAATGTGTGTGTGTGTGCAGGGGGGTGGCTTTATGCAAACAAATATATAACAGTTTTCATTCATCCATGCATACCATAAACAAGTATATCTCATCCACACCAGTGGTGGATTGCTCCCGGTTCGGTCTGGGTCTATAGAACCGGTAGTAAAACTGGTGGGAGGCTCCGCCCACCTGCCACGACATCATCATGGATGATCTACGCATGCGCAGAAGCACACGCACAAACTCCTGTTGCGAACCAGTAGTAAAGATAAGTGGAACCCACCCCTGATCCACACGTTTTCTGCAAGGGATGGGAGGAATCTCCAGCACGGATTTCAGTTAGAGTGGGAATCCTTAAGCTGACAAAGTGGAGAAGACAGGCACAGGATTTTTAAATTGTGTCCATAATGTGTGTCTGTCCTTCCCCTTGGGTGTGCCAATCATCTAACATTCAGGGTCATGTTCCTTTTAGTTAAATACAGTTGAATGGTAATTGCGGATTCCTCGGGTAGTATGTGTTGCCCTTGGCACAATCTTTCTTCATATGATTGAGTTTTAAACTCAACATTGTTACACAGCTAGTGTTGCATTTCAGTGGATTTTTTTTTTTTACAAAAATTAACTCTTTAAATGCAAGACAAAACTGATTTTGCCAGGGTAAAGTTTTCCAACTAAACCTACACCGGGTTGTATTGCCAGCACATTTCTCCAGCAACAGATACTAGCTGGTGCACCTTGCAGCCCGAAAATGGTCATCTTCCCATAGCCCAGGTGTGGGCAACTGTGGTCCTTTTACAACCTGTGGACTTCAACTCCCAGAATTCCTGAGACAGCCAAGCTGGCTCAGGAATTCTGGGAGTTGAAGTCCACAGGTTGTAAAAGGGCCACAATTGCCCACCCCTGCCATAGCCGAATGTTGTTTGCCACTCAGACCTTTGTGTTATTTTTGTAGTAGGAACAAAATGGCCCGTTGGTTAGAAGATTGCTTATTTTCTAATTTAGAGAAGCCTCTGTCCAGCTCTCTTCCCAGTAGAAAAGCAATTTCCTTTCATCATTTTTTTTTTACTAAGGACAGTAGATGAAATGTAATAATCAATTCAAGGTCGATTCTCATGAAATGTCCGAACTGAAAAGAACGAGAGAGAAAGAAAGAGAGAGAGAGAACAAGACAGAGGCAGACTATAACAATAGAGAGTATTAGCGTAGCTCTTCCTACCTGATGTCTTTTGGACATACTTGATTCCACTTCCCATCATCCTCAATCAGACTGCTAGGAAAACTACATTAGTGGGTATGTTTTATTTAATCAAGTGAAGTCAACATTCACTTGCTACAAGGCCAGAGGGTGGCTCGTTTTGTTGTTTGTTACCACAGTCCTGTAAAAGCAACCGGAAAATAAATGGTTCTACAGTATGTCCCAGAGCAAATATACTTTTCATTGTCACTTGGATGAGTGAAAGTTATTTCTGGGATCAAGAAAAAGAATGGAAGTCAAGCTGAAGTAGGAATTAAAAGTGGCAGGTATCACAGTTCTGTACTAGCAGATGACTTAGTTCAGCAGAAAGATAAGCTTGACAAGGGCAGTGCCAACAACTAACCAATTAACTAACTAGAGAGCATTCAGACAAGAGTATATTTGAGCAAGATCTTGCCAGATTGGAGACTTGCAATTGGTGCCTTAGTTCTGCATTGTGTTTCTCCACTGCTTATATGTGTCACTAATAATAATTTAAGCAATTATGGCATTAATGTTGCATATACCAATTTGCCAGTATAGGTACATAGTTTTGGGACAGTTGGCATAACAACTCTTCCCCAAATAAACTTTATGCAATTAATAATAAGGGAACAATAAAAAGGATTAATATTCAGATGCTAAGCCCAAGACCCATGTCTCATGGTCTATCATGCTTTCTTTGTGCTAAGGAGAGGTGTTCAAAGTTATTTTTAACCCTCCTCTAAACAGAGTTAAAAGAGGAAAGCCTTGAAATTCCTAGTGATAATTTAATAGATGACTAGCTGTCTCTTCTCTGCATGCATCCAGCATGCAGATGGCACTTAAAACTCTCAGAAGTTATTTCCTTCTACACATCACTTCCATCAATATATCAATGGTGTGCAGAAGTTGACAATTACACCACATCAAGCAGAATCACGGCTCACATCACAATTTACTCTGAAAGTCACACTAGAGTCACCCAAAGAGTGAATAGCCATTCCAAATTATTGATAAATGGCAGCTAACCTTGGAACTCTTTGGCATCCTCAAAGGAATCGATGCACTTAGGATGTGATGAAACAGGCTAAACATTTATTGAGTGACAGCGTCAGGGCAGTAAAAGAAGAACAACAAGAAGCAATTGAATAGAGACGCTGAACATGGCAGAATCTACTAACTACAACAGGGAATGAGAATCTGAAGTCTAAATATATATTATTCCAATTCTACTACTGAACACTAACAGAACAATAGATTTACCCACTGAGTAAAATCAATTGGCCTCCTAATCCAGAATAGTAAAAACCTGTTTCTGTATTAACCTTCTCCATCCTCCAGATCATGCTGCAAGAAATTATGGGAGTTTTAATTTTATATACAACTTGTGGGTGTGCACAGAGTGAGGAAGATGACCTTGACACAGCTATGCAGAAGCTGTTGTCTAAGCAAAAGGAGCTACAGTATTTTTTTTAAGTCCAAATCATCCGGATAACATCTGGAAGTAGTTTGTACAGGAAGATCTCTAATCCACAGAAATATAAGGAAAAGGAGATAGAACACAGTCAGAATTGGTATAACAGCCAATCACAATTAAAGGAGCTTTAGTCTCCCTGTGGAGTTGGTTCCCTGGTCAGGTCACCTACTGGGGTTGATAACGATTGATCAAAATATTTAGAGTCCTGTAAAATTACAATTCCCAGATACCCCAAGCAACAAAGTCAATGGGGTAATAAATTGGGTCTCTTGCTTCAAGAAACCAGCTCAGCTGTTATCATACTCTTCTCTTAGCTGGTAAGAGGTGTAGGTGTAGTTTATCTTTTAGTATGCAACCAACAGCCTTAAGACAGTTAGTCAACTCAAGCCAAGCAAAACTTTGCTGAAGTTGACAATAACCACCTGTCTATTGTATTTGCTGTGCAGCCTCACTATGTATTTGGCATGTCAACAATGTTTTGATTTGGAAGCAAGCTCTTGGTAGCAGTCAACTTTTTTGTATTTTTTGGGACCAAGTGTGGTGTAGTTAAGGTATCAGACAAGCACCAGAGAAATGCAGGTTCTAGTCTGCTTTAGCCATGGAAACACCTTGGTTGACTTTGAATCAGTCACTGTCTCTAAGCCCAGCCTAATTTATAGGGCTGCTGTTGTAGGGAAAAAATGAAGAGGAGTGAGTGCTGTATATACTGCTTTGAATTCCTGAACCAAAAATGAGATACAGTCAGAGAAATAAGTAATAACTCAAAGACTGTTGGATTAGATCCTGCAAGATTACTCCCTGGTGTCAAGTAATATCAACGCCGCTTGACACCAGGGGCAAAGGCATGCTTATTGCTGTCCACAGGCACATAATGTCCACAGATGTAGTGGAAACACTTCTGGAAAAGAAAATAATTTAAACCTGTTAGAAACTGAGCTCTGGAGTCTATGATCACACAAACGCTGATGCAGCCCTTCAAAACTTTAAGGTCCAATGTTTACACAATTGGCTTTTCCAAAGCAAGCAAACTAAGTCTGATGTACAGCATTCAGAACTCAGTAACTTGGTGGTTGTAAGTCTGGAAACCCTAATTCAGAGCACTAGAAATGAACTAACAGTCATATATTTGCTGTCCAATGGAGTCCAGTTATTTAAAGTCATGGCACACATACTCATGACATGACCCAAATGAACAAGCACAGCAAGTAAATGATTGGCTAACTATTCACTATCCCAGCCATATCAACACCATAACAAGAAAGAGTCAGTGACCTCATGAGCCTTTGGACTTGCCCTTCCTAAATAGTACAGCATATACCTGTGAGTGTCAAGGTAGTTCTACTTTTTTGTCATATTTACTACCACACGTAATATAACACTTATAATAATATACTATACTACAGCATGTAGTTGCCCAGAGCTATTTGCTTAAGATGGACAACCATATACATTTTCTAAATCAATAAAGTAAGAAAGCAAGGGAGCATCTTGATCTTCTACATACAACTTTGTGACAAGGCAGAGACCACCATTGTAGCCAAGCTGAAAACTACTTTGGATCACCCTGGTATTCTAATTTATCTTTTCTGTGTGCAAGTCCTAACTGCAAACCTGATTATGCAGTTTCACCCTGACATGCTATAGTCCAGCATATCCACTGGCAGTGACTGATCTTGAACACAGTTGCATGTGATTAGTACCTACATGACAATTACTTATTTATATATTCATTATTAGTTCAATTTATATGCCGCCCTTCTCCGGAGACTCAGGGTGGCTTACAATGCGTTAAGCAATAGCCTTCATACTTTTGTATATGCTTAGTAGGACTTTCGGAGGCCCCCAAGCAGTGTTCTTTTTTATACAAAGTCAGCTTATTGCGCCCACAATCCGGGTCCTCATTTTACCTACCTCGAAAGGATGGAAGGCTAAGTCAACCTTGAGCCTGGTGAGATTCGAACTTGCAGTAATTGCAGGCAACTGGTGCTAGTTAACAGCACTTTAGTCTGCTGTGCCACCAAGGTTCTTTAGACAGTCCCAAAGCTTTAAACAATCTAGGATTCCTGCATCTGGGATGCTTAAACATTCCAGATGCAGGAAATAGCAAGCCATTTATCTACTATTGCCAAGCATGTTATGATGGTTGTGTCCTTGACATTCCCAGGAGTCAAACTTGACTTGAGGGAATCTCTCACAGCACATCTTCAGCATGACCCATGACTATAAATATTCAGGAAGAACCAAAACAAGAAACAAACACTAATAATGAGGCAACTAATTTTCTCTTCCTTACCTCTACCATCTTATCAAAGATTCGCCACTTGGGCCTCAGGAGGAAAGTGAAAAGGATGGACAAAGTGTCCTGTAAAGAAATACAGGAGAAGATGCAATGATCTCTTCACCACAACTCCGATCTTTAAAGGGAAAGGAGCAATCTCCCAGTGAAGGCCTGGCAAGCATATTTTGAGTGAAGCTGGGCGATGCTTCAATCTAATCAAACTAAAATCAAATACATGAAATGGAATCCATATCTGTCAACAGACTTTAGGTAAACTTTATAAGAGAGGCCCAACTGTGGGGCATTTGAGAATAAGATAGGAAAGCACTAAAGGCCCCATAGTTCAACTCTGAGCTACAAATATTCTCTTCTGTTGGTGCAGACCTAATTTCTAACTGGGAGAGGCCACAAGGTATATTTGAGCCTAAGAAAAACTATTAGCACTTGGAAGTCAGGAAACATGGGCCAGGCTGAGTAAATGAGAGAGAAGCTCCTACTGCTTGCTAGTTCATTATGTGTATTTCCAGCCTACATTTTATCTTTGTCCAGATCATTAGTATTGATGCTGTCTCACAAGGCACATTAGAAAGCCCTCGGTATCTATCACCTTTTGCACAAACTAGGTAAACACAATGCAAAATGTGAACAAAAGGAAAAGACTAGCTGCTAGTCTTGCTTTCCCTGTCCAGGGAGGTGGCTTCAAGAATGCATTTTTACTCGAGAAAACAATTCCTTTAAATTTAGCCTAATTTATTGCTACTTCTACTCCAAACAATGCAGAATCAGAATACTCGTTTTTAATGCCTTGCAGTAGTCTGACTGATGTTAAGTAATTCACCAGACAGAAGACAAAATATAATACAAGACATAGAAAATAGTTTCTGAAGTATATATGTTTTTTCAAAAAAAAAAATCAATTTTCTTTAACACTGGTTTCAAATAAATGGCAAGCAATGTAAGAGCAAGCAGGAAGCACCTGCCCAAATCTCCAAGGCTTGGAGAACTATGATTTCAGCAATTGGAAGTTGGAATATGGTGCTTTCCATAAATGCTTTGCTTTGCCAATATATTCTACAAGGGGAAGATTATATAAGTATTACACAGAGGAGGCTAAAAATTTAAGCAGGTCACAGCAATGTGCTTTGTTTGAAATAGAATGTGGATTGCTGGGGTGCAGAATAATCATTTTTCCGAGTGCAAAATACACACAGCATTATGAACATGGCATAGATATGTTAAGCATTTCAGAGCTTCAAAGTTACAGATACTTCTGTCCCTGATTGTACCAGTGACTCCTTCAAGAGATGGTTATCATAAAGGACAAACCCAGTTTCCTCACAGGTCAAACATCTCAAGAACCAAATCACTCTAAACTGTACTACTACAGAAAAGGCACAAGTTCATTTAAATGTAGCATGTAAAGTCCTAACAAAACCCTTACTGGCTTAAAGACACGAATAACTAGAGACTACATGAAGCATAATCTTAATAGAATAATAACCTAAATGTCAACTTGCAAAGCTTTCAAGTTGCCATGAGCAGGAGGGAGGGAGAACTGAAGTGAATTCCATACATTCTTTTTGACCGCAATCAGAAGGAGGGTGTTAGGTTTCACAGCCAGCCAAAGTGGTTAATGGAGAATGTGATTTATGACATAGCCAGAGAGGAGGGGAGAGACAGGGTCAGAGGGGAACGTAAATCTACGTAGGATCAGTCCTAACTGCATCCGAGTATTGCCGGAATGGTGCTCTTAATAAATGAATATATT
This sequence comes from Pituophis catenifer annectens, assembly GCF_029215685.1. Lineage (NCBI taxonomy): Eukaryota > Metazoa > Chordata > Lepidosauria > Squamata > Colubridae > Pituophis > Pituophis catenifer. The sequence goes on along the minus strand of NW_027256882.1, from coordinate 134,944,596 downwards.
TTCTTTGAAGTTTGGATCATGGCTCATGAATTAATTAGAGCATCTTTAGGAAACTTGACACTAAGTAAACATAAAGAGTAATCTTTGTTGGTTATTTAATTTGCTGTATACATTTCTGAAAGAAAACAAGAGGGCATCAGGAAAACCTCTCCCTCCCTCCCTCCCTCCCTCTCTCACTCTCTCTCTCTCTGTGTCTGTGTGTGTGTGTGTGTGTGTGTGTTTGACCTTCTCTTCCTATTTACTCTTGTCAGCTGTGAGATAGCAAGCTTCTCACTTTAACCTCCCAATCAAATAATTATTTCCCTCTTTTGTCATAGCACCCAATGCCTGCAAGTCATTTAATCTTCATAATACCTAACCTTGTTTTGATGATAACCTAAATGCAGAAGGTTTGGAGGTGGAGTGGGAACGAGAGGTTGCACAGGTAAACAACTTGCCAACTAAAGCAACCTCTTTGTGAATCAAATTCCAAAGATTCTCCTTACCATTCAAGCTCACCAGAGCAGACAGAGGAGTGGCCTCTGATACTGTATGTCATTAACAGGGGCAATTTAAATTAACATTGTGTTGTTTGTTTTAGTCCTGGCATCCCCTTTAATGTCTTCCTGCTTCCCTATCCATGCTGCAAATTCAAAGTTAGCCAACAAAACAAGAATTTCAGAAAACAATTAACTAGAAACATAAAACCTAACCTACAGTTTGCAAACAACATAGCTGTTTTATATATAGACACACCTTTAAGAAGAGGAACACCTAGGTAGGAACAGATTTCTAGATATAATACTATGGCAAAATGTCAAATATTGAATCTTACAGAGCAAAATGCCACGTAACTAACACCCATTACAGAAGTAATAATCACAATTGGGCCCCACATGGCCAAATTTGTCTAAATTTCTCAAGCATTTATCAGTTTTTTTCGAGAAAAAGTGACAAAAAGACCATTTATATATTTATAGACAGTGGATGCTATTATAAAGACAGATCTGAGGAAATAGAGCTACTTCTAGAAACTGCAAGCTGGAGGAGAAAGCCTGAATAATGAACAAACCATGTTCAACAAGAAGTACCAAGTGCAACCATAAGTAGGTCAGGCAACATCCAGAGAGATATGCAAAGATTCATTAGGGTCTCAGCCTGACATGACCAGAGAGGGTCGGCTAGCTGAGGGAGAGCAGGCATTTCATAGGAAGAAACTAATGAAGGAAGCAGGTGGAGTAAGAACGGAGAAGATGAGAAGCAGGTGAGATAAGTGTCAAAGGAAAGGGGATTTTGTTTCGGCTTCTGTGCTTGTTTTCTGCAAGCCAGCAGTTCAAATTGCTTACTTATTCCAAGTGGCTGAAACTAGAAGGTTTTCAAAAACCTGAAATAGGATAGTATATTTTGGAAAAGCAAAGAAATTGTACTTTCAGACCGGATTTAGTTGGATCCAATTTTGTGAAAGCCTCTTATGTTAACAGGGCATGATGAACAACAGTATCACAGATCAAAATGAAACAGTGGGGATAAAACAAAAGAAACTGGTGTGGTTTTTTTTTTGTTACATTTGATATCTTTGCATTCTCCGGGTATATATCAGATTGAGGCCCCAAAATGATTCTTTGCCATTTTCCTTAGAGCGTTTTTAAAACCACATCTGCTCTGCCGAATTTGAGCTGTATTATGTAATAGCAATCACATACTAAAAAGGGCATGGTTTTCTTTTTATTTGTCATGACACTGGGACAAATTTCCCATGGAAAGAGAATTGCAAGAAACACCTGCTTTTCAAAAGCATTTCATCACCGACAGGTAATCGGGTGAAAGAATGGGAATGCCAGCTGTTTTGTGGACCATCCCAGATGGTCCTTTAATTCTGCAACCTGGGCTCTGTTTTAGTCATAAATTCAGAAAAAGTCAGGAAAGATTCAGGCACACGTCAGGATTGCTTGCTCACACACACACACAAAAAGAGTCAGCCAGGACTTCAGTCTCCAACTTGGCACTTATTGGAAATCTAAGAAGGTATCTTATGCCAAGTTGGGTCCTTTGGATGCCTACTAATTATTTATGTGAAAAGTGATCATATTCCTGTAGAGCAGGGGTCAGCAACCTGCAGCTCTGGAGCTGCATGTGGCTCTTTCACCCCTCTGCTGCGGCTCCCTGTCACTCAAAATATGTGTCACAACCACCAATGTGCGACACCCACCGGCATGCGATTTATTGAGCTTTTCAACCCCCAGTAGGCCAACCATGGATAAATCCAAGAAAATAAAAGAAAACAGAATGTTTAATTCAACTACATAGGCTAGTTTTGTGGCCGCTCAAGAAATAGTCAGGTACGGGAAGGGTTTTGTGGCTCCCGGTGTTTTCTTTTCTGTAGGAAAGGAGTCCAAATGGCTCTTTGAGTGTTTAAGGTTGCAGACCCCTGCTGTAGAGAGAAGTTCCCTTAGGATGGGCTCCAACACAACGCTGAAAGTTTGGAAAACTAAACCTCTGGTCCTGGTGACCCACCCAGATTGGATCTTGCAAAATAATCAAGGTAACTAGCGATGCACTCATATACAAACACTCCAAAGTGAGTTTGGGGCCTTTTGATGGTGGAGGAGGCCTGAACGTATTCCTTGAACTCCACAATCTCAGGGCAAGTAAAATCTAAGTATTATTTCTGGCAGAAAGAGGAGAAAATACAACAAGTTGGCTTTACATCGGCTCTGGTGTCTTCCTCGAGAAATCAGGCTGATGGTAACATATCTTCATCTCTGAAAGTTAGGCAAGTATAGACAGTTTGCACACTAGTGTTTTGGTCAAACTGGGACACTCCAAGTACACCAGAATTGCCATCTTGTCTACCAGGTTGAGTGGTCTACACTAGGGGTGGGTTCTACTTACCTTTACTGGTAGCTAAGGCAATGGGGCTGCGTGCTTGCTCTTCTGCACATGCGCAAAAGCGTTCTGATGACGTCGGGGTTGGTGGGCGGAGCCTCCCGCCGGTTTTACTACTGGTTCTATAGAACCGGTGCGAACTGGGGGCAACCCACCACTGATCTACATTAGCTGACTATAACAGGGCTACCAACAGTCCTCTTTCTTGGAGATGCCATGAACTAAACATGGAATCTTTTGTACACATTCTGCAGATGTAGAGACATGGAGTAATAACCAAAGAAGGCTAAGGAAAGTCAGCTTTCCACTTAGGAGCAATTGACTTTTCAGATAGGAATAGAATTGAAATCAAGAGAAATTTACTTAGCAAACCAAAGCAGCACTCCCTGGATTCAGCAGACCTAGATTAGAACAGAAGTCTGCCAGCCAGGAGAAAGCAAAGTGTCAGTCATACACCAGGATGTTCACTGAAATGCCTGGATGGAAATCTCTTTTTCCTCCCTGCCAATTTAGACCTTCATTATGGTAGGTTAACTAGAAGTGGAGGTGGAAGCATGCACCGGAAAATCAACAGAGGTTGAAACAAGAAGGAAGTACAATATGAGGGAAAGCACAGTAATTAATCTGGAAAGAGTCGGGCTAAGCTTTAGGATTTTGATGCAAGATCATTCTGAAGGTTCTGATCAAAAGCTAAAGGAAAAAAATATATAATGCAAATGTGTTGATATTTTAACACTTGGAAGAATTAACGCAAAGCCGTTTTAAAATAATAAGTAGAAAATATTTAATACTACTGTCTATGAAAGACTATAGGACACTATACAACAATCATATCACGTCAAACTTGCAGATAATTGCCCCATTAAAAATACAAGAATGTCAATTAATAATTTTAAACTACTGGATGGATTAGGAAAAGATTTGACACCATGCATTAGAATCCACAGTGTGTGTGGTAGAAGTAGTTTCCTCACCAGACCCTTTTTCAAAGCATAACCCTTGAAATACAGTATGCTGGGCAGAAGCTGGAGCTTGAGTTGGCAAAAGGTATACATTCCTGAAATAAGCAGTGCCGTTCAAAGCTCTGGCCGCTGTATTTTGCACAAAGTGAGGCCTTCATCCCATATTCAAAGGCCATTCTGTATAAAGCATATGGAAATAATGTAAATATATATGTATCAAAGGATGGATGGCTGTGATCATCCATTGGTCAAGAGCATTTCAGTCTGAAACAGGTTTCAGCTGATGCCCTCCTTGAACAGTGGCATCCACAGCAAACAGCAATCTCAGAAAATCATCACACAGATGCAGCTGTTTTATACATACCTAACCTATGCCCAGTGGTGGGATTCAGCCAGTTTGCACCTATTTGGGAGAACTGGTTGTTAACTTTCTAAGCAGTTCAGAGAACCAGTTGTTGGAATAAATCTTATTTTGTTTTTGTTTTTTCCACTTTACAGGGCTAATCCTGTAAGGAAGGCAGGAAGGAAACATTCTGATGTTGTTTCTAGCCTAATCTTTATTGCCCTGCTTATAGAAACTGCCTCTCCGGTTAACCCTTATTACATTGTAACAGCTAAAGTGAAGCGCCCATTGACGTGAGTGGCCACGCCCACACAGTCACATGACCACTGAGCCACACCTACCCAGCTGATCATTAGGGCAGAGAACCGGTTGTTAAATTATTTGAATCCCACCATTGCCTATGCCCCACTGTTTGACACAAATATGGTAAAATGCAGCATTTGTGTGTGCTTGACATGGACATTTTGTCACATGCACGGACTTGATAGCAGTGAAAAATACTTTCTACTACAAAGATCACCTGTGTCTCTAAACGAATAATAAAATAGAAACTTCCCTATTTAAAGGACTATATACCAAACTCAAATGGCCAATAATTATTGAGTCTTTTATTAAGAAAAGAATATTTGCAATGGAATGATACTTCTTGTATCACTTGGATCTCAGAAGGATTATTATGGTTAGTCTCACAGACAGACAGATTTTTAGACTGCATTTGGCATCTTTATCCATGTATTAAGTCCTTCCCAAGGACTTGGGATGGACAGATGTTGTTTGATGGTGTTAAATGTATCATCGTAGGATGTAAGCTGTTCTAAGACTTGTAAAGCTGCTTTTTGCAACTGGTTGATGGTGATTTTGTCAATGCTGATAGTGTTCAAGGGGTGCTCCAGATGTTTTGGGACAACTCCCCCAAGGGGTCTATTATTATTAATAGTACTTTTGCTTTCTTTTGCCATAGTTGTTCCATTCCTGTTTGTAGATCGTTGTGTTTTGTGATTTTCTCCAGTTCTTTCTCTTCTGTTCTGATGTCTCCAGGTACTGCAGTGCCCACTATCCAGCCTTTTTTGTCTTTCTAAACAACAGTTGTTAAGTCTGAGGTGTTCTGTGGCAGGTACATGTCTGTTTGAATTCCAAAGTCCAGGAGCCTTTTCGCTTCTTCATTTTCTATTCCTTTGTCTGTTTTGTGGTCCCAACAGTTCTTGCTTGCAGGCAAATGGTATTTCTCACAGATATTCCAATATACCATTGTTATTAATTTGTCATGTTATTTTTTGTAGTCAGTCTGTTTTATTGTTGTTGATGTTGCTGTTGTTATTATTATTATCCACCTTTTTAATATATAACTTAAGATGGCAAACATACCAGTGGTGGAATTCAATTTTTTTTACTACCAGTTCTGTGGGCGTGGCTTGGTGGGCATGGTGTGGTGTGGTGGGCATGGTGTGGTGTGGTGGGCATGGCAGGGAAGGATATTGCAAAATATCCATTCTCACCCCACTCTGGAGCCAGCCAGAGGTGGTATTTGCCAGTTCTCTGAACTACTCAAAATTTCCGCTACCGGTTCTCCAGAACCTGCCAGAACCTGTTGCATCCCTGAAACATACCGTACCTAGTATTCCTGCCTCCTATTTACTCCACACCAACAATCCTATGAGATGGATTGGGTTGGACTGAGAGTGAGTGACTGGCCCAAAGTCACCCAGCTGGCTTTCATGCCTAAGGTGGAACTAGAAATCACAGTCTCTTGGTTTCTAGCCTGGTGCCTTAACCACTAGACCAAATTGGCTTTTCAATTTATCCTAGATATCTACCTCACATACTGCTTCCAAGTATTTTTGCACTCTTCCTCTGGACCTCTCTGAAGCAGCACCTAGATTAAATTTTTATTAAAGGTCTAAGTATGTATGGAAAAGAAAGTGAGAAAGTGTCCCAAGTCAGTGTCCTGTGGAGGAGGATGTTTTTGGGATTTTTTTAAAATCTATAATATTATTTGACAATGAAAGTGGAACTTTAAAAGATGCACCAGTCTTGCCACCTAACTGTCATCTGGCACTGAAGAACCACAAGATTCCTAATTTAGAAAGAACTGGCCTCTATTTAAATCAGAGGTGAGGCGAGGAACAATGGCCCCTTTATGATTTGTGGCCTGGTACAGCTGGCTCAGGAATTCTGGGAGTTGAAGTTCACAAGCATAAAAAAGGGCCTCGGTTCTCTACCCCTGATCTAAATTGTATCAGGAAAATGGGTCCTCAAAGTCATAATTCTCCTAAGTCAGGGGTGGGCAACTGTGGCCCTTTTACAACCTGTGGACTTCAACTCCCAGAATTCCTAAGACAGCCAAGCTGGCTCAGGAATTCTGGGAGTTGAAGTCCACTGGTTGTAAAAAGGCCACAGTTGCCCACCCCTGTCCTAAGTTAACGTAGATATGGCTCATTTTATGTCCCAGGTCAATCATGCAGTGGGACAGACAATAATTAAAATCCTGAGATGTCCCTTTTAAAATTGGCATGGCTGCTGAAGTGAAATAGCAGCAGTATTTAATATCAACTCTAAGTCTGCTACATACTGTAGGAACATATTAAACAACAGATCAGCGACATACCAGTGGAACGTTTGTAGTTACGAAATTGTTTGGGTTCCTTGTTTTCTTTATTTCTCTTCCCATTCCTTTTTTACCTATGTGTGTTAGAGGATCAAAAATTCCCAGCCCTGATGCAGAACAATGAAACACGCTTCAAACAGAAAATGATAGAAAACTAAAGCAAATATTTGGCCTAGCCCTTGTACTCTGACATCCTCTTGAAACATTGTGATTCAGCTCCTTAGCACCTGGAAAGGAAAAAAAGAGGAACAATGGGAAATAAGTGCAGGGGCAGACAGAAGGAGCTAATCATATACTATGCACACATATGTGTGTGAAAGGGTGAGTAAGCGGAGAGGAAGAAGGCAGGCTGTGTCCTTTTCGCCAAAAACAAACGAGAAAATCCATGCAAAATAATGTGTAACTGGTGGGTGGCCAAATAGTCTCCTAATTTTTCCATGTACTCATCTATTCGCCCACCAGGCACCTGGCATAGGGAGAGAAGATCTGTCTTGTTGGATCAGACTAAGGCCCATCCAATCCAAAATCCTGTTTTGCCAGTGGATCCTTCTGGCAGCAGGGAATAAAAAGAGCTACCGTTTCCTGTTGTTTGTCTCAAGGGTTTTGAAAGGTATCTATACAAGAAAGATTTATTTAGCCTTGACAGTCGCATTGCCTTTTCACCCATCATAAAATCTGCTGCAAAGATCCCAGGAGAGGAATGCTTTGGATGTAATTTCGAATAGGCACTATTTGGAGTGTGAATTAAAGGTGGGTTAGAAGTGACCTTATCCCATGTTATCTTTTCTTCTTATGACCCTTAGAATGAAATTCAGGTGTATCTTAGGGCTTCCATGCACTATGATTGTCAGTGTCTGCATAGCCAACAGAGGCTACCCAGAAGCTACAGGTGGTCCTCGACTTACAACAGTTCACTTAGTGACCATTCAAAGTTATAATGGCAGTGAAAAAAAGTGACTTATGACCATTTTTCACTGCTGCAGCATCCCCACGGTCACATGATCAACATTCAAATGCTTGGCAAATGCTGGTTCATATTTATGACAGTCTCAGTGTCCCGGGGGCATGTAATCACTTTCTGCAACCTTCTGACAAGCACAATCAAGGGGAAAGCCAGATTCACTTAACAATCCTGTTACTAGATTAACAACTGCAATGATTCACTTAACCACTGTGGCAAGAAGGGTCGTAAAATGGGGCAAAATTCACTTAACAAATGTCTTGCTTAGCAACAGAAATTTTGGGCTCAATTGTGGTCGTAACTCAAGGACTACCTGTAGGATTTGTCCTATAGGTAGTCCTTGAGTTACAATGGCAATTGGAACTGGGAACTAAGTGATGCAGTTGTAAAGTGTGGAATCACATGACCATATTGCTTAGCTATAGCCATCCCAGCAGTCCTGGGCTGCCATTATAACCACAAGATTATGCCGGTCATTAAGTGGAAAGAGAAGATTTCTTAGGGAGAAGATCGAGGGAGATGCTTATTAAGGCCAAGCAGCAGACACTATGTTTTGGCTCAGCTTTAGGCTGCGTTGGGGCCTGACTTTTTCCCCCGCCTCAGTGGGCTGCATGTAACATGGCTTTGGATAGGCAGCACAGAGCCCATGGGCAGTTCATTCTCCCAAGATGGGGCACGAAGGAGCAAAGCCCCATGGCCTTAAATAAATGTATTGATGCCTTGTAAAAGTGAAAAGGTGACACTGGGCTTGTCAGCTGGAAAGCAGGCAGCATGGATTCAAGACCCTAGTGCCACATGATGGGGTGAGCTCCCGTACTCGCCCCAGCTCCTGCCAACCTAGCAGTTCGAAAGCATGCAAATGCAAGTAGATAAATAGGTACTGTATTTTTCGGAGTATAAGACACACTTTCCCTTCCCCCTAAAAGAGGGTGAAAATTTGGGTTCATCTTATACACCGAATGTAGTCCTGCCCACCTGCTGGCCCCCACCCTTTGGCCTCTGTGCGTCCTCTCAAGCAGAGCTTTTGGAGCTTTTGGAGGCTGCAAATGCAGCCTCTCAAATGGAGAGCCTCTCAATCATTTTTTTTTTAATTTTCCTCCCCCCAAAATAAGGTTCATCTGAAGGTGGCCAGTTTCGCAGAAATGGTGAAGTTATCAGCATATATAAAAGACCGGACACAAGAGATCTATGTAAGGGAGTAGAGGACATGGATAGATTATGTGTAGAATAAATACTAAACTAGGAAGTACTAGATAATTTTTAGTTGAATGTTGTGTAGAAATGTATAGTTTACAGGGGATAGTATACTAGAATGTCAGGAAGAAAAGCATACCACACAGGGGGTAGAGTAGATGGGCGGTAAAGTATTATATAATATGATTTGGATTTGGATTTCATCCTGGGGAAGCCATGGGGGGAGGGGAGGGTAAGGGAGGGTTAGGGAGGGAAAGGGGGGGGGAAGGGGGGAAAATTTGTATTTGTAAAACTTTTTCAATAAAAAACAAAAAAAACAAAAATAAGGTTCATCTTATACTCCGGAGCATCTTATACTCCAAAAAATACGGTACCACTTTTGTGGTAAGGTAATAGTGAGCTATGATGTCATGCTGGCCACATGACCAGGGAAATGTCTTTGGACAGCGCTGGCTCAATGGCATTGAAAAGGAGATGAGCACCACTCCTTATAGTCGGCAAAGACTAGTAGAATAAAATCTGCAGGGACTCCTTTTACCTTGTAAAAGTGAAGATGGAGCAGAAGAAGATGAATGACACTTCAAAAATCTCTCTCCAGATGACCTGAAATATTTTTATTCCTCCCCCTTTTTAAGGTGCTACCAATCCTAGAGAAGCCAATTTCCCCAAATGCCATGCAGATAAAAGGAAATATAGTAAAATGTTCATGCGTAGACCCTGTACCCATTCATGGCCTTGCTTCAATTTGCTCATTGGGTCATCTGAAAAGCAAAGGGTGCATTTGTCCACCTGAGAAATCTTATTAGGACAGCTGAATCCAGGGGCTCAGGGTCGGGCAAGAGATCTGGAGATTAACTGCCCACAAACTCTACTGTACTGAGTCATTATGTGATAAGGAAAACACCATGACTGTGCTTTCAAACAGAGAGCAGCTAAGCTGACAATAAACTGGCTTCCCTCCCTTGACGGCAGCCAAGGCTGTGAGATCACAGAGAATTGAAGCCAGTTTCAGACTGAAAAAGAGCCTCTTGTGAAAGCACCTGAACTGAGTAATCGCACTACTCTACCACAGATTATAAAAATGTAGCCATTGCTACATACAATATATTGTGTGAACATAACCATAGAGACTAGAAAAGCAAACAGTCAGAAAACAGGAATTCCTCATTCATATCACTCTGTGTAGTCAAGATTCCTGATCCAAAATAGCTTGACTATGATTTTTTGAGCTTGTAAAGTAATTTTCCCACTTGGAAAGTTATAGTAAGTATAAGTCATTCATTCTTTACAAAGGTGCTTTATACTAGGTGAATGTCAACCTCAAAGTGGAGATAGTTCAAGTGCCAGAGGCTGCATTTTAACTTTGTTTAAGGGGACAAGTGATGCAGTAGGCAGACTAAGAGAAATTCATTGGTAGGTCCCAATTTAAGTCCCAAGTTCCTGGTTTTTTCCTGAGTCTCATTAAGAATTGGCGGTTGGGGGGTTATTATATTGTATACTGTGCTATACTTACAGTTTTAATACATTTTTCAGGAAACCATTCTACCAGGTTTTTTTATATGGTTTTCCAGTCATTCAAAAGAAATCCCTTGTAGCGGAAAGTCATTTGCAAAGAGAGCAAGATTTAGATGTCAGGGAGACATGAATCTGGTAGATTCTCCACCCAGGGTCTGACTGGCAACAACAATCCTGGGTGTTGGACATAGCTTGAATCTTCAGCTTTCATGTTAAGAATATGATCTAAATCACGGGACTCCAACCTTGGCAACTTTAAGCCTGGCGGACTTCAACTCCCAGACTGGGAAATTCTGGGAGTTGAAGTCCGCCAGGCTTAAAGTTGCCAAGGTTGGAGACCCCTGATCTAAATATTCCTTGTTATGGTGCTTCCATAGAACCTATTAATCCGAACTGATTGTAACTGATGTTCCAGGGAAAGGAAACTCATAACTTTTCCATTTTAACTCCAAATCTTCCAAACAGGGCATATGAAGGCATCAAGTTAAAGATCAGCCCCTTTAATAATTTTTAATAAATGTTTCTCTTACTTTTTAAAATGAAGGAAATCCTCGTTCACTGGGGGGGGGGGAGTCCTGGGAGGATTTGAGACTATCCAGTTATAGTCCACCCTTTCTCAGAGGAGTTGAAAGAAGCCAAATGAACTGGATCTGCTCCTAAAAAGCAGCACATCAGGAAGGTCTGACTCTGGCCAAAAGGTACCGACTCTGCGGATTTAGCTGTTCCTTGCATGCTGGGATCTGAATTAAGTAGGGAGCCTGCTTACAGAGTAGACTATAAGGCTTTACTAATTTGGCCCCGATGACTGAAGTTAGTGAGTTTGGGCCATTAGAAGCACAAAGGAGACCAGGATGGAAGAGTCCTAGGCCTGCCCATCCCCCTTCCATTGTGGGGGAGACATAAGAGGGGAACTCACCAAGTGGACCCCAGGCACTTTATAATTGAATGGGTGTCTAAACACATTAGGATTGAGTGAAAGTAATGTCTTAAACTCATTGTTCCATTTACCCAGACCAAACTGGGAGTGGGGGTACTTCTTTTGAGTAGAGATTTTCCACAATAAGGATTAAGATCAAAGGAATATAGAAAAATGTCTAGGTCTGGCAATTTAGTCCAGATTCTAGGAAGTCAACAAGAAGGATATCATATGAGGGAGAATGATTGTTGTTGTTTTTTTAATGTCTGGGTTAATGTTATGTTTGTGATGCCCCAGGGCTAAAATGGTTCTGGGTCATTGGACAGAGGACTTGGCCAGTGCTGGTTGATGACCGCAGAGAGGAAACTGGGCCACCACATTAAAAAGAAAAGTTGGTAATCCTGCCAGGCACCAATTATAATATTCTTCATGAGTTTCTAGAAAAGCTTTCCCCTTTATACAAATAATTACCCATCATGTCCACTCCCAGCATTTCAAGTTAAAATCTTCCATAAATTCCAGATTATCTTCTTACACACTTCTTTGATGAGTGCCATCATATGAAGGGATGCCTTTAATTGACAGAAAGCACCTCCTGAAGGAGCCCATTTGGGATACTTGTAGCGAAGTTGATGCTTTCTTACAACTACCGAATTGGGGTGCATGCGTTTCACCATCAAATGAAGAGGAGCCACCACCACCACCACCACTTCCTTGGGTGTTAGTAAATCAATAGTAGAATGATCTGCCAGAACATTCTGCTACAAAGAAGACCACGGCAGATATTCAGCATCCTGGCATATCTAACCTATTTTCTCTGACTGCTCCGAAAACTAGAAATTGAGAGTGTGGCTTAAGACTCATACAGCACTTCTAATGATCCTGCAGTAAAAGAAAATGAGATAATGCGGTGCATCTTTTGAGGCACCTGCTACCAAATGAAATGCTGATCAAAACCGCCATAATGCTTGTGAAGCAGCAGAGAAATAGCCTACATACTGTGATAAGCTCAATGTGGTACCTGAGATTTTCCATTACTGCATACAGGTTTTCCAGATGTTTCACTTTGCTTGCTTGCCTTGCTCCTGTGGGATCTCCTATTGTTTTATGGGCTGTCCTCCATGGCAGCACCTTCATTGATTTCAAAGGCTTTATCTCCTATTAGTGTAACATCAATATAATCATCATAAAAAGCCAGGATTCCCAGAAACAGCTGGTAATTAAGAAATATTGACTTTTCCAGGGAGTATAAATATGAATACACACACATATCAAATCACATCATATCACAAAGGGCAACAGAACTCATTGTTCTCACATGCTCTTTAGATCTTGGGAAAGATCCCAGTAAAGCTTTTTCCTTAAAGTTGGCAATGATGTTGTTCCTTCATTCCCTCACCTAAACTGATTCAGAAATAATTTTGGGGTAACTGAGCTAATATCCCTTGCAGTCGAAAATGGTCTATAGACAGATGCAAGCCATAATTTGCAAAATATTTCTTCCTTTTCCCCATTCTCTCTAGCTATCAGAACTACAGCTTTACTATGTATTATTTCATATTCGATTTCAGTGCTATTCTATATCTTACTGTTGAAAAATGTGTTCTATCTCTGTCCTGATCTATGTGGGTCATGTTGGAATATTTATGTTCTTTTTTTTTTCCCCTGACTGCTTCTGAATCTTGCTCCTCCCTTTTTCCCCTTCTCCAATTTGTATATTTTAATGTGCCTGCACAGAGCCGAATAATTGATTGGTGCATCATTTTGTTGTGGTTGTTATTGTTTGTTATAGGGACTCCAGATCTATGAAACATTGTTTAGTCTGCAAATAGCTAGAATAGAAAAACGCACAACGGGCTGTGAGAGGGGCAATACGTGACAGCATGAACAAAAGGGATGGGGTGAGGGAAATAACAATAAATGCTGACACCTAGACACCCACACAGCTTTCACAAATGGCACTTCTGGTTCAGGCTTTTCTGCCTAAACAGATTATCTTTGCTCAGATAAAAGTTAGACAGAAGGAAGAAAACATAGCCTGATTGTTATATCATCTGGCAGCTTAACAGAATTGCCACAATTAACTGCCTATATCAGGGGTCTCCAGCCTTGACAACTTTAAGACTTGTGGAGTTCAACTCCCAGAATTCCTCAGCTAGGTGGCTGAGGAATTCTGGGAGTTGAAGTCCATAAGTCTTAAAGTTGCCATGGTTGGAGACCCCTGGTCTACATTACCTATCTGATCATTGGTAAGCAGTCTGGATATAGTAGACAGATCTGCCTGCCACAGTGCATTGGCTTTAAGGATCACCTGGATGCACCTGACTTGCTGGGTGCCACATGTACCTGTGCTTGCAGGTAGATTAATTTGGATACCCAGTATAATCACTCAAGATAATGTATGGGAAGTAAAATTTGGGAGGAGGTTTAAACTTTGAAGAAAAATTACACATTCACTATAGGATTCTTTTATGTCAATTATTTTCTTCCATTTCAAAGGATTCTCTTTCTCTTCATATGTGTGTTACATGAACCAGCCATTGTGGTTAGGTTAATCAGTGTGTTTTGTTGGATGCAAGCAGTAATTAATTCAGTAAACCATAGTATAATTAAGTATAAAAATACCATCTACTGTAGTGACAACGACGTTCAAAAAGATTGTAATATGGGGAAGTTTCTGTGTAAGAAGAAAGGGACGGGAGAAGACTTCTCATTGAAGTCGAGTAACTTAGCATCTCAAATAGACCAGGATTATGACCATCCTCTTTTGTGATGGTGGTGGAAATCTTGTAAGTTGGTCAACAGAGCTCGCAGACAAATTCTGAAAATAAAGTAATATTAATGCAAATTATAAAACAGGTTCTCAAACCTAAACCAAGTCAATTTTATATATAGCAGAAATTTGCCACGAGCCAGTTTTATGAAATCACCAAGCACAGCCTCCCAGGAATTGAAAAGATATAGTTTACAGAACTATAATTACTTACTTCTTGTGGTGGCTTTTCAAAGGATCCACGCTGACCCAAACCTAGTCAGGGAACAAGTACATGCCATGCCTGCAGCATTTCAGCCTTCCGTTTCCACTTTGATACATAGAATCCACAATGGATGATTTGCTTTGATGGCTTTTCCACCACACAGGCAAGATATAGGCACTGGGACTCTAGAGCCCAAAAGGAGGAGCCACGGACCCCTGAAACACAGAATGCAATCAGCTTGTGAGACATCAAGTGGAAACATTTCACTTCACTGCATCTTGTCATGTCCAGGCACTGCGGCTGTCAACAGAACTTTAATTTAATTGTGCAGACAAGCAAGGGGTGAAAAACAATAGTTTCAGCAAATCAGCGTAATTTACTTGGAAATGGGTGAGCTGCTGGCAGGAAATGTAATAAAGACAGAAGAGGCTTTAATAATGGTGCAGAGCATTGTAGCTTCTTGGGCAGGTCTCCCCATTCGACAAATCTGGAAGCTGTCAAGGATGCTTGGCAGCAGCATAGCCTGACCCTTTGAGGTTGATTACACGGGAGACACCAACCAGGCCAGCAACAGAGCCAGCGCCTGCTAGGCAGAAGCCAGCAAAGAAAGATGTCCTCTCCTTGGTGCTCTCTGAGCTTGGTTGTTTTCTGCACTGATGATGTTACCTAGTTTGGAGAATGAAACATCTGCAAGAAAACAAGCAAGCTCAAAGAGTACCAAGGACCCCTCATTTCAACCCTGAGCTACAAATATTCTCCTTTACTGATGTCCTTTCCCTTTTACAGCTCACCCTCCTTCAATGCTACAAACCCTCCCTTTTTGAAAGTTTCCAAATAGTAAGGTGGCCAATCGTCCTCCTTTAGGGAGGACAGTCCTTCTTTTGTAAGTTCTGTCCTCCCTCGAAAAGTATCCTCCTGCATGTCTTCCTTTTCGATATTTGAAGATTAATCTGTAAATCTCCGTATTCGATCGATGCCAATCCGATCCTTTGAGTGTGATGTGACATATTTCAGTGGTGGGTTGGCCCCGGTTTGCACCAGTTCTATAGAACCGGTAGTAAAACCGGCGGGAGGCTCCGCCCATTGACCCCGACGTCATCAAAATGCTTCTGACGTATTTGTATTTGACATGACAATTCGTCAAGGCTCGGTACAGTGCGGTGAAACACGATTATGAGACGCATGCGCTCCGCACAGGAGAATTGTTTTGAGAGAGTGTGCCACGCACAAGTGACTTTGTTTACTTCTTACCGAAACACGACAGGGCACCCACACACGCATTAGAGTCACTTCTTTTTTTTCCTTCAATTTATTTGTGTCCTCCTTCTCAGTGTAAAAAAGTTGGTCACCTTACAAATAGCATGAGTTACAGTCTCTGCTTGTGGCCACCATGCACACCTTCCATGCACAGCAGTGATCTGTACAGGTACAGTTTCTCCAGCAAGACAATATGCTTTGTCTTGGTGCAAAGCAGAACCCTGGATTTGGGGGGGGAGGGGGGATTGCACGCTTTCTTTAGCAACATGATCTGGTGTATCTCCTGGGTGCTGTACCTAACAGCACGACACATCTAGCTTTAAAGGTAACCTTTCTGTTTCCAATATGGATACTTTTACCATCTCCCTGGAGGAAAAGGAAGGGGGGGCGGGAACCCACTAAGCATGTCATACAATTGAGTTGAAGTGAAGCATTGTTATCCCAAAGGCTTGGGGCAGATTGAATCTGTGCGAGAGTGTGTTTAAATAGGTGTGTTTAAGATAGGCCATCCATTACTGAATAGCATGTTCCTTCCCTGTTCCTTTCCCCTTTTTGCAATTCACCTTTTGTTCCTTTAAATAGAAGTTTTGCTCAACTGCAGTGACTGAGTAAGAGATGGGAACTCTTTTCTGTCTTAACCTACATTCCTTTCCGTTTTAAATCTGCAAAAGCAATTAAAATTTAAGTGGAAATCTCTGTACTCTGGTAAGGGCAGAACTGTCTGTCACTCCGAAGTTCACTTTCGCAAATTCTCAGTGAGAAGCAGAGATGAAAGCCTCAGCTCCCATGGTGGATTTGATGAGCTGTTTTTCTGTCCCCAAAGCCACAATAGTTGGCCTGTTCCCATCTCACATTCATTGTGAGTTAATAATGGACAAAAACACAGTAGCCACTGATAGGCATACAAAGCTACCCTAAAATGTCCATGTCCTTCTCTAGCTGTATTGTTCTGCAGCAAAATTTAATAGAAACACGTGAGGTAGTGAGGGAACTATAAAATTATTCCACCCTATGAGCTGATCTTGGGACTTTAGCAGGACCTGTACCCTTAACAGTTGCGTCCTGAAGAAGTCCTAGATCTGGTTTTTCTCTCACTGAGCATGAGGACAGACAATATGAGTCACTTGGCTAAAAGGGATGGCTATAGAAATTGAATAAATAAATAAAATAGCAAATAAATATGATTTCACAAAGCCTTCACTTCTATGCATCTATGCCACACAAAAACCCCATACAAAATGTCTGCCATTTTTGGATGGCATGTATTAGTCAGGAATGAAGATTAAATTCTTAGTTGCCTTAAAGTATGGATGTTAATGAGTGTTCGAATAGCTGCAAAAGATGGTGGGGCCAATTAAAAATATTTTAAAATTGGACAGGGAACAAAAAGTAAGTCCAATATTAATTGTTTAACTAATTACTTTTTTCTCACACACTCTTTCCTTATAATAATATCCCTCAGTTGATCCCCAGATTTAAAATATATTAAAGTGTGTATTAAATATATATATCTAAATGTATACTAACATAATGCCATATAAAATAATATTTTGTGATAAAATATTTTATAAAAAGATTTTATTAAGTACATATTAAATATATGAGGGAAAAATGGTCTCAGATATACGTCTTCTTCTATACCAGTGTTTTTCAAATTTGGCAACTTTAAGACATGGACTTCAATTTCCAGAATTCCCCAATCGACATGGAGAATTCTGGGAGTTGAAGTCCACACGTCAAGTTGCCACGGTTGGGAAACCCTATTGTATACAGATGAGGCAGCAGGATGTGGCAGAAAAAAGAGATGCTGGTGCCATGAAATTTTGTTGCTGGTAGGTCATGGAGTCTGTCTGGTATGGGTGCCAAATCAGACAAACAGAAAGTTTATTTATTTCTGAAATTTATAGGCCACTCAGTTCTAAAAAGGCATAAGTGTTATCCTGTCAGTGACTTTGGAGCACACATTCCTTTAAAAAAAAGAAAAGACACCACCATCAAACAAAAGCATTCTTGCCCTAAGAGAAAGAAGGTATTTAGCGTGTTGACTCAGAGTGGCTCATCGTTCATTGCTGAAAGAAAACAGAACCCAACTTGGCTTGCCATAGAAAATGAATGAAGCTGTAGAGCATGTTTAGTTTTGGTTCAGAGTAATTCAGTCGGCTAAGTTCAAGTATCAAGTTCAATCTTGCTCAGTACTACAACGTTTCTCAGCTGTGAACACCAGGGCTTATACTTGTCGTGAATGGCTGTGACCATCAGTTTAACATGTACGTATTGTGAGGCCAAACAAAAGCAAGGCTATGCACAACTCAGTAGAGTAATAAGAGGATTTATATCCTGAGATCTGAAGTCCTTCAAGATAACTTAGTGTCTTCGTTGTGGCTGCTGGACAGGTGTGATCATGGCAGACAAGCATTCCTTTGATCAATAAATTCTGTCCCTGAGTTTTCCTACAGCAGCAGGTACATTTACAATACATTCTTTTTCTAGGTTTATATTTCTCTTTCAGAAATATAGTTGCCTTAATGGATTATTAGATGGATTCTTTTGATGATCAATCCCCAAGCTCAACACAGTAGATTAAGACGATCCTTGCTGTGACCAGTACTATATTCTAATACCTGCCACCAATCTTTTTTTGAGAGAACCTTTACTGAAGAAGGGAACCTGGCAAATTGTCAGAAGTGCTTTGGAGGAAATTTTATATTCTCCTTTTAGATAACCATATAGGCCTGGATGAAAGAAACTCGTTAAAAATACATTTAGAGACCGAGACAGAGAGGCAGCCATGGAAGAGCAGATGTCTGTCAGATATATTGAAAATCAGGACTGGGCAAAATATTTTTCTACTTGTTGCAAAGCAGCAAATGATGGCAACCTCAGAAGTCAAAGTATGTAATATTCAAGGCCAGCCAAGTTTATTTAACACCACAAAATATTGCAAGTGCCTCGTCTTCTCTTACTATAGCAATAAGAAACAACATTATCTGCTGCCTTTGGAAATCCAACAGTCTGAAAGGCTTCTGAATAAGGGTCCAAGCTACTGAAAACAGCATCATCTCTGTTTAGGAATAGATCTCATACATTATTCTCAGGGTTGAGAATAAGGAAGCCGTTTGTGCAAACTTTGGCCAGGCATCAATTTCAGAAGGTGGATACAGGAGAAAAACAAAAGAAAAAGAAAGAAATCCAAGAGAAAGCAAAAGTGGAAGAAAGGATAAGAAAAACAGGACAAAAAGAAAAAAAAGGTATAAAGGATTCTGACATTTTTCATAGCATGAAAGCCAGATGGGTGACTTTCATCCAGGCCTATATGTCACTCTCCCTGAGCCCAACTCACTTCACAGGGGGGAAGATGAGGAAAACAGAATGAGAAAGTATGTTCACCCCCTTGAGTTATTTATAAAAATAATGCAAGTGGATAAAAGAAATCTAAATAATCATAATCATAAGTTTATTTGTCAAGCATATATAAGATTTGTCAAGTATATATAAGATAACAGGTAAAAGTATAAACAAAATTTGAATACATGAAAAGAGTAAGTAAAAAGGAATATTAGGACAGGGACGGTAGGCACGCTGGTGCACTTATGCACGCCCCTTACAGACCTCTTAGGAATGGGGTGAGGTCAACAGTAGACAGTTTAAGGTTACAGTTTTGGGGGTTTGGGGAAGAAACTACAGAGTCAGGTAGTGCATTCCAGGCATTGACCACTCTGTTACTGAAGTAATATTTTCTTCAATCGAGTTTGAAACGGTTTACCTTGAGTTTGTATCTATTATTTGCTCATGTATTGTTGTGGTTGAAGCTGAAGTAGTCATTGACAGGAAGGACATAAATAAGTAAAAGAAATAAATGTACACCTATATTTTGATCCCTCTCTTTAAAGTTACTTCATGATTCTCTTATTTCTATTATCTATCCTGTCTAATCATCAAAGCCATAAATCACAAGATTTTTATTTTTTTCCTTTTTCTTTTTATGCAAAAAGTCCATAAGGGGTTTCCGATTATCTTTTCTCTAATCAAAGAGGTTAGTTTATCCATCTCAACAAGATCTATTGATTTCACCAGCCTTTCCTCCATAGTGGGTAATGCTGATCAAATCTTTCCATCTTTAATTTCAGAAGGGATGTGTGTGTGAGAGAGAGGGGGGGCGCATATCCAGTTACCCAGGTCAGGCCAGGCCAAAGTAGTTTGCAATACTGGTGTACCATAGATCCCCCTTCCTCGAGCTATGAGCTCCCAATCATGAAGGAACAAAGTATGCCACAAATCTGGTTCCCACTGAACCCCTTCAGCATATCACTAATGGGAATACTGGGCTCTGTGTAACTGAGCTAGGAAGGAAAATAGGGCAATCATCACAGCTCTCTTTTGTCCTGGAATCTGAAATGAATCTGATTTAAAAAAACTAGATCCAAGCTTCTTAAAAGTTTTGTTCTTGGATCTGTTCAATTTGATTCACTATTTAATAGAGCCTAATACTTTAAAATGATGTCTGGATTATGATCTAGGCCTCTCTTTTTTCTGAATTACTTGGCAATACAAAATGTTTTTTTTATATTTCAACCAGGGAACTATTTAGCCTGGCTTGATATATTCCTCAGGGAGAACAGGAGAGAACTGTAATAAAATCTATGTCCTACATGGAAAAAATGCACTGAAACTTCTTTCAATATTTGAGCACTCTTGTAGGATTTTATTTGCAGCAGTCTTGAAAAGACTTGAGTGTCCCTATCTTTTTTCTTTATCAAAATAGTTTTTCACCTTAGCTCAGTCCAATTAAAATTGACAACATGTTTTCAATGGCTGTGTGAGAGGGACAGACGGCAACTGGACACAAATGGAGAGAACGCGAACAGCTCAGCATGCTGGGACAAACTATTTTTGGAGAGAAGCTAAATTCTTTGTTCTGAGCTTACCCACTGTGCACTTTCCACTGAATTTCTGACCTGTGAGTCTTCCCATAATACCATAAAGACATTTAGAAATCCAGCAAAATGACAGGTAAAGCCCTTGTTTGTTCCTGTTTGCTGGTCCCTCTAGTTTTGAAGCAAAAGTCACTGCTAAAGTTCATTCGGAGCATTTCATCTGGTACAGGAGATTGATGAGCGGTGTCTTGGACTTTAATTTAATTTACAATTCCACAACAACTCTGGGTGGCTTACAATTAACCAAAACAACCCCTCCCAAAAAAACAAAGGGGTTTGACCAGTAGTGGGTTTCACTTATCTTTGCTACCGTTTTGGAACTGTGAGCGCGCATGCACACTCGCTTCGCTCACACGCGGCACTTCTGCATATGCGCAGAGCTTCCGTGATGACATCTGGGCGGGTGGGTGGAGCCTCCCACCGCTGCCGCTACCAGTTCTCCCGAACCGGGGCGAGCAGGTAGAAACCCACTACTGGGTTTGACCCAGAGAAGATTGGTCCATGATATGGAGAAAGGAATTTTGGTTGACTTGGAAAGTGGATGTATTCTCAATATGGATGAGATGGAGGAACAGACACACCATGGTTGCCAAAGCCCCAAGATGTGACAAGATGGAGGAACAGACACACCATGGTTGCCAAGGCCC
Source organism: Pituophis catenifer annectens (assembly GCF_029215685.1). NCBI lineage: Eukaryota > Metazoa > Chordata > Lepidosauria > Squamata > Colubridae > Pituophis > Pituophis catenifer. The sequence continues at coordinate 134,923,419 of NW_027256882.1, read as the reverse complement.
CAAGATGTGACAAGAATGCTTTTGGTTCAATCCCTGTTGGTGTCTATGAGGAAGTCAGCAAAGAAACATGTAAAACAGGTCTGTTTGAAGTAAAAAGCAAGGTGTTGCCAAAAGTAGGGTCTCTACTGCTTCAACCCCAAAAGATTAGTCATGTGATGACCCAGGGCACGGCAGAGAAATAACACAAATAGCTGGCAGTTCAAACCACCCCTTTATTACTCCAAATCTCCCCAAATGCTCCCATGTTTCTGGCAAGTCCCAGAGCAGAGTGATAACAAACCCCCACACAAACCTCAAGCAGCCTCTGGCTGCAATTAGTCCAGCCCAGCGCTGTCTGCAACAAGGCTGCACGGCAATAAATCCAAATGGATTTGGCAAATCAAGGAGTTCGGGGAGCAAAAGATCCAGGAAATTAGTCCAGAATGCCAAAAGGAATGCAAGGACTCTTGGCAAGTTCAAATGTCGGCATGCAACACTTCAGGAACTCAGTGTTTCTTCCCAACAAATTGGACAACTATGGCAGAAAAGGCACATCTTCCAGGACCCACCAGATATAGCTCTTCAGCAGACAGGACATGCAACATACCACCACCAGTTTTTCCCACAAAAATTATATTGGGATGGGCCTGTTAGAGAAAGTAATTTTGCAAAATACCTAGGCACAAAACCACAATGGGGTTTATAAATTAAAACCAACCATTTGAATTGCACCCAGAACCTATTGGAAACCAGTGCAGGGCCCATAAAACAGTTGGCTAGACTTATGGTGGCAAGCATTAGCCAACAATTGGGCTGCAGCATACTGGGTCAATTGCAGTTCAAGTAATGTTCAAAGACTCTTGTTTGTCACAGTATCACACAGAGTTTGTTGCAATATTCCAACTGAATAGTGATAGGACACAAGGTACACTTGGAAAATATTTTCATTGCATATAGAACTGCAACTGGATAGATCAGATGAAGCTGGACAAAGGCCTTTCTGTACATCATTTATTATTTTCTTTCTTTCTTTCTTTCTTTCTTTCTTTCTTAAATAAATGTATATAGCTGCCCAACTTACACTTGGATGACTCTGGGTGGCTTACAGCACTAATATTTCATTGTCATTATCTTCATCATCATCAAGTAAATTTATATGCTGCCTGATTCCCAATGACTGGATAGTTGACAAAATTTTTAAAACATTAAAAACAACAAAATGAAGATTAAAGATAGCAAAAATTACAAAACTGGATGGGAACAAAGAAAATCAACCCTCACAATTCAAAGCAGAGATGGGGAATTTTGGCCCTTTTATGACTTGTGGATTTCAACTCCCAGAATTCTTGAGCCAACCATGCTGGTTCAGAAATTCTGGGAGTTGAAATCCACAAGTCATAAAGAGGCCATAGTTCCCCACCTTTGATCTAAAGAGAGCTTCAGTCACCCTTGCCAAAGATCTGGTCAAAGAGCCAGCTCTTCAAGGCCCTTTGAAACACCAATAAGATGGGGGCTGTTCAAATTTTAGAGTAGCTTCTTTCTAGAGGCAGGCACCATTACAAAAAAAGGCACACTTCCAGGATCCCACAATAAATGGCATTATTTAACCTAGGAACCTATAGTGTGCCAATTTTGCCAGATTTTGCCACCTATCTCATTTACAGGATGACTGTATAGACCCAGATATTATGAGAGATAATCAGTAACTCAAGTAATCAGGTCCTATGATATCTACCTGTTCATCCAGTGGGAACTTTAAGTCTAGGAAGACCCTCAGTTCAAAAACCTGCTCCTTCAGAAGTAATGTCTCCCTCTCAAGAAATCCAGTTTCAGAGTGAGGAGCTCAATTTATAGGTAGCATATTGATGAGTAGTACTGCAATTATACAGGCAAACAGAGAAGTGGTTGGGTAGATGCAAACTCTGGAAAATACAAGAGAACGAGATCAATGTCTGGTGACCAGGATGAAGAGTTCAGTTCATAGTCAAGCAGTAGGAACCAACTGGAATACAAACTCAGAGAAATGGGGTATAGCAGCCATAGAGGAGCAAATGTGGTCCATAACATCTAGAATTCAAAACTTATAGAGATGCTAGTCAGCTGGTCCGCGTTAAAAAGATAAGAGGAAAAAGACAAGATTTCTGTACAGCAGTCATATGAACTTGATCAGATATGTTGGTATGCCTAAATCTTCTATGGCTCTCCAAAGCTTGTCATAATTGACACAATCAAAGGTTCTCTTGAAGTCAATAAAAGAAATGTAGATGTTCTTTTGATATTCTTGAGATTTTTCCATGATCCAGTGTAGATTTGCAATATGGTCGTGTACCGTGACTTCTTTCTGAAGTCAGATGCAAGATGTTCTTCAACACCCTAATTCAGGTGTCAGCAACCTGCGGCTCCGGAGCAACATGCACCACTTTAGGCCCTCTGCTGTGGCTCCATGTCAGGTGATCCTACCACTGGCTGGCCTCACCCTCCCCTCCCAGTCACTCCTTGCCTGGCATGAGAAGGTAAGGGCGATGGTGGGTGATGGAGAAGTGGCTGGGGCAGAGACAGAGAGATACAGAGAGAGGGGGAGAGAGAGAGAGAGAGAGAGAGAGAGAGAGAGAGAGAGAGAGAGATACAGAGAGAGAGGTGGGGAGGGAGGGAGAGAGAGAGAGAGATGTCAAAAGGGTTTTGTGGTTCCTGGTGTTTTTTAACAACTGGTTCTCTGCCCTAATGACTGGCTGGGCATAGCTAAGGGGTCATGTGACTGTTGGAAGTGAGTGACATCGAGTTGGCCATGCCCACTCAGGTTTTGTGGCTCCTGGTGTTTTCTTTTCTGTGGGAAACGGGTCCAAATGGCTCTTTGAGTGTTTAAGGTTGCAGACCCCTGCCCTAATTCATTTTGGATGTGGAATGATCTCAAGAATCTTGCTTGTGTGAGGGATGAGGGCAATTGTGCAGTAATTGAAAACAATCTTTGGGGTTGCCCTTTTTTGGCAGTGAAGTAAACGCTAATCATTTCCAATCCTGTGGTCAGGTGCTCATTTCCCAAATTTTCTGCCATAAAGCTGTGTTAGTTGTCAGTGGTACAAGGCTTAGCAATTCTGTGGGGATGGTATCAACATCTGGGGCCTTGTTGTTTGGCAGCTGACCCATTGCCCACACAACTTTTTCCTAAAGAATGACTGGTTTTATTTCTGCTTCCCTTTCCTTCATCATCTTGAGCTGAGTCTCTTTGTTGCTGGCATATGGTTCTTCTGGTTTTGACACCTTGTTGTTCAGACAGTTCTTTCCCTTGCTTGTTTTTTATACTTTTATGAGCAGTAAATGGTGTTTGAATCCTTTTGACTTGCACAAATACATTCCTGTTGTAAACCATCATATAGTCCTCTTCTAGCTGCTTGTACTACTGGCCCAGTAAACTTGGCTGTCTTTCCTTTCTGCTCTTTGGAAATCCATGTCCAATCTCTTTCCTTCCTTCTATTTGCCTACTGCTTCAGCCTCTTTTCTTCTCTTGGCTGTTCTGATGGTTTCATCTGAGAGCCAATTGTGTTTTTTCTCTGGCTTCTTATGTGGTATGTGCTCAGCAGCTGTTTCAGTGAAGGTTGATTGAATTTCTTGCCATAGTTCATCGGTCCTCTTCTCAGAAGTGTCCAGCAGTTCCAACTTGTTTTTCATTTCAATTGCATATGTGGAAGAGATTTTTGATGATGTCAAATGCCTTTGGTGGTGCTGTCTTATTGATGTTCCCTTATTTGATTTGCTCTTGGCAACCAACAATTCATGATTTGAACAGCAGTCAACGCTGGATACATCTTGACAGGGAAGAATGAACTGGATCATCAATGGGACATAGCAGTGGTGGGATTCAATATATTTTTACTACCGGTTCTGTGGGCGTGGCTTAGTGGGCGTGGCATGGCATGGCATGGCTTGGTGGACGTGGCTTGGTGGGCGTGGCAGGGGAAGGATACTATAAAATTACCATTCCCACCCCACTCCAAGGGAAGGATACTGTAAAATCTCCATTCCCTCCCCAATCCAGGGGAAGGTTACTGCAAAATCCCCATTTCCTCCCGATCAGCTGGGACTTGGGAGGCAAAGAATCGATGGAGGCGGGACCAGTCAGAGGTGGTATTTACCGGTTCTCCAAACTACTCAAAATTTCCGCTACTGGTTCTCCAGAACTGCTCAGAACCTGCAGAATACCACCTCTGGGACATAGTCAATCTGTTTTACACTGAAGTTTATTTGATGAGGTTCAAGTATATAAGCGACACTTGTGCTGTTTGAATCAGATATTCATGATTCGGAGTGATTTTCATAACACTAATCTGAGCTGGCAATACATTATTGGCAAAATGTAGTCCCTAAAGGTCAAGGTTTGGCAGAAGAGCAACCTTCTCTGTGTCACTGAAAGAAAGTTGGAAGATCTAAACAAAGGCTCCAGACAATAGCCTAACACATCCGTTAATGGTTTTCATAAGTCATCCTAGAGGTTTCTCCAACACCTTATCACATTTATTTAAAAAAATGGAAATTACAACTGAAGTATGGTTGTATGGTCCCACCAAAAAAAATAATAATAAATTAACTATGGTGACTTTGAAAAGAACCATCTTCCACCCAACCCGCACTTTCCTGTAAGGTTCACTAGAAAAACAAAGAAACAAAGTGAAAAAATCCTCTTTGGTTCCAAAGGCATTTCTGCTGGCTGCCTCTCCTTGTTTCCTGGAACACCCTTTTTTTGGAAAGCTCTTGACACAACCAGCTATCCACACACATTACAGAATCTTCACTACTCTGTTCAGGCTGCAACAGCCATTATGAAGACAGAGATATATGAAGTGATAGGGCAGATGTGGAGTGTTTTGTAACCTTTTTCAAAACATCAGAATCAATTTGTTTCTACCCTGTTTCCCTGAAAATAAGACATCCCCTGATAATAAGCCCAATCGGGCTTTTGAGCGCATGCACTAAAATAAGCCACCCCCCAAAAATAAGCCCTCCCCGAAAATATTTAAACACAGAGCTGGAAATCAGGTAAGATGGCAAGAGGAGCCCCATCTTGCTCCACACGCCCCAAAATAATAAGTCCTCCCCGAAAATAAGGCCAAGCGCTTATTTCGGGGTTCAAAAAGATATAAGACAGGGTTTTATTTTCGGGAAAACACGGTAGCATTTTAAGCAGAATATCCTGGAGTGGATAATATTTAAAATATTTCTTCTAAATCCCATCATCGGAGAGGCTACTGTATCTTCACCAAAGACAAAGGATGTTATACGGAGTTAAACTACTTTTCTAATCTTAATAACGAAAAGAACTGCAGTGTTGATACAAGAACTCTCTTGTGAAATCTCTCTTCCATTGTATCATTGTGTACAAGTTTAAGCTGCTTTCCTGTGTTTACTCAATTGGTATGTAATATCCAATTGTATCAGATCGCTTTTCTGAGTCTTAAAATCGACTTTGAGATCACAAGCATTTGAGTTAGCAGAGAGAGGTTGCTTTTCAGTGCCACTGAGAAATTATTATTACAGGCCCTGCATAAATTCAGAAAAGCTGCAGGATATTCACACTACCATGCATCTCTTTCTAATGCTGAATGTACTGCAGTGTATATTAAGATGGATTCTCAAGTACTCAGGCCCTGTTGCATTGTTTGGGAGGAAGTTTCAAAATATTTCTAGCAGGATTACCAAATTCTGTAACAGCTTTATTCCCGATGCCATCTGTCTGCTAAATTTACAAGATTCATTTTTCTCGCCATCTACATGTATACATCAGGGGTGGGTTCTACTTACCTTTACTACCGGTTCGCAATGGAGGCACGCACGTGCGCCTCTGCGCATGCGCAGAAGCTTCTACACATGCGCAGATCATCATTTGTGACGTCTGGGCAGGTGGGTGGAGGCTCCTGCCGATTTAACTACCAGTTCTATAGAACCGGACAGAACCAGGAGCAACCCACCACTGGTATACATCCAAACTAGATTGTGTTGTTATAATATATGTGGGTATACGCATAATATTTATTTATTTATTTATGTAGTCATGTTTATGTAGTGTATAGAAGGTGGAGACCCTTTGAGAGCTGTATGCAACAAAATTTCATTTTAATGTATGTCAAATAGTGTACATTCAAAGTGACAATAAAGTTATTCTAAGCTTAAGTCTAAGATGTTTTCATTGTTTTGCAACTGTTGGTCCATCCTTGTAGTGACACATAGCTGTACCACTTCAGCTGTATTTTAGCAAGTTACACCATTTGCCATAAAATTGCTTACAATATAGAGGGGTGATGGTTGTGGAGAAAGGGCATTGTGAACCAGAAAAAAGAAGTGAGAACATCTCATGTACCGATGAATTTATTGTGTTAAAAATTTGGGATTTTTTTTTGTCAAGGGCGTAATCAAAGCATTTCAACAGAAGCCACCAGCAAACTTATTTAGAGAAATGTTGTTAAATAAATATAATGGATATTGTACATACAGTATTTGTTGCAATATTTAAAAATATATAATCTTTCAAGGACTTTCCCTTTTCTTTTGCAAACAGAAAGCATGCAAGCCCATGTTTTATTTATTTATTTTATTTATTTATTTTATTAAATTTTTATACCACTCTTCTCCCGAAGGACTCAGGGTGCTGTACAGCCAAAAATAAAACCCACAACTATATGAAAGTTAAAAGACAATTTAAAAATATTAAATAATTTGGCCGAAAGAGCTAAAATAGAAACCACCCATTAAAATAGCATTTAGGCCAGCCCTGCTTGGTGAAACAATAGCGTTTTGAGGGCGCGGCGAAAGGTGCGAAGGTCAGGGTTTGCTTCTGTTATAAATGAAAGTGTCTAAGCTTTACAATATAGTACTGGTTTTGCTTCATAGTTAACATTTGCTTGTTTCGTCATAAAATGTGCACATTTTATCTGGTCCTTATTATCTTCTTATTAAAAACTTTGTTAAATGCCAATGAATTTTTTAAAAAAAAGTTCTGTGGTTTCTAATGAATTTGGACCACCATAGCAAATGAAACCACCTCACAATGAAAAATTAATGCTGGGAACAAAATGGAAGAAAACAACGCTGTGAAAAGAAATGGTGTTGGTAAATATACGTCATTGTTTATAAATAATTGGACTAAGCTTTCTGGAAGCAAAAGCAAGCCTATTTTTAGTGAACCATCTTACGTGCTCTTATTAGAAACAACCCATGGAGATCCCACAAGTTGAATGAAGTCCCAATCAGAACATACCGATGCAAAGTTTAGATGACAATATGAAAAACTTAGATGTGATTTGAGAGGACTAGGCCACTACCCTAGTACCATCATCCAAAGTATCATTGAGAATTTTCTAGTATACTCTGTGTGTGTGTGTGCATGCATACATACATATATATATATACACACACACACACACACATATATATGTATGTATGTGTGTGTATATGTATATATGTGTGTGTGTGTGCGTATGTATGTATGTATGTATGTATGTATGTATGTATGTATATGTATACACACACACACACACACACACACACACACAAAACTTCCACGCCAATCAATTCTGCATAAAATTTGAAGGTTTGGGGAGTGAACATCATGTTTTTTCGCGCCCAAGAGAATGTATCACTTTTTGATCCTTCTAGGATTCTACCAATGAGTCCAAGAAAAAGTGCCATACATGCATTTCAATATTTTGCTGGCTGCTAAGTAAGTCAGTAAGAGAAGGGCTATTCATTTTTACAAAAGAATGGAAATAGAGGTGGAGCCACTCAGGGATAGCGGTAAATCTCTTGCATGAGAAAACAGGAAACTACAATAGATCAAGTTTAAGACTAGCCTAACATAGCCAGTCTTTTCTGACAGAGATTGAATCCCATATGCAAAATATTTGTCCTGCTACTGAGTCACAGTCACCTCTGATTTGGGTCAAGACTACAATGTTTTATTAACACTTATTTGAACATACTGGACCTTAACTAACAATTGTATAATATGGCACTTCCTTTCCCCGGCTTCATCCAGCCTCCTCTCTCATTTGAATGCATCCCGACATATTTCTTCCTTTGTTGAAACAGCTAATTTACCTGTTGGCTGTTCTAAAGTGTCTGCAATGTGCAGTCAGCTGTAGCTATCTGATCTCTTCTTTCCACTCCATGCTTGTACAAGAAATCATCCTTGCATTTGCAAATGCAGCTACTGCAGGGCCATCTGAAGTGCTTTTTCTTTCTGGGAACATCCTGTGATAGTTGGGGCATCCTCGGTGCCAGCACTGGCCCCGCTAATGATGCCGAACGTCCCATTCTTCCTATTTTAACACTTGATTGTGTCATAAGCTGAGGAATATACAAGGAAGTGTATAGGCCGACTCTGTAGCTGGGATGAAGCCCCTTGTCAAAAGAAAAATTGATGAGAGAACTTGCACAGCAGAGAATAAAACGGTTCCTATCGGGTCTGGAAGTGCCATTATCTAATTTACTGCTAGGAATAGCAGCAGGGTCAAGCAACCCCATAACTAAATCTATCCATCACTGTCAGTGCGCAGCCAGTGCTTCTGCTTTACGCAATCACACCGCCTTGTTCCAAATGGCTCTTTCAATCTTGCGCAAAGGCTTCTCTGGTGTTGCTTGGCTGGGAGCTCTCTACCTACAGAGATTGACATAGGTCAAAGTGCCAAAGCGATGACAGGATTGACAGAACTTCCTCACCGGATATCCACCAAATGCACCATATTGCACACATTAACACACCATATTCACGGTATGGAAGAGCTGGATTTAACAACCAAATCAACCCAATCCCCCAAGACTCTATTTTAATTCTTTGCTATGGTTTTCTAGTAACAGCCAACTGTCTGTGAAACAGGCAGTCGTAAGCAGAACCACAGGATGTACTTAGTCAAAGAGAGGGTTTTACCGCTGCATTCTTCCTATGTGTCAGAAGACTTCATATACCCCGTTACATCATACGTTTCTCTGCAATGCCTTACAAGAAAGCCAAGTTCAAAGTCATACTAAACAGGGGAGTTTTCAGAAGATAATTGGTTGAATTTAGTTATTCCTCTGCTCAACATGGAGCTTGTTAGCATTCACTAAATATTTCCAAATGTGTGGTTGCTCTGCTGAGTATTTACCACACACACTTAAAACTGAGAAGAAAATGTCCTAAATGTAGGAAATGCACTCATTTGAACATATTTACGAGTAATTAATATGGAGCGGTTTTGCATGGCGTGAAAGCATTCCAAAGTCACCTCTTCTTCCAGAAAGCAACATTTAGTACCTCACTTCTTCACTCATTGTGGCATTTGGCACAGGAAAACAGATTGATACCTGGCAGCTCCTTGCGTACCTGAGACAGGAAAATGAAAAGGAATGAGAGTGCTGCTTGGATGGAGACAGATTTAGCTCCACAATAGGCAAGCGTTGAATAATTCAGCTTCTACTGCTGTGACATGGCAATAGGGAGCAGCCAGAGCAGCAGTAAATGCGATTCTACCCAAGAGCAAAGTTTCTTGGCTTCCACATCAGCTCATTCTGGCTCTTTTTTCTTGAATTCTGGTTGAAATGTCTCCTTCCTCATCAGTAGGGAACTGGCAACATGAAATGGCCTTGGCAGCGCTTAACACAATTCCTCATCCAAAGAAATAATGACTTGATTTTTCATTAGAGTCTATTACCTTGGTACATATTCCCCTTTCCTGACATCCTGACTTGGTGTATCAAGAGGCAACTTCTTGGATCATAAGTAGACATAAGTAAATTTGGGGAGCAGTTAATCCCAAAATACCTTGAGGACTCTATCATTGCCATCCAATGAAGGAGATTAAAAGGAAAGGAAGTGCAAAAGTAGGCTTAACTTCCCCAGTGAGCAGATCATTAATGATGCTATGTGAAAATACACATTTCCTAGCTGCACAAAAACAGCTGTCCTGAATAATTGGTCCTCCTCACCATCTAGGATTGATCTTGTAATATTAAAATGCACAGAGCATAGCAAAACCATTTCTTAAGCCCTGCATTAATAAAAATATTCAAATTAATCTAATTATACCTAAGATGAATACAAGTCTTAATGTACTTTTTAGTGTATTTATAGTGAATTTGAGAGATCATTAGGAAGTTTAGAACTTTGGCAGGATAATAGTAGCAGTGCAATTACTGGCTATTATGAGCCTTGCAAACTTATTTATTAGATTCTACTTTTTACTATTATTCATTAAAATAAACCTGGATGGAACATTTCATTTCAAGTCACTTTTTTTCCAAATATGAAAGTTGTTTTTCTCTTAAAATTGAATATGGAAACATTATTTTTCATGCCTGTTTCTTGAGTTGTATAACAACCTGAGTGATATATCTGTATAGAATTTGAATACTTAAGTATTCAAGTATACTTGTTATATTCTTTTCATCTCATCCCCCCTTTTCATGTACACATGAAAGTTTTACATATATAAACTCAACCTTCCTTTTCAACAGTAGAGTAGGACAATACAGAAGTTTTAAAATGTTTCTAAAAGTATCTATCACAGGAGAATCTTCATTCATAAAAGTCACTTATGAAGTGATGATATTTTGCGAAGTTTAAAACAGGGCAGGAATTGACAGGTGTCTGATGCATGTTTGTGTACATACTGTACATAACAAAGACATGTGCCATCACGCACAATCTACAACAGTGCACTTGTGTCAATCAAGATACACAGAGGGATTTTTCATCATGTCACTTCTCTGATTAGGTCATTTTGGTACAATCAAGGCTCGCTACTAATGCCACAGAGCAGGATGGAGATATCTGGTAATCAGAGGTGTCTGCAGGGGGTGAGGAGGCAAACTTAAGTGGAACTATTTATCCCAATATCTGATGTAAGTATACACAGGTAAAGTTTGCATCATGATATCATTTGTGTGATGTCATTTTGTGGTAATCTTGATTTGCTGCAGATATTTATGTTGGTGACTCTTTTCTTAACCAGTGTTGTGATTATACACACAACATACACACAATGACAACCGGCTCATGGACAATTGGTACTATATATGGTAACTGCAGCAAGGCTGTTATATGCACAAATATGGAAGACCACAGAAACACCAACAATTGAAGATTGGCTTGTGAATGTGAAGAAATGGCTATATGACTTGTTTGATTAAGAAGAGAACTACAACTACTGGAAAAAGATTGAAACTCTTTGTAGATTTTTTTTATTGGAAATGAAAAAAAACAAACTCTTAATTTTGAGATCTATTGATTAAAAAGATTTGTTTATAGGAAGAAAAGAACTCTTGATATGCAAAATGGGAGAGTGGAGATGACCATTGTTATGTTTGTAATTGCTGCAAAGAAGATTGGAAGTTGCTTCTTTAGGTTACTTTTTCTTCATTGTTTTGTTATTTTTACTTTTTTCTTTTACCCTTTTATAATCTTTCCTTTTTCTATTTCTTCGATGTTTTTGTAGTTTTTTAAAATCTTTGTAAAAACCCTATTTGAATAAAAATTACTCATAACATGTCTACAGAAAAACACAAAGATGATAAGAGGAGTCCTTTTCTAACATCAAATAAGCAAAGGATCCTCATCCTTAGAACCTTTACTCTGAGGAGTAAAAGCAGAGGAGAAGCCTACTATTTCCTTTGCAAACCAAAAACAAAGCATAGAGACAAAAAAATCCCTGGGTCTTGACTTTTACATCTAAAAGAATAGGCTGTAGTGGTCTAAATTATGATTCTATGCAGCACATGAGAATGAGCATTGTTCTCAAAGCTGTATCGCATCACAAGAACTGAGATTACTCAGAAATCAAACTCCTATCTTATTTTAAATTAAACTTCAATCTTCAGGATCTTGAAAATGCAGGTTGCAAATCCCCTTAAGACACATTGCCTTGTCCACAAATAATAAATACATTTCAGGACAAATAAATGTGCATATTCCTGTGATAAGGAAGAGGATGCTATTAAAACAGGAGGGAGGCGAGCTAAATTGACCATGGGCCAGGTTATACTGAAGATGATTTTATTGTTAAGATCCACACTGCCAATGTTGGCCTCTTCCTTCCCAAATCTATTGCAATCTGAGGACTACCAAGGATAGTAACTTAGGGCAGCAGCATGCGGCGTAGCTCCTGGCTGGAGGTGACAGGTAGTGAGCAGGTAAAGTTTTCACAGACATAAGCAGTAGCTTTTCCATCTTTCTTTTCCAGAGAGGAGAGGAAACCAAGCTGATGATAGAGGAATCCTGTTGTATCCCCATCAGCAAGAATCAGCACCTGAAACAAATTTATCACAAATAAGATCAGGGGCTAAATCCATGGTTATGATACAATTTGCTCCTCCCCCAAACACTATAGATTTGATCAACACGGAGAAAACCTTATAGAATCTTAAAAATTGCTGATGTTTTACATCCCAAACATATGGAGCACTTGTTGCTTTTATGAACCATCATGCCACCCAAAATAAGGTTGGCCCTTATTTTGACACATCTCTCACTGTACTCTTCATACCATCAGTTAACTCTTCAGATTAAGATCCTATATAGCACTACTAAATCAATCTTTCCCCATAATAAAATAACAGAATTAAAAAGTCATTTAAAATAGCAATATATTATCCAATAATGTTTTTTTTTCATATTTATTCTAAAGTAAATCCAGTTTAATGGGGAGTGGGGGAGCTGATCTGCAACTTCAGTTAGAAGCTTCCTCTTGCAACTTCTAATAATACCCTATTCATGGCATCAACTGCTGCTTCCTGCTCAGCAAAAATATGGTTTTTCTTCACTGTTTCTCTTAATTGCAATGTTTACCTATATCATAATTAAAAAGGAAAGTACATTGGTAATTTAAGTCCATCACTCCCTGCAGAAAACAGCAATTGACAATGAGGCACTTAATTAGTATGGCTGTATAGATGCTCAAAAGAAAGATATTAATGATAGAAACTACAAGGAGAAAGCCTCTAATCAAAGACTTAGCACTTCTTAAAAGGCTCAGTAATATTTTAGTTGCATGTATTGTGACTGAATTGTACACTGAAAAATATATTACAAATACATTCCCCCAAAAAGTCAGGAGACCATAAAAAATAATGTAGGCAATTGGCTGGCAACAACATACAATACCCCTTCCCAAAAACCCAGTATTTTTCAACTAAATAGCTTGTGATAGGATTGTTTGGGAGACAGGAATCTGTCTCACTATACATTTCAAATAGATCCAGATCCTTTCCAGTCATAAGATTCAAATAAAGCACAAAGAGTTTTTGGAACAATCAGCAACTTCTTCCTCTGTTTTGTTTTCATTGCAAGAGAACATGCACTGAAAGTAATAAAATGGTCCTGATCAGCATTCTGGACAGACTGAGGTAAAGCATAACAACTTGATTTTAGTAAAGGACAATTTACGTTAGCTGCCTCCCACTTCAGGTACTCAGGAATTCTAATGTTGTCCAACTGAATTGATAAACCTGACCTGTATAACAGAACTGGAGGGTTAGTAGGTTGTGACTCAAATTAACAAACTATAAATAAGAGCCTCTGAAACAATCAGGGAGCCCAGCTCTCTATACAAGTCCATATATTATTCTGGTTCAACACTGATTAAGGAGATATATGACTATGACTTATTCAAGACAGTTTCTCTTTTCACAATTCCTGACAGTTGTGATCAGGGATTCTGATCTGTGTGGCAGTTTGGTGAAGGGGGTTTGTGTTCCTGCTCCTATTTCCCTGCCACCCTCTCCACTTCTAATCCATCTGTACCACAACTAATCTGTAATCAACATAACCATACTGTTGCCACCCCCACTAGCCCAGCAGTCTTCAAAAACATCACTCTAATTTAATTCAAACTGCATTAATCACTTTTACAGCTTGCCAACTTCCTGTATGTAGGATCTGAAGTTTGAGCTAGTGGTCTATCCCCGTGCTTCTGCCCTGAATATCTAATTCCTGCAACATTATGTGAGGAGTTGAATATTAAGATAAAGATAAAATAAAATGAAGATAAATAATACTATATTTGTCCAAAGCTGGCATAAGCAACAGAATAAGTCTTCATAGGAACGTTCTCTGAAGGAATGGCCTGGGCAGAAGACCTCTTCCACACTAAGTCATTCCCACTGGAAAGTTCCTTCCTTCCCTTCAGTAATAAAAAGAAGTGAGCATGGTTTCCAGTCAAAGGAATCAACTATATAATGGGTTAGGCCTTTCTCATTAGTGTTAACATTAATGGGTAGATTGGTGTCATTTGGGAAATTGTTTGCAAAGCTAGGAGGACTCTATTGCAAAATAGAAAAGAAACTAAAACATCAAGAATACTTGTGTGGCTTTTCTCAGCCCATTCTCTGCAATATCTAGCACTTTCCACAAGAGTGTTTGCATATTTCAAAAAGGCACTTGTCTCCAATCATACTGCTTTTATTTTGGAAACCCATCAGCAAAGGCAAGAGTATCAATAATAATTAATGAAGACGGTTCGCAGCCAGTTAGATACCACTTATGTCGCTATATAGCTGGAATGTCTATTAATCCTGGTTTTCTCTACTGTGTTAGTAGAGACAAGTCTCTCTCTTCTACCTTGCTCATCCCTTCAAGAAACAGGTAGAAACCAATCTTGATGCATTTGGCTATTCTGACATTTAAATTCAGGGCCTGGTTTTGTGTTTCCAAAGACAGAAAAGACCTCTCAACTTCTACATAAATTCAATCTCTTTCCTAGTTAATCCGTGAAAATGAAACTGTGCAAAGAAACAAAACTTGACAAATTCAACAAACTATTAAAGCCCAGAATATGTTTTTTTTATTTAGAACAAGTCAGAAATGACAGCCTCTTAATAACTAAACAGTTCTACTATGTAAACATATCCAGCACATTTTCCTATTTTAATTCTACTGATGTGAGGTCAGAATTGCCAATGTCACCTTCAAACTCATTTCATACAGTTATCTTCTTCCCTGAATATTATTCATTCCCATAGACAAGTCATTTTTTGTAAGTGTCAGAAAATAAGTTTCCTATCCTGATTCGGTTCATCTTCAGAAGGTATGTCACAGAACAGATGATTCTTTATTCTCAACTTGACAAGATAACATTCTGCAGAAAATTTGAATCTTTTTTCTCACCAGCAGTCTTTGGGGTAGAAGGATGCCAGCTCAGCTTTATCCAAAGTATTGGATAAAGTATTTTACTGATCCATATAAGGGCAACCAGGAAAGATATACCTACAAGACGGTCAAAGCATCCTCCGCTAGATAAGTGGCCCTATCCTCATCGTTTTGGAAAACTGCTCCTTTGCACTAGAGGAATCATCGTTGCAAATTGACCCCTTTTTCTTGCTGATGTGAAAAGCAGAGCCAAAAGTTCTTTATTCTCTTGCTAAGAAAATTCTAGTTAATAGCACAGTGTCTGAGTTCCAGAGCCCCTGTACCAATTTAATATAGGATCTTATGTTTTGGCTTGCTTCCAAACAAAACAAGGCAGCTCTTGGGAATCCTAACTCCTCCTGCTTGTTGTCTTCTTGGGTATGCTACCTACATTCCCAGCCTGTTCAAAACCTGCACCCTTTTCCAGAGGGACATTTAAATTGCAAATGCCTCTATGTTTTCCTCTTTATCACTCATTTTGTTGATTTTAATTTTACATGAACTATAACCAACTACTTCTCTAAATGCTATTTCTGTTAGGCAGAACTTAACTTTAGGGTGCGTCAGGCTCCATTCTGACAAGGGCCTCCTTTTCTCCATTTTCTGTTATTTAACATACCTATGAAAAATGCCTCTCATCTTTCCCACCACAGTTCAAACTGGGCCCTCTGGAATGTTTTCTTGGACAGTTCAAAACTGCAGCAGTTCCTGCTACAGTGTCATTAGGTCATCCTTAATCATGCCTGAGAAATGAATGACTGCAGCACTAATTAATTTTTACAATACAGAAATTATTATTAGCTCTCCTAGCTCCTGGAAGCTAATGGAAAAAGCACTGCCATGAAACTCATCAAGACTGACTATCATTTACCTTGGTTCAAGGTCTAAAACAAAACTAGCCTTGTTGAAACAAAAATACTGGAAAATATACCCAGCATCTTTTTTTTATTAAAGTGCTTCTCTCTTACATTGGCTAGTATATAAACAAAAGAAGGAACAGGAAGGATTAGCAGTGATCAACAATTTTTATTTAATTTAAATGTATTGGACACCCACCTGCAATGGACAATGGACAAAGACAGAGAAAAGTTATTGGATCACAAAAATAAACGTAAATACCTCTTAATCCAGCCTTTTCCAACCAGGTTCATTCTGCATATTTTGGCTTCAACTATATGAATTGAAACTCAACCACAAGTGGAAAACAAAGACTACTGCATTGTGTGTGACAGTGCATGCATGTGCATTCTCATACACATATCCACGCATATTTTTTTAAATAAAATAATGCAACTAACTCGGAAAATAAACTCAGCAAGCTAAAAAAATAACGTAACTATCAAACTCAGAAAGGTGTTTCTCACATCAACTATCTTGAAAAGAAGTGATAAGTCATCTCTGAAACACTAACAAGGTCACTTGGATACAGGAAAGCAAAGGAAAGCTGCAAACACACACATATCATTCCAACTAAAATCACAGCTAAGGCATTTATTATCTATTATTACCTATTTTAATAAGGACATCTTCACCATTCTGTCTCAAATATATCAACATGCATTCTATTTACCCCCAGTATTTACTGTACATGTAAGTTGCTGCACTTTTTGAGTACTGTGTGATAAAAAAACTCACAACCATATTTATCCATTCAGCAACATCAAATCTTTTCTTGATTCTATGCTAGGTAGAATGCGGTGTATTGCCAATTCTCCTCTTCCTCAGTGAGATGTCCCAAATATTCTCTTCATAAGCTTGGCTGTTTTTGTCTTTTCTCTGTAGACTTCCTAGCCCTGATTCTTTGTTTACTTATTTTTTCTCCAGTCTTAAAAGTCAACCCCTGACCCTACCATCTCTTCCCCATCCCTACCATCCTATGTCATCTCTTCCTTTCAGGGAAGATAAATTGCCACAATTTCCCTTCCCAAAACTCCAAGTCTACTGATATTGTCCACCTGTTTTACCATGAAATACTAAGAATCTTCCTACTGGCCACTTTCTTTGCCAGCAAATCGACTTAATACATTCAGGGTTCCTTCAGGATAGACAGAAGCCCTCCTCACTATCAACATGTGATGTATTTTGTTTCTTACTTTTTTCCCCCTGGCATTCTTTTATGTTGGCCTTATCTTGAATTCTGGGAGTGATTAATTACCAATTCATGTCCAATCTGAAATTCATTAATTTGGTGTTGTTGGGTTTTTTTTACAGCCTCCCTGAGGTCTTCTTGGTCAGGCAGGATAAAGGAAAAACAGAAGATTAGCACTCAGTGGACAGTAGAGATAATGAAATCCTTTACAATTATCCTTTGGCTATTAATAGGGCAGGAAATAATAAACCAGAAAGTTGACTCTCCATTCCCAAATCATGCACTGTCTATCCACATTGCTTTCTGATTCTCTACCAGAACAGAGTGATACGCCACCTTCCTTTTTGCCTTGGGAAGAGACTGTAGTTTATAGGAGAAGGGATGAGTCATGCTTAAATTAGAACAAGTTTCGGTTTTTCTCTGTTTTTGTTGTTTGGCTTTGAGGGCAAACAACAAATATAGCTAGCCTTTATCCAGAATATTCAAATTGTTCAACATTTTTTCTTTCCTTCACTATTGCTTCTTCTCACTGATATTTTCTTTATTTGGCCTCATTGGTCTCATCTACTGACTCACTGTTATTTCATCCAAGTACCTTTGTGTTGACCAATTCTGTTCTTGAGTGTCCAGAGAATCATCATGTCAGAGTACTGTGATTTTTTTTAATGGATTCTGTATTATTTTGCATTTCTGACAATCACCAGTCAATATCAACTTTAATTCTGAAACATTTTCTCCAGAAAATATCCACCCATCCTCCTTCTCCACATTAACATTAGCTATACCCTTGGTCAGCACTTCTGGTGATTCCATGAAGGACACATTAAATCTTGGCATCCTGAAAACTTAGCCATTGCTTCTTCAACTACAAATCAGGGCCTACTTGTCCAGAGGGAGGGGGGGAGAAAAATGGAAAAGGATTAACAGTCCCCTGTTTGTGATCCCAGTTTGCAGTGGAAAAAGAGCAACTAACTCTTGAGGAGATTTTTACCTCAGTAAAAACAGTAACCATCCTCCAAACTTAGAGCCTTTTGCCATTGAGTTGAAATGCTACCTAACTATTCTTAAGTGGGCAGAAAACAATGCCAACATTAATTTGTTGCCCTGGTGCTGATCCCAATCCTGCTTCTATTCACTGCAGTCACCTGATTTATTTCCAGAGTACTGAATGACAAACCTTAAGAGGTTTTATATACCTTGAAGCTTGGAAACAAGGGGGAAACTGCTATTTTATCTATAGCTGAGGACTATTTAAGCTTATCTTACTTATGGCCTGGGAATGAGATGAAAACAACATTATGGATACACAGCATAAAAAAAGAAGTTGCCAAGGTATATTTGTGTTGTAGATAGATGCAAGTTAAAACATGCCCAGCATCTATATCCGAAGTAAAAGTGGTTTCTTGTGTCACTGTTTTCTTTCCATTTCAAGGTATCTTTACTATACTGTATTCTTCCAGGAGAAATTAATTACTGAGCATCAAATTCATTATATTCACCCTAGCAGATTTAGCTACTAATACTTTGCTGCTACGGACTAAAGAGAGGCTTCAAGTGGAACAATAGTACATTATTTTAAAATCCTGTTACTAGGCTTGCCTGAGCAGCAATCTCATCTATAGAATAAAATGAGTTAAAGTTATTTCATCACCTACAGGAAGGAAGATCAATGAATAGGAAAGAGAAGCTACAAAGAAAATTAAGAGATGCCTTTTGCAAAAGGCCATGAAACAATTTAGGAGGATAATTCTTCTCAGGCTAGTTAGCAAATACCACCTTCTCTATCCTATTTCATCTGAATTCCAAACCTCAGGCTAAGACTTCCTTTTGATTTTTCCACAGACTTAACACTTCTAGTTTTGCTTAGCTAGAATATGTGCAGCCCATAGTACAGATAAGCTTCAACAGATCCCACGTACCAAAGCACAAATTCTTATTTTGTTCCCATTCCTTCTGCTCTGACTTTGATAAGATTTAGCATTGTCTTTTTTTGTTATATTTATACCATCTTCATTTATAATTTTAATTTGAGGATATTAGAACACTGTTAGGCAAGTCTGCTATATATGCCATTACTATACCTGGTAATATAATATAATCTTTATCTATCTAAAGTGTATTATATGAAAGCTTGATGAGCAGTGAAGTCCATATTTATGATCTCATCTGGTGAAGACCATGGTGAACAGAAGATTGTGATTTGGAATATAAAAGAAATAAATGGTAATGATCATGAATTAATGAATGAAATACAATAGATATCTGTTGTGTTTATGAAACCAAGAGAAAGGGGAAGGAGAAAATAGTTTTGAATGCAAGTAGTCTTATCTTATGGCCTGAAGTAGATGAACACATGCCACAAAGTAAAAATGTAAGTTTAATTATGTATAAAAGGCCTAATATCTAAGTTTGAAATGTGTATCATCTGGAGTGTAATGAATACATATGAAAATAAAAATCCCTAGACTGGGGACACATGCATGATAAACTTTGGTTATGGAGGTGATTAAAAAAACAAAAATGAATGTTGGGGTAAAGGTAAATGCAACATTTTGAATAAATCTGAGGAAAAAGACATTTTGTTATGTGACATACATGGATGGATTAAAGTCAAGAAATCCACCACTCTTGATAGTGCTTAAGCTGCTGGCCGATCATCAGAACACCACACAAAAGTGGATGGAAGCGTGGAGTAGCTATTCCCCCCAAGATATTTCTGAGCATATTAATCCTAATAGTATACCTCCAGGATTTAATCTACCCCGACACATACGGGTAACATACAATAGAATTAGAGCGACTCATGGGGTATGTGCCGACTCCTTGTATAAATGGGGAAAGACACCTTCAGCACAATGTGATTGCGGGGGCCCCCGACAGACTATCCAACATATAGTGAGGGAATGCTCTAACACAGTGGTTCTCAACCTTCCTAATGCCGCAACCCTTTAATACAGTTCCTCATGTTGTGGTGACCCCCAACCATAAAACTATTCCTAACACCATCGAAAATATATGTTTTCCGATGGTCTTAGGCGACCCCTGTGAAAGGGTCATTCGACCCCCAAAGGGGTCGCGACCCACAGGTTGAGAACCACTGCTCTAACAGAAGGTATCCAGGAGATTTTAGGAACTTCCTCTGCGTAACAACGACAGCTACTGACTGGATCTCTAAACTCAACATTAAACTCTGAAATGTTATTTCTGTTTTCCTCTTAGGTTTTCTTACTGCTCTTTTTCTAATTGTTTTAATTGTTTTAACCTGCAAAAATGAAGTGTTTTAATATTGTGTATGACCAACCATACACTAAATAAATGGATGGATGAGAATGAGATGAAACAGTATATCACAAGTGCAACTAAAAAATGAGAATGTTAGGCATCTACTCAGAAAGGCTGTTTTTGTTTCATGGGTTAAGTTTAACACTACCCAAAACAGGATCTAAAAAGACGATTGCTTTGATTGTTTATGATGAAAAATGGAGAGAAACAGTGAAAGATACAAGGATAATTGGAGATTCTGAATGTAGGACAATCATTTTTAGTGGTGTCAAAAATGGATCATAGGAAAAATTTGCCATGGAATTAAAAAAGGCAGAAATAATCTAGAGTGGATGTAGAATGATTCCAAGAAAAGAAAGTACAAGCCGTTTATGAGAAAGTATTAAAAGATAAATAGTCTCATACCAAAATGAATGAAAAGTAGACATGAGGGAAGATAATATTGAATCTGCTTGGAAGTAGTTACTTGTTACATTGCAAAATATAACAAAAAAAAAATGCATCGAATTAGGCAAATGATAAATGTGAAAAAGACACTTGGTAGAATGGTTGAAAAAGAGTGTATGAGAAAAATGCAAATTAAAGTGTGATTGTTACGAAAAAAAGAGAGATTTATTTAATATTGTATTTGAAGGAAAGGATAGGTGAAAGAATGTAATCAAACAGAGGAAGAAACAATAAAAAGAAACAGAGAAAATGCAGAGCAATTTTGATTGAAATATTTTTTTAAATGCTATGGAAGTGGATGAAGAGGACTGGATCAGGAGCTTCAAAGAAAATAAACAGAATTAGAAAACATAAATTATGAAACTATTTAGGATAAAACCTAAATGAAGGAATGCTAAAGGAACATTTTAGAAATTTATATGAGAATGATGGTGAGATGTCAACAAACAAAACTGAAATGAATGCTATAAATGGGAGTGTGCCAGAAGAACTGGATGAAAGGAAAGTCAAGCATACTGACTTAAACTATGGAAGACTGTATTTGTAGAATGACTGTACATTAATTCCCCCATCATCTTGTAAATTATTTCATGGAGGTGCTTAGGAAGGTGTCTGACAGAATTCTGATTGAAAGAGTGTAAGAAAGGCCGAAAAGAAGTACAATTCTGCAATTTGAATTTATGCCAGAGTATGTGCAGATTATATTTTTGTTTTTCAGCAGATCGCTGAGAGAAATATGAATGTGAGAAAATTCATTCCATGTTTGTTGATATAGAAAAAACATATGATATAGTAAACGGGTTTGAATTAAAGAAAGTCTTATGTGAAAGGCAAAAATTACACTAAAGTGAAGCATGCAGAAGGATTACCAAATGATTCAAAACAAACGAGTTAAGAACCATATGCCACCTTGGTTATTTAATATACCTATTTATGAAAGCATAAGGAATACTTGTAGTGATATTTACGCTTTTACACAGAGATTTTATGTCATGATGCTGTGTGGATGGCTAAGAATCCAGACAATTTGCAACAAGATGCAACAAGATATATATATCAAAAATCAAAGTAGCAATTGCACTTAGACTTACGGTATATACCGCTTCACAGTGCTTTACAGCCCTCTCTAAGTGGTTTACAGAGTCAGCATATTGCCCCCAACAATTTGGGTCCTCATTTTACCAACCTCGGAAGAACGGAAAGCTGAGTCAACTTTGAGCCTGGTGGGATTCGAACTGCCAAATTGCAGGCAGTCGCCAGTCAGCAGAAGTAGCCTGCAGTACTGCACCCTAACCACTATGTCACCATGGCTTGGGCTTCACAGAGAAAATGAGATAAGTGACTGCAAATTTCACATAAATGGCAAAAATACCGTATTCCTTGTTAGAATGTTAGTAAAGGTAGAAAAATCTTAATTTGGGCAAAAGCTAGCAAAAACTAGTGGTTAGTTTGACAAGCAAAAACACCTGTGTTTGAGAGTATATTTCTGCCTACTTTGTTTATATAGAATTGAGAGTGGAATAAGACACATAAAAGTACACGATGTACAATGGAAAGGGATTAGATAAGAAATATATATGGCAATACAGGAAGAGATTAGGAAAGAATGAGAAGTAAATAGATCAAATTGAAAAGTGATTGGCCAGTATGAAAATATATTGAGGTGGCTCCAGAGAATGAAAGAAATTGCAAACAAATCTAGGAAGGAAGAATCCATGGACTGAAAGGAAGGGGGTGGAGCCAAAAAATCATAGCAGAATAGAGTTGATGAGATCCTGAAAACAATGTTTAAAGTTTAAAGAACAAAATTAATGTGTATGCACTGGTATATGGAAAGGTATGGATACAGTGAATTTAGCCCAAACCAGGAAAAAAGTCTAAATGTAGCTCTTCTTGCATGCACATATGGAGTCAGAAGAAGCAACTGGCAAAACAGCTATGAGCCTAAGCAAAGATTTGGCTGCTTTTACAGTTCAAGTACTTCTTTCAAAGGATTTGAACAGCAACAGCTTATTATGAACATATTCCCTGTATAATCTTGCTTTTAATGTTACACAAGTTAATTGGGCAATTCAGTACAGATTCCAATAACAATGTTCATCAACCTGTGAAATTCCCTACTGCTAAAGGAAGGAACAGATCTTATCTTTTTGGTACCTTTTGGTAAACCCATGGCCAGAGATTTCCTGTTAACAAAACTGCGGCTCCTCCTCTGAATTACCAGCAGGTGGTGGCAACTTGTCACAAATGCATGCATGAAGCTGACTGGTGGCATTGTGAGTCTTTAAAAGCTGAAGGCATTCACATATCATTCTCTCAAGGGACAGAACATCCCCTTTCCTCTCTTTATTCATGGATAAATAGAGAAAAAGTTATAGCCAACTACCTAACCCCACCCTCTCATTTCAAATCCCCCAAACATCTAATCAGGCCTGCATATATTTTTTTTACAGTGAACATATCTCCCTGCCAGGCAAAGCTTTCCTTCCAAAGCTCTTTGCTGCAGTTAAGAGGAAATTGAATTAAACTGTGAGAATAGAATTTAATTTCCAGGCTGTTTGATTTGATCACGCTCCCTACTCCTTGGTTCATCTGGGAGTTTCTCCCAGAACATATAAAGGTTGCACAGAACAAAAAGCTGATACAGCTCTTGAGAAAAGAGTAGGTTATTAACACTGACACAGGCAGACTTAGCTTCCCACCGCTAATGTGGTATTTTCAACACATGGAAAATGGGTCACTGGCTTTAAATCCTTCTCAAAGAATATATGATAAAACATGAGAAGAGATGAAGCAAAAAGAGACATGGGCTATGAAAAGCACAATGAAGACAAGCTCCTCCAGGAGCAAATTCAGATGATGTCAGATAGTCACTTCTTTCTCCAACAGATGCTTATACAGCAACATTCACTGAAAGATAATCTACTGTAGCAAATCTCTTCGATGGTGCTGGACAGTTCTTAAGGAATTCTTACATGTCTTACTTTCTTGCACACATGCTTTCTCTTTTTCCCTCTTCTCCAACCTGCTATTTTTCATACACATACATACTCACACATTGCTCTTCATATATAAATATGAGTGGGTGTATGCTTATTCCACTTCATCTTCTCAACAACTTTTGAGATGGGCTAGCTTGAGAGTTGATACAATGTGGCCCATAGAGCAGCTCAAGCCAAGTCCTTCAAAAAGAATTGATTTAACCTGTTTATGATAGACTAGTGTGGTAACAAACAGACAACTGCTTTGACCAACTGTCTAGCAAGTACTGCCACTTTATAAGATTTCTTCCTTTATTACTGCCCCTTGTTGCATTCTGAAAATACAATGAAGCAAGTGTCCAGAAAGGAATCAAAGTATGTGTTCATATAAGGGTTATCAGAGTATGTCAAATGGAAATTGGAAATTGGAGACCCTGGTGCAAGTGATTGAATGTGTTTGCACTACACTATTCCGGCCTTCCTCACTAGTGCTTTTTTGAAATTAAAAGGGCGCTGCCTTTGAAAAATGTGTATTAAGAGACGGATTAGTACATTACAGATAAGTTTACAAATTTGTACAGCTTGCTTCAAGATCCTAGCCTCTCAGAGATACTCTTATGCCAGATGCACACAGTTACTGCTATCTCTCTTCTCTGTCTCCCCGTTTTATTCAATGGGATATATTCTCCAAAAAACCATGTATGAATCAGTAGGCCAGATGCATCATAGCAAATGTAACAATTGCCAGATCTGTTATTAAAAGCTGCTTTCAAACAACTCCTTCATTTCCAGCAGAATAGCTACCTCTCCCAAACCCAAAAAACTACAACCTTTCCCCCCCATTGTCCAGATTCTCTGGAGGGTATCGCATTCACTTTTACCATGAAATTTTCTTAAGTAATTCTTTTAAATAAGGTAGGAAGCAACATGTGCTTGTCTGGATCAGGCAAGCCAGGTCCCAGTCTTGCTGTTGATTTGAACTCAAATAAAGCTCCTTCTGCACAGGCCAATTAATAGATATGCATGGCAGCTATAGTGCCTAGCTCATCCCCACCCCAAATTGATTTTTTTTCAACTATTTCCCTATGTTAAATATTTTGGGTTGCTGGAATACAAATATTTTCAGGCTAAATTTAGACAGAAAAGATATCTAAACACCGCTAAATTTAAGTAACAAAAAGACAGGTATGACAAACTAGCACATGAACTTAGGTAAAATCAAAGTGTATATAGGATGAAGGGCTTAAACATTTAATGCAATTAAATCCATTTAAATTGCAACATTTGTTTAGCCTTTCTCCATAAAAACTAAATAAATGGCACAATCAACTTTTTCCCTGCTGTTATCCAACCCATTCATTGCTAAGAAAACTGTACATTTCCATACATAATTTCTGTCAATTTTGTGAACAGTTACATGGGCAGTTCAAAGATGACAGTTGGGCCAGATATATCATATTAATTATATTTTCTCATTTCATCATGAAAACCCCATGTAAAGACTTACGTGCCCCAAAAGGAGGCACAGATAAAGCAACTTATGTTTTGCCATTTCTAGATACCTAGCATCCACCAACTTAGATTCTGCAGCCTTAAATATAAAAGAAACAGATATAAAGGATACACTAAAATGAGGTTATGGAACCTGAAATACATCCCATAAAGTGTGAAAAACTATAAGGGGAAAGGGAGAGGGCCAAAGAGCCATCCTTGAATAATTTGCTTTTTGAAGAACACCCTTTGATGGCCTTGAATTTATGAAAGTAATTTACTCCCCAACCCAGAAAATTCTGATCTCATTTTGCATAGGAAAACATCAAACCCAGACTACTTTTAAAA
The DNA here is from genome assembly GCF_029215685.1 of Pituophis catenifer annectens. Classification (NCBI taxonomy): domain Eukaryota; kingdom Metazoa; phylum Chordata; class Lepidosauria; order Squamata; family Colubridae; genus Pituophis; species Pituophis catenifer. The sequence continues at coordinate 134,897,657 of NW_027256882.1, read as the reverse complement.
AAAAGGAATAACAGAAAAGCCAATTTCTACCTTATGGCTCTTACCCTGTTAGGTGTGTAAGTAGAATGGTAACAGTGCAGTAGCTCTCGGGTATCTGCTCCTTTTAGATCACCACAAATAACAACCTGTTCAAAGTATAAAGTAGTACACCTTTTGAGTTTTTTCTAAAGAGTAAGTAACTCAATAAGAAAATTGTCCAGTAGAGACTTACTGATAAAATACAACAGACTTGGGTTTAGGAGAAATATTTGCTCTCCCTGGATGCACTGAACAGGACATTCTCAATGTGTAACATAAGAGTGCTAGATTGAATTCACTGACATTTTCAATGGATGAATTCATGAGTTTCTTTTATTGGAAACAGTTGTAATAGGTGTATTTTTTTTTCACCTGCTCTTTCTGTTTAGTCTCCCTCTAAAACTCAGAAATTAGATTATTTTTTTTAGCTCTTCTTATGGCTTTTGACATTTCTGCTCCAGTTTAGCCCACTTTTTAAATTAAGGCTATTCAAAATGTACCACAAATCCTGGCGTTGAGAAGAGAAATAGAAGTTAAGCTTTACCAAAAAATGACCTTGGCTTTTAGACTGGCAATGATAAAAGAGAACATCATACAAATTGTCACAATTCATAACCATAAAGAAAGGGAGAAAAGTAAACAAATAAAAAAATGCTATCAACCAGCAAATAGTAACTCTAAAGAAACTAAGTTGTAATAACAAACTATTTACTGAAGTTATTCTAATGCGATTGAAAAAGAACTTGAAATCATGTGCAGATTAGCCTTGTTTCACCCTGTACCAGTTAATGAAGGCTCAGAGCAGGAGTCCAGACAACCAGTGTGGAGGTTCTCCAAGGACAGAGAGATCTCACTCTTGGTAAGGAAAATACAGAGCAGACTCAAGAAATAAAAGGGCAGAACTTTAATAATTCTACTTGTGAAAATCTCAAATCTTCCCTCTAGTCCCCAATTTACAACCATTCATTTAACAATGATTCGAAGCTATGACAGCCTCGGAAAATGTAACTTACAACTTATCCTTGCCGTTATGATCATCACACTATCCCTGCAGCCACACAATTGGGTGCTTGTCAGCCAGCTTGCATTTATGATGGTTGCAGCACCTTGCGCTCACATGATTGTGATTTGTGTCATTCTCAGATGGCTTCCAACAAGGAAAATCAATTAGGAAAGATTCACTTAACAACTGTGTGAATCATTCAACAATCGTGGGATTCATTTAATGACCACAGTAAAAATGGTCATAAAATTAGCTCTGGTTACACGATGACTTGCTTAACAACCACATCCCTTCGCAACCAAAGCCCTGGTCCCACTTGTGGTTATAAGTTGAGGACCAAGTTGGGTTTTGATATCCCAGACATTTCTTACACAATGCTATTACTTCTCTCTCTCTAAATTAGCCTTCTGCTTTTTGGTGCAATTCAGGCTTGTTTTACCACAACTCTTAGAATCAATAGTTAATAACCACTGGGAATAGAGGAGTTATCTCTCAACTCCTAGGAAACTATTGGATTGGGAAACATTGCTCTAAATGCTGCATATTAAATCTTACCCTGTCCAGCACAGTACCTGTTTGAGTGTCATATAAAATGCAGCAGTGGCTCGGGCCATCTCAGGGAGGACAACAGGAATCTTCACAAGTCTCTCTGAGAAGACAGTTAGGATCTGCCCAGCTTTCTTCACCCATTCTTCATGGTCAGTATAGCTCGCTGCCCGGAGCAGATTAGAAACTGCAACAGAGTTGGGGCTGGGTTCCGCACCATCTTGATCTATAACAAAGGTCAGTAAATCAACTATTTTTTGAACACAAAAGAATTTACACACTTTTTAATGAAAGGTTTTTTTGTAATGCTCTGACATCTTCTACAATGTAAAGCAGAAATGGGAAATGGGAGTGCAAAGGGGAACCAATTAACATCCCAATACAAGCACAGTCCCTTTTTGAATGGACATTGTGACTTGCATGCAAATACAAAGGGAGTGCAGCTTGCATTCCACTTTCATGACACTTGTTTTCTCAGTTTTCTTACGTTGTCAGTTTCTTTCTCAACTGTCAAATTCTTCAATGTTTCAGCCTTAAGAGGTGCAATTTCTTTTAATCCCATTAAATTAAGTGGGGCCAAATCCCAATAAAATAGGAATAGATGAGAACTGTTACACTGTACAATTGTCAGGAATTTGCTTCTGGGTTTTAGCATTCACACTGTATCCTCCCCCATGTCTGACTATAGTCAGCCAACTGTTCTCAGGGGGCCTACCCAATTCCTACCTAACACCAGGCTATCTAGGACAATAGCCAAAGAGCATTTAAGTCACACTATAGTCTACTTATATACTGACATTGTGCCAACTAGATTGTTCTACTTATTACCAACAAATGACAGTCCAACGCTATTGAGAACATATTAAATAACATAAAAGCATTAAAGTGCAATAAATGTATAAGCAATGACAAGCTTGCTGCAGAAATACAATTTTTCTATTTCCTCAGACAATGTGCCAAGAGAGATGCTTGCCTTATTCATACTTGCACAACACATTAATGTTCCATACTTGCAGTCCCACCACTTGTACCTACCAAGACTAAAAACCGGAACATAAACTGGGTCTTCTGATTAATCAGATTCCCCCCCTTAAGCAGATACCATGCATTAATTTTTGCAGATGATTTTATAATGAAAGGAGGCACAGAAACTACTTTTTGGCATTTTCATATCAGAAGGAACCTGATCTATAATATAGTATTCATGTACATTTTGTTACAGAGAAAGACCAAGACATTGCTAGACCAGCATTCCCCAACCTTTCTGGGTTGGCAGGGAGAGGGAAGAGAGGGGATGGTTTTGCGCAAGGGGCAGGCGTTCATGCATGCACAGCTGCATTTGAGCGTGAGGGGGGCTGCATATGCACACATACTCAACTGCCGCTGGCACAGCCCTGTTCTAAATGGGCTGTGGCCGGAAGTGGGCCACAGCCAAGCAGTTGGAGACCCCTGTGCTAGACTACTACAGTGCTAATTGGGAAAGGAATGCTAACTATTCTTACTCTGAACTCTCCCAATGGACAAGATACCTGCATCGTCTCTATTAAGGCAATGCTGGAGAATTCTGAGGCCTGCAGGTTCATATTGGAGAAGTACCAGGTTGTAAGAGCCCCTAGCAAAGCTCATCCATATTCATAAGCACCTATCACAATGTCACTCAACTAAAGAAAAATTATACTATGCTTACATACAGTGTTCTTTGCCAAAGAAAACTTAACTTGCTTCAGCTAGCTTAGAAAGATCTGGTTAAGTCACCAGGCAAAAAGCCAGGAGACTGTGAGTTATAGTCCTGCCTTAGGCAGCTGGGTGATTTCTGTTATTCTTGCATATTCACCTTCTAACTTTTAGTCAGCAAAAGGCTAAAAGGTTGTAAGAGAACCCAAAGTTATATTCAGATTGACTCCTCCCTTGATAAGCCAGTTTATTTTCAAAGACAAATCAAAAATCAGAACAAGGAGGGCCTGTAGAGAAGGGAAAAAAATAACTCCTCTATGCCAATCCTTTAATCACCAACACATTTGTTCATTAACTTTGCTTCAACTGCAAAGAGAGAGCAATATCAATGGTGGCAAGTCGAGGATTTTCCATCAGCCAAAAAAAAGTCTAATTATCTTCCTGTTCATATCTTTGCTACCTCTGCTGCTGGTCACATCTGTATCTGCGGTTAAGTAAGGATGGGATGAAGTGAAGCGGGCCCCTCGAGATAGTACATGGTAGTGAATGAGAAGTTGGAAATCCTCCTTTGGTTAGACATTAATCCAAGCTTGAGAAACAGTGGGATTTTTTTCCTTTGAGGTAATCTTTTAAGTATCCTGGAAATTTGTTTCTAAAATAAGCTCAGGAGAAAATCCAAATTCTAATTAATTGTAAATTGATTTTTTTTTCTGCAATAACTGTTGAATAACTCTGTTCTAGGTGAGCTGTATCACTAATGCAGTGCCCAAATCATAGACTGTCATTTAATCACCACTAGAAACTGGAGTCTCCTTCTGAAAGGAATACATACCATCCTTCATGCGAAAGAGCAAGGAAGGATCAGCAGCTTCTGTGGAGAAATAGGCAAAACCTTTCGGATCCCAGAAGAGTTCATCTTGTTTATGCTGTAGCTGCACAGCCCATTCCAACCAGCTAGGGTCTAGTGTGGCTTCATACAGATCAAAGAGTGCTTGGATTACAAAGACGTAGTCCTCTAAGAATCCATGGATAGGCACAGAACTGAAAAAAACAAAGGAGAAAAAAAATCCAGCCTCATAATAGGAGTTCATAGCTATCTTTACTAAATCTAATTATTGCTATGAGCCCCACAGAGAAATGTATGTGAAATATTTCCAGCCATTTCTGATATTCCAAGGGAAGATCCAAGATTCTGACTGTTTAAATGACATTCTCTAATATCCAGGCAGAGCTCTATTTCTTTTGCCTTGTGGCAATGACTTTGTCTTCTCCAATATGAGAATGAGAATTGAGAAACTATAAGTGTTTGTTCTGAGAATTTACTGTCACTCTCATACCAGAATCTGCTATAGGAGATTGGTACATAAGTACTGCTGGATAGTCTAGTAGCATTTTATACAATATAGGGGGAGGGGTGTAATATTTTTGTGTGGGTATATACAAACATATGTATTTGTTTTCTTCTCTTATCGTAGGCCCTTTATGTGTATTTCACATAAGGAAGGGCCTACAATAAGAGAAGAAAACAAATACTTGACCTCTATGGGGAGGAAACACGTGATGAGGTGTGGCTAACTGATGAGGACTAATTAGTCCGAAATAGATCTATATTAGTCTCCCAAAAGGCAGCAAACTGCTTGCTTGCTGTCTGAAAAAGCCTAGAACTAGTGAATGGGATTTCACTGAGCTATGGCAGCATTTTGAAAATCTTGGTTTACGTAGGAAAATACCCGGCTGAGGAGAAATAAACATATGTATGTGTCTATACACACATTTTATCCCTACTCTTAGACCATTCTAATTTATAAAATACTAAAAGATACACTGAGATACATTTTTTAAAAAGATACATTTTTAAATTACTTCTTTTGCTCTGGATGTTTGGAAAAAACAGCATAGACAGTTCTGAAATTTAGAATAAATGTTTTCTACGTTCTTAGATGGAAAGTGAAGGATAATAATCCGCTTTTCAAAACAGTGGCTTTTGTATTTTGGACACAATGGCAAGTAGAGAACCAATATCTTTCTCAAAATGTGTGGACCAAATAAGAAAAATAGTACTTCAATCTCCCTTGAAGTGATATTACAAAGGTGAAGAAAATTGAAATTAACCTGGGAGCAAAACCATCCATGAAAAAGTGAGCGTAAATAGTTTCAACATAACCTCTTCAGTCTTCCCTTTCTTTGTCTCTTCTTACCATCTTTTCTTCCACCAGCTCAATTTGCTAGTTACTTAAGCAAAGTTCAATCTGAGATGTAAAAAGCAGGTGTGTGGAACTGCTGCTATCACAAAGTAGTCAAGCAAATCACCCTTCCTTTCTGATTACCTCTACCTCTATTGACATATGGTATGTAAGTTGGTCAAGAGAAGAGCCAATTTTAAGATGGCATAGCCTGTCAGAAAGTGGATATTTGTACAACTAGCCAATCTCACTGAGGTATCTACTGGCTTCTATGAAAAGGCAAGAGGCAGTAAAAACCCTTATATTGCAGCCATTTAAACTACAATGTACTCTAGGTTCTTCCACTACAGTATATACCTAATTTTAATCAAAACGTTTGCTCCTTCAGATGGAATCCTAAGTGTCTGCCAATGGGATCTTATAATGCCTCCAGTGTTATTGGATACTCTTACTCATCCACAGACAAGACACACACCGTTTCCCTGAAAATAAAACTTGTCTGGATAATAAGCCCAATTGGGCTTTTGAGCGCATGCGGTAAAATAAGCCCCTCCTGAAAATAAGCCCCCCCCCAAATACTTAGACGCATGCGCCGGGGGGGCAAAGGGAGGGGGAACATCAGAACTGCTGCCGCCCGACATCAGCAGGCCAGATTCGGTGAGCCGGACGCACCGCTGCCACTTGGGAGAAGAAGAGAGAGAGGAGGCGCTGCAAGAGCACCCATTTCTCACATTCTTCTCCTCCCGGGCAGCAGCAGCACATTCAGCTCCCCGAATCTGGCTTGCCGATCTCAGCCGGCGAGGGGGAGAGCCAGGTGGGGAGGGGTGGGGCGGCGGAAAAGCAAGAATTCTGCTGTTCGCCCAAACCCCAGATCTCCTGTTTGCCCTGTAGGTTCTTCAAGAGGAATGCGATTGAGCCAGTCCATGGCTTTTGCAATCCAAGCCAGTGCTTCTTCTCCTGCTCCCCTTTCCTCCCCCCGCCCCAGCAATGTGTAACTTGAGAACCAGCACCTTGGATTCTCTCTTTTAAACTCTTCCCAGCTGTCCTTTTGTTCTCTGCTTCGGCTCCAGGAGCTGCAACCAATCCCCATCCCACCACATCTCTGGCTGGGGGTGGGGGTGGTTGCTCGGGAGAACTTCGGCAAGGCTGGCCAGGTGACCCTCAGGGCGGAGACCCTCACCCCAGCCCAGGCCATATTTCAGGGGCCAAAAGAAAATAAGAACCTGTCTTATTTTCAGGGAAACACGGTAGAAACAAATACAGGTCTTCAATGTTTACTCTCACATACATAATGCCCATTCATATCTACCCAACTTAAAGCATGGCTGGACTTGAGTTTCAAAAAATTAAAGCAGGATTTAATTCTTTAAATTAGAATTTCAAAAATTTGAGTTTCAAAGAATTAAAGCAGGACCCCACTATGATCACACTCCATGATCCTATAGAATGGCTCGATTATCCAATCTTGGCAGTTTTCTCATGATTGCTATATCTCCTTGAAAGCATCATTTCACCTAGACAAAGTAGGCTGCAATCTTCTAGAATAAGGCTTTCTGCCACTCTGGCCTGACCTAAATGGACTTCATATACTCCATCTTTCATACCATTTATTCACACAAATATATGGTGCAGGTAGTCATCACTTAACAATTGCCCTGTTTAGTGACCATTCAAGGTTATTATGTGCTGAAAAAGTTACTTTGCGACCAATCCTCAGACTTATGATTGTTACAGTGTACTTGTGATTATGTGATCACCATTTGGGGGCTTCACAGCTGGATTTCAACAAGTAGAGACAATGGAGAAGCTGGCAGTAAAATTGCAAGTCATGGTCACATGATGTCTTGTTTAATGACTGCATTGCTTAGCAACAGAGTCCCAATTGTGGTGGTTAAGCCAGGACTACCTGTATAAAACCATATTATCAGTATATTGTGGCATTATCTAATAGTTGTCATTACAAGTTTGGCACACTGTATTAGTATCAATATGGTTATACATGATCAGCATACTCTCCAGATCTGCAGTGAAACATTGCTACCGTTTAAATACTGATGTTCTATAGTACTTATTTTATAAGTGCAACCTGAAAATTGCCATCTGAAATGTAAACCATCCTCTGTTCAACCTCGGCCAAAAATAGCAGTGTTGCTTACTAGGTACTTGGTCTCCATGAAGGGATAGTGAGATTGGAGTAAATGAAGCAGGTTGAACATGTAAGCAAAAGTATTATACTCTCCACTAGGTTGTTAAAAAATAAGAACAATAAAAAAACAATACCAAGAACAAAAAAATGATAAATTCCTTATAATTACTAAGTCCAGATATTGCGCTGCTAATTCAAGCTAGTATCAATATCAGTGAGAATTTTATCATTTGTTCTTTAGAATATGATTTGTTTCTCCAGTATAAGAATGGCTGTGATATCTGGACTTCCTTGTTGGCTGAAAAGTCTTTTGTGCCATCTAAATGTCAGCTGTATCTTTGTAGCTCAGATACAGTAACCTAGTTTAAGGATATAGCCAAGGATCAAGTGAGGGGAAAAAAACCCAGGCTGGAAACTCCAAATTTCATGTTCAGATCTATAATAAGATTAAAGTAAGTATATATAGGCCACATCTGCCTAACATGCCCTTAGAAGTTTTAACTTGCAGGCTTCACTGGTTTCTCTCCTCAGGAAAATTCTAGGTCTACCATTCTCCAAGACTAACTGCCTCTTCTCATCCACTTCTTTCAGTATCACAGAAACAAAAATGCAGTGGCCACGTATTTGTGTTAAGAAAGAAGTCTGGCTTTTCTCCCTCGGTCCAAGTTTTCTTCTGTTTGGTGGCATTGTAGTGCCTGGGATTGCCTGTCACTTACCTGTGGGTCACTGTGTTGCCTTGTCCTTGATAACAAGTTCTTAGCAGCTTTCCACTGCTGGCATTAAACATGTGGTTTTGCAGGAAGGAAGCTGCACGTACAGCTCGGTCAATGTATTCTTTCTTGCCTAAGATGGCTCCACACTGAGCAAAGCCAGAGATCATCAGTCCTAGAAGGCAAATTAGTGGGAGAGTGCTCATTTGAATTCATACCCTCAGAATATTCAACCTATATTTCTTTTGACCCAAGTCTCCTCATAGATTAATCAGTTTAAATTACTTCTTCCTTAAAATGGCTCTTTTCATATATGCTGAAGACAGGTAAAAGCAGACTATCATTTTTCAAATGCTTCCTTTGTCATATGACCAGAGCATTATTTTATATGCTTTCTTTTGCTCTTAATCAGTGATTCAGGAAAAAAAGAAGTGGACAGTATCTTTATCACTCATGATCCAACGATTCACTCATAGAAGTTAGGACTTGGTAAAATACTTCCCTGCAAAGATCATCAATCAGTAGATCTCCGTGGCTCTGAAAGGTTTTTCCTGCACTATTTTAAAATCTGAACTTAGAAACTTAAATGGAATATTTCTGAAAGCTTACCTGAGAATTCTAGAACCATTTGGGCAGCATCACATTGCCAGGACAGAAAGCAAGTGAGCTGGTCTATTATTTTTTCATTATACAGTATGTTCAAGAATCTTCATTTCATAAAGGAAAGAAGTGCTCCCTCTATATTTATATAATGTGAAAAACTACAATAACATAAACACCTTCATGGATTAAGGAAGGTTTTTTTTTTTTTTAGCTGTAAGGGAATAGGAAAAAGGTGCTACTGCCCCCTGCTGCCAAAACAGTTTCAATAAACAGTGCTCCAGAGTACATTTGGCCAGAAGAAAAAAGTGCAAAAGATCAAAAACCAGGAGAAAGAGGGAAAAAAAGAACTAGTTGACTTTAATGAGCTTACAAACTATTCTTCTAACACCACAGAAGCAGGCTTATCAGGTGTGGTTAAGTCTGCTCACCAAATTATTTCCCTTGAACGGCCGCAGAATGGAAGAATTTACTGCAACGGATATACTGCTCTCCCCTCACAGAAGTCTTCCAGCAGTTTGCAGTTTGGTAAGGGTGTTACTGAGCTCCATGCAAAAGAACAAACCTCACCATTCCAGGATGCCAGCATCTTGCTGTCCAGATGGGGCCGTGGCCTCTGAGTTCGTGCGTTATATAGTTTCTGCCTACTTTTAACCAGCAATGTCTTCAGCTCTTCCAGCCCCAATCCAAATCGGGCAGCTGTAAGTTCCAGGGAATATTGCATTATCAGAACATTTTTTCTTTTTAATTCATTGTGAGGGTCCTGAAATAGAAGATCGGTGTAAGAAAATAAAGAATGCCTCCTTAAGCCCTCACATGGTAGAATGATATATGATGTGACCCATCAATGGAATATTCTCGGACGGGAAATTTTACTGATTTCATCCAATATTATTCTTTTTTGTGTGTCTGTTTGATTTTTTTTAACATGTGCATTATGTAACTGAGTATTTCTCCTGTTGGGGGAGGTGCTTAAAACATTTCTTAAATATTGCAAAGGTTTTGCCATTTGAAAAAGGTTGAATATCCCTAACTACTTCATCTATCACAACACTGTCATGACCTTATCAAAAGAAAACAGTCCTTCCTGGACTTCCTAAGTAATTATTCTCTTCTGTCAAAAGACTAAATTACCTATAAAGCCTTTCCACTACTTTGAGAGCATCAAATGGTGAAATTTGTTTTCAAGTCCAACTTTAACTTTTTAATCAATCAGCATTGCCTTATTTTATATAGCAATTGCTGTTTGAATCTTTTTTTTAAATAAAGAACCCCTTGAATATCTTGCAGCAGCACAGGGCTTTCCCCTACCATTTTCTTCCTCGCTAGAATAATCAAGTGAGGATGCAACATTGTCTGATCACTATCTCTGTGGGATCATCTAGATATGTCAGTTTCCCTTGATAAGTTGTTCCCAGAGCAAAACAAAACAAAATGGATAGCCTCAATGAATTAGCTAAACACAACATAGCTCAATACAATCAGAACAAAACAAATAAAGCTATCAAATGCATGTCCTAGAAGTGAGAATTTTTAATTAGAACCAGCAACTTTTTCTTGCTGATTTCCCTAAGCCTGTCTTAGCGAACATTTCACTGATCTCAAGGTTATATTTCAAGGCAAGCCTTATTAATGAACAACTCATGGATACAGATAGTCCTTGTTTAGTGACTGCTTCATTTAATAATCACTCACAGTTACAACTATGATGGAAAAATAACTTCATGACCAATCGTTGCATTTACAATCTTTGCAGGTCTGTAAAGCAAAGGGAAGCTAAGACCATAAGCACAATCGTAAGTTTCTCTTAGCCATCATTTCACTTGACCGAGTTGACAGTCTCAATTGTGGTTACTAAACAAGGGCTACCTGTATTTAGTATACAAGAGAATAAAAAAGGGGGCAAGACAACTGGATATTTATTTCAATAATGAAAACTTCTAGTATCTTATCAGCTTTGAGAAGAACTAATGATCCTGAATTCTTTATACTTGTGAGCCGCCCCGAGTCCTTCGGGAGAAGGGCGGCATATAAATTTTAATAAAATTAAATTAAATTAAAAAATAAATAAATAAATTCTGAGATCTTAGAAAACGTATTGTCTCATCAGAACTGAGAATCCTGTGCCCAGCAAGACACAGGCACCTGTTGGCTAACACAGAGTTCTCCAACCTTTCCTGCTTTGCAGAGTGGTGGGGGGGAGGGGGGAAATAAAGGACAGTTCCATGTGAGTGGCAGGTAAGTGCACGCAAGTGCACAGCTCCATTTGTGTAAGTGCCAGGCATGCACACCCACTGCTTGTTTAAGTGGAGCGCATGCGCACACACTCGCCTGCTACTCGTGCAAGTAAGGATGCATGCATATGCTCAGCCAATACTTATGTGACCTGGTTCCGAAGGCCTGACCATGGCCCGGTGGTTGGGGGCCCCTGGGCTAGCATATGTGTTGTCACTAATAAGAGACTTAACTTTCCCTTAGAGGCTCTCTAAGCCAACCCTTCCCAATTGTACCTTCATTGGATTCACATTGCCATCTTCCTTCATTCCATAGTGATGCATGAAAACATCTGCCACAATTTTTTTCTCTGGGATCCCTTCAATGGGGTCTGGCAGGAGCTGCCGAATCTCTTCAGCTGTCCATACGCAAAATGCACCCTCTTGCTTTTTCTCTGATTGGACTGTAGCATATGAATCAGCATCCTCTGCACTGTAGAACCCCCCTGACTGAAAACCAAAGAATTAACAATATCATAGACTTTAATGTACAACCCAATTTTTAAAACATATATGCAAGGTGGTAAGATCTGCCTAAGAAATGGGACTGATTGAGAGGTCTCCTTTTTTCATTCCTGAGGCTGCCTAATATACCCATTCCTTGTTGAGTAATCAAGTTCTGTTCCAATGGCCAGGTTATTAAGTGAAATGTTTGCTAAGTGATCATATGATTGACTGAGAGACAGAGAGATGGTGGCATCTCATTTAGATAAAGTTCTTTCATATAGTTATGCCACTGTTACTCTCACTCAGTGTGGATTGTTATCAGGCATAAGACATTTAGTTTTAAACATGTGCATCTGTCAGAAAAAGATTTTTTAAAATAACTATTGTATTTGCAAATAGTCGCTAAGCAAGGTGGTAGCTAAATGAGGAGTGAGTGATGTCTGCAATAGGCCCAGATGTTAATCTGTTCTTCAGAGGCAAAAAGAAAGAATGTTGCCTGAGGAAAAAAACTAAACATTTTCCTTAAAAACTAGGAACTTTCTACAGTATTTGTACCAGTGGTGGGATTCAAGTAATTTAACAACCGGTTCTCTGCCCTAATGATTTCTTCCAACAACCAGTTTGTCAAACTGCTCAGAAAGTTAACAACCAGTTCTCCCGAAGTGGTGCGAACTGGCTGAATCCCACCACTGATTTGTACTTATAACCATGTATGAGGAACAAAATTTAGATACAAACATTCTTTCACATTTCTGAACTTAAAATTAACACATTCCTAAATAAAGACTCTCTGGTGGTTTAAAGTCTCTGCTTTAAACCACCAATCCCTACCATACTTTAAAATTTTTGAGTTTTCTGTTCTAGAACATGCCTGCAGAACTGGTGATCCTTAGCTGGGTGAATATGGCACACTTGCCTTGGTCTTGACAACCCATTTTAGCCATCAGAAAAGCAAGGAAAATAGCTGACAACTGGGTGAACTGCCAGGTGTTTAGTTTGGTGAACTGCAGGTTGGCTAAGTAGGACTGACAATTTCTGAACCTCCATACATTCATAAACTATAGCTCCCAGAAAACCAGCCAAACATAGTCAGCTTCTAGATGCATTTATTCCAGGTGTTGCTGGCAACTCAGCAGTTTATCATCATCTAGGAGCAGTAAACCTTACATTGTCACTCAGATCCCGAGAAACATAAAGCAGAATATCTGCTGCCGTGTCTGCAAAAAATTCATCACCAGAAATCTGCATAAAATACAAGAAAACATTATTCCAGAAAAATGAAATTGGAAGGAAAACACCATGCAATAATTATATTCTTGGAATAAACAATGTAAAAAGCCAAACTGGGAGTAAGGAGAAGTTTTATACAAAACCATGAAACCACAGGTTGTCTAATATCTAGGCCAGAATATGAAATTTGAAATCATTTACATGTTGCAGTGTTACACAATTCAAACACATCCTGAGATGATGTTTACTATTCTTATTTCACACCTGAGAAATAGCTAACAGCCTTACAGCTGTAATATCTCACATTTAATCTTTTAAAACCATTTAAACTTATACGTGATATGGAATTTGGCCAATAAGCATATTTAGAATGTTGAAAAACTGCTGTAGGATTAATATCAAAGAGCTTCAAGGAGACAGGGCTTGATGATTCCTAAAACAGCTATTAAGGTGGAAAACAACCAGACCCAATATTGCCATCTACTAGAAGACAAAGTGATTATGCCTACCCCTACTCTATTTCTTTATTTTGCTGTTTTACAGTTGTCTTTTTGTGTCCTGAACAGGTGGCAAATTTCCAATAAAGTAATAGACTGGAATCACCAATACCCATTTTTGTTTTCTAAGAATACAGCCTATATGGAGCAAAACAAGTAATCTTGCAAATAAAGATATTATTAAAGGTCAATGCTTTGCTTTGCAGCTTGCCTGCTTTCTTAAAATTAAATACATAAAAAGTTCTATTAAAAAATTATGTCAGCTTGAGGCAAAACCGGGTGGAAACCATGCTGGGAATCCTAAATATACATACAACCATGGTTTCATGATTATAATCTCAAATCCAAGAATATACTTCACAAATATTACTATTTAAATAAACGTAGAAAAACCTCCTGATTAAATCCAGTTCTGAGATTCAGCCAATTGTAGATTCTTGTGAATTTCACAGTTGGAAATCTTTTTTGAACTCCATCTGCAGAACTTGATAAAGACCAATTAAAATCAGAGTAGGAGAAAGAAAAATGGCTTATCCTTAAGCTGTTTTCTCTATTCATGGTCATTTCAGCCATAATTCTTCATCCAAAATGCTAACAAATGTGTCATATGTACAGTCAATCATTGGATCGATATCCAACCTGTTTGTCTCAAAAGAGCCATTACACAACTTACAATTAAACTTCATCAATAAAACAGCATTACATCAATAGTTATATATTCATTTATTAATTTACTGCAGGAGTTACTCTGTGGTAAAATGGGAAGCCAATACATTTTACAAACTAACAAATAAACAAATAAACAAATAAACAAACAAACAAACAAACAAACAAATAAATAACCACTATTTTCTGCTGATATCTATAATATGGAAAATAGATATTTTGATAAAGAATTCCAAATAATTATAAACTTCTGTACTGGCATCCTTCAACACAGCAATCTGTTCCCATGTTTATCTGATCAGATGACAGTAAGGAAAAATGAGCAGGATGCTTAGGCCTCTGCAGATTGTGGAGAGTGGGCCTGAGAACTATACACTCCATAGACTTTCCATAGTACCAGAGTATAAATATATTAAAATATTAATATTTTTTAGCCCATAATGAAACACAGTTGTAAACTGACATCAATTTAAAGAGTTATGCCTCAATTTCTCTTTTCCCACCAAACCTGAGTGAATAACAAAAATACAGCTGTTCAGAAGATTTTAACGGGACATGTTTGGTACACCTTTTATGGGAGATTATTTTGCAAAAAAAAAAAAAATACTGCTACAGGAAAAGGACTTGCGTTCTATATAAACAAACAGTAATTGTTTGCAGACCCAACTTTGAGGCATATGAAGTAAACCACAAAAGACAGACCATTTGTGTATTGACATTACCATTTTCATTTAAAATGAGGAATAGCCAGCTTTCAAAACTATCATAATTTTAAGCAGCATGAAGTAAAAATAAACAAGCAAAAATCCCCATTTTTGTATTGTATTTGCTCATATTGTAATATCATGATGATACATGGATCTGAAACCTGATGACTCCAATTTATTTTTAAAAAATCTAAACAAATGCAAGTATTATCATATATTTGGCATATCCTCTAGTACCGTGATGGCACACGTGCCACAGGTGACATGCAGAGCCCTCTCTGCGGGCATGCCAGCCGCCGTCCCAACCCAGCTCCATCACGCATGTGCGCACACCTCCCGCCAGCCAGCTGGTCTTAAAGTCTCTGCTGCGCATGCACGGGGGTGGGGCATATGCACGGGGGGCGCTCACACTGCATTTTGGGGATTGGGGCACATGCACATGCATTTGCCCACGCACGCTTTGGGCACTCAGCATCAAAAAGGTTAACCATCACTGCTCTAGTATAACTCTAATATTATCTATTTTAAAGCATTTCAGAATTTCTTACAGGATCTTACAACTCAAGTGCACTTTTATTTTTAGATATTTGCATTGCTTCAAGAGAAGGCATAGCATTATAAATAGTAGAATAAATAGTAGAATTAACATAGGATGTTTTCGAAAAGTAAACAAACTAGTTATGAAGGACAAATAGAATCTGGAAAGAGACTTTGAAGAACAAAGGGATATCATATAATTATATGGGTTCTCTTGTAAACAGGGTGGATAAAAATCAATGATTTTTTTAAAAAAATCAAAAAAATCGGATTTTTTTTATTTAAATCAGATTTTTTGATTTAAATCGGATTTTTTTGATTTTTATCGAATTTATTTTAATAAAAAACTTTTGGGGTAAAAATCTATCGTAAGATAGTTTTCTATTTAAGATACATAAATAATTTAGTTTATTCAGCATGAAATGGAGCTTAGTTATGTAGCATGAGGCTGTATATTCTGCAACACTGGGACTATCGGTGAGTCAACAGTGGGTCAAAGGAGTAGCAGAGATGACAGTTGCTCTTTAAAAATTATGATTTAAATCGAGTTGATTTAAATCAAGCCTTTTTACTAGTGATTTAAATCATGATTTAGATCGTGATTTAAATCAACTCGATTTAAATCAAATCCACCCTGCTTGTAAAAGCTAAAAAAACAAAAGGTATCCTGCCATGTTGCTAACATAAAATGAAGAATGAAAGATATATATATTACTAAAACTGATTTCTATAAACCTTTAATGGGGCAAAATAATGCACCATAGGACAATACTGAATGTATCTGACATATCTCAATGTATCCCAACTTTTCCAGTTGGAAAAAAAAGTACATTAGAAGTACTATCATTATTCAAGGCTTTGAAGAAACTGATAAGGAAATATCTCTGAAAAAATGATTCAATGGGACACGGACTATCTTGTATCATTTAATTCTGATTTAGTTTCTCTTTGGATGAAAAAAAAAATCCTCCCCTATCACTGTTTGCCTTTGATTATGAAGTCCATTGTGATAGTGGATGGACACATTTATGATACTTGGAAATCACATATGAAAAATAATATTGGAAGTATCAGGCACTGTAACGTACTAAAATCCCAAAATTTCATAAGAGGTAATTTTGGCTGGAGTACTAAACAAATTCATTTAATCCCAGAACACATTTGCCATAGAGAAAATGCAATATTCTCCACGTCAGTGAACTGCTTCTTGGGTTTTTTTCCTTCTCTCAACAATGATATGTAAATACTAGCTATTCTGTAAAGTTCCAAGTGATATGTCTAAATGTTGCTTTTGGTTTCCATATCACACTTGGGGTGCCAAAATTATTGCTAAATAATGGCAGCAAGAAACAATGGCGGCATAGAAAGCTGTATCAACAATATCAGCATCCCCTTAATTGTCATTGATGTCATAAAAGGAACAAAGGAAAGGAGAAACCTTTCTTCTCTGTTCTATCTGTACCTGAATAAATGAATTCTGGATGCAAGAACTGAAGTAAAGAAATTAAATATCAGTCTACATCCTCATCCTCCTCTTTTTGCCCCACAATTCCATGTTCACTCAGTAATAATTGGAGAATGTACTGTAATGTTAAAAAGGATTCAAGGACTCACTCTAATCATTCACAATAACATATTCTCATTCAAATATCAAAGACTAATCTGAATCTCAACTGTTGTTCCAGATACAAAGAAATATATTTCCCCAAGATTGATCAACTTTGTCACATTGAACAATAGATTTTCCATACACCCCAATATTACTGTTCCACAAATGTGCAGCTGCTAGGCATCACAAGATTTATTCCTGGGTAAACCTGTAACTTTCATTTTGCCATTCATCTAGATCAGCAAGAAAGAAACAAAGGTAATGGAAATATAAGGGTCACCCAACTTTTTTTCTCCTGGGCACCATTACAATTTGCTTTCTGACTCAAATGAACAGAGTGAATTCATCAGTTGTTTCGGGCCTTAATATGCTGACCAAAAGATTTTAATAAGGAATACCTGAAATGCCTTCGCATAAACTACTGCCAGCTGACCCTGATCATACAGCATCTTTTCAAAATGAGGGACATGCCAACGTTGGTCAGTTGAGTAGCGATGAAACCCCTGCAGAAGAATTGGGGATGGGGGAGTGGAGAAAAATATTTTCATTAATTTTGCCATGTAAGAATTAGGATTCAATCTTCTACACAGACAGTACAAAACAGGAAGATGAATAATTTTGAGACCTTACTAATCAGGTCAACTACTTCACTGGTCACCAAATCATCACTATAATTTGGTGGATAAGTGGCCTAATGGTAATACGGAGCTGTCAGTGCAAGTCAGTTTCATCACAATCTGCAATGATTTAACTCATTCACAGAACATAACTATCTACTAGCCAAATCATTGGATGGGAATAGAACAGTAAAAGCATAGTAAACATCAGATTTGGCAAACAATGATATGATGACTAGCATATGCAGTAAAATTTCCAGGAAACAAACTTCTTCGGTTTCTGCTTATCTTTCTAGAATCTGTCACTTCAACAAAGCATATATTCTATTTCCAAATCAATCATCTAAAAGTCATTTCTCATAACAATTAACAGCTGGAACTGATGGAGCAATTGAGAAAGGGGATGGGAGAACAGATTTTTTTTAAAGGCTATCTTAGACAGGTTATTTCCTGAATTATACGGTGAAGCTATTTTTAAAGATCTCCATGGACAAAGTGAACATTGCCACAGAAATCAATAGAGAAGATTTTAATATAAGTAGGGAGGAGCATATTAATTCATTCGCATACTAAAATGATCTGTTACAGGAGTCCTCAAAAGTTTGGAAACAACTATTAACAGTAAAGGAATCAACAGACAAGAAAGATGTCACAGACCTACCCCTTGGTAGGTAGCAATGAAGGCATTTGAAGAGATATTTGGATGCCTCAACTTGTCTATTTCTACAAAATTCAGAAATGTTTAGACTTTTTTTCCTATAATATTCTATAGAAGCAAAACTAGCCATTGAAGAAGTAGAAGAGAGTACTGATGCTTTTGAACTTTGGAACTGAAATCAACTCTTGAGGACACTTTGGACAGAGAAAGAAAGAAAGAATTTCATTCATTCATTTAGTGTATATGCCACCCATCTCACCATGAAGCAACTCTGAGAGATTTATAATCCAGATCATAGAACAATTCAATCCAGAGTTCTCACTCACAGTGCGAATGACTAGGTTCCAGTTATCACATTTGGTATACATTATGTGAAGACCCAGCTCTATTGAGAAACATATAATGACTATAAATGATGGAAGGGGAAAAAAGGATGGCCAGCAGAAAAATGCATATACTCAATTACAGTGAAGATGCATGTGCAATTGAAAAACCTGAAGGATCAGTTTTTGGAGAGATCATCTTGGAAGAAGTTTGTGATCACTAAGAAAAGATTTCAACTCAATTGATCAAAATTAAAATGGTAGACTAGTTAGACCATCTTTAGACAGTTCCTCCTTTGCAATATCCTTTCAATTACAAACACCACCAAACCAACTATTTAGCAAGCTATGTATGATATGATTACACTGGAAAGGAAGGATTGATTAAACTCTTCATTCCCCATAAGAAAAAATGAGTAGGACTCAAGAGAGAGGATTCTATCCAAGTAGAATATGCAAACAATATGCTTTTTAAAAAACTGCATTTTTGAGTATTTTTAGAATTCAAAAATACGCCACAATTTTTAAGTATTATTAGATTCCAAAGGCAATTTTGTATTTGTTGATTATACTTTTTATCTACCTTCTCAAAGTGGAAAGGAGATTTATGAAATCACAAACGTAAATTGGAAAGGGAAGGACAGGCAGACAAACAGTAGAGACTACCACCAGACCCTGACAAACATTATTTCTGAATTCCTTAATGAAAAGTTTCAAATTAGGATCTGACCTGTGCAATATGATCATGAATACCACCATATGCCATCATCTTGAGTGTATGCAAGGCCATCTGAAGTGCTCGTGTTCCTTCACTGTTTGACCGTTGAAGAGCCCAATAGGAGAAGAGAAAATTCAAATTAACTGGAATAAAAGAAAACAGTAAAGTAATGAACATTAGCCACTTGTTTATGTAATAGTAGTTCTTCCTACAGAAATAGCTAGACAATCTTGAACTAACCTGGGGTAGGGAATTTGGGAAATTCTGAGAATCCACCATATTCTTCATCATAAGTCTCTGATAGTTGTTGGAAACATCGGGTTGTCACTTCTTTTAAGGATGGGGGTGCTTCCTCCCCTCGAACACCAACATCAGTCCTAGCTAATAGTGCAGATAAGATTTTCTGGCTGTTTTCCAAAAGGGTACTTTTGTTCCGTTTCCACTGGAGAGAAGATATCTAAGTCATAGTTTGCTTCTCTTTACCTGGGCCTCATCTAGATACTTATCTTCAGAAAATGGGTTTGACATCATAGATGCTCTTTCTCGCATATCAATTTAAAAATGAGATAGCAATGCATTAGGGGCAATCCAACTGGGTTTTTACATATACTGTATATGTTTTGTTCTCATGTAAATTGAACCATTATAGTTATATGTCATAATTTATGGGTTAGAACATTGTACGAACTCTACCTATAAATACTTCAATAAATACAGGATAAACAAGCTAATGTATGAGCTGAGTTAATGAGATGCTCTAAGTTGCTGCATCATGACCACATAGGAAAAAATTCATTACATGAATTTTTAATCCACAAAAATGTTTGATTGCTGACAGTTTTTTTAATGTATTACCTGTCTTCAGAGACATGCAACATTGTGTACAATATTTAAAATATGTGTTTTTAACCAAAACTGATTTCTATCCATGGAATATTTCCATTAGAAAATTCTATCTATAACTCAGTTTCTCTTTCCTTAAATCCTGCTGTCCCTGGGCTTAAGCTAAAATTTCTCATTCATTACATTTTCTCTTATAAACCCTTCAAGTAAACGCTCAAAATTGGCACTATTATGTGGCTTAATCTCTCATGTGTTATTCCAACAACTCGTTCATTTATTACAATTGTGGATACTGAATCCCATACCTGCTCTAGGATGCGAAGCAGAACAGTCCGAAAGCCAACCTGATAAATTCCATCCTCAGGTGGGAAATAAGTTCCACCTACAAATGGTCTGAGATCAGGAGTCAACCACACACTCATTGGCCAACCACCTCCGCTGCTGGTTGCCTTCAGTGAAACAGAATGAGATGGATCAGATTCCCTTCACATATGTTCTGGAAATAACCAAGTTTTCTCTTAAGTTTCAACTCCCCACCTGCACAAAGGTCATGTAAACTTTATCAACATCTGGACGCTCTTCACGATCCACCTTGATGCACACAAAATTCTCATTCAAAATCCGACCAATTTCTTCATTCTGAAAGGATTCTTGTTCCATAACATGACACCAGTGGCAAGTTGAATAGCCAACTGAAAAAGTATCAATTAAAGAAAGATTAATTGATGAAAGATGAAAAAATTGATTAACCATAGTTTCCAAAGTGTTGGTTTTAAGTCCACGGGAAGGGGACATAATGGGAGTTTAAGAAGAGATCCACCACAATCTCTCTCAGCACATTTAAAGGGCTGAGTAAAACTAGAACAAGAATTGTAGATCAAACAAGAATTGCTGACCATAAGCAATGTTAGTGATTCTAATCCTAGATAGGTTTTCAAAAAATGAAAAAATACTACTCCTAAGAAATAATAATACTAGCATAATAATAAAAGGTTGCTGAATAAATGTGATTTGGATGTTTAAGAAAAAACTGTGATAGTAAAGATTTGAAAAAAGATTGTAAAAATTGTAGAACCAGGAAAAGCAAAAACAGCAACTTGGAAATATCATTAATGATAATGCTGAATGTTTCCTTGTTTGCTACATGTAGCCTCAATTAAATATTATCATCTTGTGGGATTGACGAAACATGCCTTCTCTGTCACCATCGCTGCCCTCCAAACAGCATCTCCCCTCCCAGAGATACAGGTGGTGCCCATTCTCCTGCAGTTCCAGAAAAAACTTGCTCCCAGGCCCAGAGTTCATGTACTGGTATTAGAGGAGGCCCTGCTCATTATAGAAGCAAACTGTATATCAAGAAATACAATTTTTAGAACAAGAAAAGAAGGATGGGTTTCGCATTTTCCCTCAGAAAAAAAAATAAGATTTAAAAAAAATATTGAGCAGTTGAAGATCTGCTTTGAACAACATTTATTCCTTTATTCACAAGTTTATCCTCTTGGATTTCAAACTGCTCTCAAAGGTATAGTATTGTTTTTAACTGTAAATTCACAGACACATATCATACATTCATTTTTTACCTGACAGAAATATTAACTTGTCCTCTCGCTTTGCCTTATCAAAGGCTTCCTGGCCCCATGGATACCTGAGGAAAATTGAGGAAAGAAAGAAGCTGGATTTTTTATAGTGTTTCCTTTGTAATATACCTATACCTAAATGTAGGTAAGTGACTACTGTCTTTTCTAACTACTTGAAAAGCATCTTGATATAAGACAGCATTCCCTGTCAAGCAGAAGAAACCATGTACATTCTAAAAAGTGCTGCCTGAATTATTTGCACAGGAAATAACAACTTGGTAAGATCTGGAACTATGCCAAAGTTACTCTCCTGGCTGGTCTCCTGTCTGAAAGGGAGTAGGAGCAGAGCAATTTAGCATAGGTTAGGTGTCAAGTGTATACTTAATTAGAATTTGAGTTCATTGCTGCTGTTGATTTTAAGTATTCATGAAACAATTTTAATTAAAAGTAGCTTGCTGTGTAGTGAACATTCAGTGTGTTCTGGCCAGTCAGGTGTTGGACTGGGATTGGGCAGACCCATACTCAGATCCATCTTCATGAAAATTCACAGAATGATTTCAAGCCAGACACTCTCTTCACGTAACCTAACTTGTACAGTGGCTGTTGTGACAATAAAATTAAAACGAGACCTGAATGTTAGCTATCCTAAACTGTTGAAAGAAAAGTAGACTATATATCTAATTAATACACAGTGGGAAACATCCTATTGTTCTATGAGCATTCTTGGAAGATAGGTTCAGAGAATTAGATTTCAAGATTCTAATCTCATATTAAAAATTAGCTATTTAAAAAATGTTTTATATCCACTCCATTTCAGCTACTTTATCATTGAGCAAAACAGTCACTAAGTGAAGCACACGATTCACATCATTCAAGAGATGTTGCAAAGATCATTGGTTGCTGCTGTCTCATTTAGATAAAATTCTCTTGTGCAGAAATGCCTTTGTTACTTTCATTCTGCCATGTTACTTTCAAACACATAAATTTGGTTGTAAGTATATGCATGGATCAGAAAATGAATTGTGTACTACCATTTATTACTATCTTACTTGCATAAAAGATTGCTAACCGAGATAATCCCAAAGCAAGGAGGCATTGTATTAAAGAAACCAATTACTATATGATTGTATCAGCAATACAGTATAATATACAAGTAAATTTATTCTATAAAGAAAGGGAAAAACATCAAAACCTTGGACAGTAATATCAGAAGCAGAACAATTTCAAAAACTTTGACAATTAAAAAGTCTTCTCCTTGCCCTTCTGTCAAAAAAATACATCTTAATTCAAATGTTAACAAAGGACACCTGTTATATATATGATCTTTAGGTTTTAGAGAATAAAAGACATTAAAATCAATCACAGAGATGTCTCAGGTTTTCAGTCTGGTTAAACGTATTAGATTTCACCACAAGACACAGATCAAGCCAGTCATTCACAGTCCATTTTTTCTAGTAAGATTGATGCAAAACAGTCACAATGTGACTGTTTTTTAAGTTTTTAAAAAATTTAAGACTAACTGTAATCCAGTACAGTATAAAACAATTAAAATGAAATAAAAATAATTATGCTTCTAAAACAACTGTGTGAATAAGATGTTTTAAGATTCTTTTTTAAGATTCTGGTAAATTTCTTTACCAGAATACATTTCAAATTCAGAGCTGAAAAGGAAAAGAAGTGCATTGGCCCTTCCACAAAGGTGTTGCAAGTTTTCCTGGGCTCATAGAGTACCTACACAATCTTGAAAAAGACATATGAATTAAGAAGGTGCTGACACCTCCTCACACCCAGCACTTTGTCAGCTCTTAGCTCATTATCCAAGGGAGATCTCAGTCACTGTCCCTAATCACCATCTGTCCAACCTTTAGGAACTTTGAGTCCTAGCACTTAATAGTAGAGCTAAGGCAGTCTCATATAACCTCTTAATATGCGGAACAGAATAAAATAAAAATAGACAAGGAGAAGGAGGAAGAGGAAATCCAGATCTCAATGATAGCGAAGAATGGAAATAAAAGAGAGAGGCAAAGGTAACAAGGAAGAAATAAACAGACATGATTATATAAATCTTAGATTTATCTCCTTTGCAGATGAGATAGAAGAGCTCAGAAACAAGCTACAAACAGGAAATCAAGCTACAAACAGGAAATCAGAAACAAAGGAGGATCTGGATTAGGATCTGGATTTGAGTGTTGAGAGAGTGTCATGTAGAGACTGAGCTGCAGAAGGAAAAATATTTTGATGAGAATGGAAAATCTGGAGGCTGCTGGAAATATTAAAGGAAAATGGTAGATTCTTAAGAAGAGCATCGGTGAAATCCCCAAATAATAAAACCCATCTATTTCACTTCACTTCTGTGCCTAGTAAGAGAGAGACAAAAAAAAAAAAATCCTTACCAGTCAACAGGGTTATGGGCATGTTGAAGGAGGTAAGGAGATTTCTCATGGATGAGCTGGTTAGTATAGAGACTGTTGCTGGTCTGGCTGCCTTTCCCCCCTGTGGCCATGTTCGAGGTCGTCCTCAGAAAGATCGTCCTGAAACAAGAAATGCCAAACACAGACAGAAGGCAATTTGGTCAGTTTCTTTCCCAAGCAACTAGATGTGGATTGGATTCCAGGTTGGGTTTCTAGGACAATGTACAGCATAAACTTCCTCAATGGGCATTTTATCAGACTGAAAACTGCATTGCCAGGAAACAGACCCATCTGAATTCACAAACAAACAAATTGGCATTTTGTCCAACTCAAAATTGCAGAGCTAACAAACAGACCTGTCTGAATCAATCAATTAATAAGCAGGCAAGCAAGGAAACTCAAATCACAGAGGAACCTAGGAGGCCAACTGCTAGACTTTAGGCTCAGTAGGCATGTGGATTTCAGTCAAACAGGCTTCCTTCCAAGATAATTCTTTGCATAGGCTCCAGGGAATAAATTTTGATTTTACACACATTAAGCATAACAGAAGGAAGTTATTTTTTTTGCCCAAAGTTTCAACACATCATTCAAAATGTAGACAAATTCCTAAGTTATCTGTCTGTCTCTCTCTCTCTTTATTGTTGTTGTTGTTATTTAAGATTTAATCTTCAATTTGATTCACAGTCTGGGTAAAAACTTAACAGTTCAAGTCCTAACCAAGAACCTAAGAGCTGTTTAAGGTAACTTAAAGGTAAATTATTACGGTAAATTATTGTTGTTGTTATTGTTGGCTGCACAGTCAGATAAATCTTTACATTGGATTTAGCATTTTTATCCACTACTGAGTCCTTTCCAAGGACCTGGGACAGACAAATGTTCTTGTCTGATGTGTTAAAGATATTGTCACAGAATGAATGCTGTTCCAATTATTATTATATCATCTCCATACTAAGATTGATTATCAACTGTCTTCTTAATTTCAGACTATTACTGGAGGGAGTGGCTTTTACCCTTCATTTGGTTGTTTCTTTCTGAGGCCATGGTAAAGTTTATTATCCATTACCACATATCAGCTAGGAAGGAGGGCCTACAGGAAAGGGGGAAAATAATCTACAGAAAAGTTCCCTTCCCAGAACCACCATAAAGGATATAGTATCTCCAAAATTCATATTCATGGTTATGAGGAAGGCAGCAGAAGCGGCCTTCAGCTCCATAACTACTACCTTCAGTTACCTCAGGCCTCTTCAGACCATCTCAACTCTCAGCCAGCATCTGAGTTGAAAGAAAGTGACGATTTGAAACCCAAGCCATGTACAGAGGGCACTGGGAGGATAGAAATCGTCTTCCAGCCCTGCCCCCAGAAATGACACTTTGTCATTTCCTATACCTATAGTTTGTTTAAGAAACTGCCATACTATAAAGCTGAGTGCCAGGCCTTACAATTTGAAAAACGGGTGCTTTATCATTGGCAGCCATTTTATGAAAGTGCTGACGAGAGGTTCTCAAAATTACCAATGTGCCCATTTGTCTCAAGCCTTTCCCTTGTTCTACAGTAACCTCATAATTCCTAAACTTTCTACTCTTTATTCCTGTTGTGCCCATTTGTCTCAAGCCTTTCCCTTGCTCTATAGTAACCTCATAATTCCTAAACTTTCTACTCTTTTTATTCCTGTTGTTTGCTTTATAAATAACATTCTCTACTCTATGCCTGGTATACTAACAGCGTCCTTGCTCTCATAAACTTCTCTGGAATATCTGTAATCTGCACTTGTTATGTAGGGTTGCTGATCATTCCTCAAGGATTTAAAACTTTCTAAATGCTATAAAGATTCAAAGTAAGAAGAAACCTTGACAATTTTTAAAACAAACTTAGTGACCTGCCAAGGCATAGACCATATTCCTGTTAGGGCACAGAAAACAATAATGCATAGTACCTCTGATGCACGAAATCCATCATTCTTAGCTCAAATATTTGGTAGAAACTGCACATATTTGGTGAAAATGCATATAAAATTTCAAGCACTTGAGAACATTAGGTAAAAATCCTCTCTATATTATGGGAAGTTATGCAAAAGAAAGAAATGAACATCTTAAATGTGGACAATATCAGTATAATAGAAGCAGCTGCTTGAGGTTGTACAATTACAACCCTTAGTAACCTAAACCGATGACACATATAGTGCACAGAAATGCCACCCACATGTATGTGCATCCCAACCTCTGATGTAAGTAGGGAAACCTTGTCGTGTGTGACATGTCATCATTTGCAGTAGTTTAGCTCCCTGAGAGCCAGTTTGGTCTAGTCGTTAAGGCATTAGGCTAGAAATCAGGAGACTAATCCCATCTTAGCCATGAAAGCCGGATGGATGACTTTGGGCCAGTCCTTCTCTCAGCCCAATCCTCCTCAGAGTTGTTGTTGTTGGAAAACAGGAGGAGGGAGGACTATTGTGTGTGTTTGCTTAAGTTATTTTAAAAAGTAATAAAGGTGGAATAAATAAACATTTATCAATAAATAAATGTACACCTCATGAAACTACAAGTGAGGTCTGAGATCAATCAGCACAATAAATAATGTATCCTGACTAGGTGGTTCAGTGGCTAAGACACTGAGCTTGTTGATCAGAAAGGTCAGCAGTTCGGCGATTTGAATCCCTAGTACAGGTCTCCTGCATGAGCAGGGGGTTGGACTAGATGACCTCCAAGGTCCCTTCCAACTCTGTTACTGTTTAATTAAACTCAATGCTAATATCAAGCTTCCTTCCCTTTTGGCGGGGTCCAGAAGTCTTTTACATTCAAATATCTGTTATTCCTAAGCATTCCTTTGAATGCTTAAAAAAGAGCCCTCATTAAATATAGCTAAAGATAAAATGCCTTCGTCTTTTCTAAGATAGTTCAGAACTACCACAGTTCAAAACTGGGATAGAACAGCCTCTCCTGCACCCTCTTCAAAGACCTTTGACTGTTTCTACCATCGTTACTAATCCACATCTGTAATGGAATGTGTGGATGACCTTGGGGATTGAGGAGTAGAGATGCTGTCCAGGGAACAATCAGTCAAGAGAGACAGGAACTCCCAGTGGTTTAACAGTCAGAGAAAGAAACTTAGGATGGACCCACACTAATTGACCAGATGGTTAAAAGTGGCTCAAAAGTGGGAAGTTTGTACCTTCAGACTCCTGCAAGATTCTGTTAATGTAGCCTTACAATAAAGTAGAATTAGTTCTTCTAGTCGTGTTTCTTGTCTCTGTTTACCTGGGAGGGTTGACATATTCAAGCTGAGGATTTTCAAACTGGCACTGACTCCACCCACATTCCAGAATGTAACCTGGATCACTAGCAGTAAGGATTCACTGAAGTAAGCACTGCATTGAACCAAGACCTCTGGAAAATACTCAGATCTTTTTAGATATTGTAAATCAGCTTGTGATTTTCCATATTGGTGGTCTGATAACACTATACTATTTCTACTATTTCTGTTTTTTTCCTCTCTCTCTCTCTCTCACTATATAATAGAATCTGCCTTTTTTTTTCCTGCATAAACATGTGACTAGGAATCTTGGCTGGCTGAGTTCTCCTCTTCTGTCCTATGTTCAGATAAATTATTTATCATGTTTATAGTATATCTGTGAGGCATATTATACAACCTTAGTCCGGAGCCCATAGATTTGAAATAAATATTTCAATTTTCACCACAGATCTCTCAAAATGTCACTGAGATTTTTCTTTAGCAAATTGCAGTCCTCGAACTGTACGTTGTCGTCCAACAGCCTTGAATGCATCACTCCTGTTGGGTAAACACCCTGGAAGTCAAAAGGGGGGGGGTCAACTCACCCCTTGATGTTGTTATTATCGCTAATTTATTTAGCATCCTTGGTCCATCAGGCCCAGGAGCCAAAGATTCTTTTCACTGCAGAAAGCAAGTGCTCTGATGCTCTGGCCTAATGTTAGAAGTAGAAGTTCCAGTCTGCTTCCTAGTGGATCAGAGTGCCAGAGAAAAGGAAATTGGCAGTTCATGCCCTGTAAGACTTTTTCTACAGAATGCACACAGGTCTCTTTGCTCTTCAGGTCCCACTGAATTTATGCATAAGATTATAGGAAACTCTGGCCTAATGTTAGGACTTCAGCCACTGGACCTTATAAGGACTTTGGGGGGTGGGGAAGTGGCTACAAATGCTAGATAAAAGGAGACAGCGGGCAAAGGATGGGAAACAGAAAGGGCCTTTTTAAGCATTCCTCCTTTGCAATTTTAGCAAAGGAAAGAGCTTTGGTTAAGTGTGCATGTGTGCATGCATTGTATGTGAGGCCTTTGACTTCATGAATCCCTCAGAGCCAAAGAAAATACTCACTTATCTTTTAGGGTGTTCTTGGATACACAATGTTGTACACAAATATACTTTTTAGTTTATAATGTCAGTCTTCCCACTTGACACCTTCTAGATGTGTTTGGCAACAATTCCAATTTTTCTCCAGCCCACATGATTATATTAGTTGAGTATAACTAATATTATGTATACTGGGCTTTAAGTCACTATAACGTATCAGTTATCATTATACACAGCAGTAAGACCTGGGATTCACATGCGCTAAATAAAGATCAGTATATTAAATACTGATTTTTATTTAGAGCATGTATATCCCAGGTTTCTTCTATAATAAGATTTTAAGACATATAGGGTAAAGATTCCCTTTTCAGACCTTACACTGATTCAACCCTTCAATCTTTGTAATGGATGTCTTATTCAACACAAGACTAAATTTACATAGCTTTTTGAGAAAGGGATGGAAAGTTGGCCAAGACTTGGGGAGTAAACACCAATAATGATGTAGCAAAAAGGTAATTATCAACAATGGGAGGAAAAGCAATTTAACTGGTTCTCAAAAATCAACATTGGCCTGAAAAAGCTAGTTTGTATCAGGGCCACAGAACGGGCAGGTGGAGAACCAAAGGTTACTTCCCAGTCTGCTTCCAACTGGATCAGCGTCCCAAAAAAAAAAGAAAGTTGGCAGTTCGTGTCCTATAAGACTTTTCCTGCAGAACGCACACGGGATTTTGGTTTTGGTTTTGTTTTTGTTTTGCTCTTCACGTCCCACTGAATATATGCACACCATTACGGGAAACCTCATCAGCGAGGTTTCAGAAGTAGGACCTATTAGATATTGCCGCAGACATGCAAACGGCCAAGATCAGTCTTCCAGATCTCCGGGTTGGATCAAAACTAGCCACGCCTTCTCAGAGTCCCCTAAACGGCAACAGAAGAGATGGAATCTCTTCCAGGTCGAGCGAACGTTACGCAGTTCAGAAGAGCTGGCACCGACAGAGAAGTTTTGCCCGTCAAATGAAAGCGGAGTCCAAAATAACACACGGTTTCCTCCGGGGTCGGAGAGAAACCCTTCCCTCCTCCTCCTCCTCCCTCTTTTGCTCCAGATCTGTTTTGGTCCCAGTCCCTCCCCACCCACCACCCGCAAGATCTGCATGTAAACACCGCCAGCACGTGACCTGCCTGGACCAAAAAAAAAAGAGAGCGAGAGCTAAATAACGCAAGAGGCCGAGGAATTGGGGCGGCGAAGGAGAAGCGCTCTTTTGGTTCTGCGGCGCGGCCCCGATACCTGCGCGTCCAAGGGGTCCGCTTCTGCCCGGGCCGGCGGCGGAGCAGCAGGCTACAGCTCGTGCGGCGCCAAAGCGCGACTGGGGCGGAGATCATCGTCTCCGCCGGCGGGAGAAGCTGCTGGGCAACGAAGGGCGTTGCCGAAAAGCACGCCTAGGGGTCGGGGGATAGCGGGGCCTAGTGGGAAGGAAGCACCGGTCCGGGTCTCGTCAGAGCCGGCTGCGCCATAGGAGTCCCTCCCCAGATTTTCCCCGCTGTGCTCCAGCGTCACCGAAGGGGGTGTAACTCTACTTTGACAAGAGAAAGAAGGAGGATCGCTTCGACAGGGGGGGAAAAAAAAAGAAGAGGCTGAGCGAGAGAGGATCGACTCTCCCTGGCGTTATATTGAAGCAGATTGGACGCCTGTTCAAGAGGCTAGTTTGGTTTTAGTGGCTTGAAGCCGCGAGATGGTGAGATCTAGTCCTGCCTTAAGCTGAGAGCCAGCTGGGTAACTTTAGGCCGCTAGTCGGTCTTTTCAGCCCAAGGCAGCAGGCCGTGGCAAACCATTTCCCCCAAAAATTACCAAGCAAACTGCAGAGACTGGTCCAGGGCCAGGCAGTCACCAGGAGTTAAAAACCGAGTTGAAAGCGCGCACAAGCAAGCACATTGGAGAGACATCCTAGTAAATGCACGTGGGCCGAGCCGTTTTTCTAACAGGTTAGTTTGAGAATGTCAAGGCAGGAGCTGCTGGTCTCCCGCAAGAAAGCCGGTCGTTGTGAAATGCAAGGATCCTTTGGGTGTACTCATTCCTCGTATCTTTTTGGAGGCTAGGGCCAACTTGTGTAGATGGCCACGCAATTAGTTTCGGATCAAACTGCAGTCGTCATTCAACTCCCTACCCCGACTTTTCTGGGTGAGACTAGCACTCCGGGTCAGAGAAACGAAATCTCATCCTGCTGCTGAATGAGGCTGTCTTTTTGAAATGATTCAGAGATCCTCTGCAACTCTACAGAGATCCTCTGTACCTACAGTACAGCCCTTCTCTTTCGGTATTGCTAAGAGGCAAAAACTTTAAAGGACACACTGATTTTTCTGATCTTTTACTAGAGATACGGGATGAGAGTAGATAAAACCTGAAACTTGCTGGGGGTGGGTGTTGGACTAGATGACCTATAACAGTCATGACTGTTGACCATCTCGTGCCAAAAGTGGGGGGAGTGCAGGGAGTTGCACGCGTGTGCCCACACCCATAATTTAATGCGCCATGCCCCCCCCACATGCACATGTGACACACACACCCGTGCCCCCCCCCCGCTTTTGGCACACAATGGCATGGTGGACCCGGTAGGCCTGTTTTTTTGCCCTCCCCAGGCTCCAGAGGCTTTCTTGGACCTGGGGAGGGCGAAAACAGCCTCCCCCCCCCGCCCTCTGGAGGCTGGAAACAGCCCTTTTCCCAACTAAATCAGCTGGCCAGTGCACGCATGTGCGCTGGAGCTGAGCACAGATATGGCTCTGTGTGCCACCTGTGGCACACGTGCCATAGGTTCGTCATCACGGACCTGTAAGGTCCCTTCTAACTCAATCTGTTAATAATGGAAAGCTATTACTGAGCTGTGGTGTTTCTCCTGTCCAGATTCAAAATACAGATTTGGTTACATTAATCCATTAGTTTCAAACGTGTAGAGCCAGTCATTGTGACCTTTTCTTAAAACATGGGTATGATGTGTGAGCTCAACCAATATATTTCCTTTCATTCTAGCAGGAAAAACTATTGTTCTTTGACTCAGCAATTATAGAAACAGAAACCACAAGACTCAGTTGCCTGCTGATCTTATCAAGTTCAAGTCCCTAATTGGTTTCTTTAATAAAAACACTTAGGCTTAAACTTCAGGTTAAAATCTAAAAGAAAAGAAGGCATACTCAGAAACAATTTCTAGTGATGTAATCAGTCCACTACATTAAAACCAACATGAGATTCTGATACAATGCTTGAAAATTGATGCAGTTGGAAGGGATTTGTGGCATTTTCAAAGTCCTACATAGCTTGGGATCAGGTTACTTGAAGGATCTTCTTTTCCCTGTCATAGCTATCTGACCTACCAGAGCAGGAAGGCAGGGAATGCTATGAATCCCCTCTTAAGGAGGTCCATCTAACGGAACCAAGAAGGGCCTTATTCGTGATGGCTGCCTCCTTTTGGAACATCATCCCCATGAAGATAAGATTGGCCCCCATTTTGATACTCTTTCTCAAGCCCCTGAAGATCTGATTTTGCCAATGGGTCTAGAGAACCTAGAATGGGATAGAGCTCATCAAATGGCTCATTTGACTGTGGTCGACAGATGGGAGATGGAGAGGTTATTCCTTTTTTATTGTTTTTATATTGGATTTTTATCTTTGTAAACTTCCCTGAGTCAATGTGAGTGAGTTGGTCAGCCATATACATTTTCTTAAATAAATCTCAAATATCCAGTATGCAAGAGAAGATGTAATGAAAAATACTGTAATTCAAAATTTTGCTGTATGCCTTCTTAATTTTTGAACATTGATTTCTTACTTCTACAATTAAAAACAATTTCAGAAAGATAATCATGAAAATAAATTAGTAACTTTTTGATTAAGTGGCATGAATTGCATGATTATTGCTCCTGACTAAACTGTTGAGATGTAGCTTGGGTGAAGTAGAAATCTTTGCTTTCATTTAGAAATATGTTCAGCTGGACTGCACTGGTCTCTCTTGAATGACTAAACTGTAATGGAAAATCAAGATCCTTCCAGATCTTTCTGATGGCCAGCTACACAGTAATGATGGATGTTGAAAGTTGAATTGAAGCAGCTTTTGGTGGTCTGCAAGTTTGCCCTTCCCAATCCATTTTTCATGCACGTTTTGTTTCAGATTTTATAAGCCTTTAATTTCTGTCTGCTTGGAATGAATGATTAGAAATATGGAGAGTCCTGTATTTGGTTAGTACTGCTTCAGATCCAGAATTCTGCCAGTAAAGAGCTTTGAATGCTGAAATGACTGACGTGCATGTCTGCTTCAAAATGCACCATTATATTCAATAACGTATTCTTTGTGCACGTAAGACAGCAGGTTTAAGATACTGAGGCAACTGATTTGTATAGATATAAATTCATTTTATTTAGGCAGCTTTTTACAATTAGTTTTTAATACATTTTTTTTCTCTGTAAGCTAACTAGAATTGTGCTAAAAGCTGGGTTCAAACAGATTTTTTAAAAATGATTCAAAATAATGTTTTTAGTAGAGTGGATGGGAAAGAAAAACACAGTGGCTGGAGAAATGGCTATTAACACTCTGAAAATACTTGACAAAATTTCTTTGCCAGTTCTTAACAGAATGAGCATCTCTTCCTTATGTACAGCAAAACTTTGCTCTTAATTTGTTAACATAGACCAGCCTTGGTGTCTCTCAGATATGACAGACTATACTTTCCAAAGCACATGACCAATTACACTTCAATATGCCTTCAGAGCTCAAGATTTGCACATTGGTATCACCAAAGCATTGTAAGGAAAATTAAATGTCATAGTTCTTCCAGTGACATATCAGTGTCTCTGGAAAGCCCACAAGCAAGGCATGAGAGCAGCAGAATTTTTACCTTTATGGCCATTTGAATTGGTGATGAAATCTCATCTTTTGGCAGCAAATACCATTAGTAACTAGACAGGTTATTCCCTTTTATGAAAGCAAGAATGCTAATAGAACCAACTATTGTATAATATTTGTTAAGTTTCAGAGAATGGACACAGAATACATATAACTTAAGTTTTACCTATTATCATTATAGAAAAACCAATGTGCTTGGAAATCTAGCTGTACAGCTAGGTTGCAGCATCAAAGTAACTTTGGGCTCTGGAATTAAGTAGCATCAGATCTAGTTAGTACTTGGATGGGAGTCTTTTAGGAAATAATAGGACTGTGGGCTTGACTAGGAAGTTGAAAAAAAAAACCCACATTATTAAAACTCAATCGCAAGCTGTTTCCATGTCTTGCCAATTGAGAACCAATGATTTTCAGACCTCATGGGTTATATAAATATGAAACAGGTATCTCCAAGGTGGTAGTCTAGAAAAAGAATGGCCCAAAATCCATTGACTTGAAAAGAAAATCAAGAAAAGGCCTGTAGTTTAAACCTTGGACTGACAGACAGAGTTTGATTGCTGAATTCTGCAGCAGACAGGTCTTTTGTTTATATACTATTTATCTCTGCATTAAAGTGACTTGTGTTATGTCAAGTCTGAAGCTTCCCCTGTTTGCTAGTTGCTGAATATGGGATTGCTTTTCTGGGGAGGAGATGTTTATTGTCATACTCGGTGTGAAAGGAGACAACAGTAAAGCCAACTTCTTAAAGATTGAATTTAAGTTTCCTAATAAATAAATGGAATAAAGAATTTAGAATATGTTTGACAATTGGGCAAAAGACAAGTTAATTATAAGATATTAAGAACTACCAATCCAGCAGAGAGGGAGAGAGATTTTATTTGGCTCTTTGCAAACCACTATTGACTGAAATTGAAATTTCACTGAAAAATAGCACTCATTGAATAACATTTGTGATAAAAACTTTAACAAAGAGCCAATCTGAGAAATATTGTCACAAAGCATTATAAAGAATGAACTAGTTCACTGAACCGAATACACTCTTTCACACACACACACACCTACACCTTACTCATGTTTTATGCAGTGACTATATTTTACTCAACTGTAAAATATAAATTATATATTCGTTTGTTCATTTGGGCTTATCAAATTCATATCATCAAATGTAAATCTAAGTGGAATCCAGACCCTAGTTTACAAAGTGGATAGATGCCTTTGCAAGGTGTTGTGGAAAATATCTTTCTAATATAATGTGAGAATGCAAAAATAAATAGGCAAATAGGCCATGTCAGTATTCGGTCATTTGTACTCTCACACAGATGAATGACTTAAAAAGGAAATGGGATGCTCAACATCTGAAGTGGACCAGGAACTATACCAAATTAAAAGGTTACTTTGAAAATAAAGGGCATATGAGTAGAAGAAACAAATTCTCCCACAAACAGCTACCTGGATATAATAGTCATGATTGATTATCAACAAAAATGTCTATTCTATCAAAATTCATTATCAAGCAATAAATTTGTTCTCAATTAGATAGGGAACTGGAAAAACAAATTATTTCTATAGCACTGGCAAGCTTAATAACATACATGTTATTAGACTTGCAGGATAGGTGATTTTTTTTCTTGGTAAAAGCAGTTATTTACAATACCATCTGAGGTGAGATTAGCTATGACATAATTATTAAAGTCTTAAATATATATGTTCATAAATAATTTATATTCTTAATGATTGATTAATCTTGCATATGTTATGGCTAGCAATTTGGCAAGACATCCAGCAATTTTAGCTATCCTTAAATAGCCTAATAATGTTCATATCTAACATAGAGAAGAGAACCTGTGGCCTGTCTGATACTGCCAAATATTCTTTGCAATTCGCCATTCAAGGTTGAGGCTACTAGAAACAATAGTTAATGTAGGGAGAAATTTCTCTTTATAGTAAAAATGTTAATTGCTATTGTTCTAACAGGATAAACCAGAATTATCTCTGTAGTCTGGAATACTGCAAGCCTATGTTAAAAGTGGTAGTTCTTTAAATGGTGATGACTAAAAATATTTCAGCAATAACCTCCAAGTAAATGAAGGCCATCTTCACACATGGCCATGGGCTAATTCCCATGGAATTACTTGAATATGTAGCACGACAGAATCAAACACAGTACAGGTAGTCCTCAACCTACAACTGTTCATTTAGTGACAGTTTGAAGTTACAACATCACTGAAAAAAGTGACTTATGGCCATTTTTCACACTTACGACCATTGCAGCATCCTCATGGTCACGTGACCAAAATTTGGATGCTTGGCAACTGTTTCATATTTATGATGGTTGCAGTGTCCCCAGATCATGTCAACACCTTTTGCTACTTTCTGACAAGCGAAATCAATGGGGAAGCCAGATTCACTTAACACATGTCATTTTGACATTCCTGTGGCTATCTTAAAATGTTACTGCATTGGTGGCGTTTATACTGAATGTTTTTCATCTCCCACTAGCCCCAAAATTTCTGTCCTCTCAATTATCATTTAGGATTGGCCAAACAGGATGAAAAACCTCTACTCCTTGAGCATGGAAACAAAAATTCTTAACTTTAATTCAGAATACACAATGATCAAAGATAGCACAAAAGTCTGTTCCAATCAGAGCAATATGTAGTAATAAAAGAAGTAAAATGGGGGAGGGGGATTGATGTTTTGTGTACATTCGTGCTTACTCTTGCAGTCTCATTCGCGCTCCCTCCCCTTGCTTATAACTAAACACTTAAAAGGAGCATATAAAACATTCTAAATTACCAAGTACATTTGAGCATTTTATTGGCCTCTTACTCTCTCATCACCCCCATTATTTTATATAGGTTGAAAATCTGTATTGGTATGATTGCATTGTGTTTACATACAGGCTAAAAAGCCCCAGTGATTGTCCTGCATTGCTCTCCGTGGGTGGCCCTGATTTCTCTCCCATTGCAGCTGAATCAGTGCTCCACAGTCATCATACCCTGCAGATGTAACTTGTATTGGCATGCTGAGTGAAATTGTCAATTAAGACACAGCTGGTATCTGGGATGCTTATGCTGTACCACCAGTATTCTAGCATTCTGGTTTATACCACATTCATTCAATAATAACCCTAGGAGGACCCTGGGCGGGGGAGAGGTTCACTGAAAGAAGCTTACAAATATCAACGTTTTCAAAGCAACTCTAAGCTTGAATGAAAGGCATCTAGGCCATCAAGCCCAATATTAAGGTTCTCATGGATAGAGTTCCCAAACACATTTAACAAAGCCCTTTGCCACCATGCAAGATAGTCCAAGCTTTCTCATGCACTTCACAAAGTTCATTCAAGTGTTCTGGACTGGGTTTGATGTTGCTGAGCTCCACCGTCTTGCAGACTGGATTTGAGACTGAGAGGCAGGCACTAAGAAAACAAAAGTCTGCGTGATCAGATATGTAACTAAGGGACCATCCAAAGCGAAAATCAGAACATCCATCGTGTTGCTCTATAAATATGGAGAAGTTGACAAAGAAAAGTCTTTGGATCAAAGCTATCAGAAGCAGAACAGCAGTGATATCATATTTAATACAACAGTAGTAGAGTAGCAAATAGGAACAGGAAGAAGCTCTTAACGTAAAGTGTGGCAGCATCTTCAGAATTTGGAATGCCTGGGATTGGGACCTGTTTTTTTTTTTTTTTTTTTTTGAGACATTTGATTTAGAAGTCAGAGTTTGGTCAGATATTTCTAGAGAATTGGAGTTTATAACTCTATTCTCCATCCCTTTCATGGATCAGCATTCTTGCCGCTGTATCCACACAGTGCAGGCATTGAGTTTGATTGCCCTTTTTTAAAAAAAAATATTATTATTTCCTTCTATGTAGCTCCTACCTTCATACTGGTCCCTCGCTAAATCTCAGAGTATCCAAAGCTCACAAGCAAACTAAAAGACCATTGATGAAAGTGTGACTGAGTGGAAATAGCAGGAAACAGAAGAGGTTACCTTTAGGCAACCCAGTAAAAGTGACTGTAGCAAAAAATAAAAAATCAGATCTTCTCCCCTTGCATATGGCATTGCAAAATTTGCTGAGCTGTCAAGATTCCCAGGAATGAGACTGTGCCCCTGCCATGCAGGAAGTAGAGCTGTAAGCCTTGGCAATTATTTGTGTATTTCCATGCAAACTATAAAATAATTTCTTTCCTTCACATTGAAGAAGTAATCTTGAGTTTTTGTTTTGTTTGTTCAATTTAGTCACTATTTGTGCCAACATAAAGGCAGGAGAGCAAAGATCCTTAGAAAAAGAAATGCCCTTCTGCAGAACTGCCCTCCAACCTCTTTTTTAATCCATCAAAACGATGTCAGCTGAGGTCCCAACTGCCATCAGCAGCAGACTATAGCTTTGTTCAACCTGATGGGACAGTTGTTGTTTTTTTGTACAATATCTCATTGAGCAAGGAGATTCATGCAGAGTCTCTTTGATCAGAACTTCCAGGGAGATGCTTGCTTCAAAACAAATGTGCTTTGCATGGGAGATCCTCCATAATGGTTGGTAAAGAAGTAAGGGGTACATCATATGTTACCAATCAAGTCTTCTCAGAGAAAAGGGTTCATACCGCTTTGTGAAGCTAATGGTGGTGGGATCGAGCCAGAGAGTGGTAGGAGAGGTTGAGGCAAGTTGCTAGGTAGCTCTGGGAAAGGCCCTGCTCCAGCCTGAGGGAAGGCACTCACAGAGGCTGGGAGAGTCATCGTTGAGGGGATGCTACTGAGTGGAAGAGGGAGAGAAGCACTGTAGGTCATAGAGTTCATTGGCATCCCCATAGGAACACTAGGCACTGGGGAGTTGGTCCGCATCTGATTGAGAGTTGGTTTGGGCTGATCAACGTTAAACGGATTGGTAGGTGAAGGGGCACTAAGTCCTAGAAAAAAAAGAAAAGAAAAACATGACTCATCTTGATTTCCATTAAGAATCACTGAGAATTTGAGGGAGTTAATCCCTGTCCCCACCATCAAGAGATTCTGCAAAAGAAATTGACAGGTTCCAAAGAAAGCCCACTATTTTCTTTATTGTCAAATAAGAAATATGTGAAAAAGCATCTCATCACTATTTCCAAAGGGCAACATTTCCCCACAGGTTCCAAGGATATTTGGTTTTAAGAACTGAAATACCAACAGGCTCAACCAAACCATTATTTCATCCAAAGGCAAATATGGGTATTCTGAATTTTTGGGCAAGTATTGAAACCTATGAAGAAATGGGCCCAATGAAAAGGTGTGGAAGGAAGAAAGGTGTGGCAGGACCTAGGTACAGGATTGAGTCGTACAAAATTGTTCTGCTAACAAGAGTCCATAGAGTTCTTTTAGACTCCTGTACAAGATCCCATGTTGTTGGTCCTGCCTATGCAACCTACCTGCCAGAAATGGATTACGTGACTTCATGCTCTGGGGGGCTGTAACCAAGGAATCCAAGTTAACCAAGGAAGAGGCGTTGGGGCCAAGAAAGGTCTCTGGTGTTTTGTTGTCCTTCTCCTTTGAATCAGGTAAAGAATCTCCTAAACTTGCAATATCAAAAATATCTTTATTTTGAATTCCATTCTCGGCGGTGCTTGGAATAAGGTCACCAAACAGACCCACATCTACCAGTGAGAAAGAGAGAGAAAGAAGAGATTTTACTTTATTGATCACATAGTCCCATTGCTTGCTCCTCACTTCTTTTTGTTTCTTCATTATTTTATATAATTCCCCATTTCTGAAAAGGATGGTTTTAGAATATATACATTCTGAATATTTATGGATTCTGGATTTATATTCAGGATATGCTCTCTCTGTGTGTGTATATATATATCCATTTCTGAAGTGTATATGGTTTACCAAAACAAACAAACAAAACCCCAAACAAAGCTAAAAAGCCTAGCTATTTTTTTTTTAAAAAAGTGGCAGGTTTCATATAGAGCCATGGCAAAATTGAGTTTATTGGATTAGAAGGGGCACAATGTTTTAAGTGTCAGTTCTCTTCACTGTTATCAACATATGCCACAGCGCACATGGGGAAATACGTGTTCTAAATTGAAAATAGATTGGTTTCTGGAATTACTGTAACCTCTACCTTTCATCTCAATAAATCTTGCTAAAGAAACTTCTTTTAAGACTCATGCTTGGGAAAGAATCGTGCTTGTTTTCGGCAGCTGGCAAAGAAATCAAAATAATTTTTTTTACAATGTAAAATTGCATTGCCACCATCCCAAAATGGTGAACTTGTAGTTCTTACACTGTGGTTATCTCCTCTCTTAGTGTTTTTTTCCTCTGATAATATATTAGATGTGTAGCTATTTTGTTTTCTATCATTCATTCAGAAAACAAACAATTTACAAACAATAAAAATTAGATATGTTGTTTCTGTTTGTCAGTACATCAATAGAACAATGTTTATTTACAAAATGATATTTTACTGTTTCACAACAGTGTCTCCTCTTATTTTGTCATCTCTTTTCAATATATTGGAAATGTCCCTTTTTCCTATGATTCGTCTGCTACATTTCTCCTCTCTTATCTTCTCCTTCTTCCTAGTTACCTTTTCATTTACATTTTACATAAGGTTCTTTAACCTTTTACATAATTCTGTTCTAGCAAGAATGAGCTATTGTTTTATCACAAGACTGTTAATGTCAATAAATCAAAATTTTTACTAATTCTAGACATTCTTTTTTAGCAAATAAGTTTAAATTAAAATAGTTTTTTTTTCCACTTATATATATCCCCTGATCAAACTGGAATTGTGGTTCAGAAAAAATTAGTTGACTTTATTGGAAGACCTTTAAATCTATTATGCCAAGTACATAAATATCTCAGTTACAATGTTTCACATAAACATTTCTAATATATTTGATATAATGAAATGGAAGTTTCCGTACAAACTTTTATGTGCCATAGTTCTGATTATAATTTTTGTAACTAAACAACTATATTTGTCTCCTAAGACAGTTCTTAATAAGTAATATTAATTAATATTGCAGGAATAAAACTGGGATGTCTTTTCATTCTTATTTATAATTGAACTATTAGCAGATAATACTAATTATTATAGTGATGTTCAAATACTAAGGGTTAAAAACCAAAAGGTTTTTGCTTAATATGTTTACTGATGCCATAGCAATTTTCTTCAATTACCATGCTGGATATTCCCAGTTAATAAAACAATTCAACCAAGTGGCAGAAGCAGAATTTAATATGGAAAGTCCAACAATTATAATAATCATCACTAACAATAATTGTGCAAGCATGCTTGAGGACTTCTGACCTATGGGAGAGATTCTTGAAAATTGTTCTTACAAAGATATAGGCCAGCTAAGGAAAATAAATTCTGAGCCACTGTTGATAAACACTAAGCAGATCCTTAAAAAAAAAACCACCAACATTACTCTGGCTTGGCAAAATTGCAGCTGCCAAAGTGACATTATCAGAATTATTTTGTTTCAGAAATTTCCCATTTGACTTGTATCACATTGGTCCCAGACTCCCAGTATTGGCAAAACAATTCATCACCACTATCCATTTGAGGAAGAAATCTAGGCTTCAGCAAGCAATATTGTGTAACTATAAAAGTGAAGAGGGCTGAGAATAATAAACTTGAAATAGTACAGTTTTATGATTGTTAAGCTACATCAATTAATACTCACAATTACTACCCTTCTGTGTCCAGTGGGTTCAACTAAAGCTGGCTTTGGAATCATCAGAAATCCATCCAATATTTCAGGATTTAACGGAAACATTGCTACTGGGGTATTTATATACTTGGCATACATAAATTAATTCTATCCTTAACTAATTCTGCAAAAATGTTATCCTGTATCACTCTCTGTCCAAAATCAAAGTAAATTCTTTGGCTTGGACAGAAAAAGTATAAGCACCTGGGCAAAGTCCCTTTTGCTACCTTTCTTAAAATATATAATTTTTAAATACAAAATGAGCATGATCAGCAAAAAGAATAAGAACACAACCCATGCACACTTGGAGACATGATCATTAATGCTTATTCTATATCTGTTTGAGTTATGTTATAAAATGGAAACTGGAAAATATTTTTTCTGTTCTCATATTGAAATACCTCCAGTCAGAACTTTTATTTAAACAGCCATTCCATTTCTCTTTTGCAGAATTTATATTAAGTTCAGGCAACGTATGTGGTTAAAGTCTTAAAAAATTAAAAGCAGTTCCATTACATTATAAAACAGATGCTCCAAACTTTATCAAAATAATTTGAGAATGTAGTTTAGAAAAAGAAAAAGAAGGAGCTGAGTGGAATGCCATCTGGCCCAAACTACCTTTTAATGCCAGCCCATAGATGGTAATTACATTTTTTCGTATGGATTATACTTACTATTGGACTCGGGCCACTTATTTTCATTTGGGAAGGTCCTTAGGTCATTTTGCTTTAAAGCATTTGTCAAACTGCCTAATATAGCAAGCAACATGGAAAGATTGATCTACTACCCAGATTTTTATAAATACTGGAGCCTGTCCACCAATTTCTTACAATAATTAATTAAATAATCTGTTATTACTAACAGCCTAAAACATGGTTGCTTGATAGGAAATGGAGAGAGGAATTTGCCTGACTATTATCTCAAAATGTGGGGCACTTGCATTGATGAAAAGATCCATATAGCACTCGTCCTGTCAGAACTGTTCTGAAGTCATTTCACTTCCCTTTATACAAGGAATAGCAATTTGGCTCCTTTCCCCAAACAGAAGTGAGATTCCATTCATTCAGATACATCACTGGGAGCTTTTGCAGCATGAAGGGAATCAGGGGAGCACAAAAAGGAAGATAAGAGCTAAACTAGTTCTAGGGTAGGGGTGTCAAACTCAAGGGTCAAAAACTCAAGGCTTAAAACTCAAGATTTAAGAGTGCTTAAATCTGGTCTGTGGGGCCATCTTGGAAATAGCAAACGACTAGCTCGTGGTGCCTCTGGCAGCCAAAATGGGGCATGGAGAGGTGTGTGTGGCCCCCATGCATCCCATTTTTGGCCTGGAGGATGCTGCAGCAGGCATCCGTCCCACCTCCCCGGCCAGCCCGCAGAGGAAAAATACAATGCTGATCTGGCCCTCAAAGAAATCTAGTTTGACACCCCTGTTTTAGAGGGAGAAGTGTGACTGAAGACTGATTCCTGCATACTTCTCTGAGTATGGGGATATCTTGTGAAATAAAAACTAGGATAGAACTACTTCTGGTTGTGACACCATCCCACTTCTCTGATCTCAAAGAAGGATTGGACCTGTTTAAATGAAAGACCCCATAAAATTCCAACTGAACTCGGAAGGTTAAAAGAAAAAAAAACATTAAAAAAAAGAAAATGTACATAAAACTCTTCCATATTTCTGCTAGGATAATTATCCATGTAATAGTTGGTTTAGCTTTTTATTGTCGGCAAGGTCTGTCAAAAATTTTGAGATCAATATGTGCAGGAAGAATCATCATCCACGGTTATTTTTCTCATCACATTTCTCCATGAATACATATGATCAGACTTCTCTTTTCCAGATGTTGCATCTTATAGCTCCTATCAGATTGATCCAATGGCCATGTTGCCTGGGATTAATAGGCAT
This sequence comes from Pituophis catenifer annectens, assembly GCF_029215685.1. Lineage (NCBI taxonomy): Eukaryota > Metazoa > Chordata > Lepidosauria > Squamata > Colubridae > Pituophis > Pituophis catenifer. The sequence continues at coordinate 134,854,859 of NW_027256882.1, read as the reverse complement.
TGTTTCCAAGGAAGGACATAGGTCAGGGATGGCTACATTAGAGCTTTGCTTACCTCCAGAATTGCTGGCTTTCACAGATGATGGAGCCTGAGAACTTTCATGTTCTGGTTGGTCCACAGATTCAGGTAATTTTGCAAATAAGTCAAATGTACTATTGTCTACAGAAAGGTAAAGACAGGGGAAAAAATCTATTCAGTTAAAAGTCCTTCTCTCTCTCTCTCTCTCTCTCTCTCTCTCTCTCTCTCTCTCTTCTTCCTAATATTTTCCAGTCCTCTTTTTCAGATCAACTAAGTGTCAATCTCTTGGTTGTGACAGGAATTAACCAATTGTTTTGTCGCCCAAGCCTGATGATGTGGGCTGAAAGACTGACCCGAAGTCACCCAACTGGCTTTCATGCTTAAGGTGGGACTAGAATTCACAGTGTCTTGATTTCTAGCCTTGTGCCTTAACCACTAAACCAAACTGGCTCTCTATGCTTTGTTCAATCTCAACCCTTCTCAATACCATTGAGAAGGAATGGAAGCTCCGGGGAAGTAGTAGTGCTGTTATTTATGCTTATCCTTCACACACTATGCAAAGGAAGCTAAGGACAGGGACAGATTTATTGTCCAGTACTCCACTTAGAAGCCTTGTGGGGGGGGAGATATATATTTCTTCTCTTCCTCCACTACCAGTTTGTTGAATTTGGGAGTCTTAACTGAAGAAGTGAGAGTGAGATTGTGGATGGAATCTCTTGTTTTATATTTACTTCAAAACCTAGACCTCCTTACAGTAAAAAGGAACCAGAGAAAGAAGCTTGCTTAATCCCATATGACACTCGGCAGTTTCATCTCTGTTTCTGAAGACAGCTAAAAAGGTATCTAGGTGTCTTTCATTTTATTCACAGCAAGGAAGGTCACACAACTTGCCACTTAGGAACTCAGCTGGGACAATCACATGTTCCTCTTGCAAATCAAATCAAACACCTTACACGACTCACATAAAGCAGGAGATAAATTATGGCCAGCAGTTATGAAGTTAGGGGAAAGATACTATTAATTCGTCACATTGAGCAGTCTCAAAAAACAGCAGGTGATTTTTTTTTTTTAATAATGCATTTGATTTATATCTTTATACAGGAGCTCAAGGTGGCATCCTATTTTTCCCCACAACAACATCCCTATGAGGTAGACTATGATGAGAAAGACTGCTCAAAATTGCCCACTGAAAAAAGCATCAAGAGGAAGGAAAGGAGGAAGAGCTGCTACCACAAGCACCTTAAGACTTGTAATGTTTACTATTGCCAATACAAGATAAGTAGTCCTGAGCTATATGGCATTGGTTTCTTAGCTTGATCTACCTAGTTAGTCTGGCACATGGCTGAGGGTGAACTAGAACTTGTGTCTCCCCATTTCTTGTCCATCACCTCAACCAACCCACCCTATTGGCTCTCTTACCAGGGGCAGAGGAATTATCAGTAGAACCTCCCCAAGGATCAGCAACAGAAGTGACATTTGCAGAGAGTGGAGCAGGTGGTGATTGTTTTCCCCAGGGGTCTGTCGATGAGACACCTGAAGGCAATGATTTTATCCCCCATGGATCAGAGGCAGAAGAGACAGGGGGAAGATTCCAGGGGCTGGAAGAAGCTTGACTGGCAGAAGACTGAGTCAGAGGATCCTCCGAAGGTAATGGCACCCAAGGGTCTGCAGCAGGACCCCAGGATGTTCCTGCTGATTCTACAGGAGATTTGTTATCTGAAGGGAACAAGCAGATAGAAAAGAGTCTATCAACGTGGAATCTGATTTGCCCGAGAAATAGGGAATGAATCGACTAAGAAGCAGATAACTTGATGAAGTCAGGATGGATTGATTGAATAAATGAGTAAACTCAACCTGAGAGATGCCATTTGAGGAAAGAAATCTTAGCTGGCTCATTCTATGAGCTGTAACTGATCAAATCTGCATATATATGTATAAGAATGTATGCTAAAGGAGGAAAGGAGGAATGTCTAGATCAGTGATGGCGAACCTTTTCGGCACCGAGTGCCCAAACCGGAACACATGTGTACGAGCGTGCATGTGCATGTGCCGGAGCACCAGAAACCCGAAGACCAATTGGCTGGTGCGCATGCGCGTGCCGGCCAGCTGCTCTTCGGGTTTCCGGCACACACATGTGCGCCAGCCAGCTGGTCTTCGCACGTGCCAAAGCACCGGAAACCTGAAGACCAGCTGGCTGGCGCGCATATGTCTGGTTTTTGGCCATTTTTGGGCTGTTTTTCAGGCCAAAAAGGGCCTGAAATTTGGCCTGAAAACAGCCCTGAAAATGGCTCAAAAAGGGCCTAGAAAACGGCCTGTTTTTTGGATATTTTTTAGGTCATTTTCTGGCACTCCAGAAACCAGAAGGGCAGCTGGCGACAACACACATGCTTACAGAGAGGGCTCTGCGTGCCACCTCTGGCACGTATGCCATAGGTTCGCCAACATGGGTCTAGATGCTATATATCGGTCCAACAGAAATAATCTTAGGGGGAAATTCATTTAAACTGTAAATAGAGACAGAAAGGTTTATGTTTCTTTTAAGATCATAGTTGCTACTCAAGACTCTTTTACTAAGGTGCTTAAAAGAACTTTAATAATAACTCATTTTTAAATAAAGATTTATAAAACTCTTAATGTATTTATAAATGTATATAAAATTACAAAATGTATATAAAAAATGAATTGAAGTATTTTTATTACCTAGAAGATACCACACACAACTTAAGGCAGGGTCACACAATAACAGACAATGGTTTAGCATTGACCCCAGTTGCCCAACAGCAAGAATGGAATGGAAAAACAGAAAAGAGAAAGAAGAGAACAGGTTCAAAACTTCTTACTATTGTGGTCCCAAGAACTGGACAAGGATAGAGCTGGAGGAGAGAAGTCTGTGTCAACAGATCGAACAGTGCCCCCACCTGGAATATCCCATGGGTCAGCAGAAGTATGGGTAGAGGTGACTGGTGCTGATCCAAAAATGTCTGCCAGCTCCAACACAGAAGACTTGAAAGATACAAAGGAATACCATGTATTAGAGCTTGTAGTCCTGTAGTACCTATAGTGCTTAAACAAATATGAAGAATTAAACAGCCAGCCAGAATATAGCCATTTTTGCAAAGTACCAAAGAAATCAAACACATCCCCTTGCTCTGTTTAGGTATGTTGCTGGCATTCCTTGGCTCTTAAAGTCCATATTCTGTTGGATATGGATTGCCCCAGAATCAGCTCCATACCCAAATATTCTCGTGGTGTCATCTGTGTTCACAGCCGGACGGTAGGGAATCATTAGACAAATGCACAAAACATGAGCATTAAACTTATGAGCGTGGACCAAATGCCATTCTGTGCATTTCCTTAATACATAGCTGGAAGAAAGAACTGATTGGCTCATGAAGTGATCTCAGCCTTGTGAGGTTGGTTGCAGTGAGATGGGTTCACACTGCTCTCAAATTCCTGTGGAATAGAAACGATGGTGACATTAACATGTCTGAACAATGGGTGTTTCTGGAAATAACCTTCTGCAGGGGATCACTTGCTGAATAGGCTATGGAATATGAGAACAGTTTAGGCTTATCAGAGGCTGGAAACTGCCAGTCTGAACTTTGTAGGAATAAATGACTATGAACAATAGGTCTGGATCTAGAATAGATACACCTGTAGAGAAGAAAATTGTCTGATAATCAGCTTAACAATATTGGAGGTAGCAGCAAAACGTTCACCTGCCATATATTTGGTATTTTATTCTGCCAGCACAGTATACGTGGATTGAAAACAAAAGAAGTAAAATAACACTAAATACCAATCAAACAAAAAGCATGAAGCACAAGAGTATTTTCTCATGCTACAGTGCAACTATCCTTATTTCTGCAAACATCCTCTCTTCCAAAAATTTCCAATCAAAGGCTTTATTGTTTGCCTTTCTAAAGTTCTTTGGGGTTGAATCCAGTTATTCTATACAACCACAATGGCAGGCATAAATAAAACAAGTTTCATAAACTTTTGTAGAATTATGGGCTCAGAGTCTGCAAAATTTGTGGCATGGCAGGATGCAGCATCTAAGTCAGTATTTGCTCATCTACCATTTGCCCATTGAGGATTTGAGCAAAAATCACTATCAATATCTTCAGTTCCAAGCTACACAGTTTGCAATTCCATGTAGAGATAACACACAAGGAGTATACATTTGCATACTTCGAAGCTGGCGTTATAGCATGCCTGCGATTGGTTTTTCATACCTGTGTTTTCTTTCCCTTATCATCTTCTTCAACTTCCTCAACACCCAGGTTACTTTCTTCCAGTGCCTTTTGTAGTAGTGAATTTTCTCCTTTCCATGCCCTTACTTCCTGCAATCAGAATGAACACATGCCTGAGCCAAGTGCCAGAAAGTGGAATGATTATTTTCTGAAGGCAACAATCATCATTCAGATATTACCACGTGCATTTGTCATAGCAATCACTCTTTTAGTTTTCAAATAGAATCTAAGTTAAGATATTCCTCAATAAGGTTAGTCTTCAGAACCATGAAAATTAAAGTTATTAATTGGAAAAGCATCAGAAGGCAGAAGAAAATGGACACAGCAGAGAGTGATGATAGGAAGAAAGAGGTCTAGAGAATTCTCTCACCTAAAAATGTCACAAATTCTATGATTGTAGCAATCTTATGCACACTTTTGGGGCAATAGTTTCCACTGAGTTTGGCAACGTGACTTACTGCCAGACAAAATAAACTCAGGAGTGGATTTGATTAGGAAAAGAGAGACGCTTGTACGTATTCACTTTGCCCAATTGATCTGATGATCAAATCTTAAATTTGAGCAATTCCAATATTTAATATTTTTGCCATTAGGAGAAAGAACCCATAACACCCATTCTTGGGTTCTGGGGTTCTGACATTTCTCATACAAGATTTTATTCATATTTATAAAGGCCAACGACTTTGGTCACCTTAACAATTTCAGAATTTCAGCAAATGAATGAGATTCCAAAGCTTTTGGCAAGTTAGGAGTATGTAGAATTCCTAGACCATCGGGGACAGAACAGCCTTGTCCCAGGAAGAAGATGTGAAGGTAACAGAAAGCTGCCCCATTTGAAGAGATGTGAGTTCAAGAAGAGGAAAGGTAAAGTGCCCTTTCACCACCTGGGCTTGGGGTACCTTCTCATGCTCTTGTTTGCTCAGGGTAAGCGCTATCTGTAATTGCAAATCTTCATCTGTGCTGGAGACTGGAGGAAGTGGCTGCTGATAACGAAGGAGAATTGGGTAAAAGTTTGCTCAGAGTTCTCTGCTCAATCATTTATTCTGGGTAAACAATCCACCCATCCACCCACCCCTTAACCCTTTGTGGACATATACCAAGTTGGTATTGAGTTAATCTATTTTTGTTCATTTCAGTATTGAACTAGACAGGTTATTTACTCTTTTAGCCTCCTCTGCTCTGCTGCACTCCAGAAGGGTTGGATACAACTTGTATAATGCCCATCCAGAGCTATAAGAATTGATCCAACACATCTGGTAAGTAGGAGATTGGCTGATCTGTTTTTTCATCAAGTTTGAAGTTCATCCACTGACAGCACCAGTTCTATTATCAGGATTCTATTTTATCAGGGTTCAGCTGAAGTTACAGGTAGTCATCAATTTACGACCACAATTGAGCCCAAAATTTCTGTTGCTAAGTGAGATAATCATTAAGTGAGTTTTGCCCCATTTTATGACTTTTATGACTTAAGTGAATCATTGCAGTTGTTAAGTTAGTAACACAGTTAGTAAGTGAATATGGCTTCCTTATTGACTTTGCTTGTCAGAAGGTTGCAAAAGTGATCACATGACCCTGGGACACTGCAACCATCATAAATATATGCCAGTTGCCAAGTATCCAAATTTTAATCACCACGGGGATGCTGCAACAGTCGTTAGTGTGAAAAAACAGTCATAAGTCACTTTTTTCAGTGCCATTGTAACTTTGAAACTAAGTGAACTGCTGTAAATTGAGAACAATCTGTAATTCCTTTCATTAAAAACACATTGATCTTTCACCTAGATATGGAATAAAGAGCTAAATAATCAGCCTAGTGCTGGCAACTCAGCCCAAATCTTCGTATAATCTTCCACAACCGTATTTTTCTGAAATTTTTTTCGTCTAAAACACTTCACACCAAGTACAGCAATAAATGTTGCCCCTCCAGGAATTCAGTCTCACTTTCAGTAACTAGCTGTCTGTAGAACCTTCACAGATTTGATATAGCTACTTACTTTAAGTTGCTTTATTGCAGAATAATTGTAACAGATAACAAATTTATCTACCGCAGAATACAAGAATCATAAGAGAGTTATAGAAACAGACACTTCATTGCTTTAGTTTCTAGGCCTTTTCATCCAGTCCTTTTAAGCCAATTGACTTCTGATCAATTATTTTCCTGGCTTGAGTACCGGAGTCACTTATGCCAAGAGAATCAAAAGGCTCAAAGAGAACTCTAGATAACCCACTTCTTTCAGAAGCGCTTGCAATGCTATTATTGCAAATATGTCTGTGCTGCTTTTCAATTCAAAATCCCCAGAAATTTAGAATAAGAAAAAACGGAGACAGTTCACAAAGATTCTTCTTGTGGAAGAAGTAATATGGCCTTCAATGAGACAGCAAGTGTATATTCTGCCGCAGTTGAAATACTAAGTCTCCAGCCAAGCAGCTTGGCCAGTCTCCCATGATCTGGCAACAGCCAAGAAGGACAAGGATTGAGGGAACAACTTTTACTTCTGCTCCAGAATTTTCTCAGATGCTTTGTCTTCTGTGGAAATCAACAAAAGCTGATCCAAGCAACCCTGCATAGCAGTATTTGGACAGTCAACCATTCTGAACACCAGGTGGCACCTAAGCCAGGTTTAGGCAACCTACAGAGCATCCCAAATGTGAGCAACTATATATTTTAAAAAGAAGTCATCAGTGTTCACAGACAAAAGGTTGTATGTGTGATATCCCCACATGATACAGAGACATCTGTGTATTCTCCATAAAGTCAAAAAACTTTATTGTCCCATTAGGCCAGTGTTACAAGAAATATCCCTATTAAAATCTATAAACATGAAATAAAAAAGCAAAAAATTAAAAGATAAGTGCTGTGGCATTATTGTACTTGGTGTCTTTCTACATATTTGTGGTATGTGTAAATTTGGTTAATAGCCAACACTCCAGAAGATAGGCTTAAGATACACAAGGATCTTGACAGATTTGAACATTGGACACCATCTAACAAAATGAAATTCAATGGTGAAAAAAGTAAGATACTACATTTAGGCAAGAAAAAACAAATGCATAGGTATAGGTGTTACCTGGCTCAATAGTAGTAACTGTGAGAGGGATCTTGGAGTCCTAGTGGACAATCATTTAAATATGAGCCAGCAGTGAACTGCAGCTGCCAAAAAAGCCAACATAGTCCTAGGCTGCATTAACAGACGGATAGAATTTAGATCAAGTGAAGTGTTAATACCATTTTATAATGCCTTGGCAAGACCATACTTGGAATACTGCATCCAGTTTTGGTCGCCATGATATAAAAAAGATGTGGAGACTCTAGAAAGAGTGCAGAGAAGAGCAACAAAGATGATTAGGGTGGGTACTGGAGGCTAAAACATATGAAGAACGGCTGCAGGAACTGGGTATGTCTAGTTTAATGAAAAGAAGGACTAGGGGAGACATGATAGCAGTGTTCAAATATTTCAGGAATTGCCACAAAGAAGAGGAAGTCAAGTTATTCTCCAAGGCACCTGAGGGCAGGACAAGAAGCAATGGATGGAAACTCAGTCAAGGAGAGAAGCAACCTAGAAGAAGAAATTTAATGAGTTAGAACAATTAAACTGTGGAACAACTTGCCTCCACAAGTTGTGAATGCTCCAATACTGTAGTTTTTAAAGAAGAGATTGGACAACCATTTGTCTGAAATGGTATAAGGTTTCCTGCCTGAGCAGGAGGTTGGACTAGAAGACCTCCAAGGTCCCTTCCAGCTCCTGTCTGTTCTGGGATAGGAGAGGGAGCAATGTGGCTGGCTTGTCAAGCTAATGTAACCTGAGAGCTTTCTTTGCTGGCTGCTGTGACCTCACTGTCCTTTCTCAAGCTTGAAGTTCATCAAATGTTGCTCTAAAACTCAGTTGCCTGTAACAAGGCCAAACAGCAAGCAAACAAACTTTGGCACTAGTAGGCACAACCTGCTTTGCACTTAACTTCAGATAAGGCATCGCCATGCTGTTGCGATAAAAGAACAAACAGATTGTCCCCATTCATTCCAAAGAAACAGTATTGTCACACATCACCATTGACCTTATTTTCTGAAGAATTATTGCTAATTGCTAGCATTCGTGTAAATGATTAATTAATTAATTAATTAATTAATTAATTAATTAATTAATTTTTATATGCCGTCCTTCTCCGGAGACTCAGGGCGGCTTATAATGCGTTAAGCAATAGCCTTTATACTTTTGTATATTTTATACAAAGTCAGCTTATTGCCCCCACAAACCGGGTCCTCATTTTACCCACCTTAGAAAGGATGGAAGGCTGAGTCTTCTAATTCACAAAATTCTAATTCACAAAAGGCTGCCCAATTCTTGCATCCTGCTAAAGAAAAGTGTTTGGCTTTGGCTTAGCATGATGTTTGAATCAGCCTTTCTACTTCAGAAACTATTACTTATGACTTAGCATTATGTACCTGATATAACAAACTACTTTAAACCAGGATTTAGTAAACTATGTCAATCTGCCAAGATTTTTGACCCAGTGTAGCTTTATTCTTTCTCAGGCAATTAACTGATGGTAACACCAAGTTAGTCCACGCAGAACACACTTCAGTTGCATTAAGTTGGAACACAAATGGGAATATTTATCCAAGGGCTATATATTTGGTACTTTTATGTCTTCAACAGTTAAAAACTAAAATCACCATCTTTGTTTTCAGCACAGTAATGAGATTCATCTACTGCACAAATCATTCCTGTCTCCTTTTCCCTCTATTACAGAATAGAGTTCTGTCGTCATGTGACATATCACAACTTTTTTCCCCTTCACTAAACCAGGCATGGCCAGCACATGATGCATCCAACACATGATGCATCCAGCCCGCAGGCCTTGAGTTTGACAGCCCTGCTCTATTATGTTGCCTGCTAGCCTCCTTGAGATGTAGCTCTCTGTCTTCCAACTGAGGATATAAAAAAACTATTTATACAAAACCATGCCATTAATTGACGGCCAAAGTGGAATGTGTGACCAATATACAGCCTAATGCCAGCTACTCCATCAACTGATCCTCAGAAAAGGCACAATGCTGTGTTGCTGAAGACCACTAGAATTTGTCATTGCCAGACTACCCAACAGCAGGAAATTGATTAAAATCTTATTTGTGGAACTTTGCCTTATTAGGAATATTTGAATCTGGCTTAAGCCACATGATCCTCTATTGCCCACACTCAGCAGCAGGCACTACCTAGAGTTTCAGGATGGAGCTTTCTATCTTTTCTGAGCATTGAACTGGGATCTGATGGGTGACTTTGGGCCAATCACTCTGCCTCAGTCCAATCCACCTCACAGGGTTGTGGTGGTGGGGAAAATAGGAGGAGGAGAGAGGATCATGTATGTTTGCTACCCTGAGTTACTTTTAAAGTAATAAAGGCAGGAAAAGAGGGAAGGGAAGGGAAGGGAAGGGAAGGGAAGGGAAGGGAAGGGAAGGGAAGGGAAGGGAAGGGAAGGGAAGGGAAGGGAAGGGAAGGGAAGGGAAGAAAGAAAGACCTGCTAAACTAAAGTTCAAATACCGGTAGAAAGATCCCGCTGACTTCAAATGTGAGTTTCTTCCCCACGTCAGATATTCCCCAGTTTTCCAATTATCTGCTTTCTTCAGTTGTGTCAAATAGTATCAGAATCCTCCCTATTCAATATACCTAGAAGAATCTGTTCCATAATGTATTGTTTAATTGTTGACAATGTTTCTAGGAACTTGATGAACTTGAACATTGTAATCCTATACAGTGCACAATTGTTTTCTTTCTTCTTTACAACCTTAATGTGTTTTTCTTTTTGTTGTGGGAAAAGAGCAGAATTGCTTCTTTTTTTTTTAAAAAAAGGGGCAGCATGTTTATTCATGGACAAACATGGATTCCCCTTTTACTATTCAACAGCTAAAATAGCAAGACTGGCAGATTGAAATGGCTGTTGCATCTGTATTAAATCATTTTTTTTTTCATTTCAGAGTAGATGAAGATGAAAATAATATCTAAAGCCCGAGTTGAGATGAGAAGCTGAGTGAGATTTTGCATAACATTCCTTTTTTACAGCAAATGACTCATTGATATGGTTGGTATTTATTTGACGTACTATTTTTTTCATTATAAGTTCCTGAATGCAGCACAAATTCTGACAAGACTTAAAGATATTCAATTCAAATTCTGTACAATATTTAGGCAGAGACAGCAAAAATTAATCATCTACATAGTTCTTTAGAAATGAAGTTTGGTTCTATTTTGTTGCTAGTCACTCTGCGATATATACATTTTTCCTGTCTCTTTTCGAGATTAGAACACTTTATTAAGTGCTGAAATTTAGATCAAGTTTGAACAACTTTGAGAATTATGAAAAATATATCAGAGGATGGGAAGACTTTAATAGTACACAAATCAGATATAATATCATTGTTAGAAAGGAAATGAAACTATACATTTGAATGAATTAATGAATGAATAGAATAAATTCTTTAAAAAATCATTCTAATATAATGGTCATTCTGGGTTGACAGCCAATGTCCAATATGACTTGTTTGGATTTTGCTTAGCACATGTAAATTGACCCACTATAGTTTGTAAATCAGAATTTATGGCTTAGTATAGTGTGTAAAGCAGGTCACAATTACTTGTTCCACAAACTGCCTCTAAAATCAATGTGTGAACTCAGCCACAGAGAATGCCTCTAAGAACTTCCTTGTCCTCTTTTTTCTTCTCCCAAGCTAACCCAACTCAGTCAAGAGTGATTTGCTCAAAGATCTATGATGTGTCTTCTGACATCTATGTAGCTGAACAATATCAGCAGTTACTGTATTTAGTAGAAATTATGTAAACTTACAATGCTATTAAATGAGGAATGATCCTTTGGACAAATCCACCTATCAGGTCTATAAACATAGCAATTTCAAATTATAGCTTCTGTACCTACTTTGCTGTGAAGAAATCTAAGTTCAAAGCGAATGGTAGAGCATGTCCTGAGCCATGCAGGAAACTATACATTATGGGCCCAGCTGCTGCTTGTAAAACCAGACCATCAAAGCATCCAGCCTTATTTTGCTCTTTATTGCAAGCTCCTTCATCATTTAAGTGAGCCACTTTACCCTTAAACCATTCAGCCTAATAAGCAACAGAAACATGACAAACCTCAAGCTACTTACTTCATGTCCTAATAAAAGTGAGTTCTCTAAGTATATAAACCTGTCTGTACTTCTGGAGTCACTCTAGAATATTGCAATTATGCAAGTATTTAATTCTGATTATTTTAAAATGCTTAAAAATATGTTGTAAGAGAGAGAATGGTTACATAGGCATGATTTTTCTCCATGCCACGGTGTTTTGCGTGCAAATCTCCAAAATTCAGAATTCAGGAAAAATGAGAGGAGGGGCTGGAAGGGGAAGGGGGAAAATAGAATATGTAGCATGTCTGAGATGCCCTCAGCTGATAACAAGTTGCTGTGCAGCAGAATAGAGGACTTATAAACAGTATTAGGCACCTCTGACCTGCTTTCTAGACATAATAATTAAAAATAATGAAAGGATATGACAACATCCCCATGATTATGCTGGGGCTGAATAAACCTCCTGATGTCCTACTTATTTTGATGCACAGCTGAAGAGCAGGTTTGTCTGTCTTTACTAGGTTGAAAGGTTAGTTCTTGTCACCATAACTCTATGCTTTAGTCAGTCCTTGAATCTTTTTGCTTATGGATTTCTATAAGCATAGAGATGCCTCCTGCTAACATGAAAAAAAGCCATGCTCTCCAAATAGTTTTCTTGTTTTAAGTCAGTCTAGGACATCCTCCTTCAGAAGACTGACTTAAAACAAGAACATTGCTTGATGGATCAGGATAATGTCCCCTAGATGTTAGTAGAAAGAAACAAAAATCTTAATTACAACCAAAGATCAAAGCACAAATATAGACAATGAGTTTCAATTAACAAGAGATAGCATAGGGAATTTGATTATTGTAATCTCTGATATTCATTTCCAAAGTTTACCAGATTGATAGAGGAAGAAACAGCTTTGTTTTGGACCTCCTTAGCCTGGCTTGCATCCTAGTTTTAGAACAACATAGTCAGTACTCCACTGAAAAGGTGGAATATGAAAATGGAATCTGGTGTATCCAAGCATAAAGATATATTGTAAACCAATTTTGGCTTTCCCTGAGAATGCCAGAGCTAAAGAAGGGCCCAATATAGTACTGTATTTGTACGTGCTACAAATGTTGTGATTTCTAATTGGTTGTACACATTTATTCAGAGGCTCCTCTCTGCTTCAGTTACGAAAAATCAGAGACCTGTAACTCCAAAAGTTGTTTGGTTCTCTAGTAAAGATACTCTGGAGTCATATTTTTAGGCCTGCTTCTCTTTTTTTACCCTATTATACATCTACAATCATAAAAAATATTCTACACGTATACAGTCCTTATCTGACTTTCTAGATATTGCAGTAATTAAAGTTAAGAGTTTGTAATTATATGTATCGTGGCCTGTTTAAATACATAGGAAGGCTCTTCTTTAGATTCCTTGCTCCTGGACATTATAGCAAGTAAAGGCTTTCTCAAAGCCTAAGCTGCAAAGATAATATCCATTTCAAATATTCTACCAGTAGTTCTCTTTCCTGTGATGACTGGTGATGAAGGGAGGAGTCCCTGGAATTAACCTTCTAATCTGTGCTGACTGAAGCTCCACTTCTATCTTAGAAATAAGATAGGGATTGCCCCCCCCAAAGGAAAATAAGTATGTGCTGTAATTACAGCAATTTGCCCTGGCAACATATGGAGTGGGAAGAAGCCTTAGGAAACTCTGGTGATTGCATGGTTGAGAGATGCCAGTTGCACATTTGAGGTCTTCATGTATATGTCTGTCTTGGCCTTACACAAAATGGCCAGTTTCTCTCGGCAAAGCAATATCAATCTACATACAGCAAAGTGAAACAGTTTCAGGCAGTGACATCTGAGAGGCCAGAAAAAGAAGATGTCACTGTGAGGGTTTTTAAAATGTTGCTCGTTACACGGGATGTTCAACGCCATATTAGAAAGCTGCTTCAGCAAAATGTCAGCCTTAAATCCTGCATTTCTCTTTTTGCTCAAGAATGACTGAATTCTCTCCACTTTCTATGAGGTCTCTGCCAGATGTAGTCAGCAGGACAGAATGTTATCATGTCATCTGGCTAAAGTTTGAAGATTTATGAAGGCTTGACATCTGTTCTTGACAGAAGCTTACACACAGAAAGAAAGAAATAATATTACAGTGCTGTCTATTTAAGAGATTATTCCAGGCTGCTGAACTTGGAAAGAGCCAACGGAACTTGTCTAATGAGCCAAATAGATTGCTCCTCCTACATTTGGGGGCCACAAATGACAAATTGCAACGTTCCCATCTTTGACCTAGAATGCAGCATAACCGGTCTGAGGAATTATTTTCAGAGATAGCTTGCATTTGCAATTATAAATGGGTCATCATGCCAAAACATGCAAGGGGATTCTGCCTATATGGTTCACTCTTCTAATCAATGTAGTGAAATGATTTCCAACACCTCTTTCATCCAAAACATTTTGGAACAGTCTTCACTGCAATTATGTCCTAAAGATTCTTCACTACCAATTTACCACATTTTGGATTTTTTAAAAAAACCATTTTCCTCCTTATCCTACTCAACTTTTGGGAAGCTGCCTTTGAAGCATCTGACTCTATTTCCTTTAGTGTAGCTAACTCACAACTGAGAAGGAATCCTATAAAGAGTTATAAGAATGTTGTAGGAACAAACTTTCCTATGAACAAAGTTTAAGAACATAGACATGATTTGAACTTTAAAACATTTTAAAAGTTTGAATCATGTCTAGATCCTTAAGAATTTTTCTCTCACAAATTTAAACATTCTTTGTTAGCTTTTTAATAAGCTTTAATCAGATTTGATTTTGCCATTGATTTTTCCTAGCTCATTTGTCTATGAAAACGGTCTTCTAAGTTGTTACAAGCTAACTATATTATAATTCTTATATTTATAGACTGCTAATCTCTAGGGACTTCCAATGGTCTATTAGATAAGATACATAAGAAACAAAATATATACAAAACTATAGTGCACAAATTAATAAAAATATGGAATAAAATAAAATAAATCGAAACCAACTATAAACAAAGCAAGTTGGAGTAAGGCCTAAATGGTATCTAGAAGACCTATGTTTTGAATATAACAGGATAGGAGGCAGATGAATGTTCACTACAAGGTCCTTCCCCAAAATAGTGCAGCAACTAATAAGCAGCTACAGTGAGACTCCCCTCCCCCTTACCTTCCTAAAATGGGACACCACTAATAGTTTCTCCCAGGTAGATTGACCATGCAAAATCCAATAGGAGAATGTGACATTGCAGATAATTAGGCACAAAACTTTGTAAGACTTTATAGGTTAATACCACAACTTTAAACTGCATCTATGGCCCTACAGTATTGGCAAATAATAATAATAATAATAATAATAATAATAATAATAATAATAATAATAATAATAATAATAATAATAATAATAATTTTATTTCTATACCGCCCTTCTCCCGAAGGACTCAGGGCGGTGTACAGCCTATTTAAAAACACAGAACAAAACAACAATTAAAATTTAAAATCATTAAATAATTAGGCTCCAATTAAAATCCCAGAAATTTAAAATACCCCAATTATATTGCCAACTAGTGACTACTATATGGTTGGCAACCACATCACAGCAGTGGTAAAATCCAATTTTTTTTACTACCGGTTCTGTGGGTGTGGCTTGATGGGCGTTGCAGGGGAAGGATACTGCAAAATCTCCATTCCCACCCTACTCTGGGACCAGCCAGAGGTGGTATTTGCCGGTTCTCTGAACTGCTCAAAATTTCCGCTACCGGTTCTCCAGAACCTGTCAGAACCTGCTGGATTTCACCCCTGCATTACAGCATTGCTCTGTTCTGGGGAATGTTCACTACACAAATTGTGCTCTGAACCAACTGCAGCTTCCATATGACCTTGAAAAGTTGCTCCACATTTTGCATATTGCAGTAGTCTAAGCGGGTGGTAATGAAGGCATGTGTCGCTGTAGCAAGATCCTATTACTCAGGTAGGATTGCAACTGGATATTAATGTGGCTGGAAAAAAGCCTCCATCTGCTGCTGCAACAGAAGCAGCCAGTCTAGAAGAACCACCCACCATGGGCTTGCTTCTTCAGGAG
Source organism: Pituophis catenifer annectens (assembly GCF_029215685.1). Taxonomy (NCBI): domain Eukaryota; kingdom Metazoa; phylum Chordata; class Lepidosauria; order Squamata; family Colubridae; genus Pituophis; species Pituophis catenifer. The sequence goes on along the minus strand of NW_027256882.1, from coordinate 134,839,383 downwards.
TAAGGACATCCCATCAAGAGACACCATTGGAGCAAGCAGAGAATTCAAATGGACAAATAGCAACTCATTTTACTAGGATTCCATTTAAGTTGGTTCTCACCCATCCAGGCCTTCAAGCCTCCAGTCACTTGGACAGGACTCCAACTGCATTTCCTGTCTGGCCTGGAGAACATACTTAACCCCAAATATTTGGGGTTAATTACCTCTTCTGGTGGTTTAATGTAAATGGTAAACAGCAAGGAGCAAAGAACTGACTCTTGTAACAACCCAGAAAGGAAAAGCCGTCAAGCCAATCTCTCCTGCCTCACAACTACCAACCAGTAAAGTGAATCACTGCAATGCACACACACATACACATATATTTACCAAAACCAGGAACTAGCATGCTACTTAAGAGTGAAGGAACTTTACTCTTAAGTAGCCTGAAAGATGGTTTCATCCAAACAAAATTTAAATTATAGGCATATTCAACCAATATTGCTATGCAGATATACCTCAGGACTGATGCTACATTAAGAACAACATCCAAAACTTGTTTGTATAAGCAACCTTTCAAGCCTCATTCAAGGAGACATAAACTGGCCCTGAATATTTTGGCACCTGAAGCAAAAATCTAAAGTAAACAGTGAGGGCTACACGATAATCTCCTCAAGTGACTAAGATTGAGCTGGTTTATCAGCATGTTATACAAGGACATAGAGTGGATTCTGTTAATTTTTAGAAAAATAAGTTTGTGAACTACTTTCAGAAGTAGTTCTAGCTTTCAGAAGTGTGTAAACCTCTAGGTGGGGGAACATTGCCCCAAGTCAAAATCTCCAGACTGGGACTGTCTTAATCAGCTTCCTGCTTATTCAATGTTACTGGTGCCATTTGTGGCAAGAATGGTAGTTGGAATTGACCTTGTTTGCATACTTAAACAAATGTTTTAAATGCCTAGAAAGAGAGCAGGAGATGTGCTGATAGGAAGCCATGGGATGCCAATTACTATGCTACAGCTCTGGCAATCTTTTCAGAGAAGTTAAAAAGCCCTGTCAGATGCAATTTCTCTAGGTCTAAAGGCACTTCTGTTGGAGACCATTTGCAAAGCCGATAGGATGCTGATGCACTCTGTGCAAGTTCCTCTGAGGCATGATCTGAAAGTGCTGTCAATCAAATGAGAAAATATTATGTTTAGTAAGTTGCAAGGACACAGTAGAATTGTAACATGCTTGGTTCATCTTCAACATTGCAAAACAAAGTAAACACATTTTCCTACTAGTGACTAACCACATCTTCATAGCTTCACAAGTGGAAATCACTTGTGAGGAAATTACACATGACCCACATGCTGCATTATAGATGACATATCCCAGAACTGACTAGAAGGAACTGTTCCTGCATCATTAAAGGACAACAAGGAATTTAAGCTAGCAGCCAATACATACCGTTGGTTTTAGCTATAAGATATCAGATCCTTCTTGATAGCTGCCAGCAATAAATCCTGGGTATACTTCAGTGTTTTAAAAACACAAACAACAGAATCCTACCAAGTAATCCAGAATTCAGGCTGCCCAAACTTACTTACTTCCAGATATGGTAGCTTCAGCTCCCATAATCCCCTGCCTGCACATGATCAGGACACAAGAAAAAAATACACCAAATAATGTCCCATTTTATCTTAAATCATTTCAGTGCCTACTATGAAAATCTAAGACCACAGATATAGAAATGTGCAATACAATTATATATGTCTGCACTCACAAGAAAGTCCTACTGACATCAGTGAAGCAATCTGACAATAATCCAGTGTGCACAAGATCACAAGGCGATTCTTGGGCCCTTCCAAAATCCCTCCAGAGGGTGAGCCAATCGAACTCTGGAGGTTATGACATATATTCAGTGGAAAGGGGGAGTTGCCGGAAATAAGGACATAACAATAAGAGCTCTTTAAACAAAGCTTCCACTACAGTCTTATAAAATAAAGCCAATAATACTTTATAACCTCCCTCTCTTCTGAAAATGATTTTTAGAAATGCAGGAGGAGGAAGAAAAGAAATGCATGTTCTACAGTCTTCCCTTCTACTCATAGAACACTTATTGTTATGCCTTATCTTCAGGGAATTGCATTTTGAAAAGTGGGAAGAGGAAGACCTTGATATGTTCTTTATTTTTCTTAATGACGTTGCTAGAGGACATTCATGATAAAAGAATAAAAGGGAGGTAGACCATGCAGCCACTGCAAAAGCTTATCTTATTGATTTAAGGCACAGTGTAACCTACTATTACCAGGTGACTCTGCATGTATTAGTGTACAAGAGAAAAGATAGTTAAATCAACAAACTGTTAATACCCCTTGATGATATCTGGAATTCTTTTGCTTACCTTAAACAGTCTTAAGAAAATCAAAACCCAAATTCAACAAGGTTGCAGACAGTGATATTCCAAAACTATCTGCCTTGCCCACATTCAGTGTTGATCCAAATACTGGGGCAGGGTCAAAAAGACAAGATGGTAAGCACCCATGGGATAAAGCCTTGTCCCTTCTTCATGTGTGCCACATGCATGCAAAAAAGGGTGGACATTCAATTATGCAAGTGATACCAGCTTGACTTTTCTGACAAACACTCCACCCAGATGCCCCTGGCTCTGAGACAATCTTTTTAGCTGTCCTCAAGCCCTGTTGCCTTCAGTCCTACCCTACCCAAAATACTCAAAGGGCACACCTGAAAGACACTGGGTTTAACAAAGCAACCACATCTGACTCACTGGACTTAAGAAAAAATTTGGGAATTAAGAACGGTTAAGCAGTGGATTAGTCTATCTAGATCATCATTGGACTTCATCTTGCTGGAGGTTTTCAAATATAATCCTGCACTCAGCACTGAGTTGACTTATATGATCCCTTCAAATTGTTACATTCTATGGTTCTGTGTAACACTTACTACATCTTCCAGGTGCCAATACTGGAATTAAATTTGCCTTCCTCATGTATTTTACGGTAGTTATTTAATTACATTTATCAACCACTTTCCTACTTGTATCAGCATTTATGGCAGCTGTAACCAAATAAACAAATACACAAAATTCAAAGCATAAAATCAACACAATTAAAATCAGGCATAATAGCTTCTATAATACCTTGTAACTGCATCCCTACGTTCTGTTACAGGTAGTCCTCAAGTAACAATGATAATGGAGCCTGCCCATTATGATTATAAGTCGTAATGGTCATAAAATGGGTTGGTCACATGATTTTACAATTTTTTTTTTGCAGCAGTTGTTAAACATACCGGGTGGTTGTAAGTGTGAGCTCTGCAGTCAAGTGAACACTATAGTCATTAAGCAAACCCATTGTTTGCTGCAGTGCATTTGTGCTTAAAACCAGAAGTTTTGAGCAAAATTGCAGTCTTACGATTGTGGGACTCTTCAGCCATGTTCCGAGTGCCAAAAATGTGATCATGTGATCATGGGGAGGCTGACCATTGGAACTTCCATTTTTTTCAGTCCCCTTTTTACGTACGTCATAACTTTCAACAGTGCTAAGCAAATGGTGGTAAGTCAAGACTACCTGAACATGGAACTAGCTTTAATTGATAACAAGTAGGAGATACCTTGCCTGTGCCTAAGGCTTTATTGGTCCTATTTTGTTACTACATAAATAGGACTCACAACAAAATACTTCCTTCTACAAGAAAGGAACTTCTTACACAGTGGAAGAAAGGCCTACTTCGGATCCTGTCAGTCAAAAATCTCTGATTATCAGGATCCAGAAGAAGAGATTTCTTTGCTGCAGCACCCATTCTTTGGAACATCTTATCTTCTAAGATAAGATCTGCCCCCACCCTCCTATCCTTTCACAAGTGCCTGAAGGCATGATTCCACCAGTTGGCCTGGGGACTCAGTTGGGGGAGTTCCACACTGGAGGCGGCAGCTGGATTAATGACCGATTCTAACTCCCCTCCTTGCTCTCCACCTGCCCATCTTTTTGGTCACCATATTGGTGTATTCTCGTTGTGTTCTTTTTCATTGTTTATTTTATGGTTTTATTATTTTACTTTGGTTCTGTTTACACGCCTTTCATTTTATTACTTTTTATTTTTGTAATCTACCTGGAGTAGCCCCTTGGTGAGGTAGTAGGTGGCAAATAAATTTAGCAAACAAACAAATAAATAAGGTTGCTTCCTTATCAAAGTGCACCTGCGTCTGCTTCCAACAAGCCAACAAAACCTTCCTTGGGGAATGAAGCAAGACATTGTATTCTTTCTCATTATTCCCATTTTCAGCTTTATTGTGCTTGGCTTTTTGGTCCAGCTCACATTCAACCTTTGTGGCATTGAGTGTGCTTGGTGCTCTCCCTTGGTATTTGCCAGGCACTAAGGAAGCTGGTTTGGAACAAAAGCCATTACCTTTTCTGCTTCTTCTCGACTCATTGCCAGGGCAAGCTGAAGCTGGAGCTCTTCTTCACCGGTAGTCTGTGGCCTTGCCTGCTCCAGGTCAGAGCTGAACCGAGGTGATGATGAAGAAGCTGAAACCAAAGATAAAAACCAATTAGTAGGGCAAGTAGAATGAAAGCCATCCAAAATGTGCTCTGAAAGAAAGTCCAGTTGTTTCTATAATGCTTTCTTAGAAAATGGGTGCACAGTCATTGGTGATCTACAGAAGCTCCCCTGTAAGAATATTTTTTTTAGAATAGAATAACTTTATTGTCACTTTTATGCACACTCATACACTAATCAGCATACATTAAAATGAAATTTTGTTGCATACAGCTCTCAAAGGGTCGCCCCCTCCAATATACACTACATAAACATAAAGCTATCCGTTAATTATTAATAACAATTTATTAAATATACAGGCCACCCAACTCCCAGTGACTCTTGAATTGTGTAGCATAAGCACTCTGAATCCTGCCTCACTTGAATAGGGAGAAAGAGATGAAGAGAAAAAGACTAAGAGAAAGAAGAGTGGGAGACAGAGGATTGAAAGAGGGAAGGTCAGAAGAGGAAGGAGGAATTATTTGTAATTTATTTTCAAGGAAATGCTGCCCTCAAGAGAAAAGCAGTCCTCCATCCTGTCCTAAAAATGTTTTTTACAATAATCTCTTTCTGTGCTGATGGTTGTCTCCATTTTCTGCCTACCAACCTTCTGTGTTTTAATTTCATATGATGTCCAACAGTCGAAGACTATGACTAACCCACATGCAGTGGGCAAAAAAATGCTTCATGATGGGAATTTTATGCAGTTATATTTTATTTTGAAAACTCCAATCCACTTGTGTTTCTATAGCAACATTTTCCTTGAGTTTGGTATGGGGAACAAAAAAAAAAAGTACATTGGTACCGAACTAAGATTCGAAACAGCAGTATCTGCAGGGTGTTGCTGGTTTTGTCAGCAGTGTTATAGGGTCACAGCACAAGCCCCACTCCTTTGGGTCATATTTGTGATGTTGTGAGGCACATATAAAAGACACAAGCGTTTGTTACAATGCTGAGGGACTCTAATCCCCTTTCCCCATCCACACAAAATTCTGTCAGAAACTGTGAGTGTGTAGGATTTAAGGCCCATACTGTATGCCTAAAAATGTGTTTTAGGCTCAAAGGATGATTTTTCTTTCAACATCTGGCATGCTAATACTGCTAGTGCTATTCCCCCCCCCCACGTCCACATCAAAGTCATAGAATTAAAATGCAATTCTCTGTTAGTTTATTCAGATGGCAACCCCACTTCTAAGGACTTTCTTTTAGTCACAGACTTTTACCTCAGAAGCCTCACTGAATATATTCACAATGACTTCTAAACAAAAAAAAAATGTTGTTAGTTACAGCCACTCAAGGAATCTAGGAACTCAGACATTTCAATATCCACAATGCTCTACAGGATGCATGGTAGAAGTGGTTAATTATAAAACAGATAGTTTTGTACACTATATAGAAACATTGAGCTTTTTGAAAATTAAAAATTTTGCAAGCTTACTACTTAGCTTGCAAAATTTCAACAACTGCAGTCTTGCAAGATGAATATTCCCCTTGCTTATTTTATGACTACATCAGCATCTGCTCAAATTCACGGTTCCGAATGTCTTGTTTATTTTTCGATTAATAACACTATACAGTACTCGGAAAAAACAGAAAGGAAAGAGAGACAGCGTGACAAGAAGAAAGAAAGAAAAGTCTGAGGAGCTGATCTATTTCCCACATAGCTATTTCTTAATGCCTAAATATACCATCCATTCCCATTTCATTATTACAGTCTATATCATTTACTGGGGCAGAGAAGCTGATTGTATGAATTACTACTTAAGCTTTACTAGCCACTGAAACATATATCACAGCCAAAAGATCCATTTCATAATATACAACATTCTTAAAAAGCAGTTCTTTGCAGGAATTGACAGATAATGTAGATAATAAAACAGAGGATGACAAAACCTATGCGATTTATATGCTTTGAAGAGTATATATGCTCAGCATTTGCCAGTAAGAAGAATATGAAAAAAAATACTCATGTGACTGTATGTGATACCCATGAGTTGTGATATTAATAGTTCTTTTTCTTTAAGTTCAGTGTCTTGTAAGAAGTGCCTTTTAAGACAGAACATATAATTTCCACCTAATTTTCTTTTATTTCTCTAACTCTCCTGCTTAATCTCCACCCTTAGGCAAGGGGAATCTGTGACTCCCTAGATCTGTGATGGCAAACCTATGACATGTGTCAAAGGTAACATGCCATGACATTTTTGGTGACATGCCAATGTTTACCAACACCTGACAACTATTCTCAAAAGCATGGCCCATTCTCGCATGATTTTCAGAGGCTGTAGAGGCCGCATGAGAATGGGGCATGCTCTCCCCCAGCCTCTAGAGCCTCTGGAAGTCACACAACCTCTGAAAATCATGCAAGAATGGACTGTGCTTTTGGACAATTTTCATAGGCTGTAGAAGAGCATTCTTCAAAGTCACTTCAAGAATAAAAACCTTGTGGGTCTCAGGTAGGCCGCAGGAGCCTGTGAATAGAAAGAGAACACTGCCTGAAGGTAAGCAGTGCATGGCAGACCCTGGGGGAATGCAAGGCTGCAGGGACAATGCCATCTTGGGGAATGGCTTTTTGAGTAGCAGTAATGGTGTTGCAAGGACTAAAGTCACGGTCCAGGCCTTTATTTCAGGCCCAGCGTCAGCCCTTCCTCTAAGTGCTGCTGTTCACAGTGGTCTACATAGGGTGTGAGGGGTAGGAGATCCTTCTATTTTGTTCAAGAAAGCATGACACAATGGCAGAGTCAATTTCTAAATTTTTGACCTGCTGAGTCCAAAGACTCGTCATCACTGCCCTAGATATATAGAATTCTCAGCAAATGCAGTTACCACATAAAAGATGGTAAAAGATGCTGGGAATCTTAGTTAAATACTACCTAGATAGCCATGTACCCTTCTTACAATTTGGTCCTCTGAAAGCTTTCAAAAATGCAAAATGATAGGGCTGTACACCATGCCACTTCCCCATTCAATCTTATATTCTCCATGTGATCCAGAAATATTTCAAGTGGAAATATACGTAACTTTGTTCAGCTAAACATAATTTTAGATCCCTACAGGATCAGGGAGTCCAACCTATTAGGATTTATCTAGGATTCTTTAGTTGCATTCAACCAAATGAAACTATACTTTATTCAAGGTTGTAAAAGCTATGTAAAGACCTATAAAAATTCTGCTTAAGGATGGTAGAAACAGGGAAGGTTTGGCTGTAGTTTCATAAAAGATACTGGGGAAAATGTCAAGGAATAAAAAAATCTACACGCTTGGAACAGTTTCTATCCATGGGCCTTTTGAATCTGTGCCCATTCCTACTATCAGCAATCTGTGACCCTCAAATATTACTTGGTACTTGCCAAGTTTCATTTCTCAAGCTCCATTGCGATAAATGGTAGAAATTTGGAAACATTTCAGGCAGTGTTGCAAACAATTGCCTCCAAAAGCATATGCTTACATCTTTACATTGCAGTGTATTGCAACTGCTGTTCAAGATGTCTATGAACTTTATTACGGAAACCCAAGTCCCCATGAAAGCATTCACAAATTAGATTATACGTTTTCAAGTTTCCTTTGGCAAAGATGACTTGACCTACTAGAGAAAAGGTGGCACGCCCACATACCGTTGCAGTACTCACAATTAAAGGAGGATGGAGAACCTCTTGATCTGCTGTAGTCATCACCATACTGTGATGCCCGCCGTCCATAGGCAAGCTGGTGGCTGTTGCTATTGCTGCTGCTAATACCCATCCCTTCAATGGACATCCGCTCTTTGGTTTTCAAGGCGTAGGCTCTTTCCTGCTTCAGTCTGTCTTCATCCTTCAACAGGCTCATCACCTGCTTCACCTTTTCACGAACATTGATGCCTTGATCTTTGCCATCACGGTCTATGTACTGGAACTCCTTTAAAGTCTGAATGGTATACAGATTCTCCCGGCACTGATGAGCCACCTTCTCTGAGCCTGTTTTAATGAGGTAGTCCAGAAGAGTTAGGGCCTTGTAGACATGACGCCAGTTCTTGCCACTGTCATTCAGCCGTCTCCAGATCATACCCATGACTTCTGCAAAAGCCACTGTGTTGAAGGTCAGGTCAGCAATCTCAGACATTAAAGAGCTGGGGGGTCCCCAGGGGTCATTGGAGGTGGCCTCACGCACCTTGATTTCTGCTTCAGAATAATTGTGCACAATGTTTTTCACCTGTCGACGCAAGGCGGACGTCGTCATGGCAGAACCAGAAAAAAGACCAAACCTTGCAGGAAGAAATTATCTAAAGAAGAAAACTTGAGAGGCCCCAGGGAAGAATCAAAGCTTCAGAGTGATTGGTTAAGAAGCGCTAATTCTTCAGTTTCCACAATGAGCTAGAAAACAAGTAATGGAAACTGTATTAAAATTATGGTTCAGTTCAGTCATTTTAGCTGATCAGTTGTTTTATTTTATCCAGTCAGAAAAAAAATGCTATCTCTCCTCCCCCTCTGCTCCATTTTTCTGCTGTATGTTATGTCTTCAAAACCTAGAGCTGTTCCAGATAGTTCTAAGCCAACCATGAATTATTCAGCTAGAGTATTTGGGCAGAATTTATATAGAAAACTCCTTTTGTTCCTGAAATACCTCTATGCTATTTTTTTTTCTGAGTACAATTCTGCACGGTGGGCATACTGCAGTGCACTCTAAATTTACTTTTGTCACCTTGAGGGCCATACAGTACTCTAAAAATGGGTGGGACGAAGCCCTGCGGTTCTGAAGAGATTTGAAGGGTTTTAAAGAGGAAATGAATGTTTTAAGCCACTGCATTTGTTTTACCTTTTATCTCCACCCAGTAAAAACCTTCAAAAATGCATGGTTAGAAAGGAAATTGGCAGCCCGTGTTAGCTTTGGTAATATATTACCTCATGATTATAATTTTTTTAACACCCAGTTTTTTCCCCCCAAGAACTTATCTTAACTCACATGGTGGTCTCTCCTTCCTCTCCATAACAATCCTACATCATAGGTTGAGAAAAAGAGATGTTCATAGTTATCCAGGTACCTTCAAGATTGAGTAATTGAGGACTCAAATCTGGATGTCACCAGCCCAAATTCAGCCCTTTAGCCAGTATGTTATATTGGCCTTCAGCAGGATGGGCCATATTATCATAGAACTGTATTTCATGAGCAACTATAGTGGGAAATTTTTTTCTGAAAGAAGATAAGAAAATAGCAAGTCCTTGATGTTACAGAAATACATATCAGGAAATCCTCGACTGTGAATCTCAACAAGGACAAGGACTGTATATGTACTGTGATATGCTGAAGCCAGCCCATACTGGTTCATGAAAGCCAATTGTTACATTTTTATGGAATTTTGCAAGTCACACGGATTAGCTGTTTGGTGGCTAGCAAGATGGGGAAGTGGCAGCAATGGACCAGAACTGGTTGTTATACATTTACTGGCACACCATTCTACTGTACATAATAGCTTTCTTTCATAGTAGGCAGTCTCAAAAAGAATAATTATATTATCCACCAAAAGAGATCTACATGCCAAATTAAGGATCCATCTGTGCAAAAGTGAGCTGTGAATAAACACTGCCATTTACACTACGATCAAGTCTCACTGAAATGACTGAACAGATTTTTGCTTCAAATAAGAATGCCAATCTTTATCTGAAGCCCTTTTTTTCATATTGTGAAAGCTGGATGAAAATATATTATGGTTTTCTACTTTAGGTTTTTCTGAGTAAAGTGGATAAGATATCCAAAATAGTTTGGAATCAGGTTTACAGGTAGTAATAGACATCACACCAAATCATTTGGCATCTGTATAATTCAACATAGCATGCATGTTGTGAGTACATATTCCATGATACTTCTTTTACTTTACAAATCTAAAGTATCTGAGAACAAAAACAAAAGTATATATTCAAGTTTCCTCAATGTAACACAAAAATAAATTATGATCTACAAAAGCCAGATTATGTTTTACCCTCCTAAAATTTTGCAAAATACAGTACAGCTAAAACATTTATTTAAAAATCGACATTGTTTTTTATTGTTAAAAAGGCTAAATTCACTATGAACATTTTTAAAATAAGAAGACATACAAGTGAGAAAAGGTTTTTTTAAAAAACCTTTCCTCAGTGATCAAGGTCAAAATTCCCTGTAATGTTAAGACTACAGTTCTCAGCATTCATCAGGCAGCTGTAGGACAATGAACTATGGAAGGCTATATTAAATATCTTACTAGCCTGGCACATTTTTACTTGACCTGGTAAAGCACATAACAGTTCCATTCAAATACTATACAGTAAAAGGGATCATATTTCCCATTTTTATCTCCAAGTTAGTTCTCCTGTAACTTGATTTCTTTCTCTGTATCTCAGACTTCTGAAACTTTAGTTGCCATTTGTCATTTCTACATGAATCAATAGATAGGGATGATAACTGTGCAGTCCCACACACACACACACATGCTACCCGTTGAATTTTATGTAAGTCAACAATGAGATCATGAATTCATACAGACATCATTGCAATGGAAGTGACAGGAGATTCTGTAACACTCAGCCTTATTCAAAGACTTATGCCTAGTTTTCTCAGCTACTAAATAGTTTTTCACTGTATTTGAATCCTGCCAAAATTAAACTCCAAATGATTCACAATATAATCAAAAAACATGTTAAACTCCCACTAACATCATACCCAGCAATAAGATAAAATCAGTTAACACACACAATCAAATTAAGAGTGGCACTGGACTGGTGTTCATTTCCAAAACCTTGTCAGAACAACCAATTTTTGAGCAGTTTTATGAAGTTTACCAGAGTCATCTATATCTCAAATGAGAATTTATTTCACAATATCAGAGCAGCAATGAAAAAGCACCGTATCTGAGCACTCTTCATATCCCCAGCCAAGGATTCATAGATTTGTATGCACATACATGCATTAAATATCCTAAGCAAGGATTGATAACTTTGTCACTTTTTTTTTCAAAGGTATAGATAATACATTGGATATGAAGAACCATTCAAGTTGTTGCTGCTTGAAGAAGAACTTAAGTAAGCATTCTGGGTTTCTTGGATTAAAAAAGAAGCAAAATTGATGTACTAAGCTCCCAGTAAATACAATGCATCTATTTTACCAAAAAGGCCTGCACAGGAAAAACTGAAAATTCTTCAACCTTCATGCTATCTAGTGACACTCTCCTTATTATTGCCATACCCTAGCAGCCTTGGAGTTAAAAAACAAAAGCATATCCTCTACCCCAAAATTTAGCCCATTCTGTCCTATTAAGAATGTGGGTTCATCTCCCACTTAATGACTTAGTAAACAGTGTCAAATTTCTGGGCTCATTCTCACATCCTACTGCACAGACAATTTATATACAGGTGGTCCTCGACTTACCACCACAATCGAGCCCAATATTTCTATTGTTAAGTGAGACATTTGTAAAGTGAGTTTTGCCCCCTTATGTGACCTTTCTTGCCACAGTTGTTAAGTGAATCATTGTAGTTGTTAAATTAGTAACGTGATTGTTAAGTGAATCCGATTTCCCCATTGACTTTGCTTGTCAGAAGGTCCGTGGGATACACGCAGCACATGAAACCACGTCCCCTCCAGTCCATGGAAAAACCTCTCTCCACAGAACCGGTCCCTCGTGCCCAAAAGGTTGGGGGCCTCTGATCTAGGTGACTCCATGAAACTGGATGAAGAAGGCAAAAGTTGATGTCTGACCTCAGGAGACTTTACTGCTGACTCCAAGTTTGGTAATAATTTAGAACCTTTCTCAAAACACATTGCCCATCAACTGATTCATGTCTCTATCATTACTCTTTGAAAAATATCTCACATGACAGTTATTGGGGCAGCTTGAATGTTGTTGAAGATACAAGTCTATTAATTGTAAAATCTAATCGTCAGCCAGTAAGAATCAGATGCTGTCATTTGCTCTTCAGTCATGAGGTCTCAAATTTTCTAAGTAATATTTGTTTAGTCTATATTTGGAAGATTAGAAAATAGTTACATCTTTCAAAAGTTTGAATCTTTTTTCATACTTGGGAGACTAACAAGTAACATTTTCCTTTGGATTTCTTTAGCCAATAACGAAACTATGGACAAAAGATCTTCAAATTCTGTATCTGGGGATCATCTGAAATCTTAATTATGTGTACCTCTTAATTGTAACCTCTTAGAGGAGCTTATAGGAAATTCATTGCAATTCAGTAGTTTTGTTTTCACACTTTGCTTTCTTAAATTACTCAGAATTAAATTTACTCGTATATAACATTATTTTCTCCATGACTGAAATATTTTATAGTTTTATAGTCACAGGTAAAACGGCAAGAGAAGCTCCATCTTGCTCCACATGCCCCAAAATAATAAGACCTTCCCAAAAATAAGCGCTTATTTCGGGGTTCAAAAAAATATAAGACAGGGTCTTATTTTCAGGGAAACAGTATGTATGACTCCAAAAACAGAACAAAAATGAGTCATATCCATTTTTCTCTAGGGCAACTCCAACTTTGGCAACCTACAACCTAGGTATATACCTCCATCCTAACCCAAGGTGAGACATGAGATATCCTTCTCCACCCAAAGGAAATGACAATGAGTCAGGGATGCAGAATCTGGAAATACATGGCTAGCACAGTTTCTTTTAAAAGTCATTTCCCTATATTGATTTCCGTATACAATCCAACCCACTTACTGTTTTTAGAACATAGTGATGCCAGGAAAAATGACCGAAGCCAAGCACAGCATTGTACACAATTCGTATACACCACCAGAAGTTAAAAAAAAAAAAGCCACATATTTGCATAGAATAAGAATAACATGATGCAACTAAATTGACTGGTGTTGGAACTTAATATACTTAGTATGCTACAGAATCACTGGAGAATGGAGAACTCATAGCAAAAGCTAACATACTTGCATTAGCTGCAAAGTTAATGACAGGCCACACAAAGTGGCCATGATGACTCAGCTGTTGAGAGCCATCAGCAAGTTGTCACAGTTTCTAAGTTGTTGTATGACAGCAGCCCTATGGAACACAGAACTCTGGGACTGAGAAGCATCGAGTATTTATATGGTAGCCATAGCAGTGTTTGCTAATAGTTTAGTGCCATAGTTAGTGTCAGCTAATCCAAAAAGAAAAGAAATCGGAAATGGCAAGGTTTGGGGTGTGCTCCTTATAGAAAAATGCAAGGCAGGAAAATAAAGAAATGCACAAGGAGGAGGAAATAAATACAGGGATCAAAAACTATATAAAATTGTGTGGGAAAGACACTGATTTATATACTGTGTTGGAAAATGACAATGGTCAGATTGTTTGTCCTTTGGGTCCAGCAGATTTTCAGAAATGTTTTTCATCACCTTTTACACTTTTAAAAATGATCGATGCTAAGGATTTCTCCACAGAAACAGCAAGGATATTGCTGGCCTTCATGGGAATTTCAAACCATCAAGGCCCATGATGGAGGCATTTTGGAAATTGCACATCTAGAAGGTGGTAGGTTCTCTAACCCAAGTTACAGAAATCTGCATGCAAGATGTGCGCTTCCTTCCCTGCTAGCATGGAGGAAGTTCCAAAAGATATTGGCAAAGGGTTGAAGAACAAGCTGGAGGCCAAATGAGGCCTTGGCCATAAGCATGCTGGGAAATAAATGAAGAAAAGGGAGTGAAGTATTGAAGTTTGAACCTGAAAGGCCAATCACAGAGGAGCATCTAAAAGAGAGCTTGAGGCTGCAGAAGCAACTAGGTTGCAAACTGGATTCATGAGCGGTATTGGTGGCTCCCAGAAAAAAGCAAATGAGAAGAGGTGGAAAGCTCTTGATGACCTGAGCAGCATCCTACCAAAGAAGATAAACAGCTAACTCCAGAGATCTCCTGAGTTTCTAAAAGGCTATGATAAAAAAAATCTACCTCTTATTCCTCCTGAAGCAAATACACTATTAGTGCTTTTGAAAAATAATCATTGGAACTTGAGGAGTAGGGTCAGAGTTTTTCTTTCTAGACTATAGAAGAGAGCCAGGCACAAGGAGTATTGAGTACACATCCATGTTAGAAACCTTCTAGAAGAGCTTCATTCACAATATAAAGAAAATCTAGTAGCAAATACCTGGGATGCAGGTGTTAATGTGGTACCACCCCAGTTGTAAGGACTGCTTTGGACTGGCATAGACCAAAGCAGAGCACTGGAACATGGGCAGTGTTGGTTTCTTCCTATGCTCTGAGAATGTGCAGAATATCTTGTAATTTTAGCTTGCATACATCCAAGATTTAGGAGGGGGGAGGGGAGAATAATGTTTCCACCGAAGGGGCCAGCACGAGCCTTGTTAACATGTCATTTTTAGCTCTAGAAGCAAGAGGTAGGAAAGAGAGAACGTCTTCGCCTATGGAGTGCTGCCAAGGGTGTTTAAAAGCAGCAGGTTTTATTGAACACAATATTCCCAGAACACAAAGAGAGAGAAACAGAAATGGTGAGGTAGATAAGACAGCAACACCAGGCAGCCACATATGAAATTACTGCAGTGACCTTGAATAAAAGACCATCAAGAAGGGAACAGGAGGCAGTGAAGAGGATAAGCAGCAATCATTCCAGACTGCCAAGAATTCCTTATGTTTGTGACACATTCCAGAAGAAGAGCTGCCGCCTAGTCAGTGGGGAATGGCAGGGCAAACTCTCCTGTATCCTGATGCCAGGTTTTCTCAGCTCCAGCTCTTTTCTTCTTCTTCTTTTTTTTTTTACATGCACGGCTTGGAAAGAGTTTCCTGGTGGAGTGGCTCATCATTTCTGACTTGCCCAATAATATCCTGTCTTATTTTTTGAAGCATCATCCATATTTTACTCCCCATCAGAGAAAGGAGAATAGTCCTAACTTCAGAACTGGATAAATCCAGGGAAAGCATACCAACGGGAAGAAAATATGGATGGGAAAGGACATAGAGAAGAGGTGAAACTTTGCTGCTCTCCTTTTTCCTTCCTTGGTTGTCTCTCCATAGAGGAAAAAGGATGATAAACTGCATGTTTCTCAGAATAAAGTACTTTTATTTTACTTGGGCATCAAAAGCATTGACAGCGTTGTAAAACCAAGGATGGAAAGAAGCCATTTCTTTTGCTCAGATGTGGTAGTAAATGGATGGAAGCAAATGGCCATGTGGGGTTGTGAAAGCAATTTCTAGCAGAGTACAATCCTCAAGCCCTGAAGGAAAGCATGAAAGGAAGACTACATCACTACATAAAGCAGTTGTCTTTAAAACTCCCCCAAGAAATTCAGGGTTTCTGAGAACAAATTTCTCCAGAGAGATTCCTGTTTCGAGAACTTTTCCTCTTCGTTTATTTTGTTTGCCCCCACCGCTTCTCTGAGAAGTCAAGGCAAGGAAACAGACTTCCTCATCCTTTAAGGAAGCTGCTACACCGGCATCTAACTCTTTTAACAACTTTCCATTGATTGGAAGGGACTGAAGGGACTTTAAAAATTAAGGTGAAAGACTGAAACTGGTAGAGTGCAAACAATGTCGACTTTCCACAGCTGACCCAAAACACATTGCCGGAGAAAGGGACTTCAAAAGGTTTCATAATGCAAGCGAGCAAACCAGTCCTGCTGCAATAGATGCGCTCATTCTGCCAGAGGGGGCTCTGGGCTTCTTCCCCGGGGACTGATGGCACCTCTGACGGCACCTCTGAAAGAGGGACCTTCCCCAGCTGAGGCGCCGAGGGGACACTTGGATTGATGGCGAGGTGTCTCCTCTGGTCAGGAGCACTCGTGGGTGGTCCCGCTGACGGGCTGCCACGTGGTTCGGGACCCTCGGCTGGCACTCACCGCTCTGCCCTCTGTGCGCGCATGCGACGAGGCGGCAGGCAGCCCAGCCCCACCAGCCGGAACATTACATAATCTTGCCGCGATCCCGATCTGGTCCCTGAGCCAAAGGAAGCCACAGGCAAACGAACAAGGGGTGGGGGGAACTGGGGTGCCGGTTTGATTAGGAACACACACGCACACAACCTGCCTACCAGCGCGGGGAACACACGTACGCACCTAGGGGGAAATCCGGAGGAGTTGCTGGAGGCAGCCGCTGCCTAGCAGAGGCCCGATCTTTCTAACTAAATGCACCGGGGGGAACGGGAACCGGGGTGGGGTGGGGAGTGTAAGCGGGGACCGTCGCGAACCAGCGGCCTCAGGACACCACAACCCGCAAGAACGACCGGAGGAAGGCAACCGGCTATCCCAGGCTGCCCGCCGCACCACCGTCATTCCGATACCGACTGAGAGAAGCTAACCGCAACCATCGCCTCCTCTCCCTTGCCTCTGCTTTAGGGCAATATCCTCGGCGGGAAAGAAAGAAACGAGGATCTCCCGACGCGGCTGAAAACTTCAAGCCCCGTACTGCGGGGAGCCCGGGGAGGGAGAGGAGGGGAGGGCGTCCCTGCGGCTGAGTGTTGCCAAAGTACTGCTGACTCTCCGAGCGGGCTTCACTGCAGTCAGGAGAGCTCTCGGCGTCCAGAACTTTCCTTACACTCCCTCCTCCCTTCCCGGACCACTTCTCGACCACCCGGTCGAGCGCTGCCGCCGTCATACCTGCCGCCTCGGGTTCCTGCTCTTCGCCGGGGCTTGGTTCGGCAGCGCCATCGGGCAAGAGCGAGCGGGGATGGATCAGGTTTGCTAGAGACAGATGCAAAGCGATCACCAACGGAGGAAGAGGAGGAGGAGGAGGAGGAGGAGCTGCGCCAAGGAGGAGGGGCCTTCTCACCTCGGGCTTCGCCGCGCTCTTCCCTCCAGGGCCGGGGAGCCCGGACTGCGGGCGGCAGGTGGCGAGGTCCTCCTCAGTTGCTACCGCAGTTTAGCCCTGCCCAGAGCGAGCCCAACCCGGCATCCGTCAGCGCAGCGCTCCGCGCCTAACCCGCGCACCGGGTACCTGGCGCGGAGGTGGGGCGCACCGCCTTTCCACCGCCGCGTCAGGCAGGCCAGGTGCGCGCGCGTTCTGAGTGGGAGGAAGCTTGGTCTGCCCGTCACGGTGGAAAGTTGGTCGGCTCGCCGGACGGGACTGTTCGGATCATCGCCGGACCCCCGTGCGAGTCCTACCCGGTGGCTGCAACGTTGCTGTTGGTAAAGGCACCCTTTCTACCCTTTGACCGGACCCACCTCGTACTTTCGCGCCTTCTCTTTGGAAATCTGGAGCGAGACCTGACCAAGATATTATGAAAGAGGAGCCAAGGACTCGCGTGTTTCGGCGGTGTTTTCAGCGGGCGCGAAAGGGTAACGTGGCCGGAATCCGGCCAGCCCCTCTCTGCTTTTTTTTGGATCGAAACTGTGAGGGAGGTTCGCTGGACTTTTCGGTCGCCCAAAAACCCAAAGCTGCACGCGAGGCCGCCCACCATGCGCTTGGTGCTTTCTCGAGTCTCTTCAGCGAGATTTTGACAGGCGCGGGAGCCGCACTGAAACGGAGGTAAAGCCATTCCCACGAGCGAGGGAACGGCTTTACCACCATATAGAGCCTTCCTCGTCCTTTGCCGCCTGCCCCCAAAGCTCTCACCGGGCTCTTGCCGTTTCACGTCCTATCTGAATCGGAGGCGGGTGATTTTCGTGCGCGCGCACTTACTCACTGTACCCGCTCTGTTTGCTCATAGCGGGTAATCCCTTCCCCATGTTCTCCCGAGTGAAAATAAATCTTATGTGCACACTAAGCCTGCGAACTGGCTCCCTTTTCTCACCAAAACTCACGATGTGAGAAGAACTTCTCTGCATTGTCGAAACGCCCAGTAGAATACAAGGTGGTTGGTCAACGCGCAGGTGTAGGGAAGCCTGGTCTCCCCCACCCACCGACCCCCGGGCCCTACTGCTCAGGAAGGTCTTTAGCTTTCCCTTTCCACTGGTGAAAGTTATTAGGGAGCAGTAAGTCTGGAGAAATCCTTCCGAAGCCAGTTGCAATTCATCTGGGCGATTGGGAGGTGGGGTGTGGAGCTGGATGGGACTGCCAAAGAAGCAAGGCCAGGGAGCCAACCTAGTCTTGGCGCCGGATTTGAGACCTCCTTAAGGATGGCAGATCTCTTACAGAGACCTAATCAGGATGCAATTCAGAGTGCTGCTGCTGCTGTCCTGCATGGGGCCACTGCTGCTGCTGCTGCCCTGGATCTTTCCGGAAAAGTTGGTCAGGCTGCTGAGGATTCATCTGGGCTTTTCCCGGAGTTTGCAGTGATTTCAGCAAATGGCAAAATGCAGAGGGCACTAGAGAGGTGGATTATAGGGGCCGTCAAACGCAGAAATGCTACCCCTAAGTGTAGCAATGCCAGACTTCCATTAATAAGGGGGCAGGATAGGTTGCTCACAGGAAAGTATAGTTCATTGACTTTGCAAAGACTGAGCCTCTCTACCAAGGCGTCTTTGGAAAGAAGCTATAACATGGCTACGTTTATCTTAACCTTTTCTCAGCTGGGGTCTGCAGAGATCTCGGATTTTCTATTGAAACATTTTCATTCCATAGCCCATATTTTTTAATATATTCCAAGCAGTGTTGACTAGAGTGTTATAAGAAATTGAAGGCCAAATAACCAGAGACATTGCTAGAAGAATACCAAAACTCTGCTTCCGGATTTTTAATAAAGACTGTTTCTTTTCAACTGATTGAGGACAATATATTGAGGACCCGGATTGTGGGGGCAATAAGCTGACTAAAATAAAAAAAAGAACACTGCTTAGGGGGGTCGAAAGCGGTACTAAGCAGGTATATACAAAAGTATGAAGGCTATTGCTTAACGCATTGTAAGCCGCCCTGAGTCTCCGGAGAAGGGTGGCATATAAATCGAACCAATGAATAAATAAATATTTTAACCGAATGGGGAGGGCATGCTCAGCAGCCCACTGTCTCTCTCTAAGTACTGGGAAAGCCATTTGACCCATTCTCCCCAAACAAATGATTTTGGCAAAGATTTTGGAATACGTGTCATGGCTGATCTCCATTTCCCATCCCTTGGCTTGAATAGGGCATGTGCTTATTAATTGTGATGCCAGTTCTGCAATTAGCAATGGACATATTGTTTACTAGACCCAGATGACAGAATAGAGATCAGACATGTAGAGAGTTGAGACTTAGGAAATTTTATTTAAAATATTATAAAGTTTATCCATGACATCTTAAACATACCTGGAATTATAGAACAATCCAGGCTGGCAATTTTAGTTAAATTCCTTGAAAAACAAGTTTTATCCCTAAATTTTGAATATGTGCCTAAATTTATAAATTTATGCGAATTTATAGTTTGCATCTAGGTATCCGATACCTGCTATTTGCACAGAAAAATCAAAAAGCTGTATTTGTACTTTTCAAAGATTTTCTTTCAAAGCACGAAGCTTGAAAATACCAAACCAAAGCAGAAATAGGTTATAGCTCTCCCCACACCCCATCGCTTCAGATTCTGTCAAGATTTCCATTCCTGCATTTTCACAAGGAAAGGTGAAGTAGTAAGGATGGGTTTTAATTACCCCAACATTTTTGGGAGAGAAACTTTGCCAAATATGGTTCTTCCAGGAAATGTATATATAACTCTTTTCTTTTAAAAGGTAAAGGAAGGCACAAGAGCACATCCTTTAGATCCTAATCAATAAGGAAAACTAAGGGAATATACCGAGAGATGTTTTAATGTGTTTTCCACCAGCCTGTGAGGCAACGCAAAGAATGCCAGAATCAGTTTGCTCTGTATTGATAGCCAGCCTCTACTCTGCCCTGTTAAACAAGACAGATAGGTGATGCTTTTCTCTGTTTTATTAGAGACAAATTAAGGTACAGTGATTTGTACCCTATTTTTCCCTCCCATCTGCCAGGCAGGAAAAACAAGCACCACCTGCCTTCATAATAGGAAGGATGAGAGAATCCTCTCTGGAGGTAGGGAGAGCTGGCAACTAGGGGAAGAGCGGGGAGCAAGCTTGGTAACTTTCAAAGCAGGACACTATTCCTCAAGGCGGAATTTGGTAGGTGAACAGCAGCAGTGACCCCTCAGGTCACTCAAGCTCTCTTTTCTTTCTGTGAAATTACGGTCTTTGCCAATAGTTGTGAGATGCATCTGGTTGTTGTTGTTGTTGTTGTTGTTTTGGGGGGGCAAGCTCTTCTTCCATTGTGCTCCTTGTCTCCCAGCCAGAAGCACTTTGCTGGTGTTTCCCTCATTTCCATGCAGTGATGCTCCAGCCCATTACTCTGCTGCTGTTAGGATGACATGCTCTTCTAGAAAGACACTGATTTCTTTCTAGAGCACCATCATGTTGTCATCACGTGAGGTATCACAACTTCCCCCCTTCAATAAACCAGGGGTGGGCGTGGCCAGCACATGATACATCCGGCCTATGGGCCACGAGTTTGATACCCCTGTTCTAGAGCTTTTTTCATCCTTCAGGATAATTGGTCAAGGCTTTTTCATTTTGCTAGTTCTACCATTTAGTGGCGCTGATCCATTCTGGTCCTGGAGCTTTCCTAGATTTTAATGATGGTTTCCTTATTACTGCAAAAGTCCAAGATGCAAAAGCAGCTGATTAAGAGTGGGCAAGAATATCCTCCAGACCAAATCAGGTTGTGATTTCCTTCTCCCAATCTTCCCCAGGTTTTTTTTTTTTTCTAAATGTGATCAATGTTCAGGGAGAAGCAATTGGAAAAGAGGAGCATATTCACAGCCACCAAACACAATCATCACAGGCTGGGCAGATTTCAGTTGCTGTTGCAATATCATCACCACAATCACTTCTGAACCAGCACATATGGTAAATTTGCAAAGTCTGTGTTGAAAGAAGATAGAAAACATCACTTTATAACACTTGGCTATAGGCAAGGGAGAAGAGGAAGCATGTGTCCGTCAATATAACTTCAAGATAATATCAGGATCTATGGATGTGCCCTTAGTCAAGGAAGTGGAGGTTACAGGAACAGTGAGGGAACATGATTGGTCCATGCTGGAATTCTTGATTATAAAGGAATTTAAATCTGAGTGTACTTAGATTTGAAACATTTAAAAAGCAAATCTTTATACTTTCAGAGCAAAGAAAAATAGTCATTTCAAAATGAAATGAGATCAGCAGCAAATAAATTTAATAATAAATAAAAAAATAGGATTCCAGGACAGGAAATGGTAATGGAAAATGAAACTCAAGATTTGTGGGTGTTTCTAACACCCGTGCTACAAAATCAAACTATTTGCAGCAGTGTGTTGGAACTTCAAAAAGGCAAATGTGATATTATGTTGTATTGACAGACTTATAATTTTCAGTCACAGGGGGATTTGATCAGATACTATCTCAAGTACTGTTTCCAGTTCTGGATGTCACACTTTAAAGATTCAGATAAACTGGAACAGGTTGAGAGAGGAATAATTAAGGGATCCAAAACAATCCTAGGAAAAGTGATTGAAGGAACTGGTTATGTTTAACTCTGAGAAAAATGAGGGAGGACATGATAGCATGCTTGAAATATCAAAAAGGGTATCACATAGAAAGCTAAGACTTCATTCTTCTCCTTGCAGAGTGGAGATCTGAAAAAAATGGTTTGAAGCTGCAAGAAGGCAAATTTTGTTTGAATGTTAGAAAAGAAATCCAACAGAAAGTTGAGTTTGACAATGGAACAAATTACACACTGAAGTGATTGTCTTTCTTTGTCTATCTGTGTTTGAGCACAGGGGTTAAATATCATCTTTCAGTGATACTTTAATCATTCCTGGATGAAGCAGGAAGTTGGGGATGATGACATAAATGACCCCTTCCAATTCTATGTCTGGGTGATTAAGATAAAGGACTCATTGATGTTACTTATGTTTGAACTTGGCTGAAAAGTACACAGCAGAAGGAGGAAAGGGGCTTTCAGAAACCTCTTCCCCTGTTCATATTATATCTCTCTGAGACAAAGTGGCTGAGACATTTATTGACTTCCATGGCAACAATGGATCTACAGCATGGCAAAGTAGGCGTTTGAGGGCTGTATTCAGCTGGTAGGCACCCAATAATCAATCCAAATAAAAATCATAAAGTACCCTTACAGTCAGCTATGTGATGGTGATTGTAGGAACTAGATATTCCCATACAACACATATGGGCAAGCTGTAGACCGCATATGGCTCTCAATTGCTCTCTTTGTGGTCTATCATCACTCCACTTACTTTTTCTCCATCATCCAGCAGTTCAGCCATTAGGTGGGCTGCCAGGAACAGATTGTTTCTGAATGCAATCAGAGCAGGAAAATAGCAAGCTTAATAAAGACAGTGAAGCAGTTAAAGTCTCTGTTCCCATACCTCACTGCTCCTTAGTGACAATGATGTTTCTTTTGCTATAACAGAAATGGAACTGTGGATTTGATAAGGACTACTGAATAGAGGCCTTAACCTCATGAGAAAGAGGAAAAGAGAGAGAGAATGAGCCCCCAGTATATAGACGGATAAATACATTCCACTCACTTGGACAGCTCTTAAAGATTTCCACTGGGCTAATGTGGTTACAAAGTCCACCTCCATATACCATCAATATGGAATTTTGGCTTCATATACCTAGTTAATATTTTTCAGCTGGCGAGAGAACTTATTGTATTCAGATATATTTGTCTATACAAAAGCCTGCAGGAGAGACACAATTAATTTCTAATCTTTCATAAATAAAACTTTTCTGATAGTATTTATATGTGTGTACATATATAATTTATTTCATTATCAAATTACCAATTAGACAAAGGATGTCTTCTCTAGAGCATTCTTTTTTACTGTCTCAAAGAGGAAAACCATTTTGTTCACCATTGAATTCAGCAGTCCATAAACCTGAAAGATCAAATTCAAATAAGCTTTTGTTTATTTAGAAGTAAATATTGGGTCTATTCTATGTGGACATACAATGAACCAAGCCTACATATTTTTACAAATTATTTTACTCTTCCAGAACAAACATTGCCAGGGAGGGTATTATGTAATACTTTGTTCCACACATTTTGGTAACCTACTTTGTTGCTCCATACCTGAATGTAATGTACAGTTCCTATCTGAAAATTATTGACACTGAAATCCAACAGATAATACATCTGAAGGGTGCCAAATTAGAGAAGTCAGCTAGAGAATATATGCCTGCAAAGCATTATGTAGCTATAATAATCTGTTCCATGTATGTGCTTGATATAAAATGAGTGTAGTATATCTGTTCCTTATGCTATTGAGGGCATTGTGTAGCGGGAATCAATTACTATTTCTACATACTTGCCCTGGAGTTGAGGCTTTGCAGCCTAGTTTGTATAGTATCTCTGTTAGAAATTGAAGCCCAGCCCACAGCATAACTTCACACTGGTTAGGGATTTTGAGAGCACAAATACAGCACATTTGAGAGTGCCTAACCAGGGAAAGTTGCTATATGCTGATATTAAACCCCTTTTGTCCTTTTAATACATCCATTTCGTTACTACATTACGAAAGAAACAAAAGCATACGTATGTATTTTAGTTGGGAATATTTAATAGTAAAATACTAGTTAACTAGCAGTGGTGAAATCCAATTTTTTTACTATCGGTTCTGTGGGCATGGCTTGGTGGGCGTGCTGTGGCTTGGTGGGCGTGCTGTGGCTTGGTGGGTGTGCTGTGGCTTGGTGGGCGTGGCAGAGGAAGGGTACTGCAAAATCCCCATTCCCTCCCCACTCTGGGGCCAGCCAGAGGTGGTATTTGCCGGTTCTCCAAACTGCTCAAAATTTCCGCTACTGGTTCTCCAGAACCTGTTAGAACCTGCTGGATTTCACCCCTGAACTGTAGGAACCTTTGTTTTTTTAGTGAAGAAAGAAAAGGTGGAGATTGTATTTATTTAAAAGATTTATATGGCTGCCCATTTTAAGCAACTCTGGCAGCTTAAAACAACTATAGCCAGAAGGAGTGACTATATTACTCCCTATTTTGTAATATATTGGTGCAATGTCTGTAATACATGATTCATTCTCCTTATTTCTGAGCAATGTTTGACCTCAGCAGCCATTATATCCTTTTAGATTAGTCATCCAAGTTTGCATGGAGGCAGTACTTGATAGTGGCTCTGTTTTATTTTTGTCTGGATAGAAATTTCCAGAGAGTGGCCCTAAGAAACTAGTATTTAACCCTTCTGTAATCATGTATATGTCTACTGTAGGATTCTAGTCTTCCCGGTGCTATTTAATAACTATATGAAGCATCCTAATATCTCTTCTGACATAACACACCACAAGGGGAACAGCCAGTTGAACAAAGGGTTATAGTCACTGGAATGTTCCCAGTGATATTTGCCCACCACCAAGGAGCTGTGATCGTTTGGTATCAAGTAAAGGATTTTCTGCTCATTCAGGCTTTTTACTGTTATAAATTTGGGGCTGCTATAAGTTTTATTTGGTTTATTTTGAGTTTTGTTTTGTGGTTGAGTATTTTTCCTATTGTCAGGTGTATATACAAACTTACTTCAACATATAGTTTTTCACGGTATTTTTCCTGCACAATTGGATCTATTTGTTCTCGGCGTAATTGTAGTTCTACTTCTGAAGATTCTATTGAAAAAGAGATTGCATCCTTTGTTTCCTTTGTAGAAGTCTTTGCTTTCTTCTCTTCCTTTCCCTTGCCTTTTCGGCTATTCGTGCGTTCTTGCTAAAAAAGATGCAATTATACCAAACAGACATCAGAACAATCTGATTTGCATAGCTTCAAATACCACAGTGTATATTTGAAAGCAACAGTACTTTCAGTAAAGGGTTAACTCAGATGAAAAAAAACTATAAAATTCTTTTTATCTTTCATTTATCTCACAGATGTGAAATCTGAACTCTCAAAACCTTATATAATATCCCTGGAATGTCACCCCCAAATTGCTATTACTCTGTAATTTTTAATGTGAGAAAAGGGAAACTGGAAGGATATGTGGAAGGTAATATCTCTTTATTCTATTTAATATAATGTGTATTAAATTCAAATGAAATCAAATAAAGTGTTTTTTCCTGCTTCCACCCACTTTTCAATTCAACTTCTCTTATTTTTTGCATTTAAGTTCTCGGTTTACCACCCACAGGCCAAATGTAGTCTTCAGCCTGAAATAGATTGCATAATGCAGTTTTATCTGATTAAGCTTCATTTTTTATATTAATTTTGAAGGTACCAATCATATATCTACCTCTTTGGTTGCCTTTCCTTTTTCCTTTTCCTTCGAAGCAGTTTTCTTATCTTCTTTCTGAACTTTTCGATCTTCTTTGACAGCCTTTGCAACAGCTGATTTTACATCAGCTAGAAAATAAGCAAAATAAATTTCTTCCATTTAGGATTAACAATTATTTTACTGGCCTTTCTGATTAGTGAAACTACCTTCTGGCAAGCAGTAAGCTGGAAACACTAGTAAAAGTTTAAGTGCAATTTAGGAAAGAGGGATTATATTGATTTTATACCTGGATCAAGCAGGGACTGTTCACTATTCTTAATGTTGCCTACGTGTACATTTTCTTAGAGTCAGAGCTATTGAATTGATAGGCAAACTTACCTAGTTCTTCTGGAGCAGTTTCAACATAAGTGTCTTTCTCAGGCATACCAAGCAGAGACCTGAGCATTAACGAGCAGTTCACCAGCCCATCAATTACTTCCCTCCACAACTGGAAACTAATATGAGAAAGAAATCTGATTTTATTTCTCTTTGAAAGGAGAGACAAAGGAGAGCAAGCCAAAATTCTGTCATTGCTTTTTTATGGCTTTCTCTAAATCAAAAGCAGACCCATATTTACAAGAGCTGTTGCTAATTTAAGCAAAACATTTTTGAGTTATTCTCCTAAGGCACTGTATCCTAAATATGTGAGATCTGTAGCACAAGGTTTTTGTTTTCAGAGTAAATGTAATTAAAAAGAGATGCCAATTGCATCAGATAGGATTATTCACCCTGTTCCTTAAGTAATAATCCATATATAAGAAAAAGAGATTTGGGAACAGAACAAGCATTTTATACACAAAACCTCCAGTGGGAGAATCTGATTGCCCTACCACCCCCTTTAAAAAATATCAATGCCAGTCACCTTAGAATGGAAAGTGGCAACCATGGAGTATTAACTCATACACGGTTGTACAGGACAGCTTCTAGGAATGAAAATAATTTATACCTATTTCATCACTGGGGATAATAAGTGAATGATCTACAAGCCCTCTGCAGAGAAACAGCAGAATAATCCCAATAACAAAGGAAAGATGTAAGGCTAGAATAACAAACTCTGCGGAGATCCAGGAAACACTGTATGGCTAGATCCCTTGAGGGCCTTTCATTTAATTCATTCTTCACAAAATATTCAGATACTATATTTAACATGTCTACTTCCATTTTGAGAACTGCTGCTCTTCAACAATCCACTAAGGAAAGAAAATGTTTGCAGGATAGGGATGAAACTCTTAATGAGATTTGCAAGCCAAACTCTTGGTTTCTTCTGATTTCGCTGACCTTCTTCTTAGCTTTCCAAAAGCAATGGCTAAGCAAATATAAAGGATCAAATTCTGGCAAAGCCTCATCATAATTTGCTGTTGTAAACATTTAAAAAGCAAAAAAGATTTTTTTAAAAGAAAAAGGTATTGTTGCTATTATTATTTAAATTTCCAAAAATTATATTTTACAAGGGCTTTGGAATTCTGAAAGAGGTTTAGGGTGAAAAACAAAGATTTATCCAAAACAGTGAATAGGTTTATTTGTGAATCGCCCATCAACATTTTTACTGAATTATTCAGCTCCGCAATTCCAACTGCAAATTTATTTCCTAACTAAGTAAATATTTTACACAGAATAGGTTTATTGTTCCTGATGTCCCAAATAACAGATCCATAAATTGGAGTGGACATTGGTGAACAGGACTGTAGCTGTTAAGGCTGTTGTATGGTTTTCAAAAATATTGGGGAATTGACACTGAGTGACATCATTTGGGGAACAAAATGACAATTTTTGTTTCTTTAAAAATCATTTTGGAAGTTGGAGAGTTAAAATAAAGGATGCTACGCTAGTTGTATATTTCTCTCTCTCTCTTTAAAAAAAACATAGAAATTTGCATTGCTATTTGCTACAAAACTTAAAACCACACAATCTTGGAAACTTCAAAAGTTACCAAGAAGAAGTTGGGGTGGTAAATTGCTCTCTTCTGTCCTAAATGAAGCTTGCTAGCTAATAAATCAAGGGTATTTCTTTAGAGAAGAAAATAGAATCTGTGAATTAGTATGCAAATAGTGGAGTAAAAAAGAGAGAATTGGGATTAGTCAGCCAGAAAACTGATTTGTGACTCCAAACCGAAATGCTATCTTTTCCACTAATCGACCTTACAAGGTTGATGTCAGGTCATAAAGGAAGATGGAACAGAACAACAAATGGATATTGTTCTGAGCGGACTGGAAGAAGTGCCGCATAAAGAAAATAAATGAGATCTGTTAGCTATCCTGCATCTTTGCTCACTAACTGTACAATGGGTTTATTTAAGATTTTTTGCTGCCAATATTATGTATGCAAAGCATTGGGTGGAACAGCCTCCTCCTATATACCATACCATATCTGGTAGAAGAGATCTTCCTGAGTTGTCAGGGGAGTAATACAAAGTTCCAATGCTGCTTTATTGAGCTGAGCTAGGGCAACTTCCCGTTCTTCTTCTTCAGGGATTGTCAGCAATGTCTAAAGAAATAGAAATCAATATCAAACTCTTTTATCTAAAATGCACACATAAACAGAAGCAGAACTACAAATATTTACTGTCAGTCTGAGATCATAATGCCTGAAATTATAAAGTGGCAGCCTGAGCAAAAGAGACGTGCCAACCTCCCTTTATTTCAGTCAATAGTAATGTTGGTGAAATTAGGCACAGTTAGTGGGGCTTGCAAGTGTCTCTTCCTAAACTCACCAACAGGGAGAATCATTGAATGAAAAAAGATGCCTATGGACAAGGTTCAAATCTTGCCATTTTCCATATTAGAAAATATTGGATATTCTGGCACAAAGATGGAATTCTCTCTGAATATTCTTAGACTGAGGAATAAGAAACCTCATTCACATACCTGCCTAAAATCGGCAACAGAAAGGTTCCATTCCACACGAGGTACCTCCTCTACTTGGGCCACTTCTTCTATGTCAGCCTTACTCGGTTCATTTACCAGTTCTTCCGACCCAAGTGTCTTTGCTATGGAAGTAGGCGAGGAAACACTCTTACTGATATCCTCAGGACTCTTCTGAGAGTCTGCAGTACTCTTGGATGGAGAAGTCTCACTGACCGTGCTTTTTCTCTGTCCTTCTTCTACATACACTTCTACAGGTTGAGGATTCATAATTCTGTTCCACAATTCATGAAGCCCCTTTACAACCTGGTGATTGTAATGCAGCTGTAAAGAAAGAAATGACAAATAAAGTGACATATACGGAATCAACTGGTTCTGACACATCCTCTCATCAAGGTTTCTGTGATGGAGACCTTTCAAATTTGAATGTATCTTGATACTTCAATCTGTATATAAAACAAAAAGTGGCCCCATATTTGCTCTGGGATCATGCTAATTTATTATTTTAAAAAATCAGATACATTGGCAACAGTTTATTATGTAAATTTCATGGAGCATCAGGTGTTAACATGCTTCAACCAACAGCTTGTGTTTTGTTTCTTATTGGTTCATTTTTTTTATTTAAACTGATTTAATAAAGAAAAGACCAAGAATAGGTCCATATCCAAAAAGTACTACAGCACAAATAAATGTGCTATAGTGGTTGTTTCCTTTCATCTATATGATTGAGAAGTAGTGGGACTTTAACATCTGTGGTGGGACTTATTTCATTTCTCTTTTTAGCACTCTGAATGCATTGTTTCCTATTACACTGGTACTTGGTGTATCTATTCATACACCTTTTTAAAATAACTATGGTAGAATTCTAAAATAAACATTACTTCCTTTTTACCATCCACCATTTAGAAATATGTTTTATCATTACCCCTTCTTTTACCTTTAGAGTAAAAGGCACACTTTTTATGTACTTCGTAAGTCAGAAATGTTTTCTTGTCAGTATGTAGGAAGGTGAGGTGGGTTCCCACTTTCCTGGCTTCTGAAAAGGGTTTAAAATATGGGTCTGTGGCCTTGTGTGGGGAGCCCAAAGGAGCACTAATCATTTGGTTGATTAGTGCCATGACAGCTCTCCCTTTGTCAACCAATTTTTAACAGGGTTAATTATTCTTGTCTCCTTAAATATATATATATATATATATATATATATATATATATATATATATATATATATATGTGTGTGTGTGTGTGTGTGTGTGTGTGTGTGTGTGTGTGTGTGTGTGTGTGTATAGTTAATATTTCGGGTTTCTTCCCGTGTAATTGTGGATATATCCCTAAAAGGGTAGAAGCGACGTTTCGGCAGAATCCCATCTGCCATCATCAGGCTTATGCCAGTAGTCATTTTGCACTAACTGACGTTGGAATTTCAAATCTGGTGTTGGTATTCTGGGATGGCTCATTTTATATATATATAAAAGTTTTTAACTCAATATGTTAACTCTTAACAATTTTAAGTTTTTATATACTATTTTATATTCCAATGGTTTATTGTACTCCACCGAGAGTTCTTCTTTGAAGGAGATGGGCAGTTTAGAAATGTGAAGTATAAATAAATAAACTCAGCAAGCCTGATCAGAGATGCCCAGCATTGTAAAACATGAATCCCAAAGCAAAATACTTTTGAGATATGAAGGTGGAATACCTGTTGGCTCAAGACCTGTTAATATTCACAGCAAAATTAGCTAAACATTTTGTATCTGAATGTTAATGTATCAAAAGAAAAAATATGCAAGATATACATAAATGACAGAAAAATTGAGCAAATAGGTGAATTTGTGCCTTTTGGTACAATGCCAACTAAAGATGGGAAACAGATGAAAACAATTTTAAGGCATGAAAATGCTCGTGGAAAGTTAGTGGTTAGTATGTAATCTGTTGTAAAGAAAAAATTATTAGCAACTGAAAGAAAATGGCTGTGTATAAGAATGTGGTTCTTCTAAAATTCTTCCCAGTGTCCACAGCAATTAATCCAGCTGAAATTGGGAATGTGGGAGGGAAAAACCAGCAACATAATGGCTACGTTGACACACAGTTTCTTCATATGCTTCAAAAACAGACCTGAATTATGTTTAAGTCTTTCTTTCTATATCTAGAAATCCTGTCCTAAGGACCAGTTAGGCTGCTCCTTGACCAAGGAAGTTGTTCCCAATCTGGCAGTGCAACAAAAAATCTCACAAGTTGCCTGTTAATTGGGCATGCCTAGTTCCTTTGTCAGTCTGACAAGGGGCACACAACAGAGCCCTTCACAAGCCAGTCCCTGAGTCTATGTTAATAGAAGTTTACTACAAGTAGGGAAGATCTAATAAGACAGGAAAAGTTATAATTATCATTGTTTGGAAGAATTCTTGTGGTAAAAATGAATGTGTTACCTAGGAAGATATTTTTTTTCATTTCAAATAATACCTGTTTTGAAAAATGGCAATGGCAAAATGCATATCTAGATTTATATGGCAAGATGAAAAACCAAGTATTAAATGTAAAATTCTTTAAAATGCAGAAGAAAGAAGATTGCCTGATTTTAAATTTATTTTGCAGTCTGCTATTTGATTTGAATGAAAGAGTGGGTTTTGCTGAAAAATAAAATGCTAGAATTAGAAGAATATAATCTGAGGTTTGGTTGGCATGGGTTTTTGTGATATGATAAAGTTAATTGTAGATTTCAAAAATCATTATATGAGAAGTGCCATATTAAAGATGTGGAATAAATATAAACCCAGATTGGACCCATAAATACTTTTACTGGTCTCAGCAAGAAAACATTTTATAGAAAAGAAACAGCAGACAAAGAAAAACCATTAACATATCAAGACTTATTAATACAGGAAGATGGACAGCTCAAGATGAAGTCAAGAAATTAACTGCAGAGGGATTTAATTTTCAGTGGCTTCATATGCGCAGTAATGGGGATTGAATAATATGACAGAAATTGGAAATCAACAAGGATAAATATGTCATTGCAAAAAATATGGTGTTTTTTTTTTTTTGCTCAAATTTGAAACTGAAATTTGCAGATGACACTAAACTTGCAGGAATAGCCAACACTTCAGAAAACTGGCTGGCATGTTTAAAAAGAGACCCTGGGCAGCCCACAAGAGAAGCCATAGCTGCACCAGTGTGAAAGAAGGCAGCACAAAATAAGGCCCATGGTACGTGAGCAGCCAAAAAGGCAGAGATGGGCAGGAGATAGGCAGGTGAAGGAAATTCAAGAAGAGGTAGAGGCGGCGATCTTACCAAGGCTTGGGGCTGGGATGGATGAACCAAGCCAAGCATGGCTTGGCTTGGGGAGGAGTGGATCCTTCCCTAAGAAGGTGAGGTGGAATTTAGTTAATAATGGCAAGGGAGATTGTTGGGATTGCGGTGCTAAGCAATGTGGTTATGTGACATCATCACATATACGATTGCATCGCTTAACAACAGAAATTCCAGTCCAATTACCATTGTTAATGAAGGACTACATGTATAATATATAGACGGGTGAGAATGTGGATAAAGAAACTGACATTTAGATTGTGTTATAATTTAAGAGCTACCAGTAAGTTTTAAGAGATTTTCTTTGACATCAAAGAAATTATCAGAGATGTATAAAAATACTTCTGGTCAATATTAAAAATGTAAAAACCATAGTATGCAAGTGGACTTGTGAAAAAGGGAAAGAGAGAGGGGGGAGGGAGGGAGAGAGAGAGAGAGATTAATATTAATATTGAGATGAAACCAGAACTCTTTTTTGGAATTTAGGAATAGCCAATTAGAAAAGAGTTATGGAAGATTTTATATATGATAACATCAGCAAGATTAACATATGCACAAAGATGGAGAAATACTGTAGTACCCACAATGGAAGATTAGATTGTGAAGATGGCAGAAGTAACGGGATGGCAAAGTTCACCTGGTTTATCAAGGACAAGATAATAAATACTTTTTAAAAAGACTGGAAACCTTTTATGGACTTTTAGCTGAGAATGGAAAAAAATGAAATGGTTTATGAATTTGATGATTGAAAAAAGATTGAACATGGAGCTGAAGGGATTATTGTAACATTAAAGGGTAAGTTTATAATTGCTGTAAAGGGTGAAATTCATTTGTTTTTCCCCTTTAACTGCACTCTGTTCTGCACTTTTTCTTTTCTTTTTTCATTCTTTTCTTTGTATATTTTTGTATTTATCTTTTACTTATGTAAAAACTTTAAATCAAAATTATTTTTTTTAAAAAAAGAAGGTAGGGTTGTTCCCTTACTGGTTCCCAATGCTCTGACCAGTATCAGTCCTTATAATTTATTCTCCTTCCCCACCCACATCCCACATTCCCTATAAAGGACAAACTATACCTCTGGATTCTTTCTGTGAAATAATTCTTCTTCAGTGACATAAGCATCAACCGGGGATCTTACTCGTGTGGGTGTTCGAATCCGATTAAGTAGCTCTTCTAGATTTTCTTCTATTATAACAGCAATTTCTCGAGCCTCTAAGTCTTTCTGGAATTTCAAGCAAAATAACAGTAAAGAGTTTCTAGCTTAATGTGTCATATGAACACAGCCTGTCTATGTATAAAATGTAGGCCAGGTTCACATGACACACTAAGCTAGAAAACCTGGTTAATTCATTAATTTTGCCCCATCACAAACCGCATTGTACCAGGCTTTATAGCAGTTCTAATTTGAACTCAAAGAAGTTGCCATTTGGGATGTTCAGAAACTAGGATTTGTACTAACATACAGAATCATAATTTAGTAATACTTCCATATAATCCTCTATAGAAAACCTGATTGGAAAGTTCATTTTTGTGCAGCCAATTAAATATTAGTTGCAGTGTAAATCTACGCATCTTCCACAACATCCAATCTTAGAAGCAATGTGAACTTAGAGCAAAGTGAATTTCTTCTACCATGTATCTCATGAAAATAGGTTTGGTTACCTCCAGATCCTCCCTGAGTTTAACTGTAGTATCTTCATAGAGTGCAATTCCCCAAAGAGTCACTTGTAGCATAGCTCCTCCTAATAACTCAGGATGAGTACTAAACTCCCAGGACTCATTGAAAATGCCTGCACTCAATGATTTGAAGATGAAGGAAAAATGTATGGTTTCTCCAGGTAGGATAACACCTGTGGGAACAGAAAGGACACACTGGGAAGGAAAGAGGATCACTTTCTTTGGCAGGACACCTGCTTTTGTTCATTGTATTGACATTCCCAATCTTTCTCCCCATCATAAAAAATAATTAAAATACAAAAATAATATAATAAAATAAGAAACAATAATACATATTAATAATAACAAAAGTTACAGTACTAACAAAAATAATAAAGCCACCAAGAACAATGCACCCAAGCATAATTCAAGATGAGAATTCTATTTTATATTATATTTTCCTCTCAGGAATTCCTTTAACAGCCAGGTTTTAAGAGTGCTCCTAAAATATATTAAGCCCAGGATTCAAGTATCCTCAAAATGTTTCAAAAAGAACTTAAATTAGCTAACAGAAACCTCATAAGTTAAATTGTTTTATGATAAGAAATGAGTTTGCAAAATTAGATTGCTACTATCTAAAAAAATTAATGCCAAATATTATGGGTTTATTTCATTTGCATTATTTTTTACATAAGCAGAAGATGGATCTTGGACATAAAAAGGTAAATAGAGCAGTCAAATTCATCAACATCTTTTTAACTATAGGCTATTTTGCAGTAAACAAATTGGAACTATAAAAATTAATGAAAAATAGACAATTCATTACTTTCCAGTAAAGATGTTATCAGCTCTCTTTTGCACCTTTTTTGTACAATACCTCACAATGTTAAAACAAAACAATGAAAGCAATGAGTGTAAGATAAAACATTAAAATGCATCAAAATTATATACATTTTAATAATCACATACTGTACTGCATAGCTTTCTGTACTTCTAAAGGTTTTGATAATAATACAAAGAAAAATAGACAATTCTGCTTGGGAGTCCCAACTTTAATCTAAAGAATTTACTTTTTATTGGGAATGCTATTTAAGGTAATGGGTTTTTTTTTCACCCTGGCATATCACATTGTATTATATTGTTTATAAAATAAATGGAACAAGCACTGAACTTTGGGGTTGTTTGTTCACTCAGACTGCCCATTGGGAGCACAAGATGATGCACATCAAGATTTAATAACATTTAAAGTCACAAACATGCAAAAATTCAGAGAACCCAAGTACTTTTCACATACCATATTTTCCGGAGTATAAGACGCACCTTTTTCCCCCCTAAAAGAGGGTGAAAATTTAGGTGCGTCTTATACACCGAATGTAGCCCTGCCCACCCACTGGCCTCCACCTTTTGGCCTCTGCCTCCCAGCAGTTTACCTCCTTGCAGCAAACAGCAAGAAAAAACAGCTCCTTTCAGCTTCAGCACAGCCTAATTAGCACAAGTTCATTGGATCGGCCTCCTGACTCTCAGCTGTTTTGCTCTCAGCTGTTTTGCTAGGCCTCTGCTGCTTGCTGCAAGGAAGAAAATTGCTGGAGCAGATTTTTTTTCCCTTGTGCTAATCAAGTTATGCTGAAAATGAAAATGAAAGTAAAGCAGGCTGTTTGCTGTTTGCTGTTTGCTGCAAGGAGGCAAAATTGCTCAGAGGCAGAGGGAGATTTTTTTTTCTTCTTTTCCTCACCAAAAAAGGTAGGTGCGTCTTATAGTCCGGTGCATCTTATACTCTGAAAAATACGGTAAATGTTTCATTGAAACATAGGATGATAATTGGTTTATTCCTAGGAATGATTCTCTTGACATTGCTTTATCAGAGTTGTTCATTATCACTTTTAAAGACCTTTATGGCCTGAGACCAAGTTATCTGAGGAACTGTCTTGTCCCAATAGGACTGGCCCATCCCACTCAATATAGCAGCAGGAGCATGCTGTCGACCCTGTCAATCAAAGTGTTTTGACATTCAGGAGCAATGCCTTTTCTGCTATGGTCTACCCTCTTTGGAACATCTTGCTACCTGAGCCTGCAAACCTTTGGCCTTCTGGAAGATTGTTAAAATCTGATTCTGTCAGTTGGCTTGGGGTCCAGTTGGGGACTCGATGCTGGAAGTGCCTGGTGGATGAATAGGGAAGATGCCACCACCATACCATTCTTGTCTTTCATTTTTTAGTTTTCTATTTACTATTGTTAATATTTATAATTTTAATTGTAAACTGCCCAGAGTTGCTTGCAGAGTGATATGGGTGGTGTATGAATGAATGAATGAATGAATGAATGAATGAATGAATGAATGAATGAATGAATGAATGAATGAATGAAACTTGACTTAAAAAATAACAAACAGATCACTCACCTGATCTAGTATTAAAGTAAAAATTCTGTATGCCTCTTTTTATTTTCTCCTGAAAAGTAAAAGGTGGAGGGAGCCTCCGCCAGTCATACCAGATGGCTGTTGTGCCATCATTGCTCACTGTGAGGCGAGATTCAGCTTTATCACCTACAAGAATTTCAAAGGTGACCCTGGCTGCAATGCCAACTTCACCCTATTGGAATAAAAGAAAACAAACTGCCAGGATATTTACTTTTTTTCTTGGCTTTGCCAAACAAAGAGCTAAAAGTAAATGTCGTTTTTTGATTCATTGAAGTGTTTTATTATATCATTTAAATAATTATTATATGGATCTTAATAATAGATCATCATTATATGGACCTCTGCTTTCTGCTGAATGTGAATTCAACAAACTTTACGCTACCCATTTTTTTTCATTTTACTATATCAGACAACAACACTGTGAAAACGATTAAAATCTAATGAGCAATTACCTTATTAAAAAATTAAGCAACACCAGTGGATGGTGAACCTTTTGAGCTGACGTGTCAAAAATTCAAAAAATGCCTAACTTGACTCTGCTGCTGTGGCACAAACAAACATACACACACGTACATATGCACACGCACATAGACATATGGACAAAAGCGATCATTCATAACAAAGAGTCACAAAAAGTGTATGAGCCCTGGTAGTACAGTGGTTAGAATGCAGTATTGCAGGCTAACTATGCCCATAGCCAGGAGTTCAATTCTCACCAGCTCGAGGCTGACTCAGCCTTCCATCCTTTCGAGGTCGGTAAAATGATGACCCAGATTGTTGGGGGCAATGTGCTGACTCTGTAAACCATTTATAGAATGCTGTACAACAGTATATGGCAGTATATAAGTCTAAGTGCTATTGTTTGCTGCTATTGCTTTGAGGTAGGTGACATACAATTTTAATAAATTCTAAGCCTTATTGCTATTGCTTTGGATAGTAAGATTGGTGACATATAATTTTAATAAATAATAATTTAAAAACTTACATAATTGTAAATAATTTTCTTATTATCTTAGAAAAGAATTACTTATCCAAAGCAGCTTTGGATCGCAGGAGACCTGGAAGCTTCATGGTTTTGCAGCTTCCAAAAAAAGCAGGTAAGCATGAACTGTTCTCACTCCCTTTTTGGAAGCTCCAAAAATCACATGTGAGCAGGGCCTTCCTAAGTGGCTTCCAGAGGGCCTGGAGGCCGCATGAAAGTTCCCTACATTCTCCTGTAACCTCTGCAACTTCCAACAAAGTGCAGGAAGTTCTCACAAGGTTTTCAAAGGCTCCAGAAGCTGTGCAACTTCTGCAAGGCAGTGATTCCCAGCAGTTTTAGAGTTATGGGAGGCAAGGGAATAGATGTCTTGCTCAAATGTTGGTTGGCGTCTTTGAAAAGACATTTCACTGCTTCTATAGAAGGAACTTTTTAAAAACTTTTTTTACTACTGATTCAGCGAATCAGTAGCATTTTTTACTACCGGTTCGGGCGAACCGGCCCAAACTGGTAGCATTTCACCCCTGGTCTGAAGTCTTAATAATTAACAGGGATATACAAATAATAAACCAAGAGAATGATCTGGATGATTTTCCTATATTGGATTTACAAATGAGACTTGTTAAAGTTTGAAAAAAATTTTGAGGAGAGACAAAGAAAAAATGAAAAGAAATCAATTTCTAGAACATTATTGGAAGGAACTAAAGATTTTTAGAAGTAAAAGGCACAAATATAAAATTGGTTTATTTAAGGTTCAATTATATATGTTGTTTTTTCTGGTAACACTTAATGGACTTACATCAGGACTAAATTTGTTGTGTTTTAAGAAGTGACAACTTACTAAAATTGTCTATGCTTGTTATGACAAGGAGGCAAGTCAGTTCTTTTCTTTTCCTTTACTATATTATTTTTCTTTTTTTCTTTGTCTTTCTATTTTTTCCTTTCCTTTTTGCACTTTCTATTTCTTCTTTTTATTCTTTTAGTTTTTATTCTTTTTAGTTTGCATTAGTTTTTATGGTTGTAATTGTAATCTTTACTAAAATTAGTACATAAAGAAAGAATTATAGATTGTTCACACTTGGGTGGATAAAGCCCAAAACAAATCTACATCTCATTTGCAACCTATATATTGCTTGATAGTGTCTGAATTAAATTATTTCCTCCACCAACAAAGAAAACTTTCAAGCAACATGAATAACTGTCTTTTTAGTTGAGGGTTTGTTTGTTTTTTGGTACTTTTCAGATTTTTTCCCCCTTTTCTTAATATGATGCCATAACATTTTGTTAATTTGTTTGATATTATAAAAAATGATTTGGCCAAATTACCCATCCCACCCAAAAGTAAAAGTAAAAGAATGTTATTTTGAACATTCTTTACAACTCTACCGCATGAGAAGTATTGATCCAACGAGCTGGTTGTCCACAGAACTTCAGAGAGGGACCAAGTATTGGTTCTGAAAATATATCTGGATACTCATCCAATAGGTCCCTGTGAAGCAAAGCAAAGGTCAGATATCTTAAATAAGTATTTGAAGACAGATTCATGCTTCAGCTTTTGTATACTGCTGACATCGAAACAGCTAATGACTTAAAGACTTGCCAAATCAGAGTTCACTTGAGGGAAGAATCCAAGCCAGCTTCTAATGGAAGTGCAATATTGTAAGGTTAAACTAAATATAGAAATACATACCACATTACATCAATAAAGGTAAAGGACAACTCACTTGGCAATGCAAGTAGAAACTGCCGCCTGCTTATTTCACCACTTTTATTAAAAAGTAACAAAGGTGGTCTCCAGTCTCTACTATCCTACTCCCTCAACCCTCTCTCTGTATATTAAAATGATATGAAGAGGAATCAGCAGAAACCATTTTTTTACAGCAATTTTTCAATTGGATGATTTTTTTTAAATATTCAAACATATTAGCTAGTAAGAAAATTAAATGTATAGTCTGACATTTGCAATATAAATTTCTAAATAGTCCCCCGACTGGTAAAATACTTGAGATAAATTCTTCAGACCACTATGTAACTGATAGTGAACGTTTTCACACTCTACAAAAACCAAAGTATAACTTTTGCTTTATACTGTATTTGTTTAAGGCTGCTACAGTACAGGTTTTTATATGATAAAATCTAAGGACTGTCATTCCATATATCTAGGCACAGTGCTATACATGTGCCTTCCCAGAAAATTTAGGTGCATGTAGGAAATATGTGTCTCCCACCCCACAGTCCATGACCACATTGTATAAACCAGTAATGTATTTTGACCACCACATTTCCAACCATTATTTAAACCAACGATTCTTCCTAAAAGGCTGTTTAATATATGCAAAATAATATTACTGTTGAATTAATTGTGCTAGAGATTCAACTGAGGCATTTAAACCTGCCAACCTATATCCAGGTATATTTTCAGTTCAATCTGGCTTCTGCTACAGCCACATGAAAACAGATACAGCTATTTTAATGACACAAACAAATAGAATATTCATGCATATGCATTTTTAACAATTCTTCCGAATGAAATCCGATCCACTGCAAAAGCCTTAAAGATGCATTAATGAAATATTGCAACATACGAGGCTGTTTCTTCAGATTCTTTATTGTCATCATCATCACAAGCTGAAAAACTGTCTGCTGACACATTGGTGAAAGGTTGGTTTCTGCCTATGACTTCCAGCCCATCCAGATCCTTCCTCAAGAAGGGAGAATAAGAAAAAGCACTGTGTTTTCATTTGTTTTTCTTCTATCGGTCAAAAAAAAAATCAGAATGCATAGCATAGCATACTTTATTGCGGTCATAGACCAAAAAACCAAAACATCCAAGGCACGTAGCTGGCACACGACCAGACTGAAGTGAGAATCAGAATGTTTAAATGAAATGTGTAATATAATCTTACAGGTATTATTATATGACAATTTTCTAATATATAAATGGCTTTATGTGTTGAAAGTATCATACCGGGCTATAAAAATCCAGCGTTTCTAAAACCTCCTTTAACTCATTTCTCCGATGCTGCAGGAAGAGACTTTTTTCCCAGGGACGATGAAAAGGGAGGTATTTTGGTGGACTGGTACCTGTAGGAATATCTGACAATGACTTAGGCATGTACACACCAATACATTTAATAGCTTTATCAATACATGTAATAACTTTACTAAGTTGATGCATAGCTACTGCCCAAATCCACTATATTTGCCCGAGCTTCTCCATAACTGTATACTGCCATCAGGATATGTTTTCAGTTCTTCTTTTTCTCTAATGTCACAACCCTGTATAAACATCCAGTGCTTATAGTACCTCACCCATTTCTCTCCAGATGCTACGTGGTTTCCCAACATGAGTGACCTCTTCTGGAAATCCCAGATCTGTCTGACCCAATGTCGTGGTTAGACCCTTGGTTTCATCCCCAACATGCACAGGCTGATTCCAGAACTCATTCCCTGAATAGCCCTATTAATAACAAAGAAAGCCAAAGCCATACAGATATAAGCTTTTGAGAGACAAAGTTTTGAGAGACAAAGAATACAAAATAACATTTGACAGGGGGACCAATGAAAAAACAACAGAAAAAGAGTAAGGTGGATGTAAAGATTTCCCCTTTCTAGTCATGTCCGACTCTAGGGAATGGTGCAGGGATGAGAAAATTATTCTAATTGTTATATAACGGCTCACCAAAAGATGACAAAAGTTATATCCAAATTTGTTCCTACTCTCTGTAGTTACTGTCTTCCCTATTCTGTTTTGATGACTTATATATTTATTGCCCTACACATCTATTGAAAAAGAAAAAAAAATCCATGCTGTCTTCCACTGGAAAACTCAGAAAATATGAAGAGCTAAGCAGGTGGATAGATTTAAGGAACCTAAAGCAAAACAATATAAACAGAACAGAACCTTGAGTTACAGAAATGCAAATTCCAACTGAAAGGTTTTTTTTTTTTTAAATTCTCACAATAGAACAGTTTGACAGCGCAAAAGTTATTTACCAGATGTGTTCAAATGGAGGCTAGACATACCTCTGTGTGAAATGTTTTAATTTTTATTCTTGCCGTGAGCAGAAAGCTAAATTCAACAGCATTAATGGCTCTTCCAGTTATGTTATATTATTTGCCTACAACCAACAAATACTTTACATTGAGCATCTACAACCACATTTCTACAGTACTTTGATCTCAGTGTTAGAGTTTGTGATCATATATAGGTAGAGAATTCTTGATGGTCTCTGGGTTTGGTTCTTTGCTTGCAGATGTTTCATTACCTAACTAGGTAACATCATCAGTGTACTCCACAATTCAACCCTGAGCCACATATATTCTTTTCTATTGGAATATATAGGTGCTTTGCTCATTCCTTTCCAGTACAATTGACCAATGCCTAGATATTTCCTATAGTAAACATTTTTCTGGACACTATGAATGTATATATGCAATCTTAATTATTTAGAAAAGTAAATAATCAACAGCTTATTCAGGCACAATGGGCCTCCACAATCAAAAATTAACCGATTTTTTAAATGGCTGAAATCCCAAAAGATCATCACATCTCCCGAGAATCTAACAATCATGCACTTTCTAAGCTAAAATCTTATGAGATCTCATGCAAGGACATCAAAATATTGCAGGTTTTTCCCAATATAAAATGACTAGAATATGAACTTCTGACCTAAATAAAACCAGGAGAATTATTTGCAGAATTATCACCTTTCCAGAATACATAGCTGGAATACTACGATCAATTAAAGTTCGCTGTTCCTGGATTCTCCTGTAATGTTCTGAAAAGTTCATCAGCAACTGACTTTCCGATTTCTGAAGACATTCTGAGAACAAAAATAAGAAATGAAACAATATCACAACACTGTGCATTCAAAATATCACAATTCCAAGGTAATCAATCCAGTGGTGGTATTCAGCTGGTTCACATCGGTTCGAGAGAACCGTTCGATAACTTTCTGAGCCGTTCAGCGAGCCGACTGTTGGAAGAAATCTCCTTCCAACAGTCTTTTGTTTTTCCCACTTTAAGGGCTAAACCGCTAATCCTGTCAGGAAGGCAGTAAGGAGACATTCTGGTGTGCCTCTCTGTGTTGTTTCTAGCCTAATCCTGATCTTTATTGCCCTGCTTAAGTGTTTTCAGAAACTTCCTCTGGGTTAAGCCTTGCTACATTGTAACAGCAGTTAATGGTTCTTGGCAGTATGCCAGACTACCCACCACTTCTCTGGAGTTTTTTTTTCCCTTGACTGGTACTTTTATTAGAGATTTGACTTTTTAAAAAACTTTTTACACTGCTTTAGTTGTTCCTTGCACTGTCCTTTTGGGGTGTACTTCCAAGAGGCAGGATGCAAGCTTGGCATTTTTTTACTGCCTTTCTGGGGGCATGTGATCTTTCCTTAAATCTGGATGATTTCCTTAGGATATGTTGTGAGGTGAGTGAGAGCAGCTGATATCTTTAAGTGGTGCAAATGGATATAAGGATTGCTTCTCCTGGGTGGGAAAGGGTGCTTTGTCAGTTCACTGAGCACAGGAGTCTCGTCTATGGGGATTTTTCAGTCATCCAGGTCATGGTTGTCCCAAAGGTACTTTTTTTCCAGAAAGTCCAGTTGCCTCTTGAAAAAGCACCTTTGGGACAGGAGTCTCTTTCATTGCTTTGGAGTGACCAAGGCACATGGTTGCTCACTGATAGTAAGATTTTTAAAAAAGGAGATAGGGGTGTGGATCCTTCAATTCATTTGAGTTTTCTCTTATGATAATAAGGCTTAATAAAAATGGCACCAGGCTTGAAGTTTATTTAGATATCTGTAGCATGTACTAATTTTATTGTGATCCTGACAAGCTTGGGAGGGCAGAGACTTGAACCTGGGTCTCCTATATACTTTGTTAATTTGTCTCTTTAGCTTGGCATTTTGTAGCCCAAGTGTGCCCACCAGTGGTGAAATTCAGCTGGATCTATCCAGATCACGCAGTCCATTAGCACTGGAGGCAGGAGGCTCAGCCCACCCACCTGGAAGTTATGACGCCCTGTTCTTGACCCTCTGCACATGTGCAGAAGGCTCTGCACATGCATGGAGGAGGTGCACGTGAGCGTAGCGAGCGCAAGCGCACACTCACATTTGCGAGCCGGTAGGGAAAGGTAAGTGAATTTCACTCCTGGTGCCCACCCACTTTCTGGAAAGCTTAAATGACCTCTCTGCTAAAGGGTTTCACTTTATGAGCAAGAGTTGGCTGCTGATAGTTATTGTTGCATTTTAACTGTTTTAATTCCTCAAAGTGCTCTGACACCTTGCCTGATTTGTAACTCCCACTTGCAGGTATTGCTGATCAAAAGAAAGGAATTCAGACAGAATGGTTTAGGCTTCCATGATTGCTGTGACTGTCATTGATCTTCAGGGTGTATTCCCCCATTTCTAATCTAATGATTGGTATTTAGGGCAGCTTTTTGCAAGCAAAAAAGCTTTTTGTATTTTTGTACAGGTAATCCTTGATTTACAACAGTTCATTTAGTGACCATTCAAAGTTAAAATGGTACTGAAAAAAGTGACATGACCGTTTTTCACACTTACAGCCAGAGAACCGGTTGTTAAATTATTTGAATCCCACCACTGAATCAACTTCATATAGATCTTTTCACCCTTAAAGATGATCTGTTTTATTTTCAAAATTGCCCAGAACTTCCCTCCAGAGATCATTGCTAAAATACACTAAGATGTATCTGCCACAGGTACAGTAGTAGATCTGTTCAAGTTTTATACACCACATAGCTCTTTTTGTTGCTTCCTCCTGAGTGCCATGTTGCGCTGCCAGTTCTGAAGAGCCCGGTGTTGAGACGGAGAGGCCTGGGCTACTTTCTTTTCTTCCTCAGGTTTCTTTCCATAAGTTCCAAAAACTGAGATTTCACAAGAAAGCTGTGATTCCTCAGGAATCATTCGCACTATCTGAAAGGAGACAATAACAAATTCAGAAAGGCAGGACAATCCTGATAGGTAGCCTAGCTAATTATGCTATCTTTTTATGCTGTCTGCATGATCCATGGCACTGATCTTGAAGGAGGGCTCTTGAATTTCTGTTGCGTTGTCCTTCAGACATATTGATGAGCTTGGGTGATGATGTTCTTTCAATAGCTTCATTCCATACTAAATCAATTAGCCAACATATTGATAAACATGGTGGCTACTATGCTAACATTGTTCTTTCAAAAATGGGCTTCTTTGGCACAGAAAGGAAGAACAGTAGAAAAATAATATAAAAGTAAAGCAGTAGCTGAAAATGAAAGGCTGAAATAATGAAAAAATAACATAAGCCCTCATTCAGTATAAATTTGATACATTATGAAAAACACACCAAAGGACCACTGCAGGCCCAGAATCGCTTCAAAACAAGGGTTGGATTTAATAAACAACAACAACAAATTTTTAAAATCCTATGGAAAAGTTGATTTGGATTAATATATTCACAATACTTTTGCATTTTTGTAATGCTGCAACTAAATTATGAGACCTTGTTAAATAATCAGCTATCAATGGAAATATTTAGCTAATTTGCAAATAACAATAATACAAACCTGAGAGTGACCTTTTTTTATGGCTTCTTTCTTGAATTCCTGGAGAGTTCCTAAAATGCTATATGGGGTGATATATCCAAAGGTATCAACTATTGGTCCTTCTACACCTATAATAATATTAATATTTAATATATTTAATATATTAGAAATATTTAATATATTAGAAATGTTAAATAAATCATGCAGCATACACATTCTAAGACAATACATGTAAATTCTTCTATTTCTAGCTTACACTTGGGGATCCACCATTCAGAATGTAGCCAAAAATGGCATGCACTTAGAATTTAAAAATTCTGAAACCCGAGAATTGGTTCTAAGCCACTGACAGTCCCTCCATATAAACAAGGAA
This sequence comes from Pituophis catenifer annectens, assembly GCF_029215685.1. Lineage (NCBI taxonomy): Eukaryota > Metazoa > Chordata > Lepidosauria > Squamata > Colubridae > Pituophis > Pituophis catenifer. The sequence continues at coordinate 134,794,631 of NW_027256882.1, read as the reverse complement.
AGGAAAGCATGCAAAGGCTGACTTCTGGAATTCTTTCCATCCACTTTGCAGTAGTATTTGTTTGCATGTGCATACTAGGAAGCACAGGGCTTTGCTCTGGGACCCATGACCATGGGGAAGGGAGGCTTAGAATGTAGTACAGGTAATCCTTGAGTCACAACTACCTACAATTGGGACCAGAATTGCTGCTGCTAAGCAAGACAGTTGTTAAATGAGTCATGTCCAACTTTATGACCTTCTTTGCCACAGTAGTTAAGCAAATCACGGCAGTTGTTAGTGAACCACACAGTTGTTAAGCAAATCTGGCTTCCTCTATTAACTTTGGTTTTCAGAAGCAGGCTGGGAAGGTCAAAAATGGCAATCACATGACCCCAGGATGCTGCAACCATCGTAAATATATGCTGGTTGCCAAGTACACAAGGAATAATCAGACAATGTCTCCATGAATTGCATGTGTTGTTTCTACATGTAGATCTGAGAATTTCTAATCAAGGTGAAAGCTTATGTGCTCTGTGTTTCTACTTTGATTCATTTGTGAATTTTTATACTGAAGTACACATGCGAAGCTCCAAGTAGGGTGTGTTTCACTCCAGGTCACAAATGGAGTAGTTGATATTATTCCAAACTGTTGTCCAATTCCCTTTCCTTATAGGGATACTATGCCGCTTTTTTTTTTCTGGGCTTTTTCCCATGTAGTCCCCAGTCAAATCTGACTAATTTTCAAATCTATTCTTTCTTTAGCTGATTTCTCCCAGCTTACCAAATTTGGTTCCACTATAGTCTCTATTCAGAGATTTGTCCTTCTGGCAGACAGTTCTGAGCTCCTTTACCTAGACCTTTCTTAGCATTTCATTGGGTTGGAGGAAATAAAAATCTTGCTGGATTACTCCAACACTTTCTTCAATTGCAATAACCTAGTTATTTACCCATAAATTGAAATCATGGATTTCTTTTTTTAGTGAAATAACTTATTGTCCTAAAATGGAATCTGTCATGACACAAATCCATGAAATCCTTTAACATCTATCTCATATATTTGTCTCCTCAAAAAAAGCCCTCCATGTAAATGTGGACATATTATAGAAAGATGTTAACGAAAACATGTATTTGGAAAGCTTGCCATACAAGATACAATATGTACAAAATGTATACATCAAGAAATGTATGTTTTTCTTGTAACTGGTTTTTTGTTTTTGTTCTTTTGCAATTTTTTTAAGAATTACAAAATGATAAAAGACTTTGATGAAACAAAACAACAAAGGAATATAGTGATTCAAAATAAATACAGACTGCTCTGTATCTTTCTATCTTCATTCTATCCAGAATTAATTAAAACCCAAATAATCCTGAATTTAAAAATCTGTTCAGGAATTTCTAGGTGTGAAACTGGTGGCCCGCAGGCTGGATGAGTCACATGCAGGTCATGCCCACCCCAGCGCCGCAAAGGGAAAAATGTCACAAAATGCCACATGACGGCAATGTGACATGGTGAGTTTGACACGTGTGGCGTAAGTTATAACTAACTGTACTGTTATTAAAGTAACAGTTTTTCTCATGTGCAAGGTTTTCTCTCAGTGTGCATGCAATCTTTTACGCTCTGTCACTCATTATCTGAAGTCAGATGGCTGCAATGAAAAGAAGCAGTCAAGGCACAATAGGAACTGCAAGAGGGAAGCCAAATTTCATGCCAATTTTATTTTCTGCTTATCAAAAGATGGATAAATGGCTCTTTTAGCACTAAATTATTTCACATTTTAACATCAGGACCGCAATATGAAAAAATTGAGACAACTGTACCAGAATAATTCAGTGTTTTCTTTGATTCATCTGGGAGAGCTGGATAAGCAACCAGCAAATTAGTTTTTTTCCCAATTTCTTGTGGCCTAGATTTGCGTACAAGGTACTTCTTGATAACAACAGGTTTCTCTTTCTCTTCTTGAGGAGGTTTTCCAGCCCGAAGCTACATATCAAACACATATTCAATTAAACAATATTTACAATAGTTCTACTGTTACTATTCTCATTATACTGCCAATAATAGGAGCTACCAAATGTGTGCAAAAGATGGAATGAAGCTTGATGTGCACTTCTGTCCCTTTTCATGAACAAGATGATAGACTCTTTTTTCTTCATATCAGAATCTAGGTATCCATATATTTTCCAGGGTTTCCTTATCTCTCTTACAACATTTCTGACTGACACCAGTGGTGGGTTGCTCCCCGTTCTGTCCGGTTCCTGAGAACCGGTAGTAAAAACTGTGGGAGGCTCCGCCCACCCGCCCTGACATCATATTTGGTGATCTGCGCATGCGAACTGGTAATAAAGGTAAGTAGAACTCACCCGACTCAGACCATGCCACAGGCACCCCTTCCTTTTCCTGGCATGAATACATTAAATTGCATACATAGTACCCTATTATCATTTAAGCTTTTAATATAAATTGGAATAACTATTTATTTCACATAAAATGTACATAAATAAGTATTTCCCAGGATGTCAACCATTGGTAAGTAGCTGCCTCACAATGAAGATACTATGTTTCCCATATGAATAAAAAAAGAATCCGAAATATTATAACAACGTGACATACAGAAAGGCAATTTCCATATCAGTCACCTACAGCATCTTCTAATGTCATATTGTCTTTACTGAGATTTTTTTTAAAAAAATCCTGTCCCCTTTACTGTTCTATTCACACAATGATGATTGGATGACTCTAAAAGAGCCTATGGTCCTTTTCCTACTTGTGCCTAGCCACAAACATGCCCTGGCAGCATACTTTTTCTGACATGTTTCCATTAGAATAGAATAGAATAGAATAGAATAGAATAGAATAGAATAGAATAGAATAGAATAGAATAGAATAGAATAGAATAACAGAGTTGAAAGGGACCTTGGAGGTCTTCTAGTCCAACCCCCTGCGCCTTCATTTTTTCTCCAGTCAAGGGAGAGATGGCTCTAGTATAGGTCATACTAGGTTATATATTGGAAGTTCTTGGATTCTTGTGAGCTTATCTCTTTGCACTTCGCACTTTGCCTGTAGTGCAAAGCCTGACTGGAGGCAGAGCTATAGGAAGAGATGACCACAAAGATAAACTGTTAACAAAACTGAAGCGAGAAACAATGATCCACGATGATTATTTTACACATTCAACTGATGGAAGGTGTCCCCTCCCCCCCAAGAGATGAGAGCAAAGCAATTGGGTGGTGTTGAGCTTCAGTGTTTCACTAGCAAATGTGGCTGACATCTTCAGAGGCAAAAGATCTGCTATAGAGACCACAGGCAACCGAACCCAGCCAGTTCCGGGCCTCTGAAGATGCCAGCCACAGATGCTAGCAAAACATAAGGAAATCTTCTGTCTAGATCATGGTTACCAAACACTGAAGCTCAACACTGTCCACAGATAAAGGTCATGAAAGTTACACCAGCAAAAGAAATTACCCGAATTAGGGAAAAATTTTAATACTCACCTTTGCCAAATCTTCTGGCTTTATCGCAAGAGCCTGGATTTCGTCTCCTTGCAGTACACAGCTCACAGGTTCTGGCTCTTCTTGGAGTGGTGAAGAAGGCTGCTCAAATGGTTTGATTCTTTTTTTTTCTGAAAAAAAGGACTAAATCTATCTATGGCATATTTAGATGTGTGTCTGTGTGTGTGTACTGTACACACATAAAAGAGACAGAGAAATGAGAGCAAGAGAAGGGGGGAGGGAGGGAGGGAAGGGGAGAGAGAGGAAAAGAGAGAGAATATACATCTATATTGTCTACATGCAATTAAAAATAATTCAGGAAGCATTCATCTTTTTTGGTAGGTAGTTAGGGTCATAACCACAAGTAGGCATGATCATCGTTAGAATTTTTATTATTCTATTATGTAAAAATGTATTATGAATTCCTCACATTTTAGCATTTTCTCAGTCATATAATAATTCCAATATATATGATGGCCTGACCATTTTAGCATGACCAAATCGCTTTTCATATTTAATTGTATTATGCATACAATTAATTCAATATTATGCTACTTATTAAAAATTCAGTTAAAAATGGTAACTTCTGGAGATAAAACGAGGGCCATAGCCAAGACTTTGGGTAAAAATCACACCTCTGTTCTAAATCAAAGATGTCATGCTTTTGGGTCCAAAGAGAAGCTTGCAAAGCTAAATGGTAGTTAATCAGAGATCACAAATGCATATATAGTCACAAACATCCTCTTCCTGAACTGAAGAAAGCGGACTACACAGAAGGGGAGATAGGACTTGTCAAACAGTTGTTTTCCAAATGACCTAAACTGGCACTATGATAACTGAAGCAGGTCCCTAATACCCTATCACCCAGCCCTGATTTTGAATGAGATGTGTTTCTGCTTTCTTGTAATAATATTTCCTCTATTCTCTGTTATTCTTTTCTATCCTATGGTACTTCTTGGTATGAAAAACCTGAAGTAATAATACCTCCAAAATATCAGATTAAAATTGAACATTAAAATAGCATTCAAGCATTGAAATTCAGTTAAATGATACAATGCAAATTGTTAGCTTTTTAAAAAATAGAAAATGCCCACGGTGGGGGTGGTCTTGACCACTTTCTAAAAGAAGAATGTTGATGGGCTCTAGAACATTTCCTTTGGCAGCACTATCCAATATATTAGTCAAGATCTCTGTTGTTACAGGGTGAAGTTCATAGCACATTTCATGTTTTGTGCTGCATTCTGGTGCTTTCTGGTGCTTTCCTGCATCAGGGTTGTGTTTGACCTTGGGAGACCAGGGTGGGCGTAGACAGTTTGACATCACTCGTGTTGGGAGGCACCTGTGGTGGCCTGAGCGCTCTGCTAGCAAAAACAGGCTCCCAAGCTCCGTTTTCGGCTGTGATGGCCTCCTGCAACCCTCTGCCAGCAAAAACGGAGTTTGGGAATGCCACCCGCGGCCCTCCCGAGCTCTGTTTTCACTGGCAGAGGAACCGCAGACCACTGCTTTGCTGATTCCAGGGCAGCCCCGCGGGCCGAATTCAGCCTCCAGATCTTGAGTTTGACATCCCTGATTTAAGTGAAGCTTCACCTCATTATACAGTACAAGTCCAGGATTCAGCTATTACACAACCTTATCTTACATCTATTTTGAGAATCTATTACTTCTGTATCAGGCCAAATTTGATATTATTGGTCTGAGATGCTTACAGATCTTATACCCCAAAACAATAGAAAATGTCCTACCAGATACCTACAACATTTCTCATGCTCTTATCACTGGAAATAGGGATCCTGTCATACAAATTAAATGATGCACATTAATAACAAACACATTTGCTGGATCGTTATTCATAAGCTATTTTTGGTTAGCTGCTTCTCTCTGACTAAAGGAAGAAAAAAAGAACTTTGAGGGTTCAGTGGCTAGATATTACAAGTGGCTGCAAGAAGTGACCACAGAAGTTGAAATACATATAGCCTGATTTTTCTGAACTTCAGGAGTGCATTTGTTGTTTTTATAATGTAGACAATATGGTCTGTTCCTTTAGTCACTCATTAACCACATTTTAAAGTTATTAAAGACCACAATCATATTCTTTTACATTTACTGTCCTGGAATCTATTGCTACTGAATGTTGCCCATTCACTCTGTCTTCTCCCTTCACTTTGCACCCACATGCTGTGCTCTGTCTGCATTAAAGAATCCAGACTAGGATGCTCAATGCCCCTCTTGTTGCTCCTATCTGTTTTTCTAGGTGTCTAATCAAAACCATTCCTTATACGCACTTTCTTTAGCCAGCATAACGCCCATCTCTAACTATCCAGTTGAGCAGGAACTCAACCTTATAAAACGATTTAAATAGTTTTAAATGTTTTCAATTCAATGAACTTTAGAGACTGAAGGTACAGGGTAAGAGAGTCTTAAAGTATATACGAGGTCACACAGAGTTCATTAATCTGGTTCAAAAAAGCCTGCTGCAGCCACTCCCATGGAATTAAAGAGAAAAGATCTAGTTCAGCATGGTAAACATTTTAATTAAAGCTGTTAATAATAACCCTTTATCTCTGAGGGTATCAGGACAATTACAGGTAACACACAAAGCATTATCCCTGTTTTCTCCACTACTACTGCTCATCACTGTAACAATACTAAGCTATACCGAAAGTGATCAGACAGGCTGAGTTTTACATGAAATTTATACTAAGCCCCGTGGACTCCCTGTACCAGCCTACCGGGGGGCGTTCTACTGATGCGCGATTCCTTCTTTGAAATCTTGTTCATCTTGATGATCACCAAGCTCCGGAAAGACCCCAACTTATCGCAGGTTTGCTGCTGAGGTTCCAGAAGCCTAGAGAACGCTCAACCCGCCGCGTTCTCGTTTCCATGGCAATCGTTTTGCTGAAGCTAACCTTGGAATCCACTACTTTCCTTGGGCTGCCAATCCCAAAGCAGAGGGGAAGTGGCGCCCCCACGGGACGGGAGCGCTTTCAGTGGGCTCGTGCACAGAATCCGGCTCGGGTCGTCGAGGCCCCCGCAATTGTGCAGGCGCTTCATTGCGCATAGCTGGTGTGTTCAGTGGGGCCGTGAGCTTCTAGAGTTTTTTCGTTAAAGATGCAAAGGAAACCCTTTGGACGTCATTCGCCTGGCTACGCAGGAGGGAGTAGTGTGTGCAAAATATACTATTTGCTCCGCTTGTACTATTTTTTTTTTCCTGAATAAATAAAGTGGCCCAAGATTATTATTTTTCTTGCTGACTTTCTTTCCTGGTTCGTATAGGTTTTTGCTCGCAGGAAAACCAAGCTTTATAGGAAAGGCTGTTTCCTCAGTAGTGCCGTATAGGTAGATTCTCACAACTTGCAGCATTTTCCAGGTAGGTCTGCTACTCATTTCCTACTGACTATAGTATAGATGAGTTTTGAATGCCCTTTTATTTATTTATTTTCTGCCGTGGGATTTAGTTGTTGCTTTGTGTCATCCAGAGCTGGTACCTGCTTTTGTAATCCGTACAATCCAGCTCTCTATCCATAGCATTGTTGCTGAAACGGTCAAGGATGGGATCTGCTTGTAATGTTGCCTGTAATTTTAGGCTAATTAGTAACTTCCTAAAACCAATATTAGCATTTTAGCATAGCAATCGAGACTTGTTTTCTAACTTCAGGAAAATATTTTTTTTTCCTTAGCCATTTCTTTTGGTATGAGAGAATTTGCCTTTTTCAACACTATACAATATTCTGCAAGTCATTGCAAGTTTTAAGGAAGATACAAACTCAGCTGGAAAAGGGAGCAATGTAATCCATAAATTTGCTGCTTGTGGAATGTTATCTAGAATCAATATTTTCTATTGTATAATTCTCACATGTAATTAGTGCCTTTTATTGTTCAATATATTTTTTTCTGAGGTATCAGATATACTGAACTGAATGTATGTACCATTTCTGTACCCTGTAAAAAGACTTAACCCCCTTTAATAAATGCTATTTGCTTTGTCTGAATTACTGGGAATTCATATTTTTGAGTGAGTGAACTTTGGAAAGGTAAAGGTCTTTCTCAGATTCAAATCAAGCTGTTATCAGCTTCTCTCCAAATTTGGGGTACCTGAGTTTCTAGGCAACACTAGCTCCTACTGAACATTTCAGACTGTTGTGAGCATGCTACCCTTTTCTACAGTTGCTGGCACGGCCCTCTATGAGAGTGGAGGAAAAATTAACCATCTGGCTTAGTCAGAGGCATCTGTCCATACAATGCCCAGGTGGTTCTTTCCAAACCGTGGCTGGGTCTTAACAGTACTCCTTATGTGCGAAGGCATAGCACTTTTTTGAAAAAGCACCAGATCTGTTTTTAAAAAAAGGATAGATTCTGTCAAAAGAGCACAATCAGAATACTGCAAGGTTGATTAAACTAAGAAAGAGTGTTGTGTGTTGCTAGTACTGTTGCCATAGTGTGCAGTACAGGTTTTCCTCTGCCCTAATGACAAGGAATTTTGTCTCATCCAACTGCAGTTTCTACAGTGGTTTGTGCAATACACCATGGTTATTTATGTACCCTTGGGATCAGGTGCCCTTTTGCCCTAGATGCCATGGTAATGACTTGTTACAGGTACCTTCAGGACAATAACAATTGTGCAATTCCAAAAAGTGTAATCTAGGACGCATATTTTCTATGGTTATTGTCTGGCTATTTTTAGATATGGATGGCCAGAGGTTCATAACTGGAGTGGACTGCTTATTCACATGGTGTTGGCATTTCCTGCAGTAGTTTTTATGATGCTTGGCTGATGATGGAACGTGTTTGTTATCAATCATGTCCTCCCATTCTCTCCTATGTCTTCTTGTCAGCCAAGCTAATTTGGAATATAGATTTAGCACTTGTTTCTCCTCAGATAATATCATCTCTTCCCTTTTGCTTAAAAAAAAAAAAAAAAAAGCCCCTCTGATATGTAACAGATCCAAAGGAGAGATTGCACCAAGCAGAAATATTGGGAACAATTCTTCCTACTTCACCCTACCCTCTTAGCTCCTAACACTTGGTCAGTTTGAATGCCTACTAGTACAGTATTTCATTTCATAAATCATGTACAAAACAACACACTGTAATAAAAATATAATTATTATCTAGATTGATGGACTTCAGACCCTCATTAAGTTCCATTAAGACTTCAAAAGCTTTTACTCCAACATCAATCAGACTATGCAGCAAGTTTCTGGATAGTTCTGAAAGACTACGTGAGCACTATACAGCAAACTTCATTATTTGTGGGTTTGGTATTTGTGAATTTGCTTATTTGCAAAAACGATTTCATCATCCCCAGATCAGTTCTCATGGCATTGTTGCACTTACTAGCAGGCATGCGGAACAGCAAAACATTGGAATTGCCTAATGCATACATTCACAGCAGAGATTTCAGCATTCATTAATTCAGTACTGTATTTGTGGCATTTTCACAGAATGTAGCTATTGTGAATAATGAGAATTGCATGTATAAACATTGCATCACATATGAAAGAGACATGTTTATTATGTCCAGTTTCTATTGAGAATATACCACAAATGCACTGTTTACATTGAAGCCCTACACTACGCAACTGCATTTTTTCAGACGCATTCAACATAGGTAACTATTTCTCAAACTACACCCAATAAAGTCAGACAAAAAATAATCTGAATTCCCAAGAATAATTCGTTATATTAGAAAATAAACCCAGAAGAGATAACAACAGAATGTGATTTGTCCTTTATTTTTGCAGCTAACTAGTGAAAAGTATCACAAATGAGCTACAGCCATACCTGGACAATATTATTATTATAATATGCACCTTTTTATCTATAACTGCTGCCTCCTATTTCTTCCCACAACAAAAACCCTGTAAGATGGGTTGGGCTGAGAGAGAATGACTGGCTCAAATGATCCAGCCAGTTTTCATGCCTAAAGCAGGCCTAAGAAATCAGTTTCCTGCTTTTTAGGACAGTGCTTTAACCACTACACCAAACTGACTCTTAAAGATTTTATATATTTATTTTATTTATATATTATGAAATTTATATGCCACCCATCCAGTGGTGGGATTCAAGTAATTTAACAACCGGTTCTCTGCCCTAATGATTTCTTCCAACAACTAGTTTGCCAAACTGCTCAGAAAGTTAACAACCGGTTCTCCCGAAGTGGTGCGAACTGGTTGAATCCCACCACTGCACCCATCTCACTAAGAGTCAACACTAGGTGTCTCACAACAAGTAAAAGGAACAAAACAAAACATTAACATTAAAATTAACCTTAAAAATGTGAAAAATGGCAAGGAAGGAAGCAAAGGACACATAGGGTGGAGGCAGAATCTCATTTTTAGTCCATTAGTCACCCCCAGTATGACTCATTCCCATTAGGTCTCCAGGACATTTGGCAGAGCCAGGATTTCAGGCTCTTTTGGAAGGCCAAGAGAATAAGTAGGGATCTCACATCAAGGGGCACGATGATCCCAAGGACAGGAGCCATAGCAAAAAAGGCTCTTCTCCTGGGCCCCGCCAGCATATTTATATATCTCCCTTTTGGAGAGTTTGAATGGCAGGTTTACAAATTGGTGAGAACAGTGCTGCAGTGATACAGTCATCAAAATAAATTTATGCAGAAAATCACATGCCAGCTTTGCTCCTTTGTTTGGCAAAGGTAATCAGGGCTATATTCATTTTCTAATGAGGTATATACTGTAATCTGTGAGCAATACCCCGCTCCATTTTATTTTAGAGAAAGTGGCCAGTATACGAACATGAATAAACACAAATAAATATAAAGTGACAAAGACAGGTACTGTATGGAACAGGCGACTTAATACCACTTGGATTAAGCACCAGACATATTAACCAGTACATTCATGCAAGATCATCTGTCAGATCTAGCTAGTGTTTTGTTAAGGGTCACTATGCATAGGAAAATTTTACTCTCACCTCTTTTTTTAATACTATTCTGCCCCCACACACAACAGTTGTGTATAAATATTTTTCCTTCATCCGGCTTGCCCACAATGCACGTGAGGGAGATGTACAAAAGCTGCTATGACAACACATGTAGGTGTCACAAGGCTATACGTTCTTTTTAACTGAGTTAACTCTACAGATATTATCAACCAGTGCCGTTAAATCAATCACAAGCATGGCTGAACTGCTATATTTAAAGAACATGAACTATTATGTAAAGCACTGGATGCAGAATAAGTTTGACTACTTCACTTAATAACAAAATATCTTTATACAGTATAATCCAGGCCCAGCCAGTCTAGGCCGCACTTTGCAAAATTAAACTCTTCTCACACAGAGGCCAACACTTACAAAAACATATCCAGCTGAACTTAGTTCCATTTTACATATTTCTATCAACATACAAGCTTTTCAAGAGACATTTTCACAGACATCCAGCTTTCTTTAATGTACACCCCGGTATGCCAATTCACCTATTACTTCAGAGAGACTTTTGTCTGCAGGTTCTTCGTGTACAAATCCTTCAAGTTTCACTTAGATGTCTAAACTGTTCCTACAAAGTTCCCACAAATACTGAAGTATTAGCCTGTGTGTGTGTGTGTGTGTGTGTGTGTGTGTGTGTGTGTGTGTGTGTGTGATGCTGTCTTTTCTTTTCCCACCTTTGCTGTCAACTGCAGGCTTCTTTGGTTTGGAGGTAGCCATCTTCTTTTTACAGATGAGGTGAAAATGTGCTACTAAGGTCCTTCCACTACCACTGAATTGAAATACTCGTCCCCTCCCGGAGTTAGCAGGAAACTAGAAAACATTAGCAATTGCACAGCCCTACAGCATTGCCAAACCCTATCCCACTATTACAATGTCCTTTCCAGATCACTGCAACCACCTCACTTCCCTCCAAAAGGGGAGGGGAGGGAGAGACAAAGCCCAATACATTGCATAGCCCTTGAGGTTGCCTTTCGGTGATATAAGAAAAAGGTGTGGAATGCTATTTTAGAATTGTTACAAATAACACAACTTAAGGCTGCCTCACTCATGGAACAAAGACTCATGGAACAAAGACTAATTAGGCTTTGGGGGAGATAAGAAGGCACCATCATGGGGAGATCACAGAAAAAAGACATGGCTTTTGAATGAAGAGGTGCAAGAAATACAGTATATCTGTGTTAAAAGTGTGCCTTGTCCTGATTTCAAGGACTAGAAATGTCAAAATGTTAAACATATATGCAAAGAGTGGCCACAAATTCATGAAGGGATGTATTTTTAAGCGCTCTGAAATAGAAAAAGAAAAAAGACATACCTTATTAGACAGAAATAATCACAAATTATGAAAATGGCATTTTACGCTATATCAATAATTTCCTTTTCCTCCTCAATTGACCATCTCATAGTACTCACTACATTGATGTACATGCTTTGCCAAGTTTTATGAGGCTGAGACAAATGCAGCTCCATCACCAATCTTTATGTATTTATTTAATAATAAAACTCTGTTTTATCTGTTTGATTTATATAAGCCTTTCCAAGCCTGTATAATAAAAGATTGTTTTCAAGGGATTGAAAACAGATTCCGTTCCTGTGTATATCTTTATCAATAGCAGTCTCTGTTTTCAATGATGCCAATTAAAAAGGACCATTGAACCTAAGTGAAATCAAGTATTATTTTTATTAACAAATATTATCCTTAATCTAGAGAAAATTGCAGTCCAATCATATGCAGATTTAGAGGAATTGAAGTTCACTGATTTATTATGCATGCTTACCTCTTCATTTATTTAGTGATTTTTATTTTTTTTTTACTTTCCCCAGTGGTTAAGTGGAGCAAATAACTTGTCAATGTTAAATCCCACTCATTTTAGTTATGACTAATGTTTACTGAGTTGAGACTCCTTTGTTGAATTTCATTCCAAAGAATCAGTGACGTTTATCTTTAAAAAATATGCTTGTATTTGGAATTGGCATTGAAATGCCATTTTTATGATACAGATGTGATATTTCTATATCTTTTGACATTTGGGTTGAATGTCAAAGTTAACTACTGAAGTCTGTGTATGAATGTCATCTTATATAATTAAGGTTAGAAATCATAGCTATTTCTTCTGTTACTAAGCCACTGCTGTCTCAACAGGTTTTGAACCTGCTTTGGAAGGATGTGAATAAAGTGTTTGTCACACAGCCATGTTGTTGTATTTAAATAAAAATATTTTCTTAAGTACTGTACTGCTTTATGAGCGAGAATCCATGCTTATTTATATTAATAATATTATTGTTACACTTTAAAATTATCTTTCAATTTCTATGTAATACCCAGAAGTTATTATTTCAGAACCATACCGTTAGTTCTGAATTCTATTGCCTTCTCTCCTGAAACATTTTTTGCTCAAAAGTAAACATTAAAACTATGATAGTTGCCAGTTTAATATTGATTTGCATTATTTAATTGGGTAGTAGGAATCTAACATGGGATAAAGCCAATTTTGAATGTAAATGTTGATGTGCCATACAACATAGCTAAATTGTAAAATTCTTTTTCATTTGCATTCTGTTTGTCCTCGGTTTTGATGCTCCATGCTACCCTTTGCTTCTTTTGCCAACTCCCTTATTCTTGCAAAAGCACCTAAATTATCATTATTTTTAAACTTATTTTATCAAATGTTATTGCTGCCTGTCTGATGGATGTGACACTGAATGGTATACAATAATCAATTAAAAGAAATATAAACTGTATAAAACAGTATATAACAGTATATAACAGTATATAACAGTATAAAACAATTTAAATGTTCATATATTGAATTTTTATGTTTAGTAAAGAAAAATGTGTCAATTAAATATATATATATATATACATATATGTAGGTCTTTGATTATTCGGGTTTTCTCCCGCGTCAAATTGGAAGTGTCTTGGCGACGTTTCGACGAAGTCTCATTCGTCATCTTCAGGATGGTGTTTTCGCCTGAAGATGACGAATGAAACTTCGTCGAAACATCGCCAAGACACTTCCAATTTGACGCGGGAGAAAACCCGAATAACCAAAGACCTACAAACACCCGTGAAAACCTCAGAACATATATATATATATATATATACACACACAATTTAAACATTACAAAAATTAAACACATATTTAAATGTATATTTTTCATGTGTCCCCCCCCCTTTATTTTTAGTTATTTCTACAAATTTTAATCATCTACATAAATGTTTGCTTTTTCACCTCTGCCCATTTTCTATGAAATTACTTACCTACTCTTATCACAGGAATCCATTTTCCAGTTCTTTGAAATGTCCATTTCCTATTGCACATTTTCCTCCCTTCCCCTTCTAGCTCTGTCCTATATGCTGAATTTTTTATTGGCCATTCCTTTTCTTCCCTTTTCTTCCTTAACTTGTGCCTGCTTAAGATGGTATTTGCAGGATATTCCATAAATACCTTGGCTAGTGTGGCAATATTATAAATATTAAACCCAACAGTATTCTTCATAGAAAAAAGCAAGATCATTACTTTAAGAATCTATATCAAAGTGAAAAGTACAAATTCAGTGGTGTAAAGAAGCTATAATTAAAGGAACTATAATCACTCCACTTCAAGTACTGATTTTATCCTAATAGTTTACTCTCCCCCCACCATTGTTGCAATTGGCTCCATTTGTTTACTGATTATAATCAGCTTATCCAGATGTAAGCAAATTTATCTTTTCCTATATTTGTAGTAATATGTGGAAGAGATTTTATAAAGCAGAAAAGCGGAGTTCTGTATTCCAGAACTACCTTAACCCCTCACTGAAATTTCATTAAGTGGAGGAAGAAAAAAAGAGGGCAGCTGAAGTACAGAGTAAAGGGGCAGGACTATTCTAGTTTCTTTAAATCTAGGGTTAAATTTGATCTATACATTTTTCCCTCAGAATGTAACAACAGCTATCTTTTTATCCAGTAATGAACAAGTAATGAACAATACTTGTTCATCTGGTTGGACCTGCAATTACTCACACATCCTGTTATGCCATCTGAGGGCATTTGAGTCCTGTTCCAGGTGAGATCAATTAACCCTGTTGCACTTACCGGTAGTTGCCTTAATTTCCCTTCCATACGATTAATGCTATGATGGTGCTTTGTAATTCATCTTCCGTCTGCAGACTTACTGTTCATTATCTCTCTTTTAGTATGTGGAGAAAATGAAACCAATAAAAATCTTATGTATACTATAAGGCTGAGACGATGCAGTGAGTCAGGTAGAACATTCCTAATTTCCAGGTTTTGCCCTACCCAAGAAAAAATGTGACTTCCTCTAATATTTTTCTTCCTTAAAAGTCAAAGACACGATGAGCAGATTCCCTGAATCCCTTTCTTTTTGTGAGTTCTCTTTCCCTTATGTTCAATCCTGAGTTTATCCATTCAGTTCTGAAAACGAATATGTACAATTTATGCATGCTTCTGTTCCCTCCCCTTTTTTACTTCCCATTTAAATACTGATACAAAACATGACTTGATTACACTGTGAAAATAAAACTCTACTAAGAAACTTAATATCAATTACTAAGACTGACTGGCACCTATGGAAAAAAAACTTAATTTTGCAATATTTTATCTAGGTTATAACACTCATACATATGTAATAGCCAACTGGAATGAATTTGTAGTAATAAACTACACATGAACAGGACTCTTATATAAGGAATGGAATTAAAAACTGAACATTAGAAAATTTCTAATATGGTATGTTTCACAAACAAGACAATATGGATTCTTAAAATCAGGTATTTTATTTTTTTAATATTAGCAAAATTCCCTCTTCTCCTTACAGAGATGGGTTTACCATTTTTTATACTAAGTTCCAAAAATAAGTGTAGCTAAAATTTAATTTTTCTTGTCTCCTTGAAATAATGTTCACAGATCTTCTTAAAATGTTTGTTAACTTTACACTGACATTGTGACTGAGGTCATACTTAACATTTGCTTCTTTATCTTTAGTCAACTTTTCTTTTCTGCACCTTTCTCAATGGTTAACAGTAGGGAAATTACTGATTTAATTACATAATGTATCAATATTCTATACTATCTATAATTGCATAATTTAAGGTGGGCATTTGCTAACAAATACTGCATTTAAATTATGAATGTCCCTTGAAGTATTGCAGTTTGGAATATATTTGCTTTTGTGATTTTAAATGTTCTATTTTAATATTAAAAAATGTTAATGTACTTTATCAAAGCTAAATTCTGCAGGACAGATGATCTCTTTTATATTCCATATTGGGATTATTTCTTGTGAGTAATATCATTTTGTTCCATATTTTCTTTTTGCAGTTTTGACCTAACAATTCTATATAGGGCAAATGCCATTGTTGTCATCAGAGATGAATTGGAGTAAGCATCATAGGAGTTAAAACAAGGTTAGGTGCATGACAATGTTCCTGAGGCTACATAGGATATTGGTTCCTGTTGTGATCAATCCCAGTCATTCCATAAGAGTATGTTGGCTTTCCTAAGAGAACTGAAGGTCTCCACAGAAAGAATGATAATAAGTTGTTTGGCAGGGGGAGGGGAGGGGAAAAATAAAGTTCTGTACAATATTACATGAATGAAATGTTACCAAATTGTTCCACAGCAATTATTATTAACATATTAGAGCCTCTTTAATTTCTTAAACTGAATTTCTGAAAATTATCTGGTAGAATATATGCAGAGCTCCACTAATTCTGAGCAATAGATTCTGTGCATCACTCCTTAGAAGTGTCTGCAAACTGCATTATGGCCTTGTTCACATTATGACATAATTTGTTTGCTTTTGGCTATAGTCTATTAAGCAAACCATGACTTAATTCAGTGCTTGAAACCAACATTTCAGTTTGTGTCACTGCCCTTACCCAAGTTTGAGAAACTCTAAACTAGGAGATAATCAAACTAAATGCTATCTACAATTTCATAGATGGCAATATGCAATATTCATCTATTGTTTCCCTTTCTGGAGACCAAACATTCCAACACGGTGAAAATATTTTTCATTCATCCAATTTATAAAGTTCTATTAAAATCAGAGGGGGGAAAAGAGGTCCCAGAACTCAATTAAGGTACAGTAAAATGAATAAAAAGGTTGGTGAATTTGCATGCTAGTTCAGCCTAGTTTTCAGTATTAGAAGGCATTCATTAATTATATTTATGTATCTTACATGCTGCTGATATACCCTCACGTGTACTCCCTGAGCCTCATTATACTTCAGGGGTGGGTTCTACTTACCTTTACTACTGGTTCGCAATGAGAGCATGCGCGCACATGCGCAGAAGCTTCTGTGCATGCGCAGATCATCCATTATGATGTCCAGATGGATGGGCGGAGCCTCCTGCCGTTTTTACTACCGGTTCGCAAGAACTGGACAGAACCGGGAGCACTTACCTTTACTACCGGTTCGCAATGGGAGCGCGCGCGCGCATGCACAGAACCTTCTGCGCATGCACAGATCATCCATTATGATGTCCAGATGGGTGGGCGGAGCCTCCTGCCGTTTTTACTACCGGTTCGCAAGAACTGGACAGAACTGGGAGCAACCCACCACTATTGTACTTGTGCTGCACCTCCCTGGCCACTTGCACATTCTCCCTGGTACTTATCCATCCTTGCCCACTCTCCCCCACCCAGTAGCAGCCACCCCAAGCCATACTTGCACCATGCCTCCTTGGCCACCCACACAACCCTTCATTCCCTCTCCCACACAGCAGCAGCCAGTTACCTGTTTGCAAACCGCCTGGGACATTCAACTTTCTGCCGGTTTCCCCACTATTTTAGTTGTTGGAAGTTGCAAGGAGATGCTCACTTAAAAGACCCAATCCTCACTTAACAATGATAATGGGGACTGCAGCAATTGCCATTGATAAATGATGTGGTCATGTGACACTGTGCTTTCTGACCGCATCTTTTAGCAATTGAAATTTGCTAAAAGAGAAATAGAAGAGCCTTGATAGTACAGTGGTTTAGTGCACCCTGTTATTAACACAGCTGCCTGCAATTTCTGCTGGTTCGAATCTCTCCAAGGCTCAAGGTTGACTCAGCCTTCCATCCTTTCTAAGGTAGGTGAAATGAGGACCCAGTTTGTGGGGGCAATAAGATGACTTTGTATAAATATACAAAAGTATGAAGGCTATTGCTTAACGCATTGTAAGCCGCCCTGAGTCTCCGGAGAAGGGCGGCATATAAATCAAATTTAAAAAAAAAAAAAAATTCTACTCCCAATTGCTATTGTAACCCAGGGAGTATCTGTATTCCAGTAACTCCAGTAAATGCATTATCAAGAATGGGTTGCATGGAATTAATCATAAACAGAAGCAGCACAGTAGGCTGCTTGAACTAATTCAGACTGTTCCTATGGTAGAGTTTGGAATTTCAATAGGGAGCATAATAGGTCAAACGTAAATGAAGATTTGGGATTATGAATGCAGTGGAATGTTGTATGGCAAGTTATTGTGCTAGAAGCATTAGTAGCTTTTGTGTGTAAGCAACAGCTCAAAGACATTCCAGTTGTACTGAGTTGAATGTATGAGAAGTGCCCCTGTATTTACAATATACAAATCTTTTATTATCTTCATGGTCAATTCTTCCCTCAGGAACATTCCTTTATTTAGTACTTACAAAAGTGGAAGATTCTAGTTAATGAAAACCAGTTCCTGTATAATCCATTTATTTATGCAGCGTAAAGATATTTCATGCTTCATTTATTTTCAGTACAAGCCACAATGACACTAGAATAATAGATCATTTTTCATCCTAGTATAGAGAGACAAAAGCCAGGGATGCAGTAATTGTTTAGTTCAGAGCAAACCCTGCATCCAACAGCATGATAACACAATCAGCTCATTGGCTTCACTGAAGACCCATTCATTTCTTGGGATGTCACCTTTGCATTGGAACAATTTTCCAGACTATAAACCATCTCTGAAAACTCGTTAACTTCCAATATGAAAATTATATTGGCTAGTTCACGCTCCCTTTTCCCTTTCCATCCAGGTCTGTTGGAGCTGCTTCAGGAGTATCAGCAGGAGAGAATCAAGCACAGCCAGGCCCTTCCAAGAACACCTAAGTCCCCTACAAAAAGAAATTATTGTCACTGAAGAAAGACGTTGTTAAAACCTCCTCCAGATATACCAGTATCCTCTTCCTAAGACACATGAATCTTCAGCCCCCTTACCTGTCGTCCAGAAAAAGCAATCCATGCTCTTCCAGCCCTTTAACTTCCTCTGCTTTACCAAACACATCCCACAGACTGAGACTGGGGGCAAACTGCAACCAGTGCTATAAAGAGAAAAAAACCTACCCTTAAAACTAGTTTTTTTTTACATTTTTTCAACTGAAGAACTAATTTGGGGGGCTAATCTAGGAAAACACAAATGACGCTAGGAGATGTTTCTTAAAATGTCACCCTGATGAATTTCTCAGAATCTTCACCTCTCTTGAAAATAAACATATAGAGCTCAAATTTAACTAGGGTCCATCACCACAATTTGGATTAAACCTTCCTTTTTTGCTATACATGTAGTCCTCGACTTAAGACCACAATTGAGCCCCAAATTTTGGTTGCTAAGCAAGACAGTTGTCCAGTTTTTCCCACAACCTTGCTTGCCACATTCCTTAATTACTGCAGTTGTTATGTGAATGTGGCTTCTCCACTGACTTTGCTTGTCAGAAGGTCACAAAAGCTGATCACATGACTCTGGGACACGGCAACCGTCATAAATATATGCCAGTTGCCAAGCATTCAGATTTTGATCACATGACCATGGGGATGCCGCAATGGTCCTGAAGTGTGAAAAAGAGTCATAAGTCACTTTTCAGTGCTGTTTTAACTTTGAACAGTCACTAAACAAATGGTTATAAGTTGAAGGCTTCCTGTAAATTTTGCAAGATAGGCTTAGCAGAACATCACTTGAAATACTGCAAATGCTTGAAATGATCTTTTTTTAGTGACAGCTTTAAGTTAATCATCACTTTTGGTCCCATCATTGATCAAAATTGATTACTGAACAATTCCTATTTTAAAAAAATAAACTAGCATCAAAAAAATTGAACAGAGATATGTAGATCTTAAAATCCAATCTCATGTTTACTGGAAAACTCAGGAGGATCTCTTCCAGTCTCTGTGCATTTAGTAATCACAGGTCATGTTTCTAAAACAAGGATTAAAAACTAGTTACGTGCTATTTATTCCTCTGCTATCTCTAGCACTAACTATAAGAAGTCCTTGAGTTATGACAGCAATTGGAACTGGAATTTCCATTGCTAAGCGATGCAGTCACAAAGCACAACATTAATTAACTGAAAAGGCATACAATACAGAGAAAGAATGATGAATGAACCATTTCTGCAAAATCATTCCATTCAAGCACTCTGGAATTATGGCAATAAATGTTTCAAACATTTCAAACATGAACAGCTATCACACAGAAATATGACAACTATACCTGGTGTGTGATTCCTATATCCATACGGAGTCCCAGTATCAAAACCTCCTCCAGTCTACAAAAGGGACAGATGGAAGATTCCAAACTTAGAAGCAACACAGCCATTAGAATTTTGATAAACAGATATTTGTGCCAACAACAGTGGGGAAAAGGGAACTAGGCAATGATTTTAACATATTAACAAGGGCAGCACCTGTACTCATACATCATCTACATCAAATTGTGTGTGTGTGTGCGTATGCTTTGAATAAGCTTTACGACAATTCTATAAGGACATTTTTATTATCTCTAAATTAAAGATTAAGAAGGTGTGGCATATCTAGTAGCAATCATATTTTTTATTAAACTTTTCAGGCAAGTGTTTCTTCTACAGCATCTCTTCAGTGTTTTAAAAGATTTCACTAACATAATCAGAGTTGTAAAGTAAAAAGGCCATGCAAAAAAGTAGATCAGAGAGAGATAAAATTTAAATAACTCCAAAAAGCAGGTACAGCCTAAGATTTATATATAATTTAGCATTTATGGAAACTGGAATTTAAAATATATAATAGGTTCCAGATTCAAAATAGCAGTAGCAAGCACTTAAGTTTATATAGCGCTCCATAGTACTTTACAGCACACTCTGAGTGGTTTACAATGTCATCACACTGCCCCCAATAATCTGGCTCCTCATTTTACCGACCTTGGAAGGATGGAAGGCTGAATCAACCTTGAGCCAAACAGGATCAAATTCCTGGCTGAGGGCAGAGTTAGCCTGCAATACTGCATTTTAACCACTGCACCAATATTATGGATGCAGTGTAGGATACAAAATGGTGGTTCATATGTTTATTAATAAGGCTGAGTTTTCAGGAATACCACATATGCTTAAAGAAAGGAAATGATCTGGAAGAGCCTCTCCGCATTTCTTCTTACATACATATCCAGTTCCCTGAGTGGAGTCTGTTTCCGAGTCCCATGCCCAAAGGCCAATACTTCTTTCATCCATATATCCGGTTCCAAAGTCTGTATTCTTGCCTCTCGATGGGTCTTACCATCTCCCCGTAGTACAAATCGCCCATGGGCTCCTGAGAAAGAAGGAGATTGTTCTGAACAACCTATGGTGCTATTTAGTGTTTATATGAGAAGGAATCATTAGGCAGCTACTTAGCAACACCATTTTTAGCTGAGGAGCGCTTACTTTCCAATCTCCCCTTATTTATTAAAAATAAAACAAGCCATAGTTGAAATGGTACTCCAGTACATTGTACTGGAACCAACTCAAGAAGCAGTTGCAACGTTTGGCCCATCATCTCCCCAAATAGGTTTACCTGGTCCAATGCCAATATATTGGCTCCCTTGCCAATAGGAGAGGTTGTGAGTACTAAATGCCCCCTGCGTAAACAAACAAACAAACAAAAAATGCTAAGGAACTGCAAGTCTGCACACAACAGTCACATTATATTAGAGAAACAACCTTTAAGGAGTGGCTTTTAAAAAAACCTATTGCACCTCATTGGGCTTAACAGTCATTTAGGAGACTTTCCTTGCTTGGGAGAAAAAGGGGGAAGGCCAGAGAGGAGGAAGGGAAGTCTTCTCAGAAGCCTCCACTGTAATTCAATGTGCAAAGCAGAATAGAATACAGAATTTTTATTTAAGCATGCTCTTTTTTTGTTTCTAGTAGCAGCTTTTTCACCATTCTCTCCTGAGATAAGCAAAGTAAGACTTGGATCTTACTCAGTTGGACAGGTAATACTAAATTCTTAAATCATATTCCTTTCAATTCAGCAGAAGGAACACATTTGTATTATCTTTCTAATACAGCGGGACAGTGGGGGGAAAAATCTTATTTCATTACCAGAACCTTCTGAATTTCTTCAGCCTACTTCCTTTTACTGAGTTGTATGGCACAAGGTTTAACTAAAGGAAAAGACTTACATTCTTTGAAAAATTGGAGACTTCATACTGGTGAAAACCTGAATTTTGTAGAACATGTCGTGCACACTCATACATCTCTGATACTATATCCACATTGGTTGTGGGCAGAAAGCCCTGATGGACCTGCTTGAAGAGAGATGTGCCTCTTTCCAGAGTCAACTGGTAAAGGGATATATGGTCATCACATACTGCAAGCGCTTTCTCCAAACTCTGGATCCAGGAAGCAACAGTCTGTCCTGGGAGACCAAATATTAAGTCAATAGATGTACGCCCTGGAAAGAGTTTCTTGGCTTCTTCTAAAGTTCTCAAAGCATCACAAGCTGTATGGGTCCTTCCAAGAAGCTTGAGTTCTGCATTGTCAAATGACTGCACAGAAGGAAATAAAAATAATGAATATGCTTGACTCTTTACAACTGAAGAAAAAGAAAACAAGTATGTTGTGGGAGAATTATGATTATGGTAAGTGAGAAAAAAAGAAATAAAATCTTGTAAAAAGAATACATACTTGCACTGCCACTATGTGGTTCCCTTTTGTTATTATGCAAAGCACAAAAGGGACTAGAAATAGGAAGCCAAAGAAATTGAAGGTATAAAAAAAGAAAAATAATCTCATTTACATCAGCCCCATGCATGTTCAAAAAGTAAAGCATCTGTTCTGAGGCTGTTGTGACTGTGAACAGAATGGTCATTAAACAACTGGTCGTAAATTGAGGACTGTCATCTAGAAATTACTTTGCAAGCTCAAAGACTACTGTCAATGTCCCACTACTAATTCAGTGGTACACACTGTACTGACACATGCTCAAAATGCAAATATCTGCATATAATGTACAGATATATGATACATATAATGTATAAATCTTTGCCTGTAAGTAGCAAAAAAAAGAGAGGGGGGGTTAAGGATTACACAGGATAAGTTAACCAAATTACCATATTTTCCGGCGTATAAAATGACTGGGCGTATAAGACGACCCCCGACTTTTCCTGTTAAAATATAGGGTTTGGGCTATACTCGCCGTATAAGACTACCCCTCTTCCAATGCACACTAAATAAAAATTAAAGACGACCCCCGACTTTTGAGAAGATTTTCATGTGTTAAAAAGTCGTCTTATACGCCGGAAAATACGGTACACTTTACATGGAAAAGAGAAACCCATTAATATGCTGACCAGAATAGCAATAGAAAAATATACCTAAATCTTTCTTCCATGCTGCTATTCCAGCAAAAACACTCAATCCAGCTGCTGTTTGTTATGCTCCATGTCAAATTTACAAAACATGTCTACCTACTTTAATTATAAAAACTCATTAAAACTAGGAAGCAATTTCCCATAAGTCAGGTTGGCCATGATCTTGGGTTTTTATTCCCCTACAGCATATGAATTGGCTTTTTGAGTTTATAACTCTGAACTAGTTGTCAGTTCTTACTTTCTGCTTATCACATTGTAGTCTAAAAACATATATGGGATGGGGAGAGGGAGGAAGGAAAGAAGAAATTGATCAATGGAACAGAAAAAACTGGTACTGTATATTTCAGTCCCTTTCTGCAAATTTGCTTAACAAATTTTAAGCAAATTTGATTATTTGCTTAAAATTTTACTTACTTATTTTAAGTAAGTTTTTAACTTTATTATTATTTATTATTCTAGTATTGTAAGTGGATGATACAGTCCTGAAAGCAATGCTCCTGACCTCTCACCTGAATACCAATGGAGAGGCGGTTCACACCAGCTTTCTGGAACTCAGAAAGGCGGAGGGCGTCTGCTGAAGCGGGGTTTGCTTCCAAAGTAACTTCAGCGCCTTCTGCTAAATGTGCGCAGTGGGAGACAGTGTCCAGGATAGCATTAATGGTGAGCGGGCTGGCTAAGCTTGGTGTTCCCCCACCAAAGTATACTGAAGTGATTCTAGAGCCAAAAAAGAAGAGAGGATTATTTGAACTGATGGTCCTCTCCCTATTTTCTCAGCTTCTCATGAGAGGAAGTGATAGAAATGAGAAGTCCCATTCTGTCCTCTAATATTTTTTGTATATTTTAGGTGTATACAAAAACACTGAACCATTTCAAAGGCAAATGCTCTGCAAGACACCAATCTTAATTTTAAAATGGGATGTTCTGATCATTTTGGAAGTGTTTGAAACTGAGCCACTGTTTTGAATGCGAATACTCTGTTTCAAGATCAGAAACACAGGGTTTCTTTGGATGCATCTCAATGTGAAACAAATCCAAATAAACACAGGTTAGTATTATTATTAAGGCTATGTCATCAGTTTGACAATAGCAAAGAAATAGTATACAAGGGTCAAATGAATCTCCTAAAGGCATCTGTTTAAAGATGTAAGAAGTCTATTATATCAAGGATCTAGTAAAGCTAAGAAAAATAACTTGGTTGCTACTGAAGACTGTTAAGACATTTTGTGAATAACATTCCTTGCATTTGTTGTGATTTGGATTCTTTGGTTATAGCATATCCTAATAATCTACATGTAATACCGGTATATGTGTGTCCTTGGCACAAATTTATCATAGTTCCAGCCTTTCCTTGAAGTCAGTTTCAGGAAGTGAAGATAGGAGAAATGTGTTCAGCCCAGGGAACACTGGGCTGCATGAATAAATATCACCCTCCATATTAAACATTTATGCAAAATAGTTGGGAGAGAATAAGGATATTTGGGCTTCACTGTCATCAGTAAGTAAATACGATTATTTCTCTTTTTCATCTATCTTTAGGAAACTTGTCAGTATCCTGAATAGGTGTCAGGTGACAATAATCATCTGGATGAAGACAAATAAATTGAAACTCAATCCAAACAAAACAGATGTGCTTCTGAACAGATGGATTTGGGAATAGAATTTCAATTGCCTTCAATGGGGAAGAACTCTCACTGAATATTCAGGATAAATCAATCTGGGCTATTCCTGGATTCAGCTTTGTATCTGGAAGATGACATGTGGTTTTAGATGTATTAACTCTATTTGAATTCCAGATAAGATCAAACATGGCTGACATATACTTTATTTAACATCTACACTGGATTATTGTAATACTCTCAAAACCTGGTTAGTGTAGATTTTAAAAATCATAATGTTAAGAATGGCATAATGAGAATGAGAAATAAATATAAGCACCAGGCTGTGCTAAAAGACACCTTTGTTATTTTCAGCACAGGAACTGTTTTATATTTTATTTATTTATTTATTAATTCAATCTGTATGTCGTCCCTCTCCGAAGACTCAGGGCGGCTCACAATGCATTTAAAATCATTATAAAAAACATTTTAAAATTAAAAACATTAAAAACATTAAAACTCATTCACACCATTCACGGCCGGATCTCGCCGGATCGCAAGAGCGAGATCAACGGCCCCAGGCCTACCGGAAAAGCCAGGTCTTCACCGCTTTTTGGAAGGCCAATAGGGTGGGGATGGTCCGGATCTCAGGAGGTAACTGGTTCCAGAGAGCTGGGGCAGCCACAGAGAAGGCCCTCCCCCGCGGGCCCGCCAGCCGGTATTGTTTAGCTGACGGGACCCGGAGGAGACCAACACTGTGGGATCTTATCGGTCGTTGGGAGTTATGCGGTAGAAGGCGGTCTCAAAGATACCCTGGTCCTGAGCCATGTAGGGCTTTAAAGGTAATAACCAACACCTTGAATTGTGACTGGAGACCAATAGGGAGCCAGTGCAGCTCGCGGAGAATTGGTGTAATGTGGGTGTACCTAGGTGCACCCATGACAGCTCGTGGGGCTGCATTCTGGACCAACTGTAGTCTCCGAACACCTTTCAAGGGTAGCCCATTATAGAACAGAAACAGCAAGTAAAGATAAATGGTTAACATATTGTTAATTCAAAATGTGGTGAACCCAACTACTTACAGTGGATTATTAAAATATTTAATAATCAATTGAAACCATATTTTTTGTTGAGTCTTATGGACAGTCAATTAGAAAAGGCTCATGGAAGATTTGTTTTCATATATATGGCAATTGCAGCAAAATTACTATTATTTGCACAAAGATGAAAACAATCGGAAATATCTACCCTGGAGGAATGATTGGCGAAGATAAAGAATTTGTAGAAATTTCAAAATTGAACTGTTTGTTTAGGGAAAAGACAACTACATTTATCAGTAACTGGAAACCCTTTATGTCTTCTTGTTGAAAATGGGAAAAAATGAACGATCTATAGATTTCATGATTAGAAAGCATAAAATAAAATAAAATAAAATAAAATAAAGCTCTCATGTAACCTCCCTCCTGCGCGAGCTGCACTGGCTCCCAGTGGTCTTCCGGGTGCGCTTCAAGGTTTTGGTTACTATCTTTAGAGCGCTCCATGGCTCAGGACGAGGGTACTTACGAGACCGCCTCCTGCCACCAATAGCCTCTCACCGACCAGTTCGCTCCTATAGAGAGGGACTCCTCAGGGTGCCGTCGGCCAAACAATGTCGACTGACGGCCCCCAGGGGGAGAGCCTTTTCTGTGGGGGCACCTACCATCTGGAACGGGCTTCCCCCGGAGTTACGAAACATCCAAGACTTACGCATATTCCGCCGTGCCCTGAAAACATTTTTATTCCAACAATTTGGTCTGGCCTAACTCTCCCTTTTTAATTGGCTTTTAAACTGGCTTTTAAATTGGGTTTTAAACCTCTTTAGATAAATTTGGATGTTTTTAATCTTTGAGCCTAAATTACTTAATCTGTTTCTTAATAGTTTTTAACTTCTATATGTATTTGTATTTATTATGGCTGTTCACCGCCCTGAGTCCTTCGGGAGTAGGGCGGTATACAAATATGAAAAATAAATAAATAAATAAATAAATAAATAAATAAATAAAAATATGTGAAGAAGGGAATTATGATATAACCTTAAAAAGAGAAGATAGAAGATAAATTTATTTGTAACTGCCATAAAGAAGACTGGAAACCACTTCCTTATACTTTTTAAAAAATCTATTCACCACTTAGCTTTACTCTTCTGTTTCTTGAATTTGTATAATTTTTACCACTGTATAAAATTATTCAATAAAAATTAATCTTAAAAATACCCAGTTAGCTGATGGAAATAGGGAGCCAACATGAGGTAGATGTATTATGTGTAGGATGTTGATCCATTTTTTGTGATCTTATGTTAAATTGTTTTTAGAGGTTATTTTTGAGTTGTTTTTAACTGTTGGTTTTATTGTCACATTTGTAAGATATGTGGTTATACAAATTTGATAAGTAAATAAGTAAGTCTCTTTGTTCCTAAGAATTTAAGAATTTTGGGGAATTGCAGTGTGTTTTGTACAGAAGATATTGACTTGTAAAACAGATGAATGATGTGGATTGGGGGGTGGGGGAATTGTCATTTAATTAAAAATTTAAAAGATAGATTTGGAGACTTCCAAATCCTTTTTACTCCATGTTGTATCATTTACCTCTGAACTTCGCTTAGCTGGATCAAAGTCTGGGCCTCTTGAATGAGACAGTTCTTCATTCTTAGCTCATCCAGATTTCGGGGAATATATTTGTTGAAGTTGCAATAACTGCAGCGTTTCTCACAGTAAGGCCACTAAGAAACCAAAATGACAAGCAGAATTTTATTCAAACATTTTTAGGGGAGCCTTCTTATATCCTTAGCCAACAGTATTAGGCTGTCATTAGTTATCGCTGTCATTAGATCCACACACAAAAGAAATTATTTAAAACTACCCTGATATGAGGATTTAAATAGCTTTATGCCACAAGACATCCTGATGCCAAGCAGTTTAAAACATTGTGATAACAATTCAAAATGCTAACTGTATTATATAAAACCTCAGCTTCACAATAGATTAGTTTCAGTTGATAAAATGCCAACCAAGCATAAAGATAGTCTGTCTTTAGCTAGGGACAATTTCCAGAGGCTTCCCATCCGAATAGTAATACTCAGTACCATGCTGCATCCTCATACCTACTGTTTCAATTTTTTTAATGTTTCACCCTTGTTTGTTAACATCTTCAAGTAGTATATACAGTAAATAAGGAGACTAAAACTATTAAAAACACAAAAAGTTACAATATACTTTAAAAGCTGATTTAAAATAGCCATGTGCAACATTTCAAAGTTGAAACTTAAATATTTTGCATACCCAATACACACAGAGAGAATATTAAAAATGTAGAGACAGTGGTTCTCAACCTGTGGTCTGCAGACCCCTGGGGGCTGTGATGTCATCACAGGGGGTTGCGAAGGCTTGAAGAAATGTTATGATTTAAATTTTGAGTTAAGTCTTAGTGGTCTGTGGCCAGGGTCCATGGCCACAAAGGGTTATTTAAAGGGGGTCTGTGGTGAAGAAAAGGTTGAGAACCACTGTAGAGAGAGAATTCGGTGGTAAAGATTTAATAAGCACCTGAAAAACATCAACAGCAGGCATTTCCCAAATACTGGGCAGATGGGTGACATAGTTAATGTGAGTGTGTCTCAGTCATGGAACATTCTTCATTTGTGCCACAAGCTCATAAGCATCAAGTAATGGCTTAATAATTAAATTATATAGAAGTCTTGAACACTAGCCAAGCTGTTTCCATCTGCAATATGCTCCTAGATGTTTGACTTAGAATGAAAGCAGTATGCAGTGTGAGGTGATCCTGAACAGATTTTAAAGGTGTCGTGGTATTTTATTGTCTTTTGAAACAGAGCCAGTTAATGTTCGACTGACTGTGCAGTAACTTATGACCTCAGTGCCTGCATGCTCTTTGCCTAAAAGACTATTAAACTGGCATCATTCCCTTTTGCTTTTCTTCACTACCACATAGATACACAGACGACATGTTCCTTTAACTCTCCTCACTCGGTTGAGTTAGCTAGGTGTGTTTCCTATCAGGTTTCCATCTCCTTTCTGTTATAGTTACAGCTTCGTTCATCATTGCTCAGGTCAGATTCCTGCTTTCAGGAACACTCACACAGAGAAAAAGATTGCCCCAACCTCCAACAATTATCAGAAAACCAATTCTACTTTTCCGTTCAACTATAGTATACACTACTGGAAAAACCTATCTAAAACCAAACATTGGGAACCGAGTCAAAATTGATCTTCCTAGTATATTATTTGCTTTAAAATGGAAAAAAAAATCATATAATTCAATCATAGAAAATACTGTACTGTATATCGTGCATATTGTAATTTGATGCTTAACAAAACAAAAACAAAAACCCAGAGGTATAATCTTGATAGTGAGAGAAAAGGAAAAGCTGACATTCAACCAACTGAAAGGCTTGTTCCTAACAGCTTGAAATAAAATGCTAGATTACAATGCCCTCTAGAGCTTACTACTGATTTTCTTTCCTCAACAAAAAACTTACAACTTGTTATTTGTGAGGAAAACAAAATCTAAGAGGAGTGGGACTATGTTAGCAAAATAGAAACATAGGGTTGTGCTAATATGTGCTAGTTCTGGCAACTTTGAAGTGCCTGGTTCTCAGCAAGCTTTATCAAAATTTCTATGGTAACATAACTGATATGTTTCTTTCTATTAAGAAAATAATTCTTTAGTTTTTGTGGAATCAAATGCAGGACCCAAAACCTAATAATCAAGGTTCACTGCAGTATTTATTTATTCAACAGTGCACACTGTTAAATAAATGGAGTAATTCCCTCAATAATGAGGGGGACTCCTACAGATAAAAGAATACACTCATATTTCAGGAAAGGAGAAAATGATACAGTCATACAAATGCATAATCAATGATGTATTCATAATTACCAAACCTAAAGTTACTTTCCTGCCCTTCTACTGTTACTGTCTTCAAGAAGAGTTGTCGAATAGGACAACTCTTATTGAAATATCTCTTGAGATATGTAAATCAGATAGGTTGCCAGTCATTTTCATAAAACTTACTGTCAACCTGACACTTCAGTTTCTATTTTGCTAACATGTTTCCATTCCTCTAAGAATTTGTTTTTGTCACATATATGTCTCCAGCTCTTCCCCTAAATTGTATTATGGAATGAAATAACTATTTTTTATTTTTTTTATGCCGCCATCTCACTGATATAGCAACTCTGGGCAGCTACATATTAGTTCTCATGGAGTTCAATCCATAACTAAATAAATGTGTAGTGCTGTAACTTACTTGATCTTTAAGAGATTTTATCATCATTATAATGACAGTATAACAAACACAACAGATGCAGCTATCTGGACAGCTGAAGAGGATTTTCCCATGGCTTTGGAAGAGAAGATGTGGTAATCTGTTGGGAAATTGTCTTACTTGGAACATAATTCCTTACTGGTTACTGTTAACAGAGATGACCTCACTGATCTTAACAGTTTCTTCATGGAAGCAGAATAACAGAGTAAGAGTTGGAAGTGACTTAGAGGTCTTCTAGTCCAATCCCCTGCTGAGGCAGGAAACCCTAATACCATTTCAGACAAATGATTGTCTGATCTCTTCTTGTTGGAGCACCCATAACTTCATCAAAAGCTCTTCACTGGAATCTGTAAGTGTCTCCATTAATCAAGAACTTTTCTGAAATCCAGGCCATTGGGATCTTGAATATGACTGACAAAAAAAATTGTTTGACTAACAAAAGCTTAAAATTCTAGGGAGCCATTACAGCTTTGAACATTTCTTTAAAAGTATTGCTCTTGCAGTCATTTTCACCCATACGTGATGCTGATGTAAACCAACTCCACTATTTTGCAGGATTTCTCAAATGTTAAGTCTGCCAAAACGGATGTTGGGTTCCCTTCTCTCATTGCCAGCATCCGGTTCTGTTTTGCAACTTCCTTATTATGTTTCCTCTTTCACAGTATTTCATCAATGAGGTTTTGAGTACTTTTTGTTAAAAATATAGCGGGTTCAGGATTAGTTCTACTTTTGATGTCAACTTTTGTTTGGGAAGTTGCAGCATTTCCTCTGTGGTTGATACTGATCTAGAAATTCCTGTGTGCTTGATACATATCTAGAAATTACCAAGCTCCCATTCATTTGTACACTACTAATTAGAGATTACAGGGCAGGTGTGCAGCGAGTTTCCACTGTGTTGTTGGCCCCATTTTTAACAATGGCAGTTTACCTGCACTAAGATGATTAAAGCTTTAACAGCCATCACGTCTATGGAGATTCTCAGTCATCCAGGTCATGGTTGTCCCAAAGGACCTATTTCTATTTCAAAAGGCAACCGGGCTTCGTTTTTCCTTGAAGATTTCTTTACTGAAGAACTGAAGAAACTTCTTGGATGAGAAGCAAAACGTCTTCAAGAAAAAAGGAAGTCCAGTTGCCTTTTGAAAAAAGCACCTTTGGAATTGACAGCCATCAGATTAAAACTCAATTTACAGCTTTAACCCCAGAATGCTTTTTACAATTATGGGGTGAGGGGGCGGGGAATTAAGATTTTAAGAATAAAATATTAAATTGTGTTAATTGGAAATTAAGATTTGTTAGCGATTTGTATTAATCTGTGACCGGATCAATGCTTCGTTTTGCAAAAGATATGTTTTATGTTTATGTTTTTTAAAAAAATAATAAAAAAAGTTAAAAAAAAAGATTTTAAGAATAATGCTTTTTTCAAAAGTGCCTTTTTCTGACACCCGTTCCTGTTTGACAGTTTAAGTGCTCCTCTCAAAACTGCTTCATGCAACTAAAACACCTGGCCTACAACACCAAGCAAAGCAAAACAGGACCGTCACCCCGCCAAAATTAGAGCAACTTTTCCACCCATCGCCAGCTAGCGGAACAAACAATTCGCGGTTTGCAGAAGCGCATGCGCAGAGCGCTCCCAAGCCTCCGCACAAGCGAGCATGAAAGCAGGAAGGCGGCGGCCACCGGAACCCCAGCGCACGAGCTCGGCTACAGAGGAGCAGGGTACGTGTACCGCCGCGCGTGTCCGCGGAAATGTCCACCGCCTACGTCCTCCAATTGGCGCATGCGCAATGGGTTTCGCTTATGTTCTCCCGGTCTCAAATCTAAACTCACGTGGACGTAGAGCGAGGCTTGCGCTTCCGGAGGGCGGTGCTGGGAATGGGTAGCTTTGGGCTTTCGCAGCGGCGCAATTTGACGAAACCTTGCGGGAAACCCTGCCCGCAGTTTCTCTAGCAGAGCCTCCATGATACTCTTGCCGCCTCCACCCCTGGCAGCTGCAGCTCTGGCATCGTCCGGGATGGGAGAGAAAATAAGACCCGCCTCTTCGGGGGAGAGGCTTCGGCTCCGTTGGGGTCCACGCGTGTTTCTTCTGAACAAGAGTTCTTCACCGCTTCTCTTCTAAAGCCCTAGCAGGATAGGTCGTCCTCGATTTACAACAGTTCGTTTGGTGACCGTTCAAAGTTACAGTGGCACTGAAAAAAATGTGATTTATGCCCGGTTTTCACCCTTAGGACCTTTGCAGAATTCCCCGTGATCAAAATCCAGCCGCTTGGCAACCTTGCTGTGTCCCAAGGTCATATGATCACTATTTGGCGACGAGCGAAGTCAATGGGGAAGCCAGATTCGCTTAACAACCAGGTTACTAACTTATCAATGCAGTGATTCACTTAACAATTGTGGCAAGAAAAGTTGTAAAATGGGGCAAAACTCACTTAACAAATTGCTCAGCAACATAAATTCTGGGCTCAGTTGTGATTGTAAGCTGTAGTACCACTTAACCAATAAAGCGCTGTGGTGCTTGTGTTGATCCCTTGGGGGGGGGGAAACCCCTCTAAATTCATAATCTAATTTCTTTATTGACATGAAAGTATTTTTCTTTTTAATGTTCAGAACTTAGGCACGATATTATAAAAAACGGGATTTGGAGGTGGGGGGGAAAGGGGATTAAATAACACCCCTGGCAAGATATTTGCAACCTGTGTGATTTGCAGACCAGTTTTCTTTGTTAGGTGGAGTTGAAACTCCTTGTGTCAGGAGGTGTCTGTCACTGGTGCCCATTTGCGTTTCAGATTAGAGGGAACAATCATTTGTTGCTCTTTGAAGGCAAGAGTAAACTGAGCTCAGAGACTTCACGTTTCTCACTCACAGGAAACTCAGTAAGTTGGCCATGGAACAGAAGATAGAAAACAGTGGTAGTATAAAATAGAAGTTTGAAAAATTGCATCCATGATTTTTAATTCATGCATATGTCAAAGTGGGTGAATATAAGATGTTTGCCTTATTTATTTATTAAATTTGCGGCTGCCCATCTCACCACAAGGTCACTTTTACAGTAATGCAGGAATATGAAACTTGCGGCCCGCAGGCCGGCTGTGTTATGCCACACCAACACCCAGTTCAGCGAAGGGGGAAAAAGTCACGATAGGTCATGTGATGATACCGTGATGACACAGGTTTGACACCCCTGCAGTAATGCATTGAATTGGATTAAGTTTTCTTGGTATTAAGAGTGTCTTGTTATTCTCTGGTGGCAAAAAAAAATCAGGTCTGGTAGCACTTTTTTCCATTAACATTTTATTAAAAGGCATCTGTGCATCTGATGAAGTAAGCTATAACTGGTGAAAACTTGCACCTTTTCATAAAATATACAAGTAAGAAACTGTGATACCAGACTTGGATGTTTTGGTACAAAGACGTGAGCTCTTGAATCAAATTTACAGTTACACCACCCAGACACTAGATGTCGACTGATAACCCGATACCATCTGAAGGAAGTATATTACTTCTGGTTGATAGATCTGTCACCAAATTAGAATATTTACTCTTAAGAGCTTTTGTCAACCATAAGGTAAAAGGGAAAAAAAACCCAGGTGGAGAGCAAAAATCAGCAGGGTATGCTGTTACATGTTTCAAATGTGTGGCTGCTACGGTAGTTTAATATGCTTCATTGTGTTATAGAATGAAAGACTGAAAAACATTCCTGGGTCAGCCAGATGCAGATTTATTGCGCAAGGTTCAGAGGCAGTTTGGTTCTTGCAAGTCTGAACAAAAAAAGAGCTCTGATCTAACTGTTTTTATACATATCCAAGACAAAGGATTCGGTGAGCTCATGCATTGGTGAGCTCATGCATTTTCCATATATGGTTAACATACATTTGATAATTTGTACTTCCTAATTACTAAACCATTACTTTCTAGT
This sequence comes from Pituophis catenifer annectens, assembly GCF_029215685.1. Taxonomy (NCBI): domain Eukaryota; kingdom Metazoa; phylum Chordata; class Lepidosauria; order Squamata; family Colubridae; genus Pituophis; species Pituophis catenifer. Next base: position 134,760,816 of record NW_027256882.1, on the reverse strand, counting down.
TTATAAGATTATTTTAGCTACACAACTTTTCCTTAAATGCTATAGTTGCTAATGAGAGATTTATTGCTGTCCTTGGGTAATAAGAGGTAGAGTAACTCTTTGTTTCCTATGCATGTCTTTGTGTCTTGGACAGTAAGGCCCCTCAGAGGTTTTCCATATGGCTGTCCTTCTGCGACAGCTAGGCCTCATCAGAAGATATATTACCAATAATGGGACTTAGTTGATTTTTTAATATAATCTCCAAGCACTTTTCTCCCTTATAATAATGTGAATAGAGAGTGTCTTTTAACTGACCCTTTCTCCCTTATAATAAAGTGAATAAAGAGTGTCCTTTAGGGTTCATGTAACTGACTCTGTATGATTCCTACTTTATTCACTTTATTCCCATTCACCTTATTCACCTTATTATTTTATTCACTTTAATTGTAAACCAGACACAGAATTGCAATTTACTTTCCACATTATGATCTCCAACTTAATGTATATTGCTCATTTTTCCAAGCACATTACAACTTTCTTAGCTGCTATGGGGTGTCCCTTTCACATTCATTACACATAATTTTAGGATCCCTGTCCTGGCTTGAATATGTTCTATTTTTACTTATTGCAGGCTAAATTAAGGTAAGGAGGATTATCTTGGTTTCACCTCTGGCAGGAAAGCAATCAACAATCACTCTTCTTAAAATAAGCTAGGACAAGTTTAAATGATGCTTAGAGGCAGGCCCAGGGTCCGCGGCTGATGTCATGTAATGCCAGGTCGGTGGTTAATAAGGCCCCCCTCATCTGTGATCTTATTTTGGAGGGGGGTGCAGACCTGGCAGGTATTACGGAGACCTGGTTGGGCCAAGAGGGGGGGGTCCCCCTCGTAGAGATGTGCCCGCCAGGTTTCCGTGCATTTCATCAGCCAAGGGCCCAGGGGAGGGGTGGGGGAGTGGCGGTGATCATTAGGGAGAGTCTTTGTCCGAGGGAGACCACTGTTCCTCAGATAGCCGGATGTGAGTCCCTTTGTGTGAAGTGGGGCCGTGCGGTGCAGACCCTGCCCGAGCTACTCGACGTCATTGCCGGGGGTGGCGGTCGATACCCCCAGACTTATTGTCATGGGGGATTTCAACCTCCCATCCGCAGGTGAGGCGTCAGAGGTGGCTCGGGAGTTCATGGCTTCCATGACGGCCTTGGACCTGACCCAGTTAGTTCAAGGCCCCACTCACATAGGGGGACACACTCTGGACCTGATTTTTATCTCTGGTCAGTGGTTGAATGATCTTGGTAGAGGGGAACTAGATATTAAACCCTTGTCATGGACAGATCATTCACTCCTTCAACTAGACTTTCCTACCGCCTGCCCCCACCGCAGGGAGACGGAACCGACCAGATGGTTCCGTCCCAGGCGCCTGATGGATCCCGAAAGGTTCCTGACGGAGCTTGGGCCGTTTCCTGAGACTCTAACACATGACTCGACTGAAGAGCTGGTGGCCGCCTGGGAAAGGGCGGCCGCTGGAGCTTTGGACCGCGTCGTGCCTTTCCGGCCTCTGACCCGATGCCGATCTCAATTAGCTCCTTGGTTCTCTGAGGAGCTGAGAGAGATGAAGCGTCGGAAAAGACGCCTAGAGAGCATTTGGAGGACTAGTCAATCCGATTCCGACCGGACACAGGTGAGGTCTTATATCAAGACCTACCTAGTGGCGATAAAAGCGGCAAAATCTAACCATTTTTCCGCTCTTATCGCATCTGCAGAGAACCGCCCAGCCGCCCTGTTTAGGGTGACCCACTCCCTTCTTCGGGGGGGAGTGCGGGAAGATCCCTTGCAGGGTCGTGCTGAGGATTTTGTGCAATTCCTGCATGATAAAGTCGCTCGGATTCGGGATGGCTTGGACTCCGATTGGATGAGTCCATGGGAGGAGACCGGGGCAGGTCTTGAGAATGTTATCTGGGAGGAGTTTGATCCTGTGACTCCCGAGGATGTGGACAGGGTTCTGGGTAAGATTAGTGCCGCCACGTGTTTATTGGACCCGTGTCCCTCCTGGTTGGTACTGGCCTCCCAGGAGGTTACACGAGGCTGGCTCCAGGGGATTATAGGTGCTTCTCTGGGTGAGGGTGCCTTTCCTGCTGCCTTGAAAGAGGCGGTAGTGAGGCCCCTCCTCAAGAAGCCTTCCCTGGACCCGGCTGAATTAGCCAACTATCGTCCAGTCTCCAACCTTCGTTTTGTGGCGAAGGTTGTTGAGAGCATGGTGGCACGACAACTTCCCCGGCACCTGGATGAAGCTATCTATCTAGACCCGTACCAGTCGGGCTTCAGGCAGGGGTACAGCACAGAAACGGCATTGGTCACATTGGTGGATGATCTCTGGAGGGCTCGGGACAGGGGTTGTTCCTCTGTCCTAGTCCTATTAGATCTCTCAGCGGCTTTTGATACCATCGACCATGGTATGCTGCAGCGGTTGGGGTTAGGAATAGGGGGCACCGTTTTGCGGTGGTTCTCCTCCTTCCTCTCCGACCGCTCGCAGTTCGTGTTGGCAGGGGGGCAGAGGTCGACCTCGAGGTGTCTCGCATGGGGAGTGCCGCAAGGGTCGGTCCTCTCGCCCCTCCTGTTCAACATTTATGTGAAGCCGCTGGGTGAGATCATCCGTGGTTTTGGGGTGAAGTGCCATCTGTACGCTGATGATACTCAGCTGTACATCTCCACCCCAGACCACCCCAACGATGCCCTTGATGTGATGTCCCGCTGCCTGGAGGCCGTGCAGGTCTGGATGGGGAGGAACAGGCTCAGACTCAACCCCTCCAAGACCGAGTGGCTGTGGCTTCCGGCGCCCCGATATAGTCAGCAGGTGCCATCGCTGACTATTGGGGGTGAATCTTTGCCCCCCACGGAGAGGGCTCGCAATCTGGGTGTCCTCCTGGACGCGCGGCTGTCTTTAGAAGAGCATATGACGGCCGTGGCCAGGGGGGCCTTTTATCAGGTTCGCCTGATTCGCCAGTTGCAGCCCTTTCTGGATCGGGACGCCCTGCGCACGGTCACTCATGCCCTTGTTACTTCCCGGTTGGACTATTGTAATGCTCTCTACATGGGGCTCCCCTTGAAGAGCACTCGGAGGCTCCAGCTGGTCCAGAATGCGGCCGCGCGGGTGGTTATGGGCGCAACCCGTTATGCCCATGTGACACCCCTCCTGCGCGAGCTGCACTGGCTCCCGGTGGTCTTCCGGGTGCGATTCAAGGTGTTGGTTACCACCTTTAAAGCGCTCCATGGCATAGGACCCGGGTACCTCCGAGACCGTCTTCTGCCACCAATAGCCTCCCACCGACCAGTTCGTTCCCACAGAGAGGGTCTCCTCAGGGTGCCATCTGCCAAGCTATGTCGGCTGGCGACGCCCAGGGGGAGGGCCTTCTCTGTGGGAGCCCCAGCCCTGTGGAACGAACTGCCCCCGGAAATTCGTAAGATCTCCGACCTCCGGGTGTTTCGCTGCGCATTGAAGACCCTGTTGTTCCGCCAGGCCGGACTATCAACACAATAGTTTTAAATTGGGGTATTTAAATTTATTGGGGTTTTAAATTTGAGCCACTTATTTAATTATTTTAAATTTTATATCATTGTTTTGTCTGTGTTTTTAAATAGGCTGTACACCGCCCTGAGTCCTTCGGGAGAAGGGCGGTATAGAAATAAAATTATTATTATTATTATTAGAGGTGTCTGTCTCACCATCACTGAAGTTGGTGGATTAAGAACAGGAGTTGAGGAATTTAGTGAAGTCTCTGAGATGCCTCTCCTTGCAACAACCTTTCTGTCTCTTACCTGCTGGGCTATTTCTGAACCAGGGATGTAGCGTTCTTTAGAAAGTGTGCTAAAGATAAGAGGCTTATTTCTAGTTGTTCATAAATTATTTAATAGTTTAACAGACTGAAGCTTTAAAGGAAACTAATATGTTGATTTTAAAGTTTGGTCCCTGAACTTAAAAGGGCAAGTATGAATATATAAACAAATCTACTCCTTCAGTGGGTCCAAGGTTTGCCTACAGATGCTTGAAACTGCTTGTCTGATTTCCCCATCTCTACATAAAGGGGCCATTGCTACTGGGATAAGAGGAAACACTATTTCAGAAGTGAAACAGCTAAGCACAATTTTAAGCAGCCTCAGAAACTGGCTGGGAATGGCCCAAAGGGAATGTAAACCTGGTAGAAAAGAGAGATATATCTGACATGTTTATGTCACAGGTACAGGAAGTACTGTAAGGAAGAACCACATATCCATGTAATGTTCTAATTGCTGTCTTGATATAAACATAAAAATGTTTAGGTAAGTCTGCAGAAGAGGTTAACAAAAGTCAAGATGACGATTGCTGCCAGGAGATGGAAACCTCATCTGTTTTTTTAGATACAGGCTTTGATTGCAAGGTCATGACCATCTTGATATTTTTCACACCCTCGTTCCCAGGCCCCTGCAAAGGGCCCTAGCTCTAATGTTCTCTGTAATAGGGCTGTGCAGAGCTTTGAATTCTATTCCAATTCTGCAGCTTTTTAAAGCAGCTCTGTCTCTTCCTAGGATTCCATAGCTGTTCCCAAGAAAGGATGAGGCTGCTTTAAAGCAAGGCAGATAGGTCTTATGTTAATGTTCCAGAGCACCTTTTATGAAGTACATCTGAAGCACCGCCATAAGTGCTGAGATGCCAATAACCTTTTACAGTATTGTAGAACTGAATCTACAGCTCAAAGCTAGAGGGAACTTTTGATGAATTAGCATTCCATTGTTCTCAGTACTCATGAAAGGCCCACAATATTCTCATTCTCAAGGGTGCCTTCTGCATAAAACTAAAATGAGGAAAAAATATGGCTTGCATGTAAATCACATCCTGCCCAATGGCTTCCATAACCACATTGAGAGCAGATGTCATTCCGTTAGAATAGGAAGTGTATATGACCTTTGAGAAAAATCTTGGGGGTTTTTTAGGATGTAAACTTGTCATATATTTGAAAATAAGGGAGTTTCTGCAAGATGACATCTGATTTGACACATAGGAGTGATTAATTGCTGACACATTGAAATCGTGCAAATGTAGGGATGCCTGGAGATTACTTCTCTTTTTTCTGGACCAGGGTTATAAAAGAGGATGCTGCAACCACAGGAGCAGCGAGTCAGACTATTCTTACACCGTACGTAGCGCATACAGAGGATTTCCATCCTGTTTCTTCAGGTAAGTTTCAAAATCAGTATCAATTTGTAAGAGAAGGTAACTGGTGAAGGCTACAGTGATGTACAAGTGGACCTGTGTGATGAATGGGAGCAGCACCAGATGTTTTTCTTGGATTGGAGGAGGGAGTTTAATTTTAGGGGAAGGTTGGATTTAATTTAATATTAAGCCTGCTGTAGTGTAGTGTGACCGAGGTAACTTTAGTTCAGCCATGTCTCATCCCAACCTACCTTATAAAATTGTAGAAATCCAAAGAGAGGCATGCTACTTGACTTCCCATATGAAACGTGGCATACTCTGTAAAATTGTCAGCATCCTATTTTTTGTTTGCCTACCTTAGACTGCAGCTTGTGATCTGTGTTGAACCGCCAGCTACTTAAGAGAATAGGATCACAAATTATAAAAATCAGATCAGGCCTGCACAGGAAATGTGAACACCATTTATACTCACTTCGGGCTTAGCTCCTCAGGTTGCTGTGCAAACCCATGCTAACTACTGCAGTTTGAGAAACTCTGGCCTAAACACATTTAAAGTGTAGTGATTAAAAATAAGTGATATTTTAGATTTATTTCCCACCAGGCTGCAACCCTTATAAAAACAGTTTTATTCGTGGGAGAATTTATTTTATAATGTTAGGTGGTCACAATCCTGCAATGTTTGAGAAACCTTCACTTACGTATGTATCCATATGGTGGGAAACTGACACAATTGCTAACATTGGAAATTATTAAAACGTTATTGTGGCCTAGTGTATTGTAAGAGCCAACTTCTTTTGATTAAGTTATGGAGAAACGGGCAACGGAGCATCTGGCGCAAGGGAAGGAGGGGGCCGCTTTCCGTCTCTTCTCCCTGCTCCTCCTCCTCCCCTCGTGCCAGCCACTCCATTTCTCCATTGCAGTGCAGCGCCCAGGATCTACTTTTGACAGCGGGATGAGGTGGAGTGATAATTTGCCTGGCCAAACTAACTCCACAGTCGCCCCTACATTGGGCTCAGCTTCGATTGTGCTGTCAACTTAATTTTTCGCCCCTCTCACTTTTGCCCACAGACTTTTGCCCGCACAAGCTTCCAAGAGCATCAACTCCTTGTCTCTTTGATAATCCCACCTCCTCGTTCCTTGGAAACCTCATCTCTTAAAGAAGCCAGGTCTAGAAGGCTGAAACAGCCGCGAGACCAACGTGCAGATAAGCACCTTCCGAAACACCCTTTTGGCAAAGAGTGGAAATTTAACAACCTATCCGCCCAGGGTCAGTTCCATGTCAAGGAATTTTTTATTACTGCAGAATGTAGTAGAAAAGCATCCTCTCTGGTAAGTAAATATTAAATAGTTCCAGAAATGTTATATGTTTAATGAGTACTATATTAATTTTCAAAAAATGCACTGGTTAAGATATTAAAAAGTGATTTGATGTGCTTTCTTCATATACTGTCTATTTTCTATTTCAGATGCAAAGCTGTTTTTCTGGATCTCGCTAGTAAACATTCTGCTCCCATGGGTAGAGGCCACGCCCAGCTGAACAACCAAAGTGTAGATATTATAATATCACAGGCATACATGCTCTGGTTCCCTTCATTTTGCTGGTCTTCTCCAATTGTTCATTGTACAACTGAATACCTTCTGCCTGATGGTTCTCCCAAGAACAATTCAGCAAGAAGGAATGCAAAGCCACCTTAATTTTGAAATCAACATTTTCCTCTGATAAGGAGCCATCCATCATACATTTCTTCTCTGAAGACTTAAGAATGGAATCAGGTCTGTCCAAGAAATTTCATTCTATTAAACAGAGCAACATTTGTGCAAGGAAGAGAAAGCCCAATACATAAATATTGGACCTTAGTTCCGTTAAGAACTTTCACATGTCTGGAATTCAGTTCTATTTCAACATAAATAAAGCAGATACATACGTACATACATACATACATACATGGAATACATTTATATATACATATCTATATCTTATAAATATGTAGATATAAGCAGATTTTTTAATATAAAAGATGTTTATATTAAAGATTAAAGATTTTTAATACAAAGCATATGTATAGTATGCTGTGGTATAAAGGTAATCTACAAGTATACGAGGTAGCTTGGAAATTCAAATTAAAGATTTATTTCATTTTTGGAGTATTCTGCTGAGTAATAGAAGAAAAAAGTTCATTTGGAGTAAGACAAAGAAGGAAGTCCATAGCAATGTTATAAACAAAGATATTAATAATTCAGCTGATGTGGAGCACTGTAGCTGAAGAAAATGAAAATGTTCTTCTCAATCTGCAGTTCAGTGTGTCATGGTTGAGAGATGCTCAATCCTCTTGTAAAAAAAAAGAACCCTTACCAATTCAGGTGCACTTTTATTTCTGATATGATTGAAAAGTTTGACATTTCTGTAATATCTGTTTTTAGTTGAGAAATAAACAATTGAGAAATCTAGTCTTTCTTTGAAAAAAATTTGCTTTGCATTTTGCTGTAACATGAACTGGGAACAGAAATCACTTCCTCTAATTAGTAGCAGTAAAGGGATGAAACAGTTTGATTTCTGCCTCCTGAGCCTGGCATTTTGTCATAGGAAAGACTCTTGGCTGCATCTATAGTTGGGAAGATCTATAGTTTAAATTTCATTTGTACAAGTTGTTAGGAACGGATTTGTAAATATATAATTCATTCATTATGCTTTCATTTTAGCTCTTGCCCATTTTATTACATAACTCAGAGGTGAAATTTTGCAGGTTCTGACAGGTTCTGGAGAGCCGGTAGCGGAAATTTTGAGTAGTTTGGAGAACTGGCAAATACCACCACTGGCTGGCCCAGAATGGGGTGGGAATGGGAATTTTGCAGTATCCTTCCCCTGGAGTGGGGTAGAAATGGAGATTTTGCCATACCCACCAAGCCACACCCACAGAACTGGTAGTAAAAAAAAATTGGATTTCACCACTGATGTAACGTGATGGTTGATAATCATTGCTCCCAAAGTGTAGGAATGCACAGGATGGAGGTCTGTGATTTGGTGGAATTTTATCACATGGACAGATTCTCATGATCACTATTGTCTAGATCCCATCCTTTAGGATCTTGCCAAAGAGTTCGTTACACAAAGCTATCTCTACTAAAGAAATACTGCATTTTTATTTTTCTAAATTTTTATTTTAGAAAAAGCATACTATTTTAAGCAAACTTGATTTGGTAATCAGCAGACTTAATGCTTCTTAAGGCAGGCCAGTGATCCTTTCCAGCTTCTTAAATGTTTGGAACTAAAAGAAGGCGGCGGACAGCATGTTCGTTTGGAGATCTCTTATGCTGCCTCTTCCTATACAAGTTGAAGATGTTTCTCCATCCGCTCTCTCAGTTTGTATTTTTGAATCTACATTGGCAACACCAAGGATGGAATAAAAGAGGCCACATATAATTAAAGACTAAAATAGCAAAACAAATATTCATGTATTTCTTTTCAAGTCTCCTCTCTTCATACAGTATTCTTATTAGCTCTGACCCAAATCAAACACTCTCTGAAGTAGGTAAAAAATAACAGCTCTTTTCAGTCTTGCTGAAGAACCTATAGTTTGTAATTCTATCAGTACCACCTGATTAAAACAGTGGCAACAATTTGAAGCAGTAGCTAAGCTCTTGTTTGATTCTAAACACCAGAAATGGCTGTCATCCTATCTCATCATCATCACTACTATATTAACTATAGCATTGGATTCAAAGTGTCATCTGCACTGAGGCTGAGTGAAAGCTCTACTGTTACTTCACATGTGGCTTGAGTCTTAAGAGTGTTGGAAACTGCCGGCACATGTCTTTGTTTCAACGTATCTCCCAACCCATCCCTGGAGGGGACAGTCTGAACCATGTGTCAAGGCCTATGTTCTATGTTCCAAGGTCCCTTCCAACTCTATTATTCTATATATCTAAGAGGGATAGCTCAGACTAGATTACAAATTCTGAGTCATTCCAAACAGCTACAGATAACTGTAATAAGCCATGATTTCGTTAGGACTATCAAATCTAAATGACCCAGTTCACCAGCAGATGGCAACGAAGAGGTTTTTTTTTTTTTTTTTTTAATTTGATTTATATGCCACCCTTCTCCGGAGACTCAGGGCAGCTTACAATGCGTTAAGCAATAGCCTTCATTCTTTTGTATATTTTATACAAAGTCAGCTTATTGCCCCCACAAACTGGGTCCTCATTTCACCTACCTTAGAAAGGATGGAAGGCTGAGTCAACTTTGAGCCTTGGAGAGATTCGAACCAGCAGAAATTGCAGGCAGCTGTGTTAATAACAGGGTGCACTAAACCGTTGTACTATCAAGGCTCTAGAGTTAGTGTTTCTTCCTGTTTTATACCTACTGGTAAATACTTCAGAGCTTTCTGTTCTGTTCTTTGAACACAAACAGGACCCCCACCTCCAGACCTCCACATATTTCCCATTTCTGATCTTGGTAGCCATCACAGTAACCCAACATTCTGGCACAGATATCACATTTGTCACTCTGGTCAGATGACTCCTATCATTATATTCCTATAATGGCTTCTTGGCCTCTGCTGGTCCAGTTTTTACTCCAAAACTCTACAGGGCTCTCTTCCTTTTATCCTTTCATATTTGCCTATAAACTTTGTTCCTTCATCTCTACCTGCTTCTACTTCCTTTGTTTTTCTCCCTTGTGGCTCCTTTTGCTTCAAACTGCCTTTTCCAATAAACAAAGTCCTCATCTCTCGTGCTTCTTTCCAAACACTCTTCAAGCCCACCTTTTCATGGATTTCAAACTCCTTCATACTGTAGCTTACTTCCCCTAAAATTAAACCTATTACTGTATTTACCTGTGGATCACTGCTTGTAGTTCTCTCACTTTCCTCTATTGTTGCCTTGGATCAAATTTTAGAATTAAGCATTTTGAGATAGGTATATATCCTACCATACTCAGCCAAGTGCTGTGCATCAAAAAAGGAAGATCTTTACCTTGCCTGAGACAGTGAGTGGGTAATCCTTCACAAACACTACGTATCGAGGAATCTTGAAATGAGCAATCTGTGATTTAAAAAAAAAAAAGCTCAGAATGTCAAAATCTGTTTTGGCTTGCCTGTTATTCCATGTGACTAAGAGACAGGTTCTTAGTAAACTTTTCTCAAAACTTCAGTGAAAGCTCAGCAGTCATGGCTGATAAGACCTTCTTACCAATATTATTGCTACAGCCCACACTTTTTCATGCATCTTACAGAGCCCCAATGCCATAAGCAAGTCTTGAATGAAATTTTACTGTTTGTTGAACATCCATTTCTCTTCCCAGGGAGGCATTCATGAGAAACCTGTCATGGACCCCCAAACCAATCTGGGACTGGTTTGGGGGGTTGCTTACTAGTAAGCCCTCAACCAAATCCTGTTGGAATAGCAGTTGATGCTTAACATCAGTTTGTGCTTGGACTGTCTGAACGACAACTGCTCAATGTAGTTGAGAGAGAATAGTTGGGACTATGCTACCTTATTCTGGAAACCAAGCAGATGCAACATGAGGGAGCAATACGAGTTGGAAAGTCTTTTGCACTGCCACTTCTGACTGCATCTTCAAAAACTACAGAAAGACTCCTCAATGAAGGAGAGACCTGTGGAGCTGCCTTTTAGTCTGTGAGGATGTTTATTTAGCCATTCCATTTCAAGATAGATATCATGAAGTTAGAGAAAGTGCAACAAAGAGCAACCAAAGTGATCAGAGAGCTTGGACACCAACCCTATGAAAATAAAAGGCAATTGTAGGAGCTATTTAACTTAGAGAGGAAATATAATTCAGGTTTATAAAATTAAGCATGGTAAGGAAACAGCCAACGGGAAGACTCTTTTGTCTCTCCCATAGAAGCCACCTAATGAAACTCACTTGGAAAACTAGTAAGAATGAATGTTTCTTTACACAGTGTGTTATCAACTATTGGAATATGTTGCCACACAATAAATTTAGGTAGCTTCACAAGGAGGCTAGACAAATTCCTAGGAGAGAATCTATCAATGAGTTGTGACATTTCCAGTCACAGGAATAATTGCCTCTATAGAGCAATGATGGGAGAGGAGGGGTACTTTGATATCCTATTTGTGGTCTTCTAGGATGTATCTGGTAAGGCATCATGTGAGACAAATGTTGGCTAGATGGACCCAGATTTGATCTAGCAGGGCTAGTCTGATGATCTCATACTTCTAAGAAGATGAGAATCTTTTGGCATTCTTTCTATTTCAGAGCTGCTCCAACCATCTTGCTGCTATTTCTGAAGTTGACTAGCAACCTAGCAACTGCTTTCCATGGCATTGAGCATTTTCAAAACCTGGAAGGAGATAGTGAGGACTGGATTGGGAGTACAGAACACCTGTTTTGCCACTGAGTTAGGGTTCCTACCTTAACTACTGATTCCATCTGAGATTTGATCTCTCTCTTTCTTTAGTTGCAAGGGGAAGGAATAGAGGAGTAAGACAATTCAAATCCATCCCTCTGATTGTCCTTACCTTTCCTTTGCAAAATGCCTTGATTTCATCTTCCGTACATTCCTCTCCAACTTTCACTCTGATGGAAGCACAGATCTCTTCTCCAAATCGTTCATCTTTTACACCAACTACCTGAATAGATGGAGGGAGACATTGAGTTTCAGAGGACTATTGATTAGGTTTCTTTTCTTGAGATTTATCTGACTCCACTGTTTCTCTGAAGGACATATATGGTGTCTATTACAGGATGTAATTTTAGATGCTAAATATCTAAACAAGTAGCCAAGTTTGATAGCTTTTCTCACTGTCCCTCTCACCTGAACTTCTTGAATTTTAGGATGGGTGTGTAGAAATTGTTCAAGCTCTACTGGATATATGTTCTCCCCTCCTCGAATGATCATGTCTTTGCAGCGACCTACAATCTTGCAGTAGCCATACTCATCGAGGACAGCAATGTCCCTGAAATGAAATTATAGTTATTCCATGCTAATTCTGCAGTTTTCCTACTTGGAAGTTTTGTATTTTCAATTTGTTATACCGCAAATATTGATTATATTGCAAATTCTCACACAGATGGGAGGCAGTGAGTAGATCGCTGTGAATTCTAATTCAGATAAGTGAAAAATAATTTTAACCCTACAAGGCATTTATTTTTTTGTTTGTTTATTTGTTTGTTTGTTTATTATTAATTTTGCCATCCATGTCATAGGAAGTGACTCTAGGTGGCATAAAACAATCAAATAAAAACAACAAACAAAATACAATCATTGTAAAAGTATAAATCAATGGTTATTAACACTGAAATATATTAAAAAGCAATAGGGCACATAGAGAATGAATGTATCAATAATAGAGCCATCTTAAGATGTTATCAGTTCCCTGGGATACCCAAGCCTGGAGCATTAACAGGGATGGAGCTAACATAATGTAGGGCGGGGAGAGAGCCATATGACAGGGAGTTGCAACTATATCCATTCAAGTGCATCTATGGCCTTACAGGGACACTGAGATTTTACCCCTTGTCTTTCCTTGTAATCCTAAAAAAAGTTCCAAAATAATCTTTCTCCTTCCATTCATGGACTCATTTCAGATTGCTGATTTCCTTCTGCCTTTAAGAATTAAGTCAATAGTCTAGTCGTCAGCAGTTGCTTGTTACTTGCCAGTAATGGCAACAGGAAACAGTTCTATGTTTCCTGCCAGCAAGGATTGGGTTGACAGTGAAAAACGTAGGTGGGACTACTCTTGGCTTTGTGGGCTACACTTTTTGTAGTAAAACACTTTAAAATGTGGTCGTTTTTATGTGGTCCACCCTCTACATAATCTGGTTCAGTGTCAATATGAATAAATTTATAAACGATCTCTCAGATATGCTAACCTTACACTTTAGAGTAAATGGAGCATTTTGGATTGGACATGGAAAGGAATGGAAGGCCAGCACATAAGATGTAAGACAGTTGTAATGTAGATTGTAAATCAATTTATCTTTCCAGAAAGGGATTTCAACTGGAACACCAGCCAAAGTGGACAAAGGGATAACTGGCCATATCAGCCCCTGGGCATCCAGAAGCAAAGCTGAATTTAGGAATAATGCCAAGCTTTGTGTCTGAAAGAAAAATTAGTATGTAGTCCCATTTCTGAATGAGTTCACTATTGATTTAGATTTTTGAAAATCTTTCTCTCTATAAAAAACATGAGTGCTCCCATTTTTAGTAAGTAAAACAATGATTATAGTTTTGTGTATCTATTCCCATTCCTTCCACCTAAAAAGGCCTCCCTTAACTAAACAACTAACGAAAAAATTAAGTATTTATTTCCTATTTTGTAGTGGGGATGAGACAGGGAATAAGTTTTGACTGGTGAATGTGGGGAGTCCATGGTAAACAACTTGATGGATCTCTGTGGATCACACTCTCAGAATCACTGGACTTCCCACAATGAACCAGTAGTTCCTGTGAACTTACCCAGTCTTGTACCACTGCTCATCATTCAACACTTCCTTGGTTTTGTTGGGGTCTGCCCAGTATCCCAGCATGACACAGTAGCCTCTAATCTGAAGCTCTCCTGAGCTGTTTAATGGGAGGATTTCCCCTGTATTAGGATGCTCAATTTTTGCCTGTAATGCAGAGAAAAGCACAATCTTATAATAATGAGATGATAGGAGAAGGGAAAATAACTGAGATCAGTGGTGAGTTGCCCCCAGTTCAGACCGGTTCTATAGAACTGGTAGTAAAACCGGCGGCAGGCTCTGCCCACCGACCCTGACATCATCAGGAAGCTTATGCACATGCGCAGAAGTGTGTGTGCGCATGCGAGCGAAGCAAGCAAACCGGTAGTAAAGGTAAGTAGAACCCACCCCTGACTGAGATGATTAGGAAGACAAGGTATACACCAGGGGTGGCCAACCTTGGCAATTTTAAGACCTCTGAACTTCAACTCCCAGAATTCCCCAACCAGCCATGCTCCCCTGGTGTACAGTATAGCCTTGGAAGGGATCCAAATGGAAACTGTGAAGGGTGATACCAGAACTTGTGGCAAAGAGTTCAATCACCTCTGTGTGTGGGAAAATATATCCTACGGTCTCTGTTTTCTGTGCAATGTTGTCTTGAGGGAAGCCCATGAAAGTGACTGGGCTATTCTCCGTTGTTCCATACACCCCCTGCAAACCAGAAAAGAAGGAAACACTGGTGAGATTGAGGAACAAAACCAAGTAGGAAGAAATTCCCCAAAAATCAGAAACAAACTAAAGCAGACCTACTATAAAAACTTTTCAGAGCTGTGTGTTTCATTCTCACCTCACTACATGTCATATGATATATGAAGCATATATATCAGATATAATATGTAAGGATAAATTGTTTTGAAACTTAGAAGCATTTTAAAAACTCATTTTAATACTGAAGTGATTAGCTATTGAAAAATGCCACCACAGGGGTTTATTCTTAACTATCTAGGAATCTGACATATGGTCCTGATACTTAGGGGTGTTTTTGACTAATTAGTCAAATTAGACAATGATTTTGTAGAGAACATGCTTTGCAATACCAGTGCCATGGGTACAATCTGCACAGGGTACATTTAGCCGCTTAGAATGGGAAATAACATCATTACTTCTGTTCACAGTCCATAGATATGTTTGGGGATCCCAGAAAACCTCTTAACTCTTTGAATTTGTTTAAGTAATAGAGCTGCTTTATTAAAAATATAAGACAGTAAGCAAGCAGGGTTTGCATGCTTTTTCATCTGTTCTTATGCTCAATGGCAAGCATTCTCTATAGGGGCTCTGCTCCCATGGAATAGCCCTCTCCTCAAGGCAAGAATGGTCCCCATTTTTATAGCCTTTTGGAAATTGGTCAAAATCTGGCTGTTCTGGTTCCACCTGCCTTAGTTAGTTAAGATATCTAAGTTTACATTATTTATTATCTCAGTAAACTGAGTCTTATCTAAGTTTCTTAAGGATTGAAACAAATCAAAATACAATTCGAGGAAAAATAAATAACTTCAGAAGTTAGCTTAATTTGTGCTTTCCATGGTGCCATCCTTGTTTGGATCGCTGCAGAATGTAATTTTTTGCAAGGACTGAAAAGGAGTTGATGGTGTCACAGGATTAAGGACTTGGAAAATATAAAAGGGTTACAGCTGCCGCTCTTTGCTTTGGAGCTCATGAAACATGCTAGATTGTCTGTGATGGGAAATAAAATTATGGACTAGAGAGAAATTTAGGTGTGTTTGGCCTGATGCAAATAGGAATGGTTGGGGAAGTGCTGCCAAGGGAGTCATAAGCACTCTGTGGAACTCAATGTAAGAGTCTTTCTGTTTTGGATGGGCTGGCAGAGCTAGCGTAAAAGACTAACATAAAACCATGGGTGCAATGGAAGACAGAGGACTATCAAGCGCCAGAATGGGACAACTTGCCATGGCCAACTCACCACAGTCAGTTCACCACAGTCAACTCACCGTGGGTTATCTTGTCATGGCCAACTCAACCATGGGACAACTCACTGCAGGACAATTCAATAATTTAATTTAATTTTTTAAAATAATTAAAACATTATTTTAATTTTTGTAATTCACATTTGACCCTCCCTTGGCATCCTTTCTTCAATGATTCTATTCTACCATTTCAACAATATTGATATAACTCTTGTCCTGCACCAAGTTGGGCATGGCGAGTTGTCTTGCAACGAGTTGCAATGAGACCCATCAAGAGCAAAGTGTTTTAGCCCAAGCTTCTGCCATAGACAAAATGGCGTTCAGAAATTTTAAGGATGGATAGGTAGTCCTCGACTAACAACGACGCTTGGGACCAGGATTTCAATTGTTAAACAAGGTGCTTGTTAAATGAGTCGTGCCCAGTTTTTCTACCTTTTTTTTGCTACAGTTGTTAAGTGAATCGCTGCAGTTAAGTGAATCATGCGGTCATTAAGCAAATCCATTTTTCCACATTCATTTTGCTTACTGGAAGATGGCTGGAAAAGTTGCAAATTGTGTTCATATAACTCTGGGACATAAATACATGCCAGTTGCCAAGTGCCTGAATTTTGATCATGTGTCCCGGGGGGGGGGGGGGGGAATGCTATGACAGTCGTAAGTATAAGAACTGGTCATAAATCACTATTTTTCAGTGACATTGTAACTTCAAGCAGTCACTAAATGAATGGTTATACACCAAGGACTACCTGTATGTCAACTTTTCTATAGAGACAGACAGCTCCAGAGATGGGTTTCAGCAGGTTCTGACCAGTTCTGGAGAACCGGTAGCGGAAATTTTGAGTAGTTTGGAGAACCACTAAATACCACCTCTGACTGGCCCCGCTCTAATCTATTCTCTGCCTCCTGAGGCCCAGCTGAATCCCTCCTGAGGGATTTTGCAGTAATCTTCCCCTGAGTGGGGAAGGAATGGAGATTTTACAGTATCCTTCCTCTGGAGTGGGATGGGAATGGATATTTTACAGTATCCTTCCCCTGCCACGCCCATCAAGCCACACCCACAGAACCAGTAGTAAAAAAATTTGAAACCAACCACTGGACAGCGCCACTGTTCAATAGCAGACTGAAGACTTGGATCAAGATGTGAATTAAAGGGGTAAAAGAAAGAGGTAATTTCACTGTAGTTTTTTCAAAATGGAACTGAGAGAAATTATTGGAAGGAAAGATTTCTATCATAGCAATTAGCAAAGTCAACAGCAATACATGGAAACGTGGCACAGTTTCTGCTCATATTACAAAGACTTGTGCTACCTCTATTGGCTATAAAGAAGAAGGCAAGTTTTATTACAGTACTAGCCTGCATGCCACTTTGACACAAATGATATTTATATTTAAAGATATGTTTAAGTTCAATTTAAAAAAAAATAGGGAAAAATGAAGCAACATTGGCTTAAGAGAAAGGAGTAGAACTGGCCAGAAAACAAGAATAATGTTTAAACCTCAAAGGCTATGTAAAAAACAGAGGGGAATAAAATAATAAACCAAAGGAAGTATTTAAGAGAGATGGAGCCAGCTACCAAAGCTTGTCTCATTTTGAGCTTTGGGATGGATTTAATTATCCCCTCTAATAATATTGGGTATTTGTCTAGACTTGAAACACCAATGTTCTTTCCAGTCCTCTCTTGGCAATCTCCTCTCACTTTCCCCAACAATCTTGCCCTCATTTGCTTAAAATCAACTGGCTTACAGTCAGTTGTTCTTTGAGACTATGTGTCAGGTCCCTAAGGACCAAGTCTCCTTTTGCTCTAAATTTGGAAGGACCAAGTTAATTTTGAGGGTAAATGCCTTTTAGGCTCAGCTATGCTCAATTTCTGCAAGGTAAAAGTAGCAGGGCCCAAACCTGCAGGGGTGAAGATATTCCATCTGCAAGAAAAGCCTTTCACTCTACTGCATCACAGGAAAAAAACATACTAGACACTGCATTATGAGGAAAAATCCATTACACAAGTTCAGGGGAATTTTCCATTTTTATTGTTGTTTCTTCATATGATCTGTAACTGAATCCAAGCACAGAGTCTGCATTTAAGCATCGTTGGATTCTGAAATCCAGACATCAGATGTGGGTTTCAGCAGGTTCTGACCAGTTCTGGAGAACCGGTAGCGGAAATTTTGAGTAGTTCGGAGAACCGGTAGTAAAAATTCTGACTGGCCCCGCCCCCATCTATTCTCTGCCTCTCGAGTCCCAGCTGATCAGGAGGAAATGGCGATTTTGCAGTATCCTTCCCCTGCGATGCCCACCAAGCCACGCCCACCAAGCCATGCCACGCCCACCAAGCCACACCCACAGAACCGGTAGTAAAAAAGTTTGAAACCCACCACTGCCAGACATATGTAATTATCAATACTTTCAGATATAATGTTTATTCATTCAATGATTTTGGAGTACAGGTAGTCCTCGACTTACAACAGTTCATTTAGTAACTGTTCAAAGTTATAATGGCACTGAAAAAAATGACTTATGATCATTTTTCACAGTTACGACTGTTACAGCATCCCCATGATCACATAATCAAAATTCATATGCTTGGCAACTACTTCGTATTTATGATGCAATGTCTCAGGGTCATGTGATGCCCTTTTGTGACCTTCTGACAAGCAAAGTCAATGGAGAATCCAGATTCACTTAACAACCATGTTACTAACTTAACAACTGCAGTGATTCACTTAACAAACATGGCAAGAAAAGTCATAAAATGGAGCAAACTCTTTAACAAATGTTTTGCTTAGCAACATAAATTTTGGGCTCAAATGTGGTCATAACTTGAGGATGACCTGTATACCATGGAGTAAATCTGAAATCAAAGTAACACTATAGTACTTTTTGTCTACCAGGAAGTTTGCATTTTAACATGCTCTGGAAAAAAAAGGGGAAGAATTACACCATGTGTCTTTCTATCTAATTGTAAGATCTGAGTTGCAGAAAGAATCTAAAAAGCACACCACTGGTGGAACAAACCCACAGTCCAAATGCTTGCAAGGTGGTGTTCCATCATCAAATGAATCCTGCACGAACTTCTCTTAGTCTCCTATGAAAACCATCTTGAAAGTGATTATCTCCATGTCTTGTGCCAGATAAATGTTACGAGTTAATTCAGGTTTATATGAAGAAATGTTTTCTGTTTCCTCTGAAAATGCAACATTTCAGCAGTTGACCTATATTTGTAGTACAACCAGAGAGGAAATGGATTCTTTCCTTCCACCTGCTTACTTCTGTTCCATGCAGGTCAGGGGTGAAACTCAGCCCGTTCTATCTGGCTCGGGCAAACCAGTAGAGGCAGCTGCGGGAGGCTCCACCCATCCACGCCATGATGTTGCTTTTTTGTGATGATTTTAAGCTTCTGCACATGCGCAGATGATGACCCGCGTGCACATTTACGAACCGGTAGAGAAGGTAAGTGAATTTCACCCCTGATGCAGGTGTTTAATAAATTCTACCCAAGCTTTCCTCTCCACTGCAATCTTTTATCCTTCCTCAGAGGGAAAGGCAATGGAATCTCACCTACAAGTATCATATTTGGTTGGCTGGGTTCAGTGGTGTGCTAGAGATGGCTCATATTGATTGTTGAATTTACAGGAACTTTGCAAACCGTTTGAGAACAGAGCTGAGCCTGATACTTGGTGTGCTGATCAGATGTTCCATGGCATGGCAGGAGAAACAACGGAGTCTGCAGAACCAGTTCTTAAACACTGGCTAGGTTCATACAACACTTTAGACTAGACTAAAATACGTTGTGGTACAGGATTTGTGGAAAACACAGTTATTAGCCAGATGTAATGATCCAGGTCATCATCTTGTGTTTAAGTACAGCATGTGAACACAGCAAGTGGGTTTTCTTCACTTGGATTTAAGACTCAGGATGTTGAGTGAGCCAAGTTCCCACAAATCAGGATCTTCTCCCACATCTAGCCAGGCCAGACCACTGAAAGCCAACCTCCTGCTATTTTTCTGCCTTGATGTCTTGGAGTATAAACTTATTTCCAGAATGAGTAGCATTCCTGTGGTTCATCAATCTTTCTCCGTACTGCCTGAATTTTAGAAATGGTGTCTGGCAGCTGCCACAGAGAGGCATGTGACATTAACTGGCTATATTATCAAGGGTTTCCAAATGTTTTGCCTAATAATGAATCAACCTGTCTGAAACTGGGAGGAAGATAGGCAGTTATAGGGAAGAGAGGGCAGGAACACACCTTTGCCAATGCGCAATAAAGCTCCCAAAGGCAGAAAAATCAACTTAGTGGAAGAAGTTCTGGAAGTAGAGCAACTTTACCTTCACTTAACTTATCATATGTTAGGGTAAAGTTTCTCTAGTTCCAGAACTTATTCCTCTCCATTGATTTTCTGCCTTTGTGAGTCTACAACTTGCAGAACGAGGAGCCCTTGAAGTTGTTGGCTTTTACCAAGAGAAACCAGTGTTCCCACCCTTGTTCCATTGTTGTGCTGCCCATTAGGGTCCTTACTCCGCCAAAATCTCTTTTGACTCATGGCCATCCCAAAATTGTCCATTCTTTTCTTTTAATGTTTAACATTCTGGCAGTGGCTCTCTAGATCAGGGGTGTCAAACCCGATTTCAATGCGGGCCGCATCAGGGTTGTGTTTGACCTTGGGGGGATGGGGTGGGCATGGCCAGGGTGGGCGTGGATAGGGTAGGCATGACCAGCTCAATGTCACTCGTGTCAGGGTCGCCTGTGGTGGCATCTGAGCGCTCTGCCAGTGAAAACAGGCTCCCAAGCTCTGTTTTCACCTGCAACAGCCTCCTGCAATCCTCTGCCAGCGAAAACAGACTTGGGAGGGCCACCCGCGGCCCTCCCAAGCTCCATTTTCACTGGCAGAGGTACTGCAGGCCAGTCCTTCAATGTTTCCAGGGTGGCCCCATGGGATCCGGCCCCCGGGCCTTGAGTTTGACACCCCTGCTCTAGATTTTCAAGTTGGAGTCTTATAACCCACACTTGTAGAAGACAGAATTGAACCTGAAATGTTTTGTGTGCCATACACTTCTTTAGGGCCCTTGGTGCTCTCTGAGCTTGATGGTTTCCGTGCAGACTTTCATTACCAACTAGATAACATCAGATGTTTGGTAATGAAACGTCTGCAAGGAAACCACCAAGCTCAGAGAGTACTAAGACGCCATAGTTCACAGGTGTCAAACTCGCCGCATCATGCTGCCGTCACGTGATGTTTGGCAACGTTTTCCCCATTCTTGGAGCTGGGGTGGGCATGGCCTGCGTGTGAGACATCCAGCCTGCGGGCTGCCAGTTTGACAACCCCTGCAATAGTTCAACCCTGAGCTACAAATATTCTCTTCTATCAATGATCACTTCTTCCCAGGTCTTTATAGGGGTTCCACATCTGGAAGGTACCAAGGTGGGGATATTTGAACTAGAATGTGAATAATTTCAGTTTCTAGTGTTCCGTAATAGTGAACTAATGAAAAAAGTGTCATTAAAGTTGGATAATATAGCCATACAGATAATAGTAATTGTCTGTTGGGCAAAAAACTGCACTGTTCATGCTAACACTAATGAAAATCATTTTTAAAAAGATGGAGTAATAAGGAAAACCAACAGCTTAACTATTAAGTCCAAAACAGCCTTGAGCTTCAGTGCCACTACACTCTATTTCTGTATTTTTGATGTGGCCATCTGTTTATTCCATGAGGATCACCGTAGAGAGGCAAATGGAAATTCAACCTTCATAAATTATTAGCCATTTGATTCATGTTTTATAGAGTAATAGATGTTTACAAAATGTCCATTGATTAAGAAAGAGAAGTTTGTGGTATAATCCTACCTATCCTGAGATGTCCTCCTGCTTTGGTCCCTCTAGGATGTCTAAATTAAAGGACTGAATAGGGATCCAGGAAAGTGTGGGATTTGTTGATGTGGAGAAGAGGGCTCACGGACAATGAAGTCATTGTCACTTACTGACCCCATGCTACCTGAAAAGTTCTGGCAGGAATTATAAAAACTATGATGTTGTGAGAATCACTGATTCTTCTCTTTCCAGTTCTTACTCATCACCAGTAAATAACTGCATAATGGGTGGTGTGCAAACTTAAATCTGCCAACATGCCACTGAAGAGTTCAGACACAAACATAAAAGAGTTCAAAGGCTCTCCCTCAAGTCCAAACCAATTCTGAAGCCCAACCTTCTGCAAAGCATGCTCCTGAGATAAAAAGAGCTCAGGAAAATAATGTCTTTTTGAGTGCCACATAAATATATACACTGCTCAAAAAAATAAAGGGAACACAAGCAGAAGACATCCGATATCTGAATGAATGAAATAGCCTTATTAAATACTTTGTTTATTACATACAGTAGTTTATACACTGCTCAAACAACTAAAGGGAACACAATTACTGTATGTAACGAACAAAGTATTTAATAAGGCTATTTCATCCATTCAGCTCTCGGATGTCTTCTGCTTGTGTTCCCTTTATTTTTTTGAGCAGTGTATATTGACAGGCAGATGAATTTTCATGGTTATCTTGTTTAGGCTTAGGGTCCTTAATAGATACATTCTGAATGGAAGGTATATGTTAATTATTTGAGCTCTAAAGAGTCACAACAAAATCTTTGCTTCTAAATCTGTAGTTTTTACCTTGGAGGAAAAAAATCAAGCCACTGTAAGTGAATGAAAACTGATTAGCTCTCCAATGTTCCTCAAATAAATACAGTCTGAATAAAAACTTCATGATGTACACATATCTGTGGCCTTTTGTTATTGTGTCAGGTTCTACTTTGAATGTATTTTGAAGTAATCTCATTGTAGGAGTCCAATTGATTACCATGAGCTGTGCCTGGAATGCTCCCTTGCCTCCACACATTGGTTATTTTGTCCTGGGCTGCTGGATTGCCTGCCCCCTTCTGAAGGACATGAACAGGAAGACCACGTGGAAGGGTGAATATTTGGGCTTCAGATCTAACAGTTTCACCCATGGCAGGGTCAATCAATTTGGCTTTATAAGGAATAAGGTACTTTATTCCTGTCACATCAACCTTTACAAGGTATCTGGGTACCTTGCAGCTTTCACCTGAGCAATCTTGTAGGTAGAATAGCGCAAAGACCCACTCACTGAAATTCAACACAATAAACCATGTGAGATGCTTGAAAGAAAACCAACCAGCTGGATGCTGAATTGGACCTTATGAGGATTAAGTACAAAGTACAAAGGGAGGACCTGGAAACTGTGATATCAGAGAATTGGAGCTCAAAGAACCATCAATAATGAGTTTAAAAGCACAGCAAGCCAGAAACTCAGTTCAAATAAAGTATATTCCAGACTGGGAGACAGGAATGAAGTACACCACAGATTGCAAACCAAAAGCTGGCAGAAAAACAATAAATAGACCATAAGAATTAATGGTTTCAAAAAGGGAAGAAGAAGAAGACATAGGCCGATGTCACAAAGATGAGGCTTAGAGCAAGCAAGAGGATAAGTAGCTCAGGTTAGTTTAGCTACACATGGAGGTAATTGATAGAGATGGTATCCAAGCTATGGGTTTTTCATCTCTGTCTCTGGGGGGCGGGGGGGGCGGGGAGACTTCACTTCTGAGAGTTTTAGAGGTTACATAGCTCCTTTCCCTCCCAGGCAGCCCAGAATTATGCCCTCAGATTCACAAACATACCCCAAATGAAATATCTTCCTGTTCAAAGGGTCCTTTGAAATGTACCTGTGCAAAACAACCTTGGCTATCAGTCTCACTAATAGTATACAAGGTGGCCTCAGTGACATCTCTCAACAATGGAAAAAACCCAGACATTCTTGCATATAATCTCTCCTCTGTGTCCCAAGCCAATCCTTGGATTTTCTCTCTTTATTGAGCCTGTCTCACTTCTATAAACAACTCAATCAGCTGGGCTTTTGTAGCCTGCTTTGGTAGGGAAGCCTCAACAAGCTCACAGTTGTATGTGAACAGTGGCCAGCAGTTTGCTGCAGTCAATCTTTGGCTGGAGACCCACCCAAAATGTTCCATCTACAGCCTCCAACCTCTGCTGTTTCTTAGTCTCTCTTTTTCTTTCCCTGCCAACACCTACAAAGCCCAAAAGGGGTAAAACCCAGGGGACTTTGATTTCTTCATTTTGTCCATGCCATCATTACTCATCTCTAGTGGGCCTGCTATCCATTCCTCTCCACTGTATTTCTGTTTTTAATGCCTGCTTACTAGACTGAAAACAGCCTCATATGGTAACTTTATATAAGAGCCTTGGTGGCGCAGCAGACTGCAATTACTGCAAGTTCAAATCTCACCAGGCTCAAGGTTGACTCAGCCTTCCATCCTTTTGAGGTAGGTAAAATGAGGACCCGGATTGTGGGGGCAATAAGCTGACTTTGTATAAAAAGAACAACGCTTGGGGGGGGGGGGAAGCCCTACTAAGCAGGTATATACAAAAGTATGAAGGCTATTGCTTAACGCATTGTAAGCCGCCCTGAGTCTCCGGAGAAGGGCGGCATATAAATTGAACCAATAAATAAAGTTATGCCTTTTAATACGGGAAAAAATATGGGGGAAACATTAGCCAAAACATACTATGCCCCATTCTTTGCTTTTAGAGAATCTGTATATCAAATAAATGGAAATAAGGAAGTCATACTTCTATGGCAATAAGGAAATATAAGTCGTCTTGGGCAAGATGGGCAACATACAAAATTGATAAGGAAATAAGGAAATTATACTTCTCCTCTCCTCTTGGCGCAGGGAGCAAGCTAAGGTCAATCAATAGGAGAGAATTAGTAATACTAATCAGTAGGCAGAATACAGAATAACAGAGTTGGAAGGGACCTTGGGGGTCTTCCTGCTCAACCCCCTGCGCAGGCAGGAGAGCCTTTACTATTCTGGACACATATGAAAAAAATGACAAGAAACTCTAAAATCATAAAGCAAAAGAAGAAGTAAAATAGATTAAAAGAGAAAGGAAGGGAAAATAATGGAATTAAGACTCCTTACAAATTAACAAATCAGTGGTGGATTTCTACCAGTTCGCCCCAGTTCGGGTGAACCAGTAGTGGTGGCGGCAAGAGGCTCCGCCCACCCACCCGGACATCATCACGGATGCTCTGCGCATGTACAGAAGGTTCTGGCATGCGCAGAAGCGCCACACACAAGCGAAGCAAGCGTGCACATGTGCGCACTCAAAGTTTCAAACCAGTAGCGAAGGTAAGTGGAACCCATTACTGATTACTACCAAAGTTCAGGAGTTCTCCTGAGAGACAGCTATAGTGTTTTATCAATCTATGTTCCTTTTACAAGTTAGAATGAAGTTACATTCCCGTCTGCTGGTTTCCAAAACTCTGTTACACAGGAACACTAAGCAAATTTCACAGCACTTTACAAAAACATTGTTATACTAATTCTTGAATTCCCACTATAAAGAGGAGACTAATTTTTATTACAGAATGAGGGACAGAGAATTCAAGTTGGGAACTTAGCTTGTTGAAAATGCTCTACGAAGTCAACTGCTAAGAGATAATACGAATTACTGACTTTACAAGTAGAACAGACTTTTACATATTACATGATGGCAGGATAGACAAACTATGTCTAGATGTTCTGAGCCATGTTCTCTAATGGCCATGCTTTCTGAAAGTTTATTAAAGACAATATTTAGTATCTTCAGAAAATCACACCATTTCCTATACCTGTATTTTACTGTCTCTAATGCTTAAGTTCTATGACATCATTTAATTTTCATCAACTGCTTATTTAACAATTGTTTTCTGAAGTATCCTCTTTATTGCTATAAATTTTAAATAAAAATAATACACTTTTTAAAGTGTAATTTGTATGGAGTGAAGCAGTAGATCATGTTATCTGCATTTTACCTTTTCCTCAAAATTAAAATAAACAGTATAGATTAATTTCTAAAGAAATATTGCAGTCCTCTAGTAATATAACTGAAAGTTTCTATCTTTGCAATCTGAGACCACACACACACACACACACACACACACACATATATGTATGTATGTATGTATGTATGTATGTATGTATGTATGTATTTATTTTATTTTATTTTTTAATTTGATTTATATGCCGCCCTTCTCCGGAGACTCAGGGCGGCTTACAATGCGCTAAGCAATAGCCTTCATCCTCTTGTATATTTATACAAAGTCAGCTTATTGCCCCCACAACTGGGTCCTCAATTTACCTACCTTAGAAAGGATGGAAGGCTGAGTCAACCTTGAGCCTGGCGAGATTCGAACCTGCAGTAATTCCAGGCAGCTGGTCTTAATAACAGGGTGCTTTAGACCACTGTACTACCAAGGCTCTATATTCTTTTCTTTTCGTAGGTCTTTATGTGTATTTTTCTTTAGCCAGGTTCTTCCTATGTAAACCAAGATTTTTCTGCAGCCCTAGTTCAGTGAAATCCCAATCCATTAGTTTCTAGGCTTTTTTTCCAGCAGCCAGCAAGCTCCCTGCTGCCCATTGGGAGACTAAGGAGACTAAGATAGATCTATTTCAGGCTGGAAAGAGAAGAATTTTGAGTTAGCAAATAAACTGGGAAAATGGCTAGATTATAAATTACGAAAAGTAAGGGGAAAAATGATATTAAAATTACAAATTAGAAAAATCATGGTATCAGATAATGCAAATATTCATCAATATTATGCAAACTGATTCAAAGAAGACATTCCCCAGCAGAAGTGGGAGGAATATTTAAAGAAGCAACATTTACCAAAGTAATTGGATAAACAAAAAGAGAAGATAAATGGACTCCTAACAATAAGGGAAGGCTGTCAGGCCATAAAAAAGATTAAAATAGGGAAAGTGCCTGGACTACATGGCCTCCCAACTTCCTATTGTAAACATTTTGATGATGAACTATTCTAACCCTTTAAAAAAACCTTTCCTTTTAAAGAAAAGTTTTAAAAAAGGAAAAGGGAAAAGGAAATATATGAGAAATTACGAAAGGTGGATATAGGAAAAAAGATATCATGATTTAATTCTAAAGAGATGGGTGAGATTATTCAAAATTCTTAATAAAACTATCATGTAAGAAAAGAAAACTAAGTGCATCTGGAAATTTGATTGTATTGGAATGGCTTGCATACAATATGAAGAAAATGAACTAGTGTTTAGAATACAGGGTTTTTCTTTCTCTTACTGTTTCCTACAAGCTTTCTGTCTACCTCCTTCCCTACATCTTGTTCAGGAGAATCTTCCAACTCTGCAGACCAAAGGTTAAAATATATAGGGGCAATAGGAAAGGAAAATCACTCTCATTCTGCAGGTTGAAGCTATTCTACTGAAAAAATACATTTTAGTAGCCAATATTAAGTAGTCAATAGAGAGCCACTTTGGACTAACGGGTTAAGGCAACAGGCAGGCCAGAAAGTGGAAGATGGTGAGTTCCAGTCTGGCCTTAGCCGTAAAAGCCAGTTGAATGACTGTGACTTGAGCCAGTCACTTTCTCTCAACCCAACTCACCTGACAGGATTATTGTTGTGGGGAAAATAGGAGAAGGAAGGAGTGATATGTTTGCTGCCTTGAATTATTTGTAAAAATAATAAAGGCAGGATAGAAATAAATATTAACAAAGTTATTCTAATCAGCAAAAATAAAATAAAAATAAAAATCCAAAAGGGGACATATAGTTCACAAAGGATGCAGAACATTAGTCTTTATGGAAGCCATGGGGAATTGCACTCATAGAAGCCAATACATTTGTAAGATGAAACATATTATGACATTTTCCCCTCAATGTGCTTTGCATGGTGAGGGAATTCAGACTGTTTTTCTCTAGAAGGCATGGTTCTTATATCAGTCACTTTAAACTGAACAAGAAATCTCACAATAACTAAAGAATGAAGGACCTGGGGACGGCCCTTATTTTCTGTGCACATAGCTAAAGGAAAGTGAAATTCCTACAAGTGATATAGAGTACATTGGTGGTTTTTTTTTTGTGATTCTTTGCTTGAAAAGAAAACTAAAGCCATGAAAAGAGAAAATCAGGCATCCTTTTTCTCTCTGCTTGATGTCAAAGGGTTAAAGTCACACTAGGTTCTTGAAAACAGTTACTTCCAAGTCAGCATCTGGCTACTGCTGTGGTTAGTGGGAAGGATTTTGCTTTTTAATAGCATTATAAATAGGGCTGTGTTCAACATGCAGCAGACTTACTTTCTCTTTCATTCAACCTTCTCCCTCCTCCTGCATGTCTACCACAGCTCTGTAGGCATGGACCCATCAAACGTCTTGCTCAAATTCATCGCCTTGCTTACATGCCTTCTTCCTGTTCTTCAGGCCTGTCCTCAGAATTGTCACTGTCATGGAGGAGACCTCCACCATGTCATTTGTGACAATGTTGGATTGAGAAGGATTCCCAAGGTAGCTGAGCAAACCCGGCTTCTCAATCTGCAGAGGAACAATTTCCCTGTGCTGCCAACCAACAGTTTCAGAGAGATGAAAAATCTTGTCTCTCTTCACCTCCAAAATTCCCACATCAAAGAAATCTCCAGTAGAGCTTTCCGCGGCCTGAAGCAACTGGTCTACCTTTACTTGTCAAATAATGACATCAGTACCATAAAGATGGGAGCCTTTGATGACCTGACAGAACTTACTTACCTCTACCTAGATCATAACAAGATATCTGACCTGCCCAAGGGGCTCCTCTCTCCACTGATTAATCTTTTCATCCTGCAGCTAGGTAACAACAGGCTCCGAGAGCTGAGATCAGGAGCCTTCCATGGTACTAAGAACCTTCGCTGGTTCTATCTCTCTAATAACTCAATCTCCTCCATCCAACCTGGGGCCTTGGAAGATGTGGAAAACCTAGCCATATTCCACTTGGATAAGAACCAGCTAAGCAGCTACCCTGTGGCTGCCATGAGCAAATTAAGGGTGGTGGAAGACCTGAAGCTCTCAAACAACCCAATAAAGTCCATTCCAGATTTAGCCTTCCAATCTTTTGGACGGTACATGGAGACTCTCAGCTTGGACAACATGGGATTAGAAAAGGTAAGCATTTCTCAGAGCTTTCTTCCTTCTTTTTCCTTCTTTCTAGAATTTATAATGTATCAATTTGTCCATTTGTCAAATCCTGTCATTTGTCAGAATAACCAAGAAACAGAGGATTATTTCTATACAGGCAGGGACAGATTTGGTCCATGCCTCGAAGGGAAACTCTCAAGCACAACTTTTTACTTTCTCTGACAGGAATGCATATTACTATCATTATACTGAATTTTTCCTTATAATCCAATTTGGGGATTGTGGGGGGGAGGAGAATTGTAGAATATTACAATTAGGAAAAGCATTGCAGGAGTATTAAAACTTTACGTTTAGGTTATATAGGGTCCTAAAAATGGATCTATGACTGGTGCAAAATATATAGCTCTCAATCAAAAGGGGGGAGTCTTTCAAAACAGAAGTTAAACTACAAAGAAAGGAATTGCACATTTCCTCCCCCCACAGATAAGTCTGTGTCTACCTTGAAATAATTATTTACTTGTCTTCAGAAACTGGGGACATCTTCTGATGGCTAAAGAGAATGGGACCAAATTGGATGATTATGCCTGGTCACACTTATGGTGAGGAGATCCAGAAGAATGGAACTGAGGAAAAGGAGAAAAAAAACCTCTGCTTCTTTCTTTTCCATTCACACTTGGTATTGTAATATCAGAGTTGAAAGACTAAGGGATCATCACTTTTCAATAGCACAGTCTCTGCTGGTTTTAAAGATGAAAGATGAAAGCAGGATAGGAGACCTTAAATCAGTGTTTCTCAACCTTGGCCATTTTAAGATGTTATGGACATCAACTCCCAAAATTCTCCAGCCAGCATATCTGCAAACAGTAATTAGATAAAGTACAAAGGTGATGGAAAGTAAAAGAAATATTTTTCGAGAACAAAAAGCTAGAGTTACACAGATATTAGTTGTTGTCTATTTAATGAGCTATATACAAGACCATTAGTCTCTGTCAGAGAAAAGTGCTTATAATTAGCAAATTGGCAGCCAGGTTCTGCTGGATTACATGGATTTTTATTCAATAAAAGTGGTTCTCCATATTTAGATTCTAAGGAATTAAACTAATCTGGGCGGAAAAAAACCCCAAGCAAACACACAATTTCAGCTCCTCTTTTCCTTACTGCCTTTATCTCATCTGTGAAATATTGTTTGTGAGCATTCATCCACCAGTTTTGTTTTATATAGTAGCTGGCATACTGCTGACCTAAATAAAGGAAATGATTATACCCTCAGAAAAAAATTACAGAGAGAAGGGGGGGGAGGAGGGATGGAAGGAGAGAGAGAGATGGAAATGGAACGAGTTTACATTTCATGCTACATATGATTTGCTTAACTGTAATAAGCAAATATTTTATTACAGTCTTAGGTGACATAGTTTAATAATGATTTATTATTTAAGGGGTCTTCCTCGCATCCCTAGAACTGGTGCATGAATATGCCTGATAACTTTCCTACAATGTCCTCATGAGCTTAAATTTTACTGGCAAGTGATAAATCTAGTATCTAGAAATAGAACCTGATAACTTTTTGCTGCTCAATGCTGTCCCATTTACTCCTTGTTTTCTCTCTTATACTTCATATAAGAACATATGTATATGTATACACATGCATGTATATGTATACATATATAAATAAATGTAGAGAATATGAAGAGAATCCATGTGAGTATATGTATTATGTGTGTGTATGTATATACAACTAGCATTGCCCAGTTGACAGAGCCCAGCTCTTTCCCAGTTTAAATTGACCGCAAGCCTATTACACTTGTCTTCAAAAGATGAAGGCAACACCACCAGAATTTGGCTCATGCTGCAGTTAGAGTGACATGAGGATGATCCCCAAGTGTCTATTGGGTTTTCACCTAAGCCACAATTAGCTAGTTTGACCCAGCATACATAAAAAGCTTTAAATCACTTTTTACAAACTACTGTGAATAAACTCACATAACATACTAAACCAGAACTAAACATTATGGTTTGTTTTAGTTCAATATATAACTTCCATCAGCATAAAAGTGTATATGATACATACACACACACACATACACACATACATTACAATACACACACATTCTTGTATTGAAAGAGAAAAGGAGGGAGGGAGGGAGGGAGGGAGGGAGGGAGGGAGGGAGGAAGGAAGGAAGGAAGGAAGGAAGGAAGGAAGGAAGGAAGGAAGGAAGGAAGGAAGGAAGGCAAAAGAGACAAATGAAAGGTTGTGAAGAGAATTAGACTCCGTTCTTAAAATACTGGGTTGATCACTTGTTGGTAAAATGACTTTCAAAAAGAGGTGGAAGATAGTACAACCTGGAGAACACTGGAGACAGATAAACTGAGCACACACAAGGATGTACTTCTTTTTTTCTCCTCCTCCCCAATCTTATACTTTATTAAGAAGGATTTGTTTATTGATCATCTCTCAAAGGACACTCTCACGGCACTTCACAAAGAAGTCCTGTTCTCTCTGGAAAGTTAGTGGGATATTCAGGTAAGCAACAAAATACTTCCTTTCTTCTCAATGGATGAATCATGTCCCTCATGCAGAAGCATGATATATGAGAATCTGGTTGTAAATAGGAAACAGAATGACCTCATGTCGGATATACCATGTCCCTGATGGAACAAGAAACCACATTAAAGAGAAGCGGCAGGATGGAAGCCTTCCAGGTGAACAAGAAGTACTATTTCCAATGACTTTAGTGCCATGATGAAATTGTCCAAGTGCATTAAACCAGCAAAACAATCATCCCCCAGAAGCTCAAGGAACACAAAGTGAAGGCAGAACGAAAAGCTTAGTAAATTAAAACGCTAAGAAGCAAAATCAAGTAGAGACATACG
The DNA here is from genome assembly GCF_029215685.1 of Pituophis catenifer annectens. NCBI lineage: Eukaryota > Metazoa > Chordata > Lepidosauria > Squamata > Colubridae > Pituophis > Pituophis catenifer. Next base: position 134,729,391 of record NW_027256882.1, on the reverse strand, counting down.
GTAGGATGATAGATGTTAAAGCTAGTAGCTAGAAAGAGGAGGGAACTTGGGTGGGAAGAAGAATTCATTCACACCCAAAATAATGTAGAGATTTTTGGATGATAGCATAGCCCTTTCTTCATTTACAAAATCTTAAAAACTTGCTCAGAATCCTGTGCGTTTTGGAAAACTGTGTGGGAATTTTGGAATAGAATTCATAAGAATCCGAGTATAATCATAAAAAAGGTATTTTATAACAGATATATATGAAGGAATAAAGATTTTCCAAAGACTTCTGTGGAAAAAGGCACCGTGCACAATAAAATAAAGAAAATGAAGCAGAAGTATTATTCTAAACAAAAAGTTATTCAAGAACGAAGAAATGTGCACTGTACTAATGACTTCTTGCAATACAGAATCGTTGATCACATTTTGATCTTCATTGTATACCAACAACAAGTTTGCTTTTTAACAACCCCATAGATTTTCAGCTTTTTTAAAAAGGCACACCAAAGAAATCCACATAGGAGCTGTCCACAATATCATAAGGAGCCTTGGTGGCGTAGCAGACTAAAGCACTGTTAAGTAACACCAGCTGCCTGCAATTACTGCAAGTTCAAATCTCATCAGGCTCAAGGTTGATTCAGCCTTCCATCCTTTCGAGGTAGGTAAAATGAGGACCCGGTTTGTGGGGGCAATAAGCTGACTTTGTATAAAAAAGAACACCCTTGGGGGGGGCGATATACTAAGCAGGTACTGTATATACAAAAGTATGAAGGTTATTGCTTGACTCATTGTAAGCCGCCCTGAGTCTCCAGAAAAGGGCGGCATATAAATCGAACCAATAAATAAATAAATAAATAAATAAATAAATAAATAAATAAATAAGTAAGTAAGTAAGTAAGTAAGTAAATAAATAAATAAATAAGCAAGCAAGCACTTTTGATATTTCCCTCTTTGTTTTAAAGGAATGAGACACAAAAACAGGCCCATGGGGAAGCAAAAGTTATCTTAGAGACATTATGACCACTGAGTTGCAATATGGAGTTGCAATTCACAGGTATTTTATTGTTTCATTTCCTAAAATGGTGATTTCAACAAGTACCTGTAAAGGCATTTTATTATTATTTCCTCCATCCAATCTTATTCTACAGTAGTTACAGAATACAGAATGCCAGAATTGGAAGGGACCTTGGAGGTCTTCTACTCCAACCCCCTACTCAAGCAGGAGACGCTATATCATTCTGGACAAATGGCTATCCCATCTCTTATTAAAAACCTCCAGTAATGGAGCACCCAAAACTTCTGAATTTTTTTTTAGTACTAGCCACATATGGCCACATTATCCTAGAAACCTCTAAGTATGTTGGAAGTCTCTAAGTCTAAGATATGGTACCTTCCATGCCACTATAGTAGGATAAAAAGCCAGTTTGATCTAGTAGTTAAGGCACTGGGCTAGAAAGTAAGAGACCATGAGTTCAGGTTCTGCCTTGGCTATGAAAACCAGCTCAAGTCACCTCACAGGGTTGTTGTTGTGGGGAAAATAGGAGGAAGATATGTTGAGTATGTTCATTGCCTTAAGTTATTTGTAAAAATAATAAAAATGGTATATAAACAAACAAATAAAACAATATCCATGCTCTTATAGTAACATAAGAAACAACTCCTTCCTCATAGATTTTCCTGCAAGATTAATCCTCAAACTTGCACTCTTATTCTACTTTGGTTTAGCAATTATATATAGTTTTCCAGGACAAACTGGTAGCTTTAAGTTAAACTCCACAAAGGAGTACCTATTTCTGACAGCAAATTTTTGATCACTAAGTATCTGTTCTCAGTGCATATAGTCAGTAGCTAGCTGAATTTTCCTTAACATGACAGCATTTTACAAGTGGATAACAAACCTAATGAAAAAGAACAGAGTAATCACTTAAAACAATTATTAAGGGCTTTAAGTGGTATGTTTTATGCATAACATGGAAAGAATTCTACAGCACAGTAAATTAGTCCGAATTAGCCCCAAGACAATAGTCAAGCTAGAAAGTTTTCTTTAATTATTAATTCTACTGCCAATAGATTAATTTTGACAGATTTTAGCAAATATGGTTAAGATCTTGTACAAAATGATTAATCCATTCTACCAAGATGCCCATTAAAGGGATTTACTATCGTATTCCACACATTTTTGGTGTATTTTGTTTTAATGAAGTAGAATATTGTCAAAACAGATTTGTGAAGCTATCCAATATACAGTAGTCTAAACCAATACTCCAAGTAAAAGGACATTGGTTGTTCTCACCTTAAATCATGGTTTCAAGTAGCTTTTTCCCAAACAAATAATTATAGCAGTGGTGAAATCCAACTTTTTTTACTACCAGTTCTGTGGGCGTGGCTTGGGCATGGTGTGGCTTGGTGGGTGTGGCAAGGGGAAGGATACTGCAAAATTTCCATTCCCACCCCACTCCAGAGGAAGGATATTGTAAAATCCCCATTCCCACCCCACTCTGGGACCAGCCAGAGGTGGTATCTGCCGGTTCTCCGAATTACTCAAAATTTCCGCTACCGGTTCTCCAGAACCTGTCAGAACCTGCTGGATTTCACCCTGGATTATAGCAATCATAGTTTAACAATTAAGTAAAAATGACCAATTGTGATTATGGAAAGGTAAAACTTTGGAACCTTCTCTTGGCGACATTTATGATACATAACACAAAGAATTCAGTTCCAGGACAGTGCATACACAACATAAATACACAGTAATAGTCCGCTACATACAAGTGCCTGCAGTTTTCTTGACTAGGTTTTTCAGAAGTGATTTGCCACTGCCTCCTTCCTAGATCTGAGAGAGTGACTAGCTCAAGATCCAGCTGGCTTCATGTCCAAGGTGGGGCTAGAACTCAGCCTTCTGGTTTCCAGCCCCAGATGTCTTAACCACTACACAAAACTATTCCTTAGTTTCTATTTCTGTAGCAAAGAATAAAAATGATCTACCAAGAATCTGCACTAGGTTTAATTTGTTTTGCATGTAGAACTAAATCAGGTGTCATCCTCCTAAGTTCTTGTCTGCAAAAATTAGAAAATTGGATTTATCTCTTATCTTTTATCTATACTGTAAGCTTATATCTTATAGCAATAGCAATAGCACTTAGACTTACATACTGCTTCACAGTGTTTTACAGCCCTCTCTAAGCCAGAGGTCAGCCTATTGCCCCCAACAATCTAGGTCCTCATTTTACCCACCTCGGAAGGATGGAAGGCTGAGTCAACCTTGAACCTGGTGATATTTGAACTCCCAAATTACAGGCAGCTGGCAGGCAGCAGAAGTAGCCTGCAGTACTGCACTCTAATAACCATTTGGATTCTTTTCTCACTATATTTCTGGAGTTTCTGAGAGATCTGTGACAAATTAATTCCATGTTATATTTTTTCTATATATTTAATGTTTTTTCTTGTTTTAACCAAACTGCTATTTCATAATTTAGGCAGCTCTATAATACATCTTCTACAATATTAAGTTTATGAATTTTAATATTAAAAAAATAAATAAAAAGGGTTACATATTACCTTTTCTTTTAAAAATAAATCTTGATTTTATTATGTGATTGGGCTATCTCCCAAGAAAAGAGTGAATATTCTGAATAGATATACATCTATGCTCTAACACCAGGAAGCAGCTTTATAGAAGCTTTATTTTCAAATTTTGTATGTTGAGCTTCTTAACTGCCAGAAAGGTAGCATAGGTTCCCAGATCCCTATCTCTTCCACAGTTTGAAGTGAAGGATAGATGCCAAGTGAGGCAACTTCATGGAAGACAGGTGATAGCTGTAAGAATTACCAAGATACTACCAAAAATAGTAAGCAAAGGTTTGAGATCTCCTACATATACAAAGGAGCCAGAATTACAGTATTTTTCCCTCTGAAATACAAAAATGAAAATTTACAGATTAAAATATAACTGCTTAAAAGATAAAATGTTCTTCAATTGGCTGAAAAGGTTACCTATCTACTCTCACATCTGGCATGAAAAAAAAATACTACCAACAGCTCAAATAGGATCTGCTGGGATTCATTCAGTGATGGTTCACAGATAAATTTCAGGAAATAGGTACAGTTGGAAATTCCTTGATATCCATTATTCAACTGTTACAGCAAACCAATATTTTGAATAATGTGATTTTGACAATGCTTTCAGATTGGAAGAGATGAAAATTTTATTATTAAAACGCTGGAATGGGAGAAATGCTCTCTTATATCCAGATATTTAAAAGATGTGTGCTTTGAAAAATGGGACAGGAACTTAGAGGATTTTCTGGAAATCTGTTTCATCAAGATGTTTCTTGATCAAAAGTGCAATTATTCTCTCTTTCCTCCCTGATCGGACTTTTCGTGAAAAGATAAAAAAAGGACTGAAGGAGCAGTAGGAAAACACAAGGGACACCCATGGAAGATTATGAAGCTTAGAGCCTCCTAATCCTTGATAAATTTCCATACAGGAAGCAAGATTATAAGATTTTAAAAAAATCTCTTCTGGAAGAACTTTTGTGTATATTTCATTTCCTTGAAAAAACATCAAGTGGGTATTTTGAAGCCAAGACTTTAGGATGTAAACATTTTGATTCTTCAGCACTAATGAATAACCAGTGAGGATCAAGAGACGAGAAGAGGAATCTGAGCATCTGGAAATTTGCCTTGCTGCTTCTACATGAACGCCAAGTGTAACTTTCCATTGGGAGTTCACTGGATCCTGACCAAGTCTGCAACCCTTTTGAGTCTCCACAAATATTCCTCTCTATATATGTGGCAACAGGATGCCAGAAAGAATTTCAGTTCTAGAAGCCAAAAAACCTTTTTGCTGGTTTAGGATGAAGCAATGTCTAAAAAGAAATGGGAGAAGTTGAAGAACACCTTTCCTTTAAAACAGTAAAGGGCACACTACCAAAGTAAAGTATTTAATAAACCGTCAAGTATTAACTTTTCAACACATTCCCATTCATGCTTATTTTTTTTTTTTACCACAGTAGAAAACACCTCATACAATTCAATATTATGGTGTTTTATTTTCTAAGGGTCCTTATTATCAAAAGAATGGAAATGTGGACCATTTCACATGTTAGGCAAGTAAGTATCAGGACCTGCTATTGTTCCTTGGCATATATGACATTTTTTATGTATTTATAGTATATCCTATGAGGTAGATTTGCATCAAGGAGTGTGAAGTTGCAGAAGGTGGAAAGTGTGTTCCATTCTACTACTTCTCCTGATTCCCTTCCCCTAAAATGTTACGAAATATTTTTACAACATTTGAACAGAATACCAAGCAAGACAGAAGTCAGGAAGAATGACCACTGGACAATGGGCTATAGTTTTGCCTTCCCTCTCTTTAATTTCTAAAATTTTGGATCATTACCCAAAATTGATTGTTTAACTAGAACTAGAGGATAAGCATGATTTTAATTTATTTTCCATTATTACTACCTGCTCCTCTGCTTCAGTTTTCAGATAAAGCATTTGTTGGGACAACTGCACTGAAGAATGTTCATATAGAGCACAACAAAATTTCCAGTCTTCCTAGGAGCTTTCCATTCACCCGTCTTGAGACACTCTCCCTGTCCAATAACCCTTGGCATTGTTCTTGTCAGTTAGCACCTTTGCGCAGGTAAGAGTACCGATCACACTCATCTTGCTAAATTCCTCAAAAGTATGTTGGGGAGGGGAGATGGGAATGATGGTACTTAATGAATTAATAAAGGACACAAAGGGTCAACTGAAAATCTGCTTAGCCATATTCTCTTTGGGTGATTGAGGATTTTTCTTTTTCTTTAGATGGCTGGGATCTACTCGTACTCGCCCAGATGCAGTCTGTGCATCACCTCCTCAGACTCGAGGACAGCAGATTCGAGACACTGCTGCGCTCCGTAGCTGCAAACTTCCCTCTAAGAGATCCAAAAAAGGAAATCGCCATTAAGCAGGCAATCCAGTTTTTCAAGAATTTTCAGTTAAATATCTGTTAACCCTTAGAGGTGGTCTAGACAAGAAGTGCCAACTATGACTAACACTATCTTATTGTAAGGTTAAAGTACAAATCTTGCAAATCTAAAGGTATATTTCTCTCTCCCACCCCCATCTTTACAATTCAAGAGGGAGGGTCCCTTCTGGGATATTTCCCCTGCCTCATTTCTTCTGTGGGCTAAACTGTCTCTTATCTGATTGTTACCTAATCTCCTCCTCTCCCTCCTATCTCTCAAAAACATTCTCACAGACCATTTCAATATCTCACCCTGTTTCGAATGCCAATGTAATTTTACTTAAGTATAGGAGTTGTGAGCATAGAATACCATAATCAGTGAAAGATTGAAGGCAAAACATGCTCCTATCATGAAGCAAGGAACTTTCTTCAGCCTCAATTTTTCTTCATCTACAGAATTTATGAATTATTTCCCTGGATTATTTAGAAAGGTTAAAGATTAGACAAAGGATGTAAACTCCCTTGAATCAATTGAAGGTGCTAAACTATCATCATTGCTGTTTCTCTTGCTTAGAAGACCTCTTTTTCCCATGAACAGGATCCAGAAAAGTAACTCCAGGTAACTCTTCACTTCGATCAACCAATCAACCAGAAAAGTACTGATGTCTTCCAAGTCCTTCATCCTAAAAAACTCCTTTCTATTAGAAACAGTAAATCTCAAACATATCTATATCCTACAGCAGACAAATTTCAGGTGGACTTTACCATACAGTCTCCCTGCCCCTGCCTCCCATATTATAAATATTATTTTAAATGATACTTTTTAGAAACATAAACCTATGCATGACAGAGCTACAACAAGCCAAATGAGATTTTGCCTATAAAATAGTCATCTTTCTTGCTGTCATTCAGCCAGCCATTTGATCTCCAAGATTTGCCTTTCAACAGCCAAGAAATGAACAGAAAACATAAAAAGTCTCCTTACATATTAGAACACGTTAGTATTCTAACTGAAAGAATTGTATTGGTTTATTTTATTATATTTCTAGAGATTGTCAACATGGAAAAAGCGATGAGAGTGTGCTAAATGAGATAAATGGAAGCCAGATGGCCGTGTATAAGTTATTTGCAGAAGCATCTTATACTATGGGGAAAATATAACTCAAAAGTTAGGTCTCTAAATTCAGGAAAGGCAGGCATTGTATTTTGAGGATGAAAGGGTGAGAAAAGAAGAACATTAGGGAATTCTCAGTTTGCTTAGTAGCTAAAACACAGACTTTAAAAGCATAGCCTTTTCCCTTCCCACAAACCAATTTTAAACAGGATTTGCCTGAGACCATGAGGATAGTGACTCTGATCTTTGTAGTGATCTTGTCACAGCTCACTTCATTTCTAGAAAATGATCTACAATGTCCCTAGGTATTTGGATACCAGATGAATTATTTATCTAATTCTTAGTTAATCTAAGAAATGGTATCATTATCTTTTTGTTGTCTTCCATTTGTAACTCTTCTGTGTTTTCTCATTATGACTTCTATATTTTTGAAACCCAAACTTTTAAATATATGGAGCAGCAGTATAATGCCTCTCTACCAGGAGCCATTTCATAGGAAGCAAATTAAGAGGACAATCCTAGGACAATCTTGAATCTTCAAGTTATTAAAAAAACTGATAGGGAAAATAAGAATAAATGCATTTTAATTAGTAATGCTAGGTACTGCCCAGTGGTGGGTTGCTACCGGTTCGCCCCGGATCGGGCGAACTGGTAGCAGTGGTGACGGGAGGCTCCATCCATCTGCCCAGACATCTCTGCACATGTGCAGTAGCTTCTGCGTGTGCGGGCAAGCACCTGCGCGCCCGCAAGCAAATCTGTAGCAAACTAAATTGAAACCCACTACTGGTACTGCCTTACATGTTTGGATTTGCTGTGTATTTAGCAAAGTAGTTATACATTACTAAATGGCTAACAAAATTAGGCTTGTATTTCAAATCCATCCTCTATGTTACAAGAACTAAAAATAGGTATATGAGAAGGTTTTGACCTGATATACTTAAGTAACTCATGCTGTATTATTCTTAAGGTGCAGCTCATTGAATAGACTATTTCACCACTTAAAGAAGTTAAATGATGGCCCTGTATTTTTTAAAGAGAAAATATGTGTGATCTAGTCATAAGAAAAGAGGGAGTTGGCAATTTACAATAGAAGAACTGAACTGAATAAAAGAGAATCAGGGTATCTTATGGAATCAAAAACCTAAAAATGGAATTAGGTTTCTAATGCTACTTATTCTTATGATGGGAAAGACCTATTATATGAAATTAGATTTAATTTCAATTTAATTCCAGTATACAGCGAAAACTGATTCCCCCCCCCCAAATTAAAAAACAACAACCTGGGAATAAGAACTCTTTAATTTAAAAACAATCACAAATGATATAATAGGCTGTCTTTCAAGACAACTTGACCTTCACTCACTCTTCCTGTATTCTTTAGTTAGCTACGGATTTAGAAAATAACTGGGCCAATGCAAAATCTGATATATTAGCCAGCACCCTTTCTGTACCCACATAAGGTTTTCAGCCCATTTATAAAGAGTATCTTAACAGGGTGATGCAGAGAAGACTTTTCCTTATTAGAGTAGGAAAACTGACAAATGGAATGGAAGAGAGCAGAGACATGCCACGTTAAAAAATGACACCTTGACTATTCGTTTGTCTCAGAAATATTGTTATAGTTGGCAAGATGACTGTGATTTATCATCATGCATTTTGCAATACTATCATTTCAGTTTAATTGCATGGTAACCCTGAAGTTTCATAAAAATATATATTTATTCATTACTGAATGTAAATGACACCCAAGGGGATTGTATCCTCTTACTTCTATGTAGAAAGCAAATTATATATTTTCTTATGTACAATTTCTGTATAAAGCTTCTGCTGCAAAGACAAAATGATTGAGTTTTCATGTTGTATAAAGAAAAATTATCTGCTAATTCTGGCAACAAAGAATACTATATTCCTGATCCCCGTATTGATAGCACTTCCCAATTTTATAAAACTATAGAGAAGTATAAATACTATGAAGCAAAATCTCTCTATATATTTGTCTCTCATATTTAGTAGACAGAGAAAAATATCTGGTTGTCAGAAAGCTGAAATTTAGAGTCTCTAATGATTGTCTAGTCCAAAGAGCCTCATTGTTCATCTGAGAGAAAAAAATATGTATTACAATCCATATCCTTAGTGATAAAGAGGGAAGGCTTAATATGTACAAGCAAGAAAAGATACATTCCAATACACTGGCTGGTTACACACCAGTTTAACCAAAGATTCTAGCAAAGTCTCTTTTCTTCCTTATACAATTGCCCTCAGAAGGGCAACATCTCACCACTTCCCACTATTTTCTCAAGGCTTGGTACCTCTACTTTCAATACAATTGTAGAAATGGGCTTCTACTAGAGAAAGTAGGAGCAACTCTTTCTTGCCAAAAGGAGACACAGAGAGAAATTATAGGACTTTTTTCCAAACGCAGCCCCATGCTATCCCATAAGCCCATAGATTCTAAAAAGCCTTCACTCCTATGATCATTATCAAAGAAGGGAAAAATCCAAAGGAAGCAACTTGATTGGGGTTGTGATCAGCACTTACCAAGTTATGAGCAGTCCTAGCCTTAGTTGAGAGAAAGTGGGACCAAACTCATAGTGCTCAAACTAAGTTTCAAATCATTCCAATATCAAGATGTGTTAATGCAAATGAATCCTTCTCTTGGTGCTTGCCCATCTAGGTCCCTGTAGCTATTTACACAGATATCTTCTTTCCTCTAGAATCCTGCTACATCTTCTGTTCACAGTCTAGTTGCACCATCAGTTATATTTAATAGGAGTTGAAAAAGCTAATGAAAAACATTTATGCAGAATGATGGTGGGAAAGTTGTGTAGGTCTTTAAAGGGATGCTTTGCTTCAATGAAAGCACCAGCCAAATACTTTCCTTCTTCCCAAAATCCTTTATGAAGCAATGCTGCCCCCTCCCGGCTGCCAAGAACAAAGCAAAGAAGCCATCTGTCTCAACTTGCAAAACTTCAAGGAGTTCTCTGCATACACTGTTATGAGCACAAATGAAGCTTCTTCTGGCTTTTGCAGTTATCCCTAGAGGCAGGGAATGTGACCTTGTCAAAGCAAACCATGTTATCTCTTCATCTTGACATGCAGCAACCACAGTGCAAAGCTTTTTGTGAAGTCAAGCCCTACACCCTGCGCTCATCTACAATATACACAAAAGGAAACTACACAATTCAAGAATAAAAAATGACTCACTACTATGTCCCGCATATTCATTTCTTTGATAATCTTCTTCATGACTTCAGGAGGCACAGATGAACCTCCAATAGCCCCTGAAAGAAGAAAAAAAAGGAGAAAGTTCTTTAAAGAATCTTCTAAGAATACTGCAGATTTTAAAATACAAAAATTCTTTATAGTTTCCATAGTATCCCTAATACAGTATTTCCCATTAGAGTTGGAATTACAGCCAAATTACATATACAAAGTAGGCAGACTCAACTAATTTGAAGGCAACTAATTAGACTCCCACGTGAGATTTGTATTTGCAAAGATTTGCTTTGAGATGCTTCCATGTACTTTAATTCCTAGGGATACCGAATGTAGATGTAACCCAAGGATGCTATTCAGCAGGTTCTAATAGGTTCTGGAAAACCGGTAGTGGAAATTTTGAGTAGTTTGGGGAACCGGCAAATACCACCTCTGGCTGGCCCCAGAGTGGGATGGGAATGGAGATTTTACAGTATCCTCCCCCTGGAGTGGGGTGGGAATGGAGATTTTGCAGTATCCTTCCCCTGCCACGTTCACCAAGCCACATCCACCAAGCCATACCACGTCCACCAAGTCACGCCCACAGAACCGGTAGTAAAAAAAATTGAATTTCACCACTTGTGCAACCAATGCCTAACATCTACTGCCACACACTGGTGAATATAAAAATAAATACAGTTCATTAAACCAATATGTGATCATCTTTGCTGTTTTGGTAACAGTAAAAATAAATAAAACAGAAACAGAAAACAAGGTAAACCTTCCGTGGAAAATGCCAACTGGGCTCCCTAGGGCTACTCTGTTGGATCCAACCCACATACCCGGCATCCCGATATAGTCAGTTGACTCCATCACTGACTATTGGGGGCGAGTCTTTGGCCCCCGCGGAGAGGGCTCGCAATCTAGGAGTCCTCCTGGATACACAGCTGTCCTTGGAGGAATATCTGACAGCTGTAGCCAGGGGAACCTTCTGTCAGGTTCGCCTGATCCGCCAGTTGCGGCCCTTTCTTGATCGGGATTCCTTGTGCACAGTCACTCACGCCCTCGTCACCTCTCGCCTGGACTACTGTAACGCTCTCTACATGGGGCTCCCCTTGAAGAGCACCTGGAGGCTCCAACTGCCAGAATGCTGCCACGCAGGTAGTTACAGGAGCTGAATGGCGCTCCCACATAACACCTCTCCTGCGTGAGCTGCACTGGCTCCCAGTGGTCTTCTGGGTGCGCTTCAAGGTTTTGGTTACCACCTTTAAAGCGCTCCATGGCACAGGACCTAGTTATCTTCGAGACCGCCTTCTGCTACCAATGACCTCCCATCGACCTGTGCGCTCCCACAGAGAGGGCATCCTCGGGGTGCCATCAGCCAAACAATGTAGGCTCCCAGGGGGAGGGCCTTCTCTGTGGGGGCACCTACCCTCTGGAATCAGCTGCCCCCAGAGATAAGGAAAATCCAAGATCTCGATGCCTTCCGCTGCGCCCTTAAAACTTTCTTTTTCCAGCAAGCCGGGCTGGCTTAAAAAATTTTTTTTAATGTTTTTTAATTGGTTTGTCACTTTTTAAATTATGGGGCCAAATAGATATATATTCTTTTAATTGTTTTTAATGTTTGTATTTTATGTTTCTTATTTGTGGCTGTACACCGCCCTGAATCCTTCGGGAGAAGGGCGGTATATAAATTCGAAACAAACAAACAAACAAATAAATAAACAAATAAATAAATACCCATTCATCTGGCTGGCTGCATTTTTCCAATCTTGCATGTGGGCTTGTGAAGAAATAGCATGACTCTGTGGTATCTAGGCTTTTAAGAACCTCTAGAATACAGGTGTGTTCCAACTCTGACCTTTCTACAATCCAGCAGCAATGTTTTGATATTTGGTTTTCCAATTGGAATGATCAGTTTTAAGATTTAAGATTAAGATTAAAATGCTTCTGGCTGGGTCAGAATGACCCATTATGATACTTGAACTCTTCCAGACAAGAACAGAAACCAGAATGTTTGATCTGGAAATGATTGATGCACTTCTACCTGAGAGTTTATTTCTGCTCAGGCTCAGATAAGCATGTGTAGAAGTCCAGTTTAGGAAATGTTGCTGGAAAAATGCAGTCAATAAGATGCGTATTAAGCCAAATCACATTTGGGGAGAGTATATTACAAATGTATTTCTTTCAGTGATAGCAAAGGCTAACAAGTAAGAGTTTAGTTCATAAAATGCCTTCACATATAGGAATTTAGCGACATGCATGTCTGAGGAGTTTAAATAAAGGCCTGTAATATGCAAATATACTTATTTAAATGTAAGTTATTAATGAATTAAAAAGCATTAATTATTTGCTTTGCAATATTTGGGTATCTTTACTCACCTCCTTGAAGACTTGAGAGATCATAGCTGGCAAAGTCAGGCTGGCCTAACATATCTATGAACATTGTTGGAGTGCCAAGCACATGGGTGCATCTGCAAAGAAAGACAAAGAATTACAGGCTGGTGAAATAAACAGCTTATTTTTCCAATCAAATTTAGCTACAGCGCTAAGTGTCCCTCCTATGTAGTTGTAGGAAAGTGTCCCTCCTATGTAGTTGTAGGAAACTGTTTTCCCATCGAAAAGGAAAATGAGGCATGCATCTCAAATCCTACATTTTAATTTTAAAAACTGGTATCATGTAATTGGCATGAGTTTCAGAACAGAACAGAGTAACAGTGCTGGAAGGGACCTTGGAGGTCTTCTAGTCCAACCCCTGCAGGAGACCCTATACTATTCCAGACAAGCGGCTGTCGAGTCTCTCTTTTAAAAGCTTCCAGTGATGGAGCACCCACAATTTCTTTTTTTTTTTAAAGTTTTTTATTAGTAATTCAAATTAAAAACCAATGGACATGATTTAACGTCTCTGGTTATGTATGTTAAACTTGGATGTGAGATATGATTATATTGAGTATGGATGCAGCTGTTTAGGAGGAATTAATTTATATACTTGACATGCAAGAAGTAATGTAAATTTGTACAAAGATAAAGAAATATGTTATGTATTAGCTTAAATTTGACGATAATGGTTAAAACCAGAGATGAGCACCCACAATTTCTGAAGGCAAGCTGTTCCATTGGTTAATTGTTCTCACTGTCAGAAAATTGCTCCTTAGTACCAAGTTTTTTTTTTTTATTTGATTTATATGCCGCCCTTCTCCAGAGACTCAGGTTGTTTCCTTCCTTGATTAGTTTCCATCCACTGCTCCTTGTTTTGGCTTCTGGTACTTTGGAGAATAGGTTGATTTCCTGTTTTTTGTGGCAACCTCTGAGATACTGGAACACTGCCATCATGTCACACACACACACACCCCAGTCCTTCTTTTCACTAGACTAGACATACCCAATTCCTGCAACCGTTCTTCATATGTTTTAGCCTCCAGTCCCCTAATCATCTTTGTCACTCTTCTCTGCACTCTTTCTAGAGTCTCTGCATCTTTTTCATATTGTGGCAACCAAAACAATTAACCAGTGGAACAGCTTGCCTTCAGAAATTGTGGATGCTTCATCGTTGGAGATTTTTAAGAAGAGACTAGACAGCCACTTGTCTGAAATGGTATAAGGTCTCCTACTTGAGCGGGGGCTGGACTAGATGACCACCAAGGTCCCTTCCAGCTCCATTCTATTCGAAAAGGGGATGCAATATTCCAAGTGTGGTCATACCAAGGACTTATAAAGCGGTACTAACACTTCACGTGATCATGACTCTATCCCTCTGTTAATGTTAATGCAGCCTAGGACTACATTGGCATTTTTCGCAGCTGCTGCACACTGCTGGCTCATATTTAAGTGATTGTTCCTTAGAGTTCCAAGATCAAATCAATATTTCAAATCAATATTCATATTTCAGGGAAGAAAGGGAAGATGGAAAGAGATATCCAAAAACTGCCTGCACATGTTATATGCTTGGTCCACACAAAGAAGAGACCAAGACATTCCAGTTCTGTCTCAAAAGAAGAGAAAAGGGGGCAAAAGGGGAAACAGGGTGGGGGAAAGGTAGAGGTGGTTTACACTAAGGGTAACTAATTAGCATTAACTAATTATTAATACAAATAACTCTAATATTAATATTCTTTCCAGAACATAGCTTCAGCCAGATTCTTACTTTTCTTTTTCTATAGCTTTCAGAGTGGCTTTGGAATTAAAGCTGAGACAGGGGAAAATATGGGGGACACCATGCACAGCCATCACCATACAGCCTCCCACGGATCCTAGGCAGTGGTAGAGAGGAGCGGGGATACAGCAACGAGCTTCCTAGGGTCAAAACAAACAAGATAGGAGTGAGTCGTCTTCCAATATAAGCCTTCATCATCTTTATAATCTTTTATTCCATAAGCAAGAAGAATCCCTACTGGAGACTTATGAAAAGAGAGTTGGAGTTACACAAATGGGATAGTGATAGTGAGAAGGGAAGGCCAGGCTGGACTTCTTCAGTTCCTAGACTTCTATAGAATATTAGTTTCATTTTTAAATAGGAATTTCCATGTCAAAAGTTCCCTATAATTGAAAAGTCAGAAACATTTACAACAGGGGTGTCAAATTCAAGGCCTGTGGGCTGCTTCCGGCCCATGGAGTGCTTAGATAGAGCTTGTGAGGGCCACACGCGGCCCTCATGAGCTCCGTTTTTGCTGCAACAGCCTCCTGCAGCCCTCTACCAGCAAAAACGGAGCTCAGGGGGAGCTGGCAGAGAGTTGTAGAGGCCGTTCTGGCCAAAAATGGAGCTTGCAAGGGCAGCGCACAGCCCCCCCTCCAAGCTCTGTTTTCGCTGGCAGAGCGCTCAGGCCACAGCACCCCCAACATGAGTGACGTAAGCTGGCCATGCCCACCCTGGCCATGCCCACCCCAGCCCGCTGAGGTCAAACACAACCTTTATGCGGCCCTCAATGAAATAAAGTTTGATACCCTGATTTACAGGATAAGAATATCCTATAAAAAGTTCACATTGGTGGTGTGTAAGAAGGCCAAACCTTCTAAAATCTGATGGCAAAACACATGATTGATTCTTATTGAGTTCTTTGAAAAACACCTAGCTTACCAATCTTTAAATTGTATCCTGAAAACTGTAATACATTTTTTATTAAGCCAAGACAAGAACGATGCATCATATGATACAATCATGAAAAGTTCCCTTATCTGTAGAGATAGCATTTGAAGAGTTTCCATTCTATACTGTACATAAAAAGTACAGCAGGCAGAGAAGACTTACCAGCTCATTTAGTCCCAGTCTTATACCAATAAAATTTGCATTATTCAAAATATTACAGTGAGAAAGTGTTGCTCCTTTGGGACTTCCTGTCGTTCCCTGAAGGAAAGAGAAAATTCATTTACTAATTAGGATGATCCTAGCACATTATAAAAATTATAAGAGATCAATTGCTTTAAAATGGAATGCTATAATGATGCCCCAACTCTAAAAATCCTATTAATACAAGATCAAGCCAGATTTCAGAAAGATAGGAAGACTCACACTTAACTCAGTTGACTCTAGTTCCAAGAAGGAATGAAAAGAGGGCTACAATTTTAATCCTCAAAGAAGCAGAAAAGCAGAAAAGCAGAATTTGCCTCTGTCAGGTAGGACTTTAGTGATTTCCAGAAATTTATTGGATTGCAATCTTTGGGTCTCAAGTCTTGACTTTTGTCTAGAAGTGTTTCTTTTATTTGGTTGGGATTCTTTGCTGATCAATTTACAAATTGCTTATATTCTTCTCAAATACTAGGGCATAAGAAAGAAAGAAAGAAAGAAAGAAAGAAAGAAAGAAAGAAAGAAAGAAAGAAAGAAAGGAAGGAAGGAAGGAAGGAAGGAAGGAAGGAAGGAAGGAAGGAAGGAAGGAAGGAAGGAAGAATCAAATTTATATAATCTTCCATCTCACTGAAGATGACTCTGGGTGGTGCACCAACAATAGGCAAAACAATATATATATATACAAAAACAGCAAAATGCAAATGTAAAAAGTAGTAAATATCCTAAAAACCCAAAATACAAGCATAGATGAAGGGAGAATTAACAATGGTCCCCTCAACAATGAAACTATATAGACAAGCCTCCAGCTCTGTGAGAGCCTCAGACCTAATCATATAACCAAATCTGAGGGCCTTTTGGAATATCAAGGAAGGATGTTACATGAGGTGGGTGAAATATATTATATGGAATGATTCCTAACCTCTAAATTACTTTTGGACTTCCAGGTAAGAGGCTTTGGGAAAATGCTGTGCTTGGAGAAACTATTAGGTTCCATTCTGAACAGCTACAAATCTGGACAACTGCTCTCATTCTGTTAAGCAACACTGAACCATGTGGTCCAATGTTCCTAGCATGCATTGATCTACCATAGGTAAAATATAACCAAAAAGATGTAGTGATACCCTTCCTCACCAAAAAACCAAATAGGCACTGAAACATTCATGGGTTAAGATATTTCAAGTGTGTGCATGCTTTTATATAGCACTTTTTCTTCCCAGTATTGACAAATATTTTTGAAGTTAATATTATATAGCCACATGCTCAGTTCCATTAATTCAAAAATCATATTTCACACTCTGAAAACTGAGGTACAGGATGTCTTCAAGGTATGAGAGGCCATTTAAGGAACATTCTATGTTACAAAAGACTCCTCCCCCATGATGGGCTGTCTGCTAAAACAATGCAAGGTTATGACATACACTTGAAAGGAAATTGGGAATCCTGCATTTGTGGAACCTGTCTGGCAAGAACAAAGAATGCTTATTCACAGGGAATATGCACGTGTAAAACTTGTATCACCTCTGGGTGGTTAGAGGACTGATAACAGAAACAAAGAGTTAGACATCCTGCATGCCCCAGCTAGAAGTTAGGAACAGAGATGGCCTGGAGCAAACAGAATGTGTATTAGATAATTCCTGAAGCATTAATTAGCCAAGGCTTAGAAATAGGGACAGCTAGAAACCAATAGAACAATTGTTAAATCATTACTAAAATGTTTATTAGATTATATTTCTCATATATCCCACCTTATCCTGCCTTCCACTTTAGTGAAATTGTATAAAGCTTTCTTAATTCTATTGTTCAGGGTTCCTAGGCATTTTCTGGCCAGGACCCCATTTCTTGGAGCACTTCAATAAAAGGAAACAAAACCTGCACCTGGTGTCTGATGTTCTTCATTAGCTTCAGCACCAGGGTCAGACCTGAATTGGGGACAACGTCCAAGCTACATACGACCCCATTTTAAAATTGTGATGGCTACAGCAGCCCTGCAGCCATACACCCTTACCCCTCATGACAGGGTCACTGCAGCACCCCCTGCTTCTCTCCTCCCATGCAGCCTCCTGCCCAAATGCCCATCGTGCACCACACTTAACCTGTCGAAGCTCTAGGACCTCATGTTGTGGAAGGAGGGCAGGCCATGTATCTCCAGGCTGCATGGCAATAATCCAGATGCGGTTGTCATTTTGTCCTGTCCATTTGTGAGCAGGGACAAAAGGGAAGCCAACAGACAAACTGCTTTGTTTTCTGCCTTAGAGAGGTCAACCCTGTTAAGGCACCAAAATAAAGCAGTTTTCTCGGGGCCACACAGCAGTGACCCGAGTGCAGCCACCATATTGTCCCTCCCACAAGCAGCTTCTGCAATGCTGCAGAGATCTTTCTGATGCCAGCAGAATGAAGCATTCAGAAGCTTTCTGAAGCAACGTGCAGACTTCGTTAGGGAAGCAAAATGAAGCAGTTTGTCCCCGAGGCGCGTGGTGGCAACACAAATGCAGCTGCCATTTTCTGGGTGGGATAAAATGGCAGCTCTTTTCAGAATCACACCATGCAGCCGTGCAAAGAAGCTAGTCATTCAGTGGTCTGGAAGACCTCAGAGTTCTTCAAAAGATAAGTGAGGAGAAGGGTATTTGGCCCAGTAGGGTGGGAATCAGGCCTACGGCCTGGAAGGACACATGTGAGAGTGGGTAAAGGCCTGTTGGGACTTCAGGCACAGGAGGTGACAAGGAGCATCTTTGGGGTGGGGGGAGGCCTTAGATGGGCCAGGGCAGGTGGGCTTGGCCCTGTATTAGGCCTCCAATGCAGTGGTGGGTTAATAATTTTTACTACCAGTTCTATGGGTGTGGCTTGGTGGGCATGGCATGGCTTGGTGGGTGTGGCAGGGGAAGGATACTGTAAAATCTCCATTCCCTTTCCAATCCAGGGGAAGGGTACTGCAAAATTCCCATTTCCTCCCGATCAGCTGGGATTTGGGAGGCAGAGAATAGATGGGGGCGGGGCCAGTCAGAATTTTTACTACCGGTTCTCCGAACTACTCAAAATTTCCACTACCAGTTCTCCAGAATTGGTCAGAACCTGCTGAAACCCACCTCTGCTCCAATGGCTTCCCTACTACCCAGGAAGTATCCCGCTCTCCACTTAACAACTGACCTGTTTGATTAATATTTCATTGGGGAGAGCAACAATGCGGATGAAGCCTAACAACTGCATGATATTGTGATCATAAAGGCAGGCTCCATTACGGTCATCAAGGACTACCTGTACTTACACACCTGTCCCAGAATACCCCTTTCAGAAGGTTTGCATATCCTTAATATACAACAACTATGTTTTTATAGAGAGCCATATGGCAACAAAAATCAGCATCAACAATTATTTGCAGTAAATTCTAAGTACCAGTTTATTCCGCTTGGCAAAAAATAGGCTTCCTATCTTGGATCATCATGGACTGCTTTTTTTTTTTAAATACTGGAAAAGATATACAGCAGTTGATATAGAACTTACTGAAGTAAACTGGATATTAATTGGTTCTTTGTTGATCAGCATCTTCCGTATTGCCTGTAGCTCCTTCATGTGGCTGCTCTCTCCAGCTTGCATCACTTCCTGCATTGAGAATGTGCCAGGTAGCTTGGCATCCACACAGATTATAACAGAAAGCTCTGGTAATCTGATGCAAAGGAACACCCAGTCATATATATGACAGAAGGGAAAGTTCAACCTCCCATAATGTAAAAAGAAGCTCATGGAATAAGTCCTCCAAGTGTAGGTCAAATCAAATACAGGTAGTCATTCACTTATGACCAAAATTGAGCACAAAATTTATCTTATTAAGCAAGACATTTGTTAAGAGAGTTTTGCCCCATTTTATGACCTTTCTTGCCACAGTTGTTGAGTGAATCAATTACAATTGTTAAGTTAGTAACACAGATATTAAGTGAATCTGGCTTCCCCATTAACTTTGCTTTTCTGAAGTTTGCAAAAATTGGTCACATAATCCTGGGACACTGCAACCGTCATAAATACGAGTCAGTTGCTAAGTGTCCAAATTATGATCATGTGACTATAAAGATGCTGCAATGGTTGTAAGTATGAAAAATAGTCATAAGTACTAAGTACTTTTCTTAGTACTGCTGTTACTTTGAATGGTCATTAAATGAATGGTTGCAAGTCGAAGATTTCCTGTATACATTTTTTTTCTGATTATGAATTATATGCCATAATGAGATTATGATTACCCTTTATGGAGAAAATAAGATTTGTATGATTTGCATGGCAATTAAAAGAATAACAGAATAAAGTTGGAAGGGTCCTTGGAGGTATTCTAATCCAACCCCCTGCTTAGGCAGGAAACCCTATACCATTTCAGACAAATGGTTGTCCAATCTCTTAAAAACTTCCAGTGTTGAAGCATTCACAGCTTCTGGAAGCAAGTTGTTCCACTGATTAATTGTTCTAACTGTCAGGAAATTTCTCCTTAGTTCTAGGTTGCTTCTCTCCTTGATTAGTTTTCACCCATTGCTTCTTGTCCTGCCCTCAGGCGCTTTGGAAAATAGATTAGAAGAAAATAAATATGTTTGGAGAAAAGATTAGGAATCCATAGCCACAAGCACTCCTTCCAGGAGAAAAAGAATATTCCTCAGGTCAAAAGAGTGCCTGTGTCAATGTATGTCAGTACTGAACTAGTTAATGAATACACTGATCATTATAAATGTATATGAGAGAGACCAACTGAACCAGGATTGCACATTTATGACCTTTGCCCGTTATTATATCCAGACAAAGTGTTCAAGGGAAAAAAATGGCAAAAAATGAACACTGCCTTGCTTATTATTCGCATTAAGCAGTACTAACATTCATTTAACCATAATTAAATTGAATTGAATTACATTTCAATCATAATTACATTGAAAAGAGAAAGAACATAATGTATATTCACATAAATACTGAGGTTGATCCTGTGGAGATCCATAGTTAAATGCAAAGTTATAGACTAGGATCACATAACAAACTATGCCATTTAAGCAAAACCAACAATAACACAAACATACATGATAGTTTAGCACCATGTGTGAATCGAAAGTTTTTTATGTCCTGAACTAATGCCTCACAAACAAGAAAGACATGGTATAGGTTTTCTCTCACTTGAAACAAGCCTGGGTCTCTGATTTGCATGGTACCCTATGCAAACCAGAGGCAGAACTGTTTGTAGCTTCATAGCGCACATGCTCCAGCAACACTAATTTCTGTCAGGCTGCTAAATCCTGGAATGGAATAACACTCTAAGGCAGTGTTTCTCAACCTTGGAAGCTTGAAGATGGGTGGACTTCAACTCCCAGAATCTGCGAGTTGAAGTCTACCCATCTTCAAGGTACCAAGGTTGAGAAACACTGCTCTAAGGTACAATATATATAAACTTACTTCTTGTTCTTCAATGCTCCTGGATTAGACTGTTCCAATTCTGGGCATATATTTTTCAAGATCTCATAGTATTTCTGAGTTTTAAATTGGGTAGGGAACACAAGTGCTTTGCAGCCAACCTACAGAAATACACATAAGAAAGAAAATAGTTTTTAAATCAGCCTATACAACAAAGTCACAGTGCACAGAAAACAATGAAGAGAGATTCACTGGAGATAGTACAGTTTTCACACACTAAATTGTAAGAAAGTCACACAGAACCTTAACATTCCACACTCATCAGTGTCTCCCTGGATTTGCCATTGTAGGTCACTGTTCAATGAGCAGTAAAGTACAGTTTGTGGCATCTTTCATTACAAACAGTGGAGAGCAACTGCTTCTAAGTGTAGACTATTTTGGTCTTTGGTCTTGGATAGACCAAAGTTTGATTTACTAGGCAAGACCACCTTCTTGAAATATTAATTATATAATTAATTAAAATAGAGAACCCTTGATCTAGAACAGGGGTATCAAACTGGATTTCTTCAAGGGCCGGATCAGCATTGTAGTTCTCCTCTGGCTGGGGGGTGGGGGTGGGCGAGACGGGACGGACACCTCCTGCAGCACCCTGTCGGCCAAAAACTGGCTGTGCGGAGGCCTCGCAAGGCCTCTGCAGGGCCTGTTTTCAGCCAGCAGAGTGCTGAAGGAGGCTGTGGAGGCCGAAAACGGGCCACGTGCGGCCCCCCTGTAGCCCATTTTGGCCAGCAGAGGCCCCACGAGCCGGTCCTTTGATACATCCAGGCTGGCCCCACGGACCGGATTTAAGTGCAATCCAGCCTGCAGACCTTGAGTTTGACACCCCTGATCTAGAAGAATCACTTAGTTCATGGAGTGGAATCCCCTGAAATGCAGGAGGAACTTCACCAAATTCAGACTGGTCCATATAAAAAGCAGTCATGGTGTATGCTATAGACCAGGATTGTCAAGCCCACAGGCCAGATGTGTCATATTCTGGCCATGCCCACACCCGGTTTAGCGAAGGGGGAAAAAGTTGCAATATGTCACGTGACGACGCTGTGACAACACGAGTTTGACACCCCTGCTATAGACTAAAGTGCACAAAGTATTTAGTTCATGAGTCAAAGAAAACATTGGCCAGAAGAAAGCATTAATGTTATACTTATTAAAAGAAGAAGCTTCCATTTTATGAAGTCTTCCCCATCATTCAATAAAATTTTATTTCTAGAATTGGGCCCTATGGAAATTTACTCAGAAGTAATTATTCATACTAATAGGATTAGTCACATTTGAGAGAGTGTGTAGACAACATTTTCCACTCTAGTGCATTGGATGCATTGTGTTGCAAACAACTCACCTTAAATGCAAACTATATGAATCCAGTGTCTGTACATTTGCATTCCATCCCAAATGCTGGTGGTTGTTTCCCCCCTCTAAATGAGGAATTCTTAGAGATTTGGCATGGTCAGGAATGATCTCTTTTGCCTCCGGGGTACAGCCAGTTTTGCTTTAATGGAACTCACTATCCAATGTGTATATACAGATTTTGTCCTAAACAACTCAGGGTTCCTTTGAAATATGCCCCAACGAATTCAATGAAATTAACTGCTATGTAAGCTTATAGTGAAAGATCAGAGGATTGGAACCTCCCACAATTAAATTGGTCAGCAGGTTAGCTCTCTGCAAAATATATTAGAGTATAAAAGTAGTTTTTGCACTATAAAAGTAACAGCAATTTTTATGACGGTGCTTAGCAGCACTGGAATATGCTGGTAATTTGATTGCTTTCCTCGAGCATCACAGAAACAGAAATAATCACAGAACCTGTCAAATTCAATGTACATTCCATGTCTTACATGATTTGTGCTTCTTATTTTTCAACACTGAGAAAGCAGAACTGGCAGATAGCCATTGGAATTGCTAGCAAACAAACCATGAGGAATAGGAACGGAGAAGAAGGAAGGGGGCTCTAAACAAAAAAATGAATGGAATTATGAAGCTGAAACAGCAGCTCTGCAACACACACCCTCCAGCCTACTGGATTAGGGATAATGCTGTGGACATTGGGGGAAATTCAGAGATGCCCTGGCATTAAAATGCTACTTTAAATTATGAGTGAGATATGGATTACAGCCATTTAGCTGGAAAACTAAACAAGACTGGCAAGTCCCAAAGGTTTCTTAATCCTAGCAGGATTAATTTTATTTATAAACCATTTAACACTTTTAATCCTCCATTATTAAGGATAAGAAAGTTGAATGGCATAGTTAGGACTGGCCTCTCTGCACAGCGGTAGTCTAACTGAAGCAGGAAACAAGCAGTTCAGATCATCTGACTGGTGGGAAAAATGAGTGCCATATACCCTGGCTCCATCAACTATACTTTTGTGATCAAGGGTCATGAGTTGCCCAGCTAGGATGTATATTATTAGGAAATATTGAAAAGCACCTGACTCCCATGTTAAACACCAGAGTTTACTTTGGCTCCCTGAAACATCCTTAGGCACTAACTGATTGCACATTGAACAGCAAACATTAAGACTTTATACAATAGAGACTGCTTTACATTTCAACACTACACTTTTATTGTTTGATGCTCCTTATTTTTCTACATCAGACAATAACAGTAATTTTCTATGGAGAGCCACTAGACTTTCTCTGTGGACTGGCATCAGAGCATTAGCATATGCAAAGATAAGATCATTCTTTGCTTCTTTATTCTTTTTTGCTTTTGCGCCAGTTAACTGGCAACAAAAAAATTAAGAATAAAAGAACCTCTTAGTTGGATCTGAGCAGAGAAGCATTAAATCAGGTATTCTGGATTTATGAATTGCTAGCCAGACATTCATAAGCAAACTGTGAGTGTGACACTGCTCTCTGTTGAGTACTGCCAGCACCTAACATTCACAACTACTCTACTTATAAAATGGATATATAAAATTTAAGAATCCTGATTAATTATTGCCAACTCTACAATCATTAAGGGTGAGTGTTATGCTATAGGAGGTAGCATAAGGAGGTAACTACAAAGTTTCAAATACTTCAATTTCTCCCCTTATGATAGGGATAGTTATTTTTTTTCCTTGTACTTTTCCCCATACTTCACTATTATCTCAAGAATTCTATTTCTAGAACAGAAAATTCTATCAAAAATGTTAGGGGTAAAATTAAGCAGAGATGATGTAACAAGTCTTTCATACCTTCCTCAGGACAAACTCCAGTTCGTGGGACTGGTATGCTGGGTTCACAGACACCTGGAAATGCAGCAATAGTAAAATCAGTCTGCTGTGAACTAAGTGAGACCCAGATTGCCAGTTCAGAATAAATAGAATAAATGCTAATTGGTTTCCTGGGCCTTGATCCAGAGCAAGCAGAGGTCCCTGAAGTGCAGTTCTTCATGCAGCCCAGTATTAACAAAGGCAAAAGGTCAGACATCTTGTGGTAATATTGGCTTTGGAGGATCATGAAGGTAAATTAACAACATATATCCTGTGCATTTTAAAGTATTTATCTTCTCACTTAGGAATCTTTTGCTTTTATCTATATGTATTATTGCTCTAGTTCTGCTTCCCATCATGGAAATCTCACCATAATATATGATGATGATGGAGGAGGAGGAAGAGGAAGAGGAGGAAGAAAAGATGATCTTGTATTTAGTGATATCTGAAGTTCTTTCCAACCCTTACATTCTATATTCCTATGAAGTAAGTCCTCTTTAGTATCTGTTGTAATATAGTCAGTAATATTGTACAAATAGAAAGTGCATCATTTTCAAATCTGTGGTCCTCTTGTCCACATTATTTAGCTTCATAATCTCTATCCTTTGCAACATAAAGCAACTGTTTTCTACAACACAAGCATTCTTGCCAATTTTACCCCAAGGTTGATGAAAGATGAAGAACATTTTTTAAATAAAATCTGTGCACCTATGTTACTAAAGTACACAAGTAACACAAAAATCATAGTTATTTTCAATGCAATGTTATACACTTTTCTGCTTGATCATTTGTTGATGTAAAACAATCTGCCACAAGCATATTAAAATCCTGTTTTTTTTCTTCCACAATATTAATCAATAGCAAAGAAGAGGCTCAAAAACACAATAAATGACATACATGAAATTAGTTTTAGGACTTCAGCTGCTTGTAACCAAGGTGTGAATGGTTAGAAACAAAGCAGTTTAAGGAATATTTTTCTGGACTTCAACTCCTTCCTCTGATTTAGCCTGATGTTCTACCTGGACCTCATCTACCAAAGCCCTCAATTGGTAGAGTAAATTGCTGCTTTATCCCTTCTGGATTGGCAAAAAAAAAAAGAAGCAGAAGAAGAAGAAGCAGAAGAAAAGATCATAGTTTTACCATATTTCCTATTTCTTAGGCTAGGAGAAGGGTATCAGCAAGGAATGTGGGGGGGGAGGGTTGCCAAAAAATTCAAAAGGGTAGCCATGGCCATGTAATTAGAACTCTCCCTCTTCTTTTCGAGTTGCATGCACAATCCCTGTAAAAACAGGAACAGGACTTTGACTGTCAGTTGCATCTGACATCTTGCCCAAGATGCCACAGTGGAAAGGCTAGAAGTGGGAAGTCGTTTTAACCTTAAGGGGGATGGAGAAATTATTTTATGGCTGTATCAGTAAACTGCAAAAGTAAATAAAATCACGGCCATAGAGGACAGCAAGCAATAGCCAGAGGGAAGGAGGTTCCTTGCCAAAGGGCACAATAGGCAGCAAGAGTGAAGGGATTTGCCTAGAATAAAATGGTGCAGCCAAGCCACCTGGATGGCACTGGCACAACAAGCTATCAAAAGTCAGAAAATGCTGACTTTTATTGCGTAGAATAAAGATGGGTGGGGATTGCTTTCCTGCTGGGTTGGAGGTGAATAGAGTTCATTGTGTGTTTCTACCCTTGAGAAATGATCATGGTCAATATGTGTGCTGATGCAAGCTGTTAAAATTGCCCCCTTTTTTTTGGAAGCAGCTAACGTTGGTCAAAAAACACCTCTTCAGATGACAGGATTCAACACTAGGAATCTAGATTGTTTTCAGTTTTGCAGCAAGTGCAACAAACTCCAAACCTTATGAAAAATTACACCTGGTGCATGATGAACATTATTTAGATCCACATGGTCCCTTCTCTCATATGACAGCCTTGTGCAGAGTTCTCCCTTAACCTCCCACCCTCCGCTAACTGCTTACAAAAGAGATGAACTTACCAGAATGATCCCTGCCTGGGCTGTAGCGAATTGCATTAGGACCCATTCATACTTGTTAGGACCCCACATTCCTAATCTGTCACCCCTTTTCAAACCAAGGGCCAGAAGCCCGGTAGCAGCTTGCTCCACCTGCAATTTTCAAAAGAACAGGAATCTCAGCAAACTCAATTCCAAGGGTAAGGAATAATAGAATACTGTATATGAAATGAATGCTCTGTGCTATGCAATAAAGTAGCCACTATAAGTGTTTAAAGAAAAGAAGTTGGCTGTTTATCCTGCATTCCTACTCCAGATTTGAAAATATCAGTGAATGGAAATCTCCAGCATTCTTACATTTCTGAATGCCAGAAAATGTACTTGGGTCCACATTCAGATAGAAAACATGCAACCCAAGGAAGGAGGATGTAATCTGAAGTCACATCAGGGCCTTTATCACAGTGTTTAGATCTCTGATAGAATTAAGAATTAGGAATTGAAATATTAATTTGGGCATTTAATAATACAGTAAGAATCTTATTTTAACCAAGGCCTCATCAAGGTTTACTTCCACATTCTATTTTCAGTTCTAAACCTTGGTACCCTTGAGCAACCAATCTTGACATTTATGGATTTATTTATCTTTCACTTTGGCTACTATTTGATTCCCCCAAATACTCTGAGTATTTTACAGTATATACAAGGGAAAATAAAATGAAGCAATCCAAAAGCATCCATGTCTAGAAGAGAGAAACAACCAAACATGCTCCAAACCGATAAAACTACAAAGTCTGCTCCGCATCTACTCTAACCCCAGGACTGGAGGCAGAGCCATATTTTTAACACCTTCTATTACAGCTGTAGGTTGGAACCCTAGAGATCTTTGGGAGGATGCTATTCCAGAGGGCAGGTGTCACAACAGAAAAGGTGGCTGTTTCAGTCCTGACAGATGACATTCTTTGATTGAAGGGACCTGCTGTGTGTCCATTCTGCTGAATCGCACGGGGGTGGGGTGGGGCAGAAATTATTGGATAACATATTAGGACAACATTTCAGACTGCAGTTTCCAAAGGCCAGAACCTCTGTAACATTTTGAAATGCATTTCTCTAGCAGCGTGGACAGCTTTTCTAATTATTTTATTATTTTATTTATTTATTTTTTCATTCAACTTTAAAATGCAGCCAGTTCAACCTACTACTTTTATTTACTGTATTTTCCGGCATATAAGACGACTGTGCGTATAAGACGACCCCCGACTTTTCCTGTTAAAATATAGGGTTTGGGCTATACTCGCCGTATAAGACTACCCCTCTTCCAACACACACCAAATAAAAATTAAAAAACATCAACCGGCTCACCCACAATGTAAAAGCAGCTGTGCTAGATCCAAAATGGCCCCTGCAACAAGCAGGAACCTCACACAACCACAAAAAGCCCAAAAAAACAACTTTCACACTTTACACACACACAACACAACACAACTGGCTCACCCACAATGTAAAAGCAGCTGTGCTAGACCCAAAATGGCCCCTGCAACAAGCAGGAACCTCACACAGCCACAAAAAGCCACAAAAAACCAACTTTCACACTTTACACACACAAAATTCCACATACAACTTTGTGAGATTTTGTGTGTTTGTGTAGTTAGAGTGAAACACTACAGAAACACACTAAATCTCAGAAAGCTGCACAAATATTATTTTATTTTATTTTATTTTTACTTTTATATGAAAGCTAAATTTAAAACTTCCTAAAATGGCTAGGTCTAAAAAAGAACAACTAAAAAAAACCCAATTAACTATTTTTTTTAAAGTTCCCAAAGGGGAAAAAAACTTACCCAATAGAACAGGGCTCTCCAACCTTGACAACTTTAAGACTTATAGACTTCAACTCCCAGAATTCCTCAGCAGCTTTGTTTTGCTGGCTGAGGAATTCTGGAAGTTGAAGTCCACAACTCCCTGCCTGCTGGCTTGCTGATGGAATGGATTCAGGCAAGCGAAGGAAGGCAAGCGTTGCGACTAGCAGCTAAGGTAAGCAAGCTGGAGGGGGAAAACTTTTTCCTTTTACATGGCTCTGGCGATCCCAGCTGCGTTGCCTGCTTGGATCGCCAGAGCCATGTAAAAGAAAAAAAGTTTTTTTCTTTTGCATGGCTCTGGTGATCCCAGCTGCGTTGCCTGATTAGCAGGCAACTCAGCTGGGATCGTCAGAGCTTGGATCCCCAGAGCCATTTAAGGCTTGTCAGAGCCTTTCAGGCTGGTCTGCCTGATTACAGGAGAACGACACCCTGCGTATAAGACGACCCCCGACTTTTGAGAAGATTTTCATGTGTTAAAAAGTCATCTTATAGGCCGGAAAATACGGTACCCCTTCTATCCTTTTAAATTATTATATTTACATATAATGATTACTGAATAACAAATTGTCAACACTGGCAGTACAGAATCTGTACAGTTACGTACATCTTGCTTAAATTGAGAAAAAGTTTTTCGGATCCCTTCAGTTAAGAATACCAAGGCTTCTCTTTCTGGATACCGGTGGGTGGTTTCCTCTAGGCACTGATCCACAGTTTTGGAAATAAGCGGGATGTCTGAAGGCCCATTCAGATAGCTTTTTTTTATTACAGGTATGGCAGGGCGAATATCAAGTGGTAGAGCACTGTAAAAGCAGCAAGAAAGAACAAGAAGTTATAAGCAGCAAAATCATTCACCCTGGTAAGAAAACAAAGATTTATTGCATGATATCAACAGAACTACTGCAAACTTACCAATAAAAATATGAGAAATTATATAAAGATATAAGGTTCCATTAATCATTTTCACTATGACCCTGTATCTGATTTTCTATTTGAAAATCATTTGTCTTCATCAGCAAGATAATTTGCAAATGGATATATTTCACAATTAAATGTCAATGAGCTGCTGGTTGTTCTGATTGACATTGGTGTGTTTGTTGTTGTTGTTCAGTCACTAAGTGGTGTCTAAGTTACTCTTTGTGATCCCATGAACCATTGTATGCCAGGGCCTCTTGTCCTCCTCTGTCCCCCTGAGTTTGCCTAAATTCATATTCATTGCATCAATGACATCATCTAACCATCATCATCCTCTGCTTCCCCTTCTCCTTTTCCCTTCCATCTATCTCAACATCTGGGTCTTTTCCAATAAGTCCTCTCTTCTCATGTGGCAACCAAAGTACTTGAGCTTCACCTTCGGTATCTGCCCTTCCAAAGAACAGTCTGGATTGATTTCCTTTAGGAATTTATTTAGTTATCAGCAATTCTAAGGTATTTCATTTCTTAATAAGTGATAAGATTTTGTTGCTTTTGTAAGAGCGCCAAAGGTCTATTTCCAGGGAAACAGGGACAGCAGGATGGCTAAAGGTTTTTCAAAGTGTGAGGCTCATTGTTCCAGAAAAAAGGGTAGGAAATTACACTGCTAAATTTTAGCGGCAAATGTTGGAGATGCTTTAGTTTAGGCAAAATGGGGTCATGGTCCCATTTGACTTATGGACCCTATGGACTCTCACTTGATGTATTCGAAGAACTTTATTTATTTGCAATCTCAAATATAAATCATAGTTCAGCCACAATATAGTCAGGTGAAAACCAGGGAGGCAAAATTTAAACCAATGTTAAGAAACCACAGTTATCCTACCCTAAAGACAACCGTATAAGGCAAACCTCCAGTTTATCTTTCTCAAAAACAACATCATGCATGGTTTCCATCTAATACCTTGTTTGTTTGTTTATTAAATTCTTGAACATACTGGCAACCCAAATTATTTGGAGGAAATAATGAATAATATACCAATATTGATAAATGAGAGCACTGGATCACTAGATTTTACTCAGTTTAGGTAAAGTTCTGGCAGTTAACATTGGTACTAGAATACTGTGATTCCCCAAGTCTTACTTTATCCTTAGCTTGTTATTTAAACAGCTTTATTCCAATCAGGAAAAATCAATCAAGGTTTTTCCTGTTACAATTGACACACAACTATGGGTATAAACTTTATCATATTTCCTTTTGGTAGAACAGTGCAGGTTGATGAGTCATTTCTAGATTCATATAAAACCACATGCCACTGAATTTTCATCAGCTAATTAGGATCCTCAAAATATTCTCCCACCAACGAGGACAATGTGTTTTCTTAGCGAGCCAGGAGAGCTTACCACAGTATCAGCAAGTCATGGTAGCAACACTAGAGAGAAAAGGTTCTTGAACACACCTACTATGTGTTCTTACATTGTTCACAAGCAAGACCGTTCAAGAGAGATAGCTTAAAACAGTGTTTCTCAACCTTGGGAATTTTAAAATCTATGACTTCAACTCCCAGAATACCTCAGCCAGAAAGGCTAGCTGAGGAATTCTGGGAAGTGAAGTATACACATCTTCCAAGGTTGATACACACTTGCTTAGAAGTTACCAGTGATGAATCCATTCTAATAGATGTTTGTGATGAGAAGAAATGTAGGAAACCACTGTGGGAAAGCAAATATGGAAAATTCCATCAATGAAACATGGCAATTTCATAATAAAACTCTTATTGGACTCTAGGTGCAGCAGGTGACAGCAATTGTTCTCAGGAAATGTGCTCAATTTGAATAAGCTAAAGGAGAATCTGTGAAGTAGCTAAAAGGAATTGATGTTTGCTGTAAGTATCAACAGCAAAGAAAGGTAAGGTTTTTACAAGTTATGTAAGTGAAAGCCTTTAATTATGGCATGCCTGCGTTTCCTAAAAGTACAGTACTGTCATTCAATACACTATTGTGACATAGGAATCTGTTATGTGGAATATCATAAACAACATTTCTTCTCTTCCTCTGTCTCATGTGACACAACAATTATCTCAGTCTCACGTTCTTTGTGTGTGGGATACTACACAAAGTATCGTTCAGAAAAGGGTCAAAGAACAGTACTAAACAAAATGCCCATTGCATATTCACTAAATACCAAAATTAGAGAATAGAGGTGGCAGAAGTGGGTAATAAAATATCCCAGAATCTGGAACTTATTTCAGTGCTATACATTACTGTTCAGGAATGTTTCATAATTGTTTGTTTTGTAATCATTTTACAGATTCAATCAGATACAAGCCCTTTCTTTCTTTCTTTCTTTCTTTCTTTCTTTCTTTCTTTCTTTCTTTCTTTCTTTCTTTCTTTAAGTCTTTTTGTCTAAATTTCCACAAGAATTCTGTTCTGAATTCATGGCCAAATGCAGAAGAAATGCCACATTCTAATAAGTAATTCTAGTAATTAAGTCAACATTACAAACAAGTGATGGCAATTGCAAATAGATATCTATCTTTCTTTCAAAATTTAATGTTAATTTTTTCACATATTTTTAGAAAAAGATGTTTAATAATATTTTATCCATAATTAAATAGAAAATTGAACACCCCCAATCTAATTTCATATATAATGAACAGAGCAAAGTAAAAAAACTAAGTGTCTACTTCTAGCGAGAAATTAGACATTGGTAAACAATGGAAATATGTAGACTATCACTTATGTGGACAGTTGACATAATTCTAAGACTAGTCTATACTAGTCTTTCTTAAAATTTGTTGTAGGACACAGCAAAATAATCCATCATTATTTGACAAGGAACGCTGGGATTTTATTGTTGCTATAAGAGATAAGAATTTTGGCAACATATTGTATAAAAAATTATGGACACTTTAAAATTATGTTTTTTCAGTAACCTATAAATTTTTGAAATGTACATAACAAATAAATAAAAATAAATAGAAATTTAAAAACAGATACTGTACATACATACATACATACATACATACATACATACTTTCCTTGTATTAATAGACATGGTGTATCTGCTACAGCTATGTTGCACAATCTTCTGGAGTGTCTGTACATCCCTCCTCTCCCACCCCGTTCAATTTTATATCTCAGAAAACAGAGAAGAAATTTAAGGAGAAAAGTATTTGTGTCTGTTTTTGTTTGAGTGGGATGCTTGTTAACTATTTATTTATTTAAAACATTTATATAGCCGTTCATTTAATACCAAACTGTGGGCGGCTCCCAAGACGGGACAACTAACAGTGTGTTGCAATCCCACAAAACATGATTGAACAAGAAGTTAAGATGGAACATGACACCCCAGCTGAATTGGGAAAGAATCCAGCGAGGAAAGGCAATGCTGCTCTTTCCAGTCGATTATGGCACAGCAAAGGAATATCTTAGCAAAGCATTTCTCAGAGACCTGGACTAGCTTGGGCTCAGAAGCCCAAAGAAAGTAATATAAAATTGTGCCTGGCTTATCTTGCTCTCTCCCTGATTATTAGTTTACATTTTTGGTTTGCAATGACTGAAAACAGTTCATGCAGTGAAAAAGATTGCTTCAACTCCACTTAAGGTTCAACAATACGATGGAAGATTTTATGTCCTTAAAACCTGGCACAAACAATAAATGTAATACAGAAACATAACTTTGGTACCATACAGTATATTATCCTTTTTGGTTAAAGGAGGCTGCTCAAGTTCTGTCTTTATGAAATTCACATCCTTTGAAAGAGTAATTAGTGGCTTAAGATGTAAAAAGGCTGAATACTACTTAAATAACCGAAATATACATCTAATAAGAAATTGCCTATCTACTGATCAATTAATTATGGTCAAAAATTAAAGAAATGAATAAAATGTTAAGGAGCATTGTTTATTTTACTTGGTTGCTGGGATCAC
The DNA here is from genome assembly GCF_029215685.1 of Pituophis catenifer annectens. Classification (NCBI taxonomy): domain Eukaryota; kingdom Metazoa; phylum Chordata; class Lepidosauria; order Squamata; family Colubridae; genus Pituophis; species Pituophis catenifer. Next base: position 134,696,564 of record NW_027256882.1, on the reverse strand, counting down.
CTATAAGCAATGATCTAATCTTATCGAAATCTTACTAATCAGACATGCATAAGTTTAGATGACATATCCAGGCAGATCCTCATTTAGTAATTCCCACCTCTCTTTTCTCCGTATGAAATCCCAAATCTCCCCCTAGTGGCAGTCTAGTCTACTGCATTTGTACTTAAGGGAATGAATCTGCCTCAAGGTCGATGAGGGGAGGAAATTAACCCTGGAGCTTTCTAGATTCTGCTTAAAAATAGCATGCTTGTTTCTTTTGGCTAGACGTAATAAGTAATATTTTGAATACTTGACTTTTAGGTGGTGGTAATAAATGTATCTACTTATTGGGGCAAAGTGCCACTATAAACTTTAGGAATTTAGCTGAATTCTTTAGTCTAAGTAAAACTTTCAGAAACATCTTCCATAGCATAAAAACTTTCTATGAAGGATTTATGAAGTTTGTAAATTCTATTTTGTGGTGCCTATAATATTAGAAGAATTAGGTATTCCTAACTCAGTTCCAAGCTGCACTGTTGAAAATATATGCAGTTAGCTTTCAGATGGGTAGTCCTCAACTTACAACCAAAATTGAGATCAGAATTTCCTTTCCTAAGCAAGAGGCTTGCTTAGCGAGCCATGCGCAATTTTATGGCATTTTTTGTGCTACAGTTGTTAAGCAAAATCACTGCAGTTGTTGAGTGAATTATGCAATTGTTATGCAAATGCAGCTTCCCCCACTGACTGCTTGTCAGCTAGGAAGGTCACAAATGGTAACCACATGGCCCTGGAATACTGCAACCATTGTAATTACATGCCAATTGCCAAGAGCCCAAATTTTGATTAGATAATGGTGGGGATACTGCAATAGTAACAAGCGCAAGGACTGGTTGTAAGTCACTTTTTTTTTTTAATGCTGTTGTAACTTCAAACAGTAAATGAATGGTTGAGAGTTGAGGACCACCTGTGAAAAGAAAGACTGGAAACATTTATTTACAAAGTTTGAAATGTCTATTGTGCCTGAAACTTCAAAAAGCCATTTCAATTATTGCTTCTTCTCTCATCCACTAGCTGGTATGTATAATTTTGTCTCCTGCTCTATTAGAAATTGATTCTGTTCTATTTGGTCCACCCCATGGCATTTTTGAATCTATCTGAATATAGACATTTGTTGTCAAATACAATAGGTTCACCTGCTTTCTTACCTCAGGGCAAACTCACCAAACAACAAACTCATAAAATAAATTGATGAGTTGTCTTACCCCACTGGAGGGACATACCTTGGCTTCTTTCCATTTCATAGAACCAGCTCTTCCTGCTGAAGCTTAAGATAACTTAAAGTGCCAACTAAGCCATTTTAAAAGGTTGCAAAATGTAAAAAGACATTTAGTATCCCGTCAATATTAGGCCCAAAGCAGATACTGGAAAGTTGATATTCACTTTTTCCCCCAGTTTGGGACCTTGATTGCAAGAAGCAACTAGGAACTGGCAGTACTTTGACTTGGCACAGAAACCGAATTTTTAAACTGAGGAGACCCAAGGAAAGTTGCATATAGGAGATGATGAAAACATGGATGAAAAAGGAAACTGTTCGTTCTAAAGAAATGTGCATTTCACTAAATGTTCTCCTATTATTCTTAATTTCTCAAATGTATGGAAATCAACAGGTATTCTCAAGAGAATTAAACTCTTTGGAAATGGGACAGCAACTTGTAGCAGAACTACCTGAGTTTGACTTTGATAAAACATTACATAACCTTTGTAGTAGGTTTTTGTTACTCATATATTACTTCACTATTATGTATTACTTCCAGCCATGGTGCAGTGGTTAGAATGCAGTATTGCAGGCTAACTCTGCCATCTCTCAGTACTTCGATTCTAACCAGCTCAAGGTTGACTCAGACTTCCATCCTTCTGAGGTCGGTAAAATGAGGGCCTAGATTGTTGGGGGCAATATGCTGACTCTATAAACTGCTTAGAGAGGGCTGTAAAGCATTATGAAGTCTAAATGCTATTGCTATTTGTTTTTCCACAATACTAAAATATTTTTACGGCTTTTTTGAAGGAATATATTAGAATATATTTTTTTTAATTTGATTTATATGCCGCCCTTCTCTGGAGACTCAGGGCGGCTTACAATGCGTTAAGCAATAAGCAAACCACTGTATATGTTAAAAATTGTTATATCACTAAACTCACATAATAGAATTGTCAGGATTCCAAGTAACATACCCATAGCAAATAAAACTCAGAGGCAGGTAGTTTCCTCAAAGAATAGGTTTATTGGATAAGCCATATTGGCATGGGCTGGTGAAAACCAATTCTAAACATTCCTGCGGTTTTCACCTAATTAAAAGTAAATATTTTTCACTTTCTCAAAACAATCAGTCACATGGTCCAATCAGGATACAGTCCAGTTGCTAGGTGACCTCAGTCCCCTCCTTCCAAGCACCAGCTGAAACATCCTTGGTTCCCAAGAGAAAGTGTTTTTTTTTTTGGCTACAAATCCCAGTTATCTCTTCTCTCCCCTTAGCTCCAGTTGTGGCAGCCCTGAAGCCTCAAAATGGCCTCAGTCAGGTCAGCTTCAGGGTTGACAGGAATATATATCATTGTAAATCCCATTAGCTACCTACCAGTCAAACTATGTTTGGATGAATTGTCCATCAGCAGCAGCAGCAAAAGAAGTGCTTCCAAATTCTATTTAACAGATTGGGATTGAGAATCATAATAGGAAGATAATCCCTTTATTTATTTGTGGGGGCAAGATGACTCAGCAGTTAAAGAAGGTGAGTTTGTCAGTTGGAAAGCCGACTGCCTGGGTTCAAGACCTGAGCACTGCGCCTCAGGATGAGCTCCTGTTACTTGCCCCAGCTCCTGCCCACCTACCTGTAGCAGTTTGAAAGCATGCAAATGCGAGTAGCTAAATAAGTACCACTTTGATGGGAAGATAATAGCCTCAACATAGAGTCATGCTGGTCACGTGACCATGGAAAGGATCTTCAGAAAACACTTGCTTCCTTGGCTAAGAAATGGAGATAAGCACCATCCAGTAAAGTCAGAAATGACTGGACAGGGGAATCATTGCCTTCACCTTTACCTACAGTACTTATTTGTAAATTTTATTGGCTGCCCATCTTGCCACACAATAACTCTTTGTAATTATAGAACCTTCCTTGAAGGTTCTTTTTGAGTAATCCAAATGTAATCTTCAAATATTTCATTAGACTTAGCATGATACCTATGCACCATTTTCTTCACAGAGGCAAATACTAAAGTTGCATTTTTTCCTTGACAGTTTTCTATTTCTGAACAAGTATGTTTATGTAACCCCTATAATTTGGTTACTGTACTTTTGTGGTGGTTCAAATTGTGATGAAGTGGAAGTGGATTAAGTACATTAATTAGATTATAAAGCTGTGATTTCCAAAATATGCATTGTGACAACCCAGAGCAGCAAATTTAGAGGGGTGCCAGGTTATAACACAGTGAAACCTGGCATCAATCAGATACCACATGAACTGCAACTTAGGGGTGCTGTAAAAAAATTACTCAGGGGACCATGAGTTCAGAAAATTTAGGAATCTCTGATACAAATAATACTTTAGCTATCTTGGCTGATCTTGACTTCATCTTGACACCTGACAATAAGCATCCTGCACTGACTTCATAAAATGTCCTCGGCTGTTTGGGCCAGAAGTCAAGTGGCTTTTTACCAGCGGTATTTTAACCTGAAGCACAAACTCAACAAAAGCAATTATCTTGCATTCTACAGCAACAGGATTTTGTCACTTCACGACACTGTAATTTCAAATAGCACTTTGAGAAATCAGCAGCAACCTGTTCCTAAAATGTTTAGCATGTACAAGAAGGCAGAATTCAAGGGCATGAAGAATTTGCTGTTTCAAGTTGCCTGCCTGCAACTATAAAAAATTGGCTGGTTGCTAATACTCATGGGATTTTTAAAGCAACATCCATTACTCGGACCACAGAAATAAAATAGGTAAAAGTATAAAAAAGCGGAGAGGGGGAGCTGGGAGAGAGAGAGAGAAAGAAAGAGGGAGAAAGAGAGAGAAGAGATTTGCAGTCATGGAAAGACTGCAAAATACATTCTTACACAGACTTTTCTATCTACTTTTCAGCTTATTTCTCCATTTTATTTTATTTTTTTATGTTCTCTCTTCACTGTTAAATTTAGAACCACTAGCCTTTTAATATTATAATCCATAATATATTAGGAATCCAATTTTAGATAGTTCTAACCACTACGTGTTGTGGGATGTGGATAAAAGGGAGACAAACTTTTTGTTATACCATAGGCAAGAATGAACAGGGAAGTTACATATCTCGGGGACTCAATTACAAAAACCAGTTAAATATGATTAAATATGAGTCAGCCCAGTTAGGTGGCAGCACTTAGCTACAGTTGGCTGGTTAAAAAAGTTTAAGTAGAATTGCAGTCCTTGAAAGGAAGACCAACAGGGCACCCCAAAATTGCACACTAGATTGGGACACTGGGGGGGAAAATCCCAGAAGAGATGATAAAGGACTTTTGTACTGCTGCCAAGAGAACTGCCTGGATGTCTCATTGAAGTCACCAGCACCTGAGGACAACTAGAAGAGTACTATGACCGACTGATACAGGGCTATAAAAGGGGCAAAGGGAATTCTCTGTAATCCTGGATAAAGGGTGATGCACTGAGTTCAAACTCCTGTATTTTATTTACTGTTCTTTCTGAACACCAGGCATTTCCTAAGCTGTCACTGAATTAAATACCGGTAACTTCTTGGCAGCTGCCAGAGATTGCCAATGCTGTCCAAATAGGTCAGGACATTTCTTCCTTTTCCTGAATAGACATCCCCTCAACACCCCCGTTTGCTTCCTGCTCCTTGAGGCTGTTTCACCCAACTTTTCTGGCAATTCCATCCCATTAAGCTACTTATCTGGCCATTTTCTTACATCTATTCAGGTGCCCCTCCTGCCCAAATATACCGCTCAAAACATTCCAATGATACTTTCCTCAAATCTCTCTCTCTCCCCCCCCCACCTCCATCTCTTTTTGCCCTCTTTCTACCTGCCCCCGTTCTCTGTCTCTGCCCCTCAACTTCGGACTTCCAAAGAGTTCATGGCCCGGCGGACCCCTCTTCCCCCTCGCCCTGTACCTGAGTTGCTGCACGCCCCGGTGGCTGCTTCGAGTCACCCCCAGGGTGGTCAAGAGCTCCCGAGCGACTCTTCTGAGCGAGGCGGTGGCGGTAGCCATGCGGTTCCCCTTCGCACTACAGATGCAAGAGCAGCAGGAGCAGCAGCGACTTCGGACGCTCGCGGAAGGGAAAAGAGGCTGGAGCTGCAGCTGGAGCGCCGAGATAGAGCCGGAGGCGAGGCGGGCGAAGGGGCGGCGCTAAGTTGCGCTTTCGCTCCCCGAACTGGGGCGCTTGCTTGGGCCAAGTTCTTGGTTGGCTCTGTCGCGTCAGCGAGAAAAGTGAAAGTGGGCGGCGATTTCCTTCCTTGGGACCAGCCACTCCGTCTCCCGGACAAGGCAGTGCTGCGGAGGAGGGGGGGGGGAGGGGCCGTTGACCGGGCCGACTGGGTTCTGCTAGGACGGTGGATAAGCCCCGCTTTAGAACCCGGGACAGGTTGCTTCCTAAAGGCGGGGGTGTCCTCCCGCGCTGAGCGCCCGCTTGCTCTCGCAGGCTCTGGAAAAATGGAAGAGGGAAAAGAAACTCCACTGAGAAGAAGAACCTGCACCAAACCCAAAGGAAGCCACGCGTGTTGGTTTTTGTTTTTAAACCTTGCAAGAAAGAAGGCGCTTCTCCCCCCACTTCGAGGCCCGGAACCGGCTGGAGAAGCAGCTGGTCTTCCCGCGATGATGGGACCGCGTTTTCCATCGCTCCATCTGGAGGGCCCAAAGCAGAGGTGCAGGTTCTGACCAGTTCTAGAGAACCGGTAGCGGAAATTTTGAGTAGTTCGGAGAACTGGAAAATAGCGCCTCTGACTGGCCCCGCCCCCATCGTTTCTCTGCCTCCCGAATCCCAGCTGATCATGAGGAAATGGGGATTTTGCAGTAACCTTCCCCTGGAGTGGGGAGGGAATGGAGATTTTACAGTATCCTTCCCTTGGAATGGGGTGGGAATGAAGATTTTACAGTATCCTTCCCCTGCCATACCCAGCAATCCATGCCACGCCCACCAAGCCACGCCCACAGAACTGTTAGTAAAAAATTTTGAAACTCACCACTGGTCCAAAGAGGTTGTCCCAGACTTTCTTTCTAACAGATGGAATGGCCGGGTCCTTCTTGAAGGGGGACTCCAAACGCTCCTGTCGCTGCTTCTCTTGAACAGCGATCATCCGAGGCGCTTGGCTTGCCTAATACTGTAGTAGACTCCTTAGAGCAGAGGTCTTCAAACTTGCAGCTTTAAGCCTTGTGGACTTCAACTGGCTGGAGAATTCTGGGAGTTAAAGTCTACAAGGCTTAAAGCTGCCAAGTTTGGTGACCCCTGCCTTAGAGGAAGGTGACTCGTCCATCTCTAAAAGGGTGCCTTTGTTTGTATACACCTCCGAATAGGCCTATAGGGGCAGAAGGCACTCTTCCCAAATTACCTCACAGAAAAGAGAAGATGCTCTAATACAGTCTATACTTCTGAGAGGCTGTGTGCTGCTTTGTGAAGAACATATGCATAATTTCTTACAAGTTGTTTCCTCAAGATACTTTGTGAACTGTTACAAAATGTCATTGTAATGAGCAACAGCATCACTCACAATTAACCCTTCACGTTGATAGGATCTGTGTCTTTACTATAGGTGTGCATTTCTTAAATGTTTTAGTATCCTGGCAACCAAGAAAAAGAAGTGGTGCCTTCTAATTTGTTTGGAAGGGCATGACTCCTCTCATTACAAAGCAGTATTTCTTGATAGAATGTGAAGGACACATCCTTCACATTCTATACAATTGAATCGAAAACCCCATATTGCATTAATATTGCACTATACAGTAGAATTCAGTATAGTTACTGCCCTGGGATAGAAGCTGTTTTTCAGCCTATTTGTCTTTGTTTTTATTATCCTGTACCATCTGCCAGATGGTAATAGTTCCAAAAAAGGGTGCCCAGGATGAGATGGATCTTTAAGAATGTTTTGAACTTTCTTAAGGCAGCGGGAGCTATAAAGCTCTTCCAAAGAGGGGAGTGGGCAACCAGTGATCCTCTGGGCAATGACATTAACCCTCTGGAGCTCTGTCCTGTCTGCCACTATGCAATTGGCAAATCATACACAGGTGCAGTAAGTTAAAATACTCTCTATGGTGCAGCAGTAGAAGGTCACCAGCAGTTTTTCATTCAGTTGTTGTTTCCTGAGAAGTCTCAGGTAGTATAATCTCCTGTTGGGCCCTTTTGACCAGTGCTGCAATGTGAGTGCCCCAGGTCAGGTCCTCTTTTATGATAACACCCAGAAACTTAAAACTGGCCACTTGCTCCACTCGGTCTCCATTGATAAGCAAGGGCTGGATGTCTGATCTATTCCTTCTATAGTCCACTATAAACTCCTTGGTCTTATTGGTGTTAAGGACCAAGTCATTGTCTCCACACCACGAAAGCAACCGGTCCCCCTCATCTCGATAGGCAGACTCATCCCCCCCCCCCCCCGGAGATGAGTCCACCACTGTTGTATCATCTGCAAATGTAGTAATAGTATTACTAGCATGCGTGGGAATGCAGTCATGCACATAAAGAGTATAGCGTAAGGGAATCAACACGCAACCCTGTGGTGTACCAGTGTTAAGAATAAGGGCTGAAGGGATATGATTACCTAATTTGACCCACTGAGACGGCCAGACAGGAAATCCATAATCTAAAGGCAGATTGAATAAGAAAGTCCAAGATCCATAACTTTAGACACTAGTCTACGTGGAAGTATTGTGTTAAATGCAGAGTTAAAATCTACAAAAAGCATCCTCACATAGCCCTCGCTGTTCCAGATGAGTCAGAGCAGTGTGAAGGGTGATGGCTTTGGCATCCTCTGTAGATCTATTTCTTCTGTATGCAAACTGGTGTTTATCAAATGTATGCGGAAGACCAGAAATGATGTGCTGTCAGACCAATTTCTCAAAGCACTTCATGATGATAGGAGTGAGTGCCACTGGTCTGTAATTGTTGAGGTTATTGATAGGGAACTTCTTTGGAACAATGATGGAAGCCTTCAAACAAGATGGAATAGTGGACTGGGATAAAGACCGATTGAAGATTTTGGTAAAGACTCCAGCCAAGTGATCAGCACAGTCTTTAAGCACTCGGCCAGAGATACTATCAGGACCAGCAGCCTTTCTAGAGTCCACAGCCTTTAGAATGCTCCTCACCTCCTGTTCCTCCACAATGAGGTGGGGGCTACAATAGGCTGGTGGCTGTATTTTAGCTGTCTCTGATGTCTCCACTTCAAAGCAAGCAAAGAAATGATTCATCTCCTCTGCCAAAGAAGCATGCTCCTCAGCAGGGATGACACTGGTCAGCTGATGGTTGGTAATTTGTTGAATCCCTTGCCATACCTGCCTCATGTTATTACTATAAAAATTATCCTGAATCTTCCTCTTATAATCAGTCTTGGCCTTCTGAATACCTTTCTTCAGACTAGCTCTGGCAACACTGTATCTTGCCCCATCACCAGACCTAAAGGCAGTGATAAAATCCAAATTTTTTTACTACCAGTTCTGTGGGCGTGGTGTGGTGTGGCTTGGTGGGCGTGGCTTGGTGAGCATGGCAGGGGAAGGATACTGCAAAATCCTCATACCCTCCCGACTCCAGGGGAAGGATACTGCAAAATCTCCATTCCCACCCCACTCTGGGGCCAGCCAGAGGTGGTATTTGCCAGTTTTTTTTTTTTTTTTAATTTGATTTATATGCCGCCCTTCTCCGGAGACTCAGGGCGGCTTACAATGCTTTAAGCAATAGCCTTCATTCTTTTGTATATTTTATACAAAGTCAGCTTATTGCCCCCACAATCTGGGTCCTCATTTCACCTACCTTAGAAAGGATGGAAGGCTGAGTCAACCTTGAGCCTTGGAGAGATTCGAACCAGCAGAAATTGCAGGCAGCTGTGTTAATAACAGGGTGCACTAAACCACTGTACTATCAAAATTTCCGCTATCGGTTCTTCAGAACCTGTCAGAACCTGTTGGATTTCACCCGTGCCTAAAGGCCATGGTACTGTCATGCAAGAGGCACTGGGCTTCCTTGGTCATCCAGGGCTTCTGATTGGGATAGATCCTAATACGTTTATCCACAGTGATAGTATCTGTGCAGTGTTTGATATAGCACAGAACAGTTGCAGTGTGCTCCTCTAGGTCAGGGTGGTAAGAAATGTCCCAATTTGTGTTCTCAAAACAATCCTGAAGTTGTTGCGAAGCATCTTCTGGCCAAGATTTCACTGTCTTTATTATAGGCAGAGCCCGTCTCCTAAGAGGGATGTATGCTGGTGCTAAAAGCAGTGACATATGGTCTGATTGTCCCAAATGTGGGAATTGAATAACCTTATAGCCATGTTTAATGTTGGTATATACTTTGTCCAATATGTTTGCTGCTGTAGTAGCACACTTAACATGCCGATAGAATTTAGGGAGCAGTGCTTTTAAATCAGCCTGATTAAAGTCCCCTGCTATAATATGCACAACATCAGGATACTTATTCTGCTGATTACTAACAATGTTGTACAAGAATCCCAAAGCTATGGTAGTATTGGCATCAGGTGGGATATAGACTGCAGTAATCAAAACCAGTAATCAAATTGCCATAAAGGAATAATACATGTAGGATTCTTTTAGTTGTGTTTGTTGTTAAAATGCCCAATTTCCTTATATTTCAATGAAATAATAAAGCTGAGCTAACAATCAGATGCACAAATAGTCCTTGACTTACAACCACAATTGAGACTACTATTTCTGTTGTTAAATAAGACAGTTATTAAGTGAGTTGCACCCAGTTTTACAAACCTTTTTTTACCATAGTTAAGGAAATAATTGTGGTTATTATGTGAATCGGGCAGTCATTAAGTGAATCTAGCTTCCCACATTGACTTTGCTTACCAGAAGATGGTTAGGAAGGTCACAAATGGTGATCACATGATGCTGGGATGCTACCATCAACATAGATACATTCCAGTTGCCAAGTGTCCAAATTTTGATCATGTGACTGTGGTAAGGTGACCAGATTTTAACATTGGTAAAGAGGGACATTGTGGGCGTGGCTTATTTTGTGGGCATGGCTAGCTGGTCATGTGACCGGGTGGGCGTGGCTAGCTGGTCATGTGACTGGGTGGGCGTGGCTAGCTGGTCATGTGACCGGGTGGCCATGGCTATGCGTATAGGGACTACTCAGAGGGCTGAAAAGTCATTTCTGACAGGTCCTCACACTTTTGATTGGTCCTCACACTTATGACCATCCTCACATTTATGCCCGTGCAGTATTCTTAACAACCATGTCACTCATTTCACAACTGCTTCTCTTCACCATGGTGACAAGATAGGGCAAAAACGTAAAATGTGAGGACAGTCGTAAGTTCGAGGACTGGTCAAAAGTGTGAGGACCAGTCAAAAATAACTTTTTCAGCCCTCTGAGTAGTCCATATGCACAAAAGGACTAACCAGAGGGCTGAAAAAAGTCATTTCTGACAGGTCCTCGCACTTTTGACTGGTCCTCACACTTATGACCATCCTCATATTTATGCCCATGCAGCATTCTTAACAACCATGTCACTCATTTCACAACTGCTTCTCTTCACCATGATGATAAGATAGGGCAAAAATGTAAAATGTGAGGACAGTCGTAAGTTCGAGGACTGGTCAAAAGTGTGAGGACCAGTCAAAAATAACTTTTTCAGCCCTCTGAGTAGTCCATATGCACAAAAGGACTAACCAGAGGGCTGAAAAAAGTCATTTCTGACAGGTCCTCGCACTTTTGACTGGTCCTCACACTTATGACCATCCTCATATTTATGCCCATGCAGCATTCTTACCAACCATGTCACTCATTTCACAACTGCTTCTCTTCACCATGATGATAAGATAGGGCAAAAATGTAAAATGTGAGGACAGTCGTAAGTTCGAGGACTGGTCAAAAGTGTGAGGACCAGTCAAAAATAACTTTTTCAGCCCTCTGAGTAGTCCATATGCACAAAAGGACTAACCAGAGGGCTGAAAAAAGTCATTTCTGACAGGTCCTCGCACTTTTGACTGGTCCTCACACTTATGACCATCCTCATATTTATGCCCATGCAGCATTCTTACCAACCATGTCACTCATTTCACAACTGCTTCTCTTCACCATGATGATAAGATAGGGCAAAAATGTAAAATGTGAGGACAGTCGTAAGTTCGAGGACTGGTCAAAAGTGTGAGGACCAGTCAAAAATAACTTTTTCAGCCCTCTGAGTAGTCCATATGCACAAAAGGACTAACCAGAGGGCTGAAAAAAGTCATTTCTGACAGGTCCTCGCACTTTTGACTGGTCCTCACACTTATGACCATCCTCACATTTATGCCCGTGCAGCATTCTTAACAACCATGTCACTCATTTCACAACTGCTTCTCTTCACCATGATGACAAGATAGGGCAAAAATGTAAAATGTGAGGACAGTCATAAGTTCGAGGACTGGTCAAAAGTGTGAGGACCAGTCAAAAATAACTTTTTCAGCCCTCTGAGTAGTCCATATGCATTAAAGGATACAGCAATAGAGAGGGATGAAGGAATGGAAATTAGAGTAGGAGTGAGGGTAAGAGAGGGAGGAAGAGAGGAGGAGAAGGAGAAAGGAAGAGGAAGTAGGGAGGAGAAAAAGAGGGTGGGGGGAAGAGAAAGTAAGAAGGAAAGAAAAGAGAGTGGTGGTAGGTTTGAGGAGAAAGATTGCTGTACAATAAAAAAGATGAAAGGGAAGAAAGCCAACCCCAAGCAAATATAAAGATATTAAGATTAAGAATGAATTGTTAAACTTTAAAGAATAAAAGAGAACAAATATGAATAAATAGCAATAATTAGAATTTAGAAACACACATACAAACATGCAATGTATTTTCTTTGAACAGAATATTTGGCTGGTTCACAAATTTAAACAGCGTTTAGTCATTTCAATTAAATTTACAATTTCTATATTTCCTTTTTGCCATATTTATTCCTCATCTATTTTTTTAAAAAAACAATATTACCCTTCATCCTCATCTCTAATCTTAATCAAATTCAATTTTTCCCTTCTATTCTATATTATACCCCTTCCCATTGTCATCTATTTTTATATCCATCCTCACATTGGTTAATTATGTAATTATGTAATACAGTTGTTTAATACAAATTCAACATTTTAATATAAATCAATTAGTTATATAACTATATTTTTTTGTATATTAATCAATATGAACATGAATATTCCAATTATTTCCATGCAATCCAATTTCTTACAAATCAATTAATTATATTTACCAATAATAATAAACCAAATAATTTCCCCCATATATTCCTCCAAACCACAACTTAACCATTTCTGCTTTCAACACAATATACAATTATTAATAGTATCTCAATTATTACAATTCCCTAGTTAAATAGAGCTTTTTTTCTTTTGTGTTTTAAAATCCAAAATTTCCCATTGTTTGCAGTTTTGTACCTACCTTTTTTGGTGAGGAAAAAGAAAAAGAAAGAAATCTCTCTCTGCCTCATTTTGTCACGTTGCAGGTTTAGTTTCGCTTTCGCCTTTGTTTTCAGTATAGCTAGGGGGGGGGGGAATCTGCTCCAGGAACTTTTTGCAGCTTTTCGCAGCTAATTAACCTAGCGGAAGCTGTTAACAGGGGCTGTTTTTCTATTTTTGCAGGCATGGGTCTATTCATTTTTTTTTTTAACACTGATCAGCTGTAGGTCGGCCCTTTGAAGCCCCGCGGCAAGAGTTTAAAGAGTTTTTTTCCCCTCTAGCCATCAGCGGGGATTCAGGAGGCAGAATGAAAAATCGGGACTTTTTTAAAACGCCGCGGGACGCGGGACAAATTGCTCAAAAGCGGGACTGTCCCGCCAAAAGCGGGACGTCTGGTCACCTTAGACTGTGGGGATGTATTGATTGTAAGTGAGCGGATTGGTTTTAACTCACATTTTTCAGTGCCATTGTAACTTTGAATGGTCACTAAACAAATGGTTGCAAGTCAAGGACTACCTGTAATTTTATCTTCAGGAGAGAAACTGAGAGTATCAGAAAACTTCTGACTTTGTTGAACAAAGAACACATACATAAATGGTCCTAATTATAGAAATGATCACACTTCATCCTCACAATATGGGCTAAAGAAAAGAACAGCTGAAATTGTGGTTCAGAAGGAACCAAATGGGAGAGAAGGACTAGTGTTGGGAATGGGTGGGGAGGGGAGGGTGAATTGGTGGTAGCTGGGGAGAAAAAAGAACACCAAGACTTAGCCTCAATTTGGGACATATTTTTAACTATTCCTTGCAAAGGAAGGGATGGTAGAATATGGGTTGTCCCTGACTTATGACTGGTCATTTAGTGACTGTTCAAAATTCAACAGACCTTCTCAAAAGGTACTTACAACTGACAGCCTGCCCCTCCCCACAGTCACATGATCACATTTTAGGCACTCAGCTACCAGCCAGTCATGTGATCACTATTTACAATGCCCACAGCAAACAATGGGTTCAGTTTACAACCATGGCATTTTTACGTGGCGTTTGCTTTATGACTATGGCTTTACTGTGGCAGTCACTTTATTACTGCCATGAGCCACTTTACAACTGTCATGACTTACAACCATAATTTCCAAGCTCAGTTATGATTGTAAGTCCAGGACTATTTGTAATTATTTCAAAAAAGCCTTTGTTTGGATCCAAATATTACTTTTTGGTTACAAATCACACATTTTGTTTTTCTACATTGGTATTCATTGGTGATATCAATCCCCATTTTCTTTGTACATTGTACAGAATTGTGATTTAGAATTAGTCTCTGGATATGCACATTGGCAAGATCTAGTTTGACCATCAAGTAAAAATAATAGCCTGAAGGAAATAATGAAACATACAAGAGAGTTCTTGTTTAATTGTGATTGGAGGATCCCAGTATTCAACAGCAACCAACCTGAAAAGACCTCTCTGAGCCAACCCAAAGTGACATCTTGTTTTGTGAACAGGTTTTAATTGTGCTATTAGGTACATTTCATATTTACAAATGCATAATTAGGAATAATGACAATAGAGAATGTGGGTCAAACAATCAATACCTGCATAGATAGAATGCTTCAATGGATTACACATTAACAATTAGACAATGTAGTGAAAAATTCTCTTATGATGCTTGCCAACTATGTCAAAAGAACACACTCGAATTGTGAGAGTTTCAACATTTCCATTCAATCCTACCTGAAACATTTGACTACAGGTTAACTAGGTTGCTAAATGATGCCATTATAAGGCACACCATTATGTGAATGATACTCTAATTGGAGAAAAGCACTTGATTTGTGAGGTGATGAGATTGCCCTGACTCTCCCTTCGATTCTTGTAGAATGGAACAACTCTCTTGAATACAGTTGCTGCTTTTATTTGATCTAAAATGGTCTTTTAGCTAAGCATCTAATGAAATATGAACAGGAGTGGATTTAGGTCTAAGACTGACTTCGCTGTCATGCTCAGGATGCACCAAAGTATCGATTCCAGAACAAATCAGTTTTATTATTCTATTATTGGCATTTTTCACTTGTTTCTTCTGCTTAGGTTTGATTATGCAATTTGGGCAGAAAAGTTCTGATACTGTATAAAGGAATGATTTAGTTAGCTTTTACCCTTAGAGAACTCTCTAAGAACTTTTTACTTTTTACTGTCAAGCTGTAAAAAGAAATTCAAAGAAATGTCATAATGTTTGCTCTTTAGGAGGCAATGAACTTAAGTTTCTCTTACAATAAGTACCAGACCTTAATATTGCATAATTTTAAAGGTCTGAACATAGATTTCATGGCATAGATCCAAGAATGCAATGAGTCAGAAAACCAATTTACAAGGAGCTTGATTACATATGTATTTATTTGAACTAACTCCCAGAAGTGGTCTACTGATAATTTTAGAAAGACAAAAACTACACTGAAGAAAATCAGTATATAATACTGATTACAGTATTATATACTGAATCAGTATTATATAATACTGAATACAGTAATATATATAGTAATATATATTATCTGTCAAATCGGGTTGATTCTTAGCGACCATATAGATTATCTTCAAGACAATCTATCCCCAACTTGATCCTTCAGGTCTTCCAATGGTTCCAATCGTCATAGCTATTGTTATATATGCTATTGTCACCAACAGGGAGGTTCCAATTTAACGCCTTCTGTATCCTGGAGAAGCTTAAACGAACTGTGGACGTCGCTTTATGACTGCTAAACTTTCTATTCCGCTTTTTTAAAAAAATTAAATTTAAAAAAAAACTGCCGCTTGCGGACACGTTTCGCTGAGATGACGACGATCTAATATTCTAATTAATAGCACCTTCCCGAGCGTAACTCTCCCCACCCCACCCCCCAAAGCACCGGGATTAAAAAGGATTAAACTGATAGCTATATCTATAAACTATAAATTTATAGCCTCCGGAGGGCGCTGCGAGGCCATTTCCTGATTTCCGCTGGGCGCTCTCGCTGCTACGTGGCTTCTCTCTCTGGTTGTTCTCAAACGTGGGAGGGGAGGACCTGAAGAGAGAGAGAGAGAAAGAGAAGTCCGGAAGCGGCTGGCCCGGGCGGGCGCGGCAGTGGCGCGTGAGTGAGTGGGGCGTCTCCGCGCGCGGGTCTCCTTCGGCGGAGAGGGCTTCCCCCCCCCCACCCTTTGGTCTTTGGCGTCCAGAGGGGCAGGTTGCGGCGGGTGGGGGCGTCTCTGCTTCTCTCTCTCTCTCATGCCTACCGGCTCGCTTGGTTTTCGGCTTGCCTGCTGCCGTCGCCGTCCTCGTCTGCTAGCGCGGCGTGGCAAGGCTGGTGGGTGGGTAGCATTAGCTAGCGCTGCAGGAAGGGGGTGTAACTGCTGCTGCTGCTGCTGCTGCTGCTGCGGGGCCTTTTTTGAGTCTCTGCACAGGGGGGGCTTCTGTTTTTCTGGCGCCGGAGAGAGGGACGAGGGTTGCTCGAACAAGCGCCGGAGAAGTCCAAAGTCCACCCCGGGGCTGGGCTTGGCCTGGCCGCGGGGGAGTCTCGCTCTCGGTGCCTCTTTTCGTCCTGTTGACTCCGTGGCTCGCACATCTTGGAGGGGGCTCTGCTTGAGTAGTCAACCCCGTTTCAGTTTAACACTAACGGGTCCTGCCTGTGTGCTTAGTCCGTGCTCTAGTGTCTCTCAATCTCGGAAACTTTAGCTAAACTGATCCAGTTAGCCCGGGCTAAGGATTGCATGCCACAAAACCCGTGAAAACGGAACCTGGAACTAAGGAGAAACTTCTTAACAGTGAGAACAATTAATCAGTGCAACAACTTGCCTCCAGAAGTTGTGGGTGCTCCAACACTGGAAGTTTTTAAGAAGAGATTGGGCAACCATTTGTCTGAAACGGTATTAGGGTTTCCTGCCTGAGCAGGGGGTTGGACTAGAAGACCTCCGAGGTCCCTTCCAACTCTGTTATTCTGTTAATTTCAAAAAAATATCCGATTCACTTGGTATGATTTCACATTGGTTCCTTCCTTATCTTGGCTTGACAGAGATTCAGCAGCTGCAGAGTTCCCCACTGGAAATTATCATATGGGGGGGGGGAGCCTGTTTGTATCACCTGATGAAAAGCAGTGGGCTTCTGCTCTTTAAAAAAAAAAGGATTATAACTTTATCTGCAAGTAATAAACGTTAATTTTACAGTTCTTTTCGGTTTTCCAACACCAACTGTGAAAAATTGCAAGGGATGACATATCAAATAGTTCTGGTGGACTTAAATTCCATAAGGTTAGGAAACTGGCTTTGCTTCCATCCTAGGTCTGTCTCTGGGATATAGTGAAAGATGCCCTCGATTTAAGCTTGGCTTCCTTTTCCTGCTCAAGTGATCACTCGTTTTGAGAAAAGGGCAATGTATGCCTATCTTCTCAGTATATTTCTAGCCCCATTTCAGACTCTTGGTGCTGACTTTAATGTCCTGAACAGTTTGGAGCTGGAATGTCTGGCTGAAGGAATATTTCCACTCACCTTTTTTAGAGAATGAAGTTAGGTGGGTGGTTGTAAGTGACCGAGCCTTTTCAGTGTGATGTCCCATAGATTCTGGAGTGTCACCTACCAGCTTCCCACCTAAGTAAAAATGTTATTTCCCACCCCCCACTAGAAATTAGAATTAATTTCTAAATAGAATTGGAATCTCTCATTATTTCTGGAATATATATAGCTTTATCAGTCGATATGGTACATACCATCTCCTTGGAATAGAGCTTTGCCTCTGGTGACTTTCTTGTCCATGCAGCTTTTGTAAAAAAAACAGTAGAAAAGTTATTTGCCACAGCGTGTTTCTAGGTGCTTTTCAACTTTGTAGTTTGCCCCCTTCCCCCAGCTCTGACATTCCCTAATAGCCACACATTCAGGTTTTAACCAGGACTGACCCAGCTTCTGGGCCAATACGAAGCAGCTATAATTCCTAATGTTTGCTATAGTCTATAGGGTTTGCTTTTTAATATAACCAGCACAGATAGTGTTTATTACTAACATACATTAAAGATACAACAATATTTCAGTAAAGTAACCAGCTAATAATACCGGTATTTGTCTACAGCACTAATATGTGAAACCTGAATCTATTTCCTTAGGAACATAAGTATACTTATCAGATTGGCTGGACGATTTTGCTTCATTGGAAATTATGGCAAAATCTGGAGGAAAAGGAATTAATTTGAAGGACAAATTAGATGGCAATGAATTGGATTTAAGTTTATGTGATCTGAATGAAGTTCCAGTTAAGGAGCTGGTAGGTATCTGTGTTTTATGGCCTGTAGAATAACAGGTATATAACATAATTGTGACAATTATGAAACACGGTAAAAGAGTCCCTGTGGATTTTACTCTGCTAGTCATTGCTGTCTAGGGGGCAATGCTCACCTCCATTTCAAGGGCCATTGAGCCAGCACTATCCAAACATATCTGTGGTCATGTGGCCAGCATTACATCACGGAGTGTTGTTACCTTCCCACCAAAGCGATACCTATTTATCTACTCACATTTTCATGCTTTCCAATTGTTAGGTTGGCAGGAGCTGTGGTGAGGATGGGAGCTCACCCCATTGTGCAATGCTCAGCTTTTGAACCTGGGCTATTGGCTTTCCAGCCAACAAGCTTCAACATCTGAACTGCTGAGCCATTGTACTGCTGAAATACTGTGTAGATTTAATTAGTGTAGGCTTTCCGTTTATTCGCGATATCAGCCATACTTAACAGCAGGGGATCACAAATAAAATGCAACAATACCTGAACAAGAAGAAATTTTCCCACAATCCACATACATTTTCTTCAAGGAAACATTCAAAACCCTACTGCTGTTTTGCTTTCTGTAGTCAACAGCCCAGCATCATGACATGCTTACTGGCTGTTGTCTGAAACTGCACACATACAAAAGGTGCACATGATGGAAACAGGTCAAGAGATTTCAGGTTTCCCCTGAAATCTATTGACTTCCATTATGTGCATCTTTTGTATGTGGATTGTAGGAAAGTTTCTTCTTGTTCAGGTATTGTTGCCTTTTATTTTGTAGAAACTTCTAGATTGTCAAGCTTCAGAAAAGTTTAATTTTCTCAAAGCTTCATATCTTTCAGCTGGTTATGGAACTCCAGATAATACAAACAGAAATCTGTGGCTTTGCCATCTTGTAAAATTTTGTGATCGCTAAAGCTCTGCTCAAGTTCATAGGAGTAGACGGGTGAATTAAGCTTCCTATCCCCTTCTCGGCAGTTTATCTTGAAATTCCTGTTTCCTTCCATGGGAAACAGCAGTCTTTAAACAGGTTGGAGGTGGGATAATGGAAAAGGGCACATGAAAGCACAGTGGGTGAAAAGAAAATATTTGTGATCAGGTAGAGCATGTAGGAATGATAGTATATACAAGCATTTCCACTTATATAGCTCGGTTTAAAAAACAACAACCCCAAAGCCCCATTTCTAATTCATTGACAATCTCATGGGATTTAAATGATATAATTGAATTCTGAATTAAGATATGATCAGGCCATAACTATAATATAGGTAGTCCTTACTTAGCATAATTGAGCCTAGAATTTTTGATGCTCAGTCATTCTAACCATTAAGCGGTCACCATGTGACCTGACTCAGTTTTGCAGCTGTTTTTATGATAGTCGTAAAGCAAGTCACCACAGTCATTAAGCAAATATGTGTAAATCCATTCTCCCGAATGGGCTTTTTCTGCAATTTTGCCAGAAACTGGCAAAAATGTTGAAAATGGTTATGTGATGTGGGATGCTGCAACTGGTTGTAATGCAAGCTGCTTGCCAAGTGCCCAAAATGTGTTCACATGTGATCACATGACCACGGGTGGTGATGGTGGTAGTATGGCAGTTGTAACTTTGAGACGGAGCATAGTATTCTTGGATGGTGGTTAAGTGAGAACTGCCTGTATGGTAAATGAGTATTTTTCACATGTTGCTATCTAATGAAAATGAAAGCTTGCCCATATTATAGAAAATATTAAGTTCTGAAGGTTTCTGGTATCGCAATGTAATATTAAGGTTACAGTGATTTATTGTCAGTTAATAAATGTACGGTATAATTTTTAATTCTAATTCTTTGGCTCTTTTTCAGGCAGGACTTCCAAAGGCAACAGTTTTGGATTTGTCCTGTAATAATCTTGCTACTTTACCGGTGAGTTTCAACCTTATATCTTGGAGGAACTTTTCATTATTGATGTTACACACAGTCTTCTGTGGTAAAAGCAAAGGAGCTTTAGCTGTTATTTTCCGAGATAAGTCCATTGATTATTGGATGCCAGAGTCACTGAAAAGGACAGTGCTAAACAATTTATAGACTGAATTTCTAAGCCATAAATTGTGGTTATAAATCACAGTAGCTGGATACATGCAATACACTAAGCAAATCGAACATGCTTATGTGCCTTAAAAATGTGGTGCAAACCCATATATCAAATAAGTTGGAAGGACGTACAGTTAATCTTTTTTTAACGTACACACTTTCATTTCATAATGAAGAGAAATGACATGCAACTTTATAATATGCCAGCAGATATTAGTGTGAGGGTGACATTAGGCAGCACCAAACTTGTTCTTCATGTAGATTTGCAAATGAGATCCTGTGATCTTAGAATAATAGTCTTTTTATATGACTCTTTTTTTCATAGAGCATGCTTGGTGCATTGTGTATTTCCATGTGAGGTCCCAAGTAAACCACATGGAGTTATTTCTGAGTAGTTTCTTTATTATTGTTCACCTACAAACAGAGTATTCCCAGACTAAAGCAACTATCTATATAGCCATAAATATATTCTGTGAACTGCTAGGGGGAGCGGCATCTTAACCCTCTTCCTGCCTATCAGACTTTCCAAGATCCAGTGCCTCTTTGCCCTCTGGGAAAAAGCTCTTTCCTCCTGCGACTCCACACTACATTCCAACACATCTCTTGGGGGGAAAACATATGTGTCCCAGTTGTGTTCTAACAGAGAATGATAAGAAAGTTTGTGTTCCCATTTTATAAATAGGTTGAGAGAGAAACTGGCCTTTAAGGTCTTTGTATCTCCAGCCTTAGATATCACTTCTCAGTTTTCTAACAGGTCAGTCCTCTGTATCGCTCAGAAATAATTTAATTAGGCTTATTCCTAGAAGTTGCGTGGTTTTGTATTTTATTTATGTTTGGGTTCCAGTCAGAGTTCTGCAGCTTGACCCATCTGGTAAAATTGGATTTAAGCAAAAATCGGCTTCAGAATCTACCATCAGACTTTGGGCGCTTGATCAACTTGCAACACTTGGATCTGCTGAACAATCGATTGGTTACTTTGCCTGTTAGTTTTGCCCAACTCAAGGTAATTCTGTTCTTTTATAACTCTTGGATTGGGGTCAGCCCAGGGGTGAAATGCTCCTGGTTCGGACCGGATCGCCTGATCCAGTAGCGATGGCAGCGGGTGGTTCGGAGAACCGGTAGTAAAAATCCCTCCCCCCTACCTCATGCCCAGCTGAGCCGAGTGATCATCAGAGGCTTTTTTTAAAAAAAATTAAAAGCATTTTTTCTACAACCTCTTCAGCCAAAAAAATGCTTTGAAAAGTTAAAAAAAAAGCCTCTGATGATTGCGTGGCTCAGCTGGGATCGTCAGAGGGTTTTAAAAGCATTTTTCTACAACCTCTTCAGCCGAAGAGGTTGTAGAAAAAATGGTTTTAAAAGAAAAAAAGAAAAGAAAGTTGGCCACGCCCACTCAGTCACATTACCCCCCCCCCACCAAGCCACGCCCACAGAACCGGTAGTAACAAATTTTACATTTCACCACTGGTTCAGCCTAGGTCATATTGGAGATTTTTCTATCATTGTCCAGAAATAAGGGTGCATTTAGTGTATCTGTTCTTATTGTTCTTTCTCTGAAACACTGAGGGCAGAACTAATTAGAATAGCAATAGCACTTAGATTTATATACTGCTTCACAGTGCTTTACAGCTCTCTCTAAGCGGTTTACAGAGTCAACATATTGCCCCCAACAATCTGGGTCCTCATTTTACTGACCTCAGAAGGATGGAAGGCTCATCCTTGACTCAAGCTTGAGCCTGGTGAGATTCGATCTGCCAAACTGCAGGCAGTCAGCAGTAAGCAGAAGTAGCCTGCAGTACTGCATTCTAACCACTGGGCCACCACGGCTCAGAATGCTTCCAAAGAGTAAATCAGGATTCCATGATTTTCCATGCATTTCCTTTTTAGAACCTGAAATGGCTTGATCTGAAAGACAACCCTTTGGATCCGACACTAGCGAAGGTAGCTGGAGATTGCTTGGATGAAAAACAGTGTAAACTGGCAGCTGTCAGAGTAAGTTAATTCACATTTTCTTTTGATGCAATATTCTTCTTTCACCTTTGAGACAGTTTTTTAATATTCTGTGTCATTTTCTCACTTTTTTAAATCCACTCTACAGTGCAAAATATCCCCATTCAAAAATTTTTAAAAATGAACCTTTTAAAAAAAATTACTATAGGTGGTTTTTTCTAGTGCCTTTCTTTCCATATCAAGAGCTGTCAGACAACACTTCCAGTGAGGATGCGGTGAGCTAGATGTCCATGATGGACAGGCACAACATTAGTGTTATGGCCCGCCAGTGGCCAGCAGAGCTGGCAGCAGATTCGGACAGTGAGGAGGTTGGGGAAGAAAGGGGGGCAATCCTGGAGTCTGGGGAAGGCTCCATAAATAGCAGATAAATTCCATCAGAAGGGTTCCTCAAATTAACCCCACCACCTCCTAGGTGGGTGGGTGAGCATCTGCCATCCTTTTGTCACATTTGAGAGAGTACTTGCAAAGAGACATGGCTTCTGAAGTCTATCCAACTGCACTGAAATCCAGAGACGATTCTTGCTTTCCCTAGTTTCAGGGATTGGGGAAAAACAACAAAGGATGAGATGCTATATATCAGCAGTCCCCAACATTTTTGGCACCAGGGACTGGTTTCATGGAAGACAATTTTTCCATGAATTTGGAGGGGGGGGGGGCGTGGTTTTGCTTGCTCGCCATTCACTCCAGCTGTGTAGCCTGGTTTCTAACAGATCATGGACTGGTACTAGTCCATGACTTGGGAGTTGGGGACCCCTTCTATATACCATCTGTGAGAAGCCAGCTGTCAACTTGCAAAGCTTTCAAGTTGCCATGAGCAGGAGGGAGAGAGAATTGAAGTGAATTCCATACATTCTTTCTGACCGCAATCAGAAGGAGGGTGTTAGGTTTCACAGCCAGCCAAAGTGGTTAATTGGAGAATGTGATTTATGACATGGCCAGAGAGGAGGGGAGAGACAGGGTCATAGGGGAACGTAAATCTACGTAGGATCAGTCCTAACTGCATCCGAGTATTGCTGGAATGTTGCTCCTAATAATTGACTATATTTCCTTTGAAGTTTGGATCATGGCTCATGAATTAATTAGGGCATCTTTCGGAAACTTGACACCAGCTTGTCGACCTGGGAAACGAATTCCAGTACATTCTCAATTGTATTTAGGTATCAACGGAGGTCTTTAAGAGCAATTCCAAGCCTCAAGCTGCTGAACTGATTGATTAGATGGCAGATTTTTAGGATGGAGAGCTTAAGATCCACAGCTGAGGTTATCATTCCAGACACTTAGCCAGCCTCTATAAGCTAAGTAAAAGTCTATTTGCATGCTCCCATTAAGCAGGCTTGCTGGATGTTCCTCATATTTGCATATAGGAAGGAGTAATTCCATAATTCAGGGCCTTTCCCCTTCAGTTTGTTTTGGCATCCAGGTGATGATGTGGATAGGACACTTGAGAATTCAATTCGTCCATATTTGCAACTATCTGAACACCTGCTCACTAGGTTGCCCTCAAGGGAGAAGACAGTGACAACTTCAGTTCCTCAGAAATTGTGGCTTAACAGGGAACAACAGGTTCCCTCGTTCTTTCTGCACAGATATTGCAGCTGAGAGCAGTGATAGTAGGAATTTGCTCTTTTCTATGTCTGTCTCCAGAGCATTATTCCATCTGCAGAGAAGATTAAGAGGGGTGCTGGACTTTAGGAAATAACCCCTTGTGGCATTGGAAAAAGTACAGAGAATGATGGTAGCAAACGTTTATGAAATGTTATGGACATCCTTTCTTTCAAGTTCACGTCAATGGTTCCTGCTATCATTCCAGCCTTAATCCAGGGCCTGACAGTTGCATGCACAGTAGCCAGATCCCTACAGGGGTTGCTGGGGTTGGCAGCCTGGCCAGAGGGATACCACTTAAAGAATCAAACAAGAACAGTTATTGACAGATGGTAGTCAAACAGGTTGAGGCTGACTCCAGTTCCTCTCAATCCATGGCCATTGTGTCCAAGGTACGCCTAATATACATTGATTTTTAAGGTGACCAAATTAATCTGTTTTGAAGCAAATATGTTTGCCATAGCATATACTTGAATTAATATTCTAGATGTTCTCTAATACAGTTTTATATTATAGTAATCCATGTAATGTATTGTGGCTTTGATTCCGATGCTTAGGTAATGCTTCAGAAATAGAAGATACAGTACATGTTCATTGGCAGGAAGTGCCTAAGACTTAATCGTATCACTTTTTTAATTTTCCTTGGCACTCAAGAATAAACATCAAGATATTTGTGTAAATGATTGCTGAAAGTTTTGGTACAAGAGAATAATTTAATATTAAATGCTCATGGATCAAATGGATTTTTTCACATTTCAGTTGGAATTGAATTCTCACCAAGGTTGAGGGTTTTGTTCCTTTCCCCTTCCTTTTTGTAATATGTGACTTTGTTCACTTGCTTCATTAATTGGAAATTATTTGCTATGTGGGCATTACTCCGTGTGTTTGTTCTTTATTAGTGGTACATTGTACTCTACACTGCATATGTAGCTGTATATGGGAGTGTCCACTAATGGTTTATGCCTTTGGGTGGAGAAATGAGTTGGATTAAATGGCATTTGGCCTCTCAAGTCTTCTTAGTCTAAGAAATACCTTTGGGACTGGCCAGATTAACTTCCTTTTTGTAAACATATTTTTTAAGATATTTTTCTATGCCTGTAAAGAAAAGGATGCTATCTTTTCCTCCTAGTTCTGTAAATGTAAAACCCAATATATGCGTACCTCCTAATATATGTGTAAAATCTAATATATGTGTATCTCAAAGGTACTGCAGCACATGAGAGTCCTCCAATCTGAATTAGATTGTGAGAGGCAACGAAAGTTACAGAAAGAACAAGGTAAATTTAACAATTCTGTTTTGTTTTGTGATGTGGGCTTTCTTTGGGGAATGACACAACTCATTTACACAGGATAGGTTTTTAACTCAAATGGGGCTTATTACCAGTGAAGCAAGCATTTTCTCACAAAATTGAGTTAACACCAAGCTCTTTGGTATATATTTGTTTTCTGTGTTATAAATCATTATTTCCTATTAATTCTGACTTATGCTACATTCTTATTTTCTAGCATGCTTATATCTGTACTCTAGATCTATCAGCCTCACTTCCTTTAACAAATTAACTCTTTGACTTGCTTGTAAATGTGGATCGAGTGTGGGTTTTTTGGTGTTGTGTGTGGGCTTTCCATGCCAGATGAGAGAGATGGGATGCCCTTCCAAAGGTTAGGAAGGTAACACAGGCATTTTTTCCTCTACCATATTTTTTTCCCCTACAAGCTAATTAATATATCAGTTTAAAAAAGTTATTCAAGATGCATTGATTGCATTTGAGAAGTGGAGATGTTTTACATCAGTATATAGAATGGAGATTATCCAGGGTCAATGCCCTGTTTGAGAGAATGGTTTCCTTCCCATCCCACACTTAATAATTTTATCAAGTGTTCACATGTGGAGTCTTGTAATTCACCCTGTGATGATTCATCTCAAAACTGGTATTGGAGATCAGTTCCTTGGCACTCTATAAATTAAATGATGTAACTGAAGCAAATGCCTAAAGAATATGATATACATTTCTTCTCTTTATGTTGCTTTCCAGTTCACTCAGTATTGCAGCTTTAATTTAAGCCATTATTATGTAATCGGTGAGAAGAACATGAATTGGGAAGTCAAGTTATGTTATGCTTGAGGTCATTCTGCCTTTTTAGTTGGACTAATTGGTAGAAAAATGGAGTACACATGATAGGCAGTAGATATTTGTTCAAACCCAGTGTGGCTGCTATTATATATAAAGGATTATATTCAGTTGCTGACAGATACACACACAGAAAAAGGTGGAGTTTGTTGGTTCAGACTGTTTGCTGGAGTACAAAGGGCAGCTACGGACTCCAAGATACAGTACTTTTTTCCAAGCTGATACAAACACACGCACACACTCACACAGTTAAGGCTGTGGATATAGTTTGTTTTGTAGGATAGAACGGTCATTTGCTGTCTATAAGATACAGTACCCCCCCCCCCCCAAACTGAACTCTCTTGTAGTTTGGCTGAAAGATATTTGACTGTGACAAAATATTAGCATGTTTCAATTGTAAATCCCTTTTGATCTAAACATTTTATATGACTGGGAAGAATCTCAGTCTGCCACGAATAGATTTCTCATGTGTAGTTAGAATGTCTGTCTGTCTCTCTCCCTCTCTCCCTCCATCCCTCTCCCTCACACAGTCCTTCAGTAAACTGTTGATTATTTCACCTAGTCTTGTCAGAGAGGGCATTCAGATGACTTTCACTGGCACCATCCAGGTCATTCTCATGCTTAAGAATGAAATCTGTTATCAAGATCTTGAATAAAAAATTTTTTTCTTACACAATCCCTCACTTCCTCCCACTTCTTTAGTAGGTAATGATTAGTCACAAGAGAGATTAACATTCTTAAGCAATTCTTAAACAATTCAAGCTGAGATTAAAGCACCCCCTTAAAATAGCCGCCTTTCCCAAAGCAAAATTTGGTACATGGCTTTTAAAAAAAATAATAACTACTTTTGGTTATTAGTGCTATTTTTATAGGCTTTTCTTTTGAATTAGCAGCCTTTTACTTCTTAGCTTTGTGTGTGTGTGTGTGTGTGTGTGTGCACCTGAATCTCCTCTTGATTGTGCTTGTTACAGTATTCCTGCCTCCTCCATTATTACATCATTCCTAAATAGAGAACCTACTTGTATTTACATAATTTACAGAAATGGAACTCCTTGACATAATAAATGTACCAAGTTGTTCCAGATGGGAACTCTGTGCCTACCCATTAATACAGATGGACTATTTCAAATGGCTCATGTTATTCCTTATACGTCCTTTCTATTCCAGAGGAGATTTGAGGGGTTCTCTTCATGGTTGCCCCCAATATATTTATTAACTTTCCAGTTACCATTCTGAATTGTCAAATTTCTGTCTTCTATCTAACTGCTGTTGCTTTTGCAAAAGGTTAACAATGGGAGCAGAAGGCTTCTCCTTGACAAACTGTACCATTTTTGTCTTTTCACCAGGGCAAAATTATACCACAAAATCCAGCCATTTTGCTGCTGCGTTTCAGTGGTATGAATTGTGGGGCTTTGAAAGCTGTAAATGTCACGCTGCGGGTAGCACATCCTCAGGTCAGAGGATCAAGAAGCAGCTAGCCAAATGAGGCTTTAGTGCCTTGTGGAAAGATAAAGCTTCGCTGAGTGATAACATTTTTGCAGTTGAAGATTGACACTGCCATTTCAGCATATTTAAACTGTTTTCTGTGTTTTTTATTGATAGTATGGCGTACAGGTAGTCCCCGACTTACAACAGTTCATTTAGTGACAGTTCAGAGTTACAACGGCACTGAAAAAAAGTGATTTATGACTGTTTTTCACATTTATTGCAGCATCCCCATAGTCACGTGATTTACATTTGGATGCTTGGCAATTGGTTCATACTTATGACGGTTGCAGTGTCCTGCAGTTATGTGATCTCCTTTTGCGACCTTCTGGCAAGCAGTCAATGTGAAACTAGATTCACTTAACAGCCGTGTTACTAATCTAACGACTGTAGTAATTCACTTAACAAATTTGGCAAGAAAAGTTGTAAAATGGGACAAAACTCACTTAACAAATTTCTCAATTGTGGTCATAAGTTGAGGTCTACCTATATTTATATATTACAAAACGGCTACTTATTGAAGAATTGATTTGGCTGGTGAAGAGAAGCCATCACCACTACTCTGTGTTCTCAATACTTCCTATGTTACAGCATAGAAATTGATAGACTGGCCTTGCAGGCAACCTTGGTAGTGTAGAATGCAAATACAGGAGAGCCTGTTTGGTAAATGCAGCTTTCTTATTTGAGATAAATTCGCAATATCTGTTTCTCCTGATTGGATAGAGCAGTGTGAAGGCGCAGTCTTCTAAAGCAAATATTTTGGGTTTATGCTCGTGTGCAGAGCTGGAGAAGAAGCGTGAAGCAGAGCGGCAAGCGAGAGAGGCTCAAGAGAGGGAATTACGTAAGCGGGAGAAGGCTGAAGAGAAAGAACGTCGGAGAAGAGAGTATGATGCCCTTAGAATTGCAAAGCAGAAAATGACAAAACAAAGAAGAGAAACGGGTGAAAATCAAAGTAAGAAAATAATGTGCTTGTGCAAAGAAAGATAATTATCTGAAATAGGGAAGAAATTATCACAACTTAAGTTTGATAAATATGCCGTCACAGAAAGACTAACAAGGAGTCAGCACATATATGTCTTTACTAGTCTATAGACAGCTGGAACCCATGGGGTGGGGGGAGATAAATCCAAAAATGGCAAAAAAACAAAACAAAACTCAGACAGCAATCCACACGTCTACTGAGATATTTTATTTACCCCATCTCTTTCTGATACCAGCTCTCAGAACTCAGAAGTAGATTGTGGTTATATAATTTAGCCATAATATTAGCCTTTTATTTTTTTACACCAGCAAGGCTAATACGTTAGCCATTAGGAAAAAAATGCCTATTAAGCTGATATCAAAGCACTCATTCTCTGGGCAGCAGAATTCTTAAAGTACAGAAAGATCTTGGCTGAATATGAAGGTTCTCTGAACTATTTGGGTTGAATTTAACAATCCTCATATGCTTGCCTTGATAGGATCAGTTAAACATGAAGAGTCCAATTAATTTACTTGTTATGCTTTGTATTACTTAAATAGCAGAGATGATTTCACACTGAATGTACTTTGAATTTATAGAGTTAGATCTGAGGCAAAATTTTTCTGTTTAGCATGGAATTTACTATTTTTATTTGGCAGTCAGTTTAATACCACATTCTTGTTCCCATTTTTTGTTTGTTTTACAGAACCCTCTGTTTCCCACTCGTCACATCCACTGAAAAAGGAACGCTCTTGGTCTAGAATTTTGCTGAAGATGTTTCTGCTTCTCCTGTTAGGTGCCCTGAGCACTCTGGCTGTTTGTAGGGTTACAGAGCTACAGCACCAGCCACTGTGTGTCAGTGTGAACACACTGTATGAAGATGCATTAACCTTTTTACCAAGTCGTGAAATCTTTCAAAATATACTGCAGCCAAACTCACAGCAATAATGCTGTCTGAGTTCTGAAGGACTCTTGCCTCATGCTTTTTTTTTTCTTTCCATTAACATAGCCAGAATTCCTATGGAATTAAACTCTGGTGAAAATTACTTTCATTTGTTTAGCAATGGTGGCTTTAAACAGAACAGAAATATGGCCCAGGTCTTCTTTACTGTATCTTTTTTGCAGTTCTTTTTGATAAACAATGTTTTCTTCCTCCAGAGTGGAGCCTTTTTTAGGCTGCAAACCATAGACTTCTGGTCTGTAGAAAAAACTGCCTTTCCAGTGAAGCTAGCTTGTCATTATAAAAAGCTTTACTATGCACAGCCTTTCCATATTATCATTCTAGCAAAGATGCTCATTATGGAAACCATTATACTAGATGGCTAAATCATCCATATAGCTGAGAGCAAAGTTTATTGTTACATAAAGACTCCTTCAAATCCAGTTTGACTCCTGGTGACTTCATGAACAATATGAACATGATTTGCCAGTGCCTTATTTCAAAATGTTTTCCTACTTTTTGGTATAGCTACAGCCTTAATATTCTCTAGAGCAGAGGCCCCCAACCTTTTGGGCACCTGGAACCAGTTGCATGGTTTCACATGCTGCCTAAGGATCTCTAAAATCCTAAAATCCTCTAAAATCCTGATGCCCCCCCTCCCCCTGGTGACATATAATTCTTACTATTCAAAAAGTGAACTCTACTCACGCGGAGGAAGCCTAAAAGGCCATTAACTTGGTTTAAACAAGGTTCCAATTGCCCCCGTTAAAAATCAAATTGCCCCCCTGTGAGGCGTGGGCCCCATGTTGGGAACCACTGCTCTAGATAGAAACAAATACATACTTCTGCATCTGCCCAAATATAATCTTTTGGTAGACATCTACATTCTCTGATTTTGTTGAAGACCAAAGAACAAATTGGCAAGGTTCTATCAATGGTGTACCCAAAGATTAGATGTTATCAGACCATAGATTAGATACATATCTGTAAATTACTGAACAAATTACATTGAGGCAGCCTCAACATGGTAAGTGAAAATTGTATTATGGCTGAACTTAGCAAAAGCTTCTGTCAGCTGTTCTTACGTTTCTTTTGCTACCTGAAGTTCAGCTATTTTACATTTTGCTCTAAAGCAGTCAATTTAGGATAAAACTAAAGCCATTGAAGCTTCTAGATAGATATGTATTAATAAGACTGAAATGTTGAGAATTTAAGAGCATAAATGCGAGTTACAGAAACTTCTGTAACATCTATAATGAGAACCATAGTATTGAAGTGGTACCTGTGCCACCTATCTCTCTAGAAACTATACCCTCCAGATTTTTTTGGGTAATTTCCATTTATACAGATTTTTACAGAGTGCAGGTTCCTGCATTGAGAATCTATACAGTTTAACATCCATTTCAGGAGGAATGTGTGCGAGGGAAGAATGCATAGTTTGGTAACTTGGTTCAAAATGAGGAAAGAGCATGTAAAGCAGATATGCCAAAGTTTGCTGGATGAGGCACTCCAGAATCACTTAGCAGAGCTGCAGTTCAAAAGGTTTTACCTGACAAATGTAAAATGACAAAAGCTTTTACTTGACAAGTGAATTCTTTATAGCCTATACTTACTATGTTCTGAAGAGTGTACACATCTATCTTCAAATATACTTTTTAAAACAATAGTAAATAATACGTTAAGGAAATGAAATGTTTCGCTTACTATTGTTTATTGGAAGCCATTCAGCTCATAGGTTTCAGATAATTTTTACCTTTTAAAAGAGCTCTCTAAAATTTATAACATATTACACAGGGAAGAACTTCACTTCTTAATTTGCACCAAATTGTTTATCTTCATAAATGAGTTTTCTGAAGATTTCCGCAGAGTTTGGATTGAGATCCAAGCAATAGCGTCAGAAAAGTTTAATTTAGAAGAATTATGTTTTTAAAAGTTGCTTGAGCAGAGTTTTACAGAAATCCACACTAAGCTCAACCAGTAACGTCCAGGGAGAGGTCAGGGTTACAAGAAGTCATCTGCAAATAAATCCGTTTGGAGAGGTCTGGACCAACTCGCCTCATCGTTGTTGTCACTCCATCTCCACGACGGATGGGAACCTCCGCAAGAAGATTGTGTCGCTCCTGCTCTGAAGTGTGACTATCATAAGCCTGGATGCAGCCAGAATACAAAACATTATAAGTAAATGCACATGTTCTGTTGGATAGTTCATAATTGTTTTGACACCTACGATAAATGTCTCGGGCAGAAGATGGAAAAGGAAAGTAGTGTGAAATTCAATTCCTAGCTCAGAAGCAGCAATTTTTCCAACTTCAAGTCATTCCTTGGAAACTGGTGACATGTAGTCTAGAATCACATATGCATAGCTGACTAACAATAATGGGACCAACAAGTTAGGTCATCTTTTTAGGATGATACTATATCTGCTTGCTTAGGGAATAAGCTCTCTTTAAGCACAATTAAATGTAACATCTGCGTAATTACCGTACATAGGTAGTTCTCAATTTACAACCATTTGTTTAGTGACTCTTCTAAATTACACTAGCACTGAAAAAATGACCTATGACCGCTTTTCACACAACTGTTGCAGGATCCCCATGCTCATGTAATCAAAATTCAGCTGCTTGGCAACTGGTTCATATTTATGAGGGTTGCAGCACCCTAAAGTCATGTAAATCAACTTTCGTGACCGTCTGACAAAGTCAATGGGGAACTCGGCAACTGTGTTACTAACTTAACAACTGCAGTGATTCACTTAACAACTCTGGCAAGAAAAGAGATAAAGTGAAGCAAAACTCAACTGTCTCGCTTAACAACGATTGGACTCAAGTGTCGTATGTGGAGGACTATAGTTTTGTCAATGGTTCTGCAGAATATATGAAATCCAGCAGAATATATGAAAAATCAATTTACTTCCAAAATCTAGGTTTTCTATGTGAAACAGCCTTTTTTTCTTGCACCGTCTGAGAATTTCAGCATGAGATTTTGAATTTCTTTTCTCTTTTCTTTTTTTCTTTTCTTTCTTTCGGATATGAATTGGCATGCGCACATTGAATATACCTTACTATAGAAATGTAAAGCCTTGCCTGCATCAGAAGCAGAGGAGAAGGGTACCGGGCTACAATGGCATTGGCCATCTCCAGACTGACTCGGTTGAATTGCTGAATCTGTCTCTTCCATACCTGAAGCAGTCCCTTTCCAGTACGATCCACCTTCACACCTCTACACCAGTCTCCCTCGAGGCAGAAGGAGAAGCTGGTTTTATTTTTTTCCTTTCTACAAAAACGACAAGGAAGAAATGTGGCAAAATATTGAAATAAACCATCTCTTGTGATGTTTCTGTTGCTCTGTATGGAAATAAGCTAGAAGAGGGGATCTTCATACAGATGCAACATTTGAAGTCGGGCACTATGTTTGATGGAATGATATTTCAAGGAATCGGATTGCTTCAACAGTTAAGCACAAGATAGATTTCCAATATGGGCTAAACTCGTCTCTTTTCTACAACATCGGGCAAACACATGCTTCATTACTGTACCTATATCTTAATTGCTATATTTTGATGTAAATAACCCTTTCTTAAAACATCTATCTATACTGCGCAGTGAGACCAAGACTTTCCTTGTGAAATGGACAAAGATGATTGAGGTAGAAAATTAGAAATGAAATAAAGTGGGAATGAGCTGCAGATTACGGCAAATGTGCCAGGAATTCACATAATGTATTTATTTAATGGATTTTTTAGGGCTGCCAACTCTAACAATTGAGTAGGCAGTATACAACAAAGAGAATAAACAGAAAAAAATAGCTAACTT
Source organism: Pituophis catenifer annectens (assembly GCF_029215685.1). NCBI lineage: Eukaryota > Metazoa > Chordata > Lepidosauria > Squamata > Colubridae > Pituophis > Pituophis catenifer. The sequence goes on along the minus strand of NW_027256882.1, from coordinate 134,663,652 downwards.
TAAAAAAGCAACTCAAAATATAAAATAGAAACCAAGCATGACAATGAAACAAAGAGAGATTGCTCAACTAGTGCTCTGGTGGCTCAGCAGACTAATTAACATCCACTTACATCTGCTGCCTGCAATTACTGCAAGTTTAAATCTCACCAGGCTCAAGGTTGACTCAGCCTTCCATTCTTTCTAAGGTAGGTAAAATGAGGACTCAGATTATGGGGGCAATAAGATGACTTTGTATAAATATACAAAAGTATGAAGGTTATTGCTTAACGCATTGTAAGCCGCCCTGAGTCTCTGGAGAAGGGCGGCATATAAATCAAATTAAAAAAAAACAAAAAACTGGTCACAAATGTCTGGGGAAAATGTTGTTTTTAATGGCTTTTCTAAAAGTAATCATACTTGGGTCTTAAAAAAGGGAACCTGGAGCATGGCCTCCTCATTGGGGTATATGGGGTGAGCAGGCTCTCCTGGGAGAAGGTCTTATATCAAGTACGGCTTTAATGCTGATAACCAGGGCTTTTAATTGCACTTGGAAGCATCTTGGGAGCCTTGGCTGCTCATGGAGTAGCCATATTGCATAGATATAATAAACTACACTGATCACTTCATACACCATTGCATTCTGGACCAACTGAAGATTCCAGGTGCTCCTCTAGTGCAGCACCATGTACAGATGGTGCAATAGCTGCAATGGCTGCAATAGTCCAATCAGGAATGATTAAAGCACAAGTGACCATGAGCAAATCCTGTCCAGGAATGTATGCAACTGGTACACAACATAGCCTTAGATATTAAACATATACTCTTTGTTAACTCACTCACTTGAATGGGGCTTCAGCCACAGCTTTCGTGAACATACTAGCAAATTCTCCAAACTCCTTCCAGCTTGCAAGCACTTGAACCTGGACACCTGTGTGAAGCTGCAGCTCGACCAAAGCCTGAAAAAGCAAAGATGAAAACAGGCTTATCTTAAAAAAACCCGAGAGAGACACTAAACATAAGTTACTATTTTGTAATAGGTGGCACTATTTCCTTCAGGATGGTCACTCTGCCAGCTCTTTTGATCCAAAAACATTTGCCTCTGCTCACAGTAGCTCAGAACGTAGCAGGGGTGAAATGCTCCCAGTTCAGGCGAGTAGGTAGTGATGGCGGCGGGCAGTTCGGAGAACCGGTAGCAAAAATCCCTTCCCTCCCCCCCCCAGCCTGCTTACCTTAGCTGCTGGTTGCAACACCTGCCTTGCTTCCCTTGCTGTAATTCCTGCAATCCATTGCATCAGTAAGCAACTGAATCTCCCTGCCTGCAATCAAGCTCATCGGTGAGCAGCTCTATCTGCCTGCCTGCCTGCCTGTAAGTTTTTTTTCCCCTTTGGGAGCTTTAAAAAAAGTTAATTGGGGTTTTTTTTTAGTGGTTCTTTCTTTAGAACTAGCCATTTAAAGTTTAGGAAGTTTTAAATTTAGCTGCTTTTATATAAAAATAAAAATAAAATAAAATATTTGTGCAGCTTTCTGAGATTTTGTGTGTTTCTGTAGTATTTTACTCTAACTACACAAACACACAAAATCTCACAAAGCTGTGTATGGAATTTTGTGTGTAAAGTGTGAAAGTTGGTTTTTTGGACTTTTTGTGGCTGTGTGAGGTTCCTGCTTGTTGCAGGGGCCATTTTGGGTCTAGCACAGCTGCTTTTACATTGTGGGTGAGCCAGTTGTGTTGTGTTGTGTGTGCGTAAAGTGTGAAAGTTGGTTTTTTGGTTTTTTTGGGACTGTGTGAGGTTCCTGCTTGTTGCAGGGGCCATTTTGGGTCTAGCACAGCTGCTTTTACCTTGTGGGTGAACCAGTTGTGTTGTGTTGTATTTTGTAGGTTAAAAAAGGGCAACAAAGTAACTTGGCCACGCCCACCTGACCAACAAGCCACACCCACCCAGTCACCTGACCATCAAGCCCCACCCACTAATTAAGCCATGCCCACAGAACCGGTAGCGAAAATTTTTAGATTTCACCCCTGGAACGTAGTTATCCTTTTGGGGCCTGTATATTCTGCTGTCTTTTTGAGTATGGTTTTATAGGGCAGCCTTTTCCAATTCAGTGCCTTTCAGTTGTGTTCAGATCACAACGCCCCAAATTCTAAGCTAGCATGGCCACTAGGGAGAGCACCAGATCAGAATGAACAATTCTGTGATTAGGATGAATGGGGATGGAATTAAAAATTTCCTGAAATCTAGAAAATATCTGTATAAGTGGTGTTCTTTTATGATTTAAGCATGCCATTTTAATTCTAAACAAAAGCAGATTTTCAAACCCATTCAATTGCTGTTTGGCCAGGGTTGCTTCTCTAATGTCTGAACGTCATGATCTCTGGCATATCTGTCTCCTTTTTATCCCCTATGCTTGGTTTCCACTCCATAACCACTCATCCTGTCTTCCTTGCTGACTGCATCCTCAATCTCCTCCTTCAATCTGTGCATCTGAAGCCCTGCCTTATTTAGTTTAATATTTGTATTAATATTCACTGTCATTGCAAGGAGAGACCTTTCAGGGTTCACTATTAGCCTCCCTTGGAGATTGAAGCCTGATTTGGCAGCAGAAAAACATCATTTCCAGAAGAAGTGATCCCAAGGAGGAATCTGATATATGGCCGAGATTGCCAGCCACACAACCCTCTGCACCAGGTTTACTTACTTCTTCCACATCTAGTCTAGACAACTGAGAAACTGGAGTTGCCTTTTCTTTCCGTTTCCTTGGCTTGCCTTCCTCCTGTGCCTTGCTGCTACTTTGCTCTGCTTGCTGCAGCTTCTTGTGTGACGTGGGTTTCTGAGAACTGGGGACACAACCAATTCATTGATGTATAAACCTTGGGTTCATTTCAAGGAGATGGGGAGACCATCTCAGCTTTTGAAACTATAGCTCTGCGCGTGGATGGGCAATGTCTGAGGAGGTGTTAGGGGATTGTGGTACTCTGCTCTAGAACGTCTTCCTGGTAGAAGTATATTCCCAATATTTTAATGTCAGCTGCTGTTGAAGCTGCATCTTTTTATCTGGGCCTCCTCTGAGAGGTTAATCATAGTATCTGCCTAACCAAGCCAATCTGCAGGGTGGGTACACTCTGGATTACTTTAGTTAAACAATGCTATCTAGTGGGACCCCAGGACTGTGTCTTCTGAAATGAGGTTCCCTTGAGATTTGAACAACCCTCACCCTTATGAGATTTCAGAGACTGAGTAGGAATTTCTTCGGTGTGGCCTGGCCTGTCAAGAACAGAAAGTATCTAATTTAACCGATGTCTATATATATTTTAGCAATGGAAAGTAAGATTTCAGAAAAGTAAAAGTAAATTTTAACCTGAAGTGTTTTTCTAGTTCTGTTACCGCCAATGACAGCGTTTTCCCAGGAATTTTCTCTGTGATTTTCGCCACAAAACTCTGCAGTGTTTCAGTAGGACCTTCCATCCTAGCCTGCAAAAATGCAAAAGGACAGAAAGGAGAGCCTTTAGCTCTTTGGACTGAAGCAAACATGTGTAGCCATTTAGACATAGCTCAGGTGATTTCTCTAGCTAAAACACAAGAAATGCCTCGGTGGGCTACTCCAAAGGATCATCTTTTCCAGCATTTTGCATTGCACCAGTGTTGACCCAACACACTTGACTGGCTCATCCTGAGAACCAGAGTTCGTTTTCACTGTGGCTTCCCAGCAGGAGACATCAAAAGTGTGATTCAGGAGATATTCAGTCACTAGGCCTGGTGTCCACTGAGTGCCCACTCCTGTGGAATCAAAATGCAATGCCCAAAGGAAATAATGAAGGTACAAAGCAGTGTTTATTAGACAGTACATTCTGGAGGGAGTCTCCTCCAAAAGAGGAGACAAAAAGATTCATTCATATTTATACACAAGAGCTGAGGTGGTGCAGTGTTTAGAGTGCAGCACTGCAGTCTACTTCAGCTGAGTGCTAGCTGCAGTTTGGCAGTTCAAATCTCACCGGGTCAAGATTGACTCAGCCTTCCATCCTTCTGAAGTGGGTATAATGAGGATCCAGATTGTTGGGGGCAATATGTTGACTCTGTAAACCGCTTAGAGAGGGCTGTAAAAACACTATGAAGTGGTATATAAGTCTAAGTGCTATTGCTATTGCTATACATGTCAGAAAGGAGACGAAAATGCTGCATGCATACATGTCCATAAATAAGAACATAATCAATCTCAAGATTACTTATTGCCCTCCTGCTGTCTACAAATAAATTTTGGATTACTTCCTGCCCTTCCTCAGATTACTTCTTACAGGGAATAATGGTTTTAGGAAAAAAAAAACATTTGCATCTTGAAATTCAAGGGTTGCAATGGAATGTACTGATAAAAACTTACAATAGGTCACTGTAAAGCTAAATGTTGCAAGCCCAGATTCTTTGTTTTAAATCCTTTCCATTCTAGTGAAAACTGATTTTCTCCATGCTGCTCCCTGAATTTGTCAAGTAAAAGCATTGCAATTGATATACCCATAAGAAGGACTGGTCCGTTTTGCAGTCATCAACTTTTTATAATGAATGAGAACATTCACCGTCTCCGAGTCTCCCTACTCTTTATTTCACCATCTGAAATCTGAATAATTATTTTAAAAACACATGTTGTGTGTTGTATTTTAGAACAAGGGATTTTTTGTTTTGTTTTGCGCTTTTAGTTGGACATTGCTAGACCGATCTTACCTGCTTGCCGTTATGAATCATTGCAATGAAGTCTGGGAGCAGCACTGGCACTAGGACATTGGGTTCTTCTATCCAGTTGTCCTCTTCAGCCTTCAAGCCAAAGCATAAATTTAAAATAGGAAGGACAAATATACAAGGACAGCTACTGTTAGTAAAAAGAAACAACAATTAGGTCATGGCCAGGATTCTTTCAGAAGAAAAGATTAATCAAGGAAAATCAATTACTTTAATCAAAACCACCCATCATAAGACTGCGGGGGAAGACACATACTGTCATACCTGTGTTAGGCCTGTTTTCCTTCTCCAGGTGATGCTGCAGGGCACAGTTTGGCTCTCAATCACATAGCTACTCTCCATTGACTGCAAAGCAGCAAGGATCTCATCCGCACCATTAATCTGTAAAAGACCTATTGGAGGCTGAGATTCAAGATGGATCCCTAAGGAGAAGAACAGATAAGAAAGCCAAGGGGGGGAAAAAAACACACCTGGGTCTAATACTATTTGAATGTGTTTCAGACACTGCTCTGGTCTTTGAGCTTTGAGAAGTTGGGCCAAAGCTGCTTTCCTCTGTTTTTCTTGCTCCTGCAGCTGTTTCTGTGATCCTTGCTCTTTGCTCTTCTGCAGGGCAGCCTGGCAAGCTTTGTCCAAACCCTGATGGTTCTGTCTCGTACTTGTCTGAAGAGGAAAGGACTTCAGGCATATTTGACGGGTACCATCCTGTATCTTATTATCAGGGATGCAAACTGGAATCTGGGGCAAGGATTGTGGCTTAGCATCCCATGAAGATAGCTCCTGATCACCGTCTGAAAGTTCCCAAGTGCTGGGTGCCACGTTTTCTTGGAGATCTGAGCCAGCAGGTAGTGGCTTCTGCCAGCAAGCGGGCACCAATTCTTCATCACTGACACAGGGCCTATTTTGCCCAGTGGACTCATGGCCACTCTTTGTTTGGATCCTAGTAAATGAAGGAGCAGTTATAGAGGGTCCAGCTACCAGCAACTTCCTTTGGAGCCTTTCGGCTAAGGGGACAAGCATTTCCTCCTCCTCCTCCTCACTCTCGCTACTGAGCTGCAGTCTCACGTCTGTAGAAGAAGCCATCTTGACTGAATTGCACGGACCATAGGGCTTTTTCCTGGCAGGTGAGCAAAGGAATGAATCCTCTGAGTCTGAGCTGAAGAGCACAACTACTTGGTTCTCAGGAGAAGGTCGAATGCTGTTTTGTGGGTCAGGAGGAGGTTTGTTTTCAGAAAAGAAAACTGGTAGCTCCTCACAGTCACTCTCATCCAGTTCTGAGAACATGACGTTTAGCTTCATGCACTGAAGAGACTGCGCTAGGTTGGAGTGGCATCTGAGGAAAAGAAGTGAACAGTTGAATTCAACAACAGGAAGTTCTCCCTCTTCAAAAGTCACATTCCCTCAAGGATAATTGATCAGGGTCTAATGCTAGAAAAGTGTCGAAGCCAATTGTGGAAGAGGTCAATCAAAACCAAGTCACCAGACCTCAGCATTTATTTGTTCCTTCTATTCTCCTGCCCAGTGTACTCCTGCATGAGGAATAAACCCACTCTGCCTACACTTCTGAAGTCGGGATAAGGAATGTGAGGAATTCCCCATTGGGCTTAGCTAATGCAATGTCAAAGCAACAATGTTCAGTATGGTTTTTCCCAAGTGATTCTTCTCCATGTGTGTTTATGATATAGTCCCCAAAATTTCCAACTATCATAAACAATGTCTATGTTTTAAGAATTTTGGGACCTGAAGGCGGTTCATTTCAGAAAATAACTGATCATTGGCTTGAGAATTCTGGATGCTGTGGAAAAACACATTTGGAGGATGCTATTGAAGAGGTCTGATCTAAGGAACAGGAAGAAGACATTTTCCAACGTATTAATCCAATGCCTTTTGTGGGCTCCCCTGTTACAGCAGGTGGTCTGACTACCCAAGTGAAAAGATGTTATGCCTCCAGGAACCTAACAATTCATGTGGGAAAGGGAGGAACACCATTATTCCTTATGGTCAACCCTGGAACCTTCAAAAAACATCTGCAACAGAAGCAACGTCAAAAGTCTGTGGAGTGGGCCTTTCCCACCACTGTCTTGCCAAGGATTTAATAACTCATCACTGACATCTTCCCTCTACACTTTCAAAGGGACTATATTTTATCATTTATTCATATTATTTACTAGTCTGTTCTCAGAGATTATAAAATAAAAAATTAAAGTCAGCAACAGAATTGGCAGAACAGGAAGGTCTATAGATCCCACTTCAAAGTGAGAGAATCAAGTTTTCAGGGGAACTCCAAAATCCCATTTTTTTTGGGAATTCCAAAAAACAAGGGACCATTTCAATAAGGGGCCATAACAGTTCTTTTGCCCACTTCTCCCCCCAGTCATTTGTCTGCCTGATGGTTTTTAATGAGTCAGAATGCAAGATCTCAAATATCATCAGGATCTATCTTTTCTTTTCCTATATTCCAGTTAGACAAAATCAACATATAGTAATCGTATTTTTATATACACAATATTGATCTCCATATATTCTAGCTATTTGCATTAAGATATACTCCAAATTTACTTACAAGAGAAAGGTTCATAAACTACCATTTCTTTGATGTGAAACAAGCAGGATTCTGTCACCAATTATGTGTATTTCTCCTAGGGAAAGAGAATATCCATTATGAAATGAATTGTGTTTCCTGCAACTTTAATTGTATAATCTACTTTATTCCCAAACAGCATAGAATGACACTTCTACTGCAAAAGTGATAAAGATGGATATGGAACAACTCAAATAGCCTTGGTAGTACAGTGGTTTAAGGCACCCTGTTATTAAGCTAGTTATTAAGACCAGCTGCCTGCAATTACTGCAGGTTCGAATCTCGCCAAGGCTCAAGGTTGACTCAGCCTTCCACCCTTTCTAAGGTAGGTAAATTGAGGACCCAGTTGTGGGGGCAATAAGCTGACTTTGTATAAAATATACAAAAGGATGAAGGCTATTGCTGAGCACATTGTAAGCCGCCCTGAGTCTCCGGAGAAGGGCGGCATATAAATCAAAATTAAAAAAAAAAAAAATAGGAGAACCAGAGCAAATATTATTCAACTGCACTGAAACTACACCTTAGATGAAAGATTGATTTTGTATTGCTTTACTAGTATTATCTTCCCTATTTATAATTTAAAAGCAATCCTACACTAAAATGAAGGAAGATACAGTTTGTTTTGGAATGATGAAGTGTGGGAATTCCTGCCTCTTTGAAGAATTTCCATCTTTTTTATGAGCTTTTGCACATCCTGTTTCTGATTGTTAAATGTTTTGCCTTTAAAAAAAAAAAAAAAAAGACTTTCCCTCCCTTTGAATAGTCCCCCCCCCTTATAATGCTTGATTTAAGATGGAAGGTTGGGGAATTCTGGGAATTTAAGTCCCCTATCTTAAAGTTGCTAAGGTTGAGAAACACTGGTCTATAGTAAAAGTACATGCCTGCTGTCTTTTTTAATGTAAAACTTATGGCCGCAACCCTGTAAAACACTGGATTGTGAATAAACTCCATTGAATTGAGTAAGGTTCAATTATGAGTAGACAGATAGAATGCATTGCAGTGGGAGTCATATCCAGCTACAGCCCTGTGCAGGAAAGTGTATCTGCTCAGTACACTGCTAACTGCTAATTTGCTGTTGGCAATAGCGCTTTTTAAAAAACCAGAACAGCTAGAATGATGACTCAGCCGATGGGGTGAGAGCAAAGATTAAGGAAATGTTGTGCAGACATAACAAAATAAAGAAGTTATCAGAGAAAGTTTTCAATATTGTCCAATGATAACGTATCTGCCCAATTGTATAAATTTTTATAAAATACCCCATATTCCAAGCAAATCATAACTTTTTAAAATCTTGAAACCATTACGGAAAGAATTGTCTAAAATCTTATGGTAACATAAACACCAGATTCTTTTTCTTTAAACGAAGAAAAAGAACTACTGTACTATATATTAAAAGCAAGTCTGAACCAGCTTCGGAGTTCAGCTTGCTGGCTTTATGCTCTTAACTGGTGGAAGGTGAGAGATAGATAGATAGAAAGAAAATAGATAGATAGAGATAGATAGATAGATAAAAAGAAAATAGATAGATAAAAAGAAAATAGAGATAGAAAGAAATAGATAGGTAAATATAGATAGATATAGAGATAGATAGAAAATAGAGATAGAAAGAAAGAAAAATAGAGATACATAGATAGAAAGAAAATAGAGAAAGAAAGAAAGAAAATAGATAGATAAATAGATAGAAAGAAAGAAAATAGACAGAGATAGATAGATAGAAAGAAAGAAAATAGGTAGGTAGGAAGGAAGGAAGGAAGGAAGGAAGGAAGGAAGGAAGGAAGGAAGGAAGGTAGGAAGGGTCTTTTCCGTTTACGCAAACTGCTTAACAATATGACCCCAACCTTCACCACGTGAACGGGTGGCGCGTCGTCTGAAGCCAGAGTTCTCTGTTTAGAAAACCACACGAAACGTTTCGGCTCTCACCCCATCGCTTGCGATCTCTTTGCAACCAGCCGCTGCACCTCCGAAGCCTCATTCATTCAAACATTCGTTCAAATCCCGCGCTCGACTGCCGACGCCGCTCCCGGACACGGAAGTGTCGCAGCGCAGGACGGGACGCTTCGCAGGGCGGCGAGGGAAGGTCAAATGGCGGCGCTGCTGGGCGGGCTGGCTTCTTTAGGCTCCGCGGCCGGCAGGCAACGTGAGTCGGAAAGGTTGGGGGAGGGCAGAAGCCTTAATTGGGTTGGTGGTTTGCTCTCGGGAAATGGCAGCAGGCGGCGGCGGCGGCAACGGCGGGGCTCGGATGATTTGGGATGTGGTCTTCCAGTGTATGAAGTTACGAGCAAGAATTCAGAAGGGGGAGAAAGGTTTACGCTTGGCGCAGCCGATCCACCTTTCGCCTGCAAATGGGTCAGAGGAATATGGGCCTTAGGGGTTCCTGCGCAAGGTTTTGCAATCAAATAAGCCGCCGATCCTTTGCAGAAATTGGTGCATTTCCCCATCCCCATCCGCGCTTGAGAGCGAGCCTGGAAAGAGCCCTACAAAACTCGCTCTGCTGAGCGATGTTGTGAAGGATTCTACTGTTTTTTATTTTATTTATTTATTTATTTGCCAAGAACGTATTAGGTAATAAGTATAAAGATGATTGGATTGGATACATAAAATAGATACAAATAGAGGAAACATTAGGACAGGGACGGTAGGCACGCTGGTGCTCTTATGCACGCCCCTTATAGACCTCTTAGGAATGAGGTGAGGTCAACAGTAGACAGTCTTGGGTTAAAATTTTGGGGGTTTGGGGATGAAACCACAGAGTCAGGTAATGCATTCCAGGCATTGACCACTCTGTTGCTGAAGTCATATTTTCTGCAATCGAGTTTGGAGCGGTTCACTTTAAGTTTGTATCTGTTGTGTGCTGGTGTATTGTGGTTGAAGCTGAAGTAGTCATTAAAAGGTAGCAGATAATTTTAAGTCCTAAAGGTGTTTTTTTTCTTCTTCTTCTTCAAGAGGCAACTGGACTTTCTGGTTTTTCTTTGAAGATGTTTCACTTCTCATCCAAGAAGCTTCTTCAGCTCCCTTGGATGAGAAGTGAAACATCTTCAAGGAAAAACAAAGTCCAGTTGCTTCTTGAAGGAGCACCTTTGGGACAACCATGACCTGGATGATGACTAAGAATCTCATACGTACATAAATTCTACTAAATGTATCTTCCTTGGGGAATTCGGTCATCTTCTTTCGCTGGTGTCACAAGGTGCTGCTTTGTTTTAATGGTGCTATGGGTAGGCTTCATCAGCTTTCAGAATTTCGATTAGTCTCTTTCTAAAAATTCTTAAGATGTCCCATTTTGGAGCAGATGAACAATGTGATAGTGACAAAACCCAGATGTGGCCTTTTTTTTTTTTTTTTTGGAGAAAATCCTAAGAATTTTAGGCCATTTCCTTTTACCGCTGGCTTCAACCAGTACAGGTAGTCCTCGATTTACAATCCTTCATTCAAAGTTACAACAGCACTGAAAAAAGTGACTTATGACCATTTTTCACACTTATGACCATTGCAGCATCCCCGTGGTCATGTGATCAGAATTTGGATGCTTGGCAACTAGCTCATATTTATTTATAATGGTTGCAGTATCCCAGAGTCATGGAGCCATCTTAAGGAACAATTTGACTGAATAATTGATTGACTTACAAATTAATAATTCTGAGTGTTTGGTTGCTCCTCTGTGGTTTGGCACTTTTGCTACTTGCATGATTGTTTGCTTCAAATTACTATAAAATCTACCTGTCCAAGCATCCATGTCCTAAATAGGATGCTGAGGGTTGCTATCCCGGAAAAGTTCAAAAAGGCTTTGCTGGCATTTGGTGCTTTTTAGTTGTGGTGCCAGCCTCCTGGACAGTCTCCCCAACCTGAAATCTGGAAGATTGAACCCTTCTGATGTTTTGTTTTGTTTTAGATAAGCTACTTACTAAACTAACCTGTAGTTATTTCAGGTTGTCTTGAATATGGTTTATGGTGGAATTGATTTGCATTTTGGACTGGGAACTGCTGGCTCACAGCACATGCTTTTTATTATCACACTAATCATTGGAACCTTTTGCTTTCTTCCCCTTCCTGTAACAGTTTTGCCTGTTCCCACATTCAGTGCAACTGTGGTGAGATTTGCATCCAAAAAAAGTGGAGGCAGCACCAAAAATCGTGGAGGGAACAGAACCGGGAAAAGGTACGGCTTCAAAAAATTAGATGGTAAGTTTCTCAATCACTTTAAGTCGGTTTCCTGCTTATTGTTATTATTATTATTGTTTATTATATTATGTTGTTATTATTAACAGCCCATCAACAAAACCAACTGAAAAAAACCCAGATTAATTTTCTTGCTCTTTGCTATCAAAGATGGACTATGCTGTTTGAAGGGCCCTGAAGCCATGGTTTTGGTGATTGAAGAACCCTTTCCCTTCCTCTTCCCTTTGTTCCATCCAGTTTTGTCACTTTGGCCATCTTTATTCTTTTTCATTTTGGGGTTTTTTCTTTGTTTTTGAATATTTTTTTACCAATTTGTAAAGTGGCCTAGAGTGGCTGGAAGTTGGGCAGCATATAAATTTAATCGATTATTATTTTCATCTGTTCACAACAACGTGAGGTCCCAGCTGCCAGTTCTTTAGCTGGTGTTGGCCTTCATATGCATTGAATCCTTCTCAAGAAATTAGGCTGTTCTAATGTATCGGTAGACAGGTAGTCCTCGACTTACGAACACAATTTGAGCCCAAAATTTATGTTGCTAAATAAAACATTTGTTAAGTTTGTTTTGCCCCATTTTATGAACTTTCTTGCCACGGTTGTTAAGTGAATCATTGCAGATGTTAAGTTAGTAACGTTGTTAAGTGAATCTGGCTTCCCCATTGACTTTGCTTGTCAGAAGGTTGCAAAAGGTGATCGCATGACTCCAGGACACTGCAACTATCATAAATGTGAGTCAGTTGCCAAGCATCCAAATTTTGATCATGTGACCAAGGGATGCTACAGTGGTTGTAAGTGTGAAAAACAGTCATAAGTCACTTTTTCAGTGCTGTTGTAACTTTGAGCGGTTATTAAATGAACTGTTGCAAGTCAAGGACTACCTGTATTACAATATACGTGCAGGCCTAAGCAGTGTGGCCTTCTGCGATTGACAGATGGAACTTTTGTCAATGCATTGGCATATTAAGTACCACATATTATGGTTTGTTACACAGTCAGCCAGATGTATAGACTGGATTTGGCATTTTTAGCCACCTGTTGATTCCCAAGGACCTGGAATAGGGAGATGTTGCTATTTGATGCTATTGCAGGAGGTAAACTGTTCCAGGTAAAGTTGCCTTTTGCCATTGATGAATATTATTTGGCCGGCTGGATATTCGTGTGTTATGCCTGTCAACAATGAGACAGCCAGTAAGTGTTAGGACTGCAGTAGTTTACTGTGGAATTCTGCCTATTGATTGCAGAACGTAAGTCCACTATTTAAAATTAGTGCTTATATTCTGTACATTTTTCTTTAGAATATAACTTTGGGGGGGGGATACAATAGGGAGGGTCTAAATAAATTAAGCGAAATGTACTGAGCTGTCTATCAGGTTTATATAACTCTAAAACGTTGCTGATACTTCCTTTACCCCATCCTTGCTTGCTGGTAAATTGACTGGTAAATTGTGTCAAAGTTGTAGCCAGTGGTTTGTTATTGGGAAACCAGAGGGAAGATTCAGTAGACTACATATTTTGCAGAAGTATCCCTCCAAAAACACCCTTGATAACAAAAGTAACTTTTAAGCCAAAAACCCTTAGGGCACAAAAATTTACCTTCCAGCCCTATGGTTCTATCATTCTTTGATCGTGTCCAGAGTGCCTTTTATGAAATCCAGTGTGCAATGATATATTTGTTACTCTTTATGTTACTGCAAGGTTCCCTTGTAACATATGCATGGCCATAGAAATTTGAACATGTGTTTACTGAGAGAAGGAACAGTGTGGGAGGAAAGGAAATGGAAAAAAAAAAACAAAGTTTGGCTTCAATCCCTTTTTTTCCTCTCTAAAGCAGGGCTTCTCAATCTCAGCCTCTTAAACTCTGTGGATTGCCTGGGAAATTCTGGGACTTCAAGTCCACACAACGTAAAAGTGTCTGAGGTTGAGAAACTTTGTTCTAACAGTCAGCTGTTGAAGACTGATGTCCAGATGTGGGGGAAAAACATTGCTCTAACAGTAAGATGTTGAGGCAGAACCCAGATGTGAGGAGAAAAAATAATTACAAGCCTCTTTGGTGTGGGTTGCTTTTGTAGAGCTATACATGAAGCTTTAAGGAAATACAGGTAGTCCCCAACTTACAACCACAATTGAGCCCAAAATTTATGCTGCTAAGTGAGAAATTGATTAAGCGAGTTTTGCCACATTTTACGACTTTCCTTAACACATTTGTTGAGTGAACCACTGCAGTTGTTAGTCACACGATTGTTAAATGAATCTGGCTTCTCCATTGACTTTGCTTGTTAGAAGGTTGCAAAAGAAGGTCACATGACCTTGGGACACTGCAAGCGTCATAAATATGAGTCAGTTGTCAAGCACCCGAATGTAAGTCACATGACCATGGGGATGCTGCAGTAGCCATTAGTGTGAAAAATGATCGTAAGTCACTTTTTCACTGCCATTGTAACTTCAAACAGTCACTAAACGAACTGTTGTAAGTTGAGGACCTACTTCTATGCTAAAAAGTTAAAACCCTGGAAATAAGGAGACTGGGGTGTGAGGAGTCAATAGTCCGTGTATTCCCCCCTCCCCTCAATTTGATAATATAATGGTGATGATAGTGATAATACTTATTTCAGTTTTTATCTTAGGACAGTTTCTGAACCTTGATGAATTTAAAATAATATGGACATCATGCTGGCTGGGAAATAACAGGGAATTGAAGTCCACATATTTTAAAAATTGCCAAGGCTGAGAAACACTGTTTTATGTAACACCTTCATTAAGACAATTGAACACGAAAATGCAGGGTTTTGCAAGATCATCTACTAAATTTTAAATTCAAAGATTCAAGACTAATGAAAATAAGTATTTTTTTTAAAAAAACTAGTAGTCAGAACAGATGCAATATCTTTTGTTGGCCTTTCCTGCTGTCAATAATCTAAGCAGGATCAGATGTTGCTTATCTCTTCACTGGGAAGACCTTCCTTGCCAGGAAATGTCAGCTGTAGATTGGATTGTGGAGCCAGAAAAATATCCTAGACCTAGAAGAAGCAAATTCTGTATTGCTCATGTAATTTTTTGACAAAATGTACCTGGAGTTGCTAGAAGTCAGTTTTGACTTGAGGAACTCCTTCCTTTTTAACAAAAAAATGTATGTTGATTCCAGTTAAAGTGAACATGCTGCAATCAAATGGTCATGGCTAGAGATTTAGACCACTATAAAAAGGGGGTTAGATTAGAGTTTATCAATAGTCAGTAGTCTTGATGGTTCCTTGGTGTCTCCAGAATTTTCACCAGCACTCTTGACATATCAGCTGCTTTGTAGGAACAGTGGAAAAGGGTGCTTGCTCTCCTTGCTAAGCTTATGAGCTTTGATAGAGGCATCTGTTTGAGGGCCGTTAAAGACTGGACTAAATGGGCTATTAGCTTGATGCAGTTTCTTTATATACTTAGGAAATCCAGCTCTCTTGCGATGGGATAAAAAGTGGGTTGGGGAACAGGGAGCCTAACTTGACCCTAACATTAACTAAACCTGCAAGGTCAGAGTGCACATGGAATTTGGGAGAAGATACATGCAGACAATTCAGGACCACCCTGGCAAGCCAATGTATTGTTCCTCCTTTGTTCAAAGTGTAACATTAGTTTATATCCTTAAGGAAGTACACAAGAATAGTTTTTGCAGTAACAAAGCTGGAGAACATATTATATGGTTTTACTACGCATTTCTTTTTTAAGACAGAAGAGTTTAACTTCAGTGGATACAGATTGGGATACAGATTCTTGCTCTATTTGGAATGAACCAAATCAGAAGTGATGTTGGTTGACTCTTGTTGACTATATAGCCACTTCTATATCATTCTCTTAACAATAATACTGAAGAGATTTGTCAGTTTCCTTCCTCCAGGATGTTTGCCAAAGTCCACATTTTTCTACAGACCTGACATTCCCCAAACACTAACCAGACCAAGCCCTGGTAATTTCCAAACCCAAACAAATAAGGCTCTCCAAACCATCAAGTTACAATACTTAGTACAAGGCGGATGAGTCATTAATATGTCTCAGGACATGGACATTCTGGCCCTGTAATGATGCAGAGGGGACTCTTTCCTTGTGTCATCCTGCTCAACATAATCAGTAAATTGCACAGCCAGATCCCAGATTTCTTCATCCTTCTCACACAAATACAAAGCAATTCAGTGCTATCATAAGTCCCACTTCCTATTTTCCCACAGTTTAGCAGCCCTCCTAATTTTGTCTTCTCCATAATTCCCCTATGAGGAAAGCAAAGATGTCCTCATGAGTCCTTGTAAATTAAAACATAACATGTTGGGTTACAAGTAATTCTCGACTTAAAACCATTTGTTTAGCAATTGTTTGAGTTACAATGGCCCTGAAAAAAGTGATCTACGACTAGTTCTCATATGGACTCCTAAATATTTCCATGGTCAAATTTGGGTGCTTGGCAACTGGCATGTATTTGTGATGGTTGCAGCATCTCAAGGTCTTGCAGTCGCCATTTTGTGACCTTCCCAGCTGGCTTCTGACAAGCAAAGTCAATGGGGGAAGCTGGATTAGCTAAACAACAAAATGATTCACTTAATAACTGCAGTGATTTGCTTAATAACCATGGCAACAAGGTCGTAAAATCGAGGCACAAATCACTTAACAACTGTCTTACTTAGCAACCGAAATTCCGGTCCCAATTGTGATAGTAAGTCAAGGACTATCTATACTTGAATGTGGATTCAGGATTATTGAAATGGAAGTTTTCCTTCTTTTCCTCTTGGTAATCTCAAGATGGCAGTCTACACTACATGAAATGTAATTTGGTGAATTAATGTATGAATTGAAGTTATTCCGATAATCTGTCAAGTAAATACTTTGGATATGTGTGCTAGAAAGCTGCAGCTAATCAGACTAAGTAAAATTAGGGGTATGACTCTCAAGGCTTGAGTCTCAGTTCTTTCACCTTTGACCTCTTCTGCAACGGGTCCTATTTCGTGAGAAGGAATGTTAAAGAAAGTTGCTCTGTTGTATTTTGTCCATTTGTATTCAGCTAAAATGCATTCAAGCTGTCTTGTTTCTGCGGTTTAATTACTTTCTTTAACTCATTTGCAGGACAATTTGTTCACGCAGGCAACATATTGGCCACCCAGCGTGTGATTCGGTGGCATCCGGGAGCTCACGTAAGATGTTCTCTTTGTTATTTCAAATACCACTTAATTAAGACTTCATTCCATTTTTATCAAAGCATCTGTTTCCTTGTCTTGCTCTAAATTATCCTGGAATTAAACATTTTTCATTATGGTCTGTCAAACCTCTTGGCCTCATTTTTATCATTTTTAAAGATTCTTTCTCTCTGCTGAGACCAGAATAAAATTCTTTCTTTGATCTCTCTTGCTATACCTACCATCTGGAACGAGCTTCCCCCAGAGATACGGGGGATCCCGGACCTGCGCACGTTTCGCCGTGCTCTCAAAACTTTTCTATTTCAGCAGGCTGGCCTGGCCTAACTCTCCTCTTTTAAATTTTTTAATTCGTGATTTTATAAATTGGGTGTTTTAATCTGTGTTTCGGCCAAAATATTTAATAATTTTAAGGGATTTTTAATATTTGTATTATCTGTATTTTATCTTGGCTGTTCACCACCCTGAGTCCTTCGGGAGTAGGGCGGTATAGAAATTTGATTAATAATAATAATAATAATAATAATAATAATAATAATAATAATAATAATAATAATAATAATAAAAAAAAAAAAGTGCTGACATTAATAACCAGAAACTGGAACCTCTCTCTCACCCTGATTAGTGTTTCACAGACTTTGAACCACCTCTCTATATTTAGTAAAAATTCAGAGCCAATGTAGTTGCAGTATGAAATAAAAGAATATGTCAGATACTCTGGAAACCCATCCTCATAGATGGGACAACCCCCCTTCCCCCCATAGAATACCCTGAGGTAAAGAAAAAAGAACAGAAGAAAATGCATCATGGTGCATTGGATGGCTTTGATCATCAGAGGGGGGAAAAATCAAGTTGTGGAAAAGGAAAATAATTAGGCATTTGTTTACATTGATCCATAGCACAACTTGCATATATTTTTGTAATTGGTGCCTTCTAAAGAGAAATGCTTGCTTATTCTGTCCAGAAGTAGCTGGGTAGAATATCATATAAAATTGGGCTTGTTGGAGATACCATCTTTAAGACCAAAATTATCTTCAGCCACTTTTGGGTGTGAAGAAATCAGCTGTCACTCAACATTTTTGGCTTACAAGCTGACATTCATCTTATTCAGCTGGCGTGGAACCAGATTCAGGCTGAATGGGTTCAGCTATGACGGTATTAGAATTCCAAAACACCATCAGGAGCAGGTGTCAACAAAAGCTGAAGACACAAGGAGCAAATGTAATTGGCTTGCAAAGAAATCAAATTACTTGCTACATCCGATAAAGCCAGTCATCCCGGGTTACAAATATAAACCCTACCAGAGCAGGGATTCTGAATTTCATTTGCAAGTAACAGCAAGTAACTGGAATCCTGCAGTCTCACTTTGACATCTTTGCATTATGCTGTATCATTCTGGTGATAGTGATGTCTTTCTTGCACAAGCAGTTGTGCTTTAGTTTAGCAGACAATTGACAAACTGTACCAGTTTGTGAACTACTGGCAGTCCCAGTGATAGGCACGGCCCGCGCTCTGCTCCAAGGGCTGCTTCTTCCGTTCTTTAATTATGATTCTGTCTCATTGACCCAGGTGGGGATGGGATACAACAAATGGTTGTATGCTCTTGAAGATGGAATTGTGAGGTTCACGAAAGAAATCTACGTACCGCCTGCCCGTGGCAAGGAAAGCCGAGAAGTGATCTGCCAGTTGCCCAAAGGAGCTGTGCTGTATAAAACTTTCATCAACGTTGTTCCTACCGAAAAAGTGGGAAGTTTTAAGTTGATCACCATGATCTGAGAGCTAGTTCTGAATGACTTTTGGTTAGTCCTCTGCAGCTGGGAACGAAGCAATATTTGGAGCATCTACAGCATATCATAAAGAGACATGCCCTTAACACACACCTTCGATGTGCTGCTGCTGAAATAAAGATTGATAGTATTTCTTTTCCAAAACACAACAGCAGTACTACTGCTGCTCATTTCGGAGGAACCATCTCAAGCTAATTCTTTATTCTTGGGGTAAAAGCAGATGCTAGAGGTAGGTTTCCAATTTAAGATTGAGTATTCTCAGCAGATTTCATACACCAGTAATTATGTCTCCCTGCAGACATATGAAATTATTTCTTCCCAACTTCAGCACATCACAATCTGGGTACAGAATGTACACATTGTAATGTCATGATTTGTACATTATACCAGTGTATGCACACAAACTTTTGCAGTGTTGTCTGTTATGTACCAAACAGATGTGCAGCTGCTATAGATGCAGTCTAGCAGGAAGTTCCTATCCCATCCCAGCTTATTCCTTATCCAATGTGTCAAGCACTGATCAGTTTACACAGCGTGTTTAGAAAAAATGTAATTTCTTTGATGTTTGCTTGGCTTAGTGCAGGGGTGTCAAACTCAAGGCCTGGGGGCCGGATTTGGTCCACAGGGCTGCCCTCGAAACAGTGGAAGAGCGGCCCACAGTGCCTCTGCCAATGAAAGTGGAGCTCGGGAGAGCTGTGTGTGGCCTTCTTGAGCTCCGGTTTCGCTGGCAGAGGGTTGCAGGAGGCCATTGCAGCTGAAATGGAGCTCAGGAGCCCATTTTTGCTGACAGAGCGCTCGGGCCACCAGATTCCCCCAATACGAATGATGTCGAGCTGGCCACACCCACCCAAGCCTCCCAAGGTCAAACACAACCCTGATGCGGCTCTCAATGAAATCGAGTTTGATAATCCTGGCTTAGTGCATGGTGTGGATCCAGCCAGGTGGTTTGAAAACCATAGATTATGGCATTACATGTGAACTGTAGTTATTCCTTAGAACCAAGTATGGTTTCAGTCCCAGTTATATAGCATATGACTATTTGGGATACCTTTATAACAATACATAATTCAAACTTTATTGCAACAAAAGGAGGAAGCAAGACAACTTGATTACTTTAGACTAATTATAAATTTGACTTTTATGGTACCTGTGTATGGTACCTGGGACTTTTATGGTTTCGTCTCTAGATAATTTATCTGTTAAGACTCATTACTTTGAAATTATTTTACAGTGGTGACTGGTCTTGCTGCTATTAAAACAAAAAATCACGTCCTTAATATACAACATTGCAATTCCAGCCTTTGTCACTGTGACCAACTGAAGAAGGAAAAAGCAGGTGACCTGGGATGCAGCATAGAATAGGCAGTCAAGATTATAGATGGGATGGGATGCAATTCCATGGCAAGGTCTATGTTTCGGCCTGCTTTCACCCATGGAACCTGAAAACTTAAATGCCTGTGCCTTCAGGTAGCCACATACAGTTTTAGTGCACAGGTGACAACCTTCCTTGACCATTGCATTACTGGTAAGGCAGTAGGGGACAACATAGGTTATGTAGAAAATAAACACAGGGTCAGTCAAAATGGACTCAAATGTCTCTACACCAATGCGCAGAGTAGGAGGAATAAACAGTGAATTAGAAATTCAAGTAAATGAGGGCAAATATGATGTTGCTGGAAATAACAATATTACAGATATTACGGAAACTTGGTAGGATGAAACCCACAAATGGAACATACAGCTAGGATTTAAATTATTTAAAAGAAATAGACCAAATAAAAGAGTGCAGAGAAGAGCAACAAAGATAATTAGGGGACTCAAGGATAAAACATAAAGAACAATTGCTGGAACTGGATATGTCTAGGCCAGGGGTCAGCAACCTGCGGCTCTGGAGCCACATGTGGTTCTTTCACCCCTCTGCTGCGGCTCCCTGTCACTCAAAATAGGTGTCACAACTGCCAACGTGCCAAACCCTCCGGCACAAAATTTATCGAGCTTTTCAACCCCCGGTAGGCCAGCCATGGATAAATCCAAGAAAACAAGTTTCAGAAGAGAACAGAACGTTTAATTCAACTACATATGCTAGTTTTGTGGCCGCTCAAAAAATAATCAGGCACGGGAAGGGTTTTGTGGCTCCCAGTGTTTTCTTTTCTGTGGGAAACTGATCCAAATGGCTCTTTGAGAGTTTAAGGTTGCAGACCCCTGTTCTAGGCTTATGAAAAGAAGGACTAGGGGAGACATGATAGTGTTCTGATATCACAGGTATTGCTACAAAGAAGAGGGAGTCAAACTATTCTCCAAAGAACATGAGGGTAAAACACGAAGCAATGGGTGGAAACTAATCAAGGAGAGAAGCAACCTAAAACGAAGGAGTAATTTCCTGACAGAACAATCAGTGGAACAACTTGCCTCCAGAAGTTGTAAATGCTCCAATGCTGGAAGTTTTTAAGAAGAGATTAGATAACCATTTCTCTGAAGTGTTGTAGGGTTTCCAGCCTAAGCAGGGGGTTGGACTAGAAGACTTCTAAGGTCCCTTCCAACTCTGTTATTCTATTCTATTCTATTAGCTACATTTCCTGGGACCTAAGAAGTTAAGAATTTAACCATCTGAAGAGTGCAAGAGTGCCTGTTCCTTTCTAAATCACATACATTATTCAGCCAGTCTCATACTTTATTGGCTGCCTGCTTTTTTTTTTTTTTTTGATTGAAAAAAATACATTGTAAATTTAGGGCTTGTCTTCACTGGGAAAATAATCTGTCTAATCACCTTGTACTGTACACCGTTAGAATATGAAATGCAATCGTGCTAGCTTTCGTGTGTATTACAGGCATGAATTTTTTCATGTTTCATTGACAAATGCATAACCAGATTCATATATCCCCACTAATCCCAAAGCAAAACAAGCCGCATTTTGATTTTGGGTATTCTGGGAACTCAGTCAATGAATACCACGGCTAACCCCCGATGAGGTGAGTTGTCTTAGCAGATTTGCTTCTCTTTTAAGATCTGATGTAAAAATGAATCTGACTTGACTTCATATATCCCACCAAGCCAAAATGTGATTATTCAATAGGTCACGGTGGCTGGCTTCCCTATTGCAATCTGAGTTGAAACTCTTTTTATAGCTTAATGCAATGTGTGAAACCAGCAAACTGGAGGCCCATTGGTGCTAGCAACAGTGCACTCCCTAATCACCGTCATTTCCTTCTGTTTTTTATCTGCAGATACGTAGCCATAGTTCTAACTAAAGTTCAAGTAAATCATTCAACAGGCTGTGGAACTCAAGACAGTAATTAGCTGTATAAATACAGCATGCTAAGCCGCAGTGTGATTTCTTTGGTTTTGGCTGACTGGGTCATGGCCTGTTCAACAAACCATGGGTAAAACAGAAGTTTCATGCAATGTATGAACCTAACTGTTAAATTAAAGGAAAGCCTGCTTGCCTTTAAACATGAAATACAGTAGTACAAGGTGTTAAGGGTGGGGGATGGGATAGGAGCAAAGAAACATAAATTTACTACAGCTATCTCTTTATGTTAGCCATATCGAGTGTTACATTAACTGTCCTTAAAATAAAGCCTGAACACAAATATACCTAAACTCACATTCGTTCTTTTCAATCTCACAGACAGGAAAGGGTAAATCAGTAACCTCATTCTGGTAACTTACATGTTAGACTGTAGAAGCGATCCCAAGCATTTCCCAATTAGATTAATTTTCAATGATAGCATTAGGAACATTTGGAGTGATTATTAGTCAAACACAAACAAACAAAAACCTGCCACTGCCCCCCTCCCCTCCAAACAGCAAATTAGATTTAAGCTTATCAAGATTGTCTGAGCTCCAGCTGACAAGCAGAATAAACAATTCTGGTATACATGAAAATAGCAAAATCTTCCCTTCCGAGGAGATTTCTACATTTTGACAGGTAACTCTTTTTATAAGTTATGGCTTGGCTGCAAAACAGGCTATTTGTATTTCAAATGGGGAAACGAGACAAAAGTGCCAGACTTGTCTTCTACTTAATCTCTGAACTTGTCCAGATCTGCAAAAGGGCTCCCACCCTGTCTTCAAAAGGAGAAAAATCCCACCAGAATTTGTCCAAAGAGTTCATCCACTGGTGTAGATTAATGAAAATAGCCAGAGGGTAAAATACATTCATTGTGTCACTTGAAGCCCCGAATGGTGTCCTGTGGATATAGTTCTATGATGGCTAACAGAAAATAAAATGTTTGGGTAAATATCTTGAAAGTTTGGCAGCTCTAACAGAGGTATTTTTTTAAAAGTGGAAGAGCTGCTGTACATTCTCTGAGGGTGGTCTTTGAACCAGAAGCCTTTATCTCTTTAAAACAACAATCAGGGAAAGTTCAATGGCTTTGATGTTTAGCTCCTGGGGGATCAAACTAAAATTCCAATGGTGTGTCTGCTTGACTTACTCCTGCAGCAAGATGATCATCTGGAGATATCTTGAAAATAGTCTCTAGGCCAGAGAATGGCAACGTTCACCCGGCTGGGGAATTCTGGGATTTGAAGTCCACATAACGTAGCCAACCAAGATTCTAGGCTGTTCTTGGTGGAAGTTTATTTGGGGTCTGATGTATAAAAAAGAGACGCTGATCAGAACTTCCCTAGGGCAATTTGTTCCATCAGGATGAGTAAATTTTTGTCTTTAAGGATTAGTTCAAGACAGTTGTAATTGTTGTAAGTGGGGGGTGGGGGGAAAGAACATGGCTTGCTTTGCAACAATGCCGGAGAGTTTCATTCCACTTCCTCAGCATCCTTTGGCCAATTGCCCTGCAGAAACGAAAGCGTTGCCCAGTCTGTGCCATGGAGTGTGGAGGACTCATTCCCAGCCTACACAGAAGTGTTCCTCTGAGCTTGGTAAGTGGGAGAAGCTTGCAGCATATCTGGCAGGCTCTGCCTGGTTGACAACTCTGAGCCGGCTCCGGTTCTTGACAAGGCGGCAGGATACCTCAAGGCCTGTTCATAAGGGGGCGGCAACTGTGAAGAGAAGATCAGGAACATGGTATATTTCCTGTCAATTGAGCTTTGCACTGCATTCGCACTGTTGCCTTCTGGCAGAAGATACAGAACAATTAAAACTCAAGACCACACGTCTTCTGAATAGTTTTTATCCCAGAGCTATAATTGCACTCAACAATGAACTAAAGGGCCACCATCAGTGAGCTGTTGGACAGCATTACTTGGTCTGTTGTGTGGATGTTTGGGTGGTTTAGGGGTGGGGGATTTTGAAGGGTGGGGGTGTGTCTGGGGATTGTCATGTGTGTTGGGCTTGGTCTCTGGGTGTTACGTGAATTTCGTATGGGTGTACTGTGTATATACGTACAATGACAATAAACTTTATATATATCAGCTGACTCAGCTGATAAAGGGAGGAGAACTTGTGGCTCAGAGGTTAATACAAATATAAATATATATAAAAGAATTAGTAGAGGGGCAACATATTCACCAGCCACTACAACCAAATCTTACATGGGTGACTTCAAGGCCTTGCATACGTGGCTGAATAAAAGTGGAGACTGAGGTAGATATGAAGAAAACCTCTTACAATCATTGAATGGATTCTATCAAAAAGACTTCGTAAATGCAGGTTCATTGACTTGGGCCTGCACATGTTGTGCTAAGCCAAAAGAATTAATGGGTGTAAGTTTGATGCCAGGACCTCAGTACACGAACAAAACAGTATTAAGACTATTTTAACTTCCCAGGCTACTCCATTACAGATCTCGAAGTAGCTGTTTTTGCCAGCACAATTGGATTGAGCAGCTGCTGAATTCGCATGCATCAAAAGGTTTCAGGTCATCTCAGAAAGCCTCAACCCGCCCAATGGATTAAAAAAAAAAAAAAAGCAGTTTTCTGTAATTTGTCTATGGAGATTCTCAGTCATCCAGGTCATAGTTGTCCCAAAGGGGCTTTTTCAAGAGGCAACTGGATTTTTCTTGTCAAACAAGGAAGTCCAGTTGCCTCTTGAAAAAGCACCTTTGGGTTTTCTGTAATTTGTCTCACGTATAATTTGTATCTGCCTAACCATCCTGTTTCTCCCCCCACCCTCAGCTGCCCTCCAATTTAAATCCTGCATCAATTTAGACCCTCTGAAAAAGTGAACTGTAGTCCACAAAAGCCTTTGAATAAGATGGGTTAGTCCAGTGATGGGATCCTGGTTCGGCAATCACATACTTTGTGTGCGCACGCTTGTGCAGTTTGAAGGAATCTTCACTTCCGCGTTTCTTCGGAGGAGAAACACAGCTGAGGCACGGCAATCTGCTCTGCCGCGCGAATCAGCTGAGAAAATAAAGGTAGGAAAATAGTGCAGGCGGGCAGCTGATTGTCAGAGCTACCAATTCGCCCGAACCAGTAGAATCCCACCCCTGGGTTAGTCTGAAAAGAGTTTTCCTGGTTTTTGATTACTACAAGCTAATACAATTCTCTTAAAATAAGCCAGACCTTTTTCAATGTGTATTGTGCAGACCCACTCTAAAGGTGGTCACCAACACCTTGAATCGCACCCGGAGGACCACCAGAAGCCAGTGCAGCTCGTGCAGGAGATGTTACATGGGAGCGCCATGACGCTCCCACAATCACCTGCGCGGCCGCATTCTGGACCAGTTGGAGCCTCCGGGTGCTCTTCAAGGGGAGCCCCATGTAGAGAGCATTACAGTAGTCCAAGCGGGAAGTGACGAGGGCATGAGTGACCATGCGCAAGGAGTCCCAATCCAGAAAGGGACGCAACTGGCGAATCAGGCGAACCTGATAGAAAGCCCCCCTGGCCATAGCCGTCACATGTTCTTCTAAGGACAGCCGTGCATCCAGGAGGACACCCAAGTTGCGAGCCCTCTCCGTGGGGGCCAATGACTCGCCCCCAATAGTCAGAGATGGCACCAGCTGACTATATCGGGATGCCGGGAGCCACAGCCACTCGGTCTTGGAAGGGTTGAGCTTGAGCCTGTTTCTCCCCATCCAGATCCGCACGGCCTCCAGACACCGGGACATCACGTCAAGGGCATCATTGGGGTGGTCCAGGGTGGAAATGTACAGCTGAGTGTCATCAGCGTACTGATGGAACTTCACCCCGAAACCACGGATGATCTCATCCAGCGGCTTCACATAAATGTTGAACAGAAGGGGTGAGAGGACTGACCCTTGCGGCACCCCACACACAAGGCGCCTCAAGGTCGACCTCTGGCCCCATCAACACAAACTGCGACCGGTCAGAGAGAAATGAGGAGAACCACCGCAACACGGTGCCCTCTGTCAAAGCATGAATCAGCAGTGAATTCACAAAGCGCGAAACACTCAACGCAGTAACACCCCCCAGCCCTAACCCCTCCAACCGGTGCAGCATGATACCATGGTCGATGGTATCAAAAGCCGCTGAGAGATCTAATAGGACCAGGACCGAGGAACAACCCCTGTCCCAAGCCCTCCAGAGATCATCAACCAATGCGACCAATGCCGTTTCCGTGCTATACCTAGGTCTGAAACCCAACTGGAATGGATCAAGATAGACCGCTTCATCCGGGTACTGGGGGAACTTTCGTGCCACCACACTCTCAACAACCTTCGCCACAAAGCGGAGGTTGGAGACTGGACGATAATTTGCTAAAACAGCCGGGTCCAGGGAAGGCTTCTTGAGGAGGGGCCTCACCACCGCCTCTTTCAAGGCGGCAGGAAAGCAACCCTCTCTCAAAGAAGCGTTGATAATCCTCTGGAGCCAGCCTCGCGTAACCTCCCGGGAAGCCAGCACCAACCAGGAGGGACACGGGTCCAATAAACATGTGGCCGTGCTGAGTCTACCCAGAATCCTGTCCACGTCTTCGGGGGTCACCGGGTCAAACTCCTCCCAGATAACACTCTCAAGACCTGCCTCCATCACCCCACCTGCATCTACCCAGTCAGAGTCCTAGCCTTCCCGAATTTGAGCGATTTTGTCATGCAGATACTGCACAAAATCCTCAGCCCTACCTTCCAAGGAGTCTTCCCGCGCTCCCAGATGGAGCAGGGAACGGGTCACCCTAAACAGGACGGCCAGGTGGTTATCTGCAGATGCGATAAGAGCGGAAAAATAATTAAATTTTGCCATTTTTATCGCCACTAGGTAGGTCTTAATATGAGACCTCACCAGTGTTTGGTCGGATTCGGAAAAGCTAGCCCTCCAATCGCTCTCCAGGCGTCTTTTCCGGCGCTTCATCTCCCTCAGCTCCTCGGAAAACCAGGGAGCTAAGTGAGATCGGCGCTGGGTCAGAGGCCGTAAAGGCATGACACGGTCCAAAGCTCCAGCGGCCGCCCTATCCCAGGTGGCCACCAGGTCTTCAGCCAGGTCATGAGCCAGAATCTCAGGGAATGGCCTAAGCTCCATCCGGAACCTATCAGGATCCATCAGGTGCCTGGGGCGGACCCACCTAGTCGGTTCCGCCTCCCTGCGGCGGGGTGTAGTGGTTTAAAGGTCAAGTTGAAGGAGAGAATGATCTGACCATCTGACCATGACAAGGGCTCAATCACTATATCCCCTATATCTAAATCATTCAGCCACTGGCCAGAGACAAAAATCAAGTCCAGAGTGTGTCCCCCCCCGTGTGAGTATACTTCTGTATACTACTGTATACTTCTTTGTAATTTTTAAAATAAATTATTCTTTTCTCTTTCTTTTTCTCTTTTCACTATTTGGTTTATTCTGTTTTACGGTTTTTTTTTACTACTAATTACTAGAAAATTTTTCAATAAAAATATGATATGATGTAATGTCATAAGTCACACTTACCAGCATATATATATATTTCAAACACTGGAAATGCATATTTCCTGTGTGTGAAGTGGGTGTTTGTAAACACGCCAAATGTTTCAAAGAATTGTGATAGAATTTTTCCTTAGTTGTTGCAATTAAATTACCGAGCAGCTGAGCAAGTGATACACTGCGCTTGAAGCCAACCAAGTAAACTACAAAGCAGTGCAATACCATAAACACCTAGCTTGCAATATAATCCACTAGAAGAAGCTTGCCTATAGTCTTCCATTGGCATGTAAATGTTGTGTTTAAGCACTTGTTACGTAAACTAGGATTGTCATCCAATGCTTTAATTATACTTAAGCTGCAATCCTACACCCATTTATCTGCGAGTAAGCATTGCAGTAGTGAACACAAGGGCAATTCCGGTAAACATAGGTAGGGCTGTAATGTAGTCAGTTAATAAATATACGTGCCTTGGCATGCAGAAAAGAACAATTGTTCTGAAGCTAGAATCATTCTTAGTTTTTAGAGGATACCAGTATATATAGTAGTGAAGTTATTATTGATTAAAGGTTTTAAACCTGCTAATGGAACTGACTGACTTAGGTTCTTGATGTTCTTTAGGTTTCTGGAAATCTATCATAGGAGCCTTCTGATAAAATAAGATGCTCCCCACAGCAAGAGGAAAAGAGAATTGCTGTCAGAGGGGCCAATATCCCCAGACATATCCCTTCATCATTCCTGTCACAACTTCCCACAAATCTTATTTTTCTGATGGAGGAGGGGCTTTGGATCAAGAGAACTGAAGACTTATTTGCCTTCAGCCATACATCCAAAGAGCTTCTGACCTAAGAGAGAGTTTGGGTTTGCGTAATCACCTCCCCCCCCCCCAAAAGGGAGAAACTGTTGATTTTTTTAAAAAAGGAGGAAAGGCCAAATCAGAGATATTATATTCCTTCCTATGCCCGGCTGATTTGTCAGCAGCAAGAGCATGGATTCACTGGGATTTCAACCCTAGAGCCCTCCACAAACAGAAAGGACTGGTTTGACAAATATGAATACCTATATTTTAACTAACAATTTCTGTGACAATTTTAGTGAGGGAGGGGAGAGATGATTCTCGTATAATCCTTTGCCCTTTTCTCTAGAGAATAGTTAATTAATCAGAGAATTGTTAGGCTACGTGAGAGATTTTAAAAGTAGTTTAATAATAACAGTAACAGAGTTGGAAAGGACCTTGGAGGTCATCTAGTCCAACCCCCTGCTCACGCAGGAGACCTATTCTAGGGATTCAAACCACCGAACTGCTGACCTTTCTGATCGACACACTCAGCATCTTAGCCACTGAGCCACCTAGCCAATGCTCTATTTCATTTTATATATTTATACATAAATTTATATATACATTTCATTTACCATATTTTTTCGGAGTATAAAACACACTTTTCCCCCCTAAAAGAGGGTGAAAATTTGGGTGCGTCTTGTACACCGAATGTAGCCCCGCCCTCCCACCAGCCCCCACCCTTTGATCTCTGCCTCCCAGCAATTTACCTCCTTGCAGCAAATAGCAAACAGCCTGTTTCAGCTTCAGCACAGCCACCAATTTACCTCCTTGCAGCAAACAGCCCGTTTCAGCTTCAGCACAGCCTGATTAGCACAAGCAGTTGATTGTCAGTTGGATTGGCCTCCCGACCCTTAGCTGTTTCAGGCTGCAGGGATTGCCATTGCCTATTGTCACGCGGACCATCGCTGTTTGCTGCAAGGAGGCAAATTGCTGCGAGGCAGAGGAAGATTTTTTTTTCTTGTTTTCCTTCTCAAAAAAAGTAGGTGTGTCTTATAGTCCGGAGCGTCTTATACTCTGAAAAATATGGTATAATTTTAAAAGAATTGTCTTCTTCTTAAATGAAGACAGTTTTGCACAGCAACAAAAGCAATGAATCAGTGCAATAACAATGAATGCATTAAAGAAATGGAGTGTTGTAATTCACAGACACATATCTGACAGCAATAATTTGCCATCAATGAGGTCCCAAAGGCATTCTGGGAATAGCCACGTTTTTACACGATTTTACAGATTTCTGGAAGGAGTCCTGCAATCCAGAGAGTGGGGTCCTCTTTGTTTTGGGATGGGGGGAATTCGATAAGGAATGTCTATTTCAGTCATAGGACAAAAGAAGACAGGTAGAAACGGGATGATTGTCACTTATTACATCCAAGGTACACACATACAATATTCCACAACTACATCGGGATAGGGAAGTTTTGGTCTTGTTTTTGTCCAAGGATCGCAAAAGCTACATCTGCTTTAAATCTTCCTATCTTCTCCCTAACTATTAAGAACCAGAAGAATCCACTCAGGGTATCTTGGCACTGGGATGGAATGTGACATATTCAGGATAATGTCTGATATATTAATCCATATAACTCTGAAAACATGCCCTAAAGACTAAAAGAATCTATAAGTCAAAAGAAATCGCAGAGAGAGGCCACTGCAAATAAGCTATGGTTGCTGAATTTACACATGGCTATGATTTTTAGAATTGAGTAAGCATGCTAGGTTGGATTTCTGCAGTAGCTCTAATACAGGGGTCTCCAACCTTGGCAATTTTAAGCCTGGAGGACTTCAACTCCCAGAATTTCCCAGCCAGCAAAGCTGGGGAATTCTGGGAGTTGAAGTCCACCAAGCTTAAAGTTGCCAAGGTTGGAGACCCCTGCTCTAATATATAGTTCCAAAATGGCACCCACAATAAACATTAACTGTCCTGGCCTTGTTTAGGACAAAATTTTGCCTATAAAGATATTCAACCTATTTAATTCAGAGGATACATCTTTTCTTAGATAGAAAAGGGAGAAAATCTTTTTTTTTATATCCCAAGATTACAGAATTTCAGTTCCTGACATTGTTTGCTCCTCTCAAGGTGGCTAGAGCTATCAAGAGGTGCAACTCAGAAATACCTGCTCTGCTCTTTTTTCTGACTTCAGCTTGTAAATTTTGGCAAATATTGAAATTCAAAGCATTCCATTTGATGTCTCACAATGAGTTCTCCCTTTTTAAAGGTCATTACTTCAGGTTTGGCATGTGGAGAAAATAAACCTCACTGCAGGAGGAAAAGATAGGGTGAGAGGAAAGAAGTGCTGAATTTTGAGGACAGAAGTATGATCTGAGTACAAGGACTTGAAGTAAGCATGATGTATGTTCCAACGTGAGTTCTTACTTATCTAATGTTTGGCCAACTAGATTACGTGCTATTATATAAGGGCTTATATATCTGTAGAAAGTGCTTTAAGTATGCAATATAAGTTGTAATTGGTGTTCAAGGTGCTGACTGCCCTTATTACTTGTTGATATGAAAGTTTTAAAGGCTCAAGGCCGTTAGAAGTCCCAGCATAGGGTTCCAGGTTGTGATTTCAAAAGCATTTACTTTCAGATAAAGGATCTAGGTTGTAAATTCCACGGAGATCAATTGAATGGACTCCCTAACACTTATATATGAGATTACATTCCTAATAGTGAAGCTGGTGCTATTTCATCTCAGTTACTATATTTTTCGGAGTATAAGATGCACCTTTTTCCCCCATAAAAGGGGGTGAAAATTTAGGTGCATCTTATACACCGAATGTAGTCCCATCCACCCACTGGCTCCCACTCTTTGGCCTCTGCCTCGCAGCAGTTACCTCCTTGCAAGCAAACAGCAAGAAAAAATAGCTCCTTTCAGCTTCAGCACAGGCTAATTAGCACAAGTTGATTGGATCGGCCTCCCAACTCTCAGCTGATTTGCTCTCAGCTGTTTTGCACAGGCCTCTGCTGCTTGCTGCAAAGAGGTAAATTGCTGGAGCAGATTTTTTTTTTCCTTGTGCTAATCAAGCTATGCTGAAAACGAAAATGAAAGTAAAGCAGGCTGTTTGCTGTAACGAGGCAAAATTGCTCAGAGGCAGAGGGAGATTTCTTTTTCTTGTTTTCCTCACCAAAAAAGGTAGGTGCATTTTATACTCCGGTGCTCTTATACTCCGAAAAATACAGTAAGTATTCTGCTCTAAACAATTATTTCCTTGAAATGTCAATATCATTCACCCCGATTATTAACCCTTTCACTACAGCACAGGTCAGACTGAAAATAGTTTGAAATGAGGCTTCAAAGCACTTCTATGAAGCTACAGTTTTAAAGAAATGCCAGTAATATGATGGAGTCATATTTGCACAGGGGCCGTGCACTTTTTCCTTTTCTTTATTATCACCTCTTGCTAAACAAATTCTGTAGATTTTGAAGCCTTTCATTTAATCACAGTTCACTGAGGCTAGAAACAAATCAGTTTTCTCTGACTAAAATACCAGAGAAAATCACCTTCTAATAGACTCTTTTGATTTCAGTGAGCACTGATGGTTTTACAAAATGTTTCAAAGCATAATTAAAAGAGTGCAAGTTTTTTTTAGCTGTTCAATTCAAAAAGAGTTGTTCCAGCTCTCCTAAAAGTTTTCAGATATTGCTTCACCCATCTTGAGGCCAGTTTTCAAGGCCAGAACGTTTTCACAATAGCCTGAGTAGTACCAGAACATTTCCAAAATGCTCAGGACAATCATTTTGAACTCCAAATGTCATGTTTTGTACCAGTAGCTGTACTAGACAGTGTTTTGAAATATTTTAGATTCAAAACATTTTGTGCACCACTTTGCACACTTTTGCGCTAGAAGAGGCAAGATTAGTTTTGTTTCTCTTTTAGTGTCTCACACCACTATTATAAGGCATAGTAAAGACCCTGATGTCCTGAATGGGTTAGAGTACTGGGTAAAGAGCAGCCAGAATACATGTCACAGGTGACATACTGACAGGTTGAGGCCACAGCAATACCGTCCATCTCTAGCTTTTCTCACCTTCCCTCAAAAACATACTAGAAATACAACTTCCCCCTTCCCTCTTCCAGAATCTCTTCATCTGTATTATAGCAATAGCACTTAGACTTATATACCACTTCACAGTGCTTTATAGCCCTCTCGAAACGATTTAGAGTCACTGTATTGCCCCCAACAATCTGGGTCCTCATTTTCCGACCTCAGAAGGATAGAAGGCTGAGTCAACTTTCAGCCAATCAGGATCAAACTGCCGAACTGTTGGCAGCCGGCAGTCAGCAGAATTAGCCTGCAATACTGCATTCTAACCACTGCACCACCATGACTCTTTTTAAAATTATCCCTTATCGATAGAAATATTTATTTTGTCTACATCTCACCTTTCCTTCAGAGACATAATGAGACATACGGAGGATTCTCTTCTACTTTCTCCACAATCACCTTGTGAGATTGGGTGGTGAGTGTATGTGTGTGAGAGACTAGTCAAAAGTCACTAAGTGAATTTCCATGGCTAAAGGTAACCCTAACCTGACAAACACCTGAACCACTCCACCACTCCTTCAATTTCTTGCATAGGTAAGTTCTTGCTCTGCTATCTTAACCAGAGGGTTTTTAACACACTCAGTTAAAACTAGTGAGAACTCCAAACAGGTATTTTGAATGGGGGCTGAAGGAGTCTCACATGTCTGCCTACGACAGGGGTGTCAAACTGGATTTTCTTCGCGGGCCGGATCAGAATTGTAGTTCTCAGTGGGTCAGCCAGGGGTGGGATTTGGCCAGCAGGGTGCTGCAGGAAGCCATCCAGACTGAAAACGGGGCACAGGGGCTCACACAAAGCTCCCTCACGGCCCGTTTTTGCTAGCAGAGGCACCACAGGCCAATCCTTTGCTGTTTGCAAGCCAGCCCCACGGGCCAGATTTAAACACCCAGCGGGCTGAATGCGGCCCGCAGGCCTTGTGTTTGACACCCCTGGTCTATGACATGGCATAAGCCAAGCTATATCTTGCATACATATCTCAAGCCTGGAAGTCTTATTGGTGTCAACTGGACTCACTTTTAAATAATTGGGAAAGAACTACAAGAAAAGCAAATGGCATTCTGTGTCAAGGTAAGCCAATGCAATTACACATTTATCGCAATTTCTCTTGATTTAGGATAGGCTGGGTATCTGGAATATCAAAATAAGTGAACAAGAAGGATTTTGAAAAATGGATAAATCACTCCCATTTGCATGGATAAATGAAGAAGATGCAGCTGTCCAGATGATGGACTACAGGTTGCATCATCTGCTATCGCTAGCCATGTCAACTCGACCCGAAGGGAGTTAATCAACTAACAAGCTATGAAGAGTCACAAATTTCCGATCTGTACTTTGGTGAGTGGTTGCAAGCTGAGAGAAGCCACATGTTCAGGGACAGTTTTGCTTGTAGAAAATGTCTTTTGGGTTCCATGTCCTTGCAATAAAATGATCACAAGTAAAAGTGGGAGAGGGGCTTGCTTAAGTTTAGCTCTTTGATACAGGCTGGATAGATAGACTTGGTCCAACACAGCAGAAACACTGCAGATTTAATGTGGGCCCACATGGTTTACTTTGAATTACATATCTTTTAGCTTGAAATCTGAACAAGACAGGGACCGATCACAGGCAGAAGCAAAGTTGAAAAAAACACCAGTTATTTCAGATATCCAGAAAGATCCCAAGGAGTACAGTATCAAGATGAGGAGAATAAGCAAAAATGCTAGAATCTTCATGGGAGAGAAGCTGCAGATAAAACCATATGCCTCTATTGAAACCCCCGGGGCTATATTCACCACGAACCAACCCACTCACTGATGGTTTTAAACGGACAGATCGCTTATGCACGATTGCCTTCTTGTCCACTGTAGCTCCTTGCAGAAGACGGAAAGACTACTTTTCAAAAGATACAAGATGAATCATTAACCAGAAAGAATATAAACAAGTGGCAAGCACTGGAGATTCCTGGAACACTCTGTTCCTTCCTCTAAGATTTAAAACGAACAAAAAAAATTGAAAAAAAAATGGAGCAGAGTCCCAAGTTATCTCAATAAAAAGGACTTAGAACAAATTCTATAAATACCTCATCAGGGGAATAATTTCATAGAGCTAGCTATAAGATAGATATTTTTCATCCCGAGAGACCATTTCTACTGATTGCTCACCTCTGGAGAGACTTCTGCCCATAATCCAAATCTATCAGCAATCATCTGGTGGATTTCCCGCTGCCGATCCTTTTTTCGTACACTCTCATAGCTTGGTAGGTGAGGCTGCTCCCATTGTGGAAGCTGATAGCTACCAGGGCTTCCAACACAGAACAATTCATCTCCCTAAATAGGCAAAGGAACAAAGGTCGTCTTTCAAAAGTTCGGTAGGTCTACAAGATGTTTCCCCCCACGTTTAGCGTGCATATTGTAGGCAAGCATCCACATTAGGTTTACATTGCTTATTATCAAAAAGATGCAAGGTCAGAACCGAGGCTAATGTAACGCTATTGTTCTTTTCCTTTCAGAGTCTATAAACCAGCCTAATCCATTAAACTAAGCAAGTATTCAGAGTATCCCAGCAATATGTAGCAAGAGGATTGGTGCTAATTTATCAGACAGAATAATTTTCTTTCCATACAGTTAGTCCTCGATCTGCGACCACAATTGAGCCCAAAATTTCAGCTCCTAGGTGAGAAAGTTGTTAAATGACCTTTGCCCCATTTTACAACATTTCTTGCCACCGTTGTTAAGTGTATCACTGTAGCTGTTAACACGGTTGTAAGGGGGAATCTGGCTTCTCCATAGATTGCAAAAGGTGATCGTATGACCCCAGGGGAATTGCAACCATCATAAATATGAGCCAGTTGCCAAGCGTCCAAATTTTAATCAATTGACCACAGAGGTTCTGCAACAGTCATTCAGTATGAAAAATGGTCTTAAGTCACTTTTTTCAGCGCTGCTGTAACTTCAAACCATCACTAAACAAATGGTTGTAAGTTGAGGACTACTTGTATACCAGCTATATGTCAACATCTTTCTGTAAGGATTTAAAAACTCTGAATAAAAAAAGAATACTGTGGCAAATAATGATCAGCTTCGGCGTGGGGGGGGAGCAAGGAAGATGATTTAGAGCCAATCTTCCCCATGCACATCCAATAAAACTATTCCTGATCTGTATTTCAGACTGCAGGGAAAGAATACATGTGCATGGAAGACTTCATGTGGGGGAACATACATACATACATACATACATACACATACATACATACATACATACATACATATATATATATATATATACATTCATATATATATATAGGCAATACTCGATTTGCAACCATTCATTTAGTGACGCTTCAAAGTTAAAAACAGCAATGACATAAATGACTTATGACCATTTTCACACTTAACAACCATTGCATCATTAACCATGGTCACGTGATCAAAAAATCAGACATTTGGCAACTGGCATATATTTATGACAGTTGAAGTGTCCCGAGGTCGTGTGATCATCTTTTGGGAAGCAAAGTCAATAAGGAAGCCAGATTCATTTCACAACTCTATTACTTAACTTAACAAATGCAGTGATTCACTTAACAATTGTGGCAAGAAAGGTCGTAAAATGGGGCAAAATTCACTTAACAACTGTTTTGCTTAGCAACATAAATTTTGGGCTCAATTGTGATCGTAAGTCGAGGCTTTATATTATAATTCCCATAATTCTCAGCAATCATGATCTGTGGTTATGATGATTGCAGGTAATTGGATCTGTTGCCCAACCAACCTGTCTGGTAGCAGGTTGATTTAGGAAAGGCTGATATAAGCCTTCTACGCTTCTCTGTACAAAATGGTTCAAATGCTTTGCAGCATTCTATATTATAAAGGGAACAATCTAGCAACTTGATACCCAATTAAATAGTCTGTACAGTACTATAAGTTAGCTGAAATGGCCCAGTCTTGAAGTATTGATGGGGCCAGCCAGCTTCTATCATCTTTATATTCAAAGCTGTGTTAACTCTATTAGATTCTTCTCTTGCTACCTAGTGAAAGATTTTATACTATAATGGCAGGTGGCATCTCTGCAGATCCATACTGAACAATGCTTATCTGATGATTACATTAAATGAGTCATTTAGATCATTTGCAATTTCATAAATATATCCAAATTCCTGCTACGACCGGTTTAGTGGTTAAGGCACCAGGCCAGAAACCAGGAGATTAAGCTCTAAACCCATTTTGGGCATGAAAGCCAGTTGGGCGACGTTCGGCCATTCATACTCTCTCAATTTACTTAACAGGGGTTTGGTTTTGGGGAAATAGGAAGAGGAGGAAGGAGTACCGTACTTAGGTATATTTGCTGCCTTGAATTATTGATACAAATAACAAAGGGATTTTAAAAAATCTTTTAAAAATGTAAGCCCTCATCACAGTCTATTTCACAAGATAATTGTAAAAGGGAGAAAAAATTCAGTAGGCTTTTTGGAGGAAGAACAAGATAATAATTAAACTAATTTTACCACATTCATATGGCTATTCACATACACAATCTCTTCATTATGCTTCCTTTGAGGCCCCATTGCCAAGTTCCTCTATTATGCTCAACCCAACCATGCTTCCCCCCACCCTCATGTGCTCGTCTCCTTTTCCAGGTGATCCATCCATCTATCTATATATATATAAAAAGGGCTCTCCCACCTGGACACCAGGGTTTTCAGCAGCACCTGTCTCCATTCGCTGTGCTCCAGACTGGGATCCCACCAGTCGCTGGTTGCTATTGAAGTAAGAAGGAGGACATTCCTGTAGGATGGGAGGAGAATATTAAAAACAAAAGCTGTGTTTTCCTTCTGGAAATTTCAGACTGGAAAAGCAACCTATTACTCAACACGAACTAGCAAGTGGTCCACAAGAAATGGCTTAACATATTTTTAAATATTTTTAATTGGTTTGTCATTTTAAACTGGGGCCAAATTAATATATATTCTTTTAATTGTTTTTAATGTTTGTATTGTATGTTTTTATCTGGCTGTACACCGCCCTGAGTCCCTCGGGAGAAGGTGCGGTATATAAATTCGAAATAAAATAAATAAAGAAAAGAAAAGAAATACTAATTTCTACTGAATCCTCTCTGTGGAGCCCGTTCTGTGTATTTCACTAAAATGTATGGCGTATGAGTTGGGAAGAAATGGAAACATACATACAAGGCAGGTACACCATTGCAAAATTCCCAAACAACGGCTACTAAATAAAGGCAGCATCCCAAACCAACTCTTGCTATCCTGGTTTTATTCTCTTGAGCTCCTCCCTGTTCTCTCCCCCATACTAGCAGCAGCTCTCAATGAGCTGAGAAATAGTTCCATCACCGAGAGTCATAAGGCTGCTCTTGATCATGGAAGCCTCCCTGGAGATATGCTCCCACATCTCTCTAAAGCGTGGTTTTCAATGGGGTGGTGGGAGGAGTCTCCAATCTCTCTCTTTCTTCAACCAAACAAACCTGAGAGATAAAACGAGATGAAAACGACACATTTCTTGCACATACAGAATCTGATGTGGCTGACTAATCTTACTGGGTGGTGCTCAGTAGTGGGTTTCAAATCCCGTTGCTCCCACGCACAATGCTTCTGTGCATGCGCAGAGACATCCGGGCAGGTGGGCGAAGCCTCCCGCCACCGCTACTGGTTTGCCCGAGCCAGGGAGAACCGGTAGCAACCCACCCTGGTGGTGCTGTCCAATTATTCCACAGGATAGCAAGTAGGTTAGGCAGAGGTTGATAGGCCATCTGCCACCATGGGGGGGTTGCATGCCTGTTCAAAACAGGCAAGATGTTGGATGCAGGGTTGCAAAGCAAGTCCAACCTCTTTGCCCATGTATATGACATCAGTGCCCATATGAAAGAGGGAAGCTTGAATCCTGAGGCCGCATCCACTATCTTGCCGGTTTCAACACCTGCCACTGTGAATGCCAATGGACAGACCACAATTCGCACAACTTTTTCATTCTCCAACAAAAGAGAATGCAGGGAATCTCAGCAGTAATAGAACAGGGCTGTTGTAACTACAGTGAAGCTACCTGGAGGAGTTCCCTCAGTGCCCCAATAGGACGGTGAGCCTTTGTGTGTCTCCACTTTCCTTCTACATTGCTGGAATTATAGTAAAAGGAATGAACTGGAGGGTAGATGGCTGTTTTAGACCAAGTCCCCAGTTGCACAGATAATGGCCTGGAAAACATTTTGCTCGGTCCCCATAATGCTGCCTTCATCCAATACTCAGCTCATGGTGTAAGGCAGGCTTATGCAGCCCTTAGCTATACCAGTGCTAAAGTGGCATTTTCCTTCGTATTCCAACACTTTCTAAGGGCAGCCTCAAGTAGGTAAAAAACCCATTAGGCTCTGCCACCCATTATCCAAGAGAGAAATGGGGTGACTGCAGTGAGTTCAAAATGAGGTAGGAGAAGGATCACATGGTGACAATGAATTTCATAGCTGGTATTATTTTCTGCTGGCTCAAGGATGAGTGGTAGGCATTATGCTTGGGTAGAGAAATGCCCCAAGACTGACTGGATTGGCAGAGATGTATGCGTGCCTCTGTGAGCAGCTATAAATCACTTTATATATTGGGAGAAAGCCAGTCTAAATGCAGCAGCATGGGTCAACACTGGTCTCAAACACAATTGTGATAAGAAAAGATGTCCAGAAAGTATTTCTCCTCCCACTTATAGGGAGGCATGTTCACAGGAAGTCCCCCACCAACCAGAATGCTTATTGTCTCCGTCTGATCCTCCTTACAACTATGCAAAGTGCCGTTTTTCTTGAGACCAGCTAAAATGTTAAATGCCTTTGAAAGCCAACATTTTCTTTTTCAGACAGCAACGTCTCTTCACTCACTCACTGAGGGGAGCATTTTTTTTTTTTTTTGGTGGTATTGAATAAAACTACACCTGTCTGGATATTTCCACCTGGCAAAATGATAATTACAGTAATCCTACTTTCTAGAGCAAGGAGAGAACAAAAGCAGGGCTTTGATTGGGTATCACACCACAGCTACTGCTTTTATTCTGGGATTGTTGTTTTCAGGATACTTACATATGTGGGATAATTTTTTTTATTTAGTTCGGTTTTGCTGTAACTTTGCCAAATTTGCATAATAAATGAACTAAATTGTACTCCGACCAATGCTGTGGTTTAAAAAAATGGATGCTAGATCTCTCTCTCTCTCTCTCCCTCCCTCCCCCCTCTCTCTCTCCCTCCCTCCCTCTCTCCCTCCCTCCCTCCCCCCCCCCTCTCTCTCCCTCCCTCCCCTCTCTCTCTCCCTCCCCCCCTCTCTCCCTCCCTCCCCCCTCTCTCTCTCTCCCTCCCTCCCCCCTCTCTCTCCCTCCCTCCCTCCCTCCCCTCTCTCTCTCCCTCCCTCCCCCCCCTCTCTCTCCCTCCCTCCCCCCTCTCTCTCTCCCTCCCTCCCCCCCTCTCTCTCTCCCTCCCTCCCTCCCCTCTCTCTCTCTCTCTCTCCCTCCCCCCTCCCCCCCCTCTCTCTCTCCGTTTCTATATTCTCTGAAGTAGAAAAGGATCTGATTCAGACTTCTGGGATCTACATTATCTACAAACTCCAGGGATGACCTCAATACAGAAGTCCTGGTGATTGCTATGTAATTATGCCACTTAGTTCTGATTACTGAGGGGCAAGTCCAGAGAATACGATTGTTTTCAAGCTCCTCCTGTGTTCTTTCCAGGATCATCTGTACAACTCAACTGCTTGAGTCTACAACTGCTAGACTAGACAAGTTTTTGATCTGATCTAATATAACTTTTTGTTCTAACATACAACATTCAAAGATTTGTTTCTCCGACTATAGAAAGTGTAAGCCATCTTGATTATTTCAATATTATTTTACTAAACCTATAGGCAGTGTGGTGCCATTCTCCCAAAGGTTTGCATATGCAACTGCATATGTTTGCAATGGCAAAATGATTGTGACTGCATTCCCTCTTGGAAGTCCTATCCGAGGAACAATGATCCCATGGGGAGCTATGACTAAAGGAGCCACAGTGAAAAGAAAAGTGAGTCATCTAGTAAAATCCCTATCGCTGGTCCTTCCCAGAGTTTTTCCACTCCACGTCTACTCTCTGCAGGATGACTCCTTTGGGGAGGAGAGTTTTCACTTGATTGCAGTTGAAAGTCCTTTATTGTTAACAATGGGACAACCCTCTCTGGAGGAAGGACAGGAAATTGTAATTAGACATAGTACTGTAGTCAGTGTGTGACCAGTCACGTTTTAAAGAAATATAAAGCATGAATTTGAATGACTAATAGAGGTCAAAGCCTCCATTTTGCATTTCTCCCCGTTTTCCTAAAATATAAAATTGAGTGCAGAGACCTACTATTTGAAGACAAGTCTTGTCAAGTGGAACTATCAGAAAGGAATATTAGTTTGCCAATTAATCCCATTGCTAAGGCCAGCCAAATGAACCAAAAGACTCCCCCCAAAAGCAAAACAAAGGACCACCACCACCACCAGCACCCATGAGAAGTTTCATGTTTGGTCTGAAATCTGAATCTGGGATTTGAAAAATAAGCAGAATAAATAACAGAATAACAGAGATGGAAGGGACCTTGTCGATCATCTAGTCTAGGGGTCGGCAACCCGTGGCTCTGGAGCCGCATGTGGCTCTTTCATCCATCTGCTGTCATCCTTGTTGCCGGTCGGCACCACAATTTTGAGAGGAGCTTCTGGTTAAGGGGAGGGGGAGCACGGCGCGCCAGGAAGAGACTCTATGGCAAGGGGCGGGCTTTCCAGTTGGCTCCACAATTGATAGGGCTTTCGGTTAAGACAGGTAGAGGAAAAAGGACGCCGCACTAGGAATAGACTCTATGGTGGGAGAACCGGACTTCCGGGGAGCTCCAGAACTGAACAGGGGGCTTCTGGTTAGGACCTTAGTGGCTCTTTGAGTGTTTAAGGTTACCAACCCCTGATCTAGTCCAAACCCTTGCCCAAGCAGGAGACCCTACACCATTTCTGACAGATGGCAA
This sequence comes from Pituophis catenifer annectens, assembly GCF_029215685.1. Classification (NCBI taxonomy): domain Eukaryota; kingdom Metazoa; phylum Chordata; class Lepidosauria; order Squamata; family Colubridae; genus Pituophis; species Pituophis catenifer. The sequence goes on along the minus strand of NW_027256882.1, from coordinate 134,622,636 downwards.
TCCAGTCTCTTCTTGAAAGCTTCCAGTGATGAAGCTCCCACAACTTCTGGAGCCAGAAGCAAGAACTAGATATTGGTTTAGGGTAGCGATTCTTAACCTCAGCTGCTTTAATATCTATTGGCAGGGAGCTAAAGTCCATATCTTAAATACTGCTTTAGGTTTTGCAAGCGGCATAGATTCACCGGACCTGAGCTCAGCATGACTGCTTTAGGATCACAATAGACCAACATTTTCAAGACAGTCTTACTTTCCTCAGCTAACCAAACTTTTCAGAAACCTTTGTAAATGGGCCTGCAAACATTAAAAAAAGTGGGATCTCTGTACCTACTAAAAAGTATAGTTGGCCAGATAATTCCAAATCAGGCAATAGCTTAAAGGATCCATGCCATGTCTGTTCCTCTCCAAATACTACAGCCTTTAAGAATTCCTGCTCGATTGGTAGCTGAAAATTCTGGAACGTTCCAATGCACACAGAGGACAACAGGTTAAAGAAAAAGTTACCAGGATATGTTTTTTATGCCAGTCTGTTTCAATGTGGTTCATTTGTTTTTAGAAAGGGATCAAAACCAGTCAACCGTGGTTAACTCAGCAAACAATGGCTAAACCAGTAATAGTTCTATGCATTATTTAAAATAGTGGCTAGGTTTAATCATATGATTAAGTATCAGTATGTTTCCCCTGAAACTGTCCAGCCATTTGATTTCTTATCCAAAATGGATATCCATATGGGTTGGAAGCAAGGGGTGATTTCTTTCCAGGCAACTGATTTTCAAAGAGATGAAGAGAACGGAATCCTTGGGGACATCTATCTAATTACAAGGCATTACAAGCCAAGACAGTTTGACTCCACCTCAGCTTTTGAAACCAAATGAGTGAATTTTGAAAGCTCTAAACATAGGATAAACATAGCAATTAGGCTGATGCGCTTCTTCTGAGAAAAGTAAGCAAGAACCACCATGAGAACTAAATCCTTGGAGACATCACAGGACATGCTCTCCAAGCCAAGACAGTTTGACTCGACCTCAGCTTTTAAAACAAAACGCATCAACTCTGAAAGTTCTAAACAGAGACAAACATAGTTCTTAGGCCGATGCACTTCTAAGAAAAACCAGCAAGAATCACCGTGAGACCTTGACATGCCTTTGCGTATAAAATCAACTAGGATGACCAGGCTAATTGTCATACTTTCACCCTGGAAGCTTTCTTGCCTTGTTGAACAGGAGCGGATGAAGAAAAACAATTGTTGCATGAAGGCAGCCTTTCTACTTACCCTGGGGACATTTGGTAAAGAACTTCCTGAGAAAAAGCTGTCCCAAGAAAGCCTTATCGCAAAACACTCAGCTGAATCATAGATGAGACAGATGTCAGCTGCTTCCAATATATTCTCAAGCAGTTTCTACACAGAATTATACAACACTGTATCTCTAACTTCCATAATTCCATATGATTTAGATTTACTACATAATGATTCCATTCTTCTGAACACAGAGGGGATAACTAAAAACACTACTCTACACTTACTATAGCTGTGGGAGAAGGCGACTTATGTTAAATCACAGACAGCTCTATTGAAACTGGAAACCTACAAGGGGCTGTTGCTGCAACAAATGGGGGAGTATAGTAGAGGCAACAAAGAGAGTAGCGCAGACTCTACTTGCATCACAATTATCTTAGCAACATCTTCTTTGAAATGCAGACTTTTTGGATTTTCAATGTGGATTATAGAAAACTCCAAGATACTTTGCCAAGAGTTGGTAGGATGCATGACATTTTGTGACATAGGGCAGAAGAGGTTTATTTTAAAGGTCAATCCTGTAAACTAAGCAAGGTACAGTATATAAAGGTACCTCTGGATATGGAAATACATACATACAGTATTGCAAGTCAAAATAGGGGTGGGGTGGGGTGGGATAGGATGAGAGAATGGGAAGAAGGTGCAATGAATCCATCCATTCTGGAATCCTTTTGGTTCCACTTCTTCAGTGCTTGCAAAAAAAGCATTATTAAAAAAAAAAAAACACGATGTGCCTCCGCAAAAGAGAGAAAGGGGGAACTCGGGAGAATGTTTTCTTTCAGGCTATCCCCAGTCGTGAACTGTGAAAGGTATAATGCTGGTTGCCGGGATACTGGCAACGGAGAATGGGGTTGTCTGCATTTATGAGTTCCTTACAGGAGCATTCCCTGCTGTTTTCCATCCCTGTAAGGAAAAAAGGAGGCCTGGGGCTGAAAGGGCCAGAAAGGTAAGGAGGGGCACAGTTCTCCTGGCACCATCATTACCCCCTGACATGACTCGCTCTCAGTTTTACATTCCCATCTGTTCCCATGCTTCAATGCCCGCTCCCGGATAGTACCACCCACTCTCAAAAGCAGCCAACTGGGGACAGGTTCAGGTGAAAAGGCTTTGTTTGTAGACAGAGTGGGAAGTAAACAGGCGCTCCTGGGTGCGCAACACTATAACTTGGCAGGAGAGAACTGTAAATAGACCTTGAGTTGCTATTCAGCCAGCAGAAAGGAAAACTAGACTCCTTTATTCCAAGGGTGAGATGACAACCATGCAAAGGGAGGCCTGCCAAAGACCGTGCAGGGGAGCAGCGTGTGGCCTCCAGTCCTTGCAAAACACAAAGAGGCATGGTCTTTACCCAGGATCAAAAATGGGCGGTGGAACAGCGAGGCCTGGTGGGCAAGGGAAGCTGATGAAACCCGAAGAAGCAGGCAAACTGGTGAGATACTCACATACTGACTAGGGCTCTGGAAGAGTCGGCAAGAGCACAGAAATTGGCAGCACAGAGGGTCCCGGTGGTACAAAAGGAGCAGCAGCACCAAAATGGCCACGATGAACACAGAGGAAGAAACTGCTAACGAAGAAGAGAAAAGGGGAAATACAATGAAACATCTTGTACAGCTTCCAAATACCATCAAGCTCAGAGAAATCTCTACAAAGTATGTGTCTAACTTCAGCCTAGACTTCCCCAAGGTCTACAACGCTTGTCATCTCCAGCCAGCACGGCCTGCTAATAGAAATGGGGAGAGTTGTTGTCCTAGAGCAGAGGGGTCAAACTCAAGGCCCATGGGCCAGATGTGGCCCGCAATGTGGTTGGATCCGACCCGTGGTGCCATCCTGGAAAATGTAAGGGGCTGGCCTGTGTGGCTTCGGTCTGGTCTACACAGTGGGAAGAGGAAATATGCCAGCAGATTGGGGAGTGATGTCAAGCTGGCCACGCCCACCGTCGGCCACGCCCCCACCCAAGGTCAATCACAACCTTGATGCAGCCCTAAATGAAATTGAGTTTGACGCCCCTGTCCTATAGGCTAATGCAAATAAGAAAACAAGGAAGTCAAAAGGCCCATAGCTGAAATAGCAAATGTATCACTGCAGCAACAGGAATGCAATCCATAGCTCCAAAGATTATGACTTCTTTAGGAGGGTCTGCACCACTATCCAATACAGGAATATCTGCCCAATACAATTAGACGTCTACTATGCTTTGAACCCACCCACCCAGACCTCCTTTGCTAGATGCTAATAGCTAACATAAATACGGATCAAAGGTGCAAGATGTAAGTTGAACAGATGCAACCATCTCGTCTGTATCTGCAGGTTTTGGAAACTTAAATTCATCATTTAAATCATGACTAGTCAGAACTACCACCATTTTTCTGTCGACATCTGTTGCAGTTATAAATTCAAGTACTACTTTGAAGCGGCCGTTCTCAAATTACTTAGCAAATTCATCACAAAATAACCTGAGGTGTAAAGGCTATCAAGTACTATTCAGTTGCCCTGCAACATCCCAAAAGAATTAGTTACATTTGATTTTAGACTTGCACTATCTGAATTCCCAATGTATTACAGCCCAAGGTGCATTTCTGTTTCCACAATGCTGAGGAGGGTATTTAGGTACAATTGTTTCAATGGCTCTTTCCATGTCATCAACTCTCCACGAATCCCACAGTGCGCAGCTCTCCCAATAACAGACAAAGTCCAATCAGACAAAAATCTAAATTAAAGGAAAAATACTAAAAACTAAACTCCCTAATGTCAAGAGAAAGGCAACTCGAGTCTCTATAACTAGACTGAGTGAAAAGACTGGGGCCAAGGGCATAGCTAAAGCAACGGAGGAAAAATCTTTGCACTCAGTCTTTAGCAAGTTGAAGGGAAATACCCATGCGTGGATTGTCGGAGCAGCGATTCAGGAAAATTGATATGATCACCAGCTCTGCCAACCAGGAATCTCATTGAGTATTTAAGAATCCCTTGGATTTTTCTCTATAGGCTATTTCTCTAGAGCAGACTATTCTAATGATGTATTTATACCTCTAGAAAGTATCTCTCATCAGCAATCTAAATACTAGAAGGAAGTCATTTGTTTATGACAAAGAGATTACAGAACTATTGGCTCTTTTCTTTAGCCAATTATAAGAATAGAAATCCAAGATGTCATGGGTTGACAAGGACCTGATATAGGCCCATGGTTGGAATAATAATCATGAAGTCCTGAACCAGCTCCAGGCTTCAACCTGCATTTCAATGTCTTCCTATAAACACTATTGAAGAAAGATAAAATATAAATCTTTCAAACAAAACAAGCAAACCGATGAGCAAACTTGTCCATACTTATAATTATGCAAGCTTCCTTAAATAACATTATTTGGGATTCTTTCAATTTATATCTTGCCTTTTCTCCAGGAGCTGATGGTGGTGGCTAAAACATTCCCTTCTCCAAATTCTCCATCACAACAATCTTATGAGATAGGTTGAACACCTAACAAGCTTCTATGATAAAAGGAGACTTGAACCTGGATCTTCCTGGATATTCCCAATCCAACAATGACTTCATTGCACAGCTCGAAAAAAATCATTCTAAGTCTCCATAATTCAGTGATGAACAGTGCTAAAATTTCTTCTCTGAAATCATAATCTGACTTTTGACTGCAAGCCTTTGGGAAAGAGACATGTCCGACCATTTTTTTTTTTTTTTGGTAAGAGACTATTCACAAAGCCAATATTATAAAAACATATATAAATAATAAATGACCTAAGTATCCAGAGAAACTTCTCTACATTTTCAGGGAGCTGCTGTACTAAAAAACAGAATAAGAATGGTGTGACAAATTTGTCTCCACATACTCAATAGAAGCCGTTAGGTTCAACAAGGAATTTGAATAAGAGATAGTGCGTTGTTGAAAAAAAATGAAACCATGATACACTTCCATTGCCATATCATGTTCTCTTCTTGTTCTTTGTGGAGAGGGAACAAGTCTAATTACACAATTTTTCCAAGTTTTGCTCTGCACAGAAAGTCATGAGACTGGGAAACCCGTGTGTCAGATAGCCTCCCTTTCTTACAGCTGATAAAAAAATAAAGTTGTTTCCCCAGACAGTCCTAATTTCCTCACTCTTGACCTTTATTTCTTAATATCTCAAAAGAATTTGCTCTTGTCCATTATCTAATGGGTGGGGTTAATCAGGTGGGACACACTGTTTCGGTGGACATAGTCCATTCCTAGGCACCCCTTCCTTACCACATACTTTTTCAGAGGTTTCTTTATAACACAATATGAGTTGGGTCATCTGAGGTAATCTGTTAAAATAGTCTGTAAAGCGAAAATGCATAAAGCTATGCTGAGTGATGTTTCTTATTCAACTTCGAGTTTTATTCCTTTCTCCAGCTGTTCTAAATCAAACAAAATAGACTGGGAGGCCCAGTTGTATCAATTTTGACCACAATGAAACACTGTCTTGCATCTTTAGATTTCATATTGAATGCACCAATAAATAATCCTCTATCTTAAAATTCTAGTTTTCAGGCATAGCTCTCTCTGTCATACTAGGGGTTTTTTTCTTCTTTTAATGCAGCTACAGCTGCATTAAGTCAAGAATCAAGTACATCCCTACTATAACCAAGATATCTTAGGGATCTTCTTTTAGAGATACCCTTTAACATTTCTCTTTTAACTGGTGACCTCTAGATATAGTAAGTTACAACTCCTATTATCTTCAACAGTGCTGGCTGCAAATGATATCAACAACATGGATTGCATAAGGTTGGGGTAGGCCATCCTAGGGGTTAGGTCTACTGATAGGAGTATGGGGAGATTGCAGTCAAAATGTTTGCATTGTGAGACCAAACTGCTCTTCTTAAATCTAAAATTATTTCTGCTATTTATAAGTTTTGACCCTTCTCCCAAATTACTTCTTCATTCCTGGATTCTAATGTAGAAAGGAAAAGAAGAAAGAAAGAAAGAAAGAAAGAAAGAAAGAAAGAAAGAAAGAAAGAAAGAAAGAAAGAAAGAAAGAAAGAAAGAAAGAAAGAAAGAAAGAGATAGAGAGAGAGAAAGAGAAAGAGAAAGAGAAAGAGAAAGAGAAAGAGAAAGAGAAAGAGAAAGAGAAAGAGAAAGAGAAGAAAGAAAGAAGAGAAAGAAAGAAAGAAAGAAAGAAAGAAAGAAAGAGAGAGAGAGAGAGAGAGAGAGAAGAAAGAAAGAAGAGAGAGAAGAAAGAAAGAAAGAAAGAAAGAAAGAAAGAAAGAAAGAAAGAAAGAAAGAAAGAAAGAAAGAAAGAAAGAAAGAAATTACCAGGTTTTGCTTTACCAATTTCCTCTCCCCTTAATCCCTGCCTCTCCCTTTTCCTTATTCTTAGAACATAAATTCGTGGGCAGGCCTTTCTTTATTCTACTCTACATAGTGCTCAGTAAGAGGGAAGCATTTGACAAATAATTGAGTGAAATTTCTGTATCTCACATAATGAAGTGAAAATATCAGCAATTAAATAGTTGTTGAATGCAGAGGACTAAGCTTCCAGCTTTTAGAATCTGTAATTCTACTGACTGTTTACTTCCCAGCAGTCCCATTGGCTTTTAAAAGACTGGAAATAAGGAGCTCTGGATGGTGGACTTCCTCTCTTTATTTTTGCATGCCCAGATTTCTACCACCTGTAAAGATCAGATGACAACATTTCCTTCCTGCATAAGATACGGTATTAAGTTCTCAACTGTAATCTGTTTCTGTAGAAGTTCATTAAAGGTAAAAAGGATCCCCTCACACATATGTGCTAGTCGTTCCCGACTCTAGGGGGCGGTGCTCATCTCTGTTTCAAAGCCGAAGAGCCAGCACTGTCCGAAGACATCTCCGTGGTTATGTGGCTGGCATGACTAAACACCAAAGGCGCACGGAACGCTGTTACCTTCCCACCAAAGGTGGTCCCTGTTTTTCTACTTGCATTTGAACTGCTAGGTTGGCAGAAGCTGGGAGAAGTAACGGGACCTCATCCCATTACGCAGCACTAGGGATTCGAACCGCTGAACTGCCGACCCTTCTATCAACAAGCTCAGTGTCTTAGCCACTGAACCACCACATCCCTGATAGAAGTTCATTAAAATAGGCCAAATACCACTAATGGCAGCTCTTAGGTTAATCTAGCAGTTTCACTTTAGCTAAATTCCATTTGGTTCCATTTTCACAATCTGATGTCTTCACATATATTGGTCTATGACTCTTAATATTTCTACAGGTAATCCTCGAATTACAACAATTCGTTTAGTGTGTTTGAAGTTACAATGGCACTAAAAAAAGTCACTTATGACCATTTTTCACATGTATGACCGTTGTAGCATCTCCACATGATTTACATTCTGATGCTTGACAACCGACTCAAATTTATGACTGTTTGCAATATCCCAGTCATGTGAAAAGCATCCTTTTGCAACATTTTGACAAGCAAAGTCAATGGGGTAGCCAGATTCACTTAACAACTGTGTTACTAATTTAACAACTGCAGTGATTCACTTAAGAAATGTGGCAAGAAAAGTCGTAAAATGGGGCAAAACTCACTTAACGAATTTCCCACTTAGGCTATTTTTCTAATTTAAAATGTTAATTTAATCCTCCTGATTAGGGACTTCATGTATAGAAAACTGGTTTTAAATAACCTGCATCAAATATGGCTAGATAAAGCAAGTAAATAAAAAAAAAACCCTGGTATTTATTTAGAGCCAGTGGAGTCAGCAGAATTCTCACCTGCTTTGTATTTATTGGGATTTTATTAGTTTAAATTAGCTTTTCTGATTTGCTCTGGAAGAACCTGATTGCTCAGCACTATGTTCATGTTGCAAGCAGGATCAAATTAAATTATAAGTCCCTGAATAATTTTATTTTAAAAAGCCAATTCACCAATGTTGATTTGGCAGGATGGAGAACAAAGCCAAGACTATCAACATGAAGTTCAACCAAGATTAAAGTTTTGCTTTAAGATAAAACAGATAAATAAGACTGGAAACAATAGCCCCTGGACTAACATCGATGCATGTGGGAAAATACAATGGTCAAAAACACTTGAGCAAATCTATATTGCACCATCACAAGTAGAGCACTTAGAGGATTTGGCCAGTTGACTCTAAAGTACCGTATCCAATTTGGGTCACCAAAGTTTAAGAATATCTTATTCGTCCGTCCATCCATCCATCCATCCAACATTATCTCCAAATAGCATAAGTGAGATCAGCAGCTAGTGAGCTTCAGGGGAAAATGAGGGTTTGAAGTGAAACATGACAAGGGCCTTATTGACTAAGAAAAAAAGGGAGAATTTATGCTTAGCCAGAAGATATTCTAAAGTATGTGTCACATAAATAAGTAGAAAAATGTTTTCTTGCACCTAAAAGTTCTGAACTTTAATCAGTTCAAATGATAAGGGAAAGCATCAGGGGAAACACGAGAAAGAATTTCTTGATCCAAAGCACTGTTTGTGAATAGATGGCTACCTATCAGGAGTGCTGTAGAAGTAGACTTCCTGGGTTGACAAAACATTGGACAAGATGACCTTTGAGGTCTCTTCCAACCCTCTATTGTGTTTGCTACACAGGTGTGATTCATACATCACATTAAATTCTGATGTACTGTAGTTGGTTTGATTTTAGCTTCACATGTTCTTCAAACCCAGGCTTCAAAGTTTATGGTTTAGGATGCAATGGGAATCCTATTAATTGAACAAAATAAACCAGGGAACCTTGCAGGACACATCTGGGACAGGAGATAGGGCAAAAAGATATATGCTCAAGTGACCCTGAATGTAGCTTTGGGCCTCTGGAGAGATCTTGGGGTAAGAAATGTTCTGAAACCAAATTCTGCAGACAGTGTTATTTCAATACATTTGGTGGGAATGGAGGAGAGGGTGTTTTTAAGTAGCTATATTCAAACTGTGAAACTCTTTATCCTGGAAAATATATTTAATACCAGCTGTCATCACTAGCCTACTTTTATCTATTGGGCAGGTTAGGTTTCTCCAATTTATCTATTTATTTCTTTGCATGGTTGTTTTTAATACTGTGCTTTTTGTTTTTATTTATAAGTAATTTAAAAAATAACATTTCATGAGAATTATAACTTGTGTTTTTAACACTGTTCTTAGTTATTCTACCTTATGTATTTTGGGGCATTTTTTTGATTGAAAGGTAGCTATACTTTGTTTGAACAATCATGAAAAGTTCCTAAAAAAGCAAAAAACCAAACCAAAAAAAAAAACAACCCTCCCCCCCCCCCAACTTCTAAAGATGGATAACTTTGACAATATTTGTGGTTAGTTGAGACCATAAGTATCACAGGACACTGTCACACTTTGAAACCCCAAGATATTTTTTTTTATAAAATGTGATCAAATGCTCTTCATTCTACTTTCTGAAACAAAATAGGCACAAAAAAGGATGCAAGGGACAGGATGTCTACAATTAGGGATCCCAGAATTATTTAGATAATGGAAGAATATCTAATTGTTATTTGCTTAAAAATGTCTTTACATTTTTTTAAATTAGTGTGGATAAAAACACAATTTGTTATAGCAGATGTATAAATGTATGGCTTCCAGAGATTACTGAAGCACAAGTCCTTACATCCTGCATCCCATTGGCCAACCGACTGCCCCTGCTCCTTTCTCTCATGGAACTATAGAAGTGTGCAAGACTGAGTTTCAAAAATGTCTACCCGTTAGTCAGAAATATTTCAGTGGCTTTCAAAATATAAATGCATCTATTTTGATTTTGGTTTGATAATACAAAGCATTATACATAGGTCTCCAACGACACATTTGTATGCAAAGAAAATGCATAAGACAAAAGCAAATGTTGGGTGCCCTAATTGCAGCCCTAAATCATTTGATTTTGATATTTTTCTTAATAAATGATACAGCACAGACTGTTCCTATGGCAAATATGTCAGCAACACATGGCTCCATGATGACTCCTGATCAATTTGTCCAAAGGCTGAGGCAATTTCTGAAGTCAACAGTTTGATAACGAATCACGTGGCATATTATAAACAGTTTATGGCTTCTAATGATTTTTCTTATTTTTCTTATAATGTTTTTGGTTGTTTTGTTGCATTGTATTTGTGTTATTAACTTTGTACTCTACTCAGAGTCACATATGTGAAATTAAAATTCCCTGCCAAGGAGCTACAAAGATTTCTCCCCATCTTCTCACACAAGACACAAGACAGCACCATGCACAACGATACTAGCTAATTCACACATTATACTATGCCTCAATGTGGCTTGGTTTGATCTGGGTTCAGTGCCAAATAGCAGCAGTCAACATCTTAATACCATGTGTGTACCCAGCAGACTGTGATTAGTGAGCAAACCAGGATCAAATAAACAATGGCTTAGTACAACATTACTTCTGCAACTGAAATCTGGGTTTGCTTCTGGAACCAAGATAAACAGAATATTATATCTGTAATTCAGCTTTCCTCAATCTTGATTCCTTTGACGACGAGCCTGGGAATGCTGGGAGTTGTAGTCCTAATAACCCTGGAGAGCATTTACTTAGACCACTTTTCTCAAAAAGTCACAAGCACTGCCGCACAGAAGAGCCCAGCTATAAACTAACCCTGTGCATGCACAGAGAGAGGGAGAAGAGAAGACAAGCATGGCTTTTGGCAACACAATGAAGTGGGAGGAAAGGCAGTGGAGTTTTCTACATTCCTAAACAGAATCGAAGGCAAATACATCAATCTCAAAGGGGGAAAAAAAAAAAGAAAAAGAGGGTGAGGGACAGGCGTGCAAATACTCACTGGTAGCTATAATAATGGCCACTATATTACTGTCCATAGGAACAGTGTCGGCAGGTGTGGAAGTCTGGGCCTCACTTAGCTGGGTCATCGCCGGAATTCACCGCCTTCTCCGAGCTCTCTTCTAGGTTGGAGGCTCCACATGGAGGAACCACCTGCCGGACCCGCGGCTCTTAGGATCAGTCGCCGCCTCGTCTTTTCAACAATCCGGCCAGCTACAGTCTTTTCAGTCCGCCCCTAGTTCCTTCTGGCTTCTTCTTTCCCCCCCCCCCCCCCCTCAGGCTGCTCCTCGGATCAGTGCAGTTCAGGAGCGGCTGGGTGCCACCCCCGCCTCTCCTATTGTGCCTGGTGATCCCGCTCGCCTCTCCTTCTATTTGCATGCTCCGCTTCTGATAAGGAGATTTCTGGCAGGCCGAAGGCCGGTTCCGTGTCTTTTTCCTCCGGAGCGGGCCTGATAGCAGAACATCTGGATCTCTCTCGGAACAAGCGGTTATTTTTTTTCTTCTTCTCCGCTCTCTGACAAAGGCGACTGCAATCGGATTCGTTTCTTTTTGCAGCCGGTTCGGTTGCAGAAGGAAAAAAAAAAAAAAAAAAACTACTGCGGATACTTTTCGGATTATAGTTCAGTTCTCACATTCCGTAAGATCCTATCATTTATACAATGCCTTCGGATTACGTTCTGTTGATCCGTTTCAATGGAAATCACTCAAAATGCTTTAACCCTTCTGGGCTGGGAATTGCCCTCCCGGCATTCCCAGCCAAGTACCAAAATATTTTATTAGGGGGGATGGGATGCCGTGTTCCCCCCAAAGGCTATTTCAGAGGCTTCGATCCCGGTAGGAATTACCAAAAAAAACCCCCACCACACCTCCCTCTCCCCTCCTCCCTCTACCTTAGACTCTGGGATATACGAGTCCCGCGCTAGCTTTACCGAGAGCTCTTAGCTCTGTCGCCTTATTGAGCCTATCTTCTAGGCTTCGCTCCTGATTGGTTACTGGTGGAACGCTCTCCATCCCGATTGGTTCAAAGTGAGAATCGCTACATTCTCGGGATAGAACATTGTGTCGGCGGTCGCCATAGAAACTGTGGACCCGGAGAGGGGAAGCGAAAGGAACGTTCTCCCTCGCCTCCTCCTCCTCAGGCAGTTCATTCTCTCTCTCTCTCTCTCTCTCTCTCTCTCTCTCTCTTTTAATATGCAACGTAATTTCTCACTCCCCCGGGTTATTGGCCTCTGGCTGCCTAAAGTAAGAAAACCAAGCAGAAGTACAAACTTTAACGGGACAGTTGGGAGAACATTTTAGTAGCTACAATTATCTTGGAGGGTGGGGAATGCAAATCTGTGGGCTAATTGCTACACGGTAGGGAGTTTGGTTAAAATGAGGCAATATGGTATAAAATGTGGGGATACTTTTATTTGGCATTCATACCCGGAACATATTAAAGCCATATTAAGTCTTTGATATTAATTATGCAGCTCGTAACCAATGACAACGGTCATGTTATTACAAGCCTAAAGTGATCTCCAAATTTAAAATAGGAATTTTCCCAATTGCAATGCCCGGGAACTGAGCTTGCCCTGTGGTCTGAATTACAGCCTTTCTCACAGTGGTGCATATTGAGAGTGACCTTCAGGTCATCTATTCCGCATACCAATATTTGGGGGATAAAAAAAGAGATGAGTTTTTGATAAACACATGAATTTAAAAAGCTCCTTCCGTGGTTTTTGGAGATATTTTATAGGAGTTTAAAATTAAATTGTAATTACATTTAAATTTAAAAAAATCATTTCCCCCCCTTTTTGTTCAGATTGCCCTTTTACCTTTTACCTTTTACCTTTTACCTTTTACCTTTTACCTTTTACCCTTGCTTGGCCTGTTTTCTGAAATGCAGCTATGGAAAGCCAACTCAAACTTTGCTCATCCTTGCTCCACGTTCCTTAAGAATGGAAATAACTTTTTGTCCTTTTACTTTTTACAATTAAAACTCATTCTGGCCCCACAAAGTATTGGAGATGGTAGACTTTGAGTTTTTAGTGAGGAGAGAAATCAGTATCTGCAATGGTGCATTCTTCATATTAGTTGAACTATTGATTCTCATCACCCTCAGACATGTTAATTAGAATCATGAGATGCCAAACAAAATGAACTATAAGTGAAAACAAATGGTTGGGTTCTTGGTACTCTCTGAGGTCTGCTCTTTCCTTGGAGATATTTCATTACCGGGTACGTTTACATCAGTGTGAGAGAGTATGGAGAATAGCTTTATGGATGCTTACTGATGGCTGAATTGTCTGAATATCAAGCTTCCAGGATTTCCTGATATTTTTGGATTCAACTGGATCTAAAAGTGATGAAATCCAAATTTTTTTACCAACGATTCTGTGAGCGTGGCTTGGTGGGGGTGGTGTGGCTTGGTGGGCGTGGCAGGGGAAGGATACTGCAAAATCCCCATTCCCACCCCACTCCAGGGGAAGGATATTGCAAAATCTCCATTCCCACCCCACTCTGGGGCCAGCCAGAGGTGGCATTTGCCGGTTCTCCAAACTACTCAAAATTTCTGCTACCGGTTCTCCAGAACCTGTCAGAACCTGCTGGATTTCACCCCGATCTAAAATGTACAGTTTCCCAGATGAAACTGGTTGGGTCTGTTCATGTGTTGCAAGATGAATAGACATACATAATATGTCAATAGACAGATAAATCTCATTTACTTGCCAATTAAACAAATATAATACAAAACCTAGAAAGAAATCAAAGAGCTTAGAATAGGATTCCTCCAGCATCCAATACCCAGATAAGCAGGAAAAAGTACTAGCAATCAAGGAAGAAACAATACTTTTAATCAAGAGCCATCCATCGAAGAAGTCACACCATCACTAAATCTGGCAGGACAGGCTACTATCTATAAACAGCAAGGAAACCTCATTCTCCCTCATACTGATGATGGTGCCTAAATTAGTAATCAAATATCTACAACTCCAAGAACCTAACTGATCCATCCTAAACTACACGTGGAACAAGTCAAAATTAATATATTAATATAAAATTTAATCAAAGCAAAAGAGGAGGCCTGGGACTAAAAGCAAATTCCAAGGGCATGTGCTCCATAGCTTGGAAGTGATTCCAAGCTTTGCTGTTTCTGACAGTTGGCCATCTATAAACAGAGGCATATTTAAAAGGGTCTCTCCTTCAAGACTTAAATTTCTGGAGAATTTCATAAGGATAGAAGGAGCCCCTGAGATAATCAATCCTTAACGATTTAGAGATTTAAATATATTCTGTTCTCTGACCTGACTTGCCTGGATATACATAATCAATTCCAATTTACCTGATAAAATTAATGAGTATTCATAGCCTACTTCAGAGCTGCAGATCATGAATAGCTGAACAGATTTCTCCAGTATAATATATTGCTAAAATAATCTTAACCAAAATTAGAACTTTGTCAGATTGAAAATTGATGAGCGGGAACAAATTCATTGCAGAGACAGATAATTGATACAGAGGCCGATGATGGTTTGATAGAAAGCTGAATAGACAGCAAATGTTTAAATTTGCTTCCATCAGCTAAAGCTCGCAGGTCAATGTTTGCACTAGATATTATATATGATCTAAAGCATGATCTTGCATGCTAAACCCTTTAGCCTTTCCTCATGATGATGCATGCCTTCCCTTTAGTAAAGATCTTTTTGATAGCATGTGTCCAAGAAGCTGATCTGCTAGCTCTGTTAATCTTCTTTGCCTCCAGCACGTTTGACAATACGGGTAGTCCTCGCCATACGACCACAATTAAGCCCAACATTTCTGTTGCTAAGTGAGACGTTTATTAAGTGAGCTTTGTCCATTTTACAACCTTTCTTGCCAGAGTTGTTAAGTGAATCACTGCAGTTGTTAAATTGGTCACACAGCTGTTAAGTGAATCTGGCTTCCCCGTTGACTTTTGTTTTTCAGAAGGTCGCAAAAGGGGATCACAAGACCCTGGAACACTGCAACTGTCATCAATACATGCCAGTTGCCAAGCGTCTGAATTTGGATCACATGACCCTGGGTTACGGCAACGGTTGTACATGTGAAAAATGGTCACAAGTCCATTTTTTCGGTGCCGTTGTAACTTTGAACTAAATGAACTGTTATAAGTCAAGACTACCTGTACCAATGTAGTTTGTCACTGCGTTTTTGAATGTTTCTCTAAATTCCTAATCTATTCTACAACTGTAGACCTGATTCTGTTCAACAGGCCTGACCTAAGTCCTAGTATTACCGTATTTTTCGGAGTATAAGACGCACCGGACTATAAGATTGTACCTACCTTTTTTGGTGAGGAAAACAAGAAAAAGAAATCTGCCTCTGCGCAATTTTGCCTCGTTGCAGCAAACAGCCTGCTTTACTTTCATTTTCGTTTTCAGCATAGCTTGATTAGCACAAGGGAAAAAAAAAGTCTGCTCCAGCAATTTTCTTCCTTGCAGCAAACAACAGAGGACTGCACAAAACTCCTGAGAGCAAAACAGCTGAGAGTCGGGAGGCAGATCCAATCAACTTGTGCTAATTAGGCTATGCTGAAGCTGAAAGGAGCTGTTTTTTTCTTGCTTTTGCTTGCAAGGAGGTAACTGCTGCGAGGCAGAGGCCAAAGGGTGGGGGCCAGTGGGTGGGCGGGGCTACATTCAGTATATAAGACACACCTAAATTTTCACCCCCTTTTAGGGGAGAAAAAGGTACATTTTATGCTCCAAAAAATACAGAAGTTGCTTAATGGTCCTAACAGAGCTAACCAGGTTCAGCACCTGCAATTTACTCAATAAATCAAATGTTTATTGTTCTTAGTAAAGAAATCTAGCTTGCTTATTATAGTGAGTCAATACTACATCTTGATGCTTCCTGTTCTTTGCTCACAGTAGAGAAGTCTAATACAAAGGCATAAGAACAGCCTGGAAAAGCAAACAACTCTCCATTCATTTGCTTTATAAGGAAAAGATTGTACTGGTAAGCACAAGAGTAGTAGCCTGTAGTACAGTGGACTAAAGCACTGTTATTAACATCTGCTGCTTGCAATTACTGCAAGTTCAAATCTCTCCAAGGCTCAAGGTTGACTCAGCCTTCCATCCTTTCAAAGGTAGATAAAATGAGGACCCAGATTGTGGGGGCAATAAGCTGACTTTGTATAAATATACAAAAGTATGAAGGGTATTGCTTAATGCATTGTAAGCTGCCCTGAGTCTCCGGAGAAGGGCGGCATATAAATTAAAGCAAACACACACACACACACACACACACACACACACACACACACACACACACACACACACACACACAAAAGAGTGCTCTCTCTATATATTCCCAGTTTGAGGAAAATCAGCTGATACAAACTGGGCACAGGTATTTGCTCTTGAACTACTGTTGTAGTTTAGTACACCCACATAAATTAATTACTGTCTACCTCATCAAAAGGCCCCAGACTGGACAGCACTGATCTCAACTACACTGAGCTTGATAGAACAAAGGTCTAAATTACATAAGGCAGTTGCACTTAGTCTGAATGTTATCAACGTCAGAAGCATTCTGATAAGAGGGGGAGGAAAGGTTACAGCAATACTGTGATAACAAAGTTACGGATGCTGACCATGAATAGCTCATGGTTGGCAGGAGAGCTACAAAGGCAGGGCAGCTGAAGAGAACAGAGGATAATGACTTGAAAAACAGAGTTGGGCCTAGTAGATAGGAGGCACAAACAGAGAAGGAAAAACTCTATTTACATTCTGTAATGTACTAATCATCTTTGGTTGCCACCATGTAAGAAAAGATGTTGACCCCCCAGAAAGAGCACAGAGACAAGCAACAAACATGATTAGGGGATGGGATGCAAAAACATAAAGAACAGTTGCTGAAATTGGGTATGTCCGGTTTAATGAAAGGACCAGGGGTGACATGATAGCCGTGTTCCAATATCTAAGAGATTGCCACGAACGAGAGGGGGTTCAACCTATTCTCCAGAGCACTTGAAGGCAGGACAAGAAAGAGTGGATGGAAACTAATCAAGGAGAGAAGCAACTGAGAACTAAGGAGACATTTCCTGACAGTGAGAATAATTAATCAGTGGAACAACTTGTCTCCAGAAGTCATGAACGCTCCAACACTGGAAGTTTTTAAGAAGAGATTGGGCAACTTGTCTGAAATGATATAGGGTTTCCTGCCTGAGCAGGGGTTGGACTAGAAGACTTCCGAAATCCCTTTCATCTCTGTTATTCTGTAGTCTGTATTCAGTTCTTTGATTTGACATATGAGGGTCCATTTACTAGTTGAATTGTGATTTCTCAATTTAGTAAGTATGGCTTCTAATATTTGCCTTTATAACCCCAAAAAGTTGTTTTTGTAACCCAAGATGTTAAACTAATTAGTGATTATAATATTTAAGAACCTCATGGCCCATCATCACTACAGCCATAATGATGCAACCATTACATTACAAAAAAAGCTGCTGTATATGACATATTGACATATTGGAATCTGGAATGAGCTCCCCCCGGAGATACGGAGGATCCCGGATCTGCGCTCCTTCCGCCGTGCTGTGAAGACCTTTTTATTCCATCAAGCGGGCTTGGCCTGATCTCTTCCCTTTTTAAATATGTAAATTTTAATCTGTTTTTAAATTATTGGGGTATTTTAATTTGTCTGGGCCAAAAAGTTTAATTTGATTTTATCGAATTTTTAAATTTTGTGTATTTATGTATTTTATTGTTGGCTGTTCACCGCCCTGAGTCCTTCGGGAGTAGGGCGGTATACAAATCAAATAAATAAAATAAAAATAAATAAATAAAATATTGAGTAGTCAAACTTCTTCTTGGTGCAAATTATTCAGGGCATCAATCTGGCTGCAGGTTCCAACAGGCCATAGAAACACACCTTCATATAATTATATATCTGATCTTCCCCATACAAATGCGTGAAATAATTTTAATTCCCTATACAAATGCATGAAATAATTTTAATTCCCTATACAAATGCATGAAATAATTGTAACATATTTGCTGTTTTTCCTTTGTAGTGTTAAAAATGGTGACCAACTAGTATAAACAGCTGACAATGAATTGTAATTCTGTGCCATCAAAAATTAATCAAGTTACCAGCATATTTTACAAACACTTTAAGCTGGAAATAAGATAAAAAGCAAAGCTAGAAATGGAGTCTGGTCAATATTATGCCCGGCTGATACCCTCAATATCATACAATATTATCTTGGAATAAACAAAATAGGGACAAACATTACCTATGTGGCTTTAGAATTTAACGCTGTATTTTCATAAATATATTTTCTTTTAGAATTACATTTTTCTTGCAGAGGGTACATGTAAAAAAAGCAAAAAGAGTACAGGAAATTGATACAGAATACCGAATAAGAGAGTTGGAAGGGACCTTGGAGGGCCTCTAGTCCAACCCCCCAGGAGACCCTATACTTAAAGAAAATCCTCTTGAGTCCAGGTTAGTGTACATGACGTCTATTTGATTTTATAGCAAAGGACTTAGACAATTTTAAAAAAATCCCTCAACTCATTGGCTGGCTCTATATATTACCATGATTTTCTGATAGTTAAGGCCTCCATTGAGTAATATATGACACCTAAGCATGTCTATGTCATTTTTTTGACAAAAAAAACCAAAAAGAGTTTGCCACTGTTTTCTCTGGATGTTATTTTGACTTGCACGCCCAGATTATAGTTCTGGTATTCCCCATTCGTATCAGATCCTAACAAATAATCCAGCTAGATTTCAAGATCAGTCACAATCAGCTAATAGATCACAGTCCGGCTTCAGGCCTGGGTACAGCACGGAAATGGCATTGGTCGCGTTGGTGCATGATCTCTGGAGGGCTCGGGATAGGGGTTGTTCCTCTATCCGGGTCCTGTTAGATCGCTCAGCGGCTTTTGATACCATCGACCATGGTATCATGTTACACCGGTTGGAGGGGTTGGGGGTGGGGGGCACCGTTTTGCGGTGGTTCTCCTCCTACCTCTCTGACCGGTCGCAATCTGTGTTGGCAGGGGGGCAGCAGTCGACCCTGAGGTGCCTTGTTTGTGGGGTGCCGCAAGGGTCGGTCCTCTTGCTCCTTCTGTTCAACATTTATGTAAAGCCGCTGGGTGAGATCATCCATGGCTTTGGGGTGGAGTTCCATCAGTACGCTGATGACACTCAGCTGTACATCTCCACCCCAGGCCACCCCAACGATGCCCTTGAAGTGATGTCCCGGTGCCTGGAGGCCGTGCGGGCCTGGATGGGGAGAAACAGGCTCCGACTCAACCCTTCCAAGACTGAGTGGCTGTGGCTTCCGGCGTCCCGATATAGCCAGCTGGTGCCATCGCTGGTTATTGGGGGCGGATCATTGGCCCCCACAGAAAGGGCCCGCAACTTGGGCATCCTCCTGGATACATGGCTGTCTTTAGAAGAGCATATGACGGCCGTGGCCAGGGGGGCTTTTTATCAGGTCCGCCTGAAACGTCAGTTGCGTCCCTTTCTAGATCGGGACTCCCTACGCACGGTCACTCAGGCACTTGTCACTTCCCGCCTGGACTACTGCAATGCTCTCTACATGGGGTTCCCCTTGGGATGCACCCGGAAGCTCCAACTGGTCCAGAATGCGGCCCTGCGGGGGATTATGGGAGCGACGGGGTGCTCCCATGTGACACCTCTCCTGCGCGAGCTGCACTGGCTTCCTGTGGTCTTCCGGGTGCGCTTCAAGGTATTGGTGACCATCTTTAAAGCGCTCCATGGCTTAGGGCCGGGGTATCTATGAGACTGCCTTCTGCCACCAATAGCCTCCCACTGGCCCATTCGCTCGCACAGAGAGGGCCTCCTCAGGGTGCCGTCGACCAGACAATGTCGGCTGGCGACCCCTAGGGGGAGAGCCTTCTCTGTGGCGGCACCTGCCCTCTGGAACGACCTACCCCCAGAGATACACACGATACCAGACCTCCGGACTTTTTGTCGGGCCCTGAAAACACATCTATTTCATCTAGCCGGGCTGGCTTGATCCCATCCTTGCGGTTTTAATTTGTAATTGGTTTTAACTGGGTTGTTTTAAATTGATGGCCAAAATTATTTAATGTCTTTTAAACTGCTTTTAAATTTTATATGTTGTGTTTTACCATGGCTGTTCACCGCCCTGAGTCCTGTTGGAGGGCGGTATACAAATTAATTAATTAAATAAATTGCTGCTATTCTTCAATTGGATCAGCTCTAAATTGTGATTTTTCAAACTGCAGCAACTGGGTTTGCTTAATAAACTCAAGTCCAGCCTAAACAAGGTCATTGCCAGGATGGGCAATTATACAGTTTGAATGAATAAACACGAAGCTATGGAAGTCTAGTCATTCTTTTGCATCTTTGTTTCCAAATGAAAGAGTCTTTTAGTCCTACTATTCCAAAACTCTCTGTGCGGCTATTTCATCTTTTCCCTCAATAGATTTGTTTTAGTTTATTTTATGGAGATAAAATGTCACAAGCAAGAAGGTAAGAAAAGGTGGGACACTTCTAAACTGAAGGTGATGCTTTGAATCCATGTTCCTCTCCACCACTCTTTCCAGCTACCCAAAGTTTCCATCCATGAAGGAATTGCAACTGCAAGCCGACTCCAGTATCTACAAACGCTTCTAGTAGGATCTCTATGGAGATTCTCAGTCATCCAAGTCATGGTTGTCCCAAAAGTGCTTTTTCAAGAGACAACTGGACTTTCTGGTTTTCCTTTGAAGACGTTTCACTTCTCATCCAATAAGTTTCTTCAGCTCTT
Organism: Pituophis catenifer annectens; assembly: GCF_029215685.1. NCBI lineage: Eukaryota > Metazoa > Chordata > Lepidosauria > Squamata > Colubridae > Pituophis > Pituophis catenifer. Next base: position 134,601,807 of record NW_027256882.1, on the reverse strand, counting down.
CTTCAGAACTGAAGAAGCTTCTTGGATGAGAAGCGAAACATCTTCAAAGGAAAACCAGAAAGTCCAGTTGTCTCTTGAAAAAGCATCTTTGGATCTTCTAGTAGGTGTTTGCAGGCAATAAACCAATGAAAGGGAGCACTGACTTTCCTTGCTGTATGAATGATCCAGTACAGAGGCACACTGTGATCAAATTCAAGCATTGGATCTTCATAAGATCCATTGAAACCATCCCAGGCATGGATCTGAGAGCTATGTGTGCCCTAAGAAACAAAACCATTGAGTTTACAGCCAGCACTCTCGCAACACTCACAGATCAGTCCCACAATTTAAAGACTTGAGCATACACACAGCAAATGAAGGCTACAAACCCAGCCTTGTTTTTAACATCCCACCCTACCCCCCCACCACTTCCCATACAATCAGCCAGCCAATGAAAATAAATTTTCCTGATGCTGTTTCAAAGTCTACTTACTGAATGGTTTGGAACAATGCCATATTTATTCAATCAGCTCTCATTAGGTTCATTAAAAGAACGTGATAATATCAGAAGGTAGAAAGCCTCGGCGGAGAGTATGATAGTAAAAGGGGAGATGGTGAGCTTAATCACACCTGACAGCTCTATACCAGCTTTTATGCAAGTGGCCTTTAAGCACTCAGCAAAGATTAGTTCATTCATCTCCTTTGCAATGGAAGGATAATGAACTCATTCAGACTCTGCAAACACTGTAACTTTGCAATCCAGCAAAGACCCCTTCAAATTATTGATACGCTCTTTATCAGCAGATTCTACAAATACTTCATTTTCTGCATTGCTCTCCACTGGCATAATTACTAACTTTGATTTCATCTGGCATCCAAATATAAGCAATGGCTGCTTTAATTATCCTGAATCCCATCCCAAGTCCGCTTACTTGCAACAACTGAAGATACAGTATGTAATAAAATTAAAAACAGAGGCTGCAATCCATCCGAATTTGACTGCTAAAAACTTTGCTCAAATTTAGCCACGTTGCTGATGAAATCATCTTGCCCGTAACCATGAGAATTAGAAACTTTAAAAAGGGAAAGCACAAAATCTTTTTTGAAATCAGCTTGTCTGTCAAATGCAGAGGTGGGCTGCTGCTGGTTTGGACCAGTTCGCCCGTACCGGTAGTTCCAACCACTCACCCCGGTGCTATCCTACCCTATATATCTCACCCTTTGGCTCGCTCGCCCCACCCATGCAGCCCAGCTGATTTCCACGCCTCTCCCGCTCTACTCACTGTGGCTGTGTGTTGGAAGCCGCACGTATGAAATCACCATGTGTTTGAAACCGCATGCAAGGCGTGCACATTCACATTTTTGGCAAATCGGTTAAATTATGTGAAGCCCACCTCTGGTCAAATTGTTCCATACAATGTACACTCCAGAATCTTGCTTTGGACAAAATTTTTTTTTAATAGGAATATACTATCATCCCAAAGATGCTTTTTCAAGAGGCAACTGGACTTTCTGGTTTTTCTTTGAAGACGTTTTGCTTCTCATCCAAGAAGCTTCTTCAGCTGCAAATCAACTCTTCTTGGGTGAGAAGTGAAATATCTTCAAAGAAAAAACAGAAAGTCCAGTTGCCTCTTGAAAAAGCACCTTTGGGACAACCATGTCCTAGATGACTATGGATAAATCTCCATAGACATTTAGGAATATATGATGAGCAGATAATGTGGAAGAATTATATAATTTCAAAACATTTGATCTAGCCTAACGAATTTCATCACAGTATCTTATTTAGGGCTTAGGGGGTTGTCTAAATCTTACAAAGTAATCCAGATCTGTAAATAAAATGCAAATTGAGGGTGAATTGCTTAATTAGCATTTAATTTACTAAACAGGTTAATATTTCAATCTTCCTCAGCCTAGCATCTTTCAGATATGTGGACATTACTTCTCGAAATTCACAGCTATTTTGGTAATTCCTCAGAATCCAGAGACGTGAAGTCCATTCATCTGGAGGTAACAAAATTGCAGAGGACTGGATTACCTGTTTAAAGATGATTAAATTAGGACTACTAGATCCGGATTGCAAAAATCTGGACAATCATTCATTGGCAGCACAAATTGCAAGAAAAGTATAGTACTCTGAATGTCATTCAGTGAATACCCAGGTTTTTAAAAATGTACCCTGGGTTTGGGGATCTTAATTAAATAAAGCTAGTAAAGAACTGTATGGACAACTCAGAGAAAGAGGAGGAAGGAGTGACACATCCTGTCCTCCTAGAGTCACAAAGTTTGTCTGGTGTTCAGAGTTTAAGCTGGTAACAGCCAATGGGTGCTAGATTAATTCTTCCTTCCAGCAAAGGTAATAGAATTTTTGGGAAGCCAGTTTTTAGCCACTGGAATACAGTCTCCTTTTTCCTGCTCTCCCAGTGTTAGCCTTCTAATACCTTTATTAGAGCAGGTTGTTTTGCTACTGATCCCCAGCCTCCCCGCAAAACACAATCTGATATTTCTTGAGTGAGTCAAGGAAATCAACTGCAAGAATTCACACTCTTCACACTGTAGAGATATACCGTAGATATATTTGTGTTGCATATATAAGACAACTTTACATAATGCTCTGACACCACATTTTTCAGCACTCATTCTTTGGAAAGGGTTGCAGCTGATGCTCTGCCTAGTTATTCCTCTTTTAGCACAGTACACGGAAGAAACTTTGGGAGTCTCTTTTCCAGGTTGAGGTACTACTCTTTCCCCAGCCCCACAGTCTATGCTACGTGTGGCGGAACTGATCCTAACCAATTGTGTTGTTGTTCTGCCATACCTCATCAACGAGCATTTCCATTTGCTTTGTTTCTTTTTACATCAGTGCAGACTTTAAAACGGAAGGGTATTTTTAAAACCAAACAACCCCGGTCATCTACGCTTTTGATCCAGGAAGTTAACCACCTGCAGGTTTTGAAAAGCTTGGATCAAAACCTGAGACCAGAGTCCTTTTAAAACCTTTCTGAAGTTGCTTCAGAACTTCAGCTGGAGATGGAGAGTGGGGGATAGGCCCATTCTAAAATCCCTTTTCACAGGCACCCATAACTCCACTCTACATGAAATCATTTAAGTGCCCATGTTTTTCTTCCAATGGCAGACTACAGCTTCCATCATTCTTAACCCCTGGCCATGTTAGCAGTCTCTTATGAAAGCTGGAACTCAACCATTTGGGAAGAGATTAGCTCTCCACCCCTGACCAGTATATTCTGATATGGCACACATTAAAAATATTCCAAAGAATAATTTCTTTTCTTAATACTTCCCCTCCTCCAATAGCCATTAGGAAAAGACAAGCTCAGACACTGTTGGCCCCAGTTCAACTGGGGGTGGTTCACTCAGTTTTCTGGGATGCATCTGAAAGAGCAGATCAGACCAAGAAATATGTTTAGACATTGGACAACATTCAGTACAGAACAGCATCATTCTCTGAGGATGGGAAATCTGTTTTTGGCTGAAGGAGCTACAGCTCTTAAAGGGACAGTTTTTCCAGTAGAGGACAGGGTGAGGACATGTAAACATGTGCAGGACACAGTATTGTCTGAACCTGACAAGCTTAAGCGTTAACGGAAAATTAAGGAAAAATGAAACAACACAGAAGTAACCATGGAAAGGATGAGAGCAAACAGGTTAGGGGAATCCAAGGAAGGTAAAAGGAGTTAGCAGATGCCCATGGAAAAGAGGCAAATGGAAAGATATAGAATGCTTTGCTTCAGATGGATCGAGACCCTTTAGAAAGAACACCCAGGGACATTAGCCTAGCTCAGGGGTGGGCAAATGGGGCTCTTTTACAACCTGTGGACTTCAACTCCCAGAATTCCTGAGACAGCCAAGCTTGGCTGTCTCAGGAATTCTGGGAGTTGAAGTCCACAGGTTGTAAAAGAGCCCCATTTGCCCACCCCTGGCCTAGCTCTACCAATACGTAGCCATAGCTAGAATTCACACTGAAAGAGGAAAGACAGCGGAGACGGCAAGGCTTGAGGTACCTCACAACAGGCATTAGTGGGTACATTGGATATGGCACCACTGGCAGTTCCATTAAAAGGGGAGCTTGGCACATTGGCCAGAAAGGCCCAGCTCCTGTTTTGCTTGTAAGGCTAGAAAGGGGAGCTCATTTCCATTTTGCCTCCCCCAAGAAGAAGAAAAAAAAACTTTCAAATCTTAGCAGCAAGATCCAACCACCCAGCACGCCTAGGAGGGCCCTCAATTTTGTTTTATACCCTATAAAACATCAAGACAATAGATTGGAGAAGAGAATGGAAACATTGAAGCAGAAGAGGGAGAGAGGTAAGATGACTGTGGTCTATATTGCACTTTTGTCTTATATATACACATGCACTTTTATAAAAAAAGAAAAGAAAAAAAAATAAGAACCAAAAGGATGGAGGAGGAAGAAGATGGAAAACAGGTCTGTCAAGCAGCTGGCTTCCTGTATTCCTCAACTCCATCCTGTCATTTCCCAGAATGCTTTGCCAGCAACCATTTGGGAACAGAGAGTCCTGATCTTGCAGAGCGTACTCCATGATTGATGAGGTCCCGCTGGCCTAGGTGCGCTGGAACTAGGGAGCTAAGAGTCAAATCTGTCAGTCAAGAACGTTTCCGTTGCTCCGTTGGTTTATAAATATGTTGCTCCTCTTCCTTGCCTTTGCTTCTTTCCAGCAAATCCTGAGAATGGTGGTGGGGAATTCTGCTCTGCCGCATTTTGCACCACTGAGCCTGCCACGACGACAAAAAGTTTCTGTCCTCGTGTTTGTCCCATGTGACAATGGTGCATTTTCACAGGCTGAAGTCATAAAGAGTTTTCCCTGCAGAGAGGAGGGGTTCATACCCCCCTCACCCCATGCCCTCCTTGGGGTGATGCTTCCTTGATCCCAAGAATGTGCTGCCGGCTGCCCCTGCTACCTCAGCCGTCCATCAGGCTTGATAGTCCCCAGTTCTGATTTGGGGTCCGGGGACAGTGAACTCCAAGAGGTTTTGTTACAAAGCTCCAAGGGCGAGCAGCTAGAAGGGTTCGCCATACAGAGTCCAGCTACCGACCAGAAACTGCTGATGCTGCTGTCTGTCCAGTTCTCTAGAGCATGGCCAAAGAGCTGCATGTGCTGCTGGGAAGCTCGCCCCATTTCATCTAAATGGGGAAGGTTCAGGATCCCAGCCAGGCCCTGGAAATTTTGCTCCATGTACTCATTCCGGGGAGGACCAGCATGGAGCCACTTGCCATCATCTGAGAACACAGAAAGAGAGGAGATAAGCAAGACAAAGGGCTCCTATAAATCTGCCCATATTTTAGGTACATGTGTTTATTTACATATATATTTATATGTCACCCCTAAATAGCGTACCGCAATCATACAGGTAGTCCTCGACTTACAACCAGTTGACTCCAAAATTTTCTGTTCCTAAGCGAGGCAGCTGTTAGGTGAAATTTGCCTCAATTTACCTTTCCTGCTACAGTTACTAAATGAATCCCTGCAATAGTTAAGTTAGTAAAACAATTGGTAAGTGAATTTGGCTTCCCCGTTAACTTTGCTTGTCAGAAGGTTGCAAAAACTGATCACCTGACACTGGGACACTGCAACAGTCATAAATACGAACCAAGCATCCAAATTTTGATCATGTGACCATGGGGATGCTGCAATGGTCATTAAGTGGGAAAATGGTCATAAGTCTTTCCCCCCCCCCCCCGGTACCTTCAAATGGTCACTGAATAAATGGCTGCAAGTCAAGGACCATCGGTAGTAGGCTAGAAGCAAGTTAATAACCTGGAGTAACTTCAGACTGTTCTGCAAATGGTTCAACCTCAGAACAATTGAGAAGATTCCATGATGGAACATTTTGTACAATTCTACTAGAATCAATTCGAGTGATGAGTCTTGAATCCCTCTCGTGACATGCGCTCATTACTGGTGGCCTTTGGGCAAAATAATTGGCTGCCAGAGGATAGAACTGAAGTTGGGGGGGTGGGGGGGAGAAGCCTTCCTTCCCTTCCATCTTTAACACCATTATTTTATCACAGTCATTGTGGAAGGGGAAGCATACCACCAACCGCCGGAAAAGACGCCTAGAGAGTAGTTGGAGGGCCAGTCGCTCCGAATCTGACCGTACACTAGTGAGGTCTTATATCAAGACCTACTTAGTGGCGATAAAGGCGGCGAAGTGTAATTACTTTTCCGCTCTTATCGCGTCGGCAGAAAATCGCCCAGCTGCCTTGTTTAGGGTGACTCGCTCCCTTCTCCATCTGGGAGCGCGGGAAGACCCCTTGCAAGGTCGTGCTGAGGATTTTGCGCATTATTTGCACGATAAAGTCGCTCAAATTCGGGACGGCTTAGACTCCGACTGGGTAGGTACAGGCGGGTTGTCCGAGGTCTGTCTTGAGACGGTTATCTGGGATGAGTTTGACCCTGTGACTCCCGAGGACGTGGACAGGATGCTGGGGAGGTTGAACGCAACCACATGTTTATTGGACCCGTGTCCCTCCTGGTTGGTGCTGGCTACCCGGGAGGTTACACGAGGCTGGCTCCAGAGGATTATAAATGCTTCCTTGAGTGAGGGGTTCTTGCCTCCCGCCTTGAAAGAGGCGGTGGTGAGGCCCCTCCTCAAGAAGCCCTCTCTGGACCCAGCTGTTTTAGCAAACTATCGTCCAGTTTCCAACCTTCGCTTCCTGGCGAAGGTTGTTGAGAGTGTGGTTGCGCGACAGCTCCCGCAGTACCTGGAGGAAACCGTCTATCTAGATCCGTTCCAGTCCGGCTTCAGGCCCGGGTACAGCACGGAAACGGCATTGGTCGCGTTGGTTGATGATCTCTGGAGGGCTCGGGACAGAGGTTGCTCCTCTGTTCTGGTCCTATTAGATCTCTCAGCGGCTTTTGATACCATCGACCATGGTATCATGCTGCGCCGGTTGGAGGGGTTGGGAGTGGGAGGCACTGTTTTACGGTGGTTCTCCTCCTATCTCTCCGACAGGTCGCAGTCTGTGTTGGCTGGAGGGCAGAGGTCGACCTCAAGGCACTTGGTTTGTGGGGTGCCACAAGGGTCGGTCCTCTCGCCTCTCCTGTTCAACATTTATGTGAAGCCGCTGGGCGAGATCATCCGTGGTTTTGGGGTGCAGTGCCATCTGTACGCTGATGACACCCAGCTGTACATCTCCACCCCAGACCACCCCAACGATGCCCTTGAAGTGATGTCCCGGTGCCTGGAGGCGGTGCGGGTCTGGATGGGGAGGAACAGGCTCCGACTCAATCCCTCCAAGACTGAGTGGCTGTGGCTGCCGGCGTCCCGATATAGTCAGCTGGTGCCATCGCTGACTATTGGGGGCGAGACATTGGCCCCCACGGAGAGGGTGCGTAACTTGGGTGTCCTCCTGGACGCACGGCTGTCCTTAGAAGAGCATTTGATGGCCGTGGCCAGGGGGGCTTTCTATCAGGTTCGCCTGATACGCCAGTTGCGCCCCTTTCTGGATCGGGACTCCCTATGCACGGTCACTCATGCCCTCGTTACTTCCCGCCTTGACTACTGTAATGCTCTCTACATGGGGCTCCCCTTGAGGAGCACTCGGAGGCTCCAACTGGTGCAGAATGCGGCCGCGCGGGTACTTATGGGGGCGGCATGGCGCTCCCACGTGACACCTCTCCTGCGCGAGCTGCATTGGCTTCCAGTGGTCTTCCGAGTGCGCTTCAAGGTGTTGGTTCTCATCTTCAAAGCGCTCCATGGCTTAGGACCCAGTTATTTACGAGACCACCTTCTGCCTCCGATAACCTCCCACCGGCCAACACGCTCCCACAGAGAGGGTCTCCTCAGGGTGCCGTCTGTCAGGCAATGTCGGCTGGCGACCCCCCGGGGAAGAGCCTTCTCTGTGGGGGCACCCGCCCTCTGGAATGAGCTGCCCCCAGGGATACGACTAATCCCGGATCTCCGGACCTTCCGCCGGGCCCTGAAGACTTTTTTATTTCAGCAAGCCGGGCTGGGTTAAAAAATTTTTAATTGGTGAATTTTATGGGTAACGGGGTTTTAAATTGGAGAAGCCTAAGATAATTTAATTTTGTTTTAATGCATTTTAATATTTGTATTGTGTGTTTTTAATTTTGGCTGTTCACCGCCCCGAGTCCTTCGGGAGAGGGGGCGGTATACAAATTTAATAAATAAATAAATAAATAAATAAATAAATAAATAAATAAATAAATAAATAAATAAACCATACTGAGTAGGCCAAACAAGAAATTAACTCCACAAGAAAGTTAAAACTCACTTTTACTAATATTGGCTACAATAACCAAATCTTGCAAGTCTGACTCTGCTTGATTCCTCCCCCCATCTTGTACTCATATGAATTAGGGGCACATCTGCCCAAGTCACTTGCACATACCTTCTTGCTTTGAACCTAAACCAGGTGCCCCTCCTCCCTGTTACTTTGATAATGTAATAGACCTGGCCTATAATAGATCATTAGGCTTTTCTCTCTCAAGATCATCTTCTTTACTTTCTACCCATATCTACTTCACCCAACATTCTGAATTTAAACTTGCACTGCTTTTTTGAGACTAAGGATATTTCCCCCCCTATCACAGATGAGATATCCAGGATCTGGACACCTGCATTAGGAAACCAGGCATGTAAAATAGCATCCTGCTAATGCAAATGGCTCAGTGAACTGAGATGCCTCCTCTCTCCAATTGCCATTACCAAGCGTTTTGTAACAGTTTCAAAACCGTATTATTATTATTTATTAAATTTGTATACCGCCCTTCTCCTTTCGGACTCAGGGCGGTGAACAGCCAAAATAAAAACATTTGTACAAAAGTTAAAATAATTATTTAAAACTAATTAAATAGAATTTGGCCCATAATTTAAAACATATCAATTAAAATCAATATCAAACGTTAAAACCAACATGGAATCAGGCCAGCCCAGCTAGCTGAAAAAAGTAAGTTTTTAGGGCCCGACGAAAAGTCCGGAGGTCTGAGATCACTCGTATCTCTGGTATATAAATTCCAGGAGATTTATAGTAGTAAAGTTAAAAATACAGGAATCAACCATTTCAATGAAAAACCTGACAATAAATATGAATGAGAAAAACTTGGTATCCCGTCTATAATGAGTCAACTAAAACCATAAAAGTCACCCAGCCAATAACCCCAATTAAATGATGCAGTCTTCATTGCCTGAGAAATATTAGTTGGAAGGGAGCAAGTATAGCTCCAGAAGTAGGGTATCCAAATCCTGGGGGCCAATAAGAAGGAGTTTGCAGGAATAGGACCATAAGCCTTCCCTCCACATGTGTACATGTGAATTGGGCACGTTCTACTTGCATAAAATAGTTCCTGAAATATTTTGGAATCAAATTATGTAGGGCTTTAAAGATTAATTTTATAATTATAGTTTCTCAGCCTTTTTGAAAGGCAGGAGATTGGCAACACAAACATTTGCATTTTGTCTTGCCTAGTGATCTGGAATTAAATGTTCCTCTAAATCAAGCTCTGTACACAGGGATGAAATCCAGTAGGTTCTGGAGAACCGGCAGTGGAAATTTTGAGTAATTCGGAGAACTGGCAAATACCACCTCTGACTGGCCCCAGAGTAGGGTGGGAATGGAGATTTTGCAATATCCTTCCCCTGCCATGCACACCAAGCCACACCACACCCACCAAGCCACGCCCACAGAACTGGTAGTTTAAAAAATGGAATTTCACCATTGCCTGTACATTTTCAAAGGTATGATGTGCACCCTAATATGAGAAGTAGAGAGAGATCATGGCTGCTGTGGCTTCAAAAGCAAATTCTAGAGAATAGTATTTGGGCCATTAAACTTCTGGGGTTGCTGTACATAATCAGAGTTCCAAATATTCATGCATAGGACTGCATTGTTGCTGTTTGACTGGGGTGATATTTACATAATATCCTCTTCCTCCTGAAAGAGGATTTTAATGCAAAACTCTGACAACACCACAGGACATTTGCAGACAAAGAAGCTGATGGAAATTACAGTTATGTTTCAAGGAATCACAAAAGGCTAAATCATAAATGTAATATGTATATACATCGAGGGCCCTTAAGAACACATCATACATGCATGCATGTACATACACACACTCTCTCTCTTTCTCTCTCTCACATACACACATGCACAGCTCCATACCTCTTCATTACTACCAATAAACTGCTAATATGTTGAATTAGTACCAATAATGGATATTGGATATGGGCTAATAAATTCTGCATTAATCCAGAGAGGGACGGGTGCTCTTAGTCAGGAAGCAGATGTAATCAGGAAACTGATTTCAGCCTGCCTTGGATGTTGAGGAATCAAGTAGCTAATCTGGAGGTTCTTCTGGATTCAACTTTTTATTTTACTTATTTATTAAATTTATTTGCCACCCATATCATTTCAAAGCGACTTTGGATGGCTTCCATGTGGAAATTCAGAAGACAGCTGCAACCAGCAATGCTTCTGCTCAACTTGGGTGCTCATATATGACCACTTCTAATGACATCAGAGAAGGCCATACTGATATACATCTTAATTATATCAAGATTGGATTATTGTAACACATTCTACTTGGGGTTTCCTTCTAAATAAGCTTTGTGAACAGATCATTGGTGTAGAATTCTTATACACATCAAAGTCTTGCTGATGGCCCATTAGAACTGCAGGCCTAGAGCAGGATTACCTTTGGAAATGCCTTGTCCCATAATAGGTTCTCCATAAGTGTCCTCTGATGGAGAAGCCCTTCTCTGTGTCCAGTAATGGAAGTGTGATTAGTGGAACAAGAAGGGCCTTCTGACTGACCTCACATTAACTATGGAACTGTGTCTCACAGAATTGGTACCTTCTTGGGTCATTGTCTGTTCAAGGCCTTCTTATTAGAATAGAATAGAATAGAATAGAATAGAATAGAATAGAATAGAATAGAATAGAATAGAATAGAATAGAATAGAATAGAATAGAATAGAATAGAACAGAACAGAACAGAACAGAACAGAATTCTTTATTGGCCAAGTGTGGACACACAAGGAATTTGTCTTGGTGCATACTCTCTTGGTGTACATAAAAGAAAAGATACATTCGTCAAGAATCATAAGGTACAACACTTAATGATAGTCATAGGGAAACAGTCAATATAAATCTTAAGGATACCAGCAACAAGGTTACAGTCATACATAATATGAGCCTGGTGGCGCAGCAGACTAATAGCCTGTTATTATCATTCAGCTGCCTGCAATTACTGCTAGTTCGAATCTCCCCAGGCTCAAGTTTGACTCAGCCTTCCATCCTTTCTAAGGTAGGTAAATTGAGGACCCAGTTTGTAGGGGCAATAAGCTGACTTTGTATAAATATACAAAAGTATGAAGGCTATTGCTTAACGCATTGTAAGCCGCCCTGAGTCTCTGGAGAAGGGCGGCATATAAATCAATTTTTTTTTAAAGGATAGGATAGGAACGATGAGAAGATTAATAGTAATGCAGATTTAATAAATAATTTGACAGTGCTGAGGGAATTATTTGTTTAGCAGAGTGATGGCGTTCGGGAAAGAACTGTTCTTGTGTCTAGTTATTTTGGAAAATGCTTGTTCCCCAGGCAGAGTACATATCCCTTGATACATTTAACTATTGTACCTGCCTTTTTTGTAACTTCTGCTTGCCCACCTTTTCTTTTCAATTATTCATAAGCCTTAATCGTTGTTTATTTTTTATTTATTAAATTTGTTTGCTGCCCATCTTGTGACAAGGTGACTGTTTTTGGCTGTTCTGAAATAAGAAAAGTGGAATCTCTCCCTCTAGTACATACATGGATGTAGAGAAACACACACAGATAGTAGAGATCCCTTTTGTTATCTGAAACTTTCTCCTGAGTTCGCCCTCCTTATCTGTTTCCAGGCATTCTCACTTTAAGCCAGTGGTGAAATGCTCCTAGTTCGGACTGGATCGCCCGATCCGGTAGCGATGGCAGGCGGTGGTTTGGAGAACCAGTAGCAAAAATCCCTGCCCCCCCCATGCCCAGCTGAGCTGTGTGATCATCAGAGGCTTTTTTTTATTTTTAAAAGCATTTTTTCTTCAGCCGAAAAAATGCTTTTAAAAGTAAAGTAAAAAAAAAGCCTCTGATGATCGTGTGGCTCGGATGGGATCATCAGAGCCTTTTAAAAGCATTTTTTTCTACAACCTCTTCGGCCGAAGAGGTTGTAGAAAAAATGCTTTTGAAAGTGAAAGTAAAAAAAAAAAGTTAGCCACAACCACCCAGTCACATTACCACCACCCCACCAAGCCACGCCCACAGAGCCGGTACTAACAAATTTTACATTTCTCCACTGCTTTAGGCCACTTACCTTTCCGGAGAGGCTGCTTGTGATTGAAGGTCTGAGGAACCACTAGGAACTGGCTCTCACCCAAGGGCTCCCAGAAATGGAAAAGGCGGATGGTCCAGGCACCTGGGCGGAGGGGCCGATTGAGAGGCGGTTTGTACTGTGTGTATTCTGCGTCTGCATCTACTGTAATATCATAGGACGTAGCAATGATATAGGTGGGGTCAATCCAAACTATGGTGGCCGTGAGGTTGGGTCCCCGTGCCCATTTCTGCATAGCCACTGGTTCGTCGAAAGGCCCGATCAGGCCACCAAAATTGCGGAAGATCCTCTCTTTGGGGTCCCACTCAGTACCTACCTGTAAGAGTGGACAGAAAAGAGGCGTTTGCAATGGGGAAGAACATCCACCCACAGCATGGGAAACGTGCTCTTCAATAGGCAAGAAACAATTAGAACAGAGGTGGGCAACTATGGCCCTTTTATGACTTGTGGACTTCAATTCCCAGAATTCCTGAACTAACATGGCTGACTCAGGAATTCTGGGAGTTGAAGTCCACAAGTCATAAAAGGGCCATAGTTGCCCACCCCTGAGTTAGAACATTTATAACGTTTCATTGAGTAAGCACTTGGGAAAAATACAGGTAGTCTTTGAGTTACGACCACAATTGAGCCCAAAATTTCTGTTGCTAAGCGAGACAACTTGTTAGTTTTGTCCATTTTACGACCTTTCTTGCCACAGTTATTAAGTGAGTCACTGCAGTTAATCTAACAATTGTTAATTGAATTTGTCTTCCACATTGACTTCACTTGTTAGAAAGTTCCAAAAGGTGATTATAATGACAACCCTGGGACACTGCAACTGTCATAACTATGAGTCAGTTGCCAAGTGTCTGAATTTTGATCATATGATCATGGAAATGCTGCAACAGTTGTTTAAGTATGAAAAAAGTTCATAAGTCACTTTTTTTTAGTGCTGTTGTAACTTTGAATGGCAACTAAACAAACAGTTGTAAATTGAAGACTACTTGTACTCCTACACAAAGGTAGACTGCATTGCCATATGCATTTCTATTCCAAATTCTGTTAGAAAAAAATCCTTTCTTCTGCCAGCATGTCCCTGCAGAAAAAGATTTAGAATCTGCCTTGCCAAAGACTTTCTTCATTCAGCAATCCACAAGAGGGCTCACATTTATCTGGAAATACTCCACATGGGCACTAATAAGGACATTCAATCTGGGTTGACACCATCCTTTTTAAGATGACCCATCTGGATGGAAAGATTCACACATCATAAAGATAAAAGTGTCCTCTTTCTACTTGTGTTTGACTTTAGGGGACAGTGCTCATCTCTCTATCTTAGCCGAGGGAGCCAACATTGTCTGAAGACATTTCTGTGGTCATGTGGCCAGCATGACTATACGCTGAGGCACATGGAATAGCGTTACCTTCCTACTGAAGTATTTATCTACTCCCATGCTTTCGAACTGCTAGCTGGGCAGGAGCTGGGGCAAGAAACAGGAGCTCGGCTCATTGTGCAGTACTTGGGCCTTGAACCCAGGCTGTCAGCTTTCCAGCAGACAAGCTCGGTGTCTTTAACCACTACACTACTGCACCCCTTCACACATCATACCGCCCTATTAATTATATTACAACAGCTCACAGCCACATAGAACAGAATTCCCCCCCCCCCCAAAAGTGAAGTTTTGCAGTTGCAGAGAAGGCTATTTCAGTCTTCCTACAGTCTTGCTTTTGGGTTTTTCTTCACAGATCACATTCTCAACCACATAATTCTTTTCTTGCCCAAGTATTCCTGAATGACCTTATTTTGAATGGAGGAGGTCATCTTTTCTTTTGCCTCATACCTTTCATAAGCTGCATATAGCTCAGGGAGTAAAGACTAATCTCTGTCTCCACTTGCTGGTCTACTGGATGTCACAGTCAGGAATAGACAGAATTGTTTGAGGAAGCTGCAAAATACTGAAGAAAGGACTCCTCATACAATAGAAATGCAGATCAAGTGAAACTGTTACATATTGTTGAGACAGTGCTTGCTCAGCAATATGAAGTCCATGCAGAGTCACCGACTACCATGATTTCCTTCAAGAAGCTGAATTAATTATTGCATCTTCTGGATGTCAGCTGCATATTGATAAAATGTGGGGGGTGGGGGAAGGAGGATACATTGATTGAAGCACAGAGAGCATTTTGATTAATTTAAAGCCAGGAGAGAACAAGAGAATAGTTAAACAGGAATCCCACCTCAAGATTCTGCAAACGGTTGGCTGATTTGCCACTAGCCGCTAATTTGAGAGTCCCATGGGGCATCATCCATATTTCTAGAAACTCCACCTGTTGAGTTGCAGAGTTCTGAACTTCTTGAGTCACCAAATAGCCCTGGAAATGGTCGTCATAAAAATACAAGTGGACACTGGATGGAAAACCCTGTGGTTCAAACCTGGAAAAATATGATAACAATTACAATAATATTAATCATAGTAGTAATAGTAGCAATAGTAATAACAGCCCTGAATAGCACTTCCAAATGGTCAGAACATTTCATATGCATAATTAGGAACAGCTTATAAAAGTTCATTATTGTTATCCTTCATACTGCAGATGGGAAAGCTGAGACAGGCAGAAAAATTGCTTGCTTTGGCCCACCTGAACAGTAGAGATCCAACCAACCAACTTCCAGATTTGAAACTCACAACAATATCTTATGTGTTCTGAGTCCCAATCAGTTTAATGGGTTTATTCTCCACTGAGGTTTTAGTCTTTTAGCCAGTCTAAAAGATCAGTTCTCCAAACCGACATGATAGTTCTTAACATCAAAGACACATTCAGACACATCTACATCTATGAGCCATCTATAGACTATTTCAAGTTCAAGGAGACCTATCAGAATAACACGGTTTTATTTATTTGATCTTGTCTTTTTCCATTAGCTAAAGGTGGTATCCATAATGGTTCCTTCCTCTTCCAAGGTTATTCCCCACAACAATTCACCTCCTAAGTAAGATGCATAGTGAATAACTCAACCAAAATCAGTGAGTTTCCACAGCTAAAGGTATATTTGAATTTGAGTTGTCCTGATCCTAGTTCAAAATTCTGACTATTATTTACTTTAAGCATCTAATGCCACTGAAAAATTGAAGTTATTTTATGTCAGTAAGTCCACCATCCCATCTTAGAATAGAATAGAATAGAATAGAATAGAATAGAATAGAATAGAATAGAATAGAATAGAATAGAATAGAATAGAATAGAATAGAATAGAATTTTTTATTGGCCAAGTGTGATTGGACACACAAGGAATTTGTCTTGGTGCATATGCTCTCAGTGTACATAAAAGAAAAGATATGTTCATCAAGAATCATAAGGTACAACACTTAATGATAGTCATAGGGTACAAATAAGCAAGTAGGAAACAATATCAATATAATAGATATCCCAAATGACAGCAATCTCTACATGCAGAGACCATTAAATTATTGGGAGTTTTAAATTGTCTCGGGCAAATATTATTTAATTGGGTTTTAATCATGTTTTAACTTTTGTATTTATGTGTTTTATTTTGTGCCTGTTCACCGCCCTGAGTCCTTCGGGAGTAGGGCGGTATACAAATTTAATAAAATGAAAAAAATGAAATGAAAAGAAGCAGAACTTGGATTGCCAGTTTGTAAAACCTACATCCCGGGAGATTTGGTCTTTCTCCAAAGGTAAATAAAGCACCCTGTCCCTCTGTCAAGAAGAGTGATCTGAAGGATCAGGTAGTGAACTCTCAAGCAGGATAGGACATGTCTTTTCCCCTCAAGCCAAATGATCGATGGCCCAGAAATCCAGACCAAGCTTTCCCACCTCAAAGCAACCCCAGGCCCTGTCACACGCTTGCACTACCTGCATGGCCTGTCTTTTTTCTGGGTTGGCGCAGAGGTCATTTTCTGTAGCCCCAGCCTGGAGAAGGATGTGTACACAGTCAGGGTGACGTCGCTGAACCCACTCAGCCCATCCACACGGTCATAGACACTCTCCCAATAGGCCTTGAGGGCTGGCGTGTTAGGTGGGTAGTTACCATAGAGATGAGTGTCCAAGATTTCCAGCACCTCCTGGTTGATGGTGGACTCAAACTTCCTGGCAAAAAATGTAGGTCTGGAGAGTTGCTGAAAAGAAAAAGACATTTGGAAAATGGGACAGAGAGAGAAGCAGAGGGAAGAGTTTCATAACATGATTCAATGATAAATCTGTAGAACTAAAACATAAATTTAACCAAAAAGCAGTGTGCACTTGGAATCTAACATTTTCCAATATAATAATTATATCTCTTGCAAAATCCTGGAAATTAGCTATCGCTCCCAAACATACTGGCATATGAAAATGAATAAGCACCACTTTGAAAATTAGCTTATTTTTGCCAATAGATCTTTGTTAATAATAAACATAGTTATTAATTATAAACTATTTGGTATATAAAACTTCAGGATAAGAAAAAGTATACATGGATGAAATCCATATTATGATCTTTAGTCTGTTCTTTAGTCTTAACTTAGAATCATAGAAAATTGTCTTTTTCGAGTCTGCCCTTTAAGTTTTTTTGTTTTCTTTTTAATTAATTAATTAATCTTTATTTTTAATTTTAATTCAGATGATGGACATATGTGTATCTCATGCATATTTAAATTCAGTTATTGATCACTGGCCCACTTGGTTCCAAGCTTCCACTTCTTTCGGTAAAGTAATATGTTCTAAAATTACTTTTGAATTTCCCTCTTGCCAGTTTGAGGTAATGCCCTCGTGTTCTTGATACTTATTGCATTTTATTTCCTTTTAAGGAGGAGAGAGGGAAAAAGACCACCAGCAGAGGAATGAAAACAATCTCTTGATTTCATCCCAGTGCAAAAGAGTTCATTGCCGAATGCTAGATATGTAAAAATGAAATAAAAGGCTAAAAGGCAACATCTTATTCCATGTTACAGTTGGGGTGGACCTGAGGAGCTACTGCTGCTCAGCAAAGAGGAGGTGGGTGGACCCAACCTGGCTGACCTTGCCTGAGGTTCGAAATAAAGTAGAGTTGAAGCTGGCTGGTATTTTGATGATGAGAGAATATCGAGGTATTCCGGGGTTTGAGCTAAATTGGAAAGTCAGAAAAACACATCCTGAAAGAAGCAACGGCAAACAATTTCAATACTGCTGCCATGAAATCTGTGTGGATGAATTGATAAAGGTCCACAGGAGTTGAGTTTGACTTAAGAGCATGTTCGTGTTATTGTTACACTATTTTGACATCACTGAGTTACTATGGTTTGTGCAAATGAAATGAAGAAGGACGAATAACTTCCTGAGAGCAGAAATAAAGTTACATTATACCAAAAATGGAAATGTATGGTGTACCTGCAGTCTCAAGAAGTCCTGTGGTTTGAAGTCATTTGGGGAACATCCGCACCAATCAACTATGTGCTTATATTGACACTTGCAGCCCAGCTTGCGGTTCCAGTTTGTCACCCGGAGGTTGTTGTCTACCAAGGTGTCACAGGCATGGCTGTTCTCCAAGACAGTGTGGAAAAAGGACTGTAGGAGGAGAGGAGAAGCATCGTGAGAAATACGGCTCTACCCAGGAAGAAATTACCACGGCCCACATGCCTACAAGACAGTCATTCTAAACTTGGAATTTTATTTAAAGGGCAAGTCCAAGAGGACTTTGCATTCTGAAAAACGCTTCCTCACTCTGGAAGAAAAGCCACATGCTGCAGAAGGAACCTCAAATGGAGGGGATCAAATTGTTACTATTATTATCTCTTTTATTCACTAAACATGAAACTCAGTCAACTGAACATTCAAAAATGCATCACAAATACCATTGACTGGTGCTAATAGTTGATACGGGTTGGTGCCAGCGTCCTAGGTATCAAAATAATAATAATAATAATAATAATAATAATAATAATAATAATAATAATAATAATAATAATAATAATAATTATTATTATTATTTTGCTGAAACAAATGAGTCAGCCAGCGAGCCAGCCAGCTGCTGCTTAGCCTAATCTCTTAATCAGTTAGCAGATGTTTGCCTTGACTTTTTACTCTATTCACTTTGCAAGAGGTTGAAAGCTATCAAGAGAGTGGCCAAAATAACAGGACGATCAGCAATCTCCTCAAAGAAGGATCTACCTGGATCTCATGCCTCACCTTCTGCAGTTATAAAGTCTGGTGTAGGAATCCACGGATAGTTTCTTCACTCATTAGAAAAGTTAAATTAGAAGCATGTGCAAGCATATAAAAACCCAACTTATTTTCTCAACTGTACGTATGAAAGTCAATATCTTTTTTAAAAAATCTGCTTTCCATCCTCCAAACACCTCTTAGGGATTTTTATTATTATTAACTCCCTCACGGTATCAACATGGAGTGTGCAATATTTGGTTCTGCTTTTCATACCAAACTGTTCCGTTTCTTGTAGCTAAGCAATAAATTCTTTCTTATAAAGGATTATTACTTAAGTAGCATCAGAGTTTGCAAAATATAAGAGGCTAGGTCCAAGCCCAAAGAGAGGTACAATAAAGAATCATTATGAAAGCAAATAGAGGCAGCAGGAGTATATGCATTTATCTCAGTTAAGCATAGTAAGACTTGAGAAGCAGGGAAGGAATGCTATTAGAAACCTGATTTATTTCCTTACTTTCATTAGTTGGGATAATAACACTTACATGGCAACCTAGTACTCAGACTGTTATTGGTTGTAGTAGAAACAAAGTTTCCATCCTATACAAAAATACTAACCCATTCATCAGAGTTACTCTGAAGCCTCTACAACTGATGGACCTACCTCTGCTGGGAGAAGTGTGTATGTGTAGAATTGTTGCAGCTGGGAGACCAATTGATCGCTGGTGTACACCACATATTCCACAAAACTGCGCGTTAGGGCAAACCAATCTGAGCCACCATCCACCACGATACCCTCTGGGATCTGCCGTTCACCCAGTCGCCACATATGTGTGTCGCATTCATGGAAAAGTCTGTCTAGACCCTGCTTCTTGATGAACCTATGTGGAGATGAATGCCTCAGATTCACTAGGAAGCAACATGGAATTTTAGGGATCACGTTTTGAACAAGGAGAGTTCTAGAACACTGCACTTTGAAAACTTTGGATTCTATAGCCTGAGAGTTCCAGGAAATTGGCATAATCATTTTGGTTCACAGCCTTTCAGTCTTTCAGCTTAAATTTTGGAAACTGGATTGTTTGCAAAGAATTCAGCTTGGTCTGATTAACCTTTGGAGGCTTCAAAAGCTGCCAACACTACAAGTTATAAGAGTTTCTTTTGACAGCTTTTAAAGAGCAAATGAAGCCAGTTGTGGAAGATGCTGAAAGATTTTTTTTTTTAAAAAAAATAATTACTGGGAGAAGAAATTACACGGTGAACCTATGATTTTTGGCCCAACAACAACAGACTCCTATAAATCAGAGCCTTTAATTAAAAATAGCTCCAAAGCTTTCCACATTTTGGTGACCACCTTTAAAGCACTCCATGGCTTAGGGCCGGGGTATCTACGAGTCCGCCTTCTGCCGCCAATAGCCTCCCACCGGCCAGTTCGCTCGCACAGAGGGCCTCCTCAGGGTGCCGTCGGCCAGACAATGTCAGCTGGCAACCCCCAGGGGGAGAGCTTTCTCTGTGGCGCACCTGCCCTCTGGAAGGTGCCGCCTACCCCCAGAGAACCTACCCTCAGAGATACGCACGATACCAGACCTCCAGACTTTTCGTTGGGCCCTGAAAATACATCTATTTCATCTAGCCGGGCTGGCTTGATCCCATCCTTGCGGTTTTAATTTGTAATTGGTTTTAACTGGGTTGTTTTAAATTGATGGCCAAAATTATTTAATGTCTTTTAAACTGCTTTTAAATTTTAAATGTTGTGTTTTACTGTGGCTGTTCACCGCCCTGAGTCCTGTTGGAGAAGGGCGGTATACAAATTAAATTATTATTATTATTATTATTATTATTATTATTATTATTATTATTATTATTATTATTATTATTATTATTATTATTATATAATAATAATAATTATTATTATTATTTTTGAATGTTTTTCTTTTTTTCAATTATGAAAGTTGGAGCTCTTTTTGGAGACACGGTTTGATAAAAAACAAAAAGACAGCAAAAAAAATGCTATTATTTGTAGATAGAATTCAGATATAGGTTTCAATTATATTCAGTTTCAGATGAAAAAAAGAACATAATCTATTCAATTTCCATGAACTTCAAAGAGCAATAGACAATTAAAAGATAGTATAATGAATATTACCGTGTTTCCCTGTAAATAAGACCCTGTCTTATTTTTTTGAACCCTGAAATAAGCACTTGGCCTTATTGCCATGTGCTCAAAAGCCCAATTGGGGTTATTATCAGGGGATATCTTATTTTGTGGGGAAACAGAGTAGAAAGTCTATCTGGCTCTGAAGAGATAAAACAGAAGTTGCCAGATGGTCTAGGCAGGGTATTTACAACTGGGCAGCACAGCCAAGAATGCCCTCTGTCCCAACAGCAATTTATCTGAGATTGTGGGCTTTTTTGTCATTTTTAATCTGTTCCCCAATGCCAAAGCTCTCCAAATTACCTAGCATTATCTCGTCCATGAGACTTCAAAAAATTCTTGTCCCGATATTTTGATAGGAATGTCACCAGCTCCTCATTGGTCCTGCAGGGGGCAGCAAATCAAAAGGAAGAATTAGAAAAAGCAGAAAACTGACAGGAGATTTGTAAGCTTTCTGAGAAAGGAAACCTGATGTACCTCCAAATATTTTAGATTACAAAACCCACCATCCTTCGCCAATACTTTGGCCCGATGGGACATGTGATAGTCCAACACATCTTCAAACTTTAATCATGATCAGGAGACAGGAAGAATGGAATTCCAATCTATACACATTTTTGAAGCGCTGAAGAAGACCAGATATAAAACTGTACCCATATTATTGGAAATTATATTTTGTCAGGATTGTCATTGTACCAAGAATCTTGTTTATACAATTGCACACAGATAAGAAATCATTCAATTAAGGAAATCATTACTAATGTTTTCAACAATAGAAGAGGAAATGCCGCTCCGAACACTTTATCAGGGACTTTATCATGGTTCCTGAATAGACAAATGCTAGAACAAATTTACTTAAAGAGGAAATTGTTTAGACATTAAAAGAGTTCTTTGGAAAAGGAGAATTTGCACCTATCAAATGCATAGTAAACAAGCCTAAACCTTTATGGCAATTCTTTCTAATTTGGGTGTCCTCCAAATGTGTGAAACCTTCCTAGTATGATGGCAGTGCTTCTATCTCCAATTGCTTCTACTGAACAAGAGTTTCTGCAGGACTGTCCTACTCTGAGAAGAATCAGATTAAGGGTGATCTTGAGGACAAGAAAGCAAAAGGAAAAGAGGGATGGGAGAAGAGAAGAAACAAGGAAGAGCAGGCAGAGAACAGATGCAAACAGCAGAATCATCTATGCAGATTTCCAGTTAACCACATCCAATGTGTTTCCCAACTTTCCTCTTAGTAGTCATTTTCCTTGTCTTTGTATCTTCCAAACAGCAGCTATCTAATTATTGATTGGCTTTGGCAAAAAAACAGAACCAAACCACTCGTGTCTATCGAGATTCTTCATTTCCAAGTCATGATTGTCCCAAAGGTCCTTTTCCAAAAAGGCAACTAGATTTTCTTGATTTTTTTTCTTTGAAAACATTTCACTTCTCATCCAAGGCTCTTCAGTTCTAACTCAAGCCACTCAACACCAAAACTTCTGATATGCTATGGCCTCTTGGAACTCTGAAGTTCCCTCTTATTTTCCTACTTTCATTTCTGCATTAAACTGGGGTGGGTGGGAAGAAAGAGAACCCCCTGATCCCTTCCATTCAAACCATCCCAGCTTCTCTCATATGATCTCAATGTTCATAGACCAGCAGCAGAACCCTCTGCTGCCTGCTGGGCCTTTTCCTTTTCAAGACTGACCTGGTGGGATAGTCGGTGGCACTCAAATTGATGAAATAGTCCCAGGCCCAATCTGTCACCTCCAGCAGGTCCTTCATGCTGCGCAGGTACATCTTCAGCAAGCTGGCCCCACCCCAGATTGTGACCATGCGCCAGGGGGTAACCAAGATGTTAGGGTAATGCTGGGCCAGATCCTTCACTTCACGGTGCAGGTACGTAGAACGCTGCAGGAGAGATGGGAACAGGGAGAGGAAACTGAATGCCAGAGTTTAGGATACCTTGAGGATCACCCTTTGGCCCCTTCTTTCCCAGGAAGAGTCAGGTGACAGTAGTGGTAGTGCAAACGTGTAAGGAAGCTCCAGCAAGTCCTGAGACTTACCTCCCTGGTATTGTAGTTTGTTTTATTGTTTTAACCATAGCGCTTATTATTCCTCTAGATGTATAATATGTATAAAATCTGGAGTTTTTGCTTCTTATCTTTTTCTTATTCCGATAGTTGTTTTAATTATGTTTATGTAAGTTGCCTAGAGTTACCTGAGTGATTGAAGCCACAAATGGATGGATGGGTAGAAATAAATATAGAAATGCTGGCTTTGGCAGAAATTTCACATTTGCAAGATACAGAATAACAGAGTTGGAAGGGACCTTAGAGGTCTTCTAGTCCAACCCCCTGTTCAAGCAGGAAACCCTATACCATTCAAGACAAATGGCTGTCCAATCTCTTCTTGAAAGCCTCCAGTGATGGAGCACCCACAACGTCTTGAGGCAAATCGTTCCATTGATTAATGGTTCTAACTGTCAGGAAAATTCTCCGTAGTTCTAGGTTGGTTCTTGCCTTTATTAGTTTCCATCCATTGCTTCTTGTCCTGTCTTCAAGTGCTTTGGAGAACAGGTTGACCCTCAGATGTTTGGCTTTCACATTAAAAATAAAGTTAGCAATACATTGACAATACCTATATTTTATATATAAAAAAAGAACTCCAAAACAAAATCCCACATCTACTAGAGCAAAATAGAATTTCTGATAATTTACACAAGACTTTATATTTATCCTTTGCTTCAAAGGTGTTCTGCTAACTATGCAAATAGCTACTTCCTGCACTGCCCTCATCTCTGCTTTACCCTTTCAAGTTCTGCAGTCCTTCCACTGTAATTAACCTAATTAATTAGGTTAATTAACCTAATTAACTTGAACAGCATGGTTAATACTGGTACTCTAAACCATCTGAAGCGCAAGACTCCCACTGATTATGCATTAAATCTTAGGATTTGTCTTGCTTTCCCCAAAGGTTTTCTCTGCGTCCAAACCAAACAGTGATTACCAGGAAGCAAATCAGGAAACTGTATTTATCCAAAACTCTGGGCCTTGATATTTTAATGCATGCCTTGTTCTAAACTTGTATATTTAAACTAGTGTTTTATATCAACATGCACCACAAGATGTGTCTTGGAAGTTTTTGCCAAAGTGTTTGAACTGTCGTACTATTACAGAGAGTAGTAGTAAGACAGCAGGCCGAGGCTTCCATTATTTTCCTTTAGAAAAGAGAAACCCATGCATACAATTATCTAGATCACTATTTTTAACCTCTCAGCAATTTTAAAGATGTGTGGACTTCAACTCCCAGAATTCCCCAACCAGCATGATGATTGCTGAGGTGGAGAAACATCGACCTAGATGACAGGTAGAGCACCTACATCCAACGTTCAGTTTTCTCTGTCTAGGGATCCTTTTCCTCCTATGAAGGGGGCTACGTGATGTCCTGCAGACCAAACAGATGTACTTCTCTGGTGTTGCTTGTATGAGGAGCCCTCAATTCTATTCTCACCCTCAGAGGCCTACCAACGTTGACTGAACTTACTAGCCAGTTAGTGTTTGTGGATTTCCGTAAGGGCCACAAAGTCTTCCACTTCCCTAAATTCTCTGACATTTCCTCTTGACAGTATTTCATAATATTAAAAGGAAGGAGCTCTACATTTCCACTTGAGACTCAATCTTGTGTGTTCTGAGCAAGACGGATGAAAAACTCTAGGGGATCAATGCAAAAATATATACATGAGAACAGGTTAGGATTTAAAAAAAAAACCATCCTTTGGGATGCCTTGAAATAAACATGCTCAGCACCCCAGAGATAAATGATTTTGTTCACTAAATGAGCATTTTCCCATTGACTTTTGCCACAGAATTCTGGGGGTTTCAAGACAACACAGGGAATAAAGTGAAGATGAAGGCAAAACTTAACACTGATCATAAAAGTTGGTTTCATCCATGTGCAGAAGGACTACCGGTATCTACCATTGAGGAATTTTACTAACTCTCTCAGGGACTCAAAATGAAGACTGTAACTTCTGGTTTTAATCAAATATTGAATAAAGAAAAATAACAAGGAATGATTCAAGGCCCCTCTTCAGGATGCATTCATTATAAAGGAAAGTTTTCCTGTTGGAACCAGGGTCCATTCGGTTTTCTCTTTTAAAAGGGGTCTGCAAGGACCTCAGAGGTTCTTGCCAGTGCAATAGGACACCCAGTGAAATAGGCAATATCAAAATTTTCAGTCTGGTTTGGGCTAGTTGCAAGAAGACACTAAGGGACAAAAGTGGACATCAGCTGCCCCTGATTGGTACCAACCCACCCTGCTTGTGGCAGATAGCTTGGGACTTTGTGTCTGTCTTTCCAGAAGAGAACAGAATCATGAGGTCTGCTTTATCCAACCATTCATTTATTCATAATAAAATCTTGACTGTTCATGTAGGAAGGATGTGGGTAAGCAAATATCCCCTCTTCTTTTGCACTGTACACGGGAAATGAGATCTCCATAGCCAGTACAGCAGAGGATAGAAGCTGACAGATAGATGCATTGGGTCAGTGGTGAAATTCAATTTTTTTTACTACCGGTTCTGTGGGCGTGGCTTGGTGGGTGTGGTGTGGCTTGGTGGGTGTGGCAGGGGAAGGATACTGCAAAATCTCCATTCCCACCCCACTCTGGGGCAGCCAGAAGTGGTATTTGCCAGTTCTCCGAACTACTCAAAATTTCCACTACCGGTTCTCCATAACCTGTTAGAACCTGCTGGATTTCACCCCTGCTTTGGGTAGTGTAGTCCAGAGATCTGTGGACCAAGGTTCATTTCATGCCATCACTCCCCTCTTAAAATGCCACATGCCTTACCTTGTCCACATGTATGTAAAAGAAATGCTGCTGGTGATACACAGCCTTAATGAGGCGCTTCAGCTGGCGGATGGCTCTCCCATGAACCACAAGCATGTATGCAATTCGAACTGGCTTGTCCACGGAGGCCTGGACCATTTTGCTCTCATCCCATTGGATCACAGGACTAACCTTCCCTGCAGAGATTTAAAAAAAAAAGGATCAAATCTAGAATCAGTATGGTCTGAACAGAAAAAAAGAGAGGAGCCACTGAACAAGCTCCTTAGGCTAAGTGACCTTTAGAATTCAAGCCAAGCTTCTCCTGATCCACACACGCAATAAGGAACAACACAACACAAATGGCAACTTCCTAATTTTGATCCAACTTGCAGCTGCTGGAAAGCTTGTGCTGTGCTTGAAACCCCAAGAGAGGTGAGCAAAGGCTATATTCTCAATGCACCATTACTCTTCTCTATCTAGCTGGTAGGAGGAAATCCCCATCACCGCAGGTGGCCAAGCAGCATCTTCCTGAGGGTGACATGCTCTTGCTCACAAAGTCCAGAAAACATTCCTTCTAATACCACCCTATTTGGGTTAACAAGGCCCTTTTAAAAAAAATAGATATGGGAAAATAAAAGGTGAAAGGAGGAGCATAGCAAGGCCAGAAGGAAGGAGCTAAATGGAAAGAACGCTCCTGAGACCCTGATTAAATGTTCCAACTGGGGAACTCCAGGGAAGCAAAGAATAATCCTTCAGTTCAGGAACTCAATTTGTCTCTAAGGTAGTACAGATAAATGTTTTTGCCAAGAATCTGGGATTGAATCTTTGATTTACTGTAAAGTGTATGCTTGTTACAGTCTTCGCCTATGATAACTACTGTCCTGTCTCTGAGGATTACTCTATCCGTGCAAGGCAGTTATTATACCCTGGGCTCTCTGAGCAGCAGAGCCCTTTACACCTTGGATCTCTCCCAATTTTTATATCTGCTGTGACAGCTTTTATGGGCGATTCCCATCTTTATTTTTAGCAGCTCTCTATTTTTATCTCTTTGGCCACAGAATGTTTAACTGCATAAAGTTAAAAAGAGAGGCTTACATTTCCTTTGTTCTTCATATAGTTTTTTTTTTAATTATACTTTGTACTTTTGATCCAACTGTCATAGGAGAAGTGATTTCCTCAGTCAGACATTTACCAGAAGGTAGCCACATAATTCATTTAACCTATTTCATTCCTTGTCTCCCATCTTTTTACATTTGTGTTTGCCAGTCACACACCTAGGCCAGTGATGGTGAATTTATAAATCGTGTGTCAAAAGTGACATGCCAAGATGTTTTGGATGACACACAAGCCTCCACCAACACCTGACAGTAACTACTCTTGAAAGCATGTCTTGTTCTTCTGCAATTTTCGGAAGCTGTGCCAGAATGTAGTGTGCTCTTGTGCAACCTTTGGACTCTTCAGAAGGTGGATAAAAGGATCTGTTCTTGCATAACTCTGGAGCCTCCAAAAATCATGTGAGAATGGGGTGTGTTTTGGTGTAGTTTTCAGAGGCTGTAGAGGTTGTACAGCATTCCCTGAAACCACTTCAACAACTAAGACCTTGTGCGATCTGGAACAGCCTTGGTAGGCCTATTACTTGCTCTTCATATGTACACTGTGAGCTTATGCACCAGAGACAAATTCCTTGTGTGTCCTATCACACTTGGTCAATAAAGAATTGTATTGTATTGTATTGTATTGTATTGTATTGTATTGTATTGTATTGTATTGTATTGTATTGTAGTGTAGTGTAGTGTAGTGTAGTGTAGTGTAGTGTAGTCTAGTCCTATTCTGTTCTAGGGCAGGGCAGGGCAGATTTCTGGGTTTAAGAACTCCCCTCTCTCACCCTTCAGATTCATCTCTGCTGCTACCCTAGCCCACACACATTTGCAAACATGGGTTCAAAAATGTATGGGCCTCATGAAATTCAGAACCCAGGATGAGGAAAGAATGATTGTCCAGAGATATCCAAGAGTCAATTTTTTGGGCTCAGAGGTTGTCACTTTGCTACAATTTTAATTTTTTTTGGCCAAATATAAAGTTCAGAGAGTTCTGCCTTCAATTTTTAATGATAGAATTTGGGGAGTTGGGCCCTTATCTCACTGCAGATATCGGGGCTTAAGGAACAGGAATGTTCACTCTTAAATTCAGCAAGAGGTCTGAGAACAGGATGTCTCACAGCAATTACCACTCACTGGAAAAAAGCAGGAAAAGGAGAAAGGAAATCATGTTGCACAAAGCCATTTTGATTTGTCTTGGTCACACATCTTGGGGATTACTGACATCTCAACTGTTCCTAGTAGAGATGGAAAATCTCAAACCTAATTTCAAATTCCTCTGCAAGCAATTCCTTAGGAGCTGTCTGCCCCTTTTTTCAGAAGGATGCTAGATGAGGTGGCAGAAACAGCAGCAGCAAGTGTGTGTGTGTGTGTGTGTGTGTGTGTGTGTGTGTGTGTGTGTTTGTGTGAGAGAGAGCGAGAATGTAATTGTCATAAGCCATCTCATCACTGCCTTTTCCCCACATACCACATGTAGCCCTCGACTTATGACCACAATTGAGCCCAACATTTCTGTTGTTAAGCAAGGTAGTTGTTAAGTGAGTTTTGCCCCATTTTACCTTTTTTACCACAGTTGTTAAGTGAGTCACCACAGTTGTTAAATTACTAACACAGTTGTTGAGTGAATCTAGCTTCTCCATTGACTTTGCTCATCAGAAGGTTGCCACAGATGATCACATGACCCTGGGATATTGCAACCGTCATATTGTAAATACGAGCCAGTTGCCTAGTGTCTGAATTTTGATCATGTGACCATGGGGATGCTGCAGTGGTTCTAAGCGTGAAAAACAATCATAAATCACTTTTTTTCAGTGCTGTTGTAACTTTGAACAGTCACTGAATGTAAGTCGAGGACTATCTGTACTTTCCCTAGAAATATAAGCTTTCCTGATTAAAAATCTTGCAACATCCAGATTACCCCTTATTCCTTTTCTCTCCACTTGGCTAATTGGCAACCTCTCAGATGTTGAAGTAATATCAGTGAACCTCATTACAAGTAAGATTCATTTAGTCAACAGAGCAGCCTTAATTGGGCTGTCTGTGCCTCCTTTAATCAAGGAGTCTGTCACAGGTTATTATGTTGGTGGCCACAGCTCTGTGGCACAGCAGATGTTCTGAATGCAAGAGGGAAGGCCTGGGCAGGAGGAGGTGAAGGTTCCCAATCAGCAAGGCCAGGACAGGACTGTGGGTTCGCATCTCAAGAGGAATGACTTCAGGTGTCGGTAAATGGGCCTAAGCCAAGAAACAGCTGCGCTCCTAAATTGTGCACATGCAAAGGACAATCATCCTTGTCCTGATTCAAGGGTCACACACTCTCAACAGTATCACTCAGTTCATGGGGGACAATTCCCCAAGGTTATTCCCTTCTCACCTGAGAGCTGGCACTGCCGGGGTACTGACCGTGGCATCAGGTTTCCAGCTTGGTGCAGGCATACCACATTGGCAATCTCCTGCTGACACTGCTTACTGCTAGCTCTGGCTAACGCAGACAGCGCATCTTTGCCTGTGATTTCACACTTGGGAGTGAAGTTGTTCTCGGTAGGCTGTGGGGCCCCTTCCACACTGCCAGTGTCTCCGTGCTGGAACATGGCCAGTTGGGCATCCTTTCTAAGCTGCGTCCAGTTCTTTCGACTGGAAGTATCCGAATAGACTGGCAGCTTGAGACTCGGTTGATGCTTCACCGTGACGGCCCTCACCACTTTGGCAACCAGCATAGCAGGATTCTTCCACCTTTCGTGCTTCCTGTTTAAACTGCCTCGCCGGCCTGCAGAACTGTCCGAATCCTTTGACCCATCACTGTTTTCAAGAAGCTGGGGCTTCCTTTGCTGAATCTGCTCCAGTTAGAGAGGTGGGGGGGGGGGAGGGAGGGGGGGGAGAGGGAGAGGGAGAGAGAGAAACACAAAACAGACAGGATGGAGAAAGAATTAGCTTGAAGACTGCTCACTTAGCTACTCTGCTGTGTGTTTTCAAGCAACATTTTATTTTTCTAGATAAATATTCCTTTGGAAAGTTTCACAAACCTCATGTATAATGCATCCTGTTTAGTAAAGACAACGGAACAGGAAAAATAATAGCAATGGGCACCAATATGCATTTGTTAATCGTGTCTGTAGAACCACCCAGGATTAAAAAATATAGCATTCCCATCTATTTTCAGTCACGGCGGAGTGAGGCTAGAGAAGCCCACTTTAAAATCCCCCCTTCAGCCATGAATAAATGCATACTTAGCTATTCAGGACATGAACAGACAGCTCACAACTGGCATTCCAGGTCTGGAATTGCTCTCTAAGGTAGGTGACTGTTATCCCCATTTTACATAGAGTAAAATGAGGCAGAAAGACTGTGTGGCCCTGGGCTATGCAGATAAAGGAAGATATGAAGGACAAAAGTGGGTTTGTAGCGAAAAAGTTAAAAATGCAGAGCATTTTGATGTAAACCAATCACAATTTTATTCAGATTTAGAATGAATGAATGAATGAGAGATTTATGGGCTACAACCAGATGCTTTGCGCGGTCCCTCCAAAACAAGCTCCATTCAGTGGAATAAAGCAATAGCACTGATGCCACACAAAGGATTACATTCTGATTCTAGAACATATGATTTATAAATGTGTTCTATCTTCCTGAACTACATAGCCCTGAGAAGATAGCTATCAGTCCAAAACCTGAATAAAAGCCATCAAGCTTAAGTGCTTATCTGCTGAACCATATCAGTTTTGATATTTCAGAACGGAAGGGCTCATCTGCATACAAAAAAACATTGAGAGAGGTTGAAAAGTATGTGGCTTTAAAAATGGTTGTCTTCAAGGATGACTCAAGTAGCATTGCTGCCTGCCTAGAAAGTAACGGGGAGCAATTAATTCTTCTGTATGGAGCCCCCCTCCCCCCTTTAAATTCCTCACTTGCACAGCAGGAGTGGAAATTGTTTCTGCCCATGTGAACACATTCTCTGCTGGTTATCTTCCATCTTCACTGCCATCTTTCAACTTACCAATTCCCATTAAAAGGCTTCTACCATAAGAGCTTCAAAATCTTTGCATCTCTTTCCAAATAAGGGAAAGGTGAAGTCATTGGCAAAGTGATAAAACGTCTTGGCTAGAATCCAACCCTTTCCCTTTGCTAGGTAGCTTCTCTCCACCTCCCTTCATTGTCCAGCTCTCCTTTCTTCCTCCTCCCATCCAGGTCCTGCAAAGCCATTGATTTGGGTGCTGATGGGAATCTTGACCTCTAGGTAGACATGGGATTGTCTTCCATAAGAAGGGAATTCCCACGACTGAAACAAAAGACCTAACAAAGCCAGAAACAGGCTGCACTGACAAAGTGTCAGCCCATCAGGCAACCACAATATAACTATTCAGTGTCCTCCAATTAAATAGGAGGAGGCAGTCCTTCAGTGGTCCAATTGGAGCTTCTGATCACTACTCCTCATGTACTCCAGAAGGTTAACATACGAGTATTTCCCCTCCCCCCCAACTTTCCATAGAAAATAACATTTCTCTGTTGGGTCACCTTGATCCAGCTTCAGCCTGCCTCAACAGTTGGTTGGCACCAAGATGGAGGCTGTGTTGTGAGGATACCTTCTCAGTGAACAATAAGAGGAGCATCAGAGCAAAAAGGCTGTACGGATGAGATGGACTACGGATGACAAACAGAACACATCATTTTCCAATGATACATCTGTTCAAAATTATGTGTCCTGACAATTTTCATCAAAGGTTTTTCAGAGGCTCAAAGCATCGAGCCCCAGTTTTGTGCAGTGCTTGTTTTCCGGGCTTTGCTTTACTAGAATCTCTAGACAAACTATTTCTCTTTCTCTTTTTAAATATCCTCTTATAAAAGTGTGCTGACTCTCAAAAGTACATTCATGAAATAAATGGATGGGTTTATCAATTTATAGGTCCAATGAATACCATTCAGTTTAACTGGGAATTGACACTGATTCATAACATAGATCTGCCTTTTCCAACGAGGTGCAATTGGCTTTCTTGTTATTGTGATGGTCCTTCAAATTTACTCTGATTTGCGACGACTATATGGAAGGTTTATGCTGTTTTCTTGCCAACATTTTGGAAGTGGTTTCTTGGCACTGTATCTTCTTCCCAGGTTGAGAGACAGCGAGTGGTCCAAAGTCACTGTTTAATGCAGGATTAGAAGTCAGGTTTCCCTGCTCCTTGTCCAGTGTATTTATCCACCACACCAACTCACCTCTCTCTCTCTCTCTCTCTCTCTCTCTCTCTCTCTCTCTCTCTCTCTCTCTCTCTCTCTCTCACCCTCTCTTTCTCTCTCTCTCAGCAATTGCTGATTTGATGAGATTTATAGGCTCTACATAAGTGGAAAGTACCAGATTACGGAAGGCTGTCTTCTCTGACTTATGTAATAGTATGTGGGAATAATTTTGGGAGAAAGGAGGAAAAGCTACAGTCTAGACAATAGAGTCCAAAGAAGGAGAAATGCTGACAATGTTTCAGAAGGAATTTTTCTCTAGTTTTCAGGAGAGTAAAAGTAAAAGAAAGAGGGATATTTTCATTTCATTCCTTGGAAGATTCTGTTAATGCAACCTTACAAGAAAGATAGAGCCAATAATCAGTTGGGCTTCTTTTATGGACTACTTTGAAGAGCTAACAGTCTGTCAATATATTGCTTCTTTTGGTTAGATATTCAATTCTCATATAATTTTAAATTGCTCCAGTGTAATCTTCTACCTGATCTTATACTCGTGTTCTTCTTTCTGCCTTATAACAAAAAGTCAAAGGGTAGCCCCCAAAACGCTCAATTAATTTTTAGGATGTATATTCCTTCAAATCAACCTTGACCCATGATGACTGCCTGGACAAATTCATGCAGTGTTCATGGTAGAATTTTAGAAGTGGATTACGACTGCCTCTTTCCTAAGGCTGAGAAAGAACAACTGACTGAATGTCACCCAGTTGTCTTGTTGCCGAAGGCAGATCTAGAACCATGGTCTCCCAGTATCTAGCCCAGTGACTTTAACTACTACACCAAAGAGGTTCTCAAACTAGCTCTAGGGCTCCACAAAGCATTTAGCAAGGCACTTGCTAGTGGTAATCTTATCTCAAATATCTTCTGTGCAACCCTCTGAATAATTTGCAGTCTTAACCAGTACTTCTGAAAAAAGATAGGTCTCTCAAGATTTAGTACCATTATTGGATACTGAGCCCCGATGGCGCAGTGGTTATAATGCAATATTGCAGGCAAACTCTGTCCACCGCCTGGAGTTCAATTCTGATGGGGACTCGAGATTGACTCAGCTCTCCATCCTTCCTAGGTTGGTAAAATGAGGTCCAGGATTGAAGGGGGAAATATACTGACATTGTAAACCACCCAGAGAGTGCTGTAAAGCACTATGATGTGGTATATAAATCTAAGTGCTATTGTTATAATGTCCATCCCAAAAATCCTCCTACCATCACTACCCTTATTCCTAACAGTTTGGGACAATTGTTTTTATTGTCAGCTTTATTGATAATTGACAAATTGGAATATACCAAAAAAAAAAAAAAGAGTGAACCTATTCAAAGTCTTTATTTTCTTTTCTCCCCTTTTCTGCTTCTCATTCCCATCCTGTTGTAGCTACACAGCCATCCTTAGATTGCTGGGTTTATTTTTCCTCCTTTCCTATCCTGCAAATATTTTCCCCTACTTTTGCAATCATCAAAGGTTCCCCGGAGCACGGTGATATATTCCTCTTATTTCTCAGTGGCCCCATTCTGGCTACAATCTTGTTGGTGCTCATCAGCTGACTTTGCTATTAGAAAGAAAGATGATTAGATTTGAATTCATTTTAAATAACAACTGACTGCAAAGCTTTTCATACAGTCCCTCCCACTCGATGTTTTTTTAAGTGTGTGGGAAGATGGTTACTTAGCCTTACAATGCTGATAGCTTGTACAAAGGCGAAAAGTGTGCTGCTGCTCCCCAAAAGCAACGTTCCGCCATTTCTATTCCTATTTTTCACAATTTGTTTTTAATTTGGGTTGCATGCAGTTCTCCTTATGCAGCAATTGGAAGAAGGGAGGGGGGAAGGATCAGGCTGTTCAGACAGAACATTCTTCAACCACAAGAGTACATGCCTAACATTGAAAATGACGGAATCTGAAACAGTTGGAAGGCTGATCTATAACCAAATGCACTACTCTAGGGGTGTCAAACTCAAGGCACGGGGGCCGGTGCTTAGATCTGGCTCACAGGGAAACAGCAAAGGACCAGCCTGTGGTGCCTCTGCCAGCAAAAATGGAGCTCGTGAGGGCCACTTGTGACCCTCACGAGCTCCATTTTTGCTGGCAGAGGGTTGCAGAAGGCAGTCACAGCCAAAAATAGAGCTTGCGAGGACCACAGGCACACCTCCCGAGCTCCATTTTCGCTAGCAGAGGGTTGCAGGCTGCTGTCACAGCCAAAAACGGAGCTCGGGAGCCCGTTTTCACTGACAGAGCGCTTGGGCCACCACATTCGCCCCGACATGAGTGACGTTGAGCTGGTCACACCCACCCGAGGTCAAATACACCCGAGGTCAAATACAACCCTGATGCAGCCTTCAATGAAATTGATAGCTGACACCCCTGCACTACTCCATTAATGATACAGAGGCAGTTATGAAATTGTACTAGGAAAAAAAAAGGCTTTCCAATCCCCATGTCAATCTTCTCTGCACTATTTTTGTATGCTAAGCATTAGTATTTGTACACTAAGCTAGCATAATGTAAGGGGTGTGTGTGTGAAGACAAATTTTCTTTGTTTGATAGTAATGATTTCTATCATCTGAACAGCTTCCTACAAATACATTATTCCCGTTTCAGTCAGACGTTAAGAAACAGTTCTGCATCTTCCCTCACCTTGGTGTTCCTCTAGGGATGTATGGATGCAGCTCCCAGATTTGCCAACTATTAATGTCCAAGAGACTCCTGATCTCAACATGCCTAGAAGACACCACAGAGAGGGGAAAGCTACTCTATCGTTTCCCTCGTTTTGCTCAGTTTGATTCACAAGACCAGACTTGTATGTAATTGAAAGGGCAAAGTTACCCAACTGGTTTAACCATAGTTTTGAGAAATGAGAGCACCCTGGAATAAGTTTAAATATAAAGTGAATGTGTCAAAAAGAATCTGCTCAGTTGACACATTCTTGTACAAACATTGGCACCCACACTTATATGGGATTTGAAATATAATCTCCTTTATTATACACCTTTATAATTAAAAGCCATCATTATCTTGCCTGATGTCCCTCAAGGGAAAGTGCTTTACTTAAGAAAGACTGTTGAAGAAAGTATATCTACTCCCTCTACTATTGTGGGCTTCTAACCTCTCCCACTCTTTGCTCCTTTTCAAGCCAATTACTTAAATATGGGTATCATAAAATTATGCTGGAGCTTGTTATTACTATAAGCTAAGGCTATTACCCAGTGTACAGGTAAGTACCAAGGAAGAAGGTACCTCCAAACAAATTAGACTGCTCAAGAAGTCAAAAAGAGAATTCACATTCTAACTTTTCTATTTTGAGTCACCATGGATGGTTGGATATAGGTTAGCTCTAAATATTTTTGAATTACAAGCTTAAAAATCAACATCCATATACACACAATGATACTGTGTTTCCCCGAAAATAAAACACCCCCCGAAAATAAACCCTGCCTTGAAAATAAGCCCTCCCCGAAAATGGTTAAACGCATGCTCAGCTGGTCCCCGCCATTTCCTCTGGTTAGGGGGTCAGAACTGGAAACCAGGTAAGACAGCCAGAGGAACCCCATCTTGCTCCATGCGCCCCAAAATAATAAGACCTCCCCGAAAATAAGGCCATGTGCTTATTTCAGGGTTCAAAAAATATAAGACTGGCTCTTATTTTCGGAGAAACACGGTATAATGGTCAGAAGTGACCATTTTTGATCTACCACCATACACAAACTAATGGAAAACTAGGCCAGTTCACATATAAACAATTTTGAAGCTGCCCCTTCTAAGTGGACAGCTGAAAGGAGAATGCATATTTGGAAAATCATTTCCTAAAATATCATTTTAACTACATGCTTGTCCACCTGGAAGAAAATGCTTTATTGTCTCTTGTCCCAGCACACACCATTGATATGACAAACTCCTTCTATACATACTTCTGCCTCCTGGAATATGACTTCTCTGTTATACTTTTGTGGCAACCCTAGGTTTAGCTTTAAATTTACAGTCCCCATTTCAAAAAATATCCAAAGGATTACCTCTGATTCAAGCTAAACTGATTTTGTTTAAAAAAAAAATCACCCTAGTAAAAGGGAAGGAAAATAATTAAATCTTAAATCTGGATAAACTCTGGTCATAAGAATGTTAGAGAAACCCACACAATCTGAAAATTAAAAAGTTATACGGTATTATCTTCTCATTAAGCATGAAAAACCAATTTTCCTCAATCTGAATGTGGAATTCTGGATGTGGGGTTCTTCAGATAAAGCAAGGAAAGTCTATTAATCTGGAGGACATGAAAATTGGTCAAGGCTTCA
Source organism: Pituophis catenifer annectens (assembly GCF_029215685.1). NCBI lineage: Eukaryota > Metazoa > Chordata > Lepidosauria > Squamata > Colubridae > Pituophis > Pituophis catenifer. The sequence continues at coordinate 134,565,783 of NW_027256882.1, read as the reverse complement.
CTATCCCCATTGATACCGACTCAAGCCAGTCACTCTACATCTATGGCTTAATAGGTTCTCTAACTGTGATATTCGTATCTACTAAGTGATACTATAGAAGCAGAGTCTATAAGAAGCATAGTCAGGGAATTAAGTCTTTTAGTTGAACTTCTGTATTTTTTTTTTTAATTTGATTTATATGCTGCCCTTCTCCGGAGACTCAGGGCGGCTTACAATGCGCTAAGCAATAGCCTTCATTCTTTTGTATATTTATACAAAGTCAGCTTATTGCCCCCACAACTGGGTCCTCAATTTACCTACCTTAGAAAGGATGGAAGGCTGAGTCAACCTTGAACCTTGGCGAGATTCGAACCTGCAGTAATTGCAGGCAGCTGGTCTTAATAACAGGGTGCTTTAGACCATTGTACTACCAAGGCTCTTGGTATTACAGGTGGTCCTCGATTTATGACCACAATTGAGCCCAAAATTTCTGTTGTTAAGTGAGACATTTGTTAAGTGAGTCTTGCCCCATTTTATGACCTTTCTTGCCTCAGTTGTTAAGTGAATCACTGCAGTTGATAAGTTAGTAGCTTAAGTGAATCTGGGTTTCCCCACAGACTTTGCTTGTCAGAAGGTCGCAAAAAACAGATCACATGACCTTGGGACATAGTAACAGTATGAACCTGTTGCCACGTGTCTGAATTTTGATCGTGTGACCGTGGGGATACTACAAAAGTCGTAACTGTGAAAAATGGTCTTAAGTCACTTTTTTCAGTGCCGTTGTAACTTTGAGCGGTCACTAAATGAACTGTTGTAAGTAGAGGACTACCTGTATAGTGCAAGAAAACAATCACACAATAAATCTGAACCCTGATAATTTGGACTTACACTGAAGTCTTCACATGTATAAGAGTATATGTGAAACCTTCCCTACTACAGACATTCTGCTGCACTCAGGGGCAGCCAGCTGCTCTTACAGATGCCAGATGTGTGGAAAACTACTTTTAAATCCCTTCATGGCCTGTGTCCATGTTACTTGAGGAACCATCTCATCCCACTGAGGTTGGCCCACCCAGGCTGGCACAGAAGGCATGCTACAGGCCCTGTCAGCCAGGGAATTCCAGCTGGCAGGGTCCAAGAGAAGAGCTTTCTCTGCCATTGCTCCCATCCTTTGGAACTTCTTACCTCCAGGAGTGAGATCAGCTTCGATCTTCCTCACCTTCCACAGGAGCTTGAAGATCTGGCTCTGCCAGTTAGCCTGGGGCTCCAATGGGGGAATCTCATGCTTGAAACAGTTGATAGATTAATAACAGATCCCCCCACCCCCCTCCCATGCTCAGCCTATTCCCTCTCTCCCAACTTTTAGCTTAATTTATTGCTGATAATTTGTATTTTATAGTATTTTATTCTTATTATATTCATATTGTTGTTTTATTTTTTTAACATTGTAAACTGCCTAGAGTCACCTTGTGGTTGAAATGGGTGGCAGATTAAATTAAGTTAATTAAATTAAATTGTAGATACCCTGTTTCCCCGAAAATAAGACCTAGCATGTTTTTACATGTGTGCCTAATATAAGCCCCCCCCTACCCCCCCAATAAGCCCTACTTAAGAGCCTGCGCAGATGATTGCCCACCCATTCTGTCTGGTTGCTCGCAGTGATACAGCCACAAAATGAGGCGTGGAGGTGGTGGAACTGCCACACGCACCCCACACTGGCTTACCTCAGGGTCCCCACAGCAGGCCATCCACGCCTCAACGCATGCCTTGCAGCGGCAGCACCAACACCCATGTGCCGCAGGAGCCCATGTGGCCACCGGCCCACTTCTTCTGCTTGCTCGTGGCTGCAAAAGAGCAGGAGGCTGAGCAGCGTGTCAGTGCTGCCGCCACGAGGCAAAGCAAGGTGTGGGGACATGGATGGCCTGGCTGAAGGGGCCCTGAAGTAAGCCAATGTGGGGTGTGTGGGGCAGGTCCATCCCCCTGGCGCACCCCATGGCCGCCTGCCCTGCTGCAAGCAAGCAGAAGTAGTGGGCCTCCCATACATGGAAAAAAATAAGACACACCCTCGCCCCCAAAATAAGTCCTAGTGCTTATTTTGGTGCCCAAAAGAAAATAAAACCCGGTCAGGGTATTTTCAGGGAAACACGGGTAGACAGATAGATAGATGCTCACTGTTGCTCATGGGTTAATTTCTACAACTGTTGAATAAGAGTGGTTGTGGATTCCAGAAAAGCATATTCTAACCAAGATAAAATATGGAAGGATGAAAATAAATGCTAACCGAATGAGACGCACACCTGCAAAGTGGCGCTTCTGATCTATTGAAAACAATGCACTAAAAGCCAGACTAGCCCACAGTGTTTCCACCTTTCTGATTTTTACACCTGGCCATATTTTTAACATTTCAGTGATCAAACCGATCAACTTTGTCCTACAGAAGATTTTTTTAAAAAAAAATCAGCAGTTCTGTTTTCTAAACAAGCTTAACACAAACAAAGATCAAAAACTTCCTCAGGTTTCTACTTCAAACGTGCATCCCAGAGAGATGCTAGAACAGGCAGAGATAACAGTTCATTAGTCACCAGCCGGAGCCATCTGTTCAGGGATTTGCAAGCGTTTTCTCTCCACTCAGGAGGTGAAAGCCAAAGAAGGAGGCAGGCAAACAACGGAAGTCTTGCTCCCCTTTCAAATCCACACATCCTGACAGGCATCCTTGCTGGGAAGGAAACCCTTCCATCCTTTTGGAAAGTAAGGAACTCAGCTTCCCTTTTTCAGCCTGGGGCGAGCAAGGACCCTAACACCACAGAATGAATTCACCTTAATTCCTTTCTAAAACAAAACTGTTTTATTTCAATATTTGAATTCCCGGTAGGATCTGTGCTAAAAGCTTTCCTGTTATTCTCCTCTGCCTTCCTGTGATCAAGCCCATCCACGGCATCTTCTTTTCAAAGAAAAGTGCTCTCCAACAGCAGCCTTCAATGCAAGGCAACAACAGGCAAGACAAGGAAAGAGCAGCTGTAAAAACACCTGTTTCCTGTTCTTCCTTGTTCCTCTTGCACATGTGCCCTGCAAAGCATTAAAGCTGCCCCTTCTAAATAGTGCCTTCAAACACAGCTGTATGCTGATTGTTTTTCCCAGAAGCTCTTCATGTGAACCATGACTGGCAAAAGCACATCCGTCCAGGTTTTACACCTGCTACCGGCTGCCAGTTAAGGAATTCTGTGGCTCCTAATTGCTAGATGCAGTAATGCCAAAGCAATCTCTTCTGCTTGAATCATAAAGGAAAGAAAATACAGTGCTGCAGACTTCTGGGTCTGAGGCTGCCTGTGTCCGGAATCCAGATTAAATGCCCACCCCCACCTCTAAATCCCCTGCTTGCTTTTTTTGCTTCCCCTACACCCAGTACACCAAAGGGGCAATAGCCACACATTCTTCAAAAGCAAAAGGAACAGAGTATCTCATACAACCTCAAGGCATCCAGAGCCTCCAATCTTGGCAGGCAGCATGAAAAATGCTATTACCTCTACCCAGGTGGTTCTCATGGCTTTGCTTTACCATCTGTCACAGCTCAAATTCCTATACCTGAAGAACAGGTGGACTGCGGATTTACTTGGCCATTTGTTAAAGGATAGATTTCTTGGTAAAACATAAGGCGATACTTACATGCTTATATACATATCCTCCAAAACAGGAACAAGTCACCATCACATTTGTAGACCTCTAACATGAGTCAGGAACATGAAGAGATGGACAGCACCTGGCCTGGACATCATCCACAATGACTGGCAGGGGTGTCAAACTGGCAGCCCGCAGGCCGGATGCGTTATGCGCAGGCTACACCCACTCCAGCTCCGGGAATGGGGAAAACGTCATGAAACATCACGTGACGGCAACGTGACGCCACAAGTTTGACATCCGTGAGCTAAAGAAACTAACAGCAGTCATGAATACAGCACAGACAAACCCAAAAAAAAAAAAAAAAAGCAGCACAGACAAACCAGTTGCTAGCAGCAGGCTCTAAAACAAGGAAGGACAGTGCTGATCATGAAAAACTCCCACAAGGAAACACCAGAGGCTCAAACATCAGTTGCTCACAGATTCAGCAGTTGCCCAAGATTCAAGGTCTAGTCAAATCAATCTGAGCAAAACCTGGATAGACTATAGGAAAGCCTATGGCTCAATGCCGTACACGTGGATCTGTGAATACCCGGCACCAGACAAAGTCAGCAGGACACTAAGGACCTTCCTCAAGAACTCAATGGGCTTGTGGAAGACAACACCAGAAGTCAACTCCAAACAGCTTGCATAAATAGCCACCAAATGCAGCATATACCAAGATGATGCACTGTTCCCACTGCTGTTCTGCATAGGCCCCCCTCACTCACATAAGCACAAGGACCAGATATGGATACGAGTTCATGAGTAGAACTACCATCAGCACCTCCTCTAGATAAATGATAGTGAGCTGTATGCTAAGCATTGACTTGCTGATCCACCTAACATGAATCTATGGTGTAGACACCGTCATTCAGATTACAGATGTGGCTGGATGATAATAAAATAGTTAGTAGTTATATAATAAAATGGAACTACCAGCAGGCCACACAACAGACATGGAAACCATGAGGAAGAGGCAAGAAAGATAACAACATCCAAAATATCACAGGTCCTGGAGAGCCATCTCAGTGGGAAGAAGATCCATGCCATCAACACACGTGCCCTGTCAATCATCAGACAGATTACCAGTATAGTAAACTGGCCAAAGGAGGCCTGCTGATGTGAAGATCTGGGGGCTCCTCACAATGTACAGAGATTTTCACCCCAAGTCCAACGCCCAGAGACTATACACCAGCAGGAAAGAGAGCAGGTGGGGTCTAGTGAGTATCAAAGCCATTGTCCTGAATGAAATCCAGAGCATCCAGGTGCAGATCAGTAAAATGGCACCGAAAGATGAGCTGCCAAGAGAATGCCTGAGGAGGCAGCAGCAGACATGGGAAGAAGATCAAGCAGAAGATCAAGCAGGGGCAGAGGAAGTGCCATGGCAAAACAAAACTCTGCATGGGAGGCACCATTGACAGGTAGCTATGGTGGCAGATATTGGGGAATTCTACCAGTGGCTGGAAAGGGCCGGACTAAAAGACAGCACTGAGGCACTGATCATAGCAGCACAAGAAAAGGCACTAACGCCAGATCCATTAAAGTAGTGGGGTCTACCACACTAGATAGGACCCGAAGTGCAGATTATGCAGTGAGGCCTCTGAGACCGTCCAACACATAGTGGCGGGGTGTAAGATACAGGCAGAAACAGCATACGCTAAGCGGCACAATCCAACTGAGCTGGAATTACATATAGGCACATATGAACAATGTATGGGCATGTTTAGAGGGAAGATTCCACAGAAGGTCATGGAGAATAACAGAACTAAGATCCTGACAGGCAGATCCTGACCATCAACCAGATATTATGATAGTAGTCAAGGACCAGAAACAGCAACGGTGATAGATGTAACTGTTCCAAGTGACTACAGCAGGAAGGAGCATGAGAAACTGGAGAAGTACCAGCATCTGAAATTAAAGATCAAAGTGATCCCAGTGATAGTAGGAGTACTAGAGACTGTGACTCCTAAGCTGGGGGAGTAGCGCCAACAGATTCCAGGAATGACGCTGCTATCTGTCCAGAAGAGTGCTAGGAACAGCTAAGATAATGCGCACAATCCTCAAACTCCTAGGCCTCTGGTAGAAGACTTGAGATTGTAGAAGATATCTGCCATCCAAATGGGATTGTTTAAATTAATTTAGAAATTTTCTACACAGTAAAATATATATAGAACAATCAAAACAAAGAACATAAGAAATAAGAAAAAAAAAACCATGCAATTATGCTTTTTGTCCTCATGTCTATCAAGTAAATATTATCTTAAACTTTTCCCCAACCTCTTTGTCCTTTTAAATCCCCAAATCATTAATTCGATTATTCTTCTTTCAACCAAAAGTCCACATAAGGTTTCTAGTGTTTCCGAAAAGCCTTTTATCATTTTTCCTTTGACCAAACTGGTCAGCGTCTTGATTTGTGCAAGTTCAAGTAAGTTTATAATCTAGTCTTCCACTGTAGGCCCCATATTTCGTTGTTTTACAGCTTTTTGCATACAATAACACAAGGCGATACTTTTTAAAATACATAACTCACTTGACTTCGGGCAGGGGATGGGACTAAGAGGGTTTAGTATCTGAGACAAGGAGAATACTGGTAATTTAAAATATAACCAATAAAATATGGCTTATTCCTAAGAAAATCAACGTTTTATTGTTTCATTCTTTGGCTTCATAAAGGCATACACACACCCCTTTTATCTTTTGTTTGCACAACTAGGAACTTGAGGTATGCAAGGTATAGAGTCTGAGGCTTTAAACTCCATATCATAAGCCTTCCAGACTGATCCAGTAAGCAATACTTTTTGTAGCAATTATTTTTGCTCTGTTATGTTCTACCCAGTTCATTCGTTGTCCCAATCCCCTTGCTGCGAACATGGCTTTCCATGCTCCTGCCTCTGTCCCTAGTCTCATGTTGACCTATTTGTATAAAAAAAGAAGAAGCTGAAAATTAAGTTCTATCATGCAGAAGCCAACATTGGGACATATATTCCATGGTCTTTTGATCCACGTCACATTTTATTTTAAATGAACTGTTAACTGGGATCTAAGAACAGTCATATACCACCAAATATGGGTACAGGCTCTTCTACCATACCCACAATTTTTAGGAGATTGGGCTTTAAGGATACTTTGAAAAACCAATGCAACTACCAACAGATTCATTCAGATATTATTTTGGGTTTTCTTTCTGGATTCTACATAAAATGTACTTGGGTTTGCTAGAAGAGAAACTAAAGCATGGACAAAAGTAGGTTTTTGTGCACAAAAGAAGCACAGGTCAATCCAGTCCTGAAACAGGGATCCTGAAATCAGCTGCTACCATATATCAACTGGAACCTAAAGTTTACCAAAAAAAAAAAAAAAAATGCAGAAAACCTGACTTCTAGAATTTATATTTCTTTCCACAGAGATGTCACACTACCTAACAATCAAAGGACTGTTAATCCCTTCTCTGGTTATTCCTTTCTGGGCCTGAAACAAGTTTCAACCTACAGACTCCACTTTAGATAATTAAGTCAATTCTCACCCTAGCCATCACATGTCTCTCTGAAGCTTCAATTTCCCCTCCCCGCCCCAACTACAAAATACTGAGAAAAACAAATAAAGAGTACAAATTGTGACTGTTCCACACCCTGGCTACCCCAAAACCTAAAGATCCTTCGCTTCTGATTTCTGAAGCATTAGCAATTATTATCCTCAGCCATGAAGGCTATAGACTTCTCTGAGTCACAGATTATGTTCTGAAACATCACATAAGCTGCTTTTGTTGAGTTACAGAGTGGATGAGAAGTTATCCAAATTCTAAGTCGAAATGTAAGGGTCTAAAAAAAAAATCCTTTTCTGGGGGGAAAACAGTTTTTACTCAAATTGTATAGAATGAAGAGTAACACTCTTCACCATTACATGATTATCTCTGCACATTATGTCAAACACTCACAAATCTAAGAAGAATTTGGATACTTAGTAAATTTAGCACTTTGGAAAATTCCTTCCTGCTGCCTTCTGTGCTTTAGTCTGGAGCAAATATTCCAGGTCTGCCTCGAATATATAAACCAAAGTAACTTAACAAAGTACAGATAGTCCTTGACTTACGACCACAACTGAACCCAAAATTCTGTTGCTGTGAGACATTTGTTAAGTGAGTTTTGCCCCAATTTTACGATCTTTCTTGCCACAGTTGTTAAGAGAACCACAGTAGTTGCTTGCCAAAAGGTTGCAAAAGGTGATCACATGACCTTGAGACACTGCCACCATCGTAAATATGAGTCAGTTGCCAAGCGTTCTGAATTTTGATCACATGACCATGGGGATGCCGCAACACTTGTGTGGAAAACTGTCATAAGTCTTTTTTTCAGTGCCGTTGTAATTTTGAACAGTCACTCAGTGAACTGTTGTAAGTCGAGGACTACCTGTATTAGCATTTATTTGGTTTTTTATGCAACCAATGTAGAGGTGTTGAGATATTTTGTTAAGATTGGATTGCTCCTCCCTCCTTTTTGGAATGCTCTCTGTTCAACATTTCAAGTTGTAAAGTCAATGCAATTTTCTAATTTTCTTTTAGGAGACATCGTATATATAAATAAAATTAGCATAAAGTATTCATAGAGGTTTTTCTTCTCTCTCTGATTTGAATTCTCAGTGGATGTTTTAAATAAAACAAATGGTGCAACCAAGAGATACTGCAAGCATCTGAGGACCCCACAGCTGGAATGCAACCATGTTTACTTTGAAGTGCCACATGAATTTAAAGGACTTTATTTCCTGGATGTATGCTTTAGTTTAGAATGAAGCCTGTTTACATTCTATTTCATTTTGCTTTTTAAAGAACATCCTCTTGTTTCAACAATGGAGCATACACAGATATGCTGTATTAGTGACTTAGAAGTTATGTTTTTTTGTAGATAATACACCTCCTAGTAGTTCCTTTATATGAACAATGTCTTATTTTAATGCTGCAAACTTGTACAATCTAGGACAGGGGTGTCAAACTCATGGCATCATCATGTGACGCATTGCAGCTTTCCCCCCTTCGCTAAACTGAGCGTGGCCGTGGCCAGCGCATGATGTATCTGACCCGCGGGCCATGAGTTTGACAGCCCTAATCTAGGAGAAGGACACTTCTTATCATCCCATCCCTTACCATCCCACCCCCAACCCACCATGATGAAATTTGGATTCTTACATATGTGTTAAATGCAACATTCTGGAGCAGGAATGGGAAACGTGAGAGGCCCCCTCCCCGCTACTAAACCTCCGTGCCCCCTCCATCATGACTGCTAGCTACCCCTGCTGCTTTGCTGAACGCTGGCCGTAGTTTCCTGCTACAGGTAGTCCTCAACTTACAACAATTTGTTTAATTCGAAGTTACAATGGCATTGAAAAAAGTGACATGACTATTTTTCACTCTTAGGACCATTGGCAGCATCTCCATGGTCACATGATCAAAATTCAGACACTTGGCAACTGACTCATATTTATGACGGTTGCAGTCTCCTGGGGTCATGCGGTCAACCTTTGCGCCCTTCTGACAAGCAAAGTCAACGGGGAAGCCAGGTTTACCTAACAACCCTGTCATTAATTTAAAAACTGCAGTGATTCACTTAATAACTGTGGCAAGAAAGGTCGGAAAACGGGGCGAAATTCACTTAGCAAGTATCTCGCTTAGCAACAGAATTTATATTGTATACATAATTATACATATATAATTATATGTATATTGAAATGGGAAAACATGAAAGCAAGAGCACAAGAGCTTTAAAATAAAAATAGAGAAAACTTCTAGAAACTCAGCCCCACCCATGACATTGATGAGGTCCCACCCAAGGTACAGCCTCGGGCCTTCCACTGCTTTAAAGGATTGTTTTAAAAAGTTCGTCTTTTTTCCTCTTCCAGAACTCCCAATTCTCTTCCTGAACCACACAGCCCACAACGGCATCCATTTTTTCTCTTAAACTATGTCACACAAACGCTATACTTAGCGAAAGCCTTTGTCTTCCAACAGAACTTGGAAGAAATCAGGAAGGGCAGTAAGAGTTTTCAGAAAACAGAAAATCCCAAACTGTTGCTTTAATGGCGTGATTTAAAACAACCCACTTTGCAACTAATTGTCTCTTTAGGGAAGTCACATAAGAGCTGCAGGCAACCACTGGTGCTTTCATATATCATGAAGAGATAAAAGGTGTGTTGGGAAAGGCTACTTTCTTTTTTTATATTTCAATATCGAAATGCACAAAGGCTACCGCTCCAGAATCTTCATAATACCTATCAGTGGGATTTCTCCTGAAATAAAGGAACCATGAATTGGAGTTCAGTTTCAACTGGCAACTGGTGTTTGGAGCATGACTAGGAGAGCCTTTGAATGCTTCACTGTTAATTCAAGCTGCGCTCCTCTGTCAAGTACAACACTAAACTCCATTAAGTTCAAGAGCAGACGCACTTAGGACTGTAGTATCAGTTCCCCGACTACTATCCAACAGCCCCAAAATCAATAGGTTATCTTGCTTGCAATTGACTAAAATTACATCTTAGACGTGTAATTGGCTTAATGGGTATTTTTCAGAGAAGCAGTAACTCAACGCTGGGAATTTATTTTGGGACAGAAGTCCCTTAAGGAACCATCCAATCCAAACCTGATAAAAATGCAAGCAGATAAAAGATATACCTCTAATTTATTCACATAACCCCAGCTCCCCACCGCAAAGAAACGTACAATTATTTTGCATTAATTATGTCATATGCACTGTGAATCACAGTTCTATATTGGCTTGATTAAATCTATACTGACTTTTCTTTTTTTAGCCTGTTTTAATCTGCATGATAATGTAGCTACTGCATTTTTCAAAAAAAAAAAAAAATACTGGGCTGGTCAATGAAGTGATCAGAGACTAAATAGAAATCTTAGGAAGAATGGCTTCTATGTCTTCACTTGACTTAGAAGACACCCATTCAGATAACAAAAATAGCAATAACAATAGCACTTAGACTTATATACCGCTTTACAGTGCTTTACAGCCCTCTTTATGCTGTTTACAAAGTCAGCATATGGCCCCCAACAATTTGGGTCCTCATTTATACTAAAATAAACTATTTCACAATCTAAAATTTTATTTTATTTTATTTTTTTATTTTATATTGCATTTCTATACCGCCCTTCTCCCTGAGGACTCAGGGCGGTGTACAGCCAGATTAAAAAACATGCAGAACAAATATTAAAAACAATTAAAAGATATATAAATTTGGCCCAATTAAAACTCATTTACCAATTTAAAACGTTTAAAACATTTAAAAAACAGTTAAAAATTTCATCTTAAGCCAGCCCGGCTTGCTGAAAAAGATAGGTTTTCAGGGAACGACGGAAGGCATTGAGGTCCTGGATTCTTCTTATCTCCGGGGGCAACTGATTCCAGAGGGTGGGAGCCCCCACAGAGAAAGCCCTCCCCCTGGGGGCCACCAGCCTACATTGTTTGGCTGATGGCACCCTGAGGAGGCCCTCTCTGTGGGAGCGCACGGGTCGATGGGAGGTCGTTGGTAGCAGCAGGCGGTCTCGAAGATAGCTAGGCCCTATGCCATGGAGCGCTTGTTTATGTAAATGTTTATTTACTTTTTATTTATGTGTTTCCTGCCTTTATAAGTAACTTAAGGCAGTGAACACACACACAATACTTCTTCCTCCTCCTATTTTTCCACAACAACCATGTGAGGTAGGCTGGCCTCCTCATAGGCCAGTCATCCAGCGAGCTTTCAGACCTAAGGTGGCACTAGAACTCACAATCTCCCGGTATCTAAGCCAGCACTTTTAAGTCCACAGAACTTTTAGTTACCAAGTCTGAGAAATGCTGCTTTAGAATATTCTGAAGGGTTCTACAAGATGAATCACAACAGTAAGTAATTTTGTTGTTGATATTAGGGTCCACTAAAAAAAAAAAAAAACTCAGAAAGCTCCTGAGCATCTAAGAAGGAGAGGTAGCAGCCGTGAAAGAAGTTCCATAAAAAGATTCCCACAGAGGGATTTGTCCAATCCATTTTAACAGTTCCATAGGGCAAAGGTGTTCCTTATTTGGTAGAACACTGAAAGTGCCCTCTAGCGCAGCAGATGGCAAGACATCAAATTGGACTTCTAAAAAAGCTCTCTAATATTTGGGTAGCACCAAGGTTCAGGCAGACTAGATGAATTGAATTGAGAAAGCTAGCATATTACGGATATAGCTCTTACCCACACTTGCTAGCTTTGATGAAACTTTAGCCCAAAGGTTTCCAGGCTTAATGTCCCTTTTTATCGTGTTCTTCTTCAATAACAGTCTTAGGGGAGCTTTACTGTATGATTATTTAGTCCGAAGTCAATTAATTAAACCCAGAGCGTGAAGCATATATTCCCCAAGACTGCTTTTTCAGGCCCCGACCAATATGACTGATTTATCTTTTGCATAATCTACTTAACATGTTCTCTAATTGGAAGATCCTTGTCCAGCTTTTGCTCTCCAGTTGTGCTAGACTTCAACGCCAATCCCCAGCGATTGGCCCGTTGACATGCAATTTGTAGTAAAAACATATGAAAAGTGCCAGGGAGGGCAAAGCTGCCAATGCAGCAAAAGGCAAGAGTTTTGTTGATTGCTACGGGATTGCATCCATAGAGATGGTGGCTGTCACAATGGCAGAAATTCATGTCAAGAAGTTTGATTTTCTATGCCTTGTTCGGTTGTATTTAATTAAGAAACAATACTTGTTCCTTCTTTTTATACGACAGTTATAATTTAACTACCAAGCAATACTTTGGGTAAACATTGTGCTTCTGAAGGTCACAGAATCTGAAGACAAGTATAGGTAGTCCTCAATGTACAACCATTCCTTTAGCGACTATTCCAAGTTACAAAGGCAGTGAAAAAAAAGTGGCTTATAACTGGTCCTCGCACTTACGACCATGGCAGCATCCCCGCTGTCATGTGAACAAAATTCAGGTGCTTGGCAACTGTCATGTATTTAAAACTGTTGCAGCATCCTGGGGTCACGTGATGGTATTTGCAACCTTCCCAGCCGGCTTCCAACAAGTGAAGTCAATGGGTGAAAAAGTCATAAAATCAGGTGTGACTTGCTTATCAACAGAAATTCTAGTTTCAGTTATGGTCGTAAGTCAAGGACTACCTCCAGCAGGAAAGCAGATAAGAAGGTTTGGAGACTTTTCCCTTGGCTTTTAGAGGATGCATTTTTAAGACACCCATAACCTTTGACTTCCCAAACAGAAAAGCAAAACATATATCTCTTTATAATTAGGGTGCTACATGTGATGTCAGAGGCATGTTAACGATTTTTGTGGTAGGCATAAGAAGGATCAAGTCCATCTCAAACAACCAGGCTATTTTATATGTCTGCAAAAAAACAATACATGTATCTCAATATATAACTTGGATAGTCCGTAACCAATATGGTTTTGAAAAAGCTATACTATGTTAAGCCCAACTATAGTAAGAAAATCAGGGGGAAAGTGCAAATTCTGAAGAACACAAATTATGAACGAATAATAGAGAACTTCACAGCACCAAGTAGTTCAAATTTTTCAGGTGCTTGAATGTCTTTACAAGGATTAAACTCCAACCATAATTACTCTATTTTAATTATACAGGCACACATATGCACATACATACAGGCACACATCTGTTCAGATTAAGGCATGTTGAAAATCGTGAAATGATTTAGCGCGGCCAAATTTCCAAATTCTGGTATGTAACAAAATGAACATTTCTATATTAATCCAAGTTGATGCTTCTCAATTCACGTCCAAGGATGTTTTTCCCTCATAAACATTTATTAAATCATGAATGAAACAAAAAAGAAATTGGCATACATTATTACTATTTTTGTTTTTACTTCTGTAAACTTGAGGTGGCTATGTTGACCTTTGCTGTGAATTTTTCAATGTACGTTCAGGACTCACCATGAGTACATATATCCTGAGTGCGATTGAAAGAAAAATGCCAAACCAACTTTAGCCTTAAAACTTAGTGAAGAACAATAAACATGGTATAATGTAGATAGAACAAGCCACAATCTTTTATCCAGGGCCTAGCATGAATTGCATTCCATTTTACTTTCCTCCTGCTTGAGATATTTCCCCTAGACTACTATAATTCTACATGGTGAATAGTAGAGCTAAGTTGTTAGTGTCTGTCCTGAAGCTCAGGATACTCCCACCCTCCCCCACGCAGGCCCTGCTCTCTCTCAGTAGCTTGATTACTGCCTAGATCTAGCAGCAGCTCACCTCCTGGGGTGAGATTATTTTTGCCATGCCCAGTGGATATAACCAAGCCAAAAGAGATTCTTTGTATCCTACAGGGTGACAAAAATAAAATCCATATAAAGACATAACTCACAATATAGTAGCATCACAGAGCAATTTTGAAATGCAACCCAGCCTTGAAATTAGAAGAGGCTGTCAATTTTCCAGATATTTTCCATTTTTTTCCTGTACTGTATTTAATGCTCATTTAACACCACTTAGCATCCCTTTTATTCCCTCCTGATGCAACACCATCTCACATTCCACGCTCCTGCATTTCATTTGGTTTAGCAAACACATGCAAATCTTCAGATCTCTAGTTCGGAAAGAAACCCGGGGAGCTCTTCCTATGGGCACTCTTATTAAAATGAAGCCGGACTTCAAATCCCCACGTTCTTTAATTGCAGAAGGATCCGTAGGGAAATCTGCCAAACTGCTCGGTATTAAACGTGCCTCTAGTCTAGATCGCTACAGCCAAGTTTTCTCGGAGGGAGCACAAAGAAGCGCGGTCTCCCATCCGCAAGACCAAGCCAACGTCTCCGTTTGCATTCCAATTCCAGGCTCCAATTTGCAGTTAACTTCACCAACAAGACTCCGAGGTTTTTGGGAAACAGCTCCCGGTCGTCCTTCGGAGAAACAGCGACAGTACGCGAATCCTCGCCGTTTCGTTCGCTGTATGACCATCCTTGTTTTTTTTTTCTTTTTGTTCTTTTCCCAAAGGCCAATGCAATGCCAAGATTCAGCCCTGCTTTTACCACACTCCCAAAACTACATAGATTGTCCCCCCGGCCATCCATATCTCCCACCCACCCACCCCATAACTCGATCGTCCAGGCGGTCCCTTGCTTTTCGGTCACTCTCCCAAATTCCCCAGTGCGATTCTCCAGTGGCAAAGTAGTCCGCTCCCGTCCATCACCTCTACCCTGTTCAGTTCTTCACGCACTAGCGACCGCCTGACCCCGAAGGCATCAACACTCTCACGCCTCCAAAGAGCGGACCGACGCCTTTCCAATCCGGAGAGCACCATTACCCCCGTACAAAAAGACTGGCTGGCTGACCCGATGCACCGCCACTAAATCCAGCTCACCCAGCCCCAGAGAATTGGAAAGTCCATCCAGGTTGCTCTTGGCACCGATCCCACCCCGACCCTCCAGCGCCCCCACTTTCCCGGGGGGCGCCAGCCTCTTCCTCTCCCCCCCCACCCCCTCCGTCCTCCGCCGGGGGATAGCAGCTCTCCCGCGCGATGCAGGTTCCCTTTTTTGCCTTTCCCCGCTTTCCTTACCTCTCCCTGATCGTCCTCCTCCAGGCTGCTGAAACTCCACACCACCAGGCCCTGGATGAGCAGAATAGCCAGAGCCGTGGCGATCGCCAGCTTGTACCGGCGAACCAGCTTCTGCACTCGGACGCTCGCCACCATCTTCATTCCAGGCGGCGGGCAAAGAGAGAGAGAGGGAGGGAGGGAGGGGAGGGCGTGGGAGGGAGAGCGAAGGAAAGAGCCCGCTGGAAGAGGGCGGCAGAGTTGAGAACCCTGCAAGACCCGCGGGCGCGAGCACGCACGGCGCGGACGCTGGCGAGCACGCGCGGGGCGAGAGAGTGGGGTGGGGGGGGGAGAGAGAGAAGGGGCGGGGCCCGGCTATGGCCACCCCGGCTGGCTGCGAACAAGTTGCGAGGAGGCGAGGCGAGGCGAGGCGGGCGTCTTCTTTTCGGCCAGCTTTGTAAAATCCCAGGATTGGGGAAAAATAGAGGAAGGGAGACGGAGGGGTCCTATGCAGCCTGGAGAAGAAAAGAACTCGTTGCTTGAATGTCTGACGAGCTCCTGCCCCCTCTTCCTCCTCCTCCCCTTTTATCCTTGCCAATAGGGCTGCTCAAAGCTTTTTACAAGAGGGTTTGCATGAGGTGTGTGTGTGGGGGGGGGAGAGCTCTTGCCCTTCTCCCCTTTAATTTGCAAAGAAGGTTTTGTTTTTTTCCCCGCCCCCTCCCCTCGCTTGGCGCTTCGTGCCGGCGGTAGGTCGCCCACATCCCGCAGCAGCCTTTTTTTCTTCTATACGTGAGGTGGGATTCAAAAGGAATCAGCGACGGGGACAGCATTGGAGGCAGGATGAAAACTAGGAAACGGGCATTTGTAGTAGTTTATGAGTAGCGAGTAACTTTTGTTCCGGCCGAATCGGGGCGAGAGAAGCCACTGGGTGACCTTGGCGGGAACTCTTTTCACGACTTAAAATCTACACGAATGGTTTGCAACATGCCGTTCTGACATCTTTTGAAGAAAAAAGAAGAATGGGAATAGGATAATATTAAAGGAAGGGGTCACTTTTTTAAACGCGTGAGCTTTTTTGTTTTTTTTTTTAGTTGTAAAGCTGTTTGGACCAATATATTTTCTCTTTTGTTGTTGTTTTGACAATACCAGTTCTCAACTGCTCACACACACACACGCACTACGTGAGTAGAATAGGTACAAGAGTTCTGATATTCACGTTTGTGGAAATGTCTGTATGGCGTGATTCGGAGATCTGCTGCTGTAAGATTAAAATTTAATGTTCTCTAACCATTGTTACAAGGTGGTTCTTTGTATTCCAGAGCTTTGCAATGTGGGTTTATCCACCCTCTTGCAATTTATTTTTGTTGGGTGTATAAAAGAACACACTGAACATGCACTGAAAAAAAATGTAGGTTTAAATATCTACTTAGACAACAATCTCCCTCAATAATTTTGGATTGTCTTCGGTATGAGTGAGTGTGGAGTTTGCTCCCTGTTCCAATTCCTGGAAGCTTGGCATTTAGACAAATCAGTCATCAATAGCCACATAGAAATAAATCATATTTACACACCATTCAAAAGAGACAATACAAAAGATAAGAAAAAGAGCAGAACACATTTCCAGCAGCCAACAACCAGATAAACAGGGATTAACACCAGGCAAACAACAAAGCAGAAAACTATATCCTAACCAAGAAACTATCAAGGAGAAAACCATACCCCCCCACTCAGGGTATGCTACTCTATGGGCAAGCTACTGTATATAAACAGGGAGCAAACCCCACACTCAGCTTGCACTGATGTTATTACCTAATTAGGTAATGAAACATCTACAAGCCAATAACAATGCTCAGAAAACATCAAGGACCCCACAGTTAAACCCTGAGCTATAGATATTCTCTTCCATTGGAACTTTGTATCAGTCACTCAAACCTACCTGCAGCCACTAGATTTCTTTTTATTTTATTTTTTGCCACCTTAGATTTGCCACCAGTCTCCTACAAAGTCCATGTATCTTTGTTTTAATTGTAAAAACGAAACTAGAAGGAAGAAAATGGTGACAGGGCAAACAGCATGTCAACTGCTTTGCATCCTAGAGGCAGGATTCAAATTAGGAGTGTCAGGGTCCCCACAAGTTTTTGTGTGGTCTATGAAGGGCCTTATTCCAAAAATGACAGGGACCAGGCCCTTTAGGGAAAGAATTTCAGAAGTTTCCTAGGGTGAAATTGGTGCATTTTTATGTATTTATTGTTTTATCATAGAAAATAAAATACAAAACAGTGAAACAAACAAAATTAAAACAAAAGCAAACATTCAACCCTAACAACAACAAAAGAAAAAATAGTGTACAAAAAAAGAGGAAAAAGTCATCAATTAAATTTAACATTTAACATGTAGGATCCATCCTGGTGAAACTGATGCATTTTTATTTATATATTCCATTTCTATAGCTGCTCATCTCAATCCAATTGACTCTAGTCATTGGCAAGAGTTAAGACACTCCTCTTGCCTTGTAAAATTTCCCCAAACTCCAAAATTACTATGGGGCCATAACAGGAAACCTGGCAGGCCACATTTTTGCACTTTGTTTCTAGTAGCGTCATAAATAATTTCTTATCAACATATTGATTTTTATTTAATTATTACATGTGAACCGTTTCCATCTGATTCTTTTCCCTCCAATGATTTTATTGGATCTCACACAATTAAAAGCAAAGCCAAATAAGATAATTAAGTCCATAAACAGTTTAAACAGTTAAAAACTACAATAACAAAAAGACAGGGGAGAGAGTCCATTCTCAGCTCAATACAGCCATGTAACAGACTCCATACTTCGATGGGATCCCTAGGCCTGATGGCAGAACTAAGTATTACAAACTTCTCGGAAGCAGAGGTAAAATTCAAAATTTTTCACTACCAGTTCTGTGGGCGTGGCTTGGTGGGCGTGGCAGGGGAAGGATATTGCAAAATCTCCATTCCCACCCCACTTTGGGGCCAGCCAGAGATGGTATTTGCCAGTTCTCCGAACTACTCAAAATTTCCACTACTGGTTCTTCAGAACCTGTTAGAACCTGCTGGATTTCACCCCTGCTCGGAAGGCTAATGGAATCTCACTTTGTGGGGGATGATGTCGCAGAGGGCAAGTGCCACTGCAGAGAAGGTTCCTCTCCTGGATCCAGCCAAACAAAGGATTGATGGAACCCACAACATGCCCCTCATGCCAGACTTCCTGGGAGCTGACCTCTGTCGTCTTTGTTCTTAGTCACTGATTGTCTCTTCATTTTCCTCCAAGATACCAGGTCCCATTATAATAGATTTTATGTATGTTGGGGCTACCTTTGGACTATGTCTGAATAAGAGGGAAACTACTATGGATAGTCCTCCACGTATTACTGTAATTGAGCCCAGAATTACAGTTGTAAATCATGCCAGTTATTAAAGAGCCTTGATAGTACAGTGGTCTAAGCACCCTGTTATTAACACAGCTGCCTGCAATTTACTGCTGGTTCGAATCTCTCCAAGGCTCAAGGTTGACTCAGCCTTCCATCCTTTCTAAGGTAGGTTAAATGAGGACCCAGTTTGTGGGGGCAATAAGCTGACTTTGTATAAATATACAAAAGTATGAAGGCTATTGCTTAACGCATTGTAAGCCGCCCTGAGTCTCCGGAGAAGGGTGGCATATAAATCAAATTTAAAAAAAAAATGGGTCATCACATGACCAACCTGATTTTACAACTTTTCAATGGTGGTCATTAAGCAAATCTGCAATCGTTAAACAAATCCATAATCCACAATGGATTTTTTTTTTTTTTTTGGAAAGCAGAAGTAAATATTAGTTTCCAGCAAAAAGCATCATAAATTTCAGTTGCATGACTGTGGGACACTACAAACAGATGCAAATGCAGACCAGTTGCCAAGGACTTGAAATGCGATCACGTGACTGTGAGTGGGGGTTCTAAGTATTTTGTTTTGAGTCCATCATAGCTTCTGACAGTCACTGAGCAGCCAGTCATAAATCAAGGATTACATGTACTTTAGTGCCAGTACACTAAGGATGACTTGAGATTGTCTTACCCATTGGCTGGGGTCAAGATGAAGGCAACATCAGGTGTCCATGGTAGAAAAGAAATGTTACCAGGGAATGCTTGTCTCATGGTTAGGTGTAAAGGAGGAAGGGCTTCCTTTGCCTTGTTTGAACATTTTTTATTTGGGAGATGATAAAACATGTTTGTATAAATGTTTGTATAATGCTGTGTAATGATCTAGGTCAGTGATGGCTAACCTTTTCTGGACTGAGTGCCCAAAGCGTGCATGCCCCCCTCATGCCCCCTGCCTTCCCGCACATGTGTGTATCCCCCTGCACGTGCCCTCCTACACATGTTGGTGTGGCCGCCCCGCATATGCACCGTCCCCCATGCATGCATATGCACCCCCCGCATGCATCCCTCCGCGCATACGCAGCAGAGACCCGATGACCAGCTGGCTGGTGGGAGGCACATGTGCATGCGTAGCAGAGCTGAACTGGGATGACTGCTTGCGTGCCCACAGAGAGGGCTCTGCGTGCCACCTGTGGGTTTCACTTACCTTTGCTACTGGTTCGCTCGTGCGCACGCGCTTGCTTCACTCACACGCGCCACTTCTGCGCATGCAAATATGCACAGAGCATGTTTGGATGATGTCCGGGTGGGTGGGCAGAGCTTCCTGCTGCCGCTACTACTGGTTCACCCGAACCGGGGCAAACCGATAGAAACCTACCACTGACACGTGCCATAGGTTCGCCATCACGGATCTAGGTTCTAATCCTCTTTTTTTTTTCTAAACTCAGATGATTAATTCCTGATTATATAGAATAGAATAGAATTTTTATTGGCCAAGTGTGATTGGACACACAAGGAATTTGTCTTGGTGCATATGCTCTCAGTGTACATAAAATAAAAGATATGTATTAAGTTTATCATGCAGAAGTGTTTGCTAGAACTTCATGATATATTGCAATAGAAGCATAATTTATGCCAACCATCCTTAACCAGTTACATGCATACCCATTGTGCTATTTATTTTTGGAGTTTGCAATGTGGTAGAGAGAACAGAAAAGGAGTAAGAAAAAAGTTAATTACCGGAAATAAGGAAAAGAAGAGACAGCTTACGCTAGTTTGCATGAATACCATGCTTTTCTATGTCTTCCAAATTTTGCAAACCATATTTATTTCCACCAATTCATACATTACATTTTTTCACCAGACTTCTCATCTCTCTTTTCTGTCAGTCCTTCAGATAAGCTAGGTCAAAAAACAGACAGTGCGGGGATTTCAGCAATGGTACTTGATCGTCGTAGGATACAATCATATAACCTTGAAAGCCTGTCAAAGTTTCTCTCTGTCCCATCTTATACTAAACAAAGTCAATATGAGGTTATTTTGATTTTATCTTTCTCACATTTTCTTCTATCTCTGTGTTACAGTATCTCTTGTCCTAGTTTCTCCTTAAAGGCTTACTCTTCCCTCCCCACTTAAATGGTCCCTCAAACTTTCCCCAAGATGAAGTTAATTTAGCAACACGGAGGAGATAAAAAAAAAACACCCTAACACAAATTCTTGGATTGACTGGTTATCTATTTCTTCAAACACAAGAAGATGCTAGTTATGTTCCTCTAATTTAGTTTTATTGGACTTCCTGCTTTGGGAGAATAATAAATTATTTCTGGGGCTTCCAGCAAGAAGAATGATAGTCCTTTGATTTTCTCATTTGCATTTCTCACTCTCTTTTCAAAAGGGCCAGCAAGCTACAGGATAGGAAAGAAAAAGGATCTGAAAATCCAAAAAGTTCTGACCACAAGATTCCAAGAGCTTCATGGCTTCGTGTATTTGGCTACCAAATGAGATCCTAGAGCTCCCACATGCTTGCTGTGACAGACTTTTCTTTTCTTAGAATGGCTTTGCTGTACCCTTGAACAAGGGTAACATTATGTGCAAATCTTCTTTGGGCTTTAAATTTTCCTCTGACAAAGTTAAACTGGATTCCTTCTTGATTTTCCTACTATTGTAATAGCACTGCTGAAGGAAACCGGTTTGTCTGTAAGGGATTCCAGGAGAAGTAACTCTCAGAAATAGCTGCTGAATAAACTACAAGTCTAAGATGCAGGTAGGTATCAGTTGATATGTATCATATGATGTTGGATACTGATGGTGGCCTAATCAAGCTGTAAATGCATATTTGAAGTTTACCACTTCAGATGCCAGATAGAGGCTCACATTACTGAATTGCTCCTCTATACTGACCAACCCACTATATTCCTCGCACAAACTTGTGTACACAAATGGGTATTTGTCAGGGAGAAAAAATAAATTAAAACTTTCCCATCAAATTTCATAGAAATGCAGCCTTTCTTTAATGGAACAACATTCAATCACATCAGCCTTGTCTTGCAGATTAAAGGTATCTGTTACAGACACAAGCTCCACATGTCACAAGAATAGACTCTATACATTTGAAGAGGTTTGTAAAATTGCAGACCAAATGGATGTACTTGGTGGACTGGGTAAGAAATACCTCATCTTGAACTGTGTCTTGTTAAATAAATGCCATAAATGTGCAAATTGTAAGTCTTCTTACAAATGACACATTATGAATTGAGAAGTCAATAATTAATTAATTACACATTATGAATTAATGAACTGTGGATTATGAATTAACAAGGTTTCTTAATGTCAGTCACAGTTCACTAAGGTTTTCAGAGGGAATGATCTGAAGCCTTTAAGAACTCTCTGAGGAAATGAGTGCTCACTTTTGACCAGCAATGTTGAAATGTTCTGTTGAGTTCAGTGTTTTGATGGTAATTCAGTTGTAATCTAGGATTTGCCATGATTTGGATACAGATTCTTTACAATCTTTTTTTTAACCAAAATTTCACGTCACAGAGGAAGAATTTAGGAATAAAACACTAGCTGCAAATACTGTAGAGATGGAAGAGATAATGATACTAAGATCTGAATCAGGAAATCTGTAATTCAGTGTTGTTATCTGTCATAAATTATCTGAATGCACTGACTTTTTTCCAGATAAATAACATAAAATCATAGAGTAAGTTACATGCTTTGTCTAATGTGGACCTACTTACAACATTATTGCAAGATTACAAAATTGCTTCAAAGATTCGCAGCACAATACAAGTGATAATCATCAAGAAGATTGGAGGCCATGATCCAGTTGCACAGAATAGCAAGGAAAACATAGAGTGAATTCTTTCTCTGTTGTTTTATGAAAAAGGCCTAGATTTATGTTTTTCAACAATATACCCTCCAGATGTTTTAAATTATAATTGCCATGATATGATTCAGGCTTAAAATACATACATCCTCATCATCTTGCTCATTGTAAATCGGTTGGCTGGGTTTGAGCATCAAGAAACTTTCCTCAAATTGCTGCCCTTGAAATGTGTGAGAAAATGGGAAATGTGCCTGAAAATGTAAGGCTGGAGTCAACCACATCAAGAAGCATCCTGGTTGAAGAAGGTTGGCCTAGATTGTACACCAACTCTAGAAGGCAACTGTTCCTTTAAATCATTCATCCCTTATTAAAACAGGCTCCATTGTTCCAGTTCTTTGTCAACTGCTGACACTAGCATCAGATGCATGTGAACAATGGGTGGCCAGACTATTATTAGGTGCCATGTATCAGGAGCATCAGTAGTCAGGCTGGCTGGAGACAGATACTCACCTTAGCCCAGGACATCTAGAGGATTGAAAGGTGGCTTGAAGGAAGGAGAACTACTTCTGTTATGTCCTTATGTTCATCCTCATAGAAGGATACTTCCACTTCTCTTAAAAACAACTTCCTGTGTCCAGCTGTACATCATGATTTTTTTTACTGGCAAGTAGTTGTGAGTATAGTGTTTGCCTCCAGCAAATTTAAATGCAATGCGTACTTAGTATATATTAAATTGCCTTCCTGTAACTTGTATTGTCAGTAGGTTTTCTGTGCAGTTTTCAATTTGGAATCTATTCTTCTGGAATGCTGCTGTCAAACTAACAAGAGAGGCGCACATAACTCATAACTGCTGTAGAGGATACAGTCCTATACTGTACTGAATTTTAACATCTACATCCCACATTATTATCAGATTTAAGTGAACATCTCACTGCAGCAAGGAATAGTGGCAGCTATCTTAAAGATGACAAACGATAAGACGACGTGAGCCTCTCTTCTATTTTTTTTTTTGACAAACAAAGAGATTTTGATGGCTTCCTCTTCTTCAGGGTCAGGACGTCCTTGTTCTCTATGCTCTTCTTTAAAATTAATCTCAGATATAAAGTGGTTTTAGGGAATGTTGTACTCCATTTTTCATAGCTGGACATCATTTTTAATCCTCAAGCATGGTTGTGGCAGAAGGAAATTTGACAACTGTATTATAATAGAAACAGTCCTCAAAATATGGCTTTGCCATATCTGGCTACTAATACAAATATGTGTGTATGTGTGATCTATACATCCATGCATGCACATGCACACACACATACACAAATTTCACTTAAAGCAGGGATGTGGAGGCGGAATAAAACCCAGGAGGCCTTTTATCTAATCTTCCAAGGCTCAGATAGAGGCCCTTTCCCAAAGCGCCATCCTGGCTGTGATGCTGTTCTCACTTAGAGCACAGAAAAAAAGTTATTTTCTTGTCCTTAGCAAGGTACAAGAGGAAGGGAGGGAGGAAGTTTTTCTGCTGAGGTTATCTGCTGTTAAACTCATAACTGGAGCCATGAATTGTCCAGCCTCATGTCTTAGTGAAGACTAAACCACACTTAGAAAATTGTCAGGCATATCCAATTACAAACTTCTCTAGGTTTTCAGGCTTGTAAACACCAGATTTCTACAATGTTACAATCAAGATTACAGAAGGAAACAAAAACAAAAACAACAAAAAACCCCCCACAAAACACCTCTATCCTTGTTCCATTTGTACAGTGCAATAGTCTATAAAGAGCAAAAATGAGCAAACATATATAAAATCCAGATGTTATTTTGTTGTTGTTTTTGTGTGTGCGAATTCATATGATCAAACATACGTTTATCTGAAATTGAGAAGAGGCCCTTATGAATCGGATAAACCTGTGGAAATGTAATAAACATAAAGTTGTGATTTTTACATATTATAATATATTCCTCAAAAGAGAAATAAGAGAGAATTTTTGAGGAAGGCAATACATCTGATGGGAAAGGGCCTCTCAACACACATGGTGATCTATGAAGCTGAGCTACAGGTAATGCAAAATGTCAGAAGATTTTGTGAATGGTATGTGAATATTGTCAGTTTCTCTATTCTAGGGAGCATTTCAGAGTTCTTGCTTCCCATCCCTTTGCCCACCAATCAAGAGAACTTAATATTATTTTTGTACTCAGGATCCCCTTTATAGTCAGTAAGTCATTCCAAGACTTCTCTTTTTTACTCCTTTTGTACATTGATACTACAAAAACATATTGAAATATGATCTGCAATACAACTAAATCCAGTACAGGTAGTCCTCGACGTTCAGCCATTTGTTTAGTGACCATTCAAAGTTACAATGGCACTGAAAAAAGTTATTGTGTTTCATACTTACGACCATTGCAGCATCCCCATGTTGACGTCATCAAAATTCAGACACTTGGCAACTGCTATGTATTTATGACGGTTCCAGTGTCCTAAGATTATGTGATCAACTTTTTTGACCTTCTGACAAGCAAAGTCGATGGGGAAGTCAGATTCACATAGCAACCGTGTTACTAACTTAACTGTGTTACTAACTGCAGTGATTCACTTAACAGCTGTGGCAAGAAAGGTTGTAAAATGGAGCAAAATTCACTTAAACAACTGTCTTGCTTAGCAATGGAATTTGGGGCTCACCTGTGGTCATAAGTTGAAGACTCTTGTATGAAATGGCTCATCTGAGAAAAAAATGTAGGAATGCTTGTTAAGCATACAAAGAATTTGAAAGGTATTCTGCTTGGATTCCAAAAATTGCTTCCAGACCGGTCCTAGTAATGATTGTAGAGATAAAAAATGTAATTGCTCAATTGAGTTTGAGAAAAGCTCCAGGAAATGACTTAATATCCCTTGAGAAAACTATGGAAAAATGTACGGTGTTGTTTTTTTTCTTAATTACTGTCAATCAGTATGGTCATGGAGGATTGTAATCCCTGTCTTTAAAAAAAAATAGAGGAGTAATTCTACTAAATATAAATTTCTTAATACCATGATTAAGTCTACTAGTAAACATTGTGTCAACCCTGAAGCTGTCTTGACCGAAGCCCTTTTGAAGCTTCAGTGTTGCCACACTGGAGCTGAGGGATGGGGGGGGGGGGGGAATAGAGATAACGGGTTTTGTAGCCAAAACAAAATACTTTCTCCTGGGAACCAAGGACATTCTCACACATGGAAAGAAGAGAAGTGATGTTACCAGGCAACAGGGTAGCAACCTGATTGAACGATGTGACTGATTGATTGGGGAAGGGGAAAAACTTTCACTTTTCATTAGGTGAAAACCGCAGGAACCTTCAGAATCGGTTTTCACTAGAACTGTGCCAATATGATATATCCAGTAAAACTATTCTTTGAGGAATCTACTGGCCTCAGAGTTTTATTTGCTATGGGATTATTACTTGGAACCTGACACATTACCTTCCTTGTCGCCTATTCTGGAAACTGAAGGACTGGACCTGGCAGAGGAATATTATCTTATGTAGGCAGCCTTTATATATTTTAAGGCAGCATTGAATTCTATATATTGCAATAAGGTTTGAGCTTAACTGACACCTGCTATTCCTGAACTTTATATGCAGATATCTTATTGAAGGTATAGAAACAACTCTCAGGGACACTTAACAATTGCTGTTAGCACCTCAAAGAGAGTGAACCAGGGCTGCATTCTGGCTCAATTATTATTTAACTGTTTTATTTCATTTATTTATCAAATTTAGACACCACCCATCTCACTAAATCAGGGATCTCCGACCTTGGCAACTTTAAGACTTGTGGACTCCAACTCCCAGAATTCCTCAGCCAGCTGGTTGAGGAATTCTGGGAGTTGAAGTCCACAAGTCTTAAAGCTGCAAAGGTTGGAAACCAGTGATCTAAGTGACTCTGGGTGGTTTATAGATAAAAAGTAATACAATTGTATAAAAGATATAGTTAACACAGAATTAAAACCAAATGACAAGCAGATAAAAGCAAGGATAAAAGATAAAAAAAATACAGAAGGAGTGTTATTTTATGGATATATATATATATATATATATATATATATATATATGTGTGTGTGTGTGTGTGTGTGTGTGTGTGTGTGTGTGTGTGTGTGTGTGTATTTCTCTTTAGCCAGGTTCTTCCTATGTAAACCAAGATTTTTATGCACCCTAGTTCAGTGAAATCCCAATCCCAATGAAATAGGGCTGCATAAAAATCTTGGTTTACGTAGGAAGAACCTGGCTAAAGAGAAATACACATAAAGGCCTATGAAAAGAAAAGAAAATATCTATATCTATATCTATATCTATATATATATCTATATATCTGTATCTATATCTATATCTATCTATGTATCTATCTATCTATCTATATACACACACATACACATAATGTTATTAATTATTTAAATAATTTAGACATCTTGCTGTACGCAGATGAAGCAGTTATTTTTTCCAGAATCTCTATTGGATTTAGAAGAACCTTGAGAACCCTGGTGCTGTTCTACAATGAGAAGTTGGATATTAATTATATGTAAAAACAAAAGTATGAACTTTACCAGCTCATATAGATAGATAACATGCTTCAAGTATTGCAAGCAGAGGATATATCATTCTTCCGGTGGCAGGAAGGCACAAGCAACTACTCTCCCTACAAATACTATCCTTCCATTTCAAAGATCAAAAGGTAGCAATTATCTCCTACCAGCTCTTGGGCTATTTCAAGTCAACATATTGGCATGGATGCTCTAAGGGGAATTAGGATCCTTCTCGAATGTCAAATCCCTAGAAGGTGTTCAGGCTGCATTTTTAAGATCAATGCATTAGGCCCTGAGACATGTTTGTCATTAGTCCTGTATCTTGAGATGAAACTAAAGGCTAAGGTATGAGCAGCTATGATTAAATGCTAGCAAAACCGGTCTCATTTTCTTGTCATTGGAGGTGGTTTGCAGTCTTTGTGGAAAAAGAGACCAATGCTGGAGGTCAGAATGGGACAACTTGCCAGAGCCAATTCACTGTGGCCACCTCTCCATGGACAACTTGTCACAGGACAATTTATCAATTCAATTTAATTATTTAAAATAAATTTAAAAATTGTTTTAATTTTGTCCCTCCTTTTCCCCTCTTTTCTTTAATGATTCTATTCCACCATTTCTTTGATATCAGTATAACTCTTGTCCTGCAGTGAGTTGGCCATGGAAAGTTGGCTGTAGTGAGGTGGACACAGTGAATTGTCATAGACCCTGCTGAGATACCATTCCAGCTAGCCTCTGCTCTTTGGGATGTGAATAAGCTTATGCTATGCTGAAGAACTGGGAATGGCTAGTCCAGTGAAGAGAAGGACCAGGGGAGACATGATAGCAGAGTTCCAATATTTGAGGTGGCTGTCACAGAGAGTAGGGGGGACAACCTATTTTCCAAAGCACCCGAAGGCCAGACAAGGAACAATGGATGGAAACTGATCAAGGGGAGATTCGACCTAGAAATAAGGAGGAATTTCCTGACAGTGAGAGCAATCAACCAATGGAACAGCTTGCCTTCAGAAATTGTGGGTACTTCATCACTGGAAGCTTCAAGAAGAGACTGGACAGCCACTTGTCAGAAATGGCACAGGCTCTCCTGTTGGAGCAGGAGGTTGGACTAGATGACCTACAAGGTCATTTCCAACTCTGTTATTCTGTAAACTTTCTGTAAACTTCTGAATTCTGAACAACTGTAGGTAGGGTACCTAAAGTGGTCACTGAAAATTGGAAGTACATAGTAGTTCAAGTGTAAGGTGACCAGACGTACCGCTTTTGGCGGGACAGTCCCGCTTTTGAGCAATTTGTCCCGCGTCCCGCGGCGTTTCAAAAAAGTCCCGATTTTTCTTGAGCCCCAGCTGATGGCTAGAAGAAAAAAAAACTGTTTAAACTCTTGCCCGGGGCTTCAAAGGGCCGCCCTACAGGCAATCAGTGTAAAGCAGTTCTTTTTTCCCCTAGCTAAGCTTCAGAAACGAAACTGAAACCAGGGTCTTTGGTGCAGCGTGACAAAATGAGGCAGAGAGAGATTTATTTTTATTTTTATTTTTCCTCCCCAAAAAAGGTAGGTGAAAAACTGCAAACAATGGAAATTTAGGAGGAGAGTTCAAGATTTTAAAACACAAAGGAAAAAAAGCTGTATTTAACTAGGGAATTGTAATAATTGAGATACTATTAATTTAAGGTGACCAGATTTTAACATTGGTAAAGAGGGACATTGTGGGCGTGGCTTATTTTGTGGGCATGGCTAGCTGGTCATGTGACCGGGTGGGCGTGGCTAGCTGGTCATGTGACTGGGTGGGCGTGGCTAGCTGGTCATGTGACCGGGTGGCCATGGCTATGCGTATAGGGTAAGGTGAACAGATTTTAACATTGGTAAGAAGGACACCATTGTGGGCGTGACTTGTTGTGTGGGCGTGGCTTGGAGGCCATGTGACTGGGTGGGCGTGGCTAGCTGGTCATGTGACCGGGTGGCCATGGCTATGTGTATAGGGACTACTCAGAGGGCTGAAAAGTCATTTCTGACAGGTCCTCACACTTTTGACTGGTCCTCACACTTATGACCATCCTCACATTTATGCCCGTGCAGCAGTATTCTTAACAACCATGTCACTCATTTCACAACTGCTTCTCTTCACCATGGTGACAAGATAGGGCAAAAACGTAAAATGTGAGGACAGTCGTAAGTTCGAGGACTGGTCAAAAGTGTGAGGACCAGTCAAAAATAACTTTTTCAGCCCTCTGAGTAGTCCATATGCACAAAAGGACTAACCAGAGGGCTGAAAAAAGTCATTTCTGACAGGTCCTCGCACTTTTGACTGGTCCTCACACTTATGACCATCCTCATATTTATGCCCGTTCAGCATTCTTAACAACCATGTCACTCATTTCACAACTGCTTCTCTTCACCATGGTGACAAGATAGGGCAAAAACGTAAAATGTGAGGACAGTCGTAAGTTCGAGGACTGGTCAAAAGTGTGAGGACCAGTCAAAAATAACTTTTTCAGCCCTCTGAGTAGTCCATATGCACAAAAGGACTAACCAGAGGGCTGAAAAAAGTCATTTCTGACAGGTCCTCGCACTTTTGACTGGTCCTCACACTTATGACCATCCTCATATTTATGCCCATGCAGCATTCTTAACAACCATGTCACTCATTTCACAACTGCTTCTCTTCACCATGATGACAAGATAGGGCAAAAATGTAAAATGTGAGGACAGTCATAAGTTCGAGGACTGGTCAAAAGTGTGAGGACCAGTCAAAAATAACTTTTTCAGCCCTCTGAGTAGTCCATATGCATTAAAGGATACAGCAATAGAGAGGGATGAAGGAATGGAAATTAGAGTAGGAGTGAGGGTAAGAGAGGGAGGAAGAGAGGAGGAGAAGGAGAAAGGAAGAGGAAGTAGGGAGGAGAAAAAGAGGGTGGGGGAAGAGAAAGTAAGAAGGAAAGAAAAGAGAGTGGTGGTAGGTTTGAGGAGAAAGATTGCTGTACAATAAAAAAGATGAAAGGGAAGAAAGCCAACCCCAAACAAATATAAAGATATTAAGATTAAGAATGAATTGTTAAACTTTAAAGAATAAAAGAGAACAAATATGAATAAATAGCAATAATTAGCATTTAGAAACACACATACAAACATGCAATGTATTTTCTTTGAACAGAATATTTGGCTGGTTCACAAATTTAAACAGTGTTTAGTCATTTCAATTAAATTTACAATTTCTATATTTCCTTTTTGCCATATTTATTCCTCATCTATTTTTTAAAAAAACCAATATTACCCTTCATCCTCATCTCTAATCTTAATCAAATTCAATTTTTCCCTTCTATTCTATATTATACCCCTTCCCATTGTCATCTATTTTTATATCCATCCTCACATTGGTTAATTATGTAATTATGTAATACAGTTGTTTAATACAAATTCAACATTTTAATATAAATCAATTAGTTATATAACTATATTTTTTTGTATATTAATCAATATGAACATGAATATTCCAATTATTTCCATGCAATCCAATTTCTTACAAATCAATTAATTATATTTACCAATAATAATAAACCAAATAATTTCCCCCATATATTCCTCCAAACCACAACTTAACCATTTCTGCTTTCAACACAATATACAATTATTAATAGTATCTCAATTATTACAATTCCCTAGTTAAATAGAGCTTTTTTTCTTTTGTGTTTTAAAATCCAAAATTTCCCATTGTTTGCAGTTTTGTACCTACCTTTTTTGGTGAGGAAAAAGAAAAAGAAAAAGAAAGAAATTTGTCTCTGCCTCATTTTGTCACGTTGCAGGTTTAGTTTCGCTTTCGCCTGTTTTCAGTATAGCTAGGGGGGGGGGGAAATCTGCTCCAGGAACTTTTTGCAGCTTTTCGCAGCTAATTAACCTAGCGGAAGCTGTTAACAGGGGCTGTTTTTCTATTTTTGCAGGCATGGGTCTATTCATTTTTTTTTTTAACACTGATCAGCTGTAGGTCGGCCCTTTGAAGCCCCGCGGCAAGAGTTTAAAGAGTTTTTTTCCCCTCTAGCCATCAGCGGGGATTCAGGAGGCAGAATGAAAAATCGGGACTTTTTTAAAACGCGGCGGGACGCGGGACAAATTGCTCAAAAGCGGGACTGTCCCGCCAAAAGCGGGACGTCTGGTCACCTTATATTAATTGTATATTGTGTTGAAAGCAGAAATGGTTAAGTTGTGGTTCGGAGGAATATATGGGAGAAATTATTTGGTTTATTATTATTGGTAAATATAATTAATTGATTTGTAAGAAATTGGATTGCATGGAAATAATTGGAATATTCATGTTCATATTGATTAATATACAAAAAAGATAGTTTTATAACTAATTGATTTATATTAAAATGTTGAATTTGTATTAAACAACTGTATTACATAATTACATAATTAACCAATGTGAGGATGGATATAAAAATAGATGACAATGGGAAGGGGTATAATATAGAATAGAAGGGAAAAATTGAATTTGATTAAGATTAGAGATGAGGATGAAGGGTAATATTGGTTTTTTTAAAAAATAGATGAGGAATAAATATGGCAAAAAGGAAATATAGAAATTGTAAATTTAATTGAAATGACTAAACGCTGTTTAAATTTGTGAACCAGCCAAATATTCTGTTCAAAGAAAATACATTGTATGTTTGTATGTGTGTTTCTAATTATTGCTATTTATTCATATTTGTTCTCTTTTATTCTTTAAAGTTTAACAATTCATTCTTTATCTTAATATCTTTATATTTGCTTGGGGTTGGCTTTCTTCCCTTTCATCTTTTTTATTGTACAGCAATCTTTCTCCTCAAACCTACCACCTCTCTCTTTTCTTTCCTTCTTACTTTCTCTTCCCCCCACCCTCTTTTTCTCCTCTCTACTTCCTCTTTCTTTCTCCTTCTCCTCCTCTCTTCCTCCCTCTCTTACCCTCACTCCTACTCTAATTTCCATTCCTTCATCCCTCTCTATTGCTGTAATCCTTTAATGCATATGGACTACTCAGAGGGCTGAAAAAGTTATTTTTGACTGGTCCTCACACTTTTGACCACTCCTCGAACTTATGACTGTCCTCACATTTTACATTTTTGCCCTATCTTGTCATCATGGTGAAGAGAAGCAGTTGTGAAATGAGTGACATGGTTGTTAAGAATGCTGCATGGGCATAAATGTGAGGATGGTCATAAGTGTGAGGACCAGTCAAAAGTGTGAGGACCTGTCAGAAATGACTTTTCAGCCCTCTGAGTAGTCCCTATACACATAGCCATGGCCACCCGGTCACATGACCAGGTAGCCACGCCCACCCAGTCACATGGCCTCCAAGCCACGCCCACACAATAAGCCACGCCCACAATGGTGTCCTTCTTACCAATGTTAAAATCTGTTCACCTTACCCTATAGACATAGCCATGGCCACCCGGTCACATGACCAGCTAGCCACGCCCACCCAGTCACATGACCAGCTAGCCACGCCCACAAAATAAGCCACGCCCACAATGTCCCTCTTTACCAATGTTAAAATCTGGTCACCTTATTCAAGTGCCATACTTCCGGCAATTGAATGTTTCAAAGGCACGAAGGCTGTAATATTGATGCATTTGAATGCTTTCTCTTCTGTGGTTGCAGAGGATAGGTAATGAGATGATCCCATATATGGAACAGCCATGCCCCTGAGGACAGGCCAGCTTGAGACTGCTAAGCACATCCTTCAATATCTTCTACATAGAGATGTGTAATAGTTTGATCTCTCTGATATTGACAAGACTGCCAGAGCATGTTGATGCGGCTGATGGATTATAATCCCTCTATAACAGCGTACAAAGGGCTGTAGTTTATACGGCTCACCAGAAGCTGATTAAGTGTAAGCGAATTTTGTAAATTCTGAAATAACATTGAATAGATATTTACATTTTACAAATTAGTACTAAATAAATACCGATTTTTAATTAGCTTTAGATATAGAGTTTATTAATGGTTATTATAACAATTTTTAATATTATCACAGCTTGTATTTTATTGCTTGCATTAGCATCAGTATAAAACTTATAACTGTAATGTTTACAGTGTTATGGTAGTAATATTAAATTTCAGTTGCTGAAATGGTTGCTCTTGTTCTGTTTGTGTAATTTTATGACTTTTTTTGCTGGTCTGTGACTGAAATAAAGATTGTTATATTACTTTTAGTGTCGTCATAAAATACACACACATAGAGAGACAGAAGTACACAGACCTAAGGTTGCTTATTCCACTTTTTGACTTGACCAATTTCTAAAGTAACATTCACCATGATAAAGCAGTGAGATTTTAAATATACTGTTAATGAAATCTCATTTCTTTTGAAAATGTATAGCTATACTTCTGGGAATTTTTTTTTTTACCATGATTTTTATTAAGAACAAATTTTAAAATGATGGATATTAGAAACAATGTAGGAAACATAAATCAGAGGGTCACAAGAAGACAACAGGAAAGCAAGTCCACAAAGATACAAGCACTGGCCAGCCCAAACAACTCACACAGAGAATTCTCCAGATGCAGCTATTATGCCAACCCAGCCTTGGCATGGCACCACTATATCCCTATGATGTCCTCCTTTTGGGGGCAATTTAACCTATTTTTATTTCATCTGATAGGACTGAGGAATTACAGTACTGTGTAGGCAATCTGTTAGCCCTGAGAAATTACAAAAGATTCAAGGATGATCACTGGAACAAAAAATTAAATCCTGTGAAATAAGATTGAAAGGGGGTGGGGGTTAGAAGATGAGAAGGGATTTGATTTATGGAACTTTGTGAGATATTTTAATCAATAGGACATGATGTCCATCTGTAGCCTCCCAGCATCAATTTCTGAAACCTACCCTTGATAAAGATTGCAACTACCAGAGTCCAGATGGATTGGCGATACATCCATATTATTATCCAATGGTTGATAGCATCAAATACTGCAGTGATTTTCTCTATAAGTCTGATCGACATCTCCTTCCACCAAGCCAGACAGAAATAAATTCAATAAATATATAATCCAGAAATACTTAGATTTCAGTTG
The DNA here is from genome assembly GCF_029215685.1 of Pituophis catenifer annectens. Taxonomy (NCBI): domain Eukaryota; kingdom Metazoa; phylum Chordata; class Lepidosauria; order Squamata; family Colubridae; genus Pituophis; species Pituophis catenifer. The sequence continues at coordinate 134,531,827 of NW_027256882.1, read as the reverse complement.
CCATCACTTTGGGCATATGTACAATGAAAACATAGTAATAGTACTGGTTTGTGACATCATTCACCTACTCCCAATTCAGGAGGGGAAAAAAATAGTCCTTAAAAAACACTAGACATCTGGTGCACCTTATTTTATCCAACAATCACTGAAGTGATACCTTGATTAAAGTGAAGATTTGCAATACAAAGGATGGGTGGGTCAAAGATGATACCAGAGGTACCCTATGGCGCCAAGCCACCTCCAAAGTTATTATGGAGTCCCATGATAGAGAGGCCAGAAGATGAGGGTAAGTTAGTATTCAAGCCGATAGCATCTTTTGCTGTAATATGAATTGTTGCTGAGCTTATCCATTGAATACATTTAGAATATATTTCCACATGCATATGTTTTTTTTCCACTTCTGTTCAGTTGTGATGGATTCTTAGAGACGTCCCTGCAGTTTTTTTTGGCAAGGAATTTAATTTAATTTAATTTAATTTAATTTAATTTAATTTAATTTAATTTAATTTATTGAATTTCTATGCTGCCCAACTTCCAAGGGACTCTGGGCGGCTTACAGCAATAATAATAATAATAATAATAATAATAATAATAATAATAATAATAATAATAATAATAATAATAATACAACAAAGAAGATAGGAAAATTATTTAAAAACATTATATTATAAAAAACATTTTAAAAACATTAAAAACAGTGAGATCAACGACCTCAGGCCTGCCAGAAAAGCCAGGTCTTCACCGCTTTCCGGAAGGCCAATAGGGTGGGGGTAGTCTGGATCTCAGGAGGTAACTGGTTCCAGAGAGCTGGGGCAGCCCTCCCCTGCGGGCCCGCCAGCCGGCATTGTTTAGCTGACGGGACCAGGAGGAGACCAACTCTGTGGGAACTTACCGGTCGCTGGGAGCTATGCGGTAGAAGGCGGTCTCGAAGATAACCTGGCCCTGAGCCATGTAGGGCTTTAAAGGTAAGTGATTTGCCCTTGCCTCCTTCCTAGAGCTGATAGAAAGTGACTGGCCCCAAAGTTAACCAGCTAGCTTCATGCCTAATAAAAAAGGACAGTGGAAATATATTACAGCAGAGGTCCCCAACCCCCAGTCCGTGGACTGGCACCGGTCCGCGGCATGCCAGAAACAGGGCCGCGCAAACAAGCAAAGCCCCATCCATGGGATACAGGCAGCAACAAAACCATGCCCCCTCTGGAGCGTGGATAAACCTCTCTCCATGGAATCAGTCCTGATGCCTAAAATGTTGGCAGCTGCTGCATTATAATACTGAATGTATAATACTGAATGTAAAATACTGAATGTAAAGAAGTGGAGTTACATGAAAATACTTTTATTTAGGGCAGGGGGGAAATGCTACTGGTTTGCACTGGTTCGGGCAAACCGGTAGTAAAAAAAAAGCTACTGGTTCATCCGAATCAGTAAATTGGTATTTCCGACAATCAGCTGTGCAGTGGATTTATATTTGCTAGAAAGCAGGAAATCCTACTTTCTAGGAATCTAAATCTGGCAGCACAGCTGTTCCCCCCCCCCTTTGCTGTTCTACTTACCTTCAAACCAGGGGTGAAATCTAGCAGGTTCTGGAGAACCGGTAGCGGAAATTTTGAGTAGTTCGGAGAACCGGCAAATGCCACATCTGGCTTGCCCCAGAGTGGGGTGAGAATGGAGATTTTGCAGTATCCTTCCCCTGTCACGCCAACCAAGCCACGCCCACAGAACCGGTAGTAAAAAAATTTGGATTTCACCACTGCTTCAAACGGCTCCTTTTTCCACATGAAGTGCACGTTTGGTGCGCACCGCGCATGCACCGACAGCGAATCGGTGGCAACCCACAGAGGATTTCACCACTGATTTAGGGTATTTCTTCCCTTTCATTTCTTTTTTTAACAATAGAAAACAAATGCCAACTTCCAATTCCTTTGTTCTTTGAGCATCAATGGGAAGTAGGGTTTTCTCTTCATCCGTCTCTTATTCTATTTTAGCCTTGAGCTAAACTATTATGGCCATCACCTAAAGGTACTGACAGTACTGTCAGCCGAGCAGTTTAGTGCTATTGAACAATTCTGATAGCTCTCTAGTGCAGCACTCACTTCAGTGAAACAAGAGAAGAGTGGCAGCCAACGAGGCTGAGCAGGAACTAGAGGGAAGAATTATAATGCCCACATGAATCCAATGTGGCAGTAAACATCACTCTGATCCCACTCATTACTGGTCACCTGAGATTGCCTTTGGCCTAACAGGTAAGTGTAAAGCATAATAGATTTTGTCACCTTCTGGCAATCGCTGGATGCTATCAGCTAAAGGTGGAAAACATCACTCGGAGCCCAGTACAGGTAAAGGTGAACTTCTAATCTCTCTCTCATTGGCTGTGGTGAAGGGAAAGTTTTGGCAGCATAGTAGAAATAGGATGTTGCCAGGATCTGATCCTACCATAACTGAGTGTGACTGTTAAGGCATCTTCCCTATCTTTGATTTTAAGTTCTGGTGGCTACTAATTAGATTTAACACTCTTGACTCCTGTACCTATTGGCTCAAAGATAAATTCAAAGAAATTTACAACCAAGAAAGATTTTTAATCACATGCTCATCACTTTGGGGACCTAGCACTTTGTAGTGCAATGATCGAAATATTGAATTAGGACTAGAGCTACCCCACCATTCAGATTTTCAACTATCATGTTTATTAATTGATTATCTTTCAGCCTAGCCTGCATGGAGTTGTTATCAGGATGAAATTAAGTAGCAGGGAGGGTGGATCTCATCTATCTCCTTTAGCTCTTAGAGAAACTGTAAACAAACAATATTACAAAAGAGAAAATAGAAATCAGAGGACAGGAGAAACAAATTCCCTGTTTTGCCTATATCACTTTAAGACAGTATTTAAAACAAAACATTATATACTCTGTGGGTTGTGCCTCTTATTTTTCATGTTCTTTCTTTCATATTAGCTTTTCTTATTTTAATGAGCTTTTTTTTAAATGCACAGATGCATCGCATTTGGTAAAAAAAAAGATAGTTTCAATTAATGGAATTGTATTTGGTAGCTAAACCAAGGCAGCATAATGATCATTGTTTCAGATTGGGAGTGGGGAGACCCAGTTCAAATCCTGCTTGCAACAGATATCACTGGGTGACTTTTAGGCTAGTCCCTATCTCTTGCTGAGTTGTTGTTGTGGGAATGAAATGAAGAAGAGCTCTATACAGGTAGTCCTTGACTTACGACCACAACTGAGCCCAAAATTTCTGTTTCTAAGTGAAACATTTGTTAATGTGAATTTTGCCCCATTTTACAACCTTTCTTGCCACAGTTATTAAGTGAATCACTGCAGTTGTTACATTAGTGACATAGTTCTTAAATGAATCTGGCTTCCCCATTGACTTTGCTTGTCAGACGGTCACAAAAAGGGATCACATGTCCTTGAGACACAACAATGGTCATAAGTAGATATGAACCAGTTACAAGCATCTGAATTTTGATCACGTGATCATGGGGATGCTGTAACAGTCATAAGTCATTTTTTTTCAGGGCCGTTGTAACTTTGAACAATCACTAAATGAACTGTTGTAAGTCAAGGACTACCTGTATATGCAATATGTAAACAAATGAATAAGTAGACCCGTTTTTGCTAAATATATGCTATTAATGTTCTCATTGTTCCTATCACTCATCTCCTCCCACTGTATGGCTGTAACTTGTTGCTTGTATCCTTACGATTTATATTGATTGTTTCCTAGTATGATTTGATTTCTTATTTGTACCCTATCACTATCATTAAATGTTGTACCTTATGATTCTTGATGAACGTATTTTTTCTTTTATGTACACTGAGAGCATATGCATCCAAGACAAATTCCTTGGGCGTCCAATCACATTTGGCCAATACAGAATTGTATTGTATTGTATTGTATTGTATTGTATTGTATTGTATTGTATTGTATTGTATTGTATTGTATTGTATTGTATTGTATTGTATTGTATTGTATTGTATTGTATTGTATATAGTGGTTTCTCCATCCCCTGTACTTCATTCTTTACAGCGGCCAGAAAGGCTCAAATCAAAACACCAAAGGACTCTTTCCACCAGGTACGTGACTTGTGCTTGTTAGTTGTGAAGTCTCCTAATATATACCAACATATATACCATATATGTTGCATTTTAGTGGAGCTTGTTTTAATTGTTTTAAATTAATTGGCTTTAATTGCTTTAATTTTTAATTGTATACATGTACTTTCCACATAAGACTTTACACTTTGTATCGTATACCAAATATGTATATAGGATGACCTCATGGTACAAATCTTCTTTCTTTTCTGCCTTACTAGATTTTCAGTATAAATTAGAAGTAGATCTTGGGAAGGAAACAAAGAAGAGCACATAAAACATTCTGTGAAAGACGTTGGGTGGTTGTACGTTAATCCTACATCTGGAAGCATCCCAGGAGAAAAGTTCAGGAGTGGATCACTGCTCACTCTGCAGGACTCCTGAGTTCTGCATGAATGATAGTTTAATAGGTGTGATGGAATGTACTGAGGTCGGTCATGAGGTGGGAGGGAGATGAATTCCAGAGGTATAAAAGGCAACTTAGCCCAGATATTATGTGTGAGAGAAAGAGAGGGAAGACAACACCTGCTTAATAGGAGTCCTGGTTGCACAGTGGTTAGAATGTAGTATTGCAGCCTAACTCTGCCCACAGCCAGGAGTTTGATCCTTGACTGGTTCAAAGTTGACTCAGCCTACCATCCTTCCAAGGTCAGTAAAATGAGGACCCAGATTTTTGTGGGCAATATCCTGAGATTGTAAACTGCCCAGAGACTGCTGTAAACCACTGTGGGGCAGTACATAAGTCTAAATGTTATTACTATTGCTATTAATAGTTCACAGAACATTTATAGGTGCAGATAGTAGAAGCCTCAGTCTGTTAAGATTTGTCTGTGGGTGTGAAATAATAAAAAAGTCAGTTTGGAATAATTGCCACATTCCGTGTGGGTGGGTGTAAGTGAGATAGATTTGGAATTTTAAAAGTCAGCTAACTTTGTTACTAGATTCAAGTTTTGCTAACTACAGTCATGGGCTCAAAAATAGTTCGGGGGTGTAGGGAAAATACCCATAAACATCACCCAAACATGAGAATTTGCTTCATTACCAAACAAATGTTTTCAAGACTTTCAAAAACCCATTCTTCATTTTCTTTGCCAAGCTTTCTTGATTAGGGCAGCCTAATTTAAGAAGAAAAATGAATGTTGCATTTTAGTGGAGCTTGTTTTAATTGTTTTAAATTAATTGGCTTTAATTGCTTTAATTTTTGTTACTGTGCATTTTAAAATGGATGTTTGTAAGTTGCTTAGAGCAAGGATTATATTAATTGTGTAATAAAATAAGATTGAAGAAATTGCTCCTGTTAAATGATTGGGAGCTAGCAATCCTTCGAGACCTTCTGCAGATCATCCATGGATCTGGTGATAAATTCCAATCTACCTTCTACCAACAGCTGACCTAAAATTATCTAGATGAGCTTGGCCATTCATAACCAAGAACAACATCTTTGTGTAGGCTCTGATTAATTTTATCCTGCATTTCCCCACTAATCACGCTTGGCATTGCCCTTCTGAGAAAAGTACAGTTGCAATTCATGAAACAACAAACCCAAGCAGTTCATAAATTATTTCCAGAACTCCATCAGTAGGGAGGGGCATTGCACTTACTGACTTTAATGAAAATAAAGAAACTAAGTTATTAAGTCTGGATGAGAATTTTGGAATAAGGATTCTGAGACAAATAACCAGTCTTTAAAAGAAAGGTGACTTTTCCTTTGAGGAGAGTTCTTCTGATGACTCCATAGATATGTCCATGAAATTCTCTTGGCAGTAATATGGATGCACTTCAACATTGCTTTCTAGTTTGTTTGTTTGCTTGTTAGTTAATTAACCTTCCAGTCTAGATTGCAGCCCTAGATTTTACTGCTAATTTCATATTCAAGAACCACCCAGATCCAGCCTGGTTCATTTTTCTGAAATCAACCATGGTGATCTAGGAATACTAGGACAAGAGCAACATTTAGCAGACAAAAAATATGTTTTTGACAACATGAACTCTATGTTTTGTGCCCAACACATTTTTTATGATTTTATCTCCCTCCAGATTTCTCCTGAAACTTACCCATGTAGTCCTTTCAAATATAGAACCAAACTCTACTCATTTGATCCTGGTCTCATCCCACCTACCATTGTAGAGCAACCTGATCTGGCCAGCTTGAAGAAGCCATGCCCATATCGAAAGAAAATGGAAAAGGCAAAATCCAAGACTATAAAGAAAAAGTAAGGGATGGGATACTGAGTTTTTGTTACTAGCAGGCAAGCAAGGCAAGTTATATTTGTAGCATCAATTAACATTTGCCACCTGGAATGCAAAAAAAGGGCTGATTGTGTTTGGCTGGTGTTACCCTTTGGTATGCTAACTACTTGCTTAGGATCATGGTATCCTTTACCCAAATAACCAGATGGTACAGCAAGATAATTTTCAACAATTATGCTTTGGTCTTTTGAAATGTGTCTAACTTTCAGAAAATATTTTGTTTTGAATGATGAAAACAATTACTCTGAAGAGGAAATTAAAGTTATCCTTTAAACTGACTGGCTGGACATATAGGTAGTCCTCAACTTACAACAGTTCATTTAGTAACTGTTCAAAGTTATAATGACATTGAAAAAGTGACATGACTGTTTTTCACACTTACAACTGTTGACCATCCCCATGAGATCAAAATTCAGATGCTTGGTAACTGACTTATATTTGTGACAATTGCAGTGTCCTGGGGTCATGTGATCCCCTTTTGCAAATTTCTGACAAGCGAAGTCAACATGGAAGCCAGATTCGCTTAGCAACCCTGTTACTAATGTAAAAACTGCAGTGATTCACTTAACAACCATGGCAAGAAAGCTCATAAAATATGGCAAAATTCACTTAACAAATGGTTCATTTAGCAACAGAAATTAAGGCTCAGTTGTGGTCATAAGTTGAGGACTACCTATAGTGGGTGCATTCCAGTTCCATTACCTCTGAAAAGGTGTCCAATTGGGTAAAGCAGCTTCAGATAATAATATATCCCCTTTTTCCAGATTGCTGAGCTAAGGGGCACATTTTTATTTTTACTTGGAAGCATACAAAATATATATACTTTTGCCCCAAATTTTGATTTGGAAGTCACATGTTTCTCTAGAATCCAGTAAGTGATGCTACAGGATGCATTACAGAGACCATTTTTTGAAAAACCAGAGAACTCAGGTTATTGTCCCATTCCAGGAGTTAATAACTTATCTTTTCAAGTATGCAGATTGATCTGCCTGCATGAGATCCACTTCACTGATTTCATCCATGTTTGTATTCAATGGACCTCTCGGTCTTGAATAACAATGGGCTGCTCACGTGCAGATCATATCATATGCTGCTGATGGAGCACTTTCATTACCGCTTCTATTGTCTTTCAGGACATGAGAGGTCAGGATTATGTAAGGATACTACCGTTAGGATTAATTTATTCAATGCCCCTTCAATTGACAACGGGACACTTTCTCCCCAAGCAGAGTGCGCATATATATATATATATATATATATATATATATATATATATATATATATATATATATATATATGGAATGATGTGGCTCTCTTTGTGTGGTGGTGGTTTAAGATATGTCTGGGATTATGGAGAAAACCCAAATGGCATGAAGAGAAACACATTTGTGTCAGGTTCTACATTCATTTAGACGGTGGTCTTAATTTCGTTGGCTGTGGAATATTACTCCATTCTTAGTCCTGATTAAAACAACCTTATTCCTGTTAACTGCAGTGGAAAGGAGAAAATGAAATTATTTTATTTTTTTTTTTTAAAAAACGATGTCTTCTTTTTTCATTCAGGTCTCAATTTTTACTCTCCAAGTTTATCAAATCAGCAGTTCTTAAAGAAAAAGAGATTTACATTTGGAATGAAACGTTTAAACCAGAAAGGATCAAGGTTAGAAAAAAAAAATCTGATAGTAAAGCATTTTTCAAGAATATTAGGTTTCCTTGCTGTAGGCCAGGGGTGTCAAACTCAAGGCTTGGGGCCAGATCCGGCCCGCGGGGTGCTTATATCTGGGCCGTGGGGCCACCCTGGAAACAGCAAAGGACCGGCCTGTGGTTCCTCTGCCAGCAAAAATGGAGCTTGGGAGGGCTGTGGGCAGCCCTCCCAAGTTCTGTTTTTGCTGGCAGAAGGTTGCAGGAAGCTGTTGCAGCCAAAAATGGAGCTTGGGAGCCTGTTTTCACTGGCAGAGTGCTCGGGCCACCACGGGCGCCCCCGACACGAGTGACGTCGAACTAGCCACACGCACCCTCATTACGGGCACCCTGATGGGGCCCTCAATGAAATCAAGTTTGACACCCGTGCTATAGGCCATATTTTATGATGTAGTCCACATTTGTTAAGCCACAAGACAAATGATCCCCAGCTAATATGGCCATCAGTTAGCTTCAACCCATCACAAGTGAAGAACATCAAGTTGGGAAAAGTCTTGGTGTAAAACCTGTGTAGTGTAGTAATTTAAAATGCTGGATTAGGAGTAGGGAGACCCAGTTCTAGTCCTCTCTTAGTAGCTGGGTGAATTTGGCCCAGCTACATTCTCTCAGTCCTAGACTGTAACTTTGAAAATCATCCCAAAATAAGATAATGGTGAACCACTTCTAAAAATGTGGCCAATAAAGCTTCATGGAGTTGTTATATAGACAACAGGAGTCCAGACTGACTCAAAACACTTAAAAAAACAAAGAAACGGGTGACCTCCAGTCTAAATGACCATTCTCTCAATAGCAATAGAGTATAATAGCAATAGAGTATAATCTGGCATACTTTATATACAGTATATGGCAAATTCGCATACATGGCAGTACCCACTTTTTATTCTCATTGCGGTAGATTATTTTTTGTAATCTTTCTGCATTTTTTCTTTTTCTTTTCTTCTATATTTTGGATTTGTTCATGTAGTTGCCTGTAAAATGTAAACCGACATTTCCTACCATCTCATGATGATCTGGTTGTTTACAGCCAAGATCTGGTAGCTGTTGCCGATTTATCATATTGTTGCCATATGCAAACAGAGATAGAAAAGGAAAGCTTGTGAGTTCCCCTGGAAAGGAGAATTTGAAGCTTTTTAACTTAGAAAAAGAACAATGTAGAGGTTTTCTCCCTCTCACATAACATAGCCGGGATTGGAGATTTTCACCATCGTCTCCTTTCCTTTTTAGAATATTTGCATTTGATTGATTGATTGATGAATGGGTTGATTGATTGATTGCAGGTTCTCATAAAGTCCTTGGCATCTCCTGTGGAACTTGAACAACTCTATGCAGCTCAGGTAAAAAAAAAAAGCATTAATACGATCTTTATTAAGAGGGAAAGTTTCTAGATGCTTGGAAGTCATACTGCAGTGAAGTCCCTTGGCTGGAAGTGAACTATTTTCCATACAGAAACATTGTGGTTTTAAGATTCAAATCCAAAAAATCCCTCAGATATATAAGACACAGATATAATCACACACTCCTACTGGCTTCAACACGTTAGTTAACATAGAAGTTATTTATTTGGAACTATTTATTTTGAACTAACTATGCAAGAATCCAGAAGAGCCACTAAAAGGTAATAAATGAATGCAGAATGCTCTTAATCTTTGTTGGCATCTTGTGGTATAGAGTTTTACAGCCAAGCTCTGGCAGACTGACCTTCCCTCCTGCCTGCCCTCACTCTTTCTTTCTTTCTGACTGTAGGAAATCTGACTTTGTTCCAAAGCTGTTAATAAGAAACATAAACTTGATGTAGGTTACGAACTGGCCATTTTTTAAAAAAATGTCTTCACATGGAGCAGTGGTGAAATCCAATTTTTTTTACTACTAGTTCTGTGGGCATGGCTTGTGGGCGTGGTGTGGCTTGGTGGGTGTGGCTTTGTGGGTGTGGCATGGGAAGGATACTGCAAAATCCCCATTTCCTCCCTACTCCTGGGGAAGGATATTGCAAAATCTCCATTCCCACCCCACTCTGGGGCCAGCCAGAGGTAGTATTTGCTGGTTCTCTGAACTGCTCAAAATTTCTGCTACCGGTTCTCCAGAACCTGTCAGAATCTGCTGGATTTCTCCCCTGACATGGAGGCTAGCTGGTGATCTTGAACAATGGCCCTCCATTTTATAGAAGCCCGATACCTTAAGGGATCTTGCTTGAGAATGCTGAAATCTAATAACTTCTTATGTAAGATGTTACTATTTTTGCGCAATCCCATGAGATCTGATAACCTTGCAGGATTTCAGATATGTTTTTCTAATCATTAAAAAAATATTTGATCTGGGAGCAGAATGTAAGGGGGTTCTCCTGTCATTTGTGGGTGTTCTCTATGTAATACAGGTAGTCCTCGACTTATAACAGTTCATTTAGGGGCCATTTAGAGCAGGGGTGTCAAACTCAGTCCCATTGTGGACCATATCAGGATTTTGTCTGCCCTCGGGGTCATGGGAGGGGGGCATGGCCTGGTTGTCACGGCTGACTGGGTGAGCATCGCTGGGGTGGGCCAGGACTGGGGCTGGTCCCTCACCATCTCTGGGACGGCCCCACGGGACAACTCTGGGCCTATTGCAGGCTGGATCCAGATCCAGATCCATATGACACGTCTAGTTTAGAATTACAATGGCCCTGAAAAAAGTGACTTGTGACTTATATTTTTCACACTTTCTCCAGGCGAAAATTGATACTTTAAAACTCTATATGTATTATATTACTCTCTGCAATTCTATCCATATTATTATATATTTTTTTCTGTATTTTTTAATAATTTTCAATAAAAAATTAAAAAAAAAAAAAAGAACATTGCAGCATCTTCATGGTCACATGATCAAAATTAAATTGCTTGGCAATGGATTCATCTTTATGCCAGTTGCAGTGTCCTGGGGTCATGTGAACAGCTTTTGTGACCTTCTGACAAGCAAAGTCAATGGGGAAACCCAATTCACTTAACAATTAACTAACTTACTAACTTAACAATTGCTGTGATTCTCTTAAGTGGCAAAAAGGTGGCAAAATAGGGCAAAGCTCACTTAACTCATGTCTCACTTAGCCACAGAAGCTTTGGGCTCAATAGTAGTCATAAGTCAAGGACTATTTGTATAGGATCTTCATATGATTTTTGCAATTGGCTGTATGTTTACACCTATACCATTTCCTGTCCCATAGAGCCAGGTTTGCTTACCGTGGGGCCTTCCTGATTCACAGCACATTCTGGTAACCAGTTGATTTTCAAAGTTGGGGCAGTGAGAGTTATTGCTAGAGTTTGGTAGAAGAGTTTGCATATTATTATTTCCGTTCTTCCAAATGAACAGCCCATTTTATTTGAGTCCTGCTGATTGCTTCAGATGTTGCATCTAGAGCAGCGGTCACCAACTGGTGGCCCGTGGACCACTGGTGGTCTGTGAGAAAATTTTGCTGGTCCGCAGAAAAATTATTTGCATTTTTTATATTGCACTAAATCAGGGGTCCTCAAACTAAGCCCTTGGGACAGATACGTGCAATGAACATTTGTGTTGCTGCAGAAAGTCTCCCCCTTCAGGGTCTTTTTGTGTGGGTCAGAGGGGGGAGAGAAATTCTGACTTGTGGTCTGCTTCAGCCTCCTGGTGTGGGGCTTTAGGCGAAGGCTGGAGGGAAATGCCGCTGGTGGTGAAGAGCCAGAGAGCCTTGTTCCAGTGGGACTGCATCAGGTCCTGGAACTGGCTGACCATCTCAGCCCGCTGAGCCTCCAGGCACCTGATGTGCTTCTGCTGAGCCTCCTTCTTGGCCAGATCCAATTTGAACTGAGTCAGTGGTTTTGCCAACTCTTTCTCGTGGTGGCTGCTCCAACAACTGCTTTCTGTTGGGGCCCTAAGGAGCCTGGGCGAGCAGGCGAGGAATGGCTGGGAAGGGAAGGGTGAGTAGAGGCTGGCGAGGCGTCCCTTGACATGAGTGACATCGAGTTGGCCATGTCCACCCAGTCACATGATCACCTAGCCACACCCACCCAGCCAGTCATTAGGCAGATCATATTAGTGGTCCGCAGGATTTAAAATTATGAATTTAGTGGTCCCTGAGGTCCGAAAGGTTGGTGACCCCTGATCTAGAGAACAACCCAATATCCCATCAGTTGTATCCTTCAAGTTGCATGGCTCCCCGAAGCAAGGATTTACTCCTGTTCATTTGTACACAGATAGGCACAGCCCAGGTCTTCCAATCTCAAGAAAAATCTATGTGTATATAGTTTCCTCCTTTTGGATGGTTCATATGATAAGTGACAAGGCCTGCAAGTATAAAGACTATAGGCATGATTCCACTGTTTCCTCCATGCAGTCAGAACACATGGATGGGAGGGAGCAGGGAGGCATCTTTAAAGGTCAAAGAATAGCCTAAATTAGAAACAGTCCCTGAAGAATTTCCCCTCTCCCAATAGGAAAAGGACAAATCTGGCCTATACAGAACCCTGTGCTCAAAGATAGGAGTCCAATCCCAGGTTCTGGGCGATGGGGAAAAGAGTCAAGGTTTGCTGCATTGGCAATGATTTTCCTAGTTTGTTCTTAGCTTCAGACTTTAAACAGGATGTCTGATTTGTGCAGCACAGTAAATGAATGACAGGCAGAGCTTTCTGTGGTTATTATCTGGTTTTCATTGCTGGCAGGAGAAATTTGTGGAAGCGTTCAGTGCGGCTGTTTCTTCAACAGCAAAAAGGCATCCAGAACTGACCTCAGAATGGGCTTCTCCTGCTCACAGGCGAGAGGGCCATTGGGAAAGAAAAAAGAGTCCACGCCTGGAACAGAGAATCAGGGTTAAGACAACTTGTGTAGCCAGGTTTGGCTAAGAATGAAATAAAACAAAGCAGAGATGAGGAGACTATCATGTCAAGGACCTTAATATCAGGAGCAAAGAATCAAGACCATTTACAAGGCTGCAGCATAGAACATTTATTCAAACTTATACATAAGAATCTGATAGACTAAAGTTTGGTGCTAAATTGGCACCAGATAAAGGTCAACAGAATTACAGGAGGGGTTGGATTTGGAATGCTTGTGGGAATGCAACGATTCTAAACTGATGATGCCCTTAACTCTGCCCCCACCTCTGTCTGCTCTTCTCGTACACTTAAAGATTGTTTTCCAGAATCCAGCAAGAACATGACAGAATTTTTTTTTCCCTTTACAAATTCCAAACAGCTGATTTTATTGTAGAAACATTGCTGGAAGGGAGCAATTTCACTTACAACTTATGTTTCTTTCTGACATCTAATTCAGAGATGAAGTATTGAAACTGGACATCAAAACAATTGTATTATCCTGAACAAACATTAGGCTCTGTTAAATATTCATTTTATATACTAATTTACTTATTTATAGCAAGGTGGTTTGATGGCTTTCAGACGTATAATGCTATTTGCTATATCATACGTGACCCGTGCCATCAAATTATAATAATTTGCAGCCTATGTTTGTTTTGCCGGAGCTGCTATAGATTTCCACCCACTCAAATCTTGATTAATCACTCATTATTTTTATGCTTGCTTCTTTTAATTTGGGATATTTGTAAGTTATGTAAGAGAGTGCATTAGAGAAAAAAAAGAAAGAGAAGAAAAAAAAGAAGGCTGACCTCACATTCTGTTCCCCTGGAGGCTCTTTTTTTGCTCAGTAGGAACTTGCTTTGATGAGTACTCTGCTCAGTTCATATTAGGGATAAAATTGAGTGCTGAAGGTCTGTTGTCAGAAGAGACAGAAAAATACAGACTAATCAAGGTCAGTTAAGTGTAGGTCCTTTCATAGCCTTTTTGGAGCCTTTAAGCGTATGGCGTGTTTAAAGGTTTTCCCCCTCCAAATAATAAAAAAAACCACCCTTCTTGAAGTTTCCTTCTCTTAGCCTGAGCTGAAATTCTGTAGGAACTGGAAGCAGCTGTCTTTTTAAGGAGCCTGGAAGCATCTTTGGGACCATTTCTGTGGTCCTACGACTTTCTGCTTTCAAGAGATTAGTCAGTTGTGGGTGAGTTGTGAGTTGTGGGTGTCCCAACACGGGAGGTTTTTAAGAAGAGATTGGACTACCATTTGTCTGGAATGGCATAGAGCTTCCTACTTGAGAAGGGGGTTGGACTAGAAGACCTCCAAGGTCCCTTCCAACCTTGTTATTCTGTCAACAGCAAAGCATTATTTTTTTTTTTGGTTCACCATTGAATCTTCAAACGCCTGTTTTCCTCATTGACTGGAACTTTTCCACACCTCTTGGCTCCTGAATTCATGGCTGTCCCTGTAACCCCCAGATAACTTTCATTTAAAAGTTAAATGTTAAAATTTAAAAATTTTAGGGAGAGGGGACTTTTGTTTCAAGGCAATAGATGGGAAACCACCACAACACAACAGCCAAGCTGCTGAGGTAAAGGGGGAAGAGGATCCAGATCTCTCCAGTGTTACTTACCCCTGTTCTCTGCCTGGATTGCTATGCGCCCAGGAAGAGTTGCAAGCAGATGGCAGCAATTAAAAACTGCTTGGTTTGTTATATCCTCTACATTTGGTCCTCTACTTTTGTTACTGAAGCAACAAGCTAGAATTACTGTGGAAAATGCTTAATAGAAAACATTGATGACATGCTATTCTTCCAATTTCACTGGGATATAGTGGTTTCTGAACAGAACCAAAAGAATGGTACATCTGTAGCCAGCTAGATTCTTCCTATAGCCATCACTCAGATTTCTTTTCAAATGAACAGAGAAATGCATTCTATAGGCTAGTGATGGCGAACCTTTTAGACACCAAGTCCCAAACTGTGCATGCATGCCCAAACGGAAAAGTGTGTGCACCTGCATAAATGCATGCATGCGTTGACATGCGCAGACATGCACATGCATGCATGAACATACATGGACATGTTTGCGGACATGCGCACATGTGCAGCAGAGACCCGAAGACCAGCTGGCTGGTGGGAAGCGGGGCATCCTAACACTGGCAGCAGGGCAAGAGGTAAGATCTTTTTCTTTTATGAGTTTCTGTTTCGTCATTTGCAGGGAAACAGAAGTTCACAAAAGAAACGCCACAGAGATCTGACCTGGGGCAATGGCGCACGTGCCAGCAGAGAGGGCTCTGATTGCCATCTCTGGCATGCGTGACATAGGTTCATCATCATGACTATAAGCATTGTAATGTAATTGGGGATGCTCTTACACTTTTGTGTAGAATGGGGGGCAGGTAGTTTTATTACTCCAGGCATAGCAGCTGATTTGGAAAAAAAGGCACTGATTGCATTTCCCACCACCACCACTTTAGTCAGTTGGAGGGGCCCTTTGATTGGCTCATTGTACGTCCATGTTTCAAGGCTATAGTATATAACGTCTTCTAACTTTTATGGCTGGTCTTCCTAGGCTCTTGGACAACTTGGAACTGCTGACGAATCTGTTATATCTGCACTTTATAATACTGTAAGTATGTGGACTCCTCTTGCAGTTTTAAAGAATTTCAGAGTTTCCTAAGCTTGCATTCCCTCCTTTCTTTGGATTGCTTACTTGTATGATTGATGGCTAGGAAGGATGGGAGCTGTAGTCTGGTGTTGTTTATCCATGATTCTCTAGTATTTGTGATGAGCAGCAGTTTTCAAGCTCTGAGGCCATGTTGCAATGCTCTCATAAAAGGCTATCACAATGGGAGGAGTAAGGCTTATCCATTCACAGAATGGTGTTTGTTGCCAGCCACAAAATATCCATTTACTAAAAGGCAAACTGGATGCCCCGGTGTGCTCTCCACTGTCAAATCCAGCTATCAGGTTGCTCATAATCACTTTAACTTTGTAGTTGTTATGAATAGTCAAATCCAAGCAAAGTAGACTACTAAGTTATATTTTTACTTTCTAAAAATGCTTCCATTACAGTAAGTGGTCCTTGAAGCAGGGCATGAAATAAAGGATGATGATTGAGGCATGCAAAGCTCCCATTTCTTATCTTTTTGTAATAAGAAAAATCTTTCTTATTACAGGGCTTTCCAACTATGGCAGCTTTAAGACTTGTGGACTTCAACTCTCAGAATTCCCTAGTCAGCATGTCAAGGTTGACAAGTCTTAAAGTTGCCAAGGTTGGAAATCCTGCTTTAAAAAGTGTTGAAAAAGCTGGAAGCATGCTAGGCATCAAGGAAGCCCAAGGAAGTCTTAGTGTGTCCATTAGTGGAGCAGAACAGAGAGAGCACCTTGCCTTGTTTTTGACCCAGGTTGCTCTGGAGAAGGATGAAGGAAAGGAGGGACAGTGGCAGCTCCGTATTTTTGAAAATATCTAGTTAGGTCCTCAACTGTCAGACATAAACACCGATAATGGCAAGGCCTTCACAGTAAATTGGCATGTAATAGTGTAACCATTACAGGGTCAAATATAGCATTTCTCATTATTATGGTCTGTATCAAGATACAGATTTCTTCTTTTAGATTCTGTCCTGAGTGGGTGGTAATTTAATATCTCACTCGCAGACCCCTTCTACTGCAGGAATAGGGGATGCCACCAGCGACATGCCCTCATCTATCTGACTGGGGAAATTTTAGTGTTCCTGCCAAGGACTTCTCCCTTTGACTCAGTCCTCCAAAACTCAAAAAGAAAGTGCCTTAGATTTTCCTACCCAAAATTAACAATATGGAATTTAACATAATATGGAGGTGTGCCTCCAAGGAAGGGGCAAGTACAAAAAACCTTGGAACTTTTATTGTGGCAACACAACATTTCATCACTTTGACATTACTGTGTTTGAAAATAGATACTTATGTTTGTGTTTGCCCTTTAAACTGTGCATCATGCACGTGGGGAAGATTTTAATGAAAAACTCATTTAGGAAACCAATAAGGCCTATCTTTAAATACAGAAAGGAGAAATAAAGGCAATAACATACATAATTTCAAATAAAACTTTGGCTTTGCTGAACTAGTTTCTCAATATTAACTGAATAAGATTCTGGATTTCAGAACCTATTCAGGGTTCATTGCAAAAAGTAAAAACAGAGTAAGATCATTGCATAGATGTCATCTAATAAGCTCTCATTTCTTTTGACCTTGATTGTCAATGTTACAGAACCAGAAGGATAATTGAAGGCCAGCCTTTTCCAGGAGTTTGACAGTTACTTTCCCAATTCCAGCAAATGGCCTGAGGCTTGCTGGTAAATCAAAAAAAACCCTCTAGGTTGAATTCACTTTTCTACTGACCTTTGCTTGGAAGATAAAACCAGAGCTAATTTTAATTACTTTTACATTGGATAAAAAGGATCACGTGAGTGAGGCCTTTTGCATTAAGAAAAACAGGCCTTTGAACACATGGTTAAGTTACTCTTTTCTTTTCTTCCTGTGTGTGTGCTATTGGGCCATTTGAAAACTTAGGGGTTAGATATACACCTGACTTATTCCACCAAAGAATAACTGATTTGATTGGAAGGCCCAAAATAGAGAGATTCAATTTCTGTGCAGGAGAGTCTCAAAGTTGCTCTGGGAAAAAGGTTGAGAACAATACAAAAATGGATCATTGACATCTCTTCAAATAAGAAATATTTCTGTGGGTTTCTGAAGTTTTAGCAAATGAGCCCTGAAGTTTATTGTTTATTGTGGCTGCACTACTAGAGTTTAGTTTTCTACCATTTTATGGTGGGGAATATATACACATATATGTACGTGCCTACATACATATATACATACATACATACATACACACATACATACTGTTAACACAGTTTTAACAAACATCAAAGCCCCTCTCCCAACTAAATTAACTAAAAATGAAATTACAAATAAAACTAGATCATTTTGGCTCAGTTCCACATACTGTGACCCACAACCTGCCACAAATCATTAAATGTGGTATTTGCCTCCAAAACCTCACTATGAGGCTCAGAGTAATAAAGCAAACCCCACTCCCTTCAACCTTTCTTGCCTTCATATTTTAATTTCCTCTTTTTAAAAAACTCCATCCCTCTCCATACATACAATGTGTAGACCTAGGACAGGGGTCAGCAACCTGCGGCTCTGGAGCTGCATGTGGCTCTTTCATCCCTCTGCTGCGGCTCTCTGTCACTCAAACTATACATCACAACCATCATCCACTGGCCGCGATTTATTGAGCTTTTCAACCCCCAGTAGGCCAACCATAGATAAACCCAAGAAAAGAAAAGTTTCAGAAGAAAAGAGAACATTTAATTCAACAATATATGGTAGTTTTGTGGCTGCTCAAGAAATAGTCAGGCACGGGAAGGGTTTTGTGGCTCCTGTTTTTTTTTTTTTTTTCCTGTGGGAAAGGAGTCCAAACGGCTCTTTGAGTGTTTAAGGTTGCAGACCCCTGACCTAGGAAGTAAAGTACAAGACAAAGGAATTGCAGAACCCAGCTTAATTTTCCATAATGCCTCTGGGTCTCAACATGGAGCCCAGAGACATTATTGGAAATTTTTAGTCATATAAAGGATGACACCACTAGCCACACACCAAGTGGTGGCCTAGTGATGAAGATACTTGCCTGATATTCAGAAGGTTGAGAGTTCAATCCTAGATAGTGGCAGATATTTTTCTTCTTGGTTGCAAAGAAGAATATATTTGCTCTAAACTCTGTGTGGCATCAAGAAGGACATCCGGCCAGTAAATGCTCAGCTCTAGCCAATCTCCCCGACTCTACCCTGAATTAAGGGATTGATTACAGGGTCATATAAAGAGAATCATTAAGGATCTCACCAATTGCTATATTTGGAATAGGTAGTCCTCGTTTATTGACTGCTTTATGTAGAAACTATTTGCAGTTATGATGGTGATGGAAAAATAACTTTGCGACTAGTCCTTGCATTTACCATCTTTCTAGGTCTGTATAGCAAAGGAAAGCTGAAATAAGATCATAAACACAACTGCAGTTTTACTTAGCAACTTCACTTAACAGTTGAATTGCTGATCTCAACTGTGGTTACTAAACAAAGACCACCTCTGTAGGTCCTTTGCTCTTAGATTA
Source organism: Pituophis catenifer annectens (assembly GCF_029215685.1). Lineage (NCBI taxonomy): Eukaryota > Metazoa > Chordata > Lepidosauria > Squamata > Colubridae > Pituophis > Pituophis catenifer. The sequence continues at coordinate 134,512,809 of NW_027256882.1, read as the reverse complement.
CAACTCCAGGAAAGGCTGGTTTTATATCGAAAATATAAAATGTCTTGAGGTACTGATAGTTATTTGCCCCTTGTGCACCTCTTTCGTTCTTATACTACACAGTAATCTTGGTTGGGCTACAATGAATGAATTTGAATCTTTCCCAGTTCTTCTTTCTGTGGTGTTTATATGGGATTTCTTTTTAGTCTTTTATCAATATTTATGTTCTCAGGTTCAAGAAAGTGATGATACCCCTTTGCAGTATGAGGCAGCTCGATCTCTGGCTTTGCTTGGTGAGTGACTTTTCTTCTCAAATTATGGATAGAGAGACTTCCAGTGGAAAGGCATTAGAATGGGTGGGGCTGCTGCTGATTTTCGATTGTTCAACTGGACAACAATTTCTCTGCTGGTCTTTGTAATCCTGGGACTTTGCCATAGCGTTTCTTTAAAATAGGACCTCATTCTAAACAGTGCTCATTGCAGTTACTGCTTTGTGTCATGCATTAAGCCAGGCAAATTACTTTAGCATTGAAAATACAGTTAGTCGTGCATGGTGGTGGAGTGGTAATGTACACAAACATTGAAGCAAATTTAAATCAGCCCTCTGGAAAGTGGTGGCTGCTCCTGCCTTTGGATTGAGGAAGGATACTTTATTGATTGTGTGATCACTCAGATGGTAAGAAATGGGAAAACAGGGATTTAAGCTGACAGGCAGCCCAGGCATAATTTTTATTGGATCTCTTTCATTGTAGAAGTATCCTCTGGACTGACATTTTTCCCACAAAAGTGATTGCTGCCTAGCAGGCATCCTTGAACGAAAAGAGAGCTGTCTTTCACAGGTGGTATAATGCCACTTCCCAGAGCACAGTGGTCTAATTGAGGGGAAAATAGACAAAATATGGACATAAGTTTTTAAAAAGTAGATGCGTTTTGTGGAGTGGGGAAAAGGTAGGTGAAATAGGAAGTCACTCTGCTGTTTCAGGCAAAGGATAAAAATATTAATAAAAGAGCAGTACCCCACTTCAAATGACAGTGACAAGTGTCACTGCAACAGACACGTCCTCCTTGTGGATTGAAACTTAGAAATCTTAAAACCTTCTTTGCAAAATGTTTGGTGAATGAGTAGAAAAATCTGATGGCTGGTCAAAGAAGAATTTTTGAGTTTGAAAGAAAGACGAGGATGGCAATGCTGGAAGGAAGAACAAATCTAAGTGCTCAGATGTTTTGAAAGGGTTGTATGGAGAACTTAATACTCACATAGGAATGTGCCTCAGGCCAATGTTCTGTACTTGTGCTCATGGAAAGGGTGCGGATTTAGCTGTCATGACTTTCTGTGGCAGAGCATGCGATGTATATATGATTCTTGTTAATTTTATCAGAGGCAGACAGCCGTAAATGTTGTGCAGCCTGCTATTTAGTATACCATCCTGGAGCGCACATTTTTAAAATCAAGGCTAACTTTGGTTTCTGTTTCCAAGAAAGGAACTAATGATCAGTTTTAGCACTGTGAATTTGTTAGCTTTCTGGGTTTTAATTCGATTGTTAGAATCAAACCTTGTGGAGAAACAAAGATGTATGTTGAGCCATGTATTTCCATATCATCCCTGGGTTGAGATTTAAGGTAGGCAACAGCTGTGCACAGCTGACAGTGAACCTAAATGCAAACAGTGGGCCATACGTGTAAGGAACTGTACATATGATTAGGCTCCATTACATTGCCCAGTAACGTACAGTACACTTCAAGGATAGAAGTCACAAGAACCTTGAAGTCCTGCTACATTATGTGACTTGAGTCTTATTGATAGCAGTTGCTGGTTTTCTGATCTATTACAGCTTTTCTAGTATATAACAGTTCATTAGTTATAATAACTAGTTTATCAAAGAGCTATATCCTAGAGGCTGAGGCTGCTAGCCTTTGTCAGTAAAAGTGTAATTGTAATGGATGTGTCTGGCCTCTGGCTCTTTGCTGTCTGACCATCGTTCTCCTAGCCTCACAGTGAAAACTCTGGCTGAAATGATGAGAAAGGGCTGTAGCTCAGAACTCCTGTGTTTCAAAACAAAACCTGAGGACAATGCTAGATGTCATCCATTACATACATAAGCTTCTGGAGAAGACTGTTTTCTAACACACACACACACACACACACACACACACACACACACACACACACCATTATTTGCTCCTAGACTATACATCAGTATATTTTTCCTGTGATTGCTGATGAATTTTCAATGAAGGTGTTTTTGTTTGTGTATTTTTGTTTTGCTTTCCTTGGTCTTGTTACTTCTTCATTCTCTGGAGTAGGTTGCCTAGAGACTTGTGTAATGAAAGTGCTAATTCGACACCTGAAAGTGGCAAGCCTGAATCGGAGAGAAGACACATTGGCTGCTTTGAAAGTTGCTCTACAAGCATGGTCAATAACACCCTCCTTTGAGGTAATGTATCAGAATGTATAATACTTCTGATAGGCTAATGCTGACCCAAGCTCTGGGCAACCATTTCCATTCTGGAATACTACTTAGGATAACACTGCTGTACCTAAACTAATACAACTCCTCTCTCTTCACAGTATTATTGCATTGGGGCTCGATCCAGTTTAATTCGAAATCTGAAACGCTTGGTGAATTTGGAGGAACCCTTGGACAGCATCACCTTCAATGCAGCTCTTTGCTTGGGGTACCTGGACAAGTCCGATCCAATTGCCCAAGAGACAATGTTCATGTTTTTGACCCATGTAGAGAGGAAGAAGAGGTTTCAGGTGGGGAAACCACATGTGAATGCAGAGATTGAAGCTGCATTTCTATCTTCTCAAAGGGTTTCTAGGGTACCTGAGAAACATTTGCCCAGGAAAAGGAAAGGAGGAAAGGAGAATTAGATTTGATCTGCATTCTAATCAGAAAAGAAAGCACTCTTAGGATTAATGATACTTCTGTTTAGAAACAGATTTTTCAAAATTATCTTCATTGTTCGTGGAGAGCTTTGGTTTCCTTTTCTACTTGACAGCCCCTTTTTTAACAAAACCTCAGTGAGTAAGAGAAAAATGCTACAAATACACAAAGCTATACAAAGAATATCTGACGTGTATCTGTTCTGTGGCTCCACCCAATGGTGAATGGAAACTTTGATCCAGACCAAATTAAACAAGACATTAGGAAATAATTATTGGATCTCCAAGGAAGAAAAAAGCTGCAGAAGATGGAATGGGAAATTGGATTGAGGTCTGTAACGTTAGGGGAACAGACTTAGCATGAATGTATTCTATGCTGCAAACTTGCATTACAAACCTGCTTTAAAAAAAAACACTCAGTAAGAAAAAGCTAAAGACAAAAGCGTAGATTTGAGATGACAATTTTTCAGATGCAGAATGATAGGAACTTACCAAGTAAAAATATATTGCCATTGGCCTTTCCCCACCTGTACCTAATTGTAGTACAAACATATTTGATCAGCCTTGTTTTTCTGCTCTTTCCTCATGAGGTTGCCTTTTTGTGTTGCCAAACTCATAATTGATGCAATTTAAAATAATCCCTGGTTGTTTCAGTGTTAAGTATTATTGTCCTCCTCAAGCAGGCAACAGGTCCTGGCAGATCTTCCATGAGTTTTAAGGGATGGTATCAGCCTGATACCTATTGGCTACTATAGAATGGAGTAAATACACCATTTCCTCAAACACTATCCACTAAGGCCATTCTTCTCTGAACTATGGGAGAATCTAGATCTTTGAAACTGGACTCTCAACATATAGCAGCCAGGTCACCTGGACATTCTATGATTTGGAGCCCTGGATCAGCCCAAATAGCTGATTAGTGTTGGTGAGAGATGACTGTCCAGTGGAGTGAGAGTAAATGTGTGTGTGTGTGTGTGAGAGAGAGGGAGGGAGAGAGGAAGGGAGGGAGGGAGGGAGGGAGGGAGGGAGCTCATTTGATAATATATTATTCCTCTTATTCCTCTTCCGCTCATTTCAGCTGTTGTTTGGGCTGCAAATATGGATTTAGCACTCTTTGAGAAGAGTGCTAAACTCATGTTAGCTCATTTTGAAGCATTCTAAATCTAAGTCCTAAAACCAGGGGTGAAATCCAGCAGGTTCTGACAGGTTCTGGAGAATCGGTAGCGGAAATTTTGAGGAGTGCGGAGAACCAGCAAATACCACCTCTGGCTGGCCCCAGAGTGGGGTGGGAATGGAGATTTTGCAATATCCTTCCCCCAGGAGTGGGGAGGGAATGGGGATTTTGAAATCCTTCCCCTGGAGTGGGGTGGGAATGGAGATTTTGCAGTATTGTTCCCCTGCCACGCCCACCAAGCCATGCCCACAGAAACGGTAGTAAAAAAATTTGGATTTCACCACTACCTAAAACTGCTTGACTGAATTCTTGGCTCAAGGTCTGGTGGGTAGCCCTTTAACTTGGGCATATTGGAAAGCTCTTATCCAAAGACTCCAACAATTAAAAAAAAAAAACCAAAATAAATTTTGGAATATTCTTTTCTTGAGGTTTTTCAGGTGTTGTTGGACAAGTAGCTAGCATTAAATAATCACATTTAGAGTTCAAAGCTTAACTTAGGTAGCCTGAGGCTTTCCATGTTTTTTCCTTAATTCCTTGAATCTAGACAGGCCTTTGTGGGTTCAGCATAAATTGTTTTTCTCCTTTTCCTTCTGAACCTGCGTTACTCTAGCCACATCTCCTTTCTGTAGGCTTTGATTATGCTGGTAAAGCACATGGGCGTAATGAATGCTATCATTATCCGGAAAGTCTTAGACCATCTGGAACGGTCCCCTGTGTACAAGGTAAGAGATTAGAGCCAGTATTTGAGCCAGTATTTAATTTTTGGTTAACTTGTTTAATTTAATTTCCTCCTGATGTGCTGGTCTATAGATCTTTCTCCTACTGCTCACTTTCTTAATTTGGCTGCTTAAGATTGTTGATTAACCTTCTGGCTTTGATATATATATTTTAATAATGCATTTACCTCTTTTGATTTTTCATTCATTGATTCATTCATAATGTAATTTCATCTTTTGTCCACATAACAATTCAGGTGATGTTGTAAGCGTTACAATAACTATTCTCAAAACCAGTATTCTATAGTTAAGAACCAAAAGCTTGGCGGATAAGTTGCATAATCAGACAGGATGGGCCAGGAGAGGCCTCAAAAACTGCATGGAATCTGACTTTATCACCACTGGGAATCTATGCTCAGTTTTAGACATTAGCTAGAATAATAGAAATAAAGATCTTATAGTACTTTATTCAGCATAAGCTTTCAAAAACTTGAATCAGTGTTCTACACACTGATTTTTTCAGTAAGAGACTAACATAGCTTCCCCTCTAAATGCTACTAAACAGGGCAGTCTTGGCTCAGACAAGATTTAGGTCCAGGTCTTTTTATACTTATTTTTCACTTCCCTCCCACAACTATGTTGGAGAATGAAATCTCCTTCAATATATTTGGATGCTTACCAGATTGAAGAATGCTGCTATGAACTTTTTGGTAGGGACTAAGTACATTGATAAAGAAATTTAGATTAATATAACAACTAGCACATATGTGCAAAGGAAACCTTTACCTTTATTATTTGATAAAATCAGAAAAGGGAGAGCTTAAAACATCTTCCCTAGAATATTATAGCATTATTGAAATAAATGCATGAATCAATGGCTTCTATCTAATATATCAATGTATATGCCGTTTTTCGAAACTGACCACCTACCTCACAGAGTGACTCTGGGTGGTGTACAAATAAAATAATTAAAAAGAACTGCGGTCTAAGAAAAGTGGAAAAAGAATAAAGTTTATAATCTTTCTGCAGACTTGCTTAATAAGTCTGGATTTAGTGAGTGACATTTCTAGGAAAACTATGCCTGATGTTATACATATAGTTATACACATAGTTCTGTGAAATCTCATTCACAACTAGGGCTGAAGAACAACTTAGCTTACATAGGTGGAACCTGGCTAGAAAGAATATGCACATAAAAGCCTATGAAAAAAGAAAAAGACATATATACATATACATTATACATATACATATACATATACATATACATATACATATACATATACATATATATAACCCAACCCCCCACCCAATCAGAGCACACCTCCATCCAATCAGAACACAGCCATGCTCCCACCCAATCAGTTCATACCCCCACTGGCAGTTGAAAAGAAGAAACAACCACGATCACACATTGCTCCTAGAAGCACAAGGCCGAAGACACGAGCCTGAAGATGATGAATGAGACTTTGTCGAAACGTCGCCAAGGTACTTCCAATTTTACGTGGGAGAAAACCCATACATACATACATACAAATACCCACGAAAACCTCAGAAAACACATATATATATGTTATATATATATATACATATATATATATATATATATATATATATATATATATATATATATGTGAATATATATATATATATATTCATTCCTTCTAGATGTGTCTCATGTATATATTTTTTCATATATTTGTTGCATGAACAATAGTGGATAATAGGAAACAGCCATTCTGCTTAATGTAAAATAGTTTAATAAGGACCAAGCTGAAGAAAGCTTGTGCTGAAATCCAAATCCCATTACTAGCTGAGTAGTTCACATTCCTGCTTTCTCTTTCTATCCAGCATCGTGCTAATGCCACAGACCTGTTGACCACCATAGGCCTTGAAATAATCCAACAGGAGGGACTAGAGGAGGATGTTTTTATTGTGCTGCTCAAGAAGGTATCTGATGAGCCTTTTCTGGTAAGCCTGTTCTGAAGACATTTGTATCTAGCTACCTATTTATTTATTCGATTGATTGATTGATTGATTGATTGATATATTGGTTTTCCTCTAATAGCTCAAGGTGATGTACATAGAATTGTCTCCTTCAGTTTTTCACACAGTAACCAGCTTTGGGGGGGGGCAGAGCTGAGAGAGGATTGATTGATTGATCATATGTGTACGGTCACCCCTTTTGCAAGAAGCAACTCTGAGTATTCAGCTCAAATTAATCCCGAGGGTTTCCATGCTTGAAAGCAGACATGGACAGGGACCTCTCTGGTCCTAGTCTAACTTTATAACCACTATTCAGGGTTGTCAAACAGGCAGCCCGTGGGCTGGATGTGTCACGCACAGGCCCTGCCCACCCCAGCTCTGTGAAGGGAAAAAACATCGTGAAATATCACGTGACGGCAACATGGCACCATGAGTTTAACACCCATGTACTATATCATCAAATTGTGATGGTTCATTATTGAGTCTCATTATTTTCCCCTTAGGACTCAATTGAGATCAGAGGTCCTCTCCCTCTGTCCCTTGACACTTTTCTTTCTACTACATTTACTCTGTACACTGGACACCCTTTATTAGTCAAGGGAATGGCAAGGCTGTCTGAGGTTCCACTGGGTGATTGCTGCTGACCATCTAGTCCCGTGCTTGCAAACCTATGGCACACTTGCGGGAAGTGGCATGCAGAGCCATCTCTCTGGGCACGTGAGCTGTCGCCATTGCTCTTCCGGATTCTGGTGCACTGGCCAGCTGGTCTGCATGCCCACGGGAGCACCGGAAACCGGAAGAACAGCCGCCCGGTGCACATGCTAATCTTCCAGTTTTCAGTGTGCGCATGCACACTGGCCAGTTGGTCTTTGCTCATGCATGCGTGCCAGAAACCGGAAGATCAGGTGGCCAGTGAGCATGCACGTGTTGGAAACCGGAAGATCATCTTCCCAGTGCGCATATGCGCAATGGGCGGCTGCTCTTCCATTTTCCAGCACGTGTGCGCACGCTCCCATTTCAGCACTCGGTGCTGAAAAGGTTCACCAACACTGGGATAGAGTCTCCTGCTTGAGCAGGGGGCTGGACTAGAAGACCTCCAAAGTCCCTTCTGGCTCTATTCTATTCTATCAAATTTATTACTTGAGTTGGTCAAGACTGATCTATGCTCAGATCAAAATCAGGGGGAAGATGGTGAGCAAGATTAAGCCTGGAAGTTAAAAGTCGCTGCTTCTGCTGCGGAGGAGGAGGAGAGGGGGGAGGATAATGATGTACAGCTGATATGGAGAAAAGCATAACATTTTTATAGGAAGAAAGGAGATGGCAAGTCGTCAATATGACATAGCAAAAATTCCCAGATTGCTATTGCCTACAGGCCAGGGAGCTTCCATGGAAGATCTTATGCATATTTTCTGATTCATATTTTCTGTTGAATCTATTGAGAACAGAAAGACAAATGTGTCTGGGAGGAAGATTGGCACAGGTAGAAACTTTCACTCTCTTTCATGTTCTGCTGCAGATCAAATTTTAGGCACATCCTCTTGCTATCCAGCTGCTGCTTTCATTTCTGTTCTAACAGGTCTTCACAGATAAGGTTTCACTTTGTACCTTAATTATGAGGTCTTTATAGCTACGTGATTTGAAAAGAAATAGGCACATTATTTTTTTATCCTGAACCTTTCATGGAAGTAATTAAAATAGCAGCCTTCCCAAATTTACCAGAACTTCAGCTCTCATGTTTCCCAACTTGAGAAGCTGTTTATTGTACTGTTTATTTTTTATTGTATTCAATTCTGGGAATTGAAAACCCTGTCCAATGTAGAGATGGGAAAGCTGTCCTAGAATGGGAATAGATATTTGTCTTTCTGTCCATGGTTATATTGCAATGCTGCTGTGCTACCCAAGAATGCACAGTTTATACATTTCAGGTGGTATGCTCTAAGCCAGGGCAGTCAAACTTCCGGCCCACAGGCCGGATGTGTCATGCGCTGGCCGTACCCACACCTGGTTTAGTGAAGGGGGGAAAAGTTGTGTTACGTCACATGATGACACTGTGAAGCCATGAATTTGACATCCCTGCTCTAGGCCATGGATAATATTGATTTTTTTATTGATTATGTGCCATCAAGTAATTTTTGACTCTTAGCAACCACATAGGCAGATTTTCTCTATGATGATCTACCCCTAACCTGTTTTTTCAAGTCCTTCAGTGGTCCATCCATCACCACTCTAATTGAGCCCATCCATCTTGCTGTCAGTTGTCCTATTCTGTTTCTATCCACTTTTCCCAGCATAAAAGCCTTTTCCAGAGAGCTGGGTCTTCTCATACAAAAGCATAAAAAGCTTATCATAAATGGACCCCTACATGGGGAAGCATTTATGAAAGGAGCTCGCCAGCTAATTGGAAAGTAATCCTTGGGTTGAGGCCTGAGGTTCTAGCCCACAAAAACAACAATTTCTCCAACTCAACAATTGTCCCTCTATTAAGGCCAGAAGGCTTGCAGTTCTGATCCCGCATTAGGAGAATTCAGACATTGAGTCAACGCTGGATCATTTTGCTCAAATATTCAGTGCCCCCTTATTTGTACCTAAACCCTTCACTTGGTTCTTTCATCCATCATTCAGATAGTCAGGCAGAAAATTGCTTTGGCCATTGAAGAACTGAAAATGAAAATGCGAGTTTGGGAAATAGTGGAGAGGTAAGTGGCATACATATATAAAGCTCTCTCTCTCTCTCTTCCAAGTGATTTGAAAATGACCCATGGTCATCTTAGCTGCTGTCAGTCTTGAAACACTGAGAACAGGCAAGCCAAACAGTGTTCTCTCCCGAACTGACAGTCAGAATGCAAAAAATGCCAACAATCCTCCTGCATAATTTAGTACAGGTTGGACACCTGCGCTTGGCAGGGGCATTGGCCAGTGTGCATGTGTGTGTGTGTGAGAGAGAGAATGGGAGAAGACAGACAGACAGACAGACAGAGAGGGAGGGAGGGAGAGAGAGAGAGAGAGAGAGAGAGAGAGAGAGAGAGAGAGAGAGAGATTGATTTTTTATAAAAAGTCAAAATGGCAGTTCAAACCGTGTGATCCAAAACCCCATGGGATGGGTAAGGGGAGAAAAGGTTGGGGGGTCTTCTGCAGCATCCCTGAGGTCGGTTGTAAGGTTGAATATCCATAGGGGCACTGCAGTGGCTGTAACTTTGAAACTGGGTTTTAAGTACGGTAACTTTGCGGGAGTCTGTCATAACTTTGAGCAGTCGCTAAACAACCCGTTGTAAGTTGAGGATTACCTGTAAAGTATTTTTTTTTTAATAGATTTGTTATGCTGTGGGGTGTCCAGTTCTTGAAGAGGAAAAAACCCTCACAATACACTTCAGTATCTCAAGGGGGAAGCTGAGTTTAGTGTGATTTGGGAAGTGTGGCTTTTGTCCAGAAATAAATCAATTCACCTGCCCAAGAGAAGTAAAGGAATGGGCTGGCGCAGCATTGATCTGGAAACGGCCCAAAGATCCCTTGTGGAAGTTGTCCTATTGTGCTCCATTCCCCCCCCCTTTCAGCTCATACGAGAAACCCATTAAGAAACAATATTTGTTTATGGCCGCAGCATTATGAGAATCCTATGAGCTTCATTCACATAATTATATTCCAGAGTAATCATCGTTGTATTTATCCTTTTATACACGAGAGACCACATTCTGAAGGTCGCAAAATCCTCATTTGTACGTAGATGATTATTTTTTTTTTAGAGAGACTGATGAAATATGGCATAGAGAAGCTTGATCAGTATTGTGTGTGTGTGTGTGTGTGTTTGTGTAGTTAATGAAAAAGTGATGAGAAAAACACAGACTTGCCGTATGATAGCAAAAGTGATAAAATCAGAAGATGCTTGTTATAATCCTGCCCTCAGGATCTCTCCCCCCCCCCTCTCTCCCTCCCTCCCTCCCTCCCTCCCTCTCTCTCTGTGCTGTAGGAAGAGGCTGTAGTTAGGAATTATCAACATAAAAGATCCAGTGAGATTTTATCTATCAGTAGCAAGACTCAGGCCTGCTTGGGTGGGTTTGTATTGTAACTCTGAGGCATGGATACAGGAGACTAGCACCGCAGGAAAGGTAAACCAATAATAGTTTCTACTAGTCCAAATAAATACGGAATCCTATAGGTACACTCCAGTCTTATGTAGGTTTACTAAAAATAATTTTCACTACCGTCAATGAAACTTACTCATAAACAATTGTTTCATAACTGTACAGATTCTGCAACTGAGTGTATTTATAATCTTATACTGGCAGAAGAGAATTGAGGTGAGGCACAGATTCCAAAGTTCTATAAAATAGCATCTGGTAGTAGAACAGTTCTCGCTGACCCAGATAAGCAAAGGAATACACACACAAACACACACACACCAGTGGTGGGTTGCCCCCGGTTCGCACCGGTTCTATAAAACCGGTAGTAAAACCGGCGGGAGGCTCCGCCCACCGACCCCGACGTCATCAAAACGCTTCTGTGCTTGTGCAGAAGAGTGCGCGCGTGCACGAGCGAAGCAAGCATGCACGCGTGGCCCTGCTGCGAACCAGTAGTAAAGGTAAGTAGAACCCACCCCTGACACACACAGAGAGAGTGAGAGAGAGAGAGAGAGAGAGAGACAGACAGACAGACAGACAGACAGACAGACAGACAGACAGAAGACAGACAGACAGACAGACACTGAGGATGGATAAGGCAAGGACGGAAGACTTAAATGTGTATCCTATCCAACCCTAGAATGAGTCAGAAGCATAATGCTGGTACAAAGTTATATGAGGATAATCCTGATTCATCTCCAATGTATCGAATCCAACAAAAATATCAACATGTCTTAATGTCCCGCCATGTTTACTAAAGCTTCTGAGAAGCAGCGTAGTTTCAGCTTCCCCTATGTAGACTCATCTGGCTCACTGGCCACACTGACCACTCAGAATTGGGCTATTCTTTAGGATTTGTCATCCAACTGGATAGGGTGGAAAATCCAGGTAATCCTCAATTTACAACAGTTTGCTTAGTGACCATTCAAAGTTACAATGGCACTGAAAAAAGTGACCTTTGACCGTTTTTTCACACTTACAGCCATTGCAGCGTCCCCATGGCCATGTGATCAAAATCCAGATGCTTCACAACTGGTCCATATTTATGACAGTTGCAGTGTCACGGGGGTCATGTGATCGATCACCTTTTGCCACCTGTCAAGCAAAGTCAATGGGGAAGCTGTATTCACTTAGCAACATGTCACTAACTTAACAACTGCAGTGATTCACTTAACAGCTGTGGCAAGAAAGGTCGTAAAAATGGGGCAAATTTCACTCAACAAATGTCTCACTTAGCAAACAGAAATTTTGGGCTCAATTGTGGTTGTAAGTCAAGGACTACCTGTATAGAGCAGAAAAGCTTCCCTTTGTGAGAATAGATCTTTAGAAAGGGTTCTTTCAAAGAATGGTCTACTGGAATGCCTGTCCGTCTTTTTTATTAAATATCAAGGCAATGGAGAAAATGTCTTTTTCTATTTCACTTAAATATTCCTTCCCCTTCCACAGGCAGCTAAAGGATGAGAATGATTTGATCCGGAAGCACGCGGTGATTACCTTAGTAAGTCTTAGTTACTGCCTAGCCTATTAGCTTCAACCTATCAATCTGCAATCTGCAAAAAGGAGTCTTACAGGAGAAATTTGGGAGGGAAGTGGGCTTCTGGTTATACAGGAAAGTTTTCCATCTTCTTCTCCCTCCCAGCACTGGATGTTCCTTCAGACCTACTGCTGAGGGCCTCTGGAGCAGATCGGGGCATTGTCTGAGAATCTGCAAGGGAAAGGCTGTTGGGAGATATTTGGCTAATTAGATGCAATCCATAAAGTCCCCTCCTGCTTTGTTTTATACTAGGGTGTTCTTGGTATCCGCCACATACATGTCTTCTCTGTCTTGTTGGAGATGTTAGAACTGGACACCGATGAAGCAGTTCGTATCCAGGTCAGTAGAAGAACACTCCAGGGAGATTTAAGAGGGCTGGCTATGTTCTTTGTATCATTTTGGTTGGTCAGTATTTTGGATATATGTCTCTCTTCCATTACAGGTTATCAGAGCCTTTTCCACTCTGGGAATTGATAACGTAAATGTGAGGAAGAGCCTTAAGAAGAAGAAACAAGGAGGAGGAATTCTGGGCAGGTATTGTGCACATGAAGAGAAGCTGTTACTTTAGAGCAGTGGTAGTTAACCTTTTCCAGACTGAGTGCCCAAAGCGGGTCCATGTGCAAATGCGGGTGCACATACCTAAACCCTCAAAATGCAATGTGGGTGCAGGCCCCGTGCATGACTCCGCCCCCCTGTGCATACACGTGCTCCCTGCATGTGCACGCAGCCTACCACATGCAGCCTGTCCCTCGTGCATACACACATGGCCCCCCACATGTGCCCCACCCCCACGCTTGCGTGTGCACCCCCCCACATGTGCCCCACCCGACATGCACGGCAGAGACACGATGGCTGGCGGGAGGTGCAAGCGCATGTGTGGCTGAGCTGGTGCGAGAGCTCGCGTGCCCAATGAGGGTGCTGCATGCCACCTCTGGCACGCGTGCCATAGGTTCACCATCACGGCTTTAGAGCAAAGGTATAGAATCATACTTCCAACTCTAAACAAGTGCTTATTTGAGAACCAAAAAGGAACTTTGGGGTTCACCCTTATATGAGTCCTGTACCTGAACATGTCCTGGTAACTATTAGTTCATATGGAGACTGATATTGGCTGGATCTCCTCCCCCCTCAAGTGAGGCAGTTTTGTCTTTAGCTGTTCCAGTTTGAAAGTAGCACTAAAGGCTGTTATGATTTGAACAGTGGAAGATCAAGTGGTTTCAAACTAGTTCTCCTAGAGAACCCACCAGGTATCTGAGCCAACTGCTGCCTCACAGACATGGACGACAGGGTCCACTCCTAGTCTGGAAACATTTTATTTATTTTAATTTTTAAATTAAATTTATATGCTGCCCAACTCACTATTCCGAGTGACTCTGGAGACACTCTCAATTAACAATTAATTTGAGAAGAAAGACTTAATTTGAGAAGAAAGAAACTAGGATCCGGTTTATCACTCTCAATTAACAATTAATTTGAGAAGAAAGAAACTAGGATCCGGTTTATAGCGTTTATGAAGAGGAAGGTTAAAAACACAAGAATTTCACTTGAATACCATGCCTTTAGATGAGAAATCTACTGTATTTTTCAGAGTATAAGAGACACTTTCCCCCTCTAAAAGAGGGTGAAAATTTAGGTGCATCTTAGACACTGAATGTAGCCCCGCCGCCGGCCCCCACTCTTCGGCCTCTGCGCGTCCTCTCAAACGGAGCTTTTGGAGGGTGCAAACAGCCACTCAAACGGAGCTTTTGGAGGGTGCAAACAGCTTCTGAAACAGAGCTTTTGGAGGGTGAAAAAGCAAAGCGCAGAGGCCAAAATGGCAACCCGGAACAGCTACAGCCTTGTCGGACCGATTCCGCGCTTCGCCTGCTGTACTTACTGAATCATCCTGCGATGATCAGCTGCATTTATGAAGCTGCGTATCTGCCCCAACTTGCATGCGCTCACAACCAGCGAATCTGTTGCTAAAGTTCACCTCTGGGAACAGCTGATTTGGGGTATTCCAGGAGGCCGATCCACCTGTCAATCAGCTGCTCGTTCTGAATCAGGCTAATGTGCTGAAGCTGACCAAGCTGTTTGCTAAGGACGCTAGCCTAGAATACTGATGGATGCTGGTAGGCAGAGGCAGAATTTTTTTTTCTTATTTTCCTCCCCAAAAACTAAGGTGAATCTTATACACCAGAGTGTCTTATACTCCAAAAAATACGGTATATATATCTATAAACAATTTATGATGAAAAAATCCTGTTCATTTCCTGTTCCTTTTTTTTTTTTTTTTTTTGATAGGAAGGGCTGCCGGCTTGCCTCTTTTGGAGGAGAGGCAATCAAATTTGTTCTTTATTTTGTTAATTGCTAGACATTTTATCAGGATAAGAAATAATTCTTACACAAGATCAGCCTGAATAACAGTTCCCTAGTGGTTGCTGCTCAGTAAAGCAAGAGAATGAGGACTAATATTAAATGTTCAATATGAATACATATTATTAATCTTATCTGCCAGGCTTCTGATTGTGTGGGATGGGGGGAATCTGCTGAGTAGAGAATAGTCTCCTTTCTCACTCTGTGTCTTCTGTGATCAAGGGTCTAGCAAGTAAAAAGCTGCCTTTCCCAGATTCTCCTGCAAATAATTCTAGTTGTGCCCTAAACCCATAAACCTGTGTTTCAAAATAGCATATGTTGTGGTGCTAGATGTGAAGCAGTTGTGAGGTGCTGCACTGTGAGGAGAAACTATTCCTCAGCAATTATTCTGCTTTAAGTATGGGTTCACTGCTGCTCTGAAATGTACTAAACCAGGGGTGTCAAACTCAGGGCCCGTGGGGTGCTTAAATTTGGCCCATGGGGCTGGCCTGGAAACAGCAAAGAACCGGCCTGTGATGCCTCTGCCAGCGAAAAGAGAGCTCGGTGGAGCCACGTGTGTGCTCCCGAGCTCCGTTTTCGCCGTCAGAGGGCTATCAAAACAAACTAAAAACAAAACAAAAGGAGAAATTTTTCCCCATTTGCATTTGAGCATGCAAGAAGGGACAAGAAACGAAAAAGGGAAAGAGGAAAGACAAAGAAAAGATGGGAAGAGAGCGAGGGAAGAAAAGTAAGGAAGGAGGGGAAAGACGAAGAAAGGAGAATGAAGAGGGAAGGAAAAAGAAGAAGGAGGAAGGAAGGAAGGGAAAGAAGGAAGGAAGGAAGGAAGGAAGGAAGGAAGGAAGGAAGGAAGGAAGGAAGGAAGGAAGGAAGGAAGGAGATTATAATGAGAATGAGAGAGAGTCTCAGGGAAGTCCTGCCTTGGCATTTGGCCAGTGCAGGTGCCCCCGACGTAAGTCCTGTGTCACGCCCACCATGGCCATGCCCCCCCTACCCACGATGGCCATCCCTCTCCAGCCCTCCCCAGCCCACCGAGGTTAAACACAATCCTGATACGGCCCTCAATGAAATTGAGTTTGATACCCCTGCACTAAACCCATGCTCAAAAGCACCATGGCATGGGTTTAGCTCTCTTTCAAAACAGTCACGGATCAATGAAGCAGATCATGCTTGCTTCACTACCCTACCTACCTTGTGCCTTTCTGCTGTTTCCTAGGTGCCTGATAGACACTCTCTGCTTCTCCTGCCACTGTTCCCTGCCCAGATCAGTCTAGCTTAACATCAGGGCTTGACGGGGCAGCAGGAGAAGCAGGGAAAGATTGTTATTTATTTAGTATTTCTTGATATATGGGATCAGTGATCTGGCAGATAAAGAACCCTCTCCACAATTTATGCTGCCACATTTTCCTGCTTTATTGGGAAACCTGGTATCTGATTTGCCAGGGGGAGGGCTAACTCATGGACATAGCTAACTCTCCAAACTCCATATCTCCCCAAGTTGCAGTCCCAGCCCGTGTAAGGCAAAGTGATGAGTGATTGTTGTTCCCTCTTGCAGGTGATGTTCAATGGGAGGGGGAATTGAACCAAGACAATCCATTAATCAGTTATGTTAACCTGCCCCGTATTAGAACTGTAAAGACAATGTCCTTTCTCAGCATCCTTCCAGTAGGGTGGCAAAATATGGTTGGGCAGTAAGGTAACAAATTTTTACACCAACATGTTGGTGAACTATATTTTTAATCCAGCCATTTGGCTGTGCCGTTTGTCAAGCATGCTACACTGGGGTAGGATTAGACAGGTCTAATGTGTTTGCTAATGGTAGCTGGAGGGGTGTGTGTACAGGGAATTGTGGGAACAAGCAGTGCAAGATGCTGACTGCTTAATCATGCTTTAGGGCAATCTATGAAACTACTCAGTGAGTACATAAAGTGGATCTGAAGACTTAAGTGGATGAGGTCCAAATCTGTCCTTTGGGGACCGGCCCGTAAGGGAAGTCAAAAGTTATAGTTCAGCAACATCAAATTTCCCAATGAAGATACCAAGTCAGCAGGCAAACACTGTAATGGATGTAATCAAACATTCTTAATGTTTCTGAAATACGTATCTCATAAAGGAGTTTTGTTGGCAACCTTCTTTTCTATTTTTGTTTTCCCTGCTTTTCTGTTTCTCCTTTCTAACCTCTGCCTCCTTTTTTTCAGGGAGTCTAGCAAAGCCTTGGAGATACTTGACCGACGCTCAGAAATTCAGAAAGAGTTGATGGTTCATTCTTTTATAATCCAATGAAATGATCTTTTTTGGCATGCCGACCCAAGTGGTGGATTAAAACATTGCCTCTGGGTTTCCAGTGAGCAGAACAGACAAAATGTAGGGTCTGTCTTTGACAGGTGGGTTCGGGGTACCATTTGCATTTGTGGGAGGTTCAGTAAACGCCAAATGTTCAGGCCATCTGTTTGAGGTTTTCTCTGTGCAGCCAGTTTTCCTGCAGACTGTCGTCTCTACCACATTGCCATGTGGTTAATGTAATTCCAAGTTACATCTATCTTGCTGCTGTCACCTCAAGCAAATCACCAGGGTCAATTCTGCTGAAACTGTTGCCCAGGCAGGAAATGAAATCTAACTAGGAAAGAGCCCTGAAGGTGCATCAGCTCTACTTTTGACCAGAAACCCTTTTCAAATTTTGTTCCATAACACTAAAAATCAGAAGAAAGCTTTTGCTTTGAACAAGAGAGAGTTTTGAATTCCAGAGAAGCTGAAATTCAGGTCAGCAGATTACTTGATATAGATAAAAATGCATAGGAAAAAAGGCTGTGTTTAGGAAGACTGAACTTCCAATCCACACGATAGCACACATCGCCTTTGTGTTTAAATATTTTTCTTTCTGGCAAATTGGTACTCTTTCTGGCCACTAATTTGCCCCAGCAAATGCAGAACTACATTTTGCCCCCTGGCTATAGTGAGTTGTGGAGCCTGCCTTCTTTGACTCTTAGCAATTCCATGAGAGGAATTGTCAGAGTTCGTTGCAGCACACACAATCAGACAATTCAGCAGGATTCAAAAGTTCTTTATATACATAACAACACATAAGGCACGTTTACAATACTCTTGTAGGTTTTTCCACATTGTAGAGAAGAAAAATAGCAAGTACAAACACAGCACAAAATGGAAGCACAAAATGGAGGCCAGCAAAAGGAGGCCAGCAAATGGAAGTGGCAAAATGGAGGAGGGAGAAGCTAGTGCCCTCAAGTTTATATACAGAAAGTTAAGCCACACCCAGGCTCCAAACTGTCTCTTATGGCCCCATACAACAAATACTATGTTTCAGTTACCAAACAGTCCCCCATTGGCTGACCTGTTGCTAAGCCTATTCCAGTTCATGAATATATTTACATTGACAGGAATGGTTACTGGTTGAAAAAAAAAAAGGGGATTATAAAAGAAAATAGGACTATGGTCTTGAGCAGGGGCTCTCCAAATTTGGTGACTTTAAGACTTGTGGACGTTAGCTCCAGGAATTCCTCAGCCAACCATGCTGGCTGGGATATTTTGCGTCATGAGGTCCACAAGTCTTAAAGCTGCTAAGTTTGGAGGCCCCTGATCTGTCCCCGTCCACACACACACACAAACACAGCCAGCCGAGGGTTAAGAAAGTACTTGGCACGCACACAGGTCATTATCTCAAACTTGGCAGCAATATAATCACCGTCTGCCAAGAGCTTTTACTGCAACAGATAACATAAAATTACATACGCATTGCAAATAGTCCAGCAAAACAATATCCTTTTCGGCAGCTTCAGACGTTGTTCAAGTGACTAGCCAAAGTTCATTTTTGTTTGTCACGGAGTTTTACCAGCCACCACCCTCTCTTATATAGTTTCTGGGGTGTGGTCCAGTGACTCAGTTCTAATCCCTAGCACGCCTCCTTAGCTGCTGCAACCGTTTATCACGCCTTCGTTGGCGTGCATCCAGGAATGACGGCTCTCCTTCGCTCTCATCCGAGACACCTGGCTCCTGGCTAATCTCCTCTCCCTCGGCCGGCACCTGAGACAGTGCCAGAGGGGAGGGGCCTGGAGAGGGAGGCCTGGCTGACTCCTCTTCCTCATGTTTGGAGCTTTCTTCCTCCGATGAGATAGGCTCAGAGGGCGGGGCCACAACAGCCCCTGGTCTTAAGGACTCATTGGATGAAAAACATGGCAGTGCATTGAGTGGGACCTTTTGTGTTTCCTTGGGATTGTTAATAGTCAGCCTTCTTTGCCATTCCAAATAGAGGGCTTGGCTGGGAACATCTATGTTGCTATGGCTGGGTCGCTACTGCTGTACTTCTGAAATAATCAGCATGGAATAAGAAGCTTCATAATCAAAACCCAATTTTTTAATTTTTTTTAATGCAAATAAATATTTAAATGGAACACAGCCTGCATCAATGCAGAGCAGCATGAATACTTATTTTTCATCATGTTTAATTAAAAGAACACTTAAGTTTTGTAAAATAAATACGTGCCAAATATTAATAAGTTTGCAATTGATTGGATGATGGGAAGATGGCGATATAGTTTACTTCTTAGTGAGTAGTGTGGATAAGTGTTGTATCCACTGGACACCTTAATTCAAGGGGCTTGAAACTTATTTTGGTAGAGCTAATGTTAATATAGAGTTAAAGTAGAGGAAATGACTGGACCATCTCTTTTTGTCCTGAAGACAATGGTCATGGATTTTAACAGTTTCTGACAGCAAGAATTTATTAAAGATAGTGCACCCATCTTGCAATAGGCAAATGTTTCAAGCATGTTCTGAGATTACTGAGAATTTGGAGAGCAAGCTATGGGCTCCTTTGCAAGTTGGTTGCCAGAAGAACCTTATTGAATCATGAAATGGTGGTCCTAGGTCATGCCTGGCTAATTCTGACAGATACATTTCCCCAAAGCTAAAGTGTTGATGTTTCTCATGCCACCTTCTTTGGCTACCACCCACCTCCAATTGCTCTCTACTATTGTAGCTTAGCTTTTTATTTTTGTAGGCTCCACTAAACACAGCAATGAATTGTCATAGTGTTTATATTTTAAAACCACTTATCCACTAGTGACGTAATAGCATAGTCTAGCTAGACCAGGGGTATCAAACTCAAGGCCCGTGGGCTGGAACCGGCTCACGGGGTGCTTAGATCTGGCCAATGGGGTTGGCCAGGAAACAGCAAAGGACCGGCCCGCTGGGCCTCTACTAATGAAAACAGAGCTCGGGGGGCTGCATGCGGCCCCACTGTGCCCCATTTTTGGCTGTGACGGCCTCCTGCAGCCCTCTGCCAGCAAAAACGGAGTTCGGAGGTGCGTGCAGAGGGCTATCAAAACAAACTAAAAACAAAACAAAAGGAGAAATGTTTCCCTTTTTGCATTTGAGGATACAAGAAGGGTCAGGAAAGGAGAAGAGGAAAGAAGAAAGAAGAAAGAAAAAGAAAAAGAAAAAAAGGAAAGGAAAGATGGGAAGAGAGCAAGGAAGGAAAAATAAGGAAAGAGGGAAAGAAAGAAATTAGAATGAAGAGGGAAGGGAGGGAGGAGGGAGGAAGGAAGGAAGGATGGAAGGAAGGAAGGAGATTATAATGAAAGTGAGGGAGGGTCTCAGGGAAATCCTGCCTTAGCACTTGGCCACCACAGGTGCCCCCGACACGAGTCCTGTGCCATGCCCACCATGGCCACGCCCACCATGGCCATGCCTACCATGGTCACGCCCCAGCCATGCCTCATATCAACCTGGCCCTCCGAAGTCAAACACAATTCTGATGTGGCCCTCAATGAAATCGAGTCTGACACCCCTGAGCTAGAGGTTACCCAGCCTTTTCTCAATATTTCTCTGTTGGCCCAATCAGTGGTGGGTTGCTCCCGGTTCAGTCCGGTTCTTGCAAACTGGTAGTAAAAGCGGCGGGAGGCTCTGCCCACCTGCCTGGACATCATAATTGACAATCTGTACATGCACAGAAGCATGTGTGCACGCTCCCATTGCAAACTGGTAGTAATGGTAAGTAGAACCAATTCCTGGGCCCAATGATGGTTAGATGACTCTAGGAGCTGCTTTCTAGAGCATAATGGGAATCCTCACTATGGATGCTGATGGTTTTAGCTGGGATAAAGAAACATTCTTTAAAATAAAGATGTTAGAGGCTGATGCTTGTTTTTTGTCTACCAAATACCACCCTCATTTTTAATTGAAAACATATTTTTAAAAATTAAGTCAAGAAGGAAAGGGGTCTGGTTGGAAAGTATTTCAGGGCATCCTGTCCTCCTGGGTTTCATTTCTCTGACTTACCATACTCAATTTCCCCAAAGATTTTTGGTCACTTGCAAGAATCTATTGCTTAATTAGCTTTGGGATAAACTTCAACAATTCTGTGAAATCCCACAGCATTATAGCATGTGCTGTGCTCTAGTCAGTAATATTATTTTTATTTGCTGGACCTCTTACATATTTTGCAAAGAGCAGAGAATAGAACTAGTTTTAGAAATCCAGCGACCAAAGAGTTGTTATCTGAAACTCCATTGTTAGGCAATGGTGTCCTAAGCCACTAGTGGAAGCTTCACTTTGGCCATTGAATGGGAACTCAGAAGTGCTATTTTGCTTCACCCTCCCAACTTAAGAGAGAAGCAGCATGAGCTGGAAGGTAAGCAAACTGTTTGTCATCTAGCTATGTTGTAAGCATGCCAGTAAAAGTAAAAATGATGCTACATTTTAAATCTTGACAAAGTTAAGACTGGTGATTCACTACAATATCTTAATACTGATTTTCATGCAACTCCATATTGCAGAATTTAGAACTTCCCCACTGCAACAGCCTTTACTTCTGAGACATGAAAATTTGGACTATTCTCTTGTTATTGAAAGTGACCTGCTAACTGTCCACATTTTCATGTCTTCATAATGGGAAAATGTCAGCGTGACAAAATCCCCCTAGTATTTGCCAAATTTCCCTCTCTCCCCTTTGGATAGTCATTTATCTTGGAGCTTCTTTTAGAAAAATTATCAGAATCTAGAAGTCAGGCAGCAGAATTCATGACCTCTTCTAAAAGGCTACTGAGCTCTAGAGCATTTTTTCAGAAAAGAAAAGAATGCGCAGCTGGGAGTTTCTCTTGCTTTGAAAGTGCCCAAGCAGTGCAAAATGAATTCATATTCACCTTTGATCAAAAAACCTAAGATGTGATGGATTCTGTTTTCCAAATTATTTTGGATTAAGTAGAATCCAGATTTTTAAAGTAAATTCCCATTTCTGCAGAATTCACGCCCATCTTTCAATAATGGGAAGCTAAAATGAAATAAACACACTTGGAACCTAGGGTTATAAATGTAAGTTTATTTTAAAGTTTTCAAGACAAGAAGTCCATAATCAGTTCTTCTAACTGAAAGAACATTCAGAGACTGTAATTACAGCATATGTATATTTATTTGGTGATAAGCATGATTGAAAAAAGACTGAATAGACTTTCCCAGGACTGAACTACGAATGGACCAAACTCCAGATCAGACAAGGGAAGCAGAGATCTGAACAATTAATTACATACTGTTTGTTGTTAAAGACAAGCTAACTGTCTAATATGATGAAGCATTTGAAAAATGAATGCTAAGACTGCTTAATAACTTGGAATGATTACATTTGTTTGCTCTCTCATGTCTGGTAAATTGAAAATGTTTTCCTGAAATGGATGCAATGGACAGAAATCAGCAGGAAAAATTAGGCAGATTAAAAAAAAAGAGGTTTAGGCAGTAAGAAACATCTGCTAAGCTAAATTTCCACTGGAATTAACTGTGCCTAGAACTAGAAACATAGTTCTGTTGCCCATCAAAATGGACATTTTTTTTTTTAAAGACACCCCCTTAAAAAAAAAGTTTGAGATGCTTAGGAGCTTCTTATTCATCTGATTCCCCACCCTCTCTCCTTCCTTTTCAATTGATCCTCATCATTTTTCTTCTGCCAGTTTGGTCAATGCTGATAACATGGTCACTTGTAAGAAGGAGTCTAGTCATTATGAACTTAATCTAGGGATGAAGGATATACAGTATCTGACATTTTAAAAAGAGGATGAGAGCCACCATGATGGGAGCAGGTCACATATCTGGACAGTATTCCTTTTTTAAATTGAAACTCTAATTTAGGACTTCCATTACAATTTTCATTCATTTCCTGCCACAAAATAATGGGAATCTCTGCTAAAGTGTCATTTCCTGCCACAAAAATTGGGCCTGGGATGAGAGGTGCAGCAATTTGAGAATCTCAGGTATGGCCGTTGCCTATCTGGTCTCCTTCTTAACAAGTGGTCTTGCTGGGATTAGCTGAAACAGAATGCACTTTACTTGTTTTATGACATCCTTGCAAAGACTTCATTAGTAGTAATGAATATTTACCCATGTAATATGGCTGTATTACTATTATCCTCCTCACCTGTTCCACTACCATCTCTTAGTGGTATCATTATTATGATTATTAATATTTTCTTATTATGATTATTATTACTTCGTTGTTTTGCTTGTACACGGAGAGCTTATGCACTAGAGACAAATTGCTTTTTTGATCAATCACACTTGGCCAATAAGGCATTCTGTTCTATTCTATTCTATTCTATTCTATTCTATTCTATTCTATTCTATTCTATTCTATTCTATTCTATTCTATTCTATTCCATTCCATTCCATTCCATTCCATTCCATTCCATTCCATTCTTCTAGCCTCGTCTCATCTCGTCCAGTCCAAGCCAGTCCAGTCCACTCCATTCCATTATTCTGCTCTGTTCTGCTCTGCTCTGCTCTGCTCAGCTCCGTTCCATTCCATTCCAATATTTCACTTGCAGTCCAATAGCCATCCTTACATGTGCATTCATTCTTGCTTTGGACACATGAGGTTGTCAGTACTCCTTCCGTGGGATTTCCAAGTACAAACTGATAATGTCTTGGCTCATAACATACCAGATTGAACAGTAGTTGAAAAAAAAGTCAGGATAATTTATGTGGGAACACAAGGGGACAGTAGAGTAGATGACCAAGAATTGGAGAAGATCAGGAAGTACCAACAACTTAAAATAAAAGCGGAAAGATTATGGTATAAACCAGCCATGGTGGTCCCAGTGGTTATTGGCACACTGTGTACCATACAAAAACATCTTGGATGGCACTTATAAAATCTGCTCATTGACAACATTTCCATCTGTCAATTGCAAAAAGCCAGACTACTGGGTATCCACACAGATACACTGCATCAATACATCGTAGGTCTTGGGAAGAACTCAATGCATATGAAGGCCAATACCAGCTAAAGAACTGGCAGCTGTGACCTCACATTGTCATGAACAGATAATTCCTAAGCAGAGTCTTTAAGTTGATGATAGGCTTGATTAGACAGATGTCATATTCCATCTGGTGTTCTACATTTTCAGAAAATTGCAATGCTTAACAAATGGTCACTTATTTTGTTATATTTTCCCATTGCCAGCGGTGGCACTGGCAGCATCTATACCAATTGCAGAACCAGGGTTTTTTTTCCGGCTGAATGCAATGCCCTCTAGTTTATACACAGTAAAGAGATTGATTTCACAACTGAACATATTCACAAAATGTGTGTATGTGAAGTGGGTAGGGAGCAGAGGAATGTTTTTCTGTGACAAATAGCCTTGAATGGATTTCCCTCCTGTTTTTTCTAATAACTGTGTCACTGTTGAATAACTCCAATTTCCCTGGAGTAAATAGGGTGAAACTGCAATCAAAATATAGATTTTTTTTAAAAAAAAATATGTTATTATCATTTTCCTTCAAGGAACAAGATTTATATTCAAAACATGGTTGGGAATTGAGAAACCAGTTGGTTAATAAATCTTTCCCGCACCCCCTGGTTTTGCCTTTCCATCATTCCGGTGTGGTGTGGGTCCCTTCTGGTAATAATTTATTCAGCCACGAAGATGTGGCATTTTTTCATGCTTTTGCATGCTTAATCAGGAAGAACTCTGGCTGCTTTTACTGAGGCTAAAGCACGCAAACAAGGAATTGTTGCCTATTTCTAGCAGATGCAGAGATGAATTATTATGGTCTGTGCATGCTCAATTCAAAAGGAAAAAGGAAAAAGGAGTGGAAAGTAGTACGTAATTGACTCAAAACAGATCAGCATTTCTCTAAGGAAGGTAGTCATAAAAAGAACAGACATGATCGTATTTATTGAAGTCTTGCTTCTGAAGATGCATGTAAAAAGGAGGCAGGGTTTCAATCAGCCAGCTGAGGCTGCTCTCTTGGCCCATCCCTTAACCCAGGGGTCAGCAACCTGCGGCTCTGGAGCCGCATGTGGCTCTTTCATCTCTCTGCTGTGGCTCCCTGTCACTGGTCAGCTCCACAATTGATAGGGCTTTCGGTAGAGGAAAAAGGATGCCGCGCTAGGAGGAGACTCTATGGTGGGGGAACCGGACTTCCGGTCAGCAGAGGAAAAAGGACGCTGCACTAGGAGGAGTCTCTAGGGTGGGGGAACTGGATTTTCGGTCGGCTCCAGAATTGAATGGGGGGCTGCCGGTTAGGAAACTTTGTGGCTCTTTGAGTGTTTAAGGTTGCTGACCCCTGCCTTAACCTATTTGTATTTTCCCTTGGTAAAGATAATCCTCCACTTATAAGCCAAATTGAGCCCGGAATTTGGGTTGTAATTCATGATTTCTCATTAAGTGCCTCATCACATGACCTTACTTGATTTTACAATGGTTTTTATGATGGTCACTAAACATGTCACCATGACTATTAAGTGAACCATGTGGTCTTAAGTGAATCTATTATACCCAATGGGTATTTTCTGCCATTTTCTGCCAGAAAATGGGGGGGGGGGAGGGGGAGGGAATGTCGCAAATTGTGGTTACATGACCATGGGATACTGCAACTTGTAAATGTGAACTGGTTTCCAGGTGCCCATATGCATTCTTCTGACTGTGTGTGTGCATGTGTGGGGAGGCAGTCATAACTTTGAGAACAGGTCATATGTAACTTTTTTTGAGTTCATTGTAACTTGGAATGATTGTTAAGTGACTGATTGTTAAGCAAGGATAACCTGTGTCTCAGAAATACGAGCCCTGGAAGTAAGAGACAAATAAACAACGAAAGGTTGCAATGTATCAAAATGTAAAGTTTTGATTTTGAGAATTTGTTGCTTAAAGAAAAGTATGAGATTCAGCTGAAAATGGTCCCTGCTTCTGGAATGGCGCCATAAGGCCTAAGAATGATTAGAGGTGTAGCAACTACTTGCTACTTTCTCCAATGTGATCTCTGGAGCTCTGGAACTCTAGAAAAGATAAATGGGTGTTCTTTTGAAGGGGGGGGGATGGAGGGGGGGGGGAGCTGGTGGGTGGGGAGCAGGCCCAAGACTGGGGATCCTAAGAGAGCAGGTTCTGACCAGTTCTGGAGAACCGGTAGCAGAAATGTTGAGTAGTTCGGAGAACCGGTAGTAAAAATTCTGACTGGCCCCGCCCCCATCTATTCTCTGCCTCCCAAGTCCCAGCTGATTGGGAGGAAATGTGGATTTTACAGTATCCTTCCCCTGCCACGCCCACCAAGCCATGCCCATCAAGCCAAGCCATGCCCATCAAGCCACGCCCACAGAACCGGTAGTAAAAAATTTTGAAATCCACCACTGGGTCAGTCATAAGGACGAATCGGCCCGAATTTTATGTATGTGACTGTAAGGGTGCCAAAACGTCCTACCAGGTTGTAATTAGCTTTTGGATAGGTCCATTGTAACTTTGAATACAGGTAGTCCTCGACTTACAACAGTTTGTTTAGTGACCATTCAAAATTACAACAGCACTGAAAAAAGTGACTTGTGACCATTTTTCACACTCAACAACCATTGCAGCATCTCTGTGATCAAAATTCAAATGCTTGGCAACTGGTTCATACTTATGACAGTTGGAGTGTCCCAGGGTCATGTGATATCCTCTTTTGTGACCTTCTGACAAGCAAAGTCAGTGGGAAAGCCAGATACGCTTAACAACCGTGTTATTAATTTATCCTCTGCAGTGATTCACTTAACAAGTGTGGCAAAGTCATAAAATGGGGCAAAACTTAGTTAACAAATTTCTCATTTAGCCACCTAAATTCTGGGCTCAATTGTGGTCGTAAGTTGAGGACTACCTGTAGTTGCTAAGCAACTGGTTGTAAGTCGAGGACTATCTATATCTGAGAGGTAGATTTTAAAAAATGTTCTGCTAGTCTTCTTTACAGAGAAGAATGTCATCTTAAATTTAACATTAGCTCCATTTGCAGAAACATTTGCTGTTTTTCCCCATCTGTGCCAGCATCGTATGGTGGATAGTTTTCCAAGACAACTAGTTGAACTTTAATTTGACTTTCAAGCACTGGAGCTGTTAGGTTCAATGATATTGTCATGTTGGAAAGTGAGGGGAAAAAAAGAAAGAAAGTAGTATTTCCAGGAGAGAGTTAAGAAAGCTAAAATGAATCACAGCATTCACTCTGTAGAAACAGGACTGGCAATAGATTTTGCTGTTGTCTGGAGAGATTAGGTCTGGCTGCTTAGTAGCCAGATATAATTTCTTTTTTGATCTATGGGGCTAGCTAGAGCTGCTGCTGCAGCAAGAAACAATAAGAAATAACGGGGAGTTTCAAAACAGCCTTTCTCAGCTTCCAAAGGGATGGACTTGAATGCCCAGAATTTCCCAGGTAGAATGGCTGAGCCTGAGAATATTGGGAGTTGAAGTCCCAAGTTTGAAAAGGCTTCTCCAAAACCTCAATCTTCATGCTAATCATGTATAGAGAGGACATGTTGACCTATGCCAGTGTTTCTTAATCTTAGCAAATTAGCAAGGCTGTCTGGGAAGGTCTGAGAGTTGGTCTACACCAGTGGTGGGTTGCTACTGGTTCACCCCGGATCAGGTGAACTGGTGGCGGCAGCGGGAGGCTCCACCCACCCCAGGGGTGGGTTCTAAATTTTTTTACTACTGGTTCTGTGGGCGTGGCTTATTTTGTGGGTGTGGCTTGGAGGTCATGTGACTAGGTGGGCATGGCTAGCTGGTCAGAGTCATTTCTGGAAGGTCCTCGCACTTACGACCCGACTCATTTGTTTGCTTTTAACACTGATCAGTTGTAGGACGGCCCTTTGAAGCCCCGCGGCAAGAGTTTAAACAGTTTTTTTCCCTCTAGTCATCAGCTGGGACTCAGGAGACAGCAATAGATTGGAGGTGGGACCAAATAAAAGGTAAGAATAACGTGGGTGGGTTGGGGAGTGGGAGAACCGGTTCGGTGACATCATATCGTCACCGCTACCGGCTCGGCCGAACTGGGCTGAACCGGGAGGAACCCACCACTGGCCCACCCGCCCAGATGTTTCTGCGCATGAGTGCGTGCGCACCCATGAGCGAACCGGTAGTGACGGGTTTTGAAACCTGCCCCTGGTCCACACATCTTAAATTTTCTAAGGTTGAGAAAGACTGATCTATGCCTTAAAGTGAAAATATAAATTTACATGGGACCAGCCATCAGCTCTTCAACTTCCCTGCATTTCTACCATTTTCATAAGTAGAAGAAAACTCCCTGGGAAACAGTCACTGACAAATATGGAAAGGGGCAAGCCAAACACCATCACAAGAAACACAAGGAACTTCCAAAATTATTTCTCAATACTTGGTTGGAAGGATTTCTTTTTCCTAAATTGTCTTTGACAAAGATTATTGCATCCAAAGCATGTTGGAGAATGTGGCAACTACCTATTGGGCAAGCCAAATCTTCATGGTTTTTTTCTCCAGAAAGCAGAATTTAATTTCCTATTGATCAATGTCACAAATGCCAATTGTGTGGAGAAAAAAAAGATACAATGAACATTAAATTTTCCTCTGAATTCATTGTGGGACACAACACGTCAAAAATGAAAAAAAGTATAATTATAACAATTCAAACAGAATTGCATACATGAATTGGAAAGAAAGCGTTCCTTAGAGACCTTCCCAAAGAGTTGGAAAATGAATATACACCTACCTTTTTGAACTTCAGCTTTTATAGTCACAGTACATTTATTATAACTCTACATGTCAGGCTTGTTTGAGTTCTCAGGATTATAATTTAAGACGCAGCATATCGGGAAGCACCTGTGCATTGTTCTCTTTTTATTCAGCAAGCAAAGCAACACAAACATTTTGTTTCATTTCTAGGCAGTATTTCTTTACAAGTATTCCTCCTCCTGGCCCAGATAACACCCGCAATAAATCCAACAGCAGCAGGTTGAGTTAAAAGTGACTGCCCAGGCATTTGAGAATGAATTCTTTCTCTACTAGCAAAGTAAGACTTCGTGAATCTAGTGAAGGCTATCTTGTTACGTTGATAGTCTAGACAGGGGTGGGCTTCAAAAATTTTAGCAAGGGGTTCTCTGCCTGGTTGCTGGGTGGGCGTGGCCATGGTGGGTGTGGCCTAGTTGGCCTCCTGCACCATGGTAGGGGGTGTTTTTGCCCTCCCCAGGCTCCAGAGGCTTTCCTTGAGCTTCCGGGAGAGTGAAAACGACCTCCCCAGGCTCCAGAGGCCCTCTGGAGACCCATTTCCAGCCTTCCTGAACTTCCAGTAGGCTTGTTTTTCACCCTTCCTGAGCCTCCGTGCATGCCCTGCACTTACCTGCATCCAAAACGGGTTGTGTGGGGACTCCTGGGAGGGGAGGGGCGTGTTGGATGGGGCCAGCCAGGAGTGGGATTTGGGGGTTCTCCAAACAGCACAGAATCTTAGCTAAAGGTTCTCCTCACCACAGCCCACCTCTGAGTCTAAAGAGTTAGCTAAAGACTGTATGAGTATTGTTACTTCAATTTTCTACTCCCCACTTAAAGATAAGTATAGGATATTTATCCTAGTTGGCTTTCCCCCCATATCTCTCTGGGTGGCAGTTGCTCTCTCACATCTGTTAGGATGTGAACTTCCCCATTCTTTTCTGTCTCCCCACCACAAAGCCCATCTGCACATGATAGAATTTCCTCCAGAAGGCGACACTTTTTCTTTAGTGCTCTCGTCCACATTCAGCCTGTTCCGCTTCTGTGAATCTTGTCCCAGCCTCTTCTTAGACCAGGAACAAACTTTCAACAGCCAGCAATGTCCAGGTTTGTCTCTGTCTGCCTATCATTTTACTTTTGTCCTTCTTTTTTTCCTCCTGATGTCATCACCAGTCTCCTTCTTGCCTGCTGAACAGTAGTTCCCCTTTCCTATGGGAAAGTACGTTATACTATCTCAGGGTTCTGCTATCAGCTACAAAAAAAAAAAAAACCCGCACAACATTTCTAGGTACAGGTAGTCCTCGACTTACAACAATTTGCTTAGTGACTATGCAAAATTACAACGGCGCTGAAAAAAGTGACTTATGACCATTTTTCACACTTATGAACTCACTCCCCATGGTCACATTTGGATGCTTGACAACCGATTCATATTTACGAAGGCTGCAGTGCTGCAGTGCTCTGGGGTCATGTGATCGCCTTTTGTGACCACCTGACAAGCAAAGTTAATGGGATAGCCAGATTCACTTAACAACGGTATTACTAATTTAACAACTGCAATGTTCACTTAACCAATGTGGCAAGAAAAGTCATAAAATGGGGTAAACTCACTTAGCAACATACATTTTGGGCTCAATTGTGGTCGTAAGTTGAGGGCTACCTGTATCTGAGTATGTACATGACAGAATGCTAAAGAGTCATGGTTGACTATGGATTGCTTAGTGTTTGAGTGCTTGATTGATTGATTATCTACTATTAAGTGAATGTCAACTCTTAGCAATCACATAGATTTCTTCCCCATGGCAATATGTCCTTGTCCTTTAGGTCTTACAACAGGACATCCATTAACAATATAACTGTGTCCATCAACCTTACTACTGATTGTTCTCTTCTTCTTTTTCCCCTTCCCCTTTCCCAGCATTTCAGCCTTCTCAAGACAGTTAGACCTTTGTATAATGTGTCGGAAGTAGGATCACGTCAGCCTGGTTCTTCATGTCTCAAGGGAGAATTCTGATTGACTATTGACTGACTCAATCTGTTTCTTTGCTTGACATAAAAAAGAGATGAAGCCAAACTATTATCAAAAAAATGCCTAGAAAATGTGTGCCATAATTCCTCCATCCAACACTTCATACTTATTCCCTCCTTAGGGGCAACTTCTGCTGCTGGACCAATACAAGTCATTTCATTTTAATAATGTGAAGCATCAAAACCTCCTGGATGAGGTTCTTCTGTTTCTAGCAGCTAAATAGCCACATAACTTAGCAACTGGATAGGGGAGGGGCAGTCCTACAGCCAGTCAACCGGCCACCAATATCTGAAGACAACTTTCCTGCAACATAGGAAGTCCACCCATTGTCCTAGGAGAATATATTTTCAAGCCAGAACTTCTTGAATCAGCAGTGGCCTGACAATGAGATGGAGGCTCATTGGGAGGCCATGTTCTTGAAAAATGGTACTCGAGCCCATTTTGAACTGGGATGAGGAACACTGAGTGCCATCAACATTGTTCTTTGACAGGAAATTGAGAAAGAATTCTCGAGAATTCCAATTCAAAATGGAATCAAAAATTTGGAGGACATTAAATCATTTCTCTTTTTGCAATTAGTTATGATGAATCATTTATTGGTGCTCTGCTACTTGTTTATATTTATTTATTTGCAAGTGTTTGCAAGTATTTTATTTATTTGCAAGTATTTATATGCTGCCCTTCTCCCGAATGGACTCAGGGCGGCGAACACAGGTAAAAACAAATAAACAGATAAAAACATACAATTAAAACCCAATTAAAACCAGTTAAGATCGAATGATAATAAATAATAATATGAGGCATGCTGTACAGTTAAATAAAATGAAAGAAGAAATTCTGCTTTCTTGAGCCTTGAAAACAATTATTGAAAGTGATACCTTTGAGTGATACCTTTGAGCTGTGTCAAAACAATCAGAAACAAAATAAATGGGTTGGGGATTGAACTGATAAATAGTTTATTAATGCTGGATTCATGACTGGGATTTTGAGGGGAGAGGAAGGAAATCTTCACCTGTTTTGGAGATTTAATGTGTAACTCACCACACACCTGTTTGCAAAGCTCTGCCCAAAAAGACTTCAATCTCATTGTCAAGTTAGTTAATTACATGAATTTACTGTTGTTTGTGAAGGTTTGGGTACTATTCATGAAATGTTTCTGTTCCATATTAGTTTCAATGACTGTCAAAGGGAAATACGCTTGGATGGATTTGTGAGCTGAAGGAAGTTGTCCTATTTTTAGAATAATATGGAAAAAAGACTATGTGAAGCTTTAAAAAAATAGTAGCTTTCAGATGAGATTGTTATGTTTGGCAGATGTATAAAACTCCTAGAACATCCGAATCCGAAGCTTCAGGACAAAAACATCATTATCATTGCTCATCATAGCATAGTTGAAGTATCTATAGTCAACATCAACTATGGATACAGCAAGTTGGGATTAAACATGTTTATTTTCTCTTGCTGATGAAACTTTCAAATATATGGTTCTTGAAAATGCCCTTGAGGGCAAAAAAAAAAAAAAAAAAGAATTGAACTATATCTAGGCAGCTATACAATTCAAGTAATATGTCTTAGATGTCATGGATGAAGATTTCATTTTATTTATGTATTTAAATAATTTATATGACCACCCATCTCATAATAGTGACTTTGGGTGATGTACAAAGATTAAGACCCAACAATTATAGCAATTACCCATGGTATCCCAAGTAATGACATCTTCCATTCATTAAACACATCATCCTCTACTATAGGGCAGGCTTAATAGCAATAGCATTTAGATTTACATCAGGG
Organism: Pituophis catenifer annectens; assembly: GCF_029215685.1. Taxonomy (NCBI): domain Eukaryota; kingdom Metazoa; phylum Chordata; class Lepidosauria; order Squamata; family Colubridae; genus Pituophis; species Pituophis catenifer. The sequence continues at coordinate 134,480,269 of NW_027256882.1, read as the reverse complement.
GTGGGCTCTACTTACCTTTACTACCGGTTTGCAACAGGGCTGCGCGCGCATGTGCAGAAGCTTCTGCGAATGCGCAGAAGCATTTTGATGACGTTGGGGTTGATGGGCGGAGCTTCTCGCTGGTTTTATTACCGGTTCTATAGAACAACCCACCACTGATTTACATACCTTACGGCATTCTCTGAGTGATTTACAATGTTGTATTATTTTTTATGCTGCCCCTAAACAATCTGGGTCCTTCCCGGAAGGATGGAAGGCCGAGTCAACTTTGAGCTCCATCAGCATCAAACTGCAGGCTGTGGGCAGAATTTTGCCTGCAATATTGCATTCTAACCATTGTGCCGTCAGTTAACCTCTTGGCTTTGAATACCTGGAAAAACAGCCAGGTTTTCACAGTCCTACCCAAGTCCAATAGTGTCAAGGCCATTTGCCTTTCTGAGGGATTGCTGTTTCCACCAGGCAGGCACTTGTACAGAGACTGTGTGGCATTTGCTAGGTTGTGAGATCTATACAACAGTGGAAACCTCAATATATGGAAGTTGTGGTTTCTCTATCACTAGGTGATTTTTAAAAAGAGCCTTGAAAACCACCTTTTTAGAAGAGCTTAATTGTTTTTTTGGGGGGAGACGGGACTCTGCAGAGTAGTCGTTGAGGTATTTCCTGTGGTCCCTTACAAATCCACATTTCGAAGATTCTAGGACATAGTGTAAGTTTGATGTAAATTTGAAGCATTTTTCTAAGATTTACAAATGTTTTTGGTTACAATATATCATTTATTTTAACATTTTGTGATAAAATTATTGAAGGAGGCAATTTTGAAGAGGGCATAATATGTTTATTAAAAGGGGGCACTGATTCCAAAAGGTTGAGAAACAGTATTTTAGACTATTGTAACTATAATATAGTTTGTGGACAGGAAATATTTTCTGTCTAGGTAGGAGACATTTTAGGAGCCAAAGACAGAGCTATACATTTTTAGTTCATTTTTCAGAGGTGAGTTGCAAGGGTGGGACCATTTTATAGGTCATCCTTGAAGCCATATAATATTTGACAGATTCTGACAGACTCAAGATAATCTGGAATCAAAGTTTGAAGGTAGGGAAGGACGTGTGCAACCCACAAGTTGCTCAAACCTAGACTTGTATGAGCTGATCGAGAACATACCATACATATCAGTGGTGGGTTTCAAATTTTTTTACTACCGGTTCTATGGGTGTGGCTTGGTGGGTATGGCATGGCTTGGTGGGCGTGGCTTGGTGGGCGTGGCAGGGGAAGGATACTATAAAACCTCCATTCCCACCCCACTTCAGAGGAAGGATATTATAAAATCTCCATTCCCTCCCCAATCAGCTGGGACTTGGGAGGCAGAGAATAGATGGGGCAGGGCCAGTCAGAATTTCTACTACCGGTTCTCTGAACTACTCAAAATTTCTGCTACCGGTTCTCCAGAACTGGTCAGAACCTGCTGAAACCCACCTCTGATACATATGCACACACACAAATGTCAGTGATTGGCAGTAAGATGCTATCAACAATTAAACATAGCATTCCGAGTAGAGCAGGGGTGTCCAATCTTGGCAACTATAAGACCTGTGGACTTCAACTCCCAGAATTCCCCAGCTAGCCATCCTGTGCTAGAGATTTAGCATGTATTTGGTGAGATTTGTTTCACCTCAAAAGACTATTTGTCCAGCAAATTCAATTCAACCTTTAACCCACCATTAGTATGTCAGGACAAATCCAACCTTCTGGTTCATTGCACTGCAAGCACAAGCTATCAACTATTTTTGAGGTGCAGGAATTGATATGAGTGCTGCCATTGAGAAAGCAGTGCGATTATCTCTGGAGACCTTTTGAGCAGTTTGTGTTGGAATTGAGGTGTGCACAAAAGAACTAAAGGTATTGTAACTTGGAATCATTATTTATGAAATAACTGCTGACACATTCTATTGACTTCTGAGGTTAGTGAGCTCACTAGAAATATCAGTCCTAGTACAGGGAAAAAAATGGATTGATTTATGAATGATGATCTTATCATCAAAGGAAATGGCTTAAACCTGGTTCATTCAAACAGCTCAATCTTGTCATCTTGTCATCTTCCTGGCCACTCATTTCCAAATAACTCCAGTAAAAAAAAAAAAATCTATCAGCTGGAAATACCTCATAACCTTCGGTGTGAAACCCACTGGGGCGAGTGCTAAGGTTTAGAGTTTGTGAAAACAAATGTTTCTGATGTTTGCAGAAAGCTCAACATTATCCGAGTACCCTCAGGAGGTTACATATGTACATTTATGGATGGTATGATTGCAGTGATACTCCTCATCCAACAAGCTTTGACACTTGTATGTCTGTGTGCTTTGGGATCAGTTTTGACTCTGGCTGACTGTCTGGACAAGTCCCTGCAATTTTCTTCAGAATTGTAGGAACTGTAGTCTAAAACATTTGGAGGGTACCCCAAAAGTGTTTTTTCAAGAGGCAACTGGACTTCCTGGTTTTTTATTTGATGGTGTAGGGTTTCCTGCCTAAGTTGGACTAGAATATTTCCAAGATCCCTGCACAGAATACATATATTTAGATATATTTATTTATAGTGTATGGGAAATGGAGCCTAGGATGCACTGAGCTATATTGATTGTTCTTAGCTGGCAACAGTAGCCTAGGAGTAAGCAAGAACAGCAGTTCAGAGGTGGGTTTCAGCTGGTACTGACCAGTTCTGGAGAACTGGTAGCAGACATTTTGAGTAGTTCAGAGAACTGGTAAATACCACCTCTGACTGGCCCTGCCCTCATCTATTGTCTGCCTCCTGAGTCCCAGCTGATCGGGGGGAAATGGGGATTTTGCAGTAACCTTCCCCTGGATTGGGGTGGGAATGAAGATTTTACAGTATCCTTCCCCTGCCACGCCCACCAAACCATGCCACGCCCACCAAGCCATGCCACGCCCACAGAACTGGTAGTAAAAAATTTTGAAACCCACCACTGCAGTAGTTCCATTGTGTTGTCACTACCCCCCCCCACCTTTCTACCTATAGTGCTAATCTCTTTCTCTTTGAAACAACTGCAAAAGTTGGCAAATATGGGGACAGCAATTGCTGTCTTGGTGCACAATGATATATGGTCATTAGATAGCAAGGATATTTCTAGATATAAATACACTTATTATTTAAAAAACAACAACAACAGCAAAGCCAAATTTATTTAAAGAATTTTCCATTACAAATCTAGATACATACTTTTTTCTATCCCTAGCTGGTTCTGTCAGGACCCTGATAGGCAAACACATTTTATTAAGTGCCTCAAGCTTTTGTGAGACACAGCTCATTTCATCTGCTATAGCTCATCAGGCAGCTGTAGTTCACATAAACGTAAGCAACAATTATCAGATGTTGGGCTACCATGGACTACCATGGGTCTACTCTACCTCACCTAGATGGCTCTGTGGACCCTAAATAGTTTTTCTCCCCTGTATTAAAATCAGAAAGCAAATGTTTCAGCATTTGCAACTATTGAGAATAGACTTAAGAATTCATCTGACCTAATAAATCCTGCTGAAAGACCTTGGAGGTTGAAAATGGACCGTATTTTCCAGCGTATAAGACGACCGGGCGTATAAGACGACCCCCGACTTTTCCTGTTAAAATATAGGGTTTGGGCTATACTCGCCGTATAAGACTACCCCTCTTCCAACGCACACCAAATAAAAATTAAAAAACATCAACTGGCTCACCCACAATGTAAAAGCAGCTGTGCTAGACCCAAAATGGCCCCTGCAACAAGCAGGAACCTCACACAGCCACAAAAAGCCCAAAAAAACAACTTTCACACTTTACACACACAAAATTCCACATACAGCTTTGTGAAATTTTGTGTGTTTGTGTAATTAGAGTGAAACACTACAGGAACACACTAAATCTCAGAAAGCTACACAAATATTATTTTATTTTATTTTTATTTTTATATGAAAGCTAAATTTAAAACTTCTTGAACTTTAAATGGCTAGGTCTAAAAAAGAACAACTAAAAAAAAACCCAATTAACTATTTTTTTTAAAGCACCCAAAGGGGAAAAAAACTTACCTAATAGAACAGGGGTCTCCAACCTTGGCAAGTTTAAGACTTGTAGACTTCAACTCCCAGAATTCCTCAGCCAGCTTTGCTTTGCTGGCTGAGGAATTCTGGAAGTTGAAGTCCACAACTCCCTGCCTGCTTGATTGCAGGCAGGGAGTTGCTTGCTGATGGAATGGATTCAGGCAAGCGAAGCAAGGCAAGCGTTGCGATTAGCAGCTAAGGTAAGCAAGCTGGAGGAGGAAAACTTTTTTCCTTTTACATGGCTCTGGCGATTCCAGCTGAGTTGCCTGATTAGCAGGCAACTCTGCTGGGATGGTCAGAGCTTGGCTCATCAGAGCCTTTTGGGCTGGTCTGCCTGGTTACAGGAGAACGACACCCCGCGTATAAGACGACCCCTGACTTTTGAGAAGATTTTCATGTGTTAAAAAGTCGTCTTATACGCCGGAAAATACGGTAATACATTTACTTATATAAGCATCCCTTAAATGATGAATGGTGATGGAGATGGAGATGGATGCTGGGAATTGTAGTTCAAATGTTGAGAAGGCCGCTACAGACCATGTCCAAGGAGATTTCAGTCATCCAGGTCATGGTTGTTTCAAAGGGGCTTTTTAAAAAAGCAACTGGACTATGTATTTTTTTTTCCCTTGAGGGGAAAAAAAAAACATTTTGCTTCTCATCCAAGAAACTTCATCAGTTTGGGCTGGATATTGGTTGGGGGTGGGGGGAGGCGGAGAATTAGTTCTCAGAAGGATTAGTTCTGAGACTTCTTCTATTCCCCCCTCACCATCCACTCAGAACTGAGGAAACTTCTTGAATGAGAAACGAAACATCTTCTTCCTCAAGGGAAAAAACATAGTCCAGTTGCCTTTTGAAAAAGCATCTTTGAGACAACCATGACCTGGATGACTGAAATCTCCACAGACATTGTCTGTAGCGGCCTTCTCAACATTTGAACTACAGTTCCCAGCATCCAGGATCTTTCTACCACATGTGGTGGTTATGTAAAAAAGCCAGGGAGTTCTGGCACCAAATTAAGGCATGACTGGAGGAGATATTAGAACAAAACATAGACCTAAAACCAGAATTATTCCTACTAGAAATCATAAAAGGGAATTACAGCAAAGAATCAATATACTTAATGCTTCATGTCATAACAGCAACAAGGCTGGTTTATTCACAATACTGGAAAAAGGAAGAAATCCCCCCTGGAAGAAGAAATAACAAGGAAGATTTTGACACATGCAGAAATGGACAGGCTGACACTAGAACTCAAAAACAAGAAGGTGAGACAGAATACTATAAAATCTGGAATAAAGTGTATTATTGGTTGGAAAGGAGAAAAGGAGTTGGAACAAAAAATATTTAGAGTTTGTAGAATTAGTACTGGATAGTATTAATAAATGTAAATAGTAAACAAATAGTAAATAGATAGTAAATGAAGACAAGGGATATGTATATAAGAATAAAGTAGCAATGTATGTTAAATAGTAATTATATTTGTTGTTATGGAAAGAATATGTATGGATATGTTAAGACCAGGATGGTCACACTGTGTCCAATGTTTTTAATGTTTAATAAATATGTATATATATTTTTAAAAAGCACCTTTGAGCTACAGACTATGTAAAGTATGTTCAGGAAATGAAAGAGGGCGATAAGAAGGGTGAAAGAGTCCATAAGCAAAGAAGAATGAAGGTTTCAACCTCAGCTATGTATTTTCTCTGGTTTATGTTGCTGATTTACCATTGAATGATGTAAATTAACCAACATTTTTCTTTTTCTCTCCTGGTCTTTCGTAAGGTAGTTGGGAAGATCCTGGCCACAGCCATCATTATTAGAGCACTCATGAAACTTCTTGGTGTGAAATCAGCAGGTCAGGTTTTTGGTTCTCTCCAAGGTGAGGAAGAGACAGCTTTTAGAAAGCAACAAAAATATTATTTTTATTAAAGAAATAACATCCAAATAATTGCCTTTAGTCCTTATTATCTTGATGTTTCTATGACCTTCATCTCAAGAGCTATTTTTTATCATGAAAAAAATATATCTGCAATTGTATAAATGATTGTGAATGCTTGGGCTATTAATGACTACTGGCTTGTTTTTAGAGTATGTATGTATTATTATATAGGAAATAATGTCAGACAGTTTGACAGTTTGATGGCAGTAAATATTCTAGGTAGCTTGCTACATTTTATATCAATATAAAAGATTTCACAAATGACTATAATAGATACACATGGTTGGCAAAAGAATTATCTTGTGTCTGTGCTGTGGCTGATACGATAACATTTCTGGGGAATCTGATCTGACTCAGTTTAGAATAACAACCCATATTTATGAAGAACTTATCCAATCTTAAGAATCTAGGTAAGCTTTCTTACACAAAATTGGATCTCAATACTGGAGAGGCACAAAACACATTTGTCTGATCTACACTCAAACTACTTGCAAATTGTCCTGACATACCTGGAAAATCTGGAAGTTAATGATGCAATTGAATGAAATGAAGTCATAAATTATCTTTTTGCTCCTTCTGTCTCTGAAATCAGGACACTGGGGTGTTTTCCTCTCTTGTACCATATATGCACCCAAAGTATAGCAGCCAGCATAGTTAAAAAGATGGATATTTTCAAGATGAGCAGGATAAAATCAAGGTTTCTGCGTTGATTTCTAAACAGAGAAAAGTTCCAACATTTTATTTTAAATTGTTCTTCATTATGACAAGTAAAATGAGTATAGATAAGCCACTCATTTATTTCACTTTTAATTTACATTGAACTTTTAGTACAAATAGAACAAATGAGTTCTCATATTTACTTCACCATTATTGACCATTATTTTGCTGTGTTTGTAATAATAATAATAATAATAATAATAATAATAATAATAACAACAACAACAACAACTACTACTACTACTACTACTACTACTACTACTTTATTGTCTATCCAGGAGTAGGATTATTCTCCTGTATTCAAAATATTATTTTTTTTGTTTTTTAGATCACTCGTGTCTTAACTCAGACTGTGTAAAGAACCATCTACCTTTATATAACTCTGCTTATAATTTATGATCATTATTAGAAATTGTGCTACATGTCTCACCATCAAATTCATGTCATCTAAGTGGTTGTGGAAATAGCTCTAAAGAAGAGCTAAGAATCATGGTGCAGACAGGTTGGATGGTCCTAGAAGTCAGATTTTGTTTACTAGGTAAGATACTGAAAAACAATCCTGCCTCCAGATCAGGAAGAATCTTTCTTAGAGGATGAAGATAAAAAGATGAAAGGAGAATAAAGTAATTCTCATCAATGGATCTAATCCATCAACTTGTACAGGTGGACATAAGTTGCATCTGGTCAGAGTAGCTATTATGTGAGCTGAAAATATAGGACATTGTGATTAGTCCTTTGCAAAGTGAGATCATTCACTTTTCCACATATGACATGTTGGCATCTTTGGCTTCTGTGAGGATGGAGGTTCAATTGCATAGTTCATCTCAGCTGCCTTATAGATCCAGTTGATTTTGGGCAGGGGCTTGAAGATTACTTTAATGATTTGGCAGGCAGTTCTACCACAAACCTTATTAAGTTCTGAAAATCTGAAATAGTTGGCGGGAATGCTCCTGGTCTATCTTTGTGTATCAATGCTGGAAAACAATTTCATCTAAAAATCTAGCCCGTTGGTTTGGGGTGAGGCATCATTGATACATTGCTGATACCCAGTTATAGATCAATAGCCCAAGCCACATTGGAGTTGTTCTGAGGTCTTCTCCTAGTAATTGAAGGCTGTGAGGAACTGGCTGGATAAAACAAAATCTGGGCAATATGGAGTTAGTCCAGAAATCAGTAGGTTCTTTGGAAGCTTCTATGCTGACTCTGGATAATGATGCACTCTCCTTGAAAGAGCAGGTTTGGGGACAACTTGGGGATTCCCTGGAGTCATGGCTCCTATTTGATGACCAGATTTATATTACGGTCCTGATTTGCCCAGCTTGAACTACTGTGCCACTTGTGGTTCTTTCTGGACCAGAGACCTTAGTGATGTCCTCATCACTTTGAGGTTGGACTACTACATTCTGTTCGGAGCTGCTTAAGAAAGCTATACAAAAACTTCAGCTGGTGGAAAATGCAGCTGCCCTTATTTTGACATTTGAGAGCTGCTTAAGCAGGGTGTACTTGTTCTTTGGGGACTGCATTGTCTGCAAATAGGTTTCCAAATGTTATTCAAAGTGCTGGTGTTGACTTAGGAAGTTCACATGTTTTAACTCTTAGTCACTTATGGTGTCCTCTTCTTCAAACAGAAATATATCCTGTGTGTTCAACTATGAAAGAGATGCTTCACATCCATCCACAAAGGGTGGAGGGGGAACCCAGAGTTAGACTGTTGTAGTGGCTGATAAAAATAGCTTGCCACCAGATGGTCCTTAGTCTATTAATTTTCAAGAATATGGCGACACGTTTTATTCTATTGGGGGTTTAGAATCTACGTGGCTACTTGGTTGGTGGTGATTTTTAATTTTATTTTTAAGTTCAATGTTTATTTTTGAGTTTGATTACAATGTTGTAAGGTAGCATTCTGGAATTTCATAGGAATGAATGGTTCTGTTTTATTTGTATTTATGGACTGTGAACTGCCCTGAATATTGTGATTATATCTATTCTAACTACAATACCCCCATCTCTCTATCTACCTCATCTCTCTCTCCCTCCCTCCCTCCCTCTCTCTCCCTCTCTCTTATCTCTCTATTCTCTCTCTCTCTTATCTCTCTCACACACACAGATATCTATTTATCTCTCTCTATGTATCATGTGTATATGTGTATATGTATGTGTGTGCACGCGCATGTGCATATTCTAATAAATAAATAATAAATAACATGAAGTGAATACAAAATGTCATAAAAGAAAAGGTGCCTAACAGAGAAAAATCAAGTGTTCGTTTGAAAATGTCAGGAACCTCTGAGTCAAAATGGAGAAGTAATGGAGCATGAAGCTAGGAAAAAAATCCAGAAAGCATTACAAACATCTATTACAACAGAGAAAATTAAAATTATGCAATAATTTTGGAATATAAGCATTATAGAAGAGCATATTTGGGGGAAGGAGGATTTCCAAGAAGATGTAAAACCCCTATTCAAATGGAGCAAACACCTCTACAGAATTACCATGGGCTGTTCATATCAGTTCTCAAATGATATGCCATGGGTCTAGTCCAGTGATGGTGAATCTATGGTATGCGTGCTGGAAGTGACACGCAGAGCCATCTCTCTGGGCACACCAGCCATCGCCCGTTGCTCTTCTGGGTTCAGGCATACACATGTGTGACAGCCAGCTGTTCTTCGCATGCATGGAAGCACTGGAAGCTGGAAGAGCAACAAGCGATGGCTGGCGTGCCCAGAGAGATGGCTCTAGGTGCCACTTCTGGCTGAGCTTCCGGTTTCCGGCACATGCATGCACACTGGCCAGCTGATCTTTATGTGCGCATGCACACCAGAAACCAGAAGATCAGGTGACCGGCATGCATGCATATGTCAGAAACCGGAAGCTCAGCATGCGCGCACTGGGGAACTGCTCTTCTGGTTTCTGGTGCTCCTGCGCGTGCGTGCCGGGGATCTGCTTTTCTGGTTTCCAGTGCTCCCCCCGTGTACGCACCCCCATTTCAGCACTCAGTGCTGAAAAAGTTTGCCAGCACTGCCTAGACTATCTTACCCCTTCAACTCAGCAAGGAAGTCAGGCTAATCTTCAGATGGAAAGTGAAATCACAGAGGTAATGATAAAATGGTGGACAGTTTCTATTACCTTAAAGTAGGCTAAAAAAATGGATGGGGTCTGTAGTTTATGTTCCACCATCTAGAGATACAATGTTTTTGGTTGATACAACAATTCTTTTAGCAGAACATACTACCTATGGAATTCCTGCCGGAAAATGGCTTAATGTAGCTTAGGCATGTGTTCTGTGCTGCATGCTCTAAAACAGGGGTGTCAAGCTGGCGGCCTGTGGGCTGGATGTGTCACACGTAGGCCACGCCCACCCCAGCTCCACAAAAGGAAAACATCACGAAATGTCACATGACGGCAACGTGACGCCGCAGGTTTGACACCCGTGCTCTAGAACATAAAATAATAGGGTTGGAAAGAATCTTGGAGGTCTTCCAGTCCAACCCCTTGCTTGATATAGGGAGACCCTATAGCCCTATACCATTCCAGACATTTTTAGTGATCCCTAATTTTAATAAGAGTTCTTGAATTTTCTGCTTTACTTCAGTGTTTCTTAGTTTTATGAAATATTTTAATTTAATTTTAATTGTGCATCAGCTGCTGGGCACCACAAGTGGAGAGTGGAATTTAAAGATTCAGCAAAGCAACAAACAAATGTATGAAGCATCATATTTTGGTAGAGTGGGAGGAACAAAGAAGGTGGTGCTAACTGTGGTCCCTGGCATGCAAGTAGGGGAAAATTAATGAGTGCCTTTTGTGTGTTTTGAATTTTCACAACTTTGCTTTTGGTTATGATGGCCAGGTTGTCCAGAGGTAATCAGGTTGCTGCTAAAGTACAGTATACTTTGGAATCCTGTTTTACTTAAGAAGTATCTACTGGTACAGGAGTGGGCAACTGTGGCCCTTTTACAACCTGTGGACTTCAACTCCCAGAATTCCTGAGACAGCTGTCTCAGGAATTCTGGGAGTTGAAGTCCACAAGTTGTAAAAGGGCCACAGTTGCCCACTCCTGTACTGGTAAACTATCTGGAATTTTCCTTGGAATATCACATATAAGCAAGAAATTAGAATACCTTTCAGGAGATAACGGAGGTTCACTTGATTCTACTGTTTTATTTTCTTTGTTTCTAGATGTAGGTGTGGAAACATCACCTATAGATAATAACATATTTTGTCAAATACTAAAGTAGGAGATAAAAATGAATGCATTCACATTTCCTGATTTGTGTACTTATTAAAAAGAGGACCCAAACTGGACTTAGGTTGTTTCGAATATTATGATAATAATAAAGATTGCTGTTTAGAACATGCAGTTTAATAAATATAGGACACAATGATCCATGAGTTCAAGCATGATGTACTCTCTATCTGTGGCCAAATCTATGAAAATCACACGTATTATGTATCTTGGCTGCCCTTTTGAAAATACCCGGCCCATGGTCTACTAATTTAAAATATTTATGTATATTATAATTATACATTACTATTCATTTACAAATGTCCCATTCAAAAGAGCAAAAAACATATAGTAAAGCAATTCTCTCTACAAGATCGTTAGAACAAAACCTTGCCTCTCCTTGTTATAAAAGCAAGTCTTGCATGATAAAATAGACCATTTATTGAAGAGAATACAAACAGTGAGGAATTACCTTTGTTTAAGCATATAAAAGCTCCTCAGTTATAAATTAGGAGCAGAAAGGCTCCGAGAACATTTGAGGTGGGTGGGGGATGTATACGATGAGGCAAGAGAAGATCTGTCATTCTGGCTTGTGCAACTTCCTCCTGCTGGATTTGCTTTCCTATCCTCTTCTTACCCTGGTATAGTGGTATCACCCTCATCTTTCAATTGGCTGCCCCATGGAATTGTTTTGGGGATCCTCAAGTCAATATGTTGTGTGGCTGCTATGGCAGGTGCCTGCAGGGAAATCTCCTGTGCTCACTCAAGTAATGGATAACCGGTAAGGAGGCAAGTCAACCTGGAGAAGTACATTATGCCATTGCTCTGGACAGCAGGTAGAGACAGAAACTAATAGGACCTTGGCAATTCACTCCAGCCTTTCATTTTATCTAAAATGTATCTTTGAAGGATAATTGTGTTGGGATATTGTTTCTAGCCAAATTGCTTTTCAAGAAGACTATACTGGTGGTGGGTTTCAAAATTTTTTACTACCGGTTCTATGGGTGTGGCTTGGTGGGCGTGGCATGGCATGGTGGGCATGGCTTGGTGGGCGTGGCAGAGGAAGGATACTATAAAATCTCCATTCCCACCCCCTCCAGGGGAAGGATACTGTAAAATCTCCATTCCCTCCCCAATCAAGGAGAAGTATACTGCAAAATCCCCATTTCCTCCCGATCAGCTGGGACTTGGGAGGCAGAGAATAGATGGGGGCAGGGCCAGTCAGAATTTTTACTACCTATTCTCCGAACTACTCAAAATTTCCGCTACCAGTTCTTCAGAACTGGTCAGAACCTGCTGAAACCCACCTCTGGACTGTACATGCTTTAATTATACTGATGGACAACAGGCTATACCCCTAAATGCAGTTTACAGAAGTAGCAACATCTGGGATGTTGTGAGACACCGTTTATAGCATTAGCAATAGCACTTAGGCTTATATACCGCTTCATGGTACTTTTACAGCCCTCTCTAAGCGGTTTACAGAGTCAGTATATTGCCCCCAACAATCTGGGTCCTCATTTTACCGATCTTGGAAGGATGGAAGGCTGAAGTCAACCTTGAGCTGCTCAGAATTGAACTCCTGGAGTGAGCAGTGAGTTAGCCCTGCAGTACTGCATTCTAACCACTGTGCCACCACGGCTGTTAATACATCTTAACTCTTCTTAATACACCACGGCTCTTATACATCTTTACATTATTTCTACAAACTTAAGAGGCTAAACAAGTGTTGTTGTTTAAAATGGAAACTGTAATTCTCTGAAATCTAAGCAAAATCAATAATGAATAACAACAAGGAATCCTCGACTTATGACAGCAATGGAGCCAAAAATTTCTGTGGCTAAGAAGCGAGACATTTGTTAAGTGAGCTTTGTCCCATTTTATGACCTTTCTTGCCACAGTTATTAAATGCATGTTACAGTTGTAGAGTTACTAACACGATTGTTCAGTAAATCTGGCTTCTTCATTGACTTTGCTTGTCAGAAGGTTGCAAAAAGTGATCGCATGACCCTGGGACCCTGCAGCCCGCATAAACACATGCCAGTTCAATTTTGATCACGTGACCATGGGGATGCCACGATGGTCATAAATTTGAAAAAAACAGTCATAAGTGATCTTTTTCAGTGCCATTGTAGTTTGGAATGGTCACTAAAAAAATGATTGTAAGTCAAGGACTACCTGTACACAGTTCTAGTATTTAGATAGAAACAACAGTGCATTATCCTCCTATGGTTGCATGATGGCCCTCTTCCTAAAATAATAACTATAGCAAAAGGATACCTGCAATAATGATTACTTCCACCGGCTGCCAGGTGTCATATTTTCTCTCCACCCCACATAGATAAGTCCCAGCATCATTGTAAGTGAGTTTCTCCATGACCACACTGAATTCACGAAGTACATGGTTGTCTCTGATGGACATTCCATTCTGCTTCACCTCTTTCTCTGATCCTGTTGTTCGGATGGTGCGGTTATGAGAACAGAATCTAAATCTTTCTTCTTTGCACCAATACTTGACAGCTTCTTCATCCCCTCTTCTATATTTGCAGCTGATAATCGCTGAGCCCCCATGGGGAGAAATCACTATTTTAGGAGTCTCCAGCATCCAGCAAACTGAAAAACAGTTACAACTATTTTTACTAAAAAAATAAAATAAAAATAACACAGACCCCAGAACGATACAGTGCATCCAGAGTTCCACTTAAGTTTCTGTAGCCTGCATGAAATTAATTGGATAAAGAGGAAAGCATTTACTCATCTTCCCTAAACAGTTTGCTCTTCAGAAGGGTTCATCTTCAGTTATCCCCAAGTTAAGAAGGCTTGTGAACTATTAAATTTGATCCCAGATGTCTGAAGAACACCATGTTAGTCAAAGCTGATTTATATAATCACTTTTCTTAAAGAGAGCCCATCATGGATTTCCCTCAATTTAAAATGCAGTAGTCGACAAAATGAATCAGCCTCCCCGGTGTCTGAACCGAGTGCCCGCCTGCAATCCCTTTTCAGCAAGCAGCATTCATAGATGTTAGCATCTGTTTGAAAAAAATCAGCAAGAAAGCAAAAAAATAAAAATAAAAACAAACCCAAAAATGAGCAGGACAAATATTAACATCTTATTTCAAGAGCGAATGAAACTTCTTTAGAGAAGGATATTTCACAGGCAGCCGAGAAAATCGGGCCAGGAAAATGAGAGAAATGCATGGGGCAAAAGGAAAGCTTGGAAAATAAGACAAATGAAGAGTAGGAAGCTTTCAAGAAAGTGCCCAGCCCTGTGGGATCTCTTCTAACCCCTCTTCTGTTTTGACATTGGAATGAAGCAGTTTGTCCTTCTTCTTCTTTATGCAACTATCTCTAATGAAGTCTTGTTAATGCACATTTTTCCTCTGAATGCATTACCATTTTAATATGTTTATTTTAGACAAATTGATTTTTCACTAGAGAAAGGCTGATAATCTGTGTTGCCTATCATACTGCTGGAGACTTTCTTTGGTCAATCTCATTTCATTAATCCACTCCCCTAGAAATTTTTTGTTGACTTTTATTAAGAATTTGGATTATTATAATAAAATCTAATATAAATTAAATTTAGAGAAAGAAAGGAAAAAACAGAAAGATTAAAAAGGGCAAGGGAAAAAGAAGAAATAAAAAAGTAAGAGCATAGTAAAGGGAAAAGAAATATATAAAGAAGCGACTTCCAATTTTCATCATAAGTTTAAACAAATTTATTAACTCTTCATCCTCTCTTAGCTTACAAACATTTATCGCTTTATCCCGTATCCCATCTCTTATCTATACATAAATCCATAAAACATTTTTTCAGTTCTTTCATCAGCAGAAAATCCAAAAAAAGTAGCCAAAAGTAACAATATATCTTATTTTAACCTTGATCAAATAAGCCAGCTTTATATTTCTTCCTTTTACAGTCTTAATCTTTAGTTGTTCAGACATTGTTATAGCATTTGATTTCTTTTCGTTTGTTCTTTGTCCTATTACACAGACTTCTGGCTATTTTTTTTTCTTTTTAAACATCCCTGATGATGTCAGATTTGAGGTTCAGGATGTATGAAAATAGGCTGAAAAAGGTTGCCAGACACAGGATGATTAAGGAAAACATAACAAATTGAAACATGGATATGAAACATCAACATCAATTCAAAATAAAATTATTGCCTTTGACCCAACACAAAAATGTTTGAGCAAGAATGGATCTATATTATTTACTTAGAATGGTGTTTAAATGGCTATGCATTATTCTGAAAGAAAGAAAGAAAGAAAGAAAGAAAGAAAGAAAGAAAGAAAGAAAGAAAGAAAGAAAGAAAGAAAACTGGTATATTGCTTACCCACCAATTTTTCAATGTATTCTGAAATCAGCTGCCATCAGATCAGTAGACTAAAACATCACCCAGCCCTACCTGAATTCCTTGATGTAATTGTAGTCAAAAGCTTCTAATACATTTCTATCTCACATTGTAGTTTCTCTATTGCAATTCAACTATGAAGCATAAATGGGTGTCCCTAGATTGAAATGTTCTATATTTGTATTTCTGCCTTCCTTTCACAATTTTGTCATCTGCCAAAAGGACCAGAGAGAAACTCTGCTCCACATCATTGGCTAAATTGTCCAACGTGCATATATCTTTGTTGCAGGTAGCTGAACCCAAATCTAATCTACTCCCCAGTTCCAATAGTTCTCACCATGGAATAATGTCCAAATCAAGCCATGGAAAAGATTCATTGTTCTTGTTTAAGTAAGATGTTGTTGCTGTTTTTTTACAAAAATGTAGCTTCTCTTTCTAAGTTGTTTCCAGAATCTTCTTTCATTTTCATCTCAACCACAGACCTTGGAGACTTTTTTTTTTGCCTCTGGTATTCTGTTGAAATAACTATGTTTCACCAGAGGAAGAGGCCAGATCTTGCTTAATTTTTAAAAAGAAAGCACATGATTATTAATCCCCAAATTGGCATATTGGTAAAGTAGAAACTGCAAACTCATCCTCAGAATAGAACAAGTACCCGATTTTACAGTTACTGACCAATGCAGTGGTCTTAGATCCTTCATATTACAAATGTAGACAAGAAAAACACTGGGTTTGGGCATGTTTAACATTTCACCATTGTAGTAGTTTTAATGTGTAATTTCTTGAGCTATAATGATTGCAACCACTAGTCCTAGTTGCTTCCAAAGACAGAAAAATGGAAATAGTAAGTCATATCACCTCTCTACCAATATGGTGAATAAATGTGATGGGGTTTAGTAAGGAGGTGGGAAGAAGAACATCCCAGAGGAATATTCAACAACTCAGTTCAGATAGGTTATGTGAGAGAAAGAAGTCATGTGGTTTCCTTTAGTTGGGCAAGATTCTGTCTGTAGGTGAAGAACAATAAAGAAATATACTTGGAAGATTCACTACATGTCCTTCTTGGTTTTGGGGGCCTTACAATAAATCAAGTCTTGCATACATGTAGTACTCAATTTATGATCACAATTGGAACCAGAATCTTGGTTGTTGAGTGAAGCAGTTCTTATGCAGTACATTACATGACGACTTCACTTAACAATTGCAATCACGGCA
Organism: Pituophis catenifer annectens; assembly: GCF_029215685.1. Taxonomy (NCBI): domain Eukaryota; kingdom Metazoa; phylum Chordata; class Lepidosauria; order Squamata; family Colubridae; genus Pituophis; species Pituophis catenifer. Next base: position 134,463,732 of record NW_027256882.1, on the reverse strand, counting down.
CTTCCAGTTGCAGGCTGTTGAGCAGATGGTGTTCCAAGTAAGGGGCATGGGGTGCCTCAATGGGGTAGGAGAGGCCCTGGCAGGCCCCATGCAGGTTGCACAAAGGTTGGAGAAATGCTGCAGTGTGGTGCAAAGCCTCAGCTGCCCCATCCCAATCCTGCACTGTGGTACTTGTCAGTGGAAACCCCATGGCTGGGCCTGAAGTAGAAGCTCAGAGCCTTCAGCAGTCACAGCCAGTGGCCAGACTTCAGCCCCAGTGCTGCGGCTGCCTCTGACAAATGCTGCCAGCTTCTCATACTCATCTATTTCCCCACCCATCCCAATCACAGCAGCATTCATCTTCTACTTCAGGTTGGGCCTGAAGTAGAGGTCCAGAGTCTTCAGCAGTCTCAACCAGCTGCCATTGCACTTAAGCCTCAACTGCAGTCCTGGGGCTCCAAGAAAGCCAAAGCAAGTTCCTCCCTAGAGAGAAACTATCTTCCTGGAATAGTGCCTCCTTGTCCTTTCAACCCCCCCACTGCCCCGGTAGTCCTGTCTTACCACTTCAAAATATATTTCATTGGCTCAGTGACTTCATTAAAGGTAAAGGTTCCCCTCACACATATGTGCTAGTCTTTCCTGACTCTAAGGGGTGGTGCTCATCTCCGTTTCAATTCCGAAGAGCCAACCCTGTCTGAAGACGTCTCTGTAATCATGTGGCCGGCATGACTAAATGCCAAAGGCGCACAGAACGCTGTTACCTTCCCACCAAAGGTGGTCCCTATTTTTCTACTTGCATTTTTTATGTGCTTTCGGACTGTGAGGTTGGCAGAAGCTGGGACAAGTAATGGGAGCTCACCCCGTTATGGGGCACTAGGGATTCGAACCGCTGAGCTGCCAAACTTTTGATTGACAAGCTCAGCGTCTTAGCCACTGAGCCACCGTGTCCCACAGTGACTTCATTAGGCACATTTACATTCAAATATTTGCTGTGGTCTTTATCTAAACAAATGCCTTGCTGCTGATCCATCATGATGTGCTCTAACTTGCATAAATGTATAAAGAAGGACTGTAACCTCTTCCCTCTTGAAGCCTATCTTTGCCTCCAGCACTGTCAATAAACCAACCAATTGTACTTCAGCGCAATGTTTCCTGGTCAATTCAAATGTATCTCTGAGAAAATTCTCCTACAGCCTGAACGAATTCTTTGCTTTCTTTCAGTGCAAACATTACCTTCAGAAGAGGTTAGTCAGATCTGCTTTTTTGTCATCACAGGCATATCTAGCTTCATCAAGCAGGTGGATTTCAGTATGCTTGCATTTCTGTAAGTGCTCGATATCATATTCTTGCTCCCCTGATCATGCTGTTTGCCATCTCTTCCTGTAGGAAAAAAATCAGGCAGAACTGGGGGTCAGAGTTAAGTGGGTCATCAGTTTAGAGTCCTTGTGTTGCCACAAGAGATCAAAGTCCAGCCCCCCCCCCAAATTCTGTTGACCCTTATCATAATCATAATCATAAATTTATTTTGTCAAGCATATATAAGGTAACAGGTAAAAGTATAAACATAATTTGAATACATGAAAAGAGTAAGTAAAAAAGGAATATTAGGACAGGGATGGTAGGCACGCTGGTGCACTTATGCACACCCTTACAGACCTCTTAGGAATGGGGTGAGGTCAACAGTAGACAGTTTAAGGTTAAAGTTTGGGGAGTTTGGGGAAGAAACTAGAGTCAGGTAGTGCATTCCAGGCATTGACCACTCTGTTACTGAAGTCATATTTTCTTCAATCGAGTTTGGAACGGTTTACCTTGCGTTTGTGTCTATTATTTGCTTGTGTATTGTTGTGGTTGAAGCTGAAGTAGTCATTGACAGGAAGTACATTGTTGTTGTTGTTGTTGTTGTTGATGTTGTTGTTGTTGTTGTTGTTATTATTATTATTATTATTATTATTATTATTATTATTATTATTATTATTATATACCCTTATCTAATGCTAATTTAGTGCTGTTAATTGATTAGATTCTTGTGTATAGATTTGAATAAATCTTCTACGCTGCAACTTTACGAATAATCCTGATTCTTTGCTCTTGATATTCTCTCTCCCAAACAAGCTATTCTGTGAGTTATTGCTGTGTGAATGTTGAATGTGATCTTGGCTGTATCTCAGGGCTTGGGAACTCTCCCTGTACCTTTAAAGCAGCTACGAATGCCTTCTCCCATCCTATAGTTATTGCTAAGTCCCACTCAACATTAGCTAAAGAGTGTCTACACAAACCACTGGAGATTATGTCTTGTGACCTTTCCTCACCCTCTTTTTGGAAAAAAGTCTTCTTTAGAAGAGGAAGGGAAGGGAAGGGCCAACCCTTTTGCAAGTTCTTGAAATTCCTGCCCATGCTGGAAATAGAAAGCAAAGAACTATTTGGGTCAGTGCTCCTAAGAGCATTGCTTCGGGGAGATGCAATTGGACTGTCATGTAGAAATCTGGAAAGAGATCAAGGACATTTTCTTCCATACAAATGCACATTCATGGATGCATTTTTGTGACAGTGGTGGAGAGCAGCTCTTCAATGCAAAGAGATGGGTGAGATGACAGGTGGGTGAAGAGGAGAGCAGAGAGAGAGCATGAGCATGTGCAGTATTAGGTTTGGTCTTTAAAAAAAAAAAAGACAGATCTTCATATACAAATAAATATGGACAGCTCTTCATGAGAGCATCCAGCCCCATCCGATCACCCAGAGACCTGATCTGGTCTCTGTCTGTCTCTGCGGTACTTGATTTGAAATAAGAACAAGCTGGTGGTTCCTTTCCTCTTTTCACATTCTCTCATACCTTCCCCTATTACCTATTCATAGCACAATTCACCCAACTGGCCAAAAACTACACTGGCATCAAATATGCTGTCCGCATGGCTAATGCTTATTTGCCTCTACTACCTCTGATTTAAGTTGCTGTAGTCACCTGACTTCCCACCCTTAGATGTCCAAATTCAATGATACAGACTCTTTAGCTCCCACTTATCAGAAAGGGCAGTAGGGTGTAGATCAAGATGTCTACGGAGATTCTCAGTCATCCAGGTCAATGTTGTCCTAAATGTGCTTTTTCAAAAGGCAACTGGACTTTCTTTCTTTTTCCTTGAAGACATTTCACTTCTCATCCAAGAAGCTTCTTCAATTCTGGAGAAGCTTCTTGGATGAGAAATGAAACATCTTCAAGGAAAAAATAAGAAAGATCAGTTGCCTTTTGAAAAAAAAAAACCACCTTTGGGTGTAGATCAAGAGTCAAGGATTTCAATAGAAGAGAATATTGGTAGCTCAGGATTGAATTGTGGAGCCCTTGAAGCTCTCTGACCTTGATTGTTTACTTGCAGACATTTCATGACTAGGTAACATCATCAATGCTATTTACTTTGGGTCCCTGTTGGTCTAAGAGATTCTAATCTATTTAATTTTCTCCTGCTTTTCTTCCCAGACCCATAGTTTTTTTGACTCGCCTCCTGGTAGGAGGTATCTAACCAGGTGCTGGGCTTTGTGTCACGTATTACCTGTACAGTTGGTCCTTACTTAACAGTAATTGGGGCCAGAATTTCCACTGTTAAGTGACATGGACTTAAGGTACAACATTATAAGACTGTGGTGCTTAGTAGTTTCAGCACTTTTAATTGTTATCGTTAAGCAAATCCTATACTATCATTATGTGAGGATGTGACCTGATCACTGTTTGTGACTTTCTTCCCGCTTCTCCATTGACTTTTCTTGTTAGAAGCTAGAAGTGAAGTCCACAAATGGCTGCAGGGACACAGCCTCCATCAGTCCTCCTATGAGGACTGGTTGCAAGAAGCCCGCTTGGGTGGGGAGGGAGGGAAGCCTGGGCCCTCCTGTCCTGGCTGACAGCTCTGGGCTACCTGCTCAGCGTCTTTTGGCACACGGGCCCTTTGCTCTTGCCACTGCTGGTCTCCACGTGCACATGCACACCAGAAATCAGAAGACCAAGTGGCCGATGCGCATGCGCACACTGGAAACAAAAAGATCATCTTCGTGGAGTGCACATGCGCAATGGGCGGCTGCTCTTCCAGTTTCTGGTGCGCCCATGCATGTGAAAAGCAGCTGGCTGGCACGTGGAACCTGGAAGAGCAACAGGCGACGGTTCTGCATGCCTGGAGAGATGGCTCTGCAGGCCACTTCCCGCATGCGTGCCATAGGTTCACCATCACTGCCCTAGGGAATGGGACCAGTGATGAAATCTGAAGTGGTTTGCTACAGGTTCGCTGGCTGCACATGCGTGCTGCACACCATGCATGCGCATGCACAGTGTGCACCAAAAGGAGGCTTGGGAAGGTAAGTAGAACAGCAAGGGGGGGATCAGCTGTGCCGCGCAATTTAGCAGGATTTCCTGCTTTCTAGCAAAGGTAAACAGCGCGGCACAGCTGATTGCTGGAAATACTGGTTCGGAGGAACCGGTAGCTTTTTTTAACTAGTGAACTGGTAGCTAACTACCGGTTTGCCTGAACTGGTAGCTTTTTAAACAACCGGTTCAATCAAACCGATAGCTTTTTTTTACTACCAATTCCTTGGTAGTACAGTGGGTACTGTACTAGGAGCCTTGGTAGTACAGTGGTTTAAAGCACCCTGTTATTAAGACCAGCTGCCTGCAATTACTGCAGGTTCGAATCTCGCCAGGCTCAAGGTTGACTCAGCCTTCCATCCTTTCTAAGGTAGGTAAATTGAGGACCCAGTTTGTGGGGGCAATAACTGACTTTGTATAAATATACAAAAGGATGAAGGCTATTGCTTAGCACATTGTAAGCCGCCCTGAGTCTCCGGAGAAGGGCGGCATATAAATCAATTTTTTTTAAAAAAATTCCCCCGAACTGGTAGTTTTTATCACTGCCGATTCACCCGAACCGGAGTGAACCAGTAGCATTTCACCCCTGGATGGGATCCACAACATTTCTTGCCTTCCTGCTCTAGTGCATTGGGTAGATGTGACCGGCAGGAGACGGTCTCTCGCATAACATCATCACAGGCTACTGCAACCGTCCATAAATATGAACTAATTGTCAAGCATCTGAATGTAAATCATGTGACCAAATGTGAAATGTGAAAAATAGTCTTAAGTCACTTTTTTCAGTGCTGTTATAACTTTGAACGGTCACTAAACAAACTGCTGTAAGTCGAGGACTACCTGTACATTTTTTTTTCTCTTACAGTTATAATTCCTGCTTCATTAATTATTACTCATATTAGATATCCATTACAGGCACACACAGAATATTTCAACTACTAAATATTCAAGAGACAAAGCCCAAATATTTGAAGTCTTTCAGAGTGTGTGAATAACAGAGAACAGGCTACATTGGTAGTGGTTACAGCTAAGGGTGACTGAAGGCTGGCTCCCTCAAGGGCTGGAATAAGATGAGGACAACACAATGAAGACTCAACAGAAAAGAAAAAGATTTGCTTGCCAGGTATCCACGTTTGGGACATGGTTCACTGTAAGTAGATGAAGGCCCTACATGCATATTGAACAACATCGGAGAATGGAGAGGCATTTCCAACCTAAAGACTTTGAAAGACTGGGTCTGTAGTCATGCATAATGCAGACACAGGTAGCGCTCACCCAAACCTTAATTAAGGTGTGCTATGGAAGCAAGTCCCCTTGGAGAGACAGAGGTGTTTGCTGGCTGAGGACGTTGAGGATCAGTTTCTCTGTAAATAATCCAAAGGAAAAGGTACCCATGGGCTCATTAAAGCTCTCCAACGGCATGAAGCACAATAACACTTTGTAATAAACTTATTAGAATGCATTTATCTTTGGATGCACAATTAACACGTTTCATTATGCTCCAAGTACAAAGCTTTGCACACATCTATTTTCTCTCCTGTTATTCATATATTTATAAAACTACTTAAACATCTCTGTATGCATCGGATGACATTGGCTTTTTTTTTTTTAAATGTATACACCAACCTTTTTCAATTTGGTAGATTGTGTTAAGACCACAATGTCCAAGCCGGCAACATCTACAAGTGAGCCTTTGGGGTATCCATGCAACATCCTGACATGCTAAAAAGAAAAAAGGGAAGGGGGCTTCCATTGTAGCATCAAAACACTGGAAACCTATTTTTAATCAATCTGGGCTCCTTTCCCCCACTTCTCTAACCAGCACTGCTAGTCCAGTTTACAGGTAATCTTTAAATTAAAAGCACTTGTGACTATTCAAAGTTACAAAGGCACTGAAAAAAACCTGGGCCCAAACTCTGGCTAGTGCCTGCCAGCCTAGTCGAGAAGGACAGGAGTGTGAATGAAAGTGCGTGCGCTTGTGAAAAAGAGCAAATATATACAATTTTGCTGTTATTTTATATTCACTGGATCTCTGTGTATTCCAAAGAACCTGTTGTGCTTCAGTGTTTGGTTAAAAGTGCCTTGAGTGTGGTTGTTGACCAGGGCTATGAGCAGAGGTGGCAGGTTCTGACCAGTTCTGGAGAACCGTTAGCGGAAATTTTGAGTAGTTTGGAGAGCTGGTAAATACAACCTCTGACTGGCCCCGCCCCCATGTATTCTCTGCCTCCTGAGTTCCAGCTGATCGGGAGGAAATGGGGATTTTGCAGTATCCTTCCCCTAGAGTGGGGTGGGAATGGAGATTTTACAGTATCCTTCCCTTGCCACGCCTACCAAACCATGCCCACCAAGCCATGCCACGCCCACCAAGCCGCACCACAGAACCGGTAGTAAAAAAATTTGAATCCCACCACTGGTTATGAGTGTGTGAGTGAGTGACCATAAACTGAACCTGGGATCATGTGTAACAGTATCTAAAATAATAATCCCTGGCTCTGAATTTGCTCGATCTCATTGGGACAAGATCTCTACATCGGGGTCTCCAACTTCTAGTCCATGGACTGGCACCAGTGTGCAGCATGCCAGGAAATGAGCCATGCAAACAAGTGAAGCCCCATCCACAGGATGCAGGCAGCACACAAAATCACACCTCCTCTGGTCCATGGAAAAACTTCTCTCCAGGGAACTGGACCCTGGTGCCCAAAAAGTTGGGGATCACTGATTTACATCTTTGAAAGATTAACACCTTGAGTAAAGGTTACTGGGCTTGAAGGCTTGGGCTGCTTATCAGACTGGACACAATAAGAGAGCCATCAGATTTAACCTAAATCGGTTTTACATATTCACTGAAAGTTACTAGAAATGGGACGACTGAACCGTCTCTGTGATTATTTACAGCACAAATACACCAGAAATCTTTAACACAAGATGTTCTCTTACTTACATAATCTGTTGTATTATATATTATCTCTTACTTACATAATTAATGGTGTTTTTTTCTGTTTTCAGGCTAAAATAAATAAGGTAACATTGCTTGAAAGCTTAGACTCCATAAATGGGGGAGAAGGGGAGAGAAATCAACAATCCCTGCTTGTCCAAATGGTACAAATGTCCCCCCAAAAAAGATGAATAAGAGTTGCAAAGATGTTCAAATGCACCGTGATCATTATAGTGCGGTAATGCCGTTTAGGAACCCACCCCCCAACAATAAGTATACAGGAGTGGGCAATAAAGTAAGCAATTACTTTTTATTGCATCGGTGTAACCATCTTAAAATGAATGAAGCGCCATGGACTCATTTCACCATGTGGTTGAAGCCTGGAAATAGCCCAGAACTAATGTCTGCTAAAGAGCCATTTAACACACCTTCTCCTGCTTCTGTAGCCTTTGCCCTAGCTACGGTCTCTCATTGACGCCAAAGGAACCCTGCTGCTTGCCAGGAAATTCAATTAACTAATTAAATGCTTTGAGGTTGGGAGTTATAACACGAAGCATCCCTTGCTTGCTTGCTTGCTTTTTTTCATCTCTCGAGCAAGGGTGACCAAGCAATCCACAGGATGCTTGTTTAGTTTGTCTGACCAAACTTCAGCTAGTTCGTTTCCATAATCGTCCAATTACTTTGCACAGTTTAGCATTCTAGGGGGAACAAGAGGATGATACAGATATACGGAGTCGGCACAGATTCTACTTCTGCGCTTAAAGGTAAAAGAAAATTAGTCAAGAACATCCAAGGAGCATTTTGTTAAGATGGAAGATTGGTGGCTGTTCTTCTACAAAGCACTAAAGTGACAGCAGGAGACTTTGCTTATTGGGATTTAAACGGCCAGAGAAGTTGATCATACGTTTCTTGAAGGGTCACTAGGTGGCAGACATGCAGCAAAAGTTAACAATAATAAATGGTCCCATCAAGGGTAGTTTCAAAACCTAAAACACTAAAATCAGGTATCCATAGCAATAGCACTTAGACTTATATACTGCTTCACAGTGCTTTTACAGCCCTCTCTAAGCGGTTTACAGAGTCAGCATATTGCTCCCAACAATCTGGGTCCTCATTTTACCGACCTTAGAAAGATGGAAAGCTGAGTCCAGTGGTGGAATTCAAATTTTTTTACTACCGGTTCTGTGGGTGTGGCTTGCTGGGTGTGGCAGGGGAAGGATACTGCAAAATCCCCATTCCCTCCCCATTCTTGGGGGAAGGATATTGCAAAATCTCCATTCCCACCCCACTCTGGGGCCAGCCTGAGGTGGTATTTGCTGGTTCTCCGAACTATTCAAAATGTCTGCAACCTGTCAGAACCTGCTGAATAACACCCCTGGCTAAATCAATATTGAGTCAGTGAGACTCGAACTGCCAAACTGCTGGCAGCCGGCAGTCAGCAGAAGTAGCCTGCAGTACTGCATTCTAACAGTTGCACCACCACGGCTCTTGATTAAATTTTACTTGACTTGACTTATTAATTAAATTTACTTTCCTGTAAAAAGTAATCAGGACATCAAACAGAAACTATAAATATAAAACATGACATTATCATTTTAACAGTGTAGTGCATCATTGAGGAAGTGATGGGGAAAAGGGACAGGAACCTCTCTAAAAAGCCACTCAGCTTTGGAGTTAAAAAAAAAAACACTAGACATTTGCATCAAATAAAGTGACCTTGCCTTAATAAACTGTACATATAGAATTCTGCACAGGCAACTCCCAACATTTTTTAAAGTCTTTCCTGTGTTTCACCCCTTTCCTCTTTGACTCATGCAGTTTGTTTCAGCATTTTCATTTAAGTTTGTTGCTTGTTGCTGTGGGCTGGGGGTGGGAGTGGGCTGGGGATAGGAAGAGGGAAAGTAACTCTTGCTTCAAAACTTACTGCTCTTCCCCCCTCTATCAGATCTCTCCTTTGCTTGCTCTGCTTGCTCCTGCTGCATCTTCAACTGCAGATTCTTCCTCTGACTGTCCCTTCCCTCTTTGTTTATTTATTAAATTTTTATGCCACCCATCTCCCCCACAAGATGATCTCTTATGCTAGGTTTCTGCACCCAGATTGCCAATTTGACGTCTGCCTAAGCAGTTGTCTTTCTTTACGTCACTCCAAGCCCGTAGATGCAATTGCTCATATAAATAGTCTAGTGGTGAATGATTTATGCCCAAACGCTCATAGCAACAACTAGGATATGGCCTTATTTTAATGATATGCCTGGTAAAATGAAGATAGTTCCCCCTCAACCAACTTGTGTGAAGAACTCCACTCCAGAGAATTGAGATGAAAGTGGATAATAGACAAGCTTTTGCCCTTGATTGAAATTGTGAATAGGGAGCAATGGCAGCTTCCCCAGACACTGCCAGACGAGATGCAGCTATATTAATCGGAGATGAAATGAGAAGAAATAATTAGCTTTGGTGAAATTTCAGTCAGTATCTAAATATTTGTAGCTCAGGGTTGAAATGAGAGGTCCTTGATGCTCTCTAAGCTTGGTTGTTTACTTGCAGATGTTTTGTTGCCCAAACTAGATAACATCTTCAGTGCTAGTGATCTGTTGCTAGCATGGATGATGTTACTGATTTGGGTAATGAAATGTCTGCAAAAAAACAACCAAGGTCAGAGACCCCCCCAAGGACCCCCTCAGTATCTAAACATTTGGGATGTACAGTAGATTTATGAATTTGGAACCTGGCATATCTGGGATCCACGAAGAACTTAAAACTATAAACTTCCAAAGATTGAAATTTGATAAAGATGTGAAAACACTGAAAAGTATTATTGTTATTTCCCAGATTTTGGAAGAAAAGGAACACTCTTGTGATAAACCTATTAGAAATCTGAAAACTGAATTATTTAAAAGACACAGACAACCCACCTAAAACAATCTAATGAGTCTACCCATAGATATAGAGGAGCAGAGAGCTTTGTTAATTTACATGGAATAATGCATTCATGAAACCTTCTCATTGAGAAGCTAGATGCCTGCAGATTCAGAATGAGAGAAAATCCCTCATGGGGGATTTCTGCCCCTATAAATGTTACATTTCTGAAATCTGACATCGGAGGTGATCTTCTTCAACTTTTAAGACAAAGTACATTGAATGAAAGTAATGAGTTTTCCAGATCTTGTGAATGAATGTATGTACTGTATATCAGGGGTGAAATCCAGCAGGTTCTGACAGGTTCTGGAGAACCGGTAGGGGAAATTTTGAGCAGTTCAGAGAACCAGCAAATACCACCTCTGGATGGCCCCAGAGTGGGGTGGGAATGGAGATTTTGCAATATCCTTCCCCCAGGAGTGAGGAGGGAATGGGGATTTTGCAGTATCCTTCCCCTGCCATGCCCACCAAGTTACACCACACCCATCAAGCCACGCCTACAGAACCAGTAGTAAAAAAAATTGGATTTCACCACTGCTGTATATATGTATGGATACACACACACACACACACACACACACACACACACACACATGCAAGTAATAACACAATCAAGAAGTACTGAAAATGTGATTAAGCTGCGCCAAGGTGCTAAGGGCAGCCTAGCCCATTCCTAAGAGGTCTTTAAGGGGCATGAATAAGCGCACCAGTGTGCCTACCGTCCCTGCCCCAATGTTCCCTTTTATTCGTATCCATTTCATGTATTCATAATCATGTTTATACTTGTATCTGTTATCTAATACATGCTTGATGAAAATAAATAAATAAAAATAAATAAATAAATAAATTTCTATATTGAAAAATGTATCTCCCATGATGTTACTGGCTAGATGTCCCCCAGCTTTTTACTCTTTCTTGCAACATTCTTATGTGATGGGACCGATTCCTGCCTGCATGTCCATTGCCTGATGGCTACAGCACATATTAAATTTTCATGCATTTGAACGACTTTCAAGAGCAATCAGTTAATGTGTTAAGTCATGCAAAGATACAGGCATGCTTAAAAAGCAAACGTAGGTAGGGAACAAGTCCGTGATAATGTCATGCTGTCATGTTAGAGAAACCTCTTAAACATAAACACTGCTATAATGACAGCAACTACAGCTCTATACCTATTTTCCCCAAGCTGGTACCCTCCAGACTTCAACCTCCCCAGGTTCAGTCAACTGATTCACACCAGGCAAATAAATGAGAACAGAATAGAACAAACATTCACCTGCTAAATATTTTGGGTATTTGTTTATTTATTTATTGTATAAGACTGTCCTACTTGCTATTGGTGATTCTTGGTGGAGTGCATCAAGAAAAAAATGTTAAAACAATAAAGCAAAAATAAATACAACACAAATGTAACAGAACGTAATCAAAATATAGCTGGGGCTGTGAAACTCTCCCTCACAATAGAATGAGTTCATCTTCAATATTGCTCCAATGCATAGGGGGGGGGGGAAAGGCAGATCTTCAGAAGGGTCTACATCAATTCACCATAATGGCCAACTCACCCAGGCCAACTCGCCACGGGACAAGAGTTACATTTATATTGAAGAAATGGTGGAATAGAATCATTAAAGAAAGGCTGCAAAAGAAAGGACAAAATGAAAAATTTATAAAAACTGTTTTAATTATTTTAAATAATTAAATTGAATTGTTGAATTGTCCCATGGTGAGTTGGCTGCGCCAAGTTAGCATGGTGGATTGGCCATGGCAAGTTGTCCTATTCCACCGTGTAAAGGAAACTCTCCTTCTCCCAATAGAATGGGTCCATCTGCTATATTGATCTAATGTACAGCAAAAAAAAAAAAAAAAAAAAAAGCCAGATCTTCAGAAGTGTAATAAGGTTGGGGCCACCTCAACCTCAGGGCGGGGGAGGGGGAGGAGGGATTGCTTTTTAAAGGGCAGGCACAATAACAGAGAAGAGACATCTCCTAAGTCCCATTAGATGCTACTGCTTCAAGAAAGAGGCTCAGAGAATGCCCATTGCCCACCCTGTGCAATCTCCTGGGATGTATAGAGGTAACAAAATATAGGTGGTCCCACCCCCAACCATATTCCATGTAGAGTGTTCTAGGATGTTGAACTACAGGAGCCCACAGAAGCCCACACCTTCTCAACCAATACAGGTTTCCAAATGCGACTATTTTATTTGGAAGGAAATGGTACCTCTTTGTTTTCTTTCTTAAAGAATATAATTTTATTAAAACTTTTAAACAAGAAAATAAAAACTAATGCAAACTAATATAAAGTAAGGAAGTAAAAGAAAAGGAAAGAAATCAAAGAAGAGGCAAAAAGAGAGGAAAAAAAGTTGAAAACAAATGGAAAAGAAAGAAAAAAGATACAAAGAAGTGGTTTCTGACATTTTTCCACAGCATTTGTAAGTAAAATACATCTTCCTTTTCACTATCACACATCCTGATTGCATAACTAATGCAGTCAGGTCCCCTGGCCATACATCAGCAATCCAGAAATGCTTTTTGTATGGAAGAAACAAGCATGTTTAACTGCTTGGTTAGATATAGGATCCGATTAGTTTTACCTAATTATGCAGGATATTGGGGGTGGGGTGGGGTGAGGGGCTACAGTTGAACGTTCTAACAGCTATTCATATCTCTTTGATTTACCTTGAAATTCGCAGTGGTAAATTAGAAAGTTGCTGGTAGTGCCAGAACAGGACCCAAGGGGCAGTGTGATGCAAGAGGGAAAGAAAGACTCAATGTTTATTCAAGTTTAGAAAATTAAAGGGACCGCGCCAAAAGCTTGACTGCAGTATACTTCTCTCTCTCATTCTCTCCCTCCCTCCCTCCCTCCCTCCCTCCCTCCCTCCCTCCCTCCCTCCCTCTCTCTCCCTCCCTCCCTCCCTCCCTCCCTCCCTCTCTCCCTCTCTCTGTTTCCGCAGTTTACCTCGGATGCTGTGCTATTAGTGCTGCAGATCGGTGCTATATATATGAACGGTGCTGGAAGGGTTACGATGCGTTCGGACTTTGCGGGCCCGCTGCTTTGACTCTTCGAATCTTGACACGGGAGCTAACCTTGGTGCTGAAAGCGCTCCGGGCTCTGCGATCTTTCGAACCTTACCAAAGCTACGGGGCTACTAGTTTCTTTAGCACTTTGCGATCTTGCCTCCCAACCCACCCGCCGATTTTGTTTTTAACCTTTGTTTCATTTTCACTTTTTCCTTTCCCGGATTAGGTGGGAAATGTAGCAGGCTCGAGCTGTACTTGCTTGCTGCATTGAGGTTTGGCCCGGAGCCGCTTGCTTTTAGCACTGACGCAAAAAAATTCATCTAAAAAAAAAAAGGAATGGAGACTTACTGGGGATATCAGAGTGGGGCTGGATGCCCTTATGCCTACTCGGAGCTGGGTGCCAATGAGTTTGGTATCCAAAATACCAGTTACTATAATGAAGATATACTGCATAAGGTATGTACATCTGGGATTGGGGGTGGGGGTGGGAGAGAACATAGAGATGGAAATGAGATACTATTCTAGACATAAACAAGTAAGTGGCACTTTTGAAAAGAGGGGATTGGTAAATGCTGGGAAGTCAGTTTAAAGGGATTTTTATTTATTATACTGTAGATATGATACTTTGCAAGTTGGTTGTACGGGACAAATAAATGCTTGGCTTCCAAAAATTTTCAGGTCTCCTTAAGTATAGCTAGTTTATTTTAAGAGAAGGTGAGAGAGAGGATGAGGTCAGTGTTGCTAAAAGAAATTGTGTTAATTGCAATTGTACCTTTCCTTTTAAGGAAAGGAAGGAAAGGAAGTTGAGACTGACTAACCTCATCAACTTGAACTCAGTGAACTTAATCATGGTAGTTTAATTTCTCTGTTGTTTTCATGCAAGAAATTCTAATATAAACCTGCATGTTCTTTTTTTCGTAAATTAGTACTGTTGAGCCTCTTCTAAGTAATCTTAGTCTGTTGCTGTTGAGTTGTGTAAGATATTGCACAATATTATCTAAGAGAACTCTTAACTGTGAATGTAAATATATGCAGAGTTTGCAAGTCCTAGATAGTGAGCATGAGTGATGAATTTGATGGGACATTCATGCCAGGCTTTGATTTTATTTATAGAATTCCATAAAGAACAGCTTTGCAAAAAAAAAAAAAAAAACAACCCTTTCATTTTGTCACCAAATCATGAAGAATAGTTCTGTTTGGGGTCTACTGTATTGTAAACACAACACAGCTGTTGGATAACCATTAGGCCTGTGTTTATTTCCCAATTCTAATGAGGACAATTTGGGAAGCAAATACAAAGGAAGAGATTAAATGTAAAGAAAAATAGGATGTCAGGATGTCTTTGCAATAATGGAATCTAATGTGATTTTTTTTGGAAACTTTCCAAGTGAGATATATTGTTCCATTCTGTAATTAAAGCCTTTTATGGAAAGCCATCATTAATCATATTATGGCAGTTTTAATTCTGTAGTATAAATTTTTAAGCAGAAGTGCAGCCAAATGTGAGATTTAAATACAGAGCGGAAGTCCAGGCCATACATGCTGGCTTTATATCTGCAAATCCCCAAATTTGCTATACTAACCAAGGTATTGTATTTTTTAAAAAATATCATTATGCAGTATAATGAACAGAATTTTCATGCAGATCTTGCCAATCAATATGTATGGTTAGAGACTGAGGAAGCTCAGGAACACAGCAAACCCATCGTACCCATTTATGGTTCATTCCCTATTTGAAGTAAACCAATAAATGCAGTTTTGTTTCTATTATTATCCCTGTATTTTGTACCTCCATTGCTTCCCTGGTTATGGTACCATATTGTAATCCTCAAACAGTGTATTCCAATCATTCTAAAAGTTCTGTCTTTTGAAGTAAGGCTTTGTTCATGCTAACTGCGCGTACTTGTTCAGTTGAGACTTACTTTGTCCCAAAGGTGCTTTTTCAAGAGACAACTGGACTTTCTTTTGTTTTTCCTTGAAGAAGTTTAGCTTCTCATCCAAGAAGCTTCTTCAGTTTTGACTGAATGGTGGGGAATGGAAGGATTTATATTCCTCGCAGAATCTTTCCATTCCCCACCATTCAGTCAGAACCAAAGAAAGCTTCTTGTATGGGAAGTGAAATGACTTCAAGAAATAAAACAAAGAAAGTCCAGTTGCCTCTTGAAAATGCACCTTTGGGACAACCACGACCTGGATGATGACTGAGAATCTTCATAGATATTTACTTTGTACCAGTTGTTATCACATGGACAACATGTAGATTCATATGGATGAAATTTATCTATATGAAAAGAGTAGGTTGGGATAGATAATAAGAATCAGTTTGTCTCCCAATTAATTTGTAAGGTTCCTGGTTTGAAATGATGCCACTAGAGCAGCCTTCTTTAAATTCAAATTCCTTCAAATTCATGT
Organism: Pituophis catenifer annectens; assembly: GCF_029215685.1. NCBI lineage: Eukaryota > Metazoa > Chordata > Lepidosauria > Squamata > Colubridae > Pituophis > Pituophis catenifer. Next base: position 134,448,128 of record NW_027256882.1, on the reverse strand, counting down.
CCTTCACATGAACTGATGACTTGGATCAGAACTCCCATCATTTTCAGGCAATGATGTTTCAAGATGATTGGAGTTTGAATTCAGCACATCTAAATATTCTTTTTAAAACCAAAGGTTTTGGTTCTTCATATTTCTAGATTTTTCTCTAGATGGCCATATTCTATATCACCTTTAGTTTTCAACTTGCTACCAGACAAAACTATTCCATTTTAGCAATAGCACTTAACAACAGCACTTAGACTTATATACTGCTTCATAGTGCTTTACAGCCCTCTCTAAGTGGTTTACAAATGTCAGCATATTGCCACCAACAATGTGGATCCTCATTTTACCAACCTTGGATAAGAACGGATAAAAAGAAGGATAGAACGGTGAGTCAATCTTGAGCTGGTCAGGATCGAACTCCTGGAAGTGGGCAGAGTTTGCTTGCAGTACTGCATTCTAACCACTGCACCACCATGGCTCTTAATTTTGAAAGATTATACATTTAAAATAACAGATAAAATACTTAAAAACACTTCATTAGCAAGTACACTTCTACAGATAGTCCAGAGTTTATCAATAAACTATGCTACAGCATGCTGAAAGTTAACAACTGATGCGAAACCTCTCTGCAGTCACAGTGCTGCTGTTTATGAACTCTGGAAATTGTCATAATTTCAGAGTTAAGAAAATAAGATGAGAGCTATGTTACTGGGGATCTAATTCAGAGGATCTCAATCTTGTTCTCAATCTAATGCAGAGTTTTTGATTTATGGTGAGCAAAGCAAATTTGAGTGAATGAATGCATGAATAAGTGATATTTTGGTCCAAAATTTTGGGACCAAAATCAATATAACATGGAAGTTGCGATGAATTACTTGTAATTTAAAAAAATTAAAAGACATACCAAGAATTTGATATTTGGATTGAACTATGCACACAAAATATCCTGCCCAATTTTACAAATGTTTATATGAACTTCAAGTCCCAGAATTCTCCTACCAGCATGGCAATTGCTGACAATCCTGGGAACAGAATTTCATACATTTGAAAGCAGTAAGATTAGGGAAAGCTTTTATACTAATGTTCCAATCTGATCTACTTCTTGCTTTCAGGGCTTCTAGTGGCCATCTTGTGTCTCTACATCTCCCCAAGGAGCACATATTAGTTCAAGGAAGAGAAAGTTCAGACTTTAAAAAGTGAGATAGTGTGAGAAAGTAAAGCTGGGGTTGTTGTCTGCACTTTATAAAAGCAGCTGCAGCCAAGCAGAAACACTTTCCACCCCAACTTCCTCATCTCTTTTCCCAAAGGGCTGTAAAAGTTTAGTCTCAGAAACTGAGAGGACATGGTTTCGTTTTGTAGACTCCCAGGGAAGGGAAAGCTAATACAGAGAGTATAGGAGTCTGTAGGAGAAAAGGCAATAAAGAGAAGATACCAAGCAGGTGAGGAAGTGGGAGATGAAGCCTGGCCATTTACAACCATTACAGGCAAACAAGAGGATGGTCAGATGGGAAACACTTCCACAGTGTTGCAATAACACTATAGGCTGACTTCACTTGGAATCCTTTTCCATAAATCTGTAAGCCATTCACCAAACTCCTAATGCCACATGGCTTTATCTTTTGTTGATTTTAAGAGATGTCTTCCAAATTGGCAGAAAGCAAGATGCTTATGGATCACAGCCAGGTGTGCCTAAACTATATTTGTTGTTGTCTTGCTATTGTTTATGCCTCCCACAGCTTGACAAATGACAAAAATAAATCATAGAACTGAAAATACAGAAGGGATATGAATGTTTTATAACTTAGTATATCTCAAATTCCTGGCTATTAAGATGTAAGCATACTCTTCAGCCAATTAAGGTACACCAGAAAGGGAAGAAGCAGAGGCCCTTAAGAAGTGATAGAAATATGAACATACAGTCCTTAATTAGTGAATCCTTCCCCTGATCGGGCAAACAAGATATTGAACAAGATATATATATATATATTTCTAGGAGAATGTTTGTAGCTGGTAACCAACTCTTTCCTTGCTGGCAACAACTGGTGCCCCATTAGGCAGGACATAGGGGATTTCAAATTGGAGATGGATGAATTTCTGAGAATTGCACATTTTGTGATTAACAAATATTTGGTCTTAGCTGCCTTTCAAAATTTCCTTGAGTGAAACCTGTATCATCTTGGCTGATAGTGAAGCTTTTTGACTCCTAACCATAATTTCTCCACAGAGCATATTTCGCCTGAAAGCTGACAAAATTTAGAGACACCTTTCATTATAAAGGTTTAATCATAAGCTTTACATTAGATGTTTGTGATGTGGCTGGATGAAATGCATAATTTCATAGATTCTGCCAATCCATGTGAAAAACTTGGCAGAAGCTCAATTTTAAATACAAACATATAAATTCAGGTTAAAAATTAGGAAGAATTTCCTGATATAAAAACTATCAACCATTCAACAGGTTGCCTCACAATGTGGCCTGTTCCCCTTCACTGGGAGTTTTCTAACAGAGCTGGTTATCTGTCTTCTAAAAAGATAAAAAAGATCCAGTTTCTAAAAAAGTCCATTTGGTCTACTATTTAAGGCACTGTTGGGACAGGGAGTGCTAGTCCTACCCTAGGCACGCAGGCTGGCTGCGTGATTTTGAGCCAGTCGCTCTCTCAGCCCAGCTCATCTCACAAAGTTTTATTGTGGGAAAAATAGGAGAAGGAAAGAGTATTAGGTATTGTGCCTGTGAGTTATTTATAAAACATACTAAAGGCAGGTTTAAAAAATCTTCTTTAAAAAATCTTTAACAGATCCTGCATTGAACAAGAATTTGGCTTATTGACTTCTGAGGTTCACCCAAGCCTATGGTTCTATATGATTTAATCTGCCATTGTATGAGATAGCAAGATGATAGATTAGATAGATAGATAGATAGATAGATAGATAGATAGATGATAGGTAGGTAGGTAGGTAGATAGATAGATAGATAGATAGATAGATAGATGGATGATAGGTAGGTAGGTAGGTAGGTAGGTAGGTAGGTAGGTAGATAGATAGATAGATAGATAGATAGATAGATAGATAGATGATAGAAGATATAGTATCTTAGTGAGGTTAATAGGAGAGAGGAAGTCATGCATCAGATAGCAATGTTGTTCATCCTTTGCCAGCATGATTATTGGTCATTTTGTTGGAAATGATGGAAATTGTAGTCTAGCACATTTTAAAGGCAGTGGCTTGTGCAAGAGTCCTATAGAGCTTTATGGATACTTTGGGGATGTACAACAATTTATTGGTTTATCTCCCAGTAGTTATTGCGAGAGCAAAAAAACAGAGGCTGAAAGGGTTATGAGAAGGACTGTCTTCTACACTGAGAGACTGTTTATTAGAGTCTCTCCTGTCCAATTGTGGTGCTTCACGGTTTTCTTATTTCTTCTCCCAACAAACCTGTCAGCCTCAAATCCTCATGTGCTTTTGACATTTGGTGAGAAGTTTGCAAAAGTAAAATTGCCCTAGCATTTTTAAAAAATTCTTTTCAGTTTTAGGATTCTGCTCCGTGATATTGATAGAGGTGAACTTTTTTCTGCTGTTATTATACTTTTGCGTTGGACTTTACTGAATATTAATCTGAGCAGTTTAAGATGAAGTCAGTCTCAATCCCATTAAATTCAATAAATGAAAGAATTGCTAGGCACTGGTTAATATCAATAAGTGAAGGTTTCTTACTGATCTGTTTTTCCCCATCTCCACCATCCTTACTATTTTAAGAATAAAAAAGGTAAAATTATTTAAATTTTCTTCCTGAGTTAGCATTGTATGATTTTGTTTATCAATTTTTTAAAAAAATGGTCCATCACCCTCACAGATGGACATTTATAGAATGCACAAAACCTTTGTGTTACTATCTTCACTTCTTTTTAAAGGAAAAATTATTGTTGGGCTGCAAGTTCAAAAATTGATCTAGGCTGCAGAAAATGGAATGACTGTTGTTCAATGGAATTTAAGAAGTAAAGTTGTTTTTGCCCTTTGGATTTTTGTAGCCTATATCTGATTGCCCTGTATAATAATATTGAAACTTCACAGGAACATTTTTCCTTTATCCTTCAAGGTGATAATGATAGCAACACAATCCTGCAAGACTCAATGACCTGATTTTTATGGCCTGTAGTAGGGACATAAAATATTAACCAATCAAATATCAATCACTGCAGGGGTGGGTTCTACGCGTTGAAGTGAATTGAAACTGTTATGTCCATATAAGGGCATCCGCCCTGATTGGCTGCCAGCCATCGGGCGGGAGATTTGAATCCCTGTCTAGGGGCGGTGCGTCTGCCGGGAGCGAATATAAGGAGAGCTCCGGCAGACGCGCCAGCAGTCTTCTTTTACTTGTTACTATGTGAATAAAGTTGTTACTTGTATCAAGCTGGTCACGTCTTCTGTTCCTGCGCCTGATCTAACACTGGCGACGAAGGACTAGAGAAGAGAACCTGAGAAAGACTCACGGCACGATCGCCCAAAGAGCTGAAGTCACCTCACCACAGCGACTTCCAGAATGGCTACCCCGCAAGCCCCGATGACCGCGCTGAACCCGTTCGACCCATCCCGGGAGAAGTGGAGGTCATACATGGTCCGATTCCGGCAGTTCCTGCGAGGCAATGGATACCAGAACCTCGATGATGAGAGGAAAAGAGCCCTCTTCCTGGCTCATTGCGGATCGGACGTCTTAGAGATGGCGATGGACCTCGTGGCACCTAGGGACATCGAGGAGATGTCCTGGAATGACCTGCAGGACGTCTTACAGGAGCACTATGCACCTACAGGCACCCCCATCGCAAACAGGTTCACCTTCCAGCAGAGAAACCAGCGGGAAGGTGAATCCATCAAAGAATTCGTGGCAGCACTCCGCCAACTCGCCGCCAACTGCGAGTTTGACAATGTGGACAATGCCATCCGGGACCGCATTGTGTTTGGAATGCGAGATGTGGGGCTGCAGAAGAAATTCCTCAGCAGGAAGAGGATTCCGCTCAAAGACGTCCTCGACGAGGCGACAGCGGCGGAAACGTCCGAACAAGCAGCCGCGGCAATGGTAAAAGCAAGAGGGATCCATAAGATCCACAAGTCGGGCCCAACCTCATCAGACGAGGCAACCACTCAATCCGAGTCTGATGAGGAAATGGCCGTCCACAAGGTGTCCCGCCCTCCCAGGCGGGAAACCCCACCGCATGGCGACCGCGGAGAGCGATGCGGCAGCTGCAGAGGCGACCACCCCAGAGCGACCTGCAGATGGAGGGACGCGACCTGCCGCCGATGCCTGAAGAGGGGCCACATCGCCGAGGCCTGCAGAGCCACAGACCCAGCCCCGGAGCCACCTAGACCGCGATTCCGGGAAAATCGCAAAGATAACCAGAGGACATCCAAACGGTCCTCAAACCAGTCCCGGCGCGGGGAGGAGGAATATCCTCGGAACAGAACAGTGCACCAGACCACCACCATTGCTCACACAAGCGACGAGGGGACCACCAAGTTCCACGTGACGCTGCTAGCAGAGGGGTCTCCGTGCAAGATGGAGGTAGACTCCGGATCCGCCTTCTCCATCATGGACTGGCAGCACCTACAGCAGCTGAAACCGACGTACAAAAGAACCCAGCTGAAAGCCCCGAAAGACAAGCTCGTGGATTTTAACGGAAACCCCATTGAAATCCTAGGCAGGGCAACCATCCAGGTGAAATACAACGACTTCGATGGAAAGCTACCCATCACCATCGTGCAGCACAGCCGACCGAACCTGCTGGGCGTGGAGTGGTTCAAGCCTCTAGGACTTTCACTTCAGGGCATCCACGAGATCCGCAGGGACGAACTCGACTCCATCATCGAAGAGTTCAAAGAAGTCTTCGATGGTAAGCTGGGGAAATTTGTGGGGAGGCCAATCTCCTTTAATCTGGACAAGGGAATCACCCCAATCAGGCTAAAGCCCCGCCGAGTTCCTTTTGCCCTGCGGCCTAAAGTAGATGAACAGCTGGATAAGCTGATCGCCCAGGGCGTACTGGAACCGATCGATCATGCCTCATGGGAGACCCCCATTGTGACCCCACTGAAGCATGATGGGTCTGTGCGCATCTGTGCTGACTACCGTTGCACCATCAACAAGGCGTTGGCACAGAGCGCATACCCAGTCCCAGTGGTGCAACACCTGCTGCACTCCCTGGGATCGGGATCAATTTTCGCGAAACTGGACCTGGCCCAGGCTTACCAGCAACTGCCAGTGGATGACAAAACGGCGGAGGCTCAGACAATTGTCACGCATAGAGGGGCATTTAAATGTAACCGCCTCCAATTTGGAGTCAGCGCTGCCCCTGGCATATTCCAATCCATGATGGAACGCCTTCTCCAAGGCGTTCCAGGGGTGGTGCCTTACTTCGATGATGTGCTCATCTCCGGTGACTCGAGACCCCAACTCCTTGAAAGGCTCAGGCTTGTCCTGCAGCGGTTCAAGGACAAGGGTTTGAGGGTCAGGCGGGACAAGTGCATCATAGGAGTACAGGAAGTCGAGTTCCTGGGCTTCCTCATTGATAGCACAGGCATACACCCCACCAAATCAAAAGTGGAAGCAATCCATGAAGCTCCAAGCCCAAAAAACAAAACGGAGCTTCAGGCTTTCCTTGGGTTGCTCAACTTCTACGCCATTTTTTTAAAACAGAAAGCCACAGTTGCTGAGCCACTCCACCGCCTGCTGGGGAAATCGGCTTCCTGGAAGTGGGGCCAGGAAGAGGAAGCGGCATTCCGGGCCATCAAAGGACTATTGACGTCCAAAAGCGTCCTCATCCAGTACAGCGAGACGCTTCCCATCAGACTGACCTGCGACGCGTCGCCTTACGGGGTGGGGGCAGTCCTCAGCCACGAACTGCCCAATGGCTCGGAAGCCCCAATCGCGTACTTTTCAAAGACCATGTCCGGCGCAGAACGGAACTATAGCCAGCTGGACAAAGAAGCCCTGGCCATCGTGGCTGGAGTGAAGCGTTTCCACGAATACCTCTACGGAAGACGTTTCACCATAGTCACAGACCACAAGCCTCTCCTGGGACTCCTCGCAGGCGACCAACCAACCCCGACCTTCATGTCCCCAAGAATGACGAGATGGGCCATTTTCCTAGCGGGCTACTCCTATAGGCTCGTGCACCAGCCAGGCACAGCCATAGGGAACGCTGACGCCCTCAGCAGATGCCCGTCGAAGAAGCCGGTCGAGGACCCAGCCCCCACGCTCCACCTACTTCACATTGATGACGACGCCAGCTGCCCGGTGTCATCCGCAGATGTGGCCGTCCACACCCAAAGGGACCCCACACTCCGCCAAGTGAAGTCCTGGATCCTCAGAGGGTGGCCAGCGGAAAAGCCAGAGGAAAGGTTCAGCCCGTTCGCCAGAAAACAGGAGGAGCTGTCCACCATCAAAGGCTGCCTACTATGGGGAGACAGGGTGCTGATTCCAGGCACTCTGCAACGGCGGACGCTAGAAACCTTACACAAGGGGCACCCGGGCATCGTCCGCATGAAGGCCCTGGCACGGAGTTACGTCTGGTGGCCCTCCATGGACAGAGACATTGAACAACGGGTCTCCAGATGCGACCCGTGCCAAGAAGTTCGCCCAGCGCCGCCGCAATCCGAAGTCGCGAAGTGGGAGACCCCCAGCAACCCCTGGTCGAGGATCCACATCGACTTCGCGGGTCCGATGCAAGGGCGACACCTCCTCATCGTGGTAGATGCCTTCTCCAAATGGCTCGAGGTGGTACCCATGGCATCTACCACAACGGACGCGACCATCCGAGCCCTGCGCCGCCTCTTTGCTACACATGGCCTGCCGGATGTGCTGGTCTCAGACAACGGCCCCCAGCTCACATCCCTGGCCATGGAGTCCTTCCTGGCAGGACTGGGCATCCGCCACGCCCTGTCCGCCCCCTACAGGCCGGCCGGAAACGGACAAGCCGAACGCATGGTCCGGCTGACCAAAGAGGCCCTTACCAAGATGGGCCCGGGGGACTGGCAAGAGCGCATAGACAATTTCCTCCTCACACAGCACATCACGCCACACGCCACCACCCACAAGAGCCCGGCCGAACTGTTGATGGGCAGAAGGTTAAGGTCACCCTTGGACCGGCTGCACCCCCAATACAGCCCGGAAGTGACCGCAACCGCCAGCCGCCCGCTCCGCGCTTTCAGCAAAGGAGATTCAATCTTCGCGCTAAATTTCAGCGGCTCTCCTAAATGGCTGAAGGGGAAAATTGCCAGCACAACCGGCCCCAAATCTTACATCGTCGAGTTGGAAGATGGACAGTTCACAAGACGCCACATCGACCAACTCCGAAAAAGGTGGGGGGGTGCACATGAAAACCAGCCGGACGAGGGGGGCCTACAACACCCCGACGAGGTAGGCCTCCAACACCCCGGCGAGGTAGGCCTACCACACCCAGACCAGGTAGGCCTACAACACCCCGGCGAGGTAGACCTACCACACCCAGACGAGGTAGGCCTACAACACCCCTGCGAGGCAGAGCAGCACCATCCCGACAAGGTTGGCCCAGCCCACTACCAGATGCTGTCACGTCGACAGCCCAGCGAGGTAGACCGGGGCCAACCGCACGGGGGATGGCAACACCAACCCAGCCAGGTGGGCACCGGGCACGGCAAGGCCAGGGACCACCAACCCAGCCCGCAGGTAGACCGGGACCTGCCCAGAGGAGGAGCAGCGCACCCCACCAGTTACAGCAGCCTATGCCAGCCCAGCCAGGGAGACTGCAGTTCCAGGCGAGTAGACCGGGACCTATCCAAGACGGGCACCCACCGACCCATGGGCAAGGGTGGCACACGACTCCCCGGCGAGAGGGACCCCCGCCCATCACAAGAGGCAGCCAGGAAACAACACCCCGACCCGGATGACCCCAGGCACCACCCGACGGTAGACCAGGGACTAGGGGGAAGGGAGAGCCGACAACAACCCGGCCAGGTAGACCTGCACCACCCCGGCAGGGGAGACCTCCGCCGCCCCGCAGAGGTAGTGCCGCAACAACAGCCCGACCAGGTCGACCACCACCGACCAGACGGGGTAGGCCAACGCCAGCCCGACCTGGTAGACCAACGCCACACCTGCGAGGTCGGACAACGCAACACGGGCCAGCACCACCCGCAGCCGGCGGGCCGGTCCAGAGGGCACCGAACAGAACCACCACCCACCCGGCACCAGGCCGAACCGCAACCGAACCGCAGCGCCCGGGAGACCAGGGAGGAGCAAACGATGGACTTACCGAGACTCAGACGCTCTTCCCGGGTCGGAACCGAGCCACCGAGGCGAGGAAACAGATCCACAGGCCAGGAAGAAGACCACCAGAACCAGCCATCCAAGGTCTGCGGTCCGGCCGGAGGCGCTGGGGGTGACCCCGCTCACTCGACAGCCGAACCAAGCCCGGTTCCGGAGAGGGAGCCCGGAGACGACAGAGCCCCGTCCACCCAGGTCGGAGACGGAGAACAAGTGAGACTGCGCAGGTCAGCTAGGGTGCCGAGGCGTCCTACGTACCTGCGCGACTACGTGACTTTTATAAATGAGATTGACAGTTCAGACTAAGGGGGGAGGAGTGTTATGTCCATATAAGGGCATCCGCCCTGATTGGCTGCCAGCCATCGGGCGGGAGATTTGAATCCCTGTCTAGGGGCGGTGCGTCTGCCGGGAGCGAATATAAGGAGAGCTCCGGCAGACGCGCCAGCAGTCTTCTTTTACTTGTTACTATGTGAATAAAGTTGTTACTTGTATCAAGCTGGTCACGTCTTCTGTTCCTGCGCCTGATCTAACAGAAACACATGTTATCATAGGTAGATGCAATGGTATGCGGGAATAACCTTGGAGGTATGGGGGAAAAGCTACAGCAGGAGAACGATTGGATAAGAGGCAGCTTATAAAAGCAGAAGGGACGTGGGCATAGCAAACATCTTCAAAGGGATCCTCCCTAATTTCTTGGGATGTCCGGGCACATGGGCAGAGTCTCCCGCCGCCGTCACTACCAGTGGCCCAATGCACTACCTCTTTCCATTCTTTGTTGATTGTATAGTTGCACTGCCCTATCATATTAGGAGAGAGAAAGATAGAAGGAGGAGGGAGGGAGGGAGGGAGGGAGGGAGGGAGAGGGAGAGCATGAGCAGTTGCTGTGGAGAGTGGTTTTAAAGCTGCCATATCACCATTCCTCTTAGAAGACCTGTGGCTGAAAACTGAGAATTAAATGGTAGGGTGAGGCAAGCATTCTCACCAATAGCAAAATAAAAGATCCACAAACAGTATAATTAAAGGTATTACAAAAGAAAAAGCCCTAACTGTAGATAAATTAGCACTGAACTAAGGGGCGGGGGGAGGGGGGATGACATAACTTTCAAGCAGAGCTAATGCTTCGGAATTACATAGATCTGACATTATTTCTAAATTACTTCTAGAGTTTCTTATGGAAGAATAAGGAAAACCTATGATCAGATGTTAAACAAATTTGATCTGCATATAATCCAATTAAACTGGGAAAGTTGGTTAGCAGTACAAATCTAGCTTTGAGTTCTTCAGACAAGCTTAAAGAGAAATACGTGAAAGATTTTAGTACTGGCATAATTCTAATTGATATAAGCATTGTAATAGTTTATCTAGCATAGCAGAGAAAGAAGCAAATAAGGGAAAAACTGGAGGAATAGTTGGCATAACTAAATACAACCAACTTCAGAATTAGAAGCCGCCCTCTCCCCACCCCACCCCCCAGCAAAAAACTTGCACAAAAACAAAAGAACTATTGTAACGAAACATGGCCAGATCAGAGTTAATGAAAAATCCAGAATGGTTATTCTTTCCTTCTCCCTATCCTATTAAACCTATCCAATGTGAAAGCTAAGTTTAGAATATTTCATTGAGAATATAAATCCAGATAAGGGATTATTATCATTTTAAACAGGAAGATGAACAATATCAAGCTGCATTGTGACATATTTTAGAACAATGAGCCTATGGGCCTATATTAAGCTCCATTTTATTCTGGCAGTCAAGTGGTCCTATTCAGGTGGGGTATTCACAAACCTTCGCTACTGGTTCGCAAATGTGAGCACACACGCCACCTCCGGGCATGCGCAGGAACTTCTGTTCAAAAACGGGACGTGATGACATCCAGGCGGGTGGGCGTTGCCTCCCGCAGCCGCTGCTACCAGTTCGCCCGAACTGGATAGAACTGGCTGAATACCACCACTGGTCCTATGGCAGAATCAGGAAACCAAGTGATTCTTCTGACTGGACAGTGACTCAGTTGCTTCTTTGCATTTTGTCAGTTATTCTGGGGTAACAGTACTTCCCCACAGATCAGGGATGAAATCCAACAGGTTCTGACAGGTTCTGGAGAACTGGTAGCGGAAATTTTGAGCAGTTCGGAGAACCGGCAAATACCACCTCTGGCTGGCCCCAGAGTGGGGAGAGAATGGAGATTTTGCAATATCCTTCCTCCAGGAGTGGGTAGGGAATGGGGATTTTGCAGTATCCTTCCCCTGGAGTGGGGTGGGAATGAAGATTTTGCAGTATCCTTTCCCTGCCACACCCACCAAGCAACGCCCACCAAGCAACACCACGCCCACCAAGCAACGCCATGGTCACCAAGCCACGCCCACAGAACTGGTAGTAAAAAAAATTGGATTTCACCACTGCCACAGATATATTGGATAGATTAATAACTAATCTTGGCTCAGTGGAAAATAGGGAAAGGCCTCCATCAGATTGCAAATTAGCCTTCCTATAGATCCCCGAAGGAAAAAGGGAGTGAATATCCTGCAAGGAAAGTGTAAACCGTAAAGTCATATTGGAAAAGCTTGGTAGAATTAATAATGTATAGCAGTTTGATGCTAAAGGTCTTCCTTTTATAGAAGAGTCGTCCTGTATGAGCCAATCAAACGACACAGAGTTATTCTGTGAGCGTGATGGGTGGTTTCTAAATTTTATATCTATATATAAAGATCAGTATTGCATAACTAAGGATCAGATTACGGGATGCTCAGGTTTCCTGGCTAATTTGAGGGTGGAGGAATTCTGCATTGAAAAATGGAATGGCAGACATATAACAATATGCATGTCAAAACCTACTGCTACCTTTTAAAACAGACAGCAGTTTATTTAAATAACCAGGAAACTCCCTGACTCCAATTTTCAGGAAAGATGTTCTGAGTGCACTTGGCTTGTAATAGGATTATCCAACCCACCCATTTCCTCCCAGACTGTACAGATATTTGGAATCAAACAGTAACCTATGAATCAGAATGTGGGTGAGCACATAGTGGGGCTGGTAGGAGATCCTTGCAAGCAACCCACCCCAGTTTTCCCAGGAACTCAGCAGCTGCCCTCCATGTCTGCCGTACAATCTCAGGAAAAGGAATGTCTGATTTAAGATGTTCCTCAGAAGTGCTCTATACATGGCCAAATCTGGATCACATTTTACACTATATCTGGAACCCTGCCCAATTCTAATATAATAATACAGGTCAGTTTCATAAATACAGTATTTGATTCTTAAATCCATGCATTGGCTTATTTTCAAGTTAAAGCTGCACTAACTCTTGTATGCATTTTCCCCTTCTCTGTGTATTTTTGTATGCAACTTTCTCCAATACAAGGACTGTTAATTTCAGTTTTTTAACCGAGGATTGCATCCCAAGATTTAGTGTACAAAGTAAGAGATTGGACCTGCTAGGTCTCTTCCAACCGCTACGAACAGTATTCATTTGGAAACTTGTGATGAGTAAAGTTGTACAAAGCATTCAAAAGACATGCTCTGCAAAGAGGTGTTAATAAGAATGGAAGGCTTGCCTAGGCTTTCAAGACTATTCCTGGTTATCCAAATGTCTCTGTGTGTTTGCTTTTAAATGACTTTATCCAATGTTCAAATAGAGACAGGAATCAGATGGGACATCACAAGGGTCCTGTACTCTTCTAAAAAAGGTAAAGATAAATGTTTCCCCTGTCCAATTATGTCTGACTTTAGGGGTCAGTGCTTATCTTCATTTCCTAGGCAAGAGAGCCAATGTTGTCTGAAGATGCATCTGTGGTCATGTGGTTGGCATAACTACACACTAGTGGTGGGTTGCTACCAGTTTGCTCCAGATTGGGCGAACTGGTAGTGGCAGCGGGAGGCTCCGCCCACCCGCCTGGATATCTCTGCGCATGCGCAGAAGCGTCGAGCAAGCGCGTGTGCATGCCCACGAGCGAGCCGGTAGCGACGGGATTTGAATCCCATTACTGCTACACACTGAGGCACATGGAACGCTATTACTTTCCCACTAAAGTGGTATCTATTTATCTACTTGCAGTTGCATGCTTTCAAACTGCTAGGTTGGCAGGAGCTGGGGCAAAGACAGGAACTCACATTATAAAGTGGTGCTTGGGCTTCAAACGGCCACCCTTCCAATCGACAAGCCCAGTGTCTGAACCACTAGGCCACCACGTCCCTACTCTAGACCTTTATTAATGACTTAGATGAAAAAATGGAGGGAAAACTTGCTGCTAGCTGGACAAACATTAGAGAAAGTGTGTTTGCTTTAAATGGAGCTTGAAAAGACCTTTTTCAGAGCTCTTACTGAATCTGAGAAAGATAGACCATGAGATTCTTCTCTTCTAATATTTCCAGTAAGAGCAAGCAACTGGGCTGTTTCTGTTACTGGTGGTCAACCATGACAATGTAACACAGTTGGACATCTCCCTTAAAGTGGATGGAAGCTGCTGGAGATCTACTTCCCATTTCTGTTGGCGCTGGGAAGCTTAATCAGGGTGAATTGAATCATCCAGTAACAGTGATTTGGCATCAAGCCAGAAATGATATCAACCTGCTCAATTGTGCCCTATTCTTGGCCACTTTATAGGCAAGTGCTCTCCATGCAATCTCTAATAGCAACCACTTGCTGAGATGAATGTCTCCAGAGAAGAACTTCTGTCCTGAGATTTTGGCTCTCTTTTCAGCTTAACACAACCTTTTGTTCTACTGGCTAGCCAGGGACAGGAGTTTAATTTCCAAAACAAATAGAGGACGATTTCTGATTTGCATCAGAAGCTGGGAATGCATATGAGTCCCTGCCATGTTTAAGCTTTAGCTTTGTTCTCCAGCTAGTCAATATACAGCATCTGGGAACACACAATCTCTGTGAGTGACAATTATTGAAGAAGCAGAAACTCAGAAATGAGGCAATATCTGGAACAAGCTCAGTCAGTGAATCCTTTGCTTTTGCTATCACAGCAGAAGGAGGTGCAAAGAACACAGTCAACCCACTTAATGTAATTACACTAATGGTTGATATGTGTCCAGTCACCATTTCTGTTCTGTGGAACTGCAAGGGTTGCTAAACCCATATCAGATTAGCAGATTAAAAGAATTGGAAGGGACATTGTAGGTCATCTAGTCCACCCCCCGCCCCCAAGCAGGAGATCCTGCACTATTTCTGACAGGTGGCAGTCCAGTCTCTTCTTGAAAGCCTCCAGTGATGAAGGTCCCACAACTTCTGAAGGCAGGTCATTCCATTGGTTGATTGTTCTCACTGTCAGAAAATTTCTCCTTATTTGAATCTCTCTTTGATCACTTTCCATCCATTATTCCTTGTCTGGCCTTCAGGTGTTTTGGAAAATAGGTTGACCCCCTCCTCTCTGTGACAGCCCCTCAGATATTGGGACACTTCTATCATGTGTCCCCTGGTCCTTCTCTTCACTAGACTAGCCATGCCCAGTTCCTGTAACCATTCTTCATATGTTTTAGCCTCCAGTCCCTTAATCATCTTGGTTGCTCTTGTCTGCACTCTTTCTAGAGTCTCAATGTCTTTTTTATAGTGTGGTGACCAAAACTGGATGCAGTATTCTAGGTGTGGTCTTACTAGGGCTTTATAGAGTGATATTAGTACTTCACTTGATCTTGATTGCATCCCTCTGTTAATGCAATTTAGGATTGCATTGGCTTTTTTGGCTGCCGCCGCACACTGTTGGCTCATATTTAATTGGTTGTCCACTAAGACTCCAAGATCCCTCTCACAGTTGCTGCTATTAAGCCTGGTTTCACCCAGTCTATATCTGTACTTTTGGCTTTTCTTGCCTAAGCGCAAGATGTAAGTTTTGATACTAACATTAACCTTGGTGAGAGCGTGTATCTGGACCAAATTATTAGGTCTATTGGTGACTCAGGCTGAGGTTCTAAACTTTTCTGGAGGAAAACTCCTGCCCTATGTGTATAAGTATTTCCTCAGTATTTCTGAAAAATAATGCTGTTGCTTGATGTTTAGGAAATACAGGTAGTCCTTAATTTACGACCACAACTGAGCCTAAAATTTCTATTCTTAAGTGAAGCATTTATTAATTTTACAAACTTTCTTGCCACAGTTGTTAAGTGAATCGCTGCAGTTGATAAATTAGTAACCTGGTTGTTAAATGAATCTGATTTCCCCATTGACTTTGCTTGCCAGAGGTTGCAAAAAGTGATCACATGACCTTGGGCCATAGCAACCTTCAGTGCCAAGCATCTGAATTTTGATCCCATGATCATGGGGATGCTGCAAAGGTTGTAACTGTGAAAAACGGTCATAAGTCACTTTTTAGTGCCGTTGTAACTTTGAATGGTCACTAAATGAACTGTTGTAAGTTGAGAACTACCTGTATAGCATTAAAAGCCTTTTTTTCCTGCCATATTAATCTTTTAAGTGCTACAAAGAACAGTATAAACAGTAATAGCTAGCTGGGGAATCCTGGGAGTTGAAATCCAAACATCTTAAAGTAGCTGAGGTTGACAAAGACTACTCTAAGATGCTAAACCCTAAAGGCCTTCTGCAAAAGTCAGATTCTAACTCTTCTTCAGAAAGCTGTTGTCAGGCCTGGAAGCCATTTTTGCATTGGATCTTCAGACCTGCCACATTTAGTGGTGTGAAAAAATGGGACGGGGGATTGTACGGAGTAGGGAGATATATAGTCATAATAACATTCCTTTCTCTGAGAGTCAAGGACATCTTACCCTACACCTGGAGGGGTGTGACTGGGAGGCATTTCCAGTTGGGTCGGTGCATTGATTGGGCCATGTGATGGACATGTGGGTTCTGGGCAGGGTCTTGGACTTTTCTATGGGTGGGGAAAATCCGGAAGACTTCAGATTCGGGTTTTCCCAGATGTGCCAATATGACATCTCTAATAAAATGGAACTTTGAGGAACTTCAGGCCTAGTAGTCTTCTTTCATTGGGGGTGTTACTTGGAGCCCTGAGAGCTGAAGGATCTCACGCCCTCACATGATCAGCCTTCTCATCCTGGTTCCAGGCTCTATCTCTTTAAGGGTTTTCGGTTATTTCTCCTCATGGGCATTTCATTCGCTCTCCTCTTTACGATAACTCAGCCACTCTTGTCTTCTCATCTTGGGGAAGTTTTCTGGTGTCTATTCCCAAGAGCCAGTCCCTTTCTCTTTGGGAAAGGGCTGGGAATTTCCTTTGGGGATTCCTCCCCACAGGGAGAGTCGGGAAGGGACCTTGAAGCCTCCTGGGCCAAAAGACCCACTAGCTTTCTGCTTTTGGTGCAGACATTTTACATTATACACATATCCTCTTGGTTGGTTGAAAGGAACTCAACAATTCACTGAAATAAAAACAAGAAGCAAATACTGGTGGCCTCACAGCAGAACCAATAGAAGAAATCTATAGCTTTTATTTCCTTCGGAAACAACTAACGGGAAAAAAAAAAAACCCTAAGCAAGGATGTTTACCTGCCAGGTTACTCAGATACTAATCTTTACCTGCAGAATAGCTTAGGTACTCTGCTGGATTTAAATAGTCTCTGTGCTTGAATGAATCCTGAGGCTATTGGCAAGATTGTCCTAAGGGAGGAGTAAAACCAGGGGATTTTCAAAGGGTTGAACAACAAAACATATCACACAAACCCATGGGTGGCTTGGCTGTGGAATTGTGGATGTTGTAGCCCAGAAGGACAGTTTTTAGATACTCTGGCTTAACACACAAGTCACTGAAGATGGTTCTGGAGTGCCATTCCACTTAGGTCAAAAGGATGGCCTTTATTTTATTGCATCTCTGCAGTAATGTAAGGGATGCCAAAGGGTTGTGGTCTTCTATTGGAGCAGCTGGAACAGGATGACAGAGAAGGTTCTGAATCTTTCTTTTTCCAGTTCCTATAATGAGAACGTCTCAGGAGTGGCTTGATTGTCTTCTTTTCACGCATTAGCGTAGATAGGTTGGTCATTTAAGGTAGAAAATCTGAAGGACGCATAATCAACCTTTTCTGTGTTTTCAGAAACCTAGAAGGTTAACATATAGCACGTGTTACTAGAGTGATCAAAAATATTTGAAAAGGGGTCAGAAAAACGCATATTTGTGGTTTGCCGATAGGCTTTTTCCTTAACTATGGTTGACCAGGTTGAGGTCAAGCAGCTAGGATTTACATATCAACCATACTGCCTAGATTCATACAACACATAATGTCATCAATTATGCAACTACATTTCAGATTAATAGGTTCCGTAAAGCCAGTCATAAACACAGGTTCTGTAAGATTTTAATATTTTCACTGTGTTAGATAGTGAGGGTGGTTCTTCCAGAATAGCGTGTCTTCTTCCAATTGCACATTTAGAAGTCATAACTCTAAGCACCCCCACTCCATTACCCTACCGTTATATTTTTGTACGTATTCAAGGAAGTTACTTGAGATCAAATCCTAGCAACAGTGGGACCTTTTTCTCTGAGAATGCCTCCATGCAAGGCCTTTCCACAGTTTTAATCTCTAGGTCATTGGCAATGTTCAAGTCCATTTATTTTTGTCTCGAGAATAGTGAACTTCAAACCACAGTAAGACAGTTCTCTGTTATTGAAATGCTGAGGTCTATGGAGCCTTGGAACTATCTATTTCCCCACTGGCAAGACATCTTCCTCACAGTATCTCCTGGCTTCAAGGTCTTTCAAGTAAATGTGGAAATGTGGAAAGATGTTATGGGCAGTCTCCAAAGTAGCTGCCGTAATTGATGCTGATATTGCCATTCAGAAAAGGCCCATCTACCAGGAAATAATCTGTTGAAGTTGCTCTCATGCCAGCCTCAGCGTAACTTTGCTTTTTTTTTTCTGAGTAGGTGAGCTCAAGTCCAAATAAAGAACCAAATGAGGTATTTGAAGGCAAAATGGTGCCCAGAGGCTCTATGTTGGAGATTCAGATGATGAACAGGAAAGCATGGAATGGTCAGAACTGCCAAACTCTGATGAAACTGCATTTAATTTACATAATTTGCACATCAGCTCCTGTCCTCCTAATAATTTGAAAGCATGCAAATGCGAGTAGATAAGTAGGTACCACTTCAGTGGAAGGTAACAGCATTCCATATGCCATTGGCATATAGCCATGCTGGTCACATGACCACTGAAAATGTCTTTGGACGATGCTGGCTCCCTCAGCCAAGAAACAGAGATGAGAACCTTCCCATAGAGTCGGATATGACTGAACAGGGAACCTTTACCTATTATTAGCACCCTAGAAAATCTAGATATGCCAGCCAATTGTGGTGCAGAGATTCACTTTTAAGAAGCTCTCCCCCAGGGGAGCTTTTTGGAACTTCCACAGAAGGCAAGGCATGGAGAACATCTTTCAACTGATCTTCCAATTTCTTGCTATGACCAAAGAAAGAGGAAAGAAAAACAAATAAGATGATGGTAATATTCTATTTTATAAAGCCTTTAGCATATCCCTGGGAAATTCCAATAGTAGGACAACACTATGATTTGAGAGTCACATGGATATAACTTTAAGAAAATCCAGAATTTCAGAATTAATGGCCTGTAATATTTTATCTACTTTTATATTTGGTCAAAGGAAGGTTGTCTTTTGATGTTTCCTATGTCCTTTAAACTCTGTAAACATTTTGTAGACCTGGAACAATTATGATTGTTCCAGCAATGATTTTGCATTCCATATACAGATATGACTTTTGAGAGGTCCATCATCAGACTAGGAGTTGGAATTGGTTGCAAATGGTTGGGTGAAAGTTTCCCAGGCTTCTTTTCCTAGGATGAATTCACCAATAGTTTTGTTTATTTGGAAAAAAAAATTACAGCTAATTTCATATATATGAAAATTGGAAGCGTAAAATTGGAAGTGTCTTGGCGACGTTTCGACGAAGTCTCATTCATCATCTTCAGGCTGGTGTTTACGGCTTCGTGCTTCTAGGACCAATGTGTGATCACAGCTGTTTCTTCCTTTTAACTGCTGGGGGTGTGTTCATCAGGCTTGTGCAAGGGGTCTTCTGCAACAACTGCCGTTACTATTTCAAATCTGGTGCTGGTAGTCTGCTTTGCTGGGATGGCCCCACCTCTTCGTTCTGATTGGTTGGGAGTCCCAGTCTGTGTCTATTGGCTTGGCTTCGGGTGTATGGTCGGTTTTTCTCCACCAGGTGGCAGGGCTTCATCTTTGTGGCTGGCTGGAATGTGATTTGGCTGGAGGTCTCGGGGTGTGTGTGTCTGGCTTCTGGGGTGTAGATTTTTCTGTCTGTGGGTGCTGGGACTCATTTGTTGACAAGAGCTAGTTTCCAGATGTCTGGTAGGCGGGAGGTATCATCACATTTATTCATGTTATGGGGGCGTTTTTCTATTTCAGTGGCTTCCATAACTATTCTCTTGTTGAGGTTTCAGTTTTGGAGATTAATTTGGTTCCTTCAAAATCAATTTCATGTCCTGTAGCTTTAAGGTGCTGGAAAAGAGAGGAAGTTTTTTCTTCTTTTCTGACTGCATTCTTGTGTTCTGCAATGTGTGCATTTATTCTCCTATTAGTTTGTCCAATGTATGTGGCTGGGCAGATTTTGCATGGTATTGTCGAGTGTTTTGATTGCGTCTCACACGGTCAACCTGAGAGGTATTTCATAGACTCCTTGGTTTTCCAGCTGGATCTTGTCTTTGGGGTTTCTTAAGATGTTGGCTATTTTTTGGTCAGTGCAGAAGGCTGTTTTGATATTGTGTTTGTGGAGAATTTTGCTGATTTTATCTATAGTGTCTTTGATGTAAGGGAGGAGGGTGATGTCGTTGTCCTGTTCTGTGTCTTGGTTCTTGGGGGTCCCAGCACCCACAGACAGAAAAATCTACACTCCAGAAGCCAGACACACACACCCCGAGACCTCCAGCCAAATCACATTCCAGCCAGCCACAAAGATGAAGCCCTGCCACCTGGTGGAGAAAAACCGACCATACACCCGAAGCCAAGCCAATAGACACAGACTGGGACTCCCAACCAATCAGAATGAAGAGGTGGGGCCATCCCAGCAAAGCAAACTACCAGCACCAGATTTGAAATAGTAACGGCAGTTGTTGCAGAAGACCCCTTGCACAAGCCTGATGATGGCAGATGAGATTCTGCCGAAACGTTGCCAAAGTGCTCTCAATCTTACACGGGAGAAGACCCGAATACACCAAGACTTGCATATATATGTGTGTGTGTGTGTGTGTGTGTGTGTGTGTGTGTGTGTATTTCTCTTTAGCCAGGTTCTTCCTACGTAAACCAAGATTTTTATGCAGCCCTAGTTCAGTGAAATCATAATCCACTAATCATAATCCACTAGTTTCTAGGCTTTTTTTCTGGCAGCCAGCAAACACTCTGCTGCCCATTGAACAGCCAGTTTGCTGGCTGCCAGAAAAAAAGCCTAGAAACTAGTGGATTATGATTTCACTGAACTAGGGCTGCATAAAAATCTTGGTTTACGTAGGAAGAACCTGGCTAAAGAGAAATACACATAAAGCCTACGAAAAGGAAAGAAAACAAATATATATATATTTATATATAAAATATATATTATATATATATATATATATATGTAAACACTTTTGCAAATGTATTAAAAGCATTAACAAAGTTGAATAACAAAAGCACCTGAGACTTAGGAGCAAAAGACCGAGTTGGTATCACAGTTGTATATGCCACTTCTGTGCCATCTGTGGCTTGATCAGATGAAGGAGAAACCTAAATTAAAGGAAAACATGTTGCTACTTAATTTGGTTTGCCTGGTACTTCTCTTACCTTCACAGTACCAGTTGGAACATCATTAGGCTGACATTACCTTCCCTGGCTATATAACAGGATGATATCACAATCATATCATAATAAACACTGTTTCATTTGGCATTGTTTTTCCCTGCATTTATATTAATTCTGTTTGTCCTGTAATGTGTTCTCTTTTGGTGGGTCAGGGTACAATCCTTGAATAAAAATGTGTTTCTTCCATAGAATTAAATGGCATTACTTCCATAGGCATTGAGATTATGGAAACTATTGATTTTGGTGATAGCCTTGAAGACAGGAGGTGCAAGGGGCCAATCAGAAGCATCCTCCGAAGGAATTCAAACTCCAGTGGTGGGGATGTCTGTTTCTTTGATAAGCCTAATCATAGAAAAGCTTCTAAGACCAACTGCACTGAAGTCTGATTCACTGTTGGAAATCAGTGGCTGAATGTGTTCAAGTGTTGAGTTTGGTGGATAAAATAGCATCTTATTTCCACATAGGATATGGAGAAATAAGAACTCAGGATACCCATGTAGAATTGAAAAAGAACCAAAACATAATACACAGAAACATAGGCCACCATGAAAGGAAGGAGTTTTCTTTAGAATGCTGTTAAGTTGTATGACTCTTAAATAATGGACATCTCTTTATTTTGAACTGTCAGCCTTGCAAATTGTTTCTCTCTTCAATGATTTTTTTTTAAGTCTGGTAGTCAAACAGTTTTACCTGTTGACTGATCTTTAAGTACTTAAAAATGCAAGGAAAATGTAGAAATTGAGACCCAAGATTGTAATTAGTCTTTTATGACTCAGAAGTGAATCCAAGATTTACTGATAAACTTCATGATAAATTCATGAACTTATCTTTTCTTATTTTGTAATTGTGCCCTGATGCTCAGGTTTGTGATTCTGTAAATTCTGTTTCAGAAAGGCTTTGTCATCATGGAATGTGACCCAAAGGCCTAGTGATTTCCTTCATTAAAAGAATTTAAGTTCCTAGATATCTAATCTCTTCCATCTTCTAAATTGAAATTATTCTTCCCAAGCCTTCCAGGTGTATTTAGCCAAAAATACCCATGCTTATCTTCTAACATAGCTATGCTACTGAGAATTCTGGGAGCTTGAGTTCCAGAAAATCTGAACGCATTTGTTTGGGAAATGCTGGATTAGCTGACACCTCAGACCTTTCCAACCTTATTATTTGACAAAATAGTTCAGACATGGTTTCTGCCAGCGTCATTGATCCAGCTATGTACATTGGATAAAATGGAATGTCTTATATCAATTTTATGAGTTGGGCCATGACTTTAAAATGTGATCCTCCATAAATATGTTCCAGGTCAACTCCTGTCCTCTTATTAAAGTTAATGCGCTTCGATGTATGCCTGTAAATTTTTGGAAATTGCTTACCGTAGATGGAAATTGCTTACCTTAGAGTTTTTGGTAACTGAAAAAAACAACAACAATAAAATTGCATTAGGGCATTGTTGCAACATTCAAAGCAGCAGCTTTGAAAAAAAAATGTTAGTCGTATGGTTATCATTTCCTTCCTTTGGCCCAGTTAATTTTTATGATCTAACCAACTTTTTAAAAATTAGATTTTTCTCTCAGGAAAATTACATTTTTTTTTTTTCAAATTATGGAGTTAGGCAGCTGTTACTCAGATTCCTGGTTTTCTGTAATTAGAAACAGGGATCAGAAAAACAATTCCTTCATTCATTCAAATTCATAAAAGATGCAAAGGATTTTAAAGATAAATATTACGAAGAAACCAGAACTCTTTTATTGGGACTTATGGACAAGAAATTAGAAAAGATTCATGGCAGATTGATTTTGTATATGGTAACTGCAGCAAAAGTATTGTTAAGTTCAATGATGAAAGAACAGTGACATTTCCCACAGTGGAGGGATGGATAGCGAAAATGTTAGAATTTGCTGAGATGGCAAAGTTGATCTATTTGGTCAGAGAGAAAAAAAACAACAAAAACTTTTCTGAAAATCTGGAAACTTTATAGGGACTTTTTGCTGAAAGCAAACAAAAATGATATGATAGTTTATAGATTCAAAGATGTGGATTAAATGAGAGATTTGTATAACTTCTAAGAAAGAGAAGGGATTATAAAATTATAATTATATATTGAAGAGAAGGTTGAAAGTCATCGTATTTAGTACCGTGTTTCCCCAAAAATAAGACCCTGTCTTATATTTTTTGGAACCCTGAAATAAGCGCTTGGCCTTATTGCCATGTGCTCAAAAGCCCGATTGGGTTTATTATCAGGAGATGTCTTATTTTGGGGGAAACAGGGTAGCTTAAGTGTCTTTTCTTTCTTTTTTCTTACACTTTTTTCTTTCTTTCCTTTCTTTTTTTTTAAAGATAAATCTTTATGTAAAATTCTTAATAATGTCATTTTTAAAAAATATGTCTTCCCAGCCACCAAACATGGTTCACTCCTGATTTAAGGAAGGAAACAATCAAGATGCAAATGCTTTTGGCAAATTTCTCACCTTTTTTCTTCTTTAGCTTCCACATCAACAGTGTCATTCCACCTAAAATTAGTACCAGTAACCCAAGAAGCACGGGTAGCAGGATGATGAGATCAACGTCTCTGGTGGGACAGATATCAGAAAATCAGTGAGATTGCTGGACTATATTCCCTTCTGGTTGTTTGCCATATAGCTCTGGGTGTTATTTAAAGGAATAAACTAGATTCATTCAGACTGGATGGCACTGGGAACTTCTACTTTGGAGCAATCCTCCATAGAAGGATTATACAGAGACTTTCTATAGATGAAGTCTCTTAATTCTAAAGAGAAATGTTCATTTTGTCCCTACTTCCGCTGATATACTAAGAGTTAATCCCTTGCTGTGAAAAATCCATATATGCTTTATTTCTAATCCTTACACAGCCAGTTTTTCTTGCCTTGCAGATGTCCTCCATATAGAGGGCCAATTTAAAATAAATGTGTGTGTGTGGGGGGGAAACTTATCCACAAATGTTGGAATAGAGGTTCAGTATGAAAAAATCCATATGTACTACTTGGTGCTACCTCATCATTTTTTGCACAGGCTGGATCTAGTCACAGATCACAAATCTCAAACATGTTAGAAACCACAAACAGAAGTCATGCCTTATATGTTAGAACAGAACAGCAGCCATTTTCTGAGGGCAGATACAACACACTTTATTAACCTCCCTCCCGTTGCAAAACTGAACTCTCTTTTCCTGCCACAGTTTTAAAATAATCTGTTTCTCTTATGCTGCTTTGAGTTCTCTATTTTGAGTCCACTAACGCTAGAAACTCATAGAGGCTGAAATACTTGAGCAATAGTTTGCTATCTAAAAGCTTTTTCACCTTTGCTAAAACTGTGCAGTAGCTAAAAGCTTTTTGCCTCGTGTAAGAGGTTGCCAGTATGAAACCCCAGAGATTTTTTTTAATTACTATTCTTCCCCTTTCAGTAGCTAGCTATCTTTCTCTAGTTAACAGTAGAAGGTTACACCATTCCCTCAGTCTCCAGAGAAAAGAGAAACTTTCACATCCTTTTTTTAAAAAAGCCCTCAGCTAGCTATGAAAAACTAGCTAGCCAGCTGAAGGAATGAAATTAGTGTATGTGTTTATATTATATGTTCTTTCTGGGTTTGAAATCACCAGCCTCTTATGAGACAAAATCCTTAACTCCAGAGCTATCTTAGCAGTTTTGAAAAAAGTAGACATCTAGAAGTATTTAGAGTGGAAATTTATTTATTTATTTATTTATTTATTATTTATTTATTTATTATTTGGAATCAACTCCCCCTGGGGCTCCGGTTGGCCCCTGACCTTCGCACCTTCTGTCGTGAATTAAAAACATGGCTGTTCAAATTGCCCAGCCTGGACTGATGGGGTTTGGATTATTTTAATATGTTTAACATGTGTTTAATATGTATTTTAACATGTTTTATCTGGTTTGATTTTAATTGTTGTGAGCCGCCCTGAGTCCTATCGAGATAGGGCGGCATACAAATCAAATAAATAATAATAATAATAATATTACATCCCACCTTTATTATTTTTATAAATAACACAAGCTGGCAAATGTACCCAACACATTTTTCTTCCTCCTATTTTCCCCACAACAACAAACCTGTGAGGTAGTCTGAGAGAGAGTGACTGCCCCCAGTCACCCAGCTGGCTTTCATGGCTAAGGTGGGATTAGAACTCATGGTCCCCCACTTTTTAGCCTGGTGCCTTAACCACAAGATCAAACTGACTCTAAAACAGCCAGCTAGGAAGGGTTCTTTAATTTTGAAGGGAGTTGTTGTACTTGCATTTATGTGTATTAACTTTGTGTATGTACCTTTGTGCATATAAATTAATATGCATTAAATATTTAACTTTAATTGTACTTTGTTTAAATACATTATTTTACAGATAGAGGTGAACCTTTATAGCTCAGAGTTAAAATGAAGGGTCCTTGGTGCTCTCTGAAGTTGGTTGTTTTCTTGCAGATGTTTCATTACCCAAACTAGATAACTTCATCAGCACTGATGGGCTTTAGGTAATGAAACATCTGCAAGAAAACAGTTAACCTCGGAGAGCACCAAGGAGCCTACTTTTTCTATATATCTGCATGTTACCGGTATATACATACAAAAGGATGTATGGGTGATCTGGCCACCAGAAGCAAAGTGATTGATCACTGCTTTCTTGGAATAGAAATGTGGGAGGGTCAACAAAAGAGGAATTATTTTCAATGGGAGATGAGAGCCACCTGCTGTCAGGGCTAAATATTTTGCAAGCTTTTTGGAAAGTGTATCAGTCCGCATGCACTTTTTAAAGCAAGCTAAAAATTCCATTGCCATCTGTATGGGCATCTGGAATGGTAAGTAAGTAAGTAAATATGCCCTTAGATTAGACTTTCCCAATTTCCCTCCCGTTTTTGAGAAGATATAGACAGAGTCCAGGGAAGGTGTAAAGTACCATTTAGTTCTACATTGTTATAGTAAATGCATATTTCCCTAGATTCCATTATATGTTTTTTCACTGTTCATTTGTGTTTGTTTTGGGTGTTTGGATTTTTAGGGAAGGCGTGTACTTTAAGATTACACTCTAGGGCAGTGGTGTCAAGCTCAAGGCCCGGGGGACAGATCCAGGCTGTGGGGTTCTTAGATCTGGCCCACGGAGCCGCCCTGGAAACAGCAAAGGACCGGCCCGCAGTACTTCTGCCAGCGAAAACAGAGCTCACGAAGGCCATGGGCAGCTCTCCCAAGCTCTGTTTTTGCTGGCAGAGGGTTGCAGGAAGCTGTCATAGTCGAAAACAGAGCTCGGGAGCCCATTTTCACTGGCACAGTGCTCAGGCCACCATAGGCCCCCCCGACATGAGTGATGTCGAGCTGCCATGCACCCTGGCCACAGCCTTTGTCCGCCCAAGGTCAAACACAACCCTGATGTGGCCCTCAATGAAATCAAGTTTGACACCCCTGCTCTAGGGAGATGTGGTGGTAAAAAGTTTAAGATCCACTGCCTTATATCCTTAAATTCTGACAACTCCTGTCACTTGCTCTTCGTATATCTAAACTTACTTATTTGGACTTCTCTGTGTAGTTTCAGTAGGGAAGGTTGAGGTGGTGGAAATAGATCCCGTTGTTGTCATACTGGTAGGTGGCAGCTCTAAAAAAGAAAATTAAGAAAGTAGAAACCCATAATTTTCTAACCTATGCTTGCATGATCTTAAAATTATATCAACAATGTATACCGACAATGATGGACCTCTCACTGTTGGAAAAACATTCCAAACTTCAGAAATAAGGAGTAACTTTCCCCTGTGAGGTTGTTTTCCATTCAAATTGGCTACAAGTATTATGTCAACACAGAAGGTAAATTTAAAGATTGATGACGTGTCGAAACTGATACATCAGGAGGACCTATTGATGCCTACGGGGAGGTGGGAGGGAACAATTTGACAATGAAATGTTCAACAGACTTGCTCACTTCTGCCTGGCTTCTAGAAATACAGGTATGGAATGATGGAACTTATAACATTTGTTTGCAATCGTTCTTTTCCCCTCTGATCTAAGTAGTCTGTGTACTTTGGCAGCAGGTAGCAGTCCCCCCAATTTGGAAATAACCCCAGGAAGGAGATTAAATAAACCTGCAAATATAAACAGCAAATATAAATACCAGCGTGCTAAGAGGTCTGTAGTTTATGTTCTTGTGGAAAGGCATATTTTTTTTAATATACTGTTATACCAAGAATATTGGCCGACAGGGAACTGAACCAATTTCCTTCCCTTGTTAAAATGCTTTGCTTCTTCCTTCAAATTTCAATGTAGTTCTTAAACTTTTAGGACTCCTTTCTACTCCAAAAATTATGGAGGGCAGCAAAAGAGGTTTTTGTTTGTTCGTATGGGTTGTGTTTATCAATATTTACAGAATTTAAATTAAAATGGATACATTTGCTGCCATTACCACTTCTCACAAGTGTTTGAGGGGAATTTAATTTTTTAACATTGTCTGACAAATTATTTCAATTTGCACAGCCCTGAGAGGGTCCCGAGGGAACCCCAGGGTGCTGAGATCAGACTTTGAGAAAAACCAGTTTACATAAACTGTTAGGATGACAGCCATGTACTCCTGAGCTGCCTCTGCTCCTGTGCCCAGGGAAGGAAGATTGATGCCCTTCAACACCATAAGCCCAGGGAATTCTATTGCCAATTCAGCCACAGCACCAAAGCAGCTTGGGCTGGAATCCATTATGTAACAGGAAGGCTTGATACAATGGCAGCCCACCCAACTGATTCCTAGAACCAAATCATGAATAGGTCTCATATGTGGTTATCTGCAAGGTAGCATCCCTACCAGGTAGCAGAGCCAGGACTTGATTCAATGGAAAGCAACAGTCTCAACTGATTTGTGCATCAATATCAATGGCACAGAGGTTGAGCAGTCTGTTGAACTGGAGACAGTATGTAAAGCTGAATGCATTGGAAAAGATCACCCCTGCATCCAGTGGTGGGATTCAAATAATTTAACAACTGGTTCTCTGCCCTAATAACCGGCTGGATGGGCGTGGCCATGGTGGGCATGGCCAGGAGATGTGACAGGCAGCACTTGGCCACCTGCACCCCTTGGGGTACAATCCCCTGTTTTAGGCCTAGTAGGCCTCCCTGCAGCCTCCTGGGAGCAAAAACGGGCCGCGGGGGACTCCTGGAAGGGGCTGGGGTGAGGGGAGGGGCCAGCCAGCAATTTAACACTGGCTGAATCCCACCACTGCCTGCACCCATAAATTTTGGTGTGGAGAATGTACATGTCTACCCACAGATTCTACCTATGCAAGCCACATAAAATGTTTTGGAATCTTTCAACATGCCTATTGCATTAATAAACAAGTAAGCAAACAAATAGAATAGTGATAGAACGTAGCCCCAGAATCGCAATTGCTCTAAATTACTTCTGCTGTCTTCCCTAGTATAACTCTCTGCAAAGTGGAAGATATATTTAACTAAAAGAAAGGTGTAGCTTGGATGTTGGAAATAGAAGGAATTATGTAATAGAGAAGCCTAAGCATGTGGCTTTCACTTTTTCACTTATGCAAACTTTATAATACAATACATCCTCTACCTACAATACATCTTCTATCTAGTAATTGAAGAGATCAGAACAGAACTGGAGTTCTAATATAAGGGTCGAGGCAGAGTACATGCTACCCCTGAAGGACTCCAGTTTACTACTGATGCTTTACATTTTCCTAGCAACAATCAATTCTCTCCTTCTGTTCCTGCTGCCAGCAAGCTCCGTGATGGAAATCAACATTCTCATCAATCAGATATCAGAGGGGCAAAAGCTTTTTTTTCTGCAGAAATGCTGCTGGATACAAGAGACTTGGTCTATATTACTCCTAATCCACTACCTGGCACAGCATGCCATTGAAAAAAAGTGTTTGGTTCTTCTCTTTCCATACAGTTTTCTTTGACTAATACCAAGTGTGTGATCAAATATTTCTCCTTTTTCAACCAAGGACAATTCTGCATGGCAGATTTAAACTGCTCATCTTCCATGCTGAAACCAGCTGGAAGTTTCATTTTAAGAAAGCATTTCTGAATTTCAAGCTTTGGTAAAAAGGGCAGGCAGGATGTTCTGTCTGGATGGCAGTGATCACAGCCCCCAATGGGTAGAGTCTCCTGCTGCTTTATCCACATCCCATCTGTGCTGGGAACAAATCCCTATTGCCTTCTTTCCCACATGTGGGTCTTTGAAGATATGTTCTTTCCACTGAAGATCCTTTCATATGAACCCCCGTTCAGGAATTGCCTGTTATACTGACATCTTGAAATTTGGTGCATAAGCAAAAAGCTTCAGGGCTTTTGAGGAGGATGTTGCTTGCTCAGAAAATGAACATTTCTAGTGGGGCTAGATGGAGAAACCAGAAGAATTTGTGTCAATCTCACCCCAGTTCCAGGAAGGAAGGAAGGAAGGAAGGAAGGAAGGAAGGAAGGAAGGAAGGAAGGAAGGAAGGAAGGACCAACATTTCACTTTCTCTGTGAAATTCACTGGTGAAAAAAAGAAAAAAAAAGGTCATGGGAAAAGAAATCCCTAAAGCTAATTCAGGAGATGTACCTGAAAGAGTTATAGTGAGTTAGTTAATGCAAGTCTCCTTAAGAGGCTTTCACCACTGTCTCTCAGCATCTGGACTGGGTTGCCTTTCTTGAGATGAATATTCAATGTATTTGGGGCTTCCTCCCCCACTTTCCCATAATCTCTAACAAGATTTCATCTTCCTTACAGTGCTTGATAAAAAGACTCACCTATGGTTACTGTAATATTTACTTTCCAATTTAAATCAGACACGTATTTTTCTATGGCACACCAATAAATGCCAGCATCTTTCTTTGTGATGGTCTCCATTCTCACTGTGAATTCAAGTTCCGTGTGATTGTCCTTGATAACAGTTCTGCCAACTCTATTTTCTTCCTCAGTCCCATCAGTCTTAACGACGTATATACAGGAACCCCAATCAGAACCTTTGCACCAGTATTTAACGTAGTTACGATAACCTGTTTTATATTGACACTTTACACTCAGCGTCTTGCCAAGCGAAGCGTTCAACATCGAAGGGCCTACAACGATAGACGTCAAACCTGAAAAAGAGGAACATCCAATCTCAGGCAACCATTCAAGCCATTATCCTCTGTGCAGGTGGAAAAAGTGGTTTTGCCATATAAGGAACAAAACAAACAAACAAACAAAAAACTCAAAGAAGAGAAGATTTTTAAATATTTCTGTCCCATATAGAAACATTAGTTTTACTCTGTGGAGTCTTGACTTGCTCTGATGAAGAGATGGCATGCAGATTCATTCTCTATTAATAAATCAACTGATAAGTATATTGGAAGACTAAAAATCAAAAGGTGTTTGTTTGGTATATGGAGATCATATTAATTAGCAAAATAAATATAGAAATGTAATATTCTCTCTCTTTTTCTCTGTGTACAATTCAAATGAAACTAACATCAGCCTAACTGTGTTCCTCCTCAGCTCCTTCAATATAGCTGTAAAAAGGAGAAGGATACAGTATTTTCATTCTAGTTTATAATTCACCGTAGTCTGAAATCAAATGGACTATAATTAATATTTACTGTAATTTGTTAAATTAAGCCAGATTCATGAACTATGCTTTGATCTTGACCTTCGCTTGTTTCGAGGAAACCATAATTAAAATTAGCGACTGAGTTTGGCTTGGATGTCAAATCTATTGCTTAACGCATTGTAAGCCGCCCTGAGTCTCCGGAGAAGGGCGGCATATAAATCAAATTAAAAAAAAAAAATCAAGCTCGGTTTAATTACAAAAAGATGTTCAGAACTTTTCCTTGTGGTTTTATCAGAGAAGCTAGGAGGGCATTTAAGCATATCAACCCAAGGCTAAACGTCTCACAGAACATAGGACTTAATGGGAAATAAGCAATATAACTGCCGATTGTATTTTTTGCAAAGGAGACCCCCCTCATCAGTCAGAGTGAGGCAGACTAATCCCTGGAGCTCTTTTCTATTATTTCTTTAAAATCTGACAGCCATGCTGAGCTGCCAAATTGGATGGCATTCTGCTAAAATCAGCGGCAAAGCAGTTTTGACAGCTATTTCATGGGCTAATTTTAATATAAACATGCAGGGCTGCTTCATTTAGGTCTGGGGAAATTAGGTGTCTTCATCTTGACATTTTGATGGGTTGAGTCAAAAGAAATCCCTGATATTGAGACTGGGTAGCTGAAAAAAGAAGGAAACAAAGCCAGTTTGTAGAATTCATTATAGGATATAATAGTATATTAAAAGGATATTTTAGTACAAGTAGTCCTCAACCAGTGGTGAGTTGCTACTGGTTCGCCTCAGATCGGGTGAATTGGTAGCAGTGGCAGCAGGCTCCGCCCACATGCCTGGACACTTCTGTGTATGCACAGAAGTGTCGCGCGCACCCACAAGCAAACCAGTAGTGACAGGTTTTGAAACCCGTCCCTGTCCTCGACTTACAGCAGTTCGTTTAGTGACCATTTGAAGTTGCAATGGCACTGAAAAAAGTGACTTATGACTATTTGTCACAGTTATGACCATTACAGCATCCCCACAGTCATCTGATTTATATTCGGATGCTTAACAACTGACTCACATTTATGATAGTTGCAGTGTCCCAGAATCGTGTGGTCCCTTTTTGCGACCTTCTTACAAGCAAAGTCAATGTGGAAACCAGATTCACTTAACAACTGGGTTACTAATTTAACAACTGCAGTGATTCACTTAACAAATGTGGCAAGAAAATGGGTCAAAACTCACTTAACAGATTTCTCACTTAACAACATAAATTTTGGGCTCAAGTTGTTGTAAATTGAGGACTACCTATATAGATTATAACCATCTTTGAAGTTTAATTCAGGCTAGAGTATCAAGGAACAGATAAATGTCCATTCTTTTTTTATAGAAGGAAATTCCCATTGTAAGCAGTAATTTGCATGTTATCCCAATGGGTTTTGGGGACTGTGAGTACAATCTGAGAGTAGTTTTAGCATTCTTCCCACCAGGCCATGAGGCAACACAAGAACCAATAAAGGAGAATATTAGTAGACATGAGGGGTCATTGGTGCTTTCTGAACTTGGTTGGGTTTTTTGCAGGTGTTTCATCACCCAAACTAGGCAACATAATCAGAGCTAGCATTGATGATGTTACTAATGATCAGCACTAATGATGTTACCTAGTTTGGGTGACAAAACATCTGCAAGAAAACCAAGCTCAGAGAGCACCAGGGAACCCTCATAGCACAAGGATGCCAGCATCATTCTGCCTGCTGTATACAGTTGGATGTATGACCAGGCCAATGACTGATTTACTATTAAAGGAGGTGGGGAGACGACTTTTAAGGTACAGGGATTGATGCATTTCTCTTTCAGTGGGACAAAACTTCCAGCAGTCACTTTCCAAAAGTAGGCTGGGTCTAGCAACGTGAAGGGACATTTTATATATATTTGATTGAAACCTCTTATAAACTTTTTTCATGAAGAAACAAGTGCATTCGTGATTTGTGTTTTTAATTATTAGAAAAAACTGGGTAACAGAAAAAAAAATGAGCTCCTTTTTGGTAACTCATAGAGTCAGAGTTAATATTGTAATTGTGCTTATATTTGCTTCAGAAGAAGCTGAAGAGGTTATAGAAAAAATGTTTTTAAAAGGAAAAAAAAGCCTCTGCCGATCAGGCAAGTCAGCTGGGATCATCAGAGGCTTTAAAAGCATTTTTTTTACAACCTCAGCCAAAGAGGTTGTAGAAAAAATGGTTTTAAAAGTTAAAAAAAAAGTTGGCCACGCCCACTCAGTCATATTACCCCTCCCAAGCCACGCCCACAGAACCAGTAGTAACAAATTTTACATTTCACCACTGGGATGACTGGTGGTGGTGAGCCGACCCAGTGTCGGCAAATTGTCCCATTCTAATTGACTTTAGAGGGGCAGGATTATCCATCTCTCTGAATCATTAAATATAAGCATTTTAGCCATTTTAATGTAATCTCCTGTTCTGAAACAGATGAACTAAAAGGGAGGTTGCTGTAGCACCCTTTGGTTTGCAAGGACCAGTTTCTCTACCATTGGAAGGTAGATCTGGACCACTCTGAGTAGTTGACCAGGCCCTCTGTAAATCAGATTGTCAAATTGTCAGTTCAGAATAGAAATGAATGCCCCAACATGCAACACACTCTGATGGACACTGTAGTAGCCTTAAGCACTCTGTAACTTACAGAGTCAGGACTATTACTACATGGATTTGACAAGCAAGCAGCTCAGTTTACAGAGGTCCTGGTCTAGTCATGGGAAAAGTCAGAAGCTACAGAGAGAAGGGAGGAAGTTTGCAGGAGCTG
Source organism: Pituophis catenifer annectens (assembly GCF_029215685.1). Taxonomy (NCBI): domain Eukaryota; kingdom Metazoa; phylum Chordata; class Lepidosauria; order Squamata; family Colubridae; genus Pituophis; species Pituophis catenifer. The sequence goes on along the minus strand of NW_027256882.1, from coordinate 134,414,746 downwards.
AAAGAGGCCTACATGCATGTGACACAAGTTGTGCATATAGCGGGACTAGCATTAAGAGGAGATGAAAACATTACTATCTCACTGGATCAGAAAAAGGCAAAATTAGTTAGCTCTAGCTGTGGACTGGGAATAAAGGGAAGGCTATGTCATGCAGATGTATCCTTCAAGAACAGTTAGGGAGGCATCCTTTGGCTGAAGTTTCGGAACATGGGTGGATAAGCCCTACGCTTCCGCTATTTTTGTTCCTTAATTTAATTTAATTTAATTTAATATTTAAATTTATATACCGCCCTTCTCCCGAAGGACTCAGGGAGGTGAACAGCCATAGGTAAAAAACATAGAATACAAAATTTAAAAACAATTTAAAATGTATTAAACAATTTGGCCCAACAGTTAAAATCCCCCATTTAAAATTCAAATTAAAATTACATCATTGGAAAGTTAGGCCAGCCCGGCTTGATGAAATAAAAAAGTTTTGAGGGCCCGACGGAAAGTATGTAGATCTGGAATCGCCCGTACAATAATGTAGTTATTGTAAAGCAAGTGCAGCTATGAATATCCAAAATCACGTTCTTTACAACACACAAGGGCTTCAATCCCATGTACCTTATCAGTTAATAATAAAGCAGCGATTAAACATAAAGTTTCCCATTTGTTTTTGCCTTTTGGGGAAGTCACATCAGTAAAAAGCTTCCATGGTCTCTTGATTAGCGATGGAAGCTAATCTGTCATGGCCATGATCCTAATCTGTGATGTAGCTTTCTGAGAATCATTCTTTCTTTGCCTCAAGAGGAAGGGTGAAAAGAAGGGATGGTTATACGTATGTTTTGAGAACAGGTGAATGTTTGAGGGAAAAACCTTCAAAATCACCTTCTGCTAGATATAACCAGAGCAAATATAAAGTATCCTACACTGTAATTTTACCATGTCTTCCTATGGTACACATTGTGTAGTGGGCTTCAGTAGGCAAGGAGCAGACCAGCATAAGTACAACAACATTTATTGACTCAAAACTGGAACTGAGGAACAGCAGGCAAATGCCTGTAATTTATACTCTAGGCCCATAGGGCCTTAACCAATCATAGTACTTGAAAAAGTCCGTTCAGATATGAATGTATCAAGTTTCCCTCCAAAACAGTTGGAGTTAACACTCATCTAAAGGTTAGTTTCACTTTAGCAGGGCTTAATACCAGGGGTGGGTTCTACTTACCTTTTCTACCGGTTTGCAGTGGGGCCGCTTGTGCGCGCTTGCTTTGCTCGCGCACGTACGCACTCTTCCACACAAGCACAGAAGCGTTTTGATGACATCAGGGTTGGTGGGTGGAGCCTCCCGCCGGTTTTACTACCAGTTCTATAGAACTGGTGCAATCCGGGGGCAACCCACCACTGCTTAACACAACTATATATATTCAATACATAACAGTTACATGTAGCCAACAAGTGCGTGATACCATCAACAAACTATCACTGACCATTCCAGACTTTGAATATCTTTAGTTCTTTTCAACCTCAGAACCCTGGACTTTTCCCACCCATCCCCTTTCTACACTTCTGATGGAAAAGAAATTTATATTCAGGCAAAGTCATTCTTCCTTTGGGAGGGTGGGGGAAGGAGATCCTTTCTCTACCATCCACATACAGGAAGTCTTTAGCTTACTACAGTCCATCAATGACCGTTCAAAGTTACCACACTACTGAAAATAGTGACTTGTGACCATGTTTCACATATATGACCATTGCAGCAACTGACTCATATTTCTGACAACTGATTCATATTTGTGATGGTTGCAGTATCCCATGATCATGTGATCTCCTTTTGCCACCTTCTTACAGGCAAAGTCAATGGGGGAAGCCAGTGGTGGGACTTAAATAACTTAACAACCGGTTCTCTGGCTGGATAGGCGTGGCCAGTTGGTCATGTGACTGGGTGAGTAATGTCACTCATCACACCCAGCCCTGCCTCCTGGCCACTCGCCTCAAAGACAGAAGTAGGATTCAGCCAGTTGGGGCTAATCCCACCACTTTCTGGCCCTGCTCATTTTTGGGCTGTTTTCAGGCCATTTTTGGGGTCGTTTTTGGCCCCAAAACAGCCTGGCAAACAGCCTGAAAAATGAGTGGCGGCAGGGCCAACCAGTGATTAGATTTGCCAGTTTGCTGAACTGCTCAAAATCTTAACTACTTGTTCACCCGAACTGGTGCGAACCGACAGCAGCCCACCTCTGGGGGAAGCCAGATTCATTTAACAATTGTGTTACTAACTTAAAAACTGCAGTGATTCATTTAATAATTGTAGCAAGAAAGATAATTAAAATAGGGCAAAATTCACTTAATAAATGTTTCACTTAGCAACAGAAATGTTGGGCTCAATTGTGGTCATAGGTTGAGGACTATCTTGTACTTTGCTTCCTAACTCGGTTTCACTTGGCCAAATTCATGGAAAGGTTCTGTAAGATGCTATGCCAGCTTGCCGAGATGAAATACTTCACAGAATGGACAGTAGCTGGAATTGTTTTCTTGAAAATGCTGGCAAGAGGGAAGTAAATTCTGTCCAATTTGATGGAGAAGAGAGTCAGCCAACCAGCTGCCCCTTCTCAGAGCTCAACTCTTGGCAAACTAGAGCTGGATCCTGAAGGACTGGCACTGCTCAAAGAGCAAACCAAAGTCACGCTAGCCATATCTGAGCCTGTGTAGGGGGAAGACAAACTGGGGAACACCTGAGTTGCTTTTCAAGTACACTGGAGATGTTTTGCAGTTGGAACAGATGCAGTGCAGCAATTCTCAGCAATTCAAAACCTAGTGGAACCAATAATTTGGAGACAAGCAAGATAAGGAACTTCATCTGGAAAGAAAAGATAAGGTTGCATTCACCTATCTAGCCACCCTGCCAAGCCCCATCCCAATATCCACAATCCAGAACATCCTTTCAATGTTGCGGTCACATTGCTGACTCGGCCATCCAGAACAACTGCAATCACAAAACAAAACCGTTAAAAGCCCACAAAGAATATGGAACAAAGAAAATGGAACAGAAGTGGGATTGACCAAATTGCAGGGCTAGAAGATGAAAAGACTCCAAAAGCAAAAGGAAATGTAAGTAAAAGGGCTCAATATATTATACTTCATATTACAACAGCAGCAAGAATCACATTTGCCCAGAATTGGAAACAAGAAAACATGCCATCAAACACAATGATAATAAAAAAAAAGTCCTCGATTGCGCAGAAATGGATAAATTAACCATGGAGATTAAAGATAGAGAGGAATCAGAGTATTACAAAAGTTGGAATATGTGGTATCCATGGCTTGAGACCAGATGTAAAATTGATGCATAAAGATGATATAGAAAGTACCTTAAATTGAAATTGAAAATTATATAGATTTATAAATATGATAAAACTTGTTAAAGGATAAAAGGAATATGTAAATACATATGTATACATACTACAAATATGATGACTATATTATTATTATTATTTTTTAAAAAAATTATTTGAAAATGCAAATTAAACAAAACAAATCATGACAAAAAATACAAAACATATAAACATATAAACAAGAATTCAAATATATATCAAGTTTATCGTAACTGTACTGTATGTTCTTGTTTTTGCTTTTGACTCCTTATTACTATTGGTCTATTTCTTATGTCTATTTTGGTGGTTCATTGTTAACCTATATTCATAAATTTTATATTCTTATTGCTATATTGGGTCACTCCACTTACTTCCTAATTTTTCCCTTTTCTGTCTTCCAACAAGGTATACCACTTTTCCCATACTAAGTAGTAATCGTGTTCTTCGCTATTTTGTAATTCCTTTGTGAGTCTGTCCATTTCTGCACATTCCATGATTTTGTTAATTACTTTTTCTTCCATTGGTATGAAGACTATACCAATTCATATGATGACTATATTAAATTGATGTTAATGAAGAACAAAAATAGAATATAGTAAAAGATATTATATATTTAAAGGTGTACAAAATAATAGGTGTATAAAATAAATAAATAGGTGTATATAGGTGTATAAAATAATAGGCCACAAATTGGAATTATGAAATTTGAATCGTTACTGATAGTTGAAAGCTGTAAAAATGGAAATGTGCTTTTAAAATTAAAAAAAGGTTGAATAAAGTCTATTTAAAAAAACAAAAGAAAAGATTCCAAAAGCAGAATTTGAGGGGGAAAAGGATCACCACATATAGTATCCAGGAAGTGAAGTTCCCTCATGAAAGTGTCAGAGAAAATAAGAACTAATGTCTCAACTAAGCCAGTAACCCACATGACAAACTATCTTCAAAATGTTCCCAAATAGCACTTTGAAAACATTTGAATCGTGGTGCTTATCTAGAACAATATAGTAGAAGCCTATAATTTAGTTTTCATTAACAAGGTTATCAGAGAACTGTTAGAAGGGAAAGTTCTGAATGTCATTTTCCAAGTAAAATTGCTTCTCCCTACACTGTTCACCTTCTCACAAGATGGAACAGACACTGTTGCATAAAATTATGCCTTAAAATTCCAGACCAATTACCAAAAAACACCACCAGCTATTCAAATTCTTCATTTCAGTCACCCTGATCTTGCAATTTCTTATGCTTTTTCCTTTAAAAAAAATGAGCTACAGCTGCTTTTGATCTGGTTTAATCTAAACTATATTACTCCTTGGAAATAGCTGCCAATAAGAAATAGAACAAAATGTTTCTCCTGAAGTGAAGTTCTTCTAACGTCTGCCCATTATATCTCCACACTTAATGACTGTTTACTGATGTTGCTGCTAGTACAGTAAGGAAGGAAAGAAATTTATCCCATTGTTCTACAGAAATGAAATATTTTGGGGTGGAATTTTACACCACTCTGTACAATAAATAAATGCAAGCTGTGGAACCAGTGCAAAAAAATAAATAAATAGTTAATTGGAATCTTCAATTAACTCAATAATAGTAACTGTGAGAGGGATTAGGAGAGAGTCCCAATAGACAATCATTTAAATATGAGCCAGCTGGGTGCTTCAGCTGCCAAAAAAGCCAAGGCAGATCTAGGTTGCATTAACAGAAGGATAGATTCAAGATCACATGAACGGTTAAAGCCATTTTATAATGCCTTGGTAAGTCCGCACTTGGAATATTGTATCTAGTTTTGGTTGCCATGATATAAAAAAGATGTTGAGACTCTAGAAAGAGTGCAGAGAAGAGCAACAAAGATGATTAAGAGGCTGGAAGTCACAACATAGGAAGAACCATTTCAAGAATTGAGTATGTCTAGTTTAATGAAAAGAAAGACATGATAGCAGTGTTCCAATATCTAAGGGACTGCCACAAAGAAGAAGGGGTTAACTCATTCTCCAAAGCACCTGAAGGAAGAACAAGAAGTAATGGATGGAAAGTAATCAAGGAGAGAACCAACCTAGAACTAAGGATAAATTTCCTGACAGTGAGAACAATTAATCAGTGGAACAACTTGCCTCCAGAAGTTGTGAATGCTCCAACACTGGAAGTTTTTTAGCAATTGGACAACTGAGCAGGGGGTTGAAATAGAAAGCCTCCAAGGTCTCTTCCAACTCTCTTATTCTGTTACTTTGTTATTCTTTAGACTAGAGAACACTCACTTGTCACATCTTACCACTATTAACTCATAAGACTCCTCCCTTTTATAGTTTTGATGCTTCAAATTCTAGGATTTTTTTGAGACACCTGGATCCAACGCTCTCTTCCTCTTACGATCCCTTAGTGTAAACAAATATAAATATCTCACCTTTTAGGAAGAGATCAGAAAGGAGGACCAGTCCCACAGTCAGGTGCTGCTGTAGCATGCTGCCCTTCATTGCACACTCGCATTCTCCTTTAACTTCTACCTGTTGGTTTGACTATCATGGAAGATTTCTTCCGGAAAGCATTTTTCCATGTCATTTGCATAGCACATATCTGAATGCAAATTGAAACACCATTACTTCTGCTTTATCTACCCAGTTATGAGAAATCTTGCTCATGATGAAGAAAGAGGAAACAGAAGTCTACCGCCAATAAATTACAACTCCAGTTTTTCAAGCATCTTGTCTGAATATTAAAAGGAAGGAAATGCAACCATAAAAATTATCATCTTGAAATTTTTTCAGCAAAATCAGGATATAGGAAAGAAGCCACTTTGTCTGTCCCGAGAAAAGGGAAAGGCCATATACTAAGAGGCTTCTTTACATGAAAATAAAATAAAATAGTTTTGAAAGTGGAAGTTGTTTGATTCTGTATGTATTTTCTACTGTTTCTGAAAGATTGTGACAGCACTGACTGCAGAAACTGTATTCAGAGGCTCATGAAGGTCTTAATATAAGCAAATACAAAAAGGGGAATCTAAAATACAAAGGATCTGCAGCTACCAAATGCATTAACTTGCAATCCTTAAAATAAGGACAGAAGACCTGAGGAATTCAGCTTCCGTGTAGATATGGCAGAGGCAAATGCTATAGGTATGCTGAAAATAACACATTTTATTGGCAAAAAGGAGCAGAAAGAGTAACATGCTTGGTGATGAACAACAAATTTTCTAGAAATTCAATGAGAAAGTCTCTTCAGTAGAAAAAGCTTTGTTATGTAAATAGGTTTGTTTGGCGGGAAGTTTGAATTAACCGACCATCAGCTGATTGGCTGACCACCACAGCTGCAAGGTATATAAAGGGAGCTGGCTCCCTGGGTCAGTTGCTGGGTTCTCACTATATAATAAAGAGCTGTTGTCACTCACTACTCTGGCTTGCTGCGTCCTAACAAGCTTCATATCCAAGTCCACTCAAAGCCACTGACACAAACAATCTCGACAATTTACAAGGGCAGAAACTCAGCAGCACCCAAAAGGAACTGCTTTAAAAAAAAAAAACCTATTCAGATTAGCCTGCAACACACTGGCATTACAAAGAGCAGACATAAATTACAACACAACATGTTTCAACACAATGGATATTAGTGCAAGTTCAGCAAAAGTACAAGTCACCCTTACCACAACAACACAAATATTGCAACCCAGAAAAAAAACCCAACTTGGAAACTCACGTTGTTCCAACCATCTGGAATATGAACCAACAAAGTCCCCACAAAGCATCCTAAACAAACCCAAAGATCCAATATCAAAATAAGACAAAATAGGAATTATCCACAAAATAAAATGCAATGACCACTATACAGGACTGACACTCAGGAGCCAGCATAACATGTTTATGGACATCAATTGGCTGTGAAAAATCTATAGTGCAACTTCATTATTTACCCTGACACCAGGGCGACCCCAACTTACAACAGCAATTGTTGCGGTTCCAGTTTCCATCATTAGGCAAATCCCAGACAGTCAGTGTCCTGTAGTCATATGATCACCATTTGTGAATCTCCTGCCAACTTTCCCTTTGACTTTGCTTGTCAGAAATTGACACTGAAGGTTGCAAATGTTGATCATGTGACTTTGGGACACTGCTACTTTCATAATTGTGATCTGATTGCTAAGCACTAGAATTATGATCATGTGATTGTGGGGAAGCTGTGATGATGTAGCAATGATCAAACAGTGATCATACAGAGAGAACAAGTAGAGAGTAACAGCAAATAAGCAGATAAAATGGTGTAGTGTTTTCAAGCCATGATTCAGGCTTCCCCTTAAGTACATTGGCTACAGAGCTTAGCCAATCAGGATACAGGATGATTCAATACAGTCTTAAAGCAATATAATAGCTTTTGATAAACATGTATTGATAGTTTATATATTGCCTGACCAACTAGTTAGACAATAGCCATTTCCTAGCAAAAATCAGATATAATCAATTTACAGTTCAAGAAAAAAAGAGGAAAACCTACTTTTCAGCTTCCCTCTTATAAGTGATACACGTTCATTTTGGATTAGAGCAGTGGTTCCCAAACTTTTTCAGTCCACCGCCCCGTTGATACTACAAACTCATCCTCAGTGCCCCCCACCCAGGGGTGGGTTCTACTTACCTTTACTATCGGTTTGCAGCGGGGCCACGTGAGCACTCACACTTCCCTCGTGCATGCACACGCTCTTCTGCACATGCGCAGAAGCGTTTTGGTGATGTTGGGGTCGGTGGGCAGGGCCTCCTGCCGGTTTTACTACCAGTTCTATAGAACCGGTGAGAACCGGGGCAACCCACCACTGCCCCCACCCCCACCCCCTATAAATAGCATTGTTCAGAATAGCGGTTTGCACAACCCACTAAGGAAGATAGTAACAGTAAAATACACGGAATACAACCATTTTTGGCCTCCTGAAGCCTTGCCCTGCATGTCCCGTTTTTGTGAAAAATGGGCCCGTTTTTCACAAAAACAAGATGCGCAGAGCCTTTGGGAGGCCTGCAGGCTGCTCCAATACAAATCTATCCCTGTAACAAAAATAGCTAACATTATTAGTTAACACTAAAGAAATTCCCTGAATCAACCAATCTAGAGCAGTGATTCTCAGCTGGGGGTTCCTTTTGAATTTGCTGACCAGCAATTTCACAGAGGAGGGGATGGAGAGGGCTGTGGGATGAATTCACACCCATTCCCAGACCCTCTTGGGATCAACCTGCAGCCCTCCCCTGCCTCCTCAGGTGGTGGAGCTTGGGGGGGGGATGCTTTTCAAGAAGTCACAAGGAGGGCTGAGAGCTGGTTTCTGTCCCACAAGTAAGATTTGGTCCAGAACCAACCCCAACATGAAGGTCTTTTATTTGCTCCTTGTACTCCCTGTCTTTGCATTTTTAACAGGTAATAAATTAAATTTCTGATGATGTAAAAATAGCTCATAACTCACCTTTCTAGACAGCTATTATCATGTCTAAAAGCAAGATACTCTTCTCCATTTTTTGTCTGGAGTACCATTTAATCCAGAGCCTTTTAATTCCAGAAGTCCAAGTTTAAAGAATGGACTTCTGGAACTAAAGTTCCATTTTTTAGCTAAAACTTAATTCACACCTGTTAGTTTTGCTTGCGCAGCGCGAACAATTGACAGTGTGATCCTCCAAAGGTCTGAAAAATATATCATTGATTTTTTGGGGGGCATTTAAACTAGATAACCAATGTGAAAAAGTGCATCAAGGAAGGACTGGAAAGCCAATTCATACTGAACTGTATTGGGTTTTCTGTTGTTATTTGAATAAAATGAAAAGAAATCAAATAGTGGTACCTAGTGCAGAAAAAGAGATGAAATAGTGGGTCATTCTCAACACTTGAATTCTCTACACTTAAAATAACTAGAAATTATTATGGTTAAGTGAGTTTTGCCCCATTTTACGATTTTTCTTGCCATTGTTCAAATCAAAGTTCAAATCAGAGATTTGATAGTTCAAATCAGAGATTTGATAGTTCAAATCAAAGATTTGATAGTTCAAATCAAAGATTTCTGAGACCAATGTTGAATACTTAAATTTCAGTAGTCATCAATCCCAGTCTTAAAATGAGTTTAGAATCAGTGGGAGTCATTGATAACAATGAACTAACTAGCTACTGATAATGTCCACTCCTGCCTTTCTTTTCCTTCTGTCCAAGTTTTGCAAGTACTTTTTCCAGGTATATGTTTTATTTCAAAGTATACAAACCATTATTGTTAGGGAAAAAATGGGTCTTCCAAGCAATTTTAAAAGTTACTGTCAGAATGACTCTGCTCTCAGCCTCCCTTGTGGCTCCTTGAAAAGCATCCCCCCCCCACATATGTAAATGAAAAGAATAAACTTAAAAATCCTAGCCTTTTAAAATTGAAAATATGGAGAATTGGGAGGATGAATATGAGACACTAAGGGAGATGTTTCAAAAAGTAAGAGAGGCATTTAAGGGAAATAAAGAAGCAGAGAATTGGTTAGCTTGCAAAAAAAAAAAAAAAGAAAGAGAAAAGATGAATGAGAAGCAAGAGAAACAAGGAGATAATATTGAAAAGGAAATAATTGAAAAAAAAGATAAAGATGATTACACTGGTTTCAATAGAAAAAAATGGAATAAGATGAAATATACTGCTAATAATTAAAAAGATGAGGGAAAATTTTGAGAAATATACTTGATAAATGAAAGACAGACCAGGGTTGCGTGGACTCCATAGTGGAAAATATAAAATTGAAAATGAATACAGCAATAGAAAGGGATGAAGGAAGGAGAAGAGAGATGGAAGAAGGAAGGAAAGAGAGGGAAGGAAGAGAAGGGATGAAGGAAGGGAAGGGAAATTAGAGTAGGAGTGAGGGTAAGAGAGGGAGGAAGAGAGGAGGAGAAGGAGAAAGGAAGAGGAAGTAGGAAGGAGAAGAAGAGGGGGAGGAAGAAAAAGTAAGAAGGAAAGAAAAGAGAGAGGTGGTAGGTTTGAGGAGAAAGATTGCTGTACAATAAAAAAGATGAAAGGGAAGAAAGCCAACCCCAAACAAATATAAAGATATTAAGATAAAGAATGAATTGTTAAACTTTAAAGAATAAAAGAGAACAAATATGAATAAATAGCAATAATTAGAAACACACATACAAACATACAATGTATTTTCTTTGAACAGAGTATTTGGCCGGTTCATAAATTTAAACAGTGTTTAGTCATTTCAATTAAATTTACAATTTCCATATTTCCTTTTTGCCATATTTATTCCTCATCTATTTTTTTTAAAAAAACCAATATTACCCTTCATCCTCATCTCTAATCTTAATCAAATTCAATTTTTCCCTTCTATTCTATATTATACCCCTTCTCATTGTCATCTAATTTTTATATCCATCTTCACATTGGTTAATTATGTAATATTACAGTTGTTTAATACAAATTCAACATTTTAATATAAATCAATTAGTTATATAACTATTTTTTGTATATTAATCAATATGAATACGAATATTCCAATTATTTCTATGCAATCCAATTTCTTACAAATCAATTAATTATATTTACAATAATAATAAACCAAATAATTTCTCCCATATATTCCTCCGAACCACAACTTAACCATTTCTGCTTTCAATACAATATACAATTAATAGTATCTCAATTATTACAATTCCCTAGTTAAATAGAGCTTTTTTTCTTTTGTGTTTTAAAATCTTGAACTCTCCTCTTTTACCCTAAATTGCCCATTGTTTGCACCTACCTTTTTTGGTGAGGAAAAAGAAAAGAAATCTGCCTATGCCTAATTTTCCAATGTAATAACAAACAGCCAACAGCCTGCTTTACTTTCAGTTTTGTTTTCAGCTTGATTTGCACAAGGAAAAAAAAAAATCTGCTCCAGCAATTTAGCTCTTTGCAGCAAGCAGCAGAGTCCTGCGCAAAACAGCTGAGAGCAAATCAGCTGAGAGTCAGGAGGCCGATCTAATCAACGGGCTAATTAGCCTATGCTGAAGCTGAAAGGAGTTGTTTTTTCTTGCTGTTTGCTTGCAAGGAGGTAACTGCTGCGAGGCACAGGCCAAAGGTGGGGGCCACCGTCCTTGCCACTTAGCGCCCCCTGCCGCCCCTTTTGCCTCTAGCACCCCCCTGCTGCCCACCTTGCCTCTTACCACCCCCCTAAGGCATCCCACCGCCCCCCAGGGGGCAGTACCTCCCACTTTGGGAATCACTGGATTAGAGTATTAAAATGGTAGCTACCAGGGAAGCCACAAAAACAGCAGAAGAGAGAAGAGGATTGTTAGAACAACATGAAGAAAGAGAAATTACACCAGAGTTGTTTCAGAAAATGTTTCAGGAATGAGGTAAAAGGTTGTCACTTAACACTCAATTGATAGCTTTTGAAGACAGAACAGATGAAAGTCTATTAAAGTTAAAAGAAGAGATAAAAGAAGAAGTTAACTATGGTGCCGGAGAAGACTCCTGCGAGTCCCTTGGACTGCAGGGCAATCAAACCAGTCAGTCCTAGACGAGATCAACCCTGACTGCTCTTTAGAAGGCCAGATCCTGAAGATGAAACTCAAATACTTTGGCCACCTAATGAGAAGAAAGGACTCACTGGAGAAGAGCCTCATGCTGGGAAAGATTGAGGGCAAAAGAAGAAGGGGACTGCAGAGAATGAGGTGGCTGGATGAAGTCACTGAAGCAGTCGGCATGAACTTAAATGGACTCCAGAGGATGATAGAGGATAGGAAGACCTGGAGGAACGTTGTCCATGGGGTCGCGATGGGTCGGACACAACTTCGCAACTAACAGCAACAACAAAAAAGAAGATGGAAAACTCTGTAAAACAAGTCACTGGACAAGATGACAAAGTGGAAAATCTGGAAAATAAGACAGAAATTACAAAGGGAAAGAGGGAAAGAGATTTAGAAAAACTGGCATTATTGGGAGTTGAGAGACAAGGAGAGACAATTGCTTGAGATTCAGATTGATTACAGAGGATTCGGATGAAGCCATTAGGGAAAAGGTAATTAAAGCTTCGTCATTTATAAGGAATGGGATGAAGAGGATACAGAGACAGAATTTGACAAAGTTTATAGAATTAATACAAAATTAAGAAATTAAAAAAAATATTCTGAGGGTAAGTCCTGGTGCTCTTTATCAGAAAGAAGATAAAGACTAAGTTTTGCAGCAGCATTTTAATACAAGATGTAACAGAAGCCACCTAGAGAAAACTGCATTGGGTGATGCCATAAGTTCAAGGGATAAGCAGGTAGTCCACAGAGAGTCATCTACCATCTTGGTCATATTCAGACCAGGACAAAGACCTGCCAAATGGAATAGAAAAGAGATGGCACTATTAGGAGCTTTGTCAATCACACCATCTCAGACATAAACATTGCAAGATAAAGTCTGATAGCTGAAGGATGTCAACACTGATGCCTAAGGTGCTCCAAGAAGCATGAAAGGCCACCATATCTAGAAAGATTGTGTGCAACTTTCCTATCACTTCATTCCTTTTTAAAAGGGCTTATGAATATGAACAGATTGCTAAGGATGCCTTTCCAGCCTCATCTCCTCCACAGAGTTGAGCGAGATCTCGAGTCATCCCAGCCAACCAGTGGTGGGTTTCAAATATTTTTACTACCGGTTCTGTGGGTATGGCTTGGTGGGCATGGTCTGGTGGGCATGGCAGGGGAAGGATAAAAATCTCCATTTCTCCCGATCAGCTGTGACTTGGGAGGCAGAAAATAGATGGGGGCGGGGCCAGTCAGAATTTTTACTACTGGTTCTCCGAACTACTCAAAATTTCCACTACCGGTTCTCTAGAACTGGTCAGAGCCTGCTGAAACCCACCTCTGCAGCCAACCAATCTCAGGAGGATCCAGTTGGAAAAGCTGCCTTTAACACAGCCTGAATCTATCCTGCTTCCTAGAAAGAACAAGGAAGTGACTAAAAATTTGTAAGAATATAAAGGACCATTCTGAGTAAGAACTTAAAGGAGTAAGATTTATGAATTAATTGAAATCCGGCTTGTCATTTAAGCATTTCTCCACCACCACCTTAACTTCCTGGAAAAACGCAGGAAGGGAGGGAGGAAAGATCTTGGTGATTGTATCATCTCTTTCAAACTAAGAGACTACTATGGCAAACTGCCCACTTTCTCCACTATTGTATATCTTAACATTGGAGATCCTTTTAAAAAAGGTTAGGGAAGACCAAGAAATTAAAGGGTTAAGGATAAGGAGAGAAGAATACAAGGTTCAGACCGTCACTGATGACCTTGTGTTTATAGTAGAGGAACCACTAGAATCAGCACCAAAACTGTTTAAAAAAATAGAGGAATTTGGAGAAGTGGCAGGATTAAAAATAAATAAAAACAAATCGAAATTAATAACAAAAAATCTCACAAAGAAACAAGAAAAAGAATTGGAGAACACTATACAAATTCAAACAACTAAGAAAATAAAATACCTAGGGATTTGGCTATTAGCAAGAAGCTCGTCAATAAAAGAAAACAATTACAATAAATTAATAATACAGATAAAGAAAGATTTAGATAATTGGAGAAACCTACAGATATCACTAATGGGAAGAATTTCCACCATTAAAATGAATATTTTACCAAAACTCTTATTTCTATTTCAGGTCATACCAATAAAATTAGAAAAAAACTTTTTTGAAACACTGAATAAAATAACATCCAAATTTATATGGCAGGGGAAGCGTCCACAAATTAAACTTAAACTACTACAAGATACAAAAGAAAGAGGTGGAACAGCACTCCCTGAATGGGAAATTTACTACCAAGCAGGTGTGTTATCCTGGGTAAAAGAATGGATGGAATTAAAAAAATAATAGAATATTAACAATTGAAGGACACGAAATACAAGTGGGTTGGCATTCTTTCTGTTATGTATATAGTTTTGGCGGGAAATAGCCCTCAGCTGATTGGCTGACTGCCACAGCTGCAGGATATATAAGGAGAGCTGTTTCCCCAGGTTAGTTGCTGGATTCTCACCCTACATTAAAGAGCTGTTGTCACTCACTGCCTGGCTTGCTGTGTCCTCATTCACTCAACATAACATTGGCAACGAAGGTGGGATTTTGAGGCCAGAAGCCACGGAAAGAGCTGAAGCCACAAGCCGAACAAGAGAACTGCAACCCCGAATCCAGCCAGGTGAGCGAGTTGAGTACCTGGAGAATCTACCAAAGATGTCTGCCTATGTACCGCCAGTGCCTTTCAACAACTATTTACGAGACCACCTTCTGAGCCAGTAGCCTCCCACCGACCAGTACGCTCCCACAGAGAGGGGCTTCTCAGGGTGCCATCGGCCAAACAATGTTGGCTGGCGGCCCCCAGGGGAAGAGCCTTCTCTGTGGGGGCACCTACCCTCTGGAACGAGTTGCCCCCGGAGATATGGCGGATCCCAGATCTGTGCACTTTCCGCCGTGCCGTAAAGACATTTTTGTTTCATCAAGCCGGGCTGACCTGACCATACTTTTTAAATTGCTTTAATTTTAAATTGCTAAATTATGGGTTTTAAAATGGGGGTGTTTTAATTGAGGGCCAAATTAATTTAATTGGTTTTTAATATTGTTTTAATTTTTGTAATTTCTGTATTTTATCTGCTGGCTGTTCACCACCCCTAGTCCTTCGGGAGAAGGGCGGTATACAAATATAATAAACAATAAACAAACAAACCCAATGGAAGAGAAGTGGGGATCCTACATGTCCCACTTCGAATGCTTCCTGGTGGCCAGCGACCTACAGGGGCTGCCAGACGTGCGAAAGAAGGCCCTGTTCCTGAGCCATTGTGGACCCAAGGTGTTCGACATGGCCGAAGCCCTGTCGGAACCGAACTCGGTCCATACCATTTCGTGGAAAACGCTCCAGATGCTGCTGAAGGACCACTACGCCCCGATGCCATCGAAATATGTCCAGCAGTACGAGTTCCGGCAACGAATGCAGCAGGAGGGAGAATCGATCAGTGAGTATGTCACTGCCCTGCGCAAGGCTGCAAACCAGTGCAAGTACCGAGATCTAGATGAGATGCTCCTAGAGCAACTAATCTGTGGAGTGAGAGATATTCGTTTGCAGAGGAGGTTGCTCGCAAAGACGAATCTAACATTGAACATCGCATTAGACGAGACAAGGGCTCAAGAATCCTCCACCAAGGCAGCCTATAGGGGACGACACAGGTCAGAACGGCACAGAGGTCAGCCCCAGTTCATCAGGAAACCGTATAGACAGAGAGCGAGGAGGAGTCGGATGAGGAGGTCTGCCGAACCGAACAGGACCGGCAGGACCAGCGAGGTCACCAAGACGCCTGTGCGAGCTGTAGGGGACCCCATCTGCGCCAGACCTGCAAGTTCCGGGATGCCATTTGCCGGCAATGCGATCGGAAGGGTCACATTGCTAGAGTCTGCAGATCCAAGCAGAATCCCAATTACAAGCCGGGGAGCAACACTAGCCAATCAGAGACGGCACAGTGGAAGAAGACCAATCAGAAGGGTGGCCACAGGAAGGGTGCGAAATCCGAGGACCTCGAAGCCTGCACCATTCGAAATGGCTGGACCTGCACATCCCCCGGAGAGAAGACCTACACGACGGTCGAAATCGAGGGGCATGAGTGCGTAATGGAGAGCGACACTGGATCCCCAATAACCATCATGTCCTGGGACAAGCTAAAGAAGGCTGTCTCCAGCATCCAGAAACAGCACCTATGACACCAGTGGCTCGGACTGCGCGATTACCAGGGGAACCACATCCCTATGGAAGGAATCAGCGAGTTCCAGATGAAGTACAGGGAATTCTGGGAGAAGCTTCCCCTCACCGTGGTCAGCGGAAAGCTCCCAAGCTTCCTGGGCATGGACTGGTTCAGGGCCCTGGGCATGGGATTCACCGGAGTCCGCAACGTGCAAAGCACCTTGAAAGACAACCTGATGCAGGAGTTCCAGGATGTGTTTGACGAGCGGCTCGGCAAGTATGTGGGGACCCCTATCTCATTCAACCTCGACCCCAATATTGCCCCCATCAGGTTGAAGCCCAGGCGAGTGCCATTCGCCCTAAAGCCGAAGATTGATGTCGAACTGGACAAATTAATTAAGCAAGACGTGCTAGTGCCAGTCGATCATGCCTGGAGGGAGACCCCAATAGTGACCCCCATCAAGCCTGATGGGTCTGTGTGCATCTGCGCTGATTACAAATTTACGATCAATAAGGTTCTCCAACAGAGCACTTACCCGGTCCCGATTGTACACCATCTGCTGCATTCCCTAGGGCCCAGCAAGATCTTCGCAAAACTAGATCTTGCGCAGGCGTATCAGCAGTTGCCTGTAGATGGCACTACCGCAGAGGCACAGATTATAGTTACGCACAGAGGTGCCTTCAAGTGTACCAGACTCCAATTCGGAGTCAGCATAGCTCCGGACTGTTCCAGAGCACCATGGAGCGACTGTTACAGGGGGTTCCCAGGGTGGTTCCATATTTTGATGACGTGCTCGTCACCGCAGAGGACGAACAACAGCTGGGGGGAGGCTTAGACAAGTTCTAGGGAAGTTCAGGAGTGCAGGACTCAGGGTCAAACGTAACAAGTGTATGATTGCGGTCCCTTCTGTGGAATTCTTGGGGTATTGGGTAGACGGAACCGGCATACACCCCACAGAGAGCAAAATTAGGGCGATCCAAGAGGCCCCCACCCCCAAAGACAAGGCAGAACTACAAGCATTCCTGGGACTGTTAAACTTCTACGCGATTTTCCTAAAAGACAAGGCAACAATAGTGGAGCCCCTGCACAGACTGTTGGCCAAGAAGTCCACATGGGTTTGGGAGAAGGCTGAGGCTACCGCGTTTGCTGCCATAAAGAAACTCCTGTCAGTCGAGAGTTTTCTAATCCAGTACAACTCTACGCTTCCTCTTGTCCTAGTCTGTGATGTGTCCCCATTCAGCGTGGGGGCCATCCTGAGCCATAGACTACCAAACGGTCTAGAGGCACCCATTGCCTACTACTCCCGGATTCTTTCAAGTGCCGAACGGAACTACAGTCAAGTTGACAAGGAGGCCCTTGCAGCTGCCTCCGGAGTCAAGAAGTTTTATTTATTTATTTATTTATTTATTTATTTATTTATTTATTTATTTATTTATTTATTTATTAAATTTCTATACCACCCTTCTCCCGAAGGACTCAAGGCAGTGAACAGCCACAAGATAAAACACATAAATACAAAAATTTAAAATAGATTAAAAACGAATTAAATAATTTGGCTGAATTTAAAATACCCCATAAATTTAAAATACCCCATAAGTTCCACGAGTACATGTTCAGCAGAGACTTCAACCTCATCACGGACCATCGCCCCCTTCTGGGTCTCATAGCAGGGGACCGACCCACCCCGGCAGCCCTGTCTCCCAGGATGACACGCTGGGCCATCTTCCTGGCAGCATACTCCTATCGCCTGGTACATCGACCAGGGGTGAGCATGGGCAACGCCGATGCCCTCAGCCGTTGCCCATTACCAGACAGGATAGAAGACCCCACACCCAGAACACCAGTCCTGCTGATTGACGTCTTGAACTCAGGACCCATCACTTCAGCAGAGGTGGCGAGGGCTTCAACCAAAGACCACGTACTTAGGAAAGTCATGAGTTGGTTCACGAGGGGGTGGCCAGAAAAGACTGAGGGCGGGGAATTCAAACACTTCGCTAACAAAAGAGGCGACCTGACAATGCAAGGGGGTTGTATATTGTGGGGCGATCGGGTCATTGTTCCCTTGTGCCTAAGGGAAAAAGTTTTGAATCTGTTGCATGAGGGGCACCCTGGGATCGTGAGGATGAAGGGGTAAGCCAGGAGCTATGTTTGGTGGCCCCAAATGGATAAGGACATCACTGAGTGGGTGGGGAAGTGCCAGCCTTGCCAAGAATCTAGGCCAGACCCCCCCCCCACAGCACCGGTAAGGGAATGGGACCGGCCTCAGGGTCCCTGGTCCAGGATCCATATCGATTTTGCTGGCCCTTGCCATGGGCAGGTATTTATGGTCGTCATGGATGCCTTCTCAAAGTGGCTGGAGATTAGATTTATGAAAGCCACTACCACTGACACAGTCATTAGGGAGCTAAGGCAGTTGTTCGCCACCCATGGCCTACCGGACACCTTAGTCTCAGACAACAGGCCCCAGTTCACGGCCATGCAGTTTGAGGGGTATTTGGTGGAGTTGGGGATCAGGCACGTACTCTCCGCCCCGTTTCATCCGGCTAGCAATGGATTGGCGGAGAGATTTGTGAGAACAGCTAAGGAAGCCATCTCACGTCTAGGCCCCGGGGACTGGCAAGAAAGAATAGACAGATTCTTAATGGCCCAACACACCACACCATGTACCGCCACAGGCCGAAGCCTGGTGGAACTTCTAATGGGGAGAAAGCTCTGAGGAGTCCTGGACAGGTTACACCCCAGCTATTCCCCTGACAACTTCAGGGGGACCGACAGGAAGCTTAGAGAGTTCACTATAGGGACTCCGGTATACGCAAGAAATTACGGAATGGGCCCCTTTGGGAAACCGGGACAATTACGGAGGTAACCGGGCCCAAGGGTAGACATGGGAGATGGGAGGATTTGGCGCTGGCATATCGATCAGTTACGGAAGCGATTAGCCGCCGACACAGAAGACATCTTTGACAAACCGCTCCCTAACTACCAACAGAACTCCAGGGCTAACTCAAGCCTGATTCAAGTGGAGGACTTAGCTGTCGGCCCCGAGATCCATCGCTGCCCCATCGCCGAAGAAGTTGCCGCCCACAACGAAGTCCTGAAGGTTCCATTGGCGGAGCAGAGAGAAACAGAGAGTCCCTTTGACCCGCTCAACGCCACCTCTCTGAGGGCTATTAAGTTTGAACTTAATAGCCCTCAGCTGATTGGCTGACTGCCACAGCTGCAGGGTATATAAGGCGAGCTGTTTCCCCAGGTTCATTGCTGGATTCTCACCCTACATTAAAGAGCTGTTGTCACTCACTGCCTGGCTTGCTGTGTCCTCATTCACCCAATTTAACACTTTCCTCTGGGATGAAAGACACAAAACACATATCTATTTTAAAAAACACACAATGACAAATGCGTTATTGCAAATTGAGCCTGAGTGGCGTAGGAGGCTAATGCCTCCTACTAAGGCAGCATTTAACATCCAGCTGCCTGCAATTACTGTGAGTTCAATTCTCACTAGGCTCAAGGTCGACTCAGCCTTCCATCCTTTCTAAAGTAGGTAAAATGAGGACCCGGTTTGTGGGGGCAATAAGCTGACTTTGTATAAAATATTCAAAAGTATGAAGGCTATTGGTTAACACATTGTAAGCCGCCCTGAGTCTCCGGAGAAGGGCGGCATATAAAAATAAATAAATAAATAAATAATTGGTTAAAAATTAAAAAAAACAGCATTATACGAAAATACCTATCTGGCTTTCACCACTAGAAGCAGTAAGACATCCAAATTTAACAGAACTTAAAAAAGTAATTCGATATAAAGACTTAATTGAACAACAAGGAAAATTGAAATCAAAACAACAGTTGGAAACAGACCTAAACAGAGAAATCGACTGGTGGACTTACACTCAACTAGCACATTTTATTAAAAGACATATGCTTTTATGAGTTGGCAAAAATCTATGATAACGTCCCCCTGTTCCACACACACAAACATTGAGAACCGTCACTAATGTGTTGAATGCATCATCCCCATCCATCAAAATATTCCCTTTAACGTGCAGAATAAACTTGGTGTCCTACTTTCCATCTCTATTCTGCTGCTGCGTATGCATAAAAAGATTAAAGCTGGACTAATCAAAGAATTCTCCCTTTGAGATTTTCTCTACTAATTAATCATCCCATTGTTTTCAGCGCCTCTGGAAAATTCTACGCCTTTTGATATAAACATCTAACGTAAATTCTTGCCCATTGTTCAGGCTTCTCACCCTTTTCTCTCTCTCTCTGTTTTTGCCTGCCTTTTATCCTTTTTTGCCAGTTTTTTTTTTTAAAAAACAACATATATATGGATGTTTAATAAATAAACATATTTTTGTTGGCTGAGCCGAGCGATGTGTGTGCTTGCTCTGATCTGGATAAAGGGACTGACTAGGAGGCTGCTGGGTACAAACCAACTGAGAATAACCCATAATAATTTTCCAACATAGTCTGCATTCATAATTAATTCACTGTAAACTTTTCAGTTGCTGGAATTCGAACTGTTACTGCCAAACAGCCCCTTTTTGCTTTAAAGATGGATACATATTTCAATAATTTATACTCCATTGGTCTGTGGCTGAGTAAAGTAGATTTATTGTTGGTTATTATCTTTATTAGGGTCAACCAAAACGATTCGCTTTGCTAACTTTCAAGGTCTCCAGGACTTTTTTTTTTTTTTAACCAAATCACGTACTGCCACCTGACCTGATAACATTTTCAGGTGAACTAAGAAAAACAAACTGCAGCTCTGTAGCATCATGTTGATTGTTTGCAACGAAAATATTACCAAACTATAAATTATTGATTATTTTCCCCATAACAACTGTTGGTCTTTAAAACAAAACAAAACAACACAAAACATCTAAAGTAGTTGTAGCATTCTAGCTCCAGACTCTCTTTTTTCTGACATTGGACCTCTTACTTTGATTCTGAATATAATGTATGTAGAGCTGGCTAATTCTGAATGGATCAGCAGAAGCAGACCTGGATTAACCATTAGACAAATTAAACCCATGATCAGTTCACCAAGGAAAGGGAAGCACCAAAGGTTTTTCCCCCTAGTTATCATGCCCTTAGCTCACGGGTGTCAAACTTGTAGTGTCACATTGCCATCACGTGACGTTTTGTGATGTTTTTCCCATTTGCGGAGCTGGGGTGGGCGTGGCCTGTGCATGATGCATCTGGCCCATGGGCTGCCAGTTTGATACCCCTGCCTTAGCTCTTTCACTGCCCCACTCAACTTTAGTTTTCAGTATATTTTCATATTTGCATTCCCCCACCCCTTATATAACAATGTAATTTCAGCAGACATTCAAAAGTGTTGAAAAATTGGAATTTTTCCCCCTATGCCCTAGTTATAAATAAATAAATTTCTTATTTTGGTTACTATATTTAGTATTATTTTTTAAAGTTTATATTTAATATACTTACAGGATCCAGTCTAGGGAATAGCTTAGAAGAAAGCTTTAATTTTTAATCTCTTATTTTATCTTCAGCATTTATTGATGCTGATTCAGTGAAATAACAGAAAAGCTAAGGGGCACTCTTGTTGGCCTGTGCTTTGGGCATCCATTGGTTTTAATCTGTCCTTGACTAAAAGATTTTAGTTGAAAACTTTCAAGATAGGAGGGAGATCCCAGCATGGCTGGCTGAGGAATTCTGGGAGTTGAAGTCCACAAGTCTTAAAGGTTGCCAAGGTTGGACACCCCTGTCTTTAGGTTCAGGAGCTACTGAGCAATGAAGACAAACTGATTCTTGAAAAATGTGAGCATGATTTTTAATTCAGTATCTAATGAAACCTAAGTTGCTCTATCATTCATTTCAGTGGTGGGTTGCTACCAGTTCGCCCCGGATCGAGTGAACTGGTAGTGGCGGCACCAGGAGGCTCCGCCTACCTGCCCAGTCGCTTCTGCGCATGCACAGAAGTGTTGCGCGTTCACACACACACACACACACACACACACACACAGACAGACACAAGCAAACAGGTAGCAAACTAAATTGAAATGCATTACTGATTCATTTCTAATATCTAAGAGGCTGCCACATAGAAGAGGGGGTTGATCTATTCTCCAAACCACCAGAAGGCAGAACAGGAAGCAATAGATGGAAACTAATCAAAGACAGACTCAACCTAGAAATAAGGAGAAATTTTCTGACAGTTAGAACAATTAATCAGTGGAACAAATTGTCTCAAGAAGTTGTGGATGCTCCCACACTGGAGGTTTTTAAAGAAGAGATTGGACAATCATTTGTCTGAAATGGTATAAGGTTTCCTGCCTGAGCAGAGGGTTGGACTAGAAGACCTCCAAGGTCCCTTCCAACTTAGTTATTCTGTTTCAAGTCCATGTCTGTGTTTCCCTGCTGAAACAGAGTTGATTTGGCTAGTGGGCATAATATAGCAGGTGGAACATCGCCAGTTTTCATTTGGCTCATTATTCCTCCCCAAATGCTAATCTGGTTTTCTGTCTTATTTTCTGCAGACCATCCTGGTGGGAGACAGCGGAGTGGGGAAGACGTCACTGTTGGTCCAGTTTGACCAGGGCAAATTCATCCCTGGCTCTTTCTCTGCGACTGTCGGCATTGGATTTACCGTAAGGACCACTAGGGTGCTGCATCTGTTGGTTGACTCTGGAAGTCTTGGTGTTTGGCTTCTGATACAAGAACTCAGCAGACGGTCATAGTAAATACGGCCAAGCAGACAGATCTAGAGAAAAAACTAGTATGACAAATAATGTGGTAATGTGATAAATGTGTTATGTTGGAATTTAGGGTATCTCCGCAGTAGGGATGGCTAGGGGTTCTTTTTGGCTGGGGGTTGAGTTCCTTCAAGTCTTGACTCCTGGTGACTACCTGGACAAGTCCCTGTAATTGATTTGACAAGATGTTCAGAAGTGGTTTGCCTTTGTCTGCTTCCTAGGACTGAGAGAGAACTACTAATTTTCTAGCCTGGTGCCTTAAACCCTACACCAAACTGGCTTTAGGATGTAATTAATGTAGGCAAGTGTACAGGTAATCCTCGATTTACAATCACAATTGAGCCCAACATTCATGTTGCTAAGTGAAACATTTGTTAAGTGAATTTTGCCCCCATGTTATGACTTTTCTTATGACGGTTTAGCGTATCACTGCAGTTGTTAAGTTAGTAACATGATTGTTAAGTGAATCTGACTTGCTCATTGACTTTGCTTGCACGAAGGTCGCAAAAAGTGATCACATGATCCCAGGACACTTGTAAGCATCATAAATGTGAACCTGTTGCCAAGCGTCCAAATTCTGATCACGTGACCATGTAATCAGGTCATGTGTGAAAAATCAGGTCATGTGTGAAAAATCAGGTCATGTGTGAAAAATAGCAAGAGCAAGAGCACTTAGACTTATATACCGTTTCACAGTGCTTAACAGCTCTCCCTAAGCAGTTTACAGAGTCAGTATATTGCCCCCAACAATTCGGGTCCTCATTTTACCCACCTCGGAAAAATGGAAGGCTGAGTCAACCTTGAACTGGTGGGATTTGGACTGCCAAATTGCAGGCAGCCGGCAGGCAGGTGAAGTAGCCTGCAGTACTGCACTCTAACCACTGTGCCACTGCGGCTCATAAGTCGCTTTTTCCAGTTCTGTTGTAACTTTGAATGATCACTAAATGAATGTTTGTAAGTTGAAGACTACCTATATTACATGTCTTCCGGGGAATGTGATGGGTATGGATGGTCATGAAAGACTCATTTATCAGGAGACAAATTGTAATCTTAGGCCTTGCCAGGATGGTTTTATCTCTGTAACTTACTCTGAACTGTTTTTATTTTCTAAGGAATTAACATAAGACAAGGAAAAGAATAGGTTGTAGGTTGCAATTTTGCCTTGCAATATTTTTCATTTTTTAAACCTAAAGTAACAATAGCCTGGTCTTCCATTACATCCTAGTAAAATGTTTCAAATTAAGAAAGCTGATTCTCAGTCAACCAAATAGATGAGTATAGCAGATAAAAGTATTATTTTCTTTGTTCCCATCAATCACCCTCCTCAAGGAAACCCTCTGTGCTCCCTCTGCTAGTTTCCTTCTTTTCCTTTTAATTTATTTTACTTTCTTCTCACTTTTATTACAATGTAATAGAATGCCATGTCCTGTTTTACCAGAGAAGTCCTCTTAAGTGCCTTGGGAAGCTGATGAAGTTGCCTGTCAGACTGGGCAGTGATCTTATTGGATTGATGCGATTTCCAGACTGAGAGGCTGACCCTTTGGAAGATGCAACTTAGAACAAAAATGAAACTCTTAGGGGAATCTATTCCCAAATCAGCCTCAGCTCGTATAATAAGAGATGAGGTTGGAGGAGAGAAAAAGAGGAAGGGGTACCTACAGGGGCAGGTTTCAAAATGCATCACTACCGGTTCACTCGTGGGTGTGCGTGCACGCATGTGACACTTCTGCGCATACACAGAAGTGACTGAGTGGGTGGGCAGAGCTGCAGCCGCTGCTACTACCAGTTTGCTTGATCTGGGGCGAACCAGTAGCAACCCATCACTGGATACCTATTTTCATACAGAAAGGAGAACTGTTTTGCAGTGTTTCTCAATCTTGGCAGCATGAAGACGTGTGGAAATCTCTAACTCCCGGCACTGCGTCAATGTGTGTCCATGTTATTATTTGGTATCACTACAGAAGTGATATGCCACTATCATATTTTTGTTTTCAACTTCCCAAAGAAGCATAGATTTCCTGGTGGCCTCCTGTCCAAGTCCTTATCAAGTGTAACCCTGCATTTTGAAAGCAGTCAAAATTGGCTCTATTTTACCACAAACATAGTGGCATATTTGGGATAGGCGAAATCTAGACCAGGGATGTCAACCTTGCATCATCACGTGCCATATCAGGACATTTTCCCCCTTCGCTAATCCGGGCGGGGGGGGCGGAGCCAGCACATGACGCATCCGGCCCGCAGGCCACAAGTTTGACACCCCTGATCTAGACTGATTTAGGTCTCTTTCCCATCTAAGTATTTTTGCATTTCTGTACCCTCAATGTTTTCCTAAACCTCCTGATGATATCTCATAGGAAGACAGTACCACTGTAAATATCTAAACATACAAACTGTGAGCACAGGATCACAATTGGTACACTCTGTACTGCAGTACTGTGTGTATATATAGAAAACACAACATTGATTCTAAGGAGGAGCTTTAAAGTGCAACATCACCCCCTAGTGGCAGTTAGGAGGCAATTTTAGTTAAGCATTTTTTTTTCTTTCTAAGACTGGCAAAATTGTTAGTTGTGAGATTATTACAAAAAGGAAATGTTGATTCTTTTTTTAAAAAAAAAATACAGTCAAAATTGTGGAATAGGTGAAGCAGATAAATAATTGACATACACAGTTGTCAATTGTCAACTGGAAGGGAAACAACCTTTCCTTACTTGTAAAAATTAAGAAATACGAAATACGAACAAACAAACAAAAACTGCAAATCTTCTCACAAAGACCACACAAGTCCTGACAGGCTGCTCTATAGACAAAAGTGATACGAAATTTTGTCAAGCTCTTAACCAAAAGAAAACCATTTGGATTAACATGCAAATGTCATCAAGGAGTTATCATAGAAGGGGCAACTTCAGGCATTAGATCCAACTTTCTTCTTCTCGATGCAGGAATCCAAATATAAGCCTTTCAGACAGATGGGTGTCTAGCAGGGGTGGGTTCCACTTGCCTTTACTACCGGTTCGCTTTGCTCGCGCGTGCTTCTGCGCATGCGCAGATCACCCACGATGACGTTATGGCGGGTGGGCAGAGCCTCCCACCAGTTTTACTACCGGTTCTATAGAATTGGACAGAACCGGGAGCAACCCACTACTGGTGTCTAGTCTCCACCTAACTCTTCCCATGAAGGGCAGTCCACCACTTCTTTCAATAGCTGATTTCATTGCTTTTTGCCCCTGTCATTCAACTGAAGTATGCCTTCTTGATAGCTTGATACCATATTTTTTTCTACATTTTGGAATTATGAAAAAACAAATCTGAATGTGTGCATATATACTATACCAGAGTATGTATATAGACTTGTATGACATCTCTTCAAGGTCCGGAGGTCTCCCCTCCCTCTGCTGTCTCTTCTACACAATCCCAGTTACTTCCATCTCTCTTCGTAGAATTTTTAAGAGTTTTTAATCCCTGGATCTTTCTAGTTGCTGTTACCTCTCACTCTTAACAAATTTGTTTCAGTATGTTTAAATCCTTCTTAAAATTTGATGCAAGTGGAATCTTGCCAGTACAGAATATATTGACTCTACTGCGTTGTTTCCTATGATTTGGAGACTATATTTCTATTGATGCAACCTAAGATTGCATTTTCTTTTGCAACTACATTGCACTGCCATATTCACTTTGCAACCAATTATTATTATTTCAAGATCTTTTCCATTACTACCATTACCGTGCCTGGTATCCACAAGTTATTCTCATACACGCAATTTCTGTTTCTTACATGAAGAACTTTGCATGTGAATGTATTAAACTTCGTTATTTCTGTTCCATGTCTCTAATTTAAGATGGTTTATTAGCTGTCCTGCCCAATTTTATTTTGTCTGCAAATTTTTCCACTCCCTCCATCAAATTATTAAGAAAAATGTTGAAGAGTGCAGAACCCAAGACTGAAATAATTATTTTTGTTAAGGAATGGGGGAAGGGAGAGTTCATGGGGGTTGGGGACCCCAGTCCGTTGACTGGCACTGGGCCGCAGCATGAGAGAAACCAGGCTGCACAAACAAGCAAAGCACCATCCATGGGCTGCAGGCTACAGGCAGCCCACAAAGCCATGTCCCTTCTGGTCTGTAAAAAACTTTTCTCCACATAACAGCCCCTGGTGCCCAAAAGGTTGGGGGCTACTGATTTAAACCATATCTCTTTGGGAAAATAAGGTATATGATCTCCAATTTGCTGATGAGGAGTCCATTCAATCGTGTCCAATTTTATGGGCCAGCTCTTTTCACATTCTCCAGTCTTATACTGCTTCTTTCAGTTGCTGCATTCCTTTCCACACTTCTTATCTTCACTTGCACTTCCTTTCTCTATCTTGAACCAATCAGCAACTCCATATGGTGTTCGCACAGTGGCTCCCTGATTTACGTATAGTAACTGCACCAATTTGACCAAATTCGTTGATACCCCCAGGTTAACTTCTCACAATCAACACAATCGATAAAAGCAGATGTAGATGTTCTTTTGTTATTTTAAAAGCAAATGTGCAATATTATCCCAAGTGCAATGTCCCTTCATCAAGGCAGTTTGAACATCTGGCAATTCCCTTTCAATGGATAGCACCAGATGTTGTTGTACAATCTCAAGGACAATCTTGCTAGTGTGAATAATGAGGGCAATGATACAGTAATTAGAGCAATATTTTGACTCGGCCTTTTTTTGGCCAGTGATCATTTTGTCAGTGGTTTACTCTCTGAGCTTGTTTTGTTGCCAGACCAGGTAATATCATCAGAGGGATTTTCTTGTCCTATTCCTCTTTAGCTTATATATGTCTTGTGTGCCAGTGTGGTCAGTTGGTTGTGTGATTGGTTGTTTGTTTGGAGCTGTAATTAAACTCAGAGAAGCTGATTGGTTCTCTTGCTGATTGGTTGTTCAAATGGTCCAGTTTCTTATATATTCATGTGCTAATGAAATGTTCAGGAACTAAATGGAAACAAGCTCGGAGAGCAAACCACTGCCAAAATCTAAAACCTGAGCTACAAGTATTTTCTATTATTTCAGAACACTGATCGTTTCCATTCCTGTGGGCATGTGTTCATTTTCCAAGTTTTCTGGCACAAAGCTGGGATGGTACAAGCCTTAACAATTCTGCAGGAATTATATTAATATGTTGTCCTGTTCATCCAGCATAGCCATTACATATAGTGGCTGTGGTGACAGAGGGTTTTCTCTAAATCCGTATAGAAGTTATCAGCTTAGGAAAGGCTAGTTTTGGTCACCACGATATGAAATTCTATAAAGAGCGCAGAGAAGAGCAACAAAGATGATTAGGGGGCTGAGGGCTAAAACATATGAAGAACAGTTGCTGGAATCAGGTACGTCTAGTCTAGTGAAAAGAAGGACTAGGAGTGACATGATAGCAGTGTTCCAATATCTGAGGGGTTGCCACAAAGAAAAGGGAATTAAGTTACTCTCCATAGCACCTGAAGGCAGAGCAAGAAACAATGGATGCAAACTAATCAAGGAGAGAAGCAACCTAGGAATAAGGATAAATTTCCTGACAGTGAGAACAATTAATCAATGGAATGGCTTGCCTCCAGACATTGTGGGTGCTCCAACACTGGAAATTTTAAAGAAGAGATTGGACAACCATTTGTCTGAAATGGTATAGGGCAGGGGTCCCCAATCCCCAGGTTGTGGCCCACTACTGGGTCGTGGCCTATTCGTAACAAGGCTGCACAAGCACATGCACACGCAGCTCAACTTATGCAAGTCAAGCAGGGCCCTATTTCCTCCCCCCTCCTCCCGCTGGGCCACCAAGCCACAAAGGCAGTGGTGGGTTGCCCCCGGTTCGCACCGGTTCTATAGAACAGGTAAATAAAACCGGCAGGAGGCTCTGCCCACTGACCCCGATGTCATCAGAATGCTTCTGCTCATACACGTGGCCCCATTGCAAACCGGTAGTAAAGGTAAGTAGAACCCACCCCTGCACAAAGGTTGGGAACCAGGGATGGGTTCTACTTACCTTTACTACCGGTTAGCAACGGGGCCACGCGTGCGCTCTTCTGCGCATGCGCAGAAGCATTCTGACGACTTCAGAATGCAGAGAGTTGGACTAGAAGATCTCAAAGGTCTCTCTTCCAACTCTGTTATTCTGTTATACTATTCCTAATTAACGAACACTAATATTAACCAAAATCCCTAGCAGAGCCATATGGAAGCAGGCATTTCAAAATTAACACCAGAGGAAAATAGGTTGATATTCTGAGTACTGGGCTTGTTTAGAACAGATTACGTGTTGCTTCTTTGCTGTGGGGTTTTTTTTGGGGGGGTGTATGTGTGGAGATTCCAGAAATTATCAGGCCTGAGAACTTAAGGGCAAAATTACCTGTATGCGGTAGGTGGGTAGGGAGACTCATTGGCACCAGCAACAATTGGCTGTGTATTTTTCTCCGGATAGAATGTTCATTTGTGTACGTGCCTGTCTGCAACTCCTAATCAATCATCCATCTAGGAGGAGGAGATCTTCAGCAGGGGGAAAGGTGTTGCCATAAGTTTAAAAAGACTCCTGTGGGAAAACCCAGCTTTGTGTTTACCTCTTCTTATCCTTTTAAATGAGGGAAAAAGAAACAAGGCAAAGGATATCTCTGGATCAAGGAAGGCTGTAGATAAGTAAAAGTATTCAAGTGGCAGGTTGTTTAGGAGAAAATTTACTTTGGAATGAATGAAAGATTGTAGACTTTGCTGTGGCCAGAGGCAAGAGCTGTGGTAGTAAATCTTAAATTTGAAAGGAGATGGTTCTTTTTGTTTTTTGTTTTGCTGTGCTGGCTCTCCTTCATTGCCTAAGAAACTGAACTGTTTGAACCAGGAAGTTCTTCATTCCAAGTCTTTTTCATTCATCTTAGAGAAGCCATTAAATAAGATCAGCCTATTACTTCTCTTATATCTACTGTAGACCAGTGGTGGTTCCTCCCGGTTCGGTCCGGTTCGGCAGAGCCGGTAGCGGTGACGATATGACGTCACCGAACCGGTTCTCCCCCCCGCCCTCCCATCCCCCCACCCACGTTATTCTTACCTTTTATTTGGTCCCACCCCCAATCTATTGCTGCCTCCTGAGTCCCAGCTGATGACTAGAGGGAAAAAAACTGTTTAAACTCTTGCCGCGGGGCTTCAAAGGACCGTCCTACAGCTGATCAGTGTTAAAAGCAAACAAATGAGTCGGGTCGTAAGTCCGAGGACTGGTCGTAAGTGCAAGGACGTTCCAGAAATGACTCTGACCAGCTAGCCATGCCCACCTAGTCACATGACCTCCAAGCCACACCCACAAAATAAGCCACACCCACAGAACCGGTAGTAAAAAAATTTAGAATCCACCCCTGCTGTAGACATAAAACCACATTGCTTCTCACAGTGGTTGCAAGGATTATTGAAATAACGTATTTCATGTATAGCTCTTTGAATATAGGGATTTTGTTTTATTTTGAGGAAAAAAGCTTCTTCCCTTCCATTTAATGGCGCCTTATGCAGAAGCTGAATTTAGGTTGAGGTTTTAGAGCACTCTAAATGAGTTTATGAGGATCTTGAATAATCTTCTACTATGAGAGGAACTTTCCTTTTAGCTGACAAGGGTAGGCTTTGGAGTAAGATGTTTCTGGGTATGCTACCCACAAATTCTAAAAATGCATTCCAGTGAACCTTCAAGAGATAAACCAAATAAGCAATAAGGAAAAAATAATCGGAAGAAAGTTGAGAAGACTATCTTGGGCATGCTCCTGTGATTTGCATTGGGAAAGAAACGAAAACAAAATAAAATAAACTCACAGCTTCGTTTTTTGTGGAATCATTAAGTTCCTACACAGTTATCCAGAACTCCATTCATTCTGTTCTTATTCCACATGACAGTCAATGAATCACATGCAAAGCTCTAGAAAAGGTTGCCTTCTAGATCAGGTGTCCACACTCCTGGATCTGCAGACCGGTACCAGTCCGCAACCCATTGGGAACTGGGTTGCAAAGGCAGCTGGCAAGCATACGAACCTCCATTTGAGCAAACGACAGGCATGTGCAAAACTATCCACTCCTCCCCCCTCCCGCCGCTGCCAGTCCACGGGGTTGGAAAGGTTGGGGACTGGTGTCCTAGATTTTAACTCCAGTTGCCTTAATTCCCAGCCCAGATAGATGGTTCTTGATGTCTTTGGATTTCAACTCTCATAATATGTAGCCAGTTGAAGTCCAATTACACCAAGAGTGCCATTTGGGAGAAGTCTGGAGTTCTGCACTTATTTGGAGGGCAAAGGGGTTCATGTGAATGGGAGACTTTGATGGTCCACAGAGGTGTGGAACAGTGGTGGGTTTCAAAAATTTTTACTACCGGTTCTGTGGGTGTGGCTTGGTGGGCGTGGCATGGCTTGATGGGCATGGCTTGGTGGGCATGGCAGGGGAAGGATACTGTAAAATCTCCATTTCCACCCCACTCCAGGGGAAGGATACTGTAAAATCTCCATTACCTCCCCAATCCAGGGGAAGGTTACTGCAAAATCCCCATTTCCTTCCAATCAGCTAGGACTCGGGAGGCAGAGAATAGATGGGGGCGGGGCCAGTCAGAATTTCTACTACCGGTTCGCCGAACTACTCAAAATTTCCGCTACTGGTTCTCCAGAACTGGTCAGAACCTGCTGAAACCCACCTCTGGTGTGGAAGACAAAGAGAATTGGGTGGTTCCAAGACTTCATCTATTTACTTGCTAATGATTTGTGGTGTTCTTCTAGCTTCACTTGATTATTGTGTGACAATATAAATCCTGGCTTCATTATTGTTATATTGGCACAGTGATGGTTGGTTGATACCATAAATCACCAGGGGTGAGAAAAATGGCTCATGCAACCTATTCTCTTGGCAGCAGTGCACAGTTTCCATTCTTATGCTTCAACTTGGGTCTTTTGATGATTGATGATGTTGATGATTTGACAGGATATTAAAATAAATAGATCTTGCTATATTTCAAGCATATAAATGGTGTTTACTATCTTTCCCTGTGTCATCTTTCTGGATTTATGTACCATGGGGTTGAAATTCTGTAATTTCATGAACTCCAAATCAGAGACACCGTCAGACTCATAAGAAGCACACCCAGATGAACTAACTCTTATTTTATTGTCAGGTTACCTTAACAGTATTATTATACAAGTCTAAAAATTCATTTCTCCTCTGTCCCTTTTACAGTCCAAGAAATAAGGGAGGTCTCTTCTGAGATGTTTGCCACTGGCAAAATCTTTTTGTGGGCTAAGCTTATCTCTTATCTGCTCTCCTGTCTCCCAAGATCATTCCCACAAGCACACAATCTTTGGAGATTAGTGAACACATTTGGAATTCCTGAGAGTTGTAGGCATTCTCACAAAAGGATCAACATAAGCATCAGTAGAGGAAGAACTAAGAAGCCTATCTGTTTACAAAACAATTGTAGATCACAGAGCACATGTTTAGTGACCAAACCTAAGGTGACCAGATTTTAACACTGGTAAAGAGGGACATTGTGGGCGTGGCTTATTTTGTGGGCGTGGCTAGCTGGTCATGTGACTGGGTGGGCGTGGCTAGCTGGTCATGTGACCGGGTGGCCATGGCTATGTGTATAGGGTAAGGTGAACAGATTTTAACATTGGTAAGAGGGACACCATTGTGGGCGTGGCTTATTGTGTGGGCGTGGCTTAGAGGCCATGTGACTGGGTGGGCGTGGCTAGCTGGTCATGTGACCGGGTGGCCATGGCTATGTGTATAGGGACTACTCAGAGGGCTGGAAAGTCATTTCTGACAGGTCCTCACACTTTTGACTGGTCCTCACACTTATGACCATCCTCACATTTATGCCCGTGCAGCATTCTTAACAACCATGTCACTCATTTCACAACTGCTTCTCTTCACCATGGTGATAAGATAGGGCAAAAATGTAAAATGTGAGGACAGTCGTAAGTTCGAGGACTGGTCAAAAGTGCGAGGACCAGTCAAAAATAACTTTTTCAGCCCTCTGAGTAGTCCATATCCACAAAAGGACTAACCAGAGGGCTGAAAAAAGTCATTTCTGACAGGTCCTCACACTTTTGACTGGTCCTCACACTTATGACCATCCTCTCATTTATGCCCGTGCAGCATTCTTAACAACCATGTCACTCATTTCACAACTGCTTCTCTTCACCATGATGACAAGATAGGGCAAAAATGTAAAATGTGAGGACAGTCGTAAGTTCGAGGACTGGTCAAAAGTGCGAGGACCAGTCAAAAATAACTTTTTCAGCCCTCTGAGTAGTCCATATGCACAAAAGGACTAACCAGAGGGCTGAAAAAAGTCATTTCTGACAGGTCCTCGCACTTTTGACTGGTCCTCACACTTATGACCATCCTCACATTTATGCCCGTGCAGCATTCTTAACAACCATGTCACTCATTTCACAACTGCTTCTCTTCACCATGGTGATAAGATAGGGAAAAAAACATAAAATGTGAGGACAGTCGTAAGTTCGAGGACTGGTCAAAAGTGCGAGGACCAGTCAAAAATAACTTTTTCAGCCCTCTGAGTAGTCCATATGCACAAAAGGACTAACCAGAGGGCTGAAAAAAGTCATTTCTGACAGGTCCTCACACTTTTGACTGGTCCTCACACTTATGACCATCCTCACATTTATGCCCGTGCAGCATTCTTAACAACCATGTCACTCATTTCACAACAGCTTCTCTTCACCATGATGACAAGATAGGGCAAAAATGTAAAATGTGAGGACAGTCGTAAGTTCGAGGACTGGTCAAAAGTGCGAGGACCAGTCAAAAATAACTTTTTCAGCCCTCTGAGTAGTCCATATGCATAAAAGGATACAGTAATTGAGAGGGATGAAGGAAGGGAAGGGAAATTAGAGTAGGAGTGACGGTTAAGAGAGGGAGGAAGAGAGGAGGAGAAGGAGAAAGGAAGAGGAAGTAGGGAGGAGAAGAAGAGGGGGGGAAGAGAAAGTAAGAAGGAAAGAAAAGAGAGTGGTGGTAGGTTTGAGGAGAAAGATTGCTGTACAATAAAAAAGATGAAAGGGAAGAAAGCCAACCCCAAACAAATATAAAGATATTAAGATAAAGAATGAATTGTTAAACTTTAAAGAATAAAAGAGAACAAATATGAATAAATAGCAATAATTAGAAACACACATACATACAATGTATTTTCTTTGAACAGAATATTTGGCTGGTTCACAAATTTAAACAGTGTTTAGTCATTTCAATTAAATTTACAATTTCTATATTTCCTTTTTGCCATATTTATTCCTCATCTATTTTTTTAAAAAAACAATATTACCCTTCATCCTCATCTCTAATCTTAATCAAATTCAATTTTTCCCTTCTATTCTATTTTATACCCCTTCCCATTGTCATCTATTTTTATATCCATCCTCACATTGGTTAATTATGTAATTATGTAATACAGTTGTTTAATACAAATTCAACATTTTAATATAAATCAATTAGTTATATAACTATCTTTTTTGTATATTAATCAATATGAACATGAATATTCCAATTATTTCCATGCAATCCAATTTCTTACAAATCAATTAATTATACTTACCAATAATAATAAACCAAATAATTTCCCCCATATATTCCTCCAAACCACAACTTAACCATTTCTGCTTTCAACACAGTATACAATTAATATCTCAATTATTACAATTCCCTAGTTAAAAAGAGCTTTTTTTTCTTTTGTGTTTTAAAATCTTGAACTCTCCTCTTTTGCCCTAAATAATTTTCCATTGTTTGCACTTACCTTTTTTGGTGAGGAAAAGGAAAATAAATCTGCTGCCTAATTTTCCAACGTTGCAAGCAAACCGCAAAGCCAACAGCCTGTTTTACTTTCGCTTTCGTTTTGAGCTTGGTTTGCACAAAGAGAAAAAAAAAACTGCTGAGCAATTTAGCAAGAGCAGAGCCCTGTGCAAATCAGCTGAGAGGGGGAAGCCGAGCTAATTAACGTAGGGCGGCCCTTTGAAGCCCCGCGGCAAGAGTTTAAACAGGTTTTTTCCCTCTAGCCATCAGCGGGGATTCAGGAGGCAGCCGGGAACCAGGAGGCAGAATGAAAAATCGGGACTTTTTTAAAACGCCGCGGGACGCGGGACAAATTGCTCAAAAACGGGACTGTCCCGCCAAAAGCGGGACGTCTGGTCACCTTAACCAAACCCATTTATTCAAAGGTAGGCTGTTGAGGTTGCTTCTCTCTCTAGCCTCATCTTTCGAAGTGTACTTTGTCTCCTCAATTTTATCCTTGTTTTTTGGAAGGGGGGAGGGCGGGCAGCAGGAAGCCCTTTTAAAGAAGTGCTGAGTAAAAATCATCCATTACTGTCATTTCAAAGAAAACTGTAGAAGCCCAGAGGCAGTGCTGAAAATAAATAGTGTGCTGGCTATTTTTCTCAATGAACAGAATCTTTAAGACAAAATGCCAGAGATCCTAGGATTAAATACAGCAGGAGTCCCCAACCCCCAGTCCCTGGACCGACAGTGGTCTGTCTGCGGCATGCCAGAAACCAGGCCGCACAAACAAGTGAAGGCCCATCCGTGGGATGCAGGCAGCACACAAAACCACACCCCCTCTGGTCCATGGAAAAACCTCTCTCCAGAGAACCGGCACCTGGTTTCCAGAAGGTTGTGGGCCTCTGAAATACAGGACACCTGAAGATAGCGGGACCTGTCTCTGCATTACCCTTTTCATCAAGAGCGATGGACATGAGTGATGGATATGACCACATGTCCTTTTCTTCAAAAGGATCTTTCTGAGATGAAGCTGGTTTTGGTTTATTGACTGAAACAGGACACTGTGGATTTATGAGGAAGATGTTATCATATTATCTGTCAACACCTTGAGACATAAGACAGGTCCAGTTTGACAGCCACAGCTCTTTGGGAAGAGAAAGCTTCTTTTCTCATGTAATTACCTGAAAATTTATTTGCATAGTTAACCCTCTCAATCCTTCCCTTCGTTCACCCCAGCTCCACATCATACTACTTGAAATCCCCCCCATATATATAAAATCATCTGGGAAATTGTGAAGCACCTCAGACCTATCATTTTCAGAATCTGGTGAATTTATTTTTCTTGAATATTTTCCATAGCATTGTTAACAGGGACTGGAAATACAGGTTTCTCTAGCAGGGGGTGGTGGAAAACCAGAGTTACAATAAAAGGTTGTGGAGACCTGGAAACATTGTCAGGGGGGAAAAAAAACTTTATCTGGATATGCCATCTGCCTTGTATTTGCAGGGCAAGGAATTTGTAGGCACCATTATTTTCTAGACAAAACATTGCTAAATGGAGGAGGAGGAAAAAGAACTCTTACTTGTTGAAGTTAAAATGACTACATTTCCCAATATCCTCTTTATATTACAAGCACTCCTAATTCCCTTTTCTATTACTTGGCTGTTATACTGTATATGGCAATTATTTCTTCATTTATATCTAAATAAACACCTTCCCTCATGACTAGGCAAATAAAGCACGTTGGAAGTTTAAACATTTGAAATCTCAGTGCTATTTCATATCAAAAAATAGTCGAAAAGTATTCAGTGGGTACAAACCAGTAGTGGGTTCCACATACCTTTGCTACTGGTTCAGAACTGGGAGTGTACGCGTGCTTGCTTTGCTCACATGTGGCACTTCTGCGCATGCACAGAACCTTCTGCGTATGCACAGAGCGCCTGTGATGACATCCGGGTGGGTGGGTGGAGCCTCCCGCCGCGACTACTACCGGTTTGACCAAACCGGGGCGAACCGGTAGAAACCCACCACTGGTACAAACTATAATTCCTTATTAGTTAGGGTAGCACCCAGTGGTGAAATGTAAAATTTGTTACTACCAGTTCTTATGGGCATGGCTTGGTGGGGGGGTAATGTGACTGGGTGGGTGTGGCCAACTTTTTTTTTAACTTTTAAAAGCATTCTTTCTACAACCTTAAGAGGTTGCAGAAAAAAATGCTTTTAAAAGCCTCTGACGATCAGGCAACTCAGCTGGGATCCTCAGAGGTTTTTAAAGGCATTTTTTTCCCTACAACCTCTTCGGCTGAAGAGGTTATAGAAAAAATGCCTTTAAAAGCCTCTGACGATCCCAGCTGAGCCTCACAATCATCAGAAGCTTTTTTTTTTTTACTTTTAAAAGCATTTTTTCAGCCGAAGAGGTTGTAGAAAAAATGCTTTTAAAAGAAAAACAAAAAGCCTCTGATAATCGCACGGCTCAGCTGGGCGTGGGGGGGGTGGGCAGGGATTTTTGATACTGGTTCTCCGAACCACCCGCCGCCATCGCTACCAGATCAGGCAATCCGGTCTGAATCGGGAGCATTTCACCCCTGGTAGCACCATTTCTCCCAGACAGCCAGACCACACCCATACATATATGGTTATCGTGTTACCGTCTTTTGGAATAAGCAAAGTTATGCAAAGCGCAGAAGCATGAGAAGCAATAGACAAAAGCAATTAAACCCAAGAAATAAGAGAAAAGGAAGTCTAACTAAATCTAGTTTACCTCAACGTAATTTATTATAATTCCCACACCTTTCAATCCTTGCAAAGTGCCCCTTCTTCCACTCCATCCATACACTCCTTCATGCCATTATTTTGTTCTTGAACTTTTCACCATTCATTTTCTGAATATCCCTTCACATTTGCATTCCTCTCAACCCATTCATTCTTTTTTTGATCAAGCACTTTCACATGCTTCTTTCACACTAGTCACTCATTTTTCTATACAATTCACATTCATTCCTGACTCAACCTCTTGTTTTACACTATCACTTTGTAGTCTCTCATTCCCACTTCGTTCATATTTCTTCTGACACACTGAGCACTCTCTTCCATATAACGAAGTGGGTAGAAATGTATTCTTCTACCTCAGCATTTTCAATTACTTTGATAAACACTCATTATTTATATCAGACAATAGGCTATATTGTTACAAGCATTTGCACTTCTTAAAATGTCTCAATCCAGTTTACATACTGAGTAAGCAAACTACCAATATGCAGAAATTCATTTATTTGCATCATCTTCTTGCTATCTGCAATCTCCAATAATTCATTTTGATTTTCCAGTCAAACACAACAATCTTATCCTCTGGAATGACGCCCCCTCCCATCCATATATGGTGAGTCCTCACTGTGAAGAATTCCCCCACCCCCCAAAGAATTATTAGTCCAATTGAGTGAAGTTCCCTTTGGCTTGTTTTAATTAACCTATTTGGTCTAACATTTTATATATTGGATTGTTTTCTATAATGATATATGGTTCCAATTCCAAAACTATAAAAGCAATTAAAACAATACAAGCATTTAAAATAATAAATTGTATATGTAATACCTGAAGGGTTGTGGTGGCCTAGAGATTAAGATGCTGGGCTTGTCGACCAAATGGTAGGCAGTTTGAGACCCAAAGTACCGCATGAGGGGGTGAGCTCCTGTTCTTGTCTTAGCTCCTAACAACCTAGCAGTTTGAAAGCATGCAAATGTGAGTAGATAAATAGGTATCACTTTGGTGGAAAGGTAAAGCATTCCATGCAACTTGGCATATAGTCATGCTGGCCATGTGACCATGGAAATATATTCGGACAACACTGGCTCCCTCAGCTAAGAAACAGAGATATGCACCGCACCCTGGAGTCGGACAGGGGAAACCTTTATCTTTACTTCTTATATGTAATAACTAGCACTTTGGCTCAGAAAACAATCCAAAACCAGGGCAGTAACTTTAAAATAGATGTTGGTCTACTAAAATAGAGTGCCCTAGTAGCCAGGTGTTTGCAGTCCATACTAGTTATAGCTTCTGAATTGTTTTTTTTTTAAATATATTTTTATTGTTTACATATAAATATATTGAATACAGTGTAATTGTCCTGGCATTCCACTTCCCATGAAACAAAGGTAAAAGCAAAATAACATATATACTATTTTAAACAATGCTAGTGTTGTACAGTTATTTCTGACCATCATATTCTAGAATGTCAACTTATCTATCATTCTAATACCTACATTCTAATACATACACAGTATCTCTTTCCATGTCCACCTAACCTGATTCTTTCGCATTCCAACTTCTAACTCGTATTTCTAACCATTGATAGAATCTATTCCATGTAGCATAGTATTCTGTATCTCCTTTATCTTTTATTTTTAGCGTTAGCCTGACCATTTCAGCACAGACTAATATCTTTCTTATTGTCTCCTCCTCTGAAGAGGTGTTTTCACTCTTCCACTGCTGCAAATAGAATTCTTGCTGTGGTCAAGATGTGTAATATTAGGTATATTGTCCCTTTATCATAGCCATCTGATATAATGCCTAATAAAAATAATTCTGGTTTAAACTCTATATGTTGTCTAATCATTTTTTCTAACCACATATAAATTTGTATCCAAAATTTCCTTGCCTTTATACAGGTTCACATGTGGGTAATATGTGCCATGTATTTGTTTACATTTCCAACAGTTTGGAGACATATTGCTAAACGTTTTGGCCAGTCATGCCGGGGGCAGATGCCACGCATAGAACATTTTATAGAGATTTTCCTTATATGATATGGCCATTGTCAGTTTCCGATTTCTCTCCCAAAGCTTTTGTCAAATCCAAATCTATATTATATCCAAAAATTTTAGCCCATGCTATCATCGTCTCTTTAATTTGTTCTTCCTCCATTTTGTAACTTAATAAATAATTGTATCCTTATCAATTTGTCATCAGTCTCCACTAATATCTTGTCCAATGTTGTTAGTTCTCTATAAAAACCCCATGTTTTCACATCTTTCACATAACACAATGCAGGTACAACCACCACTCTAATTCCACCCCTTGGTCTTTTAGTTCTAATCTGGTTTTCAATTCACCGTTCTCGTTTAGTATATCCTTATAAGAAACATTTTTTTCCATTTTTATAAGATTTGGGTGTGTCAATGCTTCTAAGGTGGAGAGCCAGACTGGTATTTCCCTATAGTTTTGTTATTTAATTTTGTCCCACACTGATAACAATGTGTTTCTTACATAATGCCTTTGGAAGTATTGATGTGCTGCGTTTCTCCCGTACCAGAGAAACACATGCCACCCTAGTTAAAGGTCGTGACCCTCCAATAATAATAGTCTTCTATTCCTCAAAAAAAGTATCTTCGGCAATATGTTCATCTTTATTGCAGCTATTCTACCCATCATGGAAAGTTGCAAGCTTTTCCATCTCTCCATATCCAGTTTTATTTTGTGTAGTTGTCCTCTTTTATTGTTATACATCTTACTGTAGATAACAGACAAATGGCTATCCAACTTCTTCTTTAAAACTTCCAGTGTTGGAGCATTCACAACTTCTGGAAGCAAGTTGATTAATGGGAGTGAATCACCAATCAATACATTTCTAATCCAAAAGCATTTCTTATACATCTCTCTCTCTCTCTCTCTCCCTCCCTCCCTCCCTCCCTCTCTCTCTCTATCTACATATATCATTCACTCACTCATTCACTGCTTCATTCATTCATTCATCAAAGTTCTTAACGGTCCATCTCCACCATGGATTTAACAATCAAAGGATTATTATACATCCTTATCTTATTCCTTGTTTGGTACTGAAACTTCCACTAAGAAACAGATGCCTACTATTTCAAATGATAGAAACAATCTTTGGCTCCCAACTTTTCTCCTCTTTTCCTATTCTTTCAACATTTTTTCTTGATCACAAGAACAAATGTATCCAGTGCAAAGAACAGGCAGAAGATTTTACAGAACCAGAAGATCATTGAAATTCCTATAATTAATAAATATATTTTACAATAGAAATAACCAAAAGAACCAACTGGTTTCAAATATATAAAACAGCCAGGTCCCATTAATTTTAAAACCATTAACAATATTTGAAGTAAGATGTAATCAAAATTTAGCAGAAAGGAAATCTTATTGTTATATAATACTCGCACTAACACAAAATATTGTGAAAATATCTGGGAAGATGATTTGGACTTTCAATTGGATAAATCCCAATGGATTTGTGGTACTGCACTATCAAACCTCGGGAAGTTATTTTTAGTCAGGATCAGTCATGAAGGTAACTGATAGGTAGCTTTATGCTTTTCTAAAATTGTACAATATAAATCTGTTCATGTTATCATGGGGCTGAAAATAAAGTACAGCTTACAACCAATTGAGCCCAAAATTTATGTTGCTAAATGAGACATATGTTAAGTGAGTTTTGCCCAATTTTACAGCAGTTCTTGCCACAGTTGTTAAGTGAATTGCTGCAGTTGTTAACTTAGTAACATGGTTGTTAAGTGAATCTGGCTTTCCTATTGACTTTGTCAAAAGGTCAAAAAAGATGATCACATGATCCCGAGATACTGCAATCATCATAAATATGAGTCAGTTGCCAAGCGTCCGAATTTTGATCACATGGCATGGGGTGGCTACAATGGTCATAAGTATGACACATGGTCAAGTCACTTTTTTTCAGTGCTGTCGTGACTCTCTGATCCCTTGGATCAGAACAGTGGCATGTTTCCTTGTCATTTGGAAAATGCAAATCTCGTATTAAAATAATCTCACTGGAGCTTAAAAAACAAAGCTCCTGTTTAAAAGCTCTTTCCAAAACCAGGAAACCCACTAAAAATCTTGTGACTCTCAGCTTTCCTCCCAATATTGTGTCTTCCAGTCACCAAATACCTATTTGGTTTAACATATGAGAAAGATCTGGTTCTGTTCAGAGATGAACAGCTGGTTTCAGTGACTAAGCATTGGGGGCTCTTTCAGTACCTAAAAGGAAAAAAAAAAATCACCAGAAGCCAGGGAAGTTATACTATGTAAGTCCCATGAGCAAGATTATATTAAGGCAAAGAACCTAATTTATAATAGGTTAGATAATGAGATTATTGAAATAAGATAATCTTTTGTCAATGAGCAAATGAAAGAATTTCTGGCAGTTCCAAAATAAACAAATAACTTTTTTGTTCCTTTCATTGTATTTAATCACTGGATTTTCTGAGATTAGGGGAGATTCCGTGAAATCTGAGAATATTTGTGGCATCTGATCTAGTCTTTCTCAATATATTGTTTTATGTAATTAAAGAATTCATTTATCTACAGAGGCCAGAGGTCAAACTAAAACAACAACACCTATTTTGAAGACTTGTACTTTAAGCGCTGGCTAGTTTCACAAATATGTAAATTCATCTAGTGTGGGGATTATTCAACACATTCCATTTTAGGAAGAGATTTATGGTTTTGGAAATTCCTAGAAATTTCATAACTTTGCTAAGTATGGGATGTAATCCAAAGGACTATGTGATTGTGTGTGTGTGTGTGTGTGTGTGTGTGTGTGTATGAATTCCATTGCTGAAAATGTAAGCTTCATTTCTCCAAAAAGCATGTGAGATTCCTTAAAAAGGGAACTATTCCAAGTTGCTATATGGTCCCATTTAGTTAATTAGATTTTTATCCCATCTTTATTACCTTCTAAGTAATTCAAGGCAACAGACATATATAATACTTCTTCCTTCTCTTATTTTTCTCACAACAAGGTAGGTTGGGCAGAGAGAGAGTGACTGGCCCAAGATCACACAGTTGGCTTCATGCCTAAAGTGGGACTAGAACTCATGATCTCCTAGGTCCTAGGCCAGAACTTTAACCACTAGACTAGACCAAACTGGCTTCCATTCTCATTTTGCTCCTGGAGGGCTACTTGGCATTGCTACTTGGCTGAGTAGCAGAAAGTACCAGAGGCACCTTCCTCATTTATTGTATCACTCATGTCTGCTAGTTTCACTTCTGCTAAAATAAAATAGGAACCTTTCTGTATTTCTGCTTGCCCTGACTGGGAGACTTTGAAATAGAAAACTGAGCCTTGCAAGGATTTCTATTTTCACCACTGCAATTTGCCCCAAAATGTCGATATGTTTTGAAGCCCAGTTTTTTGTTTCCCTGATTCATTTATTCCATGTTGGTATATACTAATTATTTTTCCATCTATATCAAACCAAAGTTGTTTATCCATGGGAGTCCTGCTCCCATGATGAAAGCTGTCCAGTCCAGTGGTGAAATTCATTTTTTTTTACTACTGGTTCTGTGGACATGGCTTGGTGGACATGGTGTGGCTTGGTAGGCATGGCTTGGTAGGCATAGCAGGGAAGGATACTGCAAAATCCCCATTCCCTCCCCACTCCAGGGGAAGGATACTGCAAAATCTCCATTCCCACCCCACTCCAGGGGAAGGATACTGCAAAATCCCCATTCCCTCCCCACTCCTGGGAGAAGGTTATTGCAAAATCTCCATTCCCACCCCACTCTGAGGCCAGTAGTTCTCTGAACTACTCAAAATTTCCGCTACCGGTTCTCCAGAACCTGTCAGAACCTGCTGAATTTCACCCCTGGTCCAGTTGTAAAATGATATATGGTAAACTAGTTTATAATCCAGAAGAGCATCAAACCCATTTTAGAAGTAGATCATTGAATAGGGGTGCCAGGAGGAAGGATTCTCCCTCTCCCTGGACCATGCAGCCCCTCCATCTCACTCTCTCTCTTCAACTGATCCCTCTCTCAGGCTTGATCTATCTTTTAAAGCTCTCTGGCTGATCACTTTCCCAAAGCCAGAAACCTGGCTCTCTTTGGGGATCTGTTGTAGAAGAACCAGATTCTCTGCCCTGCTGCTGCCCTATCCGGAGAACTGCGTCCAGGGATCAGAGCAGACAGACCACGTTCCCTGAGCGCGTGGCAGAAAAATAGAGGCTGACTCCGACCTGAAGTGCGGTTACACGGGAACAGAGAAAGAGGCACGTTGGAAGCACAAGGCAGGCTGACCTGCAGCTACATCAAAAAAAGGAAAACAATTCCTTTCCAAGCCGCAGCCGCCTGATTTGCAAACCAGCTGTCTGGCTACAGTTCATCCCCCAAACCGCTTCATTTGTGTTCAACCAAATGTGCGGTCGTAAAGATACAACAATAACAACAACAGCAGCAAATGCTGGTGAGAAGTCAAGTCCGAGGCCATCAAAGCCCAGGCAGGCGAAAGTGCTCGCCCAGCTCCAGGTCCCCACTTCGGTCCGGTGCTGGAGGCTAGCTCGGGCGCTCTCTCCCTTCCTGAGCGCCAGAAAGGGGCGGTTCCGCGCGTGGGCAGGAGAGGAGGGGCAGAGAAGCAGCGTGGCCGGAGCTCTAGAAGCTCCCCGGGCAGTTCCTGCTCCTTGCGCGGGAGCCACCATGACCAGCAACGGAGCAGGCAATGGGGGCGCCCCTCCGGCCCGCAACGGAGCCCCCGGCGCTGTTCCCCCGGTGGTGAAGCCTTTGTCGCTCGGCAAGTGTTACGACGTCTCCGGCAAGGTGTGAGCCTGCCCCGATTGGGCACCAGGGGGCACAAGAGAGGGCAGGGAGTGTGAGTGTGGGTGGGTGGGTAGGAGGGGAGGCCTTCGCGGCTGTCACCGCGGGCAAGGCAAGGCGATCAAACAAGGCTGATAGGCATTAAACACGCTCCCCCTTTACCCAAATTGTCTTGGAGAAGAAGCTTGTGGGGGGGGGGAGTGGGGGGGAGCGTAATACCCCTCCCCCTTTGGTGCTCTCCTTGCTGGCTCCCCCACCCAACGTCTCCAAAGGGTTCAACTTCACCCACGAACTTGGGATAAAGACCACCAAGAAACAGGAAAAAGGGGCAGCAGCACCCCGGATAATTTTGGAAAAGCGAGGGTGGGGCTCAGGTCTGCTTGGAAAGCTTCTTTCGGATGGTTATGTCGGTGAGGGGAAAAAAACAAACAAAAACAAGGGCGTTTTTCTTCATGTTTTAGGACTGAATTATGTTTTTTAGTATTGCCATTCCTACCAACAGGCAATTGTGTTCCTACATCCTGAACAGGTGCCTAGTGAACAGAAATTCAACAGGTCGTTTTCTTTAGTTGGCAAAGAACACCGGTAGGGACAATACAGCTGCTGAATATTTTTTTCCCCCCGTCATTCACAGGCTTATAAATCTGCCCCTCAAAATGCAGAAGTCACTATGGCCCTGAAAATGGGGCTTTTTTCTAAGTCCTGATGAATTCTTGGTTGCAACTGTACCAGGCTCATATTCAGGTCGAGCTCTGCCTCCATAGACAATGCTGGTAGTCCTCGACTTACAACCACAATCGAGCCCAACGTTTCTGTTGCTAAGCGAGACAGTTCTTAAGCAGGTTTTGCCCCCGTTTTACGGCCTTTCTTGTCACAATCAT
The DNA here is from genome assembly GCF_029215685.1 of Pituophis catenifer annectens. NCBI lineage: Eukaryota > Metazoa > Chordata > Lepidosauria > Squamata > Colubridae > Pituophis > Pituophis catenifer. The sequence continues at coordinate 134,369,802 of NW_027256882.1, read as the reverse complement.
TAACTGAAACACTGCAGCTGTGACACGGTTGTTAAGTGAATCTGGCTTCCCCACTGACTTCGCTTGTCAGAAGATCGCAAAAGGGGATCCCACAATCCCGAGAAACAGCAACCGTCATAATATACGAGTCCATTGCCAAGCGTCTGAATTTTGATCACGTGACGATGGGGTTACTGCAAGGATCGTAAGGGTGGGGGAAAAAACCCCAGTCCTAAATTACTTTTTTTCAGTTCTGTGGTAAACTTTGAACGGTCACTATATGAAGCGTTGTAAGTCGAGGACTGTCTGTAAAGTGGATCATTAAAGGGCTGGTGCGGGGTAGTCGCAGAGCTTGGTTCTGCTCTTTAGCAAGACCGCTTGTTAAAATCGATGGCCAATAAACAAGAGTTGCACTGTTCTTTGCAGCAGCTGTAGCTGTTGCTATTCAAACCACATTGGGAGGAAGCAGCTATAGCGGGAAGACGCATCTCAGAGAGCAAGCAAGGATGGGGGAAGGGTTTTGGCAAGGCAGTGAAGTGCACTTCCTCACATTCAGTGCTTGCACAGATCTCCCCAGCTGGGATAGGAGCTCCAGCAGTCATGCTTCAGAAACCAGGAAGAGCACTATCGGGGACTGGCAGATACAGCCTTGTTCTATTGATATTGCAAGTTATTTATTTCATTTGTATCCTGGTGTTCCTTTGGGCCATCATAAACCTCAGTGTTGGTCCTGCAAAACTGCCTGCTTTGTGTGATATAAAGAACCAGCTTGCCGCAAGAAGGCAGCTCAAGAAGTGTTGCTACAGATAGCAAAGTCATTCTGTGAATATATCTTAAGTATCTGTGGCTTTCCCATACACGAGGAATTATAATCCAGCATGGAGTTCCGGTGCTAATATCCATGCTTCCAATAGAGTTGGACAGTAGATCGGTATTCTAATCAATAGAATTAAAGGTAGTCCTCAATTTACAACAATTCATTTAGTGACCGAAGTTACAACAGCACTGAAAAAAGTGACTTATGATCAATTTTTCATACTTATGACCATTGCAGCAGCATCTCCATGGTCACGTGATTTCCATTCGGATGCTTGACAACTGTCTCGTCTTTATGACGGTTGCAGTGTCCTGGGGTCATGTGATCCCCTTTTGCGACCTTCTGACAAGCCAAGTCAATGAGGAAGCCAAGTTCACTTAACAACCGGGTTACTAACTTAAGAACTGCAGTGATTCGCTTAACAAATGTGGCAAGAAAAATCGTAAAATGGGGCAAAACTCACTTAACAAATTTCTGACTTAGCAACATAAATGCCGGGGTTAATTGTGGTCGTAAGTCGAGGGCTACCTGTATACATGACGAGCCAAAATACAACAGAAATGAAATGAAACAATGCACCTTTCTCGGTGAAGGAAGGATGGCTGCATAATCACGTTGGAAACTTAAAACATCGTTGGCTGTCTCATGACATAAAACCACTGCCCCAAATGGCACAGAGGACATGCTCAAGAACAACTCAAACTATCTGCACACAGTAACTGTAGTATGTTCCCCGTAGAACGAAGGTCCTGGGCTGGACTTCATTTGGAGGGGGAAAAAAATGCCTGGCTAAGCACATAGTTTATGCTTTGGGGTAGCAAAGACGTGAACCCACTGCCTCCCACTTCTTAGTGAAAGTAGAGTCTTGAGTGCATAAGGGATATTTAATTGCAGTGAAATCAGAACACTCATCTTCTTCCTCTGCTAATGACTGGGCTCTCACATCACCCTAAGCCAGAGGTCCTCAAACTTGGCAGCTTTAAGACTTGTGGACTTCAACTCCCAGAATTCTGGAAGCTATGCTGGCTGGAGAATTCTGGGAGTTGAAGTCCACAAGTCTTAAAGCTGCCAAGTTTGAAGACCTCTGCCCTAAGCCATGGTTGATTAAATAATAGTTTAGTGTTATGAGCCGTAATTGGCTGGAAATATATTGCACGCTAAGCCATAACTATTTTACAAATTATAGGGAAGGTGAGTTCATATTGCATATATTAGTCCTCGACTTTCGACTGCAATTGAGCCCAAAGTTTCTGTTGATAAGCAAACCAGTTGTGAAGTGAGTTTTGCCTCATTTCACGACCTTTCTTGCCACAGTTGTTAAGTGAATCACTGCAGTTGTTAAGTTAGTAACACGGTTGTTAAGTGAATCTGGCTTCCCCATTGACTTTGCTTGTCAGAAGGTCTCAAAAGGGGGTCACATCATGACTCGGGGACACTGCGACCGTCATAATACATGGCATTTGCCAAGCATCCAAATTTTGATCATGTGACCATGGAGATGCTGCAATGGTCAGAAGTGTCGTAAATCACTTTTTAAAGTGATGTAGCTTTGAACGGTCACTAAATGAATGGTTGTAAATCGAGGACTATCTGTACTAAGGCAAGGCTATGGATCGGCCCTATATTTTGGCCGATAGGAATCAGGCTGTTGGGCCTGGAAGTGGAAGAAAACATTTTGGCTCCAGGTCTCTTGCAACCTTAAATCCAAAAGCCCTGTGTAATGCCGCTCACTCAGTCAGTCCACGTCCAGATTCTTTCTGGGAGGGGATCCTTGAAAAGGATAATAGCCTGTCGCCATCCAGAGATCCCTGCTCTCGCCTAGATTGCTGTAATATAGCTGTCAATTGTTAGTGGTGGTCCTTTGTTCTCCAGTCAACTGGGGTTTAGAACTGCTGCTGCTGCTCCCTCTTCCTGACCCCTGCGAAAGGCAAGAGGCAAAAAAAAAAAAAAAGAACAACACTAAGGAGCAACAAGGGATGTGATGGCTCAGTAGGTAAGACGTTGACCTTGTCGATCGAAAGATCGGCAGTTCAGCGGTTCGAATCCCTAGTGTCGCGTAACGGGGTGAGCTCCCGTTACTTGTCCCAGCTTCTGCCAACCTAGCAGTTCGAAAGCACATAAAAAAATGCAAGTAGAAAAATAGGGACCACCTTTGGTGAGAAGGTAACAGCGTTCCGTGCGCCTTTGGCGTTTAGTCATGCCAGCCACATGACCACGGAGATGTCTTCGGACAGTGCTGGCTCTTCGGCTTTGAAACGGAGATGAGCACTGCTCCCTAGAGTCGGGAATGACTTGCACATATGTATGAGGGGAAACTTAATTTAAGAAGGAGCAACAACAATAATGATCAAAGAAACTTAGCAAATTTCCCTGGGGTCCTGGGCCATTCCATCACAGCAATCATTCCTGGCCTCTTCTATCTTCCTTCCTCTGCATGGCACTTTCTGAGTCAGGCGGACTACAACTCACATGGATTATAACTTCAGATACATTGTCCAACCTTCCTGAAAGGCCTCAGGCAGGAAAATCTATATGGTTCTTCCCTGCATGAGTCTCTGTTCTGGGACTTGTTGCTTTCTATTTTAAACCAACATTCCCTCCATACAAAAAAAATGCAGAGAGAGGACATTTTCTCTTCCTCTTTCTTAAAGCGAAACCAATTCAAGCAGCTTCCCCAAATTTGGTTCTTTTCAGTTGGGGCGTGTTGCAGCTTCCCACTTTCTCAATTTGTGCGTCCAAAGGCTGGCTGAGGATTTGGCAAGTTGGCAGTTGTAAAGCTTCTGGAAGATGCTGCTTTGTTGAGGAAAGTGACATTGGCATATCAAGTGGGGTTTTTTTCCCCTGGAGAAATTCTGCTGTCTCCAGTTGAGGAATGCTGGGAAGCAGATTTCCTAAATTGAGGGGGACACCATTACTCCACAGGTGTTTCTTGTCCTGAATCTAAACTTAGTTTGTTTCAGGATCCAGTTTGAGTCGGTCACAAGGACCAAAGATTTAGTCTTCTGAAGTTTTGGATTCTCACTGAAGTCCATCCTCAGAGAACTTCTCTCTCACCAGATGTGTGTGAGAGAAGTTCCTTGAGGATGGGTTCCAGCATGAGTTTTAAAGCTCAGAAGACTAAACTTTTGTTCCCACTGACCAACCTAGGTTGGATCCTGCAACATTATCCTGGTACATGTGGCTTCTTTCCTTAGTTTGTTTCCTTTTCTTTTAAAAACTATTTTTCAAGTCTGGACTGTATCCAGTGTTTATTGTTCTGCCAGGGCTGTTGATGGATTTTCCCCTAATGATTGCTGCTATCTCTGAGCTGGGTGGGCTCATTTTTTTGTAGGAGGACAAATGCTGGCTAATCCACATTTCTCACAGGGATAAATTCCAGAAAGGTGTGTGTGTGTATGCTCTCCCTTTTGTGGATCAGAACACCTTAAATGAAAATGGCCAGAAAATCTTACACCACAATCAACCCTTAAGATGCCATATGGCAATTTGGCAACTAATCAGAATAGCCACAATTATTGTTTTTCCTTGCCTGGGGTAAATAGGGAATCTAAAAATGCCAACCAAACTGGGGCTTTTAAGCTGAAAGTCTGTTTGCTTAGAAGGAGTGGATACTGGCTTATCTGTTTGCTCTGCTGTCTTGCAATAGAGGTGAGGCAGCAGCAAGAAAAGAAGAGAGTCCCAGAGCTTACGGATCTTCTCCTGATACTTGGCATGGGTTATAAATGGAACCTCTCAGGTCTTGAGGGGTGGGGAACCTTGGCCCTTTTATGACTTGTGAACTTCAACTCCCAGAATTCCTGGCTTGTTCAGGAATTCTGGGAGTTGAAGTCCACAAGTCATAAAAGGATCAAGATACCCCACCCCTGATCTAACCGACACGTGTCAAACTCACTGCGTCATGTTGCTGTCACGTGATGATTCGTGCCGTTTTTCCCACTCACAGAATTGGGGTAGGTGTGGCCTGCACGTGACGCATCCGGCCCACGGGCCACCAGTTTGACACCCCTGATCTAACCCATGGACTCTGTGTATGTGTTTATGGTCACAGTGACATCAAAGGAAATAGACAAAAGCCCCTGGAAGGAGGAACTGGTTGTTAGAAATATACTTCAGATTTAATCAAGTGTATTATAACAAACAGTTCCTTCTTTCTCCACCCTTTGTCTATATAACATTGTAGATCAATGACAAATCTGGTTCCAGGGAGTGTGAAGAAAGAGGCTGGGTTTGAACTGTGCCTTTGGGGATTACTTGGAAGGATTAGTAAAATATTTGGATTAGGCAGAGGTAACATTAGCTAATGGACTATTCCCTTGCATAGGGCAAAGGTGAGGAGTGCAGCTCCCTCTGAGCTGGGGTTTCTGACACCTCACAAGGGCTTCCCAGAGCATTGTGCGACCTCTCCACCCTACATGTTTCAGTGCGTAAATCTATTGATCTTATGCATGTTTCTGTGAAAGTAGTTTCAGTGAAGAAACTCATTCCCAGGTAAGAGCACAGATAGGATGATATTCTAACTGTCTTGAGTGAACACAGCCATGCTGGCAGTGACAACTGAAGAGGGTCAGAGGCAGCAGAGGGCAGGACTCCCATAAATGGAGCCAAGAAGCTGTTGTAGGCTCTACAGAAGCCTACAACTGGAATAAATAATCCTAAATAAGGAACTGTAATTATTATAATTCCTAAACTGAGTAGTAGTAACTCAGTAGCAGTTAGAAGATTTTGGCCCTGTCATACTAGCTCAGTGCTTTTCAACTGGCTGGGGAATTCTGGGAGTTGAAGTCTGCACATCTTAAAGATGCCAAGGTTGAAAAACATTGTACCTCACTACCTTCTAGACTGCCCTGACATTTCAGGAAGATACTTAACGTCCTTGAACAAGGCATATGGCTCCTGTGCTTCCAGAGATGTAATTTGTCCAGAGTAGCTTAGCTAGAAGGCTAAGCAAAGGCAGAAGTTGGACCATATGGCACAAAGTGTAAATATAAATGGGCTGTTTGTTTCCATTGGAAACAGCAGCTGGTACTTAGAGTAGCTACAAGCTGATCTCCTTATCTTTTGTCCGGAAGAGAGGAAACACTGACAAGGAAGAGGTGCTTTTAGTAATGATGAAAATAAGGACAAGAAGTTAAGGAGAGTTTATAACCTTTCATCGTTCCAGACAAAGGCCAGCTTACAAAAAAACTCAAACTCTTTCAGAGAATCAGGATGGTGGGATAGATATCCTTCAAAAATGTTTACCTATCATGGGAGAACATCTCTTGAGGGAACACAATAGGAAGGAAGACTTGCCAAACATTTCCCATCAAGCAAACCACTATAATTCTGGAGTTCCCTTTCCACCTTTGCTAGATAGGCATGGACTAGAGAGAGATGAAAATATAGGAATATATTTTGTCAGGACCACAGAGGTGGGAATAGAAAGGGAGATCATGGATGGTTTTCCTTGAGCTAAACCTTTCTGAAAGATTCCGCAAAGTACCCTCTATTTGGAAACATTTTAAAACACCCTTTTCCAACTTGGTGCTGTCCAGATTTGTTTAATTTAAATTACAATTCCCAGGTGCCTTTGGCACCTCAGGAGATCACCAGAGATGCAAATTACATCTCTGGAAGCACAGGAGAAGTTCGTCCTACACTATCCTTGTAAGCTTGCTATAACACTAAAGAGGGTGATAAGCAGAAAGAGGTAAACACTTTAAAGATGATTTCCCAAGTATTGCTTTGGACTTCATGCATGCACAAGACTATTCCGCTACTCATCACAACAGTCCAACTTTTTCACTCTTCTGCAAACCTGAACAAAACAAACTTAATGCAATGAGTTTGCATTAAGAAGTTGGCTTCTTAAAGATGTGGCATCTTTTCTTTCAGGCTCGCACAGAACCCTGAAAAAAGTTGGGGCACTTTGATTAGTAGCAGAGAGGAACTGTGCTTACAGGAGATCCAAAGTGTTTTTCAAAAAAAAATAAAATAATTATAAGCCTTGTTAAATCTGTGGCAGTGTTTCTCTACCTTGGCAAATTGGGGGCTTCAATTCCCAGATTTCCCAGCCAATGTAAGAAGTCTACACATCTTAAAGTTGTTGCAGTTGAGAAATACTGTTCTATAGTGGCAAAAAAAATCAGGGAGTTTTGTGAAAATGTAAGTTTTTAAATAATATTTATTAATCGGAAAAAGTGCTACCAGATTCCTGATTTTCTGTTAAGTTCTCCTCATTGAGTTACCCCCAGCATTGATAGAATAAGACGGTTGTAGTAGAGCAAACAATGAATGACTCCCGGTCACAATGGCTAAAGTAAGATGAAGATGAGATATTGCCATTTGTTTGTTCTTCTCTTTGTTGACTGCTAGTTCTGCTTGCTTAATTAGATCACTGTTGACAGAAGAGAGAGAGAGAATTCTTTAATAAGGAAGCATGAGGGGAAAAAACATGAATATGTCAATATAACCCCAACCAGCCATATTAATGGGCTTTTGCACCTCATCTTGTAGGTGATGCTGCTTGGAGATTCAGGTGTGGGGAAGACCTGCTTCCTCGTCCAGTTCAAAGATGGAGCCTTCCTCTCTGGGACCTTCATAGCTACTGTCGGGATAGACTTCCGGGTGAGGTCATTATTAATGCTGGAGATAGTTTGCCATAGCAGGGAAGTGTGTTGGGCATCCTGCAGTAGACCTTTGAGCTAAGCACAAGGCAGGATGAAGAACATTACATGGATGCCAACATTTGTCATGCCTGGTTTTGGTCTTTCAGTAGCTGGATCAGGAATCCAGCAGGTGGAGACCCAGGGGCCTCATCCTATTCCTCTCTGCTGCGGTTGTAGTAAAAACAAACAAACTGAAACCCAAATGGTCTTTCGCGCAATCTATCAAAAGAACAGCTTGCCTCTCAGAGTCGTGGGTGCTCCATCGCTGCAAATTTCAAGAAATGATTAGACAACCATTTGTCTGGGATGGTGTAAGGCAGGGGTCCCCAACCCCCTGGGCCGCGGCCTAGTACCAGGCCGTGGCCCAGTTGGAATCAGGCCATGGAAGCCATGGGGGAGCATGCGCATCCACGCGTAGTCCCACTTGTGTGACCACTGAGTGAACGCATGTATGAAGCTCCATTTGAGCAACTGGCAGGCGCACGTGCCTGCCACTTGTGCAAATGGAGCTGCACGCATAACGCTCACCTGTCATTCATACGGAAAAATCCCCTCTCCCCACCTACCCACGCAAGACCGCAAAGCCAGAAAGATTGGGGACCACTGGTATAAGAGCTCCTGCCTTGGGCAGCAGTTGGAATACAACACCTCCATGGTCTCTTCCTGCCCTGTGATTCCATTATTCTATCCTCTCTTCCTCCTTCATTTACACACACGCACACACATTTTCAGAGCTGCTGGTAGTCCTAGACTTGGGGTCTCCAATCTTGGCAACTTTATGACTTGTGGATTTCAACTCCCAGAATTCCTCAGCCAGCTTTGCTGGGAGTTGAAGTCCACAAGTCATAAAGTTGCCAAGATTGGAGACCCATGTCCTAGACGGAAATTTCTGTCATCTTCTCTCGTAGAACTTCTGTAGTTTTGGGATGGAAGAAAAAAAGTAAAACAATGGTCTCACATCATCACATACATAATATGATTTATACACTATAATATGTGTCAGACATGTTGTGTGCCTTACACTAGAGCTCAAGAGATGTTATTTCATTCATAAATTGTATATTGAAAACAACGTTTTGTTGGCACTATTGGATGGAAGTCAGTGCTACAGGATTTTAAATAGCTTTTTCAATATCTTTATTCAGATCCATAGTCAATAAAGTTATGGAGGGCTAATAAAAATTGCACTCACTGTTTTTTTATGGTGCTAATCTGTTATTAGCTTCAATTTACGAGCCTGTAAGCTATTTTTCAGATGTTCCTTCCATTATTGAGTTAATTAATAATAGAACACTCCTGTTGCAAGATAATTCTAGCCAATTGTTCTTGTTGGGTTTTTAAAAATCCAAAATTGTACTCTTTTCATGCCTTCTTACACCAGCTTCCCCTCACTTTTGAGAATCTGTTCATATGTAAAGCTTTTATTAAAAAAATGTTCTTGTATTGTCTCAGCTCAGCTGTTCAAACCTTCAGAAGAACTTGTTTCCAGGCCTTTTAAAAACTTGTGTAATTGAACAGGATCTATTAACAAGCCCTGGTGTACAATATAAGGACCCTCCAGAGAATTCCTTTTTGTTTAAGGTCAGCACTTCCAGCAGGCTAATCTTGTAAAGTGCTGGAGAGAAGTTTCCTGAGGATGGGCTCCAGCATGAGTCTGAAAGCTCAGAAAACTAAATCTCTGGTCCCAGTGACTAACCCAAATTGGATTTTGTCTTCATCTCTAGAAATTGTATGATGAAGCTTTTAAATTCTGGAAGAATGCTTTTGACTAAATAAACTTTATAACTAAAAAGGGGGATTGAAAACACTTTAAATGCATTTGTTATATATCTTTGATGGTTAGAATTAAAAAAATATGAAGCAAACATTAATTCCCTTCTTCCTTTTGGCAACAAAACTAATGATAGCTTAACACTGGAATGTTTTGGTTAAAGCTCTTGGTTCAGAATAGTAACAGACAGAATGGTAACAGTCTGGTTAATTGTTGTGTTTTAAAAGATCTCTAAAATGTACTATATGCATAACTTGGATATTTTTCTCCAGGGATTAGTATGCATCTCTTTGTTATGTAAGTGATAAATGTAGTCAATTAAAATTATCGCAATATGTAGGAAACATGATAAACTTCACAATGGAATGTCAGATATGTACTGTACATAGATAAGTAAAATTTTTGTTTGATGAATTAAAGAGAAAAAATGTGGGTACTGAATTATATGTTACAACTTGGTAATGTGTGGTATGTACTGTCTTTCTCATGCTTAGTTTCTGAGACTAATCAAAACAACCTATTTGGCCATGATATTAACTGTGTGGACAATCTATGTTAGGATGACTTCCTCCAAATGTGTAAATTCTGGAATTCCCAGTTTATATGGCCAATGATGGCTCAAATTCATCTGGAGAAGACTATTGGGAAAGAGTAACCGGTCCTAGGAGATTGTTCATAATAGTTTAAGAACATTGCAATAATTTGTAATATTAGGCACTGGTATTTTAAAGCAAAGCAATAAATAATTTGAGAAGGTGCCTCTAAGCTATCTTTCTTAGTGCTCCAAAATAATGTTTTGGTTCTGATTGCGCTGAACCAAATCAAACTTTTACATATCACGTCAAATTCATATAGAACACATTATTTTCCTTTCCTCCCTAAATTATATTAGGTAGCTATATTCTATGTGCATTATAGTGAGATGTGTGACAGCCCTTTGAGGTTGTCCAGAGAGAGGCACAAACCATGAGTAGTAATGCTAACTTTATTGTAACGTTATAGTAAAGAATCTTGCAAGTTTGAAAGAATTTCTGCCCTCCTTTACTTTTATTTTCCCCAAAACTAGGAAAGTTGCCTTCTGATATAGTTCCCATGCCCCTTTCTTTTTGTGGGTTGAGATATCTTATGCATCACTATTGTCTAAGATGTGGCTCTTCCTCCTGTTTCCCAAGAACGTATGCAATATAGTGTTCCCATATCTTCATGTTGAAAAACTAAAGTGTCCCTCAAGTTGAGCTGGACTTCTGGTGACTTCATGGATGCATTCATGTAATTTTCTTAGCAAAAGTACGGAAGTGTTTTTCCTCTGCTGCCTTCTAGGGTATTTTCACAGTATAGCCTATAGGGCTGTGATGGCGAACCTATGGCACGCATGCCACAGGTGGCATGCACAGCCCTCTCTGCGGGCACATGAGTGTCACTCCAGCTCAGCTCCATCGCGCATGTGTGTGTGCCTCCCGCTGGCCAGCTGGTTTTTGGGTCTCTGCTGTGCATGCATGGGAGGCAGGGCACATGCGGGAGATGTGTATGCATGCGCAGGGGGCAGGGCACACACGGGGGGTCACGCGTACATGCATGGGAGTCATGCATGAATGCGTGGGGTCGTGCGTGCATGCGTGGGAGGGCGGGGGACATGCAGGGTGTCAGGCGTGCATGCATGAGGGTGTGATGCACGGGGGTCGTGCGCACATTGCATTATAGGTGTGAACACGCACTCGTGCCTGTGCGCTTTGGGCACTTGGTGCCGAAAAGGTTAGCCATCATTGCTATAGGGACTTCCTAATGGTTACCCACTGTAAATATTAACCAGGCTTGGCTTAGCTTCTTTATATCAGCCATGACTGGTGCTGCTATCCTGCTGGGCACTATGTTAGGATCCCCTTAATTCGGGGGTGTCAAACTGGTGGCCTGCAAATGACTGGTGGATATGTCACATGCTGGCCACGCCCACTCCAATTCCGTGAAGGAAAAAAGTCGCGATACGTCATATGAAAGCAATGTGACACCACGAGTATGACACCCGTGCCCTAATTCATCAACACATTGCAGTAACCTGCCATTCTCACACACACACATAAAAACATATAAACTAGTATAACCATGAGTGTCTTTTCTATTTAAGGACAAAGCTGCTTGCCCCATGCTTGCCGTGTAATCTTAAATGCCAGGAGAGGAAGGCATTGCAGGGAGGATTGATGGATGGAAGATGAAGGCTTACTATAGTTCTTTCCTGCCTTTTTTTTTTTTTTTTTTTTTGAATACCCTGTTCCAGGGGTGAAATCCAGCTGGTGTGACAGGTTCTGGAGAACTGGTAACGGAAATTTTGAGCAGTTTGGAGAACCGTAGTGGAATTTTTGAGTAGTTTGGAGAATTGGCAAATATCACCTCTGGCTGGTCCCAGAGTGGGGTGGGAATGGGGATTTTGCAGTATCCTTCCCCTGCCATGCCCACCAAGCCATGCCCACAGAACCGGTAGTAAAAAAAAAATTTGGATTTCACCACAGCCCTGTTCCATTTTTTTCTCCATAGTTGCTGCAGAATATAAAGAATGTTATATACAGAACCTTTTGTGTTCCTAGGCATTTTGAAGCATTTCTCCTTGAATTTTGTTAAAGCAAAGTGGCTCCACGCTCATGTGGAGAGAGACCTGGGAGAAGTTTTTGAAGCAGCCACATGAGACTTGCAAACGATGCATCCGCTTCAACCGCTTTGAAAAATTTGCAAAGCTTATAGGGTGAAACTGTTAAAGAAGAGAAAATAATAGTGGATGGATGAATGATGAATGAAGACGATGGTGGTGGTGATGATGATGAGCATTTGTGTCCCAGTCCTTTTAGAGCTCGAGACAGATGATGATGTGGGAATATTCTTTCGTTTTATTTCCCAAACAATAATCTTACGAGCTGCAATGGGCTGAGAGAAAGTGAGGTGGTCCAAAGTTCTTCAGAGGGTTCCATAATTCAGCATTTCTCCTGATCTTCCTGGATCACATTTGTTATTTACTGTGTGTTGCACTTGTTCTAAATAACTTGCCTTGGCCTCTATATTGTAATCACTCTCTGATGGTATGGCCTGGGTCAGGGGTGGGTTCTACTTATCTTTACTACCGGTTCGCAATGGGATCGCGCACGCACCTTCTGCGCATGCCCAGATCGCTTCTGATGACATCAGGGTCAGTGGGCGGAGCCTCCCACCGGTTTTACTACTGGTTCTATAGAACTAGTCTGAACCGGGGGCAACCCACCACTGGTCTGGGGCAACACAATTCCTTGAATACAGTAGTGAGAACTTACAGAGGAAGGTGCATCTCCCTTATCACTGTTTTAATAGCTTAGGATTTTGATTGTGGATTTTGTAGCAAAAGGCATTGTTGCCTACTCTAGCCAACTGATTCTTTTGTCTATGTTCAGAACAATAACCATGTTTTGACCCTTTAAAGCCTTAAAAACTGTAATTGTATAAGCATTTACGCATCATATTCCGCTGATCCATGAATACTTGTAGATCTAAGTTGCCACAAATGTAGTACCAAAAGTTGTGCTAATTTCTTTTGTGTAGTGAATGATGAAAAAAATGAACAATGAGCACTTGATAATCTATAAAATATTATTTGCTATTAGTGCAGTCGTCATTACTTCAATCCAGAGTTTACAAAATACATATGTGGAAGAAATGTAAGGTATTTTAGTTGTACCAATAATTGCTGATAACCAGCTTAACAAGCATTGTCTTAGCCGATAGAGTTGCTTTGCATGCAATCCCAGTAAATATGATATTTTGGATCCTCAAATTTCAGGCAAAGAGCAACAACTAAATATATAATATTTGTTCAGATATGCTGCTTACAGTCTTACCTAAAATCTCAGTGCACCAATTGTGCCAGCAATATGCATGAAGCTCAACGTCTATGGAGATTCTCAGTTATCCAAGTCATGGTTGTCTCAAAGGTTGTCTCTTGTTTTTCAAGAGGCAACTGGACTTTCTGGTTTTTCTTTGAAGACGTTTCACTTCTCATCTCATGCCTCTTGAAAAAAAAAGCACCTTTGTGACATGCATGAAGCTTGTTACCTTCTAGCTATTAGTGATTGTTCCATGGAATTTTAAACTGGAAGTTATAGAAAATCATGAGAAAGGAATTTAGCTGTTTGTTTTCTCACAGGTGATCTAAAAACTCAAAGCTGAATATAGAGTTCTTCTTGTTAATTTGCTGTTTATATAAATGTGGGGTCTTTTTGTTTCTTACAGAATAAAGTGGTAACAGTGGATGATGTAAAAGTGAAACTGCAGGTAGGTCCGATTGATACACCAAAGTTGCATTTTCTATGAAGTCCTCTAAGTGCCCTCGTTCCGTTTTTTCTATTCTGAAAAAGGTCTCCTATATATTCAGTTCCTGTGAGACAAGCCATTTTTCTCCATTCAAGGCTTCAGCTATTACATTTCCGCTTGGCATGTGGAAGTAAAAGCCATAGATGTGGCTGACTTCCAAAGAAATCCTGCTTGCCAACAAAGCGTTCTCTGTATCGGCTCCTTGCTAATCCCATGTGGCAAAATCAGCCCTGAATCCAAATTAAAATGGAAACAGGAAATCCGTGTCATCCAAGAGTCCTTGAAATTAGTTGGTAGCTCTTCACTCAGCACCATTTTTGGGGGGGAGAGGGGGAAGGTTTGCTACCAGCTTATAGATGTACTCAAATCGTGTGAAAATTTCCCTATACAAGATTGTGTTTTTACAGAGATAATATATATGATTTTGTTTTACCTCTTCTGCAGCCTCTTCCTCATCATTCAGTTGATGTTTATCTTTCTTTTATCAGATAACCAACCAGATTTACTTAAGTATTTTTTAGCATTATAGGATTGCCCAATGCCAGAAGATTCTGGGGCAACGTACATAATTAAAAACAATAGAAATCAAAATAAGAACAATGAACTTTATATTTTGGAACAAAACCAATGCAGAAATTCTGCAAAAATTCTAAAAGCCTGCTTCCTGAATCCTATCAGGGGATATAATTTAATAGGAACTGGACCATGCACATTTTGTTTCATTATGTCTGTCTATCCGTCTGTCTGTATGTATGTATCTACCTACCTACCTACCTACCTACCTACCTATATATCTACCTACCTACCTACCTACCTACCTACCTACCTACCTATCTATCTGCCACCCATTTTACGGTTCAAGGCAGAGTTATCCAGAGCAGGCAGAAACTATTACAGATGGGTCACTCCTTGTATAGCCATGATGGTAACCAGCGTCTTGTCTTTTTCTGTGAGACGGGCTATGTTTGCAGATTTGTATATTCTGAAACATTTTTTCTAAATTAAATTCAATGCATTGCATAGCCCTATTTATACTATATATGAACTATTTTATATATTGGTACTGGTGGCATGTGTCTTGAGAATGTGAGAGTTATTTATTTGCAAATTTCTGGATCCCCCCCCACCCCCAAATCCTGGTGGATTCATGAGATAGTTGTATTTCAGTCTTTTACATTTGCATTATCACTTCCATATGGTGACTTGAATTCTGTAATACTGTCACATAATTCATTTGTATTCTCTTATTTGGAAAAACTATCTTGATTCTAATAGACATAATTCAGAGAACTATCCAAGAATTTCATTTTGCACGTACTGTCTGTGAATTTTAGTTGCACTAATATTTGTTTCACAGCTGGGCTTTTCTAATGGAATACAATGAAGAATGTTTCCTTGGGTTTCTGTCTTTGCCTTATTGCAGATTTGGGACACAGCCGGTCAGGAAAGGTTCCGGAGTGTAACACACGCATATTATCGTGATGCACAAGGTTGGTCCTCTAGGATGCTGCCTTCCTTCATCTCAGATTGAATCAGAGTTGGAGTGATAAGTGGAGTAGCTCTTTCATTGCTCAGATCTAACACCAAATGATAATGCCACAGTTTGATATATTGTTCTATATTTTATATATAGAACAATCTATATTGTTCAATATATTAGCAGTGTGCAATATTTTGAGTTTGAAATGGTCTCTTGGAGCATTCCAAGCTTAAAACAAAATGTGTGTGTGAAGTAAGATTTGTTAAGAGCAAGAACAAACCTACTCTGAATATGTCAATGGAATGTTTTAAGGGGATTGTTTTGTATCAAGCTCAAAAAAACGGGATTTTCTGTTTTGTCTCCATCCAACTATATTTATGACATAGCTCATCTCTTTCCCTTCATCTTCATATCTTCCCTGAAATGCATGAGAATTAAAATATGATGCATCTCAATAGGCACTATGTTGAAGTAGCTGGTATAGCTTTGACTATATGTTGTCTAATGTATGGACAACATTAGATTTAAACCCCACAGTTTTCCATCAAACAGATTATGTTGAGCAAGGGTGGGAGTGTGCCTGTGGATTGAGATTGCCAACAGATTTACATAATTGAAGTTCAGGATAGAGGGATTCATAGTTTGAATTGATCTGTGTGGCCACATGTGTTCTTGATAGTTTGATCATTTTAGAAAATTACAAAATCATCAAATAACAATTTTTTCTCTTTTCCAGCTCTCCTCCTCCTTTATGATATCACTAACAAAGTCTCCTTTGACAGTATTCGGGTGGGTATTTCATGCCTACTGTTGATTCAAGATGGTCCCCCAGCCTTTGCTCACACAGGAATCAAATAGCAAGCTAAAGTTGTAATCTGATTAGTAAACATATCCTGGTTTGAGGTGTTCTTGTGTCTCAGTGTCTAAATGCACTGGGTTGTACAGAAATCAGCAAAAGACAAAAAGGAGGATCACCTGCCCTTGAAAAGACAAGAATTTTAAAAGATGGGAATAAAATATTTTCAATAACTCAGTGCTGATAGGAGGCGCAATGGTTCAGTGGTTAAACACACAGCTGAAAAGCTGACAGCCTAGGTTTGAGGTCCGAGCCTTGTGTGAGCTCCCATTACTTGCTCCAGCTCCTGCCAACCTAGCAGTTCAAAAGCATGCAAATGTGACTAGAGAAATAGGTACCACTTTAGTGGGAAGATAACTGTTCCGTGTGCCTCAGCATATAGTCATGCTGGCCACATGACCAGGGAAATGTCTTCGGACAATGCTGGCTCCCTTAGCTTAGAAAAGGAGATGAGCACCTCCCCCTAGAGTCAGATACAACTGGACAGGGGAAACTTTTACCTTTTTGCAGTACTGATATAAACTTTATTTGGGTAGGAATATGTGCTATATTTCTGTGCTTCATACTTCACAAAGAGAAAATATCCCTGCCCCAAAGAACTAGCAGACTACAATTTGTCAGAGGAACAGATGAAGAAAAGGGAAAATCAGGCTAAAAACAAAAAGAGAAATCCATATGTATTTCATATTATTTGCAATTGGTTGTCAGGAATAGAAGCACTTCCATATAGCTGCCACATTCCTCTCCAAACTTTCAGAATAATTTTTGAGATACTTCGCAATTCTGATAGCCAGCATGCACAAAATACTGAGCAGTCAAGAGCTGACTGCTAAGATTACAAAAAAATGGTTGTCCAGATAGGACTCTGTTTCTGATCCTTGTCCTACTTTAGGCTGAGTGATATTTTGGAAAATGGGTCTAGTTACTGGGTAGGAGATCTGTGAAATGTCTGCCTGTTTGGCCAGGTAGACAGCTGTAAGGGCAGCATGGAACACAGGTGCCTTAAGCTCTGTGAGGGTTATGGGAAGTCTGGGAAATGGGTGTAATTTTAAAGTTCCTTCCAATAGGAAACTATCCCCATGTCCCAGCACATCTGATGCAAAACTGGCTCAATTGCCAAAAGGGACAGTACCCAAAACTGTGTGAGACTAAGGGATCTTCATTGGACCTTCAGGGATACCCATCCTAAAGATTGTTTGAGCTACTTCTTATCAGAGCAAGAGGATCTGGCCTACCTCTTCCCTTCTTAAATGCTGAGAGTTCATGTAATTCAGTGGCTGGGTCCAGAAACTGCACTAAACCATGGATTGCTTAATTAATTGCTACACTGAGCAAACCCATATTTCTAATCAGGTTCGCACAACACAGTAAGACATATGCCAAGATTTACAAATCACAATGGCCGAACTGATAACAATTGCTGTGTACTAAAGGCAAACAAGCAGCAAGATGGCAGGATAACTCAAAGTCTTGAAGTTTGGTGTTTCTTCTCAGCTATGTTTCATCTCATCACATTCAACATTCCCTTGCAGGCTTGGCTCACAGAAATCCATGAATATGCCCAAAAGGATGTGGTTATCATGCTTCTGGGTAATAAGGTATGTAATTTTGATTGATAATACAAATTTATACTGTCTTGAAGACATTTTCCAACTTTTATGGCTCTTAATGGTCTCATTGTGAGAAATGTTTAATTAATCATAGTGTGCTTTGCATATTTCTCTGTTGTGATCAGCTCTTAACCCAAGATTGAGGAACCTGGATCTTCCCAAGATTGGTGAACTAATTCAAGTCAGCATAGCTAACTTGTAATTCAGCAACATTTGGAGAGCCATAAATTCCCCATCCCTTTTACAAAGGAATTTTTCATCCCATTTTTGCTTTATGGCTAATAAATGAAGATGCTTCCTACCCTTGGGTACATTATGAGTTTTCTTGGGACTGCTATTTATTTCTCAGTTGCTTTGAATTTATAGTCCCCCACTTTTCAGTAGATCAGATGCAGTTTTCTAACCTTGCTGAGGATTATATATTTATAAATAAATAAGCTATGCTTTCATAGCACTGTAAGCCACCTAGAGTCACTTTGGATAGTGAGATGGGTGGTATACAGGGATGAAATGCTCCTGGTTCGGACCGGATCACCTGATCCGGTAGCGATGGTGGCGGGTGGTTCGGAGAACCGGTAGCAAAAATCCCTGCCCCCCGCCACCATGCCCAGCTGAGCCGCAGGATCATCAGAGGCTTTTTTTTTTTTTTTTACTTTTAAAAGCATTTTTTCTACAACCTCTTCCGATGAAAAAATGCTTTTAAAAGTAAAAAAAAAAGGCTCTGATGATCGCGCGGCTCAGCTGGGATCATCAGAGTCTTTTCAAAGCATTTTTTTCTGCAACATCTTGGCTGAAGAGGTGGTAAAAATAATGCTTTGAAAAGTCTCTGACGATCCCAGCTGAGTTCCTGATCAGCAGAGAGGCTTTTCAAAGCATTCGAAAAAATGCTTTGAAAAGTTTTTTTTTTTTTTAAAAGTTGGCCACGCCAACCCAGTCACATTACCCCTACCACCAAGCCATGCCCACAGAACCGGTAGTAACAGATTTTACATTTCACCCCTGGTGGTATGTAAATTTAATAAACAAATAAACAATAGTTCTGCACAGCAGGTCTGTGCAGTCTTTCAACAAGGTGATTTTGGATGCAGTTCTTGAAAGCTGCAAAGTAGTGGCTTGATATCTTAGCTCACCTGTTGGGAGGCTTCACCGGTGACATTTTCTTTGGAAGAATTGCTGGAAAGCAGTTTGTGGAATGATTTGCAGAGGCTTATTCCAAATTATTAATAGAAGATCATTGTGAATAATATTTCTAGAAGACATGGGATAAAAAAAAAAAGTTTTCAACCAGTAGAGCCAAATAGGTATTAAATATAAGACTCTTGGGGCATTTTTTTTTCTCAGACCAAATATATCCAGGATAATAATTATGCAGGATGACATTAGATTGTGTTTTGAACAAGATGGTTCCAAGAATAGTGGGACAGATAACATCAAAGTAGTCTTGCTAATCCTTGGACTACTGGGAACATAGATGAGCACTTCAGGGAAACAACAGTGCTTGGGCTTTTTCAGGATTCCCTAGAGCCCCCTTTTTGGATGGCCAACTAAGTTTGATGGTCATCAAATCCTGCAAGCACCATCTCAGCAAAGCATATTCCATTAAGGCATCCTTGTTTCATTCAGATGATGTGTCTTCCACTCTCCAAGAGCCAGTTTGGTCTAGTGATTAAGACACCAGGTTAGAAACCAGGAGACAGTGAATTCTAGTCCTGCTTGGCTACGAAGGGTAGCTGGGTGACTTTGGGCCAGTCACTCTGTCTTGGCCCAACCCACCTCACAGGGTTGTTCTGGGGAAGGGAGGAGGAGGAGGAGGAAAGTATATTGGTTATATTTGCCACCTTATTTTCAAAAATAATAAACGTGGGGTACAATCAAACCAACACATAAATAAAAGCACTAAAATGACCAATTTACCTTTTCTATTGTTTTGAATTTTCATGAAAATCTATGAAACGTTTTTTTGACACCTATTATTCAACAGCATTCTGCCCTTGCTCCCCTTTCAGGAAATCAAAAAATTTATGCCCATGACTGGGAAATAGAGCTTAGGTTTGCCTTATTTGAAAGAGGCTTAGCTGAATATATTTATAAACTCGTACACACACATAACACATTGGTTTTCGGAGTGTAACATTTTATTTTAACTCTGCTTTGCTTTAAATCATGAAGTCTCCCAAACAAATGGCTCCTTCCCCCCCTCCTTTTTTTTAAAAGTGTCAGCTCCAGTTAGATATACGACATAAGCCTTAATTATCTCATTCCATGAGACCAAGGGTCATTTCACACAACTCCTGCGTTGTGTCAGAGAGTCAATGCATATCACCTCATTTGCTCTGAAAAGACAATGTGTAACTGTTGGTGTTAAAAACATCACCCATGGTTTATGTAAGACAAAATGGAAAAAGAAGTTTTTAAAAACTGCTAGCAAACCCCTCCCCAATCATTAGCTGCTCAGAGGCCAGATGTGATGAAGTGTTGGATCGCCAGATGCAGATTTCAGGCTTCACAGTCTGTAGGGCCCCCAAATGCTGTTGGCATCACAACGTTTTTTTTAAATTCGCCAAACTACATCCCAAGAGACAAGGGGATGTTGCTGTGGAGGCATCCCTTATTCCTGGCATAAAGCAAAGACAAAGGGGATCCAGGACCATTCTGGCAAAATCAACATGTCTGGTGTTGATCACTGGTGGTCTACCAGGCCTCCCAACTCTTCAGGAAAAAAGAAAGAGGAAAAACAGCCCTAGAGTAGGTGAGGAAAGAATAAATTAGGGGGAAATGGAGTGCTGAGGCAAAGGGCAGAGAGGTGGAGGGGGAACATCCAGGCACTTTGCTGAGGAGTCATTTTTGGATTTGGGCATTCCATGGAGTGCGATAGTGGTGAATATCTATAGCTGGGGTATAGGATGAGGGTGGAGGTTCGTTCTCCGAGCTTGTGTGTTGATTTCTGAATGTTTTGTTACCAGGCTAGGTAACATCTTCAGAGGAATTTGGGGGATGTCAGTGATGGTGTTCTTCTGCTTATAAGGGCTTCTGACCCATCACAAGACTCTCACTTGATGTGACCCCAACCTGACCCATCACTAGACCCATCACAAAACCCTCTCCTAACGTGACCCTCATCTGACATGATCTCCCTATCACAAGGCCTACTGACCCCAGAAGCCCTTATAAGCAGAAGAACCCCGACACTGACATCCCTAAATTCTGCTGAAGATGTTACCTAGTCTGGTAATGAAACGTTCGGAAACCAACCTACAAGCTTGGAGGGCGAATCTCCATTCTCACTCCAAGGAGATGTAGCAGGTCATCAAGAGACACAGAAACTGCCAACTCTTTATTGCCCACCTTGTGCTCATCTGAAATTTTGCAGCCCATGTCTGATGACCCTAGATGCAGCAATTGTTTTTCAGGGCATGATTTCACAATTCGGTTTGAGAAACAGCCACCAATTCATTAAATAGTTTAGATGAAACAATGTTGTGTGGCAGATACTGTAAAGTAGGATTATGCAATCCATGGACTTAAGTATGGATTTTGTGCTGTGACTGCAAAATTCCTATGCAAGAGACCAGACCAGATCTCCAAAGTTTAATGCCTCTTTTTGAATCCTGCTGCTTGTGCAGGGAGGAGGAGATAGAGAACCACAATGCCGCAGAGCTTGGAATTTGCCTCCATTCTGGCCACCATGTGCTCCCCGGCAGATTATGCCTGAGGAAATATGTCTCTGACAGTAAAAATATTGTGTTGCCATTCCAGTTTGGCAGAATGGTGGGCTGGAAGTAACACAAAACCATTTCATTATGAAAACTGAATGTACACACTCAAGCATAGAAAAGAAAGAAAAACAGAAAATAAACAGGGGAATATTCTTGAATGGGGGCCAACATTTCATTAAAAAATTACTTTTGGGGTGGTGGTGATGGTAAAATAATATTAAAGATAAGGTATGCAGGAAAATCCCTTCATGGGTTTTTGTAGCTTGCCTCTTTGCTGACCAAGGTGAGCCAGCAGGGGGCACTCTGAGTCTGAAGCTTCACTCCTTGAAGCACCAGACAATTTAAGGCACACCCTTCCCCCCCCCCCCATCCATCAGCCCTCAAAAGCAGAGGCAACCACAGCTGGAAAGGCCAACAACTGACCAACCATGGAATATCAGAATGTGTTCCTGTCAAGCACCAGAGGATAAGCTCAAATTGGAAATAACTTACTTTTTTGCCATAGTGGCAGAAACACCACTCCCTAATTGTGTCTACTCCCAGGAAGATCTGGGAGAAAAACATGTCAGGACTAAACCCTTTATGCTCCCCAATGTGAGTGTCCCTCATCCCAGCCTTTCCTGTTAGCAATGTCTTTGTGGTTATCTCCCCTTCCTCTCTGGCCTACAAATGTCTATGCTGCTTCAGTGCTGCACAGAAAGGCCTATTTTTCTGAATGGCTTAAAATTAAACTATTTATTTAGTTAATTAATTAGAAATTAATGTATCGAATTGATAGCCTTTCTTTCTTTCTCTTTGAGAATCAAGGCAATTTACAAAGTAAAATTGAACAGCAAATGGAACTGAACTGAACATAGAGCAAACAATGGCACAGCTAAAACATACCCAAAACATAATGTTCAAGCTTTTAAAAATAATAAAATAAAATGAAGTATTAAAATCCTGGCAGGTGGTCGGCTTTCATTCTTCCTGAACTCCATTAGGAGTCAACACTGTATTTATCAGTGATAGAATCCACTGTGCAGTAGATAAATGTATTTGTTTTTGCTCCTTTGGTGATTTACCTCAGTTGCCAATTATTTATGCATACTTTATTGTTATAGATAAATAACAAATTAAATTATAGATAAACAATATATATTGTTGTATTATGTCTTTAAGTGTTGTTAGCTGCCCAGAGCCATGAATTTAAGATGAGCTGGCAATATAAACTGAAAGATGAGAGAGAAACAGAGAAGGAGAGAAAGAGATAGTGATAGTGATAGAGAGACAGATTAGATGGATGGATGGATGAATGGACGGACGGACGGAAAGAGAGAGAGAGAGAGACAGACAGACAGACAGACAGACAGACAGACAGACAGACAGACAATTAACCTGAGAGCAAACTTCTGCTGGGAACCTAATTCTGTTGCTTTTCTTCCGAATGCATTTCTTTTTCAAATTAGAATTTTAGAACAAAATCAGTTAGAAGACGAAGCAGAGTGAGGCTAAGATGGGCATTCTAGGGAAGTTCTGCCTAGGATATTTGAAAATGTTTATTTTGTCTCTATTTTTAAACCCCGCTCTCCCCCAGATAGACACTACTAAGGTATCTCCTGGTTATGCGTGCTTCAGCTTCCTTGCTCTTCCCCACCCTTCCTGTCTTTCTATCTGCAGGCTGACATGAGCAGTGAGCGAGTTATCAGAACAGAAGATGGGGAATCCTTAGCCAGGGTAAGTGAACAAGTCCAAGTGTGACTGTCTTATAACATAGCTGAGATAGGTAATCCAAGCCCTCTGCCCAATTTCAGAAAAAAGCCATCTGTATCTGCAAGCATCTCCTCCTGTTAATGCAGAGCAGACAGTATCCTGGTCATCGGTTTAACTGAACAAAATAGCAAGATTTTCCACCCCCTCTCTGGGATTAGTATTTTTAAAGTTCCAGGGCTTTTGTTTAGGTTCCACTACAGGAATTCAAAAAAGGATTCATCGTGTCTGCTGGCAAGATGTTGCCACTTTTTCTTGCTCTGTTTTCATTCCAGGAATACGGAGTGCCTTTCATGGAGACCAGTGCCAAGACTGGTATGAATGTGGAACTGGCATTTCTGGCCATTGCAAAGTGAGTAGAACAGGCTGCAGATAGTTTGCCTTCAATCCCTGGGATTATATAACAACATTTGGAGAAGATGTTGAGCCTTCTTGATTTCATTTTATCAAGTCCTTCCAAGACTCAAGGCTGGTGCCGTAAGATGTTTTGTATAGTAATATCCATCACAACTGGCCATATTGGTAGGAATGAGCTCCAAAACATCAGGAGAATTTGAGAAAGAGGGGCTCAGGAAACCCAAGATAACTGGTCATTGGGTTGCTATGAGCTTTCTTAAGAAAAGGCTATTGGAGGTGAGACCAAATAAAACTCAACCTTCAAAAATGTAAGGAATTCTCATTACTATCCATAATCAGAGAATTATTCAATCCCTGGGCAGACGTGTAAAATGGAGCAACCAAAATTACATACCTTTGTGAGGTTTTCCGTGAGAGTTCATCCATCTCCTAATACTTTTTTTTTCTTGGATGTTTCACAAACAATTTTTTCCTCCCCTTTTGCTGCTGCCCACTTACGCAATTTGTTCTGTTCTTTCTGGAACCCTCCGTAATCTTTGTGTTGAAATGAAACATCCAATGCACTGTAGCTGGTTTTCAAGGTCACAGCAGATTAGGAAGGAGTTGTGAGTGGCATCTATTTCTGGGCAGAGGTGGGTGGTAGACATTAACATGCTTATTCTGGAGTATTGCCTTTTAAGAAAGATGAAATCTTCTAAATGGTCCAGGAAAACGTTTCTCTTTTCAAAAGTTTCAAAAGTTCCTTCTTTTGAAATAATGTCTGAGCACTATTTTTGACCCTTTTGATTTCCAGAGAGCTCAAGCAGCGAGCTGTGAAGCAGCTGGATGAGCCCAGGTTCCAAATCCATGACTACATTGAGTCAGAGAAGAGACGGTCCAACTGCTGTACTTTTCTCTAAAAGGAAGAAGATGCTAAGGCAGAGTCTGAATGACCTACTGCTAAAGAGGAGCAGAGTGCCACCCAGGAGATGCAGGGAAGGAAGGAAAGAAATTTTTTGGGGGGGGCTTCACTCCAAAGACATTACTTTTTAGAGAATTCTTTTAGAGACTGTACATAAGAAGTATATGTCTGTTGTTGGTTGCCATGTGTGGATGTGAAGGAAGAGTTAAGAACTTTGCACATGTGAAAGTATGCAAAGGCCATCAGGTTTTATAGTATTACTCAGGCCTACCATTCACTGGTAAGAGGAAAGGTATGGCCCACACCAAAGTAAATCAAGCTTTCTCTTAACTCTCACAGCCCTGCTTTTTGCCTTGAAAAAAAAAAGGGGGGGGATGGTTGAGCGGGAGCTACACGGAAGGTCTCTCTCTTTCAAAGGCCATGGGAGATCTTTGGATAAAATTTTAAAAAAAAGGTTAATTAAGAGTATTGCCCTAAAAAGCCACAGTTTGTATGAATACCAAAACCAGCAGGAATATTGAGTAAAGTAAAAGTAGACAGATTTCCTTTGACCTTTTGGCCTTTCCTGCTTCCCACACCCAAAGATCCTGCCGAGAGGGTTGCTTTGCTTCTCCTCCCTTCCTCCCTCGGCCCAAGGAAGGGACTCCGGGATCTAAGTGTGTCTTTTGTCCTGGCTGGAACATCAAGAAAATGCTGCTGGCTGGAGTTAAGTGGGGGAGAGAGAGACCACTATATTTTTATGACCATAAACAAAAGGAAGTGTTAAAGTGGATTTGTTTGTTTTGATGGTGCAACGAAAGACCATTTGGGGAAAAAAGAAGAGTCAGCAGACTGGTGTAACAGGCTAGAAAGCTCTAGCATGTGTTGTTCAGATAGACAAAGCTGCTTCTGAGTTTGTTTCCTCAGAAAACAACCAGGATATATATGCATAACATGAAGTGGTTGCTCCTCTTGAGTTTTTTGGTTCCTTCTTACAAGCACATCTTGGGATTCTTCAGAACAAGTGAATCTTTTTATAATGATCAAGCACTCAATCCCAAACATTCTGGAAGGGGGAAATTTATGTTTGAACTAAGCTTGTTTCTGTCACGTGACCATGTTTTTATAAGCACAGGTCATTTGGAATGGGCTGGGTGTTTCGCCATCATTCCAGTACACCCAACCACAGATGCCATCCAGGGAAAACTGTGCATTGGCAGCCTATAAATATACATATATATGAAGCATGTAGCCCCCAGATGAGAAGACAGTAACATTGGGTTGCAGTAGGATTTCTCTATAGTGAGTTGGTTCCAGATGGCATTCAGTGATCCTTCTGTCCTTTACCCTGCTGCATCTCTTTCCATTGGGTTGGTTGGTTATTGCCAGTTGTTCCAACAGCTGCTCAACCAGGATAATCTTAAACCAGATTAGTTTGCAGACTTCTTTCCAGGAAGGAGGAGAATGGGGAGCCCTTCCTCCAGCCAGTGAGGCAGAGAGGGATAACTGATAAACTGGTCGACTGCATTTGGATACGAGGGAGACAGAGGGGAAATGATTGGTTGGGTGAGGCTGGGGCCCAGGAACAGTCTGTGATGGGTCAGGAATGCTTTGGTATTAGACTGCGACAGCACAGAGAAATATCCAAGACCAAATGCCAGGTTTTGTCTACCTGTGTTCAGATACACCACACAGTGCAATGCATTTTTGACTTGAATTTTCCTTACAAATTTAACTTGTCATCTAGCTCACGGATGCCTTTCCCCTCTCCCACTTCTGGAAGTAAGCAACTAGTGGATTGTATCTAGATCAGAGTTCCCCAGCCTTTTCGACTTTGCAGACTAGTGGGAGTAGGAAGAGGGGATGGTTCCATGTGAGCGGTGGACAAGTGGACAGCTCCATTTGCACAAGTGCTGGGCACACATGCAAATAGCAATAGCATTTACTTATATACCGCTTTGCGCACATGCTCACTCACTGTTCACGCAAATGGGGATGTGTGTGCACATAGGTATGCTCACCTGCAACTTTTGTGACCCGGTTCCTAACGGCTTAAGGCCCAGAGGTGGGCCATGGTCCAGGGGTTGGGGAACCCCTGGTCTAGATTGATTGAGCTTTGCTGATCTAGCACAGCACAGTGGCCTTTTGTTTCTTTTTAAACCTCCTTTTAAGTTTTTTTCTTTTTCCTTTCTAAAGTTCCAAAATGTGACGTCATTCTTACTGATTGTCCCCAACACAATGTATCCCCCCCCCCTCCCATTTCCTGGTTTCTTTAATCCGCGTGGGTTAGGCAGGAGCTATCTGTAGCCATCCATGCTCCTTATATGTTATGCGAGGCAGGTGCAGCAGCAGTGTGGCAAGAAATGGAAGCCTTATCTGTGAAAGAGAGCTCTTCCTAGCAAAGCCCACATATTTGTTGCCCTGGCAGCATGCACAGTTTCCCAGAAAAACAACAGCAAGAGTGCCAGGATTTAAGAGGGAGGCGGATTCTAGCAAAACGGAGCATAGTTTCATATTGTCTGCACCTTTCCTGGGCGCCTAATGCTGGGCTCTGGCAAATGCATGTTTTTTGCGAATCTGTGTATAAGTTTAAGTACCTCGAGATCAAGAAAAGGAATACTGTTACAGGGAAAAGAATATCATCATCATCATCGTCCTTTCTTGGATCTGCTCATCCTTTTTTTTCTGATCAGAAATTCAGCTCTCTTTTTTTAATGCCTGTGGGAAGGCACAAGTGCTTTTTCAGCTGTTTCCATGTTAAAATGGGCGTTGTCTTACCTGAACGCCCTTTCTGCTAAGCAGTGGAGCCAGCGACCTGTGCAGTTGTGACCCCAATACATCTAGGCTGTATAGCAGAAGTAGACAACCCTTTGGGTCCACCACACATTTGGAATTTTGGTTCATGTTTTTTTTAAGAATGGGCTGCCCTGCGAAGATCCCCTGTTCACAAAATCATTGAGCTGATCTACGCCTTTGCAGGCTTGAAAGTATTGCAGCAAATAAACGCTATGTTTGAAGCTGGCACATTGCTTTGCAACATGTCAATTTTATTTCTTCTTTAAAAATTTTTTTAAAAAAGCATCTACCAAATGTACTCCAACTCAGTCTACTCCCTGCTCCAATTCAAAGAATCTCAGGTAACATTGTTGGGTTAAGGCTGCTGCCTAAAACCTTGGAGAAACTCTTACAGAATAGTAAGGAATGGTATTAGACTGGCACTTTCATTCCTGCACTATATGTTTTCTGAAAATTGGATAATATATTTTGAAATAAGCCTTATCCACTGCTTTGGCCTTAATTTGAGAATAATAAAAAGGAATACTAGAAAGAAATACGATTACATGGTTCAGAACTACCTACAACTACCTTGTAACTAGCTATGTTAATCATTATCTGAATGGGTGATAAATGGGTGTTGTTTGGGTGTCAAATAAGATTGTGTGGAACAGGAGAGTCAATGTGAGCTCCCTCATTTGCTTTTGTCGTTAATGTTTCCTTTCTACATTTTTTGTATAACAAATCTTTCTGCCTGACTCACCAGGCATTAGAGGGATCAATTTTCCAAAGAATTAAAAGGGGACACGAGGAATGTAGAATAGAGCATTTGATTGCACAACAGATTGTTGGTTAAAAAAAAAAAAGATTGATCTGCATTTTGATGTGTTTGATTTTGTTGTGAAACTACTCTGGGGAAGCCTGTTTTTGAAGGGCAGCATACAAATAAATGATAGATGATTGTATGTAGCTTTATACGCCTAATATCCCCTATAAAATAAAGAAAATTGCTTCTTACTTTAAAAAGAGCTTATAGTCATTCATTTGCTTGATACATTTCTGCAATTTTTACAAAAACTCTGCTGTTAAGATTTCTTTTGGTGGAATACCTTTTTAGATTGGGGATAAATTCTACTAGCCTCTGAATGTAACTGCAGGACTTGAGAAACTCCCTCCCTCTCATGGCTGTAGAGCATTGCAAGTAGTCTTCAATTTACAGTCATTCATTTAGTGACCATTAGAAGTTACAACAGCCCTGATAAAAGGGAATATGACCAGTCCTTAACAACTCTAGTTGAGCCGTGGTGGCTCAGTGGTTAGAGTGCAGTACTGCAGGCTATTTCTGCTGCCTGCCAGCTGCCTGCAGTTCGGCAGTTCAAATCTCACCAGGCTCAAGGTTGACTCGGCCTTCCATCCTTCCGAGGTGGGTAAAATGAGGACCCAGATTGTTGGGGGCAATAGGCTGAATCTGTAAACCGCTTAGAGAGGGCTGTTAAGCACTGTGAAGAAGCATATAAGTCTAAGTGCTTTTGCTATCCCCATGGTTATGTGACCAAAATTCAGGTGGTTGGCAATGGCTTGTTCTTATAACAGTTGCAGCATCCCGGGGTTATATAATCACCATTTGCGACCTTCCCAACCAGCTTCTGAGAAGCAAAGTCAATGAAGAAGCCAGATTTGATTAACAACTGTGTGGTTTACCTAAAACTGCAGGAGTTGATGTAACTGTGGCAAAAAAAGTTGTAAAATTGGATGTGACTCACTTAACAGCTGCCTTGCTTAGCAACAGAAGTTTGAATCCCAAGTGTAGACTGCCTATTCAAGACCAATTGAAGACAGTATCTTCAAGAGCCTTGGTGGCGCACCAGACTAATGTGCTGTTAACTAGCACCAGCTGCCTGCAATTACTGCAAGTTCAAATCTCACCAGGCTCAAGGTTGACTCAGCCTTCCATCCTTTTGAGGTGGGTAAAATGAGGACCCGGATTGTGAGGGCAATAAGCTGACTTTGTATAAAAAAGAACACCACTTGAGGGGGCCGAAAGCCCTACTAAGCAGGTATATACAAAAGTATGAAGGCTATTGCTTAACGCATTGTAAGCCGCCCTGAGTCTCCAGAGAAGGGCGGCATATAAATCGAACCAATAAATAAATAAATAAATAAACCACAAATAACATTTTTTTCAAAGAGTTTTATCTTAAAGGGCTATGATATGGTGGGCAACCAGCAAATAGCAAACATAGAAAACTCTGAAATATTTCTTTCCTTCTAGAGGCAATCCAGATTTTTGTAGCCCAGATCTCTGGTAATTCTTCAAGCATGTTTTGCCAAACAGAAATACCAAAATACTGCATTCAATCCTTACTACCCTGCTGTTGATTAGTTTTATTGACATCAGTGATATCATAATCACCCATAAACAGTTTATTAAAAATTTGAATAAAATGTAAGTATTTGTTACATCTGTTGTGTGGATAGTTGAATGCTGTTGAAATTATCTATTCAAATCAATTGAGAAGCTATGTCCTCTAACTGTGACCTTCCTTAGCAATCAGGGATTTCATAAGAAGAATGGAGACATATGGCAAGGAACGGTAAACTAGATTGGACTCTAGTTATATGATAAATTGCAGTAAAATCTGAAGCAATGACCTAACTGCATAAGCTTTACCAGGAACTCACTTGGTGGATCTATGTTAAGTGCAGACAAAAGATTCCTCAAAGGTTAAATTGTCTTCAAGTCATATTTGATTCATGAACACATCCAGTAGTTTTCTTGACCACAATACACATGTGGTTTGTGAGCACTTTCATGTACTGTTTTTACTTCCTAAACTATTCCTGGATAGTTTTTACATCCAAGTGCTAGTCTGATTTGATCCTGGTAAGTTTTTCTGAGAACAGCCTATCTCACTCGTAATGAAACACATACTCTCTCATGCATCCCTTTCTGAACAACAACAAACGTGGTTTTTGATTTATAGCAAAGGGGTTTTTTTTAAAAGGCAAAAAGGTCTTCCCTATTTCACCTTAGTCAATCTGATTTATATTCTCTGATCCAGGATTTTAAGTCATGCACCCTAATCCTAAACATACTCATTCCAAAATATGTGACATTGGTTATAGGTTTGTGGTTAGACTAAAAATCAGGGTTTTGCTGGCTTAGGATATTCTTTAATTTAGGCTGCAATGATCTCTACTTTAAGACTTAAAACTCAGTGATAGGTTCATGCAACATGTTAGGCCAAAATGAATCAAACCGTTTTATAGATTAGTGGAATAGGCAAATCCAGCCACTTGAGTTCAATTGCCTAGTCATTATAGATGACCTTCTAATCTAAAGCATGGATTTTTCACTAGTCCATTTATGAGATGATTTGGTGCGTGATGATTACCAGATCTATCCCAACAAAATTGTCCATAGAGTTGAAATGTACAGTTCCGATTTTAACTACAATGTCTTAGTAAATCTCTTGTCATTCTCATTCAACTTTTTATTCCCAGATTCACTTCTGCTTTCTCTGCTGTTGACAACAGCTTTCCCATAATTAAATTGCACTGAGCTCTCAGATTTTATTTTATTTTTTTACTGCCCAAGCTAATCTGGTTAGGATTTCACATCTGCATTCACTTTGGAATGAGTGGTAGGAATGACTACACTGCTATGCACATAGAATAAATCACACTGAGTATAGTGGGGCTGGCTTCCAACAACCCAGGTATGCAGCTGAACTCTCTGTTCCCTAGGGAGAAGGGGAAGAAGATTCACGTTATTAGTCATCTTTCTCCCACCACTGATTACACTGGTTGTTCCAACTCTGGTGCATTGTATGCCTTCTTCCAATTTTGCCCCTACAACCGCCCTGAGAAACAAGATGAGTTGAGAGAGAGCCCCTCCCCCTTGAAGTCATCTCGTGAGCTTCAGCAACAACTGACTTTGCTCTCTCCAGTCCCAGCTCAACAACTTTTATCAACTACACCACACTGACTTTGGGACATACTTTTCAGTAAATATGCACAGAATTTCAGTCATGAGGGAGAGGCTACCCCCGACTGGAATTTGCCCTGTCGTGGCGAGTGGGTGTGGGAGAATCTGGGTGCACAATGCCTCTTCCAAGTAATAAGCACCCAGAGTTTCACTGACTTGTTTCATGGTCCAAAGGTGAAGAGGAAAAGTAAACATAATCTGTTAAATTAAAACCCTCCTCCTCCTTTCTCCTCTTTCTCCCACTATTCTTTTACTGCAGACTTTAGCATTCCCCAAATGCCTTTAGCATCCCACTGGTGGCCTTGTTGCTGGACTGCAGCTTAGGCTGCCCGAACAATATTGCCTGTGCTTCTGAGAAAAGGCTCTTTTAAGCTTGTAAATGTAATTCTTGCAGCTCAGTTTATCGTTATCATCATTATAATCATTCAGAGGTCACTGTCGATAAAAACAGTCCCAGAGTTTGCCGAGCTGTAGTCAGTCTCGTTCTTTGTTTTAACTTCAATGCTTCCACACTGAAGCTTTTAGGCCAAAATATTTGTCTTTTTTTCACCTTGTCTATCGCTTGATGGTATGTTTTTAAGGGCATTAAAGTTCTTCTTAGGAGTGGTTCAGGCAGGGATGCCGAAGTTTTGAGAGCCTTTTTAAAGTAATGGTTAAGGGAACAAGGCCAGTAATCAGGCGACAGTGAGTTCTAGTCCCACCTTAGGTATGAGAGTCAATTGGGATAGTCAATCTCTCAACCCAACCCACCTTACAGGGTTGTTGTGGGAAAAATAGGAGGAGGGGGAAACAATATTACGTATGTTTGCCACCTTGAGTTACTTATAAAGTAATAAAAGAGGGATTAAAAACAGCTACCGAATACAGCAAAAGCAGAATTGGAAGGGAACTTGGAGGTCTTCTAGTCCTTTTTTAAAAAAATAAGAAGGCCTCACCAAGCCCACAGTAAGGGAATATCCACTGTACACAGTACTCCATTCCATGACACAAAACAAGTCCTCAATTATCCGGTGTGGACATTATTCCTTGCCCCTTCCCTCCAGCCTGTCTCCTTGGAAACTCACAAGAAATCTACCCCATTCAAAAACATGTTGTCCTGCCCTGTCTGTTTTCTGCCAGCTTCCCCACCAAGGAGGAGGAGATTGGGGCCTATGGTGCTATTGTGATTTCAAGGGTTCTTGAATGGTACATGAAACCTGGCACCAATGCACCCTACGGCTAGCAAAAGCCTTCCATCAAGGGACACGTTTTTGAGCTACAGACCTCCCTGCTGGCCTGTTTGGATTCCCCCTCCCCCCCCCAATATCAGCTTTTGTCACATCCTGTCTGAGGAGAAACACAGGGGGGAACAGAATCACTCTTTTCCTGCTATTTCTCACCCCCTCCCGCCCCCAAGTAGAGTTGCTCTGGACCTTCAAATGTAAATCTGGAGCATTCAGTGAGGGCTCTTTGCCTACGTGATGATTGGCATGGCTTACCTTAAGCGCAGCACGGACAATCCTCTCTTTCCCCCCTCCTCAGAGATGTGTACTTACTTGATTGGCTGATTGTCACCATCAAACTCCCCCCTCACTCTCAGCTCCCTCCGGGAACAGGGTTAAATTTCCTCTTCTGAGATTTAGCCGGTCATCAAACACGCTGAAGAAGAAGAAGTAAATTTGCTGAATCTCTGTTTGACCGGTACACACTTAATTGGGAGCTTTTTATTTCCGTTTGTCTTCCTTCTTCTTCCGAAGCCTTAATATACTCACTCCAAATGCGTTTGTAATTGACTGGGTAGTTTGGATAGTTTAGGGGTTTTGTCCCATCTCTGCCCGAGGTTCTTCCTCTGCAGGCAACGTACTGTACTTCAAAGGGGAGCAGAACAGGGAAAAAAAAAACATCACCTGATTGCAATCCAGAAGACCTTTCTTCTTCCCTGCCTTTTTACACTGCAAATTGGTAAAGCCAGGGAGCCTCACTTGAACAGAGCTATTCAGACAGACATCTATCTAGGCTAGCAATTTGTTTCTTAGGTGGCCAAGAGATTCCTTCTGGGAATCTCCTGAAGAGATCCCCCTCCCACCATTGCAGATGTTCCCTGCAATTGATATTTGAAGACAATGCTGTCAATAGATCAAAAATAGTCCTGAGTCACCAAACAGAGTTGGAAGGGACCTTGGAGGTCTTCTAGTCCAACCCCTGCTCAAGCCCATGATAATCCTGAACTCCACCAATTCCTTTTAGAAGCCATTCAGATTCAGATTTGGGCAGAATAGAGAAAATGGTGCTAATTTGGATTCCTTTTATACCCCAAATCTTTCCTTCAAAATCCAAAATGATATTTGGGAATTTTAGACTTGCATTGAGAATCACCTTCTTATTATGGCTGTAAGTAACCAGCAAGGAAAATTTAGTTAAGGATTTTTATGCTTCCTTGTTTAAATTCAATAGACTCCTTGGACTCTGGCCATGAATGGTTACTTACGTATAATTATTCAGCTTTTCTCCCTTTTGTATTTTTTTTTAATTCCTTTTTCTTACAGTACTTAGTCAATACTTGCCTTTTCTTTAGTGGTTAATCAGCTTCATAATGGAATGCATGACCATTTAAATCTTCTCCTTTAAAAGCTTGGGCATGAATTGGGCAATATTATAATGCATTTTGTTTTATGCAAATCCAGGCAAGTATGTAAAACACTTAAAAAATATCTGAAGCCTATAAAAGTTTTCTGCACTTCCTTTTTTTCCCTACCCCTTAAAAGGAACCAAAGCACACACTACCCTTTATGCATAATGCAGGACATGCTGATGAATTATTTTATGTATATTGACCACATCTTCAATTTGCACAAATCTTTTACCAGATGAGCTGCTATGAATTTCTTTTGTTGTGCTTTTGAGCAGAATTACATTCCTCTCTTTGTGTGAAGCTAAAGCCCATTTTGCAGAGCCTGTGTTGAAATGTGGTTTGATTTAATCCTTTCTGTAATTTAACCCATAATGTTCAAGTTAGTAAAGCAATTGTGCACTTCTGGGCCCTGATTATGCAAAAGAGCCAATTGTGGCAGCTTCAAGTGTGCAATGTAGAGTTCAAGGAGTACCAAACCAAGGTATCTCACCCACCCAAGTAATCTCATAGAAGGACCATGCAATTATTCCCGATACCTATTCAAAGCTCATCTAAAAAGTAGCTACGGGATTGAGATATTAACACAGGTTCTGAGTCAAAAAATATATTCCCTTTGAGCAAGGCTTTCTCTGCCAAGGATGCAGCAGCTAAGTATCACCAAAGAACTTTTGCTACTGTAGAAGAAAACAGGATAGCATCTCCTTTCCCATTTCATGCACAAATGGCCTAACCTCTGAATCTTTTTTCTCAGATGAACAGCGCCCTTCACCAAATACGAAGAGGGCAGCAAAGAAGATTAGGAAGCCCTGGACAAGCTTTCTGGTACAGAAGATTCCCAGTTCCGCCTTCTTAATCTAGCCCCTCTCTTCTGCTGTCTGAGAGCCCCCCCTCATGTGGGCTGGGTTTGCACATTAATAATAACAATTATAATAACAATGTTGAAGAAAGAGACCAAGACTTAAGAACAAATCATACAAAGCCAGAATTGAGAAGATAGCAACAGGCGGCATGTGCCATCTCTGCAAAGAAACTGAAGAAACAGTGGACCACCTGGTAAGCTGCTGCAAGAAGACTGCACAGACTGACTACATGCAATGGCATGACAAAGTAGCAACAATGGTGCACTGGAAAATCTGCAAGAAATATCATTTGCCTGCAAGCAAGCCTCCTTCTGTATTAGCTGTTCATAAAATAGAGAAAATCAAAGAAAGTGAAGAAGCTAAATTGTTCTGGGACTTTAGAATTCAAACAGACAGGCACCTGACATATAACACCCCAGACGTAACAACTGTCAATAAGAAAAACAAAAAAAGTCTGGATAGTGGATGTGGCAGTACCTGGAGAAAGCAGAATAGAAGAGGAAGAACTGGAGAAGATAACAAAATAAAAGACCTATAAATAGAAATTAAACGACTGTGACAAAAACAAGTAAAGGTAGTCCCAATAATAATAGGGGCCTTGGGTGCAATCCCAAAACATCTGGAGCACCACTTAACCACCACTGGCATTGACAAATTCACCATCAGTCAATTGCAAAAAGCAAATTTACTCAGAACAGCTTCCATCCTGCAATGATATCTGTAACACCATCATACATCCAGATCTGCCTATCCCAGGTCCTTGGAGGACTCAATAGGCAGACAAGATGTTCAAACCCAGTCTGAACATCTGGCTGACTGTGCGATGAACAACAACAATAACAATAATAATAGTAATTCCATTGGAAAAAAAAGCAGCTTTACTCGGAACAGCTTCCATTCTGCAACGATATCTGTAACACCATCAAATATCCAGATCTGCCTATCCCAGGTCCTTGGAGGACTCAATAGGTAGACAAGATGTTCAAACCCAGTCTGAACATCTGGCTGACTGTGCGATGAACAACAGCAACAGCAACAATAATAATTAGATAGGTGGATATAAATGCCAAATCCAGTCTGAACATTTGCTGACTGTGCGACAAATCATAATAACAACAACCCAGACTTAACAACTGTCGATAAGAAAAACAAAAAGTCTGGATAATGGATCTGGCACTACTTGGAGACAGAAGAATAGAAGAATACAAAGACCTGCTAATAGAAGTAGAATGACTGTGGCAAAAAGATAGTAGCAATAGGCACAATAGTATGAAATAGGCATCTTGGGTGCAATCCCAAAATTTTTGAAGTACCATTTGAACACCATTGGCATTGACCAAATCACCATCAGTTACTGTAACTGCAAAAGGCAGGTTTACTTGGAACTGCTTACATCTTATGATGATACCCATGGGTGGGTTCTACTTACCTTTACTACTGGTTCGCAGTGGGGCCGCGCACGTGCTCTTCTGCGTATGTGCAGAAGCGTTTTGATGACGTCAGGGTTGGTGGGCAGAGCCTCCCACGGGTTTTACTACTGGTTCTATAGAACCAGTGCGAACAGGGAGCAACCCACCACTGATGATACCTTTAACAACAACAACTGCCTAACCCAGGTCCTTGGGAAGAACTCATTAGATGGATAAAAATGCCAAATCCAGTGTAAACTAAACATCTGATTGACTGTGCAACAATCATAATAAAATTAAACTTATATGTAACCCAAGGCTCAATGACTCGGTGGCTCATAACCATCAAATAAATTACAATGCAATCAATACAGATTAAAGATTAAAAAAATAGAAATAAAATTACTAAAAAAAATAAAATTACTCTTTTCATGTATTCAAATTATGTTTATACTTTTTACCTGTAATCTTATATATGCTTGACAAATAAATAAACTTAAACTTAATGAAACAAGAGTTGTCACTCTCCCTTGCCAAAGACCTGACTGAAGGTCTCTTCTAAACAATAGCAGAGTGGGGGAGGAGGGGCAACCAGATCTCAGGAGAGGAATTTTGTCCCAGAGGACAAATCCTTGGTTTATGAAATCATTGCAATTGGCTACATTCCCACAAATCCAAGTCCATGCCACCTTAATTTGCAAAGTGCAATGAGTAGGTTTATGTAACATATTGAGTCAAAACCAAACAAAGTACAATTATGGATTATGGCCTTGCCTGATCTCAGCATCTGCCCTAATGATCAGAATAACTCAGCAATGCTAGTTATTGCCTCCTATCAGAGACTTCTTATCTTCTTTTCTTCTCTAATCTGCTTGAGGAGGAGATGGGCCGAATTAGTGACTTATCAAGCCAGCAATATTTTCCCAAGAGGACAATTTGTTCAAGAGGCCAAAAGAAGAAATCTCTCTTTTCATACCATATTAATGAACAACTTGTATAAATTTTGTACATCATGTTTTTTATAAAGCCTCCCTTTAGTCAATGTGATTATATTCCAGGAATTAATATGCTGAGCTACTCTTGGAAATGTTCTGAAAAAAACAGCTACAGTACACCCCACCCCCACCCCCTGCCAGAATTTTTTAAATTGTGGATTGACTCCGAAAATACAAGCTGGACCGCTACAATACCCAACAGACAGGTTCAATAACATAGTAAGAAATCCACTGGAAAAAAGCAGCAGGAGGAAGTTGAATGTACTTTGGGCCTGTACTTTGCCCATCAATCCATAGCAGCATTTCTCAACCTTGGCACCTAGGTTGAATGGACTTCAACTCCCAGAATTCCCCAGTCAGACATTCTGAGAGTTGAAGTCCACAACTCTCAAAATTGCAAGGTTGAGATACAATTAATAGTGGTATCTTAGTACAAAATCAAAGCCTTATTCTGTATTATATGTTAAAGGATACACTGAAAATTTATTATTTATTTATTTTATTAAATTTGTTTAACACTCTTCTTGCCACAGGGTAACTCTGGGCAACTTACAACGTTAAAAAGGATAGAACTATACAAAACATGTACTGTATATAATACAAATAAAATACTATAAATATATAAATTATCAACAGTAACTAAAAGTTGGGGAGGGAGGGAATAGGATGAGTGGGGGGGGGGAATGGGATCTGTTATTAATTTATCAACCACTTCAAGCATGAAGTTCCCTCATTGGAGCTCCAGGGCAACTGGCAGAACCAGATTTTAAAGCTCTTACATAAGAGGGTGGGAGTCGATCGGATGCCACACTTGTGTTGGCAAAAATTTATACATACAGGTGGCAATGACGGGATTCTGGTTTATGGTGTATGTTGTAAGTTACAAATGCAGCTAGATACAGTTAGACTGTGGCCATAATATTAACCCCCATTTCCAAACCCACTTTACATATTACGTATGCGATTGTGAATCACACAACTACTATTCCGTTTATTTGTTTGTTAACTTAAGGTGATGAATGTATCCCACCCATATTCCTCTTCCTATTTTCTGCACAACAACAACCCTGTGAGGCGAGTGAAAGTGACTGGCCCAAAATCTGAGAGCTGAGGGGAAGTGACTGGCCCAAAATCACCCAGCTGGCTTTCATGGCTAAGACAGGACTTGAATCCATGGTCTCCCACTTACTAGCTTGATGCCTTAACCACTAGACAATTATTCTACCACTTTGTACCCCTTGCTTGTACTTTTCATATGTTCAAACAAGCCCACATCCTCACAAAGTGTTTACCATCCTTGATGTTTTGAAAAGTAAAGGCCTACTATGTGTAGATGCTGTTTGCACTTTGAAATAAGGAGAAATTCAAACAAAGGAAAAATGTAACTTCACTCACTCAATGGGTTTTCCTCTGCCATTCCTCTTCCTACACAAGAGTGGTTCTTAAACTGTTAGATCCAATTAAGCCTTTTTCTGATTTTAAATGGTGTCACTACTCCTATAAAAAACAGTTTTTGTTGTCTCTTGGCAGTGGTTGTCCCAAGCTGGATCCTCAACTCACAAAGAAACAATTACAAATGACTCCATTACTCCAGGATATGCCCAAATTATTCCCCAGTTTAAGAACTATTGATTTAGAAAATCCCTCTGGAGTTTATTTTGAATCTTATTCCTAAAATCTACTCAGAAAAGCCACTCCATTAATTGGACAAGCCTAGAATAGAATAGAATAGAATTTTTATTGGCCAAGTGTGATTGGACACACAAGGAATTTGTCTTGGTGTATATGCTCTCAGTATACAAAAATAAAAGATACGTTCATCAAGAATCATAAGGTACAACACTTAATGATAGCCATAAGTTACAAATAAGGAATCAGGAAACCAGAATATAATAGGGATTTCTAATGCTGCTTTCATTCAAATATATTTATTTTTGAATGTATGGAGTTGTTGCATTGCACAATTCTCCCTCCAACAGCCTTTCTGATCTTTTGAAATCTCTAGGGAAGACCAGAGAGCCTCCTTCCATTGCTTTTTCAGAATAGGAAGGGTAAGCAATCAGGAAAGGAAAAGGGAGACACAAAGGGAAACAGAAGGTGTAAGAAAAAGCAGTGAAGCTTCCACTAAGTAGCACCAATTAAGCTCAAAAACAACATTGAAGTCAAATTTATCCTACAATTAAGATCGAAAAATGCCTTCTTTTCAGAAAATTGGAAGACATGGTTTAGCACAGTAGGAATAAACAGAAATGTGGCTGACCTTAATGATTAGATGTTTGAAAATGTAAAGAGGAAAAAACTGAACTATGTTACACCTTGCTAGTCCTTATGACCCCATAATTTGCTAATCCTTTATTTGCTCCCCACCTAATGTTTTCCCTGTTTATATCACTGAGTGCCCAATGACATCTTATAAATTTCTTTCTGCTTTTAGAGGGACAATGCATTGGCATAAATTTCTTTTCCTTTGCATTATACAGAGGAATTTGCAGCCCTTATGCACCCACTCCCCTCATCAGATTATGTACTGTAGTTATTAAAGTCTGGGTGTGTATTATTGCTTCAAACACAGTATGATCAGCTGAGGAGTTAAGTGTACTCTACGTGTGCTCCAACAGACCCTGCCTCCCCCTAGGCTTGTGTCTTATAGGTCTGTGGGAGAAAAAAGCCGCAAAGATATCTTTGAAGTTATTTCTGTCATTTCACCCCAACTGTGAAAGGAAATGGGCAAACCTACACTATTTTCATTTTTGTTACTTGAATAATGTTGATGTTGAGTACTAGCTCCCAGTTTCTTATTTGTGTGAAGCTTTGAAAGAGAGCACAATCAATGAAAATGCAGCCTAGTTTAAATATAATGCTGCTGGCAGAATTTAGAACTAAGCCATGTATCACATACAGTATAGGTATAGTGAAGGTACTCTGCTCTTTAAGATAACAGTAAATTTCTCGGATAACAATAGCTGCTTTTAACCCCTTCAACAAGAATGGCCAGTCCCAGGCAACAATATAAATTAGAGAGGAGTATGTGGTACCTCAGATTGTCCATAGTTCTCTCTAAATCACTATTCTCAATCTGGCATATTGAAGATGTGTGAACTTCAGCTCCCCAGCCAAGACATGTTCAAATTGCCAAGTTTGAACAACATTGTTTTAGGGTTGGCTGGGGAATTCTGGGAGTTGAAGTCCACACATCTTCAAGTTGTCAAGTTTGAGAAACAGCGCTCTAATTCATGTACCTATGGTTTCAGGGGACAGTTCTTGATGTGATAGATTTGTTTAGCCTAACCCCAAATCTCCCCTATAAGTTTTTCTTTGAGGCATTTTGGTGCAGGATTAAAGAACACCAGAAAACCAGGAGACAGTGAGCTCTAGTCTCATGCTAAGCACAAAGGCCCGCTGGGTGACCTTGGGCCAATCACTTTCAGGGCTAGAAAGGAGGGAAGGGCAAACCACAAGAGCAATCCAAAAATGATTAGGGGACTGGAGACTAATACATATGAAGAAGGGTTGCAAGAACTGGGCATGGTTGGTCTAATGAAGAGAAGGACCAGGGGTGACATGATAGCAGCATTCCAATATTTGAGGGGCTGCCACAGAGAGGAGCGGTGGTCAACCTCTTTTCCAAACCACCTGAAGGCCAGACATGGAACAATGGATGGAAACTGATCAAGGAGAGATTCAACCTAGAAATAAGGAGAAATTTTCTGACAGTGACAACAATCAACCAATAGATCAGCTTGCCTTCAGAGGTTGTGGGTGCTTCATCACTGGAGGCTTTCAAGAAGAGACTGGACAGCCATCTGTCAGAAATGGTTTAAGGTCTCCTGTTTGAGCAGGGGATTAGACTAGTAGATGACCTACAAGGTCCCTTCCAACTCTTGTTATTCTATTCTATTCACTTCCTAAAGGCTTCACCAAGAAAACCGCATCATCCAGGCAGATGCCAGGGGTTAAAACTGACTCGAAAGTGCATGCACACAAAAGATATAGGCTTGGAATATATAAGCTTTATATGCTTCCTTACAAATAAAAATGAGCAGTGAGAGCTGTGCCTACGCATGCCTCAAAAGGATAAAACTAAGCAAGGGGAGTGGTTACTATATTGAGGAAAGGAATGACAAAGTAGTATTTTGGTAAAGCAGGACTTTTGAATTAATTACACCCCTAGTCCAGCCATTCTGTGAGTAGGGATCTAGCTCTCTCTCCCAAGAGATTCTTTGAGAGCAATCACTGCATATTCTAAACATTACAGTTGCACTGACCCATTTAAGAAGGTCGGGAATTGCTGATTATAAAGAAATATGGGAAATAATGGGAACAAATTTATTGTGCTAATAATTATTTACAATAGCTGGCAGAGTTATCCAGGATTTGATCCAATAGTATTTGCAATTCTATCCAAAGAAATTGGCATTTTTCTTCCAGATGTCCCAACACTGAGTTAACATATTTATTTCAGAATTATTGCCAGACCTTAGACTATGTTCTGATATATGCTTATTAATTTTTTTTTAATCTTGAGGTAGGGTTTTCTCGTGCGTGTTATTCAGTAATAACACAAATTCCTTGAAAATGAAGCTGCTTATTTAAAATGCATACAGGCATACATATATGCATGTAAAAGAACCCGGCTACCTGAATAATTTCTTTCAGACATTAAAAAATGAAAAGCTAAGATTAAAGTGTAAATCAAGACAATAAGGCAGACAATTAAATGCTAGCATGATAAATCATACAAAGGAAATAAGAAGTTTTTTAAAATGATAAGAACTAAAAATATCAAATTAATCTTTGGATGGTACAAATATATTAATCAAATGTTCTACACTGTAATAGTATTAACACACATATAATACAACAATTAACAAAATGCTTTTAACTTGTTATAGACAAAACAAGAAACATTTGCTTAGAATTCCTCTGTTTCATCCTTCTATTGAGAAAAAAAATTATGGATCAGAAAACAACAAAATGCAGCTGCTACAAATCAGACATATATCTATCCATCCAATGTTACATATTATTGTAGTTATACTGTTTCTTGCACAACGGATCAATAATTTTTGATGCCTTAATAGATTCCAAATACTGGAAATAACGTCAAGAAACTAGTAGGCAGCCTTGACAAGCTTCAACAGTTCTAAAATAATTTGCATGATTTTCAGTGTAAAAGTATAACAAGTAGAAGAAAAGTCCCAAAACAAAAAAGATGTGTTTATCTCCAAATCCTTTTTTTTGCATCACTAACAGGATAATTGCAACCAATCTTGCTGAACATTCTATGGTGTACAACATGCACATTCAGTAGGAAAATTTTCTGTTGTTGGCTACATTTTGAAAAAAAAAAAGGTACTTATTTTTTATAACAACCTGCCACTAGTTGCATGTGTGTGTGTGTATGTGTGTGTGTATCTATTCTATACAGAGAGAGAGAGAGACAAATGCACACCCCTATACATAGGTGTGTGTGCGCACACACACACTTCATAAGAAGATAAAGCATGCAAGATAAGGCAGATTAGCATTTGAGAACAGCTAAATGTGGCATAGATAATGAGAACTCTGTGCAAGCCTTTCTAAGAAGTTATTTTACTCAAACTGAGATGAAAAGTCATCTAGGATTAGGGAATTCTCAGCATGTAAGAATGTAGTGACTATTGCAAAAAGGAGGAAAGGGATTCCATGGAATCCAGATGTTTTCAAGAGAAAAAGCTCTTATCTGCATCAACTTGGAGATTCTACTCTTTAGAGCTAAGACAGCAGGCTGAACAAGTGCTGGAGCCAAACCAATGAAGCATTAAAGCAAGATGATCGAAGATAAGCAACGAAATTTTCCCAGTTGATGTATAATTTCTCACCCATTTCTCAGCCTGTCGGACTTTTGATGTAATCCAGACTAGAAGCACTTGATTTAAAAGAGCCATCTGGAAATCAGATTAGTCCAGACTAATGGGTAGGGAGCTTACCTTCAAGCAGGGCAAGGCAGGGCAAAGAATGTAGATTCATTATGAGTCAACACTGTTGAATTACCAACTGGAATGGATGGCAGTACAAAGGCCCTGAAAGCACCTTCAGATCAGATGATTGGATGCCACTGACTGATGAAAACAGACAATAACACAACAAAGGCCCATTTAAATCATTAGAGAAGATCCAAATCAAATAGCTACAAAGGAATTTAATTTCTTTCATTACAGGAAATGTCTGTGTATCAGTACAGGAGAATGGGTCAAGAGGAAAACCGATTTGTAATGAGTGGATGAGGTCCTGCATACAAGAGAGATGAGAGGTTTAAGAAACAAAACACAATATATGAAGCAACATGTGGATATAATGGAAGCCAGCACAATTTGCAAACATAAAAGACATGGGGAGTATTTAGTGAATATTGTTGGCATGCCTTACATTTATTATTCATTCATTCATTCATTTATTGCTTGCTTGCTTGCTTGCTTTTGTTAAATTTAAAGCTGCCTAATCCCATTATGACTTTTAGGCATGTTTCCCATTTTTTACCTCATGTCTTTAATTTCTTTAGTCTATTATTTCTCTCTCCTCTCTTTTTCTGCATGGCAGTTCCTCTGAAAGGGAACAGTGTGGTGTTATTAATTTTAACTATTGCACGGTTTAGTTGTTTTTAATCTTTTTTTCTCGTGTAAACTACTCAGGGTGAGGGAAGAGCAGTACCATACAGAAGTAAAGTAACAGCATTAGTATCAACTTAGCTGCTTTCCAACAGAAAGATTTGCAGACTGATGTACTAATGAGATGGAATGGATTTAAGGGTGAACACCAGGGAACCTGACATACACTGACCTCATTTTCTGCAGCATCACCTGCCAGGCAGAATTGGGTAAAGAAGAAAGCTCACAAACCAAGACATTTTCACAAGTAAAACTGAAACCGTTCAGATCTTTCCAAGCCCAAGCTCTCAGGAGTAGAACAGAATAGCAGACTTTCAAACACTTTATAGCAGTGGTTCCCGTTGTGGGGCCCACGCCTCACAGCAGGGCAATTTGATTTTTA
This sequence comes from Pituophis catenifer annectens, assembly GCF_029215685.1. Classification (NCBI taxonomy): domain Eukaryota; kingdom Metazoa; phylum Chordata; class Lepidosauria; order Squamata; family Colubridae; genus Pituophis; species Pituophis catenifer. The sequence continues at coordinate 134,325,947 of NW_027256882.1, read as the reverse complement.
ATGGGGGCAATTGGAACCTTGTTTAAACCAAGTTAATGGCCTTTTAGGCTTCCTCCGTGTGAGTAGGAGTCACTTTTTGAATAATAAGAATTATACGTTGTGGGGGGAGCATCAGGATTTTAGAGATGCTTAGGTGGGACATGGCCAAAAAAATGTTGGGAACCACTGCTTTATAGGTTTGAGCAAGGAAGTTGAAAAACAATGTGAGTCTGGAGCAAAAAATATGCTGTCGTTCCATTTAACTATTCCAAGGGCAAACTAAGTAGCCAAGGGAACAGACCACTCTGCCAGATGGAACCAAAAGAAGGGGCTAAAGTAGAAAAACTGTGAGGAAGATGGGCAGTTTCTAAGTTTGAGGAGGGTGGGAGGCAGGCAGGCAGGCAGGCAGACAGAGAGGATATTGTTACTTGTTCCCATGCCCCAAGACCCAAAGGCCAAAAGATGGAAAATTCTCAACTAGGGTTAGAGAAATTCCCATGAATTTCTGGGCTGCAACAATCCAGATTTCCACTAGAAGGAAACAAAGAGACAAAAAGCACCACACTCTTGACACTCACTTAGGGATAACATTGATTGTTGTGGTCCAGATGCGATGCTGCTATGCTCATAGCCATTACCAACTCAGCTTTCCTTTGCAGTACTGTTAAATTCTGGGTGAACAGGGAACGTCAAGTCTACGAAGAGGCCAGAGGACAGGAAAGTTTCCTGGAGAGGTAGGGAAGATATAGATTGATTTGATTGGTTCAATTCCTTTAAACTGACTCCTGCTAGTACAGAAGGCCTAACTGGTGCATGGGCTCTAGTTCAGATGTTTCAAGAATACACTGAAAGCATAGATACAGCCCAGCCTTTTTATTTTTATGATATACCAAAAAGGGAGGGAGGTCAGAAATGAAGAGAGAGACAATCTACTGTAAATTATCTAATTATTCAGTCAATAAAAACTTAATTTAGTTCCTGTCCAAGTTATTGCTATAAACTTAGTTTGGAATGCTACATGGAAAGGATTGTTCTACAGATCGTATCCTCCTATGTAATTTTGCTGTTTCTTGGGAAATTAGATGATTGAGATCAACTCCTACTAATATCGCTTCAAGTCCTGTGACTTGAAACAGTGAAGGTCATTGGATGATCTAGCTGGCACTGAACTGTCCTCAGATTAGGATTCAGCTATAAGAAAAAGCCCTGCTGCAGGAAATCCTTAGACTGAGATTAAGAAGTCATAAAATCAGTCTCTGAGAAATTCCCATGTGTTTGACAGATATATGCTCTCTCTTTCTACTCTGATGAGTGTCATACCAAATAACAAAACTTAAAACATAATAAAAAGTCAAACAGATGGATTAAAGAATGGATGTGGCTTTAAGGATTACCGCTCAAAGGAGAGTGGCTTTACGAATTTCCTAAAGAGTGGGGATAAAATACAACTTTCAAAGGATTGTATTTTGCAGTCTGGGAAGATGACAAGGGAAAACGTTTCTTAGCTTGTCAAAAAAAAAAAGAAAAAAGAATCAGCTCCTTGTCTACCCTAATTTCCTAATAGGAGATGCAGGCTCTTAAAAGGTTCTAAGTCATTTAGCATTCAGCCAGCAAGAGGAAACTGGCAATAGCACTTAGACTTATATACCGCTTCATAGTGCTTTTACAGCCCTCTCTAAGTGGTTTACAGAGTCAGCCTATTTGCCCCCAACAATCTGGGTCCTCATTTTACCCACCTCGGAAGGATGGAAGGCTGAGTCAACCTTGAGCCAGTGAGATCTGAACTGCCGAACTGCAGCTATCAGCCAGCTGAAGTAGCCTGCAGTGCTGCACTCTAACCACTGCGCCACCTCGGCTCCTATACTAGAAACTAGAAACCAAGTTCCGGGTTCCTCAGGAACTATCCATTATTGGTCTCCAAATTATTGCCATGTAATAATAGGATTGGATCGTAAAATAAAGAGGTTGCATACTCAAGAGCTATTAGTTGGGGATCAGAGAGGAGAAGCTGAGATGGACAAGACAAACAATTTAATGATTTGCTCAAGAATGTAGATGAGAATATTCATTATTTATTACAGTCCATCTTCCTTCCAGGATTTCTAGGTGGTATACAAGGGGGTCCCTCCTCCAATTTTTCCTCACAAAAACCTTGTGAGATAAGTTGGGCTGAGAAAGATTGTCTGGTTCAAAGAACTTCAATAGCTAAGACAGCAATTAAATATGGGTTTATCCACTAGTCCAACACTTTGATGGCTATTTTATAAATGGAATACTTGAGTTATGATGGTAATTGGGATCAGGACTGCCATTGCTAAGCAATGCAGTCATGAGGCAGCTTGTCACATGACCACATTACTTAGTGATAACCATCTGGGCAGTCCTAGTTGCTGCTGTACGCCTGAGGTGTATGGGTCGTTAAGCAAGAAGAGGCAGGAGCCCCAGATAGAGAGCCTGGGGTTGCTGTGGGGTGGGGGCGGGGTGTCATGAGTGAACGGTAGTGGGGGCTAGGAAGGCCAACACAGATCACATGCAACTTAGGAGAGGGTCGGTGTAGGCCATGTACAGATAGGTGCCATGGACGGGAGAAAAAGTGGGAGTGATTTGCAATCTCTGCCAACTTCCCCATTGATTTTGCTTGTGTGAAGCTGGCAGGGAAGGTCAAAAATCATGTGATCATGTGAGTGCAACTCCCTGCAATGTTATAATCACAAGCTGGGCACCTGAATGCCTGGGCTGCAATTATGTGACTGCAGGGGTGCTGCAATGAATGTAACTTTGAGGACTGGTTGTACGTCCATTGTTTTCAGCACTGCCGTAACTTTAAACAGTCACTGGACAAATGGATAGAAGTCAAGGACTATCTGTATTTATTATATACTAAAATATGAAGCAGAGGCAGTTTGCTGTAGTGGTGGAGGTATCGATTAGAAACTGGGAGACTGTTATTATTTATTTATTTATTTATTTATTTATTTATTTATTTATTTATTATTTATTATTTATTATTTATTTATTTATTTATTTATTTATTTATTTATTTATTTATTTATTTATTAAGCTTATATGCCACCCTCTCTCTGGAAAGGACTCAGGGCGGCTCACAGCAATAAAAACAGATAAAATCAATATTAAGTGTTAAAAACCATTAAAAGTCCCCTTAAAAACCCCTTCAGTCCAATCCAGCCTGGCGAAATAACCATGTCTTAAGGTCACGGCGGAAAGAGCACAGGTCACGGGCCACCTAGAGCTCCAGGGGGAGTTGATTCCATAAGGTAGGTGCACCCACAGAGAAAGCCCGTTCCCTAGGAGTTGCCAGACAATGGCACTCCAAGGAGGCCCTCCCTGTAGGAACGCACCGGGCGATGGGGAGCTGTCGCTGGCCGCAGATGGTCCGTCAGGTACCCCGGGCCTAGGCCATGTAGGGCTTTTTAGGTAAAAATCAGCACCTTGAATCTCATGTTAGTTCTGCCTTAGGCACAAAACCAGCTGGGTGACCTTAGGCCAGTCACTTTCCCTTAGCTCTAGGAAGGAGGCAATGGCAAACCACGTCTAAAAAAACTTTGCCAAGAAAACTGCAGAGACTCGCCCAGACAATTGCCAAAGACAATACCTATTCCAAGGCACCCACAAAATACACATAGCACACCAATAAAATATATGAAAAGAACATTGAAGTTCTAAACAACAGAGAGGATGAGTTTCTCAGGAAAGACTTGTGGGAGATCCCATACAGATACCTTACATTTCTGACTCAGAGACTCGGACTACCTTTCCATTTACAGTAATAGAAACATTAGCTAAAATTGTCTTATCAGTTTTGGACAGAATAAGATCCATTTTGTCTCATAAGGCTCTGCCTCCTGGACATATGGGAGTGTAATTTGAGGTATTGGAAGGTGTTTGTGGCATGCAGATGTCCCTCTGTAAAACAAGCTCGATTCCCCATGACGGGGATTCAAAAATAGGTTGCAACAGGCTTTTCAGAGACGGGTGTTCGATTTGGGGTGGCCGAACAATATTTCTTTCCCAGATAAGTAGATAGACATCGCGAGACCGCCCAGAGCTTAATTTGGAAAAATACCTTGGTGGTGCAGCGGACTAAAGTGCTGTTACGTAGCACTTAGCTGCCAGCTGCCTGCAATTACTGCGAGTTCAAATCCCACCAGGCTCAAAGTTGACTCAGCCTTCCATCCTTCCGAGGTAGGTAAAATGAGGACCCGGTTTGTGGGGGCAATAAGCTGACTTTGTATAAAAAAGAACACCGCTTGGGGGGACGAAAGCCCTACTAAGCAGGTATATACAAAAGTATGAAGGCTATTGCTTAACGCATTGTAAGCCACCCTGAGTCTCCGGAGAAGGGCGGCATATAAATCGAACCAATAAATAAATAAATAAATAAATAAATAAATAAATAAATAAATAAATAAATAAATAAATAAATAAATACACCTGTGTACTCAATTAACTTGAAGTTTATTTTAATTAAACTTAATTAGGTTTAAATGTCATCGAAGGCGATCGTGAAACACTGTTTTCCCGTACAAAAAGAGCTGTTTTTCGTAAAAGAAAATTTATATTTACCTTGTAAAGATAGTATCGCACTCTAAACAGCAACCCGGCTTCGTGGAAGAAAGTGAATTTTTTTTTTTTTGTACCACCTGGACGGCCAATAAAGAAATACAATGAAGAATAAGGGGCGGGGCTTTTTATTTGCATATTTCCGCCTCCGTTCCCATTTCCGATTTGCCCGTGCCTTTGAGAGGCGTGCTTAGCGCGTTGCAACTCCTCTCTGCCGAATTTCATTGGTCCAGCGACATCAGTCGTAATTGGTGCCCGCCCCTCTGATAAAATGTCATTGATATTCTGGAACGCTCAGACGCCGATTAAAGTTGTGATTGGCGGAGCAGAGGCTTCTTAATATATTCGTAGTCGGGATCCTGTTGGTCTCGAATCGTTCCGGGCCCGCCCTGGAAACACCTGCTACTGCTCCGAAACAGGACTGCCGGAGGTGCTTCAGGCTAGTCCCTCGAAGTTACTTTGCATCCTTCAACTAACTCGGAACGCTTTTGATTCCGGTTGAGATTCTTGGGACATTTGATCCACCGAAGGAGAAACATGGACAACGGGGGAGGGAGCGAACCGCGGCTCTTGCCTCGATTGTGCTGCCCAGAAAAGGGGCCGAACGGTTACGGCTTCCATCTACACGGGGAGAAGAGCAAAACGGGCCAGTTCATCCGGTTGGTGGAGCCCGATTCCCCGGCCGAAAAATCCGGTCTGAAGGCTGGGGACCGCTTGATAGAAGTGAACGGAGACAACGTAGAGAAGGAAAGTCACCAGCAAGTAGTCAACCGCATCCGAAATTCTGCCGGGTCGGTCCGCTTGCTTGTTGTAGACTCGGAGACCGACCAGCATCTGCAGAAACTGGGCCTCCAATGCTGCGAAGAATTCATTCGTGGGCTGCCTGAGAAACCCGAGGCGAGGAGCGGCGACGAGGAGGCTGCCCAGCAGGACCAGGAGAACGAAATGAAAGCGGATGGAGAGGAAAACCATCACGCTGCCCAGCGGGTAAACATTTAAGGTCTCGTTCGCTCGTGGGGTGGGGGGGGAAGGCGGGAGGTTACCGATGCAGGAGGCCGAAAGGTTGATCTGAAAACGCGAAAGGCAGAAATGCAACAGGACTTCCCATCACCGAATCGGTCAGGGCTCTTCGGGTTTTTGTTTTTTTTTCTTCTTTTCGTGAGGTTTTCCGAACGTGGCACTGCGGTGGCCGGCAGAACTACCGTACACCCCACTGAATTTCTGCCAATCACTGTGCTAAAAAAAAAAGCACAAAATCTCTGTTGGGGGAATAAAGGAAAACTAGGCTAATATACAATTAAGTGGGTTGGGCGAGGATTACTCACGGGAAGAACCAGGAAAGCACGTTATCAGCGTTTAGTGTGCGTTTCCAAGCAGATCTGGCATGACAAGTAGATGCTCCCCTAGAAGTAGGAGCTAGTGAAAAGTTTTCTCTGTTTGTTGATAAGTGTCAAAAAAACAAGTCCCACCCAACCCCTTCTTTGTAAATTCATCCGTAAACTCCCTTGCTGCGATATATAGATAAGGTGGCTTCTGTTGTTATTGACAAAACTGCGTTACTCTTTAGAAAGCAAAGAGTAGCCATGTTGACTAGAGATAGAGAGGGAGGAGGACGCGGAGGGAGAAAGATCCAAAGGAAAGCAACAGTTCTGGCTGTGCCCCTTCTTCTTCCCACCGCCACCGCGGTCCGGGTTATCTTTTTTTTTTTTTTGAAAAAGCTGTGGGTGGCTTCCGCCGGGTGAGAGCCGAACATGAGTCCTGCTGGCAAGCCAGACTGTTGCGTAGCGCTGTCTTTGCCTCGGGGCTTGCGGAGAAGCTGAGGGCAGATTTCAGACGAAAAATTTAGGGAAGGCTCTGCAATGTGAGCCCTGCCAATCTCGGCTGTCTGTTGCGTTCTCAGACTTCACAGATACCCCCGTGGGAAGAGAACCGGACATTCCTTTGATCCGGCGGTCCAAATCGAGTTCGGGGTGTTCCTTTAAAGCTCGGGGAGGGGGCGTTGTCAATGTCTCCCAGTGTTAGATCAGCGAAGCGGAAAGAACGTTCGAAGAATTTGGGCTTCGCTACTTGATCGCGTCACTTTTCCCCTGTACCTGAATTAAGAGATTAAGTGGTGCCTGGTACTCTTTGTAACAACTCCGCCTCCCCTATAAAACTTTTTTTTTTTTTAATGGTACACATCAAAGCTGAAATCCTCTTGGGCCAGCCGTCTTCAATCTGCTTCGTTCCAGATGTGCTAAAGCTACATTTGGGAATTGTGTTCCAAATTCGAGTGTGCCTTATTAAAGAAAGGCTATCTTTCTCAGTAGATACTAGAAAAAGTGGGGTGTTGCTTTCCATTTAAATCACCGTGGTGTGCTTTATTGCACAAATGTAAGTTAGGTCACCTTCATTATGTCATCACATTCTATCAAAAGTAAAGGTGTTTTTGTGTGATAAATGGGACTGCCACCTTATTTTCATGTATGCTAATTTCTTTCCTCCTTTGCTACTTTGCTAAATCAAAAGAGGAATTTATTAAGGTTTTTTTTTTAAAAGCTTTAAAAATAATTAGCACCTTCCTGCACACTTCCTAAACTCTGGGAGGCATAGAATAAATCAAATCAAGTACTTACTGCTTATTGAGCTACCATAACCTGGTATTAAACATTTGGTGAATTTTTAATTGTCTCAGTGAAACTGGCCTCACCTTGAGCCCTGCAGGGCACAGAGAACTTTGAAGTTTTAAAAGCAGAGGGGTAGGAAAAAAGAAACCCAGTTATCTGAACAAGAACTGTTGTTTCCTGAAACTGAATCTTTGTTTTTTCTCCCCATTTTTTAAACATAAACCTATTCAAGTTTTTTTTAAAAAAATTTCATTTCCCTAGATAATTTAGTGAGCTCAGATCTTTTCTGCTACTTTTATACATTTTGGATTGCTTTATAGAGAAATTAAATCTGTTCCACTAATCTGAGAGGTAGATTTAATTCCAAGATATGTAGGACCAAGTATTGCTGGTCCATTTACGTGAACTTGAGGAAGAAGATGGCTTGGTCAACTTGTTGAAACTTGAAGCTAAGATGACTTTGGGGAGAAGGTTCAACAAATGGATGCTGTAACCAAAAAGGCCCTGTTTGGTATTGTATATCCACTAACTTAGCCTCTCCTAAACCATACATTATATCTTTAGGAGATCATACTTTAGGGACCAACATGCTCATTCAACTATTGAGGCCTCACAAGTTTTTTTAACTGATACCTAACATGGATTAATATAAATAACATTTTCTCTACAGCCTCCAAATAGATAAGAAAGAAGATAATAATAAAACAGTTCTTTTACTTTAAAATCCTATTAAAATAATTTTGATTGAGAAGCCTTTCTCTATCTTGGAAATCTAAAATGTTGTTTCCCTCGAGGTCCTGTGATGGATATATGTCTGCTTATAGATTTGTACTGGTGCATTTTGTGACTTTCCCTCTTAACAATGAACTTTTGAGGGAGAGATGATGGGCTTCAATCTTTGGTTGTATGAACCTTTGTTGAGATAGCTCCCAAAACAAATGTAGAGATCCGCTGAAACCATTAAATTGAGTTTTAAAAACTGAAGCAATCAAAGAAAGGTTGTTGATAAAACCAGCAATTAGACCATTGTCAGGTCAATAGTAACTCCCTTTATATTCCAAGACTTTGCTCTTGTGCTGCTTTCTATTTCTGATTTTGCTTGAGAGGAGGCTTACGAATATGGATATGAACACTTGCTGAAAAGCTTGTTGCAATGCAGGAAAAATATGCATATGATCCTAGATGTTTGAAATCTTGGGATTATTTATTATTTATTTATTTATTAATCAAATTTCTATACCGCCCTACTCCCGAAGGGCTCAGGGCGGTGAACAGCCAAGATAAAATACAGATAATACAAATTAGGATTAGGTTATTTGGAGTCCTGGATGTGGTTAGACTGACAAAAAGACAGGTTCTTTGGAGCTCTGGCCAACACTGAGAATGTGTTTACTATTAAGCATTGATCAAACTGGACTTAGAGCAATCTGACCAGCAACAACCTTCTGTGAAATAGAGAAGTAATTTGCCTTAAAAAAAAAAAATAAGGGAAAGCTGTACATAAAGGAATGTAGAAGAGACTGAAGTACAGGCTTCCCACGAACAAATCAAGTGATTGCGATAAGTGCTGTAGTACAAAACTCGATTAGATTAGTTTAAGTCATAAATGCCTGCTATGGGGCGGGGGAATGCCTGACTTTGACTGGATTCATATTTGTGGAAAAATGGATATAGATAAAGGCCTGCAGGGGCATTTGAAATGTACAGCTGTAGAAAGAACACAATTTGGACTTGAGTCAGCTTTGCTGGAATGTTTAATACTGGTGGGCAGTCTGGTACCTTTTAAATATTGGTGCCACAATCTGCCACAATCTGTGCTAGGCATCATCTGGCCTATACTCCTGTCCAAAAGGTTGGGGAAGAGAACAGGTTTGGCATTAACTGAAGGGATCCCAGTCATCCAGAACAGCAGTTCTCAAGTTGCAGATTTGGACCTATCACTGAACCTCAGCATTGGCTCATAAACATTTCTGCTTCTTCAGTCTTGATTTCAGTCTAATATAAATCCTTTATATTAGACTGAATACATTCCTACCCATTCTGCATTCTTGGCTGCAGCATAGATTGACTGATTGATTATGAGCCATTAAACCAAACTCTTAGCAACAACATCCAAGAAGCGAAACATCTTCAAAGAAAAACCAGAAAGTCCAGTTGCCTCTTGAAAAAAGCACCTTTGGGACAACCATGACCTGGATGACTGAAAATCTCCATAGACATATCGGTATGTAGACTTTATCCAGGAATAGATTTTCTTGTTCTATTAGTACCAATATCAGCTCCAGTCACAAACATATAACTGTATGTCTGAATGCCTGTTCAATGTGAAGACCATACCTAAGTTGAATTGATATTTTGAGATTTGAAAAGTTTAGATGCCTTCAAATCAGTTTAGATGATATGCATTTGAGAAACGTCTCCCTCACCCCACATACATACACACTTTGGAAATCCAAATGAAACTGACCTGATTTGACATCTTGATTTGAATGTCCAGATCAAATCAAACTGGTTTTTCCAAATTAGATTGATATTCAAATAGCAGATTTCCTGATTTGAATAGACACGAGGGTTAGTGAGAGTATACAGTGACATGAAAGCTGCAGCAGCAAGGAAAGTTGTTGATGAATTGGGGGAAGATACAGATGCAAAATTCAGTACTTTCATCCCTCTGAATATTGTGGTAGGAGTAGCCAAAGCAGATGCTGTTTAATTGGAGCACCAAATCATACAGACTCCACTATGATCTATTAAAAAAAATCTTAAAGAAATATCCTTAATATGCTACCGCCTATAATATCTCGTGACAAAGAAAGAACATTACGGTACCTTTTTTTATTTCATTCCTGCCTCTTTGGGCTTGATAAGTTAGAAACCATATGCAAATCATTGGAAGCAGATAGTCAAATCTGCCTTAGTTAAGGGTTACTTCTGGGGGGGGGGCGCAAAGGGAGAGGATTCTTGCCATTGCCAACAAGCAGGGGTCCTTGATTGTTTGGAGCTGCTAGGCATCTGGAATTTTGAAAGTGTATTATGGGCGTTCTCACAAAATGGATGCTAGGGAGAGGCTGGGCTGGCCCACAAACATCCATTTACGAGAAGATTGCAGGAAAGCAAATTGGTACATTTGTTCCCTGCAACATTTTTGACCCCTCCCCCCAGAATAAGCCTAAATTACTGCCTCATTTTTCTCTTTCTTATGAGCATGCCAGTTTGTTTTCAATAAAGCAATGTCCTGCAGCTACTCATCATTTTTATTTTCTAAGAAAGCTTGGGGTGGGGGGGCAGAAAGCACAGCTGGGAGCTGTCAACTTCCCATTTTTATTCCCATTTGAAAGAGAAGATCGATGAAGTGGGCAGAAATTTACCGTACTACTCCTTCTGCTCCTTCCATGCTATTATGGGACAAAGTAAAACTAATTGCTCACATTTGCCTGTAAACAGGTAGTTCTGCTTACATGCCACAGTCCTTCTGAGAATGTTTGCTTTCTGTCTCTCAAGTGTCCAGGATTAACTTTGCAAAGGAGAGCTTCACGCAGATTTGGAATCCTACATTTCCTGGAAAGGTCTGCTTCCCAAGAGAGGATCAATGATAAGCTCCATATTCTTAACCTGGGTCACATTTAATGGGCTAGGTCAGTGGTATGTAAATAAAGTCCATGGATATGCAGCTTTGTTATGAAACACACTAAGAAAATTGCCCATGTACCATATAGGGTTTTGAAAGCTGACCTGTGAGAGGTAGCTAAATAGTTTACTAAATTCTTTTGGGGACTGATTGAAGAATAGAGATACAGTAATATGTCAGTCAAGCTTTTCCTGGGATGGAAATTATTTTATAATACTTTTTTTTGCTGCTGGCAAAGATAGCTGCTTGTCACTAAGTTTTAAGAAGTCCATTTTTTTCTGCTTATTCCTCTTCCTCTCATGGACCCCCAATTTATACCATATCTCTCATCTGGCTGAGCAGCCAGCATTAATTTGCACTGCTCCAATGTCAAGGTCTCTTATAACATTGGAAGTTGATAAGGGAAGAAAGACATGTGAGCATTTAGCCTGTCCGTATAGTGTGAACATATTTCCAATGCATGTGTTATTGAGACGAATTTCACTGAGTATAATTAATAAATGCATAGTTTAAATAAAAATGGCACACACTGAGTGCATACATTGAGCTGTGTCAGCAACAGTGTTTCTTGTACTTTGGGTATGCTCTAGATATGTGGATCTCAATTCTCAGAATTCTCAGTGATGGCTTTGCTAACTGGGGAATTTTGGAAATTCAGATCTACACAAGTTGGGAATAGTTGTATAAACCATGATTTCCAAACCACAAAGTTTGACTTCATACAACACGCTGAACTCAGTTCAAGGAACCTACATTAAGGCATACTACAATGTATGAAGCATGCCATTGTTTATTCAGGAATGTGAATGTGAAACTAAGCGTTGCTGGTAATTGGTGTATGCTATCCAAAACTAGGTTTCTTCAAATGCCTCAGTCATCAATGGTCAGCTTTTGAGATGGTGAAAGTCCCAGAAGTTGTCTTAATGTAGCACAGTGTTTCTCAGCTTCAGGAACTTTAAGATGGGTGGACTTCAATTCCCAGAATTCCATAGCCACCCAGTCCACCCATTTTAAAATTGCTGAGGTTGAAAAACACTGATCTAGCAGTAAGTAAGCAGAATTGTATGCCTTTTCATCTTTCCTATTTTTGCAACATGTTAGTATGGCTTAGATAAGAGTAAGCATATTGTTTGTACTTGAAGGACAAACAATTGCCATTTCTAATTATTCATGATAATTTTCTCTTTATGAATAATTATTATTCAAAGATTTAAAAAAGATTTAAAAAACAATGGAAATCTAGAAGAGAAAAGAGGGTAAAGGAAAAAGTGAAGAATAATAAAAAAACCCACTAAAAATAAATATCTAAGTCAGTTATTTCTAATTTTCTTTGGAGTAATTACACATACAGCTGTTATCTCTATTCTTCCTTACTGCAGATTGTGATTTCCTTCCTCTCATCAACATTTTTTTAAAATTAATAAATCCCAAAATCAGCAGTTTGCTTTTATCCATTTTCAACAACAACAACAAAAAACATTGTAAAGTGTTTTGGTTTCTTTTTCCAGCAGCTGTAGTTCTCTCCTTAATCAAACAAGTCAATATAGCCATTTCTGCAAACTCAGCAATCTTCCCAATCCATCCCTCCATTATTGGTGCTGCTTAATTTTACATTTTTGTGCATATAATAACCTTGCTGAGTTATCATATGTAAAACCAATCGTCCATGAACCTTTTCTAGCTAAATGTCTATAAGTTTTAATAAAAAGTGTTCTGATTTCATCTGAATGTTAATTTTTAAAACTCTCTGTATCACCAAATGTATTAGCATCCAGTATCTTTTCACTTTTTTTTTTTACAAGTACACCATGGATGATAAAAAGTTCCTTCAGTTTCACATTTCTAACAGTGATTAGAAGTACCACAGTACTTTCAGACAATTTCTCTGGTGTCAGATATCAATGGTATATCATTTTTTAAAATGTTTTCTTTTAAGCAGTAAGATAATGTGAATTTCAGATCTTTTAACCACATTTTCTCCAAATGATTCATTTGAATGTTATATCAATCAGAATTTTTTGAAGTTACCATGATTTCAAATTCTGGTTTAAGTTAGTCAGAAACAGGGACTGTTCAGGATTATGTTATGAAATTACGAAGTGTGGTTAAAGGGCTACATTTAATAGAGACAAGATTGCAACACACACTCTTCTGTTAATGTACTGGAATGGCTGTATATCTCACGAGAATACAATCATGGTCAAGTAAGGTGTCTATTAAATACTTCTAAAGTTCATGAATATATCTAATTGCTAACTAACAGAAGAACGTTAATGTTTATTTTCTTAGGAATTTTAAATATGTGACCACAAATGACCATTTATCTAAATATTTAAATAGGGACTCTAGCAGGATTTGCAGATTCTTCTAACTAAAGAATTTTAGAGAAGGAAATAAGGGGAAATGGGGAGGACTCCTTTTCTTCCTGTTCACAGTTGTAATTGGCAGAAGGAATTGCCTTGAGGAACATGAGGAAGAGCCTCACCAAGACAACAGTCAGACAAAAGAAATCTGAGTCCAGGGCAGAAATGTAACTTAAGAAAGTGAAGGGTCTTTAGTACTCTTTGAGCTTCCTTGTTTTCTTGGAGATATTTCATTACCCAAAGTAATTAACTCCAATCAAGAAACTACCAAACAAGCCAACAGTAAACAGCCCAACCAAAGGACCTCTAAGACTACCCACTCCAACACTGACAGAGCAAGCTGAGAGCAAACCCCACTCCTTACCAGCACCAATGAGGTTACCTAGTTTGGAGAATGACATGTCTACAAGGAAAAAAAAAACAAGCTCAGAGAGCACCAAAACCCCCTCATTTCAAGTCTGAGCTACAAATATTCTTCTTTGTTGAAGAATACTTAAGAAATTGCCTCAGACTTAATCCTCCCAAATTCTTGTGAAGACAAAGGGAGGAAGGGGGTGGGGCAAGTATATTCAGACTTGAAAGATTATGTTATTGTGACTATAATAATAAAAAGCAGTTTTAGCATTGATATCTTTGGTTTTCTAATTTGGTGTACCTTGAGGGACTGATAAATAATACTATTAAATAATAGTATTTAAATGAATACATTTTGTGAGTCAGTACAATTAAAAAAAGAGGCTGCTCTGACTGCTGCAGAATTCTCTGCATTGACTGACAGCAGCAATGCTGGGTTTCAGGCATAACTTTTCTATTCTTACTTGGATAACTGTACATTATGTTATAGCCAATAAGTTGGAACAATAAATGACATTGCTATTTATTTGTGTTTATTCATTAAGGAATAATACAGTAAAATGAAACAAAACCAATCACACATGTTTGATTGATATTCTAGGAATTACCCAAATAATATCATGAGCTATAACATATGCCCATTAAAAAAAATCTGCAGGTTTTTCTTACAAATCTGTAATTGTTATAGTTGTTACATACAACTCAAATATTTAGTTGTAAAAAAATCTGTTTAATCTGTTTTGTCACTCCACCATGATGCCTTTGTAGATATTTGTCATGATGTACCTATTATCATTTGATCGCTATGTTTTACCATTTTTTCCAATTCTTTTGCTTGATTCTGCTGCCTTGATAATTGCCACTTCTATAAAAATTGCTCTTTTCAAATATTGCTGTAAGGAGTGTGTTGTGTTGTAGATAATGATCAATTTGTATGTGCAAAACTCTCATAAAATGTTAACTTGATTTTTTTCAATTTTTCAGTTTTTCTCAGTTTTGTGATCGCATCACATTCAGGAAACTTGGAAATTATAGTTTTTCCACCGGTGCCAATGGAAAAATTATAGTTGGTCAAATGTTTAGACTGGATTTGATATGTTTATTATTAATATTATACCTGAGCTTGATAGAACCTGGCATCATTTAAGTGCACAGAGCTCTGTCCCTTCACAGGCTCATGCTCTAAATGAGATGGTCCTAGTATTAGATTGGATAAAACAGGTTCTATGCGGTGGGAGCACAAGCAAAGTTGTATGTACCACGTAGCCTTTTCCCCTTTGGGACTAGTGGAGAATAGAGCTAAATTAGGATTAGTTTTCTGCCAGTCTGAATGACATTGTAGAGATTCTCTTGACACATTGCCTTGAACCAATAGGCCCAACTAATGATAACTTTTGGGACTGAATGTCTATTATCTTTTGGATTTCTTTAAATGGTGCTTTTTTGAATGAACCATCAGTTAAACCTTGAGATTTAAAGCTTACTCTTTAAAGAAGAATTTTATTTGAGATAAGGGATAAGGGAAATAATGTGTTTCTTCTGAATACAAATTTGTAATAATTCTCATGCTTAACAATTCTTTGTAAAAAAAAAAACTTGAATCATGTAGAAGTTATTTAGTATCTTTCTTAAATTAATTTGATTAAAAATGACTCCAATCTGGCTAAAATTGTTTACCCAGTTGAGAGTGCCACATAGCCAGCTTTCCAAGTAGATCAGGGATATTGTGTTGAGATACCTAATAGAGGTAGTATAATACTTCAGCTAAGGCCTTGAAACCCTTTAATGCAGGGGTCACCAACATTTCGGACCTCAGGTACCACTAAATTAATAATTTTAAATTCTGTGGACCATTAATATGAATTTTTAAAAAAAGATAAATAGCACTTAGTGCAATATTAAAAATGCAAATAATTTTTCTGCGGACCTCCAAAATTTTCTCGTGGACCACCAGTGGTCCACGGACCACCAGTTGATGACCGCTGCTTTAATGAAATACTAATTTCACTTTGAAGCCAGAGAAATAGTTTTCTTTCTCCTCCTGCCTGGCATGTAGAAAACATGTTTGCAGCAGTGATGCCTTACCATTGGAATTTGGGAGGAATTTTGATTTACAAGAATAAGAATTGGTTTGAAACATCTCCACAAAAGTTTCTTGGAACAAAAGGGAAGGAATCTACCTTCAACCTGTGCCCTTTAATACCTTCATCTTTTTAATATGCTTCTGCTAAAGGTCTCTGTGATAAATTGGTAAACTATTTATCTAAAACTAGATTCCTTTCCTGATTCTGCAGCTCAGGCCATTGTCCTGTACTATACCTTTGAGGTGCTAATCTATTGTCCTTGGTATCAAAGATTTGTCTTTTAAATCTCCAAGTAGTAACCACTGCAAATATCTAAAACAATCTGTTCAAACAGTGGCACCAATTAATGAGGAACAATAGCTGGTCTGTCTTTCTTTTGATCTCCTTAAATAGCTGAATACCAGTTTTCAAACACTTAGAACAGGTTGGCACAAGTAGACTGTGAAAAGATAGGATTAAAAAAATGGAATATAATGATTACCTGCTTTGTATAAGTGAGTCCCAAACTCTGAAATAAATATCATACAAATATAAAATGAGAGACAAAAAATATTGAGAAAGAGAGGTATGTGTGTCATTCTGACTCACTAGGAATCTATCTGGTCTTCCCCTAAACAATACAGAAAGTTTAGGCTTACATTAAAAGGCCAGTTAAAACATAAATCAGCCTGTTCTTATGCACTTAAATTGGCATGCAAGCACCTTGGGTGTAGTTGATATGTTTCCAAGCCAGCGTGTTATCAGTCATAAACCAGAACTGTAAAGCTAATAAATAACTCTGCAAGCTGAACTTTCATTTCTGATCTTAATACTCCTAATTCCGAAGAAGCAGATCTGTTTTGTCATTCTCTTTCTCCTCCCTCTGATCCTTATAACTTTCTTACCAGATAAGCAAATAAATAGTGTCAGGTTACAATGACCTGGATCACATATCACACTAACATAGAACCAAATAAGCAATGTGTCTGATGACGCAGCATGAAGTTCATAACCGGTTACTCTAACCCAGGGGTCTTCAAACTTGGCAACTTTAATGGACTTCAATTCCCAGAATTCTCCAGCCAACCATGCTGGGGAATTCTGGGAGTTGAAGTCCACAAGTCTTAAATTTGTCGAGTTTGGAGACCCCTGTTCTAGCCCATCAATAGGAAAATTCAGGGAAGAATGAGCTTTTGAACCCCTGTGCCCTGTACTTCTTTGATAATTGAATTAGTATCTTGGAATTTTTTTTCTCTCTAGAGAACTCATTCAAGTCATTTGAGTCTATCATTGAGTCTGTATAGTTATTTGACTGGCCTTTTCTTTTAGTTGAGCTGAAATTTTACACTAGCTGGATTTCATGTTTTGCAAATGCTCCAAGTTTGTCCCCATTGCTACATTCCTGTGAGTAAGTTGGCAAGCAAATTGGAACGGTAGTTTATTCACACGCAGATACATTTGTTAGCTTACTGTCTGTTGATTTTAACAGAATTCCCCAAATTAAATGGGCAGCAGGATAAAGAATTGTTATATTTTGTGTGGTGGTTTCCAAAGGATGCGCTCTTAATTATTTTGTGAGGGAACAGCTAGTGCAATTGTATAAAGAACAATAATGCAGTTATATAAAGGCATTATTGCTCAACTTCTTGTGGCAGAGAGTATGGTTTCACTTCAAAGTGATGTCAAACATTGTTCACGAGGGAGGGAATTTGTGCTACTGTCCCCCAAAGCTTTACTGTAATGGCTGCAATTATTATATAATTCTTAAAAGGCAGAGATGCAGTAGAATTCCCCTCTCTTGGAGGAAACTGTCCATCTCTGTTTCAGTTCCGGTTCTTGTCCAGTAGGTCATAACAGTATCTTAAAATAACTCATTCATACGTTAAATAATTAAAATATGTGGAAAAGTTCCTATGGCAAAAAAGGACATAAAGCATAGAGTAAAATGTGAGAGGGGAAGAAAAAAGTTGCAATACTATAAAAATGTAAAAATAAAATAAAATTGAAGACTTAAATCCCAAGTGTGCCCCCACTGTACAGGTGAAGAAAATATGCATTGATGATCTGAAGCTTTATCTAGCATAAAATCTGTAATCAGTTTAGTTCTTGCTAGCTCCTGTAGAATATATGTGTTGTGTTGAATTCAGAGTGTTTATTGGACATTGATACCTACCTCTTTGCAAAGAACCCAAATAATTCTTGATGCTCTGAATTGGTTGTTTGCTTGCAGACATTTCATTACCCAACTTGGTCATATTATCAGTGCCAACTCATAAATTTAGGGTCTGTTCCCTGTTTGGTCTAGTAGTTAAGGCATCAGGCTAGAATTTTTTTAAAAAAAAAAATCAGAACACCAAATACAAGCTGGGCGGATACGACCTCGTAGACGACCATCACTCTGTCAAGGATCTTGGAGTACTCATCTCAAACGATCTAAGCACCAGAGCCCACTGTAACAGCATTGCCAAACATGCATTAAGAGTTGTTAATCTAATCTTGCGAAGCTTCTTCTCTGGTAATTTTGTACTGCAAACTAGGGCATACAAAACCTTTGCTAGATCAATTCTCGAATACAGCTCATCTGCCTGGAATCCGCACTGTATATCGGACATTAATACAATTGAATGAGTCCAAGTTATTTCACGAGAAGAGTACTCTACTCCTCTGTTCACAACAGAATACCTTATGCCACCAGGCTTGAAATTTTGGGCTTAGAACTTAGAACTATGCTGCCTTTGGTCTGACCTAAGCGTAGTACACAAATTTATCTGTTACAACGTCCTACCTGTCAATGACTACTTCAGCTTCAACCGCAATAATACACAAGCACACAATAGATACAAACTTAA
The DNA here is from genome assembly GCF_029215685.1 of Pituophis catenifer annectens. Classification (NCBI taxonomy): domain Eukaryota; kingdom Metazoa; phylum Chordata; class Lepidosauria; order Squamata; family Colubridae; genus Pituophis; species Pituophis catenifer. The sequence goes on along the minus strand of NW_027256882.1, from coordinate 134,307,524 downwards.
GGTAAATCGTTCTAAACTCGATTGCAGAAAATACAACTTCAGCAACAGTCAATGCCTGAAATGCACTACCTGACTCTGTGTTTACATCCCCAAACCCCCATAACTTTAACCTAGACTGTCTACTGTTGACCTCACCCCATTCCTAAGAGGTCTGTAAGGGGCGTGCATAAGCGCACCAACATGCCTACCGTCCCTGTCCTACTGTCCCCATTTATTCGTATCCATTTCATGTATTCATAATCATGTTTATACTTATATCTGTTATCTTATACATGTTTGACAAACTAAATAAATCAATAAATAGAAAGCAGGAGACTATTAGTTCACGTCCCATCTTAGCCATGAAAGCCAGCTGTGTGACTTTGGGCCAGTCAGTCACTCTCAGCCCAATACATGTCACAGAGTTGTTGTTGTGGGAAAAATAAGAGAAGGAAGGTGTGCTGGATATGTTCACTGCCTTGAGTTATTTGTAAACACACACACACACACACACACACACACACACACACACAGAGTAGCTTGCTCTTTTGGGGAAGGTATAGTGTTCTCCTTGGTAGTTCCTTGAGTAAAGTGTTGTTTTTCTGCTTGATTGTTTGCTTGGTGTTAATCCCTGCTTAATGGGGTGTTGGCTGCTGGAGGGGATGTGTTCTGGTCTTTTTATTTCCTTCTTAGCTTTTTTTCTGTTTTGAATTGAGCATAAATATGGTTTGTTTCTGTGTGTCTTTTGATGGCTGATTTGTCTAGATGCCAAGCTTTCAGAATTCCTTAGTGTTTTGGGATTTAAGCTTGGTCTAGAGTCAGTTTGGTGTAGTAGTTAACACATCTGGCTAGAAACCAGGAGATTGTAAATTTTAGTTCCATCTTAGGCATAGATGGAATAGGCAGGGGGGGTGACCTTGGGCCAGTCATTTTCTCTCAGCCCTAGGAAGGAGGCAATAGCAAGCCACTTCTGAAAAACCTTGCCAAGAAAACTCAGGAACTTGTACAGAACTTGTAAAATTCTCTCTGAGAATTGGACACAATTGAAAGAAAGGGGACGGGGAACTATGTTCAGTTTCCCAGTTGAAGCTATGGGTGTCCAACTTTTGGTTGGATCTACAAAGTGGTATATCAGGCTTGTGTGTTTTGTGGCATCTATAGAAGTATGGAAGGACAGTCTCCACTGCTTTTGATATGCCATTGTTCTTCTTTTGTGATTTAACCTTTCTTGGTTAGGTCATTGAAGATTCTCCTGATCAGGTTGTCCAGTTTCTGTATTGGGTTGGTATTTACAGGGAGGTAGGTTTCTTTGTCCTCCAGTAATTGTTTGGCTCTTTATATGTCTTGGTGCTTGTCCACGGTAATTGTGGTTTGACCTTTACCTGCTGGGAAGATGGCGATGGTTTGGTCCTTCTTTATGTTTTGAGGGCTTTTCTTTCCTCAGCTTTGAGTTGGTTCTGCTTTTGTGTTCTTCTGGTCTGTGGGATGATTGCCTGCCTTATGTTTTCTTGCGTCTTTGTGGTGCACCATTATGATTTCAAATGCTGCTTCTAAGGCTGCAAGAAATTCTAACTGATTCGTATTGTCTATCTTATAACTGAGGTGTTTCTGGAGGATATGTTTTGTGGTGGATAGTGGGTGGCTGAAATGTTGACTCCTCATTTGGGTTCAGGTATCTCTTTGCTTCTGGGGTTTAGCTTGAGCAGTTTGGTTTGGAGTTTCATTTTCCTTTTTTCAGCTTGTCTTAGAGAGATATAGTCTTGATGGTAGCTGTTATTTTTGTGTGTTCTGGGGTCATGATTTGTTCCAGTTACTCCCTGAGATTATGTGCAGTGTACCGGTATTTCTCTAGCCTGAGGTGAGCTTCCATAATTATTATCCATATCATTTTTGGCTGTTTTTGGTATTTAATAAATGATTAATGAACCATTGGTGTTTAAAAAACCATTGGTGTTTATTTTAACAAATTAATAAAAACAAGCTATAGCTTGGTGGGTATGTGAATTCACTTTTCGTATAGATAGCAGCCACCTTATCCCAAAATATGTTGCCTAAGCATGAGGGGGTTTCTTTAGAGCAGTTATAGGAAAGAGTAAACAGATTTTGCTTTCATAGCTGCTGAGTCATCACTTCCTCCTTCTCCCCGCTAATGACTGTCTCTAGGTCTGTTAATCGTTCTCAAACATTTATGGCTCCTTCCCTTTGTCCATCCTGACCTCTTCATTAGGAGTGGCAGCCACAGTTCATGGTGGAAGACTTCGATGCTTAGCAGGGCATCGAAGCTGATAGCAGAGAGAAATCAGAGTAAAAAAGAGAAAAGTGAAGTTCTGCTCTATACAATGGAAAGATAACAACCAGATCCCCTTATCTTTGGTTATGGGGATAGAGCAGGGGTGAAATCCAGCAGGTTCTGACAGGTTCTGGAGAACCGGCAGCAGAAATTTTGAGCAGTTTGGAGAACCGGCAAATACCACCTCTGGCTGGCCTCAGAGTGGGGTGGGAATGGAGATTTTGCAATATCCTTCCCCCAGGAGTGGGGAGGGAATGGGGATTTTGCAGTATCCTACCCCTGCCATGCCCACCAAGCCACACCACACCACATCACGCCCACTAAGCCACGCCCACTGAACCGGTAGTAAAAAAAATTAGATTTCACCACTGGGATAGAGACTTCTGGGAAATATGTTGTGATATATGTGATTGCTGGTCCTTCACTGGGTAGGATGTTAGAATATGTTTAGGAAAACCCAACTTAAAATCCACTCTTAGCCATAAGGTTTGGAGAGTAATTTATGTTAGCTGGCAGTTTTCAAGCACCCATTTTTATCACAATGTTTTTAGGATAATTAGCCCTATTTAGTGTCATGAAGAATTCATCACACTAGGAATGAGGAGCAACCAGCCATTTTTCACTTACAGCTTTTAGATTCATATTCTGAAAGGAATAAGGACTGGCTTTATTTATCCTCTCTGTTATAACTGAGTAACATTAAGGGACATTATTAATGACTTGAAGAACAATCTAATGTCATGTCCGTGAAGATTCTCAATCATCCAGGTCTTAGTTCTCCTGAAGGTGCTTTTCAAAGCAACTGGACTTCCTTAGTTTTTTTCCGTGAAAATGTTTCGCTTCTCATCTGAACTGAAGATGCTTCTTGGATGAGAAGCAAAACGTTTTCAAGGGGGAAAAAAACCTACGAAAGTCCAGTGGCCTTTTGAAAAATACCTGTGGGACCATCTAATGTCATGTTAGTCATGCCACTGTTGTGGTCTGCCAGCAGCCTGCGGAGCTGGAAGTGGAGTTGGACATTGAGAAGACTGGGGAGGAACATGGGCTAGTCCTGGAGTCTGGGGAAGGCCCAGACGAGGGATCTGCATCGGAGGCAGAAATGTGGCAAGGGCCATCTGGGAGTTATACACGGACTCTGGAGCCCCCAGAGTCGGACAGCAGAGAGGCAGAGGAACAGGGGGAGCCTGTTCCTAGTGCATGCATGCGCAGAGCTGCCAGAAGGCAAGAGTAGCTAAAGTAAAAGGGATGACTCAGGAGTAAGGCCAGGAGATGATTGGCCCCTCCCATAAGGCTTAAAAGAAACAAAAGCACTTGGGCCTTTTGCAGGAAAGCAACATTGCTAACTCTGTTTCCAGTCGGCATTCTACTTGGCTTTGCCAAGTAAGGCCTTTGGCAGGGTGTCAAAGAAGATAAAGGTTGTTGATTATCCCAAAGGATTTCTTCTGAAGGACTTTTTTTGCAACTAATTGGGACTCAGCTGGGAAGGAACATAATTCTCAGCTGTTACAATAAAATAGGTTTTTGGGGGACTAATTGTGTATTGTAATGACTCAGTAAACCTAGGTCACAACAGCCACTCAAGTGTGAATCGTAACCAGTACAGCATAATTGCATGCAGTGGTGAGTTTTGATTCATACATCTGCTGGAATTCTATAGATGTCTAATCCAGGTGGGAGCATATGTGAAGGTCCTTTGCTCAGATAATTGCACCACTTCCACAGTCCACTGGCTGTTTTCTGACATCACGGTGTGCAACCTAAAGAGCAGAGGGACTACTCTCTGTTCCTTGCATGTTGAAATGTAAGAAATAAATTGCCCAAAAGTTGGGCTCAGTTGACAGTTCAGAACTTTTCAGAGGGAAGGGCAAGATAAAAATGGAACAAAGAACAAAATGGGAAGGCCTCAGATTCAAAGTGCATTGAGAATTATTTCTTGATAAAGCAGGACATAATTCTTCAGTTATGCAATGTTGCACCCCTTGTTCTGCATACATCAGCCAACTCTTGGTTTTTGTTTAAATATTTATCAGGTTGAGCCTGCCTTTCATTCAGAAGATCAAGACTACATAGAGCTCCCTTCTATTATTCCTCTCATTGTTAACTCTATGAGTTAGGCTGACCTGAGTGACTGCTGTAGAGTGACTCCATGAGTTTCTGTGGCGATGGGGAGACTGGAACCTGTGCTTCCCTGCTTCTCATCCAGCATCTTTACTGTGAGCATTTCTTTTCTTTAGAATATGTTTCCTGGGTTTCAATCTTATATGACTTTGTCTAATAAAGAAGCATCTTTGTAGCTCAGGGTTGAAGCATCTTTGTAGCTCAGGGTTGAAATGAGGGGTCCTTTGTGATCTCTGAGCTTGCTGGTTTTCTTGCAGAGGCTAACTGGGTAACATCATCTGTGCTAGTACGGAGTGCTGTTGCTGTCAATTTATATTCTGGTGACTTGCCTGTCTGTGTCTAAGAGAGCGGTACAATTACAGAACCAGAAAATGTTGTTTTTCCTTTCTTGGTGATTGGTGGTCCTCAACATCACATTTCTTGTAATAGTTGGCTTTGGTGATGCTGGGGCACTAAGCATGTGTTAAGTTGCATAACTCCATTGAACACCCATGATATTCAAACGTCGATCATGTGGGATTTCAACACGGAAAGTATTCTGTATTCCTGCTGGTAACCAGCACTGAAAGCATGTCACCACTTAATCAGGGTAATCTATGGATTATGCCAAATTCCCTCAAAATCTGCCATGAGAGTGAACTCAAGATGGCAGGAAAACAGAAAAGATTGCAGAAGATCTTGCTGATAAATAAACTTCAGGATGTGGCTTCTGCTGCTGGCAATGGCAATCCTCTTTCTCTCCAGCACAGCTTCCTCTGAGGACTATTAAGGGAGATAATGCTAATTAGAAGTGGCTTAAAATACAAATCCTTATCAACAGGTGGTTAATGATGTCCTTGTCCTTTGCTACACCTTTTATTGCAGCTGAGGAACAAAGGTCCCTCCTCCACCCAAGGGGGTGGTGCCAAAGGGTCAAGAATGGTTAGGTAGAAGGTTAAAAAGTAGCAGCGGCTGTAGACAAGGAACAGCTGAATCTGCACAATGTTCTCTCAGGAACCTGGTTAATAGTTTCACTGTTAAATCATTCCCAAGGCAATTGCTGAAGATGAACTTTTCCCTGTTCCACTCCCTGCTCTCACAGCAGAAATCTTAGGAAAGTAGATGGTTTACCTTTCAAGAAGGATGAAGGAATGTGGCTCTGGTTCTCCAGATGTTAACAGTGCTGGTGCAAACCAAAGCACTCTACTCCATGTAGGATTGGATTGGATTGGATTAAATTGGATCTCTTCCATCAGGATCCAGTCAAAGCCCAAAAGGAAAGAGGGAGGCTTGATGAAGGGGAGGAAGTGCCCTGCCCTCATTGTTGCACGCCTTATATTGGCATTGTCCAACCTTCTATATAGGTAAAATGGAGGAAGGAGGTATCTCATGAATAACTGTGCCTGCAGAAACTCATTGATGCATATAGAAACAGTCTGGTATTTTTTGAGATTTCTGCTCAGGTGGAACCCTCCATGGGCACAGCAGAAGATGAAATCTACATTCTCTTCCCATAGCATTATAAGTGAAGCAGCTATGGAAGCGTATCAGAGAAAAAAGCCAACCTAGAACTAAGGAGGAATCTCCTGACAGTGAGAACAATTGATCAGTGGAATGGCTTGCTTCCAGAAGTTCTGGTTGCTCCAACACTGGTGGTTTTTAAGAAGAGATTGGACGGCCATTTGTCCAGAATGGTATAAGGCCTTCTGTTAGAACAGGGGGGTTGAACTAGAAGACTTCTACTCTATTATTCTATAATTCTGTAATATGACCTCAGAGCAGAATTTACGTAGAGCATTCTGTTTTCATGTGAACAAACTGCTCTGCTTAGGACACGGGTTTCAAACTCGATAGCATCACGGGCTGGATCATGACATATCACAACTTTTTTTACCTTTGCAGAGCCAGGGTAGGCGTGGCCTGCGTGTGACGTATTCGGCCTGCGGGCCACCAGTTTTACAGGCCTGGTCTAGTACTTGCTGAGGGAATTCTAGACTCTAAATCCCATTTGATCCGCCTCTTAGCTAGATGTTCATGACCTAGACTTAGGGCTACACTATCTTTTTTTCAAGTTCAGGACTTTGTTTGTGGTAGCATTCTAAAGTCACGCTTCAATCATCATTGAGAGAGAAGAGATTACAGGAGAATTGCCATACTTTACTTACTGTGGGAATGTAGCTGCTTTTGGCTTTTGGAAAGGGGAGGTGGGGGTCAAGTTTATGGAAAGCTTTTCTTTTCTTGAAACTTAACACAGGCAACACTTCACAAGGTTTCAATGCCAAAGGGTAATCTCCGGTTGAGATTCCCACTTCCTGTATGTCCAAGAAGCCAGAAGCCTTCTCTCTCAGGCTGTGAGGTGAGGTCCATTACTGTGTCATTTTGTGACAGTTCTCAGAGACAGCATTCCTAAGCAGTTTTCCCATCTTGACTTGAGAGTTTGAACAGTGAATACTGTCCTGTGAGTGACTTGCTTTGCAGTTTTACTGCATCAGCTCGGTACCTGTCAGTTCAGTTTCACTTTTCATATTTTGGAAAGCTTCTGCTATTCAGAATATTCTCAGGCCACTCAATTTCCTGTGGGACCTCTGTGCTGCAAAAATCCCAGTTTCGGAGGAAGCTTCCAAGAATAATCTATTGCATTTGTTCACACAGTGAGGAAGTGCAGAACCTGGGTGGGGTAGGGGTGGGGATCGGATTATTGTAGGTGACAGAGTTCTGAATTTTTGATTAATGACAGGAGATGTTTGTAATATGCCTCAGTTTTTCCCAGGCTAAACTCTCTATCAATTCCACGAGAAGCGTTATTGCTCTGTGTTTCTGGGAGCCAATATGTTGGAGAAAGAAGTACTCAGTTGCTTGTTTCTTTTATCCCAGACCTTGCCTCTCTGTGTTCTGGGCTTTCTGAATCTTGAAATCCCTTCTGCTGGATTGTCATCAGTCCATATACTGAAAAAGTGCATTTGCAGATCCTTTCTTTGTCCTGTTTTAGAAGCTGTCACTCTTGAGGTTAGTCGTAAAGCTAGGGTGCAGCACACGTGAAGTTGGGATTAACAGCTGTGTGTATCATCTGAAGAGCATGCCACATTCCTCTGGCTTGAAAGTCTAATATCCTTTTGAACTCCTGCTCGCTAGCTGGGATATTTGCATGTATTAGAGTCCTGTTTACTTTATAGGGATAGCCTTGGCTTTTGTTTGCTTAACAAGCTTGAAGCACTTTTTTCCCCTCCTGCTAGAATGTTGTGTAGTGGGTGATTCACACTCTGCTGATGAAGGAACTCAAGCCATGGACAACTTTTGCATTTGGGTTTTGGAACCTCTGCAGGCTCCTCTTTCCAATTTTTCCGAGACTGATATGCTGGGGACTACTCCATGTTTGCCAAACATCTCATTGCAAAGCATGCTTAGTGCTGAACTTGAAATAGGGGAGTAAGTAAATTTTGGAGGGATTTTTTTTCTTTGGAGGCATCCATCTCAGCTGTCTCTGTGGATCATGTTGTGCTTTGGGATGGGGTCTTAGGAGGGTAGGTAATAGGATTACTACATTTCTGCATTTTTGCTCCATTTGTATTGTGTGAGATGGGAACACTTGGAAAGGGCCATGAGATTTATCAGCAGGGCTAATTGGAAGAAGGAGTGTGGATTCTATCAAGGCACAAAAGACAACTGGCTCCATAGGCACACTCATAATTTATGGAAATTTGAGCCATAGCCCATCACCCTATTTCATGAAGAATTGTCCTGACTGGCACACATTTCGAAAGTTCATGGGTTTTGGAGTGTTTTTTTGTAATAGCAAGAGAGATGGAATGAGGTGTCTAAAATTTAGCTTTAAATATCATCAGCATATTGAGATGGGAGAGGAAGAAGGATATTGGTGGTCTTTGTAAGTGCTGCCAGTTCCTGTGCTAAATTTTTTTTTCTCCAATTGATGGATGAATATTTGTGCCCTCTTCAAGCCAGATTTGACTTGTCATCCTGTCACTGTTTGGCAAATTGTCTGGCCACAACCTCTGACCAGAACAGGATAAAAACATAGAAGAAGAAAATCACCAAGAGCTCTAAGGGGTTTTGGTAAACAACCATGGTGGTTATGAGTCTGCAAAAACCTGTGTTATTACTTTGGCAGCTGCTTCCAGAAGAAAATCGGAGAGTTTGCGTGCAGGAGGCAAGTGAAGATTGAGAGTTGTATTCAATTCCTAGGCTGCTGGTGCCTGAATGAAATAGAAGGGGAAGGCAGGGGTGGGTTCTAAAATTTTTTACTACCGGTTCTGTGGGCGTGGCTTATTTTGTGGGCATGGTTTTATGGTCATGTGACAATTATTTAGGATTTAGCAGAGGTACTGGTCTACCAGGCTTTTAACTGCTTGCAGAGCTGTACTGGTCTACCCATTCGTTCTTGGAGCGTTCCGGTCTACTCATTTGTTTTTGGAGGCACTGGTCTACCCATTTGTTTTTGGAGGCACCGGTCTACTCATTTGTTTTTGGAGGCACTGGTCTACCCATTTGTTTTTGGAAGCATCGGTCTACTCATTTGTTTTTGGAGGCACCGGTCTACTCATTTGTTTTTGGAGGCATCGGTCTACCCATTTGTTTTTCGAGCGCACTGGTCTACCACCACACTGCCTTTTAACACTGATCAGCTGTAGGGTGGCCGTTTAAAGCCCTGCAGCAAGAGTTTAAACAGTTTTTTCCTTCCAGCCGATCAGCTGGGACTCGGGAGCAGTGAAAAATTGGGGGTGGGGCCAAATAAAAGGTAAGAATAACACGGGTGGGTGGGAGGGCCCAGCTCCCGAACAAAGAGAACTGGTTCGGTGATGTCATATTGTCACCGCTACCAACTCGGCTGAACCGGGCCGAACCGGGAGGAACCCACCACTGGGGGAAGGGCTGTGTTAAAAAAATACATTAAAGTGAAAAGAGACAGCCTCAATAGTCAACATTTCTGAGTATTTGATAGATGGTTAAATTTCTCAGCAGAATGTCAGGATACTTTGACAATTAGAAAGCAATAAGAATACAACTTGATGAGCAGGTAAATGGGATACCATGAATTCCTGCCACACACCTCCCTCCTGTTAAGAGAGCTAAAATAAAAATAGAGGGGAATTTATGAAGAGAGAAGGAGAGGTTTGATATGTCTCGATATTTAGAGCGTCAATAATCTCTTAAACTCTTATATAGTTATATTTTGAATGTGGATGTATTTACTTTCTCAAGAAAGGAAAGGCAGTCATTATCCAAATATAGCAAATGTGTGTACAGTACTTATATTTCAGTCAAGCTCCTGAACATTTGCTCAGCTGGCCAGCAATGGTCTTGTCTACACAATTCGACATCCAAAATTAAACAAGGCTATTGCATTCAATTAGCCTGCACACCTCAATGAGATTTCAATGAGATGAGCCCTGATGGCTCAGTAGTTAGAATGCAGTATTGCGGGCTAATTCTACCCACAGCCAGGAGTTCGATCCTGACAGGGCTCCATCCTTATGAGGCCGGTAAAATGAAGATCCATATTGTTGGGGGCAATATGTTGACATTTGTAAACTGCTCAGACAGTGTTGTAATGCACTATGGAGTGGCACACGAGCCTAAGTGCTATTGCTATTTCCAGCAGCCTTGCTTCTTGTACTGCACTTAACTGAAAATAGGCAAAAATGTAACTTTACTACAGTATTTCTGTGAGATATTTTGGAGCATCATGAGATTTCATTACTCTTCAGTAGGTCATATCTTTTTATTCCCCCCTCAAAACCTATATCAGGTCTGGAGATGAAGAGATAACTATTAGTATATATATTTGTCTGAACATACTGCATGTAGTCCCAAAACCGATAATGTCAGAATTAGTGCTACGGTGATTGAATGGTTTACCACCTACCAAAACTGTAAATAAAATCTTGATTTGTCATGACTAAAAGAAAACCACAAATAGTCCCACTCTATCATTGTGTAGGGTGGGTTAATCTTTAAAATCCCCAGTGGAATTTTAATCTTTGGAACTCCAACAATGTATAAACAGTTCTTAAGTAGAAGTGGAAATACTTTTAGTTCTTATACTGCATTTTCTGCATCCATTGATGGCATTTACAGAATCGGTTTACACCAACTTGGTGGCTTTAAATATGCAAATAGGAAGAAACAGGAAAAAACGATTTAAATCCATTCCATTCCCATTTAGTAGAATCCTTGATTAGCGTGCTTACTAATGGATATAATTGAACTTATTTGGCTGCAATTAAATAAAATCTTTATACCTAGGGGCAGAATCTGAAACATCAAGTCATACAGTCCACATACTTTTTTATAGTTTCCAAGCTCAGAAACAAAGGAAAAATTGTGAAATTAATGGATTTCTAGTATAAATATAAGTTCAGCCGGTTGGATCTTGTTTATAATTATTGATTTTACCTCTAATGTATTTTTCCTTCTAAATAGAATAACAGAAATCAATCAGAATAGAGCTGGAAGGGACCTCAGAGGTCTTCTAGTCCAGCCCCCTGCTTAAGCAGGAGACCAAACCATTCCAGAGAAGTGACTGTCCAGTCTCTTCTTAGAAACCTCCAGGGATGAAGCACCCACAACTTCTGAAGGCAAATGGTTCCATTGGATAATTGTCCTCACTGTTAGGCAGTTTCCCCTTAATTCCAGGTTGCTTCTCTCCTTGATTAATTTCCATCCATTGTTTCTTATCTTCCCTTCTGCTGCTTTGGAGAATAATTTGACCCCCCTCTTCTTTGTGGCAGCCCTCAAATACTGGAATTTAATTAATTCTGTATGCATAGATTGTGTAGAATCATTAACTGACTTTTGAAATGTTTTTGCACTAAATTGAAATTTATTTCAAATCAATTTCTTTTTAAAATATCGATCATTATATTTTTTTAAAAAAAATCAGTTTTATTAAAATAAGCCACTTTGGTATACTGTAGTGTTTAAAGACCGTGGATTTGAAACTGGGAGAGGCTGTGACTCCTAGTGCTGACTTAGGTATGAAAGCCAGCTAGGAGATTTTGGGCCAGCCGCTCTCTCCTTAGTCCAGTTTGTCTCCCAGGGATGTTGTTGCGAAGGAAATAGGAAGCAGGATCCTCATGCATACTGCCTTCAATTGTACAAAATAAAAGTAGGATATAAACCTAATCATCAGAATCAGAATCAAATCTCTTATCTATTGTACCTGTTTATAAATCATTGCTAGTTTCCCACAATTCATTGACATAGGGGCAGTGGTGGGCTGCTGCTGGTTCTAACAACCGATTCGCCCAGCACTGAAAATATGAGCGCACACCTTCCGCGCATGCACGTGGCTTCAAAAACACAGTGATATAGAACAGAATAGCGCCTGGACAGGGGTGGGGGCGGGCCCACCTGCAGGTCGCAACTACCGCTTTGCCCGAACCGGTCCGAATCGGCAGCAGCCCACCTCTGCATAGGAACCATGTTTTAAAAGCAATTTAAAACCCCCAAAGAGCCCCATTCACAGGGGACCTTTGAAAGGATGGCTCATTTGGTAACTACCTTCCTCTTTTTCATGCCTGATATCTTTGCTGCTTTTCTGGGAGATCTTCAATATAGGTCGCGCTCGACTTACAACAGTTCATTTAGTGACCGTTCAAAGTTACAACATCACTGAAAAATGTGACTTATGGCCAGGGGTGGGTTCTACTTACCTTTACTACCGGTTTGCAGCGGGGCCACATGCGCGCTCTTTTGCATGCGCAGAAGTGTTTTGATGATGTTGGGGTTGGCGGGCCGAGCTTCCCACCAGTTTTACTACCGGTTCTATAGAACCGGTGCGAACCGGGGGCAACCCACCACTGCTTATGGCCATTTTTCACAGTTACGATCTTTGCGGCATCCCCGTGATCATGGGATCAAAATTCAGATGCTTGGATACTGGTTCATATTTATGACCATTTGCAGTGTCCCAAGGTCATGTGATCCCATTTTGTGACCTTCTGACAAGCAAAGTCAATGGGGAAGCCAGATTCATTGAACAATTGGATTATGAATTTATCAACTGCAGTGATTCACTTAACAGTTGTGGCAAGAAAGGTCGTAAAATGGGGCACAACTCACTTAACAAACGACTTAGCAACAGAAATTTTAGGCTCAATTGTGATCGTAAGCAGAAGACTAGCTGTATAACTTAAACTGAAAACAAAGGAAAACTGGAATGTATATTCTTCCTGCTAATGGCTGCGTGGCATTTGTATTGCTGGTCTAGGTTAGAATGTTCTGACTTCCTGGACGGGTTTCCTGAGGACTTCCAGGTGACAATTATATGCACCTTTGTCAAACCTATCTTGGAAAAGACTGCTAACAAAGTACTGGATGGGAGCCTGTAAGCAATTTAAAACAGTGCAGCTTGTTCTTAAGTGACAGTTCTCTCCCCACTCCCCAATAGTTGACTGACTTGCTTATAATTGTAGTGGAACAGCAAAGAGAGGAGGGCAGCTCTCTTTCAGTGTTGCTAGTTGCCCCATTTGGAGGGGACCTTTGAAAGGATGGGTCCTTTTGGTACTTACCTGCCTCTTTTTTTCATGCAAATTAATGGGGGACAGAAAGCTTTTTCTTGATCTCTCTGCTTGAAGAGTTGGGGGGGGATTTATTGGGAGATTTTGGTGTTGGGTTTCCTGTGATCTCTGCTCTTGTGAATTTCTTAAGCACGTAAATTTCTTAAGCAAGTCTTTTTCAACTCTTATATTGCTTTCCGGGCTCAGGTGCCATGATGAGAAGACAGCTCTATTGCCCTTGTCATCTCAGCCAACTTCCTGATTACCTTGATCTCCACTCCTAATACTTAAATTGTGTCTTTGTCCGGTTGGCAGTTGATGAGTTTTACATTGTGGAGGAATAGCTTGCAAGATGGGTGGAAATAAGAATACATCTACTATCAATTTCCTCCTAGCCTTTGAAAACTAGATCAGAGAGAACTGAAAAAGTTGAAGTCTTTATTTAGAATGTCTGAACTTTGCCCTTTCCTTCTGGGATTAAAAGCAGAGGCCCAGAACTGGAGAGCACTTGCAAGCAGATGTAAATGAAGACTCAGGATTCTTCAGTCAGCTTAAGGAAATGCTGATCTTACCAAAAATCAACACAAAAGCTGGCCTGGGTGTTTCTTGCACATCCATCACAATGTTTATAGAATGAGTAGACTTTCAAATGCTCTTTGCTAAAAAGCTACCTTTGTGTGCATTAGCACCTGGGACTGTGATAACTCATCAGCATTGTTTTTGTCTTGGTGTGCTTTGCATGAATCATATAAACCATTATTTCAGACTTAAAGGTAAAGGTTTCCCCTAGCAGTCAAGTCTGACTCTAGGGGGTGGTGCTCATCCCTGTTTCTTGGCCAAAGGAGCCAGCATTGTCTGAAGACACTTCCATGATCATGTGGCAGCATATGTCAAGGTGCATGGAATGCTGTTAGCTTCCCACCGAAAAGGTACCTATTTATCTACTCGCATTTGCATGCTTTCGAACTGCTAGGTGGGCAAAAGCTGAGGCAAGTAACGGGAGCTCATCCCATCATGCAACCCAGGTCTCAAACCTGGGCTATCAGCTTTCTGGCTGACAAACTCAACATCTTTAACCGCTGAGTCATAGTGCCCCTTATTTCACACTTGATATTTCAGATACAGTATGATATAAAAATTACCAGTTGGTTGGATTATATAGCACAAAGCTAAATAAAATACCCATTGAATTTTATTGAGCAAACTATAATTAAATAAGCATGTGCATCCTGCCCGTGATTGTTTCCTACTACTGCTTGCTTTCAAGGTCTCAGGCAGAACTGGCAATGAGGAGCCATGGGGGAGATCTTAACAACCCTTCCTTTATATTGATGAAGATTCTCAGTGATCCAGGTAGAGTTGACTGGTAGTTGAAAAGAAGTCCAGTTGCATGACTCAACTTCCAGATAGTTCTCCTTTACTTAACAAAATTAGCACGCTCCCATTTGATGTTTGTAAAAATTGGCATGGATCCCTCTATTAAATGAATGGTAGCGGGGGAATTCTGGGTCTTGAACTGAAACATCTGGAGAGTACCTTGGTTAGGAAAAGTGGCCACAAACCAATGCAAAGTTAGCCACTGTCTTTTAACTATGAGAGTTAATGGCTTTTTAATTTGCACTGCTAAGAGGTTTTAGTGAAAAAGCAGATAGCAGATTCTGAGTTTGAAAGTAGGTAATGGGGTGAGTCTAGATCCGTGATGGCGAACCTATGGCATGCGTGCCACAGGTCGCACACAGAGCCATATTGCTGGGCACGCGAGCGTTGCCCTAGCTCATCTCCAGCGCACATGTGCATGCAGGCCAGCTGATTTTCGGGCCTTCTGGGCCCACCGGAAGTCGGGAAACAGGCTGTTTCTGGCATCCGGGGGGTAGGGAAGGCCATTTTCACCCTCCCCAGGCTCCTAGGAAACCTCTGGACCCTGTGGAGGGTGAAAAACGGGCCTACCATGCCCACTGTGCCATCGCGTGCTAAAAGCGGGGGGAGCGCGGGGGAGTTGCGCGCACATGCGCAGGGGGAGCAGGGCGCATTGAATTATGGGTGTGGGCACATGTGCGCGCGACTCCCTCCCCGCTCCGCTCGCTTTTGGCACGCGACAGCAAAAAGGTTTGCCATCACTGGTCTAGATATATCACAAAAGCTTTTTCATTCCCAGCTGTTTAATAGCCACAACAATAAAATACCTTCCCTATTAAATTATACTATTAAAATAAAAATGTGGGGTTTGTGGTAAAATCTTGGGAACTTTATTTACTCTGAACAAATTCCTCAGTTTGGGATTTATTTTCTTCTAGGTGATGTGTGGCTTTTTGTGTTAGCCTCCACTTGCTGGATCTATTCTACTGGAATAGAACAAAACCATAACCACCAAGAATAACAAAGTAGATCCTACGAGTCTGACATCTGCCCACTCCTATTCTAAAAAATCCTTTTTAAAAAAATAAGCCAGTCTGAAAGAATCCCTGGGCAGACCTGATGAAGGACAGATTACAGAGGAAGCACTAGCATCTTGAAAGCAAGAACATCTGGCTTGGCAACGTGGTTGAATTTTCGAATGCTGAACTTCCCTTTAAATTTGTGGCAGCAGTTAGAGATCAGAGTGTAGGCAGAAGTGCAGATGTTGCTCATAGTGCCTAGAAACTCACTCAGAAACAGGTGTGTGTGTGTGTGTGTGTGTGTGTGTGTGTGTGTGTGTGTGTGTGTGATGCAGAGAAAAACTACTCCTTGTGTTGGAAGAGAGGTGGAACTCTCCTAGCTAGCTTGTTCTCTGTCCTTGCACAATTGTTGCCACTGCTCAGATATTCCAAAGGGTATATTAGGTTTGCTTGGTCCATAAGATTGGCCACTGTGATATCCAATGGTTTGGATGTCTTCTGCTCCTATGTTTTCAAGTAGCTTACGTTAACTTTCAAATAAAAAGAATTCTCTATAAGCAAAAATGCCTTAAATAGTGGGAGTAAAGTTGAGCAATCCACACTGTTAATTTAATTTGAGTTTAACTCTGTATGTTGTCCAGATGTATAGAGGAACCAGGGAAGGGACGACTATGTTTAGAAAGGAACGTGGATAAAAAAAATGCATACATGCTTCATATGATCTACACTTTTCATTTCTATCAGAACTTCCATCAACTAAAAGTTTTTGCAAATTTTGCTGGGCACGTTGAGGACTTCACTTCAGAAGAGAATAAAGCCAAAGTCTGAGCACATCCAGTTTTGAGAATGTTTAAGATACTTTCCCAACTAAAACTCCAACTAAATCTTAAACTCCTGCAAATTTTAAGGAATCCATTCTGTCCTTTATAATTCTGGCAGATGCACTCCTTCCCACTTGGCCCTCCCCTGCAGAGTAAAGGGAATATCTGAATAGGGCCAAGTAGTCTCTCTAAAATTGGAATCATTTAAGTTTCTGGCTCTAATTATTGCATTTGGCTTTAAGCCAAATTTAACTGGTGGAAGAGTTGTCTCAGTAGTATTGTATTAATTTATTAGTAATGATTATGTACTTTTTAAGTAAAAGATTTGGCTAAATGAACTATTAACATTCTAAACTAAACTAAACTAAAAGATAAAAGTGATGTATGAATCAGAAAATGATCGACTGATGTTAAAAGTCTGGACACAGGAAAGATATTCAATTAAAAAGTCTGAACAAAAGTGCAGTACGGGAATAAATTCTTATCAGACTTCTTCAAATGGATATCTTCTAGATGTTTTACAATACAGGTATTAAATCAAAACAAGTCAACATATTGCAGCATAGGGGAATTGCAGTCTAGCACTTAGTTGGGAAGGTTTGTCTGTAGGATTTGACTGAAGTCAAGTACCTTTTCCAAGGAATGGCACTTTTGCACAACTCAGGCCTGGACCATTCTGTGTCAACAAAGCCTTTCTTTTAAAATCAACATTGCTATCAAAAGTCAATACACATCAAGATTTAAGAAGGGAAGAAAAGAGGAGGAAGTGTGCTTGTAGACGCACAAGGTCGACAGAGAATGGAGGTTCCACTTTACATGTTGAAAACCTGTTAGCAATGGAAGAAGTTACCAATGCCAAATTGAAGAGTTGGCCAGATGAAGCAAAATCCAGACAAATGGTCCTTGTCTGTTATGAAGAAGGTCTTCTGATCATTGAAGATATTTTTTTTCCCTGCTCCTGAATGGGGTTGCATTGCCATTCAAGGAGCAGTAACGTAGCTTGAGAGTACTCTCTCAATCCAACACTCCTCTGAAAGCTCCAGTGGTGGAGTTATCTATAGGCCTTTTATCTGCTTGCTTTTATTTACTAGCTGTAGGCAGCATCTCTTGCTATCATCTATGTGTTGATTGCTTTCATGCTCCCTTGCAATGCTCTCATGTGGCTCTTTTTAGAACCAGCCAGAAACTTCAGCTGGCCAGAAATATGAAAGGCGGTCTTTTATCTGGTGCCAACCATTCAAACATGTCTTTCTAGCTCTATTCTAGCATCATTTGATTATCTTCTTCCAGATTTAAAGTCTGAACTGTCAGCACCAGGCTTCCCCCATCTGGCATCCGCTAAATATGGAGAGATTGTCAAACCTTGAAGATTATGCGATCTGCAGTCTCAGCAGTCTATGAAGAACACCTGTTGGGCAGGAGGATTGCTCTTGAGACAACCACGAAGATCCTTATCTCTTTATCAGCTTTTTTGGGGGTTTTAGACTGCATTGGAGGCTTTATTCTCAATCACCTTTCAAAATCAAGTAAGAAGCGAATATGAAATGTTCGACTTACTTGGTGGTGGCAGCAACAAAGTTTAGGGAAGCTGTAAAAATTCATTGGACTCACTTCCTAAGTCCACACTGTTAGGTTTTATATAGACATGTTTTGTTTAGCTTTTTAAAAAAGTTGAAATTATTTCAGTATTTTGTTCTACCAGTTTGATTTTTTACGTATTTTTTGAACCAAGAAGCTATGCATTGACTTAAATGTAGCATGAAAAGGATATTTTCAAACAAGGAAATAGGAGTATGTAATTCTTGGATTTATGCAACAGAATTATAACACAATAACAGAGTTGGAAGGAACCTTGGAGGTCTTCTAGTCCAACTCCCTACTCAGGCAGGAAACGCTATACCATTTCAGACAAGAGGTTGTGCAATCTTTTTTTAAAAACTTCCAGGGTTGGAGCACTCACAACTTCTGAAGGCAAATAATTTCACTAATTGTTCTCACTGTCAAGAAATTTCTCTTTAGTTCCAGGTTGCTTTATTTATTTAATTTTTTTTTTAACAAAAATGTTCAAATGTCAAAGGAAAATAGTTGTTGCCAAACTGATAAGTACTTTGAATGGGTCTGGAAACAGCCTGCTAGTCAGTGTAGATGTTGAAGGACTGGCATAAGACATTTGTATCAGCCACGCCTGGCGAGCAGTTTAGCTGATCTATTTTGAAACAACTGAAGTTTGAAGACCATTTTGAAGGCAGTTCCTTGTACGATGTATTGCAATAATCTAATTGGGAAGTTACCAGAACATGAATAACTGTTGTGAAATTTTATCTGTCCAGGTAGAGTTGTAGCTGGTGATAAAAGGCACTCCATGTCACCAAGGCCATAGACTTGTAGTGGCAATGAAGGGTTTAGGAACATCCTCAGACTGGGAACTTGTTCCCTTCAGTGAATGTATACCCACCCCCCAGCACTCAATTGGACATCCTCCACAAAAAGTTTATCCATCTTGGGTGGATTGATTTCAGGTTTTGGTCCTCATCCAATACATGACTGGTTCAGAATACCAATTGTGACACCTTTGTTGATCAGAAGGAGAGGCAGAGCTGATGTCATCTGCATATTGATTGCATCTTAGTTGACATCCGTGGATTACCTCATCCTGTGGTTTCAGATAGAATTTAAAGAACCAAGGAGATAAAATGAAGACTGAGGGGCTATATAATCCAACTGCCACAAAGCAGGAGAGTAATCTCACAGCACAGTTCTTAAAATGGTCATCCAGATCTGGTTTTGCTCCAATTCTGGCATTGCCGTATATAAAAACTATTCACTCTTTATATTCAGAATTATGCTGCTTGTGATCCCAAAGATAATATAAACTGTAGCTATCATATATAGGTGAATACATCTTTAGCTTAAAGGCTTTATTCTCAGAAAATTTGTATAAACATCTCTTGTGAAAGTGATACGTTGGTGGATATTCATAACATTCCAGAATGATATATGATCTGAAGGAATATTTCCTGTCTTTAATGAATCTCATATTCCATGAAGGAGAAAGAAAACAAATTTCTCCTCTGCTTTCTACATACATGCAACATCTGTAGAGTTCTACAGTGTAGAACTGTAGTTTGTAGATTTCTATTTGATAACAAGATCAAAGATAAAGATTTTTATTTTTAAAATCTTCCAATGAAAATACGTGTTTGTGCAGCTAAATTAGTCTAGGAAGCAAATACATTGGTAGTGGTTTTCCATGCATACTCGTTGCCTTTCAGTAGAAAACCCACCCAGGATTGCTTGTTGTGAGGTGGGCGGCAGTATAAATATAATTAATACATACATACAAAAAATATAAATAAATAAATAAATAATCATGGAACATCCTTTCAGCAAAGCCCCAGAAAAAAATTGGTAAATCCAAATCGGGTCTCTGGAGCCAAGGAGTTGTACGTGTACATGCTGTACATGTATTTTTTGTACATTGCATGTTTTCGTCATTCTGACTAATATGACAGGGATGTTTTACTGACTTCACTCAGCATGGGACACTGTGACTCTTCTGTCAGGGTTTTATTAAGCTTTAATGCTAGTGCCCTCCATTCCTTAGTTATTCGCTAGAGATATGTCCATTAATGCCGTTGACACTGGGTCACACAGTTTGAAAGTTCCTGAGTCTACATGTTCCTTGGCCATAGCTAGCCTTTTTAATGCCATCATGGGCATTTAAGATCAGTGCATACCACCAGGCCATTCTGAAAGCTGGAATTTGCAGTAGGGAACATATAACACATGTTGATATGCACAGCAGTGGTTTCATGTCATAACTTATGGACAGAGTGCAGATGTGCACACTCATGTCTGGCAACTACAGGGAACCCAGCCAGAGTTGACAAATTGGTATTTTATTTTATTTTTGCATTAAGTGGCAGGCATGAAAGTGAGTGGTTTGGTACAATCATTATGGTCTTCTGTTTTACGAGGCTACTAATAGTAAATTTGTCAACTGGCGGAAATTGTCTTAGAACCTTTATCATGAACATATGGCCACAACACAAGATGGTAGTTCTTCCTTTTTTATCATTAAACTTTTGTATGAATACATTTCTCCCTCAAATAGTATTGTAGGCATAGTCTAAAGATATCACTTCTTGTGATGTGGAGAACCCTGACGCCAGAGGGGACTGAATAAGCATAGCTTAGCTAAGGCATTGTGCGAACTAGAGAAAGTGGAGGATGACTTTTCCCCCCCATGGAAACGCTAGGGGTTAAAGTAGGATATATTGTAGAATAGATGCCTTCAGGTATCTGCAGGTACTAGACAGGGGATTTAGCAATCTCAGTTTCCAGAAACCTAATGATACACATTATTTTGAAATGATGTTTAATTGAGGATTTTTAAATGTCAAATGCTTTAGTTTAAATAGGCTAGAATTTGGGATGTCTTCTGAGATCAAAGGTTAAGGTAACCAGAGTTTTGCTGAAATTACTGCTTCAGGCTATACTTCTTGACTCATGCTGGTTATTTATATAATCATAAGTAAACTGCATGAAAACAAATGTAAACAGTATTGTGATCATTGCTCTACTTACAACTTTATGCAACCAAAGAGATTAAGGCAGAAACCTGTAGTGAAGATCTAAAAACTATGCACAAAATGGCATGCTATTAAATTGGAATTACTTTAATAATCCCAGTTTAAAATCATTAAGAGTTTATTGGACTTGATGCCTCTGGAAGGGTTTGGCTTGGATATTCAATTCCAGGTGTAACACGCCTGCAAAATGCTGATGAGGCAACAATCTGATTTCATAATAAACAAGAGCTATAAACCAGTTTTCCCCAATCTAGTATCTTGCGTGCATGTTGGACTATATCTTGCATCCTCCATATGTTGTTTGAGAGTGATGGCATTTGTAATCCAAGATATCTGAAAGGCACCATTGCTAGCTGTAAATGTTCTTGCTCACTCTCAATTTTGTAGATTTTTCTTTGTTGCTGGTTTGTTGTTGCATGGTTAAGATGGAGAGAGAGAGAGAGAGAGAGAGGGAGGGAGGGAGGAGAGAGAGGGGGAGAGAGATGCTAATGTAAAGTTGATACCAACTAGACCATTCATGACACTTGCAGAAGAGCAGAGATTGGGGTGATTTCTGCCTCTGCCTTTTCCTGTCTCATCCCAAATACTATATATGTGGCCTCTACTATGTGGAACTGTTGGGGCTCAACAAGGGAACCTGTGGTAGAATGGTCATCCTGAGTTACTGTTCATGGGCCATTCTTTTTGCAGAATGTCCCTTCCCTTTCTGACTTGCATTTCCAAAGCTATTTTTTTTTATTTCTTGAATATTTTGGCTGTTTCATTTAATATCTTGAATTTGCCTAAGGAGCTCAAGATTGTAGCCAGTGCAACATCCCTATGAGGTAAACTAGGCCGAGACTTTAAGAGTGTATCAAGACCAGTGAGTACTGTAAACTTCATAGGGATCTGAACTTCAAACTGAATATGCCCATTTACATTAGCATCTAGCATTTAGGTAAGGGATCTCCAAACTTGACAAATTTAAGACTTGTGGACTTTAATTCCCAGAATTCCTTAGCCAGCATGCACAGATGGCTGAGGAATTCTGGGAAATGAAGCTCACAAATCTTAAAGTTGCCAAGTTTAGTCTAGGCTCTGAAGCTAAACAAGATTAACCTTTAGTACCTAAAAGGGAGTCCATTGGCCTATTCTGGAACCCCCCTGCTTTTCACACTACAGAAAAAGATAACGCAAAGCACTTCTGTACTGTTGCCTAGAAAGCTGCATGAAATGTGTCCACAGGGTCATCAGAAGTGACTCAAAAGCATTTTTTCCCTTTCGTTCCCATTTATTTTCCAAAATTCTGGGTCTTACATGTTGGCTACATTAAGCCTATTGCTATAGAGTAGCCATAGACCTTATTTTTGTGGTTTCCATGTAGTTCATTTTAGAAATCTAGTTTAGAAATACCAGGCTGGACAGAAAGAGGTCACATCTACCACTAGAACAATGGGCCAGTCAGTCATATCAAGAAACCAGAACTCTGATTTAGCAGGAGCAAGTGAGCTTCAACTGGTATTTGCTGTATAATTATTCTGCTTGGTTCCTCTTGACAGCCAGAGCAGATAAATCATCTCTTGCTCCATCAGTGGTTGGCTTAGTGTTGCATGCAAACTGGTCCCTCTGTCTCGCTTACCTAACATGCCAGTTATGTAAGTAACCTTAGTTGGAACAGCTGAGCATACCAGTATGTTTTTCTCAACCACAAGACATCAGACCTGATCAGTGCGTATGAGAATTGTGTGGTAAAGTTCGGAATTGTTCAGTTTCAAAAGGTTGTTAGAGGTCAGCACAATATTTTCCTTGCCTTCTAACCAGTCACAGTTTCCAGACTTTCACTTTGGCATTAAAAGATCATCAGACTCCATTCTAGTAAATTTGGAATCAAAGAAGCCAAATTTCAAGTGCTGGAGCTTTCTTTCTTTCTTTCTTTCTTTCTTTCTTTCTTTCTTTCTTTCTTTCTTTCTTTCTTTCTTTCTTTCTTTCTTTCCTCTTCCTTTCTTTCTTCTTCCTTTCTTCCTTCCTTCCTTCCTTCTTTCTTTCCTTCCTTCCTTCCTTCCTTCCTTCCTTCCTTCCTTCCTTCCTTCCTTCCTTCCTTCCTTCCTTTCTTTCTTTCTTTGGACTTTACTTGCCTCTGCCATTTGAAAGCCACTAAAAAGGTACTTCAAAGAAACAATTTGCCACATTTAAAGAAAAAACAATCCTCGGGTTTCAATATTAAAATCTGATTACATAATTCTGATCAACATAGAAGCAATATAGAGCAAGATGTTTTCTTTAGAATACCAGTGATTTCTCCTCCTCCACTACTACCACTCATTCCCCCCACACACAAAAAAAATTAAGTGATAAAACAGAAATCAGATGCTTTTTTTTTCTGTGACAAAAAAAGGTTCTACAATCTCTAGACTTGTTTGAAACACAGAGGTGCCCAGAGAATGGGTGAGGAGGTGAACTGTTGGAGCAGAGCTGAGGAAACCAGTCCAATCTCAACTATAGTTTTGCAGAAAGAGAGAGAAAAAAGCAAAACCATTTATGTTGGATAACCATTTGTCTGAAGTGGTGTAGGGTTTCCTGCCTGGGCAGGGGGTTGGACTAGAAGACCTCCAAGGTCCCTTCCAACTCTGTTATTCTATTCTATTTATTTGCTAAAGTTATGTTGGGATGCCATTGGTTGGGAGCATGGTATACATTGCGTGATGGATGGCCATATACTCTTTACTGAAGATTATAAAATGAAAGTGTCTTTCAATTTGTGGATTAAAAGGATTTAAAAAGGAATCTTTAATGAATTTGACTATTGGAATGAAAATGGTATGTTTAAATGCAATTTAAAAATAATAATAATGTGGGGTGATAAATGCTCAGATAGTAATTGTTATTGCTTGACAAAATGAGTAACGGGCATTTTGTGTGTTTCTGGTAGTTGCCATTTTTCTTTGGTGTACAGGTAGTCCTTGACTTACAACAGTTCATTTAACGACCGTTCAAAGTTACAACAGCACTGAAAAAAGTGACTTGTGCGTTTTTCAAACTTTCAACCATTGAGCATCCCTATGGTCACATGATCAGAACTGAGATGCTTGGCAAGGGGTTGATATTTATGACGGTTTCAGTATCCTGGGGTCATGTGATCACCTTTTGCGACCTTCTGATAAGCAAAGTCAATGGGGAAGCCAGATTCACTTAACAACTGCAGTCAGGAAAGTTGTAAAATGGAGCAAAATTCACTTAACAAATGTCTCACTTAACAACAGAAATGTTGGGCTGAATTGTGGTCATGAATCGAGGATTACCTATACAAGTGGTGGGTGCATTTTGGAAGGAATGACTGGCAGCTGCTACCGTAACTATTATCAGAACAGAGGCCTATTCTTTTACCATTACTGTCAACAAAAAACCTAAACAGATTTTTTTTTTTAACTTTAATGCCATTTTGAAAAAAAAAAGGACTTTCCTTGTATGTGTCTAACAAGCAAACAAACAAAAAATAATATTCACCCATGTATATTGACCTTTGACAACATAAAGCTTTTTTTGTTTCTGAGAGTCGAAGCGCGCCTGCTCAGAGAAGTTTGGGTGGTGAAGACCAATTGTCCTATGTCCATGTCTTCGTTCCCAGCAATCATTCGAGAGAGATGGAAGCAATCCAAATATATCCCCCAAGACAAGTTTTCTTGTTCTTCTTCCCTTTTCATCCTGCAGGGTTGAAAAAAAAAGTAACGGATATGCCAGATATATGGAAAATTAAGCTGAAATCCTATATTGCTAGTCCTTTGATTCCTATGTTTAAAAAGCTGTGGGAAGAGTTGGAATCTCAGAGAAAGCCCCTTCTGTCGTTGGGTATTCTTTGGTTGGTGTAAAATGTGCCTATAATATGCGTTGTTTTCTTGTATCTGCCAGCATATTTTAGAAAGTGCATCTGATTTTTGAGAGATTTTTTTTTTAAAAAAAGGATTCCAGATCCAGATTACTGGGTAACTAAAACAGCTGTCTGTTGAAAAGACAAAGAAGGCATAGTTTGTCCCTTAATATTGTTGTTATTTAGTCAGTGTGCCTGTCTCTTTATGACACCATGGACCGCAGCATGCTAGGCTCCCCTATCCTCCCCTGTCTCCCTGAGTCTCTCCCAATTTACTCCACTGCGTGGATGACACAATATAACCATCATCATCCTCTGCTGTCCCCTTCTCCGTTTGCCTTCAATCTTTCCCAGCATCAGGGTCTTTTCCAATGAGCCCCCTCTTCTCATTTGGTGGCCAAAGTACTTGAGTTTTGCCCCTTAATATAATGTGGGACAAAAGCCTCTATAAAGAGCCTTGGTGGAGCAGTGGACTAAAGTGCTGTTAAGTAGCACTTAGCTGCCAGCTGCCTGCAATTCCTGCGAGTTCAAATCTCACCAGGCTCAAAGTTGACTCAGCCTTCCATCCTCCCGAGGTAGGTAAAATGCAGACCCGGATTGTGCAGGCAATAAGCTGACTTTGTATAAAAAAGAACATCGCTTAGGGGCCCCCGAAAGCCCTACTAAGCAGGTATATATAAAAGTATGAAGGCTATTGCTTAACACATTGTAAGCCGCCATGAGTCTCCGGAGAAGGGCGGCATATAAATTGAACCAATAAATAAATAAATAAATAAATTTTACTTCCTCCCTATGTATTGGAGCTCCCAGTATAACTTTTCCTTTTCTTATGGGATGATCAGGATTCTTAATATTCAGCTCACATCCTGTGCTTATGTGTTCTTGCAGCAGTCATCTTCCTGTTGCATATTTTTCCATCGGGCCCTTCTGAACATTTGTCTGTATCCTTTAATAATAACTAAGGTGATGAGGATTACGATGCTGCTTTTCTTAAATATTTGGTTTTGCTTGAAGCCATAATTAACTACTGAATGTTAAATAGGTGGCTCCTCACGGTGGGAAGGATGGCAAGTCCATTAGCGTGCTTAGCAAATCAGAACTAAGTTTCTAATAAAAGATCATACAGATTGCCTTGTGTGATAACTGCATAAGAAGAGCATTTAGGGCAAGGAGGAGGTTACACTGAAGAGACGTGTCATAGCTGTAGACTTCTTGAATGCAGAAGAGGCTGTTATGGAAAAGAGCACAGTCCATGCATAAGAATAAGAGAGCAAGAATCAAACCAGGTCTCTGACATGGCAGACAGAAAAGACAACATGGGTAATCCCAGAACCTTTTGACAGTGGCTTAGACCGAGGCTATATTCGTCTGTCTCTTCTACTGACAGACAACTGTTAAACAGATTGATTCTAAATGTATTCAGCCCTCAATAGAGGGGGTAAAATATTTCCCAAATATTTGTGTGCGTATAACTGTGATCTGTCATGCATGGGAAGATATCATGAATGGTCGGCCCCAGCCTGCCTTAGATCAGGTTGTCTGAATTGCTGAGAATTTTTCCAGGCATGGCATTTGAGGATTCCTCAGGCTGGAAAACATGTGAAGTGGAGATAACAGGAGATGTAACCAACACAATTGTATTTATTTATTTACGTACTTATTTACTTACTTACATACTTGGACTTCTATGCCGCCTATCTCGCCAAAGCAGCTCTGGAAGGAACCAATTTCCTCAGACTTTCATGCCTTGTTTTATATGTGTCATTCATGTCCTCCTTTCTCCAGTATAAAACATCAAAATCTACCCACGGGAAAAATCCCAGAACTAGCATTTTCCTGGAAACTTCTTTCCTTCCTCCCCAATAATGAGGTTGTGCAGCCTTTGCTTTCTCTTCCTTTTTTAGGAAGATCATTAGTAGGTAAGGATTGCTAGGCAATATGTTTATATCATCCAGCTCAAATAACCAGTGGTGGTTTGTACTATCTTCTAGAGAAAGTGCTTCATTTTTTTTTTCTTAACAGTTCTATAATTAAGATAAGGTAAGATGATTGGAAGCTAAGCAGGGTCAGACCTGGCTAGTGGTTGGCTAGGCAATCTCCAGAGAATAATTGGGTTGTAGGCTAAATTGGGCATTTTAATGCATGAAAACATTTGCATTGCTGCTAAGAAATCTATGTGGCTGTGTCCATGAAATCACTAGAACTTGATCTCCACCTGAAGGAGATTATTTTTGCAAACCAGAGAATACCAGAACTAGGTAAATAAATCTGATCACATAAGCGGGGTGGGGGAGGGGGTGGAAGGGGGAGAGAATTTGTTGTTACATGACAACTGATACACTTTGGCTTTATTCTTCTCTGGAAGACACTTCGTGAGATGCAAAATTTGATGTAAATAAGCCACACTATGTTGATGCGTGAGATAGCTCTGGCAGGATCTGGGCACAATCTTGTTGCTGGTGGAGTTTTCTGAGTATTTGCTTCTCCAGAAACCTCACCTATTCCATCATTGGGCTTGGCTTCAATATCTGATGAGGTTGAAATTGCTGTGTGGGAGACTGGGTGTGCCAGCTTCTTCTTCTGGACACCTTTAGCATATGGTAAGAGCTCCTGCTGTCATGTTCTATCCTCCACTGTCCTGCCTGTGATCAAGAAAGAAACCTGGAACAGAGTAACATCTGGAAGTGACCCAGTCAAACAGAGGAATGCTGTAAGGGGAAGGCTTCTTACAATATGTGTTCCTGCAAATGTTATTGGAACTGTTAGTAAACATTCAACTGGGGCTGACCTTGAGAAGTCTTAATTAGCCCAAAAGACCAAATTATAAACATTCCAAGGGACAGCCACTTTTCAATGACCTTCTACTGACTTCTGATGTTCACCTGCCTGAATAGTTCTTCTTTGTTCCTGTTATACAGGAATGTACGCTATACTTTTTCAGAAAGGCCTTGCTGAAAAATGAATGCTTTCTCTGGGGGGTTTTTCAGGGGCTGCCACAAAGAAGAGGTAGTGAAGCTATTCTCCAAAGCACCTGAGGACAGGACAAGAAGCAATGCAGAGAAGAGAAGCAAGGAGAGAAGCAATCTAGAACTAAAGAGAAATTTCCTGACAGTTAGAACAATTGATCAGTGGAACAACTTGCCTCCAGAAGTTGTGAATGCTCCAACACTGGATGTTTTTAAGAAGATGTTGGATAACCATTTGTCTGAAGTGGTGTGGGGTTTCCTGCCTAAGCAGGGGGTCGGACTAGAAGACCTCCAAGGTCCCTTCCAACTCTGTTATTCTATCCTATTCTGGTTTGAGTTATGTGCCTATGTTATGTAAACGCACATAAGCATTTTATGTAATGCAGTTCTGTACAAATCCAGCCTTTGGCTGGTTTTTTTCCTTCCTCCATAAATATCACTTGCAGGCAATGAGAAAGGTATAATAAACTATAAGGGCATATCAATCCATAGTAGCAGATAATTCTTTCCTCCTTCTCTACTGTTTTCAATGTTGGCTTATTAGGCAGACTTCATAAGTGGTTGTATTGCTAATATTTCTGGGAGCGTGCACCAAGCTGTCAAAGGACATAACCCACTCCTCTAGAGAGCCCAAATTTGCATTATTGGATATTAGGACTGCTGATGGCAAGACTCGCACCTAAACAGATGCTGATCAAAAAAAAAAAAAATTGATTCAGTGACAATAATCAAAACTGATGTCCCAAATGCCTTTTATTGTTTCTCTGCTTTAGAAAGACTTGAGACCTCGTCTCTGCCAGATGAAGAAGGGCCCCAATGGGTACGGGTTCAACCTCCACAGTGATAAGACAAAACCAGGCCAATACGTCCGGGCTGTGGATCCAGATTCTCCAGCTGAAGCTTCAGGGTTGCGGCCTCAAGACCGTATCATTGAGGTATGTATTTTTTTGGGAGTGGGGGGGGGGGTCATTGTTTGTTGCACATTAACATTTGACTAACCTAGATGCTGTTTTCTCAAAGAAAACTGATTAAATGGAAGTTGTGATCCAAGAGTTTTGCCAGCTTAGCCATTTCTGGGCTTTTCGAAATCACCTCATACATCTCGCTATTTTTAAGCCAAATAAATTTGCCAGTGAACTTGGAGAATTAAAATACCCGTTGTCTGATTTGAGAGTAATTATTGTTATATAGTATTTCTATACCCTGCCATAAAGCATGTAACATTTTAAAATGCCTTTACCTTGCAAATAAGTAGAATTCTATTTCTTGTCTGAGACCATTTCCTCAAAGATCCTTGTAGTCTATTTTAACATATTTTAAGATAAATTAAGACCTTCATTCCTGGGCTCCTTTCAATTGCAATCTCACCTGGCAGCAGGGTTGCAATCTCACCTGGCAGCAGGGTTCACCTGGATACTTTTGGCCTAGGAGCTCAGTGGATCCACCTCCGTGATACTTGTTTAGAATCTTCAAATTGTCATCACTAATTATAGCACCATCCAGCAAGGCATGTACCTGCCCTGAGGAATTTGCCAATTAAATTGGAGCATGAAAAAGCAATAACAGAAGACGTTGGAGCAAAAGATAGCAGGGGACGAATAGGCTTATGATTTAAAAGAATATCCTTGAGTCTTAACATTGGTTTCAGCATGAGCTTAAACCTGAACTTCTCGATGGACAGTGTCATAAGCACAAGAGGATAGATTGGATGTTGATAACCCAGGCTCAGTTTCATGCCAAATAGCCTCTTTTAAAGATCAGAAGAGAAATGCCAATGGTAGGGAAGTTACGACCAAGTCTGGGAACCAAAGACAAATAGATCTTCCACACTGGGTCATTTCACAAAAAGGCTTTGGAAGGGCTAAGTTAAACAAAGATAACTTCTCCACACTGTCCAGGGATTCGTAAAGGAGGGAGATTTTTCTGAAGCAGTCACCGTTGGATTGCACAATCAAAAGTGTCAGGCATGCATGGCTAGAGATGAGGCTACGCAACACTGTAGATATGTGACATTTTATACAGACTCCTAACTACCCACTTGCATAGATGCCTTCACAGCATGAAATTCTGTTCCAGTCTTTAGGGAGAAACGAGCATGAATGGCACTTTTTGGAGGATATGAGTTTAGCCACATGGAGTAGAAGGTGAAGGCTAAGAAGGCTATTCCCTATATCAGTGGTGGCGAACCTATGGCACGCGTGCCAAAGGGGGCACTCAGAGCCCTCTCTGTGGGCACGTGCGCTGTCACCCCAGCTCAGAGTTCGCCAGAGTTCATTACTAGAAAGCCAGAGGGACGTGGGGCCAGGCTGCTTCCCTCCCTCTCTCCATGCACGCCTGAGGACATTTCTCATATCACCCGCCCCTCTGCCCAGCAGCCCAATGGGAACGCTTCCTCCCTTCCCTATCTGGGGTAAGACGGGTGGCTCACATGTGGCGTGAGAGTGCAGTATGGACGGCAGCCTGTTGAGTCTGGGGCGAAGGTGATTCCCATGGTGGAGAGGCGCTAGGTTGGAGGTCAGCATAGCTCACAGTGTGGCATAGCTGGAGGGGAGGGGAGCTGGAGGGGAGCAGAGATGGATGATTGAGGTCTGCATACCTCCTGTATATGGGAAATTGCCGTGTTGGCACTTTGCGATAAATAAGTGGGTTTTGGGTTGCCGTTTGGGCACTCAGCAGGGGTGGATTCTACTTACCTTTACTACCAGTTCGCATCGGGGCCGCCCACGCAGAAGCATTTTGATGATGTTGAGGTTGGTGGTCGGAGCCTCCCGACGGCTTTACTACTGGTTCTATAGAACCGGTGCAAACCGGGGGCAACCCACCACTGGCACTCGGTCTCTAAAAGGTTCACCATCACTGCCCTATATTGTGCCAATGTATAAGCTAGGAAAGGGAGAGAGATAAACTGCATACAGCTTCTACTGTGTATAAGTTTACAGACACTTTAATATTTCACTCCTATAAAAAGTTAAGCCTAAGGCCAAAGCCCATTATTTTTATTCATATTATTTTTACCCTAAAGTGTGCTTAGTTTAGGCTTCTACAGATCAACTGCCCAGAAAGGAGATCTAGCAAGTAGGTTATTTGTTACTTCAGTATGTCACAAAACCAGGTTTGGGCAGTCTTGATTGGTCGGTGTTGTGGGAGCCCTGGGTGTGTCTTTTGTGCTACATGCGTTGTTTGCATGTGCCCAGTCATAAAGCCTTTGGTGCCCTAGAGGCATTCTGGTAAATAAAGATGATAGAGTTGGTACTTGCTGTGCAGCATGCCAGCTACGCTTTTATTATGTTTTAATTAAAAGATCCTTTAAAGCAAAATAAGAAGTTTGCCAACACGGAGGGAGGTGTCAGAAGGATGCTGGTGCGCACAAGCTCTATATTGCTGACCCTGCATTGAATTAACACGCATGCAGCTCCATTTGCGCGAGCAGCAGGTGTGTGTGCCCGCCCCCACGCAAATGGAGCTTGCACGTGCACTTGCCACTTGTGGGGAACCATCCCTCTCTCCTCCTCCCCCCTGGGGACTGCTGCTATAGATGCCTATTTTGTGGGAAAGCTAACACTTTTAGCTCAACGTGAAATTAATGTAAGGGTTGTAATATGCAAGTCATATGCCTATATACCTTCTGTAAGTGCATTTTGTACTTTCTTTTCAAACTACCTTGAGTGTAAAATTATTTATAAAGATAATAAAGGTGGGATAAAAATAAAAATGAATAAATAAATATAGCTGATTTTCTTATTCTCTGCGGTTAAGTCATACTGACTAATAAGAATGACTTAAGATTACTGAGCAAGAGTAATGGCATCAACTAAAGGTCAGAGCTGGGAGTATCCACTTTCAGTCTAATTAAAATTCTGATACATGTTGTAATTTATTTTTTATGATTTATAGATTGCCTTTCAGCACATGGGTGCTCATTAAGCTCTGGGTACAGTCAGGTTTATACTGCTGTTGCTGCAATCTAGCCCTATCCATTCCTGGCCTGTTTGCTGTGTTACACAAGGCACTTCTCTTTTAAGATAACAACCACAGTATGGCCTTATATTCTTTGTCAAAATAGTCTCTGGCCATATCTGTTAAGAAATTCAGAAACCACAAACATGGTGTTTTTAAATGATAATATAATCTGCATCCAAATTTAATGGCCATGTTTCCTTCCTTCTTGAGCCTTCAGATAGGGCAAAATTGAGCTCGTCTAAGTACAGAGCAGTGTTACGTTTTTGCTAGGCTGACTTTCTGAGCAATGGCTTACTTGAAATTTAAAGTAATCCAGTGACCATTTTTAGTTTTGTGGAAATAGTAAGGAATCATTGATGGTTCCTACAGAAAGACCTACTGCCAGAGGTAATAGCCCTCATAAAGATAGGTATCCTAAGATCATAGAGCTGCTCTTGAATGACATTACATGGGCGCTGGGTTTGATAGACTGCATCTTTTGTTCTGATGTTCTCACCCTCTTGTGTGGACCCTTGCACTTCCTTGGAAACCTATGGGAGAATTTTCATTAGGAATGCTTGTGTTATTGGACAACTTTTGGTAGAAATCTGTTTGTCCATCAAAAGTAACCTGGTCTTCAAGGTCTTCAAGGATTATGCTCCATGACCTTTTGCAATATATGTGAGGGATTAATGTCAGGTATAAGGAACTGGGTTTTATTAGAAATGCAGTCCCTTGAAGATGGCGCAGAGCCATGATTTAGATCCAACTACTTCATGTTCACATGGAGTGCTAAATTTGGAAAGGCAGTGAAGCTCTAAAGCAGCCTTTCAGCTTGGCATTATTTTGCTCAAAAGGCAGAGCCTTAACCCAACTATCCTTGTTCACAGAAAATGTTAAACATTAAAAGACGCTGGTTAAGGATGTTGAGAATTATAATTTGATACATTTGGAGGGTAGAAGATTGAGGAAAATTGTTTGAGGGACATTTATGTCACCAAAGAAAAGAAAGGCCTTTACTACCCATGTTTCCCTGAAAAGAAGACCCGGACTTATTTTCTTTTGACCCCTGAAAAAATAGCTAGGGCTTCTTTTCAGGTGGGTCTAATTATTGACTCACCTCGCTGTGGCAGCACCAAGAGCCCTGCCCAGCAGGAGCCTGCTGCTGGCCTACTTCTGCGGCCGCTTATCGCCGCTTGCACGTGTCGCCCCCAGCCTCCGTTTAGCCGTTAGAGCCTTCCGGAAAGCCCTCTGCAGCTGAGAAATGGGCTCCGAATTGACACGCATAGCTCCCCCGGCTTCCGTTTCGCCATCAGAGGCCTTCCGGAAAGCCCTCTGCAGCCGATAATAGATAACAGCTGTTGTTGGCTGCAGAGAGCTTTCCGGAAGGCTCTGACAGTGAAATCAGAGGTGGGTTTCAGCAGGTTCTGACCAGTTCTGGAAAACCGGTAGCAGAAATTTTGAGTAGTTCGGAGAACCGGTAGTAAAAATTCTGACTGGCCCCGCCCCCATCTATTCTCTGCCTTCCAAGTCCCAGCTGATCGGGGAGAAATGGGGAATGCCTTCCCCTGGAGTGGGGTGGCAATGGAGATTTTACAGTGTCCTTCCCCTGCCACACCCATCAAGCCATACCCACAGAACTGGTAGTAAAAATTTTTGAAACCCACTACTGGGTGAAATGGAGGTCGGGGCAATGCACGCATCAATCCGGAGCCCGTTTCTCAGCTGCAGAGGGCTTACCGGAAGACTCTGGCGGCGAAATGGATGCGTGTGAGCGGCGGCAAGCAGCCGCAGAAGAAATGGGCTGCAGAAGAAGCAACTGCAGAAGAAGGCGGGGCAGGTGTCAGAGTGTGTGAGGCCTGGTAAATAGGGCAGCTCCACCCCTCCATCCCCACCCAGCTTAATTTTTACCTCGCCACACCCACTGCACCCCAGGGTGGGCGGGATCTTAATTAGGGCTAATTTTGGGGGTAGGGCTTCATTTGAGCACATGCGTTCAAAAATATGATAGGACTTCTTTTTGGGGTGGGTCTTGTTTTAGAGGAAACACGGTATATGTAATTTAGATAGTTAAATATAATTTCAAATGATAGTGTGCGACAGTTTTAAATATCCCATGACATTGGCAAAAGATTCAGCTGTGACAATTCCTATTGCTTTTGTGGGAGACAGATACCATATAGTCCTGTGCTTGCTGTTGTGGGGTGCTACTGATTGTTGTGGGGTGGACACCAACGTTTCTAAAGTCTCAATATTGTTTGGGTGCCTGCCTGAATCTGTGTTTCTTTGTTTGGGCTCAGAAACATGTTTCTTTCTTCGCAGGTGAATGGGCAATGTATGGAAGGCAAGCAACATTCAGATGTTGTTTCAGCCATAAAGTCTGGTGGAGATGAGACCAAGCTGCTGGTAGTGGATAATTTAACAGATGAATTCTTCAAGAAGTGCAAAATCATCCCCTCTGAAGCACATCTGAAAGGTATGGCAGCCGTTTGCTAAAGAAGATATTATTGTGGTTTGGGCGAGATTTAAAGAACAACTCCTTCCTAGACAGAGATGCTGTGAGTGTGTTTGAATGCAAGTGTGAGGCGAGCATGGGCCTACTGGATAGGCTAGCAAAGAGCCCCTGACAATTCTCATTTTCTGCCTTAGAGTCCTGTACCTTATGTTGCAGGAGAATGGTGCGGTGTAGCCATGTCTGAGTCTTGAGTGGAAATAACTGATCTCACCAGAAACAAGACAGGAATTAGCAGCCCCTTTAAACGTTAGATAAATCCCAATAATGCAGAATGGCCAGGAACAACGTGATATGTGAACATCCTCAATAGTTGTGGTATTTGGCATAAAAGAACTAAAAAGAAGTGGGAGCATGTCATTGGCCCATTCAGAAAGGCCGAGTTCATTGTTAAATGAGTTACAAGATGTTCTTCCATCTTTAGGAATATAAGAAGCTGCTTAGTTTTGAATCGCCCTCTTGGTTTATTGAGCCCAGAATTATGGGTACAGACTGGTAGCTGCTGTCCATGGTTCAGGACAGTTTGCCTAGCTCAGGACAGTCCTGAAGGGACTGAAGTTAGATTTTTTCTTTTCTGTATTCAAAGCATGTGCTCTACTATTGAGGGGTATATTTTCCATCAATATTAGAACAAAAAACTCCTCCCCCCAAATTCTGAGTTAATGTTCTCAAATGCTGGTTTGTTCTACAGATAAATGAATGCTAAATTCATTTAAATGAAATTAAATGTTGGATATATAAGCCAGTAGGCCTGTCTCTGAAAAGCATGTATTGCAGTGGTGGGTTTCAAAATTTTTTACTACCGGTTCTGTAGATCTGGCTTTGTGGGTGTGGTGTGGCTTGGTGGGCATGGCTTGGTGGGCGTGACAGGGGAAGGTTACTGCAAAATCCCCATTTCCTCCCGATCAGCTGGGTCAGAACCTGCTGAAACCCACCTCTGATGTATTGATAACTGGGAGCTAGTCTTGGGAATGCCTGGCTGCTTTCCACACAAATAAGAGTCTTTCTCTATCCTCCTTGCTCTCTACACCCAGACACAAAATAGAATTTTCCTAAAAAACAGAAAGGCATTTAAGCCATGCTGGTTTAAATGATTGAGATGAACTAGCACAAAGCACATTTGAGGCACATCAAGCTCTATAACCTTGCATTGGATCCCCAGCATCACAGCAATGAAAGGATAAAAAAAACCAAGAAGGCGAGAGACACATGCCATCTTATCCTTTTCACATGTTCTTGGCGCTCAGATGTCAAACTAGAGTTTGTATTGTTGTTGAGATCTGCAGGCAACAGGTTTGGGGCAGGGGCTCTGTACTTTGCAATTTTACTCTTTGAATGTTGATAAAAACTGAGAGGCTCAGGGAATGTTGCTGCCAGGATTTTTGATTTGTGTTTTTTGGGGTCAACCGTTTCTGGATTAAGCTGGCAGAGTCATTGTACCCAGGGGTGAAATGCTACCAGTTAGCACCGGTTCGGGTGAACCAATAGTAATAAAATCTACCGGTTTGTCCGAACCCGTATTTCCGACGATCAGCTGTGCTGCATGATTTACATTCGCTAGAAAGCAGGAAATCCTGTTTTCTAGCAAATCTAAATCATGCGACACAGCTGGTCCCCCCCCCCTGCTATTCTACTTACCTTCAAATGGCTCCTTTTTCTGTGTGAAGCACGTGTTTGGTGCACACAGTGCATGCGTGTGCGCAGCATGTGTTGTGCGCACATGCGGGCAGCAAACCAGTGGCAACCCACAGAGGATTTCACCACTGATTGTACCACTGTTTTAATCTCTATTTCATCAAAGCAGCAGCAGCAAATGTCACACTGCCAACATTAACAGTGCATTCATGGGCATGGAGAGTACATATGACCTGCAGGTTGCCCATCCCTGCTCTAGATTCTGGCCTTTGAAATTTGGCCTTAGAGTTCATGCCTGGCATACAGTGAGGGCTTCCCAAATTGTCTATGTCCTAGAGGGGGAATTCCCTTTATCTCCTGAGCAGGATTAAGATTAGTGGATGACTGTGGTGGAATCTGCGCCTTTAAGAGATGTCCAAGGCATCATGTGTGTAATTGAGACAGATTTACAGATGGGGATCATAGATGGATACAGTGATAGAACTTTGATTCTGTCAATTACTTGCTTAGGCTTCTGTCCGGAATATCTGGACAGTGTCTTTTTCTCTCTACACAGTGTAATTCCTGGATTAAAAACCGAAGGAAGGAAGGAAGGAAGGAAGGAAGGAAGGAAGGAAGGAAGGAAGGAAGGAAGGAAGGAAGGGAGGAAGGGAATAAGTTTTTCTAAGGGAGGATCCTCGTGTGAAAATCTCTTCTAGGTAGTCCTCAATTTATGACCACAATTGAACTCAAAATCTCTGTTGCTAAGCAAGACATTTGTTAAGTGAGTTTTGCCCCATTTTATGACCTTTCTTGTCAAAGTTGTTAAGTGAATCACTGCAGTTGTTAAATTAGTAAGTGTTGTTAAGTGAACCTGCTTAAGGTTGTTAAGTGAATCTGCCTTCCCCATTTTTTATTTTTTATTTTTTTTTTAATTTGATTTATATGCCGCCCTTCTCCGGAGACTCAGGGCGGCTTACAATGCGTTAAGCAATAGCCTTCATACTTTTGTATATTTCAGCTTATTGCCCCCACAAACTGGGTCCTCATTTCACCTACCTTAGAAAGGATGGAAGGCTGAGTCAACCTTGAGCCTTGGAGAGATTCGAACCAGCAGTAATTGCAGGCAGCTGTGTTAATAACAGGGTGCTTAGACCACTGTACCATCAAGGCCCATTGACTTTGCTTGCCAGAAGGTTGCAAACCCCCCCACCCCCCCACCCCCAACCATCATCAATATGAGTCAGTTGCCAAGCATCTGAATTTTGATCACATGATCACAGGGATGCGCTAACAGTCATAAGTGTGAAAAATGGTTGTAAGTCACTTTTGTCAGTGCTTTTTTCAGTGCCGTTGTAAATTGGACCGGTTCCCATATGAACTGTTGTAAATCAAGGACTACCTGTGCTAGATTATACATATGGATTGATTGACCTTGGGAAGGATTTTTGTTCTTGTGTAAATAAGTTGGGGCTATATGTCTGTGCGGAGGCAGAAGAGATTGCTGTCCATTTTAACTGCACCATGAATTCCGGCCCTTATTCCTCCTGTGTGAGGGCGCTTTTTCTAGCAAGACCACATTCTTCCTCTTATCAACCCACATAGATGGTTTTGTGTTTTTTTTTGTCTGCAGAAGACTTCGTTTATGGAAGGGTCAGTAGAAATAGTTCCGTAATGCAAAAAGAATCCATATAGCCATTATGTTCTATGTAGTCATTGTATATTTTACTTCAAAATTAATTGGGCAGGAAGAAGTAATTCAGGGGATGAGATCTTTTTAATGATGATTAAATAATGCCTTAATAGAGGGCCTTATCATTAACTAAATAGTAACAGCTACCACAATGCATAATGAGGGAGATGCTTGGATCTTGAAGAGTGGCTAGGAATGGCTTATTTTAACACATCACCCAATCCATTTCCTTACGTGACATTATTAGAAACAATTAAATCCTTCCTAAGTGTGTGGCCAGGGTCAAATAAGTTTGGCATCCATATATAAGTGGAAATTATTTTCTGGTACTTGGAAAAAGTAGGTTTCTAGGTTAAACATAATTTTTATGATTATGGTAATCTAGTTTTTAAAGAAAGGATCATCTGGGGGAAAGCATCTGTCCTGGGCTTGATGGAAGAGTCTCTTGTGCATGCTCTGCGTTGGGAAGAAAGGAACTGGATCAGCAACCAAGTCACTCTGGAAATGTCATGATTTCAGTCCTATCTCTAGTAGGGCATGTATAAGATGCCATCATTCATGATTCCACTTCACAGGGCTCAAGGAAAGGACCACCCAAAGTCCCTCCGCTCCATAGAGAGAGGAATACAGAGTAGTTTTGCCAGAGGGAAGAGACCAAAGAGAAGAGTCCTCTGATGCCAGATCATTGAATCAGAGGAGTGAAGCATGGGGAGAGAAAAGGCTATGCATTACGGTATTGACATTTGACCCTCAGGGATCTTCCAACTAGCAGCCTTTTGCCAAATAAAATGTTCTGTTTTGCTCAATAGCTCTGAGTTGAAAAGGCACAACAGCACTGAGTCATCTAATTACTAAATTATTTAAATGACTTTCAAAGGCTAATTATTGGTTTTTAAGAACCTGAGCAGTTCTACACCTCTTAGTTTGCATGGCTCTCTAGCACTGAGTCAGTATGTAGAACTACCTTCCAATTTAACATATGGGAAATGTATTTCACTTCTGATTTGTACTAGGATATAATTAATGACCAATCATTAATTCTGATTTGTACTAGGATCTAATTAATGACCAATTAAACATTTGTCTCTTGACAAGAAAGTTCTCATTGAGAATCCAGATTGGGGATAAGGCAGGAATAGTCCAAGAAAGAAGAGCTTCCTATTTTATGATTCCCTGGATCAAAGCTGACCTTTATTACACAATTCATTTACTTCCTTTAGAGCACTACAGAGCTGGAGATGTTGTTGCTTTGTATTGATCTCTCTTCACAAGATACATCCTCAAACCAACATCTCTTATACAACATCTTTTTTAATTTGGATTGCCTGCTTTGGGATCCCATGATGGAATAGTTATGGGTGGCAGATGGAGGGAAGCATTTCTGGAGCATCAGTGGGACAAGATCAGTTACCTAAGAAAGAGGAACAGTGCTCTTTGGAATCTCTTAATCCATTTAAGCATTCCTCTTCTAAATAGAATTTGTTGCTTGTTAGCAGGTGGCACCTAGTTCATTTTGATTGTTCTAACAATCAAAAAGGTAAGCAAGGTTTGGTCATGGTTTGTCCTTGGCTAAATAACCATCAGGAACTCCCTAGGCTGAGAAGTTGAAGAATCATCCTAGAAAAAGGCAAGATTGCCAAGTCAACTGCTTGGATGCTGTCCCTAAGTGTCTCCCTTGACTCCCTAAATTAGCCATCAGTAGACCAGAGGTGAAATCCAGCAGGTACTGACAGATTCTGGAAAACTGGTAGCGGAAATGTTGAGTAGTTCGGAGAACTGGCAAATCACACCTCTGGCTGGCCCTAGAGTGGGGTGGGAGTGGAGATTTTGCAATATCCTTCCCCTGGGGTGAGGTGGGAATGGAGATTTTGCAGTATCCTTCCCCTGCCATGCTCACCAAGCCATGCCCACCAAGCCACACCACACCCACCAAGCCACACCCACAGAACCGGTAGTAAAAAAATTTCACCACTGCAGTAGATCATAGAAATAAACATATTTACACATATTCAAAAGAGACAACAAAAAACTAAGAAGGAAACAAGTCTCCAATACATTTTGTAAACCAACACTTAGATGAAGGGGGAATAGCACTAGACAAACAAGCAGTAAACAACAGCCTAATCAAGAAACTACCAGGAAGAAAAACACACACCAGTTTGACATCTGGGGCAGTGGTGGGATTCAAAATTTTTTACTACCGGTTCTGTGGGCGTGGCTTGGTGGCCATGGCACGGCTTGGTGGGCGTGGCTCTGTGGGCGTGGCAGGGGAAAGATACTGTAAAATCTCCATTCCCTCCCCACTCTAGGGGAAGGATACTGCAAAATCTCCATTCCCTCCCCACTCCAGGGGAAGGATACTGTAAAATCTCCATTCCCACCCCACTCCAGGGGAAGGATACTGCAAAATCCCCATTTCCTCCTGATCAGCTGGGACTCGGGAGGCAGAGGATAGATAGGGGTGGGGCCAGTCAGAGGTGGTATTTTCCGGTTCTCTGAACTACTCAAAATTTCCGCTACCGGTTCTCCAGAACTGGTCGGAACCTGCTGAATACCACCTCTGATCTGGGGAATGAACCTACAGAGGTGGCAATATTATTGCTGCTGTTTCTTTGACTTGTGCCACAATGAGTCTTGATGATATTGTAGTGCGACATGCAAGACCTAAGGAGGTGGGAAGGAATTACATTCTCTCTTAGCTGATAACAACCCTGTGTCCAGCTGACGTTCTCTTTGTTCCTGAGAACTTGCCTATTCTGGATGGAGACTCTCTGCCCTTCTAGTTTGGCTCTGAGCTTTGTCTCACCTAAACCAGAGCCAAAACTATACTTGGATTATGAAAGATGGCCCATTTATTTAAAGGTGTCATAATGTTTTGCAATTATGTGCAACATGCTGTAATTGGAAGGGGAGCCAGGGTCTAAAGAGTTAGGCCGGCTTCCAGCTCAGTCTAGTTTTTTGTTTAAGGCAACATGGGGACATGTTTTTTCGCTCCTTCCGTATAACAAAAGATTGATTGTTGTGGCACCAGCCACCAACAGCCATTTCCTTCAGTCCTTGTGCATTGTTTGTGTCTTTGGCAAGTACACCTCAGAATTATCTCTGATTGTTGCTAAACCACAACTCCAACGCCAGCTAACTGCCTTTTCTTTTTCTTTGACGACAACACAGTATCCAAGCCAGAAAGACATGGATTCTGCCTGCTGTTCTTATTTAATTTCTCAGCGAACATGGTTGAGAATTAGAGCCGACCTTGAGTGAAAGTTGTTGCATTGGGGGATGTGAATTTTTAGAAAGGGAGAGGAAGTAGATCAGGAAGCAGATATTTGGATCCAAAGTAGATGAGCACAAACAAGAGACTTTCTTCAGTTTTTGGACTGAGTACATAATTTCCACTGTGTCACTGGTGAAGATTTATTGACAGAATCCAAAGACTTGTGGAAACTAGTTGAACAACTGGGGCACCTTGGCTGAACTCTCACATGATGCCAAACGAGGATGATTGCAGAAGCCCTCATGGCCTCGTTCATACTTTACTTTTAAACCAAACGAAATGCAGCTCATTGTGACTTTCCCCACTGCTGAGCTAACATTTTTCTCTTCCTATCTTGACTTGTGGTAACTTATGGTCATGTAAAATAGTGGCTCCCACTTCCGCTCTGTGTCCTGGCTTTGAATCTGATCTGATTCCCCTGCCAGATGTCAGTCAGGGGGAGGAGTTAAATGACAAGCTTTGCGCTGTTGCCATGCAAGTGCCATCTCTTTCGTATGTCACGCACACAAAAAGGGAGGTGGTTTATGTCGTGATTCTGAATCGGGTCCTGTGTATTCCTCTGTTTGTGCCCTGGTTAAATGCAAGAGGGGGGCAGCCTGTAGTGTAATATGTAAATCTGGCCACTGTATTGGTTTCATAGCAACCAGGTCTTAACAGGCCTCTTTCAATATATCACAAATTTAATTCAACAACTTGCTTTTGCAGTTTTCAAACTTTTCATTAGCATTCATGAATGCACAGAAAAGTTGCTTTAAACCAGATCAAGCCTCAGTCTGATGGAGAGTAATTGTCTTGCTTAGCAGTGGCTCTCCATGCAGAATTCCCCATCCTTTGCTACTTCACCATTTTCCTGGAAATGCCAAGAACAGTACCTGGATCCTCTAGCATGCAAAGCGAGTGTTGCACCACAGTTTTGCAGCTCTAGACCCTGAGTCACTTCCTGTAACGACTTTCCAAGAGTTGAACTCAATTCAACGTTTGTGAAACAGCTAATTATTCCACCACGGTTTTCCTTTTGATTTAATTCCATAAAACAATGCCAGTGGTTGAAAAGTGCCAAATGTTAGATATCAAAAAAATTGAATCAGATGCAAAAGAAGAGAAAAATATCAATACTATAAAGGAATACTAACTCTGTGAGCTCATAGAGGATGTTCAGAGGAAGATTTCGGTTAGAACAGCATATCTGATAAAAGACTAGACAGAGTTAAGCAAGAAAAATCTTGGGGCAGGGACAGAGGATTTGGCATCAGCAGTTACTTAGAAGAACTGAAAAGATGACTGCAAAGATTTCAAGGTTTATGGTGTATGTAAATAGCTCCCATACTTATATAAAGTTGGCTTATATTCATTAAGCTTTTAAAGTTTACTAGGGGGCGGGGAAACTCAAAGTGTAACACAACTTGCAGAAATAAAATAATCTGCAATAGTAGGTTCTGTTAAAATGTCTTAACAACTACGCGGTTGAGTTTTAGAACTGCTGGCAGACAGTCATTGCTGGTCAAAATAGCCTTGGTAATAAAGTTGAAATCCAAATCTTCGGGCATGCAGGTCTTGTGAAAGGTTTGCCAGGTATGAACATCTGCCCATCCCAAATCATTGCCCTACACCTTAGCCTTTTAGATGGCTACTATCAACCCCAAGAAAGCTTGGGAAAATGGATAGACATTAATAAGTTGCTGCTATTGCTCCATGGCAGAATGTCATTCACTCACCTGTCACTGCATTAAAGCAGCTCTTCCTATTCTCACTTTTGAGGTACCTCATGAGGTGTGCAGTAAAACCATGAATGGCAGAGTGACAGCAAGGTAAGATTGTGCTAGGGAGAATTGTGCTTGGTCTACATTCCATGGCTCATGATACACTTCTTCAGTTTGTGCCCTGCCCCAGATGTTTTCTATAGAATTATAGAAAACGTTCTGCATAAAATCCATGAAATTCCATGCATTTATTTGTTACAGTTGGTTAAAGTTGCAGTGTGCAATTACACACTCCAGAAATTTGAGTGGTTTAGACACGTTAAATGGGAGAGTCTATTCCATGTTAGGTTGGGGAGGATATGGATTTGCTACAATATTCACTGGGTGATCTCAGTGATCTCTCTCACCACAGCTTGCTTTCCAGAGATTCTATGAAAATAACGCAAAGGCAGGAGTAAAACCACACTTGTTCCCGGTTCTCCTTGAAGGCAGCTGTGCTATAATTGAAAATGTAGCAAATCTCTGTATGTGGGCAGGAATAATTGCATCAGTGTTTCAATCTGATCACCTGCCTTTTGGGCGATTGAGAAGGGAAAATACCTGTGGCCGATACTGCCTAGATGGTTTTGCAATTCACGCCTACCTGTATGGCATGTAGGCCAGAGGCGTTGCTGGTACTATTTGCCTAACACAAAATTGTGAGAGATTGTAATGGTGCAAGGCACTCACTGAAAACCATACACACTGGGCCAGTTTTGGAGGGATCTAAGGGCCATCTAAGGGGTGTGGTAGCTCAGTAGCTAAGATGCTGAGCTTGTTGATCAGAAGGTTGGCAGTTCAGCGGTTTGAATCCCTAGCGCCACATAACGGAGTGAGCTCCCATTACT
Source organism: Pituophis catenifer annectens (assembly GCF_029215685.1). Lineage (NCBI taxonomy): Eukaryota > Metazoa > Chordata > Lepidosauria > Squamata > Colubridae > Pituophis > Pituophis catenifer. The sequence goes on along the minus strand of NW_027256882.1, from coordinate 134,264,425 downwards.
TGTCCCAGCTTCTGCCAACCTAGCAGTTCAAAAGCACGCAAAAAATGCTAGTAGAAAAATAGGGACCAGTTTGGTGGGACGGTAACAGTGCTCCATGCGCCTTTGGCATTGAGAGTCATGCTGGCCACATGACCATGGAGACGTCTTCAGACAGCACTGGCTCTTCAGTTTAGAAATGGAGATGAGCACCGCCCCTAGATACGGAAACGACTAGCGCGCATCTGCGGTGGAACCTTTACATTTACCTTAAGGGCCAAATGGGTGTTTTAAGCAACTGGAAGGCACTGATTTGACCCCTTAACCCCTAATAGTCCCCATTTAAGGTACCTTTGGTCCCTGGATAAAAGTGTGCAGGGGAATATGTATCCATCCAATACATACATACATACATACATACATACATACATACATACATACATAGAATAAACTGTATAACAGTGATCACCTACCCAATCTGGTGATGTCAAATATTATCTGTCCTGCTCCTTAACCAATTTCCAAAGACAAAAAAGTTGTCAATTTTTGCCATATATTGGATCTGCTCTGTGGAAGTGACTGCAGAGAAGGGTGTGCTTCTTTATGTATGCATGTGTGTGTCTGTGTGTGAGAGAAAGAGAGGGGGGAAGGGTTCTGATGATGGGATATATTTCTGTAGTAAAATTGGGAGAATCCAGAGGAAGCAATGATCCTTGATGTTAGTGTTTATGGGATATGCTAAGTAGCATTGCAGTGGGTTGTAGAAATCCTGCTAGAAGAAATAAAACGTATTCACTTCCTTTTTTGTTTGTTCTGTTCTTTCTCCCCCTTAGGTCTTTTACCAGAACCAGTTGCCAATGGTGATGTGGAGAAGGTAAAAATTACTGCCAATCACATGGTTCCTTGATAGATGTGTTAGAGCCAACATTCAGCAATGCAGATTCCTCTGCTCTACTCGTGTTGTTATTGGTGGTGGTGGGGAGCATCAACAGATTACTGAACAACTCTCATGCCTTCTGAGTCTACATTGTTAGGAAATTTTAACTAGCCTTAGTTTTCCAATACATTCCCACCGGAGATCATACAGAAGCATTGCACATGCCAAGATTGTCTTCAAATAGTTGTAAGATATTTTCTTTCTCCCTGTTTTTTTTTTTTAAAACCTTCCCTGTACAAACTGCTCAGAACAGCCCTTGGCTGCCTGCCAGATCAAAAGGTTGAACTCTTCCTAAATTGGTAAAGGAAGGTGGGCTGTGAAATCATTGCTCTTGATGTTCCTGTAGAGAAAAGCAGTCTGAGGAGAGGGAGGGCTGACGCTTTGGAAGGCCTGTCACTCATTTCAGAGCCTGCTTCTTGTCACTGAATAGAATGGTCCATTCTTCACCCGATGGCTGGAATCTCACATCTTTTAAAAGGCCAAGTTACTTCCAGTCTGCTTTGAAAAAACAAAGCCTAATTAAAGTCGGAGAAGAAAGAAAATCTCATTAGAAACTTTTTTTAAAAAAGGGCTGGGCTGTTTTAAAAACATTTGAATATACATTCAGAGACAGAATGAGGATGTTGCCAGACTATGGGTAAACAGGATAGATATGTCATTCAATGTCATTTTTTCCCTAGTTGGTCTGAATGTTCATTGCAAGCCAATAGTTATTGTTCTACACCACAGATGGATAAGTCAGCCATATGATGTAATGCAATAATCACTTTCAGAATCATTTCATATACATCTATAGAACAAATATAGAAATATATTTATTTTACATTCATTTATTTATATCTCACATTCTTGAACCACCCATCTCACTCAGAGAGAGACTTTCTTGTTTTAAAAGACTCTGAAATGCAAATATTCCTTGGGGCAACATTTCAACAGAATTCAAGATCTTTCAGTCTTTCCATTTTCCTCTTTCCCAGAAATTCCTCTCCCAATTTGTCCAGCTTATCTCTTTCCCAGAAATTTCAAAGTTTAATAAAACCTCAATACATGCATAGCATTTTACCAAAAACAGATTGGTTAAATTATGTACATAAGCTGAAATTTGAAATAAGCAGAAGGCTGCTGCAAGGAGTTTTTAATGAACTATTTGCTTATCATTCAAATCTGGACAAATTGTGGTTAGTCTTAACTATATTTAATGGAAACAAGCAAGACTTTAGCCAGACGTTATCAAACTGGCTTGCTTTTTCTACTCATGAATCATAGTCTAGAGTTTATGATGGCATGATAAACTCTAATAAATAGGGGAAGCAGAAGAACTGGATAGGGAGTGGCTCATTGTAATAATACTTGGTCATGTTTAGCATCTGAATACAGTCACTGGTGTAAGAATAACTGAAGAAAATGCTCTCCCGTGTGGATAACAAATTTATTGGTCCAAAGGCAAGCAACACGAAAGGGGAATTTGCTCTAATTTAGCTTGAGGAATTGTGATGCTGGTGGTTTATTTGCTTCTTTCCAAAAAGCAGAACTGGCCAGTTGGTTTAAAAAAGAGAGATGAATTTAGCAGATGAGTAAAAGAATAGCTGCTGGGCATGGACTCATGGGATTGTCACCCCTTTTCCAGAATAATTTCTGTGGCATCCATTCTGTTTCACTTTCTAATTCTATATTGTTTCTAATGCCCTCCAAGTGATTGGTCAAAACAGAAAAGATAGCCCCCACAGCTTCCTTGTCAAATAAAGAAACATTCCCCCTACTAAAAAGTTCCCAGGGAAAGTGAGGATTTGCTACTGCCCCCACAGCTCGGAATTCTACAAGAAAAATTCTTTTGAATCAACTTGTTATCCTTGTATGTTAACAAGATTTTTTCTGGCCTTGTTGCCAGCAGCTCAGGGGAGAATTTAAATGAACCTTGATACAGCAAACAATGGTCTTGGAGAAGAAAGAATGGACACAGTGTGTTTACTAGACAGACAGACTGACCAGTCCCTTATGGGAAGCTGTGGTGGGATAGCAGTTAACAATTCAGTTGGCAAATAGGACTATGAGATCATCGTGACTGGCTAGAAAGAAAGCATTGCAATAAAATGTGTTCAGTTCCATTGCTTTTAATTTGAAATAATGCTGTGCCTACTATTTAAAGTGCCCTCTACTGCCATTAAATTTTAAGTTTTTTCTTTCTTATTTCTAGGGGAACCTTAGAGATGAACAAATGGAGATTAATCCTGAAAGCCCTTCTAGCCCTGTGACCATGTCTCCTTCTTCAACTCTAAGTGAACCTTCCATTGAGGTATGAACACAGTCTGGGTGTAGTAGGCAAATGGGAGTGATGAGTGAGGTGGATCACCCAATGAGAGGTGTAGGTAAATATTCCTTCCACTGTCTCAAAGACCAGAAGGATGCATGTGGTACTATTTTGCAATGATGGAGAAGCTAGGTCCCAGTTTGTTTGGTAGAAGAAACATTTTTCTCTTAATTAGTCAGCAATAGCACTTAGACTTCTATACTACTTCATAGTGCTTTACAGCACTCTCTAAGCGGTTTACAGAGTCAGCATATCGCCCCCAGCAATCTGGGTCCTCATTTTACCAATCTTGGAAAGATAGAAGGCTGAGTCAAACCTTGAATCGGTCAGGATCAAACTCCTGGCTGTGGGCAGAGTCAGCCTGCAATACTGCATTCTCCATAGTGGTGGAGATAGCATCCAGGAATGGGTTGACGTCGTCTGCTTAGCTGATTGGATGAGTCTGTCAGAGCTGTGACAACATGCCTCTGTTGCTAATGCTCCCCAGCTTTTGACTCAGTCCCTCAGCTAGGACAGACGTGTCAAAATTCCTTGCTTTCTGCTTTCAGCATATTTGAACCTTTCAACAGGATATCTGGACTTCAGATTCATGAGTGATTCAACTGGCTGACTCCCGATTCCTGGTAGAGTCGCTGGATCCCTTTTCAGTGGCGAGGGCTTAGGCTCAAGCAGCTGAAGACCTCCAAGCTCTAGTTTGAACTGTGAGGTGATTAACGGGCATAGGAGTTTCACGCTCCCTACTCTAACACAAGCGGCCAACGGAGCTTTCGCACTGCTCACTTGACAGCTCCGGAGAGCTTGTTGACCAAGCAGAGCTTTTGCGCTCACCACTTGACAGCTCAGGAGAGCTTGGCGGTCAAAGGAGCTTTCACGCTCCTCCCTTGACACCTCCAGAGAGCTCATCGGCCGCAGGAGCTTCGCGCTCCTAGACTTATTGCGGGTAGCGCGGCTAAGGATCCACTCCATGCCAGTTTCTTTTTGTGACTGCTTGGAAAGATTACATTGCCCATATTTTTTTTTAAAAGAGGCTTGTTAAATACTTCTACTTTTTATTTGGTGAGAAATAGCTATTGGAGATTTAGTAACGATTAAGAACTGTCAGATGTTCCTGCTGAAAACAGTTGAAGGGAGATGATTTGCTATTTATACCCAACACTAATCTAAGGATCTGGTTGTGTCCAGGGAGAGTTATTATTAAAAAGGGGGGACTAATATCCCCTTTGGCCATAAAGCTAATTTGATATTAGGCAGAGTCACCCAACCCATTTCTGCATATATCCAGTGGAAAACCCCAAATGTGGCATATTTTAATACTGTGTGAGTGTGGCTTTTGTAATCCCAAAAGTGGATGAGGCTGAATTCTGTGAATGCCTAAAAGAAAGTTATTTAGCCTAGCCTTACAGGCTTTTTCTGCAGACTCCCAAAGTGGATTAGATCCTTTTTGCAAATTATGGTGCTGTTGTGATCTTGCAGAACAACTTGACATTGCTGTGTGACTTAAACACTAAGACAAAACTGATTTTTAATTTGATTTCCTTTGATTAGCCTAAAGCTATCTGTGTTTAAAGTATTTTTTTTTAAAATTAACTATTGAATAGCAATCAGTAGATGTGTTTGCATGTTAAATGAAACACAAATTAGGGGTACAATGATCTTTGAAAGGATGTGGGTATTAAGATAGAGAGCGTTAACCAGTCTAGAATCATGGCCTATAGTCGTGGCTGTGTGAGTTCTTGAACCCAGACAGGAAATTAAAGAACAGTGACCCACCTCACTGCTCTCTGACCCTCCAGCCTGTGGTCACAGAGCAGGACATCAGAAAGAGATCACAAGCACAACTGCTTTTGCTGCAGTGTTTCCATTGTCACTTGGCTGCTCCTTTTTTTCATAAGTTCACAATAAGTTCTTTACAATAAAAATTTAAAAAGTAACCTTTTTAAGGGTTAATATTTTCCCATCCTGCAGCAAACCAAATTATTCCAGGCCCTTTATAATACCAGGAGTCGAAAATAATCTGCCTGCTAGGTGCCTTCAAAGGCTTCATACTCATGGCTACTCCAAACTATAGAGAATTGTGTCATGTAAATGCACTCAGTAATAAGTGGGTTGTTTCAGGAGAATAGCTGATAACTTGGGTACTTTATTGTCTGTTTTTGCATCCTTTCGTTCGTACAGCTGTACTCTCATGAGAAGGAGGACAAACTCAGCACCACATCCGATCCCATTCTTGACTTGGACATCCCACTGGCAGTAGCCAAAGAGCGCGCCCATCAGAAACGTACCAGCAAACGGGCACCACAAATGGACTGGAGCAAGAAAAACGAACTCTTTAGTAATCTGTGAAACCCCCAAGCAGGGAGGTGATGTAAGGGCAATATTGGAAAATCTGGCCAGATCATGCCTCCCCCTTCCCCTTCTCCTACGCATTCCTGTCCCCTAGATACATTTCCGTGCCCTTCTTCTCTTCCCCTCCCTTTGCTTGGAAATGTAGATGCAAGATCTCGTCTTGCCCTGGGTCACCTGAAAGGGCAAACGCATGGCCTGATAATGCTGCCTGCACTATTTTGGAGAAGCAGTTGTATTTAAAGAGGATGATGAGACATTTTCATATACCCTCTATAAATAGCTTAAACTAGCTTGTGGATGTGAATCCAAACTGAATTTGGTGTCTCTGTTGGATCTGTAGTAGAAGACACATACACATATCTATATATAAAGAGAATGTATGCACAGGACAAGGATGTAATACGTCAGGTGCCACACTGAAAAGGGGGACAGTGTGATGCATAGCTGTACTGTAGGTCCATTAACTCTTAAGATAGCTGAAGTTAAACATTCTAAAACTATTAATCCCTATAGATCTCAACTGGCTCTCTTCAGAGAAATCATGTTGGATGCTGATTGAACTATTCCAGGCTATGTCCTATCAGGACTATAGTCTAAGCTTGCACAGAGTATTTTAATTCCTAATTTGATTACAAATGAACATCCTTTCGTGGGGCAGTTCCTCTGTCCTCTTTTCAAGGAACTGCTTTGCTACGAGTGGAGAGAAACATTTCTGTTGCTCTATCGTCTTCTCTCTTTTTTGGTAAAGACATTCCTGGATTGCCACTGCAAGAAAGGGCTTAGTAGGCAAGACCCAATACTTCCTGCTTCGTGCTTTGGAGGTTTCAAAGTGTGGGAAGAGGAATAATTGAAAGCTGTTGTAGCAGCCAGCCTGTGAGATTTGCTTTCTTTTGGCCAGGGGATGTGGTAAGGAGTCGTACCTAATGCAGCAGCTGAAAGCACACAAGGATAATATCCTACGCTCAATTTACTCCAGAAATGGAGCCAATCAGGGTTTTCAATAATCATGATTAATTATTAACAACTTACTGATAATAGTGTTTCATTTCTGGAATTGTTTTCTAATTATGGCTCATTTCCCTGTATCTGTGTATAGTATAAAAATCATTCCTCTTCCATAAATTTCTGTTTTGTTTTTGTTTTCCTTGATTAATGTTTGATGTCAAATGTAAGAGAACCTGTTTACTGGAGCAAAATGCTGCCTTGATTTTGTGTGCTTATTTTAAATTAAGGATTTTTTTTTTTTTTTGAAAGCCACATACACAGGTCACAGTGTATGCGAAAGTTGCAGTCTGTATTAGATTAACCAATCTCTCTAGTCTTATAATTTAACTTATAACCCTAACTGGGATAGAGTGAGAGCTGTTAATCCAAGGCCAGCAGCTGGCTGATGTAATACAAATAACACACACACAAACACAATATTTTTCCAGTCTCCAAATAAGAATAGATGAGCTTCTGTCTCTGCTTGTTGGGCTGGATAATATATCAGACTTCGGGATGATAGAAATTACCATTTTACCTGCAATTGTTTTCTTCTTTTTTTCCCCCCTGCCAAATTAGGTGAGCAGAGCCATGTCAATACTCAACCAAAACTAAAAATAAGATTGGTACGGCTATATGTAGGAGAAACTGGGCACCATCATCAACCTCTTTTTTAGCCTAGCTCTGTTTCTGGGGCTGGAGAAATGCATTACAGGATCTGCTTCTGCTGGAAACCAGAACCACAAGCCAGCCTATTCCATAAATTTCAAGGGTTGTGTTTGTAGAATGAAGAAGTCTTGTTAAAACAAGCTATGCATTTAAGGCCAATGTGCCGCTCTTAGCCAGAAAGTTCAAGTAAGAAATTACGATTTTGCATTCATATTCATCAGGTGATGCCGGTAAGAGTAGAGAAGCAATTTGTCCACAAGACTGTCCCGCCTTTCATTTTCCATGTGTTGCTTGCTGTCAAATGTGATATAATGTGATTATCTCAAGTAGTTCCCAAATCAATGTTCTGGGCCTTGTACCTGGGAACCATTTTACAACAAGCAATCAGGCAAAGGCCAAAGAAGATTAGGAAAGCAAAGGCTTTATTAAATGGCTCTCCCATTCTTCATTAAAGCCCACAAGGATCTTACCCCCCTCTAGGTGGCTCAGTGGCTAAAACACTGAACTTGTTGATCAGAAAGGTCGGCAGTTTGGTGGTTCAAATCCCTAGTACAGGACTTCTGCGTGAGCAGGGGGTCGGACTAGATGACCTCCAAGGTCCCTTCCAACTCTTGTTACTGTTATTACTGCTTGATAAAGAGTTGACCAATCTGATTTTGTGTGTGTGTGTGAAAGTTATTAAAAATGACTGAATGAGTTAGAGTGGGAGAGACTAAGTATCCAAATTCAGGATAGGCAGAGGTAACGGCAGTTTACACCTGAATCCAAGTTGGTTCCCAATTTAGGCACTGATCAGATTTAGGCTCGTTTGGTTTCAAAGATGGTTTGAAGTAGGCCATAAGGTTTGGAGAGTGCTTGGGGTTTGCTAACTAAATTATAAATCAGTTGATTGGTAGCACCCCATTGGCCCCAAAGGACTTTCTCGTGGGATGGTTGCCAGAGAAGCCATGTTAATATGTTGCTGCAAAAATAGCCAAGAACCTTATGTCACCTTAAAAGCCAACCTTTTTAATGCTTCTGTGACTTATTATTCATTTAATCAAAGGCACAGTAATAAACCCATCATTTTTCTGAAGAAGTGGACTTGGACTCCATGGAAGTCCATTATTTATTTACGGCATAATCAGTTGATTACATTAATCTACCAGTGGGGCCGCAATAAAATGTGAAGAGCTTCTGGGCACAGCTACTTTACTTAGCTTCCGTCCTGAACTCTTCATTTCAAAATATTTCCCTTTCAATTCCTGCTACCCAAGATCATGAACAGTAAACAGAATCCATCCTAGAGAGACTGTTTGAAGTATGTTTGCTTTTAGAGCTGATTTTTCCTCCTCCTGATGAAAACGGTTTGTGCTTTGCAATTATTTTTTTTCCAGAGAGCCTTTTTTTTTTTTTAAATTTGATTTATATGCCGCCCTTCTCCGGAGACTCAGGGCGGCTTACAATGCGTTAATGTGTTCACGTAACATTAATATTGGCTTGAAAGAGAAGCTGGCAGATCCAGCTTTGAGAATAGCTTGTAATGAGGCTTCTTATTACAAGTCAAACTACTTTCGAAGGGCAAAGGGCAGGGCCCACTGATAGGTGGGGATGAGGGTAGATCATGAAGCAACACCAGATTCAAATCTTTGAAGAATTCCCCATGATGCCTTTATAGTTTTAAGCCAATAATCTCTTAGAAAGAGTCGCCCTATAATAGTTAAAATCTCCAAATTGTTTCCTTTTAACTAGGCCAGGCCTGATTATCCAGCTGTCACTGTCTGCTTGCCAGAGGGGTACAAGTCACCTGCTGGATATCAGTTTGCAAACTATTTCCATTTTATTGTAGGGTCAGAGCTGTCACACAAATCTTAAGCCCGGTAATATTATAAAGACTTTGGCCCATGTCAAATCAGCATTAGCATTTAATAGGCTGAAACCTGCTTTATAATTCCTCAGTGTACCAGGTTGCTCAGCTAATTCATGTGTTCCCTGAAAATGGTGTAATTTACAGCACAATCCTAGGCAAATTTAATGACTGAATAAATCCCATTGTGTACAGTACAGCTTATTCCCAGATAAGTAGATATTAAACTTTCTGCCTTTGCTTAACAAATCCTGCCTGGCTTCTAAGTGCAATGTCCAATGTAGTGGAAACTGATAACAACTTACCTGCCATTTTTCTGTCCATGAACTCCAGAGCATCAGGACTTCATTCATGCATCAATAATATATAAACAGCAGTGCAAACAAGAACTACGTCCAGAAACAGCTTTAGAAATGCTAGCCATATTCTGTTTTTTGAGGGGAGGGAGGGAGAACAGGTTTTGGCTTTTCACTCAAAGCCAGCACATGGACGTTGGTTGGTTTTTCTCTCAGAAAAGTCCTCATTCCGTCATGGTAGGTTGCATTAAAGTATTATTGTCAGGGCCACATGAATGTTTACTCCTCCTCCTCCTCCTCTCTGTCAGCATATGTCAGTGTGTTTTATGCTGCTCTGATGACAAAACTCTAACCTACCTCAGTAAAGAAGCAAGTAATCCTGTCTGCATAACTTAATTATGTGGCCATTTTTAAGGGCAGCACTCCTATCCAGTGTATGGGAGGGTGGGGGTGGGGAACAGGTATCCATGGAACATTAGTTTCTGAAGTGCTTCACCGCTTTAAGTTCTCACTTAGTTTTTTTCTGAAGAAGAAAGAAGAATAAACCAGTCCACCGGTCTTCTGAAAGACTGGTAAATCTCTGTCTAAATGTAGTCCAGCTGATAGATTGGAGGTGGGATAAAGGATGAAGTGGGAGGCATCTCACATTCCATTTTAAGAGAGTTCCTTCCCACTTTGTCCTGTCAGCTGGGCAAAGTTTTACCAGTCCTCTAGCAGACATGTTCTTTCTTCCTAACACTGGAGCTGGAATGTCTTAGTCAATTTTATCCTAGCTTCCAAATATTCAAGAGTGATACATGCTCCAAGGTAGCAAAACAAGGAAGAAAGTAGGCAGGTTTCTCAGTAGAAATCAAGTTTCTCTTACAACTAATGCTAAAATGATCATGATGAGTCATATTTATTGGAGAGACAGTTATGCTTGCAGCAATCTCAACTAACAAATAGGAGTTCACACAATAGAATCTGTGATTATGTCATCACCAAGATTATGATTAAGAAGTTACACATCATTTGTGCACCGAGCCTTGTGTGGGGAGAAGAAGGAAATGCTACTGTTTTGGAATATAAATGGCTGGACCCATGGTGAACTGGGGATGATATGGAGGCTACATCATCTAAATTTAATTAGTGGGTCCAATCATTGTTGGAAATATGGAAAACATGAAGGCTCATTTAACCACACATGGTGTGTAAGAAATGAATTACTGGATATAAACACACACAATGATAGAATGTTAAAGATTAATATTTACTGGAACTTTTTTTTATTGAGACTTATGGATAGCCAGTTAAAAATATACCTGTGGAAGATTGGTTTTGTATATAATAAATGCAGCAAGACTGTTGCACGCACAAAATGGAAAAACACCAAACTACCCACAATAGAGGAATGGACCTGTGAAGATAATGGAAAGAGTAGAAATGGCAAAATTGAACTGTTTGATCGGGGACAAGATAATGTGCACTGTTATTAAAGATTTGAAACCTTTTGTGGACTTTTTACTGAGAATTGAGGGGAGAAATGAAGTGATTTGGTGATTTATGGATTTTCTGATTAAAAAGGGTTGAATAATGGGAAGAAGAGAAATGTGTAATTTTAAAGAGGGAGGTGTCAAGATTGATTCTAACTGCTGTAAAGGAGATCAGGAATTGCTTCTTTGCATGCTTTTCTTGTTTCTATCTTATACTTTTTTTGCTGAATTGTTTTCTTCTTTAAATTTCATCTTATCTTTTATATCTGAGAAAACATTTTAATAAAATTATTATAAATGTGATTAGAAGGGTGTCTCCATGCCATGATTAGCAGGATATATGGAGAACCTAAGACTTCTATATGCCTGAATATGAATGCAGTGAGCTGCAGTTACAACCTAGGGCTCTGCTTTGTTAGCGTTCAGTGACGAGCAAACATAAGTAAAACCAGAGCTGCCACTTGAAGATGGGAGGTTGGAAAGAGCTGCACTTACCAAGCCTGTTCTCACCCCATTTGGAGCTCTCCAAACACTCAGCTGAGTGTCGGTAATGAATATGAAAGAGCCACAACTATAGCCACAATTGTTGTCTTTCCCCCCCCCCCTCCTTCATAGCTGATTGCTAAATAATTCTTGTCTCCATTGTACCTCTGAATTTATGCATGGACTAATCAGGAATTAGAATTAGAAACACAAATTTCCATATTATTAAAAAAAAACCTCTTAAGGTAAGGCTTGATATGTTGGATTCAACATTTGTTGCAATCAGCATAAATTTTTCATCATGGCAAGGGTCAAATTGAAGGTCTAGCCTTATGGTTAAGTTGTTAAGTACAGCTGGTTTTCTAGTCTAGAATCAAATCTTTTCTGAGAACTTGATATTTATTTACAGAATAACAGAGTTGGAAGGGAACTTGGAAGTCTTCTAGTCCAATCCCCTGCTCAAGCAGGAGACCATGTATGATTTCAGACAAGTGGCTGTCCAATCTTTTCTTAAAAGCTTCCAGTGATGAAGCACCCACAACTTCTTCTTTTTAAAAAAATATGTTTTATTATAGTTCAAAAAAACAAAAAAACAAAGACAAATGTATAATAGTTTTTCTATCACGGTGTAACATCACCAAAATATCCATGTATATATACACCAATAATCAGAAAGTAAAAATAGAAAATATTTACAGATTCTTATATACAAATTTACATTTCCAATACTTATTGATTACCCTAATTATACCATCATCTATAATTATAATAGCACCCACAACTTCTGAAGGCAAACAGTTCCACTGGCTAATTGTTCTGTCAGGAAATTTCTCCTTAGTTCTAAGTTTGCTTCTCTCATTGATTAGTTTCCATCCTTTGTTACTCGTTTTGCTTTCTGGTGCTTTGGAAAATAGATTGACCCCCTCTTCTTTATGGCATCCCCTCAAATTGGACTAAATTATACAATGGATGGGTGAGAATTTTGAAGCTATCTCCACTGTGTTCTGTTTTTCCCTTCCTCATTTGCCTCTTCAGCAAGTGTAGGTCCTGAACCCACCAGCACCTAAAATGTTGATTTGATGAAGGAAAGTGTTTTTGTGTCCCCAGCATAAGTTGCAGAGTTTCCATCACAAGACTAAGGCTGAGTCTACAAAGAGATCTTTGCCTATGAGACACTGAGGACAGCAGTTTCCAAATGAAGCCATGGATTCAGTGAACATGTGCTACATCTCCTGGTTTATCAACATGACCTCAGGAGTATAATTTAAAAGGAAGTAGATTGTGTTAGAAAAATCACGTGCTTTCTTTCCTCAAATGTACTGAAGGACTCTCATTACTGCCAATGTCCTTTATTTCCATGTTCCTTCCATCTTTTAATTATATGTCCTGCTTTTGACACGTGATAGCACCTAACAGACCTTGTTGGAGCTCAGAAACTAAGCAAATTTTGGCCTGATTGCTGCTTGGATGTGAGAAACTCAGGAAATACCAGAGCTATAGGCTACACTAGGAAACGACAGATTATCCTCCAAAGGAAAGTAATGACAAACCAGTTCTGCACTGTTGCCAATAAACTTATGATGCAGCCATGTATTCAGACTTCACTCAAACAAACTTTTACCTTCACAAATTCTGCACAGAATTGAAAACAGAACATTGTTTGATTATTTGCATCTGGGCACTAGAAATTGATTTAGTTTTAAAATATTCATTCGCATCCAGTTGATAGTTCTTCTCTATCTTTCACGCTTCTTAACCAAACTAGCTTCTGACCATCTCTTTTACAAATAACCCTGCTTTGACAATCGGTATGCTTGTATGTCCTTTTGTACAGTGCAGTCTTTCATTCATTTCACAAAGACACAATGAGGATGTTTATTCTAGAGTCAGCTGTTCCAACAATTTAATTTTTCTACTTTCCATTGGTTAGTGTTGCAAATAGCACATTTTTGTAAACTGCAAATCATCCTTCAAGTGAGAAGAGAGGGTTAACAACTTTAGTGAAGTTTTCAAATATTCTACAGACAGGAATTGCATCTCACTCCATGGCTGCCCTCTTGCGGTCAGTCCTTGACACGGGTCAGTGGATACAATTTGCTGCTCTGCTGGCTTAAAGCAGGGATCACTCAGCTAGATCCTAAAAAGCATGCTATTGGGAATCACAGGTGAGCCTCAGTAACACCCAGAAAACTTGCAAATTCATTCTTTATTGATTAGATCCTTCAATTTGGAAGATTGGGTGATCATTTTCCTCACCCTTGCTGTCAAGTACGGAGCTAAGGCAGGGGTGTCAAACTTGCATCATCACGTCACGTGACGTATCACAACTTTTCCCCCCTTTGAAATGAGGGTAGGCGTGGCCAGCCCATGATGCATCTGGCCCGCGGGCCACGAGTTTGACACCCCTGAGCTAAGGAATGATGTGATTTGAAATTACAGATTGCAAAATCACCAGGAGATTGCCAGTTCATCAATATGCTGGAAGATTATGGAAGTACTAGGCATCTGATGAGCACAAAATTATCATTTTAACAAAATTTAGTTGGAAAAAGTGCAACCAGTCTCCTCCTGAATTTTTGGAAATAACAGAAAGTCTAAGTAGGTCGAGGAGAAGCATGATAGCATTGCATTTTTTTTCTCTGCAAGAAAGTATTCTTTGGGGAAATCTCTTGGGGACTATGCAGGAGGTAAAGCTAAAGGAAAAGGAGTTAGCTAGAGCCAAGAATAGGTGCAAGTAATTATTCTTATTTCAATTAATGGATTTTATTGAGTTCTAAATTTATATGCCATTCCTTGCAATGGCTCTAAGTGGCTTATTTTAAAACCATTTTAAAATGACTGAAAGCAGCAGTGAAACTAAAAGCTTTAAAAAAAAACCACATACAGTAACTCTAATGAGCCTAGCAAAAAAAGGTAGATGTTAAACTTCCCCCCTTCTAAATTGCAGACAAGAGGTGGGGACTGGCTCAATTGCAAAAGCAATTTATTCCAATTTTTTTCTGCCTGTTTTCCAGGCTGCAGGGAAAGGAAGCCAACTCTTATCAGAAGCTTCACAGTTCTCTCGCATAAGTATGTTGCCCTTGCTTTATAGAGAACAGATTCTTTGCAATATATACTTTTATCCCATTCGCTAGTTATCTCTGTAGCTGGACATTTCATCTTGGTTGAAAACTACTTTATGAGACTTATAAGTAGCTCTTCTTGTCTTCTCATCTGGGAAGAACAGGCAGAGATTTGCTGCTGATGTAACTGACAATACCCCTTCAGCAGATCCTGGGATGGAAGGAGTCACCTCTTGAAAGTTGGCAACTGCCTCACTTTTATTGCTGTTTGCAGCATCCTATGATCACGTGACCAGGATTTGTGATGTTTTTTGCTGGTTTCCAGCATTTATTTCCAGTTTACGACAAAAAAAACCAAAACCCACCTATTGGGGGAAATGGATTCATTTAAAAACTGCTGCATTCACTTAATGACAATGGCATTTGCTGACTGACCACTGCAAAAACTATCGAAAAAATTGGGTCTGGTACAGGGGTGAAATCTTATTTTTTCCCCTACTGGCTCTGTGAGCGTGGCTTGGTAGGCGTGGCAGGGGAAGGATACTGAAAAATCCCCATTCTCTCCCACTCCTGGATACTGCAAAATCTCCATTCCCACCCCACTCCAGGGGAAGGATGCTGCAAAATCCCCATTCCCTCCCACTCCTGGGGGAAGGATACTGCAAAATCTCCATTCCCACCCCACTCCAGGGGAAGGATGCTGCAAAATCCCCATTCCCTCCCACTCCTGGGGGAAGGATACTGCAAAATCCCCATTCCCTCCTCACTCTGGGGCCAGCCAGAGGTGGTATTTGCCAGTTCTCCGAACTACTCAAAATTTCCCCTACCGGTTCTCCAGAACTGGATTTCACCCCTGGTCTGGTCTTGTAATATCTTGACTGCAATGGTTTATGGCCCTAATTCCAGACTCATTTACAGCCTTACGTTGAGGACTATCTGTATTATTGCTACCCAATAATACATTTTATGTGTGTTACCTTGGTAACACTCCAGAGTAGCAGAAAACAAAAAGAAAACAAAAGGGAACCATAATTTACATATGTTTTGCAAATGGAAATCAATCTGCTTAAAGGGACATTTAGAAATACTAATATTAAAATAGCAACATATCTCCGTCTGGGAAGGATGAGATCAGATGACCTGTATGTCAGCTTATCCAGATGTTCTGGTCCAGGTCCAGATGCTAAATGATGCCAGGCAACGTCAGAACCTATGTCTTTCCTTCTTACCCTTCTTTATGTTTCAACTGGATCTGGCTCAGATAGTTGTTCCAACAGAATAGGGCAAGATGACATTTTCCTGCCCTTTGAATGGCACATTGGAAGCCTCATTCTGTTAAGAAGGTGAAGTTACTTCAAAGTGCTGGAGAGTCTAAAATATTGGTGATGGCCGATGAAAATAGCCTTCTGATCTTCTAGAGAACTGCATGAAGCCTTTTGGTGAAGTAGTGATGTCGCTGAAAAGAAAGTGGCTAAAAATTTTCAGCCTTAGGTACAAAGCCAGGAGGGTGACCTTGGGCCAGTCACTTTATCTCAGCCGTCAGAAGGAGGCAATGGCAAACCACTTCTGACAAACCTGAGCAAGGAAACTGCAGGGACTTTTTCAGGCAGTTTTGGAGAATCAGACACAATTGAGCAAAAGGGAAAGGGGGAAGGGAGAGGCCTATGCTCAGCTAGATGGCAGCAACCTTGGCTGATTTCCATCTGATTAGTATTTGGATACCCTAAGAAAACATCACAAGTGTAGCTAGATTGGAGAATTGAAGAAAAATGATACCCCGGAAGAAGGCATATTATAGTTTCCCATGACAATTTAATATGGGCAATTCTAATTGAAATGGAGTTGTGTCTGCTCCTCAATCCTTCTTAGGCACTTTAAAAGCTATTGCCTTCATTCCTGCTAACCTCCAAAGCATCCTCTGGATTCTCCGCTCACAGCAACAAAGCCAGCACCCCACACCTCCCCACCAGTATTTATAGAGAGACGGCAGCTCCGATCACGCTTTGCTCACACAGGCACAAAACCGAAGGCACCAGCCTGAAGATGACGAGTGGGACCTCGTCAAAACGTTGCCAAGATACTCTCAATCTTATACGGGAAAAGACCCGAATACGCCAAGACTTGCATGTATGTATGTATGTATGTATGTATGTATGTATGTATGTATGTATTTCTCTTTAGCCAGGTTCTACCTACGTAAACCAAGATATTATGCAGCCCTAGTTCAGTGAAATCACAATTCACTAGTTTCTGGGCTTTTTTCTTTTTTTCTTCTGGCAGCCAGCAGACCCTTTGCTGCCCATTGGGAGACTAAGATAGATCTATTTCAGCCTTATAAGGCCTCATCAGTTAGCCACACCCTCATCTCATGTATCCTCCCTGTAAAGGTAAAATATTTGTTTTTCTTTCTTTTTCGTAGGTTTTATGTGTATTTCTCTTTAGCCAGGTTCTACGTAAACCAAGATATTATGCAGCCCTAGTTCAGTGAAATCACAATTCACTAGTTTCTGGGCTTATTATACACACACACACACACACACACACACACACACACACACACACACACGTACACACACACATGTACACACACACATGCATACACATATACACATATACACACTTGTGTGTGTATGTGTGTCTATTTAAAATTTCTGCTAGGTTTCAAATCAGTTACATCCTACATGTCAATAAAGTATTATAACATTATGCTATTTAGAAACCATGTTTTTCAACATTAAACACAGCAGAATTAGGGAGCTACAGGGGGGCAACCAGTGGCATAAGTGAAAGAGTGTTTCTGCCTCTGCCCAGGGTGCAAAGGATTGCCTAGAAAAAAGCAAAGCATAGTAGTAAGCCTTACTGGGATAGCTTACATCCTGTGATAATATCTTTAACACTATGAAGCCACAACATCTGCCTTTCCATGCACTGAGTCCCCCTTGGGAGGGGCTCAATGCATGGATAAAAATGCATTCTGGCTTAAGAGCCTTGATAGTACAGTGGTCTACGCACCCTGTTATTAACACAGCTGCCTGCAGTTTACTGCCGGTTCGAATCTCTCCAAGGCTCAAGGTTGACTCAGCCTTCCATCCTTTCTAAGGTAGGTGAAATGAGGACCCAGTTTGTGGGGGCAATAAGCTGACTTTGTATAAATATACAAAAGTATGAAGGCTATTGCTTAACGCATTGTAAGCCGCCCTGAGTCTCCGGAGAAGGGCAGCATATAAATCAAATTTAAAAAAAAAAATGCAACCAATCATAATTATAATACCTGAAACATTGACACCTTTTCTTGGAAATTAATTCAATGAAGAATAAGCTGTGCTTTCCCAACTCAGTTTAAAAGTGCTGTTTAAGCCCAATAGCCCAAAGGGTAAAGGCTGATTGAGAACAATTACAGTATTTTGTACTTGTAGATCATCTGCAAAAGTTGTAATCTTTCCAACTGTAAGAGACATACACCAATCATCATAAAAGAATGAGAACCAACTGTCTAATAACTTACAAAAGACTTAGTAACTTGAGGTGATCTTTAGCTACCACATTGAATAAAGATTAATCAAACAGTCGTAGGAACTGCTCATCACTAAAACTGGCCAGCCCTACCATTCGAACAGTGAAGTGGCTGCCACAGGACACTGTTGTAGGCTAACATGGAAAAATAGCAAATTGATGAATTAGGTTAGCTTATGATTGCAAGTTTACTCAGGGGATTTGGAAAGGAGAGGGGCCAATGCACAAATAACTTGGTGGGTGTGGCATTTATACGGTATCCCTTTGACATGTATGAGGCAGTGAGTCCTATTGCTGCTAGATCTTATAGGCTGCAAGTTGATCAAGAATAACTTCTGAGTAGTATGATGGATTCCTATTCTTCACGAGTGTAGGATGACATAAATCTGTCTCCAAATCGTGTGTAAACTTCTATTTCTCTATCCATCAGTGAACTGTTCATATTCATGCCCAGGCACAGAATGTGAGAAACTGCAGGCAATCTTTCCAATACGTTTGGCTTTATTGAAGACATTTGCGATTAATTACTAAACCCCCACATTTTTTAAAGTACCTAAGGATAAATGTTCAAAAGCAAAATGTTTCGACAGCACTTCTATCTTCTGCACATGTTCTGATGCAAATAACCTCTATTCCTCTCATGGCACGGGAGAAAATACTTTGTTTTAAAACTTCGTTACTCCCTAAATGTTCGATATTGATATTGGTCTGGGTAAAATTAGGCAACACTTTATGTAGGTAAAACTGAAATAAAACACTCTTTTGTCAGAGATCTGGGGAACTCTGTTAGAAAGGTCTCTTAATGTTTATTCTCTCAGCCATGCTGAGAGATGAACCTCCTTAAATCACTCTTGTTGTTTTTCTCCTCCTCTCTTGAAAAAGAACAATAGCAGTGGGAAGGCAGATTCCATGGGAACAATAACAAACTTAATTAAACAATGTTTGGGAGGCCTAAACAAAGGCCTTATAGGAACACTTGAATGGCAGCTATTAGAGAGGACAGGAGCAGAGACCAAAAGTCATTTACATTAATGTAAGGATTTATGGGGCTATAGAAATAAGCAGATGAAACCTGGTTTGGACTTGTCATGGGAACTTTTTTTAGCTGCTTATGGAACAGCTTCCCATTGTTGCTGGGATCACTGGGAAGAGGACTCTTGTCTTTCTAAAGGACAAATAGCAACATGGTAATTAATAGTTTGTTTTGCTTTCCTTATACAACCTCTGGTTTTCAGTTCTAATACACACTGCACTTATATCAGGGGTGAAATGCTCCCGGTTCGGACCGGATCGCCCGATCCGGTAGCGATGGAGGTGGGTGATTCGGCGAACCGGTAGCAAAACTCCCTGCCCCCCCCCCCATGCCCAGCTGAGCCAGACAATCATCAGAAGCTTTTTTTTTACTTTTAAAATCATTTTTTCTACAACCTCTTCAGCTGAAAAAATGCTTTTAAAAGTAAAAAAAAAAAAAAAGCCTCTGATGATCGTGCGGCTCAGCTGGAAAAAAACCCTTTTTTTCTTTTAAATGTCTCTGATGATCCAAGCTGAGTTGCCTGATCAGCAGAGGCTTTTTTTCTTTTAAAAGCCTTTGACGATCCAAGCTGAGTTGCCTGATCGTCAGAGGCATTTAAAAGAAAATAAGCCTCTGCCGATCAGGCAACTCAGCTGGGATTGTCAGAGCCTTTTGAAAGCATTTTTTTACAACCTCTTTGCAGAAGAGGTTGTAGAAAAAATGGTTTTAAAAGTAAAAAAAAATGGCCAGCCTGCATATTTTCAGTCCATAGGGTGTGTGTGTATGTCTAAGAGAGAAACTAAAATAGATTTAAGTTAATTAAAATAGAATATCAATGGATTATTGTGAGAACAAAGAAGGTTTTCTTTTCTTTGTGTACAGACATCAGATATGGTAAAGAACTGTCCAGGCTCCTTGAGGTTCTGCACGACTGCACTAATTCAGATTGACTGCTGTGCACCCAAGTGAATTCATTTATTCAGAACTCAACATTTGCAACTAGTTTTGTTTACAGATTTGTCTATGAGGTCTTCAGAACTGTGTCTTCCCTGGGTTGTTTTTGGTAAATCTCATTGCAAAACTAGAAGAGTATTTCTACTATTAGTAACTATTAGTAATATTATTTCTACTATTAGTAACTATTTCAACCTGCCTGGAAGATAATTTGTCCACTCCTGAGGACCGTCATAGTAAAACCTTCCTTTAAGAAACACAGAAAACACACATACGCTATCACCCCTACTATTTCATTAAAAAAAAAAAAAAAAAACTTTGCAGCACCTGCTCAAGAAATTTTCTTTTAAGTCATCTGTTTCCTCAAATTATTACCAGCCAGATTCTGACCTGTTGGTTTTAGGTACCTTAAAATAAAAATAAAAAATCCTGCTGCTTAAGGGGCTTTGGGATCATCTAAGTTTAAGTACCATTGTCTGTGATGATCTCCATATGGCAGGGGAGAAAACCCATCTGTTGTTCTTGCTGTAGTTAAGTCTATTGGAAACATTAAATAAGATGTTGGTGAGGAAACTCCAAGTGCTGATTAGTGGGATGGCCAGGTTTGTGTGTGTGTGTGTATATCAGGGGTGGGTTCTACTTATCTCCACTACCGGTTCACAACGGGAGCACGCATGCACAGATCGTCCGTCATGACATCCGGCTGGGTGGGCGGAGCCTCCCGCCGTCATTACTACCGGTTCGCAAGAACCAGACCGAACCGGGAGCAACCCACCACTGGTGTGTGTGTGTGTATATATATATATAGTTACAATTCTATGTATAATTATCTAACACAATTAGTGTGTGTATGTGTGCGTAAACATATACTTTATTTTATTTATTCATTTATTTTATTTTGTCACATTTCTGTGCTGCCCAACTCCCAAGGGACTCTGGGAGGCTTACAACAGAGAATAAAACAATGCAACAATATCCTATACAAAAGTTAAAAGAAAACATTAAAACATTAAAACACATACAATTTGTGGCCGGGTCTCACAAGATTACCATAACGAGATCAATGGCCCCAGGCCTGCCGGAAGAGCCAGGTCTTCACCACTTTCCAGAAGGCCAATAGGGTGGGGACGGTCCAGACTTCAGGAGGTAATTGGTTCCAGAGATCCAGGGCAGCCACAGAGAAGGACCTCCCCCACAGGCCCACCAGCCAACATTGTTTAGCTGACGGGACCCGGAGGAGACTGACTCTGTGGGATCTTACTGGTCACTGGGAGCTATGTGGTAGAAGGCGGTCTCGAAGCTAGCCTGGTCCTGAGCCATGTAGGGCTTTAAAGGTAATAACCAACACCTTGAATTGCACCCGGAGACCGATAGGGAGCCAGTGCACAACAATAATTGTGTTAGATAATTATACATAGAATTGTAACTATGATATATTATACCCTTTTCCTTTTGTTGCAATTTTTCACTTAAAAATATTTATTTTGACAATGCGTGGATTTTTATCTTTGTGTTTTTTCTAATTCTCTGCCATTACTTTAAGAGAATAAATTACAAAAAAGAGAGAAGGCCTTCGGTTTTGGATTTTTGGGGTGTTGCCAAAGTAATGATCTAAATCATTAATAGAGAAACAGATCAAGAATACAAGTCAACTTTTGCTGGCAACAACACCTTGGCAATCTTTGGTAGATATTCACATGGGCAAAAAATTCCCATTTGCAGTGGAAGTAGCTGATCAATATACTTGATAAGCTGGAAACCCCTGATGCATATCTTTCAGGTATTTCTCTATCCCTTTTCTCTTCTTAGAACTACTGGGAGAAAGCTAAAGAAATAGTCTGTCACCCAGTTATTACAGGGCGTTTTCTACCTGGTTTAAATTAATCTGTGAGAATTGTTATTTATATTTTCATACACAACTAAGCTAATACCTCACATTTTTCTTGCTTTGCAGGTAGAGTTGGGAGAAAAGTCCAGAGCATATCTGGAAAGGATTGGGTTTCCAGGCACAGGCAGAGCCCAACCACAGACAGGGGTCTGGGGCTTTTGACCTGTCCAAGCAGAGCATGAAAAATATGAAGTTTTGGCTGACTATTACTACTACTACTACTACTACTACTAATAATAATAATAATAATAATAATAATAATAATAATAATAATAATAATAATAATATAGGGACTTAAGCAACTAATAAAGAATTTAACTTCAATTGATTCCTCCTTAATAGAAAATGAGCTATACAATTATGTTTTATGGGTGAAAATTTCAGCAGCAGGACTTTGGGTATAAAACAACTTGTTTTTTAAATATTTGTAGAATTGATTGAGCTTTTTAAAATATGTATCATAATTATTAACTATATTCGTATTTCTTATTTTGAAGAGCTAATGTGCCAAATTATTACTGGGGCAAATTGTTGCTTATTTAAACAGCACTTGTGAAATGTTAAGGTATAACAGAATAACAGAGTTGAAAGGGAACTTGGAGGTCTTCTAGTCCAACCCTCAGCTCAAGCAGGAAACTCTATACTATTTCAGACAAATGGTTGCCCAATCTCTTCTTAAAAGAGATTGGACAACCATTAAAAGGCCTTTTCTCTCAACTGAAATGAATCAGTATATACTTATATTTTGATTTTCTTCATGGCACCATGGACCCTAGGATTTAATTTGGGTAATGTAAGTTGATCAAAGTACAAAACGACATACAAAGGTCCATATTTTTTAGATCAAGGAGAGAAAAACGGTGGGAGAGAACTGGGAGGGAAGGGACAGGAGCGGGTCCACCTCTCCCTGCTTGCTTTTCTTCAGATCTTCTGCCTAAACTATAGCTTTCCTCAGGGGATTTCAAATGCTTGCTTTCTATTGAAGGTGGCAGATAGCCAATACAAATACATTAGGAGTGTAAACAAAACCCCTTATCAGAGAACAATCCCGCACTGATTTCAGTGAGACCACTTCTAAGTCACTTTATCAGTAATATAGAAGATTCAGAAGGTATATGATTCCAACAAATCACCATGCTGAATTTTAGAGAATAAAACTTACATAATTGTCCTCCATTCTCTCTATATATATATTTAGCCAAGTAATAGATCTGCACTCTACTTTTTCCCATTCACTGATCTTTAAACCATTAAGTTAGTCAAGTATCTAACCTCGCAAATAAATAAATAAGGTGTCCTTGGGTTGGTTTTGATTCCTGGTGACTGCCTGGACAAGTTTCTCCAGCTTTCTTGGCAAGATTTCCAAAAGTAATTTGTCTTTCCCTTCTTCTTTAGGCGGAGAGAGAGGGATTGGTCCAAGGTCACCCAGCTGGCTTTAAATCTAAGACAGGACTAGAACTCCTGGTCTCACAGTTTCTAGCCTGGGGCCTTTTACATACACTCAAATTACAGTATAATACAATTTTTACTACTCCATGCTTGCTGGAAGTTTTCAGGTTGTGGAATAAAACAATAATACACAAGAGACAACTAAAATATATACACTGGTGCTAACAAAATAACTGAGTTTATAACTCAATTATGTGGAGAGGTCTGCATCATGTGAAATTCGGGGGAGGGGTTGTCATAAAATCTGATCTAGAAAAAGAGGTGTATTTATTTCAAACTGATATTTTGAAATCTTGGTGGGAAAAAAATATCCTGGCGCAATTTATTTCTCTCAGAAGAGCCCCAAATGATATGTATCATCCAAGGAATTTAAGAGGAAAAGAGTATATCTTTTCCAATAAATGTTAGTAAGGAATGCCTGCAACTGTTTCTTCCTCTATTTTCCCTTCTCATTTGTACAACTAAAAGCAAGAGAATCAATGACTATTATCATTAGCAGCTGCAAGGATTGATTCCAAAAAGACACATAGCTAAGCTGCGTTATCACATTGCATAGCAACGATAGACAATGGACAATGCACGAATGCCAAGCGGCGTTCTTACTACAGAGGCGCATAGATTTCTGGAAATGGATTGAGAGAAGTTGGCCTTTTCTTTATATGTAATCTTGTGCCTAGATTATAAATCAAAACTTATTCTTGGCAGACAGGTTAGAGAATGAAACCACCCAGTTAGCTGGTGTGTTTGTGGATCATTTAGTGGAAATAACTACATTAAATGAGAAAAGATATAGAGCATGAAACTAAAATCAAGGCTAGCCCTACTATTAGATGGAATGAATCATCTGCCTCAGAAAGCAGACCCTGGAAAAAGATGGAGAACAGTGGAAACATATTGAAAAACAAAGCTGGGTGCATCCTGCACCCTGTGAGACCCAATCTGTTGCCTTGACCAACTTGATTCAACTTACAATCTATTCTTTTTTATGTGGTAGGGAAAATATCAGGTTGTTCCTTGACAGGATAATAGTTTAGGTGGCCTTGGTTACAGGTAATCCTCATCTGATGAGCCTCAGTGGCGCAGTGGTTAGAGTGCAGTACTGCAGGCTACTTCAGCTGACTGCCGGCTGACTGCAATTTAGCAGTTCAAATCTTACCAGGCTCAAGGTTGACTCAAGCTTCCATCCTTCCGAGGTCGATAAAATGAGGACCCAAATTGTTGGGGGCAATATGCCGACTCTGTAAACCACTTAGAGAGGGCTGAAAAGCACTGGGAAGCAGTATATAAGTCTCGGTGCTAAGTGCTATCTTACAACCACAACTGGGATGAGAATTTTTGTTTCTAAGCAAGGCAGTTGTTAAGCGAATAGCATCTGATTTTTACGATCTTCTTTTCCACAGTTGTTAAGTGAATCACTGCAGTTGTTAAGTGGCTCATGTAATCATTAAGCAAACCCTGCTTCCCCCACTATTTTTGCTTGTCTGAAACCATCTGGGAAAGTTGCAAAAGGTGATCACATGAGCCCACACATCAAATGCTACAACTATTGTAAATACATGTCAGTTGCCAAATGCCTGAATTTTGCTCACGTGACTGTGAGGCGCTGCAACAAGTGTGAGGACTGGTTGTAAGTCACATTTTTAGTGTGGTTGTAACTTCGAACAGTCACTAGAGGAATGGTTTCAAGTTGAGGGCTATCTGTATATGTTTGTGTCTTCTAAAGACAATATTAATATTATGTTGCTCTGAGGGAAGATGTTGACTTCTACAGGTACAAGGCTCCACTTAATGGTGAACTTCTATCTGCCAGGAGAAGTAACCTACAGAATCATCCACTTTTAGTCTTGTTTGGGACTTGATTCAACCCAGATGAAATTCCATATACTCCATAAGGAGGTCTTCTAATTGTCTGCATCTGAGATCCAAGCTGAGGGATCTCTGAGGAGCTCTGAGGAGCTCTGTTGGCTCAGCAGACTAAAGCACTGTTATTAACATCCACTTACATCTGCTGCCTGCAATTACTGCAAGTTCAAATCTCACCAGGCTCAAGGTTGACTCAGCCTTCCATCCTTTCTAAGGTAGGTAAAATGAGGACCCAGATTATGGGGGCAATAAGATGACTTTGTATAAATATACAAAAGTATGAAGTCTATTGCTTAACACATTGTAAGCCACCCTGAGTCTCCGGAGAAGGGCGGCATATAAATCAAATTAAAAAAAAAAAGTTCCTTCTGATCACTTGCGGTAAATATTCCTCTCCAATGAGTGCCTTTCTTTGGATCCAGAATACTTTTTGGGCAGTGGGCAAAGTCAGATAGTTGTACACTCATCATGGACAATGCTATCAACCCTGTCCTTTCAACTACTTGACTATTGCCCTTATTTCCATCAGCCTTGTACTTCTGGCAAGGGCATCTGCCTTTGTTGTCATCTTATCTAACAAAAGAACTATCAGCCAAAACTGATTAGATGGCAGCAGCTGCTGAAGTAGCCCAAAGACCTTGACTACTGTCCCACCAGAATTGTCAGTTGCCATTTCTGCACAAATGACATCAGGAAGCAATGTTCCAGGGACTCGTATCCATATCCAACTCATTCTGCTAGAAAGTAAGTGTGACAAAGTAAAGTCAGGAGAAAAAAAACCCAGGAGCTCTTTTTCTACACCCCTTTGATTAAGTTTGCCCTGTGCTGAACATCAAGCAAGACTCCCAAACAGGACGAAACAGGAGCAAGGGCTCCTTTATCCATCAGGCTAAGTCACAGCGGTCTGTGGCCTGACAAAGAGCCTATCTAAACTACGCTAGATAATGCCTAACCCACGGGTCAGCAACCTGTAGCTCCGGAGCTGCATGCGGCTCTTTGGACCCTCTGCTCTGGCTCCCTATCAGGTGATCCCACCACTGGCTGGCCCTCCCCTCCCAGTCACTCCTCGCCTGGTCTGAGAAGGTAAGGGTGATGGCGGGGGATGGAGAAGCGGCCAGGGCAGATACAGAGAGATACAGAGAGAGGGGGAGAGAGGGGGGGAGGGAGGGAGGGGATTTTGTGGTTCCCGGTGTTTTTTAACAACTGGTTCTCTACCCTAATGACCAGGTGGGTAGGCGTGGCTAGGGGAGTCATGTGACTGGTGGAAGTGAGTGACATAGAGTTGGTCACGCCCACCCAGGTTTTGTGGCTCCCGGTGTTTTCTTTTTTGTGGGAAACGGGTCCAAATGGCTCTTTGAGTATTTAAGGTTGCAGACCCCTGGCCTAACCAATGACTTTGGCACAGCAGTCAAAAAAGCTGATGAATTTGGAGTGGAATGGGACATCTTGCAGCAGCCATCTCACCATGGTCAACTCACCATGGCCATTTCACCACCGTCAACCCACCAGGGCCATCTCACTGTAGCCATCTGCAAGTGGGACAACTCACCGTGGACAATTCCACATGGGATAACTCAACGTAGTAAATGTTAGCCGCCACTGTTTCTTTGACATTATTTCAACCAAAATGGAAATAATGTTGACGAAACAGTGATGAATAACATAAAATTGCTTTTAAATAAACAGTTGTCATTTTTCCACCATAAAGTGTTCTACATTTGATGATCAGATTTTTGTAAGAATATACAAATTCTGCAGCAAAGCTGGGTTTTAAGGTCTAGATCGATGAGGATTCTCTTATCTTTTTAAAGGGTATCCAATGGTAGTTCATAACTTATCTCTGGGAGAGTAAATATTTCTCTTTGATGTGTCAGTTTTCTATTCAGTGGAGACTCATTTGGGCATCATTTACTCATTGCTGTCACTCAGGATAGTTTAGCATTCTTCCATCTGATGTCTGTCATATTTTCCTGGAGTTCTGGGTTCTCTATCACAACAATTTTTATGGGACAGTACAGGTAGTCCTCGACTTACAACAGTTCATTTAGTGGCTGTTCAAAGTTACAACAGCACTGAAAAAAGTGACTTATGACCGTTTTGCACAGTTACGACCTTTGCAGCATCCCCATGATCATGTGATCAAATATCAGACGCTTGGCCACTGATTCATATTTATGACCATTGCTGTGTCCCAAGGTCATGTGATCTGCTTTTTGTGACCTTCTGACAAGCAAAATCGATGGGAAAGCCAGATTCACTTGCCAACTGGGTTACTAACTCTATCAGATATATATTGATGGTCGTGCTCATTTGGTTCTATGAGGAAGTTATTTAGTCAATACAGCTTCAGGTTCAAAAGGTTGTTTTTATTATTTACAAATATATACATGCATACGATAATGAACAGGATGTCCTGTTACATTTTTACCCTACTTGTATGACTCAGATGTTGAGAGGAGAGAGAAGTCCACGTGTTGTCTCGCTGAGAGATAGATGAGAGAGAGAGAGAAAAAAGGGGAAGATGTCCAAGTGGTTTCTAGGTAAGAGTCCAATAAGAGAGTTCATTGGCTGATATAGTCACATGTGATGTCTGTAAACAACCGTGACAAGAAAGGTCCTAAAATGGGGCAAAACTTACTTAACAAATGTCTCACTTAACAACAGAAATTTTGGGCTCCCTTGTGGTCATAAATTGAGCTATCTATCTATCTATCTATCTATCTATCTATCTATCTATCTATCTATGTTTGTTTTCTGAGGTTTTCGCAGGTGTTTGTATGTAGGTCTTTGGTTATTCAGGTTTTCTCCTGCGTAAAATTGGAAGTGCCTTGGCGACATTTCGATGAAGTCTCATTCGTCATCTTCAGGCTGGTGTTTTCGGCTTCGTGCTTCTAGGAGCAATGTGTGATCGCAGCTGTTTCTTCCTTTTAACTGCCAGTTAAAATCTATCTATCTATCTATCTATCTATCTATCTATCTATCTATCTATCTATCTATCATCTATCTATCTATCTATCTATCTATCTATCTATCTATCTATCTATCTATCTATCTATCTATCTATGACTGTATAAAGACTCCTGCCTCGGGCAGGAGTTGGACTAGAAGACCTGCAAGGTCTCTTCCAGCTCTATGATTCTATGACTGTCCTGCTTGTTTTGCTTTAGTTAACATTAGTCTGGCCTTTACCTGTTCTCTGTATTTACAGAGGACAAGAGTAAGAAAAGCACAGCAGTGTGCTTAATTCATGTCTCCATTTTAATCTATTTTTTATGTCCACTAGGTGTCAGAATAGATTTAGATTGCATTTAATTAATGGAGGTACCGAGAAGTTCAAGAATTCTATCAGCTCCCTTTAAACATGTTTGCAGACCTCAAAACCCTGTAAAAACTATTTACTAGAAATGGTTTTATAGACACAGAATTATTTCTTTAACCATGTTAGCATAATTTTAATCCCCCACTTTCAGCTGCTGCTTCCAGCCATAGATTAAGTGATTTTAACTGGGTGGTTTTTGTCTAGGTTTAGCTAAATATTTGCAAATTCTTTAGCTGTAAAGCAATAGTAATAGCACTTAGACTGATATACCACTCCACAGTGCTTCACAGCCCTCTCTAAGCAGTTTACAGAGTCAGCCTATTGCCCCCAACAATCTGGGTCCTCATTTTACTGACCCTGGAAGGATGGAAGGGTGAGTCAACCTTGAGCCAGGTTAGAATAGTGCATTCTAACCAGTGCACCCCCACAGCTCTTAACTAACGCAAGTAATTAACCCAAGTTTCATCTTTCTGAAATTCTAAATGGACTAGCTTTAGGGAAGAGGATATTCTATTTTGTCAGTTTCTACAATACTGGTTTGTAGTAAACTATCTAGCATTTGAATAAAATATAATATTTTAATGTTAATTAAAGGGTAGAAATTGTAATTAAACAAATGGAGCCAAATATCAGCACAATATCCAGTGTTTGTATTTGTATTTATATTTGTATTTATTGAATTTGTATACCGCCCTACTCCCGAAGGACTCAGGGCGGTGAACAGCCATAAAAATAAAACATGAAAGTACAAAATTTAAAATAGAGATAAAACAAATTAAATAAATTTGGCTGAACCATATTTAAAACCCCGATAATTTAAAACCAAATTTAAAATTCCCATTTAAAAGCGGAGAAGTTTAGGTCAGGCCGGCTTGCTGGAATAGGAACGTCTTAAGCGTGCGACGGAAGGTACGCAGATCCGGAATCCTCCGTATCTCGGGGGGGAGCTCGTTCCAGATAGTAGGTGCCCCCACAGAGAAGGCTCTCCCCCTGGGGGCCGCCAGTCGACATTGTTTGGCCGACGGCACCCGGAGGAGCCCCTCTCTATGGGAGCGTACTGGTCGGTGGGAGACTATTGGTGGTAGCAGGCGGTCCCGTAGATAACCAGGTCCTAAGCCATGGAGCGCTCTAAAGGTGATAACCAAAACCTTGAAGCGCACTCAGAAGACCACCGGGAGCCAGTGCAGCTCGCGCAGGAGGGGCGTTACATGGGAGCGCCACGTCGCTCCCATCACCACCCGCGCGGCTGCACTCTGCGCCAGTTGGAGCCTCCGAGTGCTCCTCAAGGGGAGCCCCATGTAGAGAGCATTACAGTAGTCCAGACGGGAGGTGACGAGGGCATGAGTGACCGTGCGTAACGAGTCCTGATCCAGAAAGGGACGCAACTGGCGGATCAGGCGAACCTGATGAAAAATCCTCCCGGTCACGGCCGTCAAGTGCTCTTCTAAAGACAGCCGTGAATCCAGGAGGACACCCAAGTTGCGAGCCCTCTCCGTGGGGGCCAGTGCTTCGCCCCCAATAGTCAGCGATGGCACCAGCTGACTATATCGGGACGTCGGAAACCACAGCCACTCGGTCTTGGATGGGTTGAGTCTGAGCCTGTTTCTCCCCATCCAGATCCGTACGGCCTCCAGGCACCGGGACATCACTTCAAGGGCATCGTTGGGGTGGTCTGGGGTGGAGATGTACAGCTGGGTGTCGTCAGCGTACTGATGGTACTCCACCCCAAAACCACGGATGATCTCACCCAGCGGCTTCACATAAATGTTGAACAAAAGGGGCGAGAAGACCGATCCTTGTGGCACCCCACATATAAGGGGCCTCGGGGTCGACCTCTGCCCCCCTGTCAACACAGACTGCGACCGGTCGGAGAGAAAGGAGGAGAACCACCGTAGTACGGTGCCTCCCACCCCCAACTCTTCCAACCGGTGCAGCATGATACCATGGTCGATGGTATCAAAAGCCGCTGAGAGATCTAATAGGACCAGGACAGAGGAACAACCTCTGTCCCGAGCCCTCCAGAGATCATCCACCAACGCGACCAATGCCGTTTCCGTGCTGTACCCAGGCCTGAAGCCCGACTGGAACGGATCTAGATACGTCGTTTCATCCAGGTACCGGGGAAACTGTCGTGCCACCACACTCTCAACAACCTTCGCAACAAAGCGAAGGTTGGAGACTGGACGATAATTAGCCAATATTGCCGGATCCAGGGAAGGCTTCTTGAGGAGAGGTCTCACCACCGCCTCTTTCAAGGCGGCGGGGAAGACACCCTCACTCAATGAAGCATTTATAATCCCCTGGAGCCAGCCTCGCGTCACCTCCCGGGAAGCCAGCACTAACCAGGAGGGGCACGGGTCCAACAAACATGTGGTCGCATTCAGTCTACCCAGAATCCTGTCCACGTCCTCAGGGGTCACAGGGTCAAACTCATCCCAGATAACATTCTCAGGACCTGCCTCCGTCATCCCCACTGGATCTACCCAGTCGTGTCGAGACTCCATGCTCGACAATCTGACGATGGGATCTTTCCTGTAGAAGCGGAAGTACCGAGCAGGGGGGGTGGTGGGGTGTGATTCGGGATGTCAGTTCTGAGCACGATCTGGTGACGGTGGGTGTGAGAAGGAGTAGGCGGGCGGTCACAATGCGGCCGAGATAGGATGCTGAACAGCTGCTGCGCGTTGCCGTTCCTAATTGCTGGGGCGCGCCGGCAGAGAGGAGCCCGGAAATACGGCTAATGGGCGTGCTTATTTAACCTGCGCTGAGTGGCGGTGACGCCCAACACCGACTTTGTATTATCTTTACCTGAACTCAGCAAGCGTTTGCAGCACCTCCGGACGCTGAATAAACTGTTTCCTGCCTTAACGAGCCTTGACTGCAGCGTGGTTTATTACCGACCTCAGGTGTGAAGCGAGAGAGCTGAGAGAAAGTCGGCGTTCCCCCCCCTTTTTCCCTGTGAGTAACGCCGAGAGCGAAGGGATGGCGGAGGGAGCGGATGCCGGGGCGGCGATTCCCGAGGGACTGGAGGACGACAACGCCGTGTTGCAGGCGGAGGAACCGAGCCCCAAAGACCTTCCAGTGGTTAGAGCGAAGGAGAGGAAGCTTCAACCCGCCGAAGGTGCCGTTGAGACCCAGGACTCGACCGAGACGCAGCGGCTGAAGAGCTCGGCAGGAGAGTGGTGGCAGAGCTCCGCTCTCGTGGGCTCTGGCACCTATAAAGCCCCAACCCCCGGGGGTTACTCGGGGGAGTCTTCCTTCCGTGGCTGGAGGGAGAGGAAATGGCTAGAAGACGAAGAATGGGATGAGAGTCAGTCTACTGGCCTTGGAGCATCCACTCTGGATATCTTAAGGGAAAAATTCGGGGAAGGGAGTTTCAGAGATGCAGCGTCCTGGCAGCCCTGGATGGGAACGGAAGTCCCTGACTCGTGGCAGAGAGGAGGAGGGGGTCGGGAGTCCCGCTTCCATTTAGCAAGCCCAAAGTTGCGGGTAGAACGGAGGGAAGGCAGCAGAGGCCAGCCAATGGGACAGTCCCGACCCAGGGGTTCTTCAGTAAGCGAGCCGCCCCGCGACACTACCCACGAACGGCAGCCAAGGGTGGCAAGGAGGGGGATGGACCAGAGTGGTGCTGGAGGACAGCCTCGGTCAGGGGCACCGGTGCAGGACAGTGGAGCCAGCAGCCATCTCCCCCCCATGATGTTGCCACCCGGAATGTGGCCTCAGCAACTCCCCGCTGTGTGGGGTCCTCCCCCTATACAGGCTACGTTTGACGGGAGCCCTGATAGGGTCTCTATCTTCCTAAGCCAGGTGCTCAGTCACACGGATCTCTATGGCCATCTGTATCCCTCTCAGTGGGCTGTAATTATGGCCATAACCGCAGTTCTCCAGGGGGAGGCTGCTAATTGGGTTGCAGACTTACATAGCGAACATGCTAGGGAACTGGCCGACGTGGGGCTGTTTTTAGAGGCGCTGCGGGGACGTTTTGAAGACAGCGCCAGAGTCCAGGTCACCGAGGGGGAATTATTGGCGCTGCGACAGAGAGGCCGGCCGGCCAAAGAATACGTGAAGGACTTCCGGACGCTGGCAGGAAGACTTAGGTCTTGGCCCGAACGGTTACTAGTACACCAGTTTCGATCTGGCCTGGACAGGGAGGTGAAACAAGCCTGCGTATACCGTGGGTTACCCCCAAAACTGTCCGAATGGTTTAAGGCCGCAGTGGAGTTAGAGGTTGGACTACGGGAGTTTCGGGGGCGCGTGGGCCAACAACCCCAACGATTTGTACCAACCGGACCGAAACCAAAGGAGTATGGGGTGAGCCCCGCGCCCGGCAGACCAACAGCAGGCGGAGGACGAGGGGCTTTCCGTTGCTTCCGGTGCAACCAACTAGGACACCGGGCTGCCGAGTGTCCCATACCCCCCTTGCAAGCTTCACCAGCACGCACCCCGCCGTCTGGAGCCAAGGTGCGGGAAAGGGCACGGTCAACATCAGAGCGAACATCCACGTCCACACCGATGCCCGCTAGCTGTTCCCGATCCACGTTAACCGGTGTGCAGAGCCCTTCGGGGGAAGGGGCTTTGCCAACGGTAACGGATGGCAGCGATGACAGTGGACCAGAGGACCCTATGGTAAGCGGTCCTATACGTCCGTTTGTAATACCAGTGGTGCTACGCAATATACGCACTCTAAAGGGGGTTCCACAGGGAGCGCTCATAGATTCAGGGTGTACTCGTTGTCTTATCCGCAGTACAGTTGCGGATCGTTTGGGACTACAACGGGTGAAACTAAAGACCCCTATCCGTTTTGAACAGATGGATGGGTCATTGTTAGGAGGTTTACCGGCCTCTCACGTTACAGAGGCCATCTACTTGGAGATCGGGGAACACACGGAGCGGATCCGGTTTATTGTAGTCGACCGGATGGTCGAGTCGATTATCCTGGGCCTTGCATGGTTGGATAAGTGGCGTCCCACTATATGGTGGGAGGGAGGTTACCGGAAGCTGCAGATCAGTTTAGGGCCAGACCCAATTCCCGAACCCCAATCACAGGTCCAGCAGTGTCATGGCTTAGGACATGCTGGGTCAGGATATCCGGATGTATATAAAGATTTAGCAGCTGTATTCGACGAACGTGAGTGTGAGACGCTGCCGCCTCACAGAGTGACAGACTGTGCCATAGAGCTGATACCGGGGGCGAAGTTTCCTAAACCGCGTATGTACGCCATGACAAAACCAGAGTTAGAAGAGCTGCGGCGTTACATTGATAAAAACCTAGCTAGGGGGTTTATCCAGCCCAGTCGGGCGCGTATGGCAGCCCCGGTTCTGTTTCGCGAAAAGAAAGACGGTGGTCTCCGTCTCTGTGTTGACTTCAGGGGCCTGAATGCTGTTTGTGTCGAACACCTTTACCCTTTGCCGTTGATGAAGGATTTATTAGCCACACTGGCGACTGGGAAGGTGTTCACGAAACTGGATTTACGGGAAGCTTACTACAGAATAAGAATAAGAGCAGGAGATGAGTGGAAAACAACTTTCAATTGCCCGTTAGGAAGCTATAAGTTCCGTGTCATGCCTTTTGGGTTGCAAGGCGCACCTGCCGTGTTTATGCAGGTTATAAACGAGGTGTTGCATGAGCATCTATATCGGGGCGTTCTTGTGTACCTGGACGACATTTTGATATACTCCGATACGATGGAGGAACATGTCCAGCTAGTGAGGAAAGTGCTGTCTAAATTACTGGACGCAAAACTCTTTGTCAAATTGTCGAAGTGCGAATTCCACTGCACTACGTTAGACTATCTTGGGTATCGTATTTCAGCACGAGGGGTGGAGATGGATCCGAAAAAAGTGTCAACAGTACTGGAGTGGCAAGCACCCAAAACTCGGAAGCAATTACAAAGCTTTCTTGGTTTTGCCAATTTCTATCGGCAATTTATCCCATCGTTCGCACAGGTAGCCCTCCCATTGACAAACTTGTTAAAGACGAAGCATCTAGGAGGGGGTAAGGTAAAACCAGGACAACTGTTACCATGGACCATGGAATGTCAACAATCGTTCGAGCGGTTGAAAAGTCTGTTCGCTAGGGAACCTGTATTAAAACATCCAGATCCCTCGTTGGAGTTTGTAGTACAGGCAGATGCTAGTGACGTAGCGGTGGGGGCTGTGCTGTTGCAGCGGACATTAGATGGAACCCTGTGTCCGTGTGCGTACACATCCCGCAAATTGACACCCACAGAGCGGGGTTGGGCTGTTTGGGAGAAGGAGGCCTTTGCGGTGCGATGGGCTTTAATGACCTGGCGACATTTGTTGGAAGGAACGGACAGAAGGTTCGAGGTCTGGACAGACCATAAGAACCTAGAGGCCTTGCAAACCCCTAGGAAACTGTCGCCAAAACAGGTTCGTTGGGCACAGTACTTTCAGCGATTTAATTTCGAGTTAAAATATGTCCCAGGGGGCAGGAACTTCCTAGCCGATGCATTGTCCCGGATGCCTCAATTCGATAGTAAACGGGAAGATGTGGTGCAAGCGATAATCCCACAACCCCAACCGATAGCAGGGGTGGGCGATAAATCAACCCGATTCGAGTGGAAGGTAGAATTGGAAAAGGCAGTGCAGTGCGACCCTTGGTTGGTTGAGCACAGAACAATGGTAACCATGCGTGAGGGCTTAGCGTGGATGGGATCCAAGATATATATACCACAATCCATGCGGACAACAGTGTTGAATAAATGTCATGATTCCAAAACCGCTGGACATTTTGGGTTTCTGAAAACACTCCATCTCGTTCGGCGACAGTTCTGGTGGCCTCGTATGCGGAAGGAGGTAGAAAAATATGTGAAAGAGTGTCACGTATGTGCTGTAATGAAAACAAAGCCCGGTAAACCACTCGGTTTGTTACAACCGGTCGCTAGGCCCAGCAGACCATGGGAAGAAATAGGGATGGATTTCGTGGTAGACCTGCCTGATAGTAAAGGCCACACGGTTATATGGACTGTGGTTGATCTTTTTTCTAAGCAGGCTCATTTCATCCCCTGTAAAGGCCTGCCAACTGCAAGACAATTGGCTCGGTTGTTCATACGACACATATACCGGTTGCATGGGACGCCCCAACGAATCATATCGGACAGGGGGGTACAATTTACAGCGCGCTTTTGGCGTGAGTTTATTGGTTTGATCGGTTCATCCCAAGGGTTAAGCTCCGCTTACCACCCTAGTACCAATGGGGCTGCAGAAAGGGCGAACGCTATGATAGAGAGATATCTACGTTGTTATGTATCATATCAGCAGTCCGATTGGTCAGAGCTCATACCACTCGCTGAGGTAGCCTACAACAACGCGGTACACCGAAGTACTGGTGCTACTCCATTCCAAATCGTGTATGGACGAGACTTTATTGCAATCCCCGAACTTGACGTAGGTGAGCTGGAGAAGGTATCTCCTAAGGAGTGGGGAATACGGATTGGAGTCCAATGGCCGAAAATCAAAGAGGCGTTACAAAAAGCGGCACAAGAGTATAAAACATTCGCAGACAGGAAACGGAAAGACCACAAACCGTTTCAGGTTGGAGATCAGGTATATGTATCCACTAAATACATTAGGTTACAGATACCCAGTAAAAAGCTAGGTCCCAAATACCTCGGGCCTTTTACTGTTGTAAAGCTTATAAATCCAGTAACAGTTGAACTTCGGTTACCACCATTACTGGGAAAGATCCATCCGGTGTTTCATAGCAGCCTGTTAAAGCCCGCAACTGGTATGCGTAACCCTCCACAACGTCCAGGGCCTTTAGTCGGCTCCCATTACGAAATTATAGAAATCTTGGATTCCAAATTAAGTAGAGGGACATTAAAATATCTAGTGAGGTGGAAGGGCTATCCTCTGGAAGATGCCTCATGGGTACCAGTTGAAAATCTTCGGGCTGAAAAGTTGCTTAAACGGTATCACAAGAAATACCCCCATAAGCCTGGGAATAGTGTACAAGCAACTGCATAATTACATGTTAATCTCTTATCTTATCTCTTACAGGTGGACCCCTGGTAGGGGGAGCCGCCTGTCGAGACTCCATGCTCGACAATCTGACGATGGGATCTTTCCTGTAGAAGCGGAAGTACCGAGCAGGGGGGGTGGTGGTGTGTGATTCGGGATGTCAGTTCTGAGCACGATCTGGTGACGGTGGGTGTGAGAAGGAGTAGGCGGGCGGTCACAATGCGGCCGAGATAGGATGCTGAACAGCTGCTGCGCGTTGCCGTTCCTAATTGCTGGGGCGCGCCGGCAGAGAGGAGCCCGGAAATACGGCTAATGGGCGTGCTTATTTAACCTGCGCTGAGTGGCGGTGACGCCCAACGCCGACTTTGTATTATCTTTACCTGAACTCAGCAAGCGTTTGCAGCACCTCCGGACGCTGAATAAACTGTTTCCTGCCTTAACGAGCCTTGACTGCAGCGTGGTTTATTACCGACCTCAGGTGTGAAGCGAGAGAGCTGAGAGTCGGAGTCCAGATCTTCCCGAATCTGAGTGATTTTGTCATACAGATACTGAACAAAGTCCTCGGCTCTTCCCTCCAAGGGGTCCTCCCTCGCTTCCTGGTGGAGCAGGGAGCGGGTCACCCTAAACAGGGCGGCCGGGCGGTTATCTGATGACGCAATAAGAGCAGCAAGATGAGTACATTTCGCTGCTTTTATCGCCACTAGGTAATTCTTAATATGAGATCTTACCAGTGTCCGGTCAGATTCAGTGCGACTGGCCCTCCAACTACTCTCTAGGCATCTTTTCTGGCGCTTCATCTCCCTCAGCTCCTCGGTAAACCAAGGAGCCAGGTGAGATCGGCGCCGGGTCAGAGGCCGCAAAGGCACGACTCGATCCAGAGCTCCAGCGGCCGCCCTATCCCAGGCGGCCACTAAGTCTCCAGTCGAGGCGTGAGCCAGGACCTCAGGCATTGGCCCAAGCTCCGTCTGGAACCTATCAGGTTCCATCAGGCGCCTGGGGCGGTACCATCTTATCGGTTCCGCCTCCCTGCGGCGGGGAGCAGCGGTTCGAAGATCAAGGCGAAGGAGGGAGTGATCCGACCATGACAAGGGCTCGATGACTATGTCCCCTATCTCGAGATCACTCAGCCACTGTCCAGAGACAAAAATCAAGTCCAGTGTGTTTCCCCCCCATGTGCGTAGGGCCATGAATTAGCTGGGTCAGATCCATAGCCGTCATGGAAGCCATGAACTCCCGAGCCACCTCAGACGTCTCACCCACGGACGGCAGGTTGAAATCCCCCATGACCATAAGTCTGGGGGTATCAACCGCCACCGCGGCGATAACGTTGAGTAGCTCGGGCAGGGCTGCTGCCACGTGGCAGGGAGCCAGGTACGTGATCAGCAAACCCATCTGAACCCCATGACCCCACTTCACAAGGAGGGTCTCACAACCGGCCGTCTGAGGAACAGTGGCCTCCCTCGGCCTAAAACCTTCTCTAATAATAACCGCTACTCCCCCGCCCCTCCCCTGAGACCTCGGTTGATGAAATGCGTGGAAGCCTGGTGGGCACATTTCTACCAGAGGGACCCCTCCCTCCAGGCCCAGCCAGGTCTCCGTAAGCCCTGCCAGGTCCACGCCCCCCTCCAGAACAAGATCACAAATGAGGGGGGCTTTATTTACTGCGGACCTGGCATTGCACAACATCAGCCGAAGGCCCGGGCCCTGAGGGTCTGTGCAACCTGGAGAACGAGTGGAGCCTTGGGGGCCGGAGCACGCTACCGCATGGAGACAGCGGGTGCGCGCTCCCTTAACATGATATGGCCCCCTGCTCCCGCCATATCTACCCCTCCCCCTCACAGTACCGATGGTAAAAACACAGTCTGGACAAGCTCGACCCCCCCCATTTCCTCCGGAACTCCCACCCCCCCCCGCCGCGTATAGTGGCCAGGCCTGACCTTCCCCTTGGTGGGTTATCCCCCAAACCCACTACCCTAGTTCCAGTTTTACCTCCCCCCCCCGGGACCCCTTAAAATTTTTTCCAAAAATTTACATAAAAAACCCCTCAACCCCCTCTTCGCCGCATGCCACCTCTCTGGGTTCCAAGACCCGTCATTGAGGTAGGCCCTCGATAACGTAGAGGGCCAGGCTTGCGAGAGGGGGGAGTCTCGCAATGCAAGAAGCTGTGCCCTTCGGTACATCTAAGCTCTGAGGTAGTGATAAGGTATGGCCCAGGGCTCCATGATAGTCCAAATTGTCCTGAAAAAGGCAGGTTGACCATAAGCGGAAGAGTCTCCACTGTCCTCTCACGGCAGTGGAAGAGTCCAATGTTCCAACCAATTCGAGGGTAATCGTCCAACCAGCCTCTCACGATGGTTGGACAACTCGCCATGGGGAAGATGGTACATCCCATCGATAGTGAAACAATGATAGAAACCGGCTCCGTTCGTCCTCCTGTAAGCTGCCATTTTTCATACAGCCAGCGTGCTAGATAACAAACAGAGCCAGGTCCAAAGTCTCCAGAAGAAAATAAGCTGTCCACAGTATTCATACAGGTAGCATACAGATGGATAGTACAGGCAAGCAGATAGAGGAAAATAAGTGGGGGCCACCTCCATCGAGCAAAACCGGCAGGGCAAGCAAGTTAATCATAGGGCCTGATAATGGCCCAACTAGGATGGGAGGGGAGGGGGGTGAGAGGGTTAACCAGGGCTGCGCAGTAACTCCAACAGCCCCTCCCCTCCACCCTCATTAACCCCCCCTCGAGTCTTTAATGATAGCTCAGACCAATATCAGACAGCCTCTCTGCAACCAATATTTTTTCCAAGTTAAAAGATGCCCCTTGCACTGAATCATTTGTATTTAATGCTATTTTCTCTCTGGTGGTGTTAGCTGTCATTTGCCAGATGTTCTATTATAATAAAAGTGCCTACTGACTGTATGCTTTTGTCAAGATCTAGTCACCCTTCAGTGACAAAAGACTGAGTCTCTTGGATGCACAGGTGAACCTTCCAAAGGAAGGTGTAGTATGAGCCACGGTGGCGCAGTGGTTAGAGTGCAGTACTGCAGGCTACTTCTGCTGACTGCCGGCTGCCTGCAATTAGGCAGTTCAAATCTCACCAGGCTCAAGGTTGACTCAGCCTTTCATCCTTCCGAGGTGGGTAGAATGAGGACCCAGTTTGTTGGGGACATTAGGCTGACTCTGTAAACTGCTTAGAGAGGACTGTAAATAGAGGTGGGCATCACATACTGCAACAACCGGTTTGCCTGGAACCGAAAATGTAAGCATGCCTTCTGCGCATGCACACAGCATCAAAAAACCAGCAATTATATAGGATGTGATAGCACCAGGGCAGGTTGGCAGGCCCAGCCGCTGGTCAGAATTACCAGTTCATCCAAACCGGTCCAAACCGGCAGCAGACCACCACTGGCTGTAAAGCACTGTAAAGGGGTATATAAGTCTAAGTGCTATTCCTATTGCTAGCATAGAAAAGTAGTGCATACTCCAACACTTAAAACACAAGGAGACACCATACTGCACCATGTACAAATATAACCCATGAGCAAGGAATCTGTTCTTATGGCAATGGTTATGACAGCATACAATTTTGTGGGCAATCCATTCTCACTCTAAGCCCTGTAGACTCTGTTAACCTCAGCAACCCCACATGGTTCACAGATGGACCACAGGGAGCTCCCAATGTTAATCAAGTCAAAAGAGGCAAGCAACACAAGCCCCTGCATGTGCTGAAAGTATCCCCAGTGTAGGGACAACATTAATTGCATGAATTCAACCAATAGTTTTGTAAAAGAGGGGTGTCAAACTCGATTTCATTGAGGGCCGCAATATGTGTGGCCAGGGTGGGCGTGGCCAACTTGACATCACTCATGTCAGGGGCACCTATGGTGGCCCAAGTGCTCTGCCAGCAAAAACAGGTTCCCAATCTACGTTTTCAGCTGGGACGGCCTCCTGCAACCCTCTGCCAGTGAAAATGGAGCTCCCTCACTATTTCCAGGATGGCACTGCGGGCCATATCTAAGCACCCCATGGGCCAGATCCGGCCTGTGGGCCTTGAGTTTTACATCCCTGGGCTAGAGAAACTTCATATCAATCCTTGCTCACAAACACAATGGAGAGAGACCAAGGAAGGACATCTCAGGTGCCTTTGAGAGCCCAGAAAATGTAATGAATTATAGGAGGCATCAAGACAAGATTTGGGGTTGAGTCACATAAATAATCTGCTACAGGGAGGGTAAAATTCATACTTACAGAGGAAATGATATGAGAATATGAGAATTTGAAGATGTAGTAACAGACAATACTTTAGTTGGTAACTAAAGTATTTAGTTACCAACTAAAGTATTTAGTATTTTAAAATAAAACTACAGAGTGAGAAATAAAAATGGACAGAACAGGTAAAAGCAAATAAAACAGAATATATTAGAACATTGGGTAAAACAAGCTGACAAAGAATCAAACAAAAAAAGGACTAAAAGCTAAATGAAAACTATAGAAAGACAATAATGCTTTACCACACTAATTATTTATGTAGAAATGTGGCTACATGTTAAACAATTGTACATTTAAAAATGTATCCTTCTTTCCTCTAAATTTTTAAGAGAGGCAATTACTTTCAGTAATTAACAGTTTTGCTGCTTTAGTAATATTACCAGACTTGAAAAACACTGTCTCAACTCATTTATAATTTTGCCAGAAAACTATAGTTGAGTAATGATCCACCCCGAAATGATTCAAATGTTTGCATTGTTAATTGCAAGGCTGTTAGGCAAGTTCAGAGTTAATAAGTTATTTATTCTGCTTTTCACTGTTAGATAACTGGATTGGTGGTTTTTTGAGTCTTTTTCGGAATCTTTAGCCTGTCAAAATCCTATAGTCAGCAGGGGTGAAATCCAGCAAGTTTTGACAGGTTCTGGAGAACCGGTAGCGGAAATTTTGAGCAGTTTTGAAGAACTGATAGCGGAAATTTTGAGTAGTTTGGAGAACCAGCAAATACCACCTCTGGCTGGCCCCAGAGTGGGGTGGGAATGGAGATTTTGCAATATCCTTCCCCTGGAGTGGGGTGGGAATGGAGATTTTGCAGTATCCTTCCCCTAGAGTGGGGTGGGAATGGAGATTTTGCAATATCCTTTCCCTGGAGTGGGGTGGGAATGGAGATTTTGCAGTATCCTTCCCCTGGAGTGGGGTGGGAATGGAGATTTTGCAGTATTCTTCCCCTGCCACGCCCACCAAGCCACATCATGCCCATCAAGCCACGCCCAGAGAACCGGTAGTAAAAAAAAAATTGGATTTCACCACTGATAGTCAGGCTATTGGTTGGCAACTTATTACACCAATATTTTCCAAAGTTGGCAACTTTAAGATGTGCATTATTAAGATGTATTTCAATATCCAGAATTCTCCAGCTAGCATTAAAGTCCACACATCTTAAAGTCGCCAACTTTGGAAAACAGTGTTATACATACTGTATCACTCTGGCTAAAATAGCTCTGGATATCAGCCTGATTTTGAGCACTGTTCTGATTATTAAATTTAACCAAATGTCTTGCGCCGTAATAATGAAAGAAGCCCTCCTATCAAAAGATAGTATACCTACCATATTTAGACCTGAGAAGGGATATAACAACTCCATAAATAATCAAACTGTCATTAAGCCTTCAATAATAAACATTGGAAGTCCCCTAAAGCAGATTAATGTGAAAAGGTATTGCTTTGAGAGAGCAGTAGTTTGAGAGAAGTTTGTTGATTACATAAATCTGTTTTTCTTCCTCATAATCAGTGTTCTCATAAAACAGGTGAATATTTCCACCCCCTATGATTTCCTTGGGGATGGCTCTTGAGGAGAAGGGTCACATGCCAGTGCTGCGGGAGGCAAAGCAGAGCTGGGAACCAAGCATTTTCTCCCCTCCTTTCCTCTTGTTGACATTTCTCTTTCTCTCTGAAATAATTCATTTTTTGTCTTTCGGAGATCTTTTTCCGTTTCCTCCCCTTCCAAGAACACAAATTGATTGCTTCTAAAAACACTTTTTATAATTAGGCCGAGTGCATCTAAAATTAGCCTGCAGCTGCAAGAAATTATGGGGAGGGGGGGGCGTTTAAGGGAAAATATTGTTTCCTCTCTCCTAAAAGCAGATGAAAAGGGTGGAAAGTCTAAAAACAAATAAAAACAAAAGGGTGGGGAAAAGGGTATAATTTTTTTTGTTTTATTCTTTGGAATCTTGGCAAATGTCTGGACAAGTCCCTGCAGTTTTCCTGGCAAGGTTTTTTTTAAAGTGGTTTATTTCTTTGCTTGTTTTCTTTGTATTATCTATCTATCTATCTATCTATCTATCTATCTATCTATCTATCTCCCACCCTTATTATTATTTTTTAAATAAAGAACTCAAGGCTGTGAACTGGGATGAGATAGAATGATTGGCCCAAGGTCACCCAGACGGCTTTCATGTCTATGGTGAGACTAGAACTATAATAGAATTAAAAATCTCCTGGTTTCTAGCCTGATGCTGTAATTGCTAGGTCAAATTGGCTCTGCCTCCCCATGGTCACCCAGTTGACTTTGTGCCCAAAGTGGTACTAGAACTCACACTCTCCCAGTTTCTGTCCTGGTATCCAGGGATGGGCTTCAGATCCTTTAGCAACAGGTTCGCTGCCCAGTTGAGGGGTGGGGGTGGCCATGTTGGGCATGGCAGGGGTGAAATCCAGCAGGTTCTGACAGGTTCTGGAGAACTGGTAGTGGAAATTTTGAGTAGTTCAGAGAACCGGCAAATACCACCTCTGGCTGGCCCCAGAGTGGGATGGGAATGAAGATTTTGCAGTATCCTTCCCCTGCCACGGCCACCAAGCCACGCCCACAGAACTGGTAATAAAAAAATTTGGATTTCACCCCTGGGGTATGGCCTAGTTGGCCGCCTGCACCACAGTGGGAGGAGGTGTTTTTTCGCCCTCCCCAGGCTCCGGAGGCTTTCTTTGAGCCTCCGGGAGGGCGAAAACAGCTTCCCCTGGATTCCGGAGGCCCTCAGGAAGCCGGAAACAGGCCCGTTTCTGGACTTCTGTAACCTCCAGAAGGCCCATTTTTTGCCTTCCCAGACCCTCTGCACGGCCCCTGCACTTGCCTGGAATGATGAATGGGCCACGTGGAGACTCCTCGGAGGGACGGGAAGGGGCAAGAGGGGCAGGGTGGGGTGGGTGTGGCCAGCCAGGAGTGGCATTTGGGGGTTCACTGAACCCCAGCGATCCTTGGCTAGAGGATCACCCGAACCCCGCCGAACCCCCAGGAGCCCGCCCCTGCTGGTATCTAGGTCTTAACTAGGCTTTAAGTAGTGTTTTGGCATCTTGTAGGATATTCGTGGGGTTTTTTTAAAAGCAGTAAAAAAGAAACTGTATGCAAAATGTCAGAAATGCTTGGGTTCATTCTCACAGCAGTTCAGCAGTTCTGGGCTGACATGTTGAATGCCATTGTGATACTGAAGCCGCTGTGGCTTCATCATGGCTCTGCAGGTCCCTAAACTTGAGATCTGCTCCATCATTGTTCTCTTTATAGGGAATCTCAGAAATATCCATCGATCTTATTTTAAAAAGTTGCCCTGGTAGACAGCACAAGGCTTATTGGTCACTTCTATTTGACCAGCACCCTGACAGATCTTTTCCAAATTTGCCTGGTTTTATGTTATTACATAAATAAACAATTAATGGTTGTCCAACCAACGACTGAAATTTAGCATAAATTCTGGTGATTGCCACTGTTGTCTGTATTACTGTTACTATATTAATTTATTCTTATGTATTCTTATTGTATTTTACAACCACCTTTTAGTTTTGTTAACAACTATAGGTGTATGCATTTTTATTGTAATGTCTTTGACCTAAAGCTCATAATAATGGTTTTAAGTTGTTTTGATTTGAAAGCCTCCCGGCACAAGAATGATTGAATCATGGTGCTGTGGAACCTCCATATCTTTGGAGATTGATTATGT
Source organism: Pituophis catenifer annectens (assembly GCF_029215685.1). Classification (NCBI taxonomy): domain Eukaryota; kingdom Metazoa; phylum Chordata; class Lepidosauria; order Squamata; family Colubridae; genus Pituophis; species Pituophis catenifer. The sequence continues at coordinate 134,220,100 of NW_027256882.1, read as the reverse complement.
ATTGTTGGTGCCAGAGATTATCCTTCTTAATAGAAAAATGAGGTGATGGGAGATGAGGCTGCTGACTAATATGTGATAACATTAAAGAGATGCTCCATGAAATTACTGTAATCGTGAGCTACGAGAAAGGTCCTTCTTGGAAACAGGCAACATCAACGAGTAAGACAGAGGAGCTATTTTACTGAGGTTTGTTAATACCTAATCACACGCATAGGTCTCTGGGCAGGGCCAAAGAGGGCAAGTGATGAAACATGCATGATGATGTTCCAACGCAAATTCTGTCCTTCACATGCAAGACAACAAATGAAAGACTGCTCTGGTGTCACAATGTCCACGTCATCATTTTGCATTATCTTGATTAAGAATGGACATTTATGGCCAGAGGGTTAATGATCTGTTCTAGTCCTTTTGCTTCTGCAGTTAGTCTAATTGCTCTATTAGAACACATCCATATTGGCTGGTCTATTCAAATGCCTTTTCAGCAACCCTTGATAACGCTGGGGACAGTGCCTCTACTCCAATAGAAAAAGTCCAAAGGTAGATCTAATGGGTTGAGTCAAAGGGAGATAGAACCTCCTGTGCTATTAAAGATGTCTTGGTGGTTTGAAAGGAGAATAAAAGAACATGGGAAAAAACAAAACTCTGTGTTCTACTTATATGCATGAAATCCTAAATATGCAACATAGAGAATAGCAGTTAGTCCCCTTTAACAATTTGGACAAAGCAGTTAAAAGATGAATGGCGGTAAATGCAAGCATTTTGTATTGACTCATCAGTACCAAACTTATAATAACATGTTTTTTAACTGTGTTATTGTAAGTTTGGTACTGACGAGTCAATACGAAATGCTTGCATCTACCGCCATTCATCTTTTAACTGCTTTGTTCAAATGGAGAATAGCACCTGATTTTGACAGCTGGAAAAAACAACTCTCTGTCCACTCTTTCCCCAATTTCTCCCATGCCTAGAACTTCCTCAGTCTAGATTTGCATTTTGGATTGTCAACAGACCCTGTGCTATTTGCTACGGTTCAGATCAGAGGCATCTCAAAGTAGCTAGTAAAGCCACTATGGTAGCCAAACTCAGCTTGATTTTTCTGGTTACAATGGGGAATCCAGGATTTGTTATATGGTGGGTGACTACATAAATGTTTTAAATGAATAAAGTGGCAGTTGTCAGTCCATCTGTGTTAAAATCTTGATATTTTGCCATTTGGCAAGCCAATTATACTGTATGAAGGCTGACATCCCATGCTATAGTTACCAGGTCTAGCTTGTGACTTAAACTTGTAACTACTCATATAGCTGTACTTGCAAGTTTGTGCTATCCTACGTAATCTGCATTCATATGACTGTTTCAGTAAGTGACAGTGTGGTTGTAGAACAGCTTGGGTGGCCAGTTCAAAGTGCAAAGATGCAATGGAAAATTCTCAGAAGTCTTGAGGATGATCCAAAGGGATTCTTAACAGAGACTCTTTATCCTCAGTGAAACAAAATGACTGTTTTAATAAAGATTTATATTGCTCACGAGAGCAATATAAAATACTATCTAATAGTATTTTATTTCCGTGGCCCCAAAATGTGGTTTTGTTGTTAGTGTTTGAATCTGGAGGATCTGGCAGAAATTCTCTAATTGAATACTGACTGCTCCAGGGATTTACAAATAACTCTGCAACAATCCAGAGGTTTTTGCATGACCTACAAGCAAGGAACTGGATCTGCAAAAAACAAATTGCCTTTCTTTTTATTTTAAACCCAGCCTTCAAGGAGAAACTAAAATCAATGCAGACTTGGTATTTTTTGCTTTCACGGTGGAAATAATTATTTTTTTCCCAAAATAAGTTTTTCCTTGTTCACTTAGTCTGCCAAGCTATGCATAAATACCTTATACTTTGTTACTCTCTAGTGATTTGATTGGCTAATTATACATAAAGGACACGTAGAAATCTGATGATAAGTAGATATTTATCCTTAATCTAAAACTGTTTCCCATGGCCTTTAATAAGCCATTTTCTTGTGGCTCTCTGTAAATACTGAAGGCACAATTTGCCAGATTTTAAAGCAAGGACAATTTATCTCCCACTACTGATCCACAGGCTCATTGTAGAAAGTCAGACTTGGGAATCCTTATACCTTTGGGGAAGTGACCATAACCTCTGTATTTTGAAAATGTCATACAATTCTTAAAGTAGCGGACATGGCAAATGGATTTGTCCATTTATAAGCGAGCATAGCTTGTCACAAAACATCTATTTGCCATATCTTGAATGAGTGCAGGTGGTTTTTCAATTCAAATTTCATTTATTCTCTCTCTCTTAATTCAACTATCACTACAATAGAATCAATTTTAAGGACACATAACATGCAATACACGTAACTGATGAGGAACCAACCAGTCTAAAAAAAAAACAATAAGCATATCATGGTATCCCATTAACACCCAAACCCCCTTTATTGCTGCATTTCTTTATTAATATGAGCTTTATCTACTGCCTTGGTCCTGAAAGATTCTAGCTGTTACATAAATATTACTAATAAAGTAATGTTAAATAATAAATAATAGAACAATAAAATCAATTTTGGTGTTGGAAACTCCACAAAAATTTCCCAAAGGACTACTGGACTATTCAGTTTTTAAAAACTTCCTGAGGTAACTTCAAGGCAGGCTGTTCCTTAGGAAGGGAGCTCTCAAAGACAAAACCGTGACAGATTTTCTCCTATCACATCTCACAGTAGAGATGTACAGGTGCTCTTTGTCATCCAAACTGGGCAGTTAGAATCAGTCTGGGAAAGGCTACCCAGATACCAGGCCGCATAAAATTGTAGAGGTGGCAATTGGCATCTTGAATTGCACTCAGAAACACAATGATAGAACAGATACCACAGCAATGTTGTCATGACATAGGACTGTAGTCCTCTGCATTTTGGATCTGCATAGCGGTCTTCAAAGGCAGCCCCAGGGTCAACAGACTACACTAGCCTAGGAAAGAGATGTCAAAGGTGAGGAAGGAAAGGGAGGGGAAAGAGGAGCAGAAGAGAAGGTTAGAAAGGGGGAAGAAGGGAGGAGTGGGGGAAGGGAAGGAGAAGTAGGAAAGAGAAGGAGAGGAAGAACGAAGAAAGTAGGAGGAGATAGAGAAAGGAAGAGAAGCGGAGGAGAAGAAGAAACATTGGGGTAAAGATAAATGGTAAAAGAGCAGCTCCGAAAAAGTAAAAATGAAAAATGAAAGTTAAAAGATGAATGAAAAATGATTTGCAATTTGTTGGAAATGTAAGAAATCCCAAGGAACATATTACCATTTATGGTGGACGTGTCCGGCAGCAAAAAAAAAATTGTCAAATATTTTTGTTAGTAAGTAAGCTTTATTGCGGTCAGAGACCAAATTAGAATAGACAAAGAAAGGGAGCATTTTTTACAAATATGGATAGATCATGGGACAGTATACCATCTACTGCCTCAAATACAATCTGTACTGTCAATACTAGTGATCCTTTGCTGTTGGGCTTACCCGTCTCTTTTCCCGTTTTTTTCCAGCCACGACTGCAGCAAAATTTTTTGCCACCTTTAGAGTTATATTGGAGTCTGCGTCCTGGAGTAGGAAATAAAGGCTGAACATATCAGGTGAACCAGGGAATCTCTGGGAAATAGGAGAAATGAGTCTTGATCTTATATCCCGGTAGTGGGGACATACGAATGTAATATTGAACAGGGATTCCGGGGATCAGCCGTCACATGTACAATGGATGGATTTTACCCCCCCTGAAAGCCTACTGTCGAAGACATTCGAGGGGATCACATTAAATCATGCCTTCATAAATGCGAGCCTGTGTTTGATAGAGTGTAACGCGGAGAGGTAAGGTGGAGGGTGAGACGAGGGAACAATACCAAGGGAAAATGGTGAGCATGTTCCCAATCCGTGTGCCAGATTTAGTTGTCTATTAATGTCATCCAGCCGTTGAAAGATCAATGATTTGGCAGCATCAGGGCCTAGAATAAAAGCTTCGATGGGGGAAATTCCGATCTTCAAAAGTTTTGTATGGATATTACGGGCCCAGAGACTATGAAAAGGGTCCCGCCATAGGCATTGGCCTAGGTAATAGCCTGGGAGTCTGGTCCACAGGGACAACCAATAGCCAATTGCACGTTTCCACAAGATTGTTGCAAGTGAGGATATGCCCAGTTCCAAACGAATTGCGGTGTTACTTACGCGGGGGGGGGGGGGGGGGACTCCCATCAGACGGCGTAGGAACTGGCTGTGAACAGACTCAAGAGAAGAAATGTTGGATTGGACCCAGAGGGAGGCGCCATAGGTGATAGCAGCTATCACCTTTGCCCTGTAGACTTTTAATGCTGAGGGGATGTGATGAGCTCCCTCAGTATGAGAAAAGTGCAGGAGGGCATGGGTGGAGCCTTATTACAGAGGGACTTAACCTGCGCAGGCCACTTGGTATTGGATTGAAAAAGGATACCTAGATATTGGAATCCGTGGACCTGTTCCACTGGGATGCCATCAAGGTTCCATTGATAGATTTTCCTGCTTCTTGCAAAAATCATGATTTTAGACTTAGAGTGGTTTATATGCAGTTGATTAGCAGAGCAATAGGCAGAAAGGATTTTTAAGGCTCTAAGTAGGCCCACCCGGGAAAATAAAAGTATTGCGGCATCGTCAGCGTAGAGCAGGAGTGGACATCTATAATCAGCTAATCTAGGGGCATGGATGTAGACCATGTGATCCGAAAATGCCTTTCTCCAGTCACTGATATATAAATTGAAGAGAAGGGGTGCCAGAATACATCCCTGCCTAACCCCCTTGTCAAATATTAAGAAATGGATAGAACAAATAACAGAACAACAAATAGAAAAGAAGCCAGAAACATTCTTGTTAGGAATTTTTACAAAACTATATTCCAAAGAAATAAAATATTTGGTGCTACACATCTTAACAGCAGCATGAATAACGTATGCAAAAGACTGGAAACAGGAAAGAACCCCAACGGAGGAAGAACTAATAGATAAGATCTTAGAATGCACTGAGATGGACAGATTAACAAAATAAATTAAGGAAAAAGAAGAGAGAATATTATAGAATATGGAATAAATGGTATAATTGGTTTAAGACTAACAATAAAGAACAATAACTATTAGGAGAGAAAAATAGAAGTACAAAATAGAGATGTATCATATGTGCGGAGTGGAATAAAAATGTATATAATATGAAGGTAGAAATGTATAATAGTAAAGAGATAACTAAAATGTATAGTTCTCTATAGGGGAAAAAGGAAAAAAAGAGGGGGGAAGGAAAAGGAGGGGAAGAAGATGGAGTAATAGATTAAGATAAAGAGGAAGAAGAATAAAGTAGTAACTGGAAGACCACTAAGAAACAATGCTTAAATATGATAAGTTATTTATATGTTGTATGTTGTGTAAATGTCCAATATGTGTTCTAATAAAATTACAAATTTAAAAAAAGAAAGAAAGAAAAATGATGGATAAATGGCTGTACATGTAAATGTGTTTACAGAAATAAAAAATAAAAAAGGAAAGAGATGTCAAAGGTGATTGTCCTCAGTGTATCCTATTCCACTTAAGGCTGCAATTGGCACGCCATCAGAAACCGGGCAAAGGCTGTTTTGGTTTTGGCTTCCACCATGCTCTTTCAGCAGGAGTTGCAAGTCCAGGAGGACTCCCCAGATTGCATATCTGTTCTGTCTGAAGGGCAGACCTTTGTCAGTCAAGGCTGGCATTTCTCTAAAAGGTTGAACCCTGGGACACTCCAAAACAGTATTCGAAGACCCACATATCTTAGTTGCCACTGCTTGGACTCAGATAGAATAGACCATATAACATGGTGCCTCCAACTCCCAATCCTCACAGATGATTAATCATAAATGAGACACCTAATGAACTCTTTGAAGAGGCTGAAGGCCCAGATCAATGGGTTGTGGACTAATGATTAAAAGTCAATTTCACATGGGTAAAGCTGGCCCATACACTTGCTCAGCCATGAAGTTCACGGAGTCTTGACCAATTATTCTTCCCTAGGATTAGCTTTCTTATAGGAGTCTTATGAAAACATGGAAGAGTGGAGAATCATGGCATAGAAGCAACAGATGTTATTGCTTTCCTGATGAGAAAGTAATAACAGAAAAACGTCATTGACCAGATAAAAGGAAAATCCATCTTCCATTGACACTTTCACGACTAACAATTGATCAATGAAGCTTAGAATATGGTGCTTATTGCCTTGATTGAGCAGCATTTCATCCAGAGGAAATATATTTAATGCTGAAATTTGCTGCATAGGTACCCAGAAGTATGCTCTACAGTAAGAGTTATAACTAGATCTGAGTGTATGTGCAAAGAACTGCATTGTTACCTAATTCTATATAAAGCAGTGCCTAATTCTATGGAGTGGTGGTGAAATATAAAATTTGTTACTACCGGTTCTGTGGGCGTGGCTTGGTGGTGGGGGTAATGTGACTGGGTGGGCATGGCCAACTTTTTTTTTTTTTTTTTTTTTACTTTTAAAAGCATTTTTTCTACAACCTCTTCGGCTGAAGGGGTTTTAGAAAAATGCCTTTAAAAGTAAAAAAAAAAAAAAAGCCCCTAATGATCGTGCGGCTCAGCTGGGCATGGAGGGGGGCAGGGATTTTTGCTACCAGTTCTCCAAACCATTTGCTGTCATCACTACCAGATCGGGTAATCCGGTCCAAACCGGAAGCATTTCACCCCTGGATTGGAGGCCATTTGCTGTTTTCTCCCTACAAATCAGTGGACTTTCATATTACTAAATCTTTCATTCACATCTCATCAAGAACAGAGCCACAATAGCTTCTGACTACTTCTGGCCCTTTTTGTTAATTGTTGCTGTCTTGCACTTTGCTGACATCACTTTGCCAAATGTGTTATTCATTTGTTATCAGCCGGATTGTTTTGCTTTCACCAGCTTCTACAAAGAGGCAAGCCTCTAGTTCAGAAGCTTGATGCCGATTGTCACCACTTTGAAGGTGAGGACAAAACAGTATAGTAGAAGCACACTCCAGACCATCAGACATATGAACACTCTGCCAAAACTAATCTCTGCTATTTTTATTATTTATTTATTATTTTGTACTTTATATTTCCAGGCAACAGTTTAGCAATTTATGTTGAGGTACTTGGAACCGGGACTGAAAACCAATATACCCAGATCTATTGAATTGCCTGCTTTTTAAAGGGATCATCTGTCATTGTGGTTATCATTAATAAAATGTAAAAAGACAAACAATTAGAAGCACAAATATTAAACAGGTTGACGGTTCAGCTTTATGCAATAATGTTGACAAATGAAGTCTCCCCCCCCCCCCCGAATTATGAATGCTGATCCATCTCTTATACAAAATGGAGCTTACAAGCATGGTTTTACTATATTCCTGTGTTCCCTCCTCCTTCGAAGATAGCATTTTTGATTTTAAAAATATTGCAAATATGATATTTTTAGCCTATTTGCAAAAGGGTGCTTTATAGATTAGAAAAAGTTAGCAATAGATTCAGTGGCCAGAGGGATTTGGAATTATAGCCTTGAATTCATTAAAACAAAAATCTCATGGGAAAACAATGATCCCTTTGTATTTTTATGATACGATCTTGAAAATTGGTCAGGAGGAGGAGCTAGAGGATAAAAAAATGGAGCAGACATCAATTATCTGATTTTTTTTAAATAAGCTTCTTCACAAAATGAACTTAATGAAAAAATGGACAAAGTATGTTTTATTGGAATTATAGAAAAAGAACAAGTTCCACTGGATGTTTGAGAAATCACTCTGAAGGAGGACTTAAATGTAACACAAATGGAATTGATGGATGATTGATTCCCTAATGGAGATGTACAGATATGGGACCATCATAATGTATAATACCCATAAAACATTTATATACAGGCAGGCAGAGCCAGCTCTCTTCATTAGCATTAGCTGGTCTATCCCATTATTTTTTTTTAAACTTGCCGTGTTTCCTACTGATGCCAGTAGGAAATCCAAACACTGTGTTGTAGACTGGGAAGTTGGAAAACATCTTAGAAGGTAAGTTAGGGTTTTTAGTAAAATGTATCCATTATAGTGACAGCACTCTCGACCTATTTGTAACATCATCCTTGAGTTCTTTGCCTCAAAATGCAGCTCAGTCATACTTTCCTATTTGTACTGAATTAAACAGTAAAAAAGTCCAGGACATATTGTGACAGCAGCTGTTGATCAAACTCAGTTCAAACTGAATGAGTTTTCAGCTGAAAATTCTTTTTTCTCACAAAGATGAGGCAGTTTATTGTAACTATCCTAGAGGTTTATATCCTTAGAAAAAAAGTACCTAAGGCAATAACAAGGCAGAGGTCACACTTCATTTTCTTCTTCAGCAAGAACTAGTGCCATGGATTCGGGATACGATTTCCAATTTTGGACAATAAAAAGCCATTTTTCTAAATTTGAGACAAATTGAGCATAGCTTCTCAGCTGTCACAATTGTGATGTAGTTTCATGGCAATGTATTTTGTTTCAATCACTCCATTAGTTTGCTCAAGAAGCCACCGTTTCTCCTGTTCGTCCATAATCAGTTTCAGTGTCACTTCTTGGAAGGTACTATTTATTCCCACCTAGGTAATATGGAAGATAAAGTTATCTTTAAATGCTGAAACAAACACACTTTAATATCAACTCGACATACAATAGGAGAGCTTCTAGTTACTATACCTCTTTAAAATGAATTTTTTTGAACATGCCAATACTGGTTTCATTTTCCAATTTAATTTTTGCCTCAAAAGTGGCGAGTCCAAGATGCGTAATTCCTATAGACCAAGATAATAAGGAAGATAGAGCTTTACTTGGAAAAGGAATGATTACAGACTAATGGTAGAACACAAACTTTGCATGTAAACATTCCTATGCTGAATTCATGGCACCTCCAAGTGGATCCACTGACTCCTTAGAAACAGTACCATCTTACACAGATAAGTAATTTGATATGGTTCTGCTAGCTAACTAAAGGTATGCTTATAATGTTCCTACTGTTAAAGATAAATTGAAATGTTATTGTTTTTAATATATATATATATTGTGCGAGTTGGAAGAAAAGTTTCCAACTCCATCTCCTTGAGTACGGGTTCCCCACAGGGCTGTGTCTTGAGTCCACTACTGTTCACCTTGATGACCCATGACTGCTGTGCCAAATCTGCTACGAATCAAATTGTGAAGTATGCGGATGACACAGCAGTGGCGGGTCTTATCCGGGATGACAATGAAGATGATTATAGGCAAGAGGTGAAGGCTCTGGTGGACTGGTGCAATAAAAGTAACCTGGTTCTAAAGGCTAATAAAACAAAGGAGATCATTGTAGATTTTAGAAAGAGCTGGCATAGTCATATTCCACTCAGTATCAAGGATGCAGCTGCAGATGTGGTCAACAGTATTAAGTATCCGGGGGTGCAGATAACTAACAATCTGAATTGGACTCTCCACACATCATCCTTAGTGAAGCGTGCAAACCAGCGTATGCATTTCCTGCATCGGATGAGGAGAGCACATCTTTCGCCTTCTGTCCTGGCCACTTTTTACAGAGGCACGATTGAGAGTGTTTTAACAAACTGCATCACTGTTTGGTTTGGTGGCAGCAGTGCCTCAGATAGAAAGTCCATTCAGAGAATGGTAAGGACAGCCAAGATTATAGGAAGCTCGCTTCCCCTTATTCAGGATACTGCTTATAAGTGCTATGTGCTTAGAGCTCAAAGCATCGTTAGAGACCACACACACCCACTTTACGGTTTGTTTCTATTGCTCCTCTCTGGGAGGAGGTTTCTGTAACAGCTTTGATCCCGTCTGGTAAACTCAGAAGATTCATTTTTCTCACCATGTACATGTATACATTCGAACTAGACTATGCTGTTTCTCTGTGTCATATAAGAGAGTATATGTTTGTTTGTTTGTTTGTTTATTGTCATGCTTATGTAGTGTATACTGGAGGTGGTGACCCTTTGCGAGCTGTATGCAATGAAATTTCATTTTAATGTATGCCAATTAGTGTACATTTAAAGTGACAATAAAGTTATTCTAAATCTAAATCTAAATAAACAATACTCATTCATAAAGTACTTTACATATTTGAAGCTAAAATTCAACATCTACTGGAATGTAAACACACCACACCAATTCAAAACAATTGAATTGAATTTTGGCATTTTTAAGACACAAAGAAGTTGAACAGAAATCACACACAGATCTGAAGTAAAGGAAACAATTGATATGGAAACAATTTCCCATTCTCCCAACATTAAATCTTTTGCTCAACTGTTAATATGCTCTGTCAGAAAATCTGTTCTGTTGGGTATCCTCTTTGACCATACAAATTCCTTAATTTCTTTGCTCATTCTGTTCCTCTCACATTGTAACAACTAAAAATCAGATTTTGCACATTCTATGTCAGGCATTCTTACCATAAAATATCATGATGAGAGTGGCCTCCTTGCCAAACCCTCTGCCACGGTAGCTGGGCTCTGAAAGAGGGAACAGGTGCCAAAGTCTCTTTTTAGGAAAATTATATAATTCTTCCTACATTTTACAAGATTTGGTATTACACAAAACTTATTTTTAGAAAGCATGAGATTGGCAAAGAAAAAAGGAGTGGGGGGAAGCTATCTCATTCTATATCTAACCCTGTTCATCAAGATGTATCCTATAGGTTCAAAACATTAACAATACCGTCTAGACAACCTTCACTGGCCTGCTAAAAAATATTTGAAAGCCATTCTTTCAAACATCTCTCTTTCTCTCATAAATGACTACATATACTCAGTTTGATTCTGGTAGGTTTCAGATGCAAAGGCATGTTGCTATAAACTTAAAGATTATTCCAAGATGTAAAGGAGTATTTGAGAGAATTTTTTCCACCAATATAATCCAACTTCTGCACTAAGTTTTATTTGGGAGGCCCCAATGAGTTGGGCTTACAATATGATGCCAGGAGTACAGCTTTCTCATTGGCAGTAGCGAAATAATGAAACTATCCCCTGAAAGGAATTTGGGTCAATAAAATAGTTGAAGATATCCTTGTGTGCTGAAGCATTTGTGAAAATACACTCCCTTTAAACATGTCTGTGATTTAAGTTTTTTGATTTTTAAAAAATGAGAGCTGATTTTATTTTTTATTATTATTATTAAGCACTGTTGCCTTTGATTGTTGCATTTAAGATTCATCTCCCCCCACCCTTTTTTTTTTGGTCGTGTAAATCTCCTTGGCTCTGCTTGGAAGAAAAATGATATAGTAACAAAATAAATACTGGAAGATATGAAACAAATTAGATGACCTGCAATCATGATTTCTATCTCTCCCACTGTTGGATCTTCAGAATTGGTAAGGAACAAGTTCACATCTCCCACCATACAGTCTTCTTCTGTGGCTTTCTGGCTAGACCACTTTTCAGCATCAAGTATTATAAATGTGCATTCTGGGAAATGTAAGACAAGAAGAATGAAAAAAAGATTATGATGAATCTCTGAAAGAAACATAACACATAAAATCAAGGTAATCAATCATATACATGATTACTAGAAGCAATATTACCTAGCTTTGGCCACTATTCTACTCTCTTACCAGCACTCCACTTCACATTCTGCAGACACAGAAAACTTAATTAAAGATTTCTCACTTTACATAAATATATATCTTCTAAAGGCAATTTATAGTATTTTTCTGAAATACTGAAATCAATTGGCATCAGATAAAAAAATAAATATCTGGTCTTAACAATAAAATTTAAGACATTGTAGCTTAATAAAACTAATGTTAAAAAGCCAAATACAACTTTTCGAAAGAAAGTCTGACAGACTCCCAATGGCAACTCATTCCACGATTGTGCAATATTACAGAAAGCATTTCCAGCCTGCAGATTCCAATTTCACTCACCACAAAAATTTGAAAGAGATGTTTGTTTCATGTCTGAGCAGTAAAGATCTCTTTCTAAATACATAACACCATATATATTGTGTAATAAAAGTCTATCCTGAATGCCATCAGGTTGCACATTTGGGTTTTTGACAGGCGTACAACCTCATTTAAGAGTTGTAAAGGTAAAGGTTCCTCTCGCACATGTGCTAGTCGTTCCCGACTCTAGGGGGCAGTGCTCATCTCCATTTCAAAGCTGAAGAGCCAGCGCTGTCCGAAGACGAATCCGTGGTCATGTGGCCAGCATGACTAAGCACCAAAGGCACACAGAACGCTGTTACCTTCCCACCAAAGGTGGTCCCTATTTTTCTACTTGCATTTTTTACGTGCTTTCGAACTGCTAGTTTCAAAATTAAGAATTGTAGATCTCCATAAAAACATTTGATTTTCCAAACTTTAACTCCATTGTCTTGTTCTCCTACATTTACCCAAAAGTGCTTTCAAATCCTGAAACACAAATTCTAGGGCCATCCTGGAATAAGTAGGTATGTAGAAATAGTAAAGAGATTCTCATGATGATTGCATGGAACTTCAGGATTACTTCCTTGAAGGATTTCAGGGAAATGTTAAACATGGAAGATAGAAGCGTGTTCACAGATTAATGCTGACTAACAATGCTGTGGTAAAATAGAATTTTCTTAGCATCTCATTTTGAGACTATTCTTCCTGGAAGAACTGGAATCAATATTAATATGTCTTCCAGGGTGGGGGCAGGGGTGAAATGTAAAATGTGTTACTACCGGTTTTGTGGGCATGGCTTGGTGGTGGTGGGATAATGTGACTGGGTAGGCGTGGCCAACTTTTTTTTTTTTTAACTTTTCAAAGCATTTTTTCTAATGCTTTGAAAAGCCTCTGGTGATCAGGCAACTCAGCTGGGATCATCAGAGACTTTTCAAAGCATTTTTTTAACCATCTCTTCGGCCAAGAGGTTGCAGAAAAAAATGCTTTGAAAAGTCTCTGAGGATCCCAGCTGAGCTGTGCGATCATCAGAGGCTTTTTTTTTTTAACTTTTAAAAGCATTTTTTCGTTGGAAGAGGTTGTAGAAAAAATGCTTTTAAAAGTAAAAAAAAAAGCCTCTGATGATCGTGCGACTCAGCTGAGCATGGTGGGGCGGGGGGCGCAAGGATTTTTGCTACCGGTTCTCCAAACCACCCGCCATCGCTACCGGATCAGGCGATCCGGTCCGAACCAGGAGCATTTCACCCCTGGGTGGGGATTCTACTTATCTTTACTACCGGTTCGTAATGGAGCCGCGTGTGCGCGCAAGCGAAGCGAGCATGTGTGCGCACTCTTCTGCACATGCACAGAAGCTTCTGCGCATGCACAGAAGTGTTCTGATGATGTCGGAGTCGGTGGGTGGAACCTCTCGCCGGTGTTGCTACCGGTTCTATAGAACCCGTGCGAACCGGGGGCAACCCACCACTGATGTCTCCTAATGGTAATCCAAGCAAATGATATAGAAGGGTATAAAAAAAGCTGAAAAGACTAGAACCACCAATTAATTTGTATTCCTTCAGAAACCTTTCATTGAGTACAATAGAATGCCCCATAATATACATAAACATTTAAATCAGATTTTCTATTATATTACAATATCCCTTTGTGTTTGATCATGATTGAACTGAGTTACAATAAAAAGCGTTTCCAGAAGTGAAAATTATGAAATTGCAAATTTTAAACTGTAACATTTAGTAGTAATGGTCTAAAAATGCCACTTTGAACTATGTGTGGGGCTTGTCATGGGGGTGTGTCATACTGAGGTGGTTAACAGACTGAAATGAGACCCCACCTCTTCTCTGTGTGTATCTTGCTCCCTTCCTTGCCATCTTTGTTCATTTTAAAGTCAATTTTAGTGTCAATATTTATTGTTTTAATATTTTATCTTGGTGCTTTTATCGGTTGTAAGCTACCTAGGCAAGATGGTGGTATTTAAGTTTCACAGATAAATAACATTTGTGAAATGAACCACCCAACGTATGTGTGGACTACCCATTTCCAGGTCTTCCCAAATATTCAGAAATCTCACTATCTGCATCTTCCCGCCAGCTGCACTGCATCTCATATTCCTGTTCAAGGCTTAGTGGTTCAGATGCAGTCAGACGCTGTAGTTCTTCAGACTTCATCCACTCATGGTATCTAATCAGAAAATCGAGAAAAAGTAAGTAGGCTTCTTTAGAATATTATCCCCTATAAACTGGTATGGCGTTAAGTACACCGCTTGATGAACTTGTGTTAGTGATACAATATAACTCATATAGGCATTTTAATAGCCCCCATTCAGATTAAGAGCTGCCATCTCAAATTCTGCACACTAGCCCTTTCCTCCAGTTAGAGGTTGAACTTACAGATAGTCCTCGATTTACAAGTTCATTTAGTGATGGTTCAAATTTACAATGGCACTGAAAAAGTGACTTATGATAGTTTTTCACAATTACAACCGTGGTAGCATCCCCATGGTCACGTGATCAAATTTCAGATGCTTGGCAACTGACTCATATTTATGACTGTTGCAGTGTCCTGGGGTCATGTGATCCCCTTTTGCGACCTTTTGATAAACAAAATCAATGGGAAGCCAGATTCACTAAAATAACTGCAATGCTTTACTTAATAACTGTGACAAGAAAGGTCATAAAATGAGGCAAAATTAACTTAACAACTATCTCACTAAACAACATAAATTTAGGGCTAAATTGTGCTTGTAAGTTGAGGACTACCTGTACTTGATGCTTAGAAAGTGGGTTTCTAGCTATCACGAGGAGAGAAACTGAATATATAACACTGTACTTTTTCTTTTTACAAAAAAAACACCAACCCTCACCCGATAAACATTTATCACGGAAACTGGCATTTTGTTGATTTCACAGGATGACCTTATGGAAAAAACAGGGCTAATGGCTGAACCTGGCATATGATCCTTGGGTTTCTTATCACTGCTCTAGAGTTAGCAAGTAATACAATTTAGGGCAAAGACTAAGCAAGTATGCAGAGTTCATTTCATAAGAACTGGGTTAAGTCCCTTTTGATCCTCAGTTGCCATTCACTTTTACAAGAAAGCGGGGGTGGGGGGGGAGATTTCATATGGCGAAAAACTTGCACAAAAGGGAAAATATGGAATCTTCCTCTGATTGTTGGAAGCCTGGTCCCCATTCAGAAATGATTTTTAGATCTGTTGTAACAGCATATAATAAACATGTAGATGTCTACGTTAGAATTCTCATTGTTACTACTTCTAATTCTAATCTCCAAATTTTAAGATCAAGGATGAAACTTAAATGTACGTTAATTTTGGAGTAAACACCTCTGAATGTAGTATAGTTTACTTAGCCTAAACAGCAATCTATATTTAAAGGGGATAAGATGACTCAGAGTGTGTATGCATGCTGCATCTGTCTGAAACTCCTTAGTTTATACTTATATTTTTCTTTGAATGGAAAACATAAACTTTGTAAAATGAATATATTTTCAAACCAGAGCTCTCAAATCAACATCACCGCACCCCACCCCCCAAACTAAGTTATTTATTGCATACCTGGGTACATGAGCAGACGTGTATGGTACTAGGGCTACCCTCTTCCCCTGCAGTACAGTGTTTTGGTTAATCTTCATAGTCTGAATCCTGAAACAACAATAAATGAGAAATAAAATCTAAGTAGAAAAAATATTATAATTAACTCAAGACATTTACTGAACATTTTATTTGTATTACAGTATGCTTGATTAAAAATATATGAAATACAAAGGTATGTGTACCTATATGAGTCATGAGACAAAAATATGTTATAATAACCAATCTAATATAGTTCTGTATTCTCTATGGCTGCTATAAAAGGCAATTTATAATATTTCATTTCCATTTTGATTTTTTTCAACTACTTTTAACACTTAAAAATCCAGTTAATGTTAAACAAAATAAAGATCTAGAACCATGAACTAATATCTGGATAGGGCAGTGTCCACAGCATTCTTTGGAAAACAGTTTTAAAACTTACATACAATATCCAGATATAACACATAAAAGAATGAATGTATCACCGGATAGTGATCAGGGATATGGAATTTTCTGGCCCAAAAATCTTTGATCATATTTCCATCCTTTTTTATATTGTTTTTTCCTATTTAGAGATTTCCCCCCTACTTAGCTCAGAAAGCTAAAAAGCAAGCTGATAAAGACTAAACTCATTTTCTTCTTCCCTACCACATATGCACTACTGTTTGATAAACAGGTCAGGCTGTTTTAAAGCCTCAGTATGTTTGTCCTCTGATAAGCCAAGATCATAATCCTTTTTGAACCCTATATGGGATGTCAAAAGATATAGATATAACAAAGTTTGTTTTTTTAAAGCTGTCACGCTTTTTCCTTACAAAACAAATATCTACATCTTTACAGACAGCATGTTGACTAAATGAGAGGGACAATAGTATAGATTACTGGTATTTTGTAGGATGGAAAATGCCAATGCTTATGTAGCACTGATGAGTCATGAGTTTATCAGGAATGGGAAGAGTATGAAGGTAATGTGGAGAACAACTGGAAGGCTGAGGGTTCATTAAAATCCACTATGAAGGGTTTTAGATGTAGAAAAAAATAAGTCAGAAGGGAAAAAAAGATCAAGCTAACTCTAAACTTAGGTCTGTATAGCACTTTGTAGCTGCTGGTTAAATAAGCTCCTCCAGTTTCTGATTTTGAAAGTTGAAGAAGCAATATAAGAAGAGTATTGAAGCTTTTGAGCCATTTGTGTTGGACAATATTCTATGGGCAGCCAAGTAAACAAATCAATGGATCATCGAACAAATCAAACCAGACTTCTCACTCAAGGCACAAAATCATTTCTGGCTCCTAGTGACCACATAATTTTCTCCATGATGATCCCTTACTGGTTCTCTAAAATTTTCCAACGGGTCTCTCATTGCCACCATAATGCTGGTCCACTTTCCTTTTTTCCCCACCTTTTCCAACATTAGAGCTTTTTCCCAAAGTTTTGGGTCTTTACATGTGTCTGAAGTAGGGTAACTTGAGTCTTGTCATTTGCACCTCAGAGAATTATTTGCCCAAGGATCCATTGTCCCAAAGGTTCTTTTTTCAAGAGGCAGCTGGACTTTCTGGTTTTTCTTTGAAGACATTGCGCTTCTCATCCAAGAAGCCTCTTCAGCTCTGACTGGATGGTGGGGAATGAAAGTCAGAGCTGAAGAAGTTTCTTGGATGAGAAGCGAAACATCTTCAAAGAAAAACCAGAAAGTCCAGTTGCCTCTTGAAAAAAGCACCTTTGAGACAACCAGGATCTGGATGACTGAGAATCTCGACATTCAACGATCCATTAATTTATTTTTTTGACTGTCCACAGTATTCTCAGGAGTATCCTCCACCAAAATTCAAAGCCGTCAATACTCTTCCTAACCAGCATTTTCAAAGTCCAACTTTTGCTTCCATGTAGTGTCATAGGGGAATGCCATGGCTTGCACTATTCTGATTTTGTTAAGGTATAGATGTATCACAGATCCAATTATCCATCTCATCCTCGTGGGGAAAATCTGTCTGATGTGTTTGATGTTTCAATCAGAATAACAGTTGGAAGGGACCTTGGAGGTCTTCTAGTCCAACCCCCTGCTCAATCAGGAGACCCTATATCAGGGGTGAAATCCAGCAGGTTCTGGAGAACCGGTAACGGAAATTTTGAGTAGTTCAGAGAACCAGCAAATATCACCTCTGGCGGGCCCCCGAGTGAGGTGGGAATGGAGATTTGCAATATCCTTCCCCGAGGAGTGGGGAGAGAATGGGGATTTTGCAGTATTTTCCCCCTGGAGTGGGGAGGGAATGGAGATTTTGCAGTATCCTTCCCCTGCCACGCCCACAGAGCCGGTAGTTAAAAAAAAAACTGGATTTCACCACTGCCCTATATACAATTTCAGACAAGTTCGCTAAGAGTCGTCGCTGACTTGATGGCACATCATCAATCAATGAATCATCTAAGTCATAAACTGGCCAACTGTAATGTTAGACTTCCGTGCTGACGACCGTACCTCTTGACTATTTAGTTGTAGAGAAAAAAAAATCGCCCCACTGAGTTTCGACGACCGTTCCCTCCCTAATCGTACTTCGAGCTAGGCTTTTAATATCTACGCTCCTGAAGGAAGGAGAGCAAATAGCCAACAGAGCTCACGAAAGGATACAAAGCCCACCCGCTCCGTCGCCCACGCCAGCACCAACTGCCGCCACATTTAAAAGCAACAGGAGACCAGCGCGTGTCCCCCGCAATCTCATAATTCCTCGATCTCCACGCTTGCGCAGTCGTAAGGCCCGCCTACCTTAAATTGACCGCTACGGTAGCCGTGGAGCTTCAATCCGCCTCGCGAATCGCCTCCTCGATTGACGTATTCGGACAGCTGTACAGTCGCGGTTGTTGCTTTCTGTAGTGGTTGAAGCGGGCCCCTTTTGGCCGGGGTGGCGCATGCGCTGTCCGTGGCTTCGCTTCCCCGGGCGCAGCATGAGGGGAGCCGGCTTGGAGTTGCGGGTGAAGCCTCTGCCTTGGGGTTTCGCTGGGCTTGTGGTTGTTACCGGTAAAGCCTTTTTTTTTTTTTTTGAGAGAGAGAGCGATAAGGAAGGACGTTTCGTGGTGGTTTGGGGGATGGCGGGAAGCGGCAGGGCGAAGCAGCAGCCCTGGGAGGCAGAATGGGAAGAGGAAACCGCGGCTGGGCGAGCTTAAGGGACGTGGCATGCCCGAACCAGCTCCGGCAGAGGTTTCGTTTGGCTTCCTAACAGCAGGGACTGCAACCCCGAAATGCTTTTCGAAAGAGCCCGTGTAGGATGATGCCTATAAAGTACCCCGAAGTCAGCGTTGGGCGTTTCCGTGGCATTGCTAAATCGAGGGGGTGACTTCGTGTTAGGACGGTCGTCAGCATCGTTTCAGGGGCTGACACGCGTCTGCACGGGCAGGTCTGTGCTTACAGCTGGTGAAAAGGTCCGCTTCGGCGTACTTGATCGCCAAGTACGCCGAAGGATGTAATCTAGAAAAAGGTGTGCAATACTGTATAATAAGCAAAGAGTAAGCAAAGGGACTAACGTGCTAGTTAGTCACATCTTTTATGCTGTATTGTCTTTCCCAAATCCATATTCTGTAATCTGAACTGCATTACTAAAGTTAGATCCCCCCCAATATACATAGTTATATATAATTATGGATTTAGTGAGCATAGGATGAAGTGGGAAAAAATTGGACTCCCACCCTGTAGTTAGTCCTGGATTCAAGATAATTCATTACTGATTTATGAATTGGTTCTATGTCAGTGTTATAGAAAGATTGTCCAATTTTATTCCATATGATCAAGGGGTAATGTGTTTAAAACAGGAGCTGATGGTCTATGTGTACCGTACAGGTAATCCTTGATTTACAACACTTCATTTAGTGACTGTCCAAAGTGACTTATGATTGTTTTTCACACTTTATGATAGTTGCAGCATCCCCATGGTCACATGATCAAAATTCAGATGCTTGGCAACTGACTAATATTTGTGACAGTCACAGTGTCTAGGAGTCATGTGACCAGCTTTTGCAATCTTCTGGCAAGCAAAGTCAATGGGAAAGCCAGATTCACTTAACAATTGTTGAGGGAACTACTGCAAAGGATTACTTAACAACTATAGCAAAAAAGATCATAAAATGTGACAAAATTCACTTAAGAACTGTCTCACTTAGGAACAGAAATTTTGGGCTCAGTTGTCGTAAGTCTACTACCTTGCACTTTTTATTCGTTGTGTATATGTGTTGTTGAAGCAGTTTTTAAAAAGACAAAAGTTGTGCTTAATTGAAATTATGTAGTTTCACATGGGAGTCAGGTGACCTATGCCACCATACTTTTTGAAAGCTGACTTTTGAGTGCTGTAGAAAGCCTGTATGGAATGGATGATGTCAGTAGAGAAGAGGTAAATGAGTATTTTGTTTTTTAAAGATAAAACCTATTGTAGATGCAAGACAGCTAGTTTATTTCTGCTTTAAGTTCAGAGATGTGGATGAAAAAGGATTATTTTGGGGAACACTCTTCATTTAATATTTTTGTTGATAGAAGAAAAATAACTGTAATTTGAGGAGCATTTTTGGAAAAATGAAGTACACAAAAAGAAGAGAGTATTGGTGTTTATCATGAACACCCTTGTATTTAAATTGGAGTCTGTGTGTATATGAGTTGGGTGTAAATATGAAGAGTAAGATTCTGCTTTTTGAAAAATATCTCTAGCAGTCGTAGGCCATTCCCATTTCCACCAAGATTTCTAGATTAAAAAGCAAGCCTTTTGCCTAATAGTTGAATGAGTTTGGTTTAGTACTTGTATTGGAAAATAGATTAGATTGCAGAGTCGAAGAAGTATCTTGGAAGCATCTAATTGCAAAACACTTTGTATTATTCTAACAAAACAATATGGACTTGGCCAAATGAAAAATAAAAGCATCCTGAGGCTAGCCTATGTCACACAAAACCCATTCTCCCATACCAAATTCCATCATAATAAACCAGTAGCTCATATCAACGGTTTTACATAGAATCATAAGTGATAGAAGGAAGCTCAGAGGTCTAGTCCAACCTCTGTTCTATGCAGGATTTTGTGTGCCTAGTTGAAACAGGAACAATTGATGCAATAAGAATCTACTAGCAAGCATACACTCAAGAGTTACTTTTCCCAGAGCAGTTATAAATTCTGTCCTCTCTTCCTATTAGCTTTAAAGGGTAGCATTTTAAACCTGTATGGGGGATTTGCATGCTGCTGAGTAGTGCATAAAAAAGTCGTTAGGAGGAGAGCTCAAAGAAGGCATTACTTCCTAATAGCCTAAATCTTCATTCACTCTTCCTGATTTATTTCCAGACTGATAAATTCCCTTTCAAGCTGTTATATCTTGGGGTTGTCCTCAACCCTAAGAAACAATGAAAGAAAGAATAGCCTAGCAGTCTACTAATCTCTCTCTCTCCCCCCCTCCCTCCCTCCCTCTCTCTCTCCATCTCTCTCTCTTTCTCTCTCTCACACACACACATATATGAGATATCTAATTTATTACCCAGCACAAGAAATGTTATTGTTCTCCATGCAGTGAGACTAAGTTGAGAACATCAGTGTGTTTAGAATAAGATGGTCAGGGAATCTATTTTATTGTGCTTGTGTGTTGAAGTATACACCGAATCTGAACTTGAACACAGACTCCTAATGCTATTCTGTCTCTAAACCTACCTTTTCTAATCCAAAAATGATAGCCTTACTTACTTAGTTCATGATAGAGGTAGATAGAAAGGGTATCGGAGAGCCAATACATTTTTCCCCAAGAGCTAAAGTAACATGTAAGCCTATTGAATAAAGGTGGAAAGTAATCCCTGTTTATTATTAAAACTTAAAGAAATTTATAGCAGTACTTTAGCATTAACATTATTGCAAAGATAGAAAACGGGATAAAAGCAGAGTTAAATGACTAGTGCTACCATTGGCCAACTTTCCTCTGATATTTCAATCCTGTTCTTTATGAGAAATACAGTATAACTTCTCATTTATTCTTACAATAGTTATAATTATAGTAGTGATGATTGCAATCTCACTATCATTGATAAACTTGTTTTAATAATGATGAAAGATCAATAATTAGAATGAGTATGATAATGGGATTCTAGTAACTTTGAGGATGTTAAATAATCTTTGTTATAAGTTGGAAAATATTTATAATGGATTTCAGAACTGGAACGATTAAATATTTCTTAGGCTACACTTCAGAATGAAAATATTGGCAAAAGAGATTTTCATTATGAAATATGTAAAACTGATGACTGGGAATAAATAATACACTTTAAAAAGAAAATCTGATCATATCCCATATAAGCTGTGCCTATTTGGCAGGATGCTCTATTAACAAAAAAAGATGGATTAACTTTCAGTCTGATTTCTGAGAAGTTTTGGAAGTTTTTAAACGTGCATTTGAGGCAAAAAAAAAAGACTTTTGACAAGGAAAACAGTATTTTGCCTTAAGATCTTTGGATTTATTATATGAAATCTTTTATGTCTTTGGTCAGAAATATTGAGAATACTGTTGAATCTTGGAACCATCAAATTAAGGAGATATCTATGGATATTTTAAAGTCACATTTGTGCTTTCTTGGTTAACAGAAAGATGGGCTATAAATCCAGTAAATATACTTTATTGTGTAGAAAATGTTTTGTCCAACAGGTTTCTTGCAGCTTCCTGTTTGATTGACTGACTTTATTTGCAACTGATGTACTGTATTCTCTTTACTTACTCTAATTTTCTATTATGAAGTAATTTCATATATTACTAAGATCTCATAATTAGCTTTTCCTTGAAATAATATAAGTGTTGCCCTAGGATGCAGATCCAATTAGGAACTAACAATTAAAGGGAAGAGTGCCTTTTATTTACTGCAATCCAATTTCAAGCAGAGAAGATCTTAGAGTTGTTTAATAAAGCAATGGCATGAAAACCGGTGATATTTTTTAAAATTGGTTAAAGCCATGATAGTTAAGTCTGTGATACTATTTTTATCTCAGTAAAATTTGTTATGCGGTGGATTCAATTCTTAATAATTATAAGTAAGTTTGTAAAAAAGTTAACTCTTTTGTGTTTTTCAGGTTAACTGGAACAAGAACGACTGACAACATATCTGTCTCAAGTCCTTAAATTCTTTTCAATATGGCTGGAAGCATCACTGATACAGGGGAGCTCTACTCTCCTTATGTGAGTGCTTAGTATTGATACAGTCACTTACGTAATGCATGTTTTATGTTTTGTCCAGTATTAGCATGCAAAATTGTAATTTTATGTAGGGCAATTGTATTCTTGTGCTTGTTTTGTTATTTTCTCCAAATTATTGAACATATTACAGCCTTTTTCTAAATTGGGTTTTGATACTGAATATTGTTTTGATCATTTCACAACTGCATTGTAATCGACCTAGAAAAAGATTTGAAAATACTAGTAAATGATTATATCTATACTTCATGTAAATACAAATTTAAAGAAAATATTATAGCGCATTTTAAAATAATTTTTTGATGCCAAAGGGTACATAAGCAAATTTATAAATAAGCAGCAATTCCCTGCAGAATTACAGCAACAAGTTTTTTAAAAGAAGTTTAAGAATGTTTCCTGCTGACTAGCTATATTACATAATAACAAAATGCAGTAAAATACTTAATTATTAAAATATTATAAATATTATTAGAATATTTTGTTTTTCCATTGATAAATCTTTGCTTAATGTTGATGGTGGTGTCTTATCTTTATTTAGGCAGTAAGAATATAAGCTTGATAGGAATTATTTTATATGTCTTTACAGGTAAATTAAACATATTCAGACTCCTAATTAGCACAATATTTGATAAAATATAATACGTTCAACAAGAGATAAATTGAGATCATCTTCATGAGTCATTATTTCCAAATTGGAAATACTAATAGCAATACAAAGCTTCTTAATTGTTTTTTATTCAAAAATATGTTGTTCAAAAATAGGGTCTTTAGGTACACAGGCACCCTTACATTATGCTCTAGTAGAAGTGGGCTCCAAATCCAAATCTAAAAAAGAAAAGAGAGGAGAAAGACAAAAACAGAACAAAAAAAAAATGTGCATAAAAGACAAAGTAACAAAGATACACATAGATTGTCCTCCTGGTTGAATACTGATAAATATATTTCAACTGTAATAGTTTTCCCCTCTTACAAAACAGGTCCTCAATT
Organism: Pituophis catenifer annectens; assembly: GCF_029215685.1. Classification (NCBI taxonomy): domain Eukaryota; kingdom Metazoa; phylum Chordata; class Lepidosauria; order Squamata; family Colubridae; genus Pituophis; species Pituophis catenifer. The sequence goes on along the minus strand of NW_027256882.1, from coordinate 134,196,416 downwards.
AATGAATTTCTAAATCTCTACTAAATTACTATATCACATTAAAAATATTACAGATATGAATATCTATTATCAATCAACCAATTTGACCTACCAACTATCTACTGTAAAAAAGCAGTTAACAGCTAGTCCCAACAACAAGCTAAACTTCTAGTTTATCTATGTACAAGAAATAAAAATATTTTGACAGTGAAGATGGGAGTTCTATAGAGAGCTGCTTTTATGTATAGAATTCCTAATAAAGCAGTTGAAGGCAACAGTGTTACTTTCTTTTATTTTGTCTTTCTTCCCCCCCCCCCTTTTTTTTGTGTGTGTTTCCTACAATTCTGATAGGTATGGTAAATTTTACAGGATTGCGTTTTTTTCTGCCATTATCTTGTGCTTTTAGGAAGTGTTCTGTGTTTACTTATACTATATGAATTTCTTGCTCAGAATTGGCTTTCTGCCAGATTAATTCTCTTCATATCAAGTACACTGTGCTTTTGGGTGCCTTGTGTGTAATGATTTCCAAAACCAGCACTATCCGGATAGGTAGCTTGCTTGAGAATTTATTGATCTATTTCAGGCCTGAATCGGAATACTTCCTTATAATTTGCAAAAGAGTTTTTATAAGAGTGTAACAAAACGGAGTAACCAAGCATTCTTTGCCATCATTTCAATTGTCTCCCAGCACATGAACTGTACTTCAGCCTGTTAAACTCTATTTGGGAAATGCTGATAGTGAAACAAATTTAAGGTTTTCACATATAAGAGGGGGAGGAAGGGGAAATAGGCAAGGAAGCTACCTGGAAGGAAGTTGCTGAACTTGGAAAAAGGAGCTGAAGATGGGTGGTAAACCAAGTGGGATTTAAGCAGTTTTGGCTGCTGAAGAAGTGTAGGTTCTAGAATAGATGGAACACAAGATTACCAAAGATGTAGACAGACCAGGCTTCAAGAAATAAATCTGTCTTGCACAGAATTATGGAAGGAAAAGATAGTGATATGTAATATCAATGAAAAGTAATATATTGCTAGATAAATTTTATAGGAAGCCCTTGGTTAATTTTAAGGATTTTTTTTTATGTCTTGCAGGAAACATGATGAGAATTAATGCAAGTAGGAAGTTCTGGATAGGTAGGAACAGATGGTAGCAAGCCAGATTTAGATTGCTTTGTCCATGGTGACCTTATTTAGTTCCACCCACTGCTCTACAGGCCCCATTAAGCACATCATGCATTTGGCAAAGTCATTGACTGAGACATTTCTTTGCAGGCTTATACTATGCCAAATGAACCACCTCCATGAGTTGAAGGAAAAAAATCCTTCATACCATAAAGCAATATTATTACTGGAACAGTTAATATGAACTAACAAAGATTATTTTTATTGGGCTGTTAGACTTCTGAAATCACATAGTCATAATACCTGAGTTTGGATTGCTCATGTGGAGATTGGTACTGTATACTGTATACCCAATTTGTCCAAAGATGGAACTAATTTAAATAGTTTCTATTAAATGTTTCTACTCTTTCATTGCAGGTTGGCTTGATTTATATGTTCAACCTCATAGTTGGCACAGGAGCTCTAACTATGCCAAAGGCTTTTGCTGCTGCTGGTTGGCTTGTCAGCCTTATTCTAATAATGTTCTTGGGATTTATGAGGTAAATCATACTTTTCTCAATTTCTCAATTTGGCTAAAACAAGAGGTATGTGGAGATATACCTGGGATTAGCTGCAGCTCATTGAACACCAACTTTCTTTGTTGTATATTTTCAGTATGGTCACCAGCAAGTAGGATCAACATAAAATACGCTGCTTTAATTTTACATAGTTCTGTAACTCAAATTCAGCAACATCTTTAGACCCAGTGGAATCACATCTTTAAAACTAAGGTTAAAAAGGTAGAGCTGGTAAAAGCCTTGAGCAACAGTGACATGACCCACAGAATGGAATTGGGGATCACAGTGGAAGAAGTAAGAAACCATGTCTTTTGATAACAAAAGACCTACTGTGTGACTTACTTTTGCTGCCAGCAGACTGAATTCTTGTTTTAATTGATTTTTGGCAAATTGAAATAGCACAGTAAATAGTAATAGTACTTAGACTTATATACTGCTTTACAGTGCTTTACAGCCCTCTCTAAGCTGTTTACAGAGTCAGCATATTGCCTGCAACAATTTGGGTCCTCATTTTACCCACCTTGGAAGGATGGAAGGCTGAGTCAACCTTAAGTCTGGTGAGATTCGATCTGCCAAATTGCAGGCAGCCAGCAGTCAGCAGAAGTAAGCATGCAGTACTGGACTCTAACCACTGTGCCATTGAGGCTCATACACACTCAATACACATTTATTTTAAGTATAATGATATGATTTTTTAAAAAAATAAATTCTTTCCTGTGTCAAGTTTTATTCTTAGTAATTGCATAGATACATCTATATTCTTTACCTTGTTATTGCTGCCTTTAAAAAAAAATCTCAGTTTAATCTATATCCTTGAAATTTCCTGGTGTGCTCCTGTCCAGGTACTACTAAATGTGACCTGGTTTTTCTTCAAGATTGGCCTAGGCCTACTAATATTTCACCTCCTGAAACTATATGAAAATATAATTGCCCTGAAAATTAGATGCCATTCCTAAATTTTATGAACAACACTTTTTGAACAAATGTATCCTATTTTAATGCCAATAGGATACATTGACATTTATGCTTTAAAATGTATCCTATGTTACATTAGGCACGTCTAATGCTTTACTGGGTTGTTTACTTAGCTGCTATTGTTAAAGTTAATGGAAGCTGAATATCTTCAGTTTGTTAGGCAACTAACACGTGAAGATAGCTTTGGGATTTCTTGGTGACTTGAACTGTTACATACTGAATATCATAGATGAAGTGTTTTCTGAATAGTCTAATACAAGCCTGTCAAATTGGCGGCCTGCGGGCCGGATATGTCATGCGCAGGCCACGCCCACCCAAGCTCCGCAAAGGCAAGATATGTCACGAAAAGTCACGTGATACAATCAAGTTTGACACCTGTGGTCTAATACATACAGAAAATTCTATTTTACACATGTGGTATATTCAGTAATCATTGTTTCAATGAAAATTAATTTGCTGAAATCAGATTCTCTTTTTAAAATTATGCTTCATAACTAAAGATCCATGTCTATCCTTGCCTATTGCATACATTGAAATTTTAGTTCATTTCTCCTGAGCCCTGGTGGCACAGTAGTTAGAATGCAGTATTATTGGCAAACTCTGCCCACAGACTGGAGTTCAATCCTGGCAGGCTTTAGGTTGACTCAGCCTTTCACCCTTCCAAGGATGGAAATGAGGATTCAGATTGTTAGGGGCAATATGCTGACATTGCAAACTACTCAGAGAGGGCTGTAAAGCATAAGGAGTGGTATAAAAGTCTAAGTGCTATTGCTATTTAAAATAACTCTTATAAAGCAAAGAGGTTACAGATCTCACTGGGAAAACTAAATGCAGCGCGAATGCATTACTTAAAAGTATCTATGGTAAAACAAGAAAACATTGAGTTGCAATGGAAAGAAGAAGAGATAAAGTCAAGAATGTATAGTGATGCCTGAATGTAGAAAAATGACTGCCCGGTACAAAAGAAGTCCACAGGTTTAGTCCCATAGAGAGAATGAATGAGAATTAAATCATGAAACCAAAACATGAAGAAAAAGTGAATGGGTAAGGAGGAGGGGGAGTTGGAATTGGATGAGATCTTGGAAAAAAGAGAAACAAGAAGTTCACAGTATACCTGAGCGTCCATGATCCCCTTCCCAGCCAGCCAGCCCTACCTCACCTCCTTGCCTGGCCGGCCGGCTGGCATAAAGCTTCACCACTCTTCTCCTCCTCTTCTCCTCCTCATCCTCCCCACTCAAGTGGTGACGTATGCAGGCAGGGGCTGGCTTCCTGGGTGAAAGGAAGGTGCTCAAAATGCAGTCAGCCTGCAGGATAAGACGGTCCCCAGGGATGCAGGGCTCCGTGCATGCTCGCTGCCTCCTGTCCGCATGCCCAGAGGGCATGGTGGGAGCGGCCCTGCGGATCTAAGGCTGACAGCTTTCCGGTCTGGATGGCCACCACCAGATTGTAGATCAGCGCCCAGTTGACCTAGGATGAGCCGAGGTGCCATGGGCTTGTCCTTTGCTGTTTCCAGGCCGGCTCCGTGGGCCAGATCTAACCACATCGCGGGCCGGATCTAGCCCATGGGCCTTGAGTTTGACACCCCTGCTCTAGATCATGGTTGTCCAACCTTTTGGTCTGCTTGGACCTTATTGAGTGAAGAGGAATTACATTGGACTGCATGTAAAATATATAACAGAGTTAATATACATAAATAATACATTTCCTTTATTTTTCAATATTTTTATTACCTTGTGGGGCCTCATTATTAGTTGCCCAGGACCCAATCTAGATGATATATTTCTTCCCCCTACCCCCACCAGTAATGCCCCCTGGAGCAGAGTAGGGAGGTAAAGATTGCATGTTGTGCAGAATAAAAAAATAGATTTAACCTCTCCCATGAATGTTTGCCTTAAGTATAGAGAATTCATGGTAATGGATCAGTTTTATATCTCTAAATGAGCTTTAAAAATGTACAGATCATGCAAGAATTTGTTCTGTACTATGCAAAAAAAAAAAGAGATGCAAGTAAAAAAACTGATAGTTCCCCTCTTAAATGCTTTCTATACTGGTCATTAATAGTTTAAATTTGTGGATTTGTTAGATAAGTGAAACTAATTATTTACAATTTATGCCTGCATTTAATTGTTCTGCTGTGAGTATCATTACCTTCCATTGTAAAAGTATTTCCTTAACAAGATTTTCTTGTATCCTTCCTTTCTCCCTCAGTTGAGACCGTGTTGTTTCCAAATTAATCTTATAAATTACTACTGAAGGCATTGAAAAAGTGCTGGTTTCTTTGGATGGAAAGCGTAAATCTTTATAGATTGCTTCTGAGCTTTGTAAAAGAGATTATTTTAAAACCTTAAGGCTTATCTATAGTTTCCTTCCTTGTGCTGTGATTTCTCTTCCTGTTCATTTCTTTGTATTGATAGGTTCTGTTCCAATTTGTAATTATTTGTTCTATTTGTATTGTATCATCCCTGAAATTTTTCTTACTGCTGTCAAGTTGGAAATGTTTCCTGCAATATTACCCTGATACTTTCACTTCTCTATAAGCACTTCTGAATCTGTGATATCCCTGAAGTATATTTGATATAGTAAGAAGCCCTTAGGGGGAATCATTATCTAGGCTCCGGGGAATAGTTATTATAGATTAATCTTAGCAGAAATGATTTCTCACTCAATTTTTGTAAATTAGTTCAACTTGTAAAGCAGCAAAATATTATTTTTGAGCTTAGCATTATTCTACCCTTTGCTCATTTTTGCTAAAAATAAGAAACAAATTAACTACTTAAGTGGGTGAAAGCTCCATAAATCAAATTGTAATGTTGATCTCTAATTGAAGGATCTTGTAACTTGTAACTTGTAACTCCCAGTTATTGTCTTAGTAGATCTTAAAAAGTATTTTCAATCCTTAATACATAGCATTGTATGTGAACCACTGACCTATTTCCATATATACTATGGTAAGTTAGGATTTTCAAACCATGGTTTGTAAAATAAATATAACCTGATTTAGATACACTAAGGTATACTTGGTAGCTCAAACCTGCCACATTTATGATTTAATATGATGTGTGAAACCAGCTCTGGTATATCCATATAATCTAACTATTGATCTTCTAGCCTTTTCTGTAAAGAGTGGCATAAATACATGAATTGTCCCCATGATTATTATCTACTATCTCCGTAATACAATTGCTATCTGACTAAATAATAAAATCAGTGATGTAATAAAAATATATGAAAGAGAGTCAATTTGGCATAGTGGTTAAGGTATCAGGCTACACATCATGAGACCACGAGTTTTAGGCCTTTCTTCGTATAAAACCAGTTGGGTGACTTTGGCCCAGTCACTTTCTTTCAGCCCTAGGAAATAGTCAATGGCAAACACTTCTGAAAAACATTGCCAAGAAAACTTCAAGGACGTGTCCAAACAATTGGACAAAATTGAACAGAAGAGGAAAAAATGAAACATACCTAGCCTTTCTTTAACTTCAGTTTTGTAGTTCCTTGAAAACATTGGAATAAAATCTGTCACAAATACATAACATTGCATTTTCCAAATGTGTCTTTTCCATCCATCTACAATATTTTAGTCAGGTTAATTTTATTAAGCTTTGCCAATTGACTCCAACATTGAAGATGGCTGGGAGAAAAGCAAAGTGTCAAGGGAAGCTAAGAATTGGAAGACAAACTTACTTGAGTTCTCCAATTCTTCACTGATACCAAATGTAAAAATTAAAGTTCCACCCCTGCTTTATACAAAGCATATTTGGAAAAAAGTTGGCTGCCTGCATTATATTTAACTTTGCTTTCAATATTCAACATTGCCTGAAAACTCCTCAGAATAGAGCTTTAAAATGAACGTGTTAATATAAATGGGACATTGTGAATCATTTTTGTTTTTAAATAACTGATATTTTCTAATTCTCTTATAGCTACATGACAACAACTTTTGTAATGGAGGCCATGGCTGCAGCTAATGCTCAGCTACACTTAAAGAGAATGGAAAAGCACAAGGTTTGTGTGGCATGTCTTAATCTGATATCTCTCCAATCGTACTGTTACATCGTAGGAAACTTTTAAAATTGCTCTTGTGCCTGCCCTTAAAATATAGCAATAGATTCGATATTCAGTATGATGGAGGAACTGGAATTCTAAGCATCTTAAAGACCCATAGCTAAAGAATTTTGCATTTTCTCCAGCTAGTAGATGCGTTTTTAATTTACTGCTTAATTTTCTTTTACTTATCAGAATTCTACAATAATCCTTCATTTTTGAGATCTAGATTAATGTCTTACTTTTCTAGGAAGATGACAATGATGAAGAAGATTCTTCATCTGAAGTTTCTGATAGTGAAGTTCTCCCAGATGTCTATGAACGATCAGAAACACGGCCTATTCTATCTGTGCGTAAGTATCTAGCTGATTCTACTTTCATCTTGACAATATGTAAGAACCAATCTTTCTCAGTTCTTTGCTAATGCCAAAGGCAAGTGAAAAAAAGATCCTTATCCTTTATTTAAACTTTCTGTAAATAATACAAGTGTGCATTCAAATCAAACATTTGTAATACTTTACAAACCATATTTTAATTGAAAAAAAATAATTTATCAGAGTAGAAAGCTTGTTCTTCTTTTGCAGATGACCAAAATGCATATTTAAAAAATATTTTTCTTGATTCCAGGCCACATTGCTTGCAACAATGGTGTCCTTGTAATATGCATATCTTGTCCTTCTTTGCAATGTTGGATACATAGTCGGATAACTCTCAGAGCAAACAACATCCCCATTCTCACTGGTTTCAGTAATATACGCCAGATCTCCCTGCTTGTCCATCACTAAATAATGAATGAAGGTGGTCTTATTGTAGAAGATTAGCATTAATCCGTAACATTATGAGGCCAGGTTCCCTGATAATCTGATTACCAAGACCTTCAAAAGCGTTGGAACAGAAGATCACATCAAGATTGGCAATCTCTCTTCCCTTGAGTAGCTAGCTTGGCTCTCCCTGGTTTTAGTTTTCCTTTTATTGATACTATTTCTATACAATGGAAGATAAATGTATTCTAATAATGATGTATATATTAGAAAATAACTGCTCTGTTGCATCAATATCAATGATTGGTCAGTTCACTATTTAAAATCAGGATATGAACTTTCTACTCCATTTCTTATCGAGCTTAGATACAGTATCATATTTAGTAGGTTCCCAACTTTACCATATTCTACTTCTTTAAATTTGATTGGCTTATTAACAGTTCATTTTGTGTAATTGCAGTGAATAACAACAATCAGAAATATACATCACATTTTAATTAGGATGAAATAATCTTTCAAATAGTTTAGAAGCCAACTTTTTTGGTCTATGTATGTGACTTCTCTTCTTGACTTCAATTACTGCTCCAACTTGGACTGAAGATTTTACAACCACTTAAACTGCTTTTTACTGTTGCTGCAGTACTTGCTATCAATATATAAAACATTTTTACCTTCAGACAAAACTATAAAATCACTTATTTCCTTTAGGTTTCATTTGCTCTTTATGATCTTCCATCAATCTTTAGTAACTTTAATGGAAACTCATTAGTCTTAAAATCTGTTTGAATTTACTCTTGCAGCATCTATAGGATTATTTTTAATTACCTAGAACAAATGGTGATTTGTTTTAGTTTATTTTGTTTGGGGCACAGGAGTGGTACTTGATTTTCTTCTTTTCCCTTTCTCTTGCCTTTGTTATATATCATCATCAAATTCCAAGTAAACAGGGACTTGCCAAAAGCTGGATCTATTCCTTGTATAGTACAAAGCCTCTGCAAGCAAATGGGAGCTATGAATTCAAATCTTTTCAGGCTCCCATATCAAACAAGCTCATTGTTGAATTGCTTTGTATCAATATTATAATTTTCCATTTTCTCCAGATTATAATCTTCCAAGCTCCCCATGACAGCTCCTCTCCAACTAACATAATTTGCTTGAGACATTTATAGTGTAATTTTCAGCCTTGTACAAAACACTTGAAGACAATATCTGCACCATGTTGCTTTCTTCCCTTCTCAGAGGTTATAGAGTTTAACTGATAGTAAACTCTAGTTTCCTTCTTCCCTCATGGCTTGGATTAATATCACATCAAAAGGGAAGAAAATACTGTTGCTAAATAAATTTTACTGAATAACTTCTGCTTTTGAACTGTTTGTGAAAACAAGTGTAGAAAAATTATCTTTTTCACATTTCATTCCATAGATTCTACCTGCTTTGATAAATTCAAGATATGGTTTTGAACTGTTATTGTTGTATAACAATGGGACTGGTTTCTTTGTGTAAGATAAGAAGTTTCAATTTTAACCTTACATTCTAGCAATAATGAGGGGGGGGGGAATCTCATGCGTATGTTTCTCCATAAGACTGCTGTGGACTGATCTTGTTGAATATTATAAGAACTATGTAGAAATAGTGGATTATTTCTACCGCATAGTCCTCCTAATGGCTTTACGTCATCCTGAAATTATTTACTGTGCTTCACATCTGTGGCATGTTGTTTGTCAAATTTTTCAAACAGATTATTGCATCGTGTGGATTAATTATGAAGGATTTATGTTTTGAACTAGAACATCAAAACTCTGCCTGAGCTCCAAAACATTCTACTCCCATGTTTTGCACGTTTACCTTCATAAATAAAAAAATCTAAAATTTGTAAATCATTGGGGTCTTTAAAATTGTGAACATAGCTTTTTTCCCCCTGTTACTTACTCTTTTGGGTCATCAACCAAATCTTCCAGCCTATTTAAGCAGCTGTTCTCCTTCAGAGAGGGAAGAAGGAGAGACTTTTTTTCTTAATTCTGGCCCAAAATTAATCAAGTACATTACTCAGTAGTACAACCAAAAGAGTCATTTAAAGGATGAAAAACAAGAGAAGATTGAGCAATTTAACTATAAAACAATTTAAAATGAGCTTAAAAATATGCATCTATTGCAACATTTCTTTCTTTTTATTACATGTATATATGCATATTGGTACTTCATAAGCAAGATACAGGTCCTTGACATATGACCACAATTGGGATCAGAATTTCCATTGCTAAGCAAGGCAGTTGTTAAGTGAGTCATGCCCAATTTTAAGACTTTTATAGCCACAGTTATTAAGTGAATCACTGCGGTTGATAAGGGAATCATGTTGTTAAGCGAATCCAGCTTCTCCCATTGACTTTGCCTGTTAGAAGCTGCCTAAAAGAATCACCGATGGTGATCATGTGACCCCCCCCAGGACAGTGCAACCATTGTAAAGCTGGTTGCCAGGTGGCTTAATTTTGATCAGGTGGTTGTGGGGATGATTTGATGGTTATAAGTGTGAGGATCGGCCGTAAGTAATTTTTTTCAGTGTGATTGTAACTTGTAATAGTTGCTAAACAAATGGTTGTAAATTGAGGACTACCTGTGAAAGAAATGGTTTATAATATGAATAGTTTGGACTTATTATGGGTCTAAAACATTCCTTCTAATTTTCAGAGAGACGAGGAACACCTAATATTTTTGAAATCACCGAAAGGGTAGAAATGGGTCAGATGGCCTCCATGTTCTTCAATAAAGGTAACTACTTTTAAGCTATTAAGGCCCTGTTTTATATTTCAGATATGTTTTGTTAGGTTTTTATTTAAACATTATCTGGTTCATTTCCTAAAACATGCCTACAGTTTTTATTTGTGGAATACTTTCAAGTAAACACAAACTAGGAAACGCCTGCACATTAATACAGAGAGTGGAGTACTGCTAAATTATTGTCAAAAAGCTCTCAATTTCCCTCTACCCCCTCATTCCCCCCTCAATTTCCCCCTAAGTATAAGTTTTATTGGTGATGGCCTGGCTGAGAACATCTATGGCTGCTATGGAAAATAGATCAAACGTATGTAAGTGATAGTTCCCAAGATCTGGGATTGAATAAGCCTGTGTATGGAATCAGGGGCCTTTGGCCTCTTCTTCATTAAGCTTTGTATTCATAGCAAAGGTTGAAGTATCGTTCTGGTCAGCATCGTCCAAAGTGAGCTAGTAATGGTCAAGATGTTTTGGCTAACTTTATCTTCCCACCTTTCCAAAGGTAGCTCTTTCTGACTTTACACCAGATCTAACTATCTAGTAAGAAGTAATAGTTAATGAAAGGAAGTTGTAGGCAATGAATGAGAATGAAATAAGGAGGGTAAATGGGATGCAAAACTACATTTTGTTTATGCTATTTGTATGCAGGAGTACCTTTATTCCACCATTTTGTTTTCCTTTGAGGTAGGGTTACCTTTTCAGAATTAGAACATTTTCTTACTGTATATCTTAGCATTGAATAAATGTCTTGCTTGGGGAAAAAAGGAGATTTTGTTTTTATCATGGATGAGATTAAATTTTTTTGATAGTGTGGCTGGAGAAATACATTGGAGAAATACAGCTCTGGGATAATATGGTAGCATTAATTCTCTATTTCTGCTATGAATAATTTTACACAGTAGAGGGTGCTCAGATCACATATGTGAATGCAGGCTAAGCATACTGTAGTTAATTTTTTTAAACAAATGCTTTCTTTGGTTGACAGTTCAAACAAAATTTATTCAGCTCTTTTTCGCTTATTATAGGCAGGTTGTGATACTAGCTTTCTTTCTCAGAAGGAAAAGTTTTTAAAAACTAATAACGAACAGTTATAGCAAAATAAAAGTATCCCTTCAAAGATAGGGATGGCCCTAATTTGTGTCATATGATTTTTCTATTCTTTTGATCAGTAGAAAGATATCTGGGTGCATTAGAATGCTTTGGAAAGATCATAGAGATTTCCAAATCCAAGCATACATTATCAAGCTGAATTTAGCTAGGAGAATAATGAATTCTCTTCCTGCCATTCCTTCTTTTGGCTTCTTGTCTATAGAGGTTTTACATTATGGATGTCAGTATTGGCAAAATATTTTAGTGTGCACACAGTGTAGTGTTTTGACTGGTCTCTAAATAGTGTTTGGTTAGAAATACATCATAGTCTAGTAGTATAGTGATATGAAGCAAAAATGTACATACTGAAACTGAAGATAGAACCATGACATTAGCCCATGCAGCATGGCTTTCTATAGGAATGTGGAGGGTGTCTCTAGTTCAAACATATCTAGATAGCAAGATAATTCTAGATAATTTCCCTAAGTGATAAGACTCTTTGTTTTTTTTTTTAATATAAAGGTTTGAATGACAGCCTCTTACTAAATGTTTTAGTTTTCTCATTCAGCTAGACTAAAGTTGACTGCTTCTGTTGCTGAATTATATCTTTTGTCTGGATTAGATGCAATTGCATCTTTTTACAAACAGAAATAAATGTAGGTAGTCCTCGACATATGAGAACAGTTGCGGCCAGAATTTCCATTGCTAAGCAAAGTGGTTGTTAAGTGAGTCATGCCTGCTTTTTTTTTGACCTTTTTGTGGCAGTTTTGTTAACTGAATCATTGCAGTTGTTAAATGAATTGTGTAGTCGCTAAGCAAATCCAGCTTCCCCCATTGACCTTGCTTGTTGGAAGCCGGCTGGGAAAGTCACAAATGGTGATTACATGACCTTGATACACTGCAGCCATCGTCAATACGTGCTGGTTGCCAAGCACCTGAATTTTGACGACGTGACGGTAGGGATGTTGCAACAGTTTTAAGCGCAAGCACCACCATAAGTCACTTTTTTCGGTGCTGTTGTAAGTTCGAATGGTTGCTAAACGAATAGTTGTAAATTGAAGGGTACCTGTACTGCTGAAAAATCAAATTTCTCAAATGCATGGTTTTGCAATTGTCTTCCCTGCTGTTCCCTTACCAGGGGTTTCACTCAGTTTTTCTTGGAGGTTGTTGGGTGTCGGAAATTCCCAACTGCTATCCATCGTTTCCAATTTGCTCTTTCCTTACCTCACCCTGGCATTTGCCAGGCTTCCTGCAACTGAGGAAATTCTGCATAATTTTTCAGTAAATGAAATCCGCACAACATCAATTACTTGCTTTTAAGAGCTAACTTCTGACATTGCTTTTTATGTGATGTAGTTTTAGAACAGACTAAAACAAATGTATGCAGTCACGCTGAATATATCTAATATAATGCCCAATTAAAACCTGGCAAGATTTGCTACCAGGATAAAAAGATATAGCGCAGGCAAAGAATAAGATTTTCAGAATATCATGTTCTATTATAATTGCTGTTATACACAGATCAGTTAGTTATAGGTTTGTTAAAAAAGAAAGTCTTTGTGTTTGCTGCATATCCTGCACATTTCCTTCGGTAATCTTATAAGAATCAATGCTTGTCAAATTGTTATCTTACCAATTTAAGCCTGAGACACATAAGACTTCACGCTGTATTTTGTAGGAAATTGGCATGTAGTCTTAAAGAGAAAGAAAGTCTTCTGACGATTTCTATGAAAGGTGTCTAACTCTGAAGGATAGTTTGGCTTGCTCTAACAGGGATTCTGGAATCATTTATTGTAGTAATGGATTCTAGGCATATATGTCATTACCACTCCTGGAGAAATCCATTGATCTTCCTTTTTTGTGTCCAGTAATGAAAGTATCTATCAATGAAGATCCATGACTGTTTATAAAACAGATCTGGCACAATGTTTACCTTAATTGAAAAAAACAAATGGCAAACCAAAGTCATAACTTTATTGTAAAAATTAATATGAAACACTACTTTTGTTGAAGAATTAAGAAAGGGAAGCCAAAGTGTTCTTCAGGGGAACCACAAGATTGCCTAAAAAGCAATGGTTTCAAATCCTAATCCCAGTGAACTGACCTATCTAATATTAGGGAAAAACTGTGATCCAAAAGAAACCAAGTTTGCATAGTTTCTCCAGTGATGCCAGCTTAACCTTATAGTTAGATCACGCTAGATCAATACTATGGCAAAGGATCTTAGATGTAGAAGATCAAACAGAAATTGCTGCTTTCTTTCATAATCTTCTCAATTATATTGTAACTGTAAATAACCAAATTTTAATATCTGAACCTGCCTCATAATCATATTACAGTTCCCAAATTTGAGAGAGCTTTATTTTTAGCTTGATTTCATGTTCTTCCCACAGCTGTCCTGAAAGGGAAATACAGGAAACCTCATATGAAATACCAGTTGATTAACTGGTGATTGATTTCTTTTATTGAAATTTCTGGGGGACTCTAACAGCTTTTATCTGCACTATCTATAAAACAATAAAGATAAGTGTATTTATCTAAAAATAGCAAAATTTTGTTATGTTATGTATAAGAGTCCCGTACAAATGGTTGATAGTAGTTCTTGTTAGAAGATTGTTTTCATTTTATTGATAGTATTTGACCAAAATAAAGTTCTGTCTGTCAAATGAATAATACAGAATATTAAAACAGAAATATGTTCTTAGAATTACCTTAAATCATAAACAGGAGTCAAGGCATAATCATTTTTGTAGCCCAAAGAATGAGTAATGTGAGCATTTTTGTTTTACTTTCTATTTAAGTATCTAGATTATAATCTACTGAACTAAAATTCTTATCAGAAGCATTATTAAATATATATTCAAGTCTGGAATCAAATGATCTAAGTAGTGAGCAATATATTTAGTTGGTTTGATTTTAACAATGAACAATAGCAGCCCTTTCATAATCCTTCTATCTTACATGTTGTCCTTGGCCTGTTAAATGGACTATTTGAAAAATGACAGTCTAATTTTACTGTATATCTCTGATAATATTACAACTGTTCCTAATTCAGTTTTTTCCTGAGAATCCAAGTATTAGCTTTTAAAATAGCTGCTATCTTGTTCTTACATTTACTGAGATATATTCAGAATACCCTTCCAGGAGATTATAACCTTGATATGGTAGAAAAACTCAGTAACTTCAAATAACATGAAAGTGAGGATAGACCTATGAGTTCCTTAAAGGTCAGCTTTGCCAGGGAAGTTCTAAGGTGGGGGTGAGGGAATGAAGCTAAGGGCTCCTTAGGCTCAGTAACTGGCAAAGACAGGGGTGGATGTGTGAGTGTGAAGTAAACTAAACCACCTTTCAAAAGGAATTGTAAATCAAGAAATTATGTAGTGGATTATGACATGTAAGAAGCCTGGACAACAGAAAATTTAAAATGGACAAAGCTGAAAGGTATTAAATATGACATTTTAGGAATAAGCAATACAGCTATATGAAAACATGGAGTGGCAATCTTTTTTTTTTTTAATGTCCTTAAATATGTGGATGGCTGTAACTGAGTAAATTTGGAATCCTATCTAGTGGCATTAGTTATTATTCATTGAATATCAATATTATATCAATTGATATATTTTAAAATGGCAGGATTCATTCATTCAATACAAATTTAAACTATCTTAGATATAAATATGATATCACTTAACTGAAAGTAAAAATGACTTAATGAGCTGATGATAAAAGTGAAAAATTGGGTTTAATATTAAATATTAACTCTTAAAGAAAATTAAAATGAACCAGCAGGCGTTGGTAGTGAAAAAATGAAGGTAGTAAATACTTTGCTTTCTTGGATGCAGAAATAAAGATATATGGAAAACTGGAGAAATTAAAAGGAGATTAAGTCCAAGAAAGAAGACAATGTACACCTAGAAAAGATCATGAAGAATAAAAACATTTCAATAAAAACAAAAATAATAATTAAAATAATAGTTTTCCTGTGGTAACGTATATTTCTGTATACTGGGCACTGAAAGAGAGAGAGAGAAATGTCTGAGTTAAGGATTTGGAAATTATTTTTAAGATTATTATGGACCAAATAAACATTGGCTATTCCCTTGAGGTGATGATTGACAAGCAAAAATACACATATTTCAAGCATGTGCTGTGAGCAGATACAGTTGTGAAAAAATGATTTTTTTTCAATGTATTTTAACACAGAGATATGCGTTTCATTTCAACAATATTGATATAACAGATTTTATGCAGTACTTACATTTTGTAGTGCATTGTGTGATTGAAAAAAACATAAAAACATAAACATTTCACATTTGGGAAAAGTAAGCACATTTGTAGATTTACCACTAGATCAAATACCTAAAATTAGAAATGCACCAGATCAGGTACAAAGGATTGGAACATTATTAGAGAAGATCTTGAATGAACCTGTCTTATTGAAACCTCAAATATTTAGTTTGTTTGCTCTTTGTTGTTGAAATGTGAGGTATCACTGTGTCTAGATTAAAAGAGCTCTCATAATCTTCAAAAAGGAGATTATAGGCCCCTATGAGTCTGGGAAAGGGATTTAAAAAGATTGCTAAACAATTGTACATCAATCATTCCACTGTCAAGAAGATGATTAAGAGATGGAAAAGATTTCAAAGAAGTGCCAACTTGCCCAAGGCAGGTCATCCCAGTAAGTTCACAAGATACTTAAAAGATCCCTAAAACCGGGGTGGGTTCTACTTACCGTATTTTTCGGAGTATAAGACGCACCGGAGTAAGAGACGCACCTACCTTTTTTGGTGAGGAAAAGAAGAAAAAGAAATCTCCATCTGCCTCTGAGCAATTTTGCCTGGTTGCAGCAAACAGCAAACAGCCTGCTTTACTTTCATTTTCATTTTCAGCATAGCTTGATTAGCACAAGGGGAAAAAAAATCTGCTCCAGCAATTTACCTCTTTGCAGCAAGCAGCAGAGCCTGTGAAAAACAGCTGAGAGCAACTTAGCTGAGATTTGGAAGGCCGATCCAATCAACTTGTGCTAATTAGGCTGTGCTGAAGCTGAAAGGTGCTGTTTTTTCTTGCTGTTTGCTGCAAGGAGGTAACTGCTGCGAGGCAGAGGCCAAAGGGTGGGGGCCAGTGGGTGGGCGGGGCTACATTCGGTGTATAAGACGCAGCTAAATTTTCACCCCCTTTTAGGGGGGGAACAGGTGCGTCTTATACTTCAAGAAATATGGTACCTTTACTACCGGTTCACAACGGGATTGCGCACTCGCGCACGCGCCTTGCTTCTACGCATGCGTGACATCAGGGTTAGTGGGCGGAGCTTCCCGCCAGTTTTACTACCGGTTCTATAGAACCAGTCTGAACCGGGGGCAAGCCACCACTGCCTAAAACCCCCAGAATTTTACCATGTAACCTGTAGGTAAATCTCACTACTATTGGTGTCAAAGTTCATGAGACTTCCATTAGAAAGAAGCTGTACAAATTAGATCTACATGGGAGGTGTGCCAAGAGAAAACCATTGCTTACTGAAAGTATTTGAGGGCAAAATTAACTCATGAACACCTAGGCTGTGAACATGCAAGATAAAGAATTGAGATACTTGGTCACAATATCAGAAGACATGCAAAAAGCCAAAGCTATCATTTTACCAGAAGAAACTGATTATAAAGCAGGCAGGGGCGTGCTTTATGGTATGGAGTGCTTTGGTGTCCATCATAGAATCCATTGTTCATTGTGCCAGAGGGTATTTGAGGATAACGTGAGATCATCTGTCAAAAGCTTAACTAAAAGTGGACCTTGCAACATGACAATGGCAATAACCATTCTAGTAAATCCACCAAAGAATGGCTGAAAAAAAAAGAAAGGAAATGGAGGGTTCTGGAACGGTCAAGTCAAAGCCTAGGTCTAAATCCCATCAAGATTCTGTGGAGTGATTTGAAACAACTTGTGCATGCAAGAAATCCCTCCCAACATTGCACAACTGAATGAAGAGAAAAATGAGGAAAAAACTACTCCTATTCAATGTCAGAAACTGGTAGACAGTTATAAGAAATGTCTACTTGAAGTTGTTTCTGCCAGAGGGGGTAATAATCAAATATTAAAGGTGGACTTATTTTTTCTATGGAAGGCAATGGCAGGTACAAAAAAAACCAAAAAGGCAAATGATTGGAGCCTGGAAAATGGGCCCCTTGACAGTCAACAGGAGTGTTGATTTACCACCAGCTTATCCGGTATTAGGAGCCGAGAACTTGGCAGCACAAAGAAAAAACAGGCAACAATTTAATAGTTGGCCATCAGCATCCCAATCAACAACTAAAAAGCCACACACAGCCAGGCATCACATAAATACTATGCATAGAATAGCCCAAAGCACACATTCTGGTAGAGAGAAGTTCCCTGTTGATTGGCTCCAGCACGAGTCCGAAAGTTCAAAAGAGTAAACCTCTGGTCCCAGTGACAAACCCAGGTTGGATCAATCTGATAGTACCTAACTGTTCTAAAAAGGTAAAAGTGCTGCCTTGAACTTGTTAGCTGAGGTAGTCATAGCTTGATTTCAAACTTGAATGTTAGCCCAAACTCATTTTCTTGTCAGAGTTTCATGAGACTAATTTCTCTTTCTCCTAATTAAGAGTATTTTTTTCTCTAGTGGGACTATATATTCAATTTAGCATTTACAAAAGGGCTGACAAAAATCCATTATAGTTTAATAAATAATATACATGAATAATGACTTTAATGTTCAAGTTTTATTTGGTTTTAGATTAATTTGAATTTGATTTTTTTTTCTTTGAATAAGATTTTAATAAGCATTTATAGCTGCAGTTGTTTGTACATTTAGCTGGGGAAAAAGCTGCAATAGGTCTTAAAGAATTAATGAATATTTTAATCTATTTACTACTTTAAAAATAATAGTAAAGCCCAAGCTGGGAATAAGTATGCTTTTGATTACCATGCTGCTCTTGTCTCATTTTAATATTATGAATATCTAAATGTGGAGACATAATTACTGATTATTACTGCAGAAAAATAGTTTTGCTTTTATTCTACTGATAGACATATCAGTATTAACAGATGGCTAGTATTTTGTGGGTTTTTTATTGTTTTTTATGCTTTCTTGTTAAATTACACTAACAGTTTTAATAATTTTTAAGAACTAAAATATTTTTAGGAGGAGAGGAGAAAGAAGAATATGTTGTAGGTATAAACAAGATTTTTTTCTGGTTTCTATCTATTAGCATACTCTAAAATTATTCGGCTTATTCTTTATGAAATATCATTGCTTAGAACAATTTCTGGGCTATACAATGGCATAGAAATGCTAGCAATAAATGAATTGATGACTCTTTCAATTGAAGTTATATAATGAATGGAGGTTTTATAAATGGGATGGCTATTCTACTGCACTGCCCACTTAATTGCAATATACAATTAGCAATTGAAACTGGCATGCGCTGTGCTTTTTGCATATTGTGTGATGCATTAATTCATGATGGTACACATTTTAGTAGGCTTTGACAGGACACTTGCCCGGAAGGTAGAAAGTGAATTTCATCTAGTGTTACAATTTGAACTTGCATGTGCGACAGACTCTTCTCACCTAGCATCATTGGTTTCAGTTAGATGTTGAAGTCAAAGTCTGATCTCTGGGTAGTCATAAGGAACCCTCAAATAAGTATCTAAAGAGGAACATGTTGTAAGTCAAGTGAAAAACCAGCCTGGCAACAGACCTCAGCAGGCATAAATATATTGGCGATTAGCGTAGTTCATAGATCATTATTTGTTTAATAAATACATATAATTGGCATTGATCATGTTTCAGTGTATCATGCATGGAGGAAACTAGAAAGCTTGTCACCTTCTAGTGGGCCAGATGCTTAAAACAAATAACTGCTTGTCCAAGCTTTGCATCAGGTCAGGCTTTGACATACTTTTGGTACTGATTCATAAAATAATTCGGTAGGAACCTCTTTCAGGAAGTGAGACGAATTATGATGGGGAAAATATTTGCTAAGCAGTTATAGAATTAATACTGCTGAATAGTAGCATAGGTGAATAGTGCTCATTTCCATTTATCTTTTGAGCAAAGTGTTCTGAAGAAATAAAAAGACTTTTTGCTTGACCCCATTTAGTAGACATGCAGTGGCTGAGTACACCATGTTGTTTCTGTTTGGGGATATTTTTTTTTAATGTAAAAGGCATTATTTTGGTCAAGAAAAGAGGGTTGCCATTTCTTGTAGTACTTGTATTTTTCTAGCGGTGACCTTGGCTGATCTCAAAACTTGAGTAAGATGCGTTTTATATTCAAATGGGAGACTATCAAAAAAAATAAGGATAATTCATAGGCTAGATTGGAAACCAAAACTCAGAAGAAAAAGTTGGCAATTTATTTACTTTTTATTTAAATTCTGCATTTATTTATCTGAGCATGGATAAAGTTAATCCAGTACCTCAAAACTGGTGAGATATAGGTGGTTTGCAAACGTTGCCCAAAACATATAGAGACATGTTTGTGAAATCACCAAGCATTAAACTTGACTGAAGAATACTTAATATTTTAACAGAGTTGTGCATGTGTATATGTATACAGTCTGTGCATATGTATATAACTATGTGTACATATATTCCATCCTCACAAATAGATTGTGGAAGACCATTCATAGTGCCAAGCTGAATATACTCCGTTTTTGTATTTCTTATATTCCTTTTTTCTTCCTGTCTTTGAATTAATGCCTTCTGTCCTTGGCCTGATTACTTTGAAAATGAAATATGTTTAGATTGAGTTATTTCAGTTCCTTATTGAAAAACAAGCTGATGTGTTTTGGAATTTCTTTATCTTTCCTGATGTCTGACCATAAAGCTTCTTTGAATATCAATAATTTTGTCCCCAAATTGTAAAGAAAAAGAATTGCATCATAGCCTTTTATAAATCGTATGGTAATTTGGCAAGATTAGAATCATACCCAGTTTTGGAAACTGGAAGTAAATGTTGGTTTTTAGCAAATCGGTTGCAAAACACATCATGGAAGACTGCCAGAGTTTATAAATGTGGCCCAATTGCCAGGTGCCCAAAGTGAAATCACATTACTGCGGGGGGCGGGGGGGGGCGGGGGGAGACACAGACAACTGCCAGAATTTCAAATCCAGGTTATAAGTACTCCCCAGGTAGAACTTCGAACCAGTCTGAAGCCAAGGCCTACCTGTATATTGTGGCCCGCCAGTGGCCTGCACGGATTGTTGCTGATCCCGACGACAAGGAGGCTGGTGTGGTGCTGCGCCAGCAGCCTGTGCAGCCAGCATTCGAGTTGGACAACGAGGAGGCTGAAGAAGATGTGGTGCCAGAGGCAGGGAGTCAGTCAGGGCCTTCAGAACCTCCAGAGGCTCCTTTAAGTGAAGAGGATGAAGAGGAGGAGCTTCTTCTCAATGCATGAGCACGCAGAGCTGCCAAAAGGCAGGAGTGGTTCCTCAGGAGAAGGTCTCCTCGAGAGTAAGGCTTGGGGCTAATTGGCCACTCCCTTAGCCTATTTAAGAAAGAACACAGCTTGCAACAAGCTGCAGGAAACAACTTTAGTTCGCTAATCATCTCGTTGGGATTTTTCTGCAACCTTGATTCTGGGCTTTCTGCCAACTCCAGTAAGACTCTGACTATCTTATCTGTGGAATTCTGGCAGGCTGTTAAGTACGCTTATTAACAGCCGGCATTTGCTAAAACTGCGTTATTTGAGTAAACTAAGTTTTATTCAGAGTTTGTGTGTGCTGTGTTCTTTAGGATCCGTAGTTGGGGCAGAACACTGTAGTCCATTAAAGAGGGTTACTGTATGCTTTAATAAAATGAAATTTCAGTGTGATCATACGGTACCTATCATAATTTTTATATACTCTGAGTGAAATAATAGATGCAAATTGTAGTCAAATGAAGCAGGTATTCTACTCTAGAAACACACACACACACACACACACACACACACACACACACACACACACAGTAAGATCCTTTACTTCTGCCTGGAAGTTTGTCATAGTGAGAGCCTTATATTTAATGTAACATTTTGAAATACTTAATTATAGAAAACAATGTTAACAGATTTTAAGATACTAGATAGGGTACCATGTTTTTTCCTGTAAGGTTTAATTCCACTATGCATTGATTATATTCTTTTTTTCAAGCAGTGTTTTGGATCTGTTTCATTTCAGCATCCATGGGTTCTAAAAAAACAACTTTCAACAAGAAATGACTAAAATATTAAGCTTTTTTAAAAAAAGTGATACAATTTTGTGAATTGCAATGGTTTATCTTTTTTTCATTTTTCTTCTTTGTAGTGGGAGTGAATTTGTTTTACTTCTGTATAATCATCTATTTATATGGTGATCTGGCAATCTATGCAGCTGCTGTCCCAGTTTCTCTCATGCAAGTGACTTGGTAGGTATGCGTTTGTTAACAATATTGTGGATGTGTTCATTTTCTAAAAAAGCTAAAATATTGATGGTTTTGACTTTTTATTGATGTGCTTGCTTCGATTTCTATCCCAGTTTTCAAGTCAATTTCAGACTATACAAAACTTAAAAGAGCCACAATGTACTTAAAAACCATTGTTAGAAATATCATGAATCCAGCTCATAAAGATAATCAGCAGGAAAGGAGAAGGGCTCTGTTACAATGGCAATGGGTATGCCATTGGGAGACTTGAAGGTTGAGGACAGATCATCTTGGAGAAGATCTATCCACATGGTTGCTAAGAGTTGATAACACACATATAAAACTAATGGCAAATTTTAGTGTCTGGATATATTTGTTTATAGCTCGAATTGTTTTCTCAGATAGGCCCCAAGCTAATTAGGAAAGTGAAAACCAGCACTTGAATTCCTGAAAAACATTTGTCAATGTATGCAAATATTCAAGGCAAGCTAAATATACCAGTTAGTAATCCAACTGTGGCATGAATTACATCTTCTGAATGCTGTCTAGGGCAGCCCACATAGAATACATTACAACGATAAGAAGTAACTGCAGAATGGAAAACCATTGCCATAACCAACTAGCTAAGGAATAGTTGCAGTTGTCATACTAGCTACATCATCTTCTGCTTAAAATGATGTTATTACTTGATCTGCAACTGTTTCCTGGACATACTTGTATGATAGAATGTATATTTATGAAGGGAATATGTGAAGGGTCTCCTCACATATTCAGATGAATATTAATATTTTGCTTTGCTTCTTTTTGTTAGTACTGTGACTGGCAATCATTCATGCAGTGTGGAAGATGGGACAAAGTATAATGACACAGACAAATGCTGGGGGCCAATCAGGAGGATTGATGCTTACAGGATTTATCTGGTAGGTGTCACTAACCAAAGGCGCAGTATGAATTTTGCTTTGTTCTTAAACAAAATAACATTGTGAAAGAATGATTGATTTAAATTTTAAGGGTATAATCTGCTGCTGTTTTCAGCCTCTTTCTCTTCCTTTTTTTTTTTCTCCTGGAAGTTTGTTAACTTTATACTTTTCAGTAGGTCAGCCTTGTACTGTAGTAGTCCCTTGAGAAACACATAGGTGGTGGAAAATTAATGATACTTTTCAATGGAAATTACCTCAGCCTCAACTCATATTTATCAGGCTGTCTACACACTGCACTTCAGGCACAGTATCCTGTTGAGTGTTAGCTTTGGCTAACTGTAATGCTTCCTTCCTAATTTTCTTCTTTTCCTGTACAAGGCAATAACTTAAGTAGCTCTTCTTTTCCAGGCCAGAAATATTTACAATACTAATAAAGTGATGAAAGCTTGAAAAGGGTTGTCAGACTACCTTGGAAAAGCAACTAAATTTTATTAATATTGCTACTTGGGTCCAATAAATATTAGATGCTTCATATACTTCAGCAGTTAAAGTAGGACTGCTCGTTGTATGTTGGCATTTTATAAATGAGTGTGATTTTTAGCAAATATGTTCACTCGTCCTGCTTTACCAATATTTCAGTATATAGTAAAAGATTTTACCAAAGCAGACGTGTAAATTTTCAGCTTGGGATCCAGTTCATTTTATTCCAAACTTGTGATATACCAGTTGAAGCTGCATGTGAAAAATACACTGCCTGCTTAAAAAAAACAACTGAAAATTAGCTCAGTATTTGAACTAATTTCATTCTTTCTATGGAAAAATCAACCATCTATCTTGATTTTAGAAGTATAATTTAAGATGTTAAAAGAGATATTTTTTTGCTGTTGTAGTTAATCAGGTGACAGACTAAGGAGTTTGCTTGTCTACTGCAGTTTATCCAGAGATTACCTTCTTCATACTTGTATGTTTGTCATAAATTTACTTTGACATTCGGCTGTTAGTTGGTAACAATCAAGCATTAAACGTAATAATTAGGGAAAAGAGTGATAAAACAAAAATCTTTTTAAAAAGTTCATCAGATTTTTATTGCTACAATCATGGCAGTGGCAGATGGTAAGTAAATCATGCAGATGGCAAAGAAGAAACAAACCTGAAGCAATAAATACAGTTTTCCTTCAGGGTACTCTGTGCATCTTAAACTTTGTTCCTGCACTCCTGACTAGTTTATTATTATGAAAAGCACGCTTTGGGAGGATGGGTGACACACAGTAATAATGCTGAAACAGGAAGAAAGCCTTGGTAATATTAAGAAATGCCATAGCCTGGTTAATTATTTAAAGGAAGTATTGTTTTATTAAATTGTGTCTAGGCCTGTTTCTCCAGAATTTTTATACCACTGAAGGTTTCTTTTGTACTGAGTTTCAGTAACAGTTTGATCCAGCAGAAGGAAAGGCGTGCAGGCATTAATTATGGCCTGTATCTCTGAGATATTGCACCTATAATTCATAAGGTAATATTTTAAACCAGGGATGGAAGAAAATGTGTCTTTATGGAAACAGTAGGTTGAGTATTCTGTGAAAGCAATAATAGTCTATAATAATACAGTTCTGTAATGCTGTCTTTCCTTGGCTTTGTGGTGCATTTGGCATCTTTAATGTTGCAGCTTTAACAGTATGTAAAAATTAGTAGTGGAATCAATGAACCTTCTGTGCTCAATTGCTGACTGACTCTAAACTATTAGGAAGAATGATTGGGTTGAGTGTTTCAGAATCATTGCTCATGGCCTGCGGTACATTCATACTTTGAGATGAAGTGTTTAAAATTAAACGACCTGATTCCCAAAGTTGCATGTGATCTCTTTTCTTTATGGGCTTCAGAGCTTTATATGACCACTGCAGCAGTAAACCAGCAATATGATTTACTGCTTCCAAACCTCCCCCAAACACAGGTTTAAAAAAGTAGCATAGGTTTGCTCCCATGTGTTACACCCTTCCCACGTTTTTTTGAATTTACTTCATTATTCTATGTACTGTGGCCTTTGCTCTATTAAAAAAAGAAGCAGCATCAGTAATAGTTAAATAGAATCCTTGGCCACCCCTCAAAGTTGTCCTTCCCCGATCTAGATCACTAAATATTTTCCTAATTTTTCAGTTTTCCCGTTGACAGTTGTATGCACAGTTGTAAAGACAGTTTCCCTAATAGGTTCATTGGGAAGAAGAAAATAAGGCTTACAACTGAGTCCACTATCATTTTCAGTAAATATGGTAAAGATTTCAGTGTATGTGAGTTTGTTCTCAAACTGTCCACTTTTGCCCCCCAGAAAGTTGAAGTTTGCATTCTGGTTTCCTATATTGTACTATATTTTGCCAGTTTCTTATATTGTGCTATATTTAGAATCTCAGAATTGCTGTTTGTCCATTATGGTAATTTATTATATATACACATGTGTGTACTCACACACACAAGCACATCTATACTCTCTTTATTCTAAGATTTCTGTTCCTTTGTACTCTTCTCCCTCTCCTCTTGCAGTATTAACTTTTTTATTATACATTAACTGAATCCTGAAGCTAGAAAAGAAGAAGAGAGAATGATGGGCATAAAAATATTATTTTGTAGTTTGATGTGCAAAAGCTTCTCCAGAAATAGTCTTCATTCCTGTACCTTGAATGAAGGCTGAGTGCCATGCACGTAGTGAAAATATTTAGACAGATTAAGCTGCTTGCTGATGAGTTTCCTTCCTGTGCAGCATCTTAATATTACTCTGCAGGCTCCAGCAACCTAAACATAGCTCTACAGTCTGGTAGGCTTACATTTAATCTTCGTCTTTCACAAATTTCAGGCTGGACTCTCTTGTAAACTACTCCCTGGAAACTACCATTCCAAAGTATAATCTTGATATAATAAACAAGTAATTAAATAAAAGTTGTTTAGATGATAAATGATTAAACGTTCCCTCACTCTCAAACATCATGTTGTTGGATGTGGGATAACCATTTGAAATGGTATAGGGTGGGGGTTGGACTAGAAGACCTCCAAGATACCTTTTAACTCTGTTATTCTATTCTATTCTATCATTTTGAAGTCTTTTTACAGATGGGTTTTGAATCTTGGTCCACTCATGAAGTGTTGTCAATACTTCCCCTCAGCCCTAATAACTGGCATATTTGGTGGCATGAATTCATGACAATGCAGATTTATTGGTTAAAGCAAATGATAAAGTTTGACCATGTTTTCTGGTTCTTATTTATTGTTTATTGGCACCACAGCATTCAGATTCCAAGTGGTTTTGGAATCACTTGCAATCTCCGGTTGAGTTAATTTTTCCCATTTTAGCTCAGATAATAGTTTGAAGCCATATTAGAAATTAACTTGCAATGCTAGTTTGGAGGGCATATATTTTCCTAGTTTGGATGTAAACAGTTTATTATATAGAAGGAGCAATTAATTGACATAAAGTCAAGAGAAAGGTTGAGGGAGTTTATAGCTTTCTTGAATAATAACAGACCATAGCTTGGCATTATGCCTGAAAATATCAGTATTATTTATAAGCTGTCATAAATATTTTTTCTTAGTCCAGAGTGATGAGGCAATTATGCAGCATACATTATTTAAGAATGGGTAGTTCTCTTTGCTATACATTCTTGAATAAGCTCTTTGCTTTGTTCTGCAGCAATTCTACATGTGGATTATAAATTAACGAATTAGCATCCCATCCAGCCTATTTATTCTTAATCTTATTATATCAGGCTCTTTGGCAGGGGCTAAAAGTGAAAGTGATTTTTTTCCCAAGGAATATTTTCGGATAATTCTCATTAGCAAGATTTATTGAAATGAATGGGATGTGGTTAAAAGAACTGTAGCCTATTATTTATTTAAATCCAATATATCCATGTGCATATTAGGACCAAGACATTCTCCTTTTGTTTTCTAACAGGTGTTTTGGGATCTGTTGAGAAGGCAGGTTTCTTCACTGATAATGGAGAGAGTTGCTCCTGGCTTTTACATAATGGCCTTCTAAATATTTATCAAAGTAGAATCAACCCTCACAAATTACAGCTTTGTTGTTATCTTTGTGGCGTAGATCTTTGTCTTGGCTGTTATGTTAGAATTTAAACTGGAACAATTAGCAAAGGGATACAACACAAGAATTGCAAACAATTCTATTGATATCTATCTGTCCAAATTGCTTTAGTTTTCACTCTACTGTTCAACTATTTTTCAAGCACAAGGAAATATTTAATGCTTTCCAGATAAGAGAACAAAATATTGATTTGATATAGAGTGTTGCAAAATATGTTATCTCCAATCTGTCTTGGTCTGTTTGAGACATTTTATTACATCTGTTGGGATGCAATTTTTGAGTTAATTAAGATGAGGGCTGTATTCAGGCATATAGTTTCAGAGATGCTGCAGTATTACAGAGAGCCCAGCAGGTGTAGGCTGAGCAAAGAGAGACATGCAGATGGTTTGATGGACATTATCCCAGTTGGAAGCATACTAGTGCAGTGAGTAAAATTAGGGTTGCAAGTACTTAAATTTTCTTTAGGAAGAGGCAATGCTATCCCAGGCAGACACTGATTAGAATCACAAACAGGTATACCTCTTCTGGTTTGATAGAATGGTGATTCTGATTTGAGATAAACCAGATAAAGAAATACTAAAGCTTCACTTCTTATTTTTTCTCATTTTGATTTACTTCCAGAACCTTACTTAAGAGAAATGAACCCATGTGCTATAATAAACATGTATTATTCTTATTTTTTTCTCTTTTTTCACCTCCCATTCCAGTCACTGGAGTCTCCTCTCCTGTCCATGGATTGTGAATAACACTTGATATTTATCACATGCAGAACAAGTCTAGAAAAAATCTAGGTGGTTTGAAGTGGAAAGCTCACCTCATTTAGTTTATATTAGGAATTAAGTAATATCCCTGAGAATTTTATCAGACCTCTTGTTTCTGGAAAATGTTCCCATCTTAGTCTTTGCAAAATATCTGGAAATTTTTTTGCTAATCTTAGATATTTTACTTAGATGTCATTGTTCAAGCCCCAAAAATAATTTCCAGTATTTAGATACAGGCCCTAAACAGACTTGTTACGGTATTTTCCACACATGAGTACACACCCTTTCAATTTTCTTAGTATGGTCTGGCATTATGCACTGAAAAGTTGTGATTAAAGAATGCAAAGGATGTTGTTTACATTTGATCCAATAATAAGTAAATGGTCAGAGTTTTTTGTAGGCTAACATTTCCTAAATACTTTAAAAATGAATCCCTAACCAAGCAATTTTTTCATGTTCTGACTGTATATTGTTCCTGCACTCAACTATAAGCTTGTGACAATTGAATGCAGATAGTTTAACAATAGAACAATTGTGATTTAACAATTGTGTGGATGGGGATAAAGTAATGAAAGATCTTTACTGTCTAATATATCCTTGCCATATCTTTTTGGATTTGGAAAGGAAATAGTTAACAGAATGGTCGTCCATATTTTTTTTTAGGATTAGTAGTTGTTGAAATACTTCAGTCTAGGTTATCATCTGATTTTGAGATCAAATTCGTTTTATTGTCCCGATGGAACAATTTTGTCAGAGACACAGGGATACATTTTTAATCCAATACTTTATTATACCTTCCTCACATTTATGCCCGTTGCCACCACAGTGACAAGATAGGGCGCAAAACATAAAATGTGAGTACAGTTGTAAGTGCGAGGACTGGTCA
The DNA here is from genome assembly GCF_029215685.1 of Pituophis catenifer annectens. Taxonomy (NCBI): domain Eukaryota; kingdom Metazoa; phylum Chordata; class Lepidosauria; order Squamata; family Colubridae; genus Pituophis; species Pituophis catenifer. The sequence continues at coordinate 134,168,070 of NW_027256882.1, read as the reverse complement.
AAAGTGCGAGGACCGGTCAAAAATAACTTTTTCAGCCCTCTGAGTAATCCATATACACAAAAGGATACAGCAATAGAGAGGGATGAAGGAAGGAGAAGAGAGATGGAAGAAAGAAGGAGAGACAGGGAAGGAAGAGAAGGGAGGAAGGGAAGGGAAATTAGAGTAAGAGTGAGGGTAAGAGAGGGAGGAAGAGAGGAGGAGAAAAAGAGGGGGGGAAGAGAAAGTAAGAAGGAAAGAAAAGAGAGAGGTGGTAGGTTTGAGGAGAAAGATTGCTGTACAGTAAAAAAGATGAAATGGAAGAAAGGCAACCCCAAACAAATATAAAGATATTAAGATAAAGAATGAATTGTTAAACTTTAAAGAATAAAAGAGAATAAATATGAATAAATAGCAGTAATTAGAAACACACATACAAACATACAATGTATTTTCTTTGAACAGAGTATTTGGCCAGTTCACAAATTTAAACAGTGTTTAATCATTTCAATTAAATTTACAATTTCTATATTTCCTTTTTGCCATATTTATTCCTTATCTATTTTTTTTTAAAAAAAACAATATTACCCTTCATCCTCATCTCTAATCTTAATCAAATTCAATTTTTCCCTTCTATTCTATATTATACCCCTTCTCATTGTCATCTATTTTTATATCCATCCTCACATTGGTTAATTATGTAATATTACAGTTGTTTAATATAAATTCAACATTTTAATATAAATCAATTAGTTATATAACTATCTTTTTTGTATATTAATCAATATGAACATGAATATTCCAATTATTTCCATGCAATCCAATTTCTTACAAATCAATTAATTATATTTACCAATAATAATAAACCAAATAATTTCCCCCATATATTCCTCCAAACCACAATTTAACCATTTCTGCTTTCAACACAATATACAATTAATAGTATCTCAATTATTACAATTCCCTATTTAAATAGAGCTTTTTTTCTTTTGTGTTTTAAAATCTTGAACTCTCCTCTTTTTCCCTAAAGAGGAACTACCTCTTTAGGGAAAACTACCTTTCCACTAAAGGTAGTTTGCACCTACCTTTTTTGGTGAGGAAAAAGAAAAGAAATCTGCCTGCCTAATTTTCAAACGTTACAGTAAAGCAGGCTTTTACTTTCAGTTTCGTTTTTCAGCATAGATGGGGAAAAAATCTGCACTCTTTGCAAGCAAGCAGCAGAGCCCTGAGCAAAACAGCTGAGAACAAATCAGCTGAGAGTCTGGAGGCTGTTAGAATCAAGGGGCTAATTAGCCTATGCTGAAGCTCCGCAGGCCAATAAAATTATAAAAAAACACCGAACCGTTTGTTAAATTGCTGGCTCGCTCGCCCCTCGCCCACCACTATTTATTGGCAATAAATAGTGGTGCGGAGGGGCGGGGCAAGGGGTGGGGTGAGCCAGCAATTTAACAAATGGTTCGGCCGAACCCCCTAGAACCGGCAGAATCCCACCACTGAGCCCTTACTAGCATGTGAAATGAGTGCAATGGTGCGATAGTTTGAACATTCTTTGGCATTGCCTTTCTTTGGAATTGGAATGTAAACTGACCTTTTCCAATCCTGTGGCCATTATTGAGTTTTCCAAATTTGCTGGCAAATTGAGTGTAGCACTTTTACTGCATCATCTTTTAAGATTTTGAATACTCAGTTGGAATACTGTCTCCTCCACTAGCTTTGTTGTTGCTCAGATTTCCTAAGGCCCATTTGACTTCACATTCTAGGATGTCTGTCTCGAGGTCAGTGACCACCCCATCGTGGTTATCAGGAATGTTAAGCTCATTCTTGTATAGTAGTTCTGTGTAATTTTGCCACCTCTTCTTAATCTCTTCTGCCTCTGTTAGGTCCCTGCCATTTTGGTCCTTTATCATGCCCTTTGGTCCTTTGCATGAAACGTTCCATTCATATCTCCAATTTTCTTGAAGAATCCCTGGTCCTTCCTATTCTATTGTTTTCTCTATTTCTTTGCACTGTTCATTTAAGAATGCATTCTTATCTCTTCTAGCTATTCTCTGGAATTCTGCATTCAACTGGGTGTATCTTTCTCTTTCTCCCTTGCCTTTCGCTTTTCTTCTTTTCTCAGCTATTTGCAAAGCTTCCTCAGACAACCATTTTGCTTTCTTGCCTTTCTTTTTCTTTGGGATGGTTTTAGTTGCTACCTCTTGTACAATGTTGCAAACCTCCGTCCATATTTCTTCAGGCAGATCTAATTCCTTAAATCTATTTGTCACCTCTACTGTATATTAATCAGGGATATGATTTAGTTCATACCTGAGTGGCCTAGTGCTTTTACCTACTTTCTTCAATTTAAGTCTAAATTTTGCAGCGAGAAGCTCATGATCTGAGCCACATTCAGCTCCTGGTCTTGTTTTTACTGACTGTATAGTCAGTAAAAATATATATTCTACTCTATATTCTACTCTACTCTACTCTACTCTACTCTACTCTACTCTACTCTACTCTACTCTGAATTCTGAATTCTGAATTCTGAATTCTGAATTCTATTTATTTGATAAAGCTATCTATCATTCCTGATGCTTCATCCTGCATTACAAACCAAGTATAAGCTTCAGAATTAGCTTCTGAGGTCAGATTTTAAGGTGGAATTTGGGTGGATTAGAATGAGAAAAATAGACTTCGGTGATATGGCTCTGAAGTGGATACTGAGCTTGTCATGCACTGCAAAACTTGAGATGGTTGGGAGAAGGGTTTTAGGAGAAAAGCGATCCTATTGGATTTTTTTTTTAAATTTGATTTATATGCCGCCCTTCTCCGGAGACTCAGGGCGGCTTACAATGCGTTAAGCAATAGCCTTCATACTTTTGTATATTTATACAAAGTCAGCTTATTGCCCCCACAAACTGGGTCCTCATTTAACCTACCTTAGAAAGGATGGAAGGCTGAGTCAACCTTGAGCCTGGTAAGATTCGAACCTGCAGTAATTGCAGGCAGCTGTGTTAATAACAGGGTGCTTTAAACCACTGTACTACCAAGGCTCTGTTTTATTATTTTATTAGTTTGTCTCACCTTACAGATAAATAGTAGCAAAGAGGGCTTGAGAATATTCTTTGAGAGACAGAGGTGTCTTTGCACTTCACAAGAGGCCCAATTGTATTTATTAGTTTCCTTGATTGCTTGCTCAATTTATATTGCTCTGCATGGCTAGGATTTTGGCTTGTGGCTTATTTTCATTTAAAGCATGGTCTGTGCTGTCATTATAGATCAGACTGTTTTGGAATAGTCTTATAAGGAGATTTTTATAAATTTCCCCTTTCCAATCCCATAGCCAGAACATTTATGCAAGGCAAAAAAAAATATATTATGCATAGTAGTTCAAAACTACATAGTTTGATTTATTACTTACGGGCCATGAAATCTGTAGGAATACAGCCAAACTATGGCAACTGGTCATATCAATTGAAGGCTTACTGATGCAAAACCATACTGTATTAGATTCAGAGATTTATTCTTTTTAGAATTTGTCAGTTTAAGAATATGTTAGGATTTGTCAGAAGAAACTATCATTTTATATAGTATTAAGTTTTCTAGAGCATATCCTTTGGAAGAAATATAAAAGTCTTGATTGGGGCTGTATATATTCTGCATGCTTGGTAGCAGATTTCTGTATGGACATAACTGCTAAGGCTTCAACTAAAGAAATGTTTGTCTTTCTTTTTTGGTAACTTAGGACCATGTAAGAAGAAAATTCACAGTTGAGTAATATATTAAGAACAACAAAAGTGCAAGTATGTGTTGAGTTTTTCATCTCCATGGGGAAAGGATCTAACCCTAATCCTTTCTGTTGTCAACCCTTATTCAACTTATTCAAATTTACCTTAGTTGCAGATAAGTTTTTATCATTTTCAGTTCACTTAATAAAATATAATGAAGGTATTTTCATTCAGAAGCAACTCAAATCATTTTAGCAGTTGAAGTATGAAAGGATAGAATCGTATATTTTGTTTCAGGAAAGAATACTTAGATCTAGTAATCACATGAGCTAATTTTGGATATGATTAATTTCCTTCCATCTATGTTCCTCCCTTTAAATATGCTTTAACTTTTTGCTAATTGATTGTAGTCTCCATTTCTCAGGGATTTATATTTTTGTTGTTGTATTATTTAATAGTAATATTTTATTATACTCCTTTGTTGAATTGTTTATGCTTCAAAACCTACCCCAAAATGTCCTTAGGCAATTATGTAACTACTAGAAACAATTTATTGGATTTCTACATTTAATTAATTGTTAAATAGTTTTGTTCATTATTTTGGCAACTTTATGCCAGAGCAATTCCATGGTATATAATACAGATAGTCCTCGAGTTATGATCATAATGAAGCCTGCCCATTGTGTTGTAACTTGTGGCAGACATAAAGTGGGTCGGTCATGTAACTAACCTGATTTTATTATCTTTTTTGCGGCAGTTGTAAAGCAAATGCCACTGTAATTAAATGAAAGCTGCAGTTATTAAGCAAGCCAGTGGCTTGCTATGGATGTGATTTTGCTGAAAACCAGGAATAAAAGCTGGTTTTTGTCAAAATCATCACAAAACACAATCAAGTGACCACAGGACACTGCAAACAGTTATAAATGTGCCCCCACTGCTGAGCCTCTGAAGTGTGATCATGTGACTGGGTGTGTGTGTGTGTGTGTGTGCAACCATTGGAATCTTGAATCCAAGTCATAAATACCCCCAAGTTAGGTCAGGGGTCCTAGGTGACCTGTTGTAAATCGAGATCTACTTGTATCAGTGCCACATTCTTAATCCTGTTTTCTTACTAGTTTTGTTTTCGTCCTTCTCTATCATGATATATTTGCATTTAGAATAGTAAAAATATAAGCAAAATATGGTGCCAAAGTGATTCCTGATACAGCACCATAAATAGTCTGGTAATAAAAAATTAAGTAGCGGTCATCTTAGGAAATTGGCAGTCTCTTTTTTCCCCCCTAATTTGATTGTGGAAAGTAACAGTGGAAGTATATCTACATTCTAAACTGCAAGCTTGCTGTTCATTACCATTTTTTGTCCTATATGTGGTAGGATCCTGTGTCCTTGCATTAACTTTCTGAAAAATAGCATCTTTTCAGTTTACTAGGAACAGCACCACCTATTTAAAACCCACTTTTTTCAACCTAAGGAATAGATTCAAATACATTAGTAATTCACGCCTTCATTATGCTGTTGTATTGGCATCCCCATCCCTTAACTTTGAACAAGGAAAGCAGTTCTTATTGGTCCTAAAACAATCAGGCCAAGAAACAATCAGGTTGACAGCATCCTCCCCTCCCCTCCCCTCCCCCTCTTTTCTTTGTTCTTCAATCAAGTCCAATTCTTAGAGATTGCCTGGAAAAAGACCCTGCAGTTTTCTTAGCAAGGTTTGTCAGAAGTGGTTTGCCATTTTCTCCTTCCTACGGGTGAGAGAAAGAGTCTGGCCCAAGGTCATCGAGCTGATTTTGTGCCTAAATCACAACTATAACTCATAGTCTCCTTACCAAGCTGCTTACAAATCTATGCCCGGAATTGCATAGGTCAGGAACCTTGGATCAAACTGACTTCTCAAGTGAGTGCCCAGCATCTTGCAGATTCTTACTGAAGCCTTTGAGTAGTGTCTGCCTTTCTGGCACAGGAATCTGTGCCTTCCTTACACTGCAGGATTACAGCTCCTATAGTCCCTCAGTATTGGCCACACTGGCTCAGACTGCTGTTTGGTGGGTGGGTGGGGGATGAGGTTCAGCATCATCTGAAAAGTCCCCCTGCCCCCTCATTTTTTGGTAGTTATAATTTTTTTTTTTTTTTTAATTTGATTTATATGCCGCCCTTCTCCGGAGACTCAGGGCGGCTTACAGTGCGTTAAGCAATAGCCTTCATACTTTTGTATATTTTATACAAAGTCAGCTTATTGCCCCCACAAACTGGGTCCTCATTTAACCTACCTTAGAAAGGATGGAAGGCTGAGTCAACCTTGAGCCTTGGAGAGATTCGAACCAGCAGTAAATTGCAGGTAGCTGTGTTAATAACAGGGTGCTTTAAACCACTGTAGTACCAAGGCTCTTTTTAATTCCCTAAAATATTTAACGTAGCAGAATAAATAGCTGCAAAAAAAAAAAAAAAGATAGAGAGATGGTGGAAAAGAATAAAGTATCAATAAATAACAGAGGTTAACAAAATGACAGGTTAACAAAAATTTTGAGAGATCAAAAGGATCCCGCATATTTTCAATGCTGGGACCAATGGTATACTTGGTTGAACAATAGAATGAAAAGAAGATAAGGTTAGTGTAGATTTTATATCTTATTTGTATATTTTGACTGAAGTTAATATATTGTGTAAAGCTCCCGTTGCGATCTGTATGTGAATAAATACTTTGTTTGTAAAGAAATAAATAATTTTTTTTAAAAAATAAAAAATAAATAAATAACAGAGGAAATAGAACAGTTCATACTGACTAGAGGAGCTTAGCCATAAATGAGAATAACTGCCTTGCTTGATCTGATTTTAAAATATTTTCCTTAGGGGACAATAAAATTTGTTCCTTGTTGTCGCTTGTCTTGTTTAGTCTGATGTGAATGTCTCTTTTGAATCAGTTGTTGTAAACCATCAGTAAATTAATGCATTCCAATTATGAAGATTTGTCTGTTCCAGCTCATTATACGTCTGGATCTTTGTCTGTTTGTCTATCTGTCTATGTATCTAACTTATCTAATAGTGTTAGATTTAATTGCTTCTTTTCAGCATGGTAATCACTTTCATTTTTATTGATTCAGTTTATGAGGTTATGAAACAGACATTGACTGTGCATCCAGCCTGTTGATACAATTTCTAAAGAACCCATTTTTAATTTCTTCACTTTAGTTCAGGTACTCTGGCTCCTGATTTGCATTTTTATTTCCTATATTCTATCCCATATGAGAATCATGTTTTAAGATTGTATTTTTATACCATATTTTAGTTGCTTACATTATTTTTCCAATTCCTTTGTTGCACTTGACCTGTGGCTCATCCTAATAGGGGCAGAGTTCCCCAGATTTTTTCAGCTTTGCAAACCGGCAGGGCGGGGGAGAGAGGTTGGTTGCACATGTGTGATGAGTGCGTGCACCTGTGCTCACACAAGTGGGTATGCATACACACATGCCTGCTCTCGCCCACCTCTTCCATGGCCGGTTCCGAGAGGCGCTCAAGGCCCAGTAGTGGGCCGTGGGCTGGGGGTTCAGGACCCCTGTAATAGGGTGTAGATAATTGGCTTGATGTCATGCATCAGATGTTCATACTTCTGACACATACATTTATTACCCTCTTCTTGCTGATACCTTCTCTTTTAAGTATCCTACTGAATACCACAAAATCTTATTTCTTTATCTATAGAATGTTATAAGATTTTAAAGAGTCCTGGGTAGTAAGGTTGTTACCCTTAGGATGAACGAGATAAAGCCCAAGCTCACATTTTCCAAAGGTTTGTCACTTTTATTCTGGGTTGGGAGTCCTCATTCGAAGAAGTGTTCCAAATGTATGTTGCCTGTGTGTCTTCCGTCTTTGATTATGTATGTCAAAGAAATATAATCATAATCATAAGTTTATTTGCCAAGCATATATAAGATAACAGGTAAAAGTATAAACATAATTTGAATACATGAAAAGAGTAAGTAAAAAGGAATATTAGGACAGGGACGGTAGGCACACTGGTGCACTTATGCACGCCCCTTACAGGTGTGGAATGGGGTGAGGTCAACAGTAGACAGTTTAAGGTTAAAGTTTTTGGGGTTTGGGGAAGAAACTACAGAGTCAGGTAGTGCATTCCAGGCATTGACCTCTCTGTTACTGAAGTCATATTTTCTGCAATCGAGTTTGGAACGGTTTACCTTGAGTTTGTATCTATTATTTGCTCATATATTGTTGTGGTTGAAGCTGAAGTAGTCATAAGAATAAGAATATTCTTATGCAGGGCGTAAGAACAACAAGAGTTAATTGTTTTTAACTTTGTTTCATGGCAAGTGGAATGCCAGGACAACTGCACTGTATTCAATATATTTATGTCTACAACAATAAAAATATATATTTTTAAAAAGAGTTAATTGATTCTGTGAAATTAACAGTTGCGATAGTACTGAAAACCAGGTTGCATTTTCTGCATTCAACCCGGGCACAGAATAAATTGGATGATAGTCTCTTGAGCCAAGAATCTACAAAACATAAACCTAGATAATCCTGCTTGGATTTCAACACAGAGAACTTTCAACCACAGAGTAGGGTGGTTTCAGAAGCTTTTCTATTCTAGGGCTGAAAATTCAAGCTGTTCTAAGGCTCTTGTGCACCCTCCCAGGCACTTCCTCACTCTCTCCTCCATCTATCCTTTCTGGGATTCGCAACTTCCTGTCAGTTTCCTCACATAACAACCAGCACATTCACTTAATGATGGCAAACAGGACTATCCAAATTGCTTTCTCTAACAAAGCAGTCACACTTTATGACCACATTGCTTAGTGACAGCAATTCTGGTGCCAATTGTGGTTTGTGATCTGAGGATTATCTGTATGTTTGTTCCTTAGTAAGAGGCTGACTTATGTGTGTGAGAGAGTGGGAGAGGAAGGAATTAATTTTCTAAATGGGGTAGTCTTATTTTACAGGCAATTAACTTTAATTATTAGTGATTGGGGTGGGTTTGCTCATTGCTCTGTTCTTTTTTGGACTGTGGTTGCTTGCAAATATACAGTATACATGCACGTACAAGTATCATATGTCACACATTTTTTAGAGAAGGTGGAAATATCCTGGATTGGTTTCTGCTGGTGTTGACAGTTTTAGATTAATCGTAAAGGGAACTTGGGCAGTGGCTCTGTTTTAAAGAGGGAGAGAGAGGGAAGGAAGGAGGGAGACGGGGAGAGAGGGAGAGGGAGAGAAAGAGAGAGGGAGGGAGGGAGCGAGAGAGAATGGTACAAAATATGGTACAAATCTATTTCCCATTCCTTTATCCTGATTTTTCTGTTTGGGGGGATAATATACTTATTGCACAATTAATAGTTATATCCGCTAGAAGTTACAAAGGATTTATTCTTAAATGTCATGGATTGAAGAGTGTGGTATTGTTTACTTCCTTGTATGGGTTGTTTTGTTGTTTTGTTTTGTTTTGTTTTGTTTTGTTTTGTTTTTTTGGCTGCTGATTATTAGACATAACCACTTTGAGCTTTTTAATAGTGCTTATATGAAACCTTTCTGAATAAAAAGTTTAGGCATTATTTTTCCAGCATCAAGTACATTCTCTTTCCCCTCTCAGATAAGGCTTATTCATGCATGCTTACTGGTGTGATACACCAGTAAGCATTTGTTATTTGTATTCGCATTCATCAAGCATTCCTTTAAACTTTTAGCTTAATTTAAAATGCATGAAGAACAAAATATTCTTTCTTAATACAGGAGACTGGAAAACAAAATTCATAATTCAGGTGCAATGATTTGTGACTATTCATTCTAGTAATGAACTACATGGTAGAACCTTTTAGGAGAAAGAAGTATTTGAAGATATGATCTTATGCAATTTAATGGTGAAGTTTGCTTCAGAATTAATAATCATGCAAAAGTAAGATAGATTTCCAATCCGAAAAAGGGTTCACTTCAAAAAAATCTTATAGCAATAAATCAGACAGCACTTTTTTTCCTCCAGTGAGGAAGACTGTTGTGGCTTTAAATAACAGTTGATGTGCTCAACTGTAGGTTTCCGATGCTTCAACTTTGTTGATGGCAATTTTCTGTCCTTTTATGGAGCTGAAGCAAGTTGCAGATTTTGCTGGTGGATTTTGGTGTGTTCCAATTTGCTGTGAACACCTGTTCTTTAATTATCCACATCCCTTGTCTGTCTCTTTGTTTCACCTCTTTTTGATCTATGGGCTAATCTTTTTTTTTTCCAGTGGGGATTGCATTAGTAGTCCAATCATGTTTTCCTAAGAAAATTGAATAGGGATCTGAATTATAATTTCTAGACACAGAAGATAGCTATTCTCCTTTTGGCACTGATACAAGCTTTATACTTACTTAGTGTGGCTATGAATCATTATCCTTTTTTATCTTCATTGTAATACGAAGTTTCAGGACACTTCAGATAATTTTTGTAGATCAAATATTTAAAAAGAGAAATTTTACGCTGCACAGCTGCTCATATTATGGCTTAAAACATTAGTTTAGCAACATCAATTGACACATTGTTAACTCAAAATGTTTAGTTTGCATTCCACCATAAATATACAGGTAGTCTTCGCTTAATGTAACTGAATGTGTGGATGACTTTGGGGAATGAGGGTAGAGATGCTGCCTAAGAAGCAATCAGACAAGAGAAGTATTTATTTATTTATTTATTGGTTCGATTTATATGCCGCCCTTTTCCAGAGACTCAGGGCGGCTTACAATGCGTTAAGTAATAGCCTTCATACTTTTGTATATACCTGCTTAGTAGGGCTTTCGGCCCCTCCTAAGCGGTGTTCTTTTTTTTTATACAAAGTCAGCTTATTGCCCCCACAAACTGGGTCCTCATTTTACCTACCTCGAAAGGATGGAAGGCTGAGTCAATCTTGAGCCTGGTGGGATTTGAACTTGCAGTAATTGCAGACAGTTACTGGTGTTACTTAACAGTGCTTTAGTTTGCTTTGCCACCAAGGCTCACCAAGGCACTAAGGAGCCCCCAGTGGCTTAACTTAGTTAAGAGAAACTTAGGAAGGACCTGCCCAAATGGATCAAACAGTTAAAAGTGGTGGCAGGAAATTTGTATTTTCAGACTTGCCAATTCATTTAATGTAGCCTTACAATAAAGTAGAATTAGTCGTTCTAATTATGTGTCCTGTCTAGGAGTTACCTGAGAGGGTTGATAGTTCAGTTGGGACTGGCAACTCCATCGCTAAACAACATGGTCCTTAAGAAAAACATCAAGTGACCATGTCTAACATATGACATCATTTCCACTTCAGTTGTTAAGCAAATCACCCATGGTCATTTAGTGTGATGTCACATCAGTGGTGGGTTTCTACCAGTTTGCCCTGGTTTGGGCAACCCGGTAGTGGCAGCAGTGGGAGGCTCTGCCCACCAGCCCGGACATCATTGCAGACACGCACTCCTGGTTCCGAACCGGTAGCAAAGGTAAGTGGAACCCACTACTGTGTCACATGACTGCAATTTGTGACTTATTGCTGGAAGTAAGCAATTTATTTTGTTGGAAGCCAGTTGTGAAGGTCATAAATGGCAATCATATGACAGCAGGACACTGTGATCATTGTAAGTCAAATTAGTTTCAAAGTGCCTGAACTGTGATCATGCGACCTCGGGATGCTTGTGATGGCCATAAATTTGATGACCAGTCATAAACCTTTGTCAACTCTATTGAAAAAGTTTGAATAGTTGCTGAACGAGACAATTGGTAAGTGAGGACTACCTGTATCATTTGGCCTCTTCCTGGTTTCTCATTTTTGACTCTAGTTGTAGAGACAATTCATTGAAAGTTAAAGGTAGTCCTTAACTTATGACCACAATTGAGCCCAAAATTTATGTTGCTAAGTGAGAAATTTGCTAAGTCAGTTTTGCCCCATTTTACAACTTTTCTTGCCACTTTTGTTAAGTGAATTGCTGCAGTCGTTAAATTAGTAACACCGTTCTTAAGTGGACCTGGCTTCCCCATTGACTTTACTTGTCAGTAAGTTGCAAAAACAGATCACATGATCTTGGGACACTGCAACCGTCATAAATATGAACCAGTAGTCAAGCATCTGAATGTAAATACAAATGACCATGGGAACTTTTTTTTTTATTATTTGATTTATATGCCGCCCTTCTCCGGAGACTCAGGGCGGCTTACAATGCGTTAAGCAATAGCCTTCATCCTTTTGTATATTTTATACAAAGTCAGCTTATTGCCCCCACAATCCGGGTCCTCATTTTACCTACCTTAGAAAGGATGGAAGGCTGAGTCAACCTTGAGCCTGATGAGATTTGAACTTGCAGTAATTGCAGGCAGCTGATGTTAATAACAGTGCTTTAGTCTGCTGCGCCACCAGGGCTCTTCAGGAACTTAATTTCCTGATGGTTGCCAATCTATAAAATACCTATTTAATGTAGGTAAAATTACTAAATTTTTATATGGCCATTGGACAAGTATTTTTAACAATTGCATTGTAACTTCATTCTTGGTTCTGCAGAAAAAGGAATGACATAAAAGGAAAAGAATATTTCTCTGGCAGCAAAAGGCAAATTTTCCTATCAAATGTGAGATTAGATTAGTTTTGTGGTCTGTGAGATCAGAAATGCAATCCCTTGAAAAATATGCAGCTAATTTTTAGGGTTAAAGGAATAGATTGGCTAAGAAAGAAGATCATAGGAGGCCTTTTTCTGTATGTTTAAGAGTTTTAAGACATTGGACACATCTTCAGACTTGGTATAACAGGAGAGCAGATCTTACCTGCAACAAAAGGGTACCAGATTTCATGAATTTTATATTTCCTTTCTATTTTGAAAATGCTTGTGATATTAGCTACCTGTGTTGTTTATGGATTTGTCATATTGAGGTGTTTATTATGGCTTGCTGAGTGTCCAGCTGAAAGATAGACCAGTGAAAAATATGATAAAAATGCTATTGTAACCTCTGCTTAACACTCTGTATTGTTTAATTCCTTCATTTCTTCATAATGAGTTCAGAAATGAGTTCATAATATTGCATTTGTTTTTAACCTTAAAACATGTCCTGAAATCTTTGAAGAAAGGTTGTAAAGATGATTTACATGAAAATACATACATTCTTGCAGCCACTGATCCACAAAGCACACGTCCTGTCACTCAGAATGTAGTCTGCATTGCTGCTTATATGATGTTCTAGTGTTGTTCCAACAACACTAGAAGCTGAGAAGCTGTTGTTCACCTTACTAAACTTCAGGCGTATCCCGCTACCACTAAATATTGTTTTCCTCTGTTGCCTTATCTTAGGGAATCGGAATTCACCTTTTCCCCTTCATTCCAAGCAGAGTTGATTAAATGGTTTTGTCAGAGGCACACAAGGACTGTTATAATCTTAAATCCAGGAAAAGTGGGTCAATATTTCTGGAGAATTCACCTTTTGAATTATGAATAATAGCAACCAAATGTGTGATATTAAACAATATTAAGGTTCTTTTATTATTAATTGCTGAATACAATATACCCATATGCCAGATTATTCCTTTTCATGTAAATTCTCAGCCAAATTATACAGCAACATAGTACACTCTGCATACAGAAGTATTCATACATGCCATCAATGAGCATACCACAACCGTTGCATTCACATGTATGCATAAATATACTTAACTACCAGGATAATTCACTTGTCTTATTCCCTAGACACAATATAGAATTGCATCTTATCTTTAATTTGCAAAAGGACAGGCTTGCAACAGAATAGACTGTATGCAGCAGAATATTTTTTTTCCAGCTTATTTGGCTATATTATTTAAATAGAAAACACATATAGAATTAATCAGTATCCGATATTTTATTGGTATTTAGGAAATTTTCAAGATTACTTTTAAAATGAATTTTTCATATTTAGATAATAAATTTAGAATGTTAATATCATTAGTTCAAGGCTAAATAATAATAATAACAATTATACCTATCTGGGCATTTTACACTTGGATGACATTAGATTAGGAACACAAGTTAAAATAGGGAAGAAAATGGTAAGTGAGCACCTGTCTACCCTAGACAAGTTCAAATCACCAGGACCAGATGGATTACACCCCAAGATTCTGAAGGAACTGGCAGATGAGATCTCAGAACCACTGAACTATATCTTTCAAAGATCCTGGAGCACCGGGGAACTGCCAGAGGACTGGAAAAGAGCTGATGTAGTTCCCATCTTAAAAAAAGGGAAAAAAATAGATCCAGGAAACTACAGACCTATCAGCCTTACCTCAATACCAGGGAAGTTTCTGGAAAAGATAAGCAACGAATCAGGGTACACCTAGAAGCAAACAAAGTAATAACCAAAAGTCAGCATGGGTTTGTCAAAAACAGATAATGCCAGACTAATCTTATTGCATTCTTTGATAAAGTGACAAAATTAATGGACCAGAGGAATGGTGTCAATATAATTTACTTGGACTTCAGTAAGGCATTTGATAAAGTAGATCATAATCTACTACTAGATAAAATAGAAAAATATGGGTTAGACGGCATCACCACCAGATGGATTCGTAACTGGCTGGCCAACCGCACTCAACATGTAGTCTTCAATGGAACTGCATCTACATGGAAGTATGCAGTGGGGTACCCCCAAGGCTCTGTTTTAGGCCCAGTACTCTTCAACATCTTCATCAATGATTTGGACAAGGGGATAGATGGGGAATTCATCAAATTTGAAGATGACACCAAACTATCAGGACTAGCCAATATTCTGAAAGATAGGCTTAAGATACAGAAGAATCTTGACAGACCTGAACATTGGGTGCTACCTAACAAAATTAAATTTAATGGTGAAAAAAGTAAAGTTCTACATTTAGGCAAGAAAAACAAAATGCACAGGTACAGTATATGTGGTACCTTTGTCAATAGTAGTAACTGTGAGAGGGATCTTGGAATCCTAGTGGACAACCATTTAAATATGAGCCAGCAGTATGCAGCAGCTGCCTAAAAAAGCCAACACAGTTCTAGGCTGCATAAACAGAGGAATAGAATCAAGATCACGTGAAGTGTTAATACCACTTTATAATGACTTGGTAAGGCCACACTTGGAATACTGCATCCAGTTTTGGTCGCCACAATATAAAAAAGTTGTGGAGACTCTAGAAAGAGTGCAGAGAAGAGCAACAAAGATGATTAGGGTGGGTACTGGAGGCTAAAACATATGAAGAATGGTTCCAGGAACTGGTATGTCTAGTTTAATGAAAAGAAGGACCAGGGATGACATGATAGCAGTGTTCCAATATCTCAGGGGCTGCCACAAAGAAGAGGGAGTTAAGCTTATGCACCAAAGCACCTGAGGGCAGGAGAAGAAGCAATGGGTGGAAATTAATCAAGGAGAGAAGCAACCTAGAACTAAGGAGAAATTTCCTGACAGTTTGAACAATTAATGAGTGGAACAACTTGCCTCCAGAAGTTGTGAATGCTCCAACACTAGAAGTTTTTAAGAAGATACTGGATAACCATTTCTCTGAAGTGGTGTAGGGTTTCCTGGGTTGGACTAGAAGACCTCCAAGGTCCCTTCCAACTCTGTTATTCTGTTATTTTGTTAATATCAAGCATGGATAAATTTAAAAACCAATTAATAAAGAATACATCCAAAGAATGAGAAAAATGCTAAAGACAAAATTGAATGATGGAAACACCATCAAAGTTATCAATACCTGGGCTAAGCCTGTGATATGACGCACACTTGGAATTATTAACTGGACACAAGCTGAACTGGACAATTTGGATTGAAAAACAAGAAAACTGATGACTATTCGTTATGCATTATGTCCCTGAAGTGATAATGATAGATTATACCTGCGCTGCAAAAATAGAGGCAGAGATTTACTTTAGGACAAACTGTGAAGCATGCATTTGGTTTATTTAAAAGTCAGTAAAAAAGGGGACTGATGCAAGATAAAAATTGAAACTTACTGAATGTACAGAAAAAAAAATTGAATACCAAAATAATACATGAACAAAATGCCGGCAAGGAAAAGCATTACATGGTCAATTTTTTTTAAAAGATGGAGGAGAAAGTGGAAAAGATAAAACTTGGCAATAGCTTACAATTGGAAGAATAAAAAAAAAAAAAAAGAAAGACACTGAAGGATTGATTTTGGCTGCTCAGGAACAAGCTATTTGAACTAATGCAATCAAGACCAGAAGTGAAAAAAATCATCAAATGATTCAAAGTGCAGGTTGTGCAAAGAAGAAATAGTAGGTTATATACTCAGTTCGTGCAAGAAGATTGCACAGATCAATTATGAAAAATTATCATGACCCAATAATGTAAATTAGTGGGAAGATATAGTTGTAAAAATTAATTAAAAATGAGCAGGTTAAAATATTGTGGGATTTCCAAATACAAACCGATAAAGTCTTGCCACATAAAACAGCAGATTTAAGTGTGGTTGAAAAGAAGAATAATGGATAATTATTATGTAGATAATTGATGTGACAATATCAGGGGTAGTAGAATAGAAGACAAAGAATTGGAGATCACCAAGTATCACAAATATCACAAATTTGAAAGATTATGGCATAAATTGGCTGTGGTCACAGTGGTTATCAGTACACTGGATGGATGGTATACGAAAAAGCCTTGGATGACACTTAGAAAATCTGCACATTGACAAAATTTCCATCTATTAATTACAAAAGGCCACATGACTTGGATCTGCACATCCTAGGTTCTTGGGAAGAACTCAGTGCTTATGAAGGCTAACACCAGTTAAAGAACTGGTAGCTGTAATTTCATATTGTTGTGTATATAATAACAATAATATAGAGAATTTATAAAATGTTTATGATATGCTTTAAGAGATATTTCTGAACATTTTGGAAGTCCCTTGAAAGGAAATGTGGAAACAGGTTATTGATAATCCCATAAAACTGTATTGATTCTGATAATACTGTATATGCATCACTACTGTCAGTTTTTGAAAACATGGCCATGAAATGAGTTCCTGAACCAAATACTTTAAAAAAAGTGCAATTTGAATCTCCCATCGTTTTTTTCAACACCTTGGTTAACAAGGAGAGACATGACTGCACCTGGGATATATTTCCAAATGAAAATGAAACGCATGCTCATGCACACATTCACTTTCTTCTATCCTACGTGGCAAAACATGAATATTCAGTAGGACAAATAACAAATTAGGGGTGATATTCATTGAGTCAAGCAGAGTGAAAATAACGTCTCTTTTAGACTTCAGTCCCAAATGGATTTGTCCACATTTCTGTCAATTTTAAAACAACAACATAATGAATGATTAATCATTTTAATCATGACAACCTCTTTAAAGTCAGCAGTGAAATGTGCAAGAAATATTGGGCTGCTTTTGCACCTACATAAATGGGTATTCTGAATTTGTGTTTGCTATTTATCACTTTTTCTGATGATGTATTCTATATGGCATATTTTAATATTAATGATATACATTTAATAAACCACTTTAGAATAAATTTGAGTCTTACTAAAAATACCAAAATTTGTTTCTTCCTAGGAGAAATTTGCAAAAAAAATATTAATAATGGATACTAGGTATAGTCTGAGGTAGAGAAACTTGTGTAGCACTGTCTATCAGCTGTAGCCAATGTGATGAAGCCTGTTAGTATTATGCCTCTACCTTAATAAAAAAATAAGTAAATTGTTTACTAAGCAAATGTATTCTTTTTAAAAGTGAATAATAAGTGGTAAACCTGTATTTTACTGAACTCTTTATATTTCTATCAGGAAGCTGGTTTTCCTAATCGGCATTGTTTTCTCAATTGTTTTTCTTCCAGGCAGCATTTACTCTTCTTTTGGGCCCTTTCACCTTTTTTAATGTGCAGAAAACTAAATATCTTCAGATCGTGACATCGCTAATGAGGTGGTTAGGTAAGTGTACAAGTCTCAGATATTTCCATATTGGATTTGGCTAGCTGTGGGAAGATAGAGGGAGGAAAAATACCGTTCTGTGTTGTTATTACAAAAATGTATGTTATTGTTTCACTTACATTGCAGTTGTGATGATGGCTTAATGGGTACACCATAGAAATTCTCCTCTGACCAGGGCATAATTCTTAAAAACCAGAGCAATTCATGATATTCATTTTATTATTTATTTATTTATTTATTTTATTTATTTATTTATTTGTCAACAAGTACAAGGAAACAAGTAACAGTATAGACATAGACATGGACACATGAAAAAAAATTGGCACAAATAAAAGGAAATAAATAAGCAAAACATAGCCATAAACACATAAAATGAGTACATATGAATGGGAACAGTAGGACAGGGACGGTAGGCACGCTGGTGCGCTTATGCACGCCTCCTTAGGGACCTCTTAAAAAACATGAAAGGTCCACGGTAGACAGTTTAAGGTAAAAGGTATGGGGATTAGAGAGACTAACAACAGGATCAGGTAGAGTATTCCAGACATTTACTACTCTATTGCAGAAGTCATATTTTCTACAATCAAGATTAGAGCGAATTACATTGAGTTTGAATCTATTGATAACCTTTGTGTTATTGCGGTTGAAATTAAAGTACTCATTTACAGGTAGGACGTTTTGGTAAATAATCTTATGAACTAAGCTTAGGTCAGAACGTAGACGACATAGTTTGAGGCTATCGAGCAGGGGTGAAATGCTCCCAGTTCGGACCGGCTCGGGCGAGTAGATAGCGATGGCGGGCAGTTCGGAGAACTGGTAGCAAAAATCCCTACCCCCGCCCCCCATGCCCAGCTGAGCCGCGCGATCATCAGAGGCTTTTTTTCTTTTAAATGCCTCTGACGAGCCAAGCTCTGACGATCCAAGCTGAGTTGCCTGATGGCAGAGGGTTTTTTAAAAACCCTCTGACGATCAGGCAACCCCGCTGGGATCGTCAGAGCCTTTGGAAAACATTTTTTTACATGGTTTTACATGTAAAAAAATGGTTCTAAAAGTAAAAAAAAAAATTGACCACGCCCACCCAGTCACATTACACCCCCACCATCACCAAGCCACGCCCACAGAACCGGTAGTAACAAATTTTAGATTTAGGCCTCGATTTGCTATCGAGGCCTAAAATTTCAAGCCTGGTGCTATAGAGAATTTTATTTTGAGCAGAGGATTTCAGTACTCTTCTAGTAAAATATCTCTGGACCCTCTCTAATGTATTGATGCCTGAAATACAGTGAGGGTTCCAGGCAGGTGAACAATATTCAAGTATAGGTCTGGCAAAAGTTTTGTATGCCCTAGCTTGAAGTATAGCGTTACCAGAGAGAAAACTTGCTAAAATAAGATACAATAATAAAATATGAAATTAAGTAACTTTGTTTCTGTAATTGAATGAATGAGTAGCAGTCATTACCAGGACTGCAAAGAACTCAAAAGAGATGTTTTGCAAAGCATATAAACACGTGCTTTGCAAAACCTTTCTTTATTATTGGAATACTAAAGCAATAATATTTTACAAGTTTTATGTGGCTGCTTCAAAAGGTATTCTCAACTATCTTTCTGTACATATATGCATGCATAGTGGACTTTTCCACTGAGACCAGCTATTAAGCAAATATGTAGTGGAAAAACCACTTATTCAGTCAGTCAGTCAGTCATGCTCTCCTTCACTCCCTTGGGACATAATCATATTTTAGATAGTCCCCTCCCCCCAAGAGAGATTTTAATGGGCATTATTAAACCCAGAATCAAAGAGATCAAGATGCTAATAATATCCCAATTATCTATGGTTAACTCATTATTTGAATATATTACCATCATAATAAAAGAGACAGTGCTACTGTTCATCAATTTTTTGGTTTATTTTTGTATGCTTCTTAAAATCTGTCATGAAATACACAAATCTAGTCTCAATGTTTCATCCTGAACACATATGTAACTCTTTAAGGTCACCAGCTGTTTGCAATTAAACCAAATGTTATCATACCAAATTTGATATAATTGAAAAAAAATATCTTAGGTAATTGTTTTGGTGTTACAAAATCGATATTTGTTGGGCATGACTGATCATAAAGAATTTGTTCTTTGCCAGACTTAACTTGTATTAATTTGCAAAGAATATGCTAACAATATACCTTTGATTTCCATAAATCTTTGATTTTTCTATATATTGATTTTTTCTAAATCAGGGTTTTGAATCCTTTTTTCAGGCTGTAGAACTTCCTAGTTTAAAATAAAAAATTTCCCAGGCTGTTTCCCATCCAGGGATGCTACACTGTATGTTCCTGTAACCCAAAATTATTTCGGTTCTCAAGGAAATGGCTTTTTCATCCCTTTTACTAGAGATGCTTGGAATAGAAAAGAAGGATCCTCAGAGCTGCTGAGATATGAGTAGGCAAGGTGTGGCTAAATTCAGCCTGGGACTTTATTTCAGTGCCATAATACCATAGAAGAAATGCCAGTCTCAAATGTGTTTCAAATTGTTCTCAGGTTGCCCAATATATTTCAGTGTTATAATCAAACTGAACAATGAACAGAACTTCCTAATGAACTCCGGTAGCTTGTATGCAAAAAAATTAGAAAGATATCTAAGGAATAGCAAATACGTGCAGAAAGAATATGAAAGGAACATAAATTGGACTTTTTCATCTTAAGGGTTAATTTCCTCCCTAAATTCCTGTCATTTCCCAGTACTGTCCTACAAGCCAAACCTGGGGTGGTCATTTATTTTTAATATAACCAAACACTCTTATGAATCAATTAGCTTACTCCACGCTTGTTGGAGTTGCCTGCTCCCAAAGTCTCTGCCACCTCTTAGCTGCCTCCATGGCATTCAGTCATTCTGCCCTTGGTTGCCCTCCTCCTGGATCATACAATGACTCCATTTGTCACTTAGTACTGGTGTTTTAACTGCAGTTAGTCCATAATGTGACATTTATCATCCGTAGCTTACTTGTGGATGAACAAGTTAAACAGTTACGTATTATGAATCTTGGATATGTAGAGTAGAGACAAGGTTCCTCGGTTTTGACTGTATAAATTACATAAACCATATGCTCAAGAAGAGTGGGATTGCAGTAAGACTCTCAAGAATTTACATTGAGTTTGTGTACCTGGTGCTAGATCAACAGAAGAATTGGACATTCTGTTTGGCAGCAAAATGGTTGCCACACCATCAATATTTTCTCTCCCAGGTGGCAGAGGTTTTTTAAGTAGAAAGTCTCCTAGAACAATGGGAGTGATTTATTAAAATTGATGTTATATCTTTTAACAAAATATAAATAGATGCATTGTATTGTGGATGCAGGAATTAATTAAAATTCAGTATTTTATGCAAGAAAACAGGTAGGATTTAATAATCAGCATTTTAAGGACTGCTGAAATGATATAAGCTGATATGGTATAAAGTTCTCTATGATTACATCAGAAAAAAATACAGTGGACAGTAGTTTAATACATATGGTATAAGGTTATCCTTATGCAAAATCAGCCCTAAAGATGTATTAACTAAAATAGTTGATTGTGTTTGATCCAGTTAGTTTATAAAGCTTCCCCATACTTCTCTCCTTTGTGTCAATTATATTTCAGACTTCAAAAATTCTTTTATGTTACAAAATTAAATCAGTCTACTTCTGACTTTTTGTATACCACATGAAAGTAAGAAGGTAAATTAGAGTTTTATTACTTATTTCTAAACACAAGAAAAATTAAAATGTACTCTTAAATTCATTTGTAGAATGTATTTGTAGAATGTAGAAGCCCAGTGAAGAAATAAATCCGAGCCCTAAGGAAAAAAGTTCATTTCATCATTAAGAGGAAAAGCTGGCTTCATATGCCATGTTGAACACAAAGAGATTTGCTTAATTTTGTCATAGTGTGTTGTGTGAACTCATTTAAGGAATCACAATTTATGTTTTAACATTCCGTATGATCCTAATCATTATGATGTTTTCATTAAATCATGGTTTAGCATAATGAGTGAACTCCATCATTATTCTTGATTTAACAATAAACTGAGTTCAGAAAACAATTTCAAAGTCAAAAGCTTAAAACATACATATATATTATTCTTATGTTTCTAAAAGACTCCAGGCTTTGACACTTATCCAAGTTGGTTTCTCTGGCAAACTGGCCATTTTAGAAATAGATTTGGGTTTTGTAGCTGTTTCAGAACCAAGTGCACAATATATAAACATTCACATCAGATTAAGTGACAGGCATGAGGATGCAACATATTCCAGGCACTTTCAGCAAGAATCTGAATTTGGATTTTATTAAAATGAAATAGAGTTTGGTAAACCTATTGTTATTAGTAATCACATCTGGTTTTTGGTGTAATTGAGATTCACAATAGTCGGTGCCTCTGAAAAGCTTACTTTGCACATGGTGACAGCTAAAAATCAGTACTTTTACATCACTGTTGTTGTATAGACTTTGAATTCTTAGCTGTGGCCATCATGTATTTTGAAATTAAAATGTATCTAACTGACCCACCTCTGAATCAGTTTTACTGTTATGCAAATTGGGACTGGAGAGAACTGTTTTCAATATTTAGAGCCACGGCTAATATAATGATATATAAAATCTGTTATTAAGTTAATGACATTAATCTGTCTATATCATTACATTTTATCCAGATGAAGTGGAAAAAAGGCTGAGTGCTCATGCAAAGTTTGTATGATTTATTCCTCCTTAGATTTTAATTTACATATACCGGTATTGGTTATAGAGAAGCCTGAACCATCTTAACCAATTTTATTGTATAGATGATGTACAATGATAATAAAGGCTATACTACTACTTATGTATGTTTAGGATTTTAACTGGTATCTGTAGCTCATAAAGGTTTTATATGTGCCCACGTAAAACCATTTTTCTTGATCCTTGCAGAGAGGACAAGAGTAGCTCTCATAAATAATGTGATGAGAGAAGAACATATTTTCACAGATACAGAATTGAAATATTCTCCATTTTATAGTATCAATATGATTGGTAGGGTAGAATAGGGCCAGCTTGCTTCTTAGTCTTTCTTTACCCCAGGGCCTTTCAACCCTCAAAAGGAAAATAGGGCTTTGGGGAAATGGGATATTGTTTTGTCAATGGTGTTCATTCTACAGTAGAGATGTTAAGCCTAAAATAATTCTGTTTTTTTTCTAGAGTCAGCTTCAAGTTTATGAAGGAAGGTTTTGTCTCTGATACTTATTAGTACAGGTAGATCTCAATTTACAACAGTTTGTTTAGGGACCATTCAAAGTTATAACGGCACTGAAAAAAGATTATCAATTTTCACACAACAGTTGCAGCATTCTCATGATCACGTGATCAAAATTCGGACACTTGGCAACTGACTCATAGTTATGATGGTTGATATGTCCCAGGGTCATGTAACATTCCCTTTTGTGACGTTCTGACAAGCAAAGTTAATGGGGAAGCCAGATTCACTGAACAATCGTGTGACTAACTTAACAAGTGCAGTGATTCACTTAACAAAGGTCATATAATGGGGCAAAACTTGCTTAACTGTCTCAGTTTAGCACCTGAAATTTTGGACTCAGTTGTGGTCATTAGTCAAGGACCACCTGTAGGATTTTTCTGAAGACTGGACAAAATCTCTGTACAGGACAGGAAATGTAGTAGGATTTTTTCCTGATAGATATAAAACTTTTGCAGCTTAAAAAATGAAAAGGCCCACCCTGCTTTTAAAATCAACTTCTGCTTTTTCCTGGAAGGAGCCTAATGGGCATTCCAGAAAGGCCTTTAAAGGTTTTTTCAAAAGCCACAGGGGATCTGTCAGCTAGTACTTTAGACCTCTGTGATTTTTCTGTACAGTGGAGAAGATAACATTCTACTGGATTTTGCTTGTGTAGGAGATTTTTGACGAGCAAAGTATCTAGAATCCAGTTCCAGATGAAAGAAAGATGAAAATTCTTCTACATCCGTTGGTGGTAATATCACACATGAATGTGCGTATAAAATACAAAGAGAAATATTTGGTTCCAATTTTAATTTAATTAAGATGCTTTTTTTTCCTCAGATGTTGTAGACTTTGAAGAGAAATTTTGTAAGTAATTTCTAAAATCAGTTTTAATTCCAGTGTTACAATCTTTAACCTGATCAGTTAAGTACAGTAATACATAATCAGCCTTATGAACTTAGCAAATTTCAAACAGGCCTTTTTTCATATTTTAAGATGTAGTTTGTAAAGTCTATCACTCTAAAGTACTGAAGACCTTTGTTATAAGAGACAGCCTGTTGTGAGCCAAAGAGCCTTCCTTTCCATAAAATATATTTGAAAGAGAATTTTTCCAGAGAGATCATGATTTGGTCTCACCTGCCTTCTCTTTCCCTCAAGATTCTTCTTCCCACTAAAATCCTGCTACTTTTTTCATGAAAAATGAAGCAAGAAGCACATATTTAAAGAGGGTGATTCATTATCATTATGCTCTAGAATATTGACTCTCAGCTTTGAAGGGAATATGTGTCACGCCAGGAGCCAGTACTGATAGATAGCTCTGTCATAAATGTGTCAAAATGGTTAATAGTTGTTTGCTTAAACAAATGGTTTTAAATTGGATCAAGAGAGCAATGTGGTTTAGGCTCCTCCCTTTCTATCATGATGATATGGTATGATTTTATGCTCTGATCTAATCTAGATTGTTTGTAGCAATGACAACTAGAATAAGATATATTCTGTTGATTAATATTAAGGATTCCGAGCTGTGCAATTTGTGACACAGAACAAGGTAGAATTGCTAAAAGGCTTGAAAATAGAAATCTTAATTTTCATCTACTCCTCTACATGTTTGTTATAACGTAGGATCACCTCAGGATCATCCTTTCAGTCTGTTTTAAGTCCTTTTGACATTGGCTCTGTTGTTCTATAAACTTCTAGAGTTGTTTCTAGAATTGCCAAAGTACTGTGTCAAGTGCTTGAGGAAGAATACAACATCTGGTGGATTCTTAATTGGCATTTTTGAGAAAGCTAGACATGCTGCTCAATTCCTCTCCCAAAATGCTCTGTGATATCCCAGAAAGGACAAAAACAACCCCTGCAAATAAATGGGATGCTAGAGGCAGATGTTGCTTTGCAGATGCCACCTCTCCATTTATTTTATTTTTAATTATAATAATCTTGAGGGGGCATGTGAAAGTAAAGTGAGAAAGAAAACTAAGTGAACATTGAAAAAAGGTATATTTGGAGAAGCATCAAACCTGTGCGGCAGGACAGTCTTAACAGAATTTGTTTTTCCTTTCATTGAAAATATGTGTACTTTTTTTTTTAAACTTGATGATACTTTGTAGAGCCATTTCTTATACTGCTTGTTTTCTTTGTTTTCATTTTTCACCTTTATTTCTTTTATTTTCTCTGGATTTTTCAGTTTATTTCTTTCTGCATACATATAATTATTTTATGTTGCCCTACGTCCAACAATTAAGGGCTCCCATATAAAATTTGTCTCCAGTTATATAACACTCTAGAAGTAGAATTATACCCCAAAATATCTAGCATGCTATTTATTTTCTTAAATCACATGTATTCAGCATTTAATTACAGATGCAGCTTATTTTTTAGACAAACTGAAAGTTCTATCAATTTTCTAATAAAGACATATGTAGATAAGTATTTTAACATTTTTTATTTGAAGAGGAATAGCTAGTAATACTCACTGACTTCATAGTTAACTTTCATAAAATTGAATGTTTGTATTCTTTCCCATTACTTGAGGATCCTGAAGTTAGATGAACAGGGCATGTCCCATATGCCACCAAAATCCTAGCTTTAATACTTGTTATTATTTTTTAAAAAAAATTTGATTTATATGCCTCCCTTCTCCGGAGACTCAAGGCGGCTTACAATGCATTAAGCAATAGCCTTCATACTTTTGTATATTTATACAAAGTTAGCTTATTGCCCCCACAAACTGGGTCCTCAAGAGTTATTACCCTCTTTGTTTTGATTTATTGTCGGACATAACTGGGTTTTGGAGCATTGTCTTCATCTTGCTGCCTTTCAGGACAGAAAGATAAATTTAGCATATGAATATTCAGCTTTGCAGTACCTGCACCACAAGCAAGAAGATGTTCCCATTATCCACTTCACTCGGAAAGAAATTACTAAGATAATTGCTAAATATCTTGAATTGCATCAGGCTTTTGTGAATTGTAGATCAGAAAAAAAATGAACATTTCCAGCAAAACCTTTGGTTTACAGCTTATAAAATATAAGGTAAACCAGATCACTCCTAGAGGAAAAAAAAGAGCTAATATTTTAGTGATGTTTTTGCATATTTTAAAAATAACTAGCCCTGATAATGTTACCTACTTTGGATAATGAAAAGTCTGCAAGAAAATAACCAAGCTCAGAGAGCACTAACCATAACTTGTTTTGAAAAGTTTCGAGACTCATTATAGGCAGTTTGCATTTTGTTCATGTGTGCTATACAAAAATGGAGTCAGATGTTACAAATAATTCTCATATAAAAATAATGGTGTATGTCTATTTGTGGGCGAGTTTTCTGTTGCATATCTGTTGATGAATTCATTTTTAAAAAAATCTGGACTTATGGTAATGTCATAAATCAGTTACCAGATACAAACCATTTAACTGCACAGATGCAAAGTTATGCATGCATTCATATCATTCAAACAACATATCATATTGTAGAAGAGTAGAATAAGAAGAGTAAAATAGACATATTCTCTGAGTAGAGCAGACATATTCTTATGGCAGTAGAAAATCCTAGGGGACAGATGCAGAATAATGGGTCTAATTATATGAAGGCAGATTCCAGGTATTGTAAATGGTATGAACATTTTTTCTAACAGAAGAAGCATTTAGATAGTGGAACCAATTTAGAAAATTGGTGGGTTTCCCCATCACTGGATTTGTTCAGTAGAGGCTGGACAAGGGACAGCTACAGTCACAGATATCTTTATACAGCTTTCCACATATAGCAAAGATTTGGACTTGATGGCGTGAATTGCCTCTTCTAACTCTATAGATTCTGTAAAGTATTAATTCACTGTTGCCTGTGGTCTCTAAGTCTCGCCCTGCCTTTCCAGCACAGAAATAATGCATTCTCTCTAAAAAAAAAAAAAAAATTCAAATGATACAAAGTGAACATCAGAATTATTCCCAAACTGGTGAGTTCAAGCTAGACCTGAGTGATTGGTGACTTGCCTCCTGAAAGTGACCTTGAGAATGCTATATACAGTAGTGGCCAAAATTGTGGAAACCTTTTGGGAAAAGTGTATTTTCTAAAATTAGCTAATAACTCCACTTTTTGGGGGGAGTAGTACCATAAAATTATATATCAATGGAAAGATAAGATAATCAAGAATGTAATGCAATAACTTTTATGAAGGTTTTGCTATTAGAATAGCAGTTACAGTATAAAGAAGAAAAGTAGAAAAAACAAAATATTACAAAAATTATCACCATAGAAAAAAACAAAATATACAAAAAATATCACGCCAGTTAATACTTAGTTGGGTAACCTTAAGCATGAATTACGGCCTTACGACATCTTCCCATGGAGTGAACCAAGTCTTTTAGTTCTGCAGTTGTTATATTGTGAAACCAAGATTGAATGATTGCTTCTATTAACTGGGTTTTATTGCTGGATCGCTTCTGACTAACAAGTTTCTTTAGTCGGCTCCATAGATTTTCAATTGGGTTAAGGTCTGGGCTATTCCCAGGCCATTCCAGCAGTGGAATATGATTATCTTGAAACTCCAAAAAAAAAAAAAAGTGTTGTTATTAGCCATGAAACTTCAAAAATACACTTTTCCCAAAAGGTTTCCACAATTTTGGCCACTACTGTATAAAGTTGCTAGGTGACTTTAAACCAAAGGGTTTGGAAAGATTGTGTTTGCTGGGGCAACCACTGATACTCACATGCTTCTATTATGGGAAATAGTGAACAGTCTCTACCTGATAAAGGGAACTTTGGGAGGATATAGGTCAGATCTTCACCCTTGAATGAACAGAAAGAGTAGAGATATATTGTTTCACTCTCCAGCAGCAGAAGAGGTACAGAGGTCTTATAGTTAAATATAATTAAATTCCAGCAGTGTATATGGGACTATGTACCATAAATCAAACTCTCTTCTCCAAATAAAGACTTAGATATTTTCCACTTGCATTTTCTGAAAAGACTAACTTGTCTTACTTGATCTTTCTTTGAAGCTACCATTTGGTATTGCGCCTGCTGTCCTACTCCTGTCAGGATGTGTGAGCTTGCAATTCTTGCTGCCTTACTGATAATATTTTATGTCTTTGTGAGAGTTCTAGATAATTTGAAGAGCTTTGTACCTTTCCGGTGGTGATTTAGAGCTTTTGTACATAATTGTCTTTAGAAGCAATAAGAGACTTGTAACTGTTACAGGTTGAGCTTTAAGGTTGTTTTCTTCAACAAAGGGGGGAAAAAATCTCCAAAACAGAAAAAGCTGTTTTCTCCATGTAGAATATGTTAACATAATATATTCCCAAAAACTTTATGATCCCATGGATAGACAGTTGGATTTGGAAAATGAAAACCAGGATTCAATCTTCCTTCTGTAATGAAATGATGTTATAGCGGTTTGTAAGAACTAATAAAGAAGAATATTTGTAGCTCAGGGTTGACATGAGGGGTCCTTGGTGCTCTCTGAGCTTGCTTGCACAAGCAAGTTCAGAAAGCACCAAAGACCATTCAGTTTGTAAGAAAAAATAGGAGCTGAGGAATTCTAATTTAACTTTTCTTATTTTATATTTTACTGAACCATTGCGAAAGATACCTTTTCCGGTGCAAACCAAAATTACTTTATTGGAGGAAGGCATTATTTTATTTCATATGAACATTGTCTGTGGTGTAACATGGAATCCTTGTGGAAGTAACAGCAAAAAAAAAAAAAAAAAAAACCCACTAAATATAGTTTATGCCTTGTACAGAATTAAAACAAGGGAAGAAGTAGCTAGTAGATATTAACTCGGGTTAAGAAAAGAGAAGGAATCCTGGCTCTCCAAAGGCAACAGACCACCAAAGTTCCAATGGACTGTAGCCTCACTGTATCCCAATACTCCTGGGAAGAACCAGCTTTTTAGACTTCTAGAATGCGAAGAGTGTAAGAGCCTGCTGGATCTGAGGGGGAAGGATATTCCACAGAACAGGGGCTGCTGTGGAGAAGGTACACAATCTTAGTCCCATGAAGTGACAACATTTAAAGGAAAGGACATGAAGTCGGCCCACCCTATCAGATCTGGTTGGACACGCAGATTTTTCCATTCATAAATTATACAAATATTGCAGAGCAATTTTCAAATTAAGGACACAATTCTGTGGTTCCTGATGAGGTACCAGCATGAAGAAGCTGGTATTTGGACACTTTCCCCTTGCAGGCACAGACATCTGTTCCTTGTTACTCTGCTTTTGGGCTGTAGTAGAAGTAAAATAAAATGGAATATTATGAATATAGTCTGCATGCCAGAATGCAGACTTAAAGATTCACAGTCTGCAACTGTGAAATAGCCCTTTGTCAAATACAGTATTCAGTGCCAGATACCCAACTGCTTTCTCTTTTGGATAAAGACATGTTTAGTTTTTTTATAACAAAGTTGTTGGATAAGGAACAGAGTTTTTATGCCCCCAGGAGCCTCTCCAAGAAGCTGCAGAAGTTGAAGCAGTAATTGAAGTGGCAGAATATTTACATTCGGAAGCTTCTGTTTTTTGTTGTTTTTTATTTTTGTTTTTAGAAACAGGTAGATAAGTATAGCTAGGAATTTGTGCCAGCTAGGTTTTTTTTATGTCTGTGTTCTGTGTTGTTGACTCTTATTAATTTTTCTGCACAAGTTATAGAACTCATTCTTTAATTTCAGCTTTCATATTTTGAGCTATTTACTGGGTTCTCTGCTGTTTTGAAGTAACTTATGACCTGTAGTACATTTCATCTTCAGATTCAAAACAGATTTAAAACAGCAACAGCCCTATTTATATTTTGCAGTTTGATTGTTTTTTTAAAAAAAAAGAAAATGGAGTCTTCGGGTTAAAAGTGACTCTAAACACTATTAACAGTTATTGGAAACATGTCATTATGAATCCTAAGAAAATTAGCTTTAAGTTTTGTTTACAGTTAAGATTTTTATAGAGGTGGATTTGACCTGGGTTATATGGGATGCCTTTGTGATCTTGAAACAATGAGCCACTTTGAAGTGTGGAGTAAATACCTTGCCTCCAACATACAGATGATGGAGAGCAAACTTTGAAAATACTGTAGTCTGATTTCCTTAGGTTTGCTACATTAACTAAACCAAGTGACTAACAGAAGGTTGGGGAGGCAGTAATCAGAAATGGATTTTTGTGAAAGCTCACACATTATTGAAATCAAATCCAGAGCCTAACGTCTATGTTCAGTAACTCACTGCACCTTAATTCTATTTGTGGTATTTTGAGTTGAGCCACCTTGTCCCTACAATTGGTAGGTCTTGAAATTCTCATGAAGAAAAAAAGTAAATTCTGTAAGACAGAAGTCTGCTCACATTGGGTGAACATGATGAAAATCAGTACTGAAAGAATCCAGGTGGGAGCTGAGGGGGAGCTAGTTCCTTAGAGTGAAATATTTTATTATGAAACAATAAACTACAGTGGTACATCTTCTAAGGTGTATGCATTTTTATGCAAAAAAGAAAGAGAAAAATAATAGAAAATAGAACGCACAATAAATGATAACTTACCCAAGTTTGTTGTGATTGTAGTTAGCCAGAGGCAGCAAATTTGACTCTTGTTGATTCAGAACAATGCTGGTGATTTCTTTATTCCATTTGCAAGAATTCCTGTCCTGTCAGTTTTTTAAAAATTTAACAAATGCTGCCCTGAACCACAGGGCATGTACTCTTGCGCTGCCAGAGGCATTTTTCAAATGACCTTTCATCCGAAGTGGTATATGCTTATGTTAAGAAGTTTTCTTTCATGCAACTTTATTAGCACCAACGAGACAAGAACCCTCAAATAAAGGGACCATGTACATTCATGTACAATTCAAAGGTGAAGTAGGGACTCCTGAGAAAAAAAATAGTAGTATTTAGAAGCGTCTAAACAGAGCCTTATATAACCCTTTTTCAATCTTCAGTACAATCAGGTGGGTTGTTTACGTACTGATAACTCCTCATGACTCATAACTCCTAAAAAAAATGTTGAGACTCTAGAAAGAGCGCAGAGAAGAGCAACAAAGAGGATTGGGGGACTGGAAACTAAAACATATAAAGAACGGGAATTGGGTATGTCTAGTTTGATGAAAAGAAGAACTAGGGGTGACATGAGAGCAGTTTTCCAATATCTCGGGTTGCCACAAAGAAGAGGGGAATCAACCTATTCTCCAAAGCACCCGAAGGCAAGACAAGAAGCAATGGATGGAAACTAATCCAGGAGAGAAACCTAGAACTAAGGAGAAATTTCCTGACAGTTGGAACAATTCATCAGAGGAATGACTTTCTTCCAGAAGTTGTGAATGCTCCAACACTGGAAGTTTTTAAGAAGAGATTGGATAACCATTTGTCAGAAATAGTATAGGGTTTCCTGCCTGAGCAGGGGGTTGGACTAGAAGACCTCCAAGGTCCCTTTCAACTCTGTTATTCTATTCTATTCATGGAGCAGCTTTAACCAGATGAGTATTTTTTCCTTGTCCCTTCAGCTATAGACTAGGAAAGATCCAGCAAAGATTAGAGGGGAAAAGTTCCAAAAGTTAGGATCCTGCCTACGTCTCTGACTTAACTCTGTTCCTTTTCTCTTCTTCCCTTCCCTTCCCTCACCCCTTTTTGTTTCAGCATTCATCATCATGATCATTGTGGCCCTCCTACGCATCGCCAAAGGTCAAGGGGAAGGTCACCCCCCTCTGGCTCAGCTCTCAGGAGTACGGAATCTCTTTGGAGTCTGCGTTTATTCCTTCATGTGTCAGCACTCCCTGCCATCCCTCATCACTCCCATCTCTAAGAAGAAGCATGTTAACAAGCTAGTCCTGCTGGATTACGTCTTGATCCTGGGTTTCTACAGCCTTCTGTCTTTTACTGCTATCTATTGTTTCCGCAATGGGACTCTAATGGACATGTACACACTCAACTTCACAAACTGTGACATTGTCAGCATTGCGTTTATCCGCTACTTCCTGGGACTCTTCCCTGTCTTCACCATCAGTACAAACTTTCCTATAATTGCTGTGACTCTAAGAAATAATTGGAAAACTCTCTTCCACCGGGAAGGGGGAACCTACCCATGGGTCGTGGACAGGATTTTTTTCCCAGTCATCACACTAATTCCTCCAATTATTGTGGCTTTCTGTACTCATGATCTGGAATCCTTGGTAGGAATCACTGGCGCCTATGCTGGAAATGGGATCCAGTACATCATTCCTGCTTTTTTAGCATACTATAGTCGGAAAGAAACACAAACGACCTTTAGAAATAGCACACTCAATAAACATTTGTCCCCTTTCCGGCACACCTTCTGGATTGGGTTTGTGCTGCTCTGGGGACTTTTTTGTTTTTTGTTTGTGACTGCAAATATCATTTTGAGTGAAACAAAAAACTGATGGAGCAATGCACCTAATAAGGATATTTTTAAGCTAATTTAAGATTAAACTACTTTTAAACTACTAATACAATATTGAGCTTGATGCTCATTTGAGGCACCTTGCTACTTGTTCAGTTACCTTTCAGATTCTGATTTTCCATTTCATGCACAAATTGGACTCTATCCTACATCAGGCTGCTATGACTTTTTAAGCAGGGTATTTTCCTCTCTATCAGAAGATGTCAGAGACTGTTGGATATGCATCTAATCCCTCACGTGATGGAAAAGACCAATTTTACTAAAAGTTTTACTTTAGTAGTCAAGCCAATAGCCAATGACTCAAGCAAGATCTGACTTACTAAGATCTGCTTCCGTAATCATTCATATTTCTTTGAAGTGGCTTTCTATCCTGCCAATGCATTGAATATTAGGAGCAAAATGAAAGCAACTGATGGAACTTGGTTTCATAACTTAATATTGCATGATGTATGTGGCAACCTAAGCACTCTGGAATGGGTAGAGGAGCCCCACTACTTCCCCTTCTCCCCTAGTCTTGCTTTGATTGTTTTCCCCATTTGTTTTTCAGCCTTTCCAACGCCTTTCCATATTGCCTTGTTTCATATAATGCAGTCCTGAGACTGAAACTTGCCAAGCTTTAAGCTTTGTTGCTATTTTATCTTTGATATTTCCCTCCTCAATTGTTTATATACAATATGGGTCTGAGCAAGAAGTCCTATCATGAATTATATACACTTGGTTGTTACAAAGCCATCTCTTAATACTCTTAATAAGTAATAAGGAATGTTTCCCAGTATAATGCTTTGTTTTTTTCTTTATACTGCTAACGGAATCATGCTAGTGTCACAGCAGCAGGGCAGGCCCTGTGCTTTCTGTATGGATGTGAAAATGTTGATTACTTACTGAAGGACTACTTTGATAAAAGTGGAGAGCAGCTGATAATTGTCTTAATGCAGTATGTTATGACTAAATCTATTTAAAGAATTGTCTAAATTTAGGGGTGGGGAGGGACTATAGAAAGTGGAAAGAGACTTGTTCTGGCAGCCATTCCATCTTCTATCAGAATATTGCAGACGATGCCTCCTGATTCTTGCTAAATCATGAACTCCAGTCCAGTCTCATTTCTCTCTCTCCTTAAACTGATGATCACATCATAAAATGTAAAGGTTGAAGGAGACTTTAGAGAGTGTTGAGTCCAATGCCAACCCAGGGCATGATTCCACACTGTGTAAACACCTCTTGTGAAGTCAGTCATCATCTGAAGGAATCTGTTCCATTGTTGAGCAGCTCCTACTATAAGGAATTTCAGACAACCCATTACTAATTCCTTCCATTGTTTGCCATTCTGTCTTCTGAAATAACTTTGAACAATGCTGTACCCTACCTAGCATCACTTCCTGTGAGATGGGCGGCCATATAAATTTGTTTAATGAATAAATAAATAGAAACAATTCCCCTTCTACATGACAGGCATTCAGCTACTTAAAGACAACTCCCTGCAGTCTTCTCTTCTCCAGGTTATCTATCTACTCAACTTTTTCCTTCCAGGTTCCTTATCATCTTAGTTGCTGTTTTTGGATGCAGAGCTGTGTGAACCAAACTAAATAAGTAAATATCAGTTTGTCAAAGTCAACACTAAAATGCAATGCCCAGAACTGGATGCAGTATTCTAGGCGTAGTGTTATTCTCTTTTTCTCTTGAATCAGGCTATTATATGACAACTAAGCCTTCTGAAAAAAAAAATGAGGTGGGGGAGTTTGAAAGAGAACTCCCAATATCCATCACCTATTACAGTATTTGGATCTTAAATCCAATATCTACATCCAACTAGATACATGATGGACAAAATACTGTATTTCAGTTTCTTCTAGTTGGGACCATAAGGCTTTGCTAAGAAGGAATATTTCTTCAACTGCTGTTGATACAAAGTCACAAAAGGAGTTTGGGTCACTACTCACAAAGTTATCAGTATAAGGAAAGTATTATTTTTTCTTTCCTTTGGCTATAGATGTGTTGAAAGTGCTTTTTCTGTTATTAAATTCCATCTTCCAAACATTGGATGATGATGCTCTTCTCCAGGCTGGTTGTACCCGTGATATTAAATTTGATGTTCACCAAGGTTAGTTGATAAATTCGGTGGTGTTAGGATTTTTTTTAAAAGAATTATTAAGGAGAATGATTTTTTTTTAAGCCCAAATTGCTTTTGTTACAGAGATTGTCAGCGGCTGTGCTTTAAAAAAAATATAGACAATATCTTTTCTTCAGTGAAACTCAGCTATCTCCAAAAGAAGACTGTGTCTTTGCTAGATTGCATAAGGTTAGGCTTGGCAGCTAGGGACGTTTGCTGCAGGCACATCAAGACCTGATGACAGCACCCTCTCGATGTCAGGCTGTTCTTGGCAGCCCTTATGGTGCATCAGAGAATCACGTACACAACCTGCAAAGCTTGCAAATGGATAAGGCTGGTTTTCGGACATCAGATTGCGGGGAGCTCTTAACGACTGAACCCATAAGAGTCAGATTTCCATCCCAGTTCAGGGAGAATGAAAATAGTTTTGTTTAAAAAACGTATCCACCCTCCATTGAAATAGGAAATCTCCTAACCCAACAAGCACATAGATTTAGCTTTGTTCATTTCTGTCATTCTTGCCTGCAATTGCCGTAAACCTTCCTAAGCAGCAGAAGAGAGATCACAGAGAGTCATGTCAAGAGCTGTCAGGTGCTGCTCCAATCTATCCTCGGAATAATAAGATACTAGCAAAGATAGGACGACTGCTAGTATTTTAGTAACAAAATCTCCTTTGCCTTAGGAATCACCTATACATGATGAGAGTGCACATTTTGGCTTTTACTACTTAATCCTCCGGCCTTGAATGATCTGAAAGATAAAAAAAATACCCTATTTCACCTAAAAGAATTTTCCATATGTTTTATTTCTTTTTTCTTCTGGAGAGAGGGTTACTCATTTCATGCATGTACCCCTCTCGAATCTTCACAAGGTTTTCTTCTCTTCCCCCTTCGTTTTGATCTTCATCCTCGACACTCAGCTCAGAAGAAGCTTCTCTGAAGATAGGGTTTGCCATCGCTCGATTCTAGAAGCAGGCAAGAAGGACTGGATTTCAGCAAAAGCAGAGTTCCTGCCACTGTCTTCTGTTAAACAACCTCATTTTTCCTTCTTGAAAAGAGGAAACCACAGGCTTCAAACGCACTCATTTTCTATCATTTACTTAAATGCACTGTTAGTGGTAAGTTCACAGCTACTGCCACTGGTATGCTTTGCGGGATTTCCCCTGGCAGCTCCTTCCCAGTTCCATGTTGTATTAAATGTATTTTCAACCAACATTAGCTGCCCCAAATGCTACTTTGAAGGTTGTAAAACACAACATGGTAGTAATTGTTTCCTGATTTCAGAACAACTCTCTAGATCAGGTGTATCCAACCTGGGTAACTTTAAAATCTCCCAGAATTCCCCAGCCACCCCTGCTCTAGAGAAACATGGCTTGCTTTCTGCATGAATGGCATCCAGATTTTTCCATGGGCCTAATAATAGTGCCCTCCATTAGTCTTCCAGTTTGGAGGGTTCCTTCGTAGGGCTGGAGTGACTGTCCAAATGCCATCAATAAGCAAGTGGCAGTGCGATCCAATTCCCGTAATAGTTGTAACTTATATTTTAAAAGTTTCAGAAGAAGAGCTAGAAATGTGAAATAGGATTATTTCTGTTCTTGCGTATTCTTCATTGATCCCATAATCAAGGACTGCAGGGAACAGGATAGGGAAATCCAGAACATACCTTGAGTGAGTATGAGCAGCTGAGATCTTCTCCACTTGTTTTAACATGGGAGATATTTTTAATTGATTATTCTAATGCAAAAGTTCTCCCTTATGGCTCTTTGCTGCTCTGTGTCCTTGATTTGTCCCTAGGGGTAATTATTTTTCCAAAACGTTATGCATCTATGGTGTCTGGCCTTTTCCTCCAGGGGTTAGGGGAAATCTAGAATTGGTTTCTATAGCCAGAAGCAAAGAAGGGCAGCCTCAGGGCAGCAGCTCACAGAGATGTTTTGTGTGTGTGTGTGTGTGTGTGTGTGTGTGTGTGTGTGCGCGCCTTCTCATTCTGTATTAGCCTCCTGCTTCCAGCAGCAGTAGGTACTCTCTGAAAACTCAATTAAAACAGCTGTACCTCACCCATCTCAATTACATTTTCTCGAACTGAAAAACGGAGCAAATCAAATCATTCCACAGTCTTGGGCAACAAATGAAGTGTTGTTGGTTTTCTTCCTGGTAAATTTATTATAATCATAAACCACAGCTTGATTTATGTTGAAATATTAAAAGGCATCTTTATGATGGAAATAAACAGTTTCTACTTTCCCCTTTTGTGGCTCACACATTATTTCTGTCTGAGGGATTAAAACACTGTGGTAGATTTATTGAGGAACTGGAGTGTAAATCTGAAATCAAAGTAGTGCTGGAGCTGATGGCCATTTCCCCCCCCCCACTTCAAAGATCACGTGGGCAAAGAGCCACCTCCAAAAGTAGGGGAGTTGGAGATACCAGATTTGAGGAAGAAGACTTTAGGGGCAATTGTCAACATTTCACCCTTATTGTTCCACTGAAGCTTGTGAAATCAGAATATTTTGCAATTGCCATGGTCCAGTCAATCATTCTTGATCAGTTCTTGAGAACTGTCACATCTCTGGAAAGCTCTGGAGGAGCCATTCTCTCTTTCTCTTTAGAATCTTGCCTGTAAAATTGGGTTGAAATTCCCTCTTAGAAGAATTATTTTATTCTAAACACTTGTAAAACACTTGCTATATTTTTAAAAACTACTTTCTGAGTATTAAATAAAACTTCTTCAATAAAATGTTAAATAACCCTTGATTTAAAAAAATTGCTTAAAGATGGAATATCATGGGAAATTTAATACTTAATGGAGGTTTAATAATCCATGTATGGATTATTCTATGGGTATGTCTATTTCAGGAGAATCTTTTTTGCCGCAATCATTCAGTGTACGTCACAGTCATTAAGTGAACCAATGGTTTGCCATAGGTTTGGTTGTGCCAAAACTCAGAAATAAATGCCGTTTTTTGGGGAAAACCTTTGTAAAATACAGTCATGTGACTATGGGATGTTGCTTGGCCATGAATCTGGCCTGGTTGCCAAGTTCCCGAAATACAGTCGTGACCATAGGAGCAACCTTCAGAACTTTGAATCTGGATAAGTACCCACCCCCCAGATACATCCATTATATCTTTGAATGGTCACTAAGCGAGTGATGATAAGTCAAGAACTACCTGCACTGAGAACTTGAAGGATAGACTATACCACCCACCACAGCATTTTGAATATTACCTACTTTTTTAAAAAAAACTTTCTATAATTAAAATACTTATATTTTATATGTCCCTGTTTCTTTGTAGCGAATCTTGTAATAGCAGTAGTAGTTATTTTTGATATATTTTTCAAAATATATCCAGGCCTTCTGGATATTCAAGATGGCTAACAATTATTATTATTATTTAAATTGTCATAAAAACAAAATTACAATCAAATAAAGCAAAAATAGGTGACCAAAGTGGAAGCAATACACAGAGCAGGCCTCTTCTTTCCCTGTTATAAAAGTCTGGTTTTGTACAGCAAGACCTATAAACTGGCAGTTTGATGTATTCTGAAAAACTGTATGTCCTCCAACTGTCAATCAAAATAATTTTCACTGCATCCACCTGCTGTAGATCTGTTTATTTTGGGAGGAATAATTTTCAAATAACTGGCTCTTGGCTTTACATCTTACAGCATGTGGAAATAAAATGCCATAGTTAGGGACAAAGCAGAAAATAAAAATAATGTGGTTTTTTTTTACTCCCATTGTCATCCAGCAGGGCCATCTCCTTTGAACAGCAAGAAACCTGCTTTATCTGCTTTTACTCTAAATGTAAATGAAGTTTTTGTTGTGCAGTTGTGCACAAACTGCTTTTTTTTTTTTTTGAGACAAAAGATTCTTGCATATTGAAGTAATATGTAATAACATTTGCTGGCACCCAGTGCCTAAAAGAAGAAGAAAAGAATCTGACATGGGGTGAAAAGGAGAAATGCGTCTTTGTATGGAGCAGAATTCTTTATGATCAGACCTGGTCACTATTTGAAGCTTCTTTTGATTAGTTATGCTACCTTTAAGAAGAAGCCTGATGGAGGGATATAGCAATAGCACTTAGACTTATATACTGCTTCATAGCCCTTTACAGCCCTCTCTATGCGGTTTACAGAGTCAGCATCTTGCCCCAAACAATCTGGGTCCTCATTTTACCCACCTCAGAAGGATGGAAGGCTGAGTCAACCTTGAGCCGATCAAGATCGAACTGCTGACAGTCAGCAGAGTTAGCCTGCAATACTGCATTCCAACCACTGTGCCCCTACGGCTCATATAACTAATTAAAGATAAGGAGGCTGTGCTGTGTTCTCTGCTCTTGCCCCAGGTCAGCTATTTTCTTTACTATTGCCAGTTTACCTTATTAAATATTTTCAGATAATAAAACGATTTAAGGAGAATCTTAAGGAGAATCTGCTCAAAGCAAAGGGAATCAAAGCTTATTTGGAAATCCGAAAGAGGTTGAGGAGCCTCTTCCCAGCAATAAAGAAGAAGCAATGGAGGAAGGAAGCGCTTTCCACCGACATGGACAGACATCCAATATGGTGGTAATCGGACAATTAATAAAACAAAGAATAGAAGGCAGAGTAGGATAAACATGCTGTGTGAATAACTAAAGACTTATTGTAGGTATGTCTGAGCAAATGAATAAACAATTTAAGAAAATGTCACAGCAAATAGCAGATACAGGTCAGGTTATTGCCAGTAAAGCTTATGATATGGCTGCAATCAATATATTAGAGATAGATAAGGCGCAAAAGAGTATTTCTGAAATAAAGATTGACTTGGCAGATTTATTGAATCGTAGCAGGAGATAACTTAAGGATGAAAGCAGAGAAAACTGCAATGACCAATTTGACTACTTATCTTTTCTCTAAAATTAATGACCTGATCTTTGATTTGAAGTTAAGGATAGAGTTCTTGAACTTGCTCACTGGGTTTGACCCTCCTAGGAACACCCAGAAATCTAGACACATTTTGGTGAGATTTGTAAATTCAAATCTAAAAAATAAAATCACATGAATTAGAGGAGATTAAATAGGGCCATGAGATAATATTATTTTTCCAAGATACATAGCTACATTGCAGCAAAGAAAGGAATTCAAAACGACAGAAAAAAACTTGCACAAAATAAGATTTGATACATGTGGGGATTCCCATTCAAGTTAATTGTCTTAATGCCACAAGGACAAAAGTTATTTTTATTTTGACTTGAGATGCACAACATCTTTGCAGAGCTCTCTAACAAGGGATGAAGGAAGCAATCTAGGACTTGTCCTTGGAACTATGGAGAGCAATTGAAGATTAAGTAGATTGTATTTTGTTGAGGAATAAAAGAAATTATATTGACTGCATTATTCATTTTGAATTCTTAGATTTGGAGGAAGGGAGAAGAGGGAGTTAAATAAGAGTAAAGATTTAAATAAAACAATTTAGG
The DNA here is from genome assembly GCF_029215685.1 of Pituophis catenifer annectens. Taxonomy (NCBI): domain Eukaryota; kingdom Metazoa; phylum Chordata; class Lepidosauria; order Squamata; family Colubridae; genus Pituophis; species Pituophis catenifer. The sequence goes on along the minus strand of NW_027256882.1, from coordinate 134,128,307 downwards.
TAAAATTATGTCTAAGGTATTAGTGTAATTAAATGTTTGGGAGTTTGATCCTTAAATTGGGTGAAAATTCCTATGATTTGGCATTTTATAGGCTCATCTCACTTCTCAATATGGATTATAAAATGTGCATTAAACAATTAAAAGACCAATTAAAAGAGATTATATTTATTTTATAAAAATTTTATAAAATTTGTATGCTGCCCTATCACAGACAAAAGTTAAATTAGTGAGACAAGAGAGGCAGAAACCGCAATTTTATCAAATTTGGATGGATTTTATGGTTTATGTCAGGGTGTCAAACTCGCATCATCACAGTGGTGTCATGTGATGTATCACGACTTTTTCCCCTTCGCTAAACCAGGCGTGGGTGTGGCCAGTGCGTGACACATCCGGCCTGCGGGCTGTGAGTTTGACAGCCCTGGTTTACATCAATAGCAATAGGTTAAAATTTGACATACTTTATGTATATATGGCAAATTTCCATGTGTACAGGACCTGTCTCTTTACCTTCATTGCAGTAGATCTCTTTTGTATTTTCTGATTTTTTTTTCTCTATATGCATCTTGGATTTATGTTACCACATATTGTTTGTTAAAAGTTAAAGTATCATTTAAAAGAAGGAAGAAGCCTAATTAATCCTGCAGGAGTCGGTCTAAAATCCTCAGCACATGAATAGAATTGCAAAAATAAAACACAATCACTGCACCTGCTTTGGAAAACAAACATCTTTTTCTTTGGGTGAATTTGCTGTTCTTAGATGTCAATATGTGTGACTAGCATCCATCAAATGAGTTTTCATGTGTCACACATTTTAACGGCACCCTGCCTTTGGGCTGAGCAAGAGCAGGAATGAAATTAAAATTTATTCCTCTTTAGTCTTTTCCCATTTCTACCAGCCAGTCTTTGGATTGCCCTAGAAAGCACCAAAATATTATCTCAAAGGGCTCAGCTTCACATTTAACCACGACATGTAGATGCTCCACTAAATATTTTTAAAGGACACAACCTCATCACACTGTTGTCTCATCCCAGCTTCAAGTTCAGGTCATCTTCAGCCGACCCAATTTAAAACAAGTGTGTTTTCTACTGGCACATTTTTTGCTTTGGGCACAAACTTGGATGATTCATCAACAATGTGCTTGGTGGTACATCAGGCTAGCCTAGCTCCAATATAGGTTCTGAAATTTCTGTCTTCTTGAAGTAGAAAAATACAATCTAAAGTTCTTGAGTCTATATTCATATGCAACGCTTTCCAAAGACATACACACACACACACACACACACACACACACACACACACACACACACACCACAAACCTCCTTAAAATATTTGCAGGAAAAATAAATTGGAGTGGGAAAAGGTTGGTGGATAGGGATGCGGCTGACAGTACAAGAAAGTTAAAAGCTCTCTTTTACAGTTTCTGACCGGAGCATTTCATTAGCTTCAAAAGGAGACTGAAAATTGTCCTGAGTTCCACTGGCTGCTTTTAAGAATTCCTCGTTGATGCTGAATATTGGAATTCAGAGGTAAAGCAGATCTGCCCTTGTCTCTCAAATTAATGTGGTGTCCAAAAGTCTTTCTCATTTTGAGCAGCTTCCGCCTGGGGAATTCTCTATCGGTTTTCAAGCAGCTGGTATCTAATTAGCAAGTCTTTATAAAATAAATATGTGTGGGATGTATTTTACTCAGTGTCTGTTGTTGAAGAAATTGGTTTTTCTCTGTTTGACTGGCCTGGAGACTTCCCCTGTTGGCAATCTTTTGACAAGACGTGCTGAGGAACTAATACATTCTAAACAATAAAGGTCTTAATAATTGGTCTAAATATACTATGTATTGTCATCAGTTGAGCCACTTTATAATTTTACAAAAACGTCATGCTAAAGGAAAGGAAATGGCTAGGGAAAATATTAATTTCACAGTGCAAATTGCACTTGTCTGATCTTAAGAGGGAAACTCATTCTTAGTAGTTAAGATATATATACATACATACATACATATATATATATATATAATTTACTAGATGTTTATCCTGCCCTTATTGCTTTATAAGTAACTCAAGCCAGTGACCATACCTAATACTCCTTCCTCCTCCTATTTTCTCTACAACAACGATTTTGTGAGATGGGTTGTGCTGAGAGAGAGAATAACTGATCCAAAATCACCCAGTCAGCTTTCATGCCTAAGGCAGGACTTGAACTCATAGTCTCCAAGTTTCTAAGCCAGCACCTTCACCACCAGATCACCACTGGAGTCTATCCAATCCCTTGCTGAATTTTGAGTTGGAAAGTTCTCAAATTCAGTCAAAGCTCTAAATCAGGGGTCTCCAATCTTGGCAACTTTAAGACTTTGCTGGCTGAGGAATTTGAGAGATGAAGTCCACAAGTCTTATAAATTGCCAAGATTGGAGACCCCTGCTCTAAATGTTCGGCCTTCTTTTCGTAATTTAAAATTATACTGCTTATGTAAAGACATTGGAACTGGTCAGGTGGTTCTGACCACTTTGAAGAGAAAGTCTCAAAGGATTTCTACAAAAATTTGCTTCCTAGTAAATCAACCTTGCAGTCCATAGGATTTATTATTTCTCTACTGACTAAATTTCTCTAAATTTTCACTTTCATGGGAATACATGTTTAATAATGACATTTGATGAGATCTTGGCCAATTCTTTTTCTGTGATTATCCTATGCATATGATTGAATGATCTCTTATAAATTGTGGGTTTCTGCTTACGTCAAAGATATTTGTGTAAATCTTCTAAAATAATGTTCCCTCAACAGAAGTAATCCTGTGATAAGGCAACGTGATACAGTCTGTAATCCAAGTTTGGGATCTAGCTTCATAACAGATTTTGAAATTTGGTGGTGCCAAACTACTTTGTTCTTTTAAATCCTGTAATATCTGACTTCCCCCCCCCAAACTATATAAAATTAGTTGTTTGTCTGACAAATTGTCATTTAATATTAATAATCTTTAAGATTATTAATCTTATTTTCATTTTTATTGGAATAATTTGAAACAAAGTAATGGCAGAATGAACATTACAAATCACTTGAATCTTTTCTCTTAATCTGATGTTGGATTATGTTTAAGTGTTAAATCTAATTGCTTTGACTCATTTGCTACTATATCCTTTTGTTTTTTTCTCTTTCTATTTGATGCTAGAGAGATAATCTTTTTATAAATGCTTTGCTGAAGTCCAACACTGTAGATTTGATATCATCCTGCAATAATAATAGTCCACTGAGAGTCCATCTCTTAGATCTAGAGGTTCCTCTGTTTAATTTTACAATTATTGAGTAAGATTGCATGTTTATGAGATTAATTAACAATCAATTGGAAATTCAGCATGTATCTGTTCTCAATTAAATTTTATGAACTGAAGAGCAATAAAATATTCCTTCTCTATAAGATACTTGTGTCGCCATACATCGAAGAAATAACGAAGTAATGACATATACCTAATGAAGTTTGAAAAAAGAACTCTGAACATATCCCCAAAAATGAAAATATCTCCCTCTGCAATTTCAAGCATTATTAAAAATCTTTAATGTAACTTTATTTTGGTACCATTTGGAGCATAAATTGTTGCACAATTCAAAGTAATTGTTATTTTCCCATGTGAAATTGTAATATTACAACTCTTCATTTTGGATTTATCTTTTTAAATTCCAATGGTAAATTTCCCATTACTCCATTTTTTTCCCATTTGACTGAAACTACACAATTTTGGCCAAAATGTTTTTATGCCAATAAATTCATTTTGTCCTTTTTTGATGTAAGCCTCTTGAAACCATATGATATGGTTGTATTTTGCATGTTCGGTTGCATGTTTGTATTTGCATATACATGTACAGTTACATTTCAGCTGCAAATAAATATTTTTCTACACATGGATTATTCAGCCTCTTAATATTAATTGAAAATATTTTGAAATTGATCCATGATAGCAATTATTAAGTTAATATATGAAGAAAACAGTTTTAAGATTGATGTAGAATTCCTGGTTTTCTGGAATGTAAGGATGATTCTGGAAGTTGATAATTGGTAATGTAGCATTCTGACTTCCTGTTGTGACCCAGGCCCAAGTAGATAGTATTAAATACAAACAGTTCGAAAACAAACAGATTTTATTAGAACAGCTGAGAATTAACTCATTCTCAGCATAGTTCACACTAAAAGCAAATTCTTCAAAACACCATTCCTCAGTTTACCACTGACCTTGGGATAATTAGGTAAACTGCCAAAGACGCTTCTTGGCAAAAGTTCAGAAGCAGAAGATGCCGACAAGAAATGAATACAGTGAAACAAGAAGCAATTCTCTCAACGGTTGTTTTCCGGCAAAGAGGCCCAAGAGCCATTGCTGGTCTTTTAAGCCTTATGGGAGAGGCCAATCATTTCTTGGCCCTACTCCCAAGTCGTCCTCTCTGCTTTATTTGCTCCTGCCTTCTGGCAGCTCTTCTCATACGTGCACTAGGAACAGGCTCCTCCTCTTCCTCTGCCTCTCTACTGTCAGCCTCTGGAGGCTCCAAAATCTGTACATCACTCCCCGATGGCCCTGGCCCCATCTCTGCCTCCAACACAGAGCCCTTATCTGGGCCTTCCCCAGCCTTCAGGACTGGCCCATGTTCTTCCTCAGCCTCATCGCTGTCCGACTCCGCTGCCAGCTCCGCAGGCTGCTGGTGGACCATAACACTTCCTATTAAATGTTGTTTAAAATTAAAATAATGGGGTTACCAGTACTGCAGGCTACTTCTGCTGATCACCAGCTGCCAGCAGTTTGGCAGTTCGGGTCTCACTGGCTCAAGGTTGACTCAGCCTTCCATCCTTCCAAGGTCGGTAAAATGAGGACCCAGATTGTTGGGGGCAATAAACTGACTCTGTAAACTGCTTAGAGAGGGCTGTAAAGTACTGTGAAGTGGTATATAAGTTTAAGTGCTATTGCTATTATTTCCATGCCTTAAAAAGGCTGAGATATGATATCCAGTGGAAGAAACAGAAAAATCTCGTCAAGGTCATCTAATAATAGTCATATTGACTTACTTGTAAGTAAAGACTGAGGACTTATTGACTTCTATATACAAGGAACAATTTCCAGTCTGAATAGCCTTTGGCTCATATGGGTGTATCTATATTCATGGCTGGGGAATCAAGGCTTTTTTTCCCCTGCAGTGTTTTAATTAGTTTTTTTTTTCTTTTTTGCATATTCAAATAGGTCCTTAGTTCACTTAAGCAACATATTTGATCGAAATTTCCATTTTTGAACAAGGTCAGATGGTAGTTTTCAATTGTCCAGTGACTTCAGATTAAATGCAAATGTTCTTTCACCCTTCTACAGGGCATCGTCCACCCATGAAATTCATCCAATTAAAGTTAGCTTTAGGCAACTGTTCCAGATAGGCTCCAAGGTGCTGAGAAAGATTGTCAGAGAGAAAAAATACCAAAAGAATATTTGTCTCATTGAAACTGTTACTGTCCTCTAGACAAATGCAGAAGACGGGACTATGTTTCAACTCCTACTTGTGAAGGAACTACAACAAGCTCTTTGATTATCTTCTCCTCCTTCTATAGGTCCGTGCTAAGGTAGATTCTTAATGCAAACATACTTATTTTAGCCGAGTGTAACTATCAGAGGTGTTCCCGCCCCCATTTCCCAATCCTGAAATTACAGTTGAGTAAGTTTCCTTGCAGAACCACTCTTCACTCCGAGAAAGGAAACAGCTACTGTCAATCACTTCTAAAATAGGTCTTGGAGTTCGTTGAACATAATCCCACATAGGGACAAAAAAGGAAACAGGAGACAAAAAGCAAATTCAGATATTAATGTTTGAAGTTATGTAAATCAATGCCTCTCATCTAGCCTAGATTGCAGTAGGTCAAATAATGTTCAGTAGGCCCTTATACTCTGGTGTATGGGAAGGAGCCAACTTCTATTTCCATAAAATTCTAAAATCTCAGAAGGACTGAGTGTGCTTTTTCTGACAAAGAAGGATGAAGTAAACTCCCTGTTGTATCTTCTCTAGCTAATGGATGGGCTCAGGCTGATCTCTTCTTCTTGTTGTTGTTGTTGTTGGGAGAGCATGTAAATTATCCCAGCAGCCTGCTATTAAACCAGTTAAGCTCCCAGTTTAGTAACAGGCTCTGCATGCTGTTTTTGCACAATGAGAAATTCAAAAACCATTCAGCTGAAAGGTGGCAAGGACTTTAACAGGTTTCCATCGTCCCTTATTTAGTCTGCCATACATGGTGACCTTGAATAGTAACATTGCTGAGACAACTTCCCTCTAGCTAGTGCCAGTTTGAGACCGAGACTGTTTCTTGAAATGCGTCTGAATGTACATCGTGATGTCATCTTTAATTAAATGGCACAAAGCCATTTGTGTGCCTTTTAATAAGAGATAAGAGCTTCAACTAGGCAAAGAGAACCAGAGTTGGGGGCACTTTGCAGGCTAGCATGCTAATTACGTTTGCGAATCTAAATCTACTTCTGATTTATGAAGTTTAATCCAAAACTGACAGGCACACCCATGTGTGCATGTGCACACCAGGGGTGGGTTCTACTTACCTTTACTTTACTGTTTGCATCGTGCCTGAGCGTGTGTGCTTGCTTCCCTCGTGCGCGCACGCTCTTCTGCGCATGCGCAGATCACTTCTGATGATGTCTGGGTCAGTGGGCGGAGCCTCCCACCAGTTTTACTACTGGTGTACACACATACATACACTGGTGGAGAAATGAGGTGTGTGGAAATCAAAACAAAACAAGGACAAGGATAATGACGCAATACAGTACAAAAAGCAAAGTTGCTGGCTAATTTTTCTTTTTTTTTTAAAAAAAAAATCAAAATAGCTACTATGAGAATTTATTGAGTGATGTTGGAAAAATTCTAAATTAAAGTTCCGGATGAATTGCAATTTGATGATTTCATGCTGGATTTGCCTTCTGAACTTTATGAAAGGATGGCTAATTTAACATTTTTCTCCTTTTTCTTTTTTTTAAAACCATTCTTGAAGCATTTTCTTCCAGTATTTGCAATAATTACCCTTTCTCTGGAACTGGTGGATTTGAATCCAACAAAACCCATAGCCAATATAAAGAAATAGTCTGCTGCCTCTTACCTTCTGAATATGGCCATTTCTAATATGAAACTATAACAGTCTATTCTCCCATTGTCTTATCCAATTTATAAAAAGGCTATTGCTGGCAGAGAAAAGCATATATCCTGCATATCAATATACTACATACATTTTCTCCCCATTTGAAAGATGAACCTTTGAGTAGACTGGGATTCTTAGTACAGTGCTACACTTCAGCTGGCTACAGGGTAAACCCACCCTCATTTGTGGGATTCCTGACAGCTGAAGGGACATAAGCAGATTTTCATTCTTTCTGTCAATTCATATGGCTTATACTTAAAATGTTTAAGAAACTTCACCATGAAACCATGTGAAATTCACATCAGTTGGAAGAGATTAAATATTATTTAAATTTAAATTTGGGGTTGGTTTTTTTTGTAACATGATTGATGATACAGCCCAACTAAAGTCCAGATAAGACTTAATACTTAACAGTTATGCTTTAGATCCCATCACAATTTTCACAAGTACCAAGCCGCTTTTCACCTTTACTATTCACCTTAGCTCTAGAAATTTTGGCACTAGTATTTGGATCCAATATTTAGATTAACCAGATTTTCAAAAATGGGAGATAAATGCTATCACTGATCAAAGAACTGAATGCTCCCCAGAGCCAGGCTTACTGCATTTATTTACAGGACCAAACCATAAGCTTAAAAATCAAGAACTAAAGAATCCTCATTGCAGTAGAACCCGTTTGTATTTTCTCTCTCTATATATATTTTCTTTGTTTGTTCTATATGTACCTTGGTTTTACATTAAGATAGTTTACCTGTTATTATATTTAGTAAAAAAAATACTAAAGTATATTTTTAAAAAAATAATAAAAACTTCACACAGACACAGTGCAATTGCAACTCCAAGTGCAATTCAACATTTCATATCAGAGAGTCTAGTTATTTGTGGTACTGTATGTCTCTGATACCTCTGCCCATCCAATAGGATTGGCCAGGATTGTTCTGAGTCCTCCCTATCTCTTAAGCAGTGTCATGAAGGGGAAATGACAGGAGTCATAGCTTCTTAGTGGCTAAGCTTACCTTACAAAGTGGCATTCTCCAGAGTTTCAGAAGGCTCTTAAGATCTGGCTGTCCCCCCATTCCCGAATACTGGGTTAGCAATAGCACTGAGGCTCATACATTGCTCCATAGTGCTTTACAGCACTTTCTGAGCAGTTTACAACATCAGCATATTGTTCCCAACAATCATTTTACTGATTTCAAAAGAATGGAAGGCTGACTCAACCTTGAGCCGGTGAGAATCAAACTCCTGGCAGTGAGCAGAGTCAGCCTGCAATACTGCACTCTAACCACTCTGCCACCACGGGTCTTTAAAGCATTTGTCCTGATTATTTCTAATTGTTTGAACTTGCTCTGATGCAATATGTGCTTGTATCTATGCATTCATGCATGATTTTTTGTGTATAAAATCATACACACACACACACATATATATACATACTTGTAATCTGTTATTTCCAATTGTGCATGTACCCTAAGTCATATGTCGAGTGGCTAAATGAATTGAATAATAAATAATCTAGGTGGAAAATATTCTATTAGCTGTTATAAATGAATGGATGGCAATAAAATTGGGCTTATGTTACCCAAGAAGGAATGGAAATGGTAATTGTTTTGTAAGCATCTACTTTGAATAAGTTTGTGTTGTTTCAGTTACAGAGTTTAAACACCAGTGTATTCATGTATACATACAGAGGATTTGTGAGTGATGAGAAGTCCTGAATGTTGAACTGATCATTTTCCACAGAATCAAGAATGGATAATGAATAAAAGGACATAGAAGAAATGGAAAAACATTTCCTTTTTTAAAAGAATAGAGTGAAAGTAGAATCATATATATATGTATATTAGATTTGCCCAACAGAATGAATGGAAAAATGATGTGGAAGCTGCTGGGAGGGAATGAAAAAAATTAAGTGATAGAGTTCCACTGAAGTGTGTGAAGTTACACTAATGAAATGTGTTAAAATAAAAAGCTTGCTATAATAGTAAAATGAAAGAGGTTGTGGTTGAGAGGGAAAATGCATATAACAGAATGATTCCTGCAAAAAAAAAGAAAGAAAGAGAGAGAGAGAGAGAGAGAGAGAGAGAGAGAGAGAGAGAATGAAAGAAACTTTGCACCAAAAAAAGAAAAACAAAAGAGACACAAAGACTGTAAAAGAGTAAGAAATGGTTATGATTAAAAGAAACAGAGAAAATTAAATAGAAAATGATGGAAATTAAAAATGTTATGAGACTGGGTAAATATGCTTTCAGAAAAATCTTCTGGCAAAGGGAAAAAATAAAAGTGATTATACAGTAATTATTTAGGCTGAAAATGAAGGGGAGGGGAGGTGTTGTCCTGGAAGGAATATCGGTATATAGAAGTTTGTATGGGAATATTGACGGATAGAATTCAAAGGAATGCTGTAAATGTTAACATCCATGAAAATATGATTGACAGGAAGCCATAAATGCTCTCTGAATACTGAACAGTGATATAAGGCTGTAGATAGAAATGGTGAAACTACAGTAAAAGAACTGCAGGTATGGTTTGCTTACGACACTGCTAAGTGGCTTGTTTTACAGCAGTTTGACGGCATTGGTAATACTTGGAAAGCATGCCAATTTTGTTTCCCTCCTATTGTTCTGTCCCCGTCCCACACACGCACCCCCACAGACGGCCCGGAGTTAATAAGCCACACGACAAAGTCTTTGAAGATAAAGCTGGCAGCAACCCAGTGGCTAGCTGCCAATTCAGACTTTACTCACACAAAACAAAGATTAGACTGCAAGCATTCCGATAAAGCAGGCAAAATTTCAGCAATACAAGGATTAGTCCAAATGCAGTCCGACAAGGCAGGCAGAAGTCCAGTAATGCAGAGATCATGGATTATTTCTAGTTTTTGCTCATCACAAACTGAACCGGCCACCACACCTACATTTATACCCTGTGGGATGTGGTCCAGTGACTCAGCTAATCTCTGGCACGCCTTCCCCTCTGCTGCGCACGCTTCTCCCTGCGCCGCTGTCGAGGATCCAGCCAGCACTTATCTCCTTCGTCGCTGTCCACCTGTGGCTGCGGGGACGTGCTTGGCTCTGGGCCTATCTCTTGGCCTTCGGTGTCCTCCGGAGGCATTGCCAGAGAGGAGGGTCCTGAAGAGGGAGGCCTTGCCAACTCCTCTCCCTCAGAGTCTGCATCTGTCGATAGCAACAGAGCCACAACACCTATAAAGAGAGAGGTACAAGTAGTCCTTGACTTAGAACAGTTCATTTAGTGACCATTCAAAGTTACAATGGCACTGAAAACAATGAGTTATGACTGTTTTTCACATTTATGACCATTGCAGCATCCCCATGGTCAGGTGATCAAAATTCAGACGCTTGGCAACTGACTCATATTTATGACGGTTGCAATGTCCCGGGGTCATATGATCCATTTCGAGAACTTCTTACAAGCTAAATCAATGGGGAAGCCAGGTTCACTTAACAACCATGTTACTAACTTCACAGCTGAAGTGATTCACTTAACAACTGTGGCAAGAAAGGTTGTAAAATGGGGCAAAATTCACTGAGCCACTGCGACAGAAATATCGGGCTCAATTGTGGTCATAAGTCAAGGACTACCTGCAATAAGACTTATTATAAAAACTCTAGGCGAATTAGTTCATGCTGCAATAATGTTTGTTGAGGTTCAATCAAAATGGTGCTAAGAGGTTCCATAAGCAAGATGTAGTATGTCTTTATGACAAGCAGAGGATGTGCAAAACAGATTTGTTTTTCGGGGGAGGGGAGTGTCATTAAGGAAAGCATGGAGGTGAGAAGAAAAAGCTTATTTACACTTTCTTTATTTTAAGAAAGTATCATAAAGTGAATAGTGTGGAGGTGCGGAATGTTTTAAAATGAATATAAAGTTCCCAATTGGTTGCTGAATGGGATGACGGTGGTATATGATAGAAAGAAAGTGCATATGAGATGTGTGAAAAGCTTAGTGAATGGTTCAATATTGAGCAGACAATAAAACAAAGATGTGTAATGTCCCTTGATTAGTTTATATATGCCCAAATTTATAAGGAAGTGATATAAGGAGGTGATGATAGAAGTGTGCTGGTTGGGGAGATACATTTTTATTTGCAGACAATGCCATGTTGTTGGCTTAGAAGCTGAATAATTAGCAGACAATGTTAGATAGATTATATAGGTAGCAAGGTGTATGGATCTAAAAATTAGTCTAAAAGAAACCAAAGTGATAGTGTTTCACTAGGAAAATGGAACGAATAATTGAAGGTTGTAAATATATTACCAAAAACTAAAGCAAACATATTTATTTATTTTATTATTTATCGATGCCCATTTTATTTGACTATATTAATTTGGTTACCTTGGTAGAATGCTTACTAAAAGTGGGAAAACTTTTTTAAGACACGCAGATGTTAGTAGTAAGGTAGTGGGTTGTATGTGACCTGCTACAAGGATGAGTGTTTAATGTAAAAAAGGTTATGTATAGCTATGTACAGCTAATCCTCAAATTACAACCATAATGGAGCCTACTCATCACCATCTTACCTTAGGACAGTTGTAAAGCAAATCACTCACATGACTGACTCAATTTTATGACTTTTTTTTGCAGCGGTCATTAAGCGAATGCCGCAGTTGTTAAGCAAACCCATGGTTTGCCATGCGTCAACTTGGCTGAAAATCAGAAGTAAACGCCATTTTTCAGTAAAACTGCTGTAAAACACTGCAAATGACCTGGTTGCTGAGCACCCAAACTGTGGTCACGTGACTGCAGGAGGGACTCAGTGTTGGAACTTCAAATCCAGATTGTAAGCGCCTTCCAGGTGGGTCCATCGCAACTTCGAATGGTTACTAATCGACTGATTGTAAGTCAAGGACTACCTGTATTCATCGTTGGCATACTTTATTATAATGAAATGAGGGTACACCATTAGCAACGTAAAATTACTTTGACTGCTGTGTCCAGGGCCGGATTTAGATGAAAAGAGGCCCTAGGCTATTCCACTTATGAGGCCCTTTCACCTATAGTGAAAGTGTAATTTTAATTTTGCTAACAATTTGAATGTAGGCCCCTCTTGATCTTGAGGCCCTAGGCTGAAGCCTAGTTAGCCTATAGGAAAATCCGGCCCTGGCTGTGTCAACGGAGTACTGGGGAAACGTGTGGGTTAAAGCAAGAAGAGGGAAGCGCAAGGATGAATTAATACGGAACGAATGTAAACTGAATATAAAAGTGAGCGACTGATACAAAAATACGGTGGAAGAGTTGAGTCATACAGAGAAAATGAATGAGAATCAAACTGCAGAACGTATATATGAAGGAAGGTGACTCAATTACGAGGAAGAATACCCAGCAAGTCACGGTTGGATGGAGTTGAAATGATTCTGAGAAGAAAGAGAGATGAAGTTTAAGAACAAAATGATGAATGAAATGGTGCACAAACGTGATAGAAATACTAGAAAGGCATGGAGAAATAGAGTGAGTGCTTTGGTTTAACACTAGATTCAATTATATTTCCTATTCTTTTCTCATGTCTTACAGCTCTCATTTCTTCTGCTCACTCTTGCTCGTTCGTTTTCCTCCGTTTTCTCACCCCATCAAAAAGAAATCGCAAATTTCCCCTTTCTCCACACATGCAACCTTTCCAAAGAGTTGAAAAATGCTACTTAGTGTAATTGTAGGTTGCAATGGGGAAGGAATGGATGGTGTTCCAGATTGGACACAATATTGTTCCTTAACAAAGCTCAAAGCTACCCTGTGTTTCACTACCCATTCAATAAGGTGTTCTCTCTGACAAAGTCACAAAAATCTCTTAGTGGCATTTTCATAAAACCGAATGTGTGAGGGAGAGAGAGGAAGGGAGAGGAATGATGACTTCCATCAGTTCAGTTGAACATACATAAATCTGGACCCAAAGGAGCAGATTTTATTCTTATATTCCCAATTTAGCATACATTTTAATGAGTTCTCAATTGAAAAGCAAAATAATGTAGGATCTAGGTTTATTAAGTAGAACTAAAGAAAGTATTAAAGGCTGCATGCAAATCAGTCTCTCAATCAAAACATGACACTCATTTTTTGCATCTACTTAGCTGGATCCTCTGAGAACTCTGAACCTGTAGGAAATGTTGCATTGATTATAGCATGGCTCTGGGAACTGGCCTCAGGCTCTTTGAAGCCAGCAGGTATTTAGCATCAGGGATTTCTGACTTTTAAATCAATCCTACAGATTACGAGGTATTGATGTGAAGTGAATAAATGCTTCCAGTTTTCCTCTTTTAAATACTGTATTTTCCGGCGTATAAGATGACTGGGCGTATAAGACGACCCCCGAATTTTCCTGTTAAAATATAGGGTTTGGACTATACTCGCCGTATAAGACTACCCCTCTTCCAACGCACACCAAATAAAAATTAAAAAACATCAACTGGCTCACCCACAATGTAAAAGCAGCTGTGCTAGACCCAAAATGGCCCCTGCAACAAGCAGGAACCTCACACAGCCACAAAAAGCCCAAAAACCCAACTTTCACACTTTACACACACAAAATTCCACATACAGCTTTGTGAGATTTTGTGTGTTTGTGTAGTTAGAGTGAAACACTACAGAAACACACTTAATCTCAGAAAGCTGCACAAATATTATTTTATTTTATTTTATTTTTATTTTTATATGAATGCTAAATTTAAAACTTCCTAAACTTTAAATGGCTAAGTCTAAAAAAGAACAACTAAAAAATACCCCAATTAACTATTTTTTTTAAAGCTCCCAAAGGGGAAAAAAACTTACCCAATAGAACAGGGGTTCCAACCTTGGCAACGTTAAAACTTGTAGACTTCAACTCCCAGAATTCCTCAGCCAGCTTTGCTTTGCTGGCTGAGGAATTCTGGGAGTTGAAGTCCACAACTCCCTGCCTGCTTGATTGCAGGAGGGAGTAGCTTGCTGATGGAATGGATTGCAGGCAACTCAGCTGGGATCATCAGAGCTTGGATCGCCAGAGCCATGTAAAAGAAAAAAAGTTTTTTCCTTTTAAATAGCCCTGGCGATCCCAGCTGAGTTGCCTGATTAGCAGGCAACTCAGCTGGGATGGTCAGAACTTGGCTCGTCAGAGCCATTTAAGGCTTATCAGAGCCTTTCGGGCTGGTCTGCCTGGTTACAGGAGAACGACACCCGGCATATAAGATGACCCCCGACTTTTGAGAAGTTTTTCATGTGTTAAAAAGTCATCTTATACGCTGGAAAATATGGTAAGCTGTCTGAACCCAAGCAGGCAGTACTGAAAGGGTAATGATGTTAGACAAACTTACTGGAACAACAACAAATAAAGGAGTTTTAGTAAATAAACAAGGTAGGTGCTTGGAGAATAAGATTGCTGAACAAAGATATTAGAAGCATAAATGTATATACAAGAGCTAGCTGTTATTAAATAGCAAACATGCAAATAAATAGAGGAACTAAAAAAATGAGCAAAATTGAAACCATCTAAAATCAAGCTAGTACTGCAAAGAAAGAAGATGCTCTTAATGTTCTATCTACTGTATGGCTTTCCTGCCAACTTTACCCTAATGTTCCAGTTCCCCTATTACTTTTGAATGAATGGCTCACACATCCCAGGCCCACTCAATAAATCTGCTTCTGAACTCTTTCGTGTTTCCAGGACCTGGAGACTCCTTAGTTCCTGATTCCAGGATGGGTTCCATTCCTTGTCTGACACAGAGAAGGACTAGGGGTGACACGATAGCAGTCTTCCAATATTTGAGAGGCTGGCACAGAGAAGAGGGGGGATCATTCAGCAGGTTCTGACAGGTTCTGGAGAACCGGTAGTGGAAATTTTGAGTAGTTTGGAGAATCGGCAAATACCACCTCTGGCTGGCCCCAGAGTGGGGTGGGAATGGAGATTTTGCAATATCCTTCCCCCAGGAGTGGGGAGGGAATGGGGATTTTGCAGTATCCTTCCCCTGCCACACCCACCAAGCCACGCCCACCAAGCCACACCACGCCCACCAAGCTACGCCCACAGAACCGATAGTAAAAAAAATTGAATTCCACCACTGGGGTCAACCAAGAAAGAGGACAATAGTATCTACAGGTTATCTAAAGCAGTATTTTTCAAATTTGACATCTTAAAGATGTGTGGATTTCAACTCCAAGAATTGTTGGCTGGGGAATTCTGAGAAGTCCACATATCTTCAAGTTGCCAAGTTTGAAAAACATTGTTCTTGAGTTACTATCTAGCTTACAGGCTTCTAAATATCCTACACCAGATAATTAATGCTAGCTATAAAAGTCTCAGTAGAGTTGCATGTTTCACTACTGTGCACATATTCTAATTTTCTATACACTATGTAAGCAAATTCTTTAAGATTATTTTTCAGTTTCTTGATTTGTAATTAACTATTGAAAAGGCCATCTGGATGGCAGAGAGAAGAAGCTTGTTCATTTTCTCTGATTCTGACGTCCCAAATTATATCCATTTGGAATGGATTGTGTAAATTGTACTTTAGGTCAACAACTGAATAGTTATGATTGCAATTTTTTGACATAAGGGAGCCAATATTTAAAACGTGGAATATCTTCCACTAAGGAAACTGGACATAATATTTCCTGCTACTGCACTTTTTGGCTAAATAGATCCAAATGATTTACAATTAGTGTAACTAATTGTTTACTCCAGATGGCCCTATTTGGGTGACCGACTTAATATACAGCTAATTCTTTGCCACAAGATCTGGAATTGGCCAATGGTTTACATTACTTTTAATGAGATTCAACAAATTAAGGGAGGACAAAAGTTGGTAACTATTCCTTGCATAGATTATATAGAATATTACTTTCAGGATCAGAGATAACATGCTGCTCACTGCTATTTTCTAGGAAACAATGGGTGGTGAATGTACAGCTTACGACCAGGGGTGAAATGTTCCTGGTTCAGACCGGATCACCTGATCTGGTAGCGATGGTGGCGGGTGGTTCAGAGAACCGGTAGCAAAAATCCCTGCCCCCACCCCATGCCCAGCTGAGCCGCACGATCATCAGAGGCTTTTTTTTTTTACTTTTAAAAGCATTTTTTCTACCACCTCTTCAGCCAAAAAAATGCTTTTAAAAGTAAAAACAAAAAGCCTCTGATGATCGCGCGGCTCAGCTGGGATCGTCAGAGGCTTTTATAAGCATTTTTTTCTACAACCTCTTCAGCCAAAGAGGTGGCAAAAAAAAATGCTTTGAAAAGCCTCTGAGGATCCCAGCTGAGTTGCCTGATCGTCAGAGGCTTTTAAAAGTATTTTTTTCTGCAACCTCTTAAGGTTGTAGAAAAAATCTTTTAAAAGTAAACAAAAAAAAGTTGGCCACGCCCACCCAGTCACATTACCCCCCCCCCCCCAGCCATGCCCACAGAACCGGTAGTAACAAATTTTACATTTCACCACTGCTTACGACCTGCTAGTGGGACTTACAGGGACAACTATTAACTACTGGTTTGGTGGGCAAAAAAATTGGTCAATCATATGTCAGTATTTCTCAACCTTGGCCACTTGAAGAGGGGTAGGCTTCAATTCCCAGAATTCCCCATGGCTGGCTGGGGAATTCTGGGAGTTGAAGTCCAGCCCTCTTCAAGTGGCCTAGGTTGAAAACCATTGATGTAGGTTTTTGATCTGATCAATGTATCTCTTACTATGTTTTTAATTACAGCTTATTTTTTATAATTGTAGCCATCCTGACTTCTGTTTCTTCTATGGAATCATGGAAATTGAAATATCCTTAGGCTCTCTGCTTTAATCTCCTCCACTGGAGCAAATTACTAATATTTGAAAGATTTAGATATACATTAAATGGTAACGTGGAAAGTAGGCTTAGCTCTTGTAATGAACTGGCCTCTTACACTGCCAGGTCTGTCAGAATCAGACCGTAAAGCTTACTAAATCAGTATATTAAATAACATTTGGGTTAATGACATAGAAGCACTTGGGATTCAATTGTTACGATTAACAGTTTGCCAATCAGCAAAAAATATCTAAGGTGAAACACATTTGGAGACTATAATGGCCAGTGACTTAACTGGCTGAGTCAAAATGAGAATTGAATAAAGTAAATTTAAGAGAAAGAACAGTGAAGGGAAATTGCAGAGGCTGAGTTTGTAGGGAAAAAATGTGAGAAATTAAATCGTGGGGAGTGGAGAGATATGCTATCTGTGCTTATCCTTTCCTTGCAGGATTTAGCAAATTAAAAGCAAATTTTTACTTCAGGATTTAAGAAATCATCAACAAGCAGGGGTGAAATCTACTTACCTTCCTTACCTGTTTGGAATCGCACACACTGTGCACGTGTGTGAGCAAAGCGCAACCACAACCTCTTTCATTTTACTATTATAGCAAGCTTTTTATTTTAACACATCACATGTTCTGTGCATGCTCAAAACTTTCTGCGCATGCGCAGAAGGTAAAAAACACATTATTTCCTGGTTAAAACCAGGAAGTAATCACACCTGGCCGGGTGGGTGGAGCTATGCTCTGCCGTCACTACCGGATCGCCGAACCACCGGCCAAGATCGCTACTGGATTGGGCGATCCAGTCCGATCCAGGAGCATTTCACCCCTGTCAACAAGGTACCATACAAAAGAAGAAGACAAAAGCCTCTTTTTTTTCATTTTTCTTCCTAGGCTAAGGAGGGCAATATCAGGCAATGATCCAGTTTTGAACATAGAATATGGATTATTCCAACGTCTTGATTGTTTATTGTACAGGGAATATTTGAAAAATGATACAAAGGCTTAGCCTTCCTTTTTGTTTTCTCTTTTCTTTTGTTTCCCTTTTGTTCTCCCTGGTTGTTGCTGGTGGTCATTGTCACAATAATACAAGTATTAATAAAGGAGTAGAATCAGAGAGTTCACTAAGCATGTTTGTAGAAATTGCCAATTCATTCATTCATTCATTCATTCATTCATTCATTCATTCATTCAATTTCTATAGCTGCCCAACTTAAACAAGTGGCTACCAAACAAGTGACTACCACTACAAGTGACTAATGGAGCCTGCCCATCACAGTTGTAAGTTATGATGGTTGTAAAATAGGTCAGTCATGTGACTGACATGATTTTAAGAACTTTTTTTGCAGTGATCATTAAGCAAACATGGTAATCATAAAGCGGCCACCAGAGTCATTAAGCAAATGCTGAGGTCATTAAGTGAACTAGCAGTTCACTATGGGCACAGTTTTGCCAAAGCCCAGAACTGCCAATTTTTGGCAAAACCATCCTAAAATGCAATGACCATGGGATGCTGCACATGGTTATAAGGAAAAATTTCCTAACAGTCAGAACAATCAACCAGTGTAATGGCTTGCCTTCGGAAATTGTCGGTGCTCCATCACTAGAGGCTTTCAAAAAGAGATTCGACATTTGTCTGAAATGGTATAGGGTCTCCTGCTCGAGCAGGGGGTTGGACTAGAAGACCTCTGAGGTCCCTTCCAACTCGGTTATTCTATGTTCTCTGCAACCCAGTTACCAACCTCCCAGAGTTAGCCCAGAGTCATCCTGGGAGGGATCCAACTGTTGTAACTCCAAATATGGGTCATAAATACCATAGAGCTAGTGCAATAGTATCTACAGGCAGTTGCCAGTCATCTCTCCAAGTCCTGGGTTGTACATACTTGTTGATGCATTCATCATCTCAAAGCTATTTCTCTTGTTCTTATAGTCCCCTGCATAGCCAAGCTGCTAAACTCCACTCAGGAAGTGTCTTTTACTGAAGAGGTTCCATCTGCAGCTGGTTCTTCTAAATGAGATTGATTAGTAACTTGACCAGCTAATTGATTTCTAATATTTCTCTTCTTGTAGCTTTTAAAGAACGGATGAAAGAGGATTTATTTCTAATGGGAAGAGAGAGATCAAACCCAAGACGCATCACCAAAAACTGAGAGAAAAAGATAATTCTGTGTTGCAGTGATGCCTAGATACAGCCAAGTATAAAGCTAAAATCATGAAAAGAGTGATTGATGAAGAGAAGCATAAATTGGCCATATCCTTGAGGATATACATAGTAAGAGTTCAAGGGCTTGATTGGTTAATGGCTTTCCTGCTGGCAGGGACAGAGATTGCCAAAGCTGATATTTGCTTACCTCCTTGGCCTGCCAGGCCAGACATCCAGATGCAAGTGTCTTTCTGCTAAATCTGCCATTGTGTTGCCAAGATCCAGAAATCAGCAATGCAAATAGAGAAGCGGAGGGACTTAAGTACCGTGGTACTTAAGGCTCACTCTTGGGTCACCTTATTATCATTTCAGTCCCTATCGCTCCCCAGATTTGCTGAGTGAAGGCATTACTGTATGAAGACACTTTGTTTTGCTACCTAAGATCCTCTGCCAGCTAACCTACATGCTTTCTTGCCTTTTTTGGAGTGTTTAAGAATGCCAGCTTCCATTATAAGGGTGAGTTTTTGCTGCCAACTCTTTCTTAACCAGATTATGGAATCAGGGGTACAATTGTGGGACTCCAATTTAGAGAGAGACCTAGTAAACCAGGTGATGCTATGCCTTTTAATTTTCATCTGATGTCTTTTGTTCTTCCATTTACCTTCTCACCTCCTTTTCTGGGTCTTCCATAGTATTTCTTACCCTGAAAGTCACGTACTGTGTTTAAACTATATCTAGCTTATTACATTCACCAAAAAGGAGGTGGGGAGGAAGTCAATGATCAAATCACCATGACAGAAAGTCTTTTAGATGGAAAGATATATATGTAGTGAAGCATTTCCAAAGGGTCCCCTCCCCTCACATATTGCAGAGTTGAGCTGGGAACTTGTTTGAGATGGGCAGCTATTCAAATTGAATAAATACATAAATAATTGAAGAAGTATCACCAGAGGAATTGTCTAAAATGTATAAAGGTACATTTGCTGGAATTCTTTGCTGGAAATGTGAACATACTGTATCAAAATATTTTGTTATGTTTGGTGGACATGTAAAAAAACCAACAAACCATTTTGGACACAAATACAAATTCAGAAATTTTTAAACGTTAAAGTACAACTTTAGAAACCAGAGACTTTTCTTTTGGGGCTAGAAACCAGAAAAAAAGTCACAGAACTTTGTTTTTACATATGATAACTGTATACTCAATAGTGAAAAGGTTTGATTTGTTGCAGGAAAAGAAACGGAACCAGGCCAAGCTCTTCAAGGCAGGAAAGAGTTTATTGTGCACGGTTCAAACAGTCCAAAGACAAGCAAAAAATCTGAACATTGATGGCTTCTTCTGGCCATGTATTTATACAATTTAAAGGCAGAGTTATTACAGAGAGTGATACATTTCACACGTAGAAGTTGCCCTTTCATCTATCTCTAGGAAAGGAAATAACAATCCTGTTCTCACAGATTCAGGTTCTCTGCTCCGGAGCTCAAGACATAATAAAAAGGAGATAAGAGGCTTGGAGACGCCTCAAGGGCAATAAAGGAAGCAGTACTTCTCATCTAGGGATATACATGACATTTGGGATGCAATAAACAATAAACAACAGGATGTATCTGTTTAGGGTCAGTTTGCCCTTTTACAATTCTTTGCCTACGTCAAATACCTTTTGTCAGCTTAGCACCTTGGCACGGAAGAGGCACTTCTGTCTTGACCAAAGATTTGAAATTCTAATATTTGAATTTTGTCCCAATATCGGATCTTAGCCTGGCTCATTACCCCCCTTTGTGACTCATCTGTCTTATCCAGACGAGTCACACCTCCAGGTCCTCTTCCTGCTGGAGCCGTTTGTAATCCCACATAGCCATCACCTGAGCAGTTGTCTTACGTTCCACCAGCAAGGATAGACTTTTAGAAATAGTTTTAACAAACAGAGGTAGAATACATGGGAGAAAAATACACCCTGCAGCTATTAATCCCATCAGGCCAAAGATGGCCTGCAGGCCGGGTAACTTTGGCCACCATCCTGAAAACATATCCTGCAAATTAAGGCCTTTCCAAGTCTGGACTGGCACATGAGCTATTTTGACCATTTTATCCGTTATTTCCTTAATAACTTTCCCACTTTCATCAATTACTATGCAGCAATTAGTTAAATTAAACTTTCCACATACCCCTCCTTCTTTAGCTAATAGGTAGTCCAAGGCTAATCTATTCTGCATAATATATGTCCTTGATTTAACACTTTCCCTGGCTAATTGAGTAAGACCTTTCACAGTTTCATTGGTGATTATTTCGACCACTGCTTGCAGACGAATTAAACGGTTCAGAATGTACATGGGGGTCCGATAGCCATACATGCCATCTTCCGCCCATGTAGCTGGTCCATAAACCTCAATAATTCGCTCTGCAGGCCACTCCTCACTTCCCCAACTGCGTTGGTTGCCTCCGACCCTAACCTTTCCTATTGCAGATGTATCTACATGTCTCCTTCGTCTTAAGCTCCCCACCTCATCATATACCGGGACACCTAAAACCTGTCGAGTTTTAAGGGGAAGCAAAAAGAATCCGGGCCTAATTAGTCCCAGGACACAGGCTCCACACCAAGTCTTTGGTAGAAACCCATATGCCATCTTGCCACATATCCAGTACAGTCCATCAGGAGCCAGCCATTCGAGAGTCTGATTATCTGGATCCTTTAAAAAGGCTAACTCATTTACCTTAAACAGAGCCATTTCATCAGTTCCCTCTGTGCCATTACTTCCTGACCACCATATCTTACTTTCCCATTTGCCTGTGCATATGAGGTTTCCTACCTGATGACAGCCTGCTACAATTTTTCTCTGGAAACATACATTCCCTACCAGACTAGTAGTCAGTGTCCAGTCCCCATCTTTACCCTTGTTATATGACAGGTTACCTTTTTGATCCATTTCTAGTACTTTGGAGTAATTTAATTCCTGGGCTTCCCATGGCCATTTTTCTCCCATGTTAGTCCCTCCACAAACGAAACAATTTGATACATTCAGGGTATGGGCTATGTCTTCTGCCAATTTGACAAAGGTATTTGTTACATGACTAGGGGTTTCGGGTACATTCAACTTCTCCATCTCCAAATAATATGACCAGAACAACCCTTTCGTGTCATGCGTTGCTCTGGTAACTTTAGTGACATACCATCGAAGGGTTACAAGGGGATCTTTTCCCTTGGCATAAATTCCTAATCCATAATCCTCCTTCCATAGTTTTGTCGGGGTACATGTAATCTTTATAGGATTACATTCATTCTGTCGGCAGTTACTACTAGCTACCCCATTTTCCAACTTGCATTTTTGGGTACCCCCCGGCTGATCTCCTGACCACATAACTGCACAAGACCAATATGGACAATAACTATATGTGTCCCGATCACCGCATTCTCCCTGCTTTCGACACATATACTTTTTGTCTAACATATAACTTCTTTCCCACTCCAATGTCCCACACGTTGATTTCCATACATCACAGTTACGATTGATAGCTAAACAGGCATCAAATGTTATTTCTACTGGCTTCCCTAACTTTCTAAATTCTGTCTTATTCAAAAGCTCTTCTCTCCCGCATTCCGTTGTGTATATTGACATTTCATAAGTAGTTATCTGTTTGGCTTCTGCGGGGTTATAGCACTGCACCTTATCCTTCAGTATACACATGTGATATATGGTATTGTTTACCTGACAGGTTCGGGGGGGGTGTTCCTTGCACCCGTCAGGTTTTTGAGTGTGATAAATCAAAGTATTCGAAACCTGTGTTCCCTGCAGTGTTGTACGTATGCATGGGTCACAGTTCTCCTTGCTTATTGCTTCTATCATGGGAATGTCTGGCTCGCTTCGTAGTATCATTACCCATCCACTCATCCATAATCCCACTCCAACAATCACCATGTTTTGCATCCTCCCGGTCCTTTTCATTCCGATCTCTCAATGCTGTCTCAATAGTGGGGCTAGTCTTAAGCGTATAATAAGATTTCTCTAAACCTATCACCAAATAGTGCTCTAGCACGTCTTCTATGATCTTTATGTCACACTCAATCAAACACCCTGTACACAAAACACAGTCTATACAATGAGCGCAACAACAACACTCACATCCACAGTTACAGAACCAACACATTTGAGAGAAAAAAATCTTTGTACATTAAAGAACCGCCTTTCGCCTGTCGCAATAAGTACTTCTTTGGTCAGCAGACGGTTTATACCGCGTGGGTGTTCAGGAGAAGATCTGGACAGTTAGGGATTGGAGTAGCTGATGCCTCAATGCTCTTCAGTTGTCCGCAAAACCACTGTTTATACCTGTAAAACACAATAATCGACAGGATCAATACCCTCAATCCCCAACACGCCCACTGCCAACTCTCCTCCCACATGGATCCTTGTTCTTCAGCCCCTTGTCCTTAATCAGCCTCCAACACAATGCGACAACCCAGGTATCCAGTCCACTCTTTGATCTGCTGTGAGTCCCCACAATCGATTACACCTCCAAGTATCCTATATATAAAATAGAAAAAGCTTTCTTTAAGCACGCTTGAATGTTAGCTTAGTTGGGTTTTGTTTGTTCATGGTCACTTTCCAGCCGGTTTCCGCTGCCGCCTTGACTCATGTCTTGTGAATCCACGACTTTGATTCTGCAATCTTAATAGCAAGTGGAGAAGTCATAATAACAGTAAAAGGTCCTTTCCATCCTCCTTCTAGTGGCTCCTTCTTCCAATGTTTAACCCATACTTGGTCCCCTGGTTTAAATGGGTGACAATGGGTTATTAGTCGGGGGGGTACTTGCTCCATCACATATCGCTGGAGCCTCTCAACTTGCTTATTAAGTTCTTGTACCATCTCCATATTCCAGACCCCACCTTTATGACCCAAGTCTGGCCACCCAGCCAAGTTCCTTCTTAGCAACCCTGGCGGTTGTCCATACATTAACTCATATGGAGATAGCTTATGTTGGCCCCTTGGAGAGCTTCTGATTGCATACAAGGCCAGTGGTAAGGCATCAGGCCACCTTAAATGACTATCCGTACAGATCTTAGTTATTCTTTCTTTGAGTGTCCTGTTCATTCTT
Organism: Pituophis catenifer annectens; assembly: GCF_029215685.1. Classification (NCBI taxonomy): domain Eukaryota; kingdom Metazoa; phylum Chordata; class Lepidosauria; order Squamata; family Colubridae; genus Pituophis; species Pituophis catenifer. The sequence goes on along the minus strand of NW_027256882.1, from coordinate 134,104,173 downwards.
TCTGCATATCTTCCTGATTCTGGCCGAAAAGCACTGTGAAACCTCCACTTTATCCCTACCGCCGCTGCAACTGCCTGATTAATATGGTGAACAAACTCAGGACCATTGTCTGACGAGATATAACTGGGAATTCCAAATCTGGGAATTATCTCTTTTAGTAATAGTCTGGCCACCTCCCGCGCCTGCTTGGTCTTTGTTGGAAAAGCCTCAGGCCACCCCGTATACATATCCACCATAACTAACAGGGCTTTAAACAATCCACATCTAGGCATATCAGTAAAGTCTATCATAATGTAATCCATGGGGATGTACGACCGGGGTATGGCACCAGGGGGCAGTAAGGGCCCTTGCCTTGGATTAACCTTTGCACACGTAACACACTTTGCAACCGTCCCGGCAGCGACTCCGGCCAGCCCATTAATATAGTAATCCCTTCCTAATGCTAGTTCTAAAGCCGCTTTCCCCATATGTGTTGTTTCATGGGCTAGGCGAGCTAGTGTCCAAGCTATCGAGGCTGGTATAAAAACCCTCCTGTCTGGTAATACATACCACCCATCTTCAACCTGAGCTTTCAAATCTGTCACTGCTTTCACACTTTCCTGTTGCGTATATGTTGGTTTAATTTCAGGGGGTAAAACCCCTAAATCCATAGCTATACAAATAGATAAATCGGGCAGTGGTCCCTCTTGTTTCGCTACTTCCCTAGCTTCTACATCAGCTGCCCTATTTCCCATAGCTATCTTATCATCTCCCCTTTGATGTCCTTTACAATGCATCACTGCCACTTTCTTTGGCTTGTTTACAGCTTCAATCAAGCGACTAATAAGATGTCCATGCAAAATACCTTTCCCTGCTGAATCTCTGAATCCCCGTTCTTTATAAACAGCCCCGTGTGCATGTAAAGTAAGGAATGCATATTTACTGTCTGTCCACACGTTCAATGTTTCTCCCTCGGCCCTTTCTAAGGCACGTATCAATGTCCACAACTCAGCCACCTGTGCATTATGTCCACTTCCTAGGGGTCCACTTTCCACCACTCCATCATCATCTACAACAGCATATCCAGACACCCGGCACCCATCTATAATATAACTGGATCCATCCGTATACCAATTAAGCTGTGCATTGGGCAACGGAATATCTGTTAAATCAGGTTGGGTGGAATAAACTTTCTCTAATACTTGTAAACAGTCATGCTGTGTATCAACTTCCGTTGGCAGCAACGTAGCAGGATTCAGCCTATTGGACATTACCAAGCGCACCTGAGGATTCTCAATCATAATTGCCTGGTATTTTGCCAATCTTTGTCCACTAATCCACAAGTGTCCTTTAGCGTCCAAAAGGGACTGCACTGCATGGGGGGAGTGCACGATTATAGGACAGGAAAAAGTAAGTTTGTTGCAATTTTGAATTAATTCTGCGATCGCCGCCAACACTTTTAAACAATGGGGCCAGCCTCTTGCTACTCCATTCAATTGTTTTGACAGATATGCCACGGGTTGTTGCCAACTTCCCAGCGGTTGGGTGAGAACCCCCACCGCAATATTTCTGCTTGTGTCTACATACAAATTAAAAGGTTTCTGCAAATTTGGTAAGGCTAGCGCCGGAGCCTGGGTTAGCGCAAGTTTTATATCTTTAAAAGCTTTTCTCTGTTCTCCTCCCCATTCAAGGGTTCCTTGTTGGCACCCCTGGTGGCTGCATACAAGGGTGCTGCCATCAAAGCAAAGTTAGGGATCCAAATACGACAAAAGCCAGCCAACCCTAAAAAGCTTCTCAATTGTCTCTTTGTTCTAGGTTCGGCCAGCATCAAAACTGCCTGTTTCCGCTCCGGTCCTAAAGCTCTGTGTCCCTTTTCAATATCATATCCCAAATACCTAACTCTCTTTCTCACCAATTGAGCTTTCTTCCTTGATATCCGATATCCACACTCTAGTAACAAATCCAACAACATTTTAGTATTGTCCCAGCATAAATCCTCTGTCTGTCCTGTCACCAAAACATCATCAACATATTGTAAGAGTGTATCTCCCGGTTGCTGAGGCGTATAATACTGCAGGTCCCTAGCCAACGCTGTTCCAAACAATGTCGGGGAATTTTTAAACCCCTGTGGCAACCTAGTCCACGTATATTGCATTTTCGTGCCCGTAGAAGGGTTCTCCCACTCAAATGCAAACAGTGGCTGGCTTGATGGATGAATAGGAATTGTAAAGAAGGTGTCTTTCAAATCAATTACAGAAAAGCACCCAGCTTGTGGTGGAATTAAATTTAGCAAAGTGTATGGATTTGACACAGCTGGGTGTAGGGTAACTGTCAGGTGGTTTATGGTCCTCAGATCTTGTGCCGGGTGGTAAGACCCATCTGCCTTCTTAATTGGGATAATTGGGGTATTCCATGGGGACTGGGTAGGCACCAAAACATCTGCTTCCAAATATCTCTGTATACTATCATAGATGGCGTATATCGCTTCCCATGAGATGGGACGTTGCCTTATTCTTACTGGCATCGCTCCCAGCTTTAGCTCAACCACCACTGGAGGGTGGTGTGCTGCAAAACCTGGCAGATTATCCTCTGCCCACAAACCTGGCACATCAAACAACCTCCACTTCTCCTCCTTTTCTCTCTCTTCAACCTGTCTCCCTATCATCAACCTCCAAATCTCCTCCGGGGAATGCCTTATGGTCATTTTCTGACTACCTTCATCAAAGGAAATTGTTGCCCCTAATTTACTCAGCAGATTCCTGCCTAACAATGGAATAGGGCATTCAGGGATATACAAGAATTCATGCTGGATTTCAACTCCCTTAAAGTCACACATCACTGGCTTTAGGACCTGCCGTCCCATAACCTGTCCTGATACCCCCTGAACCTGGATTTTACGTGGTCCAGGGGCTGCAATTTGCTTATTTACAACTGAACTACCCGCTCCTGTATCTACTAAAAATGTTGTCTGCTGGCCCCCTATCTTCATTGTAACCAACGGCTCAGGTGGGGGTTCTTCCAAGCCTGGTCCCCATCAATCTGACATCATATCTGCCAATCCGATACTTTCCGCTTCCCTTTGTCCGGCACCCCCTCTTGCTCCTCTACCAAAACCTCGGCCCAAGCCTCTTTGTCCAAATCCTCTATTCAAGCCCCCCCTTAGTCCTCCTTCTCCCCTTCTCCCCGCGAACTGCCCACGCATCCCTGATCCAAATTCTGGTCTTCTCATCATCCCTCTACCTCTCATCACCCATCTGGGGCATTCTCTTTGCCAATGCCCTTCTCCTTTTCAATAAGCACATTGGTTAGGGCCCAAGGGAGCCCCTGGGTTGGGGTCCAAATTCATTCCTCCATGTAATGCTACTGCTAATAATTCAGCCTTCTTTTGCATTCTAGCATCTCTCTCCTTCTTTTCCACCTTATCCCTATTCACATACACCTTCCGTGCCAATTCCAGCAATTCAGTAGTATTCTTCCCAAGGGCTCCTTCTACTCTCTGCAACTTTCGCCTTATATCTTCATAGCTTTGAGCTATGAATCTCTCATTCAACATCCGCACATTATCCCCATGCCGTGGGTCCACCTGTGTGTATAACTCATATGCTTCAATCAATCTTTGAAGGAAACTTTCCGGACTTTCATCCACTCCCTGCATCACTAAAGATGGCTTAGACATATTCACTGGGGGCTTTCCTGCTTTTCTAAGACCTTGCACCACCAAATTCTGATATTCCCTCAAACGTGTCAAGTCCTGTGCCTCCTTAGGGTCCCAGCCCGGATCCGTTTCAGGCGCCCGAATCAATACCTCTGGCTGAACGTCCTGATCATTTGGCAAGATCTCTCTCATGCACTGCCTAACTGCGGCTTTCCACTTTTATTTATTTATTTATTTGTTTGTTTCCATTTCTATACCGCCCTTCTCCAAATAGGACTCAGGGCGGTGAACAGCCAAAGTAAAAAACAGAACATACAGAATTTAAAAACAGTTTAAAATAATTAAATATTTTGGCCGTAAATTAAAACAACCCAATTTAAAATCAATTTAAAATTTAACTCAAGCCAGCCCAGCTAGTTGAAATAAATAGGTTTTCAGGGCCCGACGAAAAATCCGGAGGTCTGTTATTGTACGTATCTCTGGGGGGAGGTTGTTCCAGAGGGTGGGCGCCACCACAGAGAAGGCTCTCCCCCTGGGGGTCACCAGCCGACATTGTCTGGCGGACGGCACCCTGAGGAGGCCCACTCTGTGCGAGCGTACTGGCCGGTGGGAGGCTATTGGTGGCAGAAGGCGGTCTCGTAAGTACCCCGGCCCTAAGCCATGGAGCGCTTTAAAGGTGGTCACCAACACCTTGAAGCGCACCCGGAAGACCACCGGGAGCCAGTGCAGCTCGCGCAGGAGAGGTGTCACATGGGAGCGCCTCGTCGCCCCCATAATCCCCCGCGCGGCCGCGTTCTGGACCAGCTGGAGCCTCCAGGTGCACCCCAGGGGGAGCCCCATGTAGAGAGCGTTGCAGTAGTCCAGGCGGAAAGTGACGAGTGCCTGAGTGACTGTGCGTAGGGAGACCTGATCTAGAAAGGGGCATAACTGGCGTATCAGGCGGACCTGATAAAAAGCCCCCCTGGCCACGGCCGTCAAATGATCTTCTAAAGACAGCCGTGCATCCAGGAGGACGCCCAAGTTACGAGCCCTCTCCGTGGGGATGAGTGATTCGCCCCCAATAGCCAGTGATGGCGTCAGCTGGCTATATCGGGACGCCGGAAGCCACAGCCACTCGGTCTTGGAGGGGTTGAGTCGGAGCCTGTTTCTCCCCATCCAGGCCCGCATGACCTCCAGGCACTAGGACATCACTTCAAGGGCATCGTTGGGGTGGCCTGGGGTGGAGATGTACAGCTGGGTGTCGTCAGCGTACTGATGGAACTCCACCCCGAAGCCACGGATGATCTCACCCAGCGGCTTTACATAAATGTTGAACAGAAGGGGCGAGAGGACCGACCCTTGTGGCACCCCACAAGCAAGGTGCCTCGGGGTCGACCGCTGCCCCCCTGTCAACACAGATTGCGACCGGTCAGAGAGGTAGGAGGAGAACCACCGCAGAACGGTGCCCCCCAACCCCGCCAACCGGTGCAACATGATACCATGGTTGATGGTATCAAAAGCCGCTGAGAGGTCTAACAGGACCAGGTAGAGGAGCAACCCCTATCCCAAGCCCTCCAGAGATCATCCACCAACACGACCAATGCCGTTTCCGTGCTGTGCCCAGGCCGGAAGCCGGACTGGAGCGGGTCTAGATAGACAGCTTCATCCAGGTACCGGGGAAGGTGTTGCGCTACCACACTCTCAACAACCTTTGCAACGAAGTGAAGGTTGGAGACTGGACGATAGTTAGCCAAAACAGCTGGATCCAGAGAGGGCTTCTTGAGGAGGGGCCTCACAACCGCTTCTTTCAAAGCGGTCTTTTCTCGTTCTTCCGGGTCAGCAGAGTGCGTAACAACTGTTGTACATCCTGCCACGTTGGATTATGTGTCTGCATAAGCAGGTTCGCCATTTCGGTGGGCTTAGTGGTCAGCGGCCCATAGTGTTGTTTCCAGTTTAAAAGGTCAGTAGTAGTAAATGGCACATATTGAAAAAGGGGCTGACGTTCCACCTCCCCCTGCTGGTTCACTATTATCTGATCCACCTGGCGTAAAGGCGCTGTGACTTCTTGCTTACTAGCCTTCAATTTAGCTTTCACTGCGCGAGATTGCATCCCCGCCTGCTCTTTTCCTGTTGCTTCCTTTAACCCCTCATCACCCCGATCCTCTCCTTCACTCCGGCTATCTTCTTCCAGCGGGGGACTTCTCTTAACTTTTGGTATAGCACCCGGATCACTCGTGCATCTTTGATCTCCACCTCCATCTCCTCCTACGGCCCCCTGCAACTGCTGCTGCTGTGCTGGGGGCTGCTGCTGCGCTGGGGGCTGCCACAATGGAGCATACGGGGGTGGTCTAACTACCTCCTCCACGTCCTCTGTCAATACTTTTCTCCTTCTCGGATATTCCTCTGTTATTTCTGCCTGCATTTTTCCTTGCTCACTTCTCTTCCCCTTAATCTTCCTGCCTGATCTAGATACACATAACCTGACCATTTCAGCCTGACACTGCAATAAATCCTCAGCTTTTTCTGTTAAGGCTCTCGCCCATTGATCAATGTATTGAAATTGATCAAGATATTTATCCTGATTCACTACAATCACTCCCCACAACTTATCCACCGTTTCTTCCCTTAGCGATCCCTGAGGGGGCCAGCCCATCCCCATTTGTGGCCACACATGTTTACATAAGAATTTTAATCGATCCTTTGATCCTTTCAGATAGGAAGGGTTGCTAAAATAATTGTCAAAACCTTTTAACATGCATGCCAAAGGAGTATTTGGCATGCTCTGAGCTCCTCCCATTCTATCACACTGCTGCCAACTCGTAGCCCCGGAACTCATGGTCACTAACGAGAACTGCGATGGCTTACCCAACCCACACAACCTGATGGAACTTGCAGAGATAACTAAATTCACTTTGCTTAGAGAAAAAAAAACCAATATCTACATTTATGATTGATTGGAAACCCCTTATAGAGACCCCTTTTTGCATGAAACAGGAAAAAAAATGCACAGATGGTTTATTGTTTTGATGGACAATAGAAAAAAGAGAGAATTTTATAAATATACTTATATTCGCTGCGAAGAAAAACAGAAGCTTCTATTTTTCTTTCTGATTCTTTCTACACTTTTGCTTTTCTTCTTTTCTTTCTTTACTGCTTCTCCACTTTCTTAATTTGTGTTACTTTTGATGTCTTTCTTTCAGGGGTGAAATGCTACAGGTTCGCATCAATTCGGGGCGAACTGGTAGCAGCAGCGGTGGGTGGTTCAGAGAACCGATAGCGGTGGCAGCATGAGGCTCCGCCCACCCACCCAGACGTCATTACTTCCTGGTTTTAACCAGGAAGTAACCTGTTTTTTATTCTGCGCATGCGCAGAGAGTCCAAAATCACACGTGACACGCATGCGCATACTTCCAAACCGGTAGGGCAGGTAAGTAGATTTCACCCCGGTTTCTTTACTAAAACTTTAGTAAAATGTTTACTAAATGTAATAAAATGTTTATTAACTTTACTAAAATGTTTATTAAAAAAGAAAAGAATCACATGTATCTCAAGGTCAAATTCGAGTAGGAGGTCGACTGTATTTAACTATTACAGCTGCTTGAAATATGGAAAAAAAATCTTTCTAACGTCATGGTGTGTCTGCCCTGTTGAAATCTAAGTGAAATTTCTTCATTTCTTTGAGCTCTGCTTTGCTTTAATTTAACGCACTGTCAACATGTCAGGAGTCTTCTTACTCTCTTTTTGTCACACCATTAAAATACGCTGACATATTTGTCTTTTGTTCTGGATAATTTAGTTAATAAGAAAAAAGCAAGACTTCTCTCCCATCAGAAATTGAATAAACCCAGGTTTCCCTTCACTGCTCAAGAAGTAATAGATTCTCTGTTTTGGTCTCTGTGGTGTCCACACAACTACTGCTTCTATATAGAAAATACAGACAAAAAATCCATCAGTAAACCTTCCCCCGGTTCCCACCATTTTTCTTTTCAACTTAAGAAACACTTGGTAAAGAATTCTACAGGGTTTGCAAATGGGGATATGCCAACTGGTAGGCTATTGATTTTCCTTAAGTGACTGTAGAGCTGTGAATCAAGGCTCCTTTGAGGAACAGCCTCAGTTTTGCATTCCAAATTTGATTGCTAACTTTGAGGGCTTCCTCTTAATCTTTAGGGGGCCATGACTCCCACTAGTCTTTGGAGAAGCCTTTCAAAACCCCCAAACCCAACCCTTCTCTAAGGTGATCCTTTTCAAATGTATTGTCATTTCCTCCAGTGAACAGAGACAAAGATAGAAAACTGAACAGAAATACATCTGATGGGCATCATGTTGCTGAAGACTATTATAGTTTATATGTCATGTTTTAAGCAAAAGACATAATAACATTTAGAAGTTCTCTTTGAGAATCTGTTTCTCCAATACCTTATAAGGCAGATGGGCAGCATAAAAATGTAATAATTAATTTTAGAGCTTCAAATAAATGTCACTGAAAATGTATCCAAGGGTATTTTTTCAACAAGTCCTAATTAAGTTAGAGAGGTTGAACAATGTGGTTGTGGCAGGCCTGGTTGCTGTATTCTGCCCTGCTCTGCTAGAATGGAATTGGTGGAGCAAGAAATGATGAAATGTGTATTGTGACATCACAAACAAATCAGATAATTCACATACGTATGTCTGTTGGAAGAAATATGCATCTGGTTCACTTCCGAGCCTGAAAACATGGAGGCTGATTGGAAAGATGGTTTAATGGTGAAGCAGAACCACCAAGCACATAGTTCTGGGCAGCTGACCACATGGAGTTGAGAGTGAGTGGGTTTTATACCTTCTCTTGGGCCTTGCACTTGAACTTCCTGTTCCTGTGCAAGAACATGTATTCTATTGGCTGTTGTCAAACTCCCATGGGGCCATGTGGGGTCATGTTTATCTGAGCCAAGTTTGGTTGAAGTGTGCTGATGCAATGTCCTTAGGAGATTGTGCAATGTAGTGAGATCTGCTGCTAGTGTGTTAATCCTATTATGTCCTGGAAAGTCATGTCTTAATCCCATCACCCTGGAGCTGAAGGTCTTTTGTCTTCTAGATAGGACGGCCCAGTCTTTCTTAATGGGCACTAAATAACTGCTGGGGGCAGGGGACTGAAGCTCTGAGTTTCTGTCTCCCTTAAGATGTTTATTTCTCTTTTGGGGGAAATATTTTATCCTGCCTTTTAAAAAATATTTCTCAAAATATTTCTTTCTTCTAGGAGGGGTGGCTTCCCTCATGTCTGATATCTGGAGCAAGCAAAAAAGGGGCTGGTTGCATTGCAACACAATACGGACTTTGTCAGTATCCATCAACGTAGTTTGTACCTGATGCTTGTATTTTCACTGGGACGTGTGTGTGTGTGTGTTTCTAATATATATTTGCCTTGCTGTTTGACTTTAGGAAGGTCATCTGCCCTCTTCCTGCCATCTGTGAGGTGTCTGACAAGTAAACCTCCCATGAAGAGGTGCTGAAAGGCTTAATTATGAATTGTGGCAGGGACATCATTTTAAGGAACACCATGGAAGAGTGATGAAGTGAAGGGACAGCAAAAACTTTGATCAAAAAGTGCCTGGCCATTCAACCCAATATAGCACAACCAACACAAGCCATAAAAAGAATAATATTGGCATACATCAAGAACATCTCAGAAACCACCAACAGACTACTACAACCACATGGAATCAGAAAAAAAAAACAGGAGTCATCTACAACATACAGTGGAATGATTGCAACAGCCACTACATAAGATAAACAGGCAGAAGACTGACAGAACACATCCATGGACACCAACTAGCAGTCAGAGAACATGATGAAAACTCTTTAATTTCAAAACATATGGAGAGAACTAACCATAATTCCAGCTGGAAAACTATGACTCTCCTAGACCAAGACAAGTCCAAAAATGCCAGGGAACTTCTAGCATCCTGGCACTCTGACAAATTAGCCATCAATAGACACATAAACATAAACAACATCTACATATTATGCAAAAGAGACAATCAACAAGCCAAAATAGAACAAAAAAACCAAAACACCTCCCCACCAGCAATCAGCACCCAGATGAGTATAGATTAACTCCAGGATTAACATCAGATCTACAATAAGGAGTAAACAATACCCCAATCAAGGAACTGCCAAAGAAGCTGGCAGTAAACAGCCCAACCAAAGAACCTCTAAGACAGGGGTGTCAAACTCAGGTCGTCACGGCGGCGTCACATGATGCATTGGGACTTTTTTTCCCTTCGCTAAACCAGGCATGTGGGAGCCATCATGTGACGCATCCAGCCTGCGGCCCGCAAGTTTGACACCCCTGCTCTAAGATCATTCCCACCAATGCTGACAGGCCACAAGAATATAAACTGAGGGCAAACCCCACTCCTTACTAGCACTGATCATGTTACCTAGTTTGGGTAATAAAATGTCTGCAAGAAAACAAGCAAGCTCAGAGAGCACCAAGAATCCCTCACAGCATAAACTACTTGATGCCTCCCAACTCCTTGTCTGAGGGGGGGCAAGGACCTGGAATCTCTTTTTCTATGCCACTGAGTATTGCTGTCATGCCAAAGAATGAGCCTCTGGACTGATGGTTAGAAGCTGGGTCTGGATTCTTAAAATGTCCTTAAAAACCTTAAGCAACTGTATTGTGACGATCGGATGCTTGAGGTGCAATCTGGTCATTCTAAAGCTACAGGTTGTTTTGTTTTCTTTATAAAATCCTAATTGTCATCAAGTATAACATCCGGAGAGCTATGATAAATGTAAGTGCAGATTATAGAAAGAAGCAAGTCACCATAGAATAAGAGACAAATTTAGAGCGGCATTTATAACTGCTATAAAGAAGATTGGAAACTAGTTTCTTTGTACCTTTTTTTCCTTTTTTTTCTATTTTTCTTTAACTTTCCTGCACTTTTAGTTTTCCCTTTGATTTCTTTTTTAAAGACTTTTATATACTTTATATAATTTGTATTAGTTTTATCTTCCTCTTTTTTAAAAAAAAATCTTTAATAAAACTTAGATAAAATTTGTAGGTGCAAATATAGTAATTCTCCTCCTCTTCTGTCCTGAGTAGCATCTAACAGTCTCCTCTACTTTGCCTTTGTAAGTTCCTGAGGAACAAATGGTACTTGAAATATCGTAACACAAAGAAATCATTAATCCTCACCCAGCATATCTAACAGCTCTCTGGAAATTATAGATGGTCTAATACGTCTGCAGGAAAAAATTTCCAGATGGGAAAAATTGATTTATGAGTTTCTGCATGTCATCTATTGCTTATAAACTCAGATAGAAGAAGGTTGATCTCTCCTGCAAGAGAATGTTATCGTAAAGCTAAATCCAGAAGATATGTATGGAGTTGGCTATCGTAATGAATAAAAAACATGTATGAAATTGGTTCTCCAGATAGGAACCCAAATCTTTCTTAGCTATGATTGATACACGAAACAATGAAATACCATGATTACCAAAGCTTGTGAATATTCTGGGGTCCAAACTTTAGGTTTGAAAAAAAATCAGTGTATGTATAAGTCTGTCTCTTACCAGATGCTTTGCCTCTTGTTAGCTCCTGCTTGGTAGTAGTTGAATAGAAGTGACATAACTATCCCACAAGAAGCTGAGTGTATTGAAAACTGGATGCTAATAAGGTTAGAGACGGGGAGATGGTCACAGGAAACTGAGCAATAACCCCCATGGAGAGGAGCTTCTTTTCATCAAGGAATTTACAGTGGCAATTAGCTGTCTTTGCATTTTGATGCTTGCTCTTTCAAGTGAGCCAAATTGGTGGCTGCTTTGACAAGCCGTTTGCTTCCAGCCTCTCATCTCTTTAATTTCATTGTGACAAATGCTTCCGGCCTGATTTCATGTTTAAGCTGCTGCTTTCTCCTTCCCAAACCCCCTCCCCTCTTTTCTGACAGGGCAGTTTATAATAATTGAGGTTATCGCCTATTCTCCCACCACCTTCCCCAGCTGCAGGGAAGGGAGTCCCAGCCCTGAGAACAGTTTGCAATCTGTTGGCTGGACTCCCTCTCCCTCTCCCCCTCTCCGTTTCACCCAAACGCTTAAAGTGAAGATTGACTTCATCCTGTCTCTCCAAGGATACTAATGAGGAGGCTACTTGTGCCTTTGCAGGGTTCTCTAAGGAAAATAAGCTGGCTGTGGAGCCCAAGCAGCAGCAGAGTTGGTCGTTAGCCTAGTTCAAAAGAGCATTTATAAAACCTTTCTGGTTCGGTAAGACAAGCCTTGTCAAAAATGCATATAAAAAGCTTTCTCTATGTTCTCCTTTAGGGGAAATATTCTATCCTGCCTTTGTTAGTATCCCCCAAAATATTTCATTCTTCTGGGGAGGGGGGGCTTTCTACAACCAGATAACTGCAAGGAGGAACATTAAACTCCCCAAACCAGAATATATTGTGCAATAAAAATAAAAAGCAAGAGTGGGTTTTGATATAGTAGCTATCAGACAAGTGTAGTTGGACAGCGATGATGGTAATAACCGCCCTATCCTGAGCAGATGATGATGATGATGATGATGATGATGATGATGATGATATCCATCCAGTCAAGTCTGACTCTTGCTATTCTATGGGCCAAGTCTCTCCACATCTTCTGATCTTGCACTACTTATGTTTTTCTATGTTTTAGCATAGCTTTGATGGTGTCCAGCCACCATGTTCTTTGGAGGCCTGGCTGGGTTCCCTTTTTCCGCTAACTCTTCCAAACATAATTGCTCTCTCCAGTGAATTCCCCTGCAAGACATGGCCAAAGTAAGTGAGATGCAGTTTCGTGATTTTGCCTTCTAGTGACATGTCTGATGTGAGCAAACAATAGCAAGTTGCAACTGGTTTTATTATAGGGTTGTATGTAATTCAAACAGGCAGGTAGAACTTTTGGCTGAACGGTTGCACACAAAGTTCAAGGGGAATTCTGGGAAGGGAAGGGAAGGTCTGTCTGGTAATCAGGGCACAGCCAACTTGATACTTCAAGATCCAGAACTGGAGTCAGCAGTAAGAGGCAGATCTAGGAAGTGGAGGGCCCAAAGCATAAAAATAGGAAGAAGCAACAGCAGAGAAACCAGAGTGGCCTGTCTAGCTAGAATTCAGACACACAAGACTTCTATAAGCTATTCTGAGTTGTAAACCTTGAGAGCCAAGAGTAAGGATACAGGTATGCAGATCTGACATCACAAGGCTGATTTCAACAGAGAGCAAGACTTGGTAGCTACTTCAAAGTAACCTCCACTGTGGGCACAACTCAGGATCGCCTTTGTTCTGTCCTTCAAAATTGGGAATGTGTCTTGGAGCTGGGTGTCATGTTTGAACTTGGCCCCTCGTGATCTGAGTCTGCCTTCCCCTGCTCTGCTGATGGTCTCTCTGCTCTACTTCAGGTGACTGATTGCTTGCCGGTTCCCAAACTGACAACACATCAGATTAGGCCCTTCAGCCTCTGACTCGGATGAAACAGAAGAGAACATAACTGTGATAATCAAGAACAGGAATAGGAACATCACCAGACTACTGTCACCTGTGGCTGCATTCTGAACATGCAGACGAGTGTACCCTTTTTATGCATTTTATCCAGGACTGTCTGCTCACATTTGCTGAGATGTGAGCTGTGGTTTTCTGAATAATTAATCTACTCATTTGAAGGGATGATAGCAAGTTCCAAGACGTGGGATAGCATTATAGCACTTCTAAAGGCAAATTATATTAGGTCATGGATTCTTCAGTGTATTTTAAGGTCCAGGAGAATTGTGCCCAAAGGTGGGAAGCAAATCTGGCAGACTGTTGATGTCTAAGAGAGCTGAGCTACTGAGCATGGGGGCTTGATGTGGAAGAGACAAAGTCTCTGGGAGAAGAGAGTCTCATTATGCACATGGTCTGGGCTACCATTATAGCTTGATAATACCCAACATTATTAAAGTGAAAGCTGAATGTACTGTACTGTACTGTACTGCCAGGTATCTAAGCCAGTGGACACATATTCACAATCCAGTTTTATAGCACTTTACTTATTTAAAGCGATCTACACTGGTCTTTTGCAAACTGGCCTTAGTTTCTTCTTGCAGAATGTTTCTGGGGGAGAAAGAATCGAGTCCAACTCAACATAATTTTGACTGCCTGAATTAGATATTCAAGCCTCACTCTAGGCTGCAACTTATGAATTAGGTCCTTTTCTTGGGGCCGTATTTATTAATTGCTGACTTGCAACATTCACCAACCCTGAGCACAGCCGCTCTTTTTGGAGGTTGAACTAGCAAAGTGCTTGAGGAAATGTGATTTTTCACATCCGAGTTCAGAAGCAGAATAAATGAAATTGTTTTTTAACTGTACAATGATATATAGCACTTAGACTTATATATTTATTTATTTATTGGTTCGATTTATATGCCGCCCTTTTCCGGAGACTCAGGGCGGCTTAAGCAATAGCCTTCATACTTTTGTATATACCTGCTTAGTAGGGCTTTCGGCCTCCCCTAAGCGGTGTTCTTTTCTATACAAAGTCAGCTTATTGCCCCTACAAACCGGGTCCTCATTTTACCTACCTTGAAAGGATGGAAGGCTGAGTCAACCTTGAGCCTGGTGAGATTCAAACTTGCAGTAATTGCAAGCAGCTGGTGCTACTTAACAGCACTTTAGTCTGTTGCGCCACCAAGGCTCTTAATATACTGCTTCATAGTGCTTCCCAGCCCTCTCTAAGCAGTTTACAGAGTCAGCATCCTGCCCCCAACAATCTAGGTCCCCATTTTACCGACCTCATAAGGGTGGAAGGCTGAGCCAACCTTGAGCCGGTTAGGATTGAAGTCCTGGCTGTGAGCAGAGTCAACCTGCAAACTGCATTCTAACCACTGTGCCATCAGAGTTCTTATACATGCATGCTGTGTGTGTGTGTGTGTGTGTGTGTGTGTGTGTGTGTGTGTATTAGTATTGGCATCCTTCAGTCTCAAGAGACTATCATATCATGCTCTGGAAAGAGATCCTAAAACAGCATCTAGTGTGACTAAAAAGGCCAATTCGAGAGTGGCAATCCCTTCCACACTGAGGGCAGATACATTATGTCCCCTGCCCAGCCCCCAGATTTCGCTGGTTCTGGGACTGCCTCTTTGCCTCAGCTTGCCAAACAAGTGTCTCTTCGAATTGGAGAAGGCCATGCTGTGTCTTTAGCCTCCAAGCTGAACGATCGGAGGTCAAGGTTTCCCAGTTGTTAATGTCCATTCCCAGGGCCTTTAGGTTCTTCTTGCAGATATCCTTATATCGCAGCTGTGGTCTTTCTCTGAGGCACTTTCCCTGCACTAATGCTCCATACAAGAGATCTTTTGGAAGCCGACCATCAGCCATTCTCACGACACGCCCCAGCCAGTGTAGACGTCGCTGTTTCAATAGTGTATACATGCTAGAAATTCCAGCACGTTCAAGACTGTGTGTGTTCCAAATATGTGTGTATGCATATGTATATGCATTATGGATAAAATGAAATTAATCTGTTATTAGTGGGTCTTTAATTGAGAAATCAACAATCCTGCCAATTATCTCTTGCACATGTTCTGGTGGCTGCAGTTTAGCCTGAGATCCAGCCTGTCTTGGGGTTACATCATTAAGAGTGCAGGTTGGCCACTCATTCTACATCTCTGTCGCTGACTTTTGCCCACTTGTGAACTTTCCTTTTTCTAATAGCTCCACAACATCTCTCAATTTGGTCTATCTGCAGTCAGGTATTATCTCTATTTAAAATACTCCAGAGAAGGGGGAAAAAAATCTGCCTAGTTTTGCAGTGCTGGAAAAGAGATGGAGATGTCAAGCTCTCAGCTTGCCCGCTCAGGATAAAGTCTTTGATGGAAGATGCCATAGGAGACCTTTCAGTCAAGCAAGTACTTTATTTGAAGTACCCAGTTGGGTTTCTTGTAATCAACAGAATGTAAGCATGAGATGAAATGTTTTACAGTCCCAAAGGAAGACGGTCCGGTGCTTCCAGTGGGCATCTGTGTACTAAATCTGGATTAAGGGCTCTGTCTTTAATTTATTTATTTTATTTATTTATTTATTATATTTCTATACCGCCTTTCTCCCATAGGACTCAAGGCGGTGTACAGTCAAGGAAAATATAGACACACAAACATCATAAAATTGCTAATTAAAATTGTGTCTACCATCAAATCTTCCCCCTTTTAATGTTTTAATGTGGAAATTTTAAATTTGTTTTAATTATAGGGTTATGGGTAAGGTGTTTTAAATTGGGGAGCCATTTTGGATTTAATTTTGTTTTAAATGTATTTTAATGTTTATATTGTATGTTTTTTAATCTTGGCTGTTCACCGCCCCGAGTCCTTCGGGAGAGGGGGGCGGTATAAAAATTTAATAAATATAATATATAAAATATAAATATCCTCTCAGCCCTCAGTGCCACCTCTTAATTTGTGGAGGCTCGGGCTTCCTGGCCTAGAAAATAATAACTACCTGTGACTTTTTAAATCAGAAAGACGGCATCCTTTATTGTTCATCTCTTTCATAATCTAAAATCCCTTCTGCTCTTCCTTTTCCACGATGTTCTGAAAGGTAGTGTTCAACTGATTGAAAACAAAATTGTGGTGATAAACAAATAATGCTTAAGTCATCTGGCAGGCTATAAAGCAAACTATCACCCTGATAGTACACGCACCCTTTCAGCTGGATAGGGTAAAGGGCAGGGGTGAAATGCTACCAGTTCGAGCCAGTTCACCTGAACCGGTAGTAAAAAATTGCTTTAAAAAATAAAACAAAAGTTCCAACAATCGTGCGGCACAACTGATTTTTTAAAGCATTTTTTTTACTACCGGTTTCGGGAGAATAGGTAGTAAAAAAATGCTTTTAAAAAGTTAAAAAAAGGTTCCAATGATCAGCTGTGCCGTGCGATCGTCGGAATTTTTTTTTTTTTTACTTTTTAAAGCATTTTTTTACTACCTATTGCCCGAACTGGTATTTTTGTGTAAAGCATGATAGTTTGTTTTTGAGCTCTCTGTGTCTCTGTGAGGTTCCTGCTTGTTGCAGGGGCCATTTTGTGTGAAGTCCAGCTGCTTTTGCATTGTGTGTGAGTCAGTTGTGTAGCTTTTGTGTTATTTTTGTGTAAAGTGAGATAGTTGGTTTTCCCGGTCACATGACCACCAAGCCACGCCCATCAAGCTGTGCCCACAGACAATTTTTGAATTTCACAACTGGTAAAGGGGAAACTGAAGGAGAAGAGGGTGATGTATTTGTAGAGACTGTTCTAATCAGAAGTGAAAGGACTTCCATTTTTTTTTCACATAATATTGACCCAGAGAAGAGTCAAGGAATTTGTTTCAGCATTGTACAAAGAACATCTTTGCTGGGTATAAGAGTCCATGGCCATTTTAACTTTCTATTTAAAAAAAAATGCATCAAGCAAAATGTCCTTTACATGCTGTTCCTAACATTGGAATATTTGAGATCTTCATCTAACTATGAAATCAATGCGGAACATGCAGTTGAGGGAGGGGAACAGTAAAAAATTGCAGGAAGTTTTCATTCCACCACCTGCATTGCTGTGAGGATAGCCAAATATTTTCTTTCCCCTATTCCAAAAGCCACTCATGTATCATGAATAATAGTTCATGTATCAATGAATAATAGAAACAACTTGGACAAATACACTACACCTGTGTTTCTCAAACTTGGCACCTTTAAGGTGTGTGGAATTCAACTTCCAGAATTCCCCAGCCAGCCAAGTTTGAAAAACGTCAGACTAGATCCTAGACTAGGAGTGATATGATAGCAGTGTTCAAATATTTGAGGTGGCTGCCACAAAAAAGAGGGGGGGGAGAGTGCTATTTTCCAAAGCACCTGAAAGAAGGACAAGAAGCAATGGGTGGCAACTAATCAAGGAGAGAACCAACCTAGAACTAAGGAGAAATTTCCTGACAGTTGAGAACAATTAATCAGTGGAATGACTTGTCTCCGGAAGTTGTGAATGCTCCAACACTGGAGGTTTTTAAGAAGTGTTTGGACAGTCATTTGTCCTGAATGGTATAGAGTCTCCTGCTTGTGCAGGGGATTGGACTAGAAGACCTCCAAGGTCCTTCCAACTCTATTGTTCTGTTATTTCTCTCCTTCTATAGGAAGGATTAGAATTGTCTTTTGCTGACATTCCAGTTTCATCGCAAATAAAACAAAACCTCTTGAAATTAACATATGCAATATTTATTGTATGCAACCAATCTCTTTTCTTCTCTTTTTTTGTATTGTTCCCATATAAGGTTATCTAATCACCCCAAACTGGACTTTGAGGATGCAGCTCTATTTCATGGTTTATTGCTTGGATAACATGATAGCTTTTCAGCAGCCATCTAGGCAAGCAGTGAGAGTTACTTACCTGGACCATCTTTTGCAATAGGCTCCATTTTTGCATTCCTGGCCTTGCAAATGTTCTGGAGCTCCACAGGTTTTAAGGCAGGATGAAAGTCATTTTTTTTGTTTTTTATATGGATATCGGGGGATTTGATGCTTTTTGTGTGTGTTTTTAAATTTGATAGAGTCCAAGGGGGCGAAGGGGGTAATTCCCCTCCCCTTTTTTGGATAATGATTTTCTCTTTCTCTGACAGTGTGATGGATTAGAGCATGAACCAAAAATACAGTAGACATTTAGAAGTGCTTTCTCCAGCAGATTAGATGTTATTTTCAATTTTCCACTATGTTGCGATAGTGAAACACATGTTTAGGGGAAACTATTGCAGCATTTTGAGTTGTGAAGCATGCATTTTTTTAAAAAAAGAAGTCTTTGAAGGTCTTTGAGTGAAACTTTGGGTTTCCTACACATTTTCATCCAGTTCTTACGGATGGTAAACTTATATTTGCGTACTATCACTATAGGAGAAGGCTCTGGCTATCTTCCTCCTCTGCATATAGAATCTTAATAGAAACATTTACCCCCTTAACTTCATGGTAAACATTTATCTCAAAGTTTGCTAAACATTTCTTTCTTGCATAAGATAAAGAGCAAATAGAGAAATGGGTTATCTTAGAAATGCAAAAAGTAAGGAATCATTAGATGCAGATATTAGATATTTAAGCATTTTCTTACCGAATCTAGTGGTCAGCTGGATTTTTGCAGCTCATATCTGATAGCCCTTTCAAAGTTGGAAAAACCATACCCTGCAAGGACACAAAAACTGGATCTGCCAATCCAAATTCTGGTGAACGGCAGTTAGACCTGGCATTTATCTCAGGGTCACCAAATTCCAGTGACTACAAAAGACTACATGGTGGCAAAGCAGAGGAGCCTCAAAAAAGTGAAACCGCAAACTGAACTAAATGTACCAACAGAAGAGATTATTTGTCACTCGGTATTGAACTGTAGGGTCCTCGGTGCTCTCTGAGCTCGGTTTTTTTCCTTGCAAACATTTCATTAAACGAGGATCCAGATTGTTGGGGGCAATATGCTGACTCTGTAAAGCACTCAGAGAGTGATGTAACCACTGTGAAGTGGTATGTAAGTCTAAATGCTGCAGTATTTAGACTTACATACAGTACGATCTACAGTATGGGCTTAATAAAAAGATCACAACTCTTGGAGAATAATTGCTCTGCTCCTCATGGAGTGTTTGAATATCACTTAAAGTGGGGCTTCTTTACAACTGAAAACTCCAGGTGATTTGTTTTCAAAAGGTGTATCATGCAGATTGCCTTTTGTCTACAAATTACCTTTAGGTTCTTAGAAATTATTGCTTTATTACTGACATTTATACTATATTGAATTGGAGCACCGTGATCTTTAGAAAAAAAGAAAAAAATATTTCAATAAAAATATTGGCATTATTATTCAGATCTCTGTCATTTTTAACTCGTAATACTAAAGATTTTTATTACAAGGGTGGCATTTTGTTGTATGCTGAATGTTATCAATTTGATTTTCTTTTTATTGCTTAATGCGTATCATTTGTCAGAATGCCAAAATCATTGACTGATGAACTCTCCTTGGTCTGGTCAGTGAATGAGGTAGTTTATAGGAGAGTCATTTTGATAGTGAGATGGGTGGCATATAAATGTATTTATAATACATGTCTAAAGTTCATGACAAATTAAATGTAGAGCAGTGTTTCTCAACCTCAGCAGCTTGAAGATGTATGGACTTCAACTCCAGCTGGTTGGGGAATACACACAGTTGAAATCCACACATCTACAAACTGCTAAAGAGGAGAAACATTGGTGTAGAGGAAAAGAATGGAGATGGTTAAGAGGATTCTAGGTTGCTTTCCTTTGGATACCAACCACAATATTTTCCACAGAGAGCAAACAAATAATCTCCAAAAACCACAATACTATAACATCCAGTTTTGCAGGACTTAGTGAGAGTTGAACTGAATAGCTGGAAGTACAACAAGTTGTTCATTCCTCCTTTGAGCAGTACCGATTCTCTGCCAGAGCGTTCGCATTTAAAGTAAACGCTAAAGGTTGCATTGATTAAACCTTGACCTGTTCTACAGAATGGAGCTATGAAGTCAGCTTATCAAATTTACAGAAAGCAGAAAACAGTTTGAAAAATAAAAGAGAAGATTCAAAAATATCTAAGCAGGCTTGAACAATGACCTGAAATAGACAAGATGAAATATATCATCTGGGAAGAAAAATAAATTTATACAGGATGGGGGAGACCTGGTTTGGCCGGTGGTGTATCTGAAAACAAACTACTGCAGGTTGTTCTAATATATCATGAATTAAACATATGGCAGCAGGGGCCAAAGAGGCATGTGCTATATAGAGTTGTATTGATATAGTCCAGATCACAAGAAGTAACTAATCCAACCCCCTCTAGCTTGGTCAGACTCTGTTAGGAAGATTGTACTGTGTCCAATTCTGAGCACTGCAGTCTAAAAAAGAAAATTACAAACTGGAAGAAACTAACTCCTGTGAGATTGTTAAAAAAGGAATTGGGTCTATTTAGCTGCAGAACAGAAGATTGAGGGGAGATGCAACAGTACTGTAGTCTTCAGATATCTAAAAGAGTGTCATGTTGAGGAAGATTTGTTCTTTGTCACCCCAGAGGTCAGGACCAAAACTGTTGTGTTCAAATGATAGAAAAGTAGATTTAGATTAAGCATATTTATGCACCGTAAGTGCTGCGGACCAATTGAATTAGATGTCTTGCGAAGTGATCTATTCCTCCTTCAGCAGGTCTTCCAACAGAGACTGGATCACCTTTTGTCCAAAATGGTTTAGCAGATCTAGCATTGGACTTGGTAACCTCTGAGATCCCTTCCAACTCTGATTCCAGACAAAATCACCTTGCGTAATAAAACGTACACCACGCACACATTTTACACTCTGCGTAAATACATATGCACACATGGAATTCTAGTAAGCTGTTGTGAAGAACAGATTGCCATCTCATATTTTGTAATATGAGATGTTTCACTGATCGGATATACATTTCAAAAATAAGTAGTAAATCAGGCTTCAGTAACAATTGCTCCCTTGTAAAGGGATAGGTGAGAGCCTGTGTGGTGTATTGGCTAAGGCATCAGGCTAGAAACTGGGAGATGGTGAGTTCTAGTCCCATCTTGGGCACAAAGCCAGCTGGGTGACCATGGGCCAGTCACTTTCTCTCAGCCCTAGAAAGAAGGCATTAGCAAACCACTTTTGAGAAACTTTGCCGAGGCAACTACAGGGATCTGTCCAGCATTTGTGTTGAGAATCAGACTCAGTTAAACAGACACGCACAAAGAAATGCATTTTGGGGGATGGAAAGTGTGTTGGAGCAGGGGTAGGTGTTTCCCATTTTCTCTGCTCAAATTAGGTTAATAATAGTACTGCTCCAGTAGTAGGTTTCCAATATTCTTACCACTGGTTCGCCCCATGCCAGGGGTGAAATCCAGCAGGTTCTGACAGGTTCTGGAGAACCAGTAGCGGAAATTTTGAGTAGTATGGAGAACCGGCAAATGCCACCTCTGGCTGGCCCCAGGAGTGGGGAGGGAATGGGGATTTTGCAGTATCCTCCCCCTGGAGTAGGGTGGGAATGGAGATTTTGCAGTATCCTTCCCCTGCCACACCCAAGCCATGCCCACCAAGCCTCTCCCACAGAACTGGTAGTAAAAAATTTGGATTTCACCACTGCCCCACGCGTATGCTCACTTCTCGCACATGCCTTCTGTGCATGCAGCTGGCCTTTCGGGCATGCGTTTTGCTCTTGTGCATGCCTTCTGGTCTCAAAAACGTGGCTAAATAGGATGGCATTATGCCGGGGTGAAGTGGTGGGCCCTCCTGCAGTCGCCCAAACATGTCCAAACTGGCTGAATACCACCTCTGTACTGCTCCTGCTATCAAGTGTTTTGTGTATAGAATAAGCATCCATGCTTGCTATTAGTGAGAAGCTCTAAGACATGGTCACAGTATCTCTTCTTACAGAGGAGAACAGCAGCCCCCAGGATCTCACTGCTGAGGTCGGGTGTCAAAATGATTAATTTGGGGGCAAAATCATTGCACACAACTAGAACAGGAGACTAGACCCCTGGGAGGCCAAGTGTTCTCTGCCCATCCTTCAACCACCCCCCCCCCCAGACTGGTTCCATATCCTTGTGATGATCATTTGATGCCAGATTTTAGCAGCCCAATTTTAGGAGGAGGGTGAAAAGGAGGCAGTTGAGCTGTCAGGGATACCCTGCTTTCAATTTGCTCCCATTCTTAAAAGCACTTTTTTAAAAAAAGGCTGGGAAAATTGGCACTGCTCTTTTGGATGATGTCATTGAGTCACCAGATGGGACAGAGACAGCAATTGTGGGCACGTTGCTCACTGTCTAGGAAGTCATCCTCCCCCTCAATGTGAAAAAGTTACCCTGAAACTAAGCCAGCATGCAAAACACCTAATGCTGAGCTTTAAGGTGGATCTGTCTTAAAAAGTTTCAAAGGCAATGGAACAAAGGACCGTGCACTGTTATATTTGCTTCCTTGTTTTCGTTTTTAAGTCAACTGGATGACTCATTTGCAAATGTTACTCTGAAACAGAGTCAGACAATTGTGTTTAGTTTGGAAACAACACTTTTGTGATTTGTGAAGGCTTCCAAAGATCACCTGGAGAAGATGGGGAGTGTTCGTGACACAAAGATATTTATTTATTTATTGGTTCGATTTATATGCCGCCCTTCTCTGGAGACTCAGGGCGGCTTACAATGCGTTAAGCAATAGCCTTCATACTTTTGTATATACCTGCTTAGTGGGGCTTTTGGCCTGCCCTAAGCGGTGTTCTTTTTTATACAAAGTCAGCTTATTGCCCCCACAATCTGGGTCCCCATTTTACCTACCTCGAATGGATGGAAGGCTGAGTCAACCTTGAGCCTGGTGAGATTTGAACATGCAGTAATTGCAGGCAGCTGGTGTTACTTAACAGCACTTTAGTCTGCTGCGCCACCAAGGCTCAGCACCAAGATAGCACATAGCAATAGCACTTATGCTTATATACTGTTTCACAGTGCTTTACAGTCCCCTCTAAGAGATCTACAGAGTCAGTGTATTGCTCCCAACAATCTGGGTCCTTATTTTACCAATCTTGGAAGGATGGAACGCTGAGTCAACCTTGAGCTGGTCAGGATTAAAGTCCTGGCTATGAGCAGAGTTAGCCTGCAATACTGCATTCTAACCACTGTGCCACCAGGGCTCAAGGTTGTGGGATAGGAGAGAGAGAGAAAGAGGGAGAGAGAGAGAGAGAGAGAGAGTGAGATGTATGCATTTCCCTTATCACATCTGAGCTTGTCGATCAGAAAGGTTGGCAGTTCGGCGGTTCGAATCCCTAGTACAGATCTCCTGCATGAGCAGTGGGTTGGACTAGATGACCTCCAAAGTCCCTTCCAAGTCTGTTACTGTCACTGTTACAATCTATTTCTGTTCTCCCTTTTTGTGAAATAAAAACAGCCCCCTTTGCTGACAAATTTAACTGTAACAACTTCAAGATGGGCTGTGCACTGCCCATCTGCACAGGCAGACAAGTGTCAGTCTTTCCAAAAACAACTGGAGGGCCACCAATGTCGACTCTACACTAACCCACTATAAAAAGAAAATTTGGCACAGGAGAAATGATTCTCCTCTACCAGCAGGGAAAGCAGGAACTCCCAGGCCCCTTTTCAGTCCAGTTGTGCTGCTAAGTTGTTTTGTCTCAGGTATTTTGCAGGCCGCTTGGGCACTCCCGGCCCCCACAGATTCCATCTGGAAAAAGGGCAGCTCCATCACTGAAGTCAAATGAGCCCCTAGCTAGCAGGTGACATTAGTGAAAAATTAGCAAGGAGGTGATCTTTCCTTGAGACATTTTTGATCCTGCTGGGATTATAATGAGGCAAAGTGAGTGAAACACAAAAAAACAAGCTTTGTGGAAATGAAGAGACAAAAATATCAAAGGTCCTTCCCCACTCCCCACCTCCAGCAACATACTGAAACTAAATTAAATACATTTCTTTTCTTTTCTTTCTGATTTCTGTTGAAAGCCTGAACGTTCATGCTGTCAGGTTGGCTCTGAATATATTCAACCAGGCAGGGGGAAACTGAGGTAAAATATATTCCAGGAGCAGCACTGGCGAGAGCTAGTTTAGTCAGCAGTTAAGCCGTCAGGCTAGAAACCAGGAAACTCTGCCTACAGCCTTAGGCACAAAGCCAGCTGGGTGACCTTGGGGCCAGTCACTTTTCCTCAGCCCTAGGAAGGAGGCAAGGGCAAACCACTTCTGAACAATCTTGCCAAGAAAACTGCAGAGACCAGGGCAGGCAGTCACCACTTCCTCTCATTCTCTACATTTCTAAAATTAGTAATAAATCAGGCTTCAGTAACAATTGCTCCCTTGTAAAGGGATAGGTGAAAGCTAGTTTGGTGTACTGGCTAAGGCACGGGTGCGGAATGATGGCCCTTTTATGACTTGTGGACTTCAACTCCCAGAATTTCTGAGCCAGCAATGCTGGCTCAGGAATTCTGGGAATTGAAGTCCACAACAGGGGTGGGTTCTACTTACCTTTACTACCGGTTTGCAATGGGATCTGCGCATGTGCAGATCACCTATGACGACATCCAGGGCAGTGGGTGGAGCCTCCCGCCGGTTTTACTACCGGTTCTTGCGAACCGGTCCAAACTGGGGGCAACCCACCACTGGTCCACAACAGTGGTAGGTTTCAAAAATTTTTACTACCGGTTCTGTGGGTGTGGCTTGGTGGGCGTGGCAGGGGAAGGATACTGTAAAATCTCCATTTCCTCCCAATCAGCTGGGACTTGGAAGGCAGAGAATAGATGGGGGCAGGGCCAGTCAGGATTTTTACTACCAGTTCTCCGAACTACTCAAAATTTCCACTACCAGTTCTCCCGAACTGGTCAGAACCTGCTGAAACCCACCTCTGGTCCACAAGTTATAAAGGGGCCATTGTTCCCCACCTCTGGGCTAAGGCATCAGGTTACTGGGAGATGGTGAGATCTAGTCCCACTTTGGGCATAAAACCAGCTTGGTGACCACTGGTCACTTTCTCTCAGCCGTAGGAAGGAGGCAATGGCAAACCACTTTTGAAAAACTTTGCCAAGAAAAATTCAGGGACTAGTTAAGCTAGTCACCAAGATTTGTAAAACTGACTTGAAGGTGCACACAGACACAGACACAGACACAGACACAGACACAGACACAGAGCAAGTTATCCTCTTCTGAATTTTTTTTAAATGTAATTTCTCTTTTCTAAAGCAGCAGAAATGATGTATGGTACCCAGCTGCATATCCCATGCCTTATAAAACCCTGCCCCTATTGCATATTCTTTTATATTGTAATTGATCCTGATAAATGTATTGCCCTCGGTGGGGATTGGAGTGGGGGGAGAAGTGTCAGTACAGCTGGTGTTACTTTTAAAGTGCCTTGAAAGGGAAAAAAAAGTCAGCATTGCAAATCTCAGTGTAATTTTCACAGTTTATGAAGTATGAAGGGTAAACAGTTTTTTCTTCATTTGTTAGAAATGTTTCCCAGAATATTATAGAGAGGACTGAAGATTGATTATGCATGAAGGACATAGATTACTTCCTATGTCCCCAAGATCTACCCACAAACATACATATCAAATCCTGTGCTTTAGCCATGGCCATAAAATCCCAGGGGTTTGCAAGCAAAATATTTGCAATTGAGAAACAGGATTCACCTGGAGGGGGAAAAAAAAAAAAAGAAATCTAGCAACTTCAATGACAATACATTTTGAAGACTCAACACAGCTCTTTGCTGTCGTTGTATTGCTCAGAATAGAATATTTTTTTTAATGTAATGTTTTAGTGGATGGCTTTATGGTCAACAATGCTTACATAAGAGAAGCCAAACGAAAACATGAGCGTTGAGTTAGTTACTGTCCCTTTCCTAATTTTTCATCAAGAATTTCTCAGTGGAGCTTACTTTCACAATGGTGAGAAGGAAAAATGAAAATGAAATCCATTGGTCCATTTTGGACATGACCTGGGGCAGGACGTGGACAGGAAGAGGATAAAGTTTCTGGTCCTGCCAGACCTCTTGACAATTTTCACTACCATTAATTGATATATTCTCCTAGATTACCTGCAAGGTTAGGAGTGGGAAACACTGAGCTGTCGTGGTTCTCTTCCTTCCAGAGCAGGTGGGGCACTCGGCCCCTTTTATTATTTAATGTCTAACCAAAGTTTCTAGGGGAGGTCCCCTACTGGCATAGGTGAGGCATCTTTAATATGCTGATGATAATCCAGTTGCATACCTACACCTTGAACCAAATAGGCAATGCTAAGGCCTGATCTGGTGCCTATAAACTGTTAAAAATTGGAAGGGGAAAGAAACAGCTTGGGTTTATCCCAGCAAAATGGAAGGCTGTTGAATTAAAGTCTTCCGATTCCAGAAAAAAAAAATCCAACTGACTCTAGAACAAAGCAGTACTCCCCTTGTGGAGAGCAAGTTTGCAACCTGGAGCTTCTCCTGTGCTCAAGACTCCTGCTGTAATAACAGTGGAAGTCATGGCAGAGGAGTCTTTTTCCAGCTTCAGCTGATACATTAGTTGTGGCCTTTCATGGAAGAAGAGGTTTTACTATGGTAATTCATGCTCTTGTCACTTCATAACAAGAGGAATGTAATTCGCTCTATATGGGGCTGCCCTTGAGGGCCAATTGGGAGCTACAGCCAATTCAAAATCCAGCTGCACAGAGTAACAAGCGAAGCCTGCTTTAGTCATGTAACAGTTGGTAACACCACTATTGCAGAACTGCTGTTGATTGCCAGACAGCTTCTGAGTGGAATTTAAGGTGCTAAATGTCTATGGAGATTCTCAGTCATCCAAGTCATGGTTGTCTCAAAGGTGCTTTTTCAAAAGGCAGCTGGACTTGGTTTTTCAAACGAAGGAAAAACGAAGTCCAGTTGCCTTTTGGAAAAGCACCTTTGGGACAATTTAAGGTGCGGATTAAAGCCCTATCTGGTTTCAGGCTGGCTATCTGCTCTGAGTGGCATATGCCCATCTGATAAAGAGCCAGCAGAATGTGCATGCGATGGATGCCTCCTCCTGCAGTTTCAGCAAACAGTCACCTGGGGCAAGCTTCTCAAGGACATCTCAAGGGATATCTAAGGGATACAGGTTTTCCCATCCCTAAACAAAAGATAGTAGCAAAAAATAACATTCCTTTTTGCAATTCTGTCCGCAGACAATGTGCGTGAAATAGCTACCAATTGTTTGTTTGCTTGTTTTTCTCTAGGCTCAACTGTCTAGCATCAGTATCCTATTAGTTCTGGAGTCCTTGCTGGCTCCCAAATCCCAAACCTTTGCCTTTTAATTTACAGCTCTAAGCTTCAGCATGCTTCTGGAATTCTCCAAATATATAGAAAACTTGTATGTTGGTGATCTCCTTTTATTTGCAAACCAATAAGCCAGTCTGCATTTGCTGTTAACATAAATAATTTTTAAAGACAGTCAACAGGGCCACCGAATGCCTCTCTGGTGATCCCTTTTAAACACGGAGCCTTCACTAGGCTGCTACAAATATCTTATCTGAAACTGGGAAGCTACACAGCTGCTTCTTCTGATGCCTTCTTGATATATAAGAATATTTCTGCCTGAATTTGAATTTTTGGTCATGCTCTGGGAGTAAGCAAGATGCCTGAATGAATCTGGAATATTAGTCTGCATAATAAGACAATAACATTCTCACGAATACTTTCCTGTCACCTGTATTTGCTCAGCAGTTCAAATTTGATGTGGCAATAGCAGCTACTGTTTTAAATATGTCTTTTATATGATGCTGTACTTTTAAAAGGAAAGGCAAGAAAGCCTTTTTACTGTTTTAGGGATAATGTAAAAGACAAGATTTGCCAATGCAGCCAAAAGCTACATGAGAAAAAGAAAGGGGAAGTTAATACATTTTAACACATGGCATTTGAGGCTCTTTATGAAGAATCAGAGGGTAATGTAAAACACTAAAAATATAGTATTTGCCTGTTAATCATTTATATAGTTCCATTTATACCAGTGCATAGGGATAAACAAGATAGTCCTAATTTTTATTAGGATGCTGTCGGCCGTTTCCAGCTGTGTTACGGACAGCATACTCTGAAAAATTGCTGGCACTGCGTTGTAGATGTTTGACACTGGAATCGATGTGTTTTAAGCTATCCACACAGAGGCTGCATGCTGTGAATTGCCACCAGGAGCCTTTTGCATGAAATGAGTGCTCCAGTGCTCAGCAATGGAAGACTTTGGAATGCAGTCCTTAAAGTGCCTTCGACTGGGCTTTGAGTGTTGCTTTGATCTTAATTCCAGCAGGAGATAAAAGAGAAAGGTCACTTGCTCTTGTGTGTACAGAAGAGACCGTGACTTTTTCTTGGTACCGGTATCATAGGGAGAAGGAGATCGATAGTTCAAGATGGTTTGTCATTTACCCATACATGTCTATTTCTAGAGTGCCCCCACAGAAGTGGTTTCTTGTGCATGGGAATGATAAGTTACGCATCAAGCGCAGGCACTCTTAGCGTCATCCTCTCCCCGCTCCACCCCCGCCTTTTTTCCATGATCAGACTTCAGATTCTAGGCTAGATATGCGCCTCCATGATCTTGTTGCGCAAGGGCTGTGCATCCTCGGGGTTGTCGACGTATTTCTCCTCTCAGTGTTGGCCATCTGAATAAATGTTGGATAAACCCTGCTCTGATTTCTGCAGTCTCTCTGTGTGCTATCAAAGTACGTGGCCCTCTGTCCGTCCTCATGGACCAAGAAATCCCTGCTGCATGAGGGCCAGGATGCCTGGCTGAAACAGTGCTGGGAGGCACTGGATTGTTCACATAGGTGAGAAGAGCCTGGATGAAAGCTTCTCCAATAAACAGGTAAATTTGGGTACGAGTTCACATAAGCATATTGCTTCTGCACTACAGCTGAAGAAGCCCTGTGTATGCCTGAGATGTACGGTAGACAGGCCTCTCGATAGGATGGGAGCCGCATAGATTGTGAATGTAGCAGCTGTTTCTCCTTCCAACTTAGACCGTCGGCCTGCATACATTTCCTATTGCACGCATTGCTTGGCCTAAGGGCATCAGGAGAATGGTGGTGGACTCCATGATGGATCCCAGGCAGCAGTTTTGCTTTGGGGATCAAGCTAGCTTTGGGAAAGAAGTCCAGGACATCCCTGGAACTGGAACACTTTGGTGGATGCTTCCAGATGCCTAGAGAATGGAACTGTTCATGCTGTTCCAAGGTTGATCTTGAAAGGCTAGCTGTATAGGTCTCCTTTTCTCTCCCCAGCTCTAGTGGGTCGTATTCTTTATGTGCAAAGGGTCTACAAGTTCTGTTGTCCTTTGGGAAGGAATTATATATACAGGGATGGGGCAAGTAGTGAGTTTCCAAATTCTTTTTCTTCTCAGAAGAGAAAGCTAGCCTTGAATCCTGGATTGCACTGCTATGCTCACCTTCTTTATACAGGGGATCATTCTGGTGGAATTTTTGTTTCCCCTGGCCTCTGGACACAGGGAGCGTATACTTATGATTATGTGGAGAAAGTTCCTGAAGAGCCCTGATTGGAGAATGAGGAGCATCACTAAGAGGACTTCCGATGTGTTTTCTGAGGTTAGCCTGAGATGTGGTTACCAAATACTGTGGAGCGTGGTACACAGCAAAACCTGGAATAATCTTATCTTCAGAGCAGTTGCCTCCTAATTTGAGTGGATGCAGTATCGGTGAGTGCTCAATTGTCTCTCCGCAGCTTTCACTGGTTGGTCCCACAGTTTGCTGAGGTGCCAGAAGCAAAGGTGGAAGGTTTCTCCCTAGCTTCTCACTTGTTGTAGTGTTGGAGGAATGAGCTGGCCTGTTTGACCCACTAGTGTTTTGAATCACAAATTGGGGAGTCCTTAAGGAGAAAGTTGTTTGGAAGTTTTCACTCCTACTAGACCAGTTCTCTATAGTGCGTGTAGCATTTTCCAGTGAGTTTCCAACACTGGCTGTTGATACCATATTCTTGGCTGCCTGCAGCATCTTAAGCACATTGGCTTGAGCAGAGTTAGCAGTGACATCTGGTTTGTAAACATGAACAGGACTCTCCAGGTTCTGGACTCCATTAAAACAGCTGTAAATACCCTGGGAATACAAGATGAAACAAGAAAAGAATGACAAATTGTCTTGAGAAGGAATGACCCATGGTGATACTAAATTAGCCTTTTTTTCACAGAGAGAACTCATAAATATTGAATAATTTCCTTTATCTGAGCAAAACTAAATGCCAAAACCATATAAACCTGTATATCAGATTCTTCATCCTTGAAATAGGAAGATTCAGAGAAAGCATTTTCTACTAAAATTAGTTAGGGAAGATTGAATAGAACTTTTTAAAAATTTCTTTTCAATTGTTGGTCTTACATAGAAAATCTGGATTCCACAATGAAGACCCAACAGCTCACTAAATAGTGATTGGAAAGAACTGTTCCCTCTTCTACAATGAGCTGCTCATTCAGGCAGATGTTGTAGTATAATGAAGCTATCTTCTCTTTATCTCTCAGTATGGAATCTTGTATTCAAGTTGTTAGCTTCATAACTGTCTTCAATCTGTATTTTAAAGTGTTTGCTGCTTAATTAAATTTTGTAAAATATTCCTTGAGGACACTAATAATGATTGTTATGAGATGCAATGAATCTAGTGGCTGGTTAAGAAATTTCATGTAACTAGAATTCAGAAAATGCTTCTCAAATACATGACTTTAATTTAGGCATTTAAAGCATTTAACAACAAAAGGAAACGAATGTTTTAATAGGTAAAAACTCAAATTGTATAAATAGTTATTTTCTGTCTGGTTTCTATTTACGCAAGACTTGAAACATAAGTGTTTTTATTGTTTTTTTATTGCTTAGCTAAGGTGTTTATAATGGAAAAGACAAAAGGACTTGGAAATGTATATGCAATATAAATGTAATAGAACTCAACAAGCAAATAAATTCTTGTTCAATAGCATGATTGTTTTCTTTCTTAGTAATTGTGGAAACTGTTTTCTAATCACTTTATTTTCAAATAAATTTCACACAAATTCATATTAGTGGCACCTTTCTAATTTGCTTTTAGAAATCCTGACAGCACATCCCCACCTCATGAATCCATACCAGGGATGTTTGTTAGAAATTATGGGATTATTAGTAAGGCTGAAAACTCTCCAAAAGCAGTTTAGAATAAGTTTTTGGGGCCTTGCCCAAATATCAGAACCCTCTGCTTGGGGCAAGTTCGAAAACCAGTGTAACCATAGTTGAGATATTGGATGGAAAATGTTGTACTTAAAAATATGACAAGTTATGAACAGTGAAAATCCTTGAGTCTTATATGCACAGGAGTCATTCTCATAGTCAACTTCCAGATTTTATTGCCAGATTTATCATCTGAATTGGCAATCATTTTAGTTTATATAAACATTGTATTGCCTAAAACACTTATAATTTGCAGCTCTTCACCTCTACACATGTTGTGAGTGAAGACAGCCAAAGTATCTTCCTACCCACTAGAATTACTGAGTTGTTCAGAATCAGACTATTATTATTCACACAATTTCATGAAAACTCTTACTAAGCATTTAGGCTGTCACAAGTTTAATAAGATTTAAAACACCTAGAGGGAGCAGGAGGCCTTATGTGGAGGCGGGACAAATGATTGAATAACAAATAAGATTGCCCCTTATGCATCAGCTAGCTGAAGCTAGGTTTAATTTATTTATGGCAGCACTTTGACTAGACAGACCTAAAGCTGCAATCTTGACAAAGGAACTGAGAGAAAAACAAATTTATTACTATTTATTATTAAATTATTATTTACTGTATTAAATGTGTTATTCATGTTGTGACATATTTATCCCATAATTCCCAGCCAGTTCTGCTCCAAAGGATTTTTGGGGTGAGGGTTTGATCACAATTTCCACTCCAAACAGACTATTGAAAACGTAGCCCATCAATTTAAGTCCTTAGTCCGTAAACTGACATTCAAGTACTGTGTTTCCCCCCAAAGTAAGACTGAGTCTTATGTTAATTTTTGCTTCAAAAGATGCATTATGGCTTATTTTCTGGCTAGATATTATTATTATTATTATTATTATTATTATTATTATTATTATTATTATTATTATTATTATTATTATTGAGATTTATATGCCGCCCTATCTCCAGCCGGACTCAGGGCGGCTCACAACAGTAAAAAACATCTAATGAAAAAGTAAAAAAGAAATTAAATCCAGCAGCTGAATCCATATATTACTGCTTAGTGCAGTATGTGGAACTCCGCCTCAGAATAGTTGTGGAGAAAGGAGCACACTGAACAGTGGGTGGAATACAAATCTAATGAACAAATAAACAAATAATTTAAATGGTTCTTTTTTAATGAACATTTATACAAAAGAATAAGAGTATTTCCTGGAGGAATAGAAGAAGGATTTTGATTATGATTAGTATGATCATTAGATTTGTATTCCATTTTTATTTGTGCAACTCAAGGCCGCTTGCATGTTTCCCGCCTCCTATTTTCCCCACAACAACCCCCCCTCCCCCCAGTGAGATGGGTCAAATTAAGAGAGTAAATGGCTCCAAGTTTACGTAGCTGGCTCTGATGCCTAGAACAGAAGACTAGAACTATCAATCTTCTGGTTTCAAGGCCAGCACTTTCATCCACACCAAGAGCTGGACAGCCCCCGTTCTACTCGTGCTTTGAAGATCTGCTGCTTTTCTCAGGCCTTTGGCGAGATTGAATGAAGTTTCCTTGAATAGTATGGATTTGTTTCTTTTTTCATCCCTGTCTGGCTCTTGTTATCTTTGCCAATCTTTATTTTGGTTTATTATTATATACAGGTAGTACTTGTCAATTTACAACCGTTCATTTAGGGACTGTTCGAAGTTACAATGGCACTGAAAAAGTGACTTATGACCATGTTTCACGCTTATGACCATTGCAGCGTCCATATGGTCACAAGATTAGAATTTGGAGGCGTGGCAATTAGAATGCATTTATGATGTTTGCAGTGTCCTGGCGTCATGTGATCCCATTATGTGAGATCATTTGGGCAATAAAAAATGCAATAAAAAAACAATAAATAAATAAACTGCCTGTGCAGGAACATTACTTACCCTGCTTATAGCTAGAAGGAAATCAAGTTTGTGGGACTTTGGCACGGAATGCCGCAACTTCCAAAACACCAGGTGTTCCCAAGCAAAGACAAGCAGGCTCAGCCCCATTGCCACCAGCAGCATATAAAAGACCCCCGCCATGTTATCAATGTCTAGCTTACTGCTCATCACTTCATTCTTTTCATTTTGGCAGATACCAGACAACCATACAGTCTCCAGTTTTTGGGTATCACCTGCAAAACGACACACAAATAGGCAAAGGGTAGGCGAGGGAATGCTTTTAGCTAAAGAATCCATCCGACATTAAAGATCATCCCCTTTGTGGGCCAACTCTTAACATTTCTGGGGGGAAAAAATGATGTTTGGGGTGCACGAATTTCGCCGAAAAGAATTAAAAAAGGATTGTCTTGTTTTGAAAAGGGTTTTTGCTATTTGTTTTTGTTTTTTTTTGAAAAAAAAATTATTTTTAAACAAATACATAAAAAAACAAATAAAAACCATCTTCAATACAAATGCAAACAGTGTGTCGGTTGGTTACAAGTCTTTTGTGCATCTTCACTCTATTCATATATATCCATGTATTATTATCCTCATTAATCATATGTTTAACTATGGCTGTTTCTTCCCTCATTTCATACAGAATAGTCTTAAGATTTAAGTTAATTTGTATTATGCCATTCATTCTCCTAAATCATTCCAATAACAGTACATCTTTGTTTTTTTTTAAATGTCTGTGCAAAGCGATCATTTTAAAATGGCCAGATCTGAGGTGAAAAAAACAAACACGTGGTAGCTTCTTCTCCTACAGTGCATCATATTTGCTTGTTTTTGTTTATTCTGCTTCTGCATTTATGTGGCTGAACTAATGATGTAGGCAAAACACAATTATGATTTCAAGTTTTAACTTCCAAGCAGTGCAAATGTTCAAGGGAACCAGAGTGTAGCTATCATCTTCCTTTGCTCCTATGGAGTTCACAACCGTGAGCACCTGGCAGGTGCAGCCTTTTAGATCAGTGGAACAGCATGAGTGGGTAGTGACCAGCTCATTATCCTGACCGCCGGTTTCCCATTTAAATCAGAAGATTAAAAGCAGTATACATGAAGCTCTGCATCGATGTCAAATCTCTGTATCTCAAGCAGATATTGAAAACGTACCAAATGTAGTGGTACTCTCAATTAAATTGTCAGACAATTAGAATTGAGCTAAAAGGGATCTCTATAAGCTTCCAAGGCAGACTTTTTCTGGAGCACATTGCCGTATTGACACTTTCCATCTGCTAACAAATAAAGCTATAATTTAAGACAGAGATGTCTCTAAAACCTGCAAATGCAAAAGTACATAACTCAATATATAAAAGTCTTCTGTTCACATGCATTGTCTATTGGTTAAATCAAACTCTCCCATTACATTTATCCCATCTGATGGGATAAATGATTTTAATTTGGTCTTAATGGGGTTTTAAAATTGGTTTTAAAATGGGAGTTTTAAATTCGGCCCATGATTTAATTATTTTAATCTGCTCTTAAATTCTATTTTTGTACATTGTTTTTATTATGGCTGTTCACCACCCTGAGTCCTTTGGGAGAAGCGCGGTATATAAATAAAATAATAAAATAAAATAAAATAAAATAAAATAAAATAAAATAAAATAAAATAAAATAAAATAAAATAAAATAAAATAAATAAATAAATAAATAAATAAATAAATAAATAAATAAATAAATAAATACATTAATTTGGTGTCTCTTTCACAGGAATGGCATCCAGGCAAGTAGGAGTCAGTGATTTTATTTATTTTTATTTTTTTTGAATAGGCCACTGCTGATAACTAGGATATACCCACCTAGTGCTCACGCTTGCTACAGTAGATCAGAAAACCCTGGGAGATTAGATCTAAAGGCATACCTAGTTCAGCACTGTGTTTGCACAGTGAGCTAATGAGAACCCTAGAAACAGGAACTGCAATAGAATTTCCATTCGGATTCCAAGGAGCTAGAATAGAATAACAGAGTTGAAAGGGACCTTGAAGGTCTTCTAGTCCAACCCTCTGCTTAGCCAGGAAACCGTATACAATTCCACACAAATGGTTATCCAACCTCTTCTTAAAAACTTCCAGTGTTGGAGCATTCACAACTTCTGGAGGCAAGTTGTTCCACTGATTAATTGTTCTAATTGTCAGGAAATTTCTCCGTAGTTCTAGGTTGCTTCTCTGCTTGATTAGTTTCCATCCTTTGCTTCTTTTCCTGCCCTCAGGTGCTTTGGAGAATAGCTTGACTCCCCCTTCTTTGTGGCAACCCCTGAGATATTGAACACTGCTATCATGTCATCCCTAGTCCTTCTTTCCGTTAAACTAGACATACCCAATTCCAGCAACCATTCTTTATATGTTTTAGCCTCCAGTCCCCCAATCATTTTTGTTGCTCTTCTCTGCACTCTTTCTAGAGTCTTCACATCTTTTTTACATTGTGGCGACCAAAACTGGATGCATTATTCCAAGGCATTATAAAGTGGTATTAACACTTCACATAATCTTGATTTATGATCAAGATGCCTTCTGCCTCCTTATAAATAGTCCTTGACTTACGACCACAAATGAGCCCAAAATTTCTGTTGTTAAGTGAGGCAGTTGTTAAGTGAATTTTGCCCCAATTTTATGACCTATCTTGCCATAATTAAGTGAATCACTGCAGTTTTTACATTAGTAATAACGTTGTTAAGGGAATCTGGTTTTCCCCTTGACTTTGCTTCTTAGAAGGTCACAAAAGATGATTACATAACCGAGGAAGGAAGCAACTGTCACAAATACCTTCTAATTGCCCAGCATCCAAATTTTGATCATGTGACCATGAAGATGCTGCAATGATTATAAGTGTGAAAAACTGTCATAAGTCACTTTTGTCCATGCTGTTGTTAACTTCAAATGGTCACAAAACAAACTGTTGTAAGTCGAGGACTACATATTCATATATGAATATGAATATTTTACTACTTAGACAATAAATAAGAGCTAAATAATAGAGTTTTGGAGAAAGACACATTCTGTGTGTGTGCCAGGACATATCACAGGGATCCCAAGTTTGTTTTTAACTTATTGCACTTCCTGTAAGTGGCATAAATATTTATTTTGCTTTCCTCTTCTCTTTCTTCTCCTTCTACATCTGATTAATAAAATACTTCTCCTAAATTTCCCTAGTCCTAATGCGTATTAAGCACATGCTTGCATATTTACTTATAGTATATCAGCCACTTATTAAAGCTGCTGAAGTAGCGGAAAATTTAATTCCTGCTGAAGTGAAGCGAGAGAGAAAGACTTTTTCAGGGAATTGCCAGGAGTTTGGCTTCATTTAATATGAATCTTCGCAGGGCAGAGGAGAGCAGTTTTCTAAAAACTTTTCAACATTTTCTCCAATGACTAAGGAATTCATCATCAACATTCAGCACCAGAAATTTGAGGAAAATACAGAATGGGCAAAATGCATGTTGGTGTCTAGGACAACATTTAGCCCATATATTAGGAAATAAAGAGGAAATAAGAACTAATGATGCCTTTCATAACTATTGTGTTACTGTAATAGGAAAAAAAAATAGCTGAAGTAAATCCTTTCCATTTTAATGAATTTCACTTTGCTGAAGTTTTGGAGCTACTTTTATTTCCATCTTATAATTCAATTTTAATTTATATGTAACAGAATAATAGAATTGGAAGGGACCTTGGAGGTCTTCTAGTCCAACCCCCTGCTCAGGCAAGAAATCCTATGCCATTTCAGACAAATGGTTGTCCAATCTCTTTTTAAAAACTTCGAGAGTTGGAGCATTCACAACTTCTGGAGGCAAGTTGTTCCACTGATTAATTGTTCTAACTGTCAGGAAATTTGCCCTTAGTTCTAGGTTGCTTCTCTCCATGATTAGTTTCCACCCATTGCCCTCAGGAACTTTGGAGAATAGCCTGACTCCCTCTTCTTTGTGGCAGCCCCTGAGATATTGGAACACTGCTATCATGTCACCCCTAGTCCTCCTTTTCATTAAACTATGTGAACAGTACATTTGCAAATGACCAACGAGAGAGTGGGAGTAGCCATTTGTCTTCTGGTGAAAATATCTGCCCTCTTCCCATCTTGCAGATGCTGCTTTATCCTGCTTTGTTTCTATCAAAGGAAATGGGAAATGCAGATGTGAAGATGAAAAATCATTGAGTGGAAGGACTGAGAGGAAGCTTATTCACATGCTACAGGCATGTCTCACTATCTCCTATTTTTATTCGATATCCATACTTTTATATGCCACAAATTCTGCAGATATTTTTCTATTGCAGGTAGACCTTGACTTACAACAGTTTATTTAGTGACTGTTCAAAATTACAACAGCACTGAAAAAAGTGAATTATGACTGTTTTTCACATTTACGACCATTGCAGCATCCCCATCGTCACATGATCAAAATTCAGACGCTTGGGAGCTGACTCACATTTATGACGGTTGCAGTGTTCCAGGGTCATGTGATCCTCTTTTGCGATCTTCTGACAAGCAAGATTCACTTAACAACCTTGTTACTAATTTAACAACTGCAGTGTTTCACTTAACAATTGTGATAAGAAAGGTTGTACAATGGGGCAAAATTCATTTAGCAAATGTCTCACTTAGCAACAAAATTTTGGGGCTCAATTGAGGACTACCTGTATAGACCCCCAAAAAATGGAATTTATCATATATGAAGAATGATGGATTTATCAAGCTTGAGGTGTAACAAAAACATTTATTCTTAGATGTTGGAAAGTTGCGGCCTCAAGGTTACAGTCTTGAACCTGTGATACGTGTTCACTATTTATCTATAAACTGGCTAGTGTAATGGAAAAAAATCATCAGTATTATTCCATGTGATCAAGGTTTAATGATTGTTTCAAAAATGGACTGCACGTTCCCTATTTTAATCATTGTTTCCTACAGAACATGGAATATAATATCTTTTTGTTGTTTTCTTTTTCCTTTGGTTCTTATGTTTGGGGTTTTTTTTGTTGTGTTTTTGTTTTACGCCTCTGTATTATAATAAAGAAAAAGCTCTACTCTGAACTTGGCAAATCATTGTGACCCTGGAAGAAAACAAATAGGATGAAGCAGTAATTTCTCCTAAATATTAGGTAGCAATGTGTGACTAACAGAGAAAACAACCCACCGTCTCCCAGGAATTGCAGGAGAGCTAAATCAATTGTTCTCTTCCACTTGGAGTCCTTCTGGAGGGCAATGCCATAGCCAGTGGTGGCAAAGACTTTCCCACTGCCAATGGTTACCAGCTTGCAACCCTCATCCTTGCCAGCCATGTAATTGAGCACTGCAGCATCATAGATAAAAGCATCCAGCTTTCTGGAATCAAGCACACAGAAAAAGCAGATTAGGGAACAATTGCTATGAAACACAATAGGAGGAAACTAGGGACTCCATCCAAGTTGGGAAAAGCTTGTATTAGACAATAGGAATGTTCCCATTTTTAAAATGACTCTGAAGAAGTGCTTTGAGCTTTGTAGCACTATAGCGTGTCTCTGTTAATTAAGGGAGTCTGATCTGTTTTTAGGCTTCTCAGACAAGTCAACATTTCAAGGCAACCTCAAAGCTTCTCCAAGCTCACTTGAAATCCAGGTAAAAGTCAGAATGTGTTAATGAATATTTGTCTTCGTGTGAGGTCTGAAGCCATGTTCCAAATCATTTTCAAAGCATGCACAATCCTGCTGTAGATCGGGTACTGCTGGGTTTGAACTTATCAGAGAATGCCAAGGCTGCAATTTCAACTGGACTATAGACTATTGGGCCATTCTTCACATAGAAAGAATGACCCATAGCAGAGGTGGGTTTCAGCAGGTTCTGACTAGTTCTGGAGAACCGGTAGCAGAAATTTTTAGTAGTTCAGAGAACCGGTAGTAAAAATTCTGACTGGCCCCACACCCATCTATTTTCTCTGCCTCATGAGTCCTATCTGATTGGGGGGAAATGGGGATTTTGCAGTAACCTTCCCCTGGATTGGGGAGGGAATGGAGATTTTACAGTATCCTTCCCCTGCAACGCCCACCAAGTCATGCCATGCCCACCAAGCCATGCCCACAGAACTGGTAGTAACATTTTTTGAAACCCACCATTGACCCATAGGCCAGGTGAGTACATGAAACTGATCAAGACATCATTCATCCCATTAGCATTTTCATCAAATATTCTATCTGTCGGGCTTCCCACCAGAGTTAATTGTAAATTAATTCTTGCTTTGTTGATTATTATTTATTCAATACTGATAGACAAGCTCCTGTATATAAATAGGGCGCAAACCCCACACTCACAAAGGAAGGGGCCAACTCGATATAGCCAACTGCCATGGCCAACTCACCATGGCCAATTCGCTGTGGCTAACTTGCCACAGCAAACTATGTAAAATAATTTTAAAATAATTTTAATTTTTGTAATTCACTTTTCATTTTGTCCCTCCTTTGGCATACTTTCTTTCATGATTCTATTCCACTATTTCTTTGATATTAGTATAAGTCTTGTCCCACGGTGAGTTGGCCATGGCGAGTTGTCCAACATTGAGTTGGCCACAGTAAGTTGGCTTTGGTGAGTTGGCCATGGTGAGTTGCTGTAGACCCCGCTCACTAGCATTAATTACGTTTCTTAGCAAGTAATGAAATCAGTGGTGGGTTCCTCCCGGTTCGGCCCGGTTCCGCCGAGCCGGTAGCAGTGACAATATGACGTCACTGAACTGGTTCTGCCCCCCCCCGCCCCCCCTGCATTATTCTTACCTTTTATTTGGCCCCACCCCCAATCTATTGCTGCCTGCTGAGTCCCAGCTGATCGGCTAGAGGGAAAAAAAACTGTTTAAACTCTTGTCGCAGGGCTTCAAAGGGTCGCCCTACAGCTGATCAGTGTTAAAAGAAAAGAAATGAGTAGACCGGTGCCTACAAAAATAAATGGGTAGACCAGTGCCTCCAAAAACAAATGAGTAGACCAGTGCCTCCAAAAACAAATGGGTAGACCAGTGCCTCCAAAAACAAATGGGTAGACCAGTGTCTCCAAAAACAAATGAATAGACCGGTACAGCTCTGCAAGCAGTTAAAAGCCTGGTAGACCAGTACCTCTGCTAAATCCTAAATAATTGTCACATGACCATCAAGCCATGCCCACAAAATAAGCCATGCCCACAGAACTTGTAGTAAAAAATTTTAGAACCCACCCCTGGATGAAATGTCTGCAAGCAAGACAACCCAGCTCAGAGAGCACTAAGGACTCGACAGTTCAAACCTAAACTACATATATGCTCTTCTATTGGGGACATCAAATTGTTTCTTCACAGGTTCATGTTTTCAGATGGAGAAGGGACTAAGTAAGGTGAGAGCATATGAGAGTATGCAAAAATGCTATCTGTAGGCTGAAGACTGGTAGAAGTTCCATTATAGTTAATGCCATAAACATTAGCAATATATAGAAAGTTTGGGTATCAAGGACGTTTGAACACACAAGGAGGCTATCATAGGCTGCCCCGTCTAATATGGTGTTATACTCAACACATATGCCTACTATTTGAAAGCAGCTGTAGATACAGCCACTCAAATTGGAATGCCTATGTAAATTTTTCCTCGCTGAAACAAAGTAATTACTACAACTTGAAAGGACTAAGTCCTAGAAATCAATGTTGGTGCTACTTCAAAAGGACTAGAAATCTTGTCCTAATTAGATCTGGTTAGAAATAATGTCATTGGACACAGAAATCTTGAGGATGAAGAAACGGAAAGCTACCCCATTTTGAGGCTGACGAGGGCGTCTTCCACCGAGCGCTGGTTGTATTTTACCATGTGGGTATGCATGTCGTGGTAATTGCTCCGGATATTTCTCTCTGTACTACCATTGGGAACTGTTCCAAATCGGAACGGAGGGTACTGCTCTTGAGGTTTTTGGAACTGAAAAGGAAGACCAAAAGAAAACAGTTGGTGTATTTTATTCAGCACTAGAATCTGGCCCAGAAAGAGCTATGTACATACTTGTGTACCTTCCATTTTACAGGTTGAATAAGGAGGTTATGTACACATTTATTTTATTTTAGCTGATAACTTAGATTGCCACAATGTTCCATTTACATTTTACAGAGAGTCATGATACATTCAAGGAAATGAAGAAAGAAAAACTGCTATCTTCACTCATAAAAAAGTCAAATATAGGAGCACAAAATGGTTTCCCAGAAAATTGCTTTGTTGTAATGTAGATACAGAGACCATTATTTTTAGTAACTTTTGCTGTTAGCCAAAAATGAGTTTTCACATGACTGTTCTCCAAAGACTGGTTTCCTATGGTAACAAATACTTATGTAAATTTAGGTTCTGACAATGATCACACCCATGAAAGACAACTGAGTGGTCTCCATGTGTCTTGCATTTTGACTCCCCCCCCCCCCATTTTTATTTATGTTATGTTATTTGGAAAATTTATATGGCCATCAATCTGAAAGAAATAACTTGGAGTGACTAACAAATAATGCATTAAACTGTGTTTATAAAAAAAACCAATGTAAAACTATATAGAGTGCAATAATAAAATATTAAATAATAATAAAATAATATAAACATAATATTGTAATCAAGGGAATTCACACGTTCTTAGCAACTCATACACTGTCATATATATTGGGCTTTAGTATCTTGGCTCTAATACCTGAGGAAGCCAGGTTATCCCATCCTTTCAGAGCAGGGTCTGGTTATCTGTAAGTTCAGGAGTAAGACTGTCCCAGGGGGCAGGTTCTGAGGTAAAGAAAGCATGTCTCCTGGGTCCCATAAGATGAAGTTGGTTCAGAGGGGGTTTTGTGAGGCGCAAAAGACCAGGTCCACACAGAAAGTTCAATTTAAGTGATTTATTGCTAAAAGCCTATGCACATGAAACCTTCTCAACTCTCAGCATCTGCTTAGAGTTAGATAAGGATCAACGAAAATCAAGCGGGGTTGGACTTTGTTTGTGGCTATGTAGTGATTCTAGGCTGAGTCCTCTTTTTATCTCTTCGCCTGACTCTGCCATTCCTTCTTTGATGGACCTGGTTGAAACCACTGGAGAAAAAGCTATTCCAAAAATAACCTGTCTCTGTGCCGTGCAGGGCTTGTAATGGTGATAACAAGCACCTTGAATTGAATCTGGAAATATTTTTGGAACCAGTGTGTTCCTTGTAGTATTGATGCATTTATCAATTTATTCATTTATCACTCTCGAAGAGCAACTCTGGTGGTGTACAAATAAAATATTAAAATATAATAACAATATATAACATATAAAAAGAGGCAAATGATTAAAATTCAATGTTAATTAAAAGAAGGGGGAGGTTCTTCAGGGCTGCTAACCAGCCCCATGTCTGCATGATCCTCTGTGAACTCCCCAAGGAAGACAGCAGAACAGTTATCATGTTGTGCCTCACATGGCCCTAAACTTCTATTTAAAATGACTCTGGAGATAAACCAAATCCAACTTCACAAACCTTCACTGATTAGCAATAGCATCTTAAACCATGTCCTAAACAACAAACCTCAAAACCGTACTTTGAGCTCATCAGCTCCCAGCAGCATGGTCGATAAACAAGGGATCCTAGGACAAATGGGAAGGAGGCATCAAGTTGCTA
This sequence comes from Pituophis catenifer annectens, assembly GCF_029215685.1. NCBI lineage: Eukaryota > Metazoa > Chordata > Lepidosauria > Squamata > Colubridae > Pituophis > Pituophis catenifer. Next base: position 134,061,357 of record NW_027256882.1, on the reverse strand, counting down.
CCATTGATCTTTCTGGTGACATACTCCAAGGTCATTAATGTTGGTTACCACCAGGGTGAAATGCTACCGATTAGGGCCAGTTTGCCCTAACTGGTAGTAAAAAAAGAAAGTTCCGAAGATCAGCTGAGCGATGCGCGATCGTCGGACCTTTTTTTAAAAACTTTTTAAAGCATTTTTTACTACCAGTTCACTGGTAGTAAAAAATGCTTTTAAAAAGTTAATAAAAAGGTTCCCAAGCTCGCGTGCCACCGCTGATTCTCTGCCCCCCTCGCTGTCTACTTACCTTCCCAAGCCTCCTTTTAGTGCGCACCGCACATGCATGCACACAGCACGTGCTTGGCATGCAGCATGCATGCGCAGCCAGCAAACCGGTGGCAAACCGGTTCAGATTTCACCACTGGTTACCACCTTCGTATCATATTAATTAAATCATCATTATTGCTCACCTTCCTATCGCTCAGCCCAGAGACGGTATCAATATATTGCTCCTGGATCATGAATGCTGCCAAGTTTGCAGTGTAGCTGGCTAAGAAGATGACAGCAAAGAAAGCCCAGATGAGGACCATAATTTTACTGGTGGTGCCTTTGGGATTTTCAATGGGAACAGAATTGTTGAAAACCAGAGCCCAGAGTAGCCAAATCGACTTGCCGATAGTGAAGGATGGCCCACCGGACTCTAGAAGGAGGAACATAAATAATGAGTCTTTCTTGCAAAAAGAAACAGGTCTCTTAGCAATAAAATAAACCTGTAAGGCATGGTTCTCATCCTCAGTATTATGAGTGCCACCTGAGGGATGCAACTCTGAAGACTTTTCACTCATTGATACAAAATTTTGTAAAGATGAGCATTTTTAGTAGTGTACTTTGGAATTTGCATTGCTTTGCTTACTTTTTTAATCACACGATCACGCTTGGAGATAAAACTGTCTCTTTAGAACTAAAGCTAAATGTTGCGGTTTATTTTTGCTAGCTGATGGGAAATAACTAGAAATATTCAAAGGCCTCAAAATAAAGGCAAATTAGGGAACAGGCAATGAACATCAGAGTCAGGAGGATCAATTTAGCTGTGATATAAGAAAAAATCCTAGCTACTTGGGATGGATAAATGTGCTTATCCTTCTTGTGGGTTACAAGCTGACCATTCTGGAGAAAAGAAAAGAAAAAGGAGGCAAAGCACAGAGTCGGTCAGGAAAGGCTGAATCAGAAAAGGTGAGATCTGCTACTGGGACACAAGTGCTCTGACCCAGCCTTAGCAGAAGCAAGAAACAGTCTCCTTGTCACGAAAAACCCCTCTTTATTTACCTCTTGTGAATTAATTGCATTCACCCACCGAAAAGTCCAGGCAATAGTCCTTCAAAGAGTTAACTGCAGTAACAGATCTTATCAGTTCCTTGCGATAATTGCAAGGCCATGAGCTCCCAGCCAAAAGGCTGAAAATTAAATTCTTTAATTTAATTTTGTGGTACGAAACACAATGAGCAAAATCTTCAGAAATACGAACTGTTATCTCCTACAACAACTACTCCCCTTTCCTTCTATTTATTCCCCAGCCAGGGAGGGGCCATTCAGCGTCCACGTGTACTTTGCTCCCCGAGTTGACTCCTTGTCCTCCGTTGCTCACCTTTTCTAACTGCTCTGCACATACGTGCATCAGGAACAGGCCCCAGCTGTTCTTCCTCCTCACTCATATCAGCCTCCAAAAGCAGCTGCCTCTCCAGTTGCTGGGAAATGTCGGACAGCCCTGGCTCTATCTCTGCGTCTGATGCAGTGCATCCATCAGAGCTTTCTCCGGACTCCAGAACTGGCCCAAGTTCCTCCCCAATCTCCTTATCATCTGAGTCTGCCGCCAGCACATCTGGCAGCTGGCGGACCACAACAACAAGAGGATAAAAAGAACACGGGTGTGGAGAGGGCAGAAGATCATAGCTGTGTTCCAGATACATGTGCCCACCCTCTCTCTAATTATCCCCCAGCTTCTCTAGCTCTACAACTCATCTGATCAGAATTCCTGTCGGCCCCTCGACTGGAATCTTCAATTGGATAATCTGCTTGAACTTTGGAGAGAAGAAATCCTCCCTATAGGATCTCTGTATGTTCTTTGACTCAGTGTAACTTGCTTGCTTGTTGTTGAGTAAAAACAGATTGGACTGATTTTGCTTTTGTATATTTGGTTGTCATTCTGTCCTAAAGAGGAGAAAATGTGGTTAGGAGATTCTCCAATGTATTTAAGTGTAGATAACTTTGTCTACAACCATGAAAATACCTGTAACTCTAATTAAACCATAATAATGAGACATTTCTGCAAAATATACTGCTCAAAAAAATAAAGGGAACACAAGCAGAAGACATCCGAGATCTGAATGAATGAAATAGCCTTATTAAATATTTTGTTCTTTACATTCAGTAGTTTATACACTGCTCAAACAACTAAAGGGAACACAAAACTACTGTATGTAATGAACAAAGTATTTAATAAGGCTATTTCATTCATTCAGATCTCAGATGTCTTCTGCTTGTGTTCCCTTTATTTTTTTGAGCAGTGTACTTCGGAATAAAGAAGCCTAAGGGTTTATTAAGTATTCCAAGAGATCAGCCATTGAGTGTTTAAATACATGAAGCTTAGAAATCTTCTAAGTTTAGCCTTAATGTTACTGTGTATGCCATTAAACATACATATATTATCCAAGAGCTGAAGAAGCTTCTTGGATTAGAAGCGAAATGTCTTCAAAGAAAAACAAGGGAGCCCAGTTGCCTCTTGAAAAAGCAACTTTGGGACAATCATGACCTGGATGACTGAGAATCTCCATAGACATTTACCTATAAATGTATTAAATTTTTAAAAATTAATGGCTACGTTTTTGCCATTTCCCTTTGACCAGCTGGATTGGGCCAGGCCCCTACATTGGTGTTACATATCCTATAACTGCTCCTATTTATTGGAGTCATCGGAGAAGGTGAAGGAGTAGGACCAACATAATCAGCTGCCTGGAGTAGACTCTGGACAGAAAACGTTGATAGCAAAGGAGAACCGAGAGTCAGAGGTAGAGAGAGAGGAATAAAGATGATACTGGCTTACAGGCAACCCAGACTAATAGAAAGTTATATCCCTCTCTGCACACACGGAAGGAAGGCAGCAACATGCTGAACTTGGCCAAGCACTGCAGATTTTCCCTGGGATTAGAGCTGCAACATTTCAGCCACTGAAATGGGCAGGAAACGATTCAGTCTTACGTTGTGGCAGGCCATCCTACCCAAGAAATGTGTGCCTGGTAGGTCTTACTTTTTCCTCTAAACATTCTTTCAGGCTGCAAAAAATGGCTTGGAATATATATATATATATCCTTCAGACATTAATCTTGAACTCGTTAATGGCAATGGTTTGGAAGGAGTTAACGGATTCAGAATTCTGAGAGTCTTCACAGTTTTCATGTTCTTGATCTCTCTACATTACACAAAAGTCTCAAAAAAATCACCACAGGACATTTGGGTATGGAGCAGTGGTGAAATTCAATTTTTTTTTACTACTGGTTCTGTGGGCGTGGCTTGGTGGGCATGGTGTTGCTTGGTGGGCGTGGCTTGGTGGGCATGACAGGGGAAGGATACTGCAAAATCCCTATTCCCTCCCCACTCCTGGGGGAAGGATACTGCAAAATCTCCATTCCCACCCCACTCTGGGGCCAGCCAGAGGTGGTATTTGCTGGTTCTCCGAACTACTCAAAATTTCCGCTACCGGTTTTCCAGAACCTGTCAGAACCTGATGGATTTCACCCCTGGTGAAAGGGGATTCCTTCAATTTCTAAGCAAAGTGGTAGGCCCAAGTTCTGAATATTTAATTTCTCCCCCCCCTCTTATATTAGGACAGTCTTTTTTGCTTTAAATGAAGAATGCAACAAACAAAACAACAATCTGAAAATGTAAAATACTCTGTGTGTGTGAAAGAGAGGGGAGGGGAGAGAGAGAGATTCCAATAAAGCAATCAGGAACATCCAGGTGTCCCGTACCCTGCCAAAGAACATGATGGAAGCTAAAAAAAGATTGCTTATTTTTACTCTGGTTTCTTCTCTCCTTCTAATTAGTTTGCCATCTCATTCCAGCATCCTTAACTATGATCTCTGAACGATAGCAAATTTTCCAAGGTGAGAAATTCAGAGAATTCTCTGGAAGGTGAGATGACTGAACAAAAGTGACAATGGACAGTTGGAAGGAATTCATTCTACTCACACCCTTTTCATTATCTACATGTCAGGATGTATAAGTTTTATCAAGGATAGAGGTCAACAGCAGCTTGCATCTAAAAGCAACTGTGAGAAAGCTCTCGAAATCTCTAAGAAGTGGGACCCACTAATTGGAGAATCTGCTCAAGAAGCCTACAGGCACTTTCAGAGGCAAAGAACTGTTGAAGAACTGACCAGGACTAGAATGGAGGGATTTTCACACAATGCTTAGCCGCAACCTGGGTCAGAATGACAAAAAAAATAAAGGACAAACTACCATGTGGCCTGCAATGTTTTTTACTGTGGATCAAATCAAAACAGTGTCACGGGTATGATGTTTATAAGGCTACCTACAAGATTCAAAGGAGAATCTTTTAATTATTGTAGAGAGGTCAGAATTTTAGGAGATGGTGCAGTTAATCATACAGGTGGGAGAAAAGCCGTTTTCTGACATTTCCAGTTCTATACATACATTTGAACATCGTTCTTTTTTGCATTTGATTGGTCTGTATAGCTTGCCCAAAAGATTCTTGGATGGCTGTTTTCATTAAAATAATAATAATAATCCACTCAGTCGTAACAGATTTGGTTTCTTGAAATCTAGTGTGTTCAGTGTTTAATATACTGTAAAAAATACCTTTAAGCTTTTGAACAACCTTTAGATTTCTCACTCAAGATTTGCTAAACTTCCAATTTATTGTGCACGTTCCTGTTTCCTGTCACCCATGTATATATGAGGTAACAGTAACAGAACTGGACGAGATCTTGGAAGTCATCTAGTCTAGAGATGGGCTGCTGCTGGTTCAGACCGGTTCGCCCATACCAGTAGTTCCGACCAACCGCCCTGGTGCTATCCCATCCTATATATCTCATTCTCTGGCTCGCTCGCCCCGCCCATGCAGCCCACTTGATTTCTGCGCCTCGCCTGCTCTACTCACCACGTTTGCCCAAGAAGGTGTGCTGGAAGCCACACACATGAAATTGCCGTGTGTTTGAAGCCACACGTGCTCACATTTTGGATTCTGCACTAGGCGAACTGGTTGTTAAATTATGTGAAGCCCACCTCTGATCTAGTCCAACCCCCTGCTCTTGTTGGAGACCTATACTATTTCTGATAGATGGCTGTCCAGTCTCTTCTTAAAAGCCTCCAATATTGAGGCACCCACAATTTCTGAATGCAAGTCGTTCCACTGGTTAATTGTTCTCACTGTTAGGAATTTTCTCCTTAGTTCTATATGGCTTCTCTCCTTGATTAGTTTCCATCCATAGTTTCTTGCCTGCCCTACAGGTGCTTTGGCAAATAAGTTGGCCCCTCTTCCTTGTGGCAGCCCTTCAAGCATCGGAGTATTAGAGATCAATGGTAATTGCCAAGTTTGCACTTATGACTGTACAAATCTGGGAACAATTACAAATAAATTAATGTCATACACTGCTTCATTGCTGCTTTGCCACTGGATGAAAATTATCCTATTAACCAGACATGTGCAGCCCTTCAGAATTAATATTGGCAGATATGCTACACTTGCTGGTGCTTCCTTCAAAATGTTGTGTCTTTTCCTGGGCTTACATGGCAGTTGCACAATCTCAGAGAAATAGATGTCCGAGACGCAAAGGTCCAATAGCAAGTCCACACTTGCTCTGAAGGACTGCACATCCCTGTAACTAAGCAGTATAAGAATTCTTATCCTGAGAATCAGACCAAAGGGGATCCTGGGAGGAACAGAAATGTATGACTCTTCATTGGCAGGGACTGCAATGGGTTCCATGCAAAATACAGAAAGTATTTATAAGCTAATTGGAGACATTATCTTTTGCAGTGGCAAACCTTTTCCCTTATGCATGTGGTTTAATACAGTGCATCTCAACCTTTTCTTCACCATGGACCCCCTTTAAATAACTTTTGTAGCCATGGACCATGGCCATGGAACCCCCCCCCCCCAACTTAACTCAAGATTTAAATCATAATATTTCTTCAAGCCTTCACGGACCCCCTGCGATGACATCCTGCTGTCCCCCCTCCCGGGGTCCCCGGACTCAGGTTGAGAATCACTGATTTAATAGATTACAATAAGACAGCACGCTCTATATTTCTTCTACTCCTTGGTTACTTCAAACCTTTCTGTTTATTCTGGGCTGTCATTCTTCTTAGGGTGCTTGGAAAAGGCCAATCGAAAAGTACCTTTGGACTTCATTAGTCTATTTCATTGAAATAACTGGCAAGAAAATGCTTAATAAAAGAATAATCCCGCTTTTTGTCCTTTCGTCCCTCACCACCCAAGTAAAGCAACTCATTCACTGAGCCATTTGGAAACTTACTTACTTTTGCCACTGGTTAAATTCTGGTTGTAGCCAACAGGACTGAAATATTCAAACACGAAGACTGTGATAGCAACAACCGTGAGACACATCACAAACATCATCACCCACACAGCTGGGCTGTAAGGCTCTAGAAGATGAGAGGAAGCCAATCAACTCAGGATAACAGGATTGATTAGGAAAAATCATTTGTTTATGCATTCTTACTGCAAGCTATACATTCTTCCTATTGGAAGGATAACCCAAATTACATGAACCAAGACTTATATGCAATATCTGCTGAGATTTTAAAAAAATTGCCATCACATCAGTGGTGAAATTCAATTTTTTTTACTACTGGTTCTGTGGGTGAGGCTTGATGGCAGTGGAAGGATACTGCAAAATCTCCATTCCCTCCCCACTTCAGGGGAAGGATACTGCAAAATCCCCATTCCCTCCACACTCCTGGGGGAATGATATTGCAAAATCTCTATTCCCACCCCACTCTGGGGCCAGCCAGAGGTGGTATTTGCCAGTTCTCTGAACTACTCAAAATTTCTGCTACTGGTTTTCCAGAACCTGTCAGAACCTGTTGGATTTCACCCCTGCATCACATCTTTTATAACTTTACATCGTCATAGACAACAATGAGATCTATAACAGGGAAGGAATACAAAAATGTTGCAATTTATTGTCACAAGCAGTTTGACCTGCCCTACCTATTTCATTGCCCCCTTCCCTTTTCTATTCTCCCTCATAACCCCTTTGTTGTGGCTCCATCCTCCAAGCCTATCTTATCGGAAGAAGAAGGCTCTGAACATGAAGGAGAGGAGATGGCCAGGCCTCCCTCTCCAGGACCCTCCTCTCTGGCAATGCCTCAGGTGTCTCCCGAAGGAGAAGAGATTGGCCAGGAACCAGGTGTTTCGGATAGTGACGAAGAAACATTGTGGTTGGATCCACGCCAGCGTCGGAGAGACAAGCGTGAGCAGCAGAAAAGGAGGCGTGCCAGAGATTAAGCTGAGTCACTGGACCACACCCCACAGGCTATAAAAGGGAGTGTGGTAGCCATTCGGATTCTGTGACGGACAAAGCTAATCTCTGGCGAGGCACTTGCACCTTCGGACACAACATCTATTTGCCGTGGATTTAATTCAAACTGTGTGTATTTTTGTCTGTGTTATCAGAGTAAAAGCTCTTGGCAGGCAGCCACGGAGTTGCTGCCAAGTTCCTTATCACTGATGTTGTGGGTTTGAAGAGTTTATTTAACCCTCGGCTGGCTGGTTGGGTGTGTGCATGGTACAGGGACAGAACACCCTTGCTGTCATCTGTGTTGAAGGACCAGCATGCTAAATTCTCATTTGGAATTTGTTTTACACACTGCCAAATTGTGTGTATCTGTGTCTGTGTGTTTCCATATCTCCTGATGTCTCCCTCTTGTGCATAGCTAATAGGGCTTAGTTCCTCATTTCTTCTTACTTCTGAATATTGGCAATAAGGAAATTGAAAACAGCTCCAAAACATTGTTGGTGACAAGACTCACTAGAGATTGGTCCTAAGGACCTGAACTGAGACAGACAGACAGACAATCAGAGGGATAGCTATAAATAAATAGATGATAGAATGAATGGATAGATATAGAAAATAAATGATAGATAGATTTCTATCTATCTACCGTGTTTCCCTGAAAATAAGACCCAACTGGAAAATAAGCCCTAGCATGATTTTTCAGGATATTGTAATATAAGCCCTACCCCCAAAATAAGCCCCAGTTAAAATTGTCAGCCAGACGGATGCATTTAGTACCATATTTCCCTAAAAATAAAACCTAACCGGAAAATAAGCCCTAATGCGTCTTTGGGAGCAAAAATTAATATAAGGCCCAGTCTTATTTTGGGGGAAACACGGTAGGTAAGTAGGTAGGTAGGTAGGTGGGTAGGTAGGTAGGTAGATGGATAGATAGAGGATAGATAGATAGATAGATAGATAGATAGATAGATAGATAGACAGACAGACATGGATGGATGGATGGATGGATGGATGGATGGATGGATGGATGGATGGGATGGATATAAAAAATTTTACCTTGACATGAGAGTCAAACAGTAAGCAGGACTAGCATATACTATATCAGAGAAGTGCCTTTTTAATTCATGAGTTGTTGCTTCTCCAGGAGCAAACTCAAAGTATGGATGCTGGCAGAAGTAACATTCAAGCCCAGACTATATACTGATTATTGAGAATGGACTTGTGTAAATAGAAGGGAACAAACTTTCTCCTAAATTCCTAAGTAGCCCTTGCACACACAAGTAGCAGTGCCACCTATATAGAGAGTGAGTTATTTACTCTGCTGTCTTCCCAATGGGTTGGGAGTCAATTCCAAACATTCCCCGTCCAACTAGGCATACGTGGAATCCAATAAATCTCCAGGATATAATTTTGGGAAAGGTAGAAGACTCTGCTGGATGTAATTTCATTCACTTAGATGCTGCATGTAGAGCTGCCATGGTTTGCTGTGATAGTTGCTCTCCTGATGACCCAAGAGAGCCTAGAAAATGTCTGTAGAATTCCCAGCTTCTCTTGTTTCCCCCAACTTTCTTTTCTCTTCTCCCTGTGCTGTCGGGAGGCTGTCACTCACAATCAGAAGGATGATGCTTGATATGCAGCTCCTGATTTCACAGAAGGCTCCCATTTCAAAAACAAGCATTTAAACCGTAGCTGCATGCTTTTTTTCCCCCTTCTGCAGTCACATGTTCCACATTGATTCATTGTTGAGATGTGGCAGTCTAGATACATCCCTCATCTCAAAGACAGAAGAGGCATGCCCCTGAAGACACAAGTGGAAGTTAAATCCCAGAGGAAGCTAACACTGAATCTAACCTGACCCCTTTTCCATTGAAACTCAAGACAGGGGATCCAGACTACAAGAGATTCAAGTAAAAGAAAGTGACACTGGGAGGGGAACACTTACATTAGCTCCAATCAGAACAAATCACACATATATCAAATTCATATCTGGAATGATTTTATTCACCCGCTGAGGAAAGACCTTTGCTATACTCCTGCTATATATAGCATTTTTTTAAAAAAATAAATAAAACCTAAACTGATAGGAGAACAAAAAGGAGAGAACAAGAGTTTTACCCAATAGGAGAAACATTCACTCGCTAAAAGGTTATTCTGCAGATAATCACGGAAAATGTATGCAAGGAATGAGGGAAGATAGGCCTATGGCACAAGATTGTCACTAGCATTTAGCAGTCAAGGAACTAAGGGTGAAACATTTTCATAAGCATTTAGAAAATCAAAGTCAAATTTAAAAAAGGACAGAACTGAAAGAGGCTCTTTTGGTATTGTCATTTTGATATTGTCCTACAAAGAACCCCAAAGATAAAGGGGAAAATAAATATTGCTTTAGAGATAGGTACTAAAGGATAGTATAGAAAAGAAACCATGGCCGGTTGGGGATGATGGGACTGCAACAACAAACCAGAATATTCTCCTCAATCAGCCACAAGCTAGACTACCACACAGTGGCAATGAAATCAAATCCTCCTTAATTATAACCTCCAATTGATAGAGGATCGTGTAGGATAAAACATAGAGCACAAGTTAATACTGTTAAAGTAACAGTTCACACTCATATATTGTTTATTGAGGTAAGAAGAGACACTTTCATAGAAAATATGTCTATTTCATTGCTAGCCACAGATGTGGGAATCTGACACTGGCTTAAGAAGTTCCAGCATGAAAGTGGATGTTTTCCTCTTATCCCAATTCAAAACTCCCTAATGTAAAATTCACATCTCAAGGAAGCTTCGAATGATATAGTCAGAAATTCACTCGGGTTTAGTTCATCATTGTAAGATGACCACTCCTGTCCAATCAATGGGCCATGGGTCTTCAAAGCCATTTAACAGTGGCTGTGGCAGTCCAATCTTCTCATTTATACAGCCTATTTTTTTCTTTTTTTGTTGGGTGTGTGTGTGTGGAGGTTGAACATGGGAATGTTGATCTCATGAAAGCAGTATTTTCTATGAGATCAATATTCTCATTGGTAAACATGAATAAACAATACGTCAAATCAGCTCCTCCAGTCACTCAGCCTTGTTTTTTCTCATGGAAGAGTTTGTTTGATTTATATTGAACATATATTTCTTTGATGGGATTATCAATATCATAGCAGATCATTGATTTCACAAATTTATTTTTACTTATGATTAAATTTATATGCTGCCCATCTTGCTTAGAGGCAGCTCGGGGGTACCTTACAATGATAATCCTGTCACCTGGGGGTTGTCTAATAAATTACTGCAGATAGGGGTGCAATCTGTGGCTGTTTTCCGACTCTTCCCACTTCTCTGGGCAATGTCCAAGGTTCTGGATGTGCTACCTAACATGTTAGGATTGAAGAGGAGCTACAGGAGATGGATGTGGCAGAGGTAAAGAGATGATTATTAGCCTTGCGGTTTTCAAGGGGCAGAGAGAAAGCCAACTCTGCACATCAGGCCATACAGGTTGGGACTCCCATCTTGTGTTTGTGACGAGTAGACAGTTGTGAGAGACTGCATCATTGGTGTCAGAACACCCACATGGACATGATCAATATAGGGAAACAATCACAGAATCACAAAAACATATGGGATGAAGAAAAACAGAATGTGAGTGTGTGTGTGTGTGTGTGAGAGAGAGAGACCAGGCCATTTTCAGATGTTGGCAGCAACAGAGAGACACTGAGAGCTCCAGCATTAAAGGCAGACTGAATAATGGGATTAATTCAGTCCCCCCAAATACCGTCACTGAGGGCCATTTGTCAGCTTGTCCTTTCCTGTCATAAAGGACATAAACTTTATCTGATGGCATCAGATGCATTTCATTAGCATACTGAGAGGCAGATGAAAGGGAAGGGAAGGAGGTTTCGTAATAGCAAGAAGAGTCCTCCATTTCTATTGAGTTTAGGTCTGTCCCTCAGAAAGGACCCGAGGGAAGGAAAAATTAAATGGATACAGATTGCTCTCTAATAGTATATCTGTTCGATAGCATACATTTAAATACTCTTAGGCTGGCGTCCTAGTTGCATTTAACTGGGGACACACCCTCTGCTAAACACAGAAAGACACTGTCCCAAAGGCCACCACAACCTGGCGCTGTCCAAAGATGCCACACGAGGGGGAGGCAAGGTATGGAAAAGATTTAACAGTGGACAAGTGGGCATATTAACTGGAATATTAAAATATGTTTTTAACTGCAAGCAAGTGCACATTCACACAGCTGGAATATTTAAAAACTTGCTGGGACACTAATGGAATTCTGCACAAGGGCACCTTGTATACCAGCAGCACCCTTGGTAAATGAATTGCAATATTTAATCCTGTTTAAAACGGACCAAAAAAATCTTTCTGCTGGCAAGAGAAAACCTTTTGCACTGGCCCAGGGATCTTCCCTAGGCAGCTCATGCTCACCCAAGGGGGGCCCTGCTCTTCCTCTATTAACAATAGTAAAAGTACTATTTTGAATGCTTCTGACTTTTTGAAAACATGTTACATTTCTTTTGCACAAAATAGGGCATCACAAAATTTGGAATTATAAGAAACTGTAAAGGCATACTGTACCTTAATCTGGAACATTGACTACTATTGACTACTGTAACACTCTCTACATAGGGCTGCCCTTGAGGACCACTCGGAGGCTTCAGCTGGTACAAAATGCGGCCGCGCGGGTTGTGATGGGAGAATCCCGATACTCCCATGTAACACCCCTCCTGCGCGACCTGCATTGGTTGCCGGTTGCCCTCCGGGTGAGATTCAAGGTGCTGGTGATGACCTATAAAGCCCTACATGGTTTAGGCCCAGGATATTTGGCGGACCACCTGCAGCCAGCAACAACATCCCATCGCCCAGTTCGCGCCCATAGGGAGGGCTTGCTCAGGGTGCTGTCGGTGAGACAATGTCGGCTGGCGGCCCTCAGGGGTAGAACCTTCTCTGTGGGCGCGCCCACCCTCTGGAATCAACTCCCCTTGGGGCTTCGGCTGGCCCCTGACCTTCGCACCTTTCGCCACAAATTAAAAACTTGGTTATTCGAGTTCCCCGGCCTGGACTGATGGGGTTTTTTTTAATGGGTTTTTAATAGTATTTGATCTAATTAGGCATTTTAACTTTGCATGATTGATTATTGTGGTTTTATTGTTGTGAGCCGCCCTGAGTCCGTTGGAGATAGGGCGGCATATAAGCCTAATAATATACATATAATATATAAATATAAATATAAACATGCAAATCAAGTCAGTTTGTACAGCCTCTCTTTTACAAAAAGCAAATGCCCGAAAGCATCCCTAACTATTTGTTCGGTAGGTGACATGCTACCTATTAATCCCATTGAAATTATAAATCCTAAACAAAATACTCCCTAGGGAGCCTACAATTTTCTTCCTAGAAATACCAGTTGCTGGTGTTCATTGAACTTGTATTTGAGTGGGAATTGGTTTGATGAAATCTCTACTCATCTAGGAATTAGCCGATAAAACATTCTCAAGAAATACTGTCTTTATGTGAAAAGATTCATTGTGGAAAATAATAGAGTCCGCTCAATTGTCAAGCAACCTTCTTTTGACATTCTAGGCCAATGAATCACTTGTCAGCTCAAAAGGCAAACACGGCTGTACATTTTAAGGATAGCATTTCAGTTCTTTCAGGAAAATGACAGCATTGTGAGACGAAATTCACTTGTTCAGGATCACAATGAGATGCTAACTTGTACTTGTGTGTGATAGGTTTTAAGCTACAGCTGATGAAAGGTGAGATACAATCATGAGGAGCTGTACATTCATCACATGAACTACTATAGTCTTTTGGTCATCTGCTAGTTATTCTTTCTCAGCCCAGCCTCTACCTCAAAGGGTTGCTGTTGCAGAGATAAGGAACAGGAGGAAGAAATGCTGCCAGTCTTCCTGAATTCCTGAAAGAAAGGCAATGAGTGAATGAGTGGAGACAGAGGGGTGAAGGAGAGGGAGGGAAGAAGGAAGGAAGGAAGGAAGGAAGGAAGGAAGGAAGGAAAGAAGGAAAGAAAGAAAGAAAGAAAGAAAGAAAGAAAGAAAGAAAGAAAGAAAGAAAGAAAGAAAGAAAGAAAGAAAGAAAGAAAGGAAACTGTTGTCCTCCAGAACAGAACAGGGTAGCGAAAGATGAGACAGGTAATCATCACCGTTACTTAGACTCTGATTACAAGCTCACTAGATGATTTTCTATAAATGATAAGATAGCAATGCTGGATAAGTCAAGCTCTGTTAGAATACAGTTTCATATTTTCCATTTCCTCAAAGCATCAGAAGTTCTTGAAACAGTGTTGTTTCACTTCGAGAGGCTCACAGTTTATTTTTCTGTATTATTTGCTTATTTATTTATTTTTTTAAATGCAAACAGAGGCAACCTGCACTCCTATCAAGCAGCAAATCCATATCTTGGGAATGAATTTTGAGAGAAAGGCCATGATGCTACTCATTCTTTCTCCTGTTTCCATACTTAATGGTTCCCTTTGGGACAGACATAACTTATTGTTTTTGTAGCATGTGAGAAACCAAGGTTGTTCTCTTAAATTTTTCTTGAATCTCTTTTGTCCTTTGTCTCTCACACACAAAAGCATAACACACACACACACATACACACATCCATCTCAAAAGGATAAAGATCCGTACAGCAATGTCTGTAGCAGTTTATAACTTATCAGTTGCTGGCTGCTGTAACTGAGTTTTCACTTTGAGGGCGAATGCTGTTACTTCTTAAGGAACAAGAGCCTTGGTAGTACAGTGGTCTAAAGCACCCTGTTATTAAGACCAGCTGCCTGCAATTACTGCAGGTTCGAATCTTGCCAGGCTCAAGGTTGACTCAGCCTTCCATCCTTTCTAAGGTAGGTAAATTGAGGACCCAGTTGTGGGGGCAATAAGCTGACTTTGTGTAAATATACAAAAGGATGAAGGCTATTGCTTAGCACATTGTAAGCCGCCCTGAGTCTCCGGAGAAGGGCGGCATATAAATCAAATTAAAAAAAAAAACTCTTTGTACAATGCAGCCCAACTGACCTTAAGAAATTAAGAAGAGTCAAGTCTGGATGAAAGATTATCAGAAAAACTCAGTTGAAAGACATCCCAGAAGGCAGCAATAGGGAACACCTATATGGATGCAGCCGAATCTGATTTGAAGGAGATTTGATTTTATTACCTGTCTTAACAGCTCTAGGAAGGAAGGAAGCTTTCTTTGTGGCTTTCCATTCAGTAGAATCGTATTACCGTTCCTTTCTTCCACTCTCTTGACATATTCCTAAAATAGGTCTAAACATTTCCGAAGTTACTGACATAATTGTGAAATGGCATTTTATGTCACTTATTTATATGCACGTGGTGCACGTGGCACAGAACTCTAAGATCTTGGTGGATTCACAGCTTGCCTCTCTCACTAATCAGTCTCTGCTGAAGATTAAATTCCCTCTGACCATTTTTGCCCGAGTCTTTTTGACTTTGTCAATGTTGCAGCTACTTTTGACATTGAGGCTAAAAGAGAATATCTGTGGCTCAGAGTTGAACTGTGTGGCCCTTGGTGCTTTCTGAGCTTGGATGTTTGCCTGCACATATGCTCCTGTGCACTGATGATGCTCCTGTGCACTGACAATGTTACCTACCCAGGAGATGAAACATCTGCAAGCAAACAACCAAGCTCAAAAAGCACCAAGGACTCCACAGGAAGTCCTTGTTTCTGCAACATCCAATGAACCAGAGAGCCTGTTCAGTTCAGAAGCCAGAATGTTGATCAAGAAGCTATCGGGTGAGGTCAGAATCATAGGCCCTGGGGATAAACTACAGAAGTGGGCTTTGAGGTAAATATATATTACAGCATTTCATTCACTGTATTGCTAAACCATGGTGAACATTAACTATGGCTTGTTAATATTAACAATAATTGTTGCATGACACAACTAGAGCTATCCATCCAGTCATTTCCAACTCTAGAGGGCGGTACTCATCTCCGTTTCCTAGTCAATGGAGTCGGTGATGTTTCCATGGGCATGACTATATGCCGTGGTGCATGGAATGCTGTTAATTTCTCAGCAAAATTGTATTTATTTAACTACTTGCATTCGCATACTTTCGAACTTCTAGGCCAGTGATGACGAACCTTTTAGGCACTCAGTGCCCAAACTGCACATGCATGCCCATGTGAACGAACATGCACATGTGTGGGCATGTGTGAAAGTGTGCATGCGTAAACATATGCGTATGCGTGGACATGTGCACATGCGCAGCAAAGACCCGAAGACTAGCTGGCCAACAGGAGGTGGGGCAAGATGTAAGATCTTTTTCTTTCGTAAGCTTCTGTTTCGTCATTTGCAGGGAAACAGAAGCTTCCGAAAGAAACGCCATGGAGATCTGATCTGGGGTGACGGCGCGTGTGCCAGAGAGGGCTCTGTGTGCCACCTCTGGCACACGTGCCATAGGTTTACCATCACGGTTCTAGGCTGTCAAGAGCTGAGGCAAGAACAGGAGCTCACCCAGTCCTGTGGTACTAGAGTCTCAAACTACCAACCTTCCAGTCAATGAGCCCAGCATCTTAGTCATTTCACAACTATCTTCCATCTGTTACCCAAACCTTCTATAAGGAAAGTGCTGTGCCTTTTTCAATCTCTAACAACTCTCCTATTCACAACTTTCCAATGAGATGTTATATCAGGAAGTGGTCAAACAAATAGCTCCCATAAATTGAGCCATTCTGGACTATTAACCATCAGTCTCTGAAAAAGAAAAGGATTCCTCCTTTACAATTATCCGATAAAAGTCACTGACACTGTCATATGTTCTAGTTAATATATAACAAGTACATTATTACAGGCTTTTAACTTTCTCTCTCTCTCTAGAGAGAGGGAGAATGAACCCCAAACAAAAAGAAACACTGAAGCAAAAATATATTGATATACAATACTATAAATTGAGGCTATTAAGTAGCATTAGATGATCAACACTAAACAAAGATTTTGACAGGGGGAATGCTAACAAGCATGAGAAAAACAAATCTTGCTTTTATTTATTTTTTTCCTGTCAAATGAACTTTCTCCAATCTAGTTGATATGACATCCTAGTTTAAAACTTGCCCTAGTTTTCATTTCATGCCTTTTCCAAACTACTCTTAAGAATCCAGAAGGGGACTGATATATATGAGAGCTGATATGAGCTCAGCCACACAAATACAGTGGAGCAATGATCAGTCAGAATGAATAATCAGAGCAATAAATTTTTATCTTTTCTCCAAGAAGCATTAAATAATTCATAAAATCAGTGATGAAAATGACTGAATCTTAGCTTTGTAAAGTCCTTTTGCAAATTAGGATGAAGGCAAGAAACGTAAAATATGTACCTTGCTAAAATTTACATATCAAGGCGTCAGAAAAATAACAGATGATGAGAGAGACTAGGCCTGTGAAGCCAGATGCACAGAATAAGTTGGCTTAACACCTAACCTTGTTCAGTTTCATGCATACTTATGAAAACAGCCTTCAGTGCCCAAAGTAGAACCCTTTTTAAGAAACACATTAACTACTTAACTATACTGTAAACAATGTCAACTAGAATACAGGCTAACCTAGGTCCTCATCTATAGAAATCTGATCAAAGACTTTGAAGGTGGCTCTGGTTCATCTCGAAGGAATTCAAGAATTCTTACTACTTAACACAATCCTTCGAGAAAAAAAATATTCTCATTTTCAAGCACTCGAAGAGAAAACCAACAGGATAATATTAACCCCACCTCTTCTGGCTGGAAGGGAAACCTCAACATTTTATTTATTTTTTTAATTTAGCTATCCAAGAGAGGCTAACCCCTCCGTATCAATCTTTAACTGTCTCCTGAAGTAGAATGGGTTCAAGAATTCGTGGTTCTATTTTAGACTGAAGAATCCAAAAATGGGAGGGAGAGAAACAGCAAGGAAGAGAATAACCATAAGATGAAGAAGTGAAGAGATACTTTTAGAAACGAAGAAGACGCCAAACATCTTGGCAGAGAAAGATCTATATCTTGTCCTTTCCCTTTCCTGCCTCCCCTCCACACACCACCTCCCCCACCCCAGCCTTTTCCTTGTAGCATTAGCAAGACTTCAGAGGGCGATGACAGGAAACAAGGGAGCTGGTGTCATCAGTCCGTTTTTGTTCCAGACCATCTCATTTATTCCTGTTCCAGAAACAAAAAACTGCTGATCCCAGCTGTGACTTACAGAACCAGTTCCTTGTTCTGGTGACTAGAGTCAGACAGTCTGACAAGAGAGATGCTATTTAGACAGCTGAATGGAGAGCAGCTGACCACAGGCTGGGGAAGTCATCTTCAGTCCTGTTCAGTTGAAGGCCAATAGTCCCAGTAAGAAATGCCAATTAATTACCTGAAACTGAGGGCAGTTTTGTTTGGCACTGATGGACCTGGAGTCTCTGATGAGGGGAAGAGATATTCAGATAAAAAGAAGATCACAGCAAAGGTCTACATTTTGACCCAAGGAAGAAGGATATGGATAGATGCAGATAGGTATTTAACCTCCATGTTGGCAGAATGCAACAAGATGTTTTTCAGGGAGTAAGGATACTACATCCAGAGATATTTCAGAAAATATTGAGAGAGAGAAAGTTTGCTTAGCTAACCTATTTGCAACAGTGACAGTAATGGTCAGCAGGTAGCTTAGCTGTCTATTCTCCTGTTTCTGGAACAGGAGAGGGAATGGATAACACCAATGCCAGGGTTCTCTACACTTTTTCTTCCAAATACCAACCCTGCCCAATACACCGCAAATAATAATGTTTCTCAGGATGCCAGTAAGCTTGTTTATCCCATTCTGTTCGAGGAAGCCGTTGTTTTCAGCAGTAATGAAAATGAAAACGACCAAAACAAAAACCACCCTTTTATGGCACCTCCCAATGAAAACAGATATGCTGAGCCAATAACTAATCCCTCATCCTGATCCACAGTGGTTATGACTTTGTGCCTGGAGATTGAACAGAGGCATTTGTTGAATATTAGCCAACTAGAGTAAACAGTAGAGATCATCTTGTTTCCAAACATTCCCTCACAAGGAAGATCTGTTAGAAGAGTTGATGGGCATTCAAGCAATGTTTTAAGAGAAGGAACTTTGTGACAATGATAATGGAATTATGGACATTATAGATTTCTTATAAACCAAACTGAACAAGAAAATGGCAGCAAATACCTTGTGAGGCAGGGCATAACAACAACAACAACAACAACAACAACAACAACAACAACAACTTTATTATCATTGTACGTGTATACACAGTATACCCATACAACAAAATTCACTTAACACCCAAAGACCAGGTCCAACACACATAACAATCCCCAAACACCCCCCCACCCACCACAAATTCCCCACCTCTAAACCACCCAAACATCCATATAACAGACCAAGTAATACTGTCCAACAGCTCACTGATGGTAGCCCTTTAGTTCATTGTTGAGTGCAATTATAGCTCTGGGATAAAAATATTCAGAAAACGTGTGGTCCTAGTTTTAATTGTTCTATATCTTCTGCCAGAAGGCAACAGTACAAGGCATCATTTTGGCTCTGCCTTTTATTGGTATGGTCTGTTCTATTAACTGATTTTTCCATATTTGTAATGATCAGCTCAGATATTAATTTGTAACTCTTGCCCAATTCTCTAATGCAAAGGATTGGATGTCATGCATTTCAAGAATGTTCAGAACATCTTCTGTTTGGCAGGATTCAGACAGACTATATTTTTGGGTGTAATTATTATTAGCAACATTACAAAACACTTTTTTTAAAATATCTGACACTGTGTTCATTTCATTGACACTGTTCTTCTCGTTCTCAGTTAAAGCCATTTACTGATGTCTTTACATAATCAAATGTTTGACTATGCTGCATTGCCTGTCATGCTCTTCGCTGTATGATACCAGGTTACATGCAAGAAAAAGTGTCTTTATATGCAAGCCATTTGTAAGCTGAGGAGAATAGGACAAGAAAATCCTGTTGATGATATTACCTAATCTGGTAACGAAACCTTCAGAAACTAAATTAAAAAAAGCTTGGAAAACAAACCACTGCCAAAATCTAAAACCTGAGCTACAAGTATTTTCTATTATTTTAAAGTGCCTTCATAGTCAATTACCTTTGTTTTCTTCCAATGACCATAATTAAAATAGCCAAATCTTATTAGGTATGCAATATTTGATATCATATTCATTATATGAATCCCCAATCTCCAGATACCCTATATTAATATTTTAAGAAGCAAATAATGAAAAGTTGCTTAGAAGAAATAACAACAAATATGATGGCAAAAAACGAATATTGTTGTATTATTTGATATTATTGTCAACTGATAATCAATAAACTCCTGCCACAAAGGAGACACATGGGTAACAGGAGCACTCTGCCAGTTTCAGGACTGCTTTGAGACTACTTGGTGGAGTATGTTTGAACATTTGGAGCTGCAATAATTCACTGATGCTGTACTCTCTTACATTAAAACATGCACAGACAATGTAACAGTGATTAACTGCATTAGAGTTTACAGTAATCATAAACCCTGGATGTCAGCAGAGATACAATCACTTCTGAGAGCCTGAAACTCCACCTTCAAGGCAGGAAATAAAGACGAATACAATGAGGCCAGGGCAAACTTGAGGAGAGGTATTAAGGCAGCTAAACAGGAATACAAACAAAAAGTAGAGAAGCATCTGGCAGATAATAACCCAAGACAGGTGTGGCCGGGGTTGCAACATCTAACCAATTACATGGGAAATACGATGAAAACAGCCAACGCAGATGCCCTGCTGGTGGAGGAGCTGAATAGCTGCTTCTTCCTCTTTAAGGTTAAAAGACCTGTCTCTGTGGCTCTAGCTCAAAGGCCCTCTAATCTCCAGCCACTCACCCTGCATGAACATCAAGTGAGAGCTGTGCCGAAGGCCATAAATCCCAACAAAGCTGCAGGTCCAGACGGAGTGCTGGGGAAAGTGGTAAAAACCTATGCTGACCAATTAACAGGGGTCCTGACAAGGATTTTTAACATCTCCCTGCAATTGGCTAGAGTTCCATCTTGCTTGAAAGCAGCCACAATCATTCCAGTTCCAAAGAAAGCAGCCATAAACAGCCTGAATGACTATAGACCCATTGCATTGACGTCTATAGTGATGAAGTGCTTTGAGAGACTGGTTCTACAACACCTCAGGTCAGGGGTGAGTTCTACTTACCTTTACTACTGGTTCGCAACGGGATCGCATGCTTTATTATTTAAACATTAATGCCCAAAATATGACATATGCAAAAACAGTGTTTTAGAAAATATTTCTATTCCCCAAATCACTATTTTCATACTGAAAATTTAAACTAGGGGATATCAAACTAGGGGGGGGAATAGGTAGTTTAAGAATAGTTAGGCTAATCTAGTTTATGATTGTTAATTGAAATACCCTGTATTTTGCTCTGGGAAGTCTGGGGGGGAGGGTGGGAAAAGAGTGGGGGGAATATGGAGGGGGGGAATTTTCTTTGTAAAACTTTTCAATTAAAAAAAAACAAAAAAAAAACATCTAACCGTACGTTAATATTGCAAGTCAAAACTCTTCACCTCATATAAATTTACATTAGGAAATCCTCTCCTTCCTTTTTTATTGCTGGTGTGAGTGGTGTTCCTTAAGTGGTCAAAGCATAAGTTATGCAGGCCCCCAAAATACTTAGAAATAACTGCGTAAAAGTGATTTAAGAAAATCTTAAAACAGTTCAGTAGGGACTGAGCTTGCTCAATATAGGACAGGGAACAGAGGACACTATCAATGTTTAGGGCCAAAATTATTTACTTTCTTACTTGCTTGACATTATAGGCACTCCTATCCTAAGATTTTGTCAAAAAGAGCCAGGTCTCTGAAATACAACAGGAATGGGACTGCATAGCACTTAGCATTTAGACTTATATACCACTTCACAGTGCTTTAGAGCCCTCTCTAAGCAGTTTACTAAGTCAGCATATTGCCCCCAACAATCTGGCTCCTCATTTTAGAATAGATAGAATAGAATTTTTTATTGGCCAAGTGTGATTGGACACACAAGGAATTAGTCTTGGTGCATATGCTCTCAGTGTACATAAAAGAAAAGATACGTTCATCAAGAATCATAAGGTACAACACTTAATGATAGTCATAGGGTACAAATAAGCAATCAGGAAACAATATCAATATAAATCATAAGGATACAAGCAACAAAATTACAGTCATACAGTCATAAGTGGAAGGAGATGGGTGGTGGGAACAATGAGAAGATTAATAGTAGTGCAAACTTAGTAAATAGTTTGACAATGTTGAGGGAATTATTTGTTTAGCAGAGTGATGGCATTCGGGAAAAAATGTGCTTGTGCCTAGTTGTTCTGGTGTGCAGTGCTCTATAGCGTCATTTTGAGGGTAGGAGTTGAAACAGTTTATATCCAGGATGCGAGGGGTCTGTAAATATTTTCACAGCCCTCTTTTTGACACGTGCAGTATACAGGTCCTCAGTGGAAGGCAGGTTGGTAGCAATTGTTTTTTCTGCAGTTCTAATTATCCTCTAAAGTCTGTGTCTGTCTTGTTGGGTTGCAGAGCCAAACCAGACAGTTATAGAGGTGCAGATGACAGACTCAATAATTCCTTTTACCAACCTCGGAAGGATGGGAGGCCAAGTCAACCTTGAGCCAGTGAGAATCAAACTGCCGAACTGCTGAGAGCAGTCAGCAGAAGTAGCCTGTAGTACTGCATTCTAACCACTGGGCCACCACATCCTGGATGAACTGTTCCAGAGAAAGGGAAAACCAACCTATCACTGATATTCTAATATGCCCCTCTCTTAATTCTCACTAGATAGAAAACAATTGGAGTAAGCAGCCTCATAAGATACTCCGGCCCAAAATTATAAGGTTTAAAGGTAATAATTATCTTTGAATTGCACCCAGAAGTCATCTGATAATCAATAAACTCCTGCCATAAAGGAGACACATGGGTAACAGGGAGAGAACCCATCACTACATGAGCTGCCACATTTTGAACCAGCTATAGATTCCAAGAGGTCTTCAAGTACAGTCCATGTAGAAGTAATTACAGCAGTCAAGAAATGAGGTGAAAAGGACAGTGAAAGTGACCTTCCATAACCAACACAGAAACATTCCATATGGCTATATTCTGTTACAAATCTCACTTTTTTTTTAGTATTTATAGCATGTTTGTTTGCTCTTACCTAGAAAAGCAGAGGGTGAGACAGTCCCGTTGCTTCTGGCTACCATGACACTAATGCCCGTTTCCACAAATGGTACAGAAAAATCAATAATTTGTGAGCGTTCCTCGTTGATGGTGAGTGATCCAATGGCCATATCTGCTCGCTTGTAATATACCTGGGAGGGTGAGGAACAGAGAGAGAGAGAGAGAGAGGGCATGAATAATAATGTCCTTCAACAGAACCAGCTCCAAATGGATCTTATACTATAGTGATAAATTTCTGCTTGCTTTCATTCTAATCTTAGCAAACTAAAGGGTGAAAGGTAAATATGAGCTGAAGTTCAACTGTGACTCTTGGTGAGACTGTGAATATATCTGTAGGAAGTTAGCACCCACCCCTTTCCTGGAAGAGTGAAATATTTTAGGAAATATGAAAAAGGCAGAATATTATATTTCCCTGGATGAGAAATATGAGAAGCATATTTTACAGACAAAGCAGCTCCCACCTTCCTGCCCCCCACCCTTTGTCAATGGGCCATTAAGGCTTGGGCCAGTCTATTCTACATAACAAAGATCTACCTCCTTCAGGCAGAGCCATAGTAGGAATTGCCAAAGATAGGATTAGCCCTCTACACAATAGCAGCAGAAACTCACCACATGTGACCTGGGAAGCACATGTGACCATCAGCCAGCAAGGCCCCCACCCCCTGGGAGTCTGACAACCAATCAGGATACTCTTTCAGGGCCCCAAGAAATGCAGAGCCAGAGAGAGCATAAAAACCCGAGGATTTACTGTATATGCCCTTTTCTGTTCAGGAACTCAAGCCATGTGATCCTGTCCACCATTAAACCATCTTTCCAAGCAGTCTCCATGTTTCCAGTGTCTGTTTTCTCCACTTGGAGCAGAACCTAGAAGGATGTTTCTTCCAACATATCCATATAGTTTCTTGAAAACAGTATATACATGGTTTGGTTGTCTTTGAGCCAGAGTTGTGCTTCAAGATAAGCAGCCATAAATTCTGTTAAATAAACAAATGTGTCTTCTTCCACAACTTCTTTTTAAAACTTCCCAATGTAGCCCACAGCCCTGTTATTTTGTCTGGAGGTCTCCCAATTCAAATTTTAACTATGCCCAACCCTTCCAAGCACAGACAAGATGGGACGGGTGCTGCCCCCTGTTGAGGATGAGCCTTCGTGTCTATGCAGACTTGCTTGGGAATAAGACACACAGAACTCTGTGGGACTTATTTTCAAGCGGGGGGGGGCGGAAGGTTGTACCTCAAAGAGACCTCTTTGCATGGCAACCCTACAGATAGAATGATACTACTGTAGGAAGTTAGCACTCACCCCTCTCCCAGAAGAATGAAATGTTTTAGGAAATATTAAAAAAGGCAGAACATTATATTTCCCTGGATGAGAAATGAAGGAACATGTTTTAAAGACAAAGCAGCTTCCTGCCTCCCCCACTTTTGTCAATGGGCCATTAAGGCCTCAGCCAAGCTCACTCATTTCCCCCCACTTTTGTCAATGGGCCATCATTTGCAACAGAATAGGACCCATCTAGCAACAGAAACTCACCACATGGCAAGACTCGAGCAAGCTTGAGAGACAACCTACAAAGTTAACTAAGACCCCTAGACCACCTGGGAGTTTGACAACCAATCAGGATACATTTCTTATACAGGAACAAGAAACTCAGAGGTGGGGCCCAACAGAGGGAGTTTGACAACCAATCAGGATACATTTCTTATACAGGAACAAGAAATTCAGAGGTGGGGCCCAACAGAGGGCATAAAACCAAGGCATTCCCAGCATCTCGGATCTCAGGAACTCAAGCCATGTGATTCCTGTCCACCATTAAACCATCTTTCCAAGCAGTTTCCATGTTTCCAATGTCTTTTTCCCCACTTGGAACTGAATCCAGAAGGATATTTCTTCCAACACTACCATTACTTCAGATCAAGTGTGTGCATGTACTTAAGAAGAGTTTTCTTGATTGAAAATTTCTGTACCTGGATGAGTCCAACCCTTAAAAATGTGTTCACGCACTATCAAGAAACAATTCCCCACCATATATCGCTCTCCCAACCCCATTTTCCCTTCTGCATGTCAGGATTGCCATTGATGTCCTTTCAGTAGAGACACAAACAAGGAATAGATCTGGCCAGAAATAGTCTAATGCTCGATTCTTTCACAACTCTGCCCTTTTTCTCTTATAGATGGTTCTTGAAATGCTTCTGAATAGACATCCAGTTCAGAAGGATTTAGAATTCCTTCTGGGACTAACACAAAACAGGAGGAGAACCCCAAAGTGCAACATCTCTCTCTCTCTCTCTCTCTCTCTCTCTCTCTCTCTCTCTTTTTTTTTTTTTATTTCTTTTCAGGCAGCACAGAGAAATCTGTCCCCTGTCACTCACCTAGGTGAGAAATCCTAAACCATGCTGCTAGATTAGGAGTCAGTCTAAATATCCCAATCAGCACCAAGAGGTAGGGCTCTTGACACTCAAGCAGCCTGTTATCTTATTCAAAGGATGGCCTAATCACAGAGCAGCGGGGAAGCACAGGGATGAAGACAGATTCTTAAGTTGCATGTAATGGAAGGTATGCCTTTTACACATGCTTCGCCAAAGACAAGAGACTTCATTCCCAGGTTAGCATAGCTCAATGCCAACCTGACTATAAGATTCTAGCTCCATTTCACATTCCATAAATTTGCCCAGGAAAGAGAGTAACTCCCTATTTCTAAAGCCATCTTCTTAAGCCTGCCATCTCTTAAGGCTGAAGCCCACAGACAAAGTTGAGGACTACTGAGTGGTGGGTCTTCTTTCTCATTGAGGGATGTATGTGCAGGGAAGTAGTTATAGAGTTTTCATTGCCTTTGGTCTAAGCTAAGTCAGCCTTTAGGAATGTGCTACAGTTCGGAAGGATTGCATTACTTTAGAAGAGAACCAAAGTTGCATGTCTGCTTTTATTTTCTCCACATGGAGAACTTCTGACAAATACCAGTGTACTAAACCTGTAGGTGTACATGGTTAAAATCCAAACAATGAGGCTTTTAGGATACCTAATTCCTTACCTCACCAATCATGCCATTCCAGAAACCATCCACTATTTTACCATGTTTTCCATTTGTCACCAGGTAGAGATCATAGGAGAACTTCACCGTCTTGGCTAGTTTCTTTAGGATGTCAATGCAAAAACCTTTGCAGCAGAGTTTGGTATATGGGTCCATAGGTTCAGTCCCACTGAAAAAAGATGAGAAGGCACTCAACAATCACACTGAACCTCTGTGTCTTCCAAGCAAATCATGCCAGGACTATGTACAATTGCTCAAATCAAAGCATTGCGACATCCTGAACCTAAATCGCTATGCCCTGATATGTTTCCTTAGGGTGACATTATAGTCACTAGCCCAATTCCTCTATTCCAAAATAAAAATAACTAACCATTACTGGGATGTGGTAGTCCTGTATCCTTTTTGCTATCTATAGTCCTGTTGTCTTTAGAAAAACACAGTCATAAATAATCAGCTTGCCAGCTTAGCATGGCACTGAATAATGGGCATGCCATCACAGGATATGACACATTGTAAATGAGCTGTGTAACTTCATCAGTGGTTAGAATGGGTAATGTTCCACATTTGTTATTTTCTGGAGCATCTCCTTGGTGTGAGGGCCATAACGGAAGGCAGGGATGCCTACACACAAATGCTCAGACACACTCCAGCTGTCAACATGTACTTTTTCTATTATTATTCTCTAAGCCAGGGATGTGTAGTCTTAGATGTGTATGTGTTTGTGTGGATATATATATCTATATCTATCTATATCTATCTATCTATCTATCTATCTATCTATCTATCTATCTATCTATCTATCTATCTATCTATCTATCTAGAGAGGGGTGGGGAGAGAGAGGCAGACTGACAGACCGACAGACAGATAATGGATGGATGAATAAAAATACCAACTCCAATCTAAACATCTGGTTAGCTGTGCAACGCACCATAACATATTTTTAAGAATGTTTACATAAGTAAAAGCAAATATAAAGAAAAAAATGAAGAAAAAAGAGAAAGAATTATAAAGAAGAAAATAAGTGCAAAAGCAAAGAAAAATAAGAAAGAAAAATAGTTAAAGAAACAAGAAAAATATGCTACTTCTAACCTTTTCAATAGTTATACTCATTATTCTTTCTCCCTCTCGATATTACAAAAATCTTTTCAGTCAACTCTGATATCTTTACAATCAGTTCCTCCACTGTAAGAATTTCAGTCTTCCTTCAAAGAAGCTCACTTTCATTAAACGAAACATAAAAACAAAAATCCTAAGATTCACCATTTGGAGTGAAGTAGCAAATAATGACTCATAAGGGCAAGGACTTATTACAAATTCAGAAGTAGGATGCTCCTGAGAATTTTAGAATGATTCCAGACTCTAGCTCACTAGTCCTTTTACACAATAATCCATTTTTTGCTTTTCCTAAGCAATCAAATTTAGGGTGGGAAAATATGTTAATTTTGCAAAGTACATTACAATAAACTTTAGGAGATGATATGCTACCTTTGTCATCAAGACGGTTGTTAATAACATCTGTGACAGCTTATGGACCCAAGAGGAGAAGAAAGAACATAAGGAGGGCCTTGATGGATCAGGCCATTGAACCCAGGATCCTATGTCACCTAGTGGGCACACATCAGAAGTATCCAAGATTTTTATCAATAGGACTGTGGGGGAATCATATGATATTTAGCGTACTATCCAGCAACAGCAGAAGATATGATAGGAAAGAAGTTGGAGCCCCTGCGGTTGAAGGAAAATTTACCAGGCAAATCTCCTTAAACAGGAAGCACTCACAGCTTCCTCCTTACAAGGAGGCTTGGAATAATGTTTGTTTTTATATTTTTAATACTGTTGCATGGATCGGCTTCAAATTTGCTTCCTGATTGGGAGAAGGAGGCCTCCTCTTCCCCTTCTCATATTTATTTTTGCTATTGAAAATTGACCATTTTGCAGACTGAAGACATCTTTATGAAAACAGAACCAATGAGCACAGTTAAGACCAAGGAACTGGTAAATAGACTGATTCCTTGGAACCTCTCCAGATAAGGAGAGGATGAGAGATCACCCACCTGTGCTCCAGATGGCTGTTTCTCATGAGGAGACTGCAAGACAGCAGTTTCCCACAGGTTTGAGTACACAGGATGAAGAGATTATAAATGGAATAAGGGTCCAGATTAATTTGGAAAATTGTCTTTTACTATAAGATTCTGAAATTTAGTATACAAAATAAATAGCTTCTTTTGGGAAACAGACATATTTTAGCTATCCTGGTTATGGTTAAGTCATAACAAAGAGATTTTAGAAACTGGACACTAGAGGAAACTAAAGATTCTAAGCGGAAAGAAAAAAATTATAAGCCTGTTCATGATGTCAGTTAAAACTGGGACTTACAGAATGACACAAAACATTATAGCATCAGAAACATTAAAGAGGATCTTTGAAGAATGAAGCCAGAAACTTCTATTGGCTTTCAGTTTAAATTTATTAGGGGAGAAGTAACTTTCTCCACTGAGCAGGAACGTTGATGACACAATCTTGATTAGAGAATTGCAGAGGTCAGCAACAGGCAAATGATTAAAAAGCTCAGCCTCTGGGCCCCAACATGTATGAATGCAGATTGATTGCTAGTGCCAGCTACTTACCTCCTTCAACCAGCCATAGCCTTTAATCTGCAAACCAGGTTATCCACTGTAAGCTTCCAGGAATCATGACTGATTATTCACCGCTCAGCCTGAAGCAGAAACATGAACCTATTCCTGGTTCTGTTCAACACTGACCAAGGAAACCCCCTTTAAACTCTTCGATATTTTAAATCACAGCTAGATAATCTCAGTTTTGCAATCCTGAGAATCTGAATTTAACTGCAGAATTCCAATAGCACAGCTGCAAAAAGCATGGCTTCTTGCTACTTCAGGAAATAGTGGTCAAAATAGGACAAACACACTTTAAATGGCAAACTATTACTCCCAATCCTTTCTCTTAAACTTGGGAACAAAAAGAGTAATCTGTTATTCCCCCACATACATAATATAGCCATACTTGTTTTGCATCACCACTCTATCTTGACTTGACTTCAGTCATGAAAATTACCCATGTTTCAGAGGAAACAGCATTTTCTGCTCCTCTAAAACTATCAATGTTTTATTTTCAAACATCACTACAAAATTACAGCTACTTTTATTAATATGAAGCAGAGATTCTTAGCCTGGGGTCTACAGACTCTTGGGGAATCAATGAATAAATTTCACAGGGTCCATAAACTGGGATGGGGAAAAAAACCTTCATTTCCATAACCTATAATTGAAATTTAGCATTCAACAAATAATATATATAATAAAATGGCCTCTAGATTTCAAAACTGTTTGTTAACTTCAATCTCATTATCTAAAACCAATATGCCCTTAAAAAGCATACCCAATATATGTGGTTGAGTGAAGTACTCTCAAAGGAGGCCATGGTATCTGGTGTAAAATACGTTGAAATTGAAGCCAATAAATGACAATAGTCCTAACATGTAGATACTTGCAACTGTAAAGGCCCTAGGTCATGCCAAAATGGGGAGAAAGGTTGGTAAGAGTAAAAACAGTTTGCAGCTAACTAGCATTTTGACTGTGGCAAACAGGAGTAATTTTCCCTGTTAAATGTTTCAAAATTGAGATCTCCATTGACTGATAATCATTTTCATCAATCAAAACAACTTTTACTTCTAGTATCACCTTAGGAAGCGCACAAATGGCATTCCAAACAAATGGCAACTATTCTTCCATCCATGACCTAATATCCATCATGTTTGTGTTCATTTTATGCAAATTTAGTTAACAGCATGAGATCAATTAAAATATAGCAATTCTATTCATGTACCCTGCTCTTTATATGCCTCTATTAGGATTCATATTGTTTCAGACAGAGGTACAGAATAGGCACTAGGGAATATATTTTATCATATTACCAGTGCCAATCATTCCTTGACCCTGCTGGCTGGGAGGGATGAAACCTATAATCCGACACATCTGATGGGCAGCACATAAGGAAAGGTTGCACAGTAGCGTCTTCTGGGCAATGTGGTTGAATTGAAAGCCATCCCAACACTACTGACTTGAATGCTAAACTTGGTCCCTCCCCCCATGATTTAGAGGGGTTGCCTACCCTGAATTCATCCTCTAATTTGGAAAGTTTCAAAGCTTGCAGCAGTTACTGTTCAGTCTTCCTCACCATTCCTTCTTTCATGGAAAATCCAGCAGAGTGAAGGATTGGCGTTTCAAGCACACTGTCTAAAGAAAGGACACGCTCTCTCAGATGTTTATCCAAGTTGGATAAACATTTCCATCTTACTAGTATGCCAATAAGAAGATAGAAGCAGCAGCAATACTGGATAGACTAATGCATAAGTGACACACAGGTTCTGATATTGAGGGAGATACTTGGCTGATAACCTTTAGTTTCAGTTAACCTAAAGGGTTAAACCTAAATTATTAAAGCTGCTTCAACATTTATCTGATTCCCTTGGTGAATCATGGAAAATGGACATCGGGGTTCCAAATTTCACTATCATAATCATAAAGTTAATAGATTGTGCCTCCCTTTCTATGACAGATAAGTAGGGTTAAATCTCCCATAATTCCTAGGCAACACAATCAAAGACTGAGGGATGTCCTGGTCTGGAATTGTGGAGGAGTTGTCAATCCTATCTGAAGGACACCAGACTGGAAAAAAATTTATAATGAAACAGAAGGCAAGTAAAAAACAAAAACAAATGAATGATGGTGAACAGTGAAGTTAGCAATTAGTTTAGGAATAAAATTAATGTAACTGGTCTTACATGAGAAAACATGTTGGGGTTTCTGGGAAAAGATATACATTGGAAGCCAGCCCCCTCCTCCCTTTAGCAAGCCAACCCTCTGTTGGCTCCAGTACTGCTTTCTCCTGTTCCATCCTTTGAATTCTTCCCTCTTGTTTACCTTACGGAGGAGTTGGTCTGTTTCCGGCAAGGGACTGTATTGCGGACACATACTCCAGTGGAAGGATCTGTGTTCTCCACAATCACAAATGGTCTTTCTTCAAGGGTAGCCACTGTGAGGTGGCGATTATCTGACATGGGCTGCAGGAAGGATCCATAGCGTGGCCACACTGGATATTCCATACGGATAATTCCCTTTTCCCATTTCCCCACCTGTGCAGTAGGAAAGGAGTGGGGGATGCTGTTTGAACCATGTAAATAGAGTGCTTTTGGATTTTTATATACCATTATCAATAGGTTATGTAAACAAGGCTCCTTGAGAATCGTTATCATCATCATCATCGTCAACAACATCAGTGGAGGAGGAGACCGTAGGGAAGAAGAATCAACTCTCTTTCTTACTTTATAGTTTAAAGCAAACCAGCAGCATGAAGTGATCCCTACAAAATTAAAATACTGTATATATACCAGGACAGATTCTAGAGCTCTGGGACTGGATACCGTTGACAGTCTTTGCTCTACCCAGAAAAATATCTATAGCCTTTGGGTAATCATAATCTAGAACAATTTGCCAAACAGTTTGACAGTAATCACTGAATAATGAGTGATCTGAGACTATTAAGGTTCCATCTGTTTTATATGGCTACAGCAGTTAGACATTTTATTTCTGTTATCCTCATGGATGGTGATCATTTTTGCACTCGTGCTGCAAATGGCATTAAGCTACAGCACTTCGCAAATAGATAATACTATATTAGCTTTAAACTGTGCTGGATTTTTAAATGACCCCATGGAAATAGTCTAGGTAATTATATTTATTTACAAAGATTGGAAATGAATGGGATGTAACTCCTAGCAGAAAAAAATTAGATTTAAAATGGAGTAATGGGTACACAATTGTTGTTGTTGTTCCGGGAATATTTGAGCAACTCCAATAAGTAATTATAAAATGGACAACCTTGCCATTAAGCCTGTTCTCATTAGGCTTCTGCTCTCCATTTGCGCTGTTACTTGTATTCTTTTTACTTAGACACTGCAGCCAACCACTGAGAAATGCACCACCGCAGAAAACTTGAGGGCTAGTGTATTATTTTCCTTACTGAAATAACAATTGTTCAAGAAAAAATATTATCACGGCATAGGTTAAAATAAAGAGCTCTGGTGGCATAGTGGTTATAATTCATTACTGCAGGCTACTTCTGCTGACTGCTAGCTGCCAGCAGTTCAGCAGTTCAATTCTCAAGGTTGACTCAGCCAGCCATCCTTCCAAAGTTGGTAAAATGAGGACCCAGATTGTTGGGGGCAATATGCTGACTCTGTAAACCACTTATATAGGGCTGTAAAGTACTGTGAAGCATTGTATAAGTCTAAGTGCTATAATCACTCTACTTATTGCTATAATCACTCTACTTATTGCTATAATCACTCTACTTATGCATGGAAAGCAAGGGGGGAAATCTATTTATCAATATGCTAGGATAGTCATCCCCCTCATGAATAACCTTTTGTGTGAGAATAGATGAGGGAAAAACAGAAAACAGAATAACAGAGTTGGAAGGGATCTTAGAGGTCTTCTAGTCCAACCCCCTGCTTAGGCAGGAAACCCTACACCACTTCAGACAAATGGTTATCCAGTATCTTCTTTAAAAAATGCTCCAGTGTTGGAGCATTCACAATTTCGGGAGGCAAGTTGTTCCACTGATTAATTGTTCTAACTGTCAGGAAATTTCTCCTTAGTTCTGGGTTGCTTTTCTCCTTGATTAGTTTCCGCCCATTGCTTCTTGTCCTACCCTCAGGTGCTTTGGAGAATAGCTTCACTCCCTCTTCCTTGTGGCAGCCCCTGAAATATTGGAACACTGCTATCATGTCACCCCTAGTCCTTCTTTTCATTAAACTAGACATACCTAATTTCAGCAACCATTGTTCATATGTTTTAGCCTCCAGTCCCCTAATCATCTTTGTTGCTTTTCTCTGCACTCTTTCTAGAGTCTCCACATCTTTTTTACATCGTGGTGACCAAAACTGGATGCAGTATTCCAAGTGTGGCCTTACCAAGGCAGAAGGGGAGGGAGGGAGGGAGGGAAGGGGGGGAAGGAAGGAAGGAAGGAAGGAAGGAAGGAAGGAAGGAAGGAAGGAAGGAAGGAAGGAAGGAAGGAAGGGACCAAGGCTTTGTATGGCTAGATCAAAGTCGTAAAAATGTAACAGACACTATAATATGGCCTTGTTGGATTTTGTGAAATAGCAATAGCATTTAGACTTATATACCGCTTCACAGTGCTTTATAGCCCTCTCTAAGCAGTTTACAGAGTCAGCATATTGCCCCTAACAATCTGGGTCATCATTTTACCCACCTCAGAAGGATGGAAGGCTGAGTCAACCTTGAGCCCTGTGAGATTCGAACTGCCAACTTGCAGGCAGCTGGCAGTCAGCAGAAGTAGCCTGCAGTTCTGCATCCTAACCACTGCGCCACCATAGAAATACCAGAAATGAAGTAGGATGTTTTCAAGCTTTTAAAACATTCTTAAAATTCTTGCTAGTTTACAAATTATGTTTTTACTAGATAGTATTAAAATATATAGGTGTATGTATATTCGAGTCCATGCATCTTATATATACACATATGTACATATAATAAAAATGACAATTAAAAAAAAACTTGTTGCATTATCATGGCCCAAGAAAACAAGAAGCACTTAGGAACATTTTGTTTGGGATTTCCAGAGGCTCACCAATCTTAGCTTAAGTATAGAATGAGTATTATGCCCCCTGTTCTAACTTATTTTTTTTAAACTATTGCAAAAAGAAAGAAGAAAACTGGACATTTAACACATTACTAAAGTGTTGCAAAAATCAAAAGGCTTTCATTTAATAGTTACACAACATTACAGTAGATGCAGGTGTTTCCCCTCTTGGAGAAAACAGCATAATAGAAATAGGGCCTTTTTCCTTAGTCAATGCACATTCTGCATATGACAGCAAGAGCCTTTGAAGGACAGCCCTCAAAATTATGTTACTCTTCCAGAAATACTTCCCCAAAAGCTTGAAATTCATTAAGCATTTCTTTTATTTTTTAAAAAAAGTTTAAATTAAACCTTACATTTTTCCATTGTGTTTCAAGCCAAATTCTATTTATTTATAATTGTTTGAGACCTCTAAATAATTCCTTTCAAATTTGGTTTTACTCTTGTTCTCAGTGGAACTCAATAGAATATTATGATATAAGAAAAAAGAGTTAATATAAACTGGAGAATTGGGGTGGGGGAAATTTTGTTTATCATCTGGCATGTCTCCTAAACCCTTCATCCATGGAGTATTGGAAGCAGCTAAAAGAACAGTTTACCCTAAAGTTGAAAATGTAGATAAATTTTAAATGTTTGAGTAGAATTATATTCTTTATTCCTAACAGAATTATTGAAAACTCAGTAATAAATTACTATGACATATGGAAAACACTTGAACAGAGAAAGTCATATCATAAAGGAAAAGTGATAATGGAAAGCAATTATACAAATAGCTCATTTAATTAACACCAGTATCTTTCTACTAATAGTGTTCATCTCTTTCAGATTATTTTTGTAATTATCCAAAGATAACATAAAACCCAATCAGATATACTTAGATAATCCGCAAAGAGGGAAAATTGGAGAAATACTTAGATACCACAAGCAACTTGTTTTCCTTTGTGATTTTTTTGCCAGTTGTAATATAGAAAATTACATTGCAGATGCTTAGATGTCCATTTGTGTATATGGAGAGCAGGAGAGTAACCTCATCAATATTCTCTCATTAAGAGAAATACATAATTGCTGGAATAGATTCTAGCAAAATTGATGGTGCAATCTAAATGCCCAGCTAGCTAAAATCATTCTAATATTCCTCCAGTTTTCTGGAATATTCTAAGGAAATGAGATGAGAGCTTCAGAGCTAACAGATATGGAACATTCCTCAAAATTAAAAACCTGGTCAGAATAAATGAAATGACCTTGGAATGGCAGAAATTGCAACAAAAAATTTAATGTGGGCTCAGGACATTTTATTTGAGATGCAGCAGCAAACAAAACATCACATTATTTTATATAAAAATAGTCCCTTTTGTTGCTTAAATTGTTGCCTTGTTTTAAAATGTGATCATTTGGGCTGATTTGTGAGGAAGAAAATAAATGGACAGTTGCACGTTACTCCTACAACATAATATGCAGTCTTTCTCACACGAAAGGTTATTCATAAAATAAACACAAGTAAAAATTCTTTGCCGTTTGAGATAGAACTTAATTCAATTACTGTTGTCCCTTCAGGATAAATGAATATGACCTACGGTGACCTACGGTGGCTTCCTCACTTAGCTTAATGGTACAACCTACCCTGTGAAGCCTAGGCTACATCAAACATGGACACGATATGTGATATAACAATGTAAATTAACATGCAGAGTTTTGAAGCCAAATATCTAAATAAATTTCTCTCATTGAACACTTTTTCTTCTGAAGAGCACTGATCATACTCTCCAGAAAAAGGACAATTTGGGAAGCACTTATCTTTTGGATTGACATCGATATTAATGATGTTGTGGTTGACTCTTAATGAAAATTTATCCTTTTTTTCTGGGAAAACAGTAATTTATTGGCAAGCTTTATAATATGCCTACATGTTCTTTAAAACCTAATCCCTGGTACATAAGCAGTTTAAGCCAATCTGCTTTCACAACATTTGTCGAGTTTTATTTTTTAATTCAATTTTTAATGACTGGAAAGAAACAACAAAGGTCATCTTGCACAACGAGCATTCATCCAACTGAGTTATGTGCCTTATGGCATGTGATGCATCAAGCCTCCATTGCAAATTAAATAAATTAGTTGCAAACATACAAAATAAACGAATCTAAAAATTCATTTCATGGTGCTTCAATTTGTTTATCAAATGAAATTATTTATTTTAATGACAGAGTAAAAAAAAGCCTGCACTGCGCAAGTAAGAAGGACAATAAGAGTGACTTTTGGGGACAGTCGCCAATTCTTGCTCAGAATTCTCAGACCTGCCAGCCTTCTGTTACAAAAGCCAGAAAGAAATTGGGCTGTTTTAATGAATTCCAGAGAGGTGCCTTGGCCTGACCTAGGTATAAAAGCAGTTCTTACGAATCATATGTCAGTTGTGCGTAGCCCTAATATTCATAACAGAGATAAGATTTTAAATACGATCGAAGAGTTTTTGAGTCAGTCTTTCCCATTTGGCATTTTCCAAAATGTTGGTTTTGTGGTCTTGCTGGCTGGGAATTCAGATAGACATGGTCTCTCTGTATCTGAAGCAGTGGTGGTTTCAACCGGTGTTACCACCAGTTCGCTTCATGCACGCACTCCATGCAAGCGCAGAGTATTAAGGAACAGCTGAGATGCGGCAATCTGCTCTGCCGCACCTTTCAGCTGGCTAAAAATGACTGAATATATGGTATGTATAACGCAGGGGCGAGCGGGAGGGCCAAACTAACCGTCAGAGAGAACTGGTTCTCTCTCACCTCACCAACTCCGTTACCAGTTCGCACGAACCTGGGAGAACCGGTAGCAACCCACCACTGATCTGAAGAAGAGGTGGCAGTATCTTAATCTAAAGAACTCTCAGGTACCTAAATATCCTCCACTGTTTCCAGTTGCAAGTAAATTCAATGGAAAATAAAAGTAGACAAATGATATGAAGCCAGATTGGCTTCATCTGCTTATGTATCACAATTAGGTTTACATTAGATCCAAAGCAGTTCTTTCAATCATTGTCAAAGCCTGCATAGCCCTAATAGATATTAGGGGATGTTGCAATGTAAACTTAAAACTGGGGGTGAATTATAGACAAACCCATTTGTAGAACAAGGAAACTATAGTTCTAAGAGACTATGCACTTAAGGCAAGATGATGGGCAGGGATGGAGAGAGGGACAGGGGAAGGGCCTTACCATCTCCCAGAGTCGATGCCGGTTCAATGAAATCACCACCATGGTGGGCCTCACCAAGTAACCACCTCTGTTGAAGGAGAAATCCCTGTTGTCCCATGTCACATTGAGTAAATGCCTATGGAGAATGAGGAAAGCCATTAATCTTATGTTTTTTGGTATAACACTTTCATTTCTTTTGAAAGCAAATGCTCCCAAATTGGCCTGGCTTTATCTTGTACAAGATGGCAAATGGACACTTTATACCAAGGCCCGTCCTTGCTGCCAGCTAAGATCTCTGAGGTCTCAGATGCCAAACATAAAGTGGAAGAAAGTATTTTAATTTTGCAAATTAAATTATTTTGCAGATCTGGCTATGAAGAAGATATTTATTAGCTAAAGCTGTACGGTGATCTTTTCATTTCCAAGACACAGGAAAGGAGCTTCTCTACTTTTAGCCTCACAGGCCTTCAAAGTGGATGAGGCTGGAAAAGCCACTCAGCAATTACCACCAGCAAGAGAGAATTCCAAACCAGTAGCATCCACTGTCCTAGCACCAGTTCTCAGTGGCACTGCCATCCATTCGTTGCCCCATGTAAAAAGGGGCACCATCCCCATGTGATTGGTGGTACTGCAAAGTATCAGCAGCAGCAAATATTGATCTGCCTATCCAGTGGACTTCTCCCAGACTTTGTAATTGCTACAAGATGACATTGTCTTTTTGTGGTCTACATTTTAAGTGTACGTAAGAAAGATCTGTTTTTTAGTGCATTCAATGCAGCTCTTAATTCTAGATGATGAACCAATTTAAAAATGAAGATAAAATTAAAGTAAAATAGGCTCAGAGTGCTGCGATTATATTCTGAGTTCCATTTTTTTTAAACAGAGGAGCATCAGTGTAGCATAGCTACAGTGCTTTGCTTCAGGACTTTGCTGGTTGCTCACTCTTACTGTCGCTGCTTCTTGGAGATGAAGTTTCCTGGCGCAACTGATCTCAAACAGAAAGGAGTGTTGGGTGGGACGGCAGTAATAACCACTTGGTTTGATCTCTCCACATACTTCATCCTAGTATTCCTCTCTTCCTTCACTCCCTTGGTGGTATAGGTAGTCCCCAACTTATGACCACATTTCTGTTGCTAATCACGTGATCCCGGGATGCTGTAACCATCATAAATATGAAACAGTTGCCAAGCATCTCAGTTTTGATCAGGTGACCATGGCGATGCTTAAATGGTTGTAAGTATGAAAAATGGTCATATGTCACTTTTTTTCAGTGCTGTTGTAACTTCGAAGGGGCACTAAATAAACTGTTGTAAGTCAAGGACTAGCTGTAATTATAATCCCTCTTCTTTGAAAGGGAAGAGAGAGTGACTCTTCTGTGGTCTAGATCCGGTCCTTGGGGCCACCCTGGAAACATCAAAGGACTGGCCCGTGGTACCTCTGCCAGCGAAAACGGAGATCGGGAGCCTGTTTTCGCTGGCAGAGTGCTCAGGCCACCACAAGTGCCCCCGACATGAGTGAAGTGCCCACCCTGGCCACACCCACCCCAGCTCTCTGAGGTCAAACACAAACCTGATGTGGCCCCCAATGAAATCAAGTTTGACACCCCTGCTATAGCTTAGTGGTATGATGTCAAATGTGTCCTTGTTCCTACAAAATCAAGTGCTCTGAATTTCAGAAATAAAAGACTTGGGTCATTCTTTAAGACTAAACAGTTATCATGGCAGATACACTTCATCAACCCACTTCATCATGATTGAGAATGTCATTCATTCCCAAAGTCCAGAAATGATAGAATTTGGGGCATTCTTGAAAACTTTTTTTTTTTTTTTTTAAATTTTTTATTGTAAACAAACATACACATATAGACATAAACATTAAAACAAACTAGACATAAACTAACTATACAATGAAATCAAGTCGCATGACTTGAACTTTGAAAGTAGAGCTACTTCGGTAATTATATATCAATATATCTATATATATTATCTTTCATCTTGTATCAATGTTTATATAACGATATTTCCTGTTATTTACTTATTTTTGTAGTATTGGGTGGTAATCTCTTATTTCGTGTCTTTTTTATCTAACCATTTGTACCATTCTTGCCAAATTAAGTAAAAGTCTGTATCTTCTTTTCCTTGTATTTCTTTGGTCAATTTGTCCATTTCTGCACATTCCATAATTTTTTGTATTATTTTTTCTTCTGGTGGCGTGTTTTCCAATTTCCACATTTGTGCGAAGACAATTCTAGCTGCAGTTAGGATATGTATTATCAAATGTTGTGTCTCTTTTTTATAGTCCTTTGTCAGTATACCTAATAGATAAGTTTCTGGTCTGAGGGGTACTTTTTGGGCGGTAATTTCTTCCAGCTGACTTTGAATTGTTTTCCAAAATTTTTTGACTTTGGGGCATGACCACCACATGTGGTAGTAGGTCCCCTTCTGTATTTTACACTTCCAACAGTTCTGATTAGTATTGGGAAACATCCTTGCCAACCGTGCAGGGGGGAGATGCCACCTATAAAACATCTTGTACGTATTTTCTTTGTAGGGCACGGACATTGTCAGCTTAGTATTTACTTTCCATATTTTTTCCCAATTCTCTAGGTTAATATTATATCCAAAATTTTTGGCCCAAATAATCATATTTTCCTTCACCACTTCTTCTTCCAATTTGTATTTTAATAGATAGTTATATATTTTAGCTATTAATTTGTCATCTGATTGCATTATAATTTTATCTAATTCATTTCTTTCTTTTTGGATTCCAAATTTTTCCATATCACTTTTATATCTTGATTTTATCTGTAAATACGGCCACCAATCAATATCCGTGCCTTGTTGTCTCAGTTCCTCTCTTGTTTTCATATCTCCCTCTGTGTTCAACAATTCGTCATAGGTTTTCATCCTGTCTGTGTCCATTGTGTTCGGGTAGATTTGGGCCTCCATGGTTGATAGCCATCTTGGGATTTTGTCGTAGTGTTTTCTCCTTATTTCAGTCCAAATTTTTGCCAGTGCTCCTCTGATATAATGTCTCCTGAAGTGTTCATGTTGTCTGGGCTTTTCTTCCCATAGAAATGCGTGCCAACCTTTTGACAGGTCAAATCCTTCTAGTGCTAGTGTTCTTTTATCTTTAAGTGTCATCCAATCCTTAATCCAAGTTAAAGCTGTTGCAGTGTAATAGGTTTGCCAATCTGGTAGTCCCAGACCACCCCTTTCTTTAGTGTCCTGCAAGTGTTTCAGTTTAATCCTGGCTCTTTTTCCATGCCATAAATACTTTAATATCATTTTGTCAAGGTCTTTGAAGTATGATTTTCCTGGGTTTATCGGTATTGTTCTAAATAGATATAGTATTTTTGGTAGAATTGTCATTTTAATTGAAGCAATTTTGCCTAGTAGTGATAATTTCAACTTACTCCATACCTCTAAGTCCTTCTGGATTTGTTTGGCCAATTTGATGTAATTGTCTTCTTTGAGGGATGATATCTTATTGGTGAGCCAGATTCCTAGATATTTTATTTTGGTTGTTGTTTGTATTCCTAATGTCTCTTCCAATTCTTTCTCCTGGGTTTTTGTCAAATTTTTGGTTAGTAGTTTAGTTTTTTGCCTATTAATTCTCAATCCTGCCACTTCGCCATATTGATCTATCTTCCTTAGTAAATTCAGTCCTGATTGTTTTGGTCGTTCTAAAATGAATACTACATCGTCTGCGAATGCCTGTAATTTATACTCCTGGTTTTTTGTTCTTAATCCTTTTATTTCATTGTCGTTCCTGATTTCATTCAACAGTGGTTCCAATGCTAATATATATAATATAGGAGAGAGGGGACATCCTTGTCTCACTCCCTTAGATATTTTAAATTGGTCTGTTGTCTCTCCGTTTATCCATATTTTTGCAATTTGGTCTGAGTATATTGTTTTAATCATATTTAAAAATTTGTCACCGGTTCCCATTTTTTCTAATTGTAGTATTAAGAATCCCCAGTTAAGATTGTCGAACGCCTTTTGTGCGTCAAGGAAGAGTAGAGCCATCTTTTCATTCGATTTTTGCTCATAATATTCCAGTATATTTATTATTGTTCTTGTGTTCTTGTTAATTTGCCTGTTTGGAATGAATCCATTTTGATCAGGATGGATGTAATTCACAATGATTTTCTTCATTCTCTGGGCCATGATTGATGTAAATAGTTTATAGTCTACGTTTAGAAGTGATATAGGTCTGTAGTTTTTGGTTTGGGTGAGATCTGAGTCTTCTTTGGGTATCAGAGTGATGATTGTTTCAATCCATGATTTGGGAATTTTGGCTTCTAAGATTGCTTCATTTAGGACTTGTAATAAAATATCATCTATTGGCTGGTATTCAATTTTGTAAAATTCCGTTGGGATGCCGTCTGGACCTGGTGTTTTATTGTTGTTCAGCTTCTTCTTTGCTTCCATTAATTCTGACATCGATATTGGTTTGTTCAAGAGTTCTCTTTGAGTTTCCTTTATTTCTTGAATGTTGGATTTATTTATATATTCTTTCACTTTTTCCAATTGAATTTCTTCCTGTGCATATAGTTCCTGATAAAAATTTCTTACGATTCGCTTTTTTTCTTCGTCCATGTGCTGTAATTGCCCTTGTTCGTCTTGTAGTTGGTGTATTATTTTTTTTTCCTTTTCTTTCTTTAGTTTATAAGCCAACCAACGTCCTGTTTTATTTGCGAATTCAAATTGGTTTTGTTTTGCCATTTTGATTTTCCTAGCTATTTCTGTTGTTGTTATTAAATTTATTTCATGTTTGATGAGATTTATTTTCCCCTTGATCTCTTTCTTGTCAGGTCTGTTCTGTAATTCTGCTTCCTGTTTTCTGAGCTCCGTCAATAAATCGTTTCTTCTTTGCTGTTTCTCTCTGTTTTTCTTCGCCTTAAATGAGATTGTTAATCCTCTTATATATGCCTTTGTAGTGTCCCATAGGACTTGCAATGATGTTTGTTCCCTGTTATTTATTTGGAAAAATATCTCCATCTCTTTCTTTATCATCTCTATGTATTCTTTATCTTTAATGATCTCTCTATCCATCATCCATCGTCCCCTTTTTGGTTGGCCTTTCCAGACTATTGTTATAGGACTATGGTCCGCCCATATATTCGGTGTGATTTCAATTTCTTTTATATTTTCTCTTAATTCTGCGGTCATCCAGGCCATGTCTAGTCTGGACCAGGACTGATGGGGATTTGAATAATAAGTATACTGTTTTTTAGTTTTATTCAGTTCTCTCCAGGCATCTTTCAATTGTAACTCTTGAGTCATGTCCTTAAAAGAATCAGGTAGTGTCTTTTTCCTAGAGTTATTTTTTTTATTACTTTGGTAGTCATATTCCATATCAACGATTGCATTATAGTCCCCTATTATACATAGATGTTCGTAGTCTAATTCTTTAATTTTATCGTGTATCTTTTTAAAGTATTCTTTTTGGCTCCCATTCGGGGCATATATTGATATCAATAACATATTTCGGGTCTCCATCTTAATATCTATCATTAGTATCCTGCCATCTTCATCTGTGTAGATTTGTTTTGCCTGGATGTGGCTTTTAATGTATACTGCGATACCTCTTTTTTTTTGATCTGATAGTGAGGTGAATAGTGTTCCAAGTTTTCTGTTTTCTAGTAACTGTTGATGTTGTTTTTTGATATGTACTTCTTGTAGGTTGATAATATCTATGTCTAATTTTTGAAGTTTTCTGAAAGTGTGTGTTCTTTTGGTTGGTAGATTAAGGCCGTTTATATTAATTGAGATTAATTTCAACTCTCGTCCCATTTCCTTTAGTTTTTCTTTATTAGTTTAAGTTTACTTGTGTTTCTTGTTACCATATGCGTTTTCTCCCTAGCCCCTTCTCTCTCCATCTTCTCCCTTTCCCTAGGCTCCTTCTCTTCCTTCCCTTTTTTTGTTTCCCCCGTGGGGTATTCCTGGTTTACATTATCTGAATCACGTCTAGTTTCCTGTTCCTCTTCTATTATAAAGTGAGTATCAAAGAATTCTTGTGCCTTCTCTATCGTATCGATTTTATATTTTTTGTCGTCCCAGGATATTAAGATTCCCTCTGGCACCAGCCAGCGGAACATTATTTTGTGTTGAATCAGTAGGGTTGTCAAAAAGTTGTAGTTTTTTCTGTATTCTCTTATTCTTCTTGGAACTTGTTTTAAGGTTATTATTTCTTTCCCTTGGTAGCAGGGTTTTCCCTCTCTCATGGACGTGTAGATCTCTTCTTTTACAGTTTTACGTGCGAATCTAACATGTATTTCTTTAGGTAGTTTGTTCCTACGAGCATAGTTCGTATGGACTCTATATATTTCGTCAATTTCCCTACTAATTTCGGTTTTTTCCTTTTGGGTAGCCTCTACTAATATATCTGTCATCAGGTCTCTTAGATCTTCTCCTTTTGTTTCTGCAATATTTTGAAATCGTAAGAAGAATGATGCTTTTTCTAATTCTAAATGGGTAATTGACTCTTCGAGTTCTCTAGTTGACTCCATTTGATTTTGTTCGATATTGTCCATCTTTTTCTCCGTTAGAATCATTTTGGCTTCCATGTTTTGGATTCGTTCTTCGTTTTTAACTATGTTTTGTTGTATTCTCTCAATCTTATCGTCCATTTTTTTAATATTATCATTTATTTGTCCTACTTCTGATTTCAATTCCTCATGGTTCTTTTTTGTTTCTTCGTGGTTATTTGCAATTGTTTCTTGGGTTTTGTTCATCCCCTCCTGAATCATAGCTAGTATAGAC
Source organism: Pituophis catenifer annectens (assembly GCF_029215685.1). Lineage (NCBI taxonomy): Eukaryota > Metazoa > Chordata > Lepidosauria > Squamata > Colubridae > Pituophis > Pituophis catenifer. The sequence continues at coordinate 134,017,911 of NW_027256882.1, read as the reverse complement.
TGTATATTCTGTATGCTGTGTGCACTAGCAGCTTTTTCTTTGTCTGTCGTTAACATCGTGTCTATAGTTTTTTGTTGTGCGGGTGAAGATTGTGTAGGTATTGGGTTTGTTGTTAATTTTTTCCCTGATTTAGTTATTGTTAGTGAAGATGTTGCCATCGTTGTCTTTTGTATTAATTTTCCCCAAATTTTCATATACTAATTGGTTGGGGGTGGGTGAAATATCGTTATATAAGGATCAGGATAATTAATTCGAAGGGGTTAGGGAGAAAAAACAATATTTTAACAATTCATTCTTCTATTCTTATCCCTAAACAATATAATGCAATTAATACTTAAATAGTAAATAATCACAATACTTAAATTCACTTTAAAATTAAACAATCTCTATATAACCTTTCTATAATAGATCAGTGGGATTAAAGTTCTCTGTAAATCATCTAAAGTATTCTATTGAGTTGTATCACCGTTACCAATATATGCTACCTATATTAATTATTACAATTATTATTCCTTAATGATATCTATAACAATCTCTATGCAATGTCTATATTAATATCTAACTTTCTAGTCAATATGCAATATAATTCCACTTAATCAATATATTATTTTGCAATCTATATAGTTGTTTCAATAGGGTAGGAAATAGTAAGACAATAAGAGAAAATAATAATAATAATAATAATAATAGTAATGTTAAATCAATTCCTTATTATGTATTATAATAATTTCAAATTGGATATTAATATTCTTTAAGCAAAGTTAAGTAAGTTTTAAAATAGATGAAATTTAGTAGTTTAATATTTAAAGTTCTCAAGTATATCACTCTCAAACCAATTGGGGTTGCTTCCTTCTCCTTTCCTTCTTCCTTCGTTCTTCAGTTCGCCCTCTTTTCACTCAGCTGTCCCAGTTCTGTTTCAATATCCTCTATTAAATCCATAAGTAAATCAAGTAAATCAATTGTTCCAATATTCCTGTGTAGCAGGTTGTATCTCCTTTGGCAACAGCGTCAATGTATCTAATGTCTCACTACACGTCTCGTGTCTGTAGTTGAATTTACTATTGTTGCTGGATACAAAGTGAAAGTTTCCTTCTCCAAATCCTCAGTCCGCCATTTGCTACTGTTCAGTTGGTTTCCTTCCGCTCACAACGATCTTAAAAAAGTCTCAGTTCTTTAGGTTTACTTTCTACAATCTTTCTCTTAAATAATCCTTTTTTCCTCTGTTAAGTCAAATTGTGTTATTTTAAAGTTATAATCCACCGCTTACTTATAATCCTCTTTGTCTGTCACTCGTTCCTTTTGCCTGTCAGATCTGCATTGTCATTGTGTGTATTGAGCTTCGCTCCAATCACTGTCTCTCGCCGCTTGCTTGACGATCTTGCCGCCGCTTTTTGGAGTCCTATTCTCGCCAATGTATTTAGGTCCTTATGATTATACCTTTATATCTCAATCTACTTAGTCTTTACCGATGTTTCTCTTGAATCTTCGCTTCCACACTTATCGGTTGACAGCGCTCCGGCCAGCCAAAGTGGCTGGTTTTTTTCCTGGCTGGAATTAGGAGGGTTTCCTCTGAACCTTCAGGGTGATTGCTGTCGCCCCCGAGGTCCTAGAGAGTCCTCCTTTTTCTGTCGACCTCTCCGTGGTCGATAGTGCCAAAAACGGCTTCCAATCAAGAAAATTGAAGCTTCGGGGACGGAGCCTCGTTCCCCTCGCTCCTTACACGCTGACGTCACCGCAGGAAGTCCTCTTGAAAACTTTTTTAAATTAATAGTTATAAAGTTTGAACTGATTCAGAGCCCATCCATTTTAAATCAGAATTCAGAAACAAGAATTTGTTCTTAGGCTGTTGAAGAGCAGGATAAGTGTGCACAATGCATATAACTTCTCTGATTGCTCCTAAAACTGCTAAGCTTCTCTTGCTATGGTTGCACTCTTCTCCACTGACTATACTCTTCCATTGGATAAACATGCCTTTTCACCATTTCAGAAATTCTCACTGTGCATATATTCAGCCTGAAGAATTCTTATTATTGAACATGCAAATATCTGGCTGTGAGAAATGCTGAGGAGAGATGTGTGTTAATTTTTAAAGCTACGGTTATTAAATTATAGAAATCTAAGAAGCCTTATTAGGATTACCACTAAACTGCCTCTCACATAGATGAAAATGCCCATTATTTCATGATGAAAGATCATTGTCAATCAAATTCTGATTTCTAATACACACCCACAAGCATCGGTTTAAATCAATGTTACCTCTATACCGACCTATAGAAAGTGTTTGTTGGTGCGCTAGAAGGGGTTTTGCTATTGCAGTCTCTACCCACGATGGGGAGATAGCCATGGGCCTTGAAATAGCTCTCAGCTCCGATAGCAATGATAGCCACTCCATCCCGGACCTTTTGTCTCAGGTTCATTTTCCAGCTTTCAGTGGCCACGCTGACGAGGCCAATAGGGAACGAGGTAGGTGGCACATCCATGTTGCCCACTGTTAGACTAGGCACAATCCAGACATAGCCAGGGCCGATCAAACCGGCCTGCTCGACCACCTGGAAGAGGAACTCTGCCTCATCTTGTGAACAATAGACGATCATGACTTGAGCGTCTATCTGGCGCAGCAGCTTCTGCAGTTTGGAAATGCTCGTATCCTGGGACATCTCAAAGGTCAAGACATCCTGGATCTCCCAGCCAAAATAGCTGGTGTCTGTGAAGGACCGAATTACATCCAGGAAGATGCTATATCCTGGATAGAGGCTGGTGATAACAGCAAAGGAGCTCCAGTCGTATTCCTCCAAGACTTTGAAGATCACTTGTATCTGTTGTTCAATTGAGACACCCAACTGTAGAAAGGCAGAGCCAGGCTCCTAGGAAAGAGAGAGAGAAAGCGAGAGAGAGAGAGAATGAAAGAGGATAAGCAAGATTTCAGCAAACAATGTATATTTCTTGATATCTTAACTAAGCCTCCCCCAACTTGGTGCTGTACTTCAGTTTCCATTATTTTTTCAATCAGCATGGCCTCTATGCAAGTGAATGTGACCTACCTGAAAAATTGGGGAAAGCCATCCATAGCCATTATCTCAGAATAGTGGCCTTGATGAACATTTTTGTTATTATTTCTAACACTTTCAAATTGAGGACTGGTATAGCATGTTGCAGCTATGAAGTCAGAAAATTCATCCTGCTTTTCAGCCTTGCCACCTATTTGCTTCATAAAAATGGGGCATATCAGGATATCTGCTTTCATATGAGTCATTTCCAAGTAAAATCAGAAAGCATTATCACCACTACAATCTCTAAATCTATTGTGAACTTAAATTATAGTAATCATTTCTTAACCAATACCTACTAAGTCTGCTTCAGCAACCCTGTATCGGGTATTCTGACTCATTGTGCCTTTTTAAATTCCTAATTCCCACCCTTTATGTTTGATTGCATTTCACACTATTTCCCCCTAATATAGATGTAGACATAATACACATACATAGGAGACCCATGTAGAGAAAACAGTAATTTTCCTGAACTCTAAACTACTGAATAAACACCACACAGCAATGGAATATACCATAGACTTTAAAACAAAACATGAACCTTCACTTTTTCTTCCCAAACTTAAGAATGTTCAGTGTAACATTTTGTAGAAAGATCATTTATCACATTTTAATAGTTTTCTAAAGAAATCAGTATTAATCTTTATCCTTGATATATTGTTCTTTATAGTAAAACCTACAGTCTTAAAATACACATATACAGTACTAATTAAGCCCTTTCTTAAAATATGTGCATTGATTTTTTTTAATCATTTAGAAAATGGGGGGTATGCTTTTGTTGCTTGCGAAATTCAAATGGAAGTTCCACATAACTTTTCAGAGCAATTTACTGTAATCTCCAAATAAATTGTGTTGTTTTTCTTTAAAAGAAGAGAGAAATCTAAAACAATCCCAGCAAAGTGAATCATTAGAAAGCAAAGATTTAATATGAAATAAATTGGCAGAGAAGGTGGGAGACAAGCTGTCTCAGAAACTAAAACCACAAGCTTAGAGTTAATGACATATTTAAGCCTTTTTAAGTACAGTTACTGTACCTTTATGTATCCTAATATGACAGTATTTAAATTGGCTTTGTCTCTAACTATCCTTTCATTTAAAGTGAGGAATTTTTGTGAACTTGTTCTCTTTAAAGGAGAAATTATTTCTCTTTGTCATGTTAAATTTCAGTCTTTTCTTCATATTAGGATAGTGGGACCGCTTTATGCCTCCTAAATGTGGATTTGCTTACTGTTAAGAGTGCTGTATGTTAATTAATGTTTTTAGACTCTGTTTGGACTTTTTGCTGACACCTGAATTGGAGAGAACATTACTTATTGGATTTGCCTATAGTTAAGAGATGAGTTATGGGAAGAAGAACTGTATCTGCTAATTAAGAGGTGGTGAAGAGATTGGGAAATTGTTTAGACACCTCAAGATGAGGGTGTGAAGTTGCTTTCTTAGGGTTTTTCTTTCATTTTTTTTCTTTCTTCTTTGCTTCCTTGCACCTTTTTTTTTCTTTTTAGTTTGTATTATCTTTTACTATTGCAATTAAAACTTTTAATATTTTATTTTAAAAAAGGAACCTGAGACAGCAGAAGGAATAAATTGTTCTTGCAGAAGAAAAGAACATTTCTTCAGAATAGGAAATTGTCATTGTTCTGTAATTCCCAAATTAATTTAGCAAGGAAGGTAATGAATATGAACAAAACATATTGTTGCAATCAAATGCAAGCCAGCTAAGACCTTGAAGAAGATTATTTCTTTAAAAATAAGCACGCCAATAAAATTAAATCTCTGGTTTAGAATAGCAGCCATCTTCCTTAGGGAAGACATATAGGTCAGCAGTATTGCATATGCTTTGCATGACAAAAGAACCAGATGCACTCCTTACCATCTCTACAGAGATGCACTCATCAAAATCCCACCTGTCTGCTGTCAAGTGGTGCAGATATTCTTGAGCTTCTTGGAGTCTTAATTAGACTTGACCTGAAGCACCTCCATATAATCTTCAGCTCTCAGTATAATGCAGGTTCCATGCATAGGTAGATAGCGATAGATAGATATAGTATCTAAATGAGATCTACTTACACATCTACCTAAATGGAATATCTAAGAGTCATAGGGAACATTCAACTTGCCTATTTAAGAAATATATACATTCTAGTGAAATTTAAGCATAGGCACCTAAATACAATCCATTTAGTTTAGTTACTGAATTAACCAATTTCCTGGGTTAATCATGGGTTGCCACAAAGAAGAGGGAGTCAAGCTATTCTCCAAAATACCTGAGAGCAGAACAAGAACCAAAGGTTGGAAACTAATCAAGGAGAGAAGCAACCTAGAACTAAGGAGAAATTTCCCCACAGTGAGAACAATTAACCAGTAGAATGACTTGCCTCCTGATGTGAATGCTCCAACACTGGAAGTTTTTAAGAGGAGATTGGATAATCATTTGTCTGAAATGGTATAGGGTTTCCTGCCTGAGCAGGGGGCTGGGCTAGAAAACCAAGGTTCCTTCCAACTTTGTTGTTCTGTTCTGTTCTGTTCTGTTCTGTTCATAATACACTGGAGCAGCTAACTGGGGGTTATCCACATTAACCATTCACACATAGAGATCAATACATGAAAACAGTTAAACCTAGCAAAGATGTGTAACTGACTTAGTGGAACCTGTTGTGTGAATACAACTAATTCATCACAACATTGGTCATGTTTAAACAAATGACATAATTATTATCACAATACTTGAATGAAATGATAATGGAAAAACGGATCTGAAATTGCATCCCCACCCCCCAAACTGACAAACAGGCAGGCAGGTAGACAAAAGCAGCTAATTTTATAGAAATGTTGAATGGTATTACATCATACAATATATAAGAAATTCTAGGGATTCTTTTTGTGACAAGAGAAGACTACATTCCAGTTTAGCTGTGATGATTGTGTCAAGCAAAGTCAAACTTAGTGTCAAGTTAAGCCTTAATTCTTTTTCCCCCTAAAATGGAATAGATGCCCAATATTTTAAGGTCTACCATAACTTGAATTTGATATTGTTTTTTCCTTTTGCTCATAAATTTATTAAACATTTCCTTATAAAAATGGACAGTATATCCATGTAATCAGTGGCTTAAAGCACTGGCCACATACATTTCCTCAACACCACTTCTGTGGCCCTGAGAATATTCCCAGAGAAGTTGAGGGGTACTTTTTGGTGGTTATCTGAAGATTTTAAGGGAGAACTAGAATCACTTATTTCATCTTCTTAAACCCCAAAGCAGCAACAAAACATGGCCCAATTTTTCCAATTAGTTTACAGGACGAAAGAGTTGGCTTTCATTCTTTCAAGCACTAAAAATATTTACCCATCCCCAAAGGTTGAAATGGTTCTCTCCCCCATTGACCTCCTAATATCAGCAACTGTGATCCATGTGATTTCTGGAAGCAAAGCATTTCTTTAAATAAGCTGAATCATAAATACATCTCTCTTTTTCTAGTTGATGAAGTAAAGGGAAGTTGTGATGAAACAGGAATGGATTTTTAGTAGCCCATCTCCTGCACATTCTGGGATTAAATATATGCTCAGAGTACTATTTAGCCTTCCTTAATTTCAAATGACTTAAATCTCTGCAAGATTTAAATCAAACACTTTCATTCTTTAACATGCCTCAATGAGCTATTATGCAAACACTTGCTGTATGTCAATTACCCAGCAAATATCTCAAAGTAAATCCCACAAGCCTGAATTCCACCCATCCCTACTCAAAGGATTATATTGCTAGCATGCCTGAAGAAAAGTATGATCATTTGCAATGCACTCTGCTTAGAAGAGGAGGAAAAAATGGATCACTTTCCTCCAAGATTGGGCAGAACAAAAATATTCCCAACTCCAGTCCTTTATATACCATATTGCCATAATTGGTAATCTTTGTGATGACTTATCCTTTCTTTCTCCAAAACGATTAGCCACAGAAATATATTCATGACTACGTAATACAGCACACTTTCTTAACCCAATTCAGAAGCCATCAACAATGGGTAGCGTGTTTCTACAAAACCATTTTTGTAAGGTGGGATTTGAGGAAAAAGACCACCAAGAAGGAACTTTTGTAACTATCTCCAAAACAGACAAAGATCCACTGAGTTAACAAAAATGAACACCTGCTAAGAAACTGGTGACTTTCTGAAGTGTCGATTAATTCAGCCTGACGATACTCATGCTGGCTAGTTACTTATGTCAAGTCAGATAGTAACCTATCTGAACCAAAGCCTAATGTACCTGGAAGATAACAAATTAAATAAGGTTGTTACGTTCTCTGCTTCCATGCAGCAAGCTTGCTCTTTAGAATAGTGGACAGTATACCTAATATTTCTGCCATTGACTGCCACAAACACATCATCTCCAGTCAAGCTGAGTTGCTATGGATAAATTGCTTCCAGGTAGAAATTTCCTTTCAATAACCTAAAGCTTTTTTTGACTGGAGAGCAAGAGCTTGTCATTAGTCATCTTTGCACAGTCCTATATATTACTTTACTTTCTGATACAGGAATTATTATTAACAAAGATCTGGCCAAGCCAGAGGAACAGGCTGAAGAATATCCTCATTATTTCTAATCATGTCTGAATGGGCTTTTCTGCCTATACATAACACAATGATCCAGGATCAGTCTTAGACAAATAAAACCACATTGTGTTGGCTGCTAACAAGGCACAGAAACATAGCCTATTTTCCTGTGAGAAGTTGACAGTAACTACCACTGACATTTGTGACAGGTGAGCAAGCTAAAAATAATTACCCAACTGCATAGCCCATCTGTAAAAAAATTTCAGTGTGTCCTACAGTAGTCTCTGCAATGTAGTTGCATGTGCCCTAAATTAGTGATTTAAGACAGAAGCGCTGCTTTTCTAGAACGAAGCATGGGACAGGATTTTGCGTTTGCCAACATGAGCTGCATCCCAATCGTACAGGTTTATTGATCCAGAAATCAATAAAAGATGTTACACATTGACAAGACTTTGACTGTACTTTACTCCATTCCTGAAAATTAATATATTCCAGTTTTCTACCTGTTTCAGCAATATAAACAGTTATCAAAAGGCTTGCCATAATTGTACAAGATTTATTAGTTTCTATTTTCTTGCTATGATAGTTTTAACAGCATTCAATGAATACTGGTTGACCTGCCTGACAAAAATATTAGCTTCTACATATATATTGTAAGAATTCTGAATAATCTGGTGAAATAGTGGTCAAAATACTGTGCCTTCTTCCTTACTTTCCATAATTCTATGTTATAGTTTGTGTCCATAAAAGAATAGCCTTACAAACATATCCATCAAAAGAATAGCCTTAAAACCTTAATAATTCATAACTCATAACATTACAAACTTGATAAACTCCATAAAAAGAATACAAATTTCTCCATAAAAAATAGCCTTACAGAAAATGGGAGGGAGGGAGGGAGGGAGGGAGGGAGGGAGGGAGGGAGGGAGGAAGGAAGGAAGGAAAGAAGGAAATCACACATAAATGCTATGGCTTGGCTTCGCTTACATATGGAGTGGAGTGGTATTTAAAGGATAGATTTCACCTTTTTATTCTGCGAACAAAAAGTTACATTTTAAATAGTTTATATAAGCTATTCATAATACAGATTATGTTTAGAATTCCCATATCACCCACCCCTACAAAGACATGCACAGATAAATAATAAATCCACTTTCACTACCCAAACTGCAACTCCCCAAAAGAAACCCAAACTATTTAGATAGATTGCTGGATGTGGGGTCTGGGAAGCAGGAGGGCAGCTGTGGGGTGGGGTGGGATTCATTGTATCAGAAGTGACTTCAGGTTAGCAATCATTCAGCTACCTGCTGAATTAATGTTACTATAAATACTTAGTAGATCCCAAGCAATCATATTGGACTATACTAGCAATCCTGTTTGATATGATACACAACCGCAACTGCAATTGAACTGTTCTCTCTGGGTTGCTCATCCAAGAACTAGATTACTTGTGCTTAATGATTCATTGATCAACTTCTATCATAATACTGTTTAAAGCAAAATAATTGCTTTATTTTCTTTACATTTTTCTTCAAGAACCTTACTTTTTAAAAAAAATAATTCCATGTAAATGGAGCCACTCTACCATTAATATTACCAACATTTCTAGATATTATAAAAAAAGAAGAAAAACTATTTTCCTTCTTACAGACATGCCAAAATCAGAAGCCAAGGTATTCCCATGCCTATTTTTAAAATACTCAATGGGAAATATAAATCCTTTGCAGTGATGACTTCCCATTTCAGCCTTTCGGTCAACATGGTGTTCATCAGGACTTATTGGACAGTAGCTAACAGCTGGCAAAATGAAAGGGATTTCTAATACCACAAATCTGTAGGCATCCAATGGGAAGAGACTGTTGTTTAACCACTCAGAAATATACCTCCTTAATTCACATCAGGGCCTCCACATTTCTCCTTATTGATCTTTGCAAACTTGTCCTTCAGGTAAAATTCCACGGTCTTGCTCTTTTCATCCTGGTAGAGAAGATGGAAGATTTTTTCCCCAATTCTGTCAGGGAAATACTTTAAGAGCTGACCAGCTGCTACAATGGAATGAATCAGCAAGGTTTTTGGGGTGATATGACTTTAAGAGGTTGTATATATAAGAGAGGCCCTGTGAGAGCGTCTCTCTCTTCGTGTGTGTTTCTGTGCTATAGTTGATGATTGATTGCCTGATTTTTGCCTAGTACGTGTATGTATATATTCCTTGTAAATAAACCACTATTTGAAACACAAACCTCTGTTTACAGTATTTTGATCCTGGGTTGTCTCAAAATAGTCACACTGTGAACACTCTGACAAATTCCTTTCCATTTTAAATTCTTATTCATTTCACTGTGGTTATAGGCTCAAGTGCTAGTTCGTTAAAAAAAAAAGTTGGCATTCTTAAAAGAAACCATTTGAATGAGAAGAGGAACTGCTCTGCCTGCAAGGAGTGGCTCTAGGTAGAAATAGGTTCTAAATAATTGAGCAGAGAGCATGACCATGGATTTGTCATCAGTGAGTAAATGTATAATATACTCTATGCAGCACCACCAAGGCAGCCAGTATTCAAGAGAGCATTCACAAAATAATATCCTTTTTGGTCTCCTTGCTGTGGCTTCCTAGCCAAATCTACTTAAGTCTTGCATGATATGTGCCTGGAGCTTGCATAGCTGTTTTCCCTGGTTGTTGCTTAATCTTTTGTTGTCAGTTTCCCTTGTCAAGCCTTGTCTTCCTGCCCAGCTAACTAACTAGTGAATCTCCCAATCTGCACTGGCACTTGCAGGTGTTAAGTGTACAGTGTGACCCAAGTCTAGATTAAACAAAATTCAGTATTGTTTTAAAAAGTCAGACTCTTAGTGAACAACAATTGCTTTTAGTCGTTTACTGCAATAGAATTATACCACTGTTTAAGTTAAGAGAATATATATCCTGAATGGTCTTGTAGAAAACTGTGACAATAGATAAATAAATGAATACATATGAGGTATCTGAGAATAATCTACAGGCCCATTCCAGCTCAATTTCCCAGAATAACAATGAAATTTCACCTTAGGTGTAAGGACTACAGCAGATCCTCCACTGATACTAACGATAGGTACATAGGTCTGGGATGAGATGAAATCAAGGATCTGTGCCACAGCTTCTGTACCAATGTTGTCCTCAAAGACAATTCCATGGATTTTTGTGCTGGAGAGCATGTCACAGATTTGAGTCAAGAGTGTGCTGGGATTAGTGTCATTAACCACCACGGTGACTGGATGGACCTCTAGAGGCATGTCCAGGAAGGTCTGGTATGTTAGTCGGCTCCGGATATGGAGAGAGTATGAAGAGCTGCTGAAAACCACAGCCACGTTTACCACAGGTTCCCTGGAGTTTGGCACCGAAGTATCCATTAGGGCAGCTGAACAGCCCAGCACCATAGACAGCACCAGGGTGTTTGCCAATGTTCTGTCCATGGCCATTAAGGAGCCCCTGAAAGTCAGAACAAAGATAAATTATGGAAAGCGTCCAAGGGAGGAATGAGTGGAAAGTACAGATGATGCATTTTATCAGTTGGATCTTGGGGAGCTATTTTACACAGTGTATTTCAAGAAACCTGACTACGTCTCTTAGCATACAGGACCCAGAGGGTCAATCACAACTCTAGGATAAGCACATTTATTTATTTATATTCTGCTTTTATTATTACATACCAATATTCCTTCCTCCTCCTATTTTCCCCACAACTACTACCCTGTGTGGTAGATTGGGCTGAGAGAGAGCGACTGGTCCAGAGTAATCCAGACAGGACTTGTTGAGAAGAACCCAGGCTGACAGGGAGCAAGGATCAAGCACATATTTAGCCTGGAGTTACTGCATAATACAATAGTAGCTAGCTAAAACTCTGCACGTGTGGGTCTGATAGGACTAAAACTCATGATCTCCCAGTTTCTAGGCTGGTGCCTTATACACTAGTTCAAACTATAATCTATGGTTTCCCAACATTGAATAGTTTCTTCAGTTTTATCTGGGGGAAGTCTTAAATAGGCATCTAAGAATATGTAATGGGTGAAACAGTCCTGAGTTATAGAAAAATAAATTCTATCAAATACTGCTAAGCAATAATGGTATGGGGAGATTGCTTGCTTCTGAGATTGATACCCCATCATGTCTCCATTCTCAAGGGATCTTCCACAAGAATGTCTCCTCATTTTATCCTACAATAACAATTCTGTGAGGTCCATTGGAGTGGGAGAGTACCTGATCCAAAGTTACACAGAGCATTTTCATGGATGAAGTGAACCTTGGTTCCCAATCCTAGCCCAACATTTGAATTATCTAGCATTTCAACCCTACTGACTCCCATTCTCTCATAATCCAAGACCTCTTTGCCTCATCCATCCCTGCTCTATAATTAAGCATGTCATCTGTTCATCAAGTTTCCCTCCCCTATTTCTATTTTCCTTATTGTCATCCTTATTAAGGCTCTTCCTTTGTTTTATCAGTTGAACCATTGCAATGCTTTGTACAAGGAAATTCCCCTGAAGAGTATCCAGAAGCTTCAGCTGGTACAGAATGCCACAGCACAGGCAATTATGTGCACTCCTAGAACAGCACATGTTATACCTCCACTCCACGAGCTGTATTGGTTGCCAGTTTGCTTTCATATCTAATTTAAATGCTGGTTTTGACCTGTAAGGCCCTTCATGGCATGGGATCAGCATATCAGAGAGACTGCCTCTCTTTGGTAATATAAGCCTTCCCCAAGAGATTTGACAGAAAAGACATGCTATGGATACCATCAGCTAGGAACCTTCATTTGGTGGGTCCCAGGAGACATGTCTTCTCTGCCATGGCATCCGCCTTATGGATCATTCCCCCCCAAAATTAGATTAGATCCATCCTTTTTGACAGTCCAAGACCCTCAAAACCTGATTAGGTTATGGCTCCATTGCTGAGTTGGCTATTCTTATCCTCTTTTCCCTAGTATTTGTATTTCTCTTTTTTATACCAGTAGTGGGTTCCACTTAACTTTGCTACCGGTTCGGAATCGGGAGCAGATGCACACTCGCTTCACTCGCAAGCGGTGCTACTGCGCATGTACAGAACCTTTTGCACATGCACAGAGCGTCCGTGATGACGTCCGGATGGGTGGGCGGAACCTCCCGCCACCACCACTACGGTTTGCCCAAACAGGGGAGAACCAGTAAAAACCCAGCAACTGTTTTATACTATTTATTTTTAAATGATGTTTTTATTCTTATATCTGTTGATTTTATATATGATTTTATTTGTTGTTGTTTTTTACACTACCCAGAATCGCCTTTGTTGAGATGGGTGGCTATATAAAGTTTATTAATAAATAAAATAAGTGTGGAGGGCTCTTGATATTCTGTATTCCATCATTCTGTTTTACAGTCACCTTTGATACAACATATTACATCTATTGCCCCCTCAATTCTCTCTCCATCTTCATATTTTACTGCATCAAATATTTGGTTTTTGTATTCTGAGAATCATTTTTGTCTATTGAAGAAACTATCACTTTCTCACTCTACTTTGAACTTCAGACCCAGTTCTAGTTTGTGATTTTTTTTGAGCTTATTTTATTGTTGAAAGGTGTCAAGAGATGTAATTTTGGAGTCCTTGGTGGCCTCTGAGCTTGGTGGTTTTCTTGCAGACATTTCATTACCAAACTAGGTAACATCATCAGAGCTAGGACTGATGATGTTACCTAATTTGGTAATCAAACGTCTGTAAGAAAACCACCAAGCTCAAAGAGCATCAAGGACCCTCAGTTCAATCCTGAGCATATTTTTTCCTAAAGATGTAATACTTGTTCCTGGCGTTTTCTGTTATGCCTCTCTTGAACAGCCTCACAACTGCCCACACTTTGCAATCCAGAAAAGGCCCATGAGAGGAAGTCTGTTGTGTGGTGAGGTGCAAAGAAGGCAAACTGTATAGTCTGTCAGACACAGAATCAGAATCGTTAAAGATACAAATACTGTAATGTATTATTAAACGCCACATTCCCACATCCTCCCAGAAGAATATCATAAAATTCTATTATTCTATCCTGTTTCCCCCAAAATAAGGCATCCCCTGATAATAAGCCTAATCGGGCTTTTGAGCGCATGGCAATAAGGCCAAGCACTTATTTCAGGGTTCAAAAAAATATAAGACAGGGTCTTATTTTCGGGGAAACATGGTGCTTCATAAATATCTTTTCTTTGGAGGAAAATAATCCATCAAGCCCAATGAGAAAGGGGGAAAATGCAGTATAAATTCTTGGCACAACATTCTTTTCAATTGACCGGAAGCTTTCTTGGGAAGGTCAGAGGTAAGGCTGGTATCTGTCATGGTAAAGCTGTTGCATCTCTCTATCCCCCTCCCCATCCATCCTGCATTTCTTTCTTTCTGTCTGCCTTTTTTTTTCTGGCTAGATTAGCCATTTTTCTAAGATGATAAAATTGGGAGTGCCAAGTGGGGCTGCTTGGCGGGGGGCTGTTTCTATATTGTCTGAGGTCCATTTATGCAAGAGGAACTTTGAGTCTTTTTCCCTCCCTAAATGGTTGAATAGAGCTAGCTGTAGTTTCTTTCTGAATAAAACCTCACATTGTTATTCAGATGACCTGTGAAAGGATCCCCACTGAGCAACACATGAACAGCTTTTCTTTTCAAAAACTAAGCTGTGCATATTTATATGGTTAAATAGAGAATGGCTTATAATGGAAGACTTCTCCCACAATAATCTTTTACTCACTTCATTATCCCCCCCATTAAAAAGAGCAAAAATTAGGCTGACTAATCTGCTCTCTTTCCTCCATTTAGGCTGCTCCAATGCTAGCCTATTCTCTCTTTCTCTTTCAGACACACACACAGACACACAAAAACAAAAAGATACAGCAACACAACTCCTCAACAATGGGGAAAGAAAGGAGTCACAGAACTCTGGGTACAACTAGGACACAAAGGGGGAAAAAATTCAAAACCCGCTGCAGTAGTGAACATTTGCATTTATTTTCCAAAATGTGTCTTATTCAATTACTTTCACAAAAGTAATTGAATAATTTTGTGTTCGTGTGGCTGCACACAAAAAAGCTTAGCTTTCCCCCTCTTTTTTCTTAAATTTGAATCCTTTCCCTTCTCAAGTTCCCTCTATTGCCACTCAGTGGCCAATCTAGATGCTTCCTCATTGTATAATTTCCATATAGATTCACGATCCCTTTGAACTAATGTACCCAACCTTAGTTCATGTTTTATTTCTTTGAATTCTGCCCAAGAACTATTATGCTGTTCATTTTTATTCCCTATTCTTATCCTGGTTACTATGATGCTTCTACAGCTATGAAGCCTTTTTCTCTCTCCCTCACCTCATCCAGTGCAAATTACTTAAGGATAAATTGGCTGATGCTTTGTACGCTGAACAAAGTGTACATATTTAAGGTAAAAGACAATAATTCCTTATCCATCTCAACGATAACACCTCTGAAAGGAAGCATTGTCACCAGGTAAACACATAAGGCACTGGAATGTTACTCTCTTTCTGTGTAGATAGGAAGAATAGTGCATTTTAGTTAATATCAGTGGGAACACTCATATCCAATGCAGCCCCTTTTGCTGAATTATGTTTCTCTTTTAGCAGAGATACAAATGTAAGAACCTAATGTATGAGAACAATGGTCTAGTCTAGAGCAGTGTTTCTCAACCTTGGCAACTTTAAGATGTGTGGACTTCAACTTCCAGTATTTGAGGGGCTGCCACAAAGAAAAGCGGGTCAACTTATTTTCCAAAGCACTAGAGGGGAAAACAAGAAACAAGGGATGGAAACTAATGAAGGAGAAAAGCAACCTGGAATTAAGGAGAAACTTCCTAACAGTGAGGACAATTAACCAGTGGAACAGCTTGCCTTCAGACATTATAGGTGCTTCATCCATGGAGGATTTTAAAAAGAGACTGGACAGCCACTTGTCTGATTTGGTATAGGGTCTCCTGCTTGAGCAGGGGGTTGGACCAGAAGACTTCCAAGATCCCTTCCAGCTCTGTTCCTGATTCTGATTCGGAACTCCTAGAATTCCCCATCCACTGTACTGGCTGCAGAATTCTGAAAGGAAGTCCATAATGTTGCCAAGGTTGAGAACTCTGTTCTAGAGGTTCAGATCATTATGTCCTGAGGGCTGATAACTAAACTTAAACTGTAATATCGAGAAAATTTCCATACTTCCCTTAAGATGGTAGCAGTTTTACATTATTATCTGATGAATTCACTAATCATAAGTAATGGTTTTAAATGAATTTATATGTTACTTTTTATATATATTTTAATTTATAATTTATATTTACTTATTTCTAGTACTGATATGGCTCCCAACCAACATCACGTGGCTCAGTGTTGTACAATGGAAATAAACAATATTTAATTAAACAAAATAAATTAAAATTATATTTTATCTTTAAGGGAAGAAACACTTGTGATCGATAACTCCTTCCTCCTTTACATTTACTCCCCTCCCATACCCATGTTCAAAAAAAAAAAAAAAAAGAATAAATAGAAGCTAAAAGCAAACCAGAAATATTTAATATTTATATGACCAATCTCTCCCTCTCCCCCCCCCATCTCTTGTCACTAGGGATTGGGATTAAGGGGTGTCAAAATGTATTTATTTAAGAAAATTAATATGACCACTCAACACACTCTCAGTGACTCCAGGCAGCTTACAAGGATAAAAACCCAGTATAAAAAACAATAAAAAGTAATAACCCCCACCCCTTTATGGAAATTTATGAAGAAGGAAAATGTTAGAGGGCTGCAGCAGGTTGGATAGCCCTGGAAGATAACTAGGATATTTTGAAAGAAAGGGAAGGAGAACAAAATTGGAGCACATATGTTGTCAGTTACAGTTTAAGAAGATTTGAGGGCAACTTATAGGGTTTGTCAAGCAGCACTGTGCAGGGAATTTGACACTCATGAAACAACAAAATGTTAAAAAGTAATGATATTTATGTAGTTACTTACCAAGCACATCTAAATTATAGTAAAGTAACGAAAATACATTTACAATCTCCAAGGCATGTCACATCTTTTGAGCACCCCCGTTTGGAAATTGAATGTTGAAAAATTTGACACGCCCTAAAAGTAGTGGGAAAAACCACAAAGACCACATTCCTCTTGTATGTGCCAAGAGGAAGAGAAAGATGACTTTGGCCCAATCCTACGTAATTTTCATTTATAATCCTTGTATTCCCTTGTTATCCCATTGTGCAACCATTTCTTACTCCTGAAATACTGAAAGAATTCTTTGCTTTAATTTTACAAACAGTAAAATTCAATTATTCAATTATTATATTTCTTACTATTTTTCACTCCTGAAAGTTATTTATATTTCTACTGTTAAAATCCACACTCTTTTTTTGTTATTCTTTCTAGCCCAATGGCATATTGGAAGGAAATTATGTAAAAAGACCTGCTACTTCAGACAGAGAAGATCATAACTATAGTGATAAATTATAATCACCATTACTATATTGCCACCTTGTGCCATATATTCTTGTAGCTTAATTTTTTATTGGAAATATAGGAAACCGTTATTTGTTTAAAATGATTATATTCCTTTTAGCATGTTGCCTAAATGTCTAAAGCAACTAATATCACAAACTCTAAAACCAAAAATATAATATTAAACCAGTTGATCATAAACACACATACCTATCACCCATCTAACTGCTTCAGTTTGCTTCATGATAAAGCTGGCCCTCCATTAAATCCATCTGGGCTGATGCCTTCTGGATTATCCCTATATGTTGTTGTCCGTATGATCAGAAGAAAATCTGATGCTGGATTGGATTTAACATCTGCATGATGACTGAATAACCTCTTAATGTGCATCAGGTAGGCAGAGGCCTGGAATGGGCGAAGAGATAAAGGGGGAGGGGTTGGGCTGAACTTGCTTTCAATATACCTCATTCTCATTTCATTGGACATAGATCTGAGTCCTGATTGGATTTGGCCCTCCTGTTATTTCCATCTGCCATCCACATTAGGCTACCTGGAAACATTTCAGCAGCCCCTAATACAAATATTTAGAGCAATATTTGTATTAGATTGTACAGTCTAAATTTTGCAGGGTACCCATATTTGCTGGCAAGATACATATTACAGTTATGTATTTTCTGAAAATAGAAATGAAATGACTGAATCACCCAATTTAAATATTCTAAACCACCGTAAAGTCCATGCAAATACCTTTTCCTCCTAAGGAAAATAATGAAGAGCAAATAGCTTGCAGGTGCTTTAACAGAGGTGGGTACATAAAAGTGATTGTCCATCCATTGTAACATTTCTGAAATTATGTTTTAGAATACCCATGAAACATAATAGAATTGCCACAAAAGTTATTAAATTTCTGGGCATTTGCAATATTAAAACTTTCACATAGAGCTAAGCACAAATGCTTTATGGGGGTTTCCTACAATTGGCTTGAATGGAAGAAATAAGATATTCTTGTTGGGAGAGGAAAATGTTTTCCACAAATAAGCAGCAAAATCTAATATATATATATATATATATATATATATATATATATATATATATATATATATATATATATATATATATATATTCCTTTTAATTCATAGGTATAAATGTGTGATATTTTTGTAATCAGGGTTTTTCCTATGTTGATATATATATATATAGTGATAAACATGCTGCTTTGATTTATTTCAAAGAATCCACTAAAGATATCTTTGCGTGTTTTTTTTCTCGTCTGTTCCTGATCACTAGTTGTGTTCCTTTACAAACCAATTTATCTGAACAGTATTAGATAAGATGTCAATGCATTAATTTTGTATCATCTTTTCCAAGATGATTTGCATTGTTTTCTTCTTCCCAGAAACACAAAGAGACATTAGTCTTATAAAAGTTCTGTAATTTAGGTTAGGCTACCGAGAGTGACTAACTTCCTGGCCAATTGAAATTTGAGTCTGGCCCATGACTTTTGTCACAATATCATTCATCATGCTGACCCTCTGGGGTCTAGGACAACTCAGTGCAGCCAACTCGCCATGGCCACCTCGCAACAGTCAATGCACTGCAGCCAACTTGCCATGGCCAACTCACTGTAGGATAAGAGTTATACTAATAATGAAGAAATGGTGGAATAGAATCATTTTTTTAAAAAATGCAAAAGAAAGGCCAAAATGAAATATGAATGATAGAAATCAAAATAATTAATAATAATAAAATAATTAAGTACTTAAATTGAATTGTTGAGTCGTCCCGTAGCAAGTTGTGGTGAGTTGGCCATGGCGAATTGGCAGCCCCAAATTATCCCATTCCAGGCCCTTTGTCCCAAGCTACAATAGTCATCTCAGTGCAACAGCCTTCATGTTTTTTTCTGTCTGGTCTTTTTGGTTTTTAACCCCGAGAAAGAATTGAGAATTCCCCCAGTCTTCCTATTTCACAGCCTATGAAACTGTGTTCACCTCTTCTGAACCTAGAGAAGTATAATCTGGTGAAATTGGATGGACTGCAATAGTATTTGCTAGAGAAAAATGAGAAAATGCAGGGCAATTGCTGAAATGAAAAGTACTAAATGAATGTTGGGAGTAATCAAGAAGGATCAGGAAGAAAGTTGAGAAATGAGACATTGTTTCTTGCAATGTGCACCTATCTGTAAAGCTTGAAGAAACCTAGGCTAACAGCAGAATTCAAACGTGACAGGAAAGAACAGTGCGACCAGAGGAAGAAATTCATTGAAAAAGCATTTCTTGCTAAAGTTAAAAGGAAGGGGGGGGGGAAAGCAATTTTTAATTCTGTATATGGACAACTCAAATCCCATTAACACAATCATATTCACCATGAAATGTGATAAAATTTAGGCAAATTGATTTTAGTCAAGGGGTGGTGGCAATAGCATCAGGTTTGGCATCTTCTCTAAAGCCATCACTTGAAAAAAGAGCAGATATATATCAAACGTTTCTTCTACAGGGAATAGGGACTCTGAGTTTTTATTTTAAAGTTAAGATGCTCCACAACCCAACAAAACACAGGCAGATAAATGTGACTTGAAACAGTGTGACATATTTGTCACTTGAAGTATTCTGTTTCGGAAAACACATTCACCTATAATTCCTTACAGATTAACAGAGTCGGAAGGGACCTTATAGGTCATCTAGTCCAACCCCCTGCTCAAGCAGGAGACCCTACACCATTTCTGACAAATGGCAGCCCAATCTTTTCTTGAAAGTCTCAAGTGATGAAGCTCCCACCACTTCCGAAGGCAACTTCTGTTCCATTGGCCGATTGTTGTCACTGTCAGAAAGCTCCTCCTCATTTCTAGGTTGAATCTCTCCTTGGTCAGTTTCCATCCATTATTCCTTGTCTGGCCTTCAGGTGCTTTGGAAAATAGCTTGACTCCCTCATCTCTGTGGCAGCCCCTCAAATATTGGAAGACTGCTATCATGTCTTCCTTCCTTCCTTCCTTCCTTCCTTCTTTCCTTCCTTTCCTACACACATGCTTCTCAATTTTTGAGTGCTAAATTAAAATCTCTTCCTTTTTATATCATAGAGAAAGAGATGATCAATGATCGATAGATATGCATGTATGCATTTATATTTCCCTCTCATATCTACTCTTTCTCTCTCCACTTGTCCTTTGCTTCCAAGGAGTTCAATGCCCTTGTGCAATTTTACATCCTTTGAAGTGAAGCTATGGAGGACTACTGTCTTTGCTTTTCCCATTCCCTTCCTCCTCTGTCTCCCATGGTGTCATCTGCCATGGCACAGCCTGTTTTCCATTCAGTTGTGTATGTCTGGGTATATGAATTTTACAGCCTGATAGGTACCTTCAACTCCATCAACTGAAAGATTAAGCAGCAGCAATAATAAAAAATTTAAGGCACTTTAAGGGAAAGAAATTAGATTTAATGACTTTGGAGAATGCAGCAGTTAAAGCTGCCAATCATGGGTATGCAAAATATAAACAAGTTTGGAAAAGGATTCTTCAGCTAGTCTTGGGCCTGGCCTGATCCTAAGCAATTCACACAGAGGCACTGCAATTGAGAGTTGTGATAGTTATGAGGAAACATAGTATTACAGTGGTATTTCCTACATCCAATGTACCAGCATGTTTGCATGTGCATGTCTGTGTATATCGATATACTCATGAATCTGGAAACCTTACAGGCATGTACATGTAAAAAAAATATCCTTAAGTCCATTTGACCTCTGGAAATGCATCTATGCAATTTTAGTGGCAGCCATACAGGAGTAATTTCATTTTGCTATTGTCTAGGATGTTTTTTCACTTCCCAGTCTAACTAACAGTCATAGAAATCCCAGGTGGTCCTGAGCATCAACCTGCTTTTTTCTACCTTTGCATTACACACTTGCAGCAGAAAATATCAGCATTAAAGATCAATGTTTCCCATAGCATTCAGATAGGTCTGTCCTAAGTGTGCACTGAATAACCTAAGGACTGGTCAACTCCTGAAGCAAAGGAAGCCCTTTACCTCAAGTGATGGATTCGTAAGGATGGCAGGCTGCAGCTCATATGATTCCCTTTCCACGCAGATCCTCAGTGTGTTGTATTGCAGGCAAGATGACCATAGACATTGCCTATGCTGCTATGGCTAGGACTGTCTTCCTGACTGTCTCACCCACAAGTGCCTTACTTGCTCTGATGCCAGCACTCAGGTCAAGATAGTAGAAGCTGGCAGTGGCGTAGTGTGGAGCAGTGGCCTTCCCACCCTAGCTGGCTGGTCCTTTCAGGCTTCACCGGTTAAGCCACAAGGGTATATGTTCTCTATGTCAACCCATCATTCATCAAATAATGACTTTAAAAAACCTGTAAATGATCAGTTAGCGAATGTTTTTTTTTCCTTTTTCCCCCCACTCCCAATTGGTCCTGAGGAACATAAAAGTTATGAATCTGTATCAAAACCGATCAATCCTCCCATCCCTCTTTTCATAGACTATATGCCCACTGTAAGCAATATCACTCTCCTACTGAAAGCTATATACACACTTTTCCTAATCAATGTGAATTGTTACCTTCTTTATATTAATGGCCTTCAAATAACAATTTTGGGTCGCCTCTTAATCTACAGTGGGTTACAGCAGCAACAGTAACTTCATAAAAGTGCATGCTAGAAAATTAAGAGGAGATCTGTGGACCTTCAAAGGTTGAAAAATGTAGATTTACTGAATTACAGTGGCCTGATTTTCACACAATACAAAATCAATGCCTGGGTTCACATAGCATTCTATCTGGGTGTCTGAGATTCTCCAGAAACACCGCCGCTGATGTTCCAGCATGGAATATCCTTCCTGCCTGAGATCTTCCTCAGCATGAGAATCTGTAATAGCATCTGCAGATGCTATAACACCACAAGACCCACCAAGTCCAATCAGTAGGGCTAAAAATGAGGAATGACAACATCTGTAGCTTGGAAATATCTGGAGGTCACAGGCTCTCTATCCCTGGCTTAAGAACAGAATTGTAAACTTATTAAATGTCATACTAGATTAGCTATAGTTCAAATAATGAACACAATGTAGTTTGCTTGGCCTGGAATTAGCTGTGGTCTAGACATCATTGTTTAGGTTTTTAATTACAACTAAATCCATGGCTAAAATACACAATGGTTGGCATCATGAATAAATCCTCTCACTGGTTAATTTAGAACACATAACTTACAATTCCTCCTATGAACTGAACCAACCAAAATTGTCCTGTTGGATTTGCAGCAGAACTTCAAGGTCTGAGGCACGGCAGCTTATTGTGATCCTTGTAATTAGAGAGACCAGAAAGGAAATTTGGAACACTCTGCATGCGAAGCATGTCCTCTATTACCAAGTAGTAGCATAACCCATTACTCATGATAAATTTATTAGTTTCCATTTGATTGTACGCCTTATGAGAAATGGCTTATGCCAATTAAATATATGGACAAACTCTCTTTATAATAAAATTTTATTTATATTAATGAAATCTCAAAATATAAACAGCTGCTGAAAAAGACAAATGAGTGGCAAGCCAAGCAGATCCTTGTTCTCTTAACAGCTTATCCACACTGCCTGGTTGCTCTTTTACCAAAATGGGTCAGAAACATTTTTGGAAGGCTGGAACAGATGATATTGCTTTACACAATTGCAGATGTGCCTCTCAGGTGTGTTTTGGTGTCATTAAAGTACCATTTTATCCCTTATGTTGCCTTGAAATTTGTGTCTAATTGGGATATTGTATGCTTTACTTCATCGCAGTCTAACCTGCAGTTTATTGGCTACTTAACAGAGGCAGCAATGCCCCTTCAACTGAATCAATATTATAGTTTCCCTGTTCTCTAATATTTCAGATATTTCAAAACTTTCAGAACTGTTCAGAGCTTCTAGAGTTACCTTTATCAGTAACGCTATAATAGCACAAGGCTTGTGCATATTGTTTTGTAAGTAGAAGGTTGCTGTTTGGAAACCTGGTAGATTTTTTTCAAAATAGTATCTTTCTCGCCCTGATTGACCCACTTTCCCCTGGGCTTTTTTATTTTATTAAAACCAGTTCTGGATCATTTCACCATTTCACCAGTCTCTTGAGGGGAAAGGATTTCATCCCCTCTTGGTTTCACCTCAAATGACTGGAGAAATAATGAAATGGTTCACCAGAAGACTATAAAAAAAAAAGTAATGAAGTCCAAGAGGTACCTCAGGAATTTTAAAAAATGGTAATAAATTTTAAGTTAGGACTCAAACCAACAACTTTTTATTTGCAAGGCAAGTGTTATAACCACTGCATTATTGTAATTTAACTGATAAGAGTAAATTTAGATTATAGACCACCGGAGTGGTAAGAAAGGATTTTATAAAATGTTAATCTAATTGTTGCATGTGTGCTTCTTGATGTTTTAATGTAGCATAAATTCAATTTATAGTACTTTCAATGCATACATTTTGTGTGTATGTATCTACCTATTTATCTATGTGTGTGTATGAATGCGTGTATGTGCACACAGGTGCACGCACGCACACGCACACACAGAAACACACAATCCAATATAGCCTGCCCATAGAAAGGAAAACTATTGGTGGTAGGATGACACAGGAGCAGGACAATTGTCTCCTGGGGGAATGTGGTAGCTATTATGAAGTGTCTCAGCCTAGACAGAATTTTCTCAGAGTCAAGTAGCAAAGCAGAGCTTAAGAGCACTCAGCCTCAATGCTGCTATTATTTTCTTTCTTCCAAGTTTGCATTTTTAAAAAAACCAACATTTTTCGATTCCATTTATGAATAAATTTATACTTTTGGTTGGTTCTATATATTAAAAAAAAAAAATAAACAAATTCTTAATCATCCCTGCAATATAACCTAAATTATAATTGAATGAACGAACTGAATATTTAATTCAAGGTCAATGGCACCCACATAGAATTCAATGTTCAGTATATTAATTCAGTTGACATTAGTCCATCAAAGTCAACCAGGCTTATTTCGGATGGGAGCACTCATAACATAAACTGTTGCTTCTTTTTTAGAGTCATACACAGAAAGCAGGGAGTTATTAGGTCCCCCACCCCAAAACATTTATTATCTCTTCTGTGCCCACCCCATGAAAAGAGGACTGTCAGACTGTCTCCACTCTCTTCAATGCTTCAGATCATTTAAACTTTATTAAGAGTCCTGCTTAGCTCAGAGGATTCTCTAGTTCAGCGCCCCATTTATGTAGTAGTTATTTCTCAGCTTGTGCATTTCTTCGCAGACATCTCATTAACTTAGTTGAGCATGAGCATCCATCCTGCCATAGTAGAGTCCTATCAGCCACCACAATTAGCAGTCATATCCTTCAAAATTCTGCCTAATCCTTTACAAAATTGTCCATGCTATGTTTAGGAAAAGGGAATGGGTAAGCAATCAGAGTTCTTTGTCCAGAGCTCTCTCTACTCTGAGTTGGCAATGCTCAGAAATAGATGCAGGCACAGAGGAAGTGTTTATATCCATAGTAGACAAAATCTAAACTTCCTTTCTCTCCCATATTGTCAGGTGCAAAAGACCAAGTTCACATATGAAGGTTCAATTAAACGGATTTATTGCTAAAAGCCTATGCACGAGAATTGTTGAAATGACCACACACAGAGAGGTTGAGGATATATGTGGTATTTATTGCTTTACAAAGTGACATTATATAGTTTGTTATTTCCAGCCACAGAGTACTTGTCAGCATCTCATTGGCTCACAAAAGTCTTCCAAGCAACTAAAATCTTTGGTTAACCATTACTGCTTGCTTAAGCACTTATAATGTTTAGCTATAGTTAAAGTATAACATACATCCCACTTCCTCTTCTCTTGCTCCTCTTATTTACAGAGTTGGGGTCTTATTTTCTAATGCCATTTCCTGGCGCCTACGTGCATGTAACCTTCCTTATCTGAGGTTTGCCATCCAAGATAGGAAAATTCCTGCACGTATGCAGACTCCTACAGGGAATCTTCTCAACTAATGATGGGCTCTTGCTTAAAGAAACGAGTCAACAGAACACGAGGGAGGTGGGGGGGGGTTGGACTCAGTTCTCTTGTGACTAGGCAAGGATTCTAGGCTACTCCCCCTTTTCACTCCACCCCTAGGTTCTGCCATCCCTTGTCCTACATATATGCTGTTCAAGTTATTAAGTTTATAGTGAGCTTCTGTTGTGAGTTATGAGTTAAAAAGGTGAATTATCACATTCTTGGTGATGCACATAAATAGCACATGGCCCAATTCAATATAATAAAACATTCTGTTGGATGGTCCATAGAAAGACCCGTAAAAGAGGCACAAGAGAACCTTTAGGTGGTGAATCAGATTCATTTGCCTTTTCTTTTGCCACTTTTACTGCCCAAGCAAGGCAGCCAGCTCTCATCACCTTAGCCATCTTTGGCTAATGAGAGTCAATTTACCTGATGTTATTATGGCTTTTTGCATCCAGTCCAGAGAACAGGAGTTAACAACTGTCACTTGCTACCTGTCCCCATGGAAAGGCAATGGTACAGCTCAGTGAAGAAAAGCCAGAAATCACTGTACTTTATAGCAATCATACCTTCTGAAGAAAGGGTAATAGCCATATGCGGTCAAAAAGATGCTTAATGAGAATTGAACCATGGAGGGGTGAAAATGAGAAAGACAGTAAATATTATCTGTGTACTATTAGGAATTTGATCCTTTATTGTTATTGTTGTTATTTTCCCCATACAGAACATTCTGATATCAGGGAAGGCAATGGTAAAAATAACCCTTGAGATAAAACAGCTAATTAGTTGCTATTGAGTCAAGCTTGACTTCTAGTAATAGTATGGATGAATACTTGCCACCACAATCTGCATCCAGTGATACTTTGTAGCTCCTCCAAGGACAATCTTATGACTTCTTTGATCCCATCTATCCAACTTAAGGCTTGTCCGCCTTTCTAGTTTGTTGAATCTTGCCAAGGTTATTATCTGTCTATGTCACATGCTCAAAGTATATGAGTTTCTGCTTGCTAATAATTGCCTCAAGGGAGCAGTATGCCTTTAATGTAATTCAGGACTAACCAATTTTTCTTGGAGTTAATGATATTCTTATTAATTATTTCCTAATCAATAATTCAAATCCTTCTTTCTTTCTCTTTTCCTTCTCTTTTCCTTCCCTTTTCTTTCTCTTTTCTCTTTTCTCTTTTCTCTCTTTCCTTTCCTTTCCTTTCCTTTCTTTCTCTTCAGCTTTCACAGCTATACATTACCTACCATAAATTGGTCATTGCTTTCCTCCCTAGGTTTAATCCTTCACAAGGTCCATCTTTATTTTTGAATCCCAGACACCAAAACTATCTATCATCTATATCTAACTATATCTTCACTGTGAGATGTAAGTTCATGAAGCATATTGGTTGTGTTACTTTGTCTTAATAATTGACATTTACCCAGATTATTCATTTTTCATTTTTTACTTTCCTTATTTTCAGTTTACAAAATAGCGTCACCTGTGTATTTCAGTGATTCAGCTTCCAATATCGACTCCAGCTATCACATCTTTCAATCTTGCCAATTTTACAATATAGTCCAGATATACATTAAATAGCTATAGAAAAAAATATGTGCCTTTGTCCCACCCCCTTTCCTATTCTGAAGACGTTTCTCCAAATTCAAGTTCTTACATTAGCTTCTTGCTTATTGTAAAATTCTTCAGAATTATCAGATCTTCTCCATTCATGTTAGCTATCTGATTTGAAAGTGGCTTGTTCTTTTGACATTTCTCCCTGTATGAAAGGCTCTGTCTTTCTTTGCAAGATCTTGATTGCTCAAATGTTTATCTCAGTTGAGATTTGAAGATGGCATTTCATCCAAATCTAGGGCTTAAACCCTGCACATATTGATTACAGCAAAAGGTCCCTTTCATGTATTTGGGGGGTGGGGAGATAGTAGATATGAAAGAGGGAACCATAATTATATATGCTGGGTTCTTTTTACTCCCTTCCCCCCTCAACTATCCTGATATTCAGATGTGCATTGATTTGGATTGAACTTGGAAGCTGATAGTTTCCCCCATCCTATTTCATTTTTTAATTTCATTTTATTAAATTTGTATACCGCCCTACTCCCGAAGGACTCAGGGCGGTGAACAGCCATAAAATAAAACATATAGATACAAAATTTAAAATAGAGATAAAACAAATTAAATAAATTTGGCTGAACCATTATTAAAACCCCAATGATTTAAAACCAAATTTAAAATTCCCAGTTAAAAAGAGGAAAAGTTTAGGTCAGGCCAGCTTGATGAAATAGGAACGTCTTAAGCGCGCGACGGAAAGTACGCAGATCTGGAATCCTCCGTATCTCTGGGGGGAGCTCGTTCCAGATCGTAGGTGCCCCCACAGAGAAGGCTCTCCCCCTGGGGGCCGCCAGTCGACATTGTTTGGCCGACGGCACCCGGAGGAGCCCCTCTCTATGGGAGCGTACTGGTCGGTGGGAGGCTATTGGTTGCAGCAGGCGGTCCCGCAAATAGCCAGGTCCTAAGCCATGGAGCGCTCTGAAGGTGATAACCAAAACCTTGAAGCGCACTCGGAAGACCACCGGGAGCCAGTGCAGCTCGCGCAGGAGAGGCGTTACATGGGAGCGCCACGTCGCTCCCATCACCACCCGCGCGGCCACACTCTGTGCCAGTTGGAGCCTCCGAGTGCTCCTCAAGGGGAGCCCCATGTAGAGAGCGTTACAATAGTCCATAATATTTATTTAGTAAACTTATATGCCACCCATTTCATCTAGAGGTAGCTCAAGGTGGCTTAGAATCAATATAAGTAACAAAATAAAGCATTAAAAAAAGAGAGAGGGAGGGAGAGAGGGAGGGAGAGGGGGAGGGAGGAGAAGGGAGGAGAGAGGGGGAGGGGGGGGAGGGGGAGAGAGAGAGATTCCTGATTTGCAAGATTTCTCCTACATATGCTGTGGATATGTATCTGCATGTATTGGACCATAGCAATTCATCCCTCTTATGATTGAAGGCAAGGAGGAATTGGTTCAGTTCATCATAAGGTTGAGATGAGGTCAGTGTACTAGACTGCAGAGATGAGGATGGAAGAAAAGGTGTGAACTACTTGCACCTGCTCTCTGCCCCTTTCAACTGCTCTTAAACTAAAGATGGAGATTAGGTCCTAGCCCCCTTCCAGATTTCTCTAACCCCAATGGAATAGACATTAAAGCCACAAAAATAAAACATAGTGGTGGACCGTAGATTGAGTTCATGATCCTAGAAACTACAAATATGCATAAACATATATCCACATACACATACACACTAATCACAATCTCCATCTAGCCAAATTGCTAGGAGAAAGAATCTCTTTCACGTTTGCAGTAAATTTCAAGTATTTTTAGTTCTGCCATCAATATTTCATGAAGAATATAGCATCAACTACCCAAGAGCTGTAGAGAGAGGGGGGAAAAAACCAAGAGAGCCTTACATCTATGATTTGCCTGTCTTAATTTCTTTTCAAGGCCATTTAACTGTATTGAAGGCTGCATCGGTCCCACTACTACTTTTCTCATGAAACAGAGTTTGATATTTTACTTTGATACCAGAATTCATACCTCATGCTTCAGCCAGTGTGGCACCCCAAACTAACTCAAAGTCAGGTTAGCTCTGCTGTATGGAAGGAGTCATTCATGGCAATCTACAATGACCCTTTCCCCTTCCCCTGGTCCCTTGGGTGCAACAGATTAACAGAGTTGGAAAGGACCTTGTCGGTCATCCAGTCCAACCCCCTGCCCAAGTAGGAGGCCCTACATGATTTCCGACAAATGGCAGTCCAATCTCTTCTTGAAAGCCTCCAGTGATGAAGCTCCCACAACTTCCGAAGGCAAACTGTTCCATTGGTTGATTGTTCTCACTGTCAGAAAATTTCTCCTTAACAAGGCTTGCCAGTCCAATACTTTTGGAGAATTAATCATGGCTTCATGAAAAAGAGGGTAGGGGTGGGAAGATTCCAAAGCACATGCCTAAACAAGGCACCAGTTTCCCTTGTTTTTTTTTAATGCCCTTGTTTCTTGGAATCCAAAGGATCCAGGAGTTTTGTTTTTCTCCCGCCTGGCACAGAGCCAGGTACTAAGCTAACCAAAGAAGCCATGAGATAGCAAAATTCAAGAGTTGTCAGGTTGATCAGGAATACTCAAAATGGAAAAATACTACATGTCTCTATCCTATTCTTTGAGACTGAAGACAAGAATCACAGGGTAGATTTTAAATTCAGGGCCATCAGTTATTTAAAATAACAAAAAGAAAAAAATGAATCCTGCACCATTTCCACATCCCTGCATCCCTCTAAGTCTAAATTGTCATACTCTCTTCAGTAGTAGTCAGTCAGATGTTTAGACTGGATTCCACATCTTTATCCATGAACCAACTTATTGAGTCCTTCTCAAGGACGTGGGACAGGCTGATGTTGTTTGATGGTATGAAAAGTATCGTAGGATGTAAGCTGTTCCAAGTAAAGCTACCTTTTGCAATTGACTGACAGTGAATTTTGTCAATGCTGATGATGTTCCAGTGATGATCCAGATGTTTTGGGATTGTACCCAAAGCACCTTTTAATATTAGTACTACCTTTGCTTTCTTTTGCCACAGTTACTCTATTTTTATTAGTAGGTCTTTATATTTCTTTATATTTTCCCCCCAGTTCTTTCTTTTCTATTCTGTAGTCTCCATGTATTGTAACATCCAATTATTATTGCTATTGGCATTTGTTATTTTGGTTAATCAGAAGTATCATACTAAAATGTAAAAAAAAAAAATTGGTCCGTTTAATGCACTTGAACCACTAAGATGTAGTGCATATTTACTCAATGGCTTTGCTTTAAGGAAAATCATTCAAGCTTACTGAAGCTTGTCCCTTTGGCATTGGCTCTAACTGAGGAACAATGCAATTTCTAATCCATGGACAGATAACTATTTTTTAAATTCAAACTTCTGAGCTTTAAACCTAGATTACATCAGAAAAAACAAGCAAATCTCATTTTGCAGTCCTTGGGACAAAGCAGAACCAGACTAGACTTTCCCTGTAGTACCACTTCTAAACTGATTTCCGATTTCCACACAGAAAAAAAGAGTTCTGCTTTCTAACAGGGCATGTCACATTGTCACAACTCATGCAGAACACTAAAGCATCACCACACCAAACTAGAACATAATATGGTTGCGATGTTCTCAAGAATGGACCAGGGGTGGGTTCTACTTACCTTTTTTTGTTTTTTTTAAAATTTGATTTATATGCCGCCCTTCTCTGGAGACTCAGGGCGGCTTACAATGCGCTAAGCAATAGCCTTCATACTTTTGTATATTTATACAAAGTCAGCTTATGGCCCCCACAAACTGGGTCCTCATTTCACCTACCTTAGAAAGGATGGAAGGCTGAGTCAACCTTGAGCCTGTGGAGATTCGAACCTGCAGTAATTGCAGGCAGCTGTGTTAATAACAGGGTGCATTAAACCATTGTACTACCAAGGCTCCTTTACTACTTGTTTGCAATGGGAGCACTTCTGCGCATTCGCAGAAGCTTCTGCACATGCACAGATCACCCATAACGATGTTGTGGCAGTTGGTTGGAGCCTCCCGCCAGTTTTACTACCAGTTCTATAGAACCGGACCGAACCAGCAGCAACCCACCACTGGAATGGACTTGCCCCTGGCCTCCTCCCACCTTAATGTAGGCTGTTCCAGTTGAAGCCCTCCAGGTGAAGGCCATGGAAATTGCAGCCAAGTCATCTGGGGCTGGATTTGCCATGCAAATTTCAGAAACATATTCTTGAATGTGCAAATTAGTGTCTATGAAGCACTAAAGGGGAGCTAATTGGTGCTGTTCACACAGAGGAGTAGCTGTGGACAAGATAGAGTTCGTCGATCATCTGAGCCGAACTATATATACTCAGATTCATGGGACATTTACCCTTTTTAGCATAACCGGGATCTCTCTCCCAAGTTGAGATCATCAACCAATCTGATTTCCACCTTTTATTGAAAATTAAAAAAAAAAAAACAAAAAAAAAACTAAGCAGACAGATAACACTATGGGTGAAAGAGAAGGACTAGGAGAAGGTATCTCAGCTTGCACTTGTGATTTAAAAAAAATATCTGAAAGTAAACTTCACAAATAATAAAGAAAAGATATATACTCCAGCCTAATGTTTCATTTGTTCCTTTTTCCTGAAGCATAACTGCCTAGTGTGGGAACCCAGATCATGTTCCTCTTAGATCGTTGCACAAACCCAAGTTCTTTAAAAAAAAAAAAAAAAAAGGATTGAGGAGATTCCAAAGAAGAACACAATGAAGCAACATTTCTTCTTAGAAACAAGGGGACCATCTTGCTGCATAAAGCAGCTTTGAAGAGGCGTACAGTCTGATTTTTGAAACAAAACACTGAGATCTTAGCAGTGCTAATATGTAGAACTTCTGGCCTGACACTACTAACCAAGTTTGCTAGTTGAAAATATCCCATTCAGACAGGTGAAAGGGAAAAAGAGCAGTCACCACTCCGACTGACATCTTCAAACAAATGGATGTAGAAAGAAAAATCTATCTCTGTCAGTATAGTGTGTATTTTAGAGGGTTACAATGGATAAATTGTTGCTACAGCAGTAGCAATAAGAAATGTCAAAACTACTCAGTTGAATGTCAGAGTCAATGAAGATATTTCCCAGTTCATAGACATACAATGATCTAAGCAGATACAAGTCTACTCTGAACTGGTACATATGAATTGTGCTACATTCAAACAAGCAAGAGAAAGGAGCATGGCAATCACTTCAAGGCAGTGTATGATGATGTACATTCTACAGCTATCCAAATCAGCAATAAGATTATTTGCCTAGGGAACTGAAAAGGGTGTGGCTAAAATCAAGTCTGTGATTCAAGAAGCAAAGACAAACTGTCCTGATGCATGCTATTTCAAGATTCAGTTTTTTAAAATCATCCATAGGCAACGATGGACAAACACTGAAATATTTACAGCTGCTTCGTTTTTGAAATAATAAAATGAAATAACAGGAAATGTAACCCCTTTAAGTCTGCCTTCATTAGATGGATATACCTTCAAAGATTTCACTACTACTACTACTACTACTACTACTACTACTACTACTACTACTACACATGCACACGCACAAACAAAATAGGTATAGAATATAGAGTAGGTATAGAATAGGTGGTACCTGGCTCAACAGCAGTAACTGCGAGAGGGATCTTGGAGTTGTAGTGGACAATCATTTAAATATGAGCCAGCAGTGTGCTGTAGCTGCCAAAAAAGCCAACACAATCCTAAGCTGCAAAGAAATAGAATCAAGATCACATGAAGTGTTAGTACCACTTTATAATGCCTTGGTAAGACCACACTTGGAGTACTTCATCCAGTTTCAGTCATCATGATATAAAAAGATGTTGAAATTATAGAAAGAATGCAGAGAAGAGCAGGAAAGATTATTAGGAGACTGACGGCTAAAACATATAAACAACAGTTGCAGGAATTGGGTATGTCTAGTTTAATGAAAAGAAGGACTAGGAGTGACATGATAGCAGTGTTCCAATATCTCAGGGGCTGCCACAAAGAAGAGGGTGTCAAACTATTCTCCAAAGCACCTGAGGGCAGGACAAGAAGCAAAGGATGGAAACTAATCAAGGGGAGAAGCAACCTGGAACTATGGAGAAATTTTCTGACAGTTAGAACAATTAATCAATGGAACAACTTGCCTCCAGAAGTTGTGAATGGTCCAACACTGGAAGTTTTTAAGAGATCGGATAACCATTTGTGTGGAATAGTATACGTTTTCCTGCCTGAGCAGGGGGTTGGACTAGAAGACCTTCAAGGTCCCTTTCAACTCTGTTATTCTATTCTAGCTCCTTGGAATCCGAATGGAAATCCTATTGAACTACGGAGAAATTTCCTGACAGTGAGAACAATTAATAAGTGGAACAACTTGCCTGCAGAAGTTGTGAATGCCCCAACTCTGGAAATTTTTAAGAAGATATTGAATAACCATTTGTCTGAAGTGGTGTAGGGTTTCCTACCAGGGCAGGGGGTTGGACTAGAAGACCTCCAAGGTCCCTTCCAACTCTGTTATTATTATATTATAAAGGTGTCAGTTTTCCATCTACCATGTATTTTTGTGTGTTCGTTCAACCAATGTTTTGATATCTTCTCTGCATAGCAGAATAACACAACATAATAACATATATACATATATAGTACATACACACACACACACACACACACGTGTGTATGTATGCATGTCTTTTATGATAAAGGTGGTAGGTTTGTGAAAAGCACAGCACAGCAGTTTCTTCACCCAAGAGCCTGTAGACAAGATGTGCTAAACTACTGCAGAGAGTATTCTATTTCCCCCTAGAAATGAAAACTTTGAAAATCTGTTTAAAAATTAAGGCCTTACTTTTTTTACTTGCTTTTCTCAGATGGCAGCCTGGGCATGTCTTGGAAAAATGCCCATTGGCTGTGTTGCTGCTGAGCACTAGATTTTGTTGGGTGCCAGAAGATATGGATAAGCTTGGGCCCTTCTGGACAAAAAAAAAAATAAAAAACCCTCATCATCATAGGCTTTAGGCCTGATGGGCACTTTGACAAAGTTTGACTTCTCTTGTGTAACACTTGGTTGTTGGTGTTTTATTCACACTATTATTTACATTAGGCTTTAATGTAGAGTGAAAGAACCAAAGACTAACAATGGTAAAAATACAAAAAGGAAGCAAGGGGAAAGAGAGAGAGAAAGGAAATCACAAAACCAAATTAAATTATGTAAGTAAAAATCATTCAGCCCAATTTTTAAACAGGCAATTAAACCTTAACCATACAAACAATACGGTATTGATCAATCTTTGCACTAGGCAGACAGCCAGTTCATAAATGTACAGAGAATTTATATAATCTATCCCAGATTGTAGTCCATGGGTTGTACTTTCTTCCTGTCCATCATCCTTTGCATATCCATCATTCTTGATAGAATTACACATTCAAGAAAGTTGATCTACAATTCAAAAGTGGATTCACTTTATCAAACCACATCGATCTTTCTAACACCATATGAACAACCTAAGGAAGTAGGACTCAGTTCTGTCCAAATCGTGGAGTGTGGGGTTATGTACATTATTGTGTACATTATGTAGCAAAAGCAGCAAACACATATAATACCTATTCCACAGATAGACAAGCCACAAATAAAATGGCATTCACAGACCTACAACCATTTTCTTATTCTTAAAAGTAGTAAATATTTGCACATGGTTTGCAACCACTCTAAAATCATCACATAAAGCCATCTGGTCTTCAAAATGCTTTGCAGAGCTGAAACGTGTTCACAGAACATATCTTTTTCAGGTTATAAACCTACTTTGATAGAGTCCTTTCGTTGGAATCAAAGCACCCTTTCAAAGTTTTGCGTGCCCTGATCTATTTCAGATTTCACTAGTTTGTCTTTTGAGTATATCTTGCCCTGCCTGCTGCCTTGCATCCACTTATCTGGAGGATGTATAATCGATCCTCCAACTCAGGCTGCATGGTCTTTTGGAAGAGGAGAAAAAGATGAGCAAAGGATGTTATTAAGCACTCAGCCAGATGATTAAGTGCAAAAACATTATTAATAAAGAAGTATCGGTAGTAAAGAATTAGTAAAGGAGTAAAGGAGTTATTATTGCCTGGAGTTTGATGCAATATTCAGTGAGTGTAAATGGAACTGTTTCATTTTAACTCACTGAGCATGGAGATGAAGGAGGATTTAATTACCTTCAGTAGGCAAAACCAGAAGAAGAATGTTGAAAAGTACAGCTCCAGTCAATTATCTAGGGCAATGAAAGGTTAAGGCTAAGCTTAAAACTAAAGCATGCCAGTTCTCTTGGCTTCCAAATAAGAGGCCATGGCATGTGATTGCACACCAGATCATTGGAGAGTGACAAAGGGCTCCAGCTGTAAATCATCTATACTTGTATTTCAAACATCATATGTATCTGTGATGGACCGAGTGATAAAAGCCTTCTTAAATCAAGTGGAATGCGACAGATCCAAGAAATACAGAGGTGTAGGCAGATGCATGGCAGATTCATAACCTTAATTCATTAGGACCCTTTGGTTTTATGTCTTGTTCAATTGTTTTGCCATCCATCAATCCATTTCAATCTATCGCAGATGACTAAACAGTGCTGCATTAATTCTGCCAGATTTTCTGTTTTTTCTGGAAATACAAAGTTTTGGGAGGGAGGAAAGGGTTGCTTTTGTTTGTCTGACTACTAGGTTTTGGCTGCACAACTTTTTTTTTCTGATTGTACTTTTTAAAATGATATGAGAAACAGGGAAACAATACAGCTTCTTTAATCCATAGTTCCTAAAATATCACATCATTTTGGTGGGAAAATATTTAAAAGGGAGGTAATGGAGGGGAAACACCTGCTTCTATGCTAAAAGTAGCTAGACTGAATAGTTCAAATAGTTTTATGCAAAGCAAAAATTGGGGAAGCAAGAAGAAATTCCAGAGTTTTGTAAAATAAACTTAAATATGTCACCTTCTCATAAAATACCAAAGCACTGGAGAGAAATTGCCTATGAGCTACAAAAGGATGCATTTCACACTTGTAAATCACAAACAAAAAAAAATTGGGGGGGAAAGGGGAGCAAACCCAGAATCAATAGAGTTTTGACATCTCAAAACTCATCCCATTATATACTGTAGTACCGGTAGTGTATTTTGTGGAACATTTATTTTCTGCAGTGAAAGTGTTATTAACATCTACTTGTCTTAATGTTTCACCCATGCAAAGGTCATTTGTTTGCTTTTTGGGAAATATTTGTTGCAGCTTTTTTTATATATATATATATAAAAAAGGAGTACTCCATTAGCCTGCTCCCATAATTGTTTTGGTACTGCTGTAGGTTTGCATTTGCCATCATATAAATCAAACCAGGCAATACAAATTGTGTTTGTCAAGGAATGCATGAGAAAAAGTGGGTATGAAGAGAACCCCAAAAGGGTAAAATAAAGTGGGTGGGGGAGAAAATCAAGAATCTTGAGGCTAATCCTTCAGGAAGCTCTTAAGCATAAACTCAGGTTCAATATTTATCTCAATGAATGGTGCAGGAGAATAGTGTTGCTTCTGAATAGTCTCTGTGATTTAGAGCATTTTTTGGGGTGTTTATTTGACATTTATTTAACCAACTACGTTGGGCTTATTTGCTCTTTATTTTCACTTCAACCCTTGGCAACTTAAGGAGGTGTCCACCTCTACTTCCTTGCTTCCTTCACTCTCTCCTTCCCCAATGATACCTTCAAAGAGCAAAGCGTCCAAAAAGTCCCCAAAATACTTTAATATTGAAAAGTGAAGGACGAATCTCCCAGCATACATCTTCACATCAACTCTTACACAGAGACTTTGCAGATACCAGAAACAATTTAGGCTGCTGGTGCAAATTTCCATGCACTGACAACAAGGAAGGAAGGAAGGAAGGAAGGAAGGGGAGGGAGGGAGGGAAGGAAGGAAGGAAGGGAGGGAGGGAGGGAGGGAGGGAGGAAGGAAGGAAGGAAGGAAGGGAGGGAGGAAGGAGGGAGGAACCTAGCTTTTCATATTTCTCTCTCTCTCCCTCTCCCTCTCTCTCCTTATCCCGCCCTCCCCTCTTTTCCCTACCGCTGCTCCTCGTCCTCTCGGCTTTGTCCAGCTCTCTCCGCCCATCTGGAAACCTCCAGCTTCCAAATCTCCTTTCCCGCCGTCCGCTTTTTCTTTTCGGCACCGATACTATAACGTGCCTGCGCATCACTAGTTATGATAGTATCAGTCACGGTGTTATTATTTTATAACTTTCCCTTCTTCCCGCAGCAACTGTTGAGGTCGGGATGTGTGAAACAGAGGTGGGGGACACTTAAGCGTTTGGAAACGGCGGTCAGCAAACGGGAAACAACATGGAAGTGGGAGAATTGGGGGCTGAGAGAAATATTGGTCACCGGGACGCAGCTTCCCCCCCACCCCCTCCGCCCACCTTCCTTTCAGGACTCAAAACTCTGGCGAAGAGAAGCAAAATAAAAAAAGCTTAAAATGGTCGCAGAGGGACTATCCAAAAATAAAGGCGAACTGGGAAAAACCTTGTGCCTCCTGCGATATTACTCAAGGTGAGCGAAGAGATTGGACATAGAAACATTCCGCGATTAGACGTAAGGGGGGGGGGACGACGACCAAGCGCGGGTGGGGTGTTTTGGGAAGGACGGGTACTGTTGTATATTATTCAAGGCCCCACTCGCTTCTTTCTCGGCCGAGTTTCAGCGCAGTGTCCTCAGGGCGATCCAAAGGGTGAAACACCCCCTCCCCCGCAGGAGCTGAGCCCGAGGGGGAGGAGAAGGCGGGGGGAAGGATACCGCGAAAGCTTTTGAGGTGTTTTGAGGAAAAATAAAAGCAAAAGTTCATCCTTGGAACGGGTGGGTGGGTGGTGGGGGATTGGGGGTGGGCAGGACTTAGAGGAAGCGCTCAGCGCCAGAGCCTCGGCTCCTCGAGGGCAACCGAGCGCGCCAAGCCATGACATTGGCGAGGCAGCCGAATTCGCGCCTTCCAGGTTCCTATCAGAAACCGCGGCGGCGGCGGCGGAAGAAGAAGTAAACAAACCGGGGTTACTTACTAGAGGGTAACTGGAGCGGCGGGCTGCATCCCCTGCGTTCCAAGGCAGGGCTCGGCTTCTCCGGAGTTCCGAGGGAAGGTGATCCGGAGCGCTGGAGGCGGACACCCCGGCTCTGCACGTTTTGCAGCAACTTCCCGGGCTGGCGCGACCCCAAACTCCTTCAAGTCGTCCTTTTTCGTCTCCCCCGATACCACGGAGGCGGACGAGTGGCGCGCAGGGCTGGTCGCGGCTGCTTGGCTGCTTGTCAGCGGCACATCCTGGAGTGGTGGTGGGGAGGGCTTGGGGGGGGCGGCTGTTTTAGCGGACGGCTCCCGATTGCCGGAAAGGAAAGGAAGGGAGGACGAGCCAACCTGGGCAACCTCCCGAGGCAGGCAGGCAGGCGGGCGGGGGAGAATGGAGAGAAAAGGGACGCGAGGCACCCGTCGAGAGTAGCCCTCGGGAAGCAGCCAGCGGGCGGGGTGCTCTGGATTCCAGCAAGTGTCTCCTTCCCTCACCCTTCATCGCCCTCCCAGCTATCCATCTCCGCGGCCGAGGTGGAAAAGGCAGGCGGGACAGCAGGAAGCAAAAATAATAATAATAACAATAACCACCAACTTCGACAGTAAAGCTGGCAGGACGAGCGGCAGCTGTCCTCCCTCCCTTCTGACCCCGCCTGAACCCTTCAGCAACTTGGCGCCTCGGCTCTCGGCCAGTCCCCGGGAGGGACAGGTGGTTCCGATTAAGGCCACCTTGCCATTTCTGCCCGGCCAACTGTCCCGGTTTGGAGGGGAAAGAGGTGGTGTGGAAGAAGCGCGTGGTGGGGGGCTTTTGGGGGGCTTTTTTTTACCGCCGCTTGCCTGCAAGAGGGCTACTCCGTCGCGTTTCCCTTTCTCCAGCATCACATGGGAAGGACCGGCAGAATTATCCCACGTCTGAAAAGGCCGGATGGTCGCCCTGAAATTCCTCCCGAGCTAAGATCGTCGGCCCGGGTGAGCCAAAGGCTACTAGTAGCACCCTACCTGGAACGTGGACGGATCTCTCAGTAGGAAGAGCTAGTCAGTGGAATGGCTTTGGTATCCCACCGGAGATCTGCAGGCGCCGTGGGCTGGGATCCAGCCACTCAGCCGCCTGTATCTCTTTTCTCTAGCTCTAGTCTTCAGGAGAGCGAATGTGCCCTTGGGCTGCCCGTTTCCCATCCTTCTTCCCGCGGCCATCCTGCGCCCCCTGCGCCCGTCTACATCAAGGACTTAGCGCCCCACTTTGCTCCTGCTCCGCAGCCTTCCTGCTGCTTTAAGGCCACTCGGACCCTTGTGCTTTAGAAGTAGGGTGTGGGAGGGGTCTGAGGAGAGGCGATTGCCCCCTCCCCTGCTACGCAATAGGGTGGGGGGAGGAGAAGAGAAGAGCAAAGAGGCAAAACCCGCGGATTCCAAATCCTCCAGGTGACATCGGGACTCGGGCACTAATGAGATCTTTAATTTGCAAAATAGAAGGAGGAGGAGGAGCATTTTGCGGGGTGGAGAACGACAGGGAGGGAAAAGTGAAACGAATGTTCAGGGAAGAATTTACATACTCGTGGATGGTGGAGATCAGGAAGTCTTGGAGAAGAGGAAAGTTAAGAATATTTTATATCCTTCCCCAATCTAAAACTTTGTTTTCAGACTCGAGGTGCTCAGAACTAGTTTGGTGGGTTTTTACAACTTTAAAAATTGAATACTCCGAAACTAAGTGCTCCTTGGATTTGCCACCCCTCTTTCTATATTTCAGAATTGAGAGGATTAAGGTCTAATTGGGGCAGCTTCACTAGCACCATTAGCAAATTGCTGTTGAACAACCTGCCTTCCTCTTGCATTCCTGACTTCTTCTTGCTTATCCTTGTATTTTGATACAGCCCCTGGATCCAAGCTAAGCAGGGCTGGGCCTAGTTAATATTTGGATGGAAGAGCTTTAGATAATAGTGGGGATGTAGATTATATTGGGAAATTTAAAAATAATTAAGTCCCAGAAACACTTCCCTATTGATGCCAAGAAAACCATGGACGTGTCATTCAAATCAGCAGGCACTGAGCAAAACCTGAAGGAGTCTTTACCTTTACCAAGAAGGTAAAGAAAGATGTTTTTTAGCCAATATAAGGATGGATATAGCCATAGATTCTATTAAAATGCAATGTCCCCAACTCTTTAATACCCAACAAACACATGAATGTTTTAGAGATGAAATGTGTGTCTAGACCATCTGGATTTTCAAAAAAGAAATGTGAGAGCGCGAATGAAAGTGCTAAATTCTTCCTATGTTGTTTAATTCAATGTATTGGGAGGCCACAAAAGATAGTTTTAATGTGAAGATTCTCTAGGACAGTCATCTGAATGTCTAAAGCTGATGAGCAAGTACAAAAGTTTATCTTCAGTTTCTGGAACACCAAGCTATTTCTGTTCCAACAACCTGCCAATATTTTGTACTTAGGGTGCTTTTCTCCAATGCTATGCCTAAGTCCTTAACATATGTGGTTCATTATATATAAAAAGAATCCAAAGTTCTTTCTGCCTTTCATAACAAAGGCAGAAGTTAGGCTATGCAAGTATTGACTTTTGGTTTGAAGGGGAAATTTTTATCCCAGAAGCTCATAAACTGGACATTTTATCTAGCACTGGTACAATTGAGACTTATAATCCTCTTCATTAAAGAGGCCATGACAGATTCTTCAGCAAAACCCAATTAACTGTTTTGGCCAGAAGAAATGTTATTTTTAGCCATGGTTTCAGAAATGCTGGTGGAATCATTGGCTTACTAAAAAAAAAAAATAACTTGGGCTTCCTATTTCTCCCAGGCTTAAATGTTAAGCAACCAAGTGAACTTCCCCATTATTTCGATAGTATGAAATCCATTCATTACTTACACAGGATGCTTAATAAGGACACACATTTTAAAAGTACCATGAATCACGCATGAATCTCATTGAGAATAGCTAAAGAAAAGATTTGTACAATAACAAGGTAAAGTTCTAATGCCAAGTGCTTTTCTTATGCAGCTTTTTAAAAAGCACAGTAAATGTTCTTTCAAATCAAAGATGGTGATGATTGGGTAGAGGATGGAAGCAACTTGGGTTTTTTCTTCCTCACTGGAGGTTTTCAAACAGAAACTAGATAGTTGTCTATTGGGGATGGTATAGTGAATTCTAAAGTGCAGGTAGTCCTTGACATACGACCACAATTGAGCCCAAAATTTATGTTGCTAAGTGAGAAATTTGTTAAGTGAGTTTTGCCCCTTTTTTATGACTTTTCTTGTCGTATTTGTTAACTGAATCACTGCAGTTGTTAAATTAGTAACATGGTTGTTAAGTGAATCTCATCTCCCCATTGACTTTCCCTGTCAGAAGGTTGCAAAAGGTGATCACATGACCCCCACAACACTGCAACCGTCATAAATGTGAGTCAGTTGTCAAGCATCCAGATATAAACCACATGATCATGAGGATGCTGCAATGGTTGTACATGTGAAAAATGGTCACAAGTCACTTTTTTCAGTGCCATTGTAACTTCGAACAATCACTAAATGAAGTATTGTAAGTCAAGGACTACCTGTACTCAGAGGGCTGATTTGTTGACCTCTTAAGTCCCTTCCAATTCTACGATTCTACGATGTGATCAGTTGCAAGTACCAATAAAGGTCACAATTCTCAAATTGGAGACTTGCTTGGAATGACTAGAAACTGAAATACTACCTTCATACCAAATGCTTTACAGCCCAATGGAAATTAAGAACCTCTTGCTTTTATTCTTTAAAAATTACTCTATAATTTTTATTGCTTTATGTGGGAGTTACATTTTATATCTGAATTGTAGCGATTTGGTTATTTCAGATGATAAGTTTTTAAATTTTATTTGTGTTTTTATGTATTGTCTTGACTTAAAGCAATTGGATTGAGCAGTATATTAGCAGATTAATAAACATCCAATCCAAAAACAAGTATATGTCAGAAGAAAAGGGAATTTGTGAGATTTTTGTCTCTTTTAACTGAAATTTCTATATTTTAAGGTTTACATTTAGTTTTTCCTCAGCTTAAAAACAAGAACTCTGTTAGGTTTCTGATATTAAAGAGAATCTTGAGTATATCTGTGGGTTGGGAAGATCCAGTAAGAAAGAGTAGGAAGGAATAGCTAATGATATGCACTCTGAACTTAAACTGAAAGGTTGTTTTAGCATAACTTACCAGCTTGCTTGCTTACTTCATTAATGCATTTTACACATTTCTATTTCACTGCACTTGAAAGACCTTCCATAATTTACATAAAATATAAAAACCAATTAAAATAATACAAACTTTCATTAAAATAGCACCAACCAAACCAAATAAGTTAAAAAGTAGTTAAAAGTGGAGTGATAAAATTAGAGGAAGAAAGGAATTATTTGAAATCATTCTATTTATAATAATAGTTATATAGTATAACTATTATTATTATAATAATATATATATAGTAGTTATAATAACTACTAGAACGTCCAAAAGGGAGAGACTACCTTGTTCTTTACTGGAGATTGTTCTGTGCCATTGGTGCTGCCAGCATCTTCTCACTTTAACTCCCTGAACTTCCTCAAAACGTGGGATCAATAAATTTGCTCTCATTTTCTATAATCAGTTGATCCAATACAATCCTGCAGATATCAGGATGCCAAGCTGGTACTGTATGCTCCAAATAAAGGGAGCTGGAATATATGCAGGCTACAGCAGAAATGCTATAGAAATGCAACTTAAATGTGCAATGGGATCAATGTGAGAAATAACATTGTCTCTCACACTTCATCAAATCATACAGTGTTTTCCCTCATAATCACATACACTTAATTTCTTTGTAGCTCCGGCTACAACTGAGGTGAGATATATGACATGAAACTCAAGAAGGAAACTTCCATGCAACCCAGTTTTCTGACTCCTTTCTGATGGCAGTATAATATTCACCCAAGATTGATCTGAGCTGTTTTTGACCATTGGCAGGTCTGTTATCTTTCTTCTCTTGCAACTCTTCCTGTATATAGAAGCCAAGGTGAAGTAAGCAAATCTGACATTGATCTAATTGACAATAGACAAGCTGAAGCTGTCTTTTGTTAACCCAGGATCATTTTTATGTGGCTTGTTGATTTTAGAGGAAGGCCTTTTCTAGACAAAGGTGTAGATCAATTTTTCAGGCAAGATGAACCCCTTAATTATTAGATGATCCCGTAGCTGCAGATATGCAGTTACAATAAATGTTTAGTTTGTTTATTCTTTCTGAAAAGGAGGAGTAAACAGTTTTAAGGGAGCAGTTACCACTCCTACACAAGGAAATTGGAGGTGCATTACTTTCAAGACCCAATCTCTGTAGCCATGCACTATTTCCCAACTGTTGTCCAGCTAAGGTATCTTGATTTAAAAAGAGGCCTAAATGTTTACTTGCTAACATTTTGAAGGGAACATGGTTCCCTTCAAAATTGCCTGTCCCCACTTTTTTCCCCTTCTTAGGAAGAATGGAAAAAGGATGTAAGCCTTGCAATTAGTTCCTGGACAGCTGCTGATTACTCAGTGGTAACTCCTCTTTATTCTCAGTTATTACTGTACCCAAAAAGGGCAAACACTGATGGATTGGCATGTCTGAATATAGTACTTGCAAATATATAAATACATGTATCCTCATTGTGATTTGGTACTCACAAAGACTGGGAAATAATCTGGTTCAGTCTTGGTGAATTTTAAAGTCAGTTCAAAAGGGTGAGAGACAGAGAGGCTAGTGTTCTGAACAGCTCTGAAATGGAAATTTCACAATCACAGAAACAATGAATATATTTAGAATATATTTAGTTAAACTGCAAGCTCCTGATCACAATATCATTTGATTGCAACGGTTCTTATCTCATACCAAACTGGAATTGTATTTTGTTTCTAACTTTTGAAGAAACTTCTAACTTTTTTTACTAACTTCCAAAGAAAAGAAAGAGCACCAAATCTTGATAATGATAGTTGGTACTACTTTTCAAAGCTCTGTAAAAATAGTCCTATTTTAATTGATCTGACTTCGCCAAAATGTTTTTAGTCCAAACAATTGAAAAAATCCACATGCTGAGCCAGCTTTACCAGATTTGTAAATTCCCCATTTAACCTTCTAAGGGGAAAAAATTATAAATGATCCGGGACAAGAGAATAAATAACAACGATGTTTCCAATGAAAGTTGCCATTGCTGCTAATTAAAAGACAATTCTGAAGTCATTTTATCATTTATTCCATAATAGATTTTATTTCAATATGAAAAAAGATGGGCCAGTGAGTGTAAAATAAACCTTAGCAGGGTCTGGGCCAGGGGCAGGTTTCAAAACCCGTTGCTACCGGTTCGCTCGTGGGCGTGGGCGTGCTCAAGCACGCACACGACGCTTCTACGTATGCGGAGAAGCATCTGGGCGGGTGGGCGGAGCCTCCCACCACTGCCACTACCAGTTAGCCCAATCCGGGGCGAACCGGTAGCAACCCACCACTGGTCTGGGCATTTAAAATGTTTGCAACAAAGCCAGTCTAT
The DNA here is from genome assembly GCF_029215685.1 of Pituophis catenifer annectens. NCBI lineage: Eukaryota > Metazoa > Chordata > Lepidosauria > Squamata > Colubridae > Pituophis > Pituophis catenifer. The sequence goes on along the minus strand of NW_027256882.1, from coordinate 133,973,697 downwards.
AATAAAGTAAAACAGGAGCACTGAATCCTTTCCCAGGTGCTATTTCTGCAGTAAAGAAGTGCCAAGAATGTGATCCAGTTATGACCAATTTTTATCACATGGCAGACAACGTTGCTGTTGGTTCACTAACATTTCCTGCTAAAATAGTCATGATGAAATTGAAATGCCATGTTGTAAACTCAGTAATACCTACTGGGAACTGTCCTGAGTTATATGGCCCGACTTTTCATCCAATGTACTATTGTCTTTTGTGTGTGTGTTGGTAACTGATATTTAGAGTAGAAGAAAAATAATAATAAAAAAAAAGACAAGGCCAAAATGCAGAAAAAAGAAAGAAAAGTATATAGAAGTAACTTCCAATTTTCTTTTACAGCAGTTAGTAAATGTAAATTAACCTCTACCTCTATGGTTATAAACATCATTTTTTCTAATTAAAATTATATAAGTTCACATTTTTTCAGTTTCATGCAAAAAGTCCAAAGGGGGTTTCCAGTTGGCAATACTTATTTCACATTTTCTCTAATCAACCCTGTTATTTTAAACCATATCACCAATATATTCTTCTAAGGGCTAATTTTTGTGGTCTAACAAACTTTGGGATCTGGAGGCCTCTTAAGAATCCCAGGACTTCAGTCCAAAGTATTTCCTTAAAACCTTTCCAGGATATTCTTGTGAAGTAGTGTTGGAAGAAATTTCTCTGGTTCCTTCCCAGCTGGGAAGCAGTCACTCATGCTGAGAAGAAATAGACATGGAAGCAGCTGCCAGAAAAGGGAACCTTTAATTCAGGAAGGCAAGAAAAGTAGTGACACAGCTCAAGTGTTCCTGGCTTGCAAGCAAACTTGGAAGTGTGACTCTGAGCCTTTTATTCTTAATTCCCCTTTGAAGCTCCTGCAGCTTGATGGGTTTATTTGTGTGCCTCTAGTTAAAGTGATTGCCCTGGATCCTATCTTCGGTCCTTAATAGGTTAATCCTGTTCCTGGGGCTTTGTCTGGGGGTTAATTCTACCAGGAAAGAGGAAAAGGGGAGAATTCAGCCTGATTCCCCTTATCTTAATGGCTCTACTTAAGTATTTCTACTGTTAGCTCTGTTAGCAGGGCTGTTCTGTGTTTTTCTTTCAGATGGTGCTTCTTGGTTTTCTTAAAGTGGGGAGGGCTGGCTTGAGTCTCTGGCACTGTTTTCTGAGGTTTCTGATGCTACGAGGTCTCTATCACTGTCCCCCTGGGGTACACTTCACACAGTAGATTTAAGCCACTCTTCCCAACTGGCTTCTTCCACTAATAGTAGGCCACAGCTCCCATCGTTTTCTTCAGACTTCTAGAACAACAAATCACATTAAATCCTAGAAGATGTCAGTGTTTCCTTAGTAGATGGTGTGAAGACATAATATACTTTGATTTCAGCAAAGCATTTGGCAGGCTGATTAGCAAGCCAGCTAAATATGGAATGGGTGGTATGACAATTAGGTGGAAAATCATCCTTAAAGAGTGCTTATGAAGTGCTTCTCATCAACTGTGGGAGTTACTGAATGAGACACTGCAAGATTCAATCCTGAGTCTGATATTTTACAACATTTTAAATTCAAGGCTGGAAAGAATATTTATCAGATTTATAGGCAACATAAAAGAGGATAGATAAGTTAATACCTTAACAGGAGTAACATTTAAATGTATCTGGTTGGGTTCAAAAAATATATTGAAAACAATAGAACAAAATTTAGCAGAATTCAATGTAAAGTTCTTGACTTGAAAAAAAAAATCAAGTTCAGAAGCATAGAATGGGTTACCTCAGGCGTGGTAATCATAGTTATGAAAAGGATCTTGGAAGTATCACTGATTGCAAGCTGACTATGAATCAGCAGTGTGACATGACTGCACAAAAGCTAAGCATAATTGTAGACAACATCTTAGAAAACTAATTGCCAAATCACAGGAAATGAAAGTTCCCACTCAATTCTATTGGTTAGATTCCGCAGTCAGCACTGTGTTCTGCTCTGGGCATCATACTTCAAGAAATATTCAAACAAGATGAGGCAACATCTTTTTAGAAAAGGGCAACATGTATGATTAGGAATTAAAAACTCTGAAGTATTGTAAACCTCTTTCCAAATCGTTATACATTTGAAATACCTCCAAATTATTTTGTTTTTTTCAAATGTGACAACAAAGGAAGAGTAATTGCAGCTTTTTTAAAAAATAAGAAAATTAAAGTCTCTGGACAAAGCAGATCCATGGTGATATAACAGTAAACATGTATTCAAAATTCCTTTCAAGTGTCTGAGACCATACATTATTAACAAGATAATGAATTTGTTTTCAGAAGTTCAGTGAGGAAGAGGAGAAGATCTAGTATAAAAGTATATACACAAATAAAAGATGCTGGAAAATTTTAAAACTCTTCAGGGGCAGAGAGGAAATTAAAATTTATTTCAGTACTCTTGTTTCCATGGAGAAGAGACTCCTTCATCGGCTGCAGAAGTAGCTCCTTTCGATTTTGTGTTTGTTAAATCAGCCACTGGAAAACTTTCTCCTTTGACAGAATAAGACAGTGTCTGGGTAATCTTTCTATTCTATTCTATTAGAAACCACTGAGGGTTTCTTAAACTGGTAAATTTGGCCTGGAGAAAAGACAACTGAAATATATGGGAGCATTTTCAAGTACTTGAGTTTGCCACACAGAAGAAAGCCACAACCTCTTCTTTGTGCCCAAGAGTGTGAGACATGGAGCAATGCACTGAAGTTACAGAAAAGTAGATTCTGTCTGAATGTCAGAAAAAGGTCCTAATCATAAGCCACACTTTCAAAGAGGAACTGATTCATGAGAGAAGTGGTAAGATCCCTTGTATTGGATGTGTTCAAGGAGAGTTTGGATGGTCATCTTTCCTAGATACTTCATTTTGAATGCTTGCACAATTTAGGGCTTTTAAAGCTCTTGAACTCTATTAAATGAATTTACTAAAATTTGCTGCCACCCCACCCCCTCCATAGCAATTCATATCTAGTGCTCTGGGATCACGAATCCTAATTCTTCTAGAGTACTATAAGTGAAAGTACTTGCTTTCATATTAGGCAAGCATTATGGGCTCCATCCCATCTCTCATTATTATTCTGGAAGTTTGTGTGGACAACTGCCTCCCTTAGCCTGCAGACCTTCCTATGCAGTAATGCTGTAGCATCCACGATTCCCAGCATGTGAAATGGGAATTCAGGATGGGAAGCTGGTTCATTTTGGGAATTCAGATTCAATTTGGGAAATGGGGATTCAGGAAGCTGGTTCATTTTGCTCTGGAAAAATCTCTCTTACTTTTCCTCTCATAAAATCATGCTGTGCAGCACTTTCAATTCAATAGTGAAAAAGATTCTTGGGGACACATAAAGCATGAATCTATAGCTCCTTTCTGTGATTCCGTAAATCTAATGTATTTTTTTTTTTCTGGATCACAGGCAGCTTCAAAATACAGCCACATAATCCCAGGAAAAGCAGGGCTTCACTAAGGATTTGCAGACAATGTTGTATAGCCTGATCATTTATATTCATATTGCCTGGTTCTGATTTTTTTTTATCTAGCATTTGTAGCCAATTGTTAAATAAACCTGCTAATCAGATACTTCTGTTTTCTAAATATAAGGTTTTCTAAATATCGTACTTTATCATTTATTTTGTTTTTTCACATGAGGTCATTTGGAAGTGTAAATTTGTTTGTGGCATTTGCCCTCCAGCTTTTAGACTAATTCAGCAAGCTGTCCATGATGGAAAGAATTGGTGTAACTGTCCTCATATTCCAGGTAGCTGTAGAACAGGGGTGTCAAACTCAAGGCTCGGGCCGGATCTGGCCCACAGGGTACTTAGATCTGGAAGTATCCCTGGAAACAGTGAAGGACTGGTCTGCGGTGCCTCTGCCAGCAAAAATGGAGCTCGGGAGGGTTGCAGGAGGCCGTTGCAGCCGAAAACAGAACTCGGGAGTCTGTTTTCGCTGGCAGAGTGCTCGGGCCACCACAGGCATCCCCAACATGAGTGACGTTGAGCTGGCCATGCCCTCCCTTGCCCCCCCCAACCCCCCAAATCAAACACAACCCTGATGCGGCCCTCAATGAAATCGAATTTGACACCCCTAATATAGAAGAAACCTGAGACTGCCAAAGTTCGGCTTTTTTTAATCCATTAGATTAGTTCATGGTAGAGGGTAAATTCAGATTGGGTAATTCCTGACCCAAGACCAAATTGGTTTACTAGTTAAAGCCACTGGCTAGAAATTGGAAAACTACAAGTTCCAGCAGTGATTTAGGTATGAAGCCAGCTGGGTGACTTTGGATCAAACACACTTTCTCAGCCCTAAAAAGGGCGAAAGAGCAAACCACTTCTGAAAATGTTGCCAAGAGAACTGCAGGAACTTGTTAATGTAGTCACCATAAGTCAACACTGACTCAAGGGCACTCATGTTAAGGCACTCACTTTCTACATGGGGCTCCCCTTGAGGAGCACTTGGAGGCTCCAACTGGTGCAGAATGCGGCCGCGCGGGTACTTATGGGGGCGACATGGCGCTCCCACGTGACACCTCTCCTGCGTGAGCTGCATTGGCTTCCAGTGGTCTTCCGAGTGCGCTTCAAGGTGTTGGTTCTCATCTTCAAAGCGCTCCATGGCTTAGGACCTGGTTACTTACGAGACCACCTTCTGCCTCTGATAACCTCCCCCCGGCCAACACACTCCCACAGAGAGGGCCTCCTCGAGGTGCCGTCTGTCAGGCAATGTCGGCTGGTGACCCCCCGGGGAAGAGCCTTCTCTATGGGGGCACCTGCCCTCTGGAATGAGCTACCCCCAGGGATACGACTAATCCCGGACCTCCGGACCTTCCGCCGGGCCCTGAAGACTTTTTTATTTCAGCAAGCCGGGCTGGGTTAAAAAAAAATTTTAAGTGGGGAATTTTATGGGCAAGGGGTTTTAAATTGGAGAAGCCAAAGATAATTTAATTTCGTTTTAATGTATTTTAATATTTGTATTGTGTGTTTTTAATTTTGGCTGTTCACCGCCCCAAGTCCTTTGGGAGAGGGAGCGGTATAAAAATTAAATAAATAAATAAATAAATAAATAAATAAATAAATAAATAAATAAATAAATAAATAAATAAATATGCACACTCACAAACACAAAAGATTCCTGATCCCAATAAAACTTTTATTTGCCACTATCTTTTAGCTACCACTACCATCTACACAAATAGATGAACATCAGTTGCTGGAGATTCCCATCAAGTGTTCTGATAGTGACTTCAACTTCAGAGGGTCACACATAATCTGATGGATTTTAAGGGAGAGGGCAAGTTATTATATATTGACTACTCTATATCAGCCTATAAGCAAGGCCACTGAGTTGTATGTACCTATGTAGTTATTTGTTTATTTTATCCTGCCTTTATCATTTTTATAAATAACTCAAGGCAGCAAACATACCTAACATTCCTTCCTTCTATTTTTCCCACAGCAACAATTTTATGAGATTAATTGGAGTGAGAAAGAGTGACTGGCTCAAATTTACCCAGCCAGCTTTCATGCCTAAGGCAGGACTAGAACACACAGCTCCTGGTTTCTGGCCTTATGCCTTAAACACTAGACCAAATTGGTTCTCCCACTAGATCAAATTGAATCCCTGAAAGAAAATCCCTGAGGAAAATTCCAGAAAGTCCTAGCTAAGTCTGCTGCATACTTCATCCCCTTGTCTAATCCCATTCCAGTGTTCTAGCTGCATCAACTGTGTTTTTTAAATCATACAATGGACTAAGGAGAGGTCTTTAGAGCCAATTTGGTCTAGTGATTAAGGCACCAGGCTAGAAAGTAAGAGATTTGTGAGTTCAAGATCCACCTTAGCAATGAAAACTGTCTGAATGACCTTGAGCCAGTCACTCTCTCTCAGCCCAACTCATCTCACAAGGTTGTTGTTGTTGTGGGGGAAATAGGAGAAGGAAGGTATGTTGAATATATTTGCTGTTATTTTGAAAACAATAAAGGTGAGACATAAATGAATACAAAAAAATAAAATTACCCTTTTCATATCTTATTTATCTCACAGGTATATTATCATGAAAACTGGTAAAACTTGCTGGACTTGTTTAATATAAATACGTTGTCAGCGTCGAAGCGCCAAAATAAATGAGATAGCATCGAAGTCTGACATATGTTCTAGAAGCAGATTCAATTGTCATTGTAAATAATGGTGTGCCATGTGGATAGGGTTGCTTGCACAGCTGAGTAAACCTCAAAAAACCCCATGAGAAATGAGATAGGTAGAGACTTATGGGTAGCATAGCCACTTTACCCTATGAACATATTTTGACAATGCATCCTGTGTTCCAAGAAAAGTTCATCATTCTAATGGTTATTTCGCTATTTGGGGAAATGTAATTCAAGCATTAGCTTTGTGTAAATAGACTGTAACAGACTGGGACATTGAAAAACACATTACAGAAAGCAGTGGAGAATAATGTTCCTGAATAGAGACAGTCAACAGGAGTCCAGCTTGCATTGATAATGATGGTAGCGATGTGGATGACCAGCAATGCATACAAAAATGTACACATTGAAATAAAGACCAAAAAATATCTGCCCAATGAAGCATGTAATGCAAATCTGGAGGGTTTATAGCAGGACTGTCAAACTCATGGCTTGTGGGCCGGATGCATCATGTGGTCGTGATACGTCACATGACGCCGTGATGACATGAGTTTGATACCTCTGGTTTATAGGAAAGACTAAAAGTATAGAAGAGAAAAAAAGGACCAGGACAAGAAATGCAATGCAGAAAATTCAGTCATGTAGTTTATGCACTTATTTGTGGTATATGGAATAAAAGAGCCTGAGGACTAGTTGCTCTGAAGATGCAAATTCTGATACATATATTTTGGAGCTTGAGGGGAAGAATTCAGGACATTTCTAAAGACCATCAAGTTTGTTGCCATAGGTTACTGGAAATATATCAAAATAAAATGAATAATCCTTGGTTGCAACAATCCTACCTGGAATTTGTACATTGAGCATAACATTCTCACTATCTTCCATCATAGACCCATAATTGTGGCTGGATGGACAATACATTTCTGGAACATCTGTTGGGAAACAGGGATGCTTAAGAGTAACTTATACTTTCACCTTTTAGATTTATTTTTACACCATTTATTTAAAATATGTGCCTGCACCCTTTGCCCTATCAGGTTGCAGAGTAGCGTGCAATTTAAAATTATTTTATCCTAAAAAAATAATAAACCAGAAACCGAAGACGATGAAATTTAAAATCTTCAAGCTAAACTAAAACGATACCTAGGAAAACACAAGATTGTTATTCAGGTTGCGACAGATTGTAACCAATGAAACATTGATACCTAAAAGTAAGGATTTCAGAGCCAAAAAACATAATCAAGTCAGATTTTTCTCCACCAAAACTGTGGATGAGAAGAAGTCAGTTTGTGTTGTGAGATATATACAATACTTTTTACTCTGCTTTCTGTATTCATTCTGCAGTAGATCAAAGCCCAACACAGCATGTAGCCATACTGGAAAAAACCCACGGCCTTGGTTTTACAAAAATAGAATATGCAAGAATCGACATGCATGCCACTGTTAGATTTCAGAACAAATCCCAGGATGTCCCTTGACCCTGATCTTTCTACAAATCCCTCATCATCAGTCCCCCATCCACGCCTATCCTTTTCTCAGAAGACAAGAGTTTGCCTGTATTCATTTCTTCACAGCCAGAGATTCAGACACTGATTACTTTGACTTTGTCATTTGAACCTTGAAAACTTAAGTTTGATTACATTCATTCCTCTCACTTCCGAGAAAGAGACTGATGGAGCTATGTATCCATATGACCATCTTTTGCAGGTATAAATCAGCAATCTGCAGCAGCTCCACGGGTTACAGAAGCAGGCTGCTCTTGAGAAGAAATTAATTCTCGCTAACCACCAATTTAGCAAAGGCATTCCCAGCAGCCGAAAATAATAGAGGGAATGTTTACTGGGCTGATCCAAAGGAGAAATGAGGAAGTCTGTCTCAACCAGTTGGTCTTCAGATTTGTCACAGGCCTTTGCAGGTTCTCAGGATTTGGTATGGGATACAGCAGATCAGACTTCATTTGTGATTTTTTTTTTTCCTGATTACCTCGGCAATCAATATCAACCAAAAATAGGTTTGCACTTTCACTTTTAGCTAGCATTTCTTTGCAAGAGTTATTTATAACTAGATAAGCCCAAAGTCTTCTCTCTGCTCTCTTCATCCACATGATTGATAAGCAGGAGAGAAAAGGTAATAATAATAAATCAGAGGCAGGAGGGAAATCATTCTAAAACAAAGCATTCTTTAATAGATATGTGAAGCTTCCTGCTTCGGGCCATGTCTATCTCATTATGTGTTTAGCCTAGCATGTCAGTCAAATCTAAATAGTTTACTTGTATGTGTTGTTTCAACTTTTTGACTTAAATATAAGAAAGAGGTTAGTTATTCTCTCTGTGTCTCTATCTCATTGGCTCCAATCTTTGGCTTGGAGAATTCAGTCTCTCTCATCTCAATTTTTGTTGTTGTTAGTTGTGAAGTTGTGTCCAACCCATCGCGATCCCATGGACAACATTCCTCCAGGCCTTCCTGTCCTCTACCATCCTCTGGAGTCCATTTAAGCTCACACCTACTGCTTCAGTGACCCCATCCAGCCACCTCATTCTCTGTCATCCCCTTCTTTGTCTCAGTAGTTTTGTCCAGCTCATCAGCTTATCTTGTGATTCAGTGCTTTTCTCTGGGTTTTACCTTCTTGTGCTTCAGATGTCTTCCTCAGGGCACCCCACAAACAATCATTTATCTCTGGATCTCTAATTGCCATTATTTTTCCTTAAAATCAACAAGCTTCAACCACCAAGTCTGTCTGGAATCTACCCTGGTTTGCCGTACTTCCATTTCCACATCTCTTTCTAAAAGTTATTTCTTCCCACAAGTCCTTAGCAGCTGCCTACTCCTTAACCTCTGGGAAAAATCCTCCAGTAGCAAACTAAGCTACTTTCAACTCTCCCCTTTTACTTATTAGTTAACCAGAACAATGCCTATTTGGGTTTCTGAATAGCTACCCAACCAGATGCTAAGGAGCTAAAGGTGATAGCAGGGGGTCACACACTTCAACTTTCCTTTTTTAAAAAAAGATATTTTTTTATGCCACTCATCTCCCCTACAAGGTAACCCTGGGTGGCTTGCAAAGTTATAAAACAAGTAAAAACTAGTTAAAAAATTAAACCGACACAGATTAAAATGCTGTTAAAAACTGTGCTAGTTTTTCTAGTTGGCATGTTGATAGCTCACAGAGATGAAGGGTGGCGCAGTGGTGGCACAGTGGTTAGAATGAAGTACTGCAGGCCACTGCTGCTGACTGCCGGCTACCAGCAGTTTGGCAGTTCAAATCTCACCAGCTCAAGGTTGACTCAGCCTTCCATCCTTCCAAGGTTGGTAAAATGAGGACCCAAATTGTTGGGGGCAATACGTTGACTCTGTAAACTGCTTAGAGAGGGCTGTAAAGCACTGTGAAGCGGTATCTTAAGTCTAAATGCTATTGCTATTGCTATAATGTTCAGCGTACCTGAAAACCCTCATGCTGAGGAAGACTAGAGCAGGGATTAATTTAAAAGCCAGATCCCATAGCTACTTGCCAGATGTGATAGCCTTTTGATAGGAAGAGATCAACCAAAGCAAAAAATACTACCCGGTTTCCCCCAAAATAAGACATCCCCTGATAATAAGCCCAATCGGGCTTTTGAGCACATGGCAATAAGGCCAAGCACTTATTTCAGGGTTCAAAAAAATATAAGACAGGGTCTTATTTTCAGGGAAACACAGTACCACAGGGGTAGAGGGTCATTAGACTTGCAGATACACAGTAAATTACAGCTGAAATTCTACGCTATTTATTTACTGATTGCAATTTAGCAATTGTGGTTCCTTGGCTAATTCTGGATACTTTCTCCTTTTGTTCCCCCATCTAAACCTATAACCAAACAAAGCAGCATTTAGCTAAGACAGCTGTAGTTGCTCATGTGAGAGACTGATATTGGCTTGGTTCTCAATAGGTATTAAACTGCAATTTGCTTTAAGTAAGACTAAGCACAGCTCTGGGATATTTATAGAACAGTGTGATAAACTGTGGGTAAAAAGCCACATTCACACATTGTGCTAAGTAAAATATACATCCACATGCACAAGCTACGTTATTGGAATGTGTAATTCAAACACATGGGTTTAACTGAACTATGGTTAAAATACAAAAAAGAATTAAAATGTGTTTTTTAAAAAAACAGGTAAAATGCAACAAAATAAAAGGGATATTTTAATAATAAATAGTTACAATTCTATATATAGTTATATAATGAAATTATTAAATACATATAATACATATTATATTTTGTTTAAATGAGGCCCACATTTCATTATATTTGCCCATATAAACTATTTTTATCTTTGCGTTTTGTTGTTTTTTTCTGTTTCTTTTTGTCACTATTTTAAAAACCATGAAAGAATAAATTTAAAAAACCCACTATGGTTAAAATAAAAAAAGGGTTAAAAACATCACATGAACATATTCTCTTCAATAGAAACAGTTCCCAAAACTAAGAAGGTGTGACTCTTCCATTATAAGCTACAAAGAAAATGGAAAATGACTTTCCATGCTAGCTATTGCCATTCCTTTATCTTTTGAAAAGAACGAGCTTTTGACATGGAATAATGACTTAATCAGCGTCTATGTGGACCTATCTCATTCAGCTCCTGTAAAAGCTGAAGGGCTTGTCTTGTTTAATAGACAAGACCCATTTTATATATTTGGAAAGAATCTGATGGTAAAATTTTGCACTGAATTTTATTTAGAGTACAAGTGAAAGTGGCAGAGCTGTAGATCGGAATACTACCCCACAGATAAAGTACCCTGTTGTGGCAAAACCTGACTCACCTAAAGCAACTCAATCACTCTGAGGATACAGCATACTTTTATTTGCATGCATGCAAAAAATAATGCACTATACTGGATCCCAATACTGGACTCAGCTTTGAAACTTTGCTGAGTGGCCTTGAAAAAAAAAGCAGAACCAGGGCTTATATACCTTTGGCCCATTTCATTGCAGTGAAATGAAAAAGAAAAAGCCAGACACAGTGGAATTATAGCATGATGCTGGAATATTTTGTATAAATCCATCTGTGTGACCACCTTATTGCAAGTAGTCCTCACGTTATGACCATAATGGAGCCTGCAAATCACAGTCACAAGTCATGATGGTCATTAAATGAGGCAACCATGTAACTGCCTCACTTAATGACCCCCATCCCTGGTCTCCCTGATGGGTGAAACCAGGTTTAATAGCAGCAACTGTGAGAGGGATCTTGGAATCTATGTGGACAACCAATTAAATATGAGCCAACAGTGTGCGGTGGCAGCCAAAAAAGCCAATGCAATCCTAAATTTCATTAACAGAGGGATACAATTGAGATCAAATGAGGTATTTATACCACTCTATAAAGGCTTAGTAAGACCACACTTAGAATATTGCATCTAGTTTTGGTTACCACACTACAAAAAAGATGTTGAGACTCTAGAAAGAGTGCAGAGAAGAGCAACAAAGATGATTAAGGGACTGGAGGCTAAAACATATGAAGAATGGTTACAGGAACTGGGCATGGCTAGTCTAGTGAAGAGAAGGACCAGGGGACACATGATACCAGTGTTCCAATATTTGAGGGGCTGTCAGAGAGAGGAGGGGGTCAACCTGTTTTCTAAAGCACCTGAAGGCCAGGCAAGGAAAAATGAATGGAAACTGTTCAAGGAGAGATTCAACCTAGAAATAAGGAGAAATTTTCTGACAATGAGAACAATCAACCAATGGAACAGCTTGCCTTCAGAAGTAGTGGAAGCTTCATCAATGGAGGCTTTCAAGATGAGATGGGATTTCCATCAGTCAGGAATGGTGTAGGATCTCCTGCTTGGGCGGTGGGGAGGGGTTTGGTCTAGATAATTTACAAGTCCCTTCCAACACTCTTTATCTATCAGAGTCTCCTGCCCCTTGGGGTTACCATAGGCCTATGGCCTTCTCACTAGGTCTCACTCCCTCATTCTCACCCTTCAATTGCTCCCTTCCTTACCTTACCTCCAGAGTTTATATTGGGGAAAAGAAACAGACGCCTCTACCCCTCGGCTTCTCCGTCCCAGAAATGAGTGTCATTTTTTGAGTAGCCACAATTCATTGCAGCCAAAATGGCAACTGCTTCCGAGATGGGGGTGAGGCCTATAGGGACTCGATAGGGTGGGATGGGGGAAAAGATAGGCATGGGTGTGTATGTGCTGCAGAGTCTCTGCAGTTGGTCTTAGGGGCGAATCCACCTGAATTCTATGCATGTGACTGCAGGGGCACTGCAGCAGCCATAAGTTCAAAACTAGGTTGTAAGTTGCTTTTGGAGGGGATCCATCACAACTTTGGACGGTTGCTAAGCAACTGAGCCACAGGTTCCTGCCTGAGTCTTCTCTCTGTTGCTATCAGGGTCAATTCAAGGACACTTTCAGTGGATTATACCTATGGAGGAGAGGGAAATCTCTGAGGTTTGTTAATGGATGCAGGTGACATATGTACAGGGGTGGGAAACAGGTAAATCTTCTCCATCACAACAGAAAGATAAAAGGAAAGCCAGGCTGAACCTGAGACCAGAGTTATAAGAGCACTACATGTTTTCTGAACATGCCAGCTTATATCTGCAGGAAGACAACTGCTATGACACAGAAGCAGTCCAACGTGAAGCCGCACAGCTGCTCTCTTTGTAACCCAAAGGGGCTCTCAGGAAAATCCCTTTGTGTCCCTTTGTGTAAGAGCTCTTTTCTGATGCTTCCACATTGATCTACCCTTATTCTTCCCGCTCAAAATTGCAATGCAAATCAAGTTTCAAGTTGCTGCTGGTCTGCTTCCTATTATTCTCTCAGCAGCAGTGATTTTATTCTAGTCTAGAACGACCCTGTAAACTTTTAAGAAGGAACAGGTTTCACGAGAGCTGGTAAAGTGCCAGGTACACTGCTACTGATAAAAAATAATGACTAAGGCTGGCATGCAAGAGATACGTGCACAAGGGGGCTGAAAGGGACTTCTCTCAAAACAATCTCGGGCAGGGGACTTGAAATGGGAAAGGCAGTAGCCCCTCCTGCCATACTCCTTATGTAGACTTTTGGCTTGTGGCTATGAAAGATGTTGGAAGAATGGGAAATGCATAAATTACTTTGCACCCAGCACACTCCCTATATCCAGATCACAGTAAGTCGACATACCACTCAGTTCAACTAGCTAAAAGAGAGAGAGGGAGGGAGGGAGAGGGAGAAGGAGAGAGAGAGAGAGAGAGAGAGAGAGAGAGAGAGAGAGAGAGAGAGAGAGAGAGAGAAGCTTTATTAAACATCAGCAACACATCAAAATATTAACTGGCAAAAATGGGACAAAAAGCAGGCAAGAGCAGGGTGAGGGAAAGAGACATAAGCAAGCAACAGATAAAAGGACAGCAATCTGATTAGCAATGATCTTCGTTATCCATATTTATATCAAAAGATACAAAACATTCCAGAGCTACTGGAAACAATGCAGTGGCTTGTTAATATAGCTGGTCCCAAAGGGAGAGACCTTTGGTTATCCCAGCTTTCATCTTTTCAGGCGCACAGCAGCAGAAAAATAGAGATGGAAATTAGGACACCAAGTGACCCCTCCTCTATTCTGTACCTTAAAGCGAACAATTTGATGGATGGTGAGGATGTAAGCCTACAAAAATAAAATAGCTGCTTCTCTTAATTCATGTACTGTAGGTGAACAAATGCAAATGGCCGAGGGGGTGGGGGGGAATCACTTGTAGATATTGTAGAAATGACTGAGTAAACAAAGGACAAAAATGCTGATCTGAATTTAAGTGGTGTGAATGTAACATAGTGACCATTAGAAGTTGATAGCACTGGAACTGGCCATCTCTGACAAGCTAACTTTGCTAAGTAGAAATGTAAATTCTCCTCCAAGTCAACTCAGTTCCTCAGGAGTTCATGGATATGTAGCCTTTTTGGGGGGCAGCAGGTTGGGTGTAGTTACCCTTGCTTTCTTCCACTAAAAAAGTTTTTTAAAAAAGTTCGGGCAACAGTCTTACTGTATATTTGGGGGTTTCCCATCCAGGAAGCAAAGCCCCCAACTGGGTTTTAGTAAGATGCTAGCAACATTCTTGTTCTGCTAAGGCACCAGGACCATGGCACTATGGTAGCTCTGATGCTTCTCCAGTAGTCTGGGATTTGCTCCAGAGATTTATTTTAATTTCTACAGTGCCTGATGCAGGCTATGCTAAGGATTATGGGTAATTAAAAGATCTGGGATTTTCAGCAGCAAGTACTGTATGTTGGGGGCAGTACTCTCATTGATGTGGGAGACCAACTAGAACAGGGGTCACCAATCTTTTGGACCTCAGGGACCACTAAATTCATAATTTTAAGTCCCATAGACCACTAATATTATCTGCCTAATGACTGGCTGGGTGGGCATGGCTAGGTGGTCATGTGACTGGGTGGGCATGGTCAACTCAATGTCACTCACATCGAGGGGTACCTCGCCAGCCTCTTCTTGCCCCTCCCCTCCCAGACACTTCTCGCCTCCTCACCCGGGCTCCTTAGGGCCCCAACAGGAAGCAGTTGTTGGAGCTAAGCAGCCACCATGAGAAAGAGTTGGCAAAACAGCTCAGTTCAAATTGGATCTGACCAAGAAGGAGGCTCATCAGAAGCACCTCACTGAGGACTATGAGCATAGGCTTTCCAAGCAGAGGGAAGACCTGTGGGAGTGTAAGGCCAGGTACTGGTGCCTGGAGGCTCAGCGGTTTGAGATGGTTAGTCAGTTCCAGGCCATGAGGCAGTCCCACTGGAACAAGGCCCTCTGGCTCTTCGCCACCAGCTGCACTTCCCTCCAGCCTTAGCCCAAAGCCCCACACTAGGAAGCTGAAGCAGACCCCAAGTTGGAATTTCTTCCCCCTTCCGATCCACACAAGAAGATCCCAAAGGGGGGGACTCTGTAGTAACGCAAACGTTCATTCATGTATCCAGCCCAGAGGCCATAGTTTGAGGACCCCTGATTTAGTGCAATATAAAAAATGCAAATAATTTTTCTGCGGACCACCAAAATTTTCTCACGGACCACCAGTGGTCCACGGACCACCGGTTGGTGATCACTGAACTAGAAGACAGTAACCCTTCAATCAGAAATACAACTCTTCTAATTTACCTCTTTGTAATTCAAATTAATCCTGTAATCTGCGGGGTGGTGGTAGTGAGGCTGTGCTGCTAATGTCACTCTCCCCTCTTTTTTATTTAATTCCATAAAAGCAGAAAAAGAAAAAGAAAAGAAAAAAAGGAAGTCAGACAAATGGCAATAACAAGAAAAGAAAATGTAAGATAACATTCAGATTATAAAATTCAGCCTCAGAAAATTTACAGTCCAACAATTGGCACAAGTGTCACACCCGAGACAAAGATTCAGGCAAAGAAATGAAAACATTTGCAGCATCTCACTACATGCAAGAAAATGAGATTCAGGACAAGAGTGGCTCACTGTAAAAGCCCCTATCGTAGATACTTATTATCTGATTGACCTTCATTAAAAATTGCATCTCGTGGGACTTCCTGTTTGCTGCTGGCCGCCGCCAGACGTTCCTTTGGGATCGTCAGCTTCCACTGCCTGTCAGAGCCGCCTTCACAACGGAACGGCGGCTCGAAAAAACTCCGTTTCCATGAGGAAACGGAGATAGAGCCGGCAGGGGTGGGTAGAACTCTCTGCAGAGTCCCAAAAGTTTTTCTTTTTCTTTTGGGACAGAGCGGATGAGATGCCCCATATCCCCAGCCGTCGCTCCGGGCTTTGGGAGACCTCTGCTAATGCAGAGCCAGGCGTCAAGAGCAAGCCTGTGAATCTAACAGATTACTTAAAGAAAATGTGAGCTGGATCTGTAATACTGAACCGCAAGTATTTTACTTATCTTTTAAAAATAAAAAATAACTTAAGAGAAAAGAGGAAAGGAAAGGAGGGGAAAAAAGTTTTTTAAAATGGCGCTTGCAGCAGCTGGAGAAGAGGCAGAAAGGAAAAGTCTTTCCGTTTTCTATTATTACAATGTAGCGGAATAAATACCACTGGCTACATTTGTAGACAAAACCTCGCTCCTGTGTTTTTTTTTCTTTTTTTTTCCTGGAGACTTGATATTGTTGTTGACTGGAAAGAAGTCTTTTTTCTTGTTTTTTTTTTCTTTTTTTTTCTTTTTAACAAAGCCTGCCTGGGCGGAAACATGGCACTGAGACTAACAAAGTCAGATAAACAAGAAGGGGGGGGGAATTCCCTCACCCACAATTTAAAGGAACAAGTTTTAACTCTTCAGTCTCAGAAACCTGATTTTAATATAATAGAATTTCTCTTAGAGGAGATTGAAAGAAGGGATGAGATTGTGAATCAGCATCTTGAAGAATTTAAGCAGGAAATTAAAGAACTGGTAAAATCTAAGTTTGACTTTTTGGAGCAAAAAATTTTAAAAGTGGTTAATGGTTTTTCAGAATTTATGATACAGTTGGATACAAATACTAATTTACTAGAGTCTAAAATGGATGAAATTCAAGATAAATTGGACAATAGAATTCAAAAAATTGAAAATGATTTGATAAACATTCAGGATAATAGCTCAGAAGAAAAACCTAAAATGGATGCTGACCAAAAGTTTGGTAATGTAGAAAATCTGCAACAGAGGATTGAAAAAGAGGTTCTAATGGTTCAACATAATTTTACAGAATATGCGATAAGACTGAGAGGTTTGCAGGAAAATAATAGAGATGATTTAAGGAAAATATCTTCTGAAATTCTAGCTGGGATTTTAAAGGTTCAACCTGACGAAGTGTTTTGTAGGATTGACAGAGTTTTCAGAATAAATTCCTGGATTGCTAAGCAAAGGCAACTGCCTAGAGATGTGGTGATTTATTTTACGGACAAGGAAATTAGGAATAATATTGTGCAAAATTCCTTTAATTCTAATTTGCAATTGTATGGAAGAAAAATATGGATCTACAAGGAACTCCCACCTAAGATATTAGCAGAAAGGAAGAAATTTGGTTTTCTGGTGTCTGAGTTAAAAAAGAGAAATATCTCATATAGGTGGAATGCCCCAGTTGGTATTATACTGAGACATCAAGGAGAAAGATATCAGTTAGATACTATTGAAAGAGCGGAAGAATTTTATCAAAATAGGTTGAACATGAATTTAACATCTTCAGGAATGATACAGGATAAGCAGAAGGAGCTGGAAATAAAGGGAAAATATCGAATTACAGAGACTGTACCAGATAAATTGCCTTTGGATTTACCGGACACCCCAGCTGGATTATCTACAAATTTGAGAGAAGTGCCATCTGATTTTAATGTGATGACTTATCAAGGCAAGCATGGAAACCAATTAGGGGATATACAAGGGATAAAAAAGAAACATGAGACACCAAAACAAAATCAACACGACCAATCTACAAAGCAGAATGAAAACCGACCAGTTGACATACAATCTGTAGAAAGGAAACCAGGATGGAAGTCAAACCCACAAAAAGAAAACAAAAAAAGAAATAGGTTGTATAAAAATAGAAATTTCTAACTCAAGCAACAGTGAAGCCAGTGACTTTAAAATATGAATAATTAT
Organism: Pituophis catenifer annectens; assembly: GCF_029215685.1. Classification (NCBI taxonomy): domain Eukaryota; kingdom Metazoa; phylum Chordata; class Lepidosauria; order Squamata; family Colubridae; genus Pituophis; species Pituophis catenifer. Next base: position 133,955,979 of record NW_027256882.1, on the reverse strand, counting down.
GTGAAAACATAGAGGAGGCGACATATTGGTCAATATCATCCTGAGGATAGTGGCAGATCTCTGCATTGCCGTAATTTTGGGACGTGGAAAGAGCCTCAAACTGATGGATTTGAATTATCTACTTTGAAATTTCTTTTTGTGTTGATAAATATATTATAATTATCTTGAATCATAAGGCAAGAGAATCATGCTGGGGCATGCAGAAGATCCGGTTGTTACCCACTACGATGATGGAAATCAATAATCCTGATGAAACCCACAATTATTATTATACGGAATATAATTATAATGTCACTCGGGTGGTTGTTTTTACTTTTATACATATAAGAAGATATTTATTACTGATGGGGGCAGATATGATTGAAGATCTTGAATAAACTGTTGCATCAGTAAGCTATGTTACCCTATTATGGATGTTGGTTTTAACAATCCAGCGGAAAGACCTCAAAGAAGATATTATATGGACTATAAATTTAAAGTTATTGTCTTTTCTTTTTTTTTATTTAGATATAATGGAATATATATATATATATATTTAAGTAGTGTGGGCAGTGAATTAAAGATATTAAGAATTGTTGTGTATGGTAAATTTGCAGGACAGTGGGTGAATAAGCTAACTACAGACTGATTAGTTTAAGAAAAGGGATTTTTAAGTGATATATTTAGGGGAGTGGAGGAAATGGATAGAGTGGAATAAATGTTAAATTAGATTTTAAGGGGAGGCCGCTTTGAAATGTTATAGTAATATATATAGAAGATTAAATATTAAAGTAGGATTTATCGTATAGTTTTAAAGTGGAAGGTGGTTTTGAATTGTTGTAATAATATATAGATATAAAACACTATTATGTTAAATTAGAAGTTATTTTATAATAGTTATAGTATAATGTTTTTTTTTTTTTTTTGTTTTGTTCTCTTCTTTTCTGAAACGTATGGATAAAGGGGGATGTTATGATATTTATAATATTTTTAGTAAGTAAAGGTCAGTATTTTGAGGAGGGAGTAAGTAATCTGTTATGAATTAGGGGGTTTTTTGTTACGAAGAAGTCACAGGGGGGGATGGGTGGGGAGGGGGGGTTAGGGAGGGGGAGGGAGAGGGGGGGGAAAAGGGGGAAAAAATTTGTATTTGAAAACTTTTTCAATAAAAAAAAAAAAAAAATTGCATCTCGTCATCCTCTTCACCATCGGAACCCTTCTGAGAGGAGAGCTCTCACTGTACTATTATCTCCACGTTGCAGATGGAGAGTGAAGCAAAGCTGAAAGCAGATGAAGAGAATTCAAGCTTCCACATAAGAATCATTCTTTCCTTATTTCATTATAAGCAGAACTGAGATTCATTCTATCTATCTATCTATCTATCTATCTATCTATCTATCTATCTATCTATATCTCTCTGTGAGTGTATGTCTATCTCTCTTTCTCTCTCTCCCTCCCTTTCTCTCTCTGTGTCTGTCTATCATCTGTCTATTATCTATCTGTCTGTCTGTCTGTCTATCTATCATCTATCTATCTATCTATCTATCTATCTATCATCTATCTATCTATCTATCTATCATCTATCTATCTGGAAAGAACAAATTAAACAAATGTTTTTTAGCAGAAAGATGACCTCTACCTGTTTCTCTGAGACACAAGACCGATCATACTGTCACAAACTAAAAGACCAATTTTTTAAGCATACTTCATACCATTTACAATGAAATAACAAATGATAATGGGATATAATATTGACCTCTAAAGTCACTATTCAGGGAGGAACTGTTGTTAAATTATCACCAAAAGCAGCAGAGCAGCTAAATCACTGTATATGTTTTTGTTGTTATTTATCTTTTTAATTTATTCAATGTGTGATCTAATTTGTAAATTTAATCCATTTGGTATTTAGAAGCAGAAATGTCCGGTTTCTAAAGTTTAGAGGAGTTGCTGCTGAATTCTCTTGTATAAGCATTTATAGAGTACATATAGAGAATGTTGAGTAATAAGCATTACTCAACATGTCTTCAACTACATTCTTAAACATATCTATCAAGAAGCAATTCTATTGACCTCAGTAGTGATTGATTCATGGTAAGCATATTTGCGGTTGTACTGTCTTGTATCTGATTATCCTAAAAGTGATATCCATTTTCTAAACAAGGTTTTTCAGTCGTTGCTCAGTCGGTGTCTTGAAAACAAGCAAATCACAAATTGAAAATGCTATTTTGAGTTGGGAGGGAGGGAGGGAGGGAGGGCGGAAGGAAGGAAGGAAGGAAGGAAGGAAGGAAGGAAGGAAGGAAGGTTGGTTTTTATAACAGATAAAGGGGCCCTAAGAAATGCTTTTGCTTTGTTTGGATAAATTTCAGGTGATGGTGCTATTATAGCAGGGGTGTCAAACTGGCAGGTCGTGGACTGGATGCATCACATGCAGGCCACACCCACCCCAGCCCCACAAATGGGGAAAACATTGCGAAACATCGCATGAAGGCAACGTGACGTGGTAAGTTTGATGTCTGTGTATTGTGGTGTTATTACTCCTAAAATGTTGGGCTCTTTGTTTTTCATTTGACTGCCCATACATATACATTATCTTTCCAATATTTATATCTATCTTAAATACAGGGACTCCTCAACTTAAAACCATTCATTTAGTGACCATTTGAAGCTACAACAACATTGAAAAAAGTGGCATGCTGGTCCTCACACTTACAACCATCGTATCATCCCCATGGTCATGTAATCCATATTCGGGCACTTGGCAACTGGCATGTATTTATGACAGTTGCAGCATCCCAGGATCCTATGTTCCTCCTTTGCCAGGCCCCGCCGTAAATCAGGAAAGCCAGCTGGGTAACTTTGAGACAATCTCTCTCTCTCTCTTTCTCTCTCTCTCTCTCTCATCCCAACCCACCTCAAAAGGTTACTGTGGAGAAAATAGGAGGGGGAAGGTGTGTTGGATGTGTCTGCCACCTTGAGTTATTTGTAAAAATAATAAGTATAGGCAGGATAATATATATCACCTGGCTCCTTGGTTTACTGAGGAGCTGAGGGAGATGAAGCGCCGGAAAAGACGCCTGGAGAGTGGTTGGAGGGCCAGCCATTCTGAATCTGACCGAACACTGGTAAGGTCTCATATTAAGACCTATCTGGTGGTGATAAAAGTGGCAAAGTATAACTATTTTGCCACTCTTATTGCGTCATCAGATAATCGCCCGGCCGCCCTGTTTAGGGTGACCCGCTCCCTGCTCCACCAGGAAGCGCGGGAGGACCCCTTGGAGGGTAGAGCCGAGGATTTTGTACAGTATCTGTATGACAAAATCGCTCAGATTCGGGAACACCTGGACTCTGACTGGGTAGATTCAGCGGGGAGGACAGAGGCAGGTCTTGTGAGTATTATCTGGGAAGAGTTTGATTCTGTGATGCCCGAAGACGTGGACAGGATACTGGGCAGACTGAGCGCAGCCACATGTTTACTGGACCCGTGTCCCTCCTGGTTGGTGCTGGCCTCTCGGGAGGTTACACGAGGCTGGCTCCAGGGGATTATAAATGCTTCCTTGAGTGAGGGTGTCTTCCCTGCCGCCTTGAAAGAGGCGGTGGTGAGGCCTCTCCTCAAGAAGCCTTCCCTGGACCTGGCAGTGTTGGCAAATTATCGTCCAGTCTCCAACCTTCGCTTCGTTGCTGAGAGTGTGGTAGCGCGACAGCTCCCCCAGTACCTGGATGAATCGTCGTATCTGGATCCGTTCCAGTCGGGCTTCAGGCCTGGGTACAGCACGGAAACGGCATTGGTCGCGTTGGTTGATGATCTCTGGAGGGCTCGGGACAGGGGTTGCTCCTCTGTCCTGGTCCTATTAGACCTCTCAGCGGCTTTTGATACCATTGACCATGGTATCATGCTGCACCGGCTAGAGGAGTTAGGGGTGGCGGGCACCGTCCTACGGTGGTTCTCCTCCTTTCTCTCTGACCGGTCGCAGTCTGTGTTGACAGGGGGGCAGAGGTCGACCCCGAGGCCCCTTGTATGTGGGGTGCCACAAGGGTCGGTCCTCTCACCCCTTCTGTTCAACATTTATGTGAAGCCGCTGGGTGAGATCATCCGTGGTTTTGGGGTGAAGTACCATCAGTACGCTGATGATACTCAGCTGTACATCTCCACCCCGGACCACCCCAATGATGCCCTTGGAAGTGATGTCCCAGTGCCTGGAGGCCGTGCGGATCTGGATGGGGAGAAACAGACTCAGGCTCAACCCATCCAAGACCGAGTGGCTGTGGTTTCCGACATCCCGATATAGTCAGTTGGTGCCATCACTGACTATTGGGGGCGAGTCATTGGCCCCCACGGAGAGGGTTCGCAACTTGGGTGTCCTCCTGGACTCACGGCTGTCTTTAGAAGAGCACATGACGGCCGTGGCCAGGGGGACTTTTTATCAGGTCCGCCTGATTCGCCAGTTGCGTCCCTTTCTGGATCGGGACTCGTTAAATATGGTCACTCATGCTCTCGTTACTTCCCGCTTGGACTACTGCAATGCTCTCTACATGGGGCTCCCCTTGAGGAGCACCCGGAGGCTCCAGCTGGTCCAGAATGCGGCCGCGCGGGTGGTTATGGGAGCGACATGGTGCTCCCATGTGACCCCCCTCCTGCGCGAGCTGCACTGGCTCCCGGTGATCTTCCGGGTGCGCTTCAAGGTTTTGGTTACCACCTTTAGAGCGCTCCATGGCATCGGACCGGGGTATCTACGAGACCGCCTTCTGCTACCAATAGCCTCTCACCGACCAGTACGCTCCCATAGAGAGGGGCTCCTCAGGGTGCCGTCGGCCAAACAGTGTCGACTGGCGGCCCCCAGAGGGAGAGCCTTCTCTGTGGGGGCACCTACCATCTGGAACGAGCTCCCCCCAGAGATACGGAAGATCCCGGACCTGCGCACATTTCGCCGTGCTCTCAAAACTTTTCTATTTCAGCAAGCTGGCCTGGCCTAACTCCCCTCTTTTAAATTTTTTAAATTTTTTAATTCGTGATTTTATAAATTGGGTGTTTTAATCTGTGTTTTCGGCCAAAATATTTAATAATTTTAAGGGATTTTTAATATTTGTATTATCTGTATTTTATCTTGGCTGTTCACCGCCCTGAGTCCTTCGGGAGTAGGGCGGTATAGAAATTTGATTAAATAAATAAATAAATAAATAAATAAATAAATAAATAAATAAATTATATATAATATAATAAATAAATAATAAATACATTTGTAACTTTCCCATCTGGCTTCCAACAAGCAAAGTTGGAATCTGGATTCCCTTAATCACACGATTCCCTTAATTGCAGTGATTCATTTAACAAGCATGGCAAAAAGATCATGAAATCAGACACAAATCATTTAAAAACCGCCTTGCTTAACAGTGAAAATTCTTGTCCCAGTTGTGATTGTTAAGTCGAGGACTATCTGTACAAATAACTTTTTTGGGGGGGGGCAGGAATGAAGAATTGATCTTTCAGTTTGGGGATAGCCCAAAATACTGATATGTTTAAATCAGGCGAAAAAAGAAATACATCCTAGCAGTCAGAGAGCTATTAGAAACACAGTGGGAAGCTGTCTTAATGTAATACTTTAGCAGCTATTTAAAAGGAATGAAATGGAGACGAAAACACACGCACAGACCATAATTTTTATTATACAATCAGAAAACCTTCATCCAGTTTTGTTGAAATGATGAATGGAATAAAACCTGAAATGGAATACATTTTCTCATTATTTTAAACAAGTGTTTTATACCTTCCCCGCCAACCTTCTCCACTTTAATGTGGCCACCTTGACAGTGAAATCAAACATGCTTTACTGTCCTTTTGGAGTGATCAAAGGATGCCTTCACATCCATGACTACAGCAAGAGGTTTTTGGATCAGGCTGTTAAAAGCACAGGAGCAAAGGCACTAATAAAGCTAGCAACTCTACTGTGACGGAGAGGTGATGGCTATGTTTACATCACAGTTCTTGAAGTGGTAACAAACTGCAAGATGTTCGATTTTTGAAGTGGCTACTTTTCTCAGAAGGAGACACACTGGCGGGCATGCTTGCAATACAGTGTGTATGTATACCTATATACCTATGGGTTGAGCATCATATTAATACTCCATTGCTTATCCATTATGACTTTGAGAATCTTCATCTGTAGCCTGAATCTTCACCTGTAGCCTTCCATCTTCTGCAAAAATTTCTCTCAGGAAAGAGGGGAAATTAAATTCCATTTCTTCTTCCAGTGAGACCCACTATCTGTCTTTTAAAAAAAAAAAAAAAAAAAAAAGATCACTTTTTTACTTGGACAGGCTTGACCTCTTATGTCAGCTATAAGTATGCCCTGTACATGTTTTGGACTACACTACTCACAATCTCTTGCCATTAGTAGTATTGCTTGGTGGGAGCTGATGGGAATTGAAGTCCAGAATATTTGGAGGACACAAACTTTCCTTTTATTGACTGAAACAATACTTCCATTATTGAGACCTCACAACCATACAACCACACCAAAATTGAAGAGACTTTGAGGTGTCCCACTCAGTCTTTCATACACACGCGCGCGCGCGCACACACACACACACGTATGCAAGAACTCAGTTTAATGTGAAGCTTGTAAAAAAGGCAATTGAAGAAAACAAAGGGCTTAATAGAGCAAAATGCAAGCTTATAAATACAAGAAAGAAGGTTTTTGCATTAAAACTTGAAGATGGCTCTGTGTGTACCATGTTTTCCCGAAAATCAGACCCTGTCTTATATTTTTTTGAACCCTGAAATAAGCGCTTGGCCTTATTGCCATGCGCTCAAAAGCCCGATTGGTCTTATTATCAGGGGATGTCTTATTTTGGGGAAAACAGGATAGAACAAGACAGGAAATGTTAGAAATAATTTGAAAATTCTATTCAGAGCTATACAAAGATCAAGATCAGTCAAAAGTAACAATACCCCCAGGAAATCACTGTGTTATAGTTGAAATGCTGAAAGCTGGTGGTCATAGTTTACACAAGATACTAGCAAAACTATACTCAAGATGCCTCAGAAAAGAAAAAATACCTGATGCATGGGGAAATGCTGAAGTGATTCTTATACACAAGAAAAGAGCCCAAGATGATTTAAAGAACTGTTACCCAATTTAATCATTTACAAGGTTTTCACCAAGATAGTAGCAAAAAGAATATTGAGAACATTAAATTATGCACAGCCAAAGGATAATATCATCTATCCTTTTCTCAGCCCACCTTGAAGAAGTATTTCACAAACTAGACTGGGCAAAAGATGGAATAAAAATCAATGGCACCTATTTAAATCACTTAAAATTTGCAGATGATGTTCTCTTCTCACAAGACCCAGAAGAGCTACAAAGACACATGCAAGAGCTGCACAAAGCAAGGGAATCATTTGGCTTTTTTAAAAAAAACCTGAAAAAGAGCCAGGTTATGTTTAATAAATTCACTAAAGAAAGAATTTATTTTATATATCTGAAGAAGAACTAGATGTAGTAGACCACTACTTATTCCTTGACCAACAAATCTCAATGGAAGGTGATACAATGAAGAAAATTGAATGGTATGTTAAATGTGGTTGTCAGGCATTCGTCAAGCTAAGCATAATTTTCAAGATGCCTGAAGATAAAAAATTTCAATCAGTGTGTGCTACCTGCTCTAACATATGCCGGTGAAATATGGACACTAACCTCACAATCTACACAAAAGCTATAATTGGCTCAAAGAGTCATGGAAAGATACATGCTCAGCATCACAAGACAAGATAGAAAGACCTGCACATGGATTAGAGAACAAACGAAAGTATACAATATCATCAAGAGAGTAAAAGAATTGAAATGGAAATGGGCTGATTACATAGCAAGAACTGATGGCAGGTGGACCAAGGCAGTCATAGAATGGAAACTACCCCCCCCTTGATAAAAAGTGTCCATGAAAGAGACCTAAAACAAGATGGATTGACGACATCAGCAAGTATTGTGGGCCCAACTGGCAAAAGAAAGCTCAGGACCATATAGGTTGGAAACTTGCAGAAGTGGCCTTCATCCTACAGGGGATAGACAATGGCTAAAATGATCATTCTTGCATTACTGTCTGAAACCTAAACTCACCATAATAGGGTTATAACAGCATTATAGGATGATCTAAGAAAGCAGAGCACGCCAGGGGAATCTGTCTTGAAACAGTCTGAAGCCTTTGTAAAATCATTTTCAGAACTGAGTCCATCTGCTGCTTAGCCAGTCTCTTGAGCAGATTGCTTTAGACACCAGCTGCAGGCATGAGTTTTGACAAGCTTTTAAATGGGCACATTTTCAGACTGAGAACTACTCTCCTGAAGCATACCTTGTGAAGTTCAAATCCTCGGATAGTAGAGTAGGAAATAACTCATAATTGAGAGATAAGATGCTTAATTATGAAAAATAAACAGCCTCATCTGAACTGAGTTTCGCACAGACTTTCCAATGAATGTCTATGGAGATTCTCAGTCATCCAGGTCATGGTTGTCCCAAAGGTGCTTTTTCAAGAGGCAACTGGACTTTCTGGTTTTTCTTTGAAGACGTTTCGCTTCTCATCCAAGAAGCTTCTTCAGCTCTGACTGGATGGTGGAGATTAGAAGAATTGTACTCTTTGCAGAGAGCTGGTCATTTGCATTCTTTTAGAGAGTCGTTGAGGCCACCTGGAGGTTTATCTATGTCATCAGGGTCATCTGAGTAGTGTAAATGGGTGTGGAGTCTTCTTGGAAAGGTTGAAAGGATTGTATTGTAAACTGGAGATAGATGACATAGTATCTCTCCCCCTCTGTTGAGAGAGGGCTGTTCAAACACAGTCCTTTCAACAGTTTCAAGAAAAGTCCACACCCATTTGCACTACTCAGGTGACCCTGACAACACAGATAAACCTCCAGGTCATTTTATCTCTAAAATGACCAGCTGTCTGCAAGGAGTACAACTCCTTATGATTGTATGATTGTAACCATGTTGCTGGTATCCTGAAGATTTATATAGACTGTTTCCTAATATGATTTGATTGCTTATTTGTACCCTATGACTATCATTAAGTGTTGTACCTTATGATTCTTAAAGAATCATAAGGTTTCTTTTTATGTACACTGAGAGCTTGGCCAATAAAGAATTCTATTCTATTCTATTCTATTCTATTCTATTCTATTCTATTCTATTCTATTCTATTCTATTCTATTCTATTCTATTCTATTCTATTCTATTCTATTCTATTCTAATAAAGAGCTGTTGTTACTGTTTGAACGGTGTCCTTCTCTTCCATCGCCTGACACAAAGGGAAAAGATACCCACACACACACACACTCTACACATATAATTTGAATTCAGAGAATGTGAGTAAGTGCAACAGACAAACCGAAAACAAAGAGGAAAAAGATGATTGCAGCAAACAATCCTGAAGAATGAGAAATGTTAAGGTATAAGGGATTTGATTAGAGCAGGGCACAAAGGTACATGGATTCTGGTCTCAGAAAACATGAGAGAGAAAGAGAGAGAGAGATGAGACAAGAGGAGATAAGAGGAGATACACAGAGATCAATAAGGATGGGCTTAGTGCTATTTGCTTAAGTCAGCAGAAAAAAAAAAGATAGCAGCAATCAACTGTGAAGAGAGAGATAAAGTATTTTGCATACAGATACCTGCTATCATCAGTGCTTGCAAATGGTGGTGCTCCCAAACAATCTTTAAATTACTATGCTGTTTGCAACAGAAGAAAGACTGGGAGATCAGCCTGTATTTGTGTTGAGAACAAGAATGAAATGAGGTTAGAAAAAAGTTCAAGGGGCTAGGCAGCAGACTTATGTATCTTAAGTCCCATCATCATCACTCCATCTGGGTTCAATCATTGTAGAAATGAAAAGCTTACTTTAAAAAAACCCGAACATGTCTAGGTTTCCAGACAGTTATTATATTTATAACTTCTAAAGACTTAAAGCTTCAGTGATTACCCTACATCTCATCCAGTTGAGTACTATCTCTGATACATGGACCACCTATTGAGTACTATTGCCCGGCCCCTACCTATTACTGAAAACTCGTTTTGCTGCTGTCAGGCACTTCAAAAGTGACACCAAAGCTAGAAACTTGCTGCTTGGTTTTATACATTTGTGCCAAGATAAAGGAATGGATTTTTAATACTAAGAGGAAAAAAAACATTTTGCAATTTATTGCCTAGATCCTATTACCTAGGATGTAATAGACAGGTGTCAAACCCGCAGCGTCATGTTGCTGTCATGTGACATTTTGCAATGTTTTCTCCATTTGTGGAGCTGGGATGGGCGTGGTCTGCGCGTGACACATCTGGCCCATGGGCCACCAGTTTGACACCCCTGATGTAATAGGTTTAAGCGATGTGTGTGTCCTCTTTTTTTTTCTCCCTGCAGAGTTCCACACCTCAACATTAAGCCCCTGTTAGTTTTCCCATAGATTATTGACAAAGCTACAGTTGGTTGTTCTGGCAACATGTCAGGCCATAAATCTGACAAACCAAATGGCTATGCCATTACAATTTGCTAAACCCAAACCAAACAAATCCCATTTAGGCTTGGTGTCAAATGTGAACCCAAGCCATGTATTCCTTGAGTTGTTAAATAGCAGAAACGAGGTCTAAGCAATGCTCTTTTCTTTTCCAACTCTACTCACTTTTCCAAGAGCCTTGGCAGGTCTTGCACACAGGCCAACTTGGCAGTGGAATGGAGCCTCTGGAGCCAGCAGCCTTCAAAGCCATCTGTTCGTCGGATGAAGGGCCATTAAACAAAGGACCATGAAGCCATGCACCAACCGGCTGCTGGCTTGATGATTCATGGAAGTTAATGTCAGGGAACTTTTAAAGTGGGATGTCACCCCAGCAGATGGGGGTAATCTAGCAAATTTGTTTCTACGATTTAATTAAACAGATCACTTTTGAAAGAAAGAGCTTGCTGCTTCCCTTTTCCGTTTACATTTGAATCACCCTGATGCACATCCTAGTCCAAAATGGAGATTGGAACCTCCATTCTTCCAGCTCTCCTAAGCGTTAAAATAGCCAAGAAACCAAGCAGTCTGACTCCTGGGATAACACCAGGCATACGTTGATGAAAAAAATGCAGGCAATGAAGAGGTTAGGAAGTTAAGGAGTCAGGGAGCACCAACCATTTGTTGCTCCTCCACAGAGCAACATCTTTAGAAAACGCAATGGGAAGGAAATGGCAGGCTTTGGAGTCAGCTAATAAAATGGGCATTTGCTTTGAAGAATGGGCGATTTTGGCACTATCAAGGGTGCGTGTAATCTAGTGTATTTTTATTCTCTCCCCTCTCCATTAAGCTGCACTACAGGAAATGGCTGCTATATTGTTGTTATTGTTTAACAATAACAATAAAAGTTTCAATTAAGTGGGTGTTATTAACCGAGTTGAGCATGTGTTCAAATTATGCTTGTAGAGTTGTTGGTTTGGTTTGTTGTTTGTATTTGGTTTGTGGTTGCCTGTATTATACTTGACTCCTGGGCCAGCTATGCCAAGTATTGTTGAGCCAGAGCTTCAAGTGCACTTTGGGATGTTTCTTATCCTATTTCTTTTGTTTTCTTGTAACTGGTGATAACAAAGATTGTCCCTGAGACCTTTCTGCACTCAAAATACAGGTCTAAAGTTTATCTGAGGCCCCCATAAAAGAAAATAGCTGGCTAAGGATCATTGGGAGATGACTGACTGACTGACTGACCAAATACAACCAACCTTGTCTAAATGGGATTTCACAATTTCAGGCTAGGAGTCTAATGCTTTTGCATTAGTGACTGTGGTCACTATCCTATGTAGACCTCAAGGTAACTGTAGGTTGTTGACTGTGGTGTATTAAAATAGGCTGGGGCTATCCAAACAGGATTTCCTAGCCAAAGCCTGATTAAACAAACAAACAAAGAAAGCCAGGTCTGTGTTATCTTTTGAAACCATTGACTTGTCAGCTCCTGGCTCAAAGAAAATTCTGCAGTATTGAGGCAGAAACATTTGATATCTGATGGATGAAAAAAACTGATGAAAGTAATCCTCTCTCCTGCCATGGTAAAGATAAATATATATAGGAGAAGCCTTTAAGCTAGGGGATCCACCAGGAAACTTCCTTTGCCCTTCTTCCCCACAAAAGAAGAGCAGGTAATTTCTGGAACTCAAGTACAAAAGAAAAAGAAAAAAGAAAACATGCACAACACCTTCTATTAAAAGCTTAGAAATATTGTGTGATAGCTGTAATGTAGTTTGGAGGGATTATGGTTGCCCATGGATTTCAGTTAATAGCAACTGGTTGGGTTGCCTCTCCCCAAAAGAGTTGGTGAATATTTCTGATTTTGATTTTTTATTTGAAAGCAGTAAGGCAGAGCTAATTAAATTTGGTCCACTTCTGTTTTCAGAGAACTATTCTACTGAGGGACTGAGTTCATTGGTTTGGAAAACATAATAAGGGAGGGAAACAAAATTCCATGGCTTCCAGAATTCTTTCCAACATTTTTACCAGCAGTGGCTACAGGAGGCATCTCTATGTAACAAAGACGCATATAGTAATTGTGTGTCTTTTTGTATTTCTGCTTTCCCTCAGGTTGTATCTCTGTGTGTTTGTCATATTGTGTGCACTAGGAAATATAGGTTTCATACGCTCTGCTCTGGGTCATGTGTGGAATTTCAAGCAATTTAATAGTTGCTTTCTCAAAAATTTATAGCAAGATAGAATTATAGCAGAGAAATGGAGCTCATGACAACAGTCTGATATTAAAACTGAAATCTCATGTGTTATATTGTTAAGGAAGGTACAGAATGAGGCAGCATGAAGGTGAAATATTGGTTGTGGGAAGATTTTATGTAAGGATTTGGACCAACATAAATAGAATTGTGTCTGTAGCCTTAGTGCAATGCTTTGATACAATGGAATTAATCAAGACGGAGTAACAAATATGGTCAAAAACTTAGGACCTCTTTTTTTTTTCCTTCCACACTGGAGTTACAAAAAAATTCATGGACAAAATCAAGGTCTTATAGTATTGCAAATTTAAGTGCCTATTTCAAAGCTTAATCTTCCTCCAGAATGGAGAAGACGTGCCCATCTCGGGGAACTTTTGAGGTTTTAAGAAATGGTACCTCATTGAAAAAGCCAATCCTGGCTCACTCTATAATTGCCCAAACTCAGGTTCTTCTCCTTGTTGCTGGAAAAATACACATTGGATGTTTGTCTTTTGCCCTCGGTTTCCCTAGCGACAATAAAAGTACCAGAAGGCCAATCCTCTACCATACCCTCTGCCTTCCAAGAAGCACCAGGGTTAATAACAGGAGATAACAACAACGTGTTAGATCATCAAGTAGAGTGTACTTTCTGCTGAGTATGGTTTGCACCCACAATAGATAGCAGCATGGTAACCCTCAGAGCTGATTCAAACTGCCTTCTTTCTATCCTTGAGTCAGAAGGACAGATATGAAACATGCTACCCTCAATGTCGATCCTTTTTCTGTCTCAAGTTTCTGTAGATACCTCCGACCAAGGTAACGGAAACTAAAGAATTAAATATACGTTAAGATTGTCCTTGGACAGTGGGGAAAACACTACTTTTAACACGGCTGCAGCTCAAAATGACTCCAAGCTGTCTCAATTATGATCTGGGAATGAGAAGAGGGCAGTCTCACTGGAGAAACGGTTACAAGTTTATATCCATTTATAGTTTCTCCCATTCTTTTCTGCTTTCAAACGACCTGCTGGGATGGGATATTATTTCCCTTGAGAGCTACTTAACCCACCTGGGACTTTATAGGGGTGGCTAAAGATTAGGAGTGCACAAATTGGGTAAAAAAAGACACAGGGCCTTTTAACTCCAGTTTTACATTATTGCATGTTTTTTTAAAGAGCTTTTCTTAACACTGTCTCATACAGTACATGGTGGAAGGCAGCATACTGTACGCTTAATAATACTTAGAGCATTCAATTCTTAGAGCATTCAAGCAAATTAAAGGAATACAAGCTTGCATTGGTGCTGATGCTTTTAAGCAGTAAAAACTTTATCTCAATTGGGAAATGTAGACTTTTTAAGAAGAGTATTCTAATGTCTTACAGATCTATCTTTCTTAATCTCTGTTCTCAAGGCTATGTAATTCTTTATGGGGCAGCTGTGTATCTCCAAAGTGCACCAAATGCGTGCAAGGAGAAATTCATAGCAGTAAATTACACTTTAGGTGTTGCTCTTGACCTTCATGTGTCTGAGAAAGTATCTAAAACAACATTTAAAAATGGCTTGTGCTGTGCTGTTTGATCACTGTCAGATAAAAGTAGGGTTTAAGTTTTTTTTTTAGGGAAGTCATCTTCATGAATGGAGATTAACATGCTCAGGTTCAGCAGAGCTTGATGCTTTTACACAAGCAGAACCAATGGCACAAAAACAAGTTCCTTCTGAGCTCTTTAATGAGGTGCCTCTATTTTGCAGAAGAACACATTTGCCATACGGAAGAATTTGCACATCAGTCAGGAGGCTCGTTTTCATGCTTCAGAAGCTGCCTTTTAGCTGGGCATCGCCGTTTACATATCTGGAAGTTGCCTGGCTTGGGAAAGATTAATATACTGTACCCCAATACTGTCAGGACTGGCTTGATCTCCACTCTCTTGGTTTCAAGCAGGAGTTTTTCCACCTTGTTACCTAGGGTTGCTGAGGATTGAACCTGGGCTAATGCATGCAAAGCGTATCATCTGTCACAAGATATGAGACTTCCCAACTTCTTCTCCAGCATAAGAGCCGAGGTGGCACAGTGATTAGAGTGCAGTACTGCAGGCTACTTCAGCTGACCGCTAGCTGCAATTTGGCAGTTCAAATCTCACCAGTTCAAGGTTGACTCAGCCTTCCATCCTTCCAAGGTGGGTAAAATGAGGACCCAGATTGTTGGGGGCAATAGGCTGACTCTGTAAACCGCTTAGGGAGGGCTGTAAAACACTGTGAAGCGATATATAAGTCTAAGTGCTATTGCTATAAGGATATTGTCAGTGTCCTCATTGATCAGATCCCTGGCCCATTTGGTCTAGCAGTGTCTTCTCACAGAGATCAACCATCTGCATGAGGAAGCCCATCAGTCCATATCTGCACATGAAAGTAATTTGAAACAAATGCCTATGATTGGGAAGTTGAACAGGCAGGTGTTACGGCATCTTAGCAGGGAGTGTGCTGCACTGCGTATGGGTGACATGATTGTTTTTATTGCTTTTTATTTTGGGCTGCCTAGGATAGCTGTACAGGTAGTCCTCGACCTGCAACCTTTCTTTTAGTGACCAAAGTTACAACAGCAATGAAAAAAAAAAGAAACTTATGACCCTTTTTCATATTTAACTACTGTTGCAGCATCCCCCCCCCCCCCCCCGATCACATAATCAAAATTCAGAAGCTTGGCAACTGGCATGTATTTATGATGGTTCCAGAGTTATGTGATCACATTTTGTGACAAGCAATATCAATGGGGAAGATAGATTCACTTTACAAGCGTATTACTTAACAAACCACAGTGATTCATTTGCCTGTAACAAGTGTGGCAAGAAAGGTTGTAAAACGGGGCAAAACTCACTTAACAACTGTCTTGCTTAGAAACAGAAATTTGGGGCTCAATTGTGGTCAAACGTCAAGGACTATCTATATATAAGATAAGCAGATGTATAAGTTGTATAACTAATTATATCATGGTGACAACAGCCCACTGGCTTTGATCAGATTTAAAAGACAGATGAATACCTTCAGGCAGGAACAAGGAGGAGAAGAATTCCTTGTGGGGAAAAATCTACCCATTTATCCAGTCATTTTTTTTCCCCTGGAAAAGACTGGAAGCTTGTGAGCACACATGAAATATTATTTTGAGAAGCCCCACTAGGAAAAAAATAAAAAATGCTTTATGTTTGAACTGGAGGGAGAGGGAGAGAGAATGCAAAGATAGAGGGATGTGTTCTGTCACTAGTCTTGTACTGATAATCAAAGAATAGACACACAGAAGCCACAGAAGCCAAGTCTTTTGCTTGCAGACCAGTTGAGCATGGTACAAAGAGCCCACGTGTGTATAGTAAACACTCCTTTGTTGGAGATCCAGATGGAAATGGAAGTTTGTTTATTGCCACGCTGAAGAGGTTCAGCCATGACATAATGTGAGTTGTCTGATTCTGGCAGAACACGCTGATGAACCCACCCGTTCTGGCTTCTCGACAAGTAGCAACTGCTTTCTTTATAGCCAAGTAAGAAAAATGATAAGAAAGGGAGCACATATGAAATTAGAATTCACATTTGCCTTTGAAATGAATTTGCTTTTTAATAAGTTTTTTTTTATCGTAACAAGGTTTACAAAAAGATACACAGAAAAAGAAAAAAGAAAGGATTATCTAAACATATCACATATCCATCAAATAGTAAACCACATTTTAAAAATTCTAGATTAAAGAAAACAAATAATACCCTATTCTTGTATGATATAAAATCTATGCCAAAGGGAAACATATTGCATTATTCTTTATCAGTAGTTAAAATTGCTTTTCCAAAACAGATAAAAATATTTTAAATCCAATCTTTAATTTCAGGAATAAAGACTACTTTTCCAATTCCTCAAAAGAATTATCTTTCCAATACAACCATTATTACTGAATAGTCAAATTCCAGAGATTTTGGGACATAGAAACCATTGCTTTCATGGCTATTATGCATCCAGAACAAGCTCAAGAAGCTTCCCAATTCAAAGGCAACTGTTCCACAAAATCAATTCTTTATGGCCCTTTCCTTCCTACTGGGTTAAAATATTATCCAGCCTTCCTTGCATTGGCAGCAAAACATCCCATCATAAACTTGGCTGTGCAGAACCTCAATCCTATCTTGCCTGAGTTACATCATTTATGATTCCCTATAAAATTATATAATTCCGATTTGGGGGATTTGCACATTGCTACAGGCAGGATGATCAGCTTTATCCTCTGGTTTTACCGTCATCCCCTTCAACACATCATCTGCCAGCGGGTAAATATGCATCGTTTGCAGAATGAATGGGGGTGAGTCTGATGTTATTGTACCGTTCTGGAATTTGGAGACTTTCTTTGGGCCTCTGTAGCTCAGTTTGCTTGTCTTCATCTCACTCCCATCTCAATTTTTCAAAATATGATGAAATAAAGACCCACATGGGAAGACAGCTCCGAATGATAAGCATGACTATTTCAAAAATTCTAAAATTAATGCAACACATCAGATTTTGATTCAGATTCTTCAATTAAGACACAGCCAAGGAGACAGCCAGGGCAGAAGGAAAGAGGAACAGACAAGAGGAAGGGAATGGTAAAGGGATCGAAAGGATCTAAAGAAACAAAATGTTATAGGAAAGAACAATTGGAAGAGAAATTACTGCAGTGCCACCTGGTCAATGACCCAAAGGGCCATGAAGCATCTGCGCTTTCCGAAGTACAGCCCTGGTCATACTTACAAAAGGTCACCTAGCTTTCTCTTCAAAATCGTGGTTGACAAAACATTACTTTTTTTTTTTTTTTTGACATCTTGAAGTGTGCAGGGAACAATGTAAAATTGAGGAGGGAGAGGCTATTTATATTTCAGTACACAAAATGGTGACTTAAGATTGTTTAAGAAGAAGAGAATGAAATGAGAGTCAAGAGCCTTGGTGGTGCAGCAGACTAAAGCACTATTAAGTAACACCAGCTGCCTGCAATTACTGCAAGTTCAAATCTCACCAGGCTCAAGGTTGACTCAGCCTTCCATCCTTTCGAGGTAGGTAAAATGAGGACCCGGATTGTGGGGGCAATAAGCTGACTTTGTATAAAAAAGAACACCGCTTAGGGGGGGATGAAAGCCCTACTAAGCAGGTATACAAAAGTATGAAGGCTATTGCTTAACCCATTGTAAGCCGCCCTGAGTCTCCGGATAAGGGCGGCATATAAATCGAACCAATAAATAAATAAATATAACCCAGGAGGAAGATGGAGGTCATCAGTTCTGCTGTAAATTTCAAATGGAGAAATGTCCAACATTAATCCCTCAAGACCCTTGCTCATCTTCCTTACCTCTGTTTTTTCAATTTGGTACACTTCAGGAAGCTAGAAGCACCATGAATATGGCAATAGATAAGGAAAGCAGAATCCTCATTCCAGTATCAGGAACTGTAATCAGAAAGCAGCTTGAAGACCAAACGTTGCCCTTAACAGCCGGGCTGGATTTTTCAAGACTCTATAGTGGGTCAATCAGCCTCCAAACTTGTGCCTTCCTGGTTCCAAAAATCATACTAACAAAGAGATTATAGAAGCTAGAAGTCCAAGACATCTGGAGGACATCAGGTTGCAGGAAGGCAGACTTTTAAGTAAACTTCAGAAATTCCCACAAACTTTTTAGAAGCCGTTTAACTTTCTTGTTGGCTGTAAGTAATAGTGTAGCCTCATGGCGCCACCTAATGAACATTCAGAACAAGAAAGTTGATGGACCATAGGAATTTCATCTTGGAAGGAGAGGGCACCCAGCTTTTCGGATGGCCAGAGGGCCCCAACTAGAAATATAAGGACAGTTCAAAGTCCATTGAGTAGATATATATAATATTCAACTATCTCAAATGTGCAAGGTTGGAGGCCCAAAAGCCTGCCTTTCTGCTCTTCGATACTGCTTCCAGCATGAGGATTAATCTCAAGCTTCAAATTGAATTTCCAATATGAATAAATAAAAAATATCCTGCCATGTCTTAATTGCTGCAATTTAGAAGTAGCTGAACTAGAATGGATGGAAATGGTTGCTTCTTGATGTGGAACCATTTTTAGACAAAGAAAAAGTGGGGAAAGATGTGAAATCACACTCTCTTCAGTTACATTCCAAAACTTTTACAACTTTTACATTCATATTTGCAGTAGTGGAATGGACTGTTATAGTTCATTGAATTTTTTCTTATGCTATTCCTTAGGAGTGAGCTTATTACATACACATGTATGCTACTTTATCTGTTAACAGTAACCCAACTTCAGTTTGAATTTCTAGAAAAAAGAAGCTATTTCCTTTGATTTCCCAGCACTTATCAAAAATTAGTGTGCACAGGAATCTGGCAAAAATCAGTCAACTGTGTGAAGCCCAGCTCTGCATTTTCTTTCTCCTTAAATTGCAAGAGCAGTAGAATAAACAGCATATGTTGTGACTAAAAGATTTATGATTGGCAACAAACTGAAGTCTAGACTGCTGACACAGGTTCACCATTTGAGAAAGAGCTTTATTTTTAAAAATGATTATACAATACACAATTGGGCAGCAAAGTCAGGATGTGAGCAGGAAAGAATTCCCGAGCTAATAAGAAAAGTGACTGATATTGCCTTTCCTCTCTGACTTAATCCTCATGATTACTAAGTCCAAATTTATCTTCCCCTTTCCTCTAGAGCAGTGATGGCTAACCTTTTTGCCATTGCGTGCTGGGAGGGAGAGGGGGTCACACACGTGTGTGCCCACACCCATTTTATGTGGCCCGCCCCTGCGCATGTGTGCGTGACCCCCCCTCCCCCCTCTCCTGGCACACGATGGCCCGGTAGGCCCGTATTTCTTTCTTACCTGCGTCCAGAGCTTTTCTAGGAGTCTGGGGAGGGTGAAAACGGCCTTCCTCACCCACCCACCCACCCCCGGAAGTCCTACAGAGGCCAAAATGGCCCGTTTGCCAACTTCCTGTCCCAAGTTGGCAAATGGGCCATTTCCAGCCTCCGGAGGATCTCTGCGGGGTTAGGGAAGGCTGTTTTCGCCCTCCGCAGACTCCTAGAGAGGCTCTGGAGGCTGGGGACAGCAAAAAATGGGCCTTCCCCACCACCTCCTGAGGCCCTCTGGAGGCAGCAAAGAGCCTGTTTCCCTACTTCTGGTGGGCCCAGAAGGCCTGAAAATCAGCAGAGCTGAGCTCACACGCCCACTGATATGGCTATGTGTGCCACCTGTGCCATGCGTGCCATAGGTTCGCCATCACGGCTCTAGAGTAACACTGATTTTTACCTTTACATCCAGAATGTTCAAAGCAACCTACAAATTGTATTCATTTATTTAATTTACTTCAAGCGTTTGTAAGGCTGACAAACTTGTGTGGAATGTTGTATGAATTTAATTGTGACTCTTCTAAGAAGGCTGTCCTGGCATCAGATCTAATGACAAAAGTCCAGTAGAAATGCAGTGACAAGAGGAATTGTGGTGGAAATCATGTCTAGAAGTTTCTTCAGCTGGTTTGTATATGTGGAGTTGAGATCGGAATAAAACAAAACAGGACCACCACTCTCAATCCCCATTCTAGTCTACAAAACAAACCTCAAATCTTTGCAAAGGCAGATAAGGCACTTACACCAGTTGATAAATCCCTGAAAATGAAACCCCAAAAGACTTTATCTGCTCCTCCTCCCCTTTTCTACAGGGATCAAGCTAAAGAGAGAACTGCTCCTGTTTGAGAGCTGCCTAGAGCATCTTCAGAGTAACGGAGAACTCCCCAGTTCAAAAAACACAATGGATGCACCAGACTATAGATGAAATCCATCGCTTGGGACAGCAACAAGCTTTTGGTACCCCCAACCAATGTAGGCATTCAAAACCATCAGATATTGTTAGTGGTATATCTGTAGAGCAATGAAAGGGAACTGCACAATCTGTTGCAACCTTTGAATTGTGCAGGAGCATTGTGTTAATAATTTTGGGCAAGTCCAGTCTCATTGTCCAATCAATTCTAGCATTTCCTCCTGATCGACTATTTTCTCCCGAGTCTTTCCGGCCAATTTGCCTCGTGTCACTTCAACAGCATCAATCTTCTCCCAATCCGAAAAGGAAACAGGGTGGACCCCTATTAATTGGCAGAGAAAGGGGAAGTACAGATCAAAATCCAAATTAACCACAGACACACACACACAAATCTCAGAAGCCCTCAGATGTGCCGAGGCTTCCTCTGAATCAAATTCTGAGTTAAAGACACACTCTCCGCACAAAGGACTAGGCAGACTCAAAAGTCCCAGTCAAATCAGATTACTTAGCCGTTTCTGGGAAGTTTCTTCTAATAGCATCACTCTATTTTCAGGGACAAATCGCCTTTGGTTCGTTTAAACATTTTGAATCAATTTAGAGGGAACACACTAATTGAAAGCATTTAAATAAAACGACAATAAAAAACCCAGTTGGGCTTTAAAATGTGTTCCCAGATATACTAGGAAAGGGCCACAGCAAAAGCTGATTCAAATTCAACCACATTGTAAAAAGAGATTCCTCTATTCCTCTGAGCCTTTTTCAGGTTTCACATGTCACTGTGAAATCATCAAACCTGGGGTTCTCTGGAGGACAATCTGCTTACATTTCTAAGCCTATCAAAATCGCTCCTTTATATAGACCTAGTTCTCACAGTAATACACCACTTCTGTGCCGCCTATATAGCAAAAAAAAAAAAAAAAAAAAGCAAGGAAATAAAGACTTAGATAGAAAATCTGTCATGTGCCAAGGAGTCCCTGGCACTGCCAACTGCTTTCACCTAGGTAGCAATATCAACTGTGCGCTCTGAGGGACCCCCTTGTCCCCCTAGTATTTGTATCTCTGGATATTATGCAAATCTGCAGAAATAAATAAACTCCACAGAGGCAAGGGACTTAATCCTTATAATGTTTATTTAAGATTGCAGCCTACAATCTCAGGAGGTACTTCGGCATAAGAGGTTCAAGCAAAGATTTTCGTAAGCATAAGTACATAAAAGCGGGTGAGGGGGGAACTGTCAAAAAACCAAAATACCTTGTCATTAGAAAAATCTCACATGAATCGCATTCCTGTCCAATATTCCCTTCCTTCCCCAACCCCTTTATCTGAACAGGCAGCTGAAGAGACTAGCAAAGCCTGGGGACGACATTTGGGAAGATGCATCCTCAAGCAGGTATGTTTCCTTGAGACAAAGAGGCAAAATCCGGAGAGATCAGTTCTAAGACTCTAGCACACAAGCTCCTCAAGACAGCTTAGAGGGAAAAAACCCCACTTTCAATATCAATTCAACAATAAAAAGTAAACAACCTGAAAGTGTTACAATGAGCACAGACTAAGACTGCAAAGACATTTGTCACAACACTGGGAGATCCTGCCAAAACATTTAAGATAGGGATTTGGGTTCTAGATAAGGCAAATTGAAGATAGCCATGCAAACATGATGCCACTCAGTTTTGCAGTTCATTAAAATACATTCCTTAGCTGGGGTATTCCCACTCATCAAAAAATACTGATACAAAGTGGGGAACTTGACACATTCCAGTTGTTGTATAAACTCAGGAGCTTCCACCGGCAGAGACAATATTGAAGGCTACTTAATGGCTTATTTTAGTAGCATTCTGCTGGCCACAGATTCCTCAACTGTGCATAAGAGCAAGGTTTCCCAACCTTGGCTGAGGGATTCTGGGAGTTGACATCCACACATCTTAAAGTTGACAAGATTGGAAAACGGGATTGTTTATGCTAAGCATTGGAAGGAAAAGGAGATGCCGGCTATTGAAGGGTGGATTTTAAAATTAACTGAATTGGCAGAGAAGGCAAAATTAGCTGCTTTGATTAGAAACAATGGATTGGGCAAGTTTATAAGAGAGTGGAAGTCATTTGTGGACTTTCCACATGTTATATACAATAACAGAGGTTAAACAGAGGGATTTTGAAGGTTAGTTTTATCTTTTACCTGTTAACTGTTGTTGTTTTTTTACATGTATATAGTGAACAGACATTGGATCAATTCAATTACTAGACAATTAGTTTTCCACATAAGGGACATCTGTTTATGTAATATAATATTTTTTAAAATATAGATGGGAAAGTTTATAACTATTTGCAGACTTATTATGTGAGGGGAGGAGAATACATCAGATTTTTGTTGTATTTTGTCAGCATTCAGTGGGGTGGATTTTTTATGTTTAATATTAGTTATCAATGATGTATTCAATATTTTTTTTTCTACATTTTGTTGTTGTTGGTGTCAGATGTTTGTTAGTTTGTTTTCTCTTTCTCTTTGTTTTGTATTTTATCTTTGAAGATAAAAATTAAATAAACACGTAAGAAAAAGATTGGAAAACAGGGTATTAGTAAGACTAAGAGGTAATTGTAAAATATGTCACATACACACCTCGGGATTGAAGGATCTGGCTCACTAGATCAAAGCCTTCCTTGGCACTGGAGAGCTGCAAGGCACCAGACTGCAGGTCTTCCAGCACAGACTGGGCTGTATCAAAGCTGTCATTCATAGTCGTGATGATTACACCTGTGGGTCCCCTCTTTACCCAGCCACTGCAATAGAGCCCTGAAAAACACAATGTCCAACCAGGCAGTTGAGACTCAGTGCTTTATTTTGAACAGATCCAAACAATGGCCAGGAATCTGCTGTAACTTCTTGTGGTACATTCATTCAAAGCCTCCTGCTAATGCCAGGAAGAAGACCATTCAATTAAGCTTGCACTAGCTGTATACAAGATGAAGTTTGGAAAAACTAAATTCATCTTCTTTTTTAGCGGATAGCATAGGCGTGTATATAAGTCCCAATAATTCACGCTGGCCATTCATCGTTCAGCCTTGTAGCCAATTCCCCATTGTCTTTATCACACCAATTTCTACTACGTGGCAAAGCATACTAACCTGGTGCCCCAAGAACTCTGCCTGAATTGTTGGGAATGAGACCTCGCTTGCTGTCAAAGGGTACTGCAGGATCTATTGGGAGGCTTTTGTATCCAATGCTGCTAAAAATCAGGCCAGACCTTAGTTCCTCGATTTCTCCAGTGGGAACTGCTTTCACGGAATCTCCTGCCCCCTGCAACAAAGGACAATGTTAGGATGACCATCCTATAAACCATCTGAACAATCGGGTAACCCCCATGTTTCAAATAGCATTCAAGGAAGTGTGAATGGGATGGGAGCCCACCTTAAGGTGCTATGGATTCTTAACTCAAAAAAAAAGTTACAAATAAATTCTTAGCCAATTCTCCTCCTAGGTGTTGATTGGGTAATCAGCTTTATTATCAGGACACCCTCATATCACAGGTATCAATACAAAACAAACAGAGTTCTTTCCACAATGCTACACAGAACATGAATCCTTGGACACACATATAGTGGCTTCCTGAGAGTCTCCCTTTTAAGCAGAGTGCAGGCAGTTACCCTGATACTTCTAATTAGAGTGGGAAAATAAAACTATATTTAACTTATTGCTAAAAAGGCAGCAATGTGGAGGTTGTTACCAACCTTAAAGGGATAAATGAAGGACAAGGGAAAGTTAAAAGGGTTGAAGGCCCAGAAAAGAAAAAGTTTGAGATCGTACTTCCAACCTGTTGACAGCTAACTGGATTGCTCTTGCTCTCTTTCCATCCATGGTAGGTAACACTTCCAGTGGACTGCGCAGAAACTTCAATCTCCACTCTTTGGATGCTGAAGCCCAGCGGCCACCCACTTCCTCAGGTGGTTCTTCCAGAGCTGTTTTGGTCATCAGCTCAGTGAGGCGTTTCCTTGGTCTTGGGATGTCTGAAAAGTACAAAAGTATTGGGATTTACCTAACCCTCCTAAAAAAAACATTCCACCTATAGTTTGTTTTAATTTACATTGTACACTTGCACCTTTTGTCACATACTTTTCTGCTTTTTTTCCTCTGATCCTCAAACACACACACCCCACTCAATTTGCAGAAAACCTGCTCTTTCTGGAGAAACCTCAAACAGGGAATGGTCTCAGCTCTATCCCAAGATTACAAAGCACACTGCATATTCAAAACACTGCAATTCAACCAGGCAATTTATTATTATTACAAAGAGATGTTCTGGTGGAAAATGAGGGAAAACTAGGAGATACATCTGGCTCACTAAAAAGACAGGACACTAAACCATTTCAAAAAATGGCTGCTATACAAATTTGTCCCTTCATAACAATTCACATGGAATCTTCAATATTCCCAGAGATTGACAAAATGGGATTTTGTCTGGCATCAATCATTACACCTAATGACTAAATCATAATTGCTTTCATTTGGCTTGGATCATTTTGGCCAAAGGATATATTATAAAATACCCAACTTATTCAAGGCCCTGGCTGCTGAAATAACTCAAAACATTAGTAAATTCCCATCTGGATGACACATCTGAGGTTCCTGCTGGCTTGTTCAAGCACAGAAATGGGTGAGGAGAAAATCAAAACCATACTAGGGTAGAAAACCTTTATTCTCCAATGTTGTCCAACAGTATACCTACCTTGTTTCCCTAAAAATAAGACCTATCCAGAAAATAAGCCCTAGAATGTCTTTACACGTGTGCCTAATATAAGCTGTCCCCCAAAATAAGCCCTACTTAATAGCCTGCGCAGCCGGCCACCTGCCCATTCCGTCTGGTTGTTTGTGGTGCTGCGGCCATGAGGCAGGGGGTGGAGCTGCCCCACAGGCCCTGCACTGGCTTACCTCAGTGCCCCCACATCCAGGTTATTCATGCCCGACACCTGCCTCGTACCAGCAGTACCAGCAGCCATGTGCAGCAGGAGCGATGCCCGCTGGCCCGCATCTTTCTCGCGGCTGCAATGGAGCAGCAGACCAAGCGGTGCACTAGTACCGCAGCTCTGAGGCAAGACAGGTGTCAGGCATAAATGGCCTGGCTCCAGGATTTTCTTCTCATGCAAATCTATGGATTGAATTTCCAGTCACTTGGACAAGAGGAAGCATGTCCTTCCTTCCATCTGTCTCCTTTATCATTTCCGGATCAGAAAGTGTTTGCTTTTCTTCCTGAATGTCTCTCTCTCCTCCTCACTGGCTATTCTTTAAACCCCTGTGATAAGACGGAGTAGAAGTACAAAGTAGAAAGTCTAACTTTTTGTAACTGATCAAAATCCTATAATCCTAGCTTTAAAAATTGTCCACAACTATTTTTAAAATGCTCAGTGTCAACATTGTGCCTTTCCTAATACTAGTTTAACAACCTGATTCTTTAGATATGAAATAGTGTCACTTCTGTTCCCTAACCTGGCCTGCTTCAAATGTATTGGGCTAAGCCAACTATCATACCAATCTCAGTTAGGAAAACTTGAAACCCTTGTAGATAATTTATTGCAATTATTTGTCTTTCAATCCTGTCTTTCAAATCTTCCTGGCACTTTACAAGCAATATAACAACAATCTAGATTATAACAACCCAGTAGAAGGAAAAGGAAAATTCCACCTAGCTTTTGAATAAAAATTCCCATTTAGAGAACATAATTAAAAGGAATGGTTTTTGGACCATGGGTCTTTATTAACGACCACTCATTTACTGACTTTCCAAAGTTATGATGGTACTGAATGAGTGGTACTTACAACTGGTCTTCGACATAGTCCTATGATCACAATCTTGATGCTTGGCAATTGGCTCGCATTTACGACAGTTGTAGTATCCTACAGTCATGTGATTGCCATTTGCAACCTTCCTACTGGCTTCCCACAACCAAAGTCAACAGGGAAGCTAGCAGGAAGGTTGCAAGTTGGTCCTCTAAATAGTTTTTTCTCTTGAGGAACATGGCTATGGTGTATGAAGTCCAGGATCTGTAGAACATGCATGTACCCACAACAGATACCGCTGCATGTGGCGATCCCTTCTGCATCTTTCCTGACCTGGCAGCAGCCTCACACAGTGCTATGGTGGCAGCCTGCACACCCACCGTCACCCAGCAGCTCCCCAAGATTTGAAACTTTCTGCCAGCTTTCCAATTGACTTTGCTTGTAGGAAGTCAGCAGGAAGTTGTGAGGAGATCCTCACTTAATGACCAACAATCCTCAATTAACAAGAACAACAGGGCCTATTGGGATTGCTGTCACTAAATGATGCAGGCATGTGATATTAGACTTTACAACTGCATTGCTTAGTGATGAAAATTCCAGTTCCAATTACTGCTGTTAAGCAAGGACAGAAGATTTAGCTGACATCAGATATTCATCTGTTAGTTTCTGCTAGTTTTATCAACAGGTGTTTAGCTGATCCCCACCTTTAATGGCATTGCCAAGATCTCTGAAATCTGCAGGATCCAGGAAAGGTCTAACGCTGAGTAGGTTGATCATTTCCCGCAGCTCCTGAAAGTTTCAGAGACAGAAACAGAAGGCAAAAGTATAGGTGATGCAGGAAGGCTGACATTGAAACACAGAGAGGGTGGTAGGTTTAGTTTTCCAAAACCAGCCAAACCTGGCTAGATAATGTCACTCGGGCAGGTATAACTGAGAGGAAAAGAAAAATATCCTGAGTATTATAGCATGCCTGGATCTAAAGCTTTCCTAATTCTGATGAATGAAGGTGAGTATCCTCGCCCCAGATTGGATCCTGCAACATTATTGTTGAAATACACCCAAACTGAATCCTGAAACAACAGCCAACGACTTAAAAGCTGGCCATCAACATCCCA
Source organism: Pituophis catenifer annectens (assembly GCF_029215685.1). Lineage (NCBI taxonomy): Eukaryota > Metazoa > Chordata > Lepidosauria > Squamata > Colubridae > Pituophis > Pituophis catenifer. Next base: position 133,928,625 of record NW_027256882.1, on the reverse strand, counting down.
ATCAACAACTAAAAAGCCACACACAACCAGGCCCCATATAAATACCATACAGAGAATAGCCCAAGGTATACACTCTGCTAGAGAGAAGTTCTCTGAGGAGGGGCTCCAGCATGAGTCCGAAAGCTCAGAGACTAAATCTCTTGTCCCAGTGACCGATCCAGATTGTTTCCTCACTCTGCTTAACCCTTGCATCTATAACCAGAACTTTAAAAGCAAAGTAAGATGACATTTAAAAGCAAAGTAAGATAATACTCATAGTAGGCATCCATCATATGATTTCAATCAGGTGAGCTGATGAACAATCCTGAAAAGGACAGTGCACTCCTACCACATCAACAAATGTGAGGTGAACCTTGGGCATCCTTTCCTCTTTCAGAACCATGAAGCAGATTCATTAGATTCAGAGCTGTACATTCGCTTCCTGCTTGAGCATCCAATATGATGGGGCTACTTCAATTTCCAAATCGTATTCAGTGACTGATCTTAACAGGGACCATGATGTGGATGCTTCTTTTGTCCCTTGACTGGTACGGTACACTTACAACCTCCCCACCAAGTGAGCCTTGGTAGTACAGTGGTCTAAAGCACCCTGTTATTAAGACCAGCTGCCTGCAATTACTGCAGGTTCGAATCTTGCCAGGCTCAAGGTTGACTCAGCCTTCCATCCTTTCTAAGGTAGGTAAATTGAGGACCCAGTTGTGGGGGCAATAAGCTGACTTTATATAAATATACAAAAGGATGAAGGCTATTGCTTAGCACATTGTAAGCTGCCCTGAGTCTCCGGAAAAGGGCGGTGTATAAATCAAATTTAAAAAAAAAAAAGTGAAAGGGAACCGAACCAAAAGGAGTAGCTTTAGGCAGGGAGATGGGCGGCATATACATTTAATACTTTTTTTTAAAAGTGAAAATAATTAATAGTCATATCTTGTAGAGAGTATAGGGAAGAACCTTGAGCAAACAGGAGGAAGAGCTACTATCAGTGCAACAGTCAGATAAGAGGGTCTTGAGCTCAGCAAAAAAGTAATATGAAAAAAAACCTCTTCCTAGTGCACACAAAGATAAAATTGGAGCTGGGGGGAAGCACATTTAGACTTACAGTGTCTGTCACTATAGCCATTACAATAAATGTAGGTCTGAACTGTATCTATTTCTTAGTTTGGTCTATCTTGTTGGGCTGACAAACATGCATACACTTATCCCCTAAGTATTTCACAATGTTTATATTGTCAATTACAGTATCAGTCAGCAGCAGTTTTACAGAGGGCTTCAGGGTGACACTTTGGAGTTGGGTGGGCTTTCAGTGGCCACCTTCTTACACATTTCTGTCTTAATGTGAACTTGTCTTTGTAGAACAAACAACCTTACTGGAGGTCAAGACGTGTTACTGAACTACCCTTCTTCCTTTTCTTCCTTTTACCTTTATGGTGAAAGCCACCTGGAGGGGACCCCTTCTGCCAATAAGATACACCCGTCTGACTTTACTGCTGGCCAAGGCTGAGAAGGACTCTTCAGTGATGTCAGTTTTCTAGAAGGAGGGAGGAAGGAACATGGATTAGGGCAGGCAACATGGAACGAGCAGCCATCTGCTCAAATGAATTGCACTCAACACAAAGACCTTCTCTCAGGTTAATGCCATAGTAATGGAACAGTTTGGTACGACAGCATGCATCATTTTCGAGCAATTTTTCACAATGCTGCATCTGTTGACAACACATCAACACTGTGATGGAAAGGGAAAGGGAAACTGGTGAAAAGGAGAAAACAGGAAGGGGGAGAGGCAACACTGATGGGAATTACTTATTAATGTGAGAAAAAAAGGCATTAACACGCGGAAATAACAGCAAATTGAACACTTGATGCATTTATTACCAATATTTTAATCTCATTTTCCTGCTTTAAAAAGAATTCAAGCAGCTAGCAACGTACATAAAGCAGACTTAAAAACCAACATTTTTAAGTTTCAGTAAAGAGATAACATCTAAAACTTCCAGGCAATCACTTTCATGTATTTTCTGCCTCCAAAGCCTAAAAGAAAGCAGCCTCAGGTCTGGGGAGAAACAGATAAAGGTGGAAGATCAATCTGGCCTCAGGTTTGCAGTTTTATCCCCTTCTACTTGAAGGTAGGAACGTGGTGGCTCAGTGGCTAAGACACTGAGCTTGTCAATCAGAAAGGTCAGCAGTTCAGCGGTTCAAATCCCTAGTGCTGCATAATGGGGTGAGCTCCTGTTACGTGTCCCAGCTTCTGCCAACTTAGCAGTTTGAAAGCACGTAAAAAATGCAAGAAGAAAAATAGGGAAATTAACAGCGTTCCGTGCGCCTTTGGCATTTAGTCATGCCAGCCACATGACCACAGCGATGTCTTCGGACAGCACTGGCTCTTCGGCTTTGAAACGGAGATGAGCACCGCTCCCTAGAGTCAGGAACAACTAGCACATATGTGCGAGGGGAACCTTTACCTTTACTTGAAGGCATAAGAAACTTGGGAGCTCATGGTGGCATTTCCTAGAGTCAAAAACTGTTCATTGCTCCCAAGAATTACCGCATCAGAGGGAGAAAGAGAAGCAAAAATTGCTCCACCACCTTAAGGCAAAAAAGAGGGAAGGCCAAGGAAAAGCAGGGAAAGAGGAGAGAATCATGCCCTTAAAGAAGGGAAGGCAGCCGAATATGAAGCAAACCGGAAGTCTTCTCCTGAAGGACTTTGGAAGAATGATTCACATGCAGCAACCCCACTCCTACAGCAGGAGATGCAAGAGGTACTCCTCTCCCCTCCAATAAAACAGACAAGTGTTCATCTGAAATGCAAGACTCTAGGATGGCTGCAGTCAGGTAGGTCTTTGAATCAGGGATCCTACCCACAACCCTTCATTACCTGAAAGGTTATTTTCTGGCAGGTTGATAGCAAACCTCATTGTTTGGCTCCCCACCATCATCCAACACTCTAGGGCTCGTTCACAACCTACCCGAAGAATTTCAAGAGGCGATAGGAGAATCCGTGCAATGTCCAGCGCCACATTCCCATGACCTAGGATGACTGCTGTCTCACTGTTCAAGTCTGGCTTCAGCTAGAACAACAAAGAGACATTTCACAGTAAGCCTTTAAAACTTATGCCTCTCCGAGAATTCTAAAAGGCCCGATTGTCCTCAGCGCCATAACACACTGCAAGAAGAAGGAAAATTGCTTTACAGCCTGCAAATCAGTAGCTCGTTCCAGTTTTTTGTCCAAGGCAGTCAGCCACCAGAATTTTTTCCTTATAATTTCAGGACCGGCTTGAGATGCTGAAAGCTCTTTCATATCCTTTTAAGATGCACCATGCTACAGATTCTATCCAATCCCACAGAACGCACGGAAAAACATTTCTACTTTCAGAAGATGTCTCACAGGGAAATAGCATTGTAAGGCGAGGAAAAGTTACCAGAACAAGGCTATTTTCCCTTCATATTTATCACTTCTTCCTAGGGAAGAGTATGTGGGATGTGCTGTTTAATAATGAAATACCCCTTCTCAGTCATTTCTGAGTTTATCATGCCAATACTACTTATTTGAAGAGCACTGAAGGGCCAAAACTGCCCAGCAGCTTCCATTATTTTTACAGGTTTTTTTTTTTAATTTGATTTATATGCCGCCCTTCTCCGGACACTCAGGGCGGCTTACAATGCGTTAAGCAATAGCCTTCATACTTTTGTATATTTATACAAAGTCAGCTTATTGCCCCCACAAACTGGGTCCTCAATTTACCTACCTTAGAAAGGATGGAAGGCTGAGTCAACCTTGAGCCTGGTGAGATTCGAACTTACAGTAATTGCAGACAGCTGGATGTTAATTACAATGCATTAGTCTGCTGAGCTATACAGGCTCCTATAGTGACAACTATTCATGAATGAAGTTGCTTGGCAAAAGTGTAGGGAACATAAGCATGTCCATTGCAAAGGCTGCTGTGCCCGTGTTCCACACCTGATGGCAAACACTCCTACAAGCATCTTCATTTTTCTTTTATCTCAAGCCCCAGAGTTTCTCTTCTAGCCTTTTGATGGCAGATGAAAGAGAAGATATGCAAACAGGTTCTCAGTCGTAAACCATTCTGGATTTAATCTGGTATCTATGTGTTCTTTTCCAACTGCAGGTCTCTCCCCTGGATGCTTGAGCAGGTGGCAACCTTCGAGAGGTAGAAGTGGGACGACACTAAAATCCTTACATTTCTGTTCTCCGGCAAGCCATTGTACCATCCTACAAATGTTCTCGCTGTGTAGACGCCTTCAAGGTCCTCCCCAGGAATTCCAAGCGTCCTGTTGTCCTCAGCGCCATAACACTGCAAGAAGAATGGAAAAAGCTTTAGAGCAGGGGTCTCCAACCTTGGCCACTTTAAGCCTAGCAGACTTCAACTCCCAGACTTCAACTCCCAGCAAAGCTGGCTGGGGAATTCTGGGAATTGAAGTCTGCCAGGCTTAAAGTTACCAAGGTTGGAGACCCCTACTTTACAGCATGCAAATCAGTGGCTCAAATACATATTATACAGCCTATTTTCTGAGACAGCCTTTCTTCCCACCCCCACCCCACAACAAATACATAACTGTGGCACAATAAAGGTCAGGAATGGTTTCCATTATAGTTGAAAATCCCCATGAGTGTTGCCGGAGCATTGAAAGGCCATTTATTATGTCCCTCAATTTAAGGTCAATCTGCTGATTACAAAACTCTCAGAGATTTTTATATACCACTATTATATTGGTTGTGTATTACAGATACTGCTCTCTCAAGCAAATGGGTAGAGGTGTTACAGTATTGTTCACTGTTCTTGGCTTTTTAACTGACAGGGCTGAGCCAAGATGGTATAAGACAATGAACGGGACAATTTTTGGAGGAGTTCAGGAGGGAGGCCTCTGTACTGAAGGAAGCAGAGAAGGGAGTAGCTAGGCCTGTCTCTTTGGCCACAGCAAAGGTGGGAAAGCATAAGGTGAGGTTTGAGGGGCTTTTTGGGGAGGGGGGCAGAGGTGGGTTTCAGCAGATTCTGACCAGTTCTGGAAAACCAGTAGCGGAAATTTTGAGTAGTTAGGAGAACCGGTAGTAAAAATTCTGACTGGCCCCGCCCCCATCTATTCTCTGCCTTCCGAGTCCCAGCTGATTGGGAAGAAATGGGGATTTTGCAGTAACCTTCCCTGGAGTGGGGTGGGAATGGAGATTTTACAGTATCCTTCCCCTGGAGTGGGGTGGGAATGGAGATTTTATAGTATCCTTCCTCTGGAGTGGGGTAGGAATGGAGATTTTACAGTATCCTTTCCCTGCCATGCCCACCAAGCCATGCCACACTGACCAAGCCACGCCCACAGAACCGTTATTAAAAAAATTTGAAACCCACCACTGGAGGGGGAGGTACAATAAAGGCAACAGCAACAAAGGTAGATATTGGGCTCATTCATGCTATTTACAACTTGCTGCTCTTACGTCCTACATCTTGAATTGGTTTTTTTTTCCAGGAAATAAGCCACACTGATTTGCAGCTATGGGATGCAGAAACTCCATCGTCTTTTGCAGTTGGCTGTCCTTCTGGAAAGTTGTACTTTAACTCTCCTGATGCAGATCAGAGCCCTGATATCTATATAAGCATTTTCCCTTTCCCTTTTACTTGTTTAATCATTTAATTGCTCATATCACAGGAGGTATTTTTAATCACGAGGGACTCTGGATGCATTATGTAAGATCTAGATGAAATACAGAGATAGATTTTTTTCCCCAAAAACCCTTACGCCTTTAAAATGGCAAGTTACAACAGAGGTTATTAGAACATGCTATGGGGATTGTGCCAGAGATTTCATTTATTTTGCAAAATTGTGTATATCCCTGCTAAGCCTCCAAAGGAGGTACTTTGCAACACATGGAAGCAAGGACATACTTGTCTTTGAATTATTAAAGCAGCCACATCTTTTGTTTCACAAGGCTGCTCAGAGAATCATCTCCACCTGCCTCTGCATAGACTGTACATATACAGGCGCTTGGCTCACATGCAAGGGAAAACTGCTTATATAAGCCTCGGTGCCAATTGTTAGGTCTGCCTCAGTATAATGTATAACTTCAGTAACTGTAGTTTGTTTATCGGGACTTGTATCTTTATGTCATGCCACAAGGATTTGTTCAACAAGCTTTGACTGAAACAAGCTGCGATCCATTGCTGCAGTCATACCTCATGCTAAGCCCTGATGAGATTGGGTTGTTGCACAGAAAAATATATGAATCCCTCTGTTAGGATTTGTGAACATATCCCTTATGATTTGGTGAAGAATCATGACTGAAAAAATTACATTTAGGCAAGATTTGTGAGCTCAGCCAAAAATTCAACGGCAAAGAAACTCTTAAGCCTAAATCGAATTAAACACATCACAGCTTAGCAGGATATGTGAACCAGGCTTAGTGAGTCTGTTTTGTCTATTTCAGCTAGATCCAAACATCAGGATTCAAGGCAGAGCTGTGAAGAACTCAGTCCCACGTCTGATGGGATGATGGTCCAGGATTTTGCAATGCTGGTCTGTGTATTTATTTAACAACATCGCTAACCTGGCCCAATCCTAATGGATGGCAGAAAAGAAAAAATATATATCCCATAAGCAAAGTATAACAAGCTAAACCTAATACAACTGTTTTCTTATACTATCTATGAGAGTGGCCTCAATATGTGGACAGAAATATATTCCAGCCGTTCCTGGAATATAGGTAGTCCTCAACTTACGACCACAATTGAGCCCTACATTTCCATTGCTATGGAAGACAGTTGTTAAGTGAGTTATGCTCCATTTTATGACCTTTCTGCCACAGTTGTTAAATCACTGCAGTTGTTAAGTTAATAATGTGGCTGCTAACTGAATCTGTCTTTCTCATTGACAGAAGGTCGCAAAAGGTGATGACATGACTCCGGAACATTGCAACCGTCATAAATACATGCCAGTCGCTAAGCATCTGAATTTTGATCACATGACCGTGGGGATGCTGCAAGGATTATAAATGTGAAAAACAGTCATAAGTCACTTTTTTTAGTGCCATCGTAACTTTGAACAGTCATTAACCAAATGGTTGTAAGTCGAGGAATACTCTATAATAAAAAACAACGTATGCTTTGATGTATCACTCTTGACATACCTTCATGTTCTTACAAATGCTATTCCTTCTCTTGAGGCTATTAAAACCACCGCCAAGAACACTTACCAAGACCACCGCGTGATAGGCCGCCTGCAGCTCCTCCACAGTTACATCCTTCCCCACAGTCACATTCCCAGAAAAGGAGCAACGGTCAGAGTGGGCTGTCTGGGTAAATGTGTTGATCACGTTCTGGGGAGAGAGGTCAAGAGAAGTTCCCTCTGAAAGCCATCTCCTTGCCTCCAGTGGCTAAGCGCCCAGGCAGGAGACTACAGCAAAAGAACGAGGCCAGGCCTGATGACTTTGCAACATCTCAAGCAGCAGCTCACTTTGCGATTCAGGCTGGCACCAGGCCAGTCAGCTCCATTAAAATAGCACATTTTTCTTCCAGATACAGGCACAGGGAGAAGGTAATATGGCCTATTGCCAGCGGTGGACATTCTAGTTGTAGACAAGGTCATAACTAGCTTACGGGAAAACACGGCGCATTATCATCAGGTTTACCTGTCCAAAATCAAGTGATCTTTATTACTGGTCCATTCCATCTGACAATAGCAAGACATCAGGCATAAAAAAACCTCCACACCCACAGAAGGCCATGAAATATTAGGACTGTGCTAAGTGTTCAAAAGAGGTGCTTTGCGAAAAGTGTTAAGGCAAATAAAAGTTCCGCTTTTCAGACTGTTAAAGCAGCCGTGTCTTTTGGAAGACTCTTTTGGCATCTTCCAAAACTGTTTCCTGTGGTCTGTGTAAGCTTCTGTTGTGGCCACCAATGTAGCAAAGTGGCTGTAAGCACCCAAACATATACTGTATTGTACTGAGAGAAAACAGGACAGCTTTGGAAGCAGCTGCACAAAGACTACTTTCACAATTCAGATGGGTGTTTCTTTCATAGTATTGTGCATCATAAAACACCTCTTCTGAATGCTTTGCCCAGCCCTAGTACATATTTCCAAATCTTGCTTAAATAGTATGCTGTTATCAGTCACAAAATATCTCATATTTTCTAAGGGTTGTATGCAGACCAAAAAAACAAGACAAAAATGGAATAAAAAGAAGGTGGCAGAAGAAGAAAGGGAATAATTTAAGAGGCTCCTCCCCTGCCTCCACCTTAGTAGATCCCTTTTGTGACTGCTAATACCAAAAAGAAAGTTAGTACCAACCTTGACTTCTGGGTGATCAGGAGCCACTCCAAAACGAACCAAGCCAAACGGAACTGGCAACTTCTCATAAATATCCACCTGAGTCTGTTTGTGATGCTGGAGAAGACATCCCAAGTCATTAATGCATTTAAGAAAAAATAAAAAGGGTGTGTTGAATTGGGTCCTTTAACAGCAATGAAACCCTCCTTTAAATCTAACTCTCCAAGTTTCAAACCATTGAAAAGGGAATGTAGGATTATCGTTTTGCTACAGCTACATATATTCACAAATGGACCGGAAGTTTTCTCTACAATCATTTCTACACAGCAGATTCTCCACAATTTTAGCATTCACAGAACCCACACCATCACTGAATTTGATGCCCTATCAAAGCAGAAACCTGTGTTGGAAATCAATATTATTGCTTACACTTAACATTTTCCTGAATGTTATGCTATTTTACCACAGTCAAGGATTATCTCGGGTCTAGCTTTTCTGCTGAAACCAAGAGATATTTCTTACATTAAAAGACAGAGAGAAAATGTCCCAAACATAGATTCTAGATTTCTTGATCCAGCTTTTAGAAAAATGCCACATACAACTAACTGATGTAAGATTTGCCTCTACTTTCCCTTTACCTGGCTCTCTCTCTAATTTTTCAAAATACACAGAAAAGTTGTATAAATATATTTCAGATAAATGAATAAAAAGTATTCATGCCATATCTTATATTCATCAATAACTCTGTAGCAGCCAATTGCAAAGCAACAGAGCCCCCAAGAAGATGCAGAGTGTCAAAGGAGTAACTGTTGAACTTCCTGCTAGTGGGTAGCATTTATTTATTTAGCATATGGCACACAATGTCAGGGAAATCTACACATGCAGTCCTGACAGTCTAGATTGCTCACTTATTCTGTTTGGCGCTTACGCGTCTATCCATGGTGCACTGTGAGGGGTGAAGTAGCTTTACACCAATTAACTAGTGGCGCTCAGGTTGCTGTTTCTTCCAGGCTTCTCCATCAGTCTCCCCACATCTTGCCTTGTGTTGCAATGCCTCGTGTCTTGCCAGGACCAGCCCAGGCTTCCGTTCTCCGCACACTCAAATATAGCTAGGTTTTTCCCCACCAAACTGGTATCTACTGTATTTATCTATTAGCAATATTGCATGCTTTCGAACTGCTGGGTGGTAGGAGCTAGGGATCAAGCAACGGGAGCTCACTCTATCTCACAGAGCCGAGCTCAAACTGCTAGAGTGCAGATCATTTCTGCCCAGCAGTTTCAGCGTCATTAAGCCAGGAGATCACCCCAAGTTTTAACCAAAATATGGACCAAAGTTCTGCTGCGAACTCTGCATTGGCAACAGGAAGGGCATCCGGACAGTAAACACTCAGCTCCATTCAGTTGCCCCGACTCCACCCCGATGTAAAGGATTACGGAGTCATTAAAAGACACCCTCCCCCCCAAAAATATGGACCAAATCCATACTTATAAAGGATTCAACAAGGCAAATGTGTTTAAAGAGAGAAATATACCCGTCCTATTGGTGTACATATTTGTTCAATGCATTTTAGAAAGGTACCATAATTGAATTTACAATTACAAAATCATAGTATTAAATAGGACAGATTTGCAACAGTGATGTGAACTATGAATTACCAAATGCTTCCATCTCTATTGATAATCCTCCCTATTACAAAAGCAAAATGATTGCAATCTAGTTTAAATATTGTGGTAAATGTCCAGTATTACATGAACATTAGGCAGGCCTCTGTCCTCCTGGCCTGGCTTTTCCCAAGTGTGAGATAAGATTGGATGACAGCACATTAGAAGCTTGACTTGACACCAAGTTTTTGTTGTTTTTAATGTTTCAATTAGTTCAGGTTTATATTTTTAATATGATGTCATTTGTTGTTTTAATTTTTGAGCCACACAGAGTTGGTTAGAAGATAGACAGCTATATAAATAGGATGGATCGATGGATGGATGGATGGATGGATGGATGGATGGATGGACGGAGGGACGGACGGACAGACAGACACCTTAGATACTTGTAGGTGTTCTCCCTACTTTCTCCCTCGCTGCAATTATGAGAAAGAAATCAAAAGCTTTATGTCCAATTATTTATTGCTATGAACTTGGTTGTATGATTTGAATTAATTACAGTTCAGGAAGCAAGGTGATAAACAATGTTTAGAATTTTAATTTCTCCCTCAGAAAATAGCTATAGACAATTTTGGTTTTGGAACACACAGTGGATAGAAAATAGAAATGAAATTTGCTGACTGGGTTCTTCTAAAAGAGGAGAGGGGAATGTACATTATAGGTCAGTGATGGTTAACCTTTTCCGGACCGAGTGCCCAAAACAGACATAGGAGTCTGCTAGTGTTAACAATCAATCTAACTTGTGTAAAAAAATAATACTGTCTGACTGATTGTATTGTATTGTATTATAATAAATTTCAATAAAAAAAAAGAAGATTACCTAGAATCTCAAGGCTGTAAGCTAACTAGGGAAGTAAAAATAAATAAATGAACCCTTTGAGGGCCTCTTTACTTTTAATTATGACTACATGCTCTCAAGACAGCCAGTTGTGTGTAAAAGCTAAAGCAGGGGTGTCAAACTGGCGGCCTAGGGGCCGGATGTGTCACATGCAGGCCATACCCCTCAGTGGTGGGTTGCTACCGGATAGGGCAAACTGGTAGTGGCGGCGGGAGGCTCTGCCCACCCGCCTGGATGTCTCTGCGCATGCACAGAAGTGTCGTGTGCACCCACGAGCAAACCGGTAGCGGCCGAAATTGAAACCCATCCCAGCTCCATTAATGGAAAAAACGTCACAAAACATCACGTGATGGCAATGTGACACCACAAGTTTGACACCTGTGAGCTATGGCAACAGGCAAGAAACCAAAAAACCATGACATCTAGCCCACCTTCAGCATAATGCTAACTGGGTGATCTTGGGCCAGTCCCTTTCTCTCAGCCCTAGGAGGGAGGCAATGGCAAACCACTTCCAAAAAACCTTGCCAGGAAAACTGCAGGGATCTGTCCAGGCAATCTTTAAGAATCAAACACGATTGAATGGAAGGGGAAAATACTCTCTACTAACTTGCTGCCTTACATAATTCAAGCATGCAGTAACAGAGACAGTTGACCCTCTTAAGCTATCACAGCCTTTAGGTGACCTCAATGTTACACATCAGCCAAGTCTCTTTCATATGATCAAGACAGAATTACTTTATGGAAGAATCTGACAGAAACAAATATCTACCATTATTTTGTTATAATTTCATATTATACTGAATTATTTAAGTGGATTATTTATTTTATTCATGTCCCCCATCTCACATAAATGACTCTTCTGAAAGAATTATAGAATTTGCATTCTAAATCAAACATTCTAGCATTCAGTTCTATCAATACTGTTTATTACATTTTTTCCTATTGTCTTTGCATCTTCAAATATATCAAATATTTAAGATTATTTATTTAATTCTGTTTGGACATTGCCTGACTCCAACTGAGATTGGGCAGTTCACAAATAGTATTGTAAAAACCAATACCAGCCAAAAGAATGATGGCATCTGGGCACAATATACAAACAGAAAACAAAAATTAAAAACACACCCTGGGGCCCCATCTGTCTCAGTCTGGGAGATCAACCAGATCTTCACGATTTACAAAACACCAACACAGTGGGAGCCACACAGATTTCAGGGGGACCTCATTCTGAAGGTCAGGGACCCCAACAGAGAAGACACAGTTCCAAGGTATCAAGGTAAAAGATGCTGACAGGTACTCTGGTTATGGCACCAGTCTAGAAAAACAGAAATCTGAATTCTAATCCTGATCAAATGTTTAAGATTATTTATTTAATTTTGTTTGGACATTGCCTGACAAAGTTAGCTGGGTAATCTTGAGTCAATCACTCTCTCAGCCCTAATAAAGAACCAATGGCAAGTCACTTCTAAAACACCTTGCCAAGGAAACTGCATGGAATAATCCAGACAGTCACGTGAAGTCAACAATGAAGACATGGATGGATGGATGGATGGATGGATGGATGGATGGATGAATAAATGAGTGAACGGTTTAAGTGAATAGACCTGGAGTACCACCTCTGCTGGTACTCACCAGCCCAACACAAACCATGACAGACCTCCAAGGAACATGGCCTATGCCTTTAGTCACACAGCTATATCAACAGCATCTTAAATTAAACCTGCAAGCAGATTGGCAACCAGTGCAGCTCATGAAGCAGAGTTATTACATGAGCATAATATTTTTAAAGAATGCACTATTCGTCAGTTTAACAAAATTAGGGGTATAAAACTTCTTGATGTGCTAATATTGATAAAATGGCAACTGCAAAACAGAATTCCTTTCTATCAGCTGGATGGATGACATTAAAACTTCCTGAAACAAAATAAATCAGTTTAAAGTTACGCCCATTAATCTGGAAACAAAGCCTTTATTTCCTTCTCTTTGGAACTCCCTGCAATTTATTACGGGTAGCAACCAGGGAAATACCAAAATCAGGGATAGGCAAAATGTTTTCTGTGTGAAACAGCTTTCAGGAAATATCTGCCCAAACCTATTTGAGAAGTTGTACTTCAAACAAAACAAGGTTGTTTCTTTCTGGATATGGACCCAAACAAGTAGCAAAGAACTAAAATAGCAAAGGCATTCAAGAATTCAGAAATTCAAAAAGGGGCACATTTTTTTCACAGAATTGTAGGAACTTCAGGTGTTTACTGTTAAGCTCTTGAAATGTGTAACAAAGAAAAATTAGATTTAATGAGCTTGTGAAGACAGAGAGCTTAACAGAGTCCCGATCATTCTCAGATTTTTTTCCCCCTGAATATTCAGAAGACAGGCATGCCTTCTGCAGCAAAAAGCTGTCCCAAAAAATTGTTTTTATTGTCAGTATCCAACTATGCTTTAACTATATTGGTTATCCATATACCATTTTTTCCATGCCTTTGAGTCAGTCTTGAACCTGGGAAACTGCTTGGATTGGTCTTTGCCATATTTGTGGCAAGATTTCAGAAGTGGTTTGCCACTGTCTGCTTCCTAAATCTGAGAAAGAGTGACTGGCTCAAAATCACCTAGCTGGCTTAGTGCCTAAGACTAGAACTCATAGTCTCCTGATTTCTAGCCTGGTGAGTTAACACCTACACCAAACTACCTGTCATATAATGTGTGTGTGTGTGTGTTTGTGTGGGGAGAGGTGTGTGTGTGTGTGGGGGGGGGGGAGGTGTGTGTGTGTGTGTGTGTGTGTGTGTGAGAGAGAGAGAGAGAGAGAGAGAGATAAAAACACAGAACAATGTTAATTTGTCTGAATCCAACAAATCTAGCAATAAGATCTGAAGTTTCTACTTTTGTATAGGATGGACAATATATAACTACTTTTTTTAAAAAAAATATTGTGAAAATACATCTTTCATCATTATTCCTCCTATAGTTAAAAACACTTAGCTGGCAGACAACCAGGAAGGGCAAGCTTATATTCAGTTTGCTGGAAGTTGGTGTTGTGGTAATGGGGGATTCATTAGTATTATTTCTTTTGATTGTTTTTAGTTTTATGTATCTACGGTTTGGCTTCTCTTTTTCTTTTTTCCTATGTTGGTTCTATGTGGTGTACATGGAAGCTAACATTTAGCATTTCAGATGGTTAGCTTTTTCAATCCTTGATTAGATTTGATGGATTTATTCAGTTTTCAAAATGTGACCTTTCGTATGCAGCTATACTCAGGTCTATTTTAAATCGTTACATCTTTGAAGGATGCACCATAAAACACGAGTTCTCTAGGTCCTTCCCACGAGACCCAAGCAAACATTGGATTGAACAAACGTAAGGAAAAGATGATTTCAAACACCAGGGCAGGCCTTCATTATTTACACTTGTAACATATTTTGTCTTCTTTCCTCATTAAAGGCACATCCCCAGGGAATCAGGGAAACATTAAAAAGGCATTTATAATAAATTGAAACAGATTGATTGAATAGATGGCTCAGCAACCTCAGTCTGGACAGGGTGGATCTGGGTGAAGGGATTTCTGTTGGCGTTGAAAACTGATAAAAATCAGGTCCAGCTGAAGTGAAGGAGAAGGAAATTCCATAGTCAGGAAGATGGAAATGAGCATATACTCTCTCTTTGGCTGAGCACAGCATCTCACTGGCAGATGTATTCGTCTCAAGGGAGCCTCTGCACTGGATCTTTAATTGATGGGCAGATGCATAAGAGTTCAGCACGCCATCAGATATTCATATTCTAAGTCATGTGTGGTTGTGCATGCAAAGGGATGACAAGTTTACAATAAGAAAGAACTATGCTTTTTTTTTTTTCCTGAGCAAAGAACACAATGTCCTTGAAAGCTGGAGGAGAGCCACAACATCCATTTCCTTTCCTGGTATCAGCCTGTTTCTTTCAGGATTATCTGTCATGACTCTACAGTCAGCATCAGCATCTTCCCTGATAGAACCAAGGTCAAGCTTTGAAATTCAAAAAGATAAAGAGAGAGAGAGAGAGAGAGAGAGAGAGAGAGAGAGAGAGAGAGAGAGAGAGAGAGAGAGAGAGAGAGAGAGAGAGAGGGAGAGAGAGATCCTAATTTAACAACACCACTTTCCTTTGGTAAATATAAGGAGAAGAATGTTTTCATGCCAATAATATTAACTTTCATTAATATTAACTTTTCACAGAATGGTAATTCTTGAGGGAAATCCCACTAAGAGCCACGGTGGCGCAGTGGTTAGAGTGTAGTACTACAGGCTACATCTGCTGACTGCAAGCTACCTGCAGTTTGGCAGTTCAAATCCCATTAGGCTCGAGGTTGACTCAGCCTTCCATCTTTCCAAGGTGGGTAAAATGAGGAGCCAAATTGTTGGGGTCAATATGCTGACTCTGTAAAATTGCTTAGAAAGGGCTGTAAAGCACAGTAAAGTGGTATATAAGTCTAAGTGCTATTGCTATTAAATCAGCTTTTACCAGCCTGATACTCTCTCTGATATCAATTACAATTCCCAAGATATTTTATTCCCTGAAAGGAGACCAAATTGTTCCTCATCTCTATCGAAACAAATATTTAAACCCTGTACCCTTCAGACACCAGGTTCTTCCTTCCTTTTCTCTTTCAGTCCTTTTTTCACAATCTGGCTCTCTCCAAATGTACCAGAACCATAAATTCTAGCTTGCATGGCCCAAGAACACACATGGATGAAACAAGAGAGCTACTTCTTGCAACCCCTTCAGACTTTGCAGATCCAGTCTCTAATCTGTAGCCTCTGAACCCCAAGCAGCATATTGGTAGTTGAGTACTTTGAATAGTAGAAGGAGGACTATTACACTGCAGGACCAGGCTTTCCAAAGCATCAGAATTATGAAGAGCACTAGCTGAGGTAGGAAATAGGCATGGTAGTAAACTTTTGGAAACTTTATAAAACAGAATCAGGCTGGAAACAATGTAGCATTTTAACCTGTCTTCCAATTTCACCTGTGTCAGTACCTGTGACTGAACTTTCTTGGATACATCAAGCTTAAC
Organism: Pituophis catenifer annectens; assembly: GCF_029215685.1. Lineage (NCBI taxonomy): Eukaryota > Metazoa > Chordata > Lepidosauria > Squamata > Colubridae > Pituophis > Pituophis catenifer. The sequence continues at coordinate 133,912,821 of NW_027256882.1, read as the reverse complement.
TTATTCTTCTAATCTATCTCTATTAAGCAGTACTTGTTGGCTTCAGTACCATGGTCTAAGCCTTTGGCTAAGCCTTTGGCTCTAGATCTCTATTTGCTGGTTTTGACCCTGGCTATGTCACTGTCCTTCTCTTTCAATCCCCCGCAGACTCATAGGATGGAACATAGACTTCCCAGTCAGAATTTAGAATTGTCTGGAAATTCTGAGTGTTATTTTGCAACATATCTGAAACTTGGACCTCTGTCATCACACAAACCCGAAGGGCTGCACAATTGTTTATTCAGGTAGTCCTCGGACTATGACCATAATTGCGCCTAATCATAAAATGGTCCACCACCCACCCCAAAAAATACCGTGGATGGGGCCCCTTTATTAAATATCTTAAAGGATGCCAACCCAGTTCAACTCAGCTTTTAAATCTATTGTATGTTGGAAGTGGCGGACGAGCACCTATCCCCACTTGCATAAGTAGCAGGCAAGCTTCCGTAAAGCCCTGAAGATGTTTTTATTCCACCAAGCCGGCCTAGCCTAAATGATTTTTAATTGGGATTTTAAATTTTATGGATTTGGGGGTCTTAAATTGGAAAGCTAATGATTTAATTCTTTTTTAATTATCTTAACTTTTGTATTTGTATGTTTTTTTTAATTTTGGCTGTTCACCGCCCTGAGTCCCCTCTGGGAGAAGGGCGGTATACAAATTAAATAAATAAATAAATAAATAAAATAAGCATGTGTGCACTCCATTTGCATAAGCGGCAGGTGCATATTCCCGCCACTCATGCAAATGGAATTGAGCACGCGTGCTTACCCACCATGCCTGTGGAACCATCCCCTCTTATCCACTTCCACGCCCATCCACAAGGCCAAAAAGTTTGGGGAACTCTGGATTAAGGGATCAGATGAATTTGAATTAAAGAAACACTTTGAGGTTAATTAAAAGGATCCTCTCTGGTGTGGAAAAATGTTTGCTTACAAGCTGACTATTTTAAAGGATAAGTTTAGCACCTGGTTACAAGAGGGTCTCAAACAGCGGTGAAATTCCCCTGGTTCTATCCGGCTCGCTGAACAGGTAGCACTAGCGGTGGGAGGCTCCACCCACCTGCCGGGACATCATTACGTCCCGTTTTTTAACCATTTGCGCATGCGCAGAAGAGGCACGCAGGAGCATGCCCGAATCGGTAGCGACGGTAAGTAGATTTCACCGCTGGTCTCAAGCTATTTAATTTGATAATGGAATCAAAAGCTATTATTGAAAAGGAACAAGCCCTGCTGAATAAAATCAAAACAGATTTTAAGGTGGATGTTAACATTTCAACTAACAAAAATGAGCTGGTTAGAATATTATTTGTGGGATTTAAAGATTGCTTATAGAAAGAAGAAAAAAATACAAAATTGGTTTATTTGATTATAGTTAAAATAATGGCTAACTATCTGTGGTATATAATCAAGAGGAATTATTTTTTACTGAAATTAGATAATGATAGATATTTTTGGCAACGTTTAATTGGATGCAATGGATTAAATTGTAAAGGTATTTTGTGGCTAGAGGCTAGAAAGGTTGGGTTATTTTGGGCCAGTCACTCTCTCACAGACCAACCCACCTCACAGTGATGTTATGAGGAAAATATAGGAAGTAGGTGTATTGGATATGTTTGCCACCTTGAGATACTTGTAAAAATAACAAAGGTAGGATACAAATATATTAATCAAAAATTGGAATTGGAATTGGATTATTTGAAGAGAGGGATCAGAGGGAATTTATTTAAATGGAAATAGAGACAAGTTGTTGTTTCTGTTAGCCCTTACTGGACTTTTACTGATTAATACCGTTTCCCCGAAAATAAGACATCCCTTGGTATTGCAAGCACTATATTGGGCTTTTGAGCGCATGCGTTAAAATAAGCTTCCCCCAAAAAATAAGCCCTCCCCAAAAATATTTAAATGCAGAACTGGAAATCAGGTAAGACAGCAAGAGGAGCCCCATCTTGGTCCACGTGCCCCAAAATAATAAGGCCTCCCTGAAAATAAGGCCAAGTGCTTATTTTGGGATTCAAAAAAATATAAGACAAGGTCTTATTTTTGGGGAAACACAGTAAGGAGATTGAAAATTTAGAGATGAGTTTATAGAAAATGGGGTGAGGTATGGAATGAAAAAGCATTTAATTCTAATTTAAGGGGGAAATTTCTTCTAATTTTTCATATATATATAGAGAGAGAGAGAGGGGGGGAGAGAGAGAGAGAGAGAGAGAGAGTATTTATTCTTTTGTGATAGTTAATAATCACAAAAAAGTTAAGTAAGTTGTTAAAAAAAGAAAAGAAAAAAGTTAGTACAGTATCTCTGCACAAGAGACAGTGGGAAAGGACTTTTTCAATAGCATAGTCCAACCCATTGGCAACTTGCCCTGGCCTGCTGTGTGGTTTTTTTGGTGTCAGAGAATGCCTCTTTTAAAATCTCTACCCTTTTTCTTGTATAGTCTTGAATGTCAGGGTTAATACTTGTTTAAAATATTTCTTTGTGCTGCTTGAAATATTCTGCTGCACTAACTTTATTCTCTGCCACAAGATTTCTGTATGTTATATTTGCCATTGTTAATAATTTCCCATTATTGTTCTTATAAGCCTCTCCAACACTGTTAGCAGGCAACAGCATAGGAGTATCATTAATCAATCCAACAGGAGATGGGATCTATTTGTTCTTCATTTTAAAAGGATGTGCACACAAATTATACTTCTTCTGGGATAAAAACAGGCAGATCCAAGGACAGATGAGATCAGGGTGCAAAGACATGCTATTCTCACCAAGGTCCTTTCTGCTGGCACCCAAATTTAAAATGGCCCCAATGCAGAAGTGCTTTGCCTCTCTTTTTTGGGGGGGAGGGAGTCTTTTTTCAATTTCCCAGTTTAGTCTACAGCTCTGATATTCCCTAGAAATCTGCCATACTAATCAAGAGAAAAAACTTTTGTTTTTATTTCCTTTAGCAAACCCTATCTTTCTGGAAATAGAGATAGATTCATGCATGCATGCATGCATTCATTCATTCATTCATTCATTCATTCATTCATTCATTCATTCAAGATGTTTCTGTGGCCACCCAACTCATGGTTGCCATTCTGGGCAACTTGCAAAGGGTTTACTTTTAAGAGAATTAAAAAAAGAACCAGCAATAGTAAGAACAATAAATGCAGCTGAACCAAAGCACAATAATATTTCATGCTCCCATCCCATTGCAAGATGGGCTCATCCAGTGATGGGATTCAGCCAGTTTGGATGAATCAGTAGTTAAATCGCTGGATGGCCCTGCCCCGCCCCTTCCAGGACTCCCCACGTGTCCCATTTTGGCTCCCAGGTAAGTGCAGAGAGACCCCCAAGGCCCAAAATGGGGCACGAGGTGCTCCCAGGGGGGTGCAAGAGGCAGAGTGCTGCCTGTCACACCCCCTGGCCATGCCCACCCAGCCGGTCATTAGGGCAGAAAACCGGTTGTTAAATTATTGGTCTCATCCAACATCTTGGCTGATGCTCAGGGAAGAATCAGGTCTTCAAGACTTTAGGGAGGTTTAGGGAGGTTACTCTTATTCAGCCCTGGAACCAGTTTTTTTTAATGTCAATGATTGATTGTGGCATAATTCAAGAATCTCCAGTCATGTCTAAATTCATTAAAGCAGAGGAAAAGGACATAAATAGGCAAAGTGGATGGTATCTCTGAGAATTCTTTGCCACTTCTGTAATGACAGGAGTGATGGAAGTCAAAAATTGTCTAGTCTTACATTAAGGGAACTCTGTCTTCCAAAACTAACTGCAGGCACTCAATGGCCATAAATTAACAGGGACATAAGAACCCACGTGTTTGTCTTATAAATGTGCCCATTACCTTCAGGAGATGTTGTGCTGTGTAGAATCCAGCTGGTCCACTGCCTACAATACATATTCTAGGTCTGAACTCGGCTGTGGAAAGAAGCCGCTTGATACCTGAGAGCAGAGAAAAAGAAGAAATTACATAAGCTGGTCCTTGATTTACAAACATTTTGTTTAGTAACTGTCTGAAGTTACCACAGCGCTGAAAAAAGTGACTTATGACCATTTTTCACACTTATATGACTGTTGTGGCATCCCCACAGTCACATGATCAAAATTCGGATGCTTGGCAATTAGTTCATATTTATGATGGTTGCGCTGTCGCCATTGCACAATCTTTTGTGACCTTATGACAAACAAAATCAATGGAGGAGCCAGATTCACTTAACAACATTGTTACTAACTTAACAACTGCAGTGATTCACTTAACAACGGTGGGAAGAAAGGTCATAAAATGGGGCAAAGCTCACTTAACAACTATCTTGCTTAGCAGCAGAAATTTTGGGCTCTAGCGTGGTCATTAAATCAAGAACTACCTGTAGCCCTCCAGGTTCAATCTGGAATAATCTATCAGAATACAAACTGCTGGAATAATCTACCAGAAAAATATGATAAACTCTGAGAGAATGAGAGAAAAGAGTGAGCCACGAAGAAGATACCTTCTTCATGGTATGGCCCACTGCCTCCAAATTCAGTTCCAACCTAGACAGCTGATGATCCCAATTCTCTGTGTTTCTTGAACAGAAAAAACTATATACCGCTTCACAGTGCTTTACAGCCCTCTCTAAGTGGTTTACAGAGTCAGCCTATTGCCCCCAACAATTTGGGTCCTCATTTCACCCACCTCAGAAGGATGGAAGGCTGAGTCAACCATGAGCCTGGTGAGATTTGAACTGCCAAACTGCTGGCAGCCAGCAGGCAGCAAAAGAAGCTTGCAGTACTGCACTCTAACCATTGCGCCACCACAGCTCAATGCAGCTGTTTTCTGGCAATTGTTGCTCAATTGTTGCTCAGTGGCTTCCAACTCTGCGACCTAACAGACATCAATTCACTGGATTTGTCTGTCAAGAACTCCTTTTCTAAAGATCACGTCTTATACAATAATTCTTGCTTTTGCATTACCTTTACAGTAGGCCTTGGAACAACTTCTGCAACAAGTAAATGAGAGACAATTCCACACTGCTATTCTTCTCCCATCATGTAATATTTAGATACTGGTTTGACTTTTGAAATGTATTCATATTTCAGCATAGTTTTATATTATAAACAAGAAATGAAAAAGATAAGAAACAAGATAGAAAGGTAAGATAAAAATTCAGCTGGTGTTAGTTATAAATCCTTATGAAAGCTCAGAATTAAAAAATATAAATCAAAATATACAAACTAAGATCTCTAAAAATGCTAGCTACACGTTCAAATAAAAGGTTAGTACAAGTTTGGAACAACAATTGCCACTTAATTATTATGACATCCATCTGAATGATCTTCTTATCATTTTGTATCATTGTATGACTTTACACTTACACTGTTGTTTACATTATCCACTGTACAGCAGATTCCTTGACAATGTGCTTGTCTATGACAGTAAATTCCTTCATAATCTCATTCCTTATGCTGTACTTTAACACTAACACTACCGTTGGTGTAAAATCTTTCATTCATTACAGGAAAAAAAAAATCCAGAGGCCAGAGATCATAGAGTTAATCAGAGATGTGAAGGCCTAGACATGACAGCCCTTTTTTCCAGTGCAACAACCTTGACATTTATTTTTGCACTACAACATGCAAAGAAATGTCCAAGTATGTTGCTAAAAAAAGAAGAAGCTTACAAATACTGCTTCTATCATTCATTCTCTGCCTCTGGATCTCAAGAAATTGATGCCACGGGAGAAAAGAGTATTTCACACATAATCTTTACTTTTTACTTTAAGTCCTTTCAGATCTTTCATTCACCTTTATGCTGGAGGGAGAAAAATGTTGAGAAAAACCTGCACTGCAAGAATATATTACTCCACGATAGACAAAGTAAACCCAAAAGTGCTTGCTGGAAGCACTAAAATGAAGATTAAGTTTAAATATTTTAGATACACAATGTAAAGGCGTTAATAAAGTCATTGGAGAAGACTCCCAATACTTCTGAAAATGGAAGGCTGAGAGAAGATAAAATGACTAGATACAGTCAGTGAACTCACAAACAAAAATTTAAAAGAACACAAAGAAGGTATTGCTGACAGACTATCCTGGAGAAATCATGCCCATTGGATCACAAAGTGTTGGAAATAACAGGATAAGTATTAGTTTCCTTCAGATAGCTTGCACAACAATTGCTATAATTCCCAGGAGAATAATTATTTCAGAAGAGAAAATATTAAATATACAGGTAGTCCTTGACTTACGATCACAATTGAGCCCAGAATTTATGTTACTCAGTGAAAAATTTGTTAAGTGAATTTTGCCCCATTTTATGAATTTCTTGCCACGTTTGTTAAGTGAATCACTGCAGTTGTTAAATTAGTAATACATTTATTAAGTGAATCTGGCTTCCTCACTGACTTTTGCTTGTTAGAACATTGCAAAAGGCAATTACATGACCCTGAGACACTGAAACCGACATCAACGTGAACCAGATGCCAAGCATCCGAATGCAAATCACATGATCACGGGGATGCTGTAACACTCATAAGTGTGAAAAATGGTCATAAGTCACTTTTTTCAGTACCATTATAACTTCAAACTATCACTAAATGAACTGTTGTAAGTCAAGGACTACCTATACTTCTTTGGCTAAATCCTGGCAGGAGTGAATCAAGTGGGGGTTATCAACCTTTATACATCTGATGTGTTCACTGCTGTATTAAGCACAGTCTTCTATTGCTAACAGGAGGCCAGGAGAGATCAGGCTAATACAGATAGTCCTCGATTTACAACAGTTCATTTAGTAATCGTTCAAAGTTACAATGGCACCGTTTTTCACACATCCCCATGGTCATGAGATCAAAATTCAGATGCTTGGCAACTAACTCATATTTTTTTTTTTTTTTTATTGAAAAAGTTTTAAAAAAACAAACATATTTTCCCCACAACCCCCCATCACCCCCCACAACCCCCCCTCCCCCTCCCCGACTTCCCAGAGCAGAACACAAGGTATTTCTATTGATCTCTAACAATAATCTAAATTGCATAACCAATCATTAAACTAACATCCCTAAAAAAAAAATTCTTAACCCCCCATATATAAAATCCCATTTCTTAAACATAATACTTCTAATGTCACTTATATAACGCTTATACAAATAAAAGAAATCATTCATAAGCTATTTGATATTTTTTGGTCTGATACTTATTTTGTATATAATCAATCCATCTTCTCCAGTCCTGTATGTACCTTTCTTGTGTGTGATCCTTCAGATATGCTGAAATTTTAGCCATTTCAGCTAAATTAGTTACTTTCAGTATCCATTCACCAATAGTAGGCAAAAAGTCCTTCTTCCAGTATTGTGCTACCAACAATCTTGCTGCTGTTATCAAGTTCAAAATCAATTTAGTCTCTGCAACTGTACAGTCCGTAGTTATACCCAATAAGAACAACTGTGGAGTAAATTTCAGTCTCTTTTTGAGAATATTCTGGATCACCCACCAAATCTTTATCCAAAATGCTTTGATTTTTCTACAAGTCCACCATATATGATAATAAGTTGCATCATCACAGTCACATCTCCAACATTTAGCTTGCACATTAGAATACATACATGATAATTTTTTAGGATCTAAATGCCATCTATAAAACATTTTATAAAAATTTTCTCTTAAATTTTGTGCTTGTGTAAACTTCACATTTCTAATCCAAATCTTTTCCCAAGTTTCCATCATTACTGGCTCTTGAAAATTTTGTGCCCATTTAATCATACAGTCTTTAACCAATTCTGTCTCAGAATCTATTTCCAATAAAGCATTATACAACCTTTTAATATGCATTTGTTTTTGATCTCTAATTTGTTTTACCAAATTCTCTTCATTTTGCACAAAGCCAGTTTTTTGATCTTCCTTCCATCTAGCTTGAAGTTGACCATACTGAAACCATGTATAAATTATACCTTCTTCTCTCAGTGTATCTAAAGATTTCAAATACATTGCCCCCCTTTCCATAATAAGAAGCTCTTTATAAGTAATCACCTCCTGTTTTTGTTCTATACTTATATTTTCTATTGCATGTCTAGGATTTGCCCATAAAGGTATCTTATAATTTAACTTATATTGATATTTTTTCCAAACCCTTAACAAAGCATTTCTTAATATATGAACCTTAAATACTTTATCCACTTTTTTGTCATATAACAAATAGGCATGCCATCCATATAACAAATCATAACCTTCTAAATTCAAAATTCTCCTCTCAGTTAAATTAAACCAATCACTGATTTGTGATAAAACCGCTGCTTCATAATATAATCTTAAATTAGGCATTTTAAGACCCCCTCTTTCACGTGTATCTTGTATAATTTTCATTTTTATTCTGGGTTTTTTCCCTGCCCAAATAAAAGTATTAACACCTTTCTGCCATTCTCTCAGATTTTCATCTTTCTTAAGCACAGGTATCATTTGGAACAGAAATAAAAATCTAGGTAAAACATTCATTTTAATTGCAGCAATTCTTCCCAATAAAGACAACTGTAATTTTTTCCAATTTTCCATATCCTTCTGTACCTTCTGCCAAAGTACCTCATAATTATTTTTGTATAATTTTGTATTTGAAGCTGCTATGTATACCCCTAGATATTTAACCTTTTTAACTATTTCAAAATCTGTTAATCTTGCTAATTTGTCTCTTTCAAATGTAGTCATATTTTTAACTATCATCTTTGTCTTATGTGAATTAACTTTAAATCCTGATACCTTCCCATATTGATTAATTATATCCAATATGTATGGAGCCGACTCTGTAGGTTGAGATAAGGTAATAACCAAATCATCTGCAAAGGCTCTTAATCTATAATCTTGTTGTCTAATTACAATACCCTTCAGTTTTTGTGAATCACGTATCTTATTCAGTAATACCTCCAAAGTCAGAATAAATAATAATGGGGACAGAGGACACCCCTGTCTTGTTCCTTTCTCAATTTTAAAAGCCTCTGTTAAACCTCCATTAACTATGATTTGTGCTGATTGCTGCTGGTATATCGCTCTAATTGATTGTGTAAAATATTCCCCAAAGCGCATTTTCTCTATTATCTTAAACAAAAATTGCCAGTTCAAACGATCAAATGCCTTCTCTGCATCCAAGAATATAAACGCTGCAGGGACTTGGTTATTTTTTTCCAAATATTCCAATAAGTTTACAATTTGTCTAACATTGTATCTCATTTGTCTACCTTTTATAAACCCTGATTGATCACTGTGAATTATTTGTTGCATAACTGGCATTAGTCTATTGGCTAATATTTTAGCAAAAATCTTATAATCAGTATTCAGAAGTGAAATTGGCCTAAAATTCTCCGGTTTAATGGAATTTCGATCCTCCTTTGGAATTAATGAAACAAAGGCTGTTTTCCAAGAGGGTGGTACTCCTCCTCCTAATTGTATCTTATTAAATAAATTTTTTAGTGGTTCTAACATTTCGGATTGTAAGTGTTTATAATAAACAGCTGTTAGTCCATCTGTTCCCGGAGCCTTACCTATTTTTAATTGTTTAATTGCTCCAACAATTTCCTCAGAAGTTATTGGCTGATTCAATCTATCTCTCTGTTCCAACGTTAATTCAGGAATCTCCATCTTTAGATATCTATCAATATCAACATCTCGAATTGCATCTTTGGCATATAGTTTTGTGTAAAACTCCAAAAAAGCCTTTTTTTTTTTTTTTTTTTAATTTGATTTATATGCCGCCCTTCTCCGGAGACTCAGGGCGGCTTACAATGTGCTCAGCAATAGCCTTCATCCTTTTGTATATTTATACAAAGTCAGCTTATTGCCCCCACAAACTGGGTCCTCATTTCACCTACCTTAGAAAGGATGGAAGGCTGAGTCAACCTTGAGCCTTGAAGAGATTCGAACCAGCAGAAATTGCAGGCAGCTGTGTTAATAACAGGGTTCATTAACCACTGTACCATCAAGGCTCTTTTTTAATTTTATTAAATTCTGTTGATAAATCTCTTTACCTCTAAATTCTATTTTATCTATAATACGTGATTTCTGTTTTTTCCTCATCGTGTAAGCCAACCATCTCCCAGGTTTATTAGCATTGCAAAATGTGTTATGTCTGGCATATTGTATGCTAGTTGCTACTTGCCCCGCCATTAACATATTAAATTGCTGTCTTAAAATATTAATCATATCTTTTGCCTTTTTATCTCCTGGATTAATTATAAGTAATTGTTCTTTCTTTTTAATTTCCTCCTCTATCTCTTTCCGTCTATTTTGTTGTTTTAATCTATGTTTATTATTCAAAAAGATTAATGTTCCTCTCATATAAGCCTTACACGCATCCCATACCATCTCCATCGATGTTCCTTTATTCATATTATTAATAAAAAATTCTTTCATTTGTTTTTTAAGCTCACACAGATTGTCTTCATATCTAAATAAATTCTCATTTAGCCTCCAAGACCTCCTTTCCCCTCTCTCCTGCTCTAATTCCACCCAAACTGGGCTATGATCAGTTAAAGTTCTTGGACATATCTTCGTACTCTTCACCCTAGAAAAAAGATCGTTTGTAATTAATATAAAGTCAATCCTCGAAAAAGATTGGTGCCTGTCTGAGAAAAAAGTAAAATCACTCTCCAATACGTTCCTTTCTCTCCAAACGTCTCTAAGCTCCATATCCTCCAAAATATCAAAAAAAGATTTAGGCAACTTAGCACGCATGGAGATCTTGGAAAGACTTTTTTTATCTTTCTGGGTATCTAATACCCCATTCCAATCACCCATTAAAAATAAGGATCTATAGTCCCATTGTAGTATTTTAGTATGTAAAAGTTTGTAAAATTTATCTTGTTGTTGATTAGGTGCATATACTCCAATTACAAGCAGCTTCCCACTCTGTGTTATTAATTCAATTGCGATATATCTACCTTGAGTATCAGCCTCAATTAAATTGGCCACTAAGCCTCTTTTAACATATATTACTAGGCCGTTTTTCTTTTCTGGTGCTGATGCCACAAAATGTGTACCTAATTTCGAATTTATCAGGTACTTTTGATCTGAAGATTTAATATGCGTTTCTTGCAAACAAATAACATCGTTCTGAAATTGCTTCAAATAATGAAATATTTTCTTTCTTTTTTGTGGAGAATTTAAACCGTTAACATTCCAAGATAGAAATTTATTTGCCATCTCTGGGCGTTCCAAGCTTCGAGAGCATCAGCTGAACCTCCTCCGCCATTTTAGACTTCGGCCTAGCTCCTCCCACAGCTTGCGTTTTTTGGGCTTGTTGAGTTGGATCTTGAGGCTGTTGCGCCATATGTTGTTTATAGGTAGCCCTTGTCAGTCGTTGATCTTTTGGCAGCTGAATCATCGTTAATGACTCCAAAGTTGGTGGTGGACCCCCAGTCAGTAATGGATCTTCTTCCAGAATAGCTCCTCCAGCTAATACTTGAGCATAGGTTTGTGGTTGCCCTCCATCTTTCTCTTGTTGAGTAATTTCCAATTGCTTTCTAACACCCCCTGGTGAGGGTGGCCTTCCAGCCTTTAAAACATTGGCATAAAAATCTTTTGCTTTTCCAACTGTGTTTAAGCGATGTCTTTGCCCAGCGTATGGCACTATTATCCCAAATGGGACATCCCATCTGTACTGAATTTGCTGGTTTCTTAGTTCGTTCACCAAAAAGCCAAACTGCTTTCTATCTCTTAACATTTTAGGAGGAAGCTCTTTCAGGACCACCAGCTCTTGTCCTTCCACTTTAATCTTATTTCTATAAGACGCTTGCAAAATATCATTTCTAACTCTCCTTGTTGTAAAATAGATCACCACATCTCTTGGTAGCTGCTTTTGTTTTGCCAGCCAGGAGTTGACCCTGTAAATTTTGTCCATTTGAATTGCCACATCTGCTGGCCTTTCTGGAATCAGCTCTGCTAAAGCATTGGAACAAACATCTTTTAAATTTTCACCACTCTTTTCTTTCAAACCTCTCAGCCTCAGGGCAAATTCCATTGACCTGTACTGTAACATAACCATCTCGTCATCCACTTTCTCTGTCTGTATCATAACCTCTCCCAGTTTAGTTGCAATCTCCAAATTAGCATCATCAATTTCCCGCACTCTCTCCTCAATCTTTAACATGTGAGTAGCCAGTCCTGAAACTGCAAAGACAATATCATCTCTTATTTCATCATGTTTTTCCTCCACCACACTTATAAGTTTCTTTAACTCCTCTGAAAATCCTTTCATCATTTCTGTCTGATTATTCAGGGCACCCATTATAAATTCTTTAAGGTCTTGTGACTGTGTATCAGCCGGAAGTTGTTGTTTTTGAGTCACTACAGGGGAACCTCCTCCCCCTTTAGAAGTTGGTGGCTTTAGTTGTTTAGCAGCCATTTTATTTAAAAAAAAGTTTTCCTTTTACAGCCAGAAAATCTTGTAAACAATCTTAGAAAGTATATTCCAAAGTTTTTCCAAAATAAACAATCCTCTCTTCAAACTATACTCAAAGCCCAGTAGTTTTCTCTTCAGGCAGAGGGCTATTAACAAACAGTTTCCTTTTAACTTTCACTTTCCCTTCCGCCCATAACAAAGGCTTCCTCCCAGCCTCCAGCTCCAGAGAGCTCCGTTTGCAACAATGTATTCACAGAGTTAAGTTCTGTTTCTCTTAAAAAGCTTGCACTCTTGCTTCCGCTCTGTCTGCCTTGTTGAAAATCATTAAAACTCACTGTTTGCCGGCAGAATTGGACGCAGACGTCTTGCTCTGAAGACAGAGGCACCAGCGATCCGGAGCGATGGGAGGGGTGAACTGGGGAGCTCTCACCCTCCGAGTCCCTGGAGTTAATCCAGTGACTATCGGGGAGCTCTACCCACCCCCTCCGGCTCTCCTCTCCTTCTTTGCCCGAAGGAGAGTTTTTTCAAACCGCCGGACAGCTGTTTAGCGCTGTCAGGGCGGTTTTTACAGATCGGGTGGCTGGCGGTCTATGGAGACCGTCCTCGACGTCTGCGGAGCCACCGGAAGTCCTCAACTAACTCATATTTTTGACAGTTGCAATATTCCGGGATCATGTTATCACCTTTTGCGACCTTCTGACAAGCAAAGTCAATGGGGAAGCCAGATTCACTTAACAACCATGAGACCAACTTAACAACTGCAGTGATTCACTTAACAACTGTGGCAAGAAAGGTCGTAAAATGGGGCAAAACACACTTAACAAATGTCTCACTCAGCAACAAAAAAGTTGGGCTCAATTGTGGTCATAATTCGAGGATTTCCTGTATGTTATTCTGCGGCAAGGATTTACACAGACTGAGTGCAGACACTGAAGAGTCCTTACTTCTTACACATTCCCCAAATATACTCCCTATAGAAATAATACAGAGTGAAGGGTCCCCCGAACTTTTGACAGAGTCTAACACAAGTATGTGATCTCTGAATATTTTTGTACAAAGGTATCCATGGCTTTGGAGATCATAACCACCGCTTTACATTGTGCCCAGAAACAAATCAATTCTCAGTGATCACACTCTTCTTATGCTCTTTATTAACTGATGTCAACCAAGATTATGTGCAAATGACTCCCATCAAAACTTTGACAGCCAAATTGATCTAAACCCAACATTAGACTTTTCCTTCTCTTATCTTAAGGGCACCTATATCTACGTTTTATTAAAATAACTAGCTGTTCATAAACTAATGTGTATATGGGCAACAGTTGTTTGCATTATACCTTTGCAGCAAACATCATGAATACTCATCAGCAGCATTACACAACTGTGACAACACTATCCTGGCCCAGGACTACAATGCCAGCATTATGAAGAAGGCATTATAATACAGAGCCTCCAAAGAGCTGGCTGCATATTTTAATTTGCAATTTAAGCACTCTGCTTAAAAAAATGACATTGCAGAAATGCGAAAGTGCAAAGACACAGCAACAGCACCATGCCAATCTCCTGGTTTACAAACTTTTAATGCTCAAATGAAAATGTATATATAAAGGCCTGCAGGGAGAAATGGCACTCTTTTTCTTTTCAAGAAAAGAAGAGCACCATACTATAAAACCTCCTTGTGCAGATATTGCAGCCTGTCTCATCAAGGGTTCATCATCATTACCTTAGGCACTGTAAGGCAAACGACCTGCACAGGGCCATCTCTCTCTCCCCTTATCACCTGAAACGCCTCCTCTTTTATCTTCTTTTCCCGATTTCAACCAACTTCCTCGACGATCTTATTCAAATAAACTGGACTATAAATGCAACCAGTCCCAGAAATGCTTTTCTAGCAGGAACGGGAGACCTGGCACAATTGATCCAGGCAGTCTTCCCAAAAACCAGACTCTTCCCCCTTTTCCTTCCACCGTAATTATCTTAATTTTATTTTATTTTTTTGCAAAGACAAGGAGATGGGACTATGGGTCCCTCGATATCTTTCTATCATTCCATAGCCCGAGCTCCTCCGCCCCTTTTGAATCTCACTGTTTTTAAGTCTCCCCGCCTCTCGCTTGCTCCTGGACTGCCAAATCTCTCTGCAATCCCCCCAGCCACATTCACAACCTGCAGAAAAACGAGAGATCGCTCACCAGCTAGAGGACCCTTGATCGGCAAGATCCCGAGCGCAGAAAGACGCCGGCCGCAGCCGAGGATCCCCCCGGTACGGCTCATCGTGAGAGCGGCGGTGACAGCGTCAAACCACAGCGCTTACCCCGCCACTTTACCCGGCCTTCATCAGAACGCAAGGGAGCCAATCACGGAAGGCAAAGTATATATCATTAACATAGATCCGCCCACCCGTCGCCGGAAAACTTCTTTTTGCCACGCCCCCGCGATCAAGTCAAATGCCTATCACGTCGATTGCTGTGAGACCTTTTTGACCAATCCGGAAATCGAGAGTCTACGAAACAAAACGCAGGATGTACTCTGTTTTTAGTAGTGGTGTTAAACTCTATCGTGTATCCTTCGCTCAACGAAACTAATATAAAGCGTAGGTTTAGTAACTTTAGGTATTTCGATTTGCATAAGATGGGTTTGCAAATGGGGCTAAACCATAACGATTTAATAAAATCATAGTTATTAGATTCTCACAATGCATTGAACTATAAACTAACCTAGCATTTATGCTGTGTATATGTGGTCAGTTATGATATACAGTATTAAACTATGGCTTTGATAGTTAACCTAGGGTCACCAGATGTCTGAACATCTGGTGGACGTGGATAACTGGAAAGGAGAACAAATGGGAGAGAGGAGGACACACTGAATGTTCAACTTTCTGGGCATCTGTGTCCAAAGTTATAGCAAAACACTGCTAGATGTGTACAGTAGTTAGGTCTACATGGATATGAAATTACTTTTAACCACTCAGAAAGTCTAGTTCAATTGCAATATTTTCCAACTTTTTTTTATTGTCAATAACAGATGCTAACAATAATATAGAATCAATGGCGATGTTCTTTCTTACATTTCAAATTTTACTATGGAAATGTATGAGGAATTATATGATTTAAAGACTACCATGATTGTAGATTTGACGGTGTGTGTGTAAATCTAGGCTGTCAAATCTGTCAATGAACAAGGAAAGAAAGAACAGATGATTTATAAGGTCTCAGTACATGAATGTTTGAATGACTACTGCTATGAAACAGCCCAATTTAAAACAAAACCAAGACATTCAAAAAGTCAGAAAGTATTTGATTTTAAGACTATGCCTCCCAGACTGAAGACATGAGGACAAAAAAGAAGACGTGTCCTTTTGCCAGACATCTAATGAGCTATGGTGAACCCAGTGATAGGGAGTAAGGGTCAACAATTGGGAATAATACAGAAGAAAAAAGTGAGCTGGAAAATTATGCAATTTTGAGTATGGTTATATTCTGTCCAATGCAACATAATACTCTGTCATGACTTTACATACAATTTGTGCATTATTTTTTTCCTTTTTTATTTTACTGTTTCTACCTTAGCTAAACATGGAAAGCATGCTCAGATAAAAAATCTATCTTAGGCTAATTTTAATGTAAATGTACTTAGAAAAAAAAATGTTTCTGAGAATCTATTTAAAAGAAAAACAGCTGTATTTTATATGACTGTACCAAGAGCTTTTTGTTTGAAAGTCCCTTGAGGATGAATAAAAAACATGGATCTGCTTTGTTTAGATCCTATCTGGATTACTGTAGTCACTTCTGAGCACTATACTGTAAGGGTTCAGAGGAACTGAAACAAATTCAGAGAACAGCCATGAGAAAGACTAGAGGACTAGGGGGAAAAAAAGGCTTGTGAAAAATGTTGAGCTGAGCAACTTTAGCCTTGAGAAGAGAAGGTTGGAGAGAGGTGACATGATAGCTCTCTTCAAATACTTGGAAAGATGTCATGGAAAAAAGGTCATAACCTAGTTCAAAGTGCCAGATGTGGAATAATGGATTTAAGTTAGAGAAAGGCAAATTTGATTAAATGTTAAATGTTATTCCTAACAATAAACACTGTTCAGAAGCAGATCCAGTTACCTAGAAAAGTGGTGAACTCACTTTCACTGGATGTGTTCAAGTGGAACTAGCCAACCATCTTCAGTTTGGATTCCTGCACTTAGTAGCAGGTTGGCTTTGACCAGACAAATGGCTTCTTTGAACTTTATGATTCTATAATTTCTGCAATTTCAGTGAATACTTCATGATTTTAATGAGATGTCTCTTGACTCCAATCTCCATATTAAACCTTGGCAACTTGAAAAATACAGAAACAGTTTACTACTTAACCAGTCGCTCCTTAGCTCATCAGGTGGAGAACCTGGTCAACCTTTTCTGTAGACAGGAGCTTAGCACTGTTAATGATGGTACTCATTGTTAATTGGTTCCAGGAAATGTGATGAGTACCAAAAACAATGAGTACCAAACAGATTTTCCCATTAGGAATAATGTAGTGAGTCACAAGGCAGTTGACACCTACAAGTTCTAGCTTGGGTGTTGAGTGCCAAACAAACGATGAATACTGGGACAAAATTTTCACAACAATATGTATTGAGTATCAAATTAGATGAGTTTCAAAACAGTTGAGTGCCGGTACTACTGTACGAAATTACATTGCACAAATTGTACAAAACTTGCCAAAAGTAAGTTGCATTAGATTCATGGAAATGTCCATTCTGATCTTATGCATATTTACCTGGGAGTTCCCTTAAGAACTGTCATTTTATTTTCAAGTTAACTAATTTAGCATTGTAGCCTCTTATGTTCTGCTTTGTACAGAATACTAAATCATAATGCACTTTATTTTTGCTTAACTTTATTTGTAAACCCGATCACTATGGATTGTTCAACAAATCATAATACAAGTAGCCCTCAACATACAATAGTTCATTTAGTGACCACTCAAAGTTACAATGGCACTGAAAAAGTGACTTATAACCATTTTTCCACACTTTCGACCTTTGCAA
Source organism: Pituophis catenifer annectens (assembly GCF_029215685.1). Lineage (NCBI taxonomy): Eukaryota > Metazoa > Chordata > Lepidosauria > Squamata > Colubridae > Pituophis > Pituophis catenifer. Next base: position 133,895,406 of record NW_027256882.1, on the reverse strand, counting down.
CATCCCCATGGTCATGAGTTCAAGCTTGACAACTGGTTCGCATTTATGATGGTTGCAGTGTCTCGCCGTCATGTGATCTTCTGATAAGCAAAGTTGATGGAGAAGCCAGATTCACTTAACAACCATGTTACTAACTTAACAACTGCAGTGATTTAATATCTCTGGCAAGGAAGGTTGAAAAATGGGGCAAATCTCACTTAACAAATGTCTCACTTAGCAACAGAAATGTTGGGCTCAGTTGTCATAAGTCGAGGACTACCTGTAGTTTAAGGTCTTGGCTTAATGTTATATCAGAATTCACTTATCTGTGAATTTTGTCACTACATAAAAGGATTTCTGCTCTTTCCTTACTTCTCTCCCCCATTTCCCTCCTAGTTCTATTCTGGAAATTCTTCTAACAGTTCAGTGCACATCAGGAAGAATCATGGGGATGCTGCAACAGTCATATGTGACTTTTATCAATGCTATTGTAACTTTAATGGTTGCTAAACAAATGATTGTAAGTCAAGGACTTCCTGTAATAATGTAGTGGGCATTTCGGCGTCAAGCTCAAACCTTTATATGTTCCTTTTTGTTTCAAATTATTAAAACAAAATGTATTCTGTGTTATAGAATGGCTAGTTTATATTATGGAAAAGTAAAAAGTTGAGGTTCGATGTTAATGCTTTATTCTACAAGAGAGTCGGAAGTCAATGCTTTTTTTTTTCTTTTCTTTCTCCCCTCCTCACTTGTCTTTTCCCTTTTCCTCCCCACTGCGTCTTACTATTTGCTTTTGTATTTTGTATTTTATTCTATAATCTAATAAAATGTTTAAACCAGAAAAACCTGATCGCAGATAGTAAAGACCTAAAAAGAAATGTGTTCTGCTTGGAATCTTTTGCTAATGTTGTCGTGAACATTACCTTCAGTAATTACCTCTCCTTTATAGGTATTATATTTTTTTGAAAATACATCTCTGTTTTTAAATTAAAAATATAAAATAACACAACAACAAATCACCCTGGCAATCATCGGTTATATCAACCTTTACAAACTTGATGCCCTGGGGAGGTTATGAGGCTGCCGTTTCAATCATTCCTTTACAGCCATGTTTCAGGGAATTGTAGTTGAAGATTTCTGAGACACCTCAGTTTGGGGAAGACTCATACGTTGAAGGATGAGTATATTGTACCCGTCTCAGAACTATCCTTGTTTCCAGACTATGCCTTTTTAAAAAAGCTATTTATTGAAGACCTTGAAGCCAAAAATATCCACTTCCTAAAAGGTCCATTAGATAAGCCATCCATGAAAAAATAAAGCAAGGCTACGTAAACTATCTTTTTAAAATATATCACATAGTTGCCACGTCGTATTTCATCTGGTGGTCTTTGATCTGCAGAATCATGAATATTTATAACTTCCATAGAAATAATGGAAAATGTACCATAGTTTGTGGTGCCCTGACATTGTCAGTTTTCTGTTTAATTAAGTAGCTGGAAAAACTGAAGACTTTTATTTAAAAACGGCCTGTTTTGTGTTGTAAACCACAAATATCTTATATGATTGAACTTGGATTTAAGCTGACATTTTAAGGTGGTTTGTGCATATACTTGTTTTCATTGCTCACCGAACTGACAGTATTGATATATGTGATAGATGCAGGCTGAGTATAGTAGTTGCCAATGTCAAGAACCTAGTTATAATTACATTTCCCATCAAAATTCATAGGAATAAAAAATTGGCAGAGATTTTGCATTTTTAAAGTGGCTGTTAGGTCATTGCTTCATTATATGCATAAGTAGCAAAACAGTCTGCTTCCTAAAGCACACTCTTGACACTCTTGTTCAACAATATTGTGGCAACCCTGCAGGCTAAACACACATTGGCATCACCAAATAACTGATGATCTTGTTAGCACTAATTTTAATTACAGGTAGTCCTCAACATAAGAACGCAATTGAGCACGAAATTACCATTGTTAAGCAAGACATTTGTTAAGTGAGTTTTGCCCCATGTTATCACCTTTATTGCCACAGTTGTTAAGTGAATCATTTGGTCATTAAGCAAATCTGGCTTCCCCCAATTGACTTTGCTTGTCAGAAGCCAACTGGGAAAGTTAAAATATTGATCACATGACCCCAGGACAATGCAACATCATAAATACATGCCAGTTAGCAAGCATCACTGGCTGGGGAATTCTGGGAGTTGAAGTCCACACCTCTTAAAATCGCTAAAGTTGAGAAACATTGCTGTAGGCCAGTGTTGGCGAACCTTTTTGGCACCGAGTGCCAAAATGGGAGCGTGCATGGGGGGGGGGGGGAGTGCCAGAAACTGGAAGATCAACTCCCCGGCATGAGCGTACGGGAACGCCAGAAACTGGAAGAGCAGTTCCCTGGCGCGCATGCGCGAGCCGGGAAGCTGAGCTTCTGCTTTCTGGTGTGTGCATATGCACCAGCCAACTGGTCTTCTGCTTTCTGGCACAAATGCGCCCACGAAGACTAGCTGGCCAGTGCACATGTGTGCACCGGAAACTGGAAGCTGAGCTTCCCCGCGTGCACATGCATCCCGGGGAGTTGCTCTTCTAGTTTCCAGCACTCCCATGTGCGCAAAGACCAGCTGGCCAGCACGCATGCGCCCGCTGGAACCCAGAGGAGCAATGGGCAATGGCTGGCGTGCCCAGAGAGATGGCTCTGTGTGCCACTTCTGACACATATGCCATAGGTTCGCCATCACGGCTGCAGGTTTTTTTCTCCTTTGATTCCTTCGTGAAGGATTAGCTAACACTGATAGCTTTATTCAATACTGCATAATCTTCTTTTAAAATATGAATTGATTGCTGATATATTCTCTGGCAATAGATTGATTATGTACTAGAGAAAGAAATACTGCATCTGCCTTCATTTCCCCACTGTTCAGTTCCCTGAAGTCCTCCTTGTGTCCTCTTTATATGTGAGGGTTCATGCTCAAGATAGGGCACTGTGTCCCTGAGTATTGGCCTTGCCCCAAAAACCTTGACCTTGTGGTGTTAAACAATACGATCTTCAAGGGAGTTCTATGAATGTCCACTTGAGCAATAGTAAAATTAGTCTTTAGCAGCAGTTGCTGTTGTTCAGGCAAAAGGAAGGCCAGGCAAAAGGATTTGGCCTGTATCAAATAGGATTGTACACTCTTTGAAAAATCAGATCCAGGAATTGAGTGCATTTCTGCACTCAAGCATTTCCATAGAGGAATGTATTTATACAATTAAAGTTCCTGTCTCAGCTAGGCCTGTCCCTGAAGTTCTAGCCATTTTAGTACATAACTACAACTGCTTGGCTTTCAGTAACACACAGTTTGTGAATAAATTGTCTTTGAAAAGTGTTTGGAATGTTGAGATAAAGTTACTGATCAAAAGCATTTGATTACCTTTAATTACTCCTGTCTTGTAATAAGGTAATCAAATTTTGTCCTGTTTCAGACCAACATTCAAAGTGCCAGCTATAATCCACAAGGTCCTAGACAACGTGGAAAGAGACTATTTGAAAAAAGTGCCTTCTCCCTTATGACTCTCTCCAGATCTTTAGTTTTAATTATAAATGGCATAACAAAACTAGAGCAAGTAAATAAGTGTTTTATGCAGTGGTGGGATTCAAGTAATTTAACAACCGGTTCTCTGCCCTAATGATTTCTTCCAACAATCAGTTTGCCAAACTGCTCAGAAAGTTTTTTTTTTTTTTTAATTTGATTTATATGCCGCCCTTCTCCGGAGACTCAGGGCGGCTTACAATGCGTTAAGCAATAGTTAACAACCGGTTCTCCCGAAGTGGTGCGAACTGGCTGAATCCCACCACTGGTTTTATGTCTTTGCAATATATTGAATAAAAGTAAGAAATTGGACAGAGAAATTTTAGGACATGGAAATACTGAAAGAAGGTATTAGTAAAGTTCCTATTGTGCAAAAGGAATGTTTACTGAAAAAAAGAAAAACAAAAATGGCTGTATATAAGAGTAGTCTTCTGCCAGCTTATTACGCTGGAAATTAGAGTTGGGTTTCTCAAAAGAAAAACAATGAATGTTCGCTGAATGAATGTGAATGAAAGTAAAATAAAAAAGTAAGAGATCAGCATGAAATAAATACTTTGAGATGGCTTGATCATGAAGAGAAGGGTGGGGGCACTGTGCAACAATTATATGAAGAGTGAAAGATTGACAGGAAAGGGAAGACTGAAAGTGCCATAGGGAAATTAATGAGAATCTGAAAAAAAGATAAATTTAAAGAAAAAAAGCAATGTGTGAAGCAGCATTTAGACACAAAGATTATTTTCAAGAACCAAAAGATATGGAAAGATATATTGAAAGGTACTGATGTAAAATAGTTTTATTTATTTTCCCCTTTTATCTCATACTATTAATTTCTTTGACTAGTTTTTCCAACCCCTTTTTGTGCTCTGCATAATGTACTGCTGAAGCACTACATAGAGCACAGAATAGTGTGACAAGTACATATCTTGTCAGTGGATTTACCTATTATGCTAAACTAGCCTATATGGATTGCAAAGATACAAGCAACCACTAAATGGCAGAAAGAATTAGAGTTTTCTACATCTCTCTGCTACCATCTTGTGGCAATCTAGATTTTTGCAGCTCTGTATAGTACTAGTTAAGACTCCATATGTTTTACTATGATTTATTAAATAATGCACAGCTGGCTTCAAATAAATTCCATTTGGCTTAGCCTGACATCTGAACCCAGCCACAGATTATGCTTTATTCAATTTCAGTATTTGTTAAGGGTGAAATACTATAATTATTTAACTATGAATAAGCCCATTGGCCCTAAAGGTATTTGCTTCTAGCTAGGTTGAATAAATACACACATAGTTATGCTTTATTCTAGACAAGCTAGAGCTGGTCAAACTTACCATTTCCAAACTGAACTGTAATTATGTTAGTAGCATGTAGGAGTGGAATTAATTTTTCACACAAACAAAATCAGAGTAAAGCTGGATTGAATAATGTTCCCTCTTTTTTAATCTTTATGCTGTTAGATTGGGAAGTCTTTAGAGCCATCACAGAAATTCATGTTGATAATCATGTTGATAATTAAATTAGTAAATGTAAACCGATTGGAAATTAAATCAACTAACCCTGCTCTGCCAGCTCAGGATTATTTTCTATGTGATGTTCACTTCCAATCTGAAATGATAAAGCCTTAATTTCACTCAGTGCCCATCAAATTGAAGATGTCAATAAAAAAACCCAATTGTGTGTGCTTTTAAAGGTCAGGCGGGTTTCCAGAAATGTATCTGAATGTTTAGAGGTAGACTTTTGAGGACTTTCAATGCCTGTTGTTTCATTTGTCATGAACGAAACACATCAGTTATGATTTATTTTCATTTTCTATCCACTCAGGTATATAGCTGGATTCAGACATCACACTTAAACCAGATTTGTTAAGCATGTTTTATTCAATAAACCATAATTGTCTAGATTCACCCATGCTAAACTTACATGATTTACTTGACATACTGACTGAATTTATGTAACACCCTTAATCAGTGTTTCTCAACTTCAGGAATTTTAAGATGTATGGCATTCAAGTTCAAGAATTCCCCAACCAACAAGCTGGCTGGAGAAATTCTGGAAATTGAAGTCCATCTACTGCCCTAATCAATCAAGTAGAGTAAGGCCCTTTGAGTATTAGGGTAGTATTCTTCCAGTACACAGCAGGTTGTAGGCTAAGCTGGAAAATCAAAAAGAGTGTTCATCAAAAAGTTACTGGAAAATCACTTCCATTTTGTTGCCAATAAAGCTACCCAGATGTCTGCATGAAGCAACTAGGAGTTAAAATGTAACTAAAGGAAACTTATATTTTTCTTGTACAGTATGAGAACTGTTCGAAAGATAACTATAGCAATAGCACTACTTAGACTTATATCCCTCTCCACAGTGCTTCACAGCCATCTCTAAGCAGTTTACAGAGTCAGCCTATTGCCCCCAATAATCTGGGTCCTCATTTTACCGACCTTGGAAGGATGGAAGGCTGAGTCAACCTTGAGCCTGGTGGGATTTGAACTGCCAAATTGCAGGCAGCCGATAGTCATCAGAAGTGGCCTGCAGTACAGTAGTCTAACCACTGTGTCACCAAGATATATTCACACACTAAGCATCCATCACTGATTTGTATTTTCAGAGTAGTGAAGTGATCTCTCTTTGTTCTCCATAGCTCAGCTTCTTGATGCACAATTAGCCCTTTCGTTATTAGTGATAGTTCAGATTTTCCCAAACCAGCTTTTAGAAATTAATTATGTAAATACATAATTCAAACACATATTTGAAAAGAATGTTCTCCTGATAGACATATTTCAGCAGTGTTAGGAATATAACTCAAGTGAAACTACTAACAAGCTGGAGAAAGCTAACACTATGCAACTTCATTCCAGAAATAGTAAACAGTGATCATTGAACACTTCTCCAAAAGGGAGAAAAATGGGCCCTTAGGTAGAAACAACAGCAAAATATGTAGGTTTCCAGTGCACATTATTATCCAGGTAATTTTCATGTAAATAATAGTTATATGTTGTATCGTAAATGTGTGAACATAAACATTTTTACTTTCAGAACAGATAAGAGCTGGTTTTTACTAGCTAAAGAACATGGCCATGCCAGCTCATCAAGTCAGTTAGAGTTTATTTCAAAATATTTTTTCAAGGATATCTACTTTCTGCTTTTCTTTGCCTAATCTGCTTGCTTTTACATTGTTCCTTTTATTAAACCACACTCCCTCCACATAAGTGGATTGGGTAATAATTTATTCTCTCTTTGCATAGAAATCATCACATTTGTCAGCAGGACCTTTAATACAGTCCCTCTTTGCATCATTTGTATTAATAAAAGGTACGTTGGTAATGACAATTCTATTTCCTTCAACCGTTCAGCATCATAGTTTAAATAAGCTTTTTTTTTTTTTTTTGCTTCTTGCAGGACGAGAAATTTTAGTAAAGTCTCCTTCAGGTCAAGCTCAACTCTTGGCAACTGCAATAATGGATCCATGTGTGGGGAGTGAGGAGTTGGCAACAGTACAGAAGTGACTTACTGCTGCCGTCTTCCAGGGTGGTTTTTGATTTTCTAGTTTGGCCCTCAAACCTGATATTCTATGAAGGTCTACTAAGCACATTCTTGGCCTGACCTTCCTTAGCTTCTCAGAACAGTCAAAGTAGGCTGGGATTGCTACCTGCTGAGGGTGTGCTAAAAAATGAAAATCTATGAAGCATCTGACAGGAGCTATCTCTTTACCATATAAATTCTCATGGAATTAGAGCTACGTGGATATCAGTCCAACAGTCAATGCAATTTTTTCATGTTTCTTCTAACCTCTAGGAAAAGCTTCCTCTAATAAGTTTCTTTCCCAGTGTTCTTTCCAAATGTTCTAGAATTTCAGAAATTCCCATGCTAGCTGGCATTCTGGTAATTGGAATCTGCACATCTAGAAGGCACCAGTTGAGGAAGGCTGCTCTAAAATTGCATATATTGCGAAGACAGCTTGCACTTTCTACAGTGTGGATTTCAGATCGGTTAGCAGCAGTGATCTATAGTTTTGTTTTTGTTTTTTTTATTTATATGCCGTCCTTCTCCGGAGACTCAGGGCGGCTTACAATGCGCTAAGCAATAGCCTTCATCCTTTTGTATATTTATACAAAGTCAGCTTATTGCCCCCACAACTGGGTCCTCATTTCACCTACCTTAGAAAGGATGGAAGGCTGAGTCAACCTTGAGCCTTGGCGAGATTCGAACCTGCAGTAATTGCAGGCAGCTGGTCTTAATAACAGGGTGCTTTAGACCACTGTACTACCAAGGCTCTTTGCTGTCATATACCCAAGATGAGGAAAAGAAATTGCTACACAGAACTTGTCAAAGTTTGTACTATGCAAATGTCTTTTAACTTGGAAGTTATTTTAATTTAAGAGGAAGGACATTAAATAGCCCTTAGATTTCCCTCCCTCGAGTGGCAGAATAGTGGAATGGAAATTATCCATTAAATATATCAGTGTGCAAAGATTATTACAGCAGAGAAGAAAATCAAAGATTGTACAATTGAATTAATTGGAACTATTGATTTTCCCCTATGACCCATTACTGGGCAGCTGGATTCAGTATCTAAAGATCATTTTTGCTTGACCAATATGGAAGACATAAATAACATACAGTACTTATTTTCCCCTGATAACTTAGACTTTAAATGCATTGATCTTGAAAAAAGAAACCATGCTGCCTTAAGGCCCTAGCTCTAGCCATAACAGTACCATTACTGAATCCCCACAAGTTCAGTAATAGGAGGTGCATGGACCATCAGTTCTTCATATTTGTCCAGGAATAGCTTCAAGCGGGAAAGGTAAGAATCCTCATTGTATCGTAATTTCTTCTTTTTCAAATACTGAGAAACCACAGGTTTTATCTGAAATATAACGGAAAGATAAGGTTAGTATTACAGTAAACACTAATGTTTATTTTTTATTAGGAAAGACCCAGAGCCAAATATAAAGAACGTTGCTGCTCACTAAAAATGGCAGAAATCTTGTCAGGTGTAAACAACAAGATCCATACATGTAGAGTTCAAGCTAACTACTTTATTATGTTCTACCTATAAAACAGTTATCTCCCAATTGGCAGCTTTCTCTTGGGAACAAATAGATAAGGTTCCAAAGAGTCTGGAGGTTGGGTATTGATCATAGCCTTTTGATGGGAGTGTAGTGACTCCAGGCTAACTCTGCATTTAAGCCCTTCTCCTTGCCAGACTGGGTGCTTCCCAACATATATACAACTGAAATAAGTATTAATTAAACAGTATAGACAGAGTGCTTTAGCAACCTCTGAGATACCTTTCATTTTAGCTCCCTTAAGAGAACTTGAAGAATTCTTGAAGAGAAACCAACAATTTTGTGATGTAAAGTATCATAAAGTAAAATGAAATTACTGTAGCTGTATATATGATCCATAGAAGGAAGGATTAGAACATCCAATGTGAAATATATTTCTTATCATTCAAAAATGAAACTTATTCTTTAGAAAATATGATTTCAGGTCTATAGGATGTGTAGTTTTTGCCCAGTGCCCCCTTTCAATATCAAAGCATCCTGAACTATGTAAAAACTAATTTCTGATCAAGAACATAACTTTTTTTCTCTGTTGTTGACTGATAGGATTTTGGCCTATATGAAACTTATCAGCTTTTAATCACATACCCTTTTCTTTACAAGTAAACATTCAGCAGGTATTTATTTTGTCCCACCCTACTCTTCCAAATGCCCATTCCATCCGCCATTCAACCTCGCACCTTCAGGCACATGTTATCAGAAAAACCTGGGAAGAGGTGATGCTCCACATGGCAACTAATGAGCGAGTGTCCAAAAGTCCAGTCCAGCAGAGGATTTCGAGGCAAATTGAGAACTCCGCAGCTCATCATGTGAATTCGTTTTGGCTTCTTATCAGGTGAAAACATGGGTAGGCCAATATGCTATAAAATAAACCACAAATGTTAATTTATTAGGACATTAGGAGACCAAAACTCTTGGGATAGCAATGCTGTCAGCCAAGAAGGATTTTTTATCTGTGAAATAGCAATAGCACCAACACTTAGACTTATATACTACTACATAGTGTTTTATAGCATACTCTGAGCGGTTTACAAATGTCAGCCTATTGCCCCCAGCAATCTTAACCCCTAACCCTAAACCAGCATTGTTGAAGGACTTCTGGCTGGTGGAGAACAAAACACAGTTCACGCACAGAGAACAGGAGGAATGACAAACTATATATACTGCCTGCCCTAAGACCCACTGTGTTGCAGCGATGATACAACGTCAAACAGGCTGGCCATTTCGGGTTCCTTAAAACCCTCCACCTAGCCAAACGGCAGTTCTGGTGGCCCCTCACGAGGGCAGAGATTGAGAACTATGTAAGAAGTTGTCCAATGTGCACAGCAATGAAGGCACGGCCTGGAAAACCACTAGGCCTCCTGCAGTCCGTGGCTGATCCTGTCAGACCGTGGGAAGAGATCACCATGGACTTCATAGTAGACCTGCCAGAGAGTAAGGGGTACACCGTAATATGGACAGTTATTGACCTGTTCTCAAAACAGGCACATTTCGTGCCACGCACTGGGATACCATTGGCATGGTGGTTAGCCAAACTGTTTATTGCTCACATCTACCGTCTCCATGGAGTACCCTGATGTATCATCTCAGATAGGGGGGTGCAATTCACCACCAGGTTCTGGTGAGACTTTGCACGCCTCATAGATTCCTCCCAAGGCTTGAGCTCAGCATTCCATCCCGGCACCAATGGGGCCACTGAACAAGCAAATGCCATGATGGAACGCTATCTGAGATGTTACGCCTCATATCAACAGATGAACTGGGCAGGCCTACTTCCCTTCGCAGAAGTAGCATACAATAACGCGGTGCACAGCAGCACCAGGTTCACCCGCTTCCAGCTGGTGCATGGGGTGGAGTTTAAGCCCATTCCGGAATGGACCAAGGGCAGACAAGATACCAGACACCTGGGGAGTGGTAAAAGCGGCATTGCAGAAAGCGGCTGAAACCTATAAGATTCAGGCTGATAAGAAATGAGCAGCCCAAAAATCCTTTAAGGTCAGGGACCAAGCAGATCTCTCCACGAAATACTTTAGGTTGAGGGTACTGTGCAAAAAGCTGGGGCCTAAGTACCTAGGGTTCCGGAGGCTCCCATGACAACCGTGCGCAATCAGCTGGGCCATCCCGACTGCATGGGCATCGGCAACCAGACATACACCGGCCGCCAGCGGATGGTAGCTTACTGAGCGTGGCTGCAGGCTGGCCAGGGAGCGGGGCCCAAGGACTTCAAAACTTTACAAGGACTTTTCTTTTTCCTGCTCACTGTGTTCTGAGGCTCTGGCTTAGTTGTGGGTTGAATTAAAGCAGAGTTTGCCATAGTTGCATGATTGTCCCAACTCTTACTTGTCCCCCTACTGGGTTTTGCCTAGACCAGCTGAGAGGGTCCTCATTTTACCGACCTCAGAAAGATTGAAGGATTCATCCTTGAGTCATCCTTGAGTCATCCTTGAGCCGAATGCAGTATTGCTGACTAATTCTTCCCACAGTCGGTTAGGATTGAACTCCTGGCTCTGCCCAGAGTTAACCTGCAATACTGCATTCTAACCAGTGTACCAGCACCAGCTCATCTGAATGTTTTGTCCAATTTCTTTGCAATTTGCAATGTTATAGATTCCATTCTGTGGAATATTTGGAGAAAAACTCATACAGAAAGTGAGCAGGTATGAACAAGAGATGGAAAACCTATAGCCCTCTACATTTTACTGCTCTCAGCCAGCAGAGCCAGTAGAGACAGATGCTGGGAATTCAGCAACATTTGAAGATCCAAGTTCCCCAAATACAAAATTAGACTCTTTCTAAGAAATACTCAATATTCACCATTTAATTAAAAATAATAATACAATCAAATATCTGGAAGCAAATCTCGCCATGATTATGTAAGGCCATATCTCACCAAGTTTCTGTAGGACAACCAGAAACACTTCCATGTTTTCCCAGTATGTATTTTTTAATTTAAAAAGACCTCTTTCAAAATGAATGATGAAATGATTGCCCAATATTATGTTGCTTCTAAGAAGCCTACAGCTAGAAACATCCTTATTTTTACATGAGTATGCACAAGATCCTAGCCTCAGTGCAATCACATAGTTAAAAATAGCATACACATTGAAAATAGTTGCTCCAATTATCTTTTCAGAGTCTCTAAAGCCCCCTTTCTCAATCACTTTAGTTTCCCAGTCAATTGTTCAATTCAATTTACTGCGATCGAAGACCAGTAATAATAATTGACAAATAAAATTTAGTACAGAGTTAAAATACATTTGTAAAACGACCTTACTAGCATCCAACATACAAAATATAAAACCCAGGATGTAGTGTATAACATAAACACTGTTTTATATTAAGTATAATATCTAAAATTGCATCAAAGTAAAAATATCTATTAATATTTTAATGTTTTACTTAATGTACTTAATATACTTAATGTTTTATATTAAGTATAGTATCTAAAATTGCAGCAAAGTAAAAATATCTATTAATATCAGCAAACTAGTAATATTTATAATTTAAATAAATTATGGTTCCTGGGAATGGATTGAGGGATAATGGCCCATCAGAATTTGATGGATCTTCTGCGCTGACGGGCAAAACCTAGCTAAATACACTGTAACAAGGGGTACTTCATCTATAAGCAGCATCTGGACATACGGCATGTCTGGGCAACCAGAATATACTCAAAGGGAAAACATGCACACTTTTACAATGCAGGATACTTATGCCAAGAGATGCTCATCTAATAGATTTCTTCATACAACATAGGGTTGATAGCCTTACCTGGAAGATATTGACATGGATGTATGCATGGGCGAGGAGAGCACGGGTGATCAACATACAGCCAAGTGTAGACCAGATAGACTGGAACCCTGAGATATTAAGCAGCAGCCAACAATGGGCATACAGACCAATGAATATACAACACAGAGTACGAATGGCAGTTTTCAGTTCTACTTCTGTGAGTAAACCTATGGAAACGAACAATAAGTCAAGCTACTGTTTACTGGGAAGCCAGTTTTCTTCTTGTTACAGTTTTTGTAGAAAAAAGAGGACAAGAAATTGCTCTGAGACTGAGAAAGGGAAGGGAGTATTTATTGAGACGAACAATCAGGATGGGAAATGTTAGGATATGGTGCATGCCTAACAGGTTGTCCAGGCAATATATAAGCTAACATGATGAATATGTATTTTCACTACAAAGTAAAAACTTCGATAAACCAGTTTATATGTATTTTATTCATTATTGCTCTCAGCACCGTTTCCATGTGCTCTATGCTCTGCTGGTTGCTAACACAACAATATCCTTAACAGGAAAGGACATTACAGACTTGTCAAAGAAATGGATACTTAGCCCATCGTGCACACAGCCTTGGAAAAGGAAATTCAGAGATCTTACCTAAAGAAGTCACTACCGGTAGTAAGAAATGGCTAGATGTTTCCTCTCATCTCTTCTCAATATCTTGTACAGGTAAGCTTTGATTTACAACAGTTCACTTAGTGACTATTCAAAGTTACAATGGCACTTATGACCATTGTAGCATCCCCATGGTCACATGATTGTAGACTTAAAAGTCTGAGAAGCGAAATGTCTTTAAAGGAAAAAATAAGAAAGTCCAGTTGCGTCCAGAAAAAAAGCACCTTTGGGACAACTATGACCTGGATGACTGAGACTCTCCACAGATTTTGTGCTTTGAAAGAAGGAGTTAACAATTGTCCTTTAGACTATTTTTTGATGGGTGGAACTCCCAAGAGAAGAAAATAAAGGCTCTCCCTTCTAAGATACACATTGTAGCTTGGGGGGGGGGAGGGAATAATTTAATTTTTCAAGGGAAAGGATCAGATGCCGCTTTCCCCAGTGCTTCTTCTCTGATCAAATTTGAAATTCTCTTTTTTAAAAAAAATCCAGGGATCTGATTGTAATCTTTCAAAATCTACTCTCTTTTTTTAGTATAGATTTTTTTTTTTTAATTAAACAGGAGCAAAGGGATTTGGGAGAGACTCTTATCCAATAACACATCATATAATCTGTGTTGCAAGCTGCTGGGTGAATAGCTTTATCTCATGGAAGAAGGTTTAGGCTGCTGGTTTATCTTTATTCGTTCTACTTCTCTGATTCTTTCAAAGGCAGAATGCCACATACAGTAAGCTATAATGACAGACAACATTAACGAAGAGAGTTAATTGCATTCAACATTAACACTGTAAAACGAATGAAGAGAAGGGTATGCTCATTAGTAGGGGGATTCGGAGGACAGTAACATACCAATGGCTACTAAAGGAGTGATGACAGGTACAGCAATAGGTGCAATGAACATATAAACATAACGGTTCAGGAAAGGAACCTTCCATGTACTGGAATCCCCAAGGCCAATGACGTTTGTATAAGCATGGTGCATTTTGACATGGTTGTAGGACCCTCGTTCTGCTGTGAAAGAGGAGCAAACCTAGGACAGAAAGAAATGGTAAATAAAGAACACTGCAATTACCCACATATGTATATGATACGTCTTTTGGTACCCGGCAGATGTGTTAGAATATAGCTCCCATCACCCAAGAAATGGGTGCATTATGCATAATGCTCAACAGTCAGAGTTGCATTCCAAAATATGGCAGGTAGAAGGAACCACGTTGAAGAAGAAGTCTACAGCAGATCATACAAATGAAGATCTTTAAAGTTGCCCTCCTAAATTTTGATAACAGCATACAGTAAATCTTTAAATCATTTAATTGGATTTAAACAGTCATTTGATTTAAACAGGTATATGATGGGATAACAGTTTCACTATAGTCACCTTCAGGAGTCCATAATGTACCAGTGGAGACATTTAGTCAGCCTATGTCATTCAATTATACATAAAACATATATACACCACAGAAGTATTCAACTTGTAATTCTCTAGATCAGGGCTGTCAAACTCCCGGCCCACGGGCCAGATGCGTCACGCACTGGCCATGCCCACGCTGGGGTTTAGTGAAGGGGGAAAAAGTTCCGATGCATCACATGACACCACCATGATGATGTGAGTTTGACATCCTTGCTCTAGATACTCTGATACAGTTTCCACATACTAATGCCACTGGCCATACTAGTTAGGACTGAAGGGAAGTATAACTAGAAATATAATTTAGAAATCATGAGACGTAATCGTTCCACCTTATTCTGGTTTGGATAGATCTCATCTAGATTTCTGTATCCAGTTCTGGGCACCACACTTTAAAAGCATTCAAAGAAGGTTTAGCGAACGTGCGGATAATGAGAGAACTCAAACGTAGCTTTATGAAGAGAGACATTGCTGTGGTTGGGCATGCTTAGTCTTGAGAAAAGACAAATGCACAATAATGCTTTTCAGATATCCACAAGTTTGTCCAATCAAAGTAGGTCAAGGCTTGTTCTCTCTCATTCCAGATTGCAAGACACAGAATAATGGAGTTACATTACAGATTATGATTAAATGTTACCAAAGCAGTAAGAGCAAATAAAAAATGGAACCAATCATGCAGAGAGGTGTTGGCTGCCT
Source organism: Pituophis catenifer annectens (assembly GCF_029215685.1). Classification (NCBI taxonomy): domain Eukaryota; kingdom Metazoa; phylum Chordata; class Lepidosauria; order Squamata; family Colubridae; genus Pituophis; species Pituophis catenifer. The sequence goes on along the minus strand of NW_027256882.1, from coordinate 133,880,285 downwards.
TCATTATATGTGCTCAAGTGGGGACTACAGACAGAGCCATCTGTCCAGAATATTTTATTTTGGATTCCTGCATTAAATAGGAGATTGAACTGGAGGGCCAAAAGAGCCCCTCCCAAATCTACAATTCTATGAAATTCAAACATTAAATCACTACCAGAATGCCTACCTTGCTAATAAGATAATCCTTGATTTACAACCACAATTTGGGACCAGCATTTCTGCCGCTAAGCAAGGCGGTTGAGTGAGTCACATTGATTTACAACCTTTTTCTAACAGTTAACTAATCACTGCAGTTGTTAAGTGAATTGCGTTGTTTAATGAATCATGTCGTTGTTAATCCAGGTTTGCCTGTTGACTTTGCTTGCTGGAAATGTCACAAATGGCGATCCCATGACCCAGTTGTGGTAAATACGTGCCAGTCGCCAACCACCCAAATTTTGATCATGTGCTTGTGGGGCTGCTGCAATGGTTGTAAGCATGAGGACTGGTTGTAAGTCACTTTTTTCCAAGGCTATTGTAAGTTCAAGTGGTTGCTAAACAAATGGTTGTAAGTCAAGGGCTACCTGTGGTTTGTCAGCCATTTTTGAAACCGAAAACCCACCTCGGTGCAAGAAAAGCAGCAACCGAAAGCCATAGAAACAGATTCAGAAGTGGGTTTTTTTTCAATTGCGGCTCTCTGAGTTGCTCTTTTCTATTGCAGACTTTCATATGTTTCAGTATATATGCATTTAATGCATCCATATTAGTCCACAATAAAATAAATTTGGAAATATAAAATAAGCACTAAAGTATTTTCGATTCTCTGAAGGTCATTCAGTTGTACTAATTGTGACCAGAAATATCTTCTTCTCTGTTTATGATACAGAATCAAAAGCACTTCACCTATGTCAATAAATGAGCTTCCTAAAATGAATCAGGGGATCAGGTATAAATAGTCTCCATTCACTCCCTTTCAGTATATTTATTTCGGGTGCAATGCATTACTGGCTCAATTCAATGAATCTGTGGTTTATTTTTCCCCAAGTAGTGCCGTTATTTGGGGGGGAGGTCTACGACAACTCACCACCACCAACTCGTCATGGCCAACTCACCATGGCCAACTCACCATGGCCAACTCGCCACAACCAACTCGCCACAGCCAACTCGCCACGACCAACTCACAGTGGGACAAGAGTTACACTAATGTGGAAAAAATAATGCAATAGAATCTTTAAAGAAAGGATGCTAAAGGAGGGACAAAATGAAAGGTGAATGATGAAAATTAATTATATACTTAATTAATTAACTATTTTAACTAAATTGAATTGTCCCACAACAAGTTGTCCTGTGGCGAGTTAGCCATGGCTGGTTGGCTGGGGCAAGTTGTCCCATTCCGTTCTTGGGGCATGTATGCTGGCTATTTCCCACTCATTCTTTTCAGACAAAGAATAAAAATGTAATTATAATCTACATGAAACATTATTCTGGACTTTCTTAGAATGCTGCTGAGAAGGAAATAGGTTATTGATTGTTGACTGGAGATATTGATTAAGTTCAAGCTGTTCCAACCATCTGCCCTTCGGTGGAACAGAAATCCCTCTAATCAGAATAATGCCACTTTTAGTTCCATTTTACTGTGATGTACAGCTTAATTGCAAATAACATTAAAAGCCATTAAATATTCCCAATTCTACTAACTTGCAAAAACACAACAGAACTATCTTTTGCCAATTGTGGCACTAATGTTATTACTTTTGTATGACTTAACAAGAGGAAGGAGGAAAGGATTTTCAAATATATTAATGCAATTATCTATCAAGATTCAATAAAGAGGGAATGAAAACTTTATTAGACCTAAAATAAGACTTCTGATTACTGACGTAGCATGATTGACATATTTAATTAGTTAATTAATGTGGAAAGAACTCCTTCGTTCCTTAGACATTATGTCCAAATAACAATTGTGTATTTATGGAGTATCAACATCAGGTGCCACCTATTAATATTCTTCACAATATAAATAACATGTCTTTTTAAAAGACCCAGATTGCAGATTTAATCTACTTGGCAATTGCTATCATCTCTTTGATTTTAAGTAGCCACAATTAATTTAATCGCTGGTATTATTAATTCATCGTTATTGCATTCACACAAGCAATGAATCAATGTAGCATTAAGCTAGTTGTTCTCTCCCACAGTACTGAAGAAAAAAATAAATCTGGAAAGCATTGTACTTTGAGTTGTATGGATCTGGCAATATCCCCAAGCATTTCCAAATAATTTTGCAGTGAAACATTGATAGTAGGCTGTATTGAAACTTGAAAATCAGGATGGGCATGTTTCAGAATGACCATGTTCACTTTCTTATTAACTATGATCATAAACTCTCATAAATTGTATAATTTTAGCAGTGTATACAGCAAATGAAATAAATGCATATGATGGTTTGGTTTAGCTAATGTAATTTCTGCAGGTTGTGTCAATTTTTCATTTTGGATGAATATCAGATACCCACAGAAGTTTTGTCATGCTTTCTATCTCTCAGAGAATGGGATTAGCTAAGAACAAACCTCAATGAAGAATATGCTCCATAATTTCCCCCATGATTTGGATTCCACCAGAGCATTGTGGCTAGCCAAGTGGCTTGCCTTCACAGTGAGGGTATGATGGGCTACACCCAGGACAGCAATGCCCACCAGGAACACAAAAGGATTACTGGAACGTAGAAGCAGGAATCCTGGAAATGGAAAAGAAGCACTTAGAATCTTTCCAGATATAAGCAAAGGCAACAATGCCGTCCAGATTCATGTCATTTATCATCTTCCACAACAATCTTTACAAATATAATTTGATAACTAGGTTTAGTTCAAAGCTACAGGAGAGAGGCAGAACATTTTCTTGGCACATGAGAACATAAGTAGTGTCCTGCTGGATGAGATCTCTGGCTATCTCATCCAGAGGTCTGTTCTCAGAGTGGCCAACCAAGCAAGGAAGCCCATTTTTCCCCCAGTAGAAGCCTTCAGAGACAGCTGCACTGCCATCAAGGTGATCTCCATGACTTCCATGAATTGGTCCAACCCTTTTTTGAAGCTAGCCAAACTGGTAGCCAGCATCACATCTTGTTAGTAATGAATTCCAAGGTTTGACTGTGTATTTGTGTACACCAAAGAGCCATGGTGGTGCAGTGGTTAGAATGCAGTATTGCAGACTGACTCTGCCCACTGCCAGCAGTTCAATCCTGATCGGCTCAAGGTTGACTCAGCCTCCTATACTTCTGAGGTCGGTAAAATGAGGACCCAGATTGTTGAGGGCAATATGTTGACTCTATAAACTGCTTAGAGAGGGCTGTAAAGCACTATGGAGTAGTATATAAATCTAAATGCTATTGCTATTTTTTCCTTTTTTCTGCTCTGATTCTTCCGGGATTCAATTTCATTGGGTAGCCTCTGATTTTAGTATTTTGGGAATGGGAAAATAGCTTTCTTCATCCACATTATCCATACCATGCATAATTTTGAATATCTCAGTCATGTCACCTCTCATTCGTCTTCCTTCTAGACTAGGGAAGCTACTCCAGCCCCTTCATCATCTCAGTTGCCTTCCTCTGAACTTTCCCTAATGCTACTATATTCTTTTGAGGTTCATCAAAAGGAATATTCTAGATCAGGGGTGTCAAACTGGATTTCTTTGAGGGCTAGATCAGCTTTGTAGCTCTCTGCCGCAGACCGATGGAGAGTGGGGGGGGGAGATGGAACAGACACCTCCTGCAGCACCTGTTGGCCAAAACAGGGTGTGGGGCAGCCGCATGTGGCCTCCCCGCCCCCATTTTTGGCCTGGATGGCCTCCTGCAGCACTTTGCCGGCCAAAACGGGGCTCAGGGGAGGCTACACGTGGCCCCTCATGCCTTGTTTTCAGCCTCCATGGCTGCCTGCAGCACGCTACCAACTGAAAATGGGCCTCATGGATGCCCCGCAAGGCCCATTTTTGGCCTCCCCGCCTTCAGGAGCACTCTGCTGGCCAAAAACAGACCCTGTGAGGCCTCCGCATGGAAACCCGTTTTTGGTCAGCAGAGTGCTATTGGAGGCTGGAGAAGCCAAAAATGGTCATGCAGGGGCTTTGCGATGGCTCAGCACAGCCCATTTTGGCCAGCAGAGGCACCATTGGCTGGTCCTTTGATATTTCCAGGCCAGCCTTGCAGGCCAGATTTAAGCACGCCACAGGCCAGATTCAGCCCGCGGGCCTTGAGTTTGACACCCCTGTTCTAGATATGGGCATTACAATATTGACAACTCATTTCTTATTATCCCTATGATGCTGTTGTCCTTTTTTTATAGCGGATGTTGACCCTGTGTCAACATTTTCATTGAAGTGTTTATCATTACTCTAATATCTCTTTCTTTATCAATCACTGCTAGTTCTGAACCCATATGTTTGTAGGAATAGTTAGATTTTTGGGGGCCAATGTACATCACTTTACACTTGGTCACACAGAATAACACCTGACATTTTGATGCCCATTGGTGCAGTGATCCTTTTGGAACTGTTTATAATTCTTAATTGTTTTTACCATTCTGAACAATTTGGTGTCAAGCTGTGTTGGCTAGTCCACTAGTCATCTCAAATCATTTACAAATAAGTTAAAAAGCTCCTAGAACAGAGCATTGGAGTCCCCACTAGTTACATCTCTTCATTGTGAAAAATGTCCATTTACTCTTATTGTTTTCTATTCTTTAGTCAGTTGTCTATATATAGATAGCCACGAGATAGGAGACTGGCTTGCTATTTACAGTTCAACAAAGCTTAATGCTTTAATGATTGCCTAATTGTGTGTTTTACGGAGATTCCTATTTTTGGAAGATCCAGCAGGGCATTTCAGTTGAAGTCCCAGAACTCTTGTAGCAAGGATAGATTTGCCGGGAATTGCAGTCCCAACCGATTTGAAACACAAATCATATTTGAAAGGCAGGGCAGAAGTTAAGAAGGCTGCAGTAAGATAATCTCTAATTTAATATCCCTTTTCCGTTTGTAATTACCTCTGCTAAACAATCTCTAAAATATATAACCAAAGACCCAATTTTGCCCATTTTAGTGGGCCTTATGATGTATTTATTTTGGCTGAACCATCAATTTAAAGAACATTCAGTATGACTCTCTCTGTCTGTCCAAGACCATTCCTTGAGATAAGGTGGCATTGTCACATTCTAGGATGAAAGCAGATAATATGACATGACAGCGATAACTTCATATTTCAGCCTCTTACAGATCTGCTATCACATCTGGTTCTAATCTGATATTTGAAAGTATTATCCTGATACCTTAAATACAAAAATAGTGTATATCTGCAGGACATGACTTGCATCCAGTACAATTATCCCAATGTTATTGGAATAATCCATTAACAGTATAAGCAGGCACCTTGTCTTATTAATAGTCTCAATGGATATTTGTCCAGCCTAGGAATAATTGAAGGACCAGGGTTCATCTTACAGCATAGCATAATGTTGCTATATTTATAGTTGCAAAGCATTTTATTAAACAGACACACTTTTCCCTAATTGTCAATCTCTTCATCATATATTGAATGAATCATATAAGATACACTTTTTATCTCAAAAGACAGGAGAATCTGGCATGTATATTGTATATCTGCCCTGCCCTTTCTTTAAGGGATTTATTGCATTATCCTACGGTACTTTGTCTTTGAAAGAAACATGCCACATAAATAAGGAAGGTCAAAAGGTTGTGGTAACCCAAGATCTCCAATGGAGATACATGAAAGGATAGCATGAATCAGAACTGGGGCCCTCCTACTAAATCTGAATAATTTGCCCCAGAGAATAAAGAAAAATAACTTGTTTCCAGAGGCTGTCCCAAAAGAATAGTTCTAATTTCATTGATATAATTGTTTGGGGTTCTGTATTTCACCTTCCCTGGCCTCATATCTTCCATATGAATTGGGCCACGGTACATATCATTCCTATCAGCATGGCATTTGGCTATGTTGGCTATGGCCAAAAGATGCTACAAACCAATATATCTGCCTGATGCCAGATTGGAGAAGGCTGTCATATACTATACACAATATTCAGGTGGATTGTTATTGGGTAATGCATCGAGACACCTTGCTCCCTTCAAATGCATTTTAGGTATTCTGTTTTCATGACTACTTCAGAAAAGAAAAGCATTTCAAATCTGCCCTTACGAAGGTTCACTGAGGAAACTATGCCTTCAAGCTTTTCCTCCCTGCATTCCTGTTGCAGACCTTTCTGATATAAAGAGAAAGAGAACATTTTAGAGTTTCACTAATTCTAGGACTGTACAGCAAAATGCTCTGAAGTATTCAGCGATTAAACATCCCTGACTTATTCTCTTAGATCAACTGTACTACTCCCACAGCAAAAAGATACTTAGGGCTTATCCACCCTGCTTGCTCGGGGTGAGGACTGCCCTGTACTACTCCCACAGCACAAAGATACTTAGGGCTTATCCACCCTGCTTGCTCTTGGGTGAGGACTGCCTATGTGCAATTTCTCAACTGGAATGGATTGCATTGTCCTCCCCCATGAAGCCTGCATCCATTCATTTCTTGCTTCTCTGTGAAAACAGTATTTTCATACTTCGGTTGGCAGAAGCAGAGCCAAGCGGTCAGCAAATAATTCTAAGCAAAGTTCAGAGAAAGGCACCTACCCTGTTCTTATTGGCCATTCTCCCTTCCTCGCCCTGGCCTCCAGTTTTTAGAGTCGCTTACCTTTTGGCAGTGAGACAGTCAAGGTTTTCTGCTGAGCCAAACACCCATGTTTCCCACTTCTCTTCCTACTGACGGGATGCAGGAAAGAAGGAGGAGACTTTGAGAGGCATTAAAATGATCTGATTCTCCTCCCTCCACAGAAGTTTCCTGCAGGGTGCTCTCCTGCAGTACAACTGCCTGCCACCTCAGTATAGCTAGCACTAAAGCAGAAGTTTTTAGTACATCAGTCCAGAGTGAACCAGCAGAGTTTAGGATATATCAAAAAGGAACCAATGACATGTTTCAAGAACAGCTCTTGAAACTGGGGGATATCTAGTCCCAACCCCACAACTTTGATACATCCACACTGAAGTTGTGAGGGCCACGACTGATGTGTCACTGGTCCACTTGCACCACAGATTCATGTTAAGCTGATACATGTCCAGTAGTCCACCCGCAAAATGTTTGATAGCTGTACAAAACACTGCTTCCCCATAGGGCTAAGAAAGTTCTGTGTTGACTTCTTCACAGGTCTGCCTGTTCTAATAGTCCTTCTCACATGACTACAGGATCTTCTAGTAGAACTTCAAGGAAACCATGAGCTATTTCATTATGGAACCACAGTGAAATGTCCCACAGTTTCTTCATAGAGTTGTGGCCATAACTCCTTCATAGAAAAAGTCAGAGGAGGGAGCCCAACACCTCTCAGCAGGGAGCCCAACACCTGTTAGAAGCCTCAGAGTGAAATTTTCCAAATTAAAGCAGTCCCTGGAGCTCTTCTGCCAGCACCCCTGGGTAGCTTTACCATGGCACTTTCATCCTACTTTCTTCCCTGTAAGAGGAAACTAAAAAATATTTGCTGTTTCCCTTTTCCCCACCAGGCAGCAAGAGAAGAGGGAGAGAGAAATGGAGAAAAGCTTATTTGTTTTCAGTTCTCCAGTTCCAGGAAATGATCCCAGCAGACCCATCTACAGCCAGTTACTGGTGTTCCCCAGCCCTCCCTACTTCTGGTGTGGATAAAACACCTGGCCTCTTCCATTGCCAAGAAAAAGTAGGGGTTGGAAATGCAGTCAGAACTTCCTCAAACTGGCATTATTTTCTGCTGTCTCACACTAGAAAGCACCTTAGTGTTGTCATGCAGAACAACTCTTAAACCACCAGGGTGGGCTCATAGTTAAGATGTTGAAGCCAAGTTCAAATTCTACTCAATTGTAGAGTTTACTGGGGCACTCTCTACCCAGCTAATTATTCTCAACCCAGTCTGTTTCACAAGGTTGCAGGATATATGTACAATAAGCCAAGGTAATGCAGTTTTATACCACCGTAGAAAAGTTCATTCGCTATGATTATCCTTGCTTAATATATTTTACCACATATACCACATATTCATGGCAAGCTCTTTAAGAATCCGTTTTGTTCCATTGTCAATTATAACAACACTGGAGCAGTGTTTTACGCTCATTTTTATAGGCCTTTTTTCTGTTGCACATCAGATAATCGTAAGTCATGTTGCTACATGAAAATTGTTGTCAGCATGCCAAAAAAAGTGGGGGCACTACAGGCTGTTGTAGTTGGGATCACACAAAATTTCCATTTCATCTAGCCCATCTCTTGGTGAGCAGTCAGAAATGCCAAAGAAACTTTTAAGTAGGACAAGATTTCACTGCTAGATGCTAATCAGTCATCAGAAATTACACACTGTACTTTCCTAGTTTGTTCCAAAAGCAACAAAGGTTGTTGTCAGAATTTAAGACTAACACTTTCTCCCACCCCCCCTTGCGTACACATGCATGAAACACAGTTCCTTTCTGTACTAGCTTCTGCAATACAGTAAGGAAGGTGTTACTCTTTAAGGTGTTGCCACGTGCTATGTTATTTTTCCTCAGTGGCTTCCCCTGTTACATCATCTACGACACAGAAACCAACCAGATCAGCAACTAGGTCTTTTGCCTACACCAGTGGATGAAGTTAACACCCCTCCCTGCCTTAGGGACTGTTGCAAGGCAACACCGCCTTAAACATGCCTCTGTGTGTGTGTGTGTGATAAACCAGGGATGTTTGATGGTCACCTTCTCTAGGAAAAGGGACAGCCTCCCACTGCTTCCTAGTAGGACCCACTTTGTGGCAGGCAGAGTGGATTTCCCGATGGGCAGAACAGAAACCCAGGTGGAATGATAGGGCTGTCCTCCCTCCCACCCACCCAACACGGGTGGGAACCCCTTCCTTACCTAGAGGTAGACTAAGGAGGTTAAGAGCAATAATGGTGTCATCCACCCCGTGCCTCTCCCACCAGCTGCTGGTCTTCACCACCTTGTGTACCATCTCGGAGAGCTCCCCCATCAGGGCTTCTTCGGAGCCCCTCGGCTCTCCAGTGGGTTGCAGATCTTCCACCGCTCTTCTCTTTAACATGACCACCTCTTGCCCCGGGGCAGAGAGCCTGACATCTTCTTCTGGGGCCGAGCCAGCTCGGGTGGGCCTGGCGCCTTGTTCTGCCGAGCCTTCCTCTTCTTCCTCCTCCTCCTCTTCCTTCCGTCCAGCTGCTTTGCTGCAGCCGTTGGGCCGTTGTCGCCGGACGGCGGCGTCGTTCGAGGAATCCCCTCGCCCTTGGCTCCCACCTTCCTCGGGCATTCTCTCCTCCGCCGGGCGGCTTGCAGGAGGAGAGCCGCCTTCTCCGAGAGGCGCGATGCCCGCGGCACCTGCTCCCTCCCCGGCCCGCTTGGCTTTCCCTCGCTCCACCTCGCCCGGGTCCGGCTTCTTCGGCAGCGCCTCCTCCTCCTCCTCCTCCCAGCGGGGCTCCATCTCCCACAGTCAGGACGCCGCTGCCCGTCCGCAGACTGCGAGGGCTGTCCCGGGAAAGGGCAGCGGCAGAGGAGAAAAGGGGGGGTGTCCCTTTTTTTTGGCAGCGGCTCCGCCACGGCGTGCAGTCAGACTCGCTCGCCAGGCTGCCAGCTCCGAGTGCTTAGCCAGCAGACAGTTTATTAAGCCCGAAGGAGCTGCTCCGGGTCCCAGGCTAGAGGTTGGGAGCGAGCCCTGCTCCGCCCGCTGCCTCCGCTTGCCTTTCAACTCGAACGCTGCTTTATCTTTATCTGGAACGGCGCATTCTGATCGGAGCGATTCTGGCTGCAGCCCAGGGACAAAGCAGTTGTACCTGCAAGAAGTCCAGGAGCGGCGACCTACCGCTCCTTGCCCTTCGCCCTGACTGCTCCTGGCCCCCTATTTTGAAGACGTTCTGAATTACTTTTCTATACAGGTAGTCCTCGACTTACAACCGTTTCGTTGAGTGACCGCTCAAAGTTACACCAGTTGCACTGAACAAAAGTGACTGATGCCCATTTTTCATACTTTTTTTTTTTTTTTAATTTGATTTATATGCCGCCCTTCTCCGGAGACTCAGGGCGGCTTACAATGCGTTAAGCAATACACTTTTGTATATTTATACAAAGTCAGCTTATTGCCCCCACAAACTGGGTCCTCATTTCACCTACCTTAGAAAGGATGGAAGGCTGAGTCAACCTTGAGCCTTGGAGAGATTCGAACCAGCAGTAAATTGCAGGCAGCTGTGTTAATAACAGGGTGCCTAGACCACTGTACTATCAAGGCTCTTTTACTTAACAATCCTTGCAGCATTCCCCCCCCCGTGATCACGTGATCAAAATTTTGGCAAATGGGTGGCCGTGTCCTGGGGTCATGCGATCAGTTTTTGCAAACTTCTGCCAAGCCAAGATTTACTTAACAACTGTCCTACTAAGTCAACAACTGCAGTGATTCGCTTTACAACCGTGGCAGGAAAGGTGGTAAAAATGAGGCAAAACTCACTTAACAAATGTCTCGCTTACTTAACAGAAATTTTGGGCTCAGTTGTGGTGGTACGTTGAGGACATCCCAATTGAAGTATCTCAATTACTTCAATGGAAGTATTTTTAAAGGTAGCAAATGAGGAAGAGAGCAAAGCCCCAAAATTTTCAGCTGGTTTTAAAGTGCCAGGCATTTTATTTCAGGAAAAAAACAGTCACAAAATACCCAAGGGAAGGAGGGGGGGGGGAGAGGAAAGGGGCACATCCAATTTTTTTTAGCATGAGCTTAAAGAAATTTATCAGAAATTCACAAGAAGCTGACAATGAACTATTTGTCATGCTTTTTTCCAGTTCTCTCGGCAAGAGAGCAAAGCTTGTCCACTTCCCACTTTAGCTAAACACTAGAAAATCCTCTCATTAGTTTCTGGGGCTTTTTAAAAGAGATTCCCAAGAAGATGGAGAGATGGAACAAACAGCTGAAAATACTCCTTGAATTCAGCAACAGGTTGGAAAGAGCAGAGCTCCCCACTAGCCTGTTTCCAGGGTCAATAGCTACAATATTCACTCAGGTTTTGCGCACTAGTTTCTTTTCCAAGATCGTAAAATGGGGCAAAACTCATTTAAACAAATGTCTCACTTAGCAACATAAATTTTGAGCTCAATTGTGGTCATGATTTGTGGACAAACTGTTTAGCACAGGCTGTTTATTAGCATGTAACAATCAACGATAACACTGGGCAGAAAAAGAAATTTAAGAGTTTTTAAGGAATTCAGCTGATTGTAGCCTGTTTTTTGATACACCAGGAAAATTGGCATTGCCTACCCTTGATTTGATACAGAATTAAAAGCCACATACATATTTAATTTAAAATGAGAGCTGGTTTGGTGCACCAAGCTAGAAAGTGGGGCACCAGGAGATCCAGTTCTCCCTTTGACTCAAAGCCAGCTGGGTGATTTGGGCCAGTCAGTTTCTCTCAGCCCTAGGAAGGAGGCAATGGCAAACCACTTCTGAAAAACTTTGCCAAGAAAACTGCAGGGGTTTGTCCAGGCAGTCTCCATGAACAGACCAAAATAAAGTATTTTCAATCATACAAAACTGTGAAAAAGAAGTTAACAAAAATGCAGCAGTATGTGTGGTATCTCACCACATTTATATTTTTGCCCTGTAATTGGCACTAAACATGTTTTCTATTTTTTTTAAACCAAACAACTGAGTCATAATTAAAATAAGTTTTTTTTCATGGGATCATGAAGTTAGGCACGGGAGATTATACTGATATATAGAGGTGCTTTTTAAAAAGATGAAAAGAAAAAACTGTTCGTGCAGCTCCTACGCCTTCTAACAGTAGGTTAGAAGGTTCACAAATTGTTCATAGCACATTGAAGGCCAATCCATCCATAGCACACAGATCATTGAAAGGGCACAGCTTGTCTGTTGATACAGCAAGAGTCCCCAATGCCCCAATAGGCCACTATGGGCCGTGGCCTATTCAGAATTGGGCCGCATGCATGGCTGGCCAGAGCACACGCATGTACGTGCAGCTCAACTTGCACGAGCAGTGGGCTGGCGGGTACTTGCGTGCACGCGCTCCAGCCTACCGCTCATGCAAGTTAAGCTGCACATGTGCGTGTCGGCCCACCAATTGCACAAAGGCTGCGTGTGTACCGGCCTACCATCTGCACAGCCCAGGTCCTCTCTCCATCCCCACCCCCCCACCTCAAGCCAGGCCACCAAGCTGCTAACCTACAGCATTTTGCTTTTCAGGCTATTGCAAATAACACAGGCACAAAGACATTCAGCAAGCTGAAATTATTTGCATCCTTCAGTTGAAATTATTTGCATCCACAGGGAGAGGAAAATGAAGGGGAGAAAAGAGGAAAATTGAGGCAGAAGCTAGTAGTGGAAACAGCAAAGATGGTGAAATACTGGCTGAGAGAAACACAAGTGATCTCTTTAGCCCAGCAGATATTGTTTCAGTTTCCTGAGATATGCAGAATATTTATTTATATATCATGTAAACCAGTGGTGAAATCTAAATTGGTTTGCCATGGTTCGCTGACCACACATGCGGCTGCGCACCAAGCATGAGCTGCGTACATGCGCATGCGCACTGCATGCCAAACACATGCTGTGTGCACATGCATGCGCACCAAATGTGCGCTGTGCACGCATGCACAATATACGCCAAAAGGATGCTTGGGAAGGTAAGTAGAACAGGTTCAGTTTTTATCACTACCAGTTCGCCTGAACCATTGCAAACTGGTAGCATTTCACCACTGGTGTAAACATACAGATAGTCCTTAACTTACAACCATTCATTTAGTGATTATTCAAAGTTACAATATGTTTTCATATTTACGACTGTTGCAGCGTCCCATGATCACATGGTCAAAATTCAGGTGCTTGGCAACTGCTATGTATTTATGACCATTGCATTGTCTGAGGGGTCATGTGATGACCACTTGCAAACTTCCTGTCTGGCTTTTGTCAAAGTCAATAGGGGAAGCAAGATTTACTTAGCAACCCCGTTTTCTTCACTTTAGTTTATTTTATTTTATTGTCATTGCACCTCGTCCAATGAAATTAAATGCCATCTTCAGTGTACATCATACATAAAAAAACTATAAAAATAAACCAAAAACACACATCCTTCATGTAACAAATGCAGTGATTCACTTAACAACCAAGGCAAAAAAGGTATAATGGGGCAAAACTCACTGAACAACTACCTTGCTTACAGGGGTGGGTTCTACTTATCTTTACCAACGGTTCACCGCAGGCAACCCACCACTGCTTGCTTAGCAACAGAAATTTGCTGTTTACTCAATTATGGTTGTATGTCAAGGATTTCCTGTACTCAAACTATTAACACTAAGAAAGAAGAAGGCAGAAGCAGGCCAAGACACTCATTAAATTAGACTTCGGTTTTGGGAGTCGGCACAAGATTTACTATTATGCCTATTCCATAATTCTCAAAACCAACCTACTTCATTAGGTTGCTGTTGGGGAAAATGGGAGAGGGAGCAAAGACAGGATATAAACCTAACTAACTAAAACGAACAGGTCAATTCTCAGGAAAGAGTTCACAATTTCCAAATGCTTTTCATTATCTGCTTATTTTGTACTGTTTAATTTATATTTTAGTTCCCCCTTTATGTCAGTGCTGCCTCATCAAATGAGTCTGCAACTCACTTGTTGCCACAGCAAGTACAGTATGTTACATCAGTCCTTGGGGCACAATGGGCCAAAGCTGCCACTGCCAAGTGGAACTCCCAGCCCAGCTGATATCAATCCATTAAAAAACATTTCTCAATATACATGTGGGATACTGAGCACAAAGAGATCCATTTAGTAGTTTAGTTTTTCTCCACCAAATCACTATCATCACCACCATGATCACTTAGTTATCCAGGGAATGTTATTTCATATTCACGTAATTGGTGTTATTCACACATCATTCAAACTCAGTGTTTTTCAGTCTGCAACTTTAAGATGTGTTGACTTCAATTCCCAGAATTCTCAGCAATGGTCAGACTAATTGGGAGATTCTAGGAGTTCAAGTCCACACGTCTCAAAGTGGTCCAGATTGGGAAAGACTGCTCTCTAATTTATGTCCCAAAGGTTGAGCTTCTTGGATGAGAAGCGAAATGTCTTCAACGAAAAACCAGAAAGTCCAGTTGCCTCTTGAAAAAAAAAATCACCTTTGGGACAACCATGATCTGGATGACCAAGACTCTCCATAGACATCTCTAATCTGTGGTTTGCTTAATCGCTACTTATAGAATAAACTATATGTTGCTTTATAGAATTCTTTATTGGCCAAGTGTGATTGGACGCACAAGGAATTTGTCTTTGGTGCATATACTCTCAGTGTACATAAAAGAAAAAAAAAATACATTCACCAAGAATCATAAGATACAACACTTAGTAATAGTCATAGGTTACTAAATAAGCAGTCAAATCATACTAGGAAACAAATAAAATAATATAAATCGTAGAGATAGAAGCAACAAGGTTATAGTCATAAGTGGGAGGCGATAGATAGAATGAGAAGAAGAATAGTAATACAGTCTTAGTAAATAGTTTGACAGTGTTGAGGGAAATATTTATTTAGCACAGTGATGGCATTCAGGGAAAAAAACTGTTCTTGTGCCTAGTTGTTCTGGTGTGCGGTGCCCTATAGCGTCGTTTTGAGGATAGAAGTTGAAACAATTTATGTCCAGGATGTGAGGGGTCTGTAGATATTTTCACAGCCCTCTTTTTGACTCGTGCAGTATACAGGTTTTTTCTGCAGTTCTAATTATCCATTGAAGTCTGTGTCTGTCTTGTTTGGTTGCAGAGCCAAACTAGACAGCTATAGAGGTGCAGATGACAGACTCAATAATTCCTCTGTAGAACTGAATCAGCAGCTCCTTGGGTAGTTTGAGCTTTCTGAGTTGGCGCAGAAAAAACATTCTTTGCTGTGCTTTTTTGATGACATTTTTGCTGTTAGGTGTCCATTTTAAGTCTTGAGATATGATGGAGCCTAAAAACTTGAAAGTCTCTACTGTTGATACTATGTTGTCTAGTATTGTAAGAGGTGGTAGTATAGGAGGGTTTCTCCTAAAATCTGCCACTATTTCTACTGTTTTGAGTGTGTTTAGTTCAAGATTGTTCTGGTTGCACCACAAGGCTAGTTGTTCAACCTCCCGTCTGTATGCAGATTCGTCGTTGTCTCGAATGAGACCAAACACTGTTGTATCATCTGCAAACTTCAATATTTTAACAGAGGGATCTTTTGAGATGCAGTCATTGGTGTATAGCGAGAAGAGAAGTGGAGAGAGCACACAGCCTTAAGCTTTTACAAATCATGTTTGGTTCACTCAACATACCAAGAAAAATCAAATCACACTATGGCATCTGAATGTGATATGAATTCAGCTTTTTTTTTTTCCTAACTTTTTCCCCACAAGTGCAGGGTCCACTTTTTCAGAGTAACCAAATGGAAGAACTGACTGACAATCTTGTACCCCCTAGCCTGACATTGTGGACCAAGAGAATGGGACAGGCCCAAAGTCACCCAGTCAGCTTTCATGCCTAACTCAGGACTAGAACTCACAGTCTCCAGTTTTCTAACCTAACCACTGGACTAAACTGGTTCTCTGTGATATGAATTCACCTACTAAATAGTTTTCAATTAGGTTTGGCTCGCAAATTGTTGTGGCTTATATAATCATATAATTAAAACTAATTATCTATAATTATCTTTCTTACAAGTACATTACACCAATTCTCTGCGAGCTGCACTGGCTCCCTATTGGTCTCCGGTCACAATTCAAGGTGTTGGTTATTACCTTAAAGCCCTACATGGCTCAGGGCCAGGTTATCTTCGAGACCACCTTCTGCTGCATAGCTCCCAGTGACCAGTAAGATCCCACAGAGTTGGTCTCCTCCGGATCCCGTCAGCTAAACAATGCTGGCTGGCGGGCCCACGGGAGAGGGCCATCTCTGTGGCTGCCCCAGCTCTCTGGAACCAGTTACCTCCTGAGGTCCGGACCATCCCCACCCGATTGGCCTTCAGAAAAGTGGTGAAGACCTGGCTTTTCCGGTAGGCCTGGGGCCGTTGATCTTGCTGTTGTGATCTGGCGAGATCTGGCCATGAATGGCGTGAATGAGTTTTTAATGTTTTTAATGTTTTTAATTTTTAAATGGTTTTTTATAATGATTTTTTTGGAATGTATTGTGAGCCGCCCTGAGTCTTCGGAAAGGGGCGGCATATAAATTGAATTAATCAAATTAAATTAAATTAATTAAAGTATGTTGGGCTGTCCAAAAAGATGAAACAACCTTTGCCCCATAATCAGTCCATATCTAAAGAGGATTTGTTAGAAGTAAATTAGACTGTACAAATTCCTAACAGTTCTTTCTGCAGCCGCATTCCTCTTACTATATATAAGTTGGGTAGGAATTCTTGAAGTAGCTTGTTGAGGAAGGCTGGAAACATTTCTAAGCAATTATCCACAAGTCCAGTTCTATAGTTGCATACAAGACCATGGCCCTTTATATGGGTTTATGTATCTTACTCACACAATACAGTTTGGTGTACAGTAGTGATTAAGGCATCAGGAAATAGAACATAGAACATCAGGATTAGAAGGGACCTTGAAAGTCTTCAAGTCCAACCACCTTCTTGAGTAGGAGATATACACCTTTCTGGACAAATGGTTGTTCATCATTAGTTCCAGTCCCACCTTCAGTTAGGTGATCTTGAGCCAATCATTCTCTCTCATCCCAAAATAGGGGCAATAGCAAATAACTTCTGAAACACTGCCAAGAAAACTGCAAGAACCTGTCCAAGCAGTTGCCAGGAATGAAAGGCACGTGCACATAGACACAGACCTACTCACACATTGTACTTGAATAGAGTTTTGGATGCCAGAAAATACAGAGTTAAGACCATAGTTGGGCCTCTGGTCTAAGGTTGTAAATATGAGGGTTGGATGTTAAAAAAAAAAAAAGCAACTCCCCCTCCTAACTTTAGTTAAATTCAGGATATTTTAATAAATGAAACAGGAAATCAGCCCTTGAAATAAGCTTTTTTTATATTCACTTTCCCCCCTAAACACCACCATTCTCTGTCAGTGATGGACAAGCTTCTTAAAACTGTAATGAAAAAAGTCTCTTCAACCAGGTTCTGGTATTATATTCCATCTCAACGTTTGAATCAGAAAAATATTCCTCCAAACTGGGGGGAAACTGGAAATATGGACTATATGGCAAGGGTGGGGGATAAGGTGGTGAGATCCAGTTTCCTAATTGCATTTTGAGTGGTTTATGAAGCTAAACCTTTTCATCTTGCAGCAAAACTTCTTTTTTGTCCATCCAAACTCTACATTAAATTAGTGTTTTAAAATGTTACGTGTTGCAGTGCAGTATTCTGAATGGATAGAGGTGCCAGGATCAAGAAAATTCAGGTGAACAACGCCACCTGGATCCCAAAAAATTGTAACCATAAGATCTTCTCCTGAAGCCTTTTTTTTCCACTAATAAAACTTTGTGGTGATAATGGACAGATATTTCACAATGTCCTAAATAAATTCCTCACTTTCTTTCTCATAGCATGAAAACACATGTTGGCAAATTTCAGCTCTTGAAGCTTTCATTTCTCCCATCAGCATAGGAGGAACCTAACTTGTACAAATGTGAGACTGCAGAACTTCTATAAATCAACCACATGTCCCTGTAAAATGCCAGGCTTGGCAGTAATTTCCCTTTGAGCGATCCCACAACTGTCCTTAACCAGTTCATCAACTTTTTTCATGTGAAACCTATCAGTTACTGCCATAAATTATCCATTTCGTTCTTGATCACACAGATCAGCTCTTCCTAGTTCACCCTTTTTACATTTTTTGGCTCGATGACCATTAATACTTAGTCTTCAGGATACACAACCTATATTTGGTGATGAATTTCAGTTGGAAGGATTCCTCTGGCAATCAAAGATTCAAACCTGGCTTGTTGCTTAAAGTTCGTGGATGAGTATGTACCCACTATCAACAAATTCGTGAACAATAGCAACCCCAACATTTTCCCCACAACTTTCCACCAACTGGAAACACATGGTAAAGAACATGTGTTTCTATCCTGTTCTGACCTAGGCTTCCCAAGAGCATGAAGCAGACTCCTTGTCCTGACAAAAAACCCTTTTTATTAAGTTACTGTGAATTCCTCTCATTCACATCTAGCAAAGTCTTTCAAGGGAGAATTTACAGTCACGGACCTTATCTGGCTTGGAGAGCTGCCAGGCCTATATCTTCAAAACTTGGCAAGAGAGAGTCACAAACCAATTAAGCAAACTAATTGTCTCCTGCAAACTCCCCTCCCCTTTCACTCCTCTTTATTCCCTATGGGAAGGGCCATCCACCGTCCACCTGAGTCGACCCTTGTTCCTTAGCTGTTCTCTTCTCCTGGCAGCTCTATGCATGCACACACTGGAACAGGCTCCAGCTGTTCTTCTGCCTCACTGATGTTCGACTCTGAAGGCAGCTGACAACTGTCAAGACGGCCTTGGCCCCATCTCTGCCTCTGACGCAGAGCACTCATCAGAGCCTTCCCCAGACTCCAGGACTGGCCCATGTTCCTCCCCAATCTCCTCACTGTCTGATTCTGCCACCAGCTCCGCTGGCCACTGGTGGGCACAACAACACCATCTGCTGCCAATTAATAACAGTGAAGGCATTTCTTTTCATTCACCTCTCATATGGTTTTGATTTTTTTAATCTGTGTTTAAAAATACTAACAGAATGAGCTTCTTATTTGAATGCGTATTTCCTTTGAAGGAAATTAAATTTTAGTTTCTTATTTTAGGGAGCAATATGCAAAGAATTTGTCCATGGAGATTCTCAATCATCCAGGTCATGGTTGTCCCAAAGGTGCTTTTTCAAGAAGCAATTGGACTTTCTGGTTTTTCTTTGAAGACATTTTGCTCTGAGCTGAAGAAGTTTCTTGGATGAGAAGCGAAACGCCTTCAAAGAAAAACCAGAAAGTCCAGTGGCCTCTTGAAAAAGTATCTTTGGGATATACAAAGGATTGTTCATATCTCTACATGTTTATGTTTTTATTTTTCAATCAGAAAAAAATAATTCTGAAATTCCCTGAATTCTAATACAATTGAGAATTCTTTTTTTTTTTAGATTTTATATACAAAGGGACTATGAGAATAAAAAAAAGAAAGGTCATTTTCTTTGCGACAGGCAATCTGACCGCACACAATGGCTGACAAATGAGAAGTGTTTCAGCTGGAGTGCCTATATATTCCTCAAATTCAGTGCCTGTACGCATGCAGTTAAACACTCCTCGCCCTCTTATAAGGAAAGATATCCAGTTTCTTTTGGCCATCTGGAAATCTTCCTTGTAGTGGATCTTTCTCCTTTCAGAAATATTATTTCTTTTATTCATTAAACATGAAACTCAATGAACTGAACATTCAAAAAATGTGTCACAAATACCATTGACTGGTGCTAATGGTTGATACGGGTTGCTGCCAGCATCCTAGGTATCAACCAAGTACCTTCTTAAAATGTATGATGTTCCAAATAGCACATTTTTTTTGCAGTTCCATTGGTGTTATTGCAGGAAGCTGCAATTTGTTGATGTATCTTATAAAATTCTTGGACATGGTACCAAGTGCCCCGATGACAATGGTTATCACTGTTACATGTTTCATCCATAGCCATGTAGTTTCAATGGCCAGGTCATGATATTTCATGATTTTTTCCAGTTCGTTTTCTTTGACTCTGGCATCTCCTGGTATCGCGATATCAATAAATTGTACGTTTCGGTTTTCGACAACTGTGATATTTGGCATGTTGTGTTCCAAGTGACGATCCATCTGTATTTGAAAGTCCCACAAGATCTTCACCTTCTCATTTTCTGTAACTTTTTCCACTTTATGTTCCCATGACTTTTCGGATACAGGTAAGTCATATCTTTTACATAATGACCAGTGGATTAATTTAGCAACTCAATCATGTCTAGCTATGTAATCAGTTTGCGATATTTGACTGCATTCACATATTAAATGTGAAACAGTTTCGACTTTGTTGTTGCAAAGTCGGCAGTTTGGATTGTCAGTGGATTTTTGTATCTTTGCTTTCATGGCATTAGTTTGTAGTGCTTGTTCTTGAGCAGCGAGTATTAAACTTTCCCTTTTCTTTCTTGATGGTTCCCATCTTAAGCCATGCCCATGTAAAGTTGTCTTCACATTTTCCTTCAATGTTTTTCAAGTCCTGTCCATGCAAAGTTTTGGTTTTCCATCTATTTAATCTGTCATCCAGCTGTTTTTCCTTATAGTCTGCCTTTGTTTCTGTTGTTGTTGTTGTTGTTGTTCACCATCAGTCAATTGCAAAAGGCAATTGAACAGCTTACATTTTGCAATGCTACCTTTAACACCATTAAACAATATCTGCTATTCCAGGTCTGTGGGAAGGACTTGTTAGGTGGACAAAAATGTCAGATCCAATCTAAACATCAGACTGACTGTGCGACCAATCATATTAATAATATAAAATTAAGTCTTCTTAGTTCTCTATCTTGTGTCATCTTACCACACCTCTGGGAAAAGCCTGAAATATTTTTATGATTCAGTAGGAACAAAGCGACTTCACCTCTGTTTCCCTCCTGGCCACCTTATGAAACTGGTTCACTATCTAGATGAAGTTTCCAACACTATGCACATTTCATCATTATCTGCTTTGATTAGGGAAAGTTCAGGTACCCAAAGCAGCCCATTCACTAGGAAAGAGACCCAGGTTAAAGAATAAAAATGTGCCCCTAATTAAATTTTCCCTTTCTTTCACAAACATCTATGTTCCAGGAGTGGCTCTCTAAACACAAGGAAATAGGCAACCCATGTGCTGGGTCTGACCTCAGCCTTAGGCAGAAAACGATGTACCTTCTGCCAGGAAGACTTGAGATTTCATGAAAAGGCCAACCCCCCCCCCCCCAAAAAAAAAGTTAGGCATTTTCTTTATTATTTGTGATTTTTTTTCCCCTCTTTTCCCTGTAAAGGGGGTGAAAGCCTTTTTTTTTTCCTTTTGCACTTTGGCTTGACTGGGTAGAGAACTGCATTTACTGCTTTGTTTTAGGTAATAACTCTTTGGGCTTGCCAGAAACACCTACAGAATCCAAATCAAGTCAGCTGTCAAAAAGACAAATCCCTAATTCTGTTTTCAACATAGCAACTCTGGAGCCTGGAGCTGCAGTTCTGGATCAAACGACATAAATAATTGCTAAGTCAAGAACAATGTGTTACTAGTTCGCCCAGCAAGTTCTTCCCGTTTATGCAAACAAATACTTCTTATATCTCCCAAAACTAAAAGACACAAGATTAAATATCATTATCCCTGAACAAAACTAAGCTTATGATTTAGCTCTGAGTCACAGGCACAGAATCTGGGAATCGGCTTTTAAGGCATTTGTAGTAACAAATCTTGAGAAAGCAGTAACTGGTTCATAGATTGCACACCTATCAAATCGTCTTATTGCATCAACATCTTTGCAGCAAGATGTTGCAAAGCCCTCTTTTACACTTGCTGCTTTGGCGGCAGTTCCAATCTTACACTTTCATCTCAGATAGCAATAACACTTAGACTTACATACAGGGGTGGGCTTCAGATCCTTTAGCAATAGGTTCGCTGCCCCGTTGCTGGGTGGGTGTGGCCATGGTGGGCATGGCCTAGTCGACCGTCTGCATCACAGCAGGGGAGGCGTTTTTCACCCTCCCCAGGCTCCGGAGATTTTTTTCAAGCCTCCGGGAGGGTGAAAACTGCTTCCCCTGGGGTCCGGAGGCCCTCTGGAGGCCGGAAACAGGCCCATTTCCAGATTTCCAGAACCTCCGGTAGGCCCGTTTTTTGCCCTTCCAGACCCTCCGCATGGCCCCTGCACTTACCTGGAATGATGAATGGGCCACGTGGGGACTCCTGGGAGAGGTGGGGTGGGTGTGGCCAGCCACAGATGGCATTTGGGGGTTTGCCGAACCTCGGCAATCCTTGGCTAGAGGATCACCCGAACCCTGCCAAACCCCCAGGAGCCCACCCCTGCTTATATACCGCTTCATAGTGTTTTATAGCCCTCTCTAAGCGGTTTATAGAGTCAGCATATTGTCCCCAACAATCTGGATCCTCATTTCACTCACCTAGGAAGGATGAAAGGTTGAGTCAACCTTGAGCCTGGTGAGATTCGATCTGCCAAATAGCCGGCAGTTAGAAGAAGTATTCTACAGTACTGTATTCTAACCACTGCGCCACCGCAGCTCTTAATGTTGGTGTGCTTGCAAACAGTCCAAACATCTCTACAATAATTCTTCCTTGGAGCTTTGCTTCAGTTTACGTGAGGCAATTAAAATTAATTGTAAAAAAAAAAAAAAAGCAGTCACACTGGATTGTTTTCTCCTTCACTCATGGTGTTGTCAAAACAACCCCCAGTGAGAAAGGAATTAACTGCAGAGATTTTTCTCACGAAGGAGAGATGACAATGAGAACTACTATCTGTTTTTCTAATTGCACTAATTGTTCATAACTATGGGTTGATGCCCTTGTTCAGAAGTGGCAATAGTTACCACCAGCAGATGTGGAACAAGCATTCCAATCAGTTGCTTTGTCAAACCTTTAGAGATCAGGTTGGATTGAAGAAGGGGTAGTGTTTTGACCTAGGCTTCCTGATATAGTAAAAAGCATACAATTAGTCCCAAAACTCCTTTTTTAAAATTTTAATGGCTGTGAATTCCTTTCATTCACAGCATGTGCTGAATCACCAAGAGTTTATAAATAGTTCAACAGAAATCTGCCACAGTCCTTCGGATAAGGCTGGTAAACACCCACCTTTATCTTCTTTGACATGCTGCCAAAGACCTAATTGGCAATTATCTTGGCAAGGCCACACAGAAATACAGAGTCAAAATCGGAGCTTCAAAGTATAAACCGACACCATCCACAACGTTGCTTCCTGCAAAGGCCCACGTGCTTTTGCTCTTCCTTTATGGGAGGGGCCAATCATCTCCAAGCCTTACTCCCGAGTCATCCCTTTCGTTTTAACTGTTCTTGCCTTCTGGCAGCTCTGCACATGCACGCACTAGGAACAGGCTCCTCCTGTTCCTCTGCCTCTCTGATGTCCAACTCTGGAGGCTCCATAGTCCGCACATAACTCCCAGATGGCTCTGGCCTCATCTCTGCCTCTGACGCAGAGCCCTCATCCGAGCCTTTACCAGACTCCAGGACTGGTCCATGTTCCTTCCCAGCCTCCTCACTGTCTGACTCTGCTGCCAGCTCCGCAGGCTGCTGGCAGACCACAACAGGTAGTTGTTCTCATTTGCACTGTAAAGCCATTCATAAAATTAACCAGTATAAATTACTAGAAATAATAAAGGACTAATAAAGAAGGCAACAAAGATTATTAATCCTATACCAAGTAACCTTGCATTGAATTAAGTTGAATTCAGAAATTGGTCAAAAAGAAGTACAAACGAATGATTTTAAAAGGTAAAAATGAATTGCATAAAGATGCATTGCTTTCTTTGTTCATCTAAGGGTTAAACAGATGCATAGGAATATAATGTACGACAGTTATGATGGAAGAATACACTTGCCATAGAAAGTTTACAAAATTTGAAGAATACAAAAGTCCCCAAATTATATCATACTTATTGTATTTATAAATTGGAGTCTGTAACACCTTTAAAACCTGTAGTTTTTTTAAAAAATTGTTATTATTGTAAGGCCTAAGCCTTTGTGAGATTCAGAAAAGCTTAGGCCTTAAAATAATTATAAAATTAGACTAAAATTCATGTATTTGGAACACTATATTTATTATAGTGCTTCCCATTTTATTAAAAATCTCAGGGTCATTTACAATAGAATAAACTGTGCATTAATAATCACAAACATTGGTTTTCAAAGAATCCTTGCATCTTTGCAAGCCTCTTTCATCCAGGTTGAAAAAAAAAAGAGTGAGCACCACTCTTAAATTGATGAAATGAGGTCATAGCCCAGGAAACTACAGACCAATCAGTCTAACATCAATACCTGGGAAGATCCTGGAAAAGATAATCAAGAAACAGATCTGCGTACAACTTGAAGCAAATAAAGTTATAACTAGTAGCCAGCATGGGTTTGTTAAAAACAGATCATGCCAAACCAATCTTATTCCATTCTTTGATAAAGTGATTAAATTAGTACACCAGCTAAATGCTGTGGACATTGTATACTTAGACTTCAGCAAGGCATTCGACAAAGCAGACCACAATCTACTTCTTGGTAAACTAGAAAAATGTGGAATAGACAACATCACCACCAGATGGATTTGTAGATGGCTGACAAACTGTACTCAATGAGGAGTCCTTAATGGAACTACATTCACATGGAGAGAAGTAAGTATTGAGGTACCACAAGGCTCCATCTTAGGCCAGGACTCTGCAATATCTTCATAACTGACTTAGATGAGGGAATAGAAGGGGAACTCATCAAATTTGCAGATGACAGTAAACTGGCAGGAATAGCCAACACCCCGGAAGACAAGCTCAGGATCCAAAAAGATCTTGACAAACTTGAACAATGGGGCCCTATCCAGGGGTGGCTTCTAAATTTTTTTACTACCGGTTCTGTGGGCGTGGCTTATTTTGTGGGTGTGGCTTGGAGGTCATGTGACTAGGTGGGCATGGCTAGCTGGTCATAGTCATTTCTGGAAGGTCCTCGCACTTACGACCAGTCCTCGCACTTACGACCCGACTCATTTGTTTGCTTTTAATACTGATCAGCTGTAGGACGGCCCTTTGAAGCCCTGCGGCAAGAGTTTAAACAGTTTTTTTCCCTCTAGTCACCAGCAGGGACTCAGGAGGGAGCAATAGATTGGGGTTGGGACCAAATAAAAGGTAAGTATAACGTGGGTGGGGGGATGGGAGGGCGGGGGGGAGAACCGGTTCAGTGACGTCATATCATCACCGCTACCGGCTCGGCCAAACCGGACCGAACCGGGAGGAACCCACCACTGGGCCTATCCAACAAAATGAATTTTAATGTGGAAAAAAGTAAAGTTTTACATTTAGGAAAGAAAAATCAAAGGTGTAAGTACAGATTAGGTGAGACCTGGCTCAAAAACAGTAACTGTGAGAGGGACCTTGGAGTCCTAGTGGATGATCACTTGAATATGAGGCAACAGTGTGTGGCAGCAGCCAAAAAAGCTAATACAATCCCGGGCTGCATAAACAGAGGCATAGAATCAAGATCACGTGAAGTATTAGTACTGCTTTGTAAAACCCTAGTAAGACCACACCTGGAATACTGCAACCAATTTTGGTCACCATACTACAAAAACGATGTTGAGACCTTGGAAGAAGTTCAGAGAAGAGCAACTAAGATGATCAAAGGCCTGGAGACTAAAACATATGAAGAACGGCTGCAGGATTTGGGTTTGGCTAGTCTAAGGAAAAGAAGAATTAGGGGCAACATGATAGCAATATTCCAGTATTTGAGGGGCTGCCATCAAGAAGAGGGGGTCAAATTATTCTATAAAGCACCGGAGGGCAGGACAAGAAACTATGGTTGGAAACTGACAAAAGAGAGAAGCAAGCAACCTGGAATTAAGGAGAAACTTCCTAACAGTGAGGACAATTAACCAATGGAACAGTTTGCCTTCAGAAATTGTGGGAAATTAATGAAAAAGGAGAAATAACAACGAGATTGGTGTGGGATACCATGAAGGCGGTGACACAGGGAATATGTATTAGGGAAGCCTGTAGTGTTAAAAGGCAAGAAGCTGTATTATGGGAAAAATTAGAGGAACAGATCAAGAAATTGGAAAAAGAGTATTGGCATACAAGAAATAAACAGAAATTAATAGAATTACAAGCTAAGAAAAAAGAATTAGAGAATAAAAATTTAGAGGAAGTTCAGAATAATTTAATATACATGAAAAGAGAATTTTTTGAAAATAGTAATAAAAATTCCAAGATGCTTGCCAGGCTCACACAAAAGGAGAAAGCTAAAAATTCAATAGATATAGTGAAAGATAAATTGGGGAATTATTGTAGTACGATGAAAGGAAAGTTAAAAATATTCCAGGAATTTTATCAAGAGTTGTACAAGGGTAAGGAGGTTAAGAAGGATAGAATGGAAGCTTATATTGGGAAATATATAAAAAGGGCTCTGGAAACGGAGCATAAAGAATTAATGGAAAGGAGTATATCGCAAAGGGAAATTGTAGAAGTAATTAAAAGTTTGAAGGTGGGTAAATCACCTGGGGTAGATGGATTAGGAACAGAATTCTATAAAATATTTAAAACATTATTAGTACCGAAATTATTAAAGCTGTATAATGCAATATTAGAAGGGGAAAAGATTCCAGAATCATGGGAGCAGTCGTTAATAATATTAATATCTAAACCAGATAAGGATCCGACGTTCCCTGACTCGTACAGACCTATATCATTAATAAATCAAGATGCAAAACTTTTTTCAACTATTTTAGCAAGAAGAATGAATAATTTTATAGGTAATTATATAAGGGAAGATCAATGTAGATTTGTAATGGGTCGACAAATGCATAATTTGGTTGGAAGAGTGTTAAATGTAATTCACGAGATTAAAAATCTAAAGCTTAAAGTGGGGATATTAGCCTTAGACATTTTTAAGGCCTTCAATTGTGTGAGCTGGCAAGCATTAAAGATGGTAATAGACAGAATGGGGTTTGGAAACAAATTCAAAGTTGTAATAGATCAATTATATTCTCGGAACTCTGCCTTAGTGGTAGTGAATGATGGAGTTACAGACAAGATACGACTCGCCAGAGGAACAAGGCAAGGGTGCCCACTCTCACCTGTCCTATTTGTATTGGTTATGGAACTATTGGCCAATGCATTGAGAGATGACAGAGAGATAGAAGGGATAAGTAAAATAAAACTAAATATGTTTGCTGATGATACATTGTTAACAGTTAAGAACATAGTAGATAAGATGGAATTGGATGGCATCTAAAAGAATTTAAAGAAATAACTGGATTAAGAATAAATTGGTCAAAATCTGAGTTGATGTTTAATTATACTAAAAGGGAAGAGAAGGATTGAGAAGGGAAGTGAAGCGAAATGAGAATTAAAGATCATATTAAATACCTGGGAGTTAGAATTACAAAAAATTTGGAGAAGTTAGAAAAGGAAAATATAGGCAGCTTAAAGAAGGAGATTTCGGAAAGGTTGAATAAATATAAAAGGTTGAATTTATCATGGTTTGGAAGAATTGCTTTAGTAAAAATGAAGATTTTAGCAAAGATTAATTTTGCTTTTAGGATGCTACCAATAATAATATCAGATTTAGAGTTAAAGAGTTACTGAATAACTATTGTAATGGGAATAAGAAAGTGAGGATAAATAAAAATAAGTGGTATCTAAGCCAAAAAAAAGGGGGTTTAGGACTCCCAAATATTAAATTATATTATGTCGCTAATAGGCTTATACATGTTATAGAGGCAATTTTAGGAATAGGAGAATTGGAATGGTTGGAAGATAAATCTAAAATTAAAACCAAATTAGAATGGAAGCTGGAAAATATATTTTTTATGGAAGGTGGAAAGAAATGGGTTGAAAGCATAAACAATCCTCTCCTGAAGTTTCATTGGGAAATTTGGAGTAAATATAAAGGGAGGCTGCTTCCGAAGAGCTCTCCATTATCACCGGTAGTAATCTTGGAAAAGTTCCCAGGGAATTTGAAGAATAAAGTGAATAAAATCTTAAAAGAAAAAAATAAAATGAAACTAAGGGAATGGTTAGGAGGAATGAGGACATGTGGGGAATTGGAAGAGGTTCTAGGAGGAAAACGGTTGTCTTGGTTAAATTACAGCCAAGTGGAACAATGGACTAAAAACTGGATAAGAGAAAATGGAGAGTGTAGAGAGTTAACGAGGTTCGAGGAATTAATTGGAAAAAATGAAACTGTAAAGGAAGAAAATAAAGGGATAAAAGGCTTAATGAGTGGAATTTATAAAATATTGTTGGAGGAAGAGGAGAGGGAAAATTTAGGAAAGATGGTATGGGAAACTGATTTGAAGTTACAAATAGGGCAACAGAGTTGGGAAAGAATTTGGCAACAAAGAGTGTTGAGAAATATGTCAGTAAGAATAAAAGAGAATTATTATAAAATGATATGGAGGTGGTACTTAACTCCAGTTAGATTAAGCAATATGAATCAGAACTATTCAGATAACTGTTGGAGAGGTTGTGGGGAAAAAGGAACGTATTTACATATGTGCTGGGATTGTAAATTTGTGCAAAAATTGTGGAAGATGGTGTTTAAGGAGATTGACGAAATTGTAGGAATAAAGGTAGAAGAGGCACCAAAGGTAGCATTACTCTCACTCTCGCCAAGGCTCAAGGTTGACTCAGCCTTCCATCCTTTCTAAGGTAGGTAAATTAAGGACCCAGTTGTGGGGGCAATAAGCTGACTTTGTATAAATATACAAAAGGATGAAGGCTATTGCTGAGCACATTGTAAGCTGCCCTGAGTCTCCGGAGAAGGGCAGCATATAAATCAAATTTAAAAAAAAAAAACTATAGATATAGATATAAAGTGTAAAAAAGAGACTAAAGAGTTGATAACAAATTTGTTGACCGCAGCAAGGTTAATGATTTCTAGGAACTGGAAGACATGAGGTGATTATTGTTTGGAAGAATGGTATAAGGAAATATGGGATATTGCCATAAATGACAAACTGACTTGTAATATTAAAGTAAGGAGGGGCATAATGAAAGTAAATGAATTCAATGGAATCTGGAAACAGTTCCTAATATGTGTTTTTGGGAGGAAGGGGGATACCACCACCAGAAGAAGCTTTAAGATTTTGGAAGCAGGAATGATCCCAAGGGGTGGGGGAGCACTTGTTGATTGTTTGTATTGTGTATATTGTTATATATTATATATTATGATTTATGTGTGAGATGTAAATGCCTTATTCCCTAATGTGTAAATAATGTATATATGGGACATCGGGGGTTAACTTATTCTTTGGTTCCTAATGTATTCATAATTCACCACTCCCATTCTTGGCTCCACCCCTTGTATATATAAGGAGCCACCTTCACCATTTTCCTTGCTTCTATCTGTGAATATTCAGTGAATATAGAATGCCTGTTATAATTAAAGAGAAATATATTTAAACCTCTAACTCTTATTATCATTATTGAGTCTGATCCTGAAAATATTGCAACAATCTGGTAGCAGAGGATGGTTAATTGACTCAATAAATACTTAAAGATGTCTAAGAAAGATAGGCCCAACACCAGGGCCTACAGCAAAGAAATAGAAACTGAACAAGAAATAATCAACGAATCCACAAACGCGATTTCGAGAGAATCCGAAGAATACACCACTGAAGAAGAAGAACTAATAAATGAAAATAATGACCAGGAGGAAATCGAAATAGAAAATAACGAACTCAGGTCAGAGATATTAAAACTATTAAAAAGCCAGAAGAATGATGAAAGCCTCATCGCGAATCTCCAAGAAATGCTGAAAAACAGCGGAGCAGCGAGAGAGAAAAACATTGCTAAAGAGAAACCCAAAGACCAAAAAACTGTGAGTGATATGACTACAGAGAAAGTCGTTATGAAAAAGAAAAGATGTGATCCCGCGCGAAATTTTGAATGGCAGCCATCTTGGTTCCAACAAGCCTCCAAAGTGAGCGAAGCAGAGCCAATCAAAATGCTCAGTTCAAAATTTCTGGCGCGAAAAACGTTATCAGACAACGAAAGCGAAAAGGAAGATTCAAACTCTTCAGAAGAACCAGAATCAGAAAGCGAAGACGACTTAACGAAATCCCAAGTAAAGTCAGCAATGAAAACGCTTTTTGCTGCATTTGGGCCAAAATTAAAAATTTCCAAAGCGACAACGAAGAAGCTAGAGAACAAGCCGATACCTCAAGACCTGCACGCTCCCATCCTGACTTCGAGAGCGACGACGCCCGAGCCCAGAGAGCCATGTCGATTCCGCCCTACACCGCAGACCGGATCAAGTACCAACGCACACAAAAGAAAGAAAAGAGCAGTCGCCGCCATCAAAACTCCTAAAACCGAGCCAGAAACCGACTCGTCTGAAGAGGAGCGGAGCGAGCGAGCTGCAATGGAGAGAACCTTCCACGACGACGCCAAAGAAGAAATGAGCAACGCGCATGTGCGAAACTACGTAGACGGTCCGGAAAGACTTGAACTGGCCAGAGAACCGCGCAGACTCGTTGCGAGCATCCCCATGCCGTTTTGCAATTTCCTGCACTTGCGAGACCACGGACTACCTCAGGTTGTAAGTAATGGACAAAATAATGTGGGAAACTTACCCAGTGACTTCCCAAAACTTAGAGTTGATGGCATTAATTTGCAAGAATGGTATCAACAGCTTCAGGTTGTCTTTATGAAAGAAAATTTACTATTCTTTATCACTAGTCCTCCAAGAAGACCTTGGACTTTAAA
Organism: Pituophis catenifer annectens; assembly: GCF_029215685.1. Lineage (NCBI taxonomy): Eukaryota > Metazoa > Chordata > Lepidosauria > Squamata > Colubridae > Pituophis > Pituophis catenifer. Next base: position 133,849,803 of record NW_027256882.1, on the reverse strand, counting down.
AATAGATTGTTTACATCATAGAGCATTTTTCTTAATAATATCTAGCGTGTCTCCTGCAATGTATCATAGCATCAAACCAAACCTAACTGTTTCAGAAATAATTCAATGCATGTTTAATCTGTTTCACAGCGATAGTGTAGCTACCACTACAAGAATGTCTAAGGATTTCTTTTCTTCCAGAGTAAAACCAGGGGTTTCCATAAGTGAGCATTTGATATCTCTAAACAAAATAAGAGCTGAGCTGCATTTGAGGGGGGAAGTGATTTCAGATCAAACAATGAAAAGTGTTATTATCAATTCACTTGATTCATCATGGGATAGTTTTATGTCACACTTAGACACCATCAATCTAGGATATTTATCCATAGAAAGTCTATCTAACAAATTGATAGCAGAAGACAATTCAAGAAAAAATCGTTCCAGCAATCACACAGAACACAAATCTTTTAGGAAGGTAGCTTTCCAGGAAAAATACAATGAAGCTTTTAAATGCCACAATTGTGGGTCCAGGGAACACAATAGAAGAGACTGTTCCAAAATCTCAAAGGAGAGACATAGGTCAGAGTATAGGAGCAAATACAATTATAGACAGTCTTCCACAGATAGACATAAATATAGAAGCCCACCAAATTACAGAGATAGTAGAGGGGGTAGAGAAAATTCAAAAGAGAGAAAATCTGGTTCACTGAATGGACTAAATAAACAAGACAGCACTAAAACACAACAAAATGAGAACAATAATTGGCTTATTGATTCTGGGGCAACCAACCACACCACTAATAACAAAAATATATTGTCTTCATTTACAGAAGATAAATTTGTAATAAAGGTAGCTAATCAAGAAAAGGTTCAAGTATTAGGCAGAGGAAATGTGACCTTGCCTGGCCTAGGAAAAATAGAGGGGGTATTGTTAATTCCAGAAATACCTCATAACATACTAAGTGCCATAAAACTAAGCAGAGATTATGACATCAATATAGTTTTCTCAAAGGGGAAAGCAACTTTAGAGAAGGACAAAACAAATGTAGGCACTGTGATGATTAAAGGAGGCCTACCCTATCTAATAACAAAAGAAAGATGGTTACATAACATTGATTCAAATATGGAAGATTGTATTGAGGCAGATGATGAAAATGTTAATAACAGTGACAATGATGAATGTAAAATATCTCATGATCACGCAAATACACACAATGAGAAGAAACCAAGAATAGGTAAACCAATTCATGATGAGTGTGCTCACATCTTGCATAGGAAGTTAGGACATGCAAGTTTTCCTGTAGTACAAAAAATGACTGAACACGCAGAAGGTGTCAAAATAAAAAATTGTGAAAATTATTTGGAATGCTCAGTATGTAAATCCACTAAACTAAAAACTAGTCCCAGACCAAAAAAATCCAACAGATCAACTAACAAAATTTTTGACTTAGTACATATGGACCTAGTTGGTCCATTAACTCCATTAATCACTTATAGAAAACGTTACTTCCTAACAATAGTAGACGATTACAGTCGCTATGGTTTTGTTTACACATTAAAACACAAGGATGAAACCTTTCAGAAATTTAAGGAATTCTACAAACGCATAGAAACACAACATAATATCAGAATAAAACAAATTATGACAGATAGGGGATGTGAATTCATGTCTAAAGAATTCTCCCAATGGTTAAAGGATAGAGGAATGCTACATTTCACGTCTAGTCCATTTTCTGCGTTCCAAAACGGGATTGCAGAGAGAAAGAATTCCACACTACAAACCATGATTAGGTGCACATTAGAGGATGCTGGTTTAGGCAAACAATTTTGGTCAGAGGCCTTACATTATTCAAATTACACTCAAAATAGAACCTGGTCCAGTATTGTGAATAAAACACCATATGAGGTGATGTATAATAGGAAACCCAAATTAGCACACATGCACATATTTGGAGTCACTGCAGACGTACACATACCTAAGCAGTTGAGAAGAAAGGGAGAAAACGTATCCAGAAGATTAAGATTTATGGGATATGAAACTGGCACCAAAGGGTACAGATTCATTGATAATAATAACAAATTTATAGTCTCCAGAACAGCTGTGTTCCATGAACAGGCCAATTGGTCTAAATTACATCTTAATGAAATATTTCCAAATAAATGCAAAGATACAAAATCTTGTGAGGAAGGGACAATAGAAAATCAAAATATCAACAAAAATAAAAACAAAACCAAAACTTGGACAAATAGTCAGCACAAAATAAAGACAGACACATTAACAAAAAAGGAAGCAAGATATTTGCATGATAACCATAGCAAACCCGAAAGAGCTATTAGAAACAATAGAAATCAAGTACCAAATAAATACAGAGATTACATAATGCATATGGATGGTGAACAAATGACACCTAATACATATGAGGAAGTATTAAAACTCCCTCGTGAAGAAAAGGAAAAATGGGAACTAGCTATGAAAAAAGAGATGGAAAGTTTGCAAGGATTAAATGTGTTTACACCTGCGATTGCACCTAAAGATAAAACGATTATAGGTACCAGGTGGATTTATAAAATTAAGAATCTAGAAGGAGGCAATACTCTATACAAAGCTAGATTGGTTGCACAAGGTTATGCACAAAAATATCCGGAGGACTACACTGACACATACTCCCCCACAGTGAGAACAGAGAGTGTTAAAACAGCTCTAGTAGTGGCATCTGCACTCAATCTTGATGTATTTCAATATGACATACAGACTGCGTATTTACACGCAAAACTAGATAAGGAAATATATGTAAGAGCACCACACAGTCAATACACTAATAAGAATGAAATTTGGCTATTGAACAAGAGTCTATACGGATTAAAGCAATCTGGCAAAAGATGGTACGATTGCTTGGTAAAAGTACTTAAGACCATGGATTTCAACGCTACCACTGCTGATAACTGTTTCTTTGTAAAAAAGAGTGATGATCATATTGAATTTGTATTAATTTATGTAGATGATATTTTATATATAGGAAAACACAAGGAGAGAAGAGAAACCTTTGTAAATAAGCTAAACGAACATTTCTCGTTGAAATCTCTAGGTAAGGTAAACAAATACCTTGGTGTACAAATTAACAAAACTAGAAGGGGATTCAAACTTACTCAGAAAGATAAAATCATTGAACTTCTGAACAAATGCAATTTAAACAATGCCAAACCCTGTGACACTCCTATGCAAACTGATTTCCTTAGAAACACTGATGAATCTTCCCCTGAATTCAAGGATAATACATTTTATAGATCAGTCATAGGTTCACTTCTTTATATATCTAATTGGACCAGGCCAGATATTGCATTACCACTCAACTTATTGTCAAGATATGTTAGCAAACCAACAATGTATCATTGGGAAGCAGTCAAAAGAATTCTAAGATATCTGAAAAGTACATTAGACTTTTGCTTAGTATTAGAACCTAGTAATGGTAAAGAACCAAAACTTACATGTTACGCAGATGCGGATTGGGCTGGAGATATATCATGCAGAAAGAGCACTTCTGGTTATATTTTTCTATTAAATGACTGTCCAGTTTACTGGTACACTGGTAAACAAGAACTGGTAGCCACTTCGACCACAGAAGCGGAATATGTTTGTTTGTCCAAAGCTGCAAATAACCTTGTATGGTTTAATGATTTGATTTCAGATGTTTGGAAAAAACCTGCTTTGCCTTTTGTTATGCATGAAGATAATAAAGCAGCCATTGAAATATCCAGATCCGATGCCATTGGACAAAGGTCTAGGCATATAGATATAAAATTTAAGCATGTGAGACAATTGTCTCAAGATGGATTTATCAAAGCAGTGCATTGTGATACCTCTGAACAATTAGCTGACATATTGACGAAGCCTTTACCTTCTAAACAGCACAAATATTTAACATCAAAATTATATGTCTTATATTGTCCTGAATCTGAATGTAATTGGTGTTGTATAGCGAACCGGCATTTAGAGGGGGATTTGTGAGATGTAAATGCCTTATTCCCTAATGTGTAAATAATGTATATATGGGACATCGGGGGTTAACTTATTCTTTGGTTCCTAATGTATTCATAATTCACCACTCCCATTCTTGGCTCCACCCCTTGTATATATAAGGAGCCACCTTCACCATTTTCCTTGCTTCTATCTGTGAATATTCAGTGAATATAGAATGCCTGTTATAATTAAAGAGAAATATATTTAAACCTCTAACTCTTATTATCATTATTGAGTCTGATCCTGAAAATATTGCAACATTATGATTTATGTATGTTAATATATAAATAATAGCAAATTAACTTAAAATTTAAAAAAAAAGAAAAAGAAATTGTAGGTGCTCCATCACTGAAGATATTTAAGAAGAGACTAGTATAGGTTCTCCTGCTTGAGTAGGGGGTTGGATTAGAAGATCTCCAAGGTCCCTTCTAGCTGTATTCTATTCTAAGGACACAGAGACCTGATTGTCAAATGAAGATTCAAAATTAGTGGAATTGCAAGATTCTTCACAAATGCGAGTTTTTCTCACCCCTGTGAGATACATGCTTCCTCTTCATTTTTTGCACATTATTTGTTGTAACTACCAGTAATATCTGGGTACCAATGCAGAAACCATGCCGGGTCTTATAGTGTTGTAAATATACAACTTAGACATGATACAATTATTTTATTTCAAATTATACAGAATGTTAAATGCCCAGTGTGTGGTGGTTTTTTGTTTTTATCTTTCAGGTCCTTTAGTATTAGACAGCAGAGCATGGGTATCCATCTTCTCCAAGTGAAGAGTACCATCTGCTGGTAAATGGGTAACATTTCACCCAAGTCTCCAGTGGTTCAATTAATTACATAGGGACTATTATTACCTTAACACTATGCAGACAATAGAGGATACTTCCGTAAAAAATAAATGATTTGTCTACAATGCATGTGATTCCTCTGTTTTTTAGAATACAATTTATTTTATACAATAGAATAGTAGGGTTTCTTAAAACACTTTATTATGATACAACTCTTTACAGAAAGAATACTAAGGCTTTGGTAGGTAGTAGTCCTGGGACCCTATATTTATTAATTTTTATACAACATTTCTCATTTTATCAAAAGGGTCATTTGCAATAGAAAAATCACAAATTTGATTTTCAAAGAATCCTTCCATCTTTGCAAGCATCTTTCATCCAGGAAGAAAAGCGTCATCATATGATGGTTGAGCCACTAAATATATGTTTAAACCAGTAAACATAAAAGGTATGTTGTGAAGGAAAAGAGACTGGAGGAGGCATTTGAGCGTAAGAAAAGACATTCAAGACCTCAGCATCATTACTGATCACTAATGTACCCTTCCATGGCTCTTTAGATCACTAGGTACTTCTTTGAAGACGATCCCCTGGAGAAAGCAAAAAAAGACTGGGCAAGAAAATAAATGGAAAATAGATTTTCTCTTCTGATGTGGGTACAAGTCTTTTTAAAAATAATAATAAAATAGTATATGAAAAACTCAAATTTATTCTCCAACAGTTTCTTAATAACATTGTTGAATAATGAAACGGTTTACAGTTTCCGGTATTTATGTACCTCACCTGAATGTGAGAACTTCATTTGTAAGCTCCTTGAAAGCTTCTGTTAATCACCATCTTTTTATGAGTTTCTACTCATTTTATACATTTATTTATTGGAATCCGTGCAAAAGAGAAAAAAAAGTCACTTGCATTTGCTATTTCTCTGATTCCCGGGCTGATTTTCTCACCCTCTTCAATAATTCCCCTTCCCCCCTCCTTAATGCATTGAATTTGATTTCATAGAAAAAAGTACAGATAGTTCTTGACTTGCAAGAGTTCATTTAGTGACCATTTGAAGTTACAAGCAGCACTGAAAAAAAGGGACTTATGAGCGTTTTTCACACTTACGACTTTTGCCGCATCCCCATGGTCATGTGATCAAAATTCAGTTGCTTGGCAGCTGATTCATATTTATGACGATTGCAGTGTCCCGGGGTTATGTGATCCCCTTTTGTCAATGGGGTGCCATTTTTCACTTACCAACCACATTAACTAAGCAACTGCAGGGATTCACTTAACCATGGCAAGAAAGGTCACAAAATGAGGCAAAATTCTGTCTCAATAACAGAAATTGGGAGCTCAATTGTGGTCATAAGTCAAGGACTACCTACAGCATCAGATTCCCCCTCCTGTCTCCCAATACCTTCTAAATCCAGAAAATCTCAACTCTAAAAATCACATAGTGGTCGACATGATGAGGGGATGCAGAAAGCAATCCAGATGAAGTCTGTAGTGATTCTCAGTCATCCAGGTCATGGTTGTCCCAAAGGTGCTTTCTCATCCAAGGAGCTTCTTCACCTCTGATTGGATGGTGGCTGAATCCTCCCATTCCCCACCATGCAGTCAGAGCTGAAGAAGCTTCTTGGTTGAGAAGCAAAACGTCTTCAAAGAAAAACCAAGGAAGTCCAGTTGCCTCCTGAAAAAACACCTTTGGGTCAATCAAGATCAAGTATTCAAGACTCCTCCTAATTCTCTGCCTATCCCTCACTCATCCTCCATCCTCAGATGGAACTCGGTTCCTTCTCGCTCTCAAACTTCTTAACTGCCCATCTCTCTCGTAGGATGGAGATATAAGAAACTGAGGCCCAAATGTTTTCATTTCTGCCCTGCCAATTGCACTCTTAGATCGAACAGTTCCGATCCAAATTTATTAATTCTTCATTTAAAAGGGACAGAGAAAAATAATAAAAATAAATCCAAAGAATAGCTAGAACACATCCTCATGGGGGGGGAGGGGGGCTGTTCATTGATGGGAACAGTCCTTTGAGCTGCAGATAGGAAATAAAACAAAAAAATGTTAAAAAGTTATGATATTTATGTAGTTATTTACCAAGCACATCTAAATTTATTAAAGTGACCAAAATATCTTTACAATCCCCAAGGCAGGTCCCAGCTTTTGAGCACCCTTAATGTTAAGGGACGCGGTGGCTCAGCGGCTAAGACGCTGAGCTTGAAAGGTCGAAAGTGGCTCGAAAGGTTGGCGGTTCAGCGGTTCGAATCCCTAGTGCCATGTAATGGGGTGAGCTCCCATTACCTGTCCCAGCTTCTGCCAACCTAGCAGTTTGAAAGCACGTAAACAATGCAAGTAGAAAAATAGGGACCATCTTTGGTGGGAAGGTAACAACGTTCCGTGCGCCTTTGGCATTTAGTCATGCTGGCCACATGACCATGGAGACGTCTTCGGACAGCGCTGGCTCTTCGGCTTTGAAACAGAGATGCGCATCGCTCCCTAGAGTCCGGAATGACTAGCACATATGTGCGAGGGGAACCTTTACCTTTACCTTAATGTTTGGAAATTGAAAGTTGAAAAACTCCCTAAGTAAGAGTCTGTGAGTCTGATCCAGGGAGAAGATTGTTCCAAAATATATTTGACTGCATTTCCATAGATGCACAAGAAGATAAAGCAAAACTAATACTAGTTCTGGATTCATTTCTTCTCCGGATGTTGCAGATAAAAGGTGTAATTTCACTGTTAATACGGGGTGAGTCCATTGGTGATGAAATATTGTTAGAACCAGCCATTTGTTGCTGCATACAATTGTGATATACAGGCAGTCCTTGAGTGCTGAATGATTGCTTGTGACAGAGTCCTGGTGGGATGAATGCTCAAGTGATGATTGAAGGTCTTTTGACCTAGCTATCATGAGTCACACTGAATCCCTAGGAAAGCTAAGCATAGTCTTTCCTATTCCAATGTGCTTTGAGTGACATGGCGATAGTTGTCCTTAGAAACTTCAGAGTGAGGTGTAGCGTAGCAGCAGCTCACACAATGTGATTGAATCCTGTTACAGGTAGTCCTTGACTTACAACCGTTCATTTAGTGACCGTTTGAAGTTACAACAGCTTTGGGAAAAGTGGGTTGGGATTGTTTTTCACACTTAATGACTGTTGCAGCATTCCCGTGGTGACACGATCAAAATTTGGACATTTGGCAACTGGCTCATATTTATGACGGTTGCAGTGTCCTGGAGTCATGTGATCCCCTTTTGTGACCTTCCAACAAGCAAAGTCAATGGGAAAACCATATTCACTTTACAACCGTGTTACTAACTTAACAAATGCAGCAATTCACTTAACAACTGTGGAAAGAAAGGTTGTAAAATGGAGGGGGGGGAATCATTTAACAACTGTCTCTCTTAGCAATGGAAATTTTGGGTTCAGTTGTGGTTGCAAGTTGAGGACTACTGTAAGTTGAAGTATACAAGTAGTCCTCAACTTACAACAGTTCGAAGTTAAACAGCACTGAAAAAAGTGACGTATGACTATTATTCATACTTATGACCATTGCAGCATCCCCATTGTCATGTGATCAAAATTTGGATGTTTGGCAACTGGTTCATATTTATGACAGCTGCAATGTCCTGGAATCATGTGATCCACCTTATGGGACCTTCTGACGAGCAAAGTCAATGGGGGAGCCAGATTCACTTAGCAACTGTGTTCCTAACTTAACAACTGCAGAGATTCACTTAACAACCGTGGCAAGAAAGGTGGTAAAAATGGGGCAAAACTCACTTAACAAATGTCTCGCTTACTTAACAGAAATTTTGGGCTCAGTTGTGGTAGTACGTTGAGGACATCCTGTATCCAATTACTTCAATGGAAGTATTTTTAAAGGTAGCAAATGAGGAAGAGAGCAAAACCCCAAAATTTTCAGCTGGTTTTAAAGTTCCAGGCATTTTATTTCAGGAAACAAACAGTCACAAAATACCCAATGGAAGGAGGGGCAGGAGAGGAAAGGGGCACATCCAATTTTTCTGAGCATGAGCTTAAAGAAATTTATCAGAAATTCACAAGAAGCTGACAATGAACTATTTGTCATGCTTTTTTCCAGTTCTCTCAGCAAGAGAGCAAAGCTTGTCCACTTCCCACCTTAGCTAAACACTAGAAAATTCTCTCATTAGTTTCTGGGGCTTTTTAAAGAGATTCCAGAGAAGATGGAGAGATGGAACAAAGAGCTTGAATTCAGCAAGAGCTTGGAAAGAACAGAGTTCCCTGCTAGCCTGCTTCCAGGGTCAATAGCTACGATATTCACTCAGGTTTTGCTCACTAGTTTCTTTTCCACTTTTTAAAATGCAGGACTAACAATTCCAGGCATTTTTATCACTGAATTATAAGTAAAGATCCTGCAAGGTCAGGAGCCAATTTTCTTTCTTTTTTTAATAATATTTTTTATTAAAGTTTCAAATACAAAGATAAAAAAACTAATACGGTACAAACTAAGAAAAATATTAAAAAGAAAAAAATAGAAAGTGGAAAAAGAAAAAAAGGTAAAAGAAGGTGGTAACAAGGGAACACACACATACACACACACACACACATACATACACGTGTGTGTGTGTGTGTGTGTGTATTTGTGTATGAATTTCCCCTTCACTAAGTACAAACATTTACAGCAATTTAACACGTTCTCTAATATTTCATCCCAAAATCTCACCTCTAGTAAACCTCATCCCACCTCTAGTAAACCTCATCTTATAAATCTTTAAAATCTCATAATTCAAATTTAATTAAGAAAATTTCCATTACATGTTACTAGAAACAACAACTAATTTTCCAGGCAAATAGTAGAAAATCTTTTTCTGAGACCTTTTGGTCAATCTTTCTCTCTCCTTAGAAAATAAGTTCGTAATTTGCCTCTTGAATTATTTTGAAATAATTATTTCAGTATTTCATATAAATGCACTCATTTTCAAAATTAATCATTAGTTAAATAATTTTATTTATATTATATTAAAGAATATAATATTTATATTATATTAAAGAAAATATTTTATTTACAGCTTAACAAGGGGATGTTGATTAATTAAATTAATTGATAGATTTGATTTGATTTGATTTGATTTGATTTGATTTGATGGAATATCATCTGGATTCCCAGGAGGGAAGGGCTGCTTTCCATGGGCAAAGAAGCAACTGACCTTGGAAAGTTTGGTCAGGAGAAAGAGGATTAAAATGGCTCCTCCCTAGATCCCTAGATCCTAGAATATATATGTGTAGTTATGCAAACAGTTGCTTGAGTCTGGCAAGTTTCTGTCTGTAGGTGAATAACAATAAAGAAAACTATTCTTGAGTAACTCCACATGCCATTATGGTTTTCTTTACAATTAATAATTATTATAATTTATATTCTAATTAACTAATGCTGCTATTAATTATAATTAAGATTTATTTACTAGTTGACTAATAGGTTTAATTATTAATTTTATGTTAAACATTTTTTTTTTATTGTCGTTGCCAGCTTTGTTGCTCACACAATTCAGAGGGAAAGGAAGGATGCTAATTCAGTGGTTCTCAACTTTTTCTTCACCACGGACTCCCTTTAAATACCTTTTGTGGCCACGGACCATGGCCACAGACCCCCAAAACTTAAATCATAACATTTCTTCAAGCCTTCGTGGACCCACTGTGATGACATCACAGCCCCCTCCAGAAGTCTGAGGAGAATCACTGTGCTAATTAATAATACCTTTTTTTAATTAATAATGAAATAATTTATATTATAAATGATGTTGTGAAAAAGTATAATAATTAACATAATAATAATTAATTAACACCTTGAAAGGTAACATTTTACTTTTATTGTTCAGAGGGAGCTATATTTTTGCAGCTTGTTATTCCACAATAAATAAATAATGACATATTTGCTTTTTTCTTCTCTCAGAATTGTTTCTCTCAGTTACTGTAACAACTGATCATTCTAATATGATCAGTTGTTACAGGAAGAATTAGTGTATACATTACACTATAATGTAATGTAATGTATACTGTATAATAATAATAATGTATTACTGTACTAATACAGTAAGAATTAGTGTCCAAATTTACTTATATTTCTTTTCCCTCCAGATTTGCTTGTTCTTTGCATCACAGCAGTATGATATAATTTGGACTTCTCTTTTGCCTTGATTGCCTTGGTGGGAAAAGCTTTATACTGACAATAAATTAATTGATTAAAACAAGATTTAAAACTCGAGATCAATTCACCACATTGAGATGGTGTGCATGGTAAATAAATATGTCATGTCAAAATGTGGTTAGGTTATTGTGCATCATTACTTTGCCACTTGAAGATCCACAACCTGACCGGATGTGTTATGCCACCACAAAGCCACAAATGGGTAATGAGGTAGCCAATGTGCAGCATTAGTATATCGGATGGGATGAAACACTCATGGAATTGTTGGTATACACCACTAAATTGTGAAATCTGAGCCAAGGGCTCCATGGACATTCCATGAAATTGTAGCCATTGCTACCTGCATCAGAAGAAAAACGTTAAGGATAAAGATAAGTTTCCATCACTTACGGAAGAGATCAGTTTAATTTTTAAAAAATTAAATGAAAAAGCATCTTAGTTCTTTGGTACTGCACAAGAATACTAAGAACTTTGAAGTCAAACTCTTGGGTACCATCTAATATTTATCTGGAATTTTGCAGCCCAAATACCGATTAGTAAAAATTTTCCAAGCTTTCTCCAATATAAAATTATTTTTAAAAATGAGAGAACATTGACAAAATAGAAACAAGCCACAGGCCTCAAATGATAAACCGAGCTCTGTTCAGAATATGTTTTTTTTTTATTTATTGCATTTCTAGATCATCTCATAGCCATAGTTTTCTTCATCAAGTATAATTGAATTATATTTTAATTATAAAAAAGATAAAGCTAAACAAAAGACAAAACCATAAGACAAATATCTTCAGCACCAATAATAATAGCAGCAATACAAACAACATGAAAATGCAGCAGTAAAACAGCAGTAATCCAAGAACTCTAAAATAGATTTTAAAATGCCTGGACAAGTAAAATATAGACAAATCTTCTTAACTTACTCATCACTCCAAATAGTAATTTATATTAGTCTTAATTTTATGAAAACTATGGTAATCCTTAGTTTCCTAGTACATTCTGTACTGGAATAATAGCCTCACCAGTCTGTCAATTGTTGCAGTGAAGTTTACTTAATTCTTCTACCATAAATTATGCTTCATTCTGTATTATAAATTTGGTCCACTGCTTTCAGGTAAATGTCCAAAGCAAGGATCTCAGTCATCCAGGTCATGGTTGTCCCAAAGGTGCTTGGGCTAGGCTGAGAAATTTTTGTTTGGAGAAGGAAGATAAAATCCATCCTCTTCAAGACCATTATTCTCAGGAAAATATGTGGAAACAATAGAACTGATTTTATGTCCATTTCTATTGCATTGGCTCTGCCCTGATCTTGAAAAACTAAATAGAATTCAATCCTATTAGTACTTGGATGAAAAAGCATTAAAAAAACTTTCAGGGTTGTAGGCTAGACTGAAAATAAGAATAGGTCTAACACCAACGAACAACATCTGCCCATGCCACATCCTTGGGAAAGTGGATAAAAATGCCAAATCCAGTCTAAACATTTGGCTGACTGTATGACCAACCACAATTCTTCTAGAAAGTAGTTGTGGCAAACCATTTGGCTACTGTTGCCAAGAAGACTACCTGGAGGCATCCATGAAGTTCACGAGTTGAGCTCCGCTCAAAGAAAACTTAACTTCTATCTTGATCTCCAGCGAAAAAACCTTTTTCAGTATTATCTATAAAAGGAAATGCCTCTTCATTGATCATGGAGGTGTACAAGCAATCCAGCTGAATGCTTTGCTTATCCATTGTATGTTCACTTGAATCAGAAAACCAGAGGAAGGACTTAATGAAGATACCAGTCACATTGTTCATGATGTTTGTACCCATTGAATTCCAAAAGACAAAGCAATCAGTCATACCTCCTGTATCATTCAATACATCTCAGAGTTGTGGTAGGTTTTTTTTAATACAAATCTGTGGTATCATGTGTTTTAATCAACAATCTTCTCAGCTGCTATTAGACTCTTGTTACTTTATCTGCTACATGTTGTCTATAGGCAAGATAAATATTTTAATGAGAAAATATGAGTTGATGAATTCCAGTTTGGAACAAAATATCAACTCATTGCATAAGTCATTGGTTTGGGCAAAATGAAGATTGTTGCCCATTCTTCTTTTAGAATCTATCTATAAAATTAATGTTTCATTAATTTTGCTTGGTGCTCTAGCATTAATAGTATCCCCTCACCCACTACTGTTGAGATAGATCCATGATTTTGACACTATGGTTTTCAAAAACATTTTAATCATTTTGATTTGCTGGATTGTTGTAATCACTATTGCATAAGTCAAGTTGATTTTTTAAAACAGGTTTGTTTATCATTAGCTGATTCACATCATGTTAGGCAGAAGTTCTCCACATTTTCCTTATCAGTCCAAACAATTACACAGTTTAATTATTGATTGCAAAATGTCAACCGGTTCATCAGTTTATATTAAATATGAAACCGATTACAAATTTACAGGGGTATGTTACAACAAAGATTAACTTGTGCCATCTGACATCTACTAAGAGTAGACACAGTAGTTTATGAGTGCCTGTTTTAATATATAATAAAATTAAGGCCCAGACTGACCCATAGAAGTTATTAGTGCTTGCCAGATGATTTGAACTCCATAGAAGATAGAGCAGGGCAATCAAAGAATAAATACTGCAACATATTTTAGACTAAGCAGTAAGCCTTTTTTCACCCTATAAAAACATTCTTATTTTTATATATTATAAATAGATTATATATATTAGAATATATATTCATATATTATAAATATATTATTTATTTCATATTTCTAGACCACCCATCTCCCTCAAGAATAGTTATAATCAGTAGTTTGATTATAAAAAAATTGGAGATATTCATACATTGTACACTTTCCATTCTCCAGTTTTGAAGTCATCCCCGCAATTGTCCTCACTCCCACTAATCCTAGAATGCTGAGAACAAACAGGTAACACTGTGAGCCAATCAAAAAGAGAGTGCAAATCTCCTCTCCCACACGGCACTTCCTTGAGCTGTGGCAGCTTCTACGGGAACCCATACAGCACATAAATGGGGGGGAGGGGGGAACAAGTACAACGCACACACAGTCTCCCAATTTTCAGTGCAAACTGTCCACATTAGTCTGTTTTCCAAAATATTTTAGTTATTTATACAATGAAAAAGGTGATGGTTGCAAATATTTTCAGCATGTAAATCCTATTGAAAGTTTTAACAATGGCATCACAACCATAGTTTTGTACCCGTTTTATCCCCAGTAGTTGTAGCCATAGAAGTTGGTTTCTGAATAGAGGCTTTATATGTGTAAGTGAAAAATGAAGAGAGCGATCACTTGTTTGAGGCCAGACAATATAAGTAAGAAAAAGACAAAAGTTCAATACATACTACTTACCTAAATAGGGAAATCAAGGTTTTATAGGTGTTGCGATTAGATATGCTACTTGGTTTGTTGCATCTTAACTATTAACTGTAGGGGATACATACTTTTTATTTTTATTTTACACCTATTAATGTATCAGATTTATCACCTGGGTAAATAGCAGTATTAATATAGTAAGAGAGGAGTGGATGTTATATTCCATGATTCATTTTGCTAGTTGTTACATTTTATTATAGTTATTTACTTCATTCCATTTTTGTTCTATTTTTTAAAATTTTGCAAGCCACTGACTGACTAAGCATTAGTAATTTGTTGATTGATTAGATATTGACTAGAATGGTTAAGATTAGGTTTATTGTTTATCAAATTGATTAGAAAACTCCGGTTCAAATCGTAGCAATTAGGAGGAAGCAAAAGTTACCATGTATTGGAAAAACTCTTTAATTCTTAGTTTTACAAACATTCAGTGTCTCAAATCAGAAGCCAGAAATTTTGCCTTTTTTTTTTTTCTGAGTTCTACTGTCCGAGGAGGACCACTGAACACAAGGGTAACTGCTGATGTAGGAGTGACATCAAATCCATACTATAAACATATCCTACATCAAAATCAAAATCAAACATCAAAAGGGAGGCAATGGCTCAGTGGCTAAGACCCTGAGCTTGTTGATTGAAAGGTCGGCAGTTCAGCAGTTCGAATTCCTAGTGCCCCGTAATGGGGTGAGCTCCGATTACTTGTCCCAGCTTCTGCCAACCTAGCAGTTCGAAAGCACGTAAAAAATGCAAGTAGAAAAATAGGGACCACCTTTGGTAGGAAGGTAACACCGTTCTGTGCACCTTTGGCATTTAGTCATGCCGGCCACATGACCACAGAGACATCTTCGGACAGCGCTGGCTCTTTGGCTTTGAAACGGAGATGAGCACCGCTCCCTAGAGTCGGGAACGACTAGCACATATGTGCGAGGGGAACCGTTACCTTTACCTTTACATCAAAATCCCCTTCAATCTGTTGATATCATTTAATATGTGAGTGCAGTAAAATCGCACAAACTGATTACAAAGCTAGACATGACCGAGTTGCTAAATTAATCCACTGCTCATTATGTAAAAAATATGACTTAGCTGTATCCAAAAAGTCATGGGAACATAAAGTGGAAAAAGTTGTTGAAAATGAGAAGGTGAAGATCTTGTGGGACTTTCAAATATAGATGGATCATCATTTGGAATACAACATGGCAGATATCAGAGTTGTCGAAAACTGAAGAGTACAATTATTGATATCGCTGTACCAGAAGACGTCAGAATCGAAGAAAAAGAACTGGAAAAAACCACAAAATATTGCGACCTGGCTATTGAAACTACACGATTATGGATGAAACATGTAACAGTGATACCCATTGTCATTGGGGCATTTGGTACCATGTCCAAGAATTTTATAAACTACATCAATAAATTGCAGCTAGTTGACTGAGTTTCATGTTTAATGAATTAAAGTTGTTAATAATAATAATAATAATAATAATAATAATAATAATAATAATAATAATTAGTAGTAGTAGTAGTAGTAGTAGTAGTAGTAGTAGTAGCAGTACAGCAAAAACCACTGGGAACATCAGGTTGAGAAAGTGTTAGAGAATGAGAAACTCAAGATCTTATGGGACTTTAGGATTCAGACTAACAGGCACTTGGTCAACAACACACCTGACATAACAATAGTTGAAAAGAAAAAAGTCTGGTTCATTGACATTGCAATACCTGGTGATGCACGGATTGAAGATAAGCAGCAAGAAAAAATCACAAAGTACCGGGACTTGCAAATTGAAGTTGAGTGACTGTTGGAAAACAAATCGTGTGTTGTCCCGATTGTAATTGGAGCCCTTGGAGCAATACCCAAAGGGCTACCCCGCTATTTAGAAATTCTAAATTTACCGGACTTGAACATTTTGACTCTACAAAAAACCACCTTACTCAGAACAGCTTACATCCTCTGACAATATCTTAACAGTTCCTAGGTCCTTGGTTAGGATTCGAGCTGCTGAGCTATTAACCAGCCTCAAAGGCTGTGAATCTCACTAAAGATTAAATAATAATAATAATAATAATAATAATAATAATAATAATATACATCAAGAAATTGTAGCTTCCTGCAATAACACCAGCGGAACTGCAAAAAACTGCACTACTCGGAACATCGTACATCTTAAGAAGGTACTGGGTTGATACCTAGGACGCTGGCAGTAACCCGTATCAACCATTAGCACCAGTCAACGGTATTTGTGATGCATTTTTGAATGTTCAGTTGACTGAGTTTCATGGTTAATGAATAAAGTTAATAATAATAATAATAATAATAACAACAACAACAACAACAACAACAATAATAATAATAATAATAATGATAATAATAATATCTGGAGCACCACTTGAACACCATTTTCATTGACAAAAGCACCATCAGTCAATTGCAAAAATGGCTTTACTTGCAACAGCTTACAATTTGCAATGATACTTTTAACTCCATCGAACCACAACATCTGCTTATGCCAGGTCCTTGGGAAGGACTCCGTAGATGGATAAAAATGCCAAATCCAGTCAAAACCTCTGGATGAATGTGCAACCAACTATACTATAGTAAGTGTATATGCAGTCTGACTCCCAGTGGCTCTGGGTGGTTTACAATTGTTAAAAACATTTAAGAACAAAAATCAATATCAAAAAACCACACAAAAAAAGCAGCACAAAATATAACAACAATGGCAAAGAAAACAAAAGGAGGAGAACAAAAAAGAAGAAAGGAGCATCAGTCATCCTTGCAAAAGGTCTGGGTGAAATATTTTGAACCTATATTTCTGACATTCTTTGTGATTCCATTACAATTTAAAATGACTTTTCAAGTTAAGAAGAGTTCTTAAAAAAAAGTCTATGGAAATTCTTTTTTTTTTTTTATTGAAAAAGTTTTACAAACATCAATTTTCCCCCCATTTCCCCCCCATCCCTCCCTAACCCCCCCAAACCCTCCCTCCCCATGACTTCCCCAAGGTGAAATCCATCCACATTATATTATATCATACTTTACCACCCCTCTATTCTCCCCCCTATGCACTATACATTTCTACATAGCAGTAAGCTATTTTGCCCCCTATAAACTATACATTTCTACACAACATTTAGCTAAAAGCTATTTGATACTTCCTAGTTTGGTATTTATTCTGCACATAATCTATCCATTTCTTCCACTCCCATACATAAGTCTCTTGAGTCCGGTCTTTTAAGTATGCTGATATCTTCACCATTTCTGCAAAACTGGCCATCTTCAAAGTCCATTCTTGAATTGTAGGCATATCAACCCTTTTCCAATATTGACCAATCAAAATAACCTAGCTGCTGTCACCGTATACAATATCAATTTTGTTTCACCCACTGAAAAACCCTTAACTATACCCAGTAAAAACAAATGAGGAGAAAATTGAATTTTTTTCTTTAAAACATTTTGCATAACCCACCAAATTTTTATCCAAAAAGCCTTGGCTTTCTTGCATGTCCACCATATATGATAATATGCAGCATCTAAGCAATCACATCTCCAACATTTTGGTTGAACATTAGGATACATGCATGACAATTTCTTAGGATCTAAATGCCACCTATAAAACATTTTATAAAAATTTTCCCTTAAATTCTGCGACTATGTAAACTTAACATTCTGAACCCATATTTTTTCCCAAGTTTCCATCATAACTGGTTCTCCAAAATTTTGCGCCCATTTTATCATACAATCTTTAACCAATTCATTTTCTGAATCTCTTTCTAACAAAACATTATAAACCCTCTTAATATGCATTGGGCCTTTCTCTTTTATCTGTCTAACCAATTCTTCTTCATGCAACATTAAACCAGTTTTTTGATCTTCTCTCCATCTCAATTGAAGTTGATTATACTGTAACCAAGTTAAATTAATCCCTTCTTCCAACAGTGTGTTCAATGTCTTTAGTTGCTATCTGCCCCCATCATTAAAAAGTACTTCTTTATATAAAACCCCCCGAGTGTATGGAAATTCTTAATCATCCAGATCATTATTGTCTCAAAGGTGTTTTTCAAAAGGCAATTGGACTTTTAAAATGTTTTACTTCTCATCCAAGAAGTTTTTTCAGTTCTGAAGGGGGGGAAGCAATTTATGGGGGTTTGGGAGATTTACAAGATAAAGTGATATGAGTAGGAGCACCTACCCTTGGGTAAAAAAAAAATTCCATCACACGTGAGATCTTTTTAATGGAATAAAGAAAAGGGAAACATATGCAAACATAAATTGCAAAATATTTTGTTTTGAAATGTTTAGATTGCAAAATACATTCTCTTCAAAGATAGCAATCAAGCAGAGCATATTAAAAATTATAATAAATATTTTCTTGTTTTCATTCTCCAGTCTCGAGTTAAATGTCATTACAGGACAGGTAAGAAGGGCATCTCTGGGCATCTCACAGCAATCTCTTGCTGGGTTTTTCCAACCTGCTTAGAAAAAAAGAATAAAGAACTAAAGGTCTGTGCCCTATATACTGTCCACTGTAGAGTTAGGATGCTCACTATGCTAACAATGTCTTCTGCTTCAGGTCATAGTATTGATTCCAACCTAATGCTTGTTTTTGAGGGAACACATTTCATGTTCAAAACATGGGGAGCGCATACTCTCCTGCTTTTAATTACCTTTGGCTTTTATTCAGCTGCATTGCACAGTCAAATCATTTTGTTCCAGAGAATTAGGGCAAAGGTTATTAACATCAATATGTTGTCAAAGCTAATTAATGATGCACATGATTAAGTATTATTCGTTTTCTTCATGCTTATTGTGCTGGTATAAAGGGATATATGTGAATGAGTCATATGTATACTTGTTTCAAAAGCCCATTTATGAAAAAAAGAAAAGGAAGAACAAAAATGAGTTCTCTCCCAAGGTCATATTACTACAATGAGCTTCATAGTAATAGAGATATTATTATGTGATTAGTTATCTAGTTTTCAATCATTTCTAATAATAACTGGAATCAACCGCATCAGATGAATATATAACCTATTACAGGATCTCTCTCCTATTGGTCTGATTGTTCCACTAGAAAACATGTATATATTTATTTCAAACTTTAAAATTATTTTATTGGACTCAATGGGATTCCAAAGTCCAATTAAGTCTGACGTATTGCAAAACTGGAAGTTGAAAGAAGCTTAGGCTGCATAAAGGTCATCTCCCCAAAATGAGATCCAACCTCTTTCTTAAAAATTATTTTGTTGTTGAGGGACAAATTCATAGAACAGTCAAAAGAGTGTATAATTTGTGAACACCTGGAAATAGATGAACTTTGAAACATTCAGATGAGGATGAAAAAATTAATAGGGAAAGGAAGGAAGGAAGGAAGGAAGGAAGGAAGGAAGGAAGGAAGGAAGGAAAGAAAGAAAGAAAGAAAGAAAAAAGAAAGAAAGAAAGAAAGAAAGAAAGAAAGAAAGAAAGAAAGAAAGAAAGAAAGAAAGAAAGAAAGGAGATAGCACCAAGTCCAATGACTTGATGCAAATGTATTAGTTCTAGCACCAGGAAAAGATACATGATCAATCAATTAATCTGTTATATTTCTGCCCATCCTATGACAAATAGCATTCTCATACTTAGAGAATTATAATATTTTAATGAACCGTTATTTTGCTTGAAACCATCACAAGGTGAACTATCTCTGCAAATTGCATTGTAATCTGTTCTCAAACATCCAAGTTGCAAGAACCACAAAATCATATTTAAAGGGAGCATATTCAGAAAATCCCTCTTCCCATTTCTGTAAAATTTGGCACATTTTTGTTAGCTGATAAAATGCGAGGCTTGCTTGCAAATGTCATCCCATCCTGCTAAAAAGAAAATTTATAGCTATGTGGATTTTCCTTGTGCTAGGCTACCAAAGAATAGAGTTTAGTATTTGGTTGATTTGGATTTTACATTTTGTTCCTGGTTTGTCTATAAAACTGGAACATATGATCTCTGGGCTGAGCTGTATCAAATCAAACTATTCTGAAGCTCCAAAAGCCCCCTCTATCTTATAAGATGGTCTTTTCAGTCTTCTAGGATTATTCATTTCGAAATATTTATTTGACCAAGGCAGGGGTATCAAACTCGATTTCATTCAGGGCCGCATCAGGGTTGTGTTTGACCTTGGGGGGGTCAGGGTGGGTATGGGCAGCTCAATGTCACTCATGTTGGGGGTATCTGTGGTGGCCAAGTGTTAAGGCAGGACTTCCCTCAGACCCTCCCTCACTCTCATTATAATCTCCTTCCTTCCTTCCTTCCTTCCTTCCTTCCTTCCTTCCTTCCTTCCTTCCTTCCTTCCTCCCTCCCTCCCTCCCTTCCTTTTTCTTTTTCATTCCTTCTTCCTTCTCCTTTCTTCTTCCTTCACCTCTTTCCTTATTTTTCTTTTCTTACTCTCTTCCCATCTTTCCTTCTTTTTCTTTCCTCTTTCCCTTTCTCCTTACTTGTCCCTTCTTGCATGCTCAATTGCAAAAGGGGAAACATTTCTTCTTCTGTTTTGTTTGTTTTGCTAGCCCTCTACCAGCGAAAACAGAGCTTAGGGGTGCGCACGGCTTCCCTGGGCCCCGTTTTCAGCTGGGATGGCTCCCTGCAACCCTATGCCAGGGAAAATGGAGTTTGGGAGGGCCACACAAGCTCCGTTTTTTGCTGGCAGAGACAGGCCGGTCTCTGGTAGGCCTGGCACACCGGTCCTTTGCTGTTTCCAGGGCGGCCCCATGGGCGAGATCTAAGCACTCCGTGGGATGGATCTGTCCCGCGGGCCTTGAGTTTGACACCCTTGGACTAAGGGAAGATGAGATGGCGATCAAGGAAGGTTTTTTGAATTGCCCATTGATCCATCAAAGCTGGCAGCAACAACCCAACAAAGTCTCCATGAGAAGAGCTGTTGTTCTTGTCAAAGACCTTCTAGTGGGTTCACAGACAAGTTAAGAAATGAATGGAGGCATTCCAGATACGTTGCTCTGCCTTTTAGCCACTCTATCACTAGACTTAGAGCTCCATGAGCCACTTCCCATTCCATCTGTGATCTTGGAAAATCCTGGTGATGTTACAATAGCCATGCATCCTGCCAATTCACATGATGTACTAACATAAAATGTAATGAGACATCCAATTTAACAGGCAACTACTCACTGCAAGTCACATCTTGTGAACTTGCTCTAGGGTATGTATTATATGTAATTTGCTATTTTAATAAATTACTGCTTCAAATGCATGAATATCCCATGTACATAGTAGCTGAAGCATTCTTCCCAAACCTACATGCTAGTGTAGTGGTAAGAAAAACACTTTGTCATACTTAAAACCACCAACTTGGCAATATATCTATCGAAAAGAGACTCACCATTAGAGGGAGACATCCGCATACTGTATATATTATCAAGGGTTTGAGAAAGAGAGAGAGGGAGGGAGAGAGAGAGAGAGAAAGAGAGAGAGAGAGAGAGAGAGAGAGAATTCATGAGAATTTCCAATGCCAAAATCTATTAAAACATACTATATTTGATTCTCTAAGAATATCTAGATATAAATATTATTTCACATAACTAATATCAAACTAATTTCTCAGCATGTTGATGGTAATCTTATCAATGTTTTTTGGATAGCTTCTAAAATGGTACAATTTTAATAAGAACTCGGATCAATCTTGCTGTATTTGTTTAATTGATTTTTTTAAAAAAATTAAATTAGTAATAGAACATATTCCTGCACAATGGCTGCTCTTCTAACATTAAATAATTCCCAAGTCACATAAAAAGCAAAACAGGAAGAAGAAGAAATCCATATTGAATGAATACATTCATTGGGTCAACTGAAGTCTTACAAATTAGTTTCAAGTGTTCGTGGAAATTTTTCATAAGGCAAAAAAAAAAAAAATTAGATGCATAAAAATTGTTTAAAAATTTAAACTTGTCCATTTAGTCAAATACTAAGTGATATACATCATCTTTGTACTGAACAGCGAAGGATGATTCATTCTATAATAGGGATGCCCCATACCAATTTTCTCTTCCCTGTGGTCTTGTATTTCTTCAGATAACCCTTCTGTTACCTGAATTTTGCACACTTTGCGTGGTGTGCCATGCACTTATGTGCAAACCTGGCAGTTGTTGATTTACACAAGGCGGGAACCTGTTTGCCTTCATTTTTGCATGTACAAACACGGTGGCAGCCGTTCTTATGTTGCATTCTCTAAAGTCAGAATTACCTTACTCAGAATTTTTACAACTCAAGGATGGAAAGTATATACTTCTAATTTCTCATAATTGCAGAGTTTATCCAAAGAAATTGTACCTAAGGCTGCATGCATCTATTAGCAACGAGTCAAAAGTTTTGAATCCTAGGCATTTATGCATATTATATATTTAGTACCGTGTTTCCCCGAAAATAAGACCCTGTCTTATATTTTTTTGAAGCCTGAAATAAGCGCTTGGCCTTATTACCATGCACTCAAAAGCCCAATTGGTCTTATTATCAGGGGATGTCTTATTTGGGGGAAAACAGGTATAATTTTCCAATCAGTATCACAGTCTCTCCCTTCTTTGCTCATTTGAATCTTTATAGCAGGGATGTCAAACTCAAGGCCCAGGGGCCAGATCCAGCCTGTGGGTCCTTAGATCTGGCCTGTGGGTCCACCCTGGAAACAGCAAAGGACCAGCCTGCGGTGCCTCTGCCAGCAAAAACAGCTCGGGAGGGTCGCGGATGGCCCTCGCAAGCTCTGTTTTCGCTAGCAGAGGGTTGCAGGAGGCTGTCCCAGCCAAAAATGGAGCTTGGGAACCTGTTTTCACTGGCAGAGCACTTGGCCATCATAGGCGCTCCCAACACGAGTGACATCAAGCGGGCCACACCTACCCTAGCCATGCCCCACATCCCCCGCAAGGTCAAACACAACCCTGATGCGGCCCTCAATGAAATTGAGTTTGACACCCCTGCTTTACAGCTTCATGTTTCTCTATCTTTCCTGCTTATTTTGTTTAAACAGAAGTTTAAAACTTCTGAACCAACCATTTCATGATGTTACTTCAAGATACCCTTTCTCCATCACCATCTTTTGTATAATTTGTGACAAACTGTAGCAAATGTTTGATCTGCATTGTAAGAATTTGATGGCACCCAAAAATGATAGGAGAGACAAAAAGATGATTGAATTATTTATTAATTACCCTCTTAAAATAACCCACAATATAATAAAACACAAAATATCAAATTATAATGTGAAACACAAGCCATGTAATTGCATAATGGCTTGAATCCAGTCGTTTTTAGGATAAAGAGATTGAAATCAATGAAGGTTAACAGGTCTACACTGATTTCAATATGTTTGCTCTAAGTTTAGTTCTGGAGTTGCGGGCGAAACAGAAACATTAAGTCATAGAACAAAGAGAGCCTGGATGTATCCTATTACTCTGTGAAATAAACCATGACCACATGTAGTTGATGGCCACTTACTGGAGTCCATTCAAAGTCCTGAAGAAATCATTACTCTAGTGGACAGACCATGATGAACTATTCAGATACTGTGATTAATTCCGCTTCCATCATTGTTTCATTTGCTTCTGCAGTGTGTTAATCAATTTTCAGAAAACCATTTCACTTTGATGTCTTTTTCCACTTCAGCCTAACCACAACCAAAAGTTTATTCTAAGATCGTATCTTAATGAGATGAATAAAACTTGTGGTAACAATATAGAAAAAAGGGGTAAGCTGTCCAATTTTTGACCTTCAAAAGCTAAGCATGGATTCCCTGGAAGAGCTTTTAATAAATTATTATCTCGTTTACATCTTGTTGTTGCATTGCAGATTTCTTCCTTTGATGTAACAATATATGGGACAAAAAAAAAGTCTGAGGGTTTATGAAGTTTGCACCTATGCAATCTGCACCTATGTTCTATTTTTAAACTATTTTAAAATGTCTCATAAATCTAGCAAAGTATGGGCCCTTTAGTCTTACTTCCTGAATTCTTGTAGAACAACAATTAGACTGCTACAACTATGCTACAAGGCATGCAGCAAGTCTGAAGATTTCAAGGACAATCTTAATTGTTGTTCCACAAACTATGAGCTGGCTAAAACACAGCTTTCCCCAAAGACCCACAAAGCTGCTAATTTCTCTGGAGTGTAGGCTGGTTTTTAACCACCCGAATTAAGGAGTGAGATCATAAATTAAGCAAAACGCGATTTTGGTTGATTCAAATTGTTCACGATAATATTCTGTGCACGACTTATCTTTTTTTTTTTTTTTAAAGATAACTGTTTTTATTTTGCTTCCATCCACAAATAAAGCATGGCTAAGCTTTTGCTAACAGTTCATAATTCTGTAACTGGCTTCATGTTGCAGAGTGCAATCTATACATCTATGAATGTAGAGGAAGGCTAGGAGTGGGAACAGAATCATGGCTTCCAAATTCAATTCTGGAATTGCACAAGCAGAAATTTCACAAACAGGATGGTGCAGTTTCCTTATAGATGCAGCAAGCAAAAAAAAAAAAAAAGTACTTCAGGCATTTTTCACAAAGGGGGAACTGGTTCAAATCTGAGCACAGCAGATTAAAATGAAGTTTGCTGATGCAATCGCTTGCACTTCTTCCCTTGTAGAGTTAAATCACAGCAAATGTCACCATGCTCAATTGGCATCAAGGATCCAGAAGGGACGATGGAGCAAGAGCAAATCCAATACAAAAGCCAAATGGCCCGAAGCACCGGTATTGCAAAAAGAAAACCCAGCTTTGCTCTAGTTTCAGAAAAACCTGTACAAAGCCATACTCAGTCTGACTCACTCCTCAAAACAAGCTGTCATCATATGAAGAAGCAGATCCAGTGCTGATCCAGGTCCAGCCCAGGGTTTATGGAGAGACTCTGAAATTCTGAAAGAGAAGTTGATGAAAACGTCCAAAATATGGTTGTGTATTTTAAGTTCCATCATAACCTTCACTTTCAACATAGAGGTAATCCAGCTGAGCTCAAAATTTCTGTGGCCAAATGAGACAGTTGTTAGGTGACTTTTGCCCCATTCAGGGACCTTTCTTGCATCGTTGTTAAGTGAAACTGATTTCCCTATTGAGTTTGCTTGTCAGAAGGTCACAATAAGATGATCACATGACCCCGGGACACTATAACAGTCCTAAATATGAGTCAATTGCCAAGCATCTGAATTTTGATCATGTGACCATGCAATGGTCGTAAGCGTGAAAAGTGGCCACATTTTTCAGTGCAGCTGTAACTTCGAACAGTCACTAAATGAACTGTTGTAAGTCGAGGACTACCTGTACCCATAGTGGGAGAAAAAGACAGTTAAATATATTGTGTGATGGCTGGTTCTTTGTAAAATCTCCCATGAATGCAAAGCAATCCCAGCGAAATCTAATAGGTAGGTTTACAAGAGCTTCTTTATCTGAAGTTTTTAAATGTAAACTGAATTCAGGGAGTGGTAAAGAAAAAGCAAAATACATAGTCATGTGCAATTAAAAATGCTTTGTTAATAATAGTTGTATTATGCTTTCATAGATACGATAGTTTTTAGAATCATTTGAATATTAAATGTTAACATGACTCACTGATTATTTTTTTCATAAGGAAAAAAAATGCAAAATGCATGATAAGGTACCAGAAAGATTACATTATGCTTTTATATTCACAATATTTAACAATCGCCACCACAACATGTACCTGCCTGCCTGCATGGAGTTTAACCCCTCCTGTGGGAAGAGGGAAACAATTATAGCCTGCTTCAGTGGAGCTCTGAAAGTTTGCTTTATCAAACTAAACAAGTGTTTTGGCACCATCATTCATGTCCAGGCCAAACTTTATCAAAGATACCATGGAGAAGTCTTTTCAATATTTTGATCGCGGTGCATTTATACTGTTTGCTATGTACAGCATGCGGGGCGCTGCAAAGTATGGTAGGTATTGAATAAGAAGCTTAATCAGGACAAAGCCTCGGTGCTTTAACAAAAAAAAAAAAGTCTCCTGCTACAATCCAAACCACCCCCTAAACTATTTGAAGCACACTATTTGTAGCAACAATAGAGAAATATGATCACAGAATTGTTTGATGTCTTGGCCAGGCACTCTTTTTACTTCAGACATTAGCATTTGAAGAAAACAGATATTTCAAAGGTGATGCAAAAGATAATTTCAAACTGAGTATTTCCTCTGTTTGTCACCATTTGGATGTTAGTGGAGTTTGCATTGCAAATGCTTGGGCAAGGAAGAGACACAAGTCAGTGATTGGCATCACAGCATCCTTCACACACAGAAGTATTTGATCTGCTCAGTCAAAGAAATCCAGATTGCCTCTGGATTTAGATTTGCATCTCTGAAGTAGCCAAATTGCCTTTTGAAGTCTGTACCTAATGGCAACAACTGAGTTTTTATGCAGTAGGATTTGGATAGAAATGCATAATGCTACCAGACGGCTCTTGTTTACGTTCATTAAATAACACAAGGATATCCAAGGGATCAGGACTTGTGAAGTGCCGCACAGATTTTTAGAAGTTTAGTGTTAAATTGCATGGTATTTCCCATATCTAACTGCTCTACATATATCCACCCCTGAACTTTTCTAGATCAAGGCAAGTTTATTTGAGAAATCAATTTGAAAGAGCAAAGTTTGCTTTTGTGCTCCAGATGTCTTGAATTAAAATAGGTTAGGGCTTGACCTGACCCGGTGATATGTACAAATCCCTCTAGAACTCATAGAACTGCATAGCAGGGATAGGTTTTGACCCAGATCTTAGCATCATTCTGACTGTGTAGGTTAAAGCCCATAAAGTTGCATCAGAGGCACTTAATACATAGTCTAGTCCTATTGTGTCCTAATGCTTTGGACAACTCCTTCTTTCAAGAGGTTCAAAAATGGCCTTATTTATCAGGAAGGAAGGAAGGAAGGAAGGAAGGAAGGAAGGAAGGAAGGAAGGAAGGTCTGCAGACCTAGTGAAATAGGTAAAACCTATGTATGTGTCCTTTAGAATAAATTGTTCTCTGCCATAACACTAGATCATATTTTGGAAGGGAAAAATATGCAGATAACTGGAAAGTGTATTGGAGATTTCAGAAATTTGATAGGATGGATAACATAGTAAATTCCCTTCTTTTTCATGACTTGCTGCATCTCCCTGAAATACAAGACCTCTGCAAAAATATTATGTGTTATGTGTGAAATAGAAAAAGAATCATACAATGCTGTCATCAAAGCTACCTTAGCTAAAAAGAATTCATTTATTTTATATATTGAGGAGAGATTCATTTGATTCAGATATGTCAATAATTGCCCAAGAGGATGGACAATTTTCATAAAATTACTGAGCTTGGTACCCTCCATATATATTGGACCACAGCTCCTAGAATTCCAAACCCAACACATCTAGAAGGGATCAGACTGAGGGAAGATGCTGCATACAAACTCATTGAACATCTAGTTTGCATTTGCTTTCTTTCCTTTACTGTAGAAGTGAGTAATCTTTTCTTTTTTAAAAAAAAAGTTTTTTATTTTTATTTCTTATACACATATTGTAAATGTACATTCTCTTATCCATAATTAATCATATATATACATATTTTTTTTCTAATGAAAGCATAAAAATAAGACCTTTTAATTTTCATTTGGGGTTGCTCTTCTACCCTCTCTTTTCCCTCTTTTCACAACAAACCTTCTCCTTCTTCTTTATTTCCCCTCCCTCCCTCCCTCCCTCCTCTCCTCTTCTACTTTCTTCCTCCTCCTCGCCTCTCCTCTTCCCTATTTCCTCTTCCAGAACTGAGTAACCTTTTCATGATGAAGAGTTGCTCTGGCTTTTCTTCTTTTCATTCCACCTGGTGGTGGTTTTTTTTTTTTTCCAATTGCAAGAGACAATAATGTAGGATGGTGTCTGAGAAATTGGAAATTAATAATTAGTAGAATAATAGGAATGATAACAAACTATGTTTGGAAGAAAGAAAAAGGAAAAAGATAGGGTGGGGGGAAGAAGTTGGTAGATTAAGTTGGACTTGAAAGATAACTTGTTCAGAGCAATGGAAGAAAAAGGAAGGGAAAGGACTCATGTTTTACATTGTGACATTTGTTTAAACAGTGCCCTAAGATCCCACATTTTACTAAAAAAAAAAAAGAGCTATAGTCACCTGGGCTCAAAGCAGTGGTGGGTTCCTCCCGGTTCGGTCCGGTTCGGCCAAGCTGGTAGCGGTGACGATATGACATCACCGAACCGGTTCTCCCCCCCCGCCCTCCCACCCCCCCACCCATGTTATTCTTACCTTTTATTTGGTCCCACCCCCAATCTATTGCTGCCTCCTGAGTCCCAGCTGATGACTAGAGGGAAAAAACCTGTTTAAACTCTTGCCGCGGGGCTTCAAAGGGCCGTCCTACAGCTGATCAGTGTTAAAAGCAAACAAATGAGTCGGGTCGTAAGTGCGAGGACCTTCCAGAAATGACTCTGACCAGCTAGCCACGCCCACCTAGTCACATGACCTCCAAGCCAAACCCACAAAATAAGCCACGCCCACAGAACCAGTAGTAAAAAAATTTAGAACCCACCCCTGGCTCAAAGACTGATGTTGAGTGATTGCTGAAGTTCACTTAAGGGAAAAGGTAGGAGTTTCAGAAGCCATTGCCCCTTGCATACCCTATACTAGGGAGAGTATATTGAGAACACCAAAAGCCAAAGTAGCTATTGCCAGATCTGGGCCCCAAAAATGCAAAAAGAGGAAGAAAAAGAGAGAAAAAGACACTTGGAAGTGTCTTACTATGAGCAAAAATGGGGGGGGGGAAGAAATGATGTGTGCGGTAACTGGCTCTGTACTGTATCCCTGCTGGACTAGCTGGCCATCTAGTTTATGGAAGATGTTTGTAAATGTGAATGGATGAAGAATGCCAGCTTGATCCAGGATTGCCCAGAGTGAAATTTATGAAGACATGAACAACATTGAGAGTGGGTAAACAGCCACAGAAAGTAAGATGTAATTAACTTTTACCCTTAATACAGACAGAAAACTGGGGAGGAGGGCCCCCCTCCTTGAACTGAAAGAACAACTGGGCGGGGGGGATACTCTGCCCATGCCCACAGAGTCCCTAGACCAGGCGACAGCCCAATGGGGAGCAGGAGGGAGAGAAAAAGTGGATGCAGACGCAGGAAGGTTGGGATTGGGAAGGCTGGGATTGGATTCGGTTTAAATGAATATGACTCTCCAATGCAGGGATATCCAATGTGGGGGGGATCAGGGTGGTGGTGGGGATAAATGCATGATGGGAAAGGGGAGGTATGTTGGTGAAGTGGGGGGTTGGCTCCTTCTAGGGAAAGCGAGATGGGAAATCCTGTGTCAGTCCTCTCATCCCACACCTTTGTAAGCTATTTTCAATGCCAGATCTGTCTCTTATGTCTATTATAAATTCAGCCTCATCCTCCATGAAATTAGGGGTAGAAGGGCAGACCTCCAGGGACCACTGAAACCTGATTGAACAAGGAGGAGAGCGTATCTTTCACTGAATTTTTTTCCATCCAGGTTTTGGGTTGTGCATCAGCTACCAGTTTTGTAGGTAGCTGGGTATGAGTTTGTATTTGTGAGGTGAGGCCTGAGGTTGCGGGTGACTATTCTTGTACTTTCCTCTCAGCTGTATTGCAGTATCCTTTCCAAGCTATCTGATCTTATGGCAGGAGGGTTTATATAGTCACTCAAGCTATTAGTCTTTGATGATTTTAACCTTTCCCTCCAGGGTTGGAGGTGGCTCAAGAATTTGTGGCCACCAGTCGCCATGTGTCCAATCTACAGAGCTGGCCAAACATTGCCCAGGGAGCAAGTACAACATGCTCTGATGGAGAACATTTCCATCAATTCCTTTTCATGGACAAATTAGTTTCTTCTAATCTGATCATCAGACTGACTAGAATCACCAGTAACCTTCAAAGGGCAGATAGACCAATTTGAATGGCCTGCAGCAGGCATATGACTTGGGTAATTTTCTCAGTAAGCTAGAGGGTAGTTCTGAACTCCTAATTATCATTTAGAATGCACAGTATCTTCTTTGCGCTCATTAATCCTGGTGGTTTGTGAGAAGTTCCAGGAAAAGCGGTGGGTGAAGAAACATCAGGAATGACAGTAGCAAAAGACAAGAAGCATGTATGATTGGATATGAGTATAGGATCAAATTCAAACCTACTCTGGGGCAATAAGGGTGGTGAAGAGGAATTATTTCTCCACCCTTGTTGCATCTGCAGACTGTCATTCAAGAGTATTGATTAAAGTGACCCATTCGCTTCTTGGGAAAAGTAAAAGAGACAATAAGTGTGATTGCCGGGCTGATCAAATTGCTCCCATTTGTTCTGAGTTTGGATCCATGTGGAGAGGTTCTGATGAGATGACAGGGACATTGTCTCATGATTATGTTAACTGGGAAGCTTTTGAGTCTCTGAAATGGACAGAATTCTCTGTACCCTTAAATTTACCACCTGTAGGTTCCATCTCTCCCCCCCCACCCCGCCCCCCCACCCCATGATTAAAATGACCAGGGAAAGAGCAATCTAGGCAAGAGTCAATGCCTTGTTGTAGGAGAGGGTGATACCAACAGGTTTGAAAGCTGTAGAGGCTTGCCTTGGACCCACTTGTATTGGACAAAAATCATCCTATACCCAAACTCTCCTCTGTGGCAAGGTTGAGGAGAATGCACGGGGGTGATAGTTACAGGGGATCTTAAAGAAACAATTATCTGGATTCACGACAACCAAAAGTGGAACTGAAACTACCCTATTTGCCTCACAAATGACTTGCAACAAGACTTGGAGGGAAGGAGCATAACCATCCCCATCCTATTTAGATGCCTGTTGATGCTAGCAATTTCTAAAGCCACCGATTAGGAACTGGTGGCACAAACTGGTAGTACAAAGGTTCTGTTCTTTTGTGAATGGGAGAATCCACTGGTGGTCACCCAGGGGAGGACAACTGGCTCTCAGGTGTTTCCTTATAGGGTGCCCAGGGCTCAGTCCTCTCCCCCATCCTATTAACCTCTATATGAATCCTCTAGGAGAGGTCATCCATCCATTTAGGATAAAGTATCAGCAATATACTCATGATACCCAGCTGTAAATTGAGGAAGAACTTGAAGTCCTAACCCAGTGTCTGGAGATCGCCAGGATCTGGATAAGGAGAAAAAGTCTCACATTCAAGGCAGGTTTGAATGAAGCCCTCTGATTCTAGATTTATACTTCATTTGACATTTCATAGGCTGGAGAACAGGCTCACAATTTGGGAGTCCTTCTGGACTCAAAGCTCCTTTTGAAACATCAGGTGGAAGCTGTATCCTGGAAAGCCTCTGCCTGGCTCCAGCTGGTGCACTGATTACAGCCTTAACTAAAATACAAGGCAGTTAAGATGGTCTCCCTCATAGAATATTGTATGGATTAAAATTTTAATTCTTCATAGAAATGCCCTTGGAGACTATCTAGAACAGGAGTCACCAACCTTTCGAACCTCAGGGACCACTAAATTCATAATTTTAAATCCCGTGGACCACTAATATGATCTGCCTAATGACCAGCTGGGTGGATGTGGCTAGGTGGGCATGTGACTGGGTGGGCATGGCCAACTCGATGTTACTCACATCGAGGGGCGCCTCGCCAGCATCTATTCGCCCTTCCCCTCCCAACCACTCCTCACCTCCCCGCCTAGGCTCCTTAGAGCCCCAACAGGAAGCAGTTGTTGGAGCTAAGCAGTCACCATGAGAAAGAGTTGGCAAAACAGCTCAGTTCAAATTGGATCTGACTGAGAACGAGGCTCAGTAGAAGCACCTCACTGAGGACTACGAACATAGGCTTTCCAAGCAGAGGCAAGACCTGCAGGAGTGCAAGGCCAGATACAGGCACCTGGAGGCTCAGTGGGCTGAGATGGTCAGCCAGTTCCAGGCCATGATGCAGTCCCACTGGAACAAGGCCCTCTGGCTCTTCACCACCAGCGGCATTTCCCTCCAGCCGTCGCCTAAAGCCCTGCACCAGGAGGCCAAAGCAAACCCCAAGCCAGAATTTCTGTCCCCCTCTGACCCACACAAAAAGACCCCGAAGAGGGAGACTCTCTTCAGCAACAAAAGTTCATTGCTCCCAGGGGCCTTAGTTTGAGGTCCCCTGATTTAGTGCAATATAAAAAATGCAAATAATTTTTCTGCGGACCACCAAAATTTTCTCGTGGACCACCAGTGGTCCACGGGCCACCAGTTGCGACTGCTGATCTAGAAAGTGCCCCTTTACCAAAGTCTGTGATTTGGGACTTCGTGTGCCATAGAAAAAATAATAGAAGGTAACCTCAGATATCAATCTTTTCTTCTTAACTTATTAGTTTTGGAATGACTTGTTTGAACTTCTTTAGGAAAATATTATATTATCACCCTGCAAGAATAACAGATATGTGTGACAAGTCACCACAATTTAATTTTTGATTGCAGGGACTTTTTGTTACTAACACTCAGAGCCAAAAGAGATTCGATATAATAGCCGTGCTTGTTCATGCATTTCTTTGACCTCATATACAGCCGGAGGTAGAGAGATTTACCTTGCACACACTAAAAAGGTGAAAAGATTGACTTTTTGAACTACTTATCAGAAATACCATTTCTTTCATCCAGCCTAATTTTGATGACAGGAGGAACTTCTCTGAGGTGAAAAATGGCCTGAAGCCTGCAGGAAGTAAAAATAGTAGTACATTAGATTTAGTTCTCTTGATGCCTTGCTTTGTCATTGAAAAAATTGATACCATCTATTCATACATTTATTTGTGAACTAGGAGAAGAATAAACAACAGGGGTAAGGCCCTCCAGATATTGCTGCAGGCCTCTGAAAGACTTTAGATCAATTATAGCTCTCACAGCCTCACTTCCGGCAGCTTTCAAGCAAGCAAAAAATTACTGTGAAACCCAGGCCAAAGAAAATCTCACTCCTCTAATAAGTAATCAGTTAGTACAAAACATTTAAGAAAGAGTCCTGTTTGGCTAATATGACTATGTTACTTTCATATTTTCACTCATATGTCATCCTTTATTTATGAATAATTCATGAAAGCATCATTCCACCCCTCCCAAATTTCTTCAGTCACATTGAGTCTCTCCTTACTTAGGGCCCACCAAATAGATCACTGTTTCTCATCTTGGAAACTTTAAGATGCATGGATTTTAACTCTCAGAATTCCCCAGCCAGCACAGGGTATAGTATAGATAATTTGTGCATCTATTCCTACTAAATAAAAATAAGATCTTTCTACTGTCTTTTTCCTAGGTATCATCCCTTTCACTGAATAAAATTCTTTGGGGTGCTAATTCAAGTTCTACTGCTCTGATGCTACACATTGTTGTCTTTTTCAACGATCAACTCTCCTTTAAGCTTTTCACTTACCTCTGCATCTTACTCTGTTGATAGTTTTGTTTTAATTACAAAAAAATATGCAGCATCCAGATGCTCAGAGCTGCCTATTACAAATGTGTTACATCTAGTGTCTGTTTGAAATGCCAAACCGTCCGTAAAATGATTCTATCCGCAGATGTCACAAAGGGTGGCCACCACTCTTATCAATTGAGAAAAAAAACAAGAAGAGAATTATGTCATATTATGTCTGTTCCTTCTGATAACCAGAAGGAACAGATCCAACATCTCTTACCAACTTGTTGAAACAGTTTTGATTAAATATTGGCCCAAGGAGCCCTCCTTCTCTGAAGATAAGTGCAACACGATTACGTTTTCAAAACTACGCCCTCTTCCTTTGACACAGCTGTTGCCTTCATCAATTCTATTCATAAGCAGCAGCTGCATGTGCTTGGCAAGGATCCCAAATAAATGTTTCTCAATCTTGGCAATTTTAAGATGCATGGATTTATGCTGGGTGGGAAATTCTGGGAGTTAAAAGTCCACACATCTTAAAATTGCTAAGTTTGAAAACATTATCTAAATTTCCTATGCATGGGGAACTGCAAAACCATCCTTGGAATAAATAAGAACAAGGAACTATGATAGAGTCTTGACATTTAGCAGCAGAGGAAAATGTCAGGCTTCACAAAGTGGGATGAGGTGGGAAATTCCACTTGAGTAAAACCACCTGCCCTGAAGCTCCAGAGGGATTGCTGTAAAACCGGTTTGTGGTAGCTCCTGTGGAGCAAGACCTTTTTTTATAGTTAATTCTCTGGATTTCCTAAATCCTTGAAGGCCCATAACTTCATCAGGCTACAGAGGGTACCAAAGAATCTTTTCTCAAAGCATTTGGTGAAGGCCTCGGGGGTCGCTCCAAAGTTGATGAGAACTGTAACTTGCAAAGGTGACAGAGTAGAACAATGATTTAAGCCCTACTCAATAACCATATGGTCAATAAGTAAGTAGTAATTGTCCTGGACTGAACCTCTTTTTGATGGGCCAATTCGATAGGCCTCTCAAAAGTTAAGTGAGGCTCCCTGCCACTGCCGGAAAAGCATATTGAACTGGAAAAGCATATTCTTGTCTTTAAAGGATCCTCTAGGCCCCACCAAAAGGAAGGGGAGGAAACCAATTTGCAGAAAATGTGGCAGATGTTAAGTCATTGACAGTAATTAGGATAGAAGCAAACTGAGAAATAGCTCTATCCAAATTCAAATAGGCATATTTCTGATCTAGTGTCCAGTCAAGCAACCTGGATCCTGAAGTGGATGTTAATTCAGTGGCTTGCTCCTGAGGAGGTACTTCCAGGTCTAGGACTTTTCTTACTATGGCTGCTTAGCTTTAAACCAGATAGGCCTGCAAGACAAAGAAATCTTTGAAAAATAATATTTCCCCCCCCCTTTTTGTTTTTTAAAGGAGTCTTTGGTTCTCTCTGAGCTTATTTGTTTTTTTGCAGACGTTTCATCACACAAACTAGATAACATCATCAGTGGTAGTAAGGAGTGGGGTTTGCTCTAAGTTTATATTCTAGTGGCTTGCCCTGTCAGTATTGGTGTGGATGGCCTTAGAGGTTCTTTGGTTGGGCTGTTTACTGTTGGCTTGCTTAGCAGTTCCCTGATTGGGGTTTTGTTTACTTCTTGATTGTTGGTCTGATGTTAATCTTAGAGTTAATCTATGCTCATCTGGGTGCTGATTGGTGATTGGTTATGTCTATGTGTCTATCTGAGGTGGGTTTCAGCAGGTTCTGACCAGTTCTGGAGAACCGGTAGCGGAAATTTTGAGAAGTTCGAAGAACCGGTAGTAAAAATTCTGACTGGTCCCACCCAGGGGTGAAATGCTCCCGGTTTGGACCGGCTCGGGTGAGTAGGTAGCGATGATGGCCAGGAGAACCGGTAGCAATGGCAGCTGGAGGCTCCGCCCACCCACCCACCCGCCCCATTCCCCGGAGTCAGGGAATGCACCATTCCCCGACTCTGGCCTTGCCGCGGAGACGCTGCCTGCTTGCCCTTCCACGCAGTGTATCCTACTGCTCACCTTTCTCCCGCGGCTGGCTGTCAGGGAAGGAAAGCGGCCGAAAGTTACCAGAGTTGCTCACTCTCCTTCTTGAATGAGCCGCTCTGGTCCATGTGCCGGCTGCGCAAGCGCACACCATTTATTTAATTCACTCAGCGGCAAGTTGGGTATGCGCTTGTGCAGCTGGCGCGTGGACCAGAGCAGCTCATTTAAGAAGGAGAGTGAGTGACTCCGATAACTTTCGGCCGCTTGCCTTCCCTGACAGCCAGCCGCGGGAGAAAGGTGAGCAGTAGGAGTTGGGGAATGGAGCGGAAGGGCAGAGTCGCATGGCGAAGGGCGAGCAGGCAGCGGCTCCATGGCAAGGACGGAGTCGGGAATGGTGCATTCCCCAACTCCGAGGAATGGAGCGGGTGGGCAGAGCCACAGGAGAAAGGTAAGGACACACCGGCAGAATAGAAATTTAAAAAGTTTTCCTACTGGGTTCTGTGGGCGTGGCTTGGTGGGAGTGAGTCTTGTGACTGAGTGGGCGTGGCTGTGAGTGACATCGAGTTGGCCACACCCACTCAGTCACAGGACATCCCCCCACCAAGCCATGCCCACAGAACCGGTAGGGAAAAATGTTAGATTTCACCCCTGGTCCCACCCCAATCTATTCTCTGCCTCCCAAGTCCCAGTTGATCAGGAGAAAATGGGGATTTTGCAGTAACCTTCCCCTGGAGTGGGGAGGAAATGGAGATTTTACAGTATCCTTCCCCTGCCACGCCCACCAAGCCACGCCCACCAAGCCACACCCACAGAACCGGTAGTAAAAAAATTGGAAACCCACCACTGGTGTCTATTGATGGCTAATTTGTCAGGGTGCCAGGCTTCTAGAAATTTTCTAGCATTTCTGGACTTGGCTTGATCCAGGATGGTCACAGTTTCCCAATTGAAACTATTTTTAAGTCTGTCCATATGTTGTGAAATTAGAGAGTTTTCATCATGTCCTCTGATGGTTGGTGTTCATTGGTGCGTTCTGCCAATCTTCTGCATGTTTGTCCTATGTATGGTTGTTTCAGTCATTACACTGTACATTGTAGACGACTCCCGTTTTTTTCCCCTGGGGCTGCTGGGTCTTTTGATTTACTTAGAATGTTTTGAAGGACTTTAGTTGGCTTGTTGCTACAATGATTCCATGTGATTGTAGTAATCTGTTGGTGGTTTTTGACATGTTCTTGATGTCTGGCAGTATTATTCTTTTTGGGCTTCTGTTGGTTGTACTGTATTGGGTTGAGTGGTCAG
The DNA here is from genome assembly GCF_029215685.1 of Pituophis catenifer annectens. Classification (NCBI taxonomy): domain Eukaryota; kingdom Metazoa; phylum Chordata; class Lepidosauria; order Squamata; family Colubridae; genus Pituophis; species Pituophis catenifer. The sequence continues at coordinate 133,812,758 of NW_027256882.1, read as the reverse complement.
GCACTTTTTGATAAATTTATTATTTATTTATTTATTTATTTAATCAAATTTCTATACCGCCCTACTCCCGAAGGACTCAGGGCGGTGAACAGCCAAGATAAAATACAGATAATACAAATATTAAAAATCCCTTAAAATTATTAAATATTTTGGCCGAAACACAGATTAAAACACCCAATTTATAAAATCACGAATTAAAAAATTTAAAAAATAATTTAAAAGAGGGGAGTTAGGCCAGGCCAGCTTGCTGAAATAGAAAAGTTTTGAGAGCACGGCGAAAAGTTGCATGGATATCCATTTTGTTGGAATATGTTGTATAGATGCTCTGTTTCATTTTTCTGCTATTCAGGGTTGCTGCAATGACTTTGTGCTCATCTAAACAAAGTTCTTACACAGCTTCTCTTGAAGGGGATTAGGTTTTTTATTATTTATCTATTATTTATTTATTTGTTAACAAGTACAAGGAAACAAGTAAATATATAGACATAGACATGGACACATATAAAAGGAAATAAATAAGCAAAACATAGCCATAAACATATAAAATGAGTACATATGAATGGGAACAGTAGGACAGGGACGGTAGGCACGCTGGTGCGCTTATGCACGCCTCCTTAGGGACCTCTTAAAAAACATGAAAGGTCCACCGTAGACAGTTTAAGGTAAAAGGTATGGGGATTAGAGAGACTAACAACAGGATCAGGTAGAGTGTTCCAGACATTTACTACTCTATTGCAGAAGTCATATTTTCTACAATCAAGATTACAGCGAATTACATTGAGTTTGAATCTACTGATAGCCCTTGTGTTATTGCGGTTGAAATTAAAGTACTCATTTATAGGTAGGACATTTTGGTAAATAATCTTATGAACTAAGCTTAGGTCGGAACTTAGACGGCGTAGTTCGAGGCCTAAAATTTCAAGCCTGGTGGTATAGGGAATTTTATTTTGAGCAGAGGATTTGAGTACTCTCCTAGTAAAATATCTCTGGACCCTCTCTAATGTATTGATGTCTGAAATACAGTGAGGGTTCCAGGCAGGTGAACAGTATTCAAGTATAGGTCTGGCAAAAGTTTTGTATGCCCTACTTTGAAGTATAGCATTACCAGAGAGAAAACTTCATAAAATAAGATTGACAACTCTTAATGCCTTTTTTGCAATGATGTTACAGTGAGCTCTGGGGCTTAGATCTTTTGAAGTGAGTACTCCTAGGTCCTTGACAGAGTGTGGGTCAACTTTTAGATCGTTTCCGGCCAGCAAATATTTGATATTCTTATTTCTATTGCCAATGTGCAGGACTGAGCATTTGTTATTGCTTTGGTAATGGAGCACTACCACTAGTGGTAGTTGGTGTGAGTGGTTTTTCTGTCCACTTGTGTTTCTAGTTTGCCACTCTGGTCTCTACTGACCAGGATGTCCAGGAAGAGTAGTGAGTTGTTGTTTTCTTCTTCTCCTCTAGTAAACTGGATTCCTTTGAAGATGTTGATGGTTCTGTGGGTGTTCTCTAATTGGTCCTTTTTTATTGTGGTGAAGGTGTCATCTACATATTTGATCCATATTTTTGTTTGTATTTGTGGAAGTGCTATGGTTTCTAGACGTTGCATAATAGACTGCTATAAATCCAGAAAGTGATAATCCCATAGGTGTGCCTTTAATTTATTGATAAGTTTGTCTATCAAATTGGAAGTATATGGTCAGGCAATGGTCTATGACAGGGGTGGGCAATTGTGGCTCTTTTACAGCCTGTGGACTTCAACTCCCAGAATTTCTGAGACAGCTTGGCTGTCTCAGAAATTCTGGGAGTTGAAGTCCACAGGCTGTAAAAGAGCCACAATTGCCCACCCCTGGTCTATGAGATCCATAATCCTGGGTATTTCAATGTATTTGGTTAAGTCAGATGTGCTATGGAGCAATGTGGTCATAGATGCTTTGGCTAATTCTGAATCTATGGATGTGTACAGGGCTGTGACATCAAATGAAACCATGATTTTGTCCTCACCTTTGCTGAAAACTCTTTAATTTCACAACATATGGACACATTTAACCATAGTTTCAGTTGGGATGCTATGACCATCCTAGACCAAGCCAAGTCCAAAAGCACTAGGGAATTAATGATTCCTTCATTTTCCAGAACATTCTTATATTTAAATACAATTATGCATTTACATGGGACTCTGATAAATTAGCCATCAATAGAAACATGGACATAAACAATATCTATGTACTATGTGAAAGAGACAATCAACAAGTCAAAAAGGGAATAAAAAGATGAAAACACCTCCCCACCAGCAATTGGCATCCAGGTGAGCATAGCTTAACTCCAAGATTAACATCAAACCAACAATCAAGTAAACAATACCCCAATTAAGGAACTGCCAAACAAGCCAACAGTAAACAGCCCAACTAAAGAACTTCTAAAACCAACCCCACCAACACTGAGAGGCAAGTCACTAGAATATAAACTGATAGCAAACAGTACTCCTTACTAGCACTAAAGATGTTACCTAGTTTGGATAATGAAACCTCTGCAAGAAAACAAGCAAGCTCAAAGAGCACCAAGGACCCCTCATTTTAATCCTGAGTTACAAATATTCTCCTTTGTCGTTTGTTTGTTTGTTTGTTTGTTTGACCATTTGCATAATACATTTCTATCTTGAAACAAAAAACTGCATGTGGGCAGAATTAAAATAAATGAGAAAATGAATATTTTCTTATATGTAAAAAGTGTGCGTGGCTTGCTCTGCCTACGTTCTTCAGTTCCCCAACAGGATAAACATGAAGAGAGTGTGCAATAGTGACAGGTGGTGTCATTAGCTGGAGGCCATTTTAGTTCTCCCTGTAAAAATACAATCTTCTTCATCTCATGTCTTGTCTCTTTTTTTTAAGTTTGAAAAGCATTTCTCAAGAGTGACCAAAGGTCATGTGACTTTTCAATCTTGTACTTTAAAAAGAAAAAGCTGGGGGAAAAAGATGTAATTTCTTCTTTCCAAGAACCTCTAGTCCATACTTTCAGAAGTGTGTTGTTGTCTCCCTGGTAATTTTCCTTACCTAGAATTACAGTTTGCCAATTATGCCACAGACTCTAGGCTATCAATATTTAAGCCATGCAGGTAATGTACTTCCGCTTGGTATTAAAGCCAGGTCAAAAGATTCAGAATTTAAAACTGTTTAAACTGATTGTTTAAAAGAATGTTCTGAGAAATGAAGGAATCATTAAACCATTCCCAAACACTGCTGAACAAACAAGATTATTTAATGAACAAATTTTGCATTGCTTTTTTCCCCCTCAACTGAATTGAAGGGTACTTTTTAGAGTGTGTTTACCTTAACATTTTCATATTTAAAATTGGCATAGTGCTTTAGTATATTTAACTTCATGATGTCAGTTTGCTCAATAACCAGTCCATATTGTAGATAAGGAATTAAGTCAGAGATATAATAGCCACAGCCTATGGCCATCAGTTGACAATGAGGTGGAATTTGAACTGTGACTATCCAGGCTCCTAGTCCTCATCATTCCAGTTCCTGAAATTAAAAAAAATGAAATGGTCACCTATGAATTTTGAAGTTTATTTTAATATTTGCTTTATGGATGTCTGTTCTCATTTTTTTGAGGGAAAAAAAATCCATGGGATTTGAGCGCAATGGCTTTGCAGATGCCTTGAGATTGCAACTTCAGACTTTCTAGGCCAGAAGGCTAAATGAACACTAGCCAGGAATTGGGGAAGTAGCAGTTCCACACCCCCAAAGGTGACTGTTTGGAGAATGCTGGTCGAAAACATCAGTCTCTGTCACCTAATAAACCCGTTTCCAAAGCTAATTTTTGAGAAGGGTCTGTCACTCGTTCTCCCTCTGATGCGCCTTTGCCTTTCCCCAGGTACCTTCTGACAGGTTTGAAAAGGATTTCTGTAAATTCATAGGGGGTCCAATAGGTCATCATTGGTGTGTCTTATGTCATGTCAATGTATTTAAAGTTACAGGGTGAAACCAGCCTCCGGGAAGAACATGCGATAAACTCTCTCACTTCTCTTGACTCTTACATAATCAAATTATATAACCTGCCTTGGACAAAATACGCCTCAACACTTAATGGTAATTATGAGTGCTGAATGATTGCTTGTGACAGAGGCCTGGTGGGATGAATGCTCAAGTGATGATTGAAGGTCTTTTGACCTAGCTATCATGAGTCACACTGAATCCCTAGGAAAGCTAAGCGTAGACTTTCCTATTCCAATGTGTTTGAGCGACATGGCAATAGTTGTCCTTAGAAACTTCAGAGTGAGGTGTAGCGTAGCAGCGGCTCACACAATGTGATTGAATCCTGTTACAGGTAGTCCTTGACTTACAACCGTTCATTTAGTGACCGTTTGAAGTTACAACAGCTTTGGAAAAAGTGGGTTGGGATTGTTTTTCACATTTAACGACTGTCGCAGCATTCCCGTGGTGACACGATCAAAATTTGGACATTTGGCAACTGGCTCATATTTATGATGGTCCTGGAGTCATGTGATCCCCTTTTGTGACCTTCTGACAAGCAAAGTCAATGGGGAAACCATATTCACTTTACAACCGTGTTACTAACTTAACAAATGCAGCAATTCACTTAACAACTGTGGAAAGAAAGGTTGTAAAGTTGGGGTGGGGGGGAATCATTTAACAACTGTCTCTCTTAGCAATGGAAATTTTGGGTTCGGTTGTGGTTGCAAGTTGAGGACTACCTGTAAGTGACTTGAAGTATATGGGTAGTCCTCGACTTACAACAGTTCATTTAGTGACCATTCAAAGTTACAACATAACATCAAAGTTATGACCATTTTTCACACTTACGATCGTTGCAGCATTCCCATAGTCATATGATCAAAATTCAGACAGTTGGAAATTGACTCATATTTATGATTGTTGCAATCAGTGGTGGGTTGCCCCTAGTTCGGACCGGTTCACAAGAACCAGTAGTAAAACCAGCGGGAGGCTCCGCCCAATGACCCAGATGTCATCATAGGTGATCTGTGCATGCGCAGAAGCTTCTGGGTGGTTCGAATCCCTAGTACAGGTCTCCTGCGTAAGCAGGGGGTTGGACTAGATGACCTCCAAGGTCTCTTCCAACTCTGTTACTGTTAAAACATCTGCACTTGGTAGTGTACTCACCTGTGGTATCCCCTGTTCGTAGCACTCAACCTCAGACATGATTGCCTGGATTCCTGCATCTTCCCACCAGTCTTTGCTTAATGACCCACATTCTTGCTTAACAAAAGCAATGATTTTGTTAACTATAGAGATTGCCATCAATAAGTGATGCAGTAACATAACATCATGCTGTACAACTTCAAAAATTACAGTCCCAATTGCTATCATCATCCAAGGTCTACCTGTGGATTGCACAAAGTTGCTGAAAGTTCAGGATCCAGGCTGAGAATGTGCAAACTAAACAAAGATGTTTTTAAATGCACAATTCACTCATTCCTAAGAAGCTCGCTCCTCTTTGTTTAAAAAAAAACACCCCAGCAGATGAAAGAACAAAATAACAGAGACAGATAAGTAAGATAGGAAGAGGAACAGTAAACTCTTTCTCCTTTTCCGTACCAGTGGTGGGTTCTAACCGGCTTTACTACCGGTTCTCTTCGTGCACGCGCTTTGCGCATGATTGACACTCAAGCCCCATGTCTAGGCAAATCCAGAGATGAGCAGAGCAATGTTCCTCAATGAGACTCCTCACTAGGCAAAAGAGGAGGCATGTGCAGTTGCAGCCAGCTGGCTACAGAGAATTAGCCCTTTTGCTTGCAGTCTTTGCTAGAGACAACCAATTAAGAGCCTTGGTAGTACAGTGGTCTAAAGCACCCTGTTATTAAGACCAGCTGCCTGCAATTACTGGAGGTTCGAATCTCGCCAGGTTCAAGGTTGACTCAGCCTTCCATCCTTTCTAAGGTAGGTAAATTGAGGACCCAGTTGTGGGGGCAATAAGCTGTCTTTGTATAAATATACAAAAGGATGAAGGCTATTGCTTAGCACATTGTAAGCCGCCCTGAGTCTCCGGAGAAGGGCGGCATACAAATCAAATAAAAAAAAAATTGACTTAGCCCTTGCATCTTGTTCATGATTCTTGGCCATTGGACCAGCTGACTACCCCATTTGCATCCTGCCACTCTTAGAACGAATTTGGACTATGTTTTGTTTCTTGGACTGTATTTGGCTCCCTTCTGGAAAGCTTTCTTGCTAAGCATGTGACTCAAAACATGTCTGCTGTTATCTGCCAAAAACTGTTATAAATCTGTCGACTTTGAATACCTGTGTGTGTATCAGCCACCTTGAAACAGAACACCTAGGGCAAATAGCATCTTTGGGCAATAACTGTACAAATATAACATTTTTTTTTATTTTAAGCAATAACTTTAAGGATATTTACTTACTGGAACATTAATCTTACTTTAATCAGACCAAATGTAATGTAATTAAGATATCAAGATTATACTGAGCTAATCTCATAATCGTGTTGTAATATTTATACATAAATATGTATTTACTCACCTTGCTATTTTTATTTATTTATTTTTTTTGGAGTAAGCAATGTTATAGAAACTACAGAGAAGAAATAAGAAAGAGCCAAAGAAATTAAAGGTAGAACATTTTAAAAACAAAATATTGTTATCTCCATTTCTCAAGGGCATGCTCTTGAAACGTTGCCTCCATCTCATTCTTGCCAACCTACCACTGAAGCAGACTGAAGCTGGTCTAGAGCATCACATCACAAGTTTTCAGTGATTTTCAGTGAAAAGTTTTCAGTGATTCAGTGATTTGCATTTTCAGTGATAACAGAACCCAAGATTTTCTACATGGAATGCAGCACATGGAAAACCTACAGCACAAATGTCAAAAGTGACACACCAGAACCTTTGCGGTGACACATCAGCATTCACCAATACTCAACAACAACTGTTCTCAAAAACATGCCTGGCTCTCACATGATTTTCAAAGGCTGCAGAGGCCACACATGAATGGAGTGTGCAGTTACATGGCCTCAGAGCCTCCAAAAATCATATGAGAATGGGGGCATACTTTTGTATGGCTTTCAGAGGCTGCAAAGACCAGGAAAGAGTATTCTCCAAAATTTCTTCAAGAACAAAGGCTTCATGCAACCCAGAGCTACCTTGGATAGGCTGCAGGAACTTGTCAACATAAGAAGAACATTGTTTAAAGGTAAAGGGCATGCAGCAGATCCTGGGATTGCACACATGATTGGGCTGTATTTTTTTAAAAAAACAAATGAACATATAAATAATTTTTTGGGGAGGGTTGTGGGAGGTGACACATCAGCAAAGCCAAGTTAGGCATTTTCCAAATTTTTGATATGGTGAGCCCAAAAGATTCACCATTACTGTTCTAGGGCATAGGGAGGAGAAGCCTTCAAAAATCAGCAGTCAGCTGGGTGCCAATTGGCCTTGTAGTTGAGCTGAGGGACTAACTTTCCTATCTGGCTACAGGGCTCTGTGACTCATTGTCCATTTTAGCTATAGCTGGATAGGAACAGATTCATTTACTTCATTTGTGCAGTCTTTTGGATGGGGGTTGGAGAGGAGAATGTCAACCAAGTGCAAGTCTAGGCGATGGTCAATATTCTCACTGCTAAACGGAAGGCAGAACTTTACCTAATAACTTTTTTCTCTTTTTCTATTCCTTTCACACAGTGGTAAAATCTGAATCGGTTTGCCACCGGTTCACTGGCTGCACATGCCCAGTCCGCGCCAAAAGGAGACTTGGGAAGGTAAGTAGAACAGCGAGGGGGGGATCAGCTGTGCTGCATGATTTAGATTCACTAGAAAGCAGGATTTCTAGTTTAAATCGCGCGGCACAGCTGATTGTCGGAAATACTGGTTCAGAGGAACGAGTAGCTTTTTTTTTTACTACCGGTTCACCTGAACTGGTAGTTTTTATCACTACTGGTTCGCCCGAACTGGTGCGAACCGGTAGCATTTCACCACTGCTTTCACATATGAAATAGGGAAACAAAGGGTGGGAAGCAGTGGTAGGTTGCTCCCAGTTCTGTCTGGTTCTTCTGATCCAGTAGTAAAAGCGTGGGAGGCTCTGCCCACCCACACGTCATAATGAATGATCTGCGCACATGCCCGTTGCGAACCAGTAGTAAAGGTAAGTAGAATCCACCCCTGGTCGGAAGCAGCTGCAGAGTACGATCAACCAGTTTTACCTTTCAAAATCCATTTCTTTGATCTTTGAGGAAGAGCTAACATTAATAATGGGTGCTTTTCTTTCAGTCCTCTTTTGTGTTGGAACATCATCTTCTCTAAAATTGGTAAAGTCCCAAGGTATAAAAAACAAAATGGGAAAGTTGCAGAAGTCATTACTCCCACAGCTAGATCTGTTCAGAAACATCTATGTAGTAGACCTTTTTGCTATGATAAGCACATATGTAAGACAAAATATCAATGAAATAACAAAAAATAATAGTTCAAATTTTGAAAACTGCCCTACGACAGTACTTAGTTGCTGGATTTCCCACCAAATGACCCTGGTTAGATGAAAGAAAGATAGCTGGTACCAGTGGTGGGATTCAAAATTTTTTACTACCGGTTCTGTGGACATGGCTTGGTGGGCTTGGCTTGGTGGACATGGCAGGGGAAGGATACTGTAAAATCTCCATTCTCTCCACACTCCAGGGGAAGGTTACTGCAAAATCCCCATTTTTTCCTGATCAGCTGGGACTTGGGAGGCAGAAAATAGATGGAGGCGGGGCCAGTCAGAGGTGGTATTTACCGGTTCTCCGAACTACTCAAAATTTCCACTACCGGTTCTCCAGAACTAGTCAGAACCTGCTGAAACCCACCTCTGGCTGGCACCTGACAATCACTATCCTGTATGTAACTATCACCACATCTAGTTAGGGCAGCAACAATATAGGCATCATTGTTGAGGCAACATGAAAGATAGGCTGTGGAGCAGTGTTTTTCTTTCAACACATTTTTCTCCCATCCTTGCTATGTGCATGAACTTCATTCATATCTTTTGTCCTTGCGAACTGTCCTTTCTTCAATCGTGTATATTGCCTTTAAAAAACAAACGAACTCTTCTCCTTTCTCTTTTTGAAGATTCAATCAATTCAATCCAACCATGACTTTTACAGATTTCCTTCTCAAACCATTCACTCAGCCTTCATGGACTCGTTTTGCAGTTTGATTTCTTTTCATTCTCTCTTTACAACCAAACTGAGAGGCCAAAAAGGCTGCTTTTGCCAGATATACCATGATGAAAAACTGCAGATAATTTTAACTTTTTCTCTTCTTTCCCCTTCTATCCTTTATCAGATCTTGCAAGCAATTAATGCAGCTTCAATCCAGATGCTCTTGACAAAAGGTCAAAAAGAGTGACATTGAAAACTGAGAGTTAAAGTACATTTATTATGTGAATAGTAATAGTAACCAATTAATTTGTGATGGTTCAGACAAATGGAAAGTTAGATAATCACAACACTAAATTGACTTGGCTATAGATGAAGAATTAGTATGAGTGGACCAATTAGAAGGAGAAACTCTTGAGATGATATTGCATTGGTAGATATCTTGAGCTTAAAAAAAAAAATATCCCTGAGTTTCACTGAATTTCCCCATTGTCTCCTTTCTCCGTCTAACCCTTTAGGATGCCGAATTTCATAATTTTGTCTTGGGTTTAATCCTTAATCATAACCTCTCATTAAACCAATTAAAAAGAGTTTAACTTTGCTTGATTCTTAAAGGTTATGTTTAGAATTTACTCAAAGAAACATTAAAAGGAAAAAAAAACATGTTTTGCATAGTTGTAGCTAGAAGTTCAGTTAAGGATTCAGAGTTTTGTGTGAACCTGCTAATCTAATAAGTACTGGAGAAAGTGATGAAAAGAAGGGCGCTTAGCCAAATTCTAATATGTTTGTGAGTGTACCCTTCCCATAGGTTGTGTTGTGCTAATCCTTACCCAACCCCAAATGTAATCAGTTGTCTGGTGTCCTACAAGCTAATGAAAGGGAGAAGCAAAAATGGCTGAAAAAGCAAGCCTTTCTATTTAAAAAAACAAACAAACATACAAGGTACAGAACACCAATAATCTGTGCAGTGTTTCTCAACCTCAAGAGTTTTAAGAAATATTTATTTATTTTATTTTAATTTGATTTATATGCCGCCCTTCTCCGGAGACTCAGGGCAGCTTACAATGCGTTAAGCAATAGCCTTCATTCTTTTGTATATTTTATACAAAGTCAGCTTATTGCCCCCACAAACTGGGTCCTCATTTCACCTACCTTAGAAAGGATGGAAGGCTGAGTCAACCTTGAGCCTTGGAGAGATTCGAACCAGCAGAAATTGCAGGCAGCTGTGTTAATAACAGGGTGCCCTGTACTATCAAGGACTTTAATTCCCAGAATTTCCCAACAAAGGTTGAGAAATATTGATGTAGAGTACCCAAGACACACCTAATACTGCTTAGCTGACTGATAGGCTAATGGAGAAAGTGGCCATGTTTTAGAGATTGAAATGGATGAATGTTATAAAGACATGCAGAATACCTGGGAAGAAATATTCCTGGAGTTGACAATTGATTGACAAATTTAGCAGCTAAACACAAGTAGTAAAGGGGCAATCTCTGAGTGTAATCCAGTAACAGACCTCAGTAGCAAATGTGGATAGGCCAAAGAAGTGATCTCCAAATATAATCTGTTGGCAAATTAAAGTACTTAAATGTAGGAAGGTGTTCCCAGAGCATGAGATGCTGGCAAGCACCTTGTTAATGTAGGAAAATAGATTTCTAGGAGTAAAGCAACTGAAGTTATTCCAGGATAAGGTCCTAAAGGTGCTTTCTTTCACAAGGCCTTTTAAAACAAAGCACCTTTGGGACCTTCATGTACTGGACAACTGAAAATCTCCATAGGCACAGGATAAGGCATGAATAAGGAAAGTGAGATGGTGTGAAAAGGCACATCTCATTCCTAGTTGGGGATAACAAAAGTACATCACTGTAGTTCTTCCAGTTCACACTTATGAACCTGTCACTTTTTTTATCACACACATTTAAAGTATCCCCTTCCCACTGCCTTCATCTTCGTTTTATGTTTCTCTTGATGTAGTCAACTCCCACTTCCATATATTAAAGTGGACATAAGCATGTTTTTATACGCAGCCAATCTACCTTCCATTGAGGACCTGTATATTGCACGAGTCAAAAAGAGGGCTGTGAAAATATTTACAGACCCCTCACATCCTGGACATAAACTGTTTCAACTCCTACCCTCAAAATGACGCTATAGAGCACTGCACACCAGAACAACTAGACACAAGAACAGTTTTTTCTCAAACACCATCACTCTGCTAAACAAATAATTCCCTCAACACTGTCAAACTATTCACTAAGTCTGAACTACTATTAATCTTCTCATCGTTTCTATCACCCATCTCCTCCCACTTATGACTGCATGACTTTAACTTTGTTGCTTGTATCCTTACGATTTATATTTATTGTTTCCTAGTATGATTTGATTGCTTATTTGTACCCTATGAGTATCATTAGGTGTTGTACCTTATGATTCTTGACGAATGTATCTTGCCTTTTTATGTACACTGAGAGCGTATGCACCAAAGACACTTGGCTAATAAAGAAGTCTATTCTATTCTATTCTATTCTATTCTATTCTATTCTATTCTATTCTATTCTATTCTATTCTATTCTATTCTATACACGATTAAAAGCATTTGCATATTTTAAAGTTACTCCCTCCATATTCCTGTATTTCATAAATATCTTACCAAGGTATAAAGGATGAACCTGCAAAGGTCAGAAGCAAAGAGTCTGAGACCAAACCAGACTCGCATCAGAAATATAGTAATATCCGCACCTAGGGCCAAGGAAGAAGCAGCAAGAAGTTGATTACCATATAATAGCAGAAGAAAAAGTTAGTTATATCCACGCCTACCATTTAAGGTGTCGCTCTCTTGTGCTCGGGCCAGCTTGCCTTTAGGCCAATTTAAGAAAATCTTGTCAAGACTGAGACACTTTGAGATCAGTTGAAAGATTTTCTATCTCGACTGGAGGCTTTCATTGGAAATTTCTTGGTTGCTGTATCATCCCACCTTTTCATTTCGAGAAAGCAGTGATCAGTTGCATTCCTTCTTGTGTGTCGGTCTTCCTGGACATATATGCCTTTGTGTATGCGCATGTAAGTGCATCCATATACATGCAGGCCACAAGCAGCTTTTAAACAATGCCTTGATTCCAGTCTGTGCTCTTATATTGCTTTACTTCTTTTGAATCAGGATTCGGCATCTTTAGTAATATCCATTTTATCTTTCAGCCAACTATATACATACACATTTTGTTTGTTACATACTTATTCATATAATCAATACATTATATATACATATCTACTACACATTAAATATTACATTCCATTATAATATCTTCTCTTACACTGTACACTATCCATTAATTACAGAAGAACTTTAATTAGCATGGAGAAACTCAACGGAAGGGTTCTTTAATTAGGATTTTTTTCCTTTGGCTAGGTAACTTTTTCCCTCTCTGTTTTCTTGTTTAAAAAGTCCAAGATTGTGCCATTTCTTTGGTCATTTGGGATAGAAGACACTCCCAGTTCACAACAAAGGAGTGGGAAGTTAAAGTCTTCTCATTTTCCATTCCTTCTTTCTTATATCCTTGGAAGGGGGAAGCTGTCTGTCTCTCTTGCTAATACTTTCCCTTCACCCTTGGTTCAAAGTACGTTTAGGCACATGTTGTTAACAGTTTTTGAATAAGTTATATCCCATGAGTTCCTACACCTAAAGTAATAAGAAAAAAAGGGGGAAGCCTTGAACTAATTACCTATTCAGGAAAAGAAAAATCATAATTTTTTTCCTCTGATTTCAAACAAGAAACTATCTCTATGATAAATGAAGAACTTTACCACCATGTCATGTTAATTGTGCTAGTAAAGGAGAGAAACATTTGAAAGCATGAAGAGATGGTGGTACCTCTACAAGGTTTTCAATGACCTACTGAGGTTAGCCAATAGCAAATTAAAGCTTTCTAGCTCATACAGGCAAGATCATTAGAGATGACATAAGAGGAAAACGGAGCAGAGAAATATGCCTTGAGATTGCTTTGAAGGTGAATATGGGATTAATAGAGAAACATCATTCATCTCTGCTCTTTAGAAATGGTAGCCTGCTTGTTTTGATGACAGGGTAGTGTAGACTAAGCCCTAGGATTTAAGCCCTGGGGCTGTTATGTACAGCAAACTAGATTATTCATTTTTACAATACAGTGCATTCATGTGCACTGATAATGTTATCTAGCTTGGTAATGAAACATCTGCAAGAAAGCACCCAAGTTCAAAGAGCACCAAGGACTCCACAGTTCAACCATGAGCTACAATTATTCTCTTCTATCAATGCACTCTTGTGTCTGCAGTAACAGCATCTTATCTTTCTAAGTTTAGTACTTCACTCTTTCAATAGGCATCCATAAAAGATGGATACAGGCAAGAGAGGTGGGGGGGGGAGCAATGAAGAAATTATGTTTATAATGTTGCAACATAAACTCACACATTCTGCACCTACACTGTGATTTTACAAACAAGCAGTGTAAGAGCACAGCTTGCCTTATGACATCACAATGTATATTTAGTCATTTTGACAAATTTCTGCAGACTGATGCCCATCCTTCTTCTGCTGGTGGCTCTTGAGTGCTGGTTGAGTTTCTAGACAGGGATTTATTGTTGTGCTTTAGTTGAAGCTCTGAAACAAATTACACAACTGTAACTGCTTGCTCTAATTTTGTGTAAATTTGCAATTGCTCAGTACATTTCCCTGTCAACTACAGCAAGCTTGGGCTTCGATGTACTATTTTATTTATTTATTTATTGGTTTGATTTATATGCCGCCCTTCTCCGGAGACTCAGGGCGGCTTACAATGCGTTAAGCAATAACCTTCATACTTTGTATATACCTGCTTAGTAGGGCTTTCAGCCCCCCCTAAGCTGTGTTCTTTTTTATACAAAGTCAGCTTATTGCCCCCACAAACCGGGTCCTCATTTTTCCTACCTTGGAAGGATGGAAGGCTGAGTCAACTTTGAGCCTGGTGAGATTTGAACTCGCAGTAATTGCAGGCAGCTGGTGCTACTTAACAGCACTTTAGTCTGCTGCACCACCAAGGCTCTTAAAATTCATTATTGCGTCATATCATCTAACATTTTCTGCATTCATTCTCAGCCAACAGTTCAGCAACATATACATATGAAAATAAATATACAGTCATCTGCCTAACCAATATACCTTTAATATCACCACAAGCTTTCCGTAAATACATTAAACAACCACACTCGTCACACATTACGCAGGGCATGCAATGTTCAATATCAAACAATTCATAAAGCATTCTATTTATTTCTGCCCAAGCTTTATTTTTACTGTATGCCATCCTTATCACTTTCAACAGTCAACTTTCAACCCTATATTTGCACAAACCATTCCATTATCCAAGTCTATTCATTTTATCTTCTTCAGGATCAGCAAAAGTACAATAAACTTTCTCACGTGAGTAGATTTCTCAATGACCAGCTGAGGAGCAAAAACTTTTATTGTTTTCTGGTTTTACTGATTATATGGTATTTTGGTTTTGTACCAGTTCTGTGAGCCACCCAGAGTTGTGTCTTTTAAGATGAGTAGCTGTATACGTCTTAAACGGGTACTCTTCATTTATCAACTACAACTGGAACTAGCGACTCCATTGCTGAGTGCTGTGGTTGCTAAATGAAAAACCACATGACCATACCAGACTTATGACATCACTTCTGCTTCTGTCATTAAACAAATCAGAGCAGGTCATCAACCAAAATATCACCTGCAATTTTACTGCTGCCTTCTCTCTTGACTTTGTCAGAAGTTGGCACTAAAGTGCCCAAATTTCAATCACATGGCTGGGAAGAAGCTGCCACAGTCGGAAATGCAAAGGTTTGTAACAAAGTTGTTGCTGCTGTTTTCACCATCCTAATTTGGAATGATCACTAAACAAGAAAGTTGATAAGGACTACCTCTAGACAAGCAAACAAATTTTGTTCCTCGCGTTACAGTTTTTTGCATTCTCTCTTGCTACCTTTTCTCATCTTGAAAAGGGGAACAAAATGGCAATCTTCAAATCCTGAAGGACAAGTTCAGTCTTGATACAGACATTGAAGAAGTTGCACACTTGCTCCATAGCTAAACCACATGATATTTAAAAATGTCTCCAGAGAGACCATCTGAACCTGCTGCTTTACCATGTTCAACATCTTCATTTCATTTCTTTCCTGAAACTGATTCAGGGTATTGTGCTGGATGATAGGTCAGATGGCACTCCACATGCTATACTGAAGAAGAGCTGAGGTTCTTTTGGAATACTAGCTGTGTTAATGACATGATTAGATTAAAGCCCGTGGGATGTCTAATAGCTGATGGTTGCCACTGAGAAGAAAATCTGAAGCTGCAAAGACAGAATTATAGTGGAAATGTGGAACATAAGACGCATGAATATGGGAAAGGTGAAAGATGAGACACATTAATATCTTCAGGATCAGCAAATTGAAACAACCTGGACACTTTCAGACAGATCACACTCTTTACTGTTCAGAACATGAAAAACAAAGGAGGGTCAGCATTGTTTTTATAGGCCAGAAAGTTACAGAAAAACAGTTCTTGGTTACAATGCAATCAACAACTGATTAATATGAATTAGACTTCACAGACAACACTCTAATGTGACTATTATCCAGGTTTCTGTGCCAATCACTAATGCAAAAGAAGGTTTGATGAATTGTATGGTCTAATTCACTGTGGAATCAACAGAACCCACAAGCAAGATGTGCTGCTTGTAGTTGAACTAATATGACTGAGGAAATAAAAATGAAGCACAATCTAAAGAGTAAGGCAAATAACCTAATCATGAATGTGCAAGAACCTATTAGACAGGCAAATAGACCTGCAATGTTTTTTCAAGTCTTGTGCAACAAAATAATACAAAACGACTCAGGCAAACATCTCTCTGATTCACTGTGGTTATAAGAAGGGGAGGGATGTTATACAGCACAATCATATTTGCAAGATTCTGGTATTCTAGCCTGTTTCAATAAAATGTAGGCCTAGTCTCCTTGTGGAGTTGAACTCCAAAGAGTCAATTGAACTTGGGCGGCATATAAATTATTATTATGATCTTTTTTATTCATTAAACATGAAACTCAGTCAACTAAACATTTAAAAATGTATCACAAATATCATTGACTGGCGCTGATGGTTGATACGGGTTGCTGCCAGCATCCTAGGTATCAACCAAGTAACTTCTTAAAATGTATGAATAGCGCAGTTTTTTGTAGTTCCGCTGGTGTTATTGCAGGAAGCTGCAATTTCTTGATGTATTTTGTAAAATTTGTGGACATGGTACCAAGTGCCCCGATGACAATGGGTATCATTGTTACGTGTTTCATCCATAATCACATAGTCTTGATGGCCAGGTCGTGATATTTCGTGATTTTTTTCCCCAGTTCTTTTTCTTTGACTCTGGTGTCTCCTGGTACAGTGTTATCAATAAATTATACGTTTTGGTTTTCGACAACTGTGATATCTGGTGTGTTGTGTTCCAAATGTCGATCCGTCTATATTTGAAAGTCCCACAAGATCTTCATCTTCTCATTTTCAACAACTTTTTCCACTTTATGTTCCCATGACTTTTCGGATACAGGTAAGTCATATTTTTTACATAATGAGCAGTGGATTAATTTAGCAACTCGATCATGTCTACTTTGTAATCAGTTTGCGTGATTTTGCTGCACTCACATATTAAATGTAAAACAGTTTCAACGCTGTCATTGCAAAGTCGGCAGTTTGGATTGTCAGTGGATTTTAGTATCTTCGCTTTCATGCCATTAGCTTGTTCTTGAGCAGCCAGTATTAAACCTTTCATTTCTTTCTTGATGGTTCCCGTCTTAAGCCATGCCTATGTCAAGTTGTTATCACATTTTCCTTCAATGTTTTTCAAGTGCTGTCCATGCTAAGCTTTGGTTTTCCATCCATTTAATCTGTCATGCAGCATATTTCCTTATATTCTGCTTTTGTTTCTGTTGTTTTTATAATGTTCTCTGTTTTCACAGCCTGCAGCAATTTTTCTGTACTTTGATTTACATAGTCATTCAAACTTCATTTTTCTTCTTCTACAGTTTGATGGATTTGTAATAGCCGTCTGTCCCCTATTCTTCTTGGCAGTTAAAACCTGTTGATGTCACTTTGTGGATATAAAGTGTGGTACATATTCAAAAGTTTACGCCTTTTCCGGTCTATGTTTTCCAGTTCAGCCAAAGTCCAGTTGATGATTCCAGCTGGGTAGCATATCACTGGAACTGCCCATGTATTAATGGCTTTAATTATGTTTTCAGCATTCAGCTTTGATTTTAATATTTTGAGGACCCTCCTGATGTATTCCTTTTGCGTTGACTCTTTGACTTTTCCATTCAAGATGTTATCTGCTTCCAATATGCCTAGGTATTTGTAATCATCATCCTTTGCTAATGCTTATCATCATCATCATCATCATCATCATCATCACAGCCAACGTGATGTTTAGACTGGAATTGGCATTCACCTATCAAGTCCTTCCCAAGAAACTGGGATACTTCTTTTTTTAAAAAATATATTTTATTGTTTACATATAAATATATTGAATACAGTGTAATTGTCCTGGCATTCCACTTGCCATGAAACAAAGATAAAAACAAATAACATATATACTATATTAAACAGTGCTAATGTTGTACAGTTATTTTTGACCATCATATTCTAGAGCAGAGGTCTTCAAACTTGGCAGCTTTAAGACTTGTGGACTTCAACTCCCAGAATTCTCCAGTCAGGTATGCTGGCTGGAGAATTCTGGGAGTTGAAGTCCACAAGTCTTAAAGCTGCCAAGTTTAAGGGCCCCTGTTCTAGAGTGTCAACTAATCTATCATTCTAATCAGTGGTGAAGTTCAATTTTTTTACTACCAGTTCTGTGAGTGTGGCTTAGTGGGCGTGGCAGGGAAAGGATACTGCAAAATCTCCATTCCCACCCCACTCCAGGGGAAGGATACTGCAAAATCCCCATTCCCTCCCCACCCCTGGGGGAAGGATATTGCAAAATTTCCATTCCCACCCCACCCTGGGGCCAGCCAGAGGTGGTATTTGCCGTTTCTCTGAACTACTCAAAATTTCTGCGACCGGTTCTCCAGAACCTGTCAGAACCTGCTGAATAGCACCCCTGATTCTAATGCCTGCCTACATACATACATAGTATCTCCATGTCCACCTAACCTGATTCTTTCACATTCCAACTTCTACCTCGTGTTTCTAACAATTGATAGAATCTATTCCATGTAGCATAGTATTCTATATCTCCTTTAGCTTTTATTTTTAATGTTTGCCTGTCCATTGCCACACAGACTAGTATCTTCCTTATTGTCTCCTCCTCTGAAGAGGTGTTTTCACTCTTCCACTGCTGCAAATAGAATTCTTGCTGTGGTCAAGATGTGTAATATTAGGTATATTGTCCCTTTATCATAGCCATCTGATATAATGCCTAATAAAAATAATTCTGGTTTAAACTCAGTATGTTGTCTAATCATTTTTTCTAACCACATATGATTTGTATCCAAAATTTCCTTGCCTTTATACAGGTTCACATGTGGGTAATATGTGCCAGGTATTTGTTTACATTTCCAACAGTTTGGGGATATATTGCTAAACATTTTGGCCAGTCATGCCTGGAGCAGATGCCACCTATAGAACATTTTATAGAGATTTTCCTTATATGATGTGGCCATTGTCAGTTTCCGATTTCTCTCCCAAAGCTTTTGCCAAATCCAAATCTATATTATATCCAAAAATTTTAGCCCATGCTATCATCGTCTCTTTAACTTGTTCTTCTTCCATTTTGTAACTTAATAAATAATTGTATCGTATCCTTATCAATTTGTCATCAGTCCCCACTAATATCTTGTCCAATGTTGTTAGTTCTCTATAAAAACCCCATGTTTTCACATCTTTCACATAACACAATGCAGGTACAACCACCACTCTAATTCCACCCCTTGGTCTTTTAGTTCTAATCTGGTTTTCAATTCACCATTCTCATTTAGTATCCTTATAAGAAACATTTTTTTCCATATTTATAAGATTTGGGTGTGTCAATGCTTCTAAGGTGGAGAGCCAGTCTGGTATTTCCCTATAGTTTTGTTGTTTAATTTTGTCCCACACTGATAACAATGCGTTTCTTACATAATGCCTTTGGAAGTATCGATGTGCTGTGTTTCTCCTGTACCAGAGAAACACATGCCACCCTAGTTGAAGGTCGTGTCCCTCCAATAATAATAATCTTCTATTCCTCAAAGTTATCCATTCTTTCACCCACGTGAGTACAGTTGCTTGGTAATACAATTCCCAGTCAGGCAGACCAAAACCTCCATTCCCTTTTGACTCTTGCATAGTTTCAGTTTAATTCTCAGTTTTTTTCCTTGCCAAATGAATTTCAACATTATTTTATTCAAATCCTCAAAATATTTTTTCTCTAGTTTTATTGGTATTGTTTGGAATAAAAAAAAGTATCTTCGGCAGTATGTTCATCTTTATTGTGGCTTTATTGCGGAATCTGGGATAGTTCTTATTATCATTCTGATCTGGTCCATCTACTGAGAATGATGCAGGAGAATAAGTTATCAATTTCTACCAGTCCAATGATTCCTTAATTGCTAAGACAGTCTTCCAGTAATTAAAATGTAATTAAATGTAATTCCAGTAATTAAAATGACACCTATATTCATGGACATCCCCAGATGATGTCACAGAAACCACAACTGTTGAATTGGTCACATGTTTATGTGCAACTTTCATGATATGACTGTAACCATATGCCACTGTTTTCAGAAAACTCATCAAGAATCACTTTGAAATCTACAATCTACAGACTCATTAATAGGATATCAGAAGAACTGTGAAATGAAATCAAAACTGTTACGGATAAATATAATAGACTGCCAAAGAACAAGAAATAAAGGAAAGCAAATTGGATGTCAGAAGAAATGGCAGAAATTGCCAAGAAGAGAAGAGAAAAGTAGAGAAATCAAAGTCAAGATCTCAGGAAGCAAATTCACACAGAATTTCCGAGAGAAGAGACATGAAACAGCATTACAACAACATCTGTAAAGATATTGAATGTGGAAAGAGATATGGAAAAACGAAAACATTCATCAAAAATATTCATGGATTCAGAAATAAAGATTACAACCTCAAATTATTATCCAAAAGAACACATAGCAATTTACTCCAAAAAATCAAACAAAAATGGAAGGATGGAAAGAGTATGCTGAAATTCTATTCAGAACCTAGTCAGCATCCAAGATATCGTAAAATATATTCTTGTAGGGGAAGGAGTGGCAGAATCTGGGGGCGGAGTTAAAAGAGGGATCAGCCTAGAACCCTGATGGAGAACCTATGGCATGTGGAAACGGGGGGTCCTCCATTACCTGGTTAAATGGAAGGGCTATCCAATAGAGGAAGCTTCCTGGATACCACAGAGCAATATGAACACGAGTCGTATAGTTCGACGGTTTCATAAACTATATCCTCACAAACCACAACAATCTAATAATATGTGTAATTTGTCTCTTACAGAAGGACACTTGGTGAAAGGGGAGCTGCCTGTCGAGCCTAGCAACCTGCTCGACACCGCTAACGCGTGTTGAAAGCATCGAGGTACATATACATACTTGGTGGTGGTGGCACTGGGTGCAGGCAGCCGTCTGCGGGACGAGGGGAGGTGGTATCGGATGCGATGGGATTAGGATGTCTCCAAATGACGCTGCAAACAGCACCTTCGAGAACCAGCTGAGACGCTTCCGCGCTAACAAGGGTGTGGTGATAAATGGGGGCACGGTTTAAAAGGGTTAATGAGAAGGGAGGGCTATATAAACACCCATTTCTACTACACTGTAGCGCCAATTTCATTCGTCTTTACGAGTCACAGCGTGTAGCCGTCCATGGACGCGAATAAACCAGTGTGCCAAAAAGAGCTGAAAGGGATGCTGCTGTGTTTTGATTGCGTCTCGCACGGTCAACCTGAGAGGACCCAGCACCCTCTCTGTGGGCACATGAGCCATCACCTCAGTTCAGCTCCGCCGCTCATGCGCACATACCTCCTGCCGGCCAGCTTGTCGTCAGGTCATGCAGGGGGTCTGTGCATGCATGGGGGCAGGGCGTGTGGAGGGGGTGCGTGCATTCATGGGGGGGTCAGGTGTGTGCAGGGGGTGCATGCATTGCATTTTGGAGGTTCGAGTGCACACTTTGGGCACTCGGTCCGGAAAAGGTTAGTCATCACTGGCCTAGAATCTCTACATAGCTGCAAGCAAGCTAATTCCAACCCCTTCCCCCCTTGTATTCTGTTGACCCTTATCTAACTCCTAGCAGATGCTAACTGTTAATAGATAATATTAATCTCAGGTGAAATCCGGAAGCAGCGTGGCATGACTGGCTGGAAAATGCCAGACTCTGATGAGCTTGGCAAAAACCAGCCTGACCAACCAACACCGGGGGGGTCTTCGGACCGAAACTGTCCTGTAGGGACAGTGAAGAAGGAGAGGCAGCTCGGTGTCTAAAGAGGGACGTGCAGCATCTGACAATTCTCTACTTATAAGAACCTCTAGTACTAAAAGATGAAATTAATTAGCATATGGTATATCATATTGTGCAGCTTCATATAGACCAGTGATGGCACAAATTTTCAGCACCAAATGTCCAAACTGGAATGTGTGTGCATGCATGTGCATGTGCACATCTTGGAGTGCCGGAAACCCGAAGTTCAGCCGGCCTGAAAAACGGCCTGAGAACGGCCAAAAAACGGCCTGAAAATGGCCCAAAAAACAGCCAAAAATGGCTAAAAATCAGGCATGCGTGCACTAGCCAGCTGATCTTTGGGTTTCTGGTGCTCCGGCGTGCACACATTCATGCGCATGCACACGCATTCTGGTTTGAGCACTCAGTGCCGAAAAGGTTCACCATCACTGGTATTTATTTATTTATTTATTTATTTATTTATTTATTTATTTATTTATTTATTAAATTTATATACCACCCTATTCCCGAGGGACTCAGGGCGGTGAACAGCGAAAGATAAAAATACATGTAATACAAACGTTAAAAAACCAATTAAAATATACTAAACACTCTGGTCCTAGATAATTCAAGACATCCCAGTGTAAAACAAAATCAAAAGCAATATAAAGGGAAAGTTAGGCCAGGCCAGCCTGCTGAAACAGGAATGTTTTGAGGGCATGGCGGAAAGTGCGCAGATCTGGGATCTTCTGTATCTCTGGGGAGAGCTCGTTCCAGATGGTGGGTGCCCTCACAGAAAAGGGTCTCCCCCTGGGGGCCGCCAGTCGACACTGTGAAGCCCCTCTCTATGGGAGCGTACTGGGTGGTGAGAGGCTATTGAATATATGAAGCTGCATGATAAAGCCAGGAGGTAGGCTGCCCTCACAGTGTGCAGCCCCCTTGCGAACCGGTAGTAAAGGTAAGTAGAACCCATCCCTGCTGTAGACTATGCAAAAGAGATAATCAACCAGCCTAAAAGAAAAAAGACTATAAACTGACAGAATATGAACTGACAGAAATTACTTCTCCAATGGAAAAAATTAATTTTTTCTGCAGGAGGGATCCTTAGCAAAACCCAGAGTTTATTATGGTAGAACAAAAAGCATCAGAATAATGAATCCTTGTCTTGAGCCTCCTTTACAGAGAAAAGAGCAAATTGGGAACAGAGAGCAAAATTGCAGTTGTTAGTCTATTTCAGTAAATAAATAATGAACAACCTTCAAAGAGCTATATGAAGCTGTACAATAAAGCCAGAGAGTCAGAGACTCTCACTCAAACAACAACGACAATATACTGTATGGACTTAAAATTCTGTGGCCACAACGGTCCATATTCTAGTGTTTTAAAAGAAAGAGAAAAGCTTTGTCTACATTAAGTATAATTCTCTATCATTTGATCATTTTCTCTATATACTTATCATTTTTCTAAGCTAGGGAGCTCCTAGCTTTATAATCTTTTTTTATTCTTGTTTTACAGAGAAGTTTGTCAAGTGCAGGAAATCAGAAGTCCAGGCAGGTCTATTGAATATATTGGGGGGGGGGTTTGTATACTAAACATCTCTACAAGAATCTGAGCTACTAATGGTCAAAGCGAGTTGGTGGTAGAGAAGAGCCAACAGAATTCAAGGTGGGCAGGTAGATCTCTTGTGGGCTCAAGTCCCTTCTTGTGTGAAGGGACTCGAGACTGATGACATGTTTGACTCCTCCCTCAGGCTCAGCCTGGTCATCTCCCACAAGATGAGCTTCTTGCTCATCAAGTTTACTTTCATCTATCCTACATGCTTGTTTCTGGATGATACAAATGCACAGGTAATCACTTGAAATACAGAGATAGTGACACACAAACAACAGCATGCATAGGCAGGATCTGCTTATATCAATGAGTTTACACACCTCTTCCCTTATGGGCTCTCCTACCCTATGAAGGGAGTAAAAAAAATCAAGACAAAGGCTCACAACCATATAATCAAATCCCCATGTTGATTGGTGACTGCAAGTGCATAGAACGATTCTTACGACATCTGCAAATTTATTGTGGCAATAATGGCTCCGCTCTGCTTAAACTTTAGGGTTTATCTTGGACTTCTTAACTTCATGAAGTTTGCTGCATTGACACACTGCCGATGGTTTATTATGTGAAAGACCTGCTTAATCCTTCATTCCTTTCCAAATATCTAACTGCTTAGACGTTTGTTGGTTTACTCATCAATAAATGCTACGATCAGCTTTGGCAATTTGAGCCACCCCTGTAAAAAAAAAAAAAACCTTTTATCATTTGAATATGTAATTGTCACTACTAAATCAAGAGAGGTGTCATCATAGACTTTCTGGCCACATATACGTATTCCTCCTGCAGAAAGAAAAGAAAAATCATCTAAACTTCTAAATAAAAAAATCATCTAAACATAGAACAAAATCCTATGTTTAGATTCCCATTGTGTACTGAAAATTATTTTTTAACAGTACAAGCTTTTATAATGTGTAATATATACTGTAGATGATAACATGAATAAGTCGTTAGTGAAGATATCCAGTGAAGTGGATAATAATCCAATAGCTCAGGATGAAAAATGTGAATAAATGTGAATAATCCTCTATTTTGGATTAATCATAGCCCTGATTATACCCAGGGGTTCTTTGAAAGTTGCCTTCAGACCCCTCTCCCAGAACCAACTGGATTGCAGTTGGTTCTGCAACCCAACAAGGCAGACACAGACTTCAGAGGATAATTAGAACTGCAGAAAAAAAAATTGCTACCAACCTGCCTTCCATTGAGGACCTGTATACTGCACAAGTCAAAAAGAGGGCTGTGAAAATATTTACAGACCCCTCACATCCTGGACATAAACTGTTTCAACTCCTACCCTCAAAATGACTCTATAGAGCACTGCACACCAGAACAACTAGACACAAGAACAGTTTTTTCTCAAACGCTATCATTTTGCCAAACAAATAATTCCCTCAACACTGTCAAACTAGTTACGAAGTCTACATTACTATTAATCTTCTCATCGTTTCTATCTCCCATCTCCTCCCAGTTATGACTGTATGACAGTAACCTTGTGGCTGGTATCCTTAAGATTTATATTGACTGTTTCCCTATGACTATCATTAAGTGTTGTACCTTATGATTCTTGACGAATGTATCTTTTTTTTTTATGTACACCGAGAGCGTGTGCACCCAGATAAATTCCTTGGCCACACTTGGCCAATAAAGAATTCTATTCTATTCTTTGGTGTAGAAACCCAGCCATAGAAATGGCCTAATTCGAACCGAATCAATTTCAGAGTCTGTTGCAGGGGTGGTATTCACTTACCTTCACTGTTGGTTTGCAAATGTGCATGCGTAGAGACTTCCGCGCATGCGCAGAGCATCAAAAATGGGACGTGATGACATCCGTGTGGGTGGGTGGAGCCTCCCGCAGCTGCGCTACTGGTTCGCCCGAACCAGATAGAACTGACTGAATACCACCACTGGTCTGTTGGTACCTGCAAGAAAGCCTCTACACCTTATTTCAATAAAATGTGTAGGTTCTTGTAGAAGTCTTTTATAGATCCGTATCTTAAATTATTCTGGGGCTTTTCAGGCACCAAACTGATTGTTCAATGAGCAGGTTGGTACTGCATAACCAGTGATGGGTTGCCCCCGGTTCAGACCGGTTCACAAGAACCGGTAGTAAAACTGGTGGGAGGCTCCGCTCACCAACCCCAATGTAATCCAGAAGAGCATGCGCACGAGTAAAGCAAGCGCACATGCACAGCCCTGTTGCAAACTGGTTGTAAAGGTAATTAGAACCCACTCCTGTGCATAACGCTCCCTGGTTAACAATGGCAGCCTTACTCTCATGTGAGATACTGGGTAATCATGCCAGAGCTGTAACATGTACCACGTGCACTGTGATCACTCCACAAAGCAGTTCCACATTTGACTCACAAGGGATAGATTTGGATCCCCCATCACCAAGACTTTGATTTAATCTGCATGGACCTTGTCTACACCTCAGACTTTCTTTCGGTGCTTCCAAATCCACAAAGGGTTTTATTTCCTGTTTCATGAATATAAAAAAGGATCCATTGAAGCACTGTAACCTTTTGAAGCTGGTTTTGAGCCTAGGAGGAGCTGGGCGGAAGGGTTTCTCCGCGCCTATAAAATTAGCATGGTTGGATGGTTATTGTGCAGAAAAGCCCATGTAGCCCATACAGTATGTTTGTATAGGGCAAGCTGTAAATATACTTGACTTTGCCAGCACAGACTAGCAGCTCTCTTGCACATCCTCAAGTGAAGCAAGAAGGCAGCTGTGTTTTAAAGTATCCAGTCACAAAGCTTTGGTATTCCTGTACACTCCTGTCTTGAAAGGCTGGGCAAGCACTTGATGGTACTTCCTAGTAAAGAGAAACCTGACCATATTCTGGTGCTTCCATTTCCTTGACAAAAACAATGAGAGCTCATGAATTTAAAATAGGTTTCTCTCAGATTACTCATCTCTCATATTTCTTAGTTATACCATTTTTTTAAGCGCATACAAATACATGATGTGTTTCTTTTGGAGAATGCCAGCTTCTTCTATGAGACGTGGCAAGGATTTTTTTTTTCTGTTTTCTATTTCCTCCCAACTCCCCAGTTCTTTCTTGGTATGTCCTTTTGATGTGGGAAGCTGTGGCAACGGTATTAAACGGCAAAGATCCATCTGACAGCAGAT
This sequence comes from Pituophis catenifer annectens, assembly GCF_029215685.1. Lineage (NCBI taxonomy): Eukaryota > Metazoa > Chordata > Lepidosauria > Squamata > Colubridae > Pituophis > Pituophis catenifer. The sequence continues at coordinate 133,786,401 of NW_027256882.1, read as the reverse complement.
GGCAGCAAAGGTATACAGAAAATTCTCACTTCTCTGCTGCTATTTAGTGGTCAGGTGGATATTTGCAATCTAGCTATCCTATAGGTAGGCCTGGTTGAGCGAGCGCCTCATACAGTGATCATTTGCAGTTACAGCGATGATAAAAAAGTAACTTTATATTACACATATGTCTTCCACTAGTGAATAAAGCAAAGGAAAACTGAAGTAGGTTCGAAAATACACTTATGGTTTCAATTAGCAACCACCTAGTTTAATGACCAAGTTGCTGATTCTAATTGTGACTATTAAATAAGGACTACCACAGGAGGTCACATACCAGAAGATTCTCTCCATAATTCATGTGCATAAAATGAGAGAGAAAGAAGCTATGCTCTTACAGAATCCCAGCCCTTTTGTGATAGCAACTACGTCTTACTTGCAACTTTGTTGACTGGGCAAAGCCACTCAGAAAGCTTCCGTGGCTCTGGTTGGGCTTGATTTGGCCTCAGATCCCCTCTCTGAAACAGTGCCATTTGGTGAGTTCCAGGAAGTAATGTCTTCCTTTTCATGGCCGGAGTTCAATGGAATGGAACACCTTCTTCCTGGAGATTCATATGGCCCTGAGCTTCTCAGTCTTCTGACAGGCTGCGAAGACCTAGTTTCTCCATCAGGTACTTAAGCAAGACTATTAATGGAACCCATCAAGGTTGTGTGAGATATATGGATGAGGATTTTGTTGTAGTGCTTTGACATTTTTTTAAAAAAAATATATTTTTGCATGCTGCTTTTATTCTTTTGTTCCATTGGTGGATGGGCAGCCATTTACATTTGTTGAAGTTAAATTGGCTTGAAATTATAATCCTGAGAACACTTCAGGAAACTCAAATTTTCCACTAGGGTTGCTAGTAATACGATGGGATTTTTCTCTCCATTTTCTTTTGAGCTCTTCTCAGCAACCCAACCTTTGGAAAAGAGTGTTCTCTTGACCTCCTGCTTTGTCCTGGATTTGTTTCTGGGTGGTTGATGTTCAGCAAAATAAATAGGCAAAGTAGCACAAGCAGTAGGAGTTGGTGAGAGGACAGAAGGGAAGAATGCTATTGAGCCTGGAGATGGCTTAGACTAAGCCCTATATTTGTGTCTCCCACACTGCCCTGCTTGCCTGATTCCAGCACAAGGGAGGCATAACAAGGCAAAGTGTAGCAACCTTTCATCCAGGATAGCCAGGGCTTGAAATCTTCAACTGAGACCGATAAAAAAAAAAAACAAGAAAGAAAAGAGGAGCATTTGGTACATTTCCCTTGACTCAGTTCAAAATGGGCTAGCTGTTTCGTGAGATTTCCAAGATAGTGTTCAGGGGGGAAAAAATGTGCCAGTGAGCCAAGAATTCTCTTCCAGCATGTAGAAATAATGCAGAATAATGTAGAATATTCCAAACATTTCCTTAAAAAAATTTTTTTTCACCTCCCAAAGCCAGCACATATGTCATCCCTACAAACAGCCAATTATAAGATGGAAGTTTATATATATAAGTAGAAAAATGGAACCATGTTATTTATTTATTTTTACAAATAATACAAATAAACCAAACAACAGAATTCACCCAAAGAGAAAAAAAATGTTCCCCAAGCAAAAAGTTGCTCTTTTCAATGAATTGCTCAAAACATTGACAGTGCTCAGTGAGAATTACATCAGGCAAAGGGGGAACACGTAGCTCCTTCTCAAAACAGAACATTTGAACATGGGTTGACTGTGACAAGCAAAGAAACTGAATTAATACCAGGTCCTGGAGAAAGAAAGTAAGAATGTCATCAGGTGAGCGAACACCGTGACCTATAATACTGAGCACTATGAGCTCAATATCATGAATCAGTCAAATCCCTGTGTCCTCCTTCTGTCATAATCTCAGGCTCAATAAAGAAAAAGCAGATTAAAGTCAGAAAAGATTTATTTACGAGTTCTCTCTTATTCTTTGCCTTTGTATACCTAAGCAATAAATGCTACTTTTGGACTTTTCTCAGCTCTGTTTCTGAGGTGGGGGGAAGCATTGTCATTTCAGCATTGTGCCATTTTGCTACTGTGCCATTTCAGCCTGCCATTAACCTTTAGAAAGACAATAACAGACTGGAGGCTGACCAAGAATTGGAAAGCAGGGGAGTGCCAGCATTGAATAGTCAACAACGGCCAACTCAGGGGTGAAATCCAACAGGTTCTAGCAGGTTCTGGAGAACTGGTAACGGAAATTTTGAGCAGTTTGGAGAACCAGCAAATACCACCTCTGGCTGGTCCCAGAGTGGGGTGGGAATGGAGATTTTGCAGTATCCTTCCCCTGGAGTGGGGTGGGAATAGAGATTTTGCAGTATCCTTCTCCTGCCATGCCCACCAAGCCACGTTCACCAAGCCACAGCACGCCTACCAAGCCACGCCCACAGAACCGTTACTAAAAAAAAAATGGATTTCACCACTGGGCCAACTGCTCTGAACCCATCCACTACTGGTCATCTCATTGCACCTGTACTGAGTGGCATGAAACAGATTTTATACATCTTGTGATTGCCCTGAACCTTGGTGGTTTAAGAGGGAAAACATTCCCTTAACATCAATGTGGCTAAAATATGGGCTCGGGATAAGTTGTAGGCAAAGACATGGCAAAAAATGAGATAGCCAGTTTATATTTGTTAAAAAAATAATCAGAATAAATGATTTCTGCAAGGAATGGATAATTATCTGGCTAGGTAAGAGTAGGGAAAAATACTGTGTGAGATGTAATATGGGATTACTATCACAAGGAAGAGATGAAAAGATAACCATCAGAAAAGGAATAAAGCAGTGGTAGAAGTAAAATACTTCTAGGAAGACACTAGTAAAAACTAGCAAGATGAGGTCAAAAATAGGAACAAAGTAAGTCACATCTTTGCCCATAACAGCATTGCAAATTGTTGAACAGGAGAAACAAAGCTGGAGATGAAGTTTCCCCCGAAACATAGAAACCAATCTCCCACAGCAAAGGAAAAGATATTTATGGGCCTTCTGTTAGCAAAAAATTGATCTTTGGGACTAGAACATCAGAGTTAGATCATTATGACCAGGATTCTCAAACTCTGAGATTCTGAGCCACAAAATCCTCTTCAGTCATGTAGCCATGTGAGGTAACCTCATCAGTGTTTCCATCCATGAATCTTGACAAAGCAGTTCAAACATGTCCTGCAGCCTCTTCATTCTTGGCTACCTCCAAACACCATGTGATCTGCCATGAACCAATCCATATCCATTCCCTTTACCTCTAAGCATGTGCCATCATTGGAAATTATAGATGGGAAGGCCAACTATTGAAAAAAAGAAGATGAAAGAAATCAGAAGTGGCCACTTGGAAGCTATTCTTCAGTTGTATTTTACCATTCCTGTGAAGGTGGAACACAGACAAATGTTGCAATTATGGTTTGACCATGTTGCCATGCAGTAGAGCAACACTTGGGCAGTATGAAGCAAGAGTTTCCCTTGTGGGGACAACAGCTGTACAAAATGTCTGTAGAGTTACCATGGTTTAAATGAAATTTGCAGCTTGGCTGCAATTCGTTACAAACTAGCTCAGAATCAGAAACATCAATTTAGCTTCCCCAAACAGACAATAATTAAATTAAATTAAATTAAATTCAAAACTAATCTAAAACATTGTTGTTTAGTTCTACTCAAACCCTTTAAGATTATGTACAATATAATGCTGGCAAAGAAGATGCAAAAATTTTCTTGTATGTCAAACAGTGGCCTAACTACTAAGAAAAGAAAAACAAACTGGTGTAACCTTCTCTAACAAAATTCTGGTTTAAAGACCAATTTTCAAGGAGGTGTTTCTCAGAATGTCAATGAAAAGGAAGAATTGGAGGGATGCTTTTTAAACTGAATTTTTCCCTTCCAGGAAAATTTATTGCTAAATAAATAAATGGGCTGAATATTGTTTACCTGCCATTACTTCCTGCATGGTGCTTTCCCTCTTCAGGGCTTTCAAAAATAATTGATAGGTGTGGCAAGCCACTGAGTGGAGGAAGGGCACTGGAACTCATTTTAGTTTGTAAGCTTATGGTTTTTCTGACTTGGGTGACCAAGATTTTCCTTAATAAGTTTTAAGATGCTCAATGGATGTTTTAAAAGAAACATCCCAAGGAATAATTAAAGTCATAGCATGGGACATGCTATAATAATGCAAAATAATTGTATATGCCACCATCTTGCAAAAGAGCATAGCTGGGTTTGTTGGACTTAGTACTTACCTGCACACTATAAGGGTGCTCTGGTATGGTGCTATTTCTAGACCCTTTCCTCTATAAAACTTATTGAAGTTGGAGGTGTAATTGTCTTCACTCCTGGCAATCCAGAATGCCAAGAACAAGCAGGAACATTATGAGTAATTAGTGCTCTTCTAGCTAACCAACAAAAGAGTGCCGAAATTATAGCTGTCAGTACTGCCCTCCCTCCTTAATTTCAGCAAACTCCTAGAGTTAAAAATAAAATAGTCAGTACTACCCTGGCCCCTTATCCCTCTTCCATTTAAAATTCTATGCCCTAAACTACCAGCTGGTGATAGGTTTTGTCTATGGGCATTTGTCTGAACGCAAGAGGGCAAATTTTCCTTACTGTCAAGACATTGTTATTCCTGCATACAAATTCCCACTGAAAGTTATGCTAATGCTGACCCAATATTCTCATTTGGCAACCGGTTGACTTTCCCAGTGGTGACAACAATCCTGTAGGTCACACTGTGGAATCTCTTAACTCCTTTTCCCCCATTGAATGAAAGTGCTAACCACCCATCTTGAAGACAACTGCTGATTGTACTGGCATGAAATGTCCTACCTCCTTGTTAATCGTATTATCCTTCCGCTACGGTTTGACTGAGTGCTGAATGGTGCTGTCCAGATTTTGGACGTGCAGCATGTGACAAATAAAGTCATTGGTTGATTTTCCCAGCATTGCTCTCTTCCTTGTTCCCTTCCTCATTAGCTGGCAGGAAATACGTCCGCCATTGATAGCACCAAAGCAGGAATAAAACAGGTCTGCAACAGCATTCCATTCTTTGTCTCTAAGCTCTTCTTTTGCCTCTCCTCTTACACAGTGGTGGGATTCAGCCAGTTTGAGCCGGTTCAGGCAAACCGGTAGTTAAATTGCTGGCTGGCCCCACCTTCCAGGAGTCCCCACGTGCCCCATTTTGGCTCCCAGGTAAGTGCAGGGAGGCCTACTAGGCCCAAAACAGGGCACGGGGGGTGCCGCAACCCCCCCCCGGCCCGTTTTTGCTCCAGGAGGCTGGACCCTGGCTTCCCCTTCAACATAAGGGTAACAATTTCAACATTGGTACCCCTGAAGATGATTTAAGCCCAATTCGTTCAGAAGCTGGGAATGAGATGCAGGGACCACCACAGGGATGCAGCAGGAAAAAAATATGCATCTTTGGACCACGGTTAAGTGCAGATGGGGAAAGGCTGTATGTGGGGATTGGGGCAAGGGTGGGGTGGGGTGGGGTGAAAAGGCTTGCTTGAGCCTGAGGATAGGGACAGGAGTGGTTAAGGCAAGATTTTGCTACAGGTTGGTTATGTAAACGGGGAAACAGTTGTGTTCCAGGATTGTGAATGCCTAGAAACTGACTAGAAGATTAAGATCTGGTTGGTTGATAAGACTGCCTATGAAATCTTCTGGAGAGCTCAGATTTCTGGCCAGGGAGATAGAGTGAGGCAAGAATACGACATCCCCTGTTCTCAGAATAGAACATGATGGCTTAAACTCACACCCCAGAAAATGCCAGAATGACAAAATGCCAAATGCCAATTACTCATTTGCATTTAGATACACCCCAGCTCAAAGAAATCAGACTTGGCTACACCATGAGAGTGGTGGGACGGCAGTAATAGATTACTGTATTTCGATTCCTTCTATGAAGGAATAAAAATAAGTTTTAGACACTGTTTTACTATCATCCAGCTCTTATTAGGCAATCAGCAATTTGTTTTAGTAACTTGATTAAAAATTAACCTGGGGCTCTATACGTTGAAGGCAAACTTCGTTTTACCTCAGAGGGAACAGGGAACATGCATCCCACAGTCCCATCTTTATAGGTCCTGAGGCCCTCCATCATCACACCAGTGAAATTCAGTAGCCAATTTTCAGTGGAGGAACTTTTGCTCAGTTTTGGGTTTTCTGTCTCATATGCCGTGTGTGTCTGTGTGTCTGTGTCTGCGTGTAAATCATTAAGAAACTAAGCAGGTTATGCCTGTTTTACCCTGGAAACTTTACTTCCCAATTACCCTGCTCATTCCAGCCATGTTATTGTCTGACTTTCTCCACTGCTGAACTGAGATGGACTCAAATCTTTTATAAAACAACGGAAATTTATTGCTAATCTCTATTTGATTTCTGTTGCCCCTATTCCCTGCCATTTCCACCATCTGACTTCCTTCCAAAGGTAATGGAGATAAAGCCTAACAATATTTGCATAGCTCAATGCTCCTTCTACCATTGTTTCCTATAATTTCCTTACTTAATTAAAGTTTAGGTCCAAGAAATCCATTAAAAAACTACGATATGTTGCCCCATTGTAATGGAGGAGTATGTCCCTGGGATCGCTGAGCAAAACACCCTGGGTGTGTGTTGCAAGAATATATATTCCCAGTGGTTAAATGGGACCACCTAGGAGTATATACTACCTCACCGTAAATGTGAAAATCATCCTAACTGCCTAGGTAAAGCCAACAGGCATCTATACCAAGCAGTAGCAATATGGAGGCAAATGATCACTTTAGTAATAATGGCAATGGCAAGGAGTTGCCTTGCGGTGAGAGGGATAGTAAACAAATTTAATAATAAATAAATATTTCATATTGAGTGGGAGAAGGCAATGGGCAATCAGTCCTCTGCTTTAAAAACAGACAAACACATGGATAGATAATATAAAGTGAGTCAGAATATGGTGCCAGATGATGGTTCCTCAGATCAGATGGAAAGATCCTATCAAGGAAAGATCATTTGGTGTAATGGGTTTTATGAGGTGGCTAATTCAGAGACTTCAAAACCTAGCACTGATGAAGTTACCTATTCAAGTATTGAAACATCTGCAAGCAAACAATCAACCTCAGAGAGCACCAAGGACCCCACAATTCAACCCTGGGCTATATATACTACATTAAATGGATTTCTTTTGTACTATGCATCACAGGTTTATATTACTTAGCTGCTTGTTAGTTTATTGATTATTATTCTAAATAAATAAAGAAGCCAACAAATCTCAAAAAGGACGGTGTCCAAAAGACTGGAAGAGGCCAGTCTACATATCAATAGCAAGGAAAGAGACTTGGCGCAAACAATTGGTACAATATCTTTAATTTCACACACTAACAAAACAGTGCTTAGGAACATCCAATGCAGATTAGAGCTTTCCACAGAAAAGGAGATTCCAGATGTTCAGCTGACTTTTAAAAAGGCTGAGGAACATGACACATTATCACTGATATTTCCTGAATAAATTGAGAAAACCAAAAAATATCAAAACAGAAGTCAGTTTGTGCTAAGTTATAAAAAGGTCTTTGATTATGTCAAGCTGTGGTCGTGCTTATGAAACTGGGATTCTAAGAACATCTCATTGTCCTCATGTAAAACTGTACACAGAACAGAAAGCCAAAGTTTGTAACGAACATGGCAAAACATCCACTTTAAGATGGCAAGGCTGAATCCTTTCCCCCTTATTTGTTCAGCCTATATGCTAAATAGATATTAAAAGAAACTAGACTAGAAGGGGAGTGTAGTTTTAAAACCGGAGGAAAAAAACAGTATAATCTCCACTATATTAATTTTACTACTCTTTAAACTGAAAACATAGATGATCTGTAGGTTTTGGTGATTAATACGAGTTAAGGAACAGAATAAAAATGGGTCTAAAATTAAATATAAAGGACATCAAACTAATAATAATAATAAATAATAAAAATTTTATTTCTATACCGCCCTTCTCCCAAAGGACTCAGGGCGGTGTACAGCCAATTTAAAAACACAATACACAACAATGATTAAAAATTAAAATAATTAAATAGATTTGGCCGGATTAAAACTCCAAAAATTTAAAATACCCCAATTTAAAATTATTATGTTGATAGCCCGGCCTGGCGGAACAACAGGGTCTTCAATGCGCAACGAAACACCCGGAGGTCGGAGATCTTACGTATTTCCGGGGGCAGTTCATTCCACAGGGCTGGGGCTCCCACAGAGAAGGCCCTCCCCCTGGGTGTCGCCAGCCGACATAACTTGGCTGATGGCACCCTGAGGAGACCCTCTCTGTGGGAGCGGACTGGTCGGTGGGAGGCTATTGATGGCAGAAGACGGTCTCGAAGGTACCCGGGTCCTATGCCATGGAGCGCTTTAAAGGTGGTAACCAACACCTTGAATCGCACCCGGAAGACCACTGGGAGCCAGTGTAGCTCGCACAGGAGGGGTGTCACACGGGCACAACGGGTTGCGCCCATAACCACCCGTGCGGCCGCATTCTGGACCAGTTGGAGCCTCCGAGTGCTCTTCAAGGGGAGCCCCATGTAGAGAGCATTACAATAATCCAGCCGGGAGGTGACAAGGGCATGAGTGACCGTGCGCAAGGCGTCCCGGTCCAGAAAGGGCCGCAACTGGCGGATCAGGCGAACCTGATAAAAGGCCCCCCTGGCCACGGCCATCATATGCTCTTCTAAAGACAGCCGTGCATCCAGGAGGACACCCAGATTGCGAGCCCTCTCTGTGGGGGGCAGAGATTCACCCCCAATAGTCAGTGATGGCACCTGCTGACTATATCGGGACGCCGGCAGCCACAGCCACTCGGTCTTGGACGGGTTGAGTCTGAGCCTGTTCCTCCCCATCCAGACCCGCACGGCCTCCAGGCAGCGAGACATCACATCAAGGGCATCGTTGGGGTGGTCTGGGGTGGAGATGTACAGCTGAGTATCATCAGCGTACAGATGACACTTCACCCCAAAACCACGGATGATCTCACCCAGCTGCTTCACATAAATGTTGAACAGAAGGGGCAAGAGGACCGACCCTTGTGGCACTCCCCATGCGAGTTGCCTCGAGGTCGACCTCTGCCCCCCTGCCAACACGAACTGCGAGCGGTCGGAGAGGAAGGAGGAGAACCACCGCAAAATGGTGCCCCCTATTCCTAACCCTTTCAACCACTGCAGCATGATACCATGGTCGATGGTATCAAAAGCCGCTGAGAGATCTAATAGGACTAGGAGAGAGGAGCAACCCCTGTCCCGAGCCCTCCAGAGATCATCCACCAATGCGACCAATGCCGTTTCTGTGCTGTGCCCCTGCCTGAAGCCCGACTGGCACGGGTCTAGATAGATAGCTTCATCCAGGTGCCTGGGCAGTTGTTGTGCCACCACACTCTCAACAACCTTCGCCACAAAACGAAGGTTGGAGACCGGACGGTAGTTAGCTAATTCAGCCGGGTCCAGGGAAAGCTTCTTGAGGAGGGGCCTCACCACCGCCTCTTTCAAGGCGGCAGGAAAGGCACCCTCACTCAGAGAAGCAATTATAATCCCCTGGAGCCAGCCTCGTGTAACCTCCCGGGAGGCCAGTACCAACCAGGAGGGACACGGGTCCAATAAACATGTGGCGGCACTAATCCTACCCAGAACCCTGTCCACATCCTCAGGAGCCACAGGATCAAACTCCTCCCAGATAATATTCTCAAGACCTGCCCCTGTCTCCTCCCCTGGACTCATCCAATCGGAGTCCAAGCCATCCCGAATCCGAGCGACTTTATCATGCAGGAATTGCACAAAATCCTCAGCGCGGCCCTGCAAGGGATCTTCCCGCACTCCCCCCTGAAGAAGGGAGTGGGTCACCCTAAACAGGGCGGCTGGGCGGTTCTCTGCAGATGTGATAAGAGCGGAAAAATGGTTAGATTTCGCCGCTTTTATCGCCACTAGGTAGGTCTTGATATAAGACCTCACCTGTGTCCGGTCAGAATCAGATTGACTAGTCCTCCAAATGCTCTCTAGGCGTCTTTTCCAACGCTTCATCTCTCTCAGCTCCTCAGAGAACCAAGGAGCCAATTGAGATCGGCATCGGGTCAGAGGCCGCAAAGGCACGACGCGGTCCAAAGCTCCGGCGGCCGCACTCTCCCAGGCGGCCACCAGCTCTTCAGTCGAGTCGTGTGCCAGAGTCTCAGGAAATGGCCCAAGCTCCGTCAGGAACCTTTCGGGGTCCATCAGGCGCCTGGGATGGAACCATTTGGTCGGTTCCGTCTCCCTGCGGCGGGGGAAAGCGGTAGGAAAGTCTAAGTGAAGGAGCGAATGATCTGTCCATGAAAAGGGTTTGATGTCTAGGTCCCCTCTACCATTCAACCACTGACCAGAGACAAAAATCAGGTCCAGAGTGTGTCCCCCTATGTGAGTTGGGCCTTGAAATAACTGGGTCAGGTCCATGGCTGTCATGGAAGCCATGAACTCCCGAGCCACCTCTGACACCTCACCCGCAGATGGAAGGTTGAAATCCCCCATGACAATAAGTCTGGGGGTGTCAACCGCCACCCCGGTAATGACATCGAGTAACTCGGGCAGGGTCGCTGCCATGTGGCAGAGAGCCAGGTATGCAGTCAGCAAACCCATCTGCACCCCACGGCCCCACTTCACAAAGAGGGACTCACATCCGGATATCTGAGGAATAGTGGTCTCCCTCGGACAAAGACTCTCCCTAATAATCACCGCCACTCCCCCACCCCTCCCCTGGGCCCTTGGCTGATGAAATGCACGGAAACCTGGTGGGCACATCTCAACGAGGGGAACCCCCCCCTCTTGGCCCAACCAGGTCTCCGTAATACCTGCCAGGTCTGCACCCCCCTCTAAAATAAGATCACAAATGAGGGGGGCTTTATTAATGACCGACCTGGCATTACACAACATCAGCCACGGACCCTGGACACAGGTTCAACAACCAGCATGAGAATTGACAATGGACAAGGAAGAAACACGACTTTAGCACTGATACAACTAAGGATGAGTTATGTGTCTTGGAGACCATATGAAAGTGCCAGAACAAAACAGATTCATTACAGCTAAACTGTAGGTCATGGTTGGTGCTGCTTTCCTCCACACTTGCAGGCAGTGATGGCTGCTGCTGCTTCTTATTCTGCAGACATTTCAGCATCCCTTGTCTTGGCCCATCAGCCTCTTAAGGCTGCTCAACAAACTCTTGGTTTCTCTCTGGTTCAAAAGCCAAATTGGAGGACTTTCTCTTTCAGGCTTAACCAGCTTTCTCTTCTTGTCTTTCTAAATATAATTAGCATCCTTGTTCTCAATCCTGCTTCTTCATTGTCCCTTTCTGATGAAACCATTAATCACAATTGCCTACCCACAATCCAAGATGCTCAATAGAAGTTCAGAAAACCCATCATTCATCACCATGTGGACCCTTTGTGCACCTCCAGCAGAGAAGAATTGGCATAATAGTCCATCTTTTGAACCCTACTGAAGCGATGGGGCCAGGGAAGTAAGCTTAAAGATCAAGTGAGACCTGGGCTATAAGTAGAAGGAAAATATCTGATATATCATAACCTCAGCCACTCCCTTTGCAGCAGTTTGCCTTCAGTGTAATGGCACAGGATTTTATGTAGGGAAGTTGACTTTTAATATAACCATTGATGGCTACTCTAACTATGTTCATTATGCCATCTTTGGCATTCCAGAACAACCATTCCTCTCCACCTTCTTAGGTAGGACCTGCAAAAATGGGCTGGCAGCTTTAATTGGGCATTATTTTGTTTGTGAGCAACTGTAAAGGAATCTAAAGATAACTTTAAGGAAGGAATGTGTGAGCCATTAAGAGAAGAAAAACAATTATGCAGTCCTGGGAAAGTGGAAAGTGTGAGAAAGAAACTCAAAATAACCCCGCCTTGATTTTGTTTAATATAAGATGGGGAAGAGAAACTCTGACAAGCTTGCAAGATTTTGTAACTGTGCTCTACAATAATAAAATAGCACTCCTGGAATCCTTGCAGTGTCTATTTCCTGACCTAGCCTACCTCGAAGGGTTAAAAAGAGCAGACTTATTAATATTTTCCAACTTGCTTTTGTAAGTTCTATTTTTTTTTTTTTGGTCTTTTTAGTAACAGCCATTATGCACAATAAGGATGTACTAAGCCACTAGTAAACAACATACAACTTTGCAATTATGGTTCTGACAAATGTCATTGGTCAGAAAATCAATGAATTAAAACATGTGCAGTTGTACTGGAAGAAGTAACAAATAACACAGAGCAAGAGGTTCCTTAACTGCAGAAACCTCAATATGCAGACAAATGTTTTTATAGAATAGGTCAGCTTTAGGTCAGATCCCAGCAGCTAAGGGCGTTGCCTCTGCAATAGGTGGGACAGAATGCTATATCTATATCCCTAATCATAGCGAAGAAATTCAAACTATGCTTGCAAAAATTCAAATGTCTGCTGCAAAATTATCTGGATTCTACAATTTCATGGAGAATATTTTCCTGGTTGGGAATTTTGGAAAAATATATTATAAATGGACAACTACTTTTAGTTTTCATTCATAATGTAGTTTGCCTTCTATTTTTGTAATACAGTGTGTTTTCAATTTTACTTTAAAAGTACTAAAAAAAAACATTGCAATTCCCCCTGCAACAACTAATTATGGATGATGTTCAAAATGAAAAATTCCAAGACTCAGGAATGTGGAATATGATTTAAGACTAGAATACAAAATAACAAGAGTTGAAAGGGATCTTAGAGACCTTCTAGTCCAGGGGTCTCAAAGTGGATTTCTTCGAGGGACAGATCAGCATTGTAGTTCTCCTCCGTGGGCTGCCCGGGGGGACGGGGGGGGAGACAGGACAGACAGGACCTCTTGTAGCACCCTGCTGGCCAAAACGGGGCATGTGGGACTGTGCATGGCTCCCCCGCACCCCGTTTTGGCCGACAGGGTACTGCAGGAGGCCATCCAGGCCAAAAATGGGGCACGGGGGGGCATGCGTGGCCCCCTCATGTCCCGTTTTGGCTGCCAGAGGCACCACAGGCTGGTCCTTTGCTATTTCCAGGCCGGCCCCACAAGCCAGATTTAAGCACCCCAAGGGCCGGATCCGGCCCACGGGCCTTGAGTTTGACACCGCTGTTCTAGTCCAATACCCTACGTAAGCAGGAAAACCTATATCATTCCAGACAAATAGCTGGCCAATCTTTTCTTAAAAACATCTAGAAATGAAGCACTCACAACTCTGGGATGCAAGGTATTCCATTGGTGAATTGTTCTCACCGTCAGAAAATTTGTCCTTAGTTCTAGGTTAGATCTCTCCTTGATAGGTTTCCATCCAATACTTCTTGTCCTGCCCTCAGGTGCTTTGGAGAATAGTTGACCCCCTCTTCTCCATGAAAGGCTCTCAAATATTGGAAGACTGCTATTATATCACCCCAGTCCTTCTCTCCATTAGACTAGACATACTCAGTTCCTGCAACCATTCATTATATGTTTTGGCCTCCAACACCAATCATATTTCTTGCATTCTTCTGCATTCTTTCTAGACTCTCAGCATTTTTTTTTATTGTGGTGACCAAAACTGGACACAATATTCTAAGTGTGCTCTTACTGAAGCAGTATAAAATGGTACTAACAGTTCACGTAACCTCAATTCTATCCTTCTGTTGATGCAGCCTAGGACTGCATTGGCTTTTTAGCAGCTAAAGCACACTGATGGCTCCTATTTAAATGGCTGTCCACTAGGACTCCTACATCCCTCTCACAGTTGCTGTTGTTGAGTCACAAAGCACCTATTCTATACCTGTGCATTTGGGTTTTCTTGCCTAAGTGTAAAATCTTATTTTTCTCACTATTGAATTGCATTTTATTGGATAGGGCTCAATGTTCAAGTGTGTCAAGATCCTTCTGGATCTTGAACCTATCTTCTAAACTGTTACCTATTCTCCCCAGCTTGGTGTCATCTGAAAATTTGATGAGTTCCCCTCATTTAAATTGTTTAATGGAGACGTTAAAGAATATTGGTCCTTAGACAAAAACTTGGGGTACCCTACTGCATGCTTCCCCTCATGTAGATGCAGTTCCACTGAGAACTACACTTTGAGTGCAGTTGGTCAGCCAGTTACAAATCCATCTAATGGTGATGCCATCTATCCCATATTTTTTTATCTTACCAAGAAGTAGGTTGTGGTCTACTTTGTCAAATGCCTTACTGAAGTCCAGGTATACTATGTTCATAGCATTTTGCTGGTCCACTAATTTTATCAAATAATACAAGGAAGGTTTGTTTGGCATGATCTGTTTTTGACAAATTCATGTTGACTTCTAGCAATAGTTTTGCTTGTTCCTAGGTATTCACACATCTGTTATTTGATTATTTTTCTTCAGGATCTTTCCAGGCATTAATGTCAGGGTGATTGGTGTATAGTTTCCTGGATTCACTTTTTTCCCTTTTTTGAAGATGGGAACCACATCAACTCTTTTCCAGTTTTCTGGTAATTCCCCAGTACTCCAGGCTCTTTGAAAGATATTGTTCAGTGGTTCCTGGATCATGTCTGTCAGCTCCTTCAAAAGTTCATTCTGAGTCTTACCTTTCCTAACATCATCATCATATGCTCATATTCTGCCTTGGTTATGTGTCTTTCTTTCCAATTTTTGTTATACTTATCTTTTTTGCCTTTCAGTTTATCAGAGTTATTTGTGTAAACATGCTGGTTTCTTCTAGGATCACTTATTTTTCTTTTTCAGTATTATTGTGGTAAACTGGGCTTTTATATTCTCATTTTTCAGAGTTTTCCAATCTCCTTGACTTGTTATCCCTGAAATCTCCTAATAATCATCCTAACGATCATCCTAATAATTATCCTAATAATCATCCTAGTAATCTCCTAATTGTGAAAGAAGATTTAAACTTCTATATAAAGGGGGGGAATAATTATGATGTATATCCTATGATTCTATTATATTGCTGTATATTTTTGTTACATTTTATGCTACTGTAGCTTTAAGAAGAAAAGCCTCTTCTTTATTCCTTACTCATGGCCATCTTGGGTTTAGCAAGGAATAACCCTGCCTCCACGTTTTCTTCCTTCCCAGATTTTCTCTCATTATTCCAACACATCCTCAACATTACTGGATCTTCTCCCCACCACTGAAGAGATTAACTTTTCATTGGAGCTCAGCTAAGCCTGACCTTTATCTGACCACAAACACATGTTCTTTAAAATTCATCCAGGTTAGTAAGACCTTAGTTAGTGACTACATCCCTATTAGTATTATAAGTCCTCGCATCTAGAATTATTCTTAACTGCTCTTAATAGCTCAACAAACTCATCAGTTTCTTCCCTTTGTCATTGTTTATGACCTTCTGTCCTTTGCATTTTCCTATTGAATTAAAGTTTATGTCCAAAACATGTATAAAAGTTGGTACTAAAATACTGAAAGCACCAGATTCACACTTGTAGAGTTCAAGCTAGCTACTTTATTGTATTACCCACACTGCTTGTCTTCCCTTGGGAGTAGACAGCTAAGGATTAATTCAGTCCTGGAGATCAGTCCTGGAACTCTTGCGGCTGCACTAACAATTCATGGCTAATTCCCCACTTGACTCTTCTCCCTGTCTGGCTAGGCAATTCCCAACAGATCCCTGTCTCACACTTCTGTGAAACTATGGGTTACAAATCAGCAGTGATACAAAGCTGAAAACATAGTCTGAAGGAATAAAGTTGCAAGTTGCAAATATAATTGACTTTCTTGCTAGTTTTAACCAGATGAATTTAAGTTTCAAGCTGACATGAATCTTCCCTGCAACAACCTGGGAAGGTTTCTTTTTTCCACACTTCAATCAGATGCTATTATTTAAATGCCCTTTAGGATGAGAGAACCAAAATCCATTCTCCGCCAAGGAATTCATGAGTTGATTTTGAGCCACTGGCTCTCCTTCTATACAATCTGCCTCAGGGTGGTGTCTTGTTGTTTTAGGGGAAAAAATCACAGGAGGGAGTGCTGCATTTGGTAACTAGGCAGACAGAAATGATAGAAATGAATTAATAGATGAAAATTGGTCTTTGCTACCCACTTCAGAAGACTCAGTGGCTTATAATACAGCAGGAACAAAGTGCAATAATATAAATTAAACAAAATGCAGTTAACCAAAAATGGTAAAGCAGTGTTAGCCATATGCCCTGTGGAATAAAAGGCTTTTATTAGTCTTTTATTCCAAACTGTTAGAGGCCCAGGAGACAAGTTAGACTAAACTGTTAGAGGCCCAGGAGACAAGTTGCTCCAGACAGGGGAGCAACTACTGGGTGGGAGCATCAGTGGGCCTCTAATCCCTTCCCTTCACATAGGTTGTTGTGACCCATGCATCTGCTTGCCGAAAAGATACACAAGAAGGGTTGAACTCTGTGGGAAAAGATAGCCCTACATGCAGTGGTGGGATTCTGCGGGTTCTAGGGGGTTCGGCCGAACCGTTTGTTAAATTGCTGGCTCACCCCGCCCCTTGCCCCACCCCTCCGCACCACTATTTATTGCCAATAAATAGTGGTGGGCGAGGGGCGGGCGAGCCAGCAATTTAACAAATGGTTCGGTGTTTTTTTGTAATTTTATTGGCCCGCAGAGCTTCAGCATAGGCTAATTAGCCCTTTGTTAGATCAGCTCCCGACTCTCAGCTGATTTGCTCTCAGCTGTTTTGCTCAGGGCTCTGCTGCTTGCTGGAACAGATTTTTTTTCCCCTAGCTATGCTGAAAAACGAAACTGAAAGTAAAGCAGGCTGTTGGCTTTGCTGTTGTTGCAACGTTGGAAAATTAGGCAGGCAGATTTCTTTTCTTTTTCCTCACCAAAAAAGGTAGGTGCAAACAATGGGAAATTTAGGGAAAAAGAGGAGAGTTCAAGATTTTAAAACACAAAAGGAAAAAAGCTCTATTTAACTAGGGAATTGTAATAATTGAGATACTATTAATTGTATATTATGTTGAAAGCAGAAATGGTTAAGTTGTGGTTTGGATGAATATATGGGGAAAATTATTTGGTTTATTATTATTGGTAAATATAATTAATTGATTTGTAAGAAATTGGATTGCATGGAAATAATTGGAATATTCATGTTCATACTGATTAATATACAAAAAGGTAGTTATATAACTAATTGATTTATATTAAAATGTTGAATTTATATTAAACAACTGTAATATTACATAATTAACCAATGTGAGGATGGATATAAAAATAGATGACAATGGGAAGGGGTATAATATAGAATAGAAGGGAAAAATTGAATTTAATTAAGATTAGAGATGAGGATGAAGGGTAATATTGGTTTTTTACAAAAACAGATGAGGAATAAATATGGCAAAAAGGAAATATAGAAATTGTAAATTTAATTGAAATGACTAAACACTGTTTAAATTTGTGAACCGGCCAAATACTCTGTTCAAAGAAAATACATTGTATGTTTGTATGTGTGTTTCTAATTATTGTTATTTATTCATATTTGTTCTCTTTTATTCTTTAAAGTTTAACAATTCATTCTTTATCTTAATATCTTTATATTTGTTTGGGGTTGGCTTTCTTCCCTTTCATCTTTTTTATTGTACTGCAATCTTTCTTCTCAAACCTACCACCTCTCTCTTTTCTTTCCTTCTTACTTTTTCTTCCTCTCCCTCTTCTTCTCCTCCCTACTTCCTCTTCCTTTCTCCTTCTCCTCCTCTCTTCCTCCCTCTCTTAACCGTCACTGCTACTCTAATTTCCCTTCCCTTCCTTCATCCCTCTCTACTGCTGTATCCTTTTATGCATATGGACTACTCAGAGGGCTGAAAAAGTTATTTCTGACTGGTCCTCGCACTTTTGACCAGTCCTCAAACTTAACGACTGTCCTCACATTTTACGTTTTTGCCCTATCTTGTCACCATGGTGAAGAGAAGCAGTTGTGAAATGAGTGACACGGTTGTTAAGAATGCTACAATGGGCATAAATGATGACCAGTCATAAGTGCGAAGACCAGTCAAAAGTGCGAGGACCAGTCAGAAATCTCTTTTTTCAGCCCTCTGGGTAGTCCTTTTGTGCATATGGACTACTCAGAGGGCTGAAAAAATTATTTTTGACAGGTCCTCGCACTTTTGACCAGTCCTCGAACTTACGACTGTCCTCACATTTTATGTTTTTGCCCTATCTTGTCACCATGATGAAGAGAAGCAGTTGTGAAATGAGTGACACAGTTGTTAAGAATGCCGCAACGGGCATAAATGTGAGGATGGTCATAAGTTTTTTTTTTTTTCAAATGTTATCTAATTCCGGGGGTTTATTTAATTGACCAAACTAAGTAATAATTTTAATTAGCAATTTTATGATGTTTGTGTGTCTATATTTTTCTTGACTGTACACCGCCTTGAGTCCTACGGGAGAAAGGCGGTATAGAAATATAATAAATAAATAAATAAATAAATAAGTGCGAGGACCGGTCAAAAGTGCGAGGACCAGTCAGAAATGACTTTTTTCAGCCCTCTGTAGTCCCTATGCAGATAGCCACGCCCACCCAGTCACATGACCAGATAGCCACGCCCACCCAGTCACATGACCACCAAGCCACACCCCCAACTAAGCCACGCCCACAGAACCAATTGTTAAAAAAATTGAATCCCACCACTGCCTATATGTATCCTGGAACCAAGCCATGCAGGGAGTAATTGGTAATTGCCAATGCTATGATTGAGCTTGGGAACAAATCAGTAGCCAGTGCAGCTATTGAAGGATCATGGTTATGCTGCTAAGTTTAGCAGACAGACAACTGAACATTTTAGACCAATTCAGACAAATTTAAACTAATTTAGACTAATTTTCTAAATCCTGATTAGCAGACAGGCCATTTGCTCATTTCAGGCCAATTTTAGCTTTTAAGTCATCTTCAACAGCAGCTGTATCACCTCTGACTGTGAGGGGATGAGTCATTATCATTAGGGTCTCTAAATCCTCAAATATATACAATTGGCCAACCAACTCTAAGCAGGAACTCCGAGTCCAAAAGCATTCCTAAATCATAGGTCTGCTCTGTTGGGTGGAGAGGTGGGGGCAGGCCCTACCCAGAGCCAAAGCTGGAACCACAACTGAGACAGTCACTATATACTGATTCAGAGCAGTACACTGCACTTTCTATTCCTATTCTTTGGTTTTGTCTTCTCCTCTTCACGGTTGCTTTCCCTCCTGGGAAGAGAATGGGAAAACAGGAATGGATGAGCCTGAGCCAGTGGTGAAATCCAAATTTTTTTACTACCAGTTCTGTGGGCGTGGCTTAGTGGGCGTGGTGTGGCTTGGTGTGGCGTGGCAGGGGAAGGATACTGCAAAATCTCCATTCCCAACCCACTCGGGGGCCAGCCAGAGGTGGTATTTGCCAGTTCTCCAAACTACTCAAAATTTCTGCTAACGGTTCTCCAAATTGCTCAAAATTTCCGCTACCGGTTCTCCAGAACCTGTCAGAACCAGCTGGATTTCAACCCTGGCCTGAGCATATTAACAACAGAAAGAAAAGGCAGCCAAACAATTTCCCTTTCCTGTCATCATTTCATTTTTCTGCTGCTATCTGCAAGGATATTTCAGATTAAAAGAAACCCAAACTTGTGAGGGCAAACAGTAAGCCACATATGTAAGCATTTTGAACCTGCAGGCTGAAATTATTAAACAGGAAGAGAGGATTATAAAGATGGAGCAGAACTCAGGAACATGTTGTACAGATTATATAAGAATTTATATCTTTGAATGTGTTTACTTCATTCCTATACCATTAGTAGCTATCTCTTCATCCATAGTAGTGACAAGAATAAAGCAACCATGATAAAGTAATAAATAGATTTTATTGCTTAAATAGCCGCGGCCATAAACCTTGATGGGGCAGATAATAAATTGGTTGTTGGCTTTCTTCCAATATCTTAAAAATAAATATAAATTATTTATTTGTCATATTTGTATAGCTGCCCATATATATATGAAAGTGACTCTGGATGACATACAGCAACCATTATTTGTGCCATTACGTGGTAATCTACATTTAGATTCACAGAGACTGATAGAAACTTAATAATTCAAGTCCTAACTGAGTTTCTAAGAATTAAGGCAGCATCTGAGGATATAACAGTTCCACACAGGGTATTTTTTTTTTTTGTAAAAATTAATTTTATTATATTATACACAGCCATGTGAAATCACAGGTGCCAGTTCTTTAGCTGGTGTTGGCCTTCATTTGCGTCACGTTCTTCCTCAAAGATGTCCTAATGTATCAGCATAATAAGTATGCAGGTTCAAACTGTGTGGTCTTATACAATTGACAGATGTAAATTTTGTTAATGCACAGGTAAGTGCTATCCAATACTTTTTATTATGGCCCCCACTGTTTCAGTAATCACTGGGATTACCACAGCTAGTATATGCCATAATCTTTCAACTTCAGTTTTCAGAACTTATTGATTTTCACCTCAATCTTTCATAGAAATTGACCATATAATGCTTTTCCTTACCAGGAGTCTTTTTGTGTTTGTATTACTTTATTTCGATATTCATGTTTTGTTTCCTGTACCTCCAGGAAGTTCCAATTTGTAATTTGCATCAATGCTTGTTCTTGACTGTCTTTTACATCATCAGCCAATTCATGCTTTTCTTTCTTTCTTTTCAGCGAGTTTGACTTGAAGTAAAACTCTGCCTCCATTTCTGTGGGACAAGTATAATCTTCTATCAATATCGCTATGGGAATATAATGCATAATAAATACAGGTAGACCTCTCTTAATGACCAGTTGGTTAGTGATTGTTCAAAGTTACAATGGACACTCCCCAAAAGATACTTACAGCTTGGTTCCAGAGTTTTGACAAAAGCACCTCACCATAGTAACATGACAGCATTTCAGGTGCTTGGCAGCCAGCCCTCTTTTACCACTGGTTGCACTGTTCCATAGTCATGTGATGTGATTTACAACAAATAAGCGCCCCTAGTAATAAATTGACTCTCAGGTCAGTTATGTGGGTGCCTTGACTTACAACCATCAGGACTTAGGATGGAAATTCTGGGCTCCGTTACAGTCATAAGTTGGGGACTACCTGAAGTCATCCAAGTTTTTTTTTTGTTGTTGTTGTTGTCTGGTCCAAACTGTTCCCAGTTTAGCTTATGTCCAATTAATAATTCCAGCAGTGCATCTTATCACACTCATGGCCCAGATATCAATGGCTTTGATGGTGTTTCCACTGTTAAAGTTTAGCAATTTTCTCACTTTTTTTTCCAACCTAGGCAATTTCTGGATATATTGACTTCAACTCCCACAATTCCACAGCCAGCATAGCCATTGCTGAGAACCCTGGGAGTTGAAATCCACTCGCCTTCAATTTGACAAGGTTGGGAAACACTGCTTTACCCAGCAGTGGGTAAATCATAATCCTTGAGCACTGGAGCTGCAGTTTCCTGTCATTCCAAGCAGGGAAATGTTTGAAAAACTAATATCAGCCTTAAATTTCCAATATAATGTAGCACATATGACAAAAGCAACTGGTTTTGAAAAGCAGCTGTGGCACAAGATTCATCAGCAAAGAACGCTGTTAAGACACTATATCACCTTGCCTGTGAACGAACGGGAACTCGAACCAACTCCAATGTCCCAATTAAAGATAACAGATTAACAGAGTTGGAAGGGACTTTATAGGTCATCTAGTCCAATCCCCCGCCTAAGCAGGAGATCCTACACCATTTCTGACAAATGGCAGTCCAATCTTTTCTTGAAAGTCTCAAGTGTTGAAGCTCCCACAACTTCTGAAGGCAAGCTGTTCCATTGGTTGATTGTTCTCACTGTCAGAAAATTCCTCATTATTTCCAGGTTGAATCTCTCCATGCTCTTTAGTAAAGAAGAACAAGACAGACGTTGGGCTGAACATTTTAGTGACATATTGAACCAACTTAGTCCATCAAGAACATTGCACCACTTTAGGTCAATATGGAACCAGTTCCAACTACTGAAGTTCAGAACACAATACCGTTGCTAAATAATGGCAAAGCAGCTGGCTTAGATGAGATATCCGCAGAGTTCCTAAAACATGGTGGAGATTGTTTGGTGCAAGAGCTCACCATTTTATTAAACAACTGTTGGTGCCAGGAATGTGTACCAGAAGATTGGAGATGGGGATTAATTGTTAAAAGAACAAAGAAGGGGAACTTTGCTGACTGTAACAACTGGAGGGGCATAGCATTGCTATTAGTCCCTGGAAGATTTCTATGCCTTGTGTTGCTCAGGAGACAACAGTATCAAGTGGATGCATACCTGTGATAAGACCAAGCAGTCTTCTAATGGGAATGAGGTTGGACCTCTTATAAGTTTTCTGTGTTGCAAGTATGAGTCCATCTGTTTAAGCTACACCATAAGCCTGCCTTCTGTGACTCAGTGGGATGATCTAGGCTCAGCTTGCCCACTGCTAGAACCAATGACTATTTCCTCTTCACCAACTCCTTTTCCAGCAAATGTCCTTGAGGCATTAACTAGACTATATAGTGTTGGAAGAAATATCCTTCTGGGTTCAGCTCCAAGTTTGGAAAAAGACACTGGAAACATGGAGACTGCTTGGGAAGATGGTTTAATGGTGGACAGGATCACATGGTTTGAGTTCCTGAACAGAAAAGGGCTGAGATGCTGAGTGTGCCTTGGTTTTATGCTTTCTCTGGCTTTGAACTTCCTGGGGCCCAGAAAGAGTATCTTGATTGGTTGTCAGACTCCCAGGGGGAGTCTGAGATGGGAAGAGAGCAAGGAAGGAAAAAGAAGGAAAGAGGGGAAGGAAGAAGAAAGGAGAATGAAGAGGAGAGAAGGAAGGAAGGAAGGAGATTATAATGAGAGGGAAGGAAGATCTGAGGGAAGTCCTGTTTTAGCACTTGGCTACTACAGGTGCCCACAACATGAGTGATGTTGAGCTGGCCATGCACACCCTGACTATGCCCCCCCCCCCCCGAGGTCAAACACAACCCTGATGCGGCCCTCAGTGAAATCAGGTTTGACACCCCTGCTCTATGTGGACCATGGTAATGGGGTAGATTATAGCTATTTTACGTAAACAAATAAATCTCAGTGTGACTAGAAAGCTTCAAGAAGGGTGCCACCCATTCTCTTCCAACAAACATTTGATCAGGGAGGGAGGAGATGGTCCTGCATGTTCATTGAAAGTGAGAAAATGGTTTGTGTAAACCATTGGTAGAGTTAATTACTGATAACACTTGTGAAGACATCTGGGAGAAAAATCATCCATCATTTTCTCAGCCTGTGATGCATTTCCCTTTGGCAATCATCCATTTTAATCCACGTAAGATTCTCTGTTCTAAATAAATATGCATTGGATTATATTACTGTGATGTAATATCAACATCAATTGCAATTATCAATCAATACTTTAAGATGCCATCATATCCTTTCAGACTCAGTTCCCATGAAAGAAGTTGATTAGTTAAACCAAAGTTACAGCAGGGGAAATCTTCAGCAGCCAGTCATCCTCTCTTCTTTGCATACCATTTCCCCCGTTTTTCACAACACCTTTTTATGGGTACCAGAAAGAAAATCCCCCATTGAGACTGTCATCTTTTCCTCATTCCATTTTTTTTTAAAAAAACTCCCACACTTTCAGTGATGTAAACCTGCATTTCTTTCCTTCTTCCTCTTTTCTTTCTTTTTTTAACTTTTAATTTTTAGTTTAAGTGATTTCAGACTTGATATGTGTGAATACCTTGAGTTTATTGCCTCTTCTGGCTGGGTATTCCCAAAAAATACAAGAGATTCCAGTCCAGACACTCCACATGCAAGGAGACAGAATGCTACAACAGCAAACCAGATGATAGCACTATGAATTGGGTACCGTCTGCCAGTTTTTAAGACACATCTCGCAAATCAGACTGAAACATTACTCATTGCTATGCTAATAGTCTAGTTTAAAAGGTGCTTTGTTTCCTTTGTTTTCTATTGATCCTTGTCTGTTATCTCTGTTTTTCTGGAAAATCACATTTTGAGGGGGCCCTTCCTGTCCAAAACATCCATTCCAGGAAATCCTAGTTGTTTGTTAATTTAACAGCAGAGAAGGAAATAAGAAATAAAACCCAAATAACAATTTTCCCTCTTGGTATTTCTTCTGCCACCACTTATGCTAATTCAGGTAGTCCTCAGCTTATGACAACAACTGAGCCCAAAATTTATGTTGTTAAGTAAAGATATTTAAGTGAGTTTTGCCCCATTTTATGACCTTTCTTGCCACAGTTGTTAAGTGAATCACTGCAGTTGTTAAATTAGTAACAAGGTTGTTGAATGAATCTGGCTTCCCAGTGGACTTTGCTTGTCAGAAGGGGATCACATGACCACAGGACACTGCAACCGTCACAAATATGAACCAGCTGCCAAGTATCTGAATTTTGATCACATGACCATGGAGGTGCTGCAATGGTCATAAATGTAATAAATGGCCATAAGCCACTGTTTTCAATGTGTGTTGTAACTTTGAACGATCACTAAGCAAACTGTTGTAAGTGGAGGACTATCTGTATGTCAATCTTTTTCTGCATGTGCCTTTGATTCAGTGCTGACTTCTTGTGTCTGCCTGGGCAGGTCTTTTTGATGAGATTTTGGTTTGCCATTGCCTTCTTCCTAGGGCTAAGTGAGAGCGTCTGGCCCAAGATCCCCCAGCTGGCTTTGTGCACAGGTGGGACTACAATTCATGGTCTATTGGCTGTAAGGCAGTGGTGAAATGTAAAATTTGTTACTACCGGTTCTGTGGGTGTGGCTTGGTGGTGGTGGGGGTAATGTGGGTGGGCGTGGCCAACTTTTTTTTTTTTTTTTACTTTTAAAACCATTTTTTCTACAACCTCTTCGGCCACAGAGGTTGTAGAAAAAATGCTTTTAAAAGCCTCTGACGATCCCAGCTGAGCTGCACGATCATCAGAGGCTTTTTTTTTTTTTTACTTTTAAAAGCATTTTTTCGGCCGAAGAGGTTGTAGAAAAAATGCTTTTAAAAATAAATTTAAAAAGCCTCTAATGATTGTGCAGCTCAGCTGGGCATGGGGGGAGGCAGGAATGTTTGCTACCGGTTCTCCGAACCACCCACCGCCATCGCTACCAAACTGGGATCATTTCACCCCTACTGTAAGGCCCTCAAAGGTGCAGCATGGTTTAGGCCAGGGGTGTCAAACTCAATTTCATTGAGGGCCTCATCAGGGTTGTGTTTGACCTCGGGGGGTGGGGGTGCAGCCAGGTGGGTGTGGCCAGCTTGACGTTGTGTCCGGGGTGCCTCCAGCATTCTGCCAGCAAAAACGGTGTCCCGAGCTCCGTTTTGGCTGCGACGGCTTCCTGCAACCCTCTGCTCATGAAAACAGAGCTCGGGAGGGCTGTGGGCAGTCCTCCTGAGCTCCACTTTCACTGGCAGAGGCAATGGAGAATGGTCCTTTGCTGTTTCCAGGGCAGCCCTGCTGGCCAGATCTAAGCACCTCACAGGCCAGATCTGGCTTCCAGGCCTTGACTCCTGGTCTAGGCTTAGGAGTGGGTGGGTTAGGCTTACTCTGATCAAGGGCTTCATTTTCATTTTCCAGACCACTATTTTATTTTCAAAAACTGCTTAATATTCCATGTAAGAGCCTTGATTATCCAGAAATATATTGTTCCATGATAATATTATTGTTCCATGATAACCTAGCCAGAAACCTAACCAAAAATATACTGACATTCTGCCTATTCCAGAAGGAACTTCCAAGCCCTCCAGAAAAATAAACACTGAGGCAATATGTATTCTTGATTTCTCAACATTGCCAGGCTATAAAGGAAATCTGTTGAGTATTTCACCAATTAAGGAAGTCAAAAGCTCTCCTTGAATTTTGCAGAACTCTTGATATAAAAGAACCATGAGTGCTGAGCTACTTGGCTGGTTTTGTTTTATTTTTCTCTAGCATGGTTTGTGGTTTGACGCTACAACACTTTCAATAAATGGATATCACCTATCCTTTTTTTTCCATTCGCGTGGTTAGAAGGATTGACTTTTATGTGGCTACATGCATATTTAAATATTTAAAATATATGTATGTAGCCACAGAAAAGGTAATCCTTCCGATTACTCTAATGGAAAAGAAAAGCTAGGTGATATCAGTTATGAATCAATAGAATTATGAAAATAAATCTGAGA
This sequence comes from Pituophis catenifer annectens, assembly GCF_029215685.1. NCBI lineage: Eukaryota > Metazoa > Chordata > Lepidosauria > Squamata > Colubridae > Pituophis > Pituophis catenifer. Next base: position 133,760,245 of record NW_027256882.1, on the reverse strand, counting down.
TTAAATAGTGTTTCTGGTGGTGATTTCTGGATTCGGCCTCAATTATTATGCTGTTTTCCTGGATCTATCCCTTTCAGCTTGAGAAGACAAATTAAAAGAGGTAAGCAAATAAACCCATTTATAGGTGACATAACAAGTGTCCCCAAGAGGAAAAAAACAAGCCGTGTTCCTGAGCTTGGCATGTGGCCTATATTCACTCTAAAATATGATTCTGCCTTTGTTGTTTAAAATGGTGCAATCAATATCACCAGGCCCAGTCTATGTGATAATGTGTTAGCATGGGAATGTAATGATGTGGCGACTGACAAACAATTCAAAGCTGGTTCTCACAAGCCAGTCTGGGAATTGCAACAAGTCAAAATGAAAATGGAGACTCAAATAATTGACTGATGGTCCACACTAAGACAGATATGATTCAGTTCAGATCTCCTAAATAGCCACAGATTATATTGACAAAATTGAATGACAAATGTTCTAATTCTGAAGGGTGGGATAGATGGTATGTTGGGATGGGAACTATTTCCCCCCCCCCCGAAAGATTTTCCATCCAATTTCCAATTGCAATAAAACACAGGTTGGAAAAAAAAAAACATAGGTTGAAAAAAATCACCCTTGGCGATGCCCAGAAGACTTCCTCTAGTCTAACTCTTTTGACCTCAGATGATCAAACTACAACTCTCTGACCAGGGGCGAAATCCAGCAGGTTCTGACAGATTCTGGAGAACTGGTAGCGGAAATTTTGAGTAGTTCGGAGAACCAGCAAATACCACTCTGGGGCCAGGGTGGGAATGGAGATTTTGCAATATTGTTCCCCCAGGAGTGAGGGGGGAATGGGGATTTTGCAGTATCCTTCCCCCAGGAGGGGAGGGAATGGAGATTTTGCAGTATCCTTCCCTGGAGTGGATTGGGAATGGAGATTTTGCAGAATCTTTCCTCTGCCATACCCACAAAGCCACGCCCACCAAGCCACACCACGCCCACCAAGCCATGCCCACAGAACCGGTAGTAAAAAAATTTGGATTTCCCCACTGCCCGACTCCTCAAATATTGCCCATCGTGCTGTAAAGATGAACCACGCTCAAATACACCTCAAATCTCTGAAAAGTAAAAGGCACACCTTTATAATTTAAAAAAACACACACACACAAAATAGCAAGGGAGTACTTTAAGGTTCTACTCTTCCCAAGGCAAAATCAGCTCTAGATTTCTCATTTAAGAATGGAATGCAAAATACATTGTGTATGTATGTAGCCCTATGAAATATCAATATGGGTCAATTCAGTCTCATTATTCTGTTCCAGGATAAGTATCATAATGCAGGGTGCAGAGATGGATTAAGAAATAGTGAGCAAAAGAAATTAAAGGTATGAGATAAGAGAAAAGGAAACAGAAATAAAATGGTATTTATCCCAATACCATTCAGAACTGAAGAAGCTTCTTGGGTAAGAAGCAAAACGTTTTCAAGGAAAAACAAAGTCTAGTTGCTTTTTTAAAAAACACCTTTGGGACAACTATGAGCTGGATGACTGAGAATCTGCATAGACATTTAACCATTCACTGTTCTTTGTACCTCTCTATCCTCCGAGATCAACCAGTCTTGTTTCTTACGTATCCATACATTATTTAAAGTTCTCACCTTTCTTCTTTGGAAAAAGACCTCATCAGTTTCATCCAGTCATAACTTTCTCGGTCCACCCCTTCCTTTCAACCCCTTTGACCTTCCTTGTTATATTTGTACATTTAGTCCTCGACTTATGACCATAACTGAGCCCAACATTTCTGAGCCCATACATTTAGTAACGCAGTTGTTAAGTGAATCTGGTGTCCCCATTGATTTTGCTTGTCAAAAGGTTGCAGAAGGTGATCACATGACCTTGGGACAAAGCAGCAGTCATAAGTATGAACCAGTTGCCAAGCCTGTGAATTTTGATCACATGATCATGGGGCTGCCACAAAGGTCGTAAATGTGAAAAATGGTCATAAGTGCTGTTGTAACTTTGAACGATCACTAAATGAACTGTTGTAAGTCGAGGACTCCCTGTATTGTGATTTGTACATTCTCTCTGTTTGACCAACCCATCTCAAAATACTGCTTCCATCCTGATCAGTCAGTTTAGATCAGATCAGTTTAATTTGGAAATATATGCACGTCTCAAGAAGGAAAGCCAAACTTAAACTAGGATGAAATTTCAAATTCGTTCCTTGGACCTGAAAAGGTGAGAACCTGAATAAGGCATAATAGTGTGACTGAAATCTTTGTCATCTCTCCCAGTCTGCTCCCTTAAAAATGGGAAACCAAGGATTTCTCATTGCATATATACAGATATTGCCTGCAATTTCAAATATGTATAAGTAGTCCTCAACGTATGACCATAATTGAGCCCACAATTACAGTGGTAAATCATGATGGTCATTAAGCAGGTCATCATATGACCGTGACCAGTTTTACAACCTTTTTTGTGGTGGTCATTAAGGAAACCCACTGTTTACTATGAGATGATTTTTACTGGAAACAGGAAATAAATGCCAGTTCCCACCAAAAACATCATAAATTGCAGTGACGTGACCACAGGACACCACAAATGGCTGTAAATGTAGGCAATTTGCCAAACACCCAAAATGCAATCACGCAACTGGGAGGGAGGGGCTGTCAGAACTTCAAATCTGGGTCATAAATACCTTTTTCAGGGTCCATGAATAGTCACTAAACATATATATAAATATTTAGCCAAGTGAAGAACATGGGCTAGTTCCAAAAGTTGAGTAAGGCTGAACATTAAAAATTAAATTAAAAAAGGCCTACCCTGACATGATGTCTTTCTACAGAACATCCAAAAGGATCAGCTTTATCAGTTCTCATCTCTGGTTTTTCCCCACTTGCACCAACATGACTTGAGTAAAAAGTAAGAGAGTCCCTGTAGGTTTTGCTTCTCTAGTCATAGCCAACTTTAGGGGATGGCGCTCATCTCCATTTCTAGACCATTGAGCCAGTTCTATCTGAAGACATTTCCTCAGTCATGTGGCCAGCATCATGCCACAGTACAGAGTGTGTAGTGAAACAAGGAGTGCTGTTACCTTCCCACCAAAGTGATATCTATTTATCTCCCCACATTTACATGCTTTCGAACTGCCAGGTTGGCAGGAGCTGAGGCATGTAACGGGAGCTCACTCCATTACACATGATAGGACTCAAACTGTCAGAGCACAGACCAGTGGTGAAATTCAGCCGGTTCTATCCAGCTCAGGTGAACCGGTAGCACCAGTCATCACGTCCCGTTTTTTACCGTGCGTGCTCACATTTGCAAACCGGTAGCGAAGGTAAGTGAATTTCACCCCGGGCACAGACCTTCTCCAGTATGTTTTAAGACTCTGAGCCACCGGGCCTCTCAACATGACCTGATAGCATTTATTTCTCCTGCTATGCCCTCATGACACTGCCTGCTTCTCATCCACCACCAGCAGACTGGTTTAAGTCCTTTACTGCTCCAGTGTTAAAGCAGGTTTTGCCACTTTATTCTGATACTGTCCGAGGAAGCCTCAAATTGTGTAAAATTTGTTAGGTTTTAACATCTATTATCTTGGTGAGGAGAGGTAGGCATGGGTTTCCTCAAGGTACAATGCGCAAATGACATATCCGTGATGGCTTGACATGCAGACTTGTGTCAGCCATGATGTGATCAGGCCGTTTGCATGCTGACATCATAATGCACATGTCACAGTTTTGAAATCCTCTTGGTTCAAATTGGTACCATTCAAATCAGATGAGTGCAATGAGTAGGAACAGAGGCAATAGAGGCACGATAAGGATCAGGAATGGGAGAGCAAATTACATGCCAGTATTGTTTTCTCCTGAATTAAGGATGGGTGGAGAGGAGTTCAGCTCAGCAGTGGGAAAGGCCCTCCAGTGGCATGGTGCCCAAGGGCCCCCGTACCTATTCCAATAAACTGTTAAAATACAGAAGAAAGATGCAGCATCCTGGCAGTGGTCAGGGTTTTGTGTAATCATTATGTCCCATTTTATGGCTCAATTTTCTCCTGATCTCATGAGCAGATTCTGAGTCTTACTACCCCTAAGACCTGGCAAAGTTCAGTCCCACTACTGACCCCTAGTGGCACAATGCAACCAAAAGAAGTTGGTAATTTAATTCCCCAATTGTTATTAAATGAGCACTTTGGAGAGAAAGCAAAGGTTTAAGAGCAGTGCAGCTTCTGCTGTACATTGTGAAGGCAGAGGACAAGACTGGGCAGATCTGTGGTTTGAGTTATATAGATATTTCAGGTATGCAGCTTTTTATTTTGAGGTCAAAAATAAACACTTGCCTAGTTAAAAATTAAGAAAGGCTAGTTTCGTTGCTTATTAGCAAGAGGACATATAAAAAAGCCTTTGATTTTCTCATAGCAGACAATCAGATTAATGAAGATATTGTTTTTTCCTCTATGTAGGGCAATATGGAAGAACCACCTCCCCAGCAAGCAAGTTCCCCCAAAACCATGGGGAGCAGCAAATAAACCACATTGGTCTTAGTTACATGGAATCCAACAACATACGTATTTCATCGCCTGCATGTTATGTGGTTGTTATGTTTCCTTGATGAAGAGCTCAGTGTAGTTTAAAATTTATTGGGATGTTAAAATGTATTATACTCCATTTTCAAATGAAGGTTATATCCAAAATGGCTAAAAGGAAAAATTCAGCATATGTTCAGACCTCAAATATTGTATGGTATGCATGTATGTGTATACCTACAAATGTACACACATTCATCATAAGTAGCCATTCCATGTTGTAAGCAGCACAAACTGAGAGGTAGCATGTGCTTGTCCAGACGAGTATGCTTTACTTTAGCTTTACTTCCCACGATAAGGAAATGCTTTGCTCTCAATGACAAACAACCGGCTTTGCTTTCCTGTAACCCTAGCAAACCTTATATTCTTTTGAAGTGCTTCCTATTCTAAATGATCTCCATTTGAAAAAAGGAGGAGGAGGAGGAGGAGGAGGAGGAGGAGGAGGAGGAGGAGGAGGAGGAGGAGGAGGAGAAGAAGAAGAAGAAGAAGAAGAAGAAGAAGAAGAAGAAGAAGAAGAAGAAGAAGAAGAAGAAGAAGAAGAAGAAGAAGAAGAAGAAGAAGGCAGCAAGTCTTGCCCAATCACTATCAAACTGAATTGAGAGGCAGAGTTTAGGAGCGGAGTTTTAGGCGGATCTGGCAAGGGGCGGGGCAGTAGTTGAGGAGGCAGGGAATCTAATGAGGACCAAGAGTGTATAGAAACACCTGTCCGAGTCACTGGCTTCTGAGTATCTCTGCTTAACCTGCCAGGTGTTTCATCATCAGACAGAAGAACCTGGATCTTCTAGTCAGCCTGGAATGAAAACAGTCACTTGGGCTTCCTTCTTCTTCTTCTTCTTTCCACTGAGAGCCTGAAACAACCCTGCATCGTTTTTCAGCATCACACCTACCGTCCACAAGAGAAACAAGTGATGGAGCAAGGTCAGTGAAACATGATTCTTCTTTGTGTTCTCCTCCTTTCTCATTATTCTTTTGAAAGGAATATTCAGGAGGGCGATTGACTGAAAAGAGAGCTTTAATGTAACTGCTTGTGCTTCAGGAGCTTTTCCTGGTTTTACCTTTTCGGGTTGGTGAGAACTGAGTATCAATAAGAGTCACGAGGTGCTGACTTACATGCCATAGTTACAGCAGTTGCTTTCTGGATGGCGCTACAGTAAGTTCCTCTTCCTAGCTGTAGCTCTTGTCCCATCTGAAGGCTCTCCTTGCCTTTGGCTTTGAACTGGATGATTCACGTCACCTAAATTCTGCCTAACCGCGCAGGAAGATTACTGAACATTAGTGGCAACCAAAGCAGAATAGAGTCATCCAGCTACTTCATCACATGGTCAAATCAGGCTTCATCCTGCAATAATGGTTTTGAAGCATTTCTATCTGCAAGTTGCAACTTGATAGAAGCCCACTGTAGAGCTCCTGGACACACATCTTGAATGTTTGGGGTTTTTTTGTTTTTTGTTTTTTTTGCTCAGAAAAAAATGAAATCAAATCCTTAGACAGGCATTTATGTGGGGATGTACAGAGACTGGGTGGAGTGATAAGTATATCACCAGTGACGTGCATAAAGAGACCTCAGGAATTTGATCCTCTCAATAAGCATTCTAAGAAACTTCAGTATGAGCTTACCTGATTTGCAGCTCTTAAACCGAACAAAATTACAGTATTCTTTGAATTTTATATCTCTGAATTTGCAATGTTAATGTTATTTTAAAAGCTTGCTAATGTATTTTTAAAGATGTGTACATTAGGATAATTTAAGATTAGAAATCTGCTTTTGTTGATGAAACAAGTTATAAATCTACATTTCTTGTGAAAAATGTGTTAAACCATTTTATGGATGGCTAAATGTTAATTTTTGTGCAGATTTCACACAGAACTATAGAATCAGGATGGGATAGATTTGAACAAGTGTAACATCAAGCGGCATGGACAGAATTTGAGTGATTTGTTCTATCTGCAGTGTATGCATTCAAACATATCTTTAATGGCCTTTAAGTCTTCCCCGACAAGATATGTTGCAGTTGAATCCAAGTTGACTTAAGATGTAAGATGTTGAGCAGAATTTGTTGACCCTGAAGGGGCACCAGATAACGTGCATTGCTTAGGGGTTGGAAGAAGACTTGAACAAACTATTTTCAGTTGGCATCCTCATTCTTTTTCTCTCTGGGCCTCAAGTAGATACCTGCCCAAGTAGTAAGGGAAAAACAAATTGAGAGTGCTGCTCTGTGGCCTAACTCTTGGTAATTCAACAGCGGGGGACTGAAAGGTAGAGCAGCAGAATCAGAAGCTCCATGTGGTAGAAACGGGTTATTTTACAGAACTTTACAGGATTTAACTATTCCAGCACTGATGGTTACAGGGGAAAATGAAAAAGTTTGCAGCCTTATGATTAAAAGTATTGATAGGTTTCATTGATCATCAGGGATGGGAAGAGATTCCCATCTCTTTGCTGTCATCTTTCTGAAAGGATCAGGATTCAGTCGGAAAGACTATGCTACTCCCTGAAACAATGATTTGGCCACTTTTGTTTCTGCCTCCCTCCACCCAAAATGATATGCACAATGTCAGTTAGAATTTAGACATTAATTCTGTTCCACATTGTTTGATGGGTCTTTCAGAACATCAGGCAGAAAGGCTTATATCCTTGTCTCCTTCCCTGCCTTTTACAAAGAGCATCACAATAGTTCTTTCATCTTGAATACCGGAGAAGATCTCGTGTCAGCAGTGCAGCGTGCTTAATCTAGTATATGGATGTATCATAGATTTCTTTGTTTTGTTGCTAGTAAATATTAACATTTTAAATTACACGCTGGAACTGCAGCCAGTATGTATCGTATAGAGTTTCCTTTCCTCTCCTGTTTTGTCTTGTAAATCAGATGACCAAAAGGCAAGAAGTGTGTTTGTATACATAGGTGGTCCAGGATTGCAACCATAGTAGCTTGTGGTAAGGTTTATTTAAGATCAGCATTTGATGTATACGATATCTTATAGGTTTTAGCAGTAATCTGCTTGATGGGGAATTCTAGGAGTTGACATCCATATAACTGGAAGTCACCCGCGTTTAGGAAAGCTGATGTAATGTACATTTTGTTCACATATAGTGTGCCCACAGCAGGATGTGAACTCAACGGTGCCTTCTTGCTCATGCTCTTTAGCAACATGAGATAATAGGTTACTAATGATTCGTTGTCATTGTTAGTCCTATCCTCCATGAATTTTTCCAATCTCATTCTAACACCATCGAGGTCGGCGCCAATATTGTAGGCATGACGCTAAATTAAAATTAAACTACTTCATAGTCACATGATGTGAGAACCCAACAGTATGAAATTCAAAGCTGTCCTTCTAGGCATGCTTACTAAATGATCAGACAGCAGGTTACAGGCAGGCATGGTGGGTGAATTCAATCATTTAGACTTATCCAATAAACAATAGTTAAAATAAGTAAGTCCTGAAATAGTGTATGAACCCAGCCATTAAGTCCCCATCTGAGTCAACCAGATCCATGTTTTCTTTTAAAAAAAAAAAGCCTTAAAGCACCATGACAAGGTTGATATTTTAGGCTTCGTGCAATGCCTTATGGTAAAGCTGAAAAACTAGTAGACTCATTAGTATATGAAGAATCCTGTCATGGGACCAGATTGATTGCTGAAACATGCACATCTACCAGGACTTTTGCAGTTTTAAAGTAGGAAGTTGGGGATTAACAGATGTTGGATTGAAAGAAGATGCTACGCTATAATTTTAGTCATAAAATATTTTATCAAAACCAGGTTATTTCTAAAGATATAGAAAAATTAAGGATGTAGGTGTGTATGTATCTATGTATGTATTTTACAATCATGGCACACTGGTTTCATTGTGTATGTGTGTGTGTATCCGCACAAAAAGAAAGAAAGAAAGTTCTATGCAAGAAGAAATTTATTCAAGAAGAAATTTACTCTGCATAGTGTCCAGAATACCTTCTCAGGTTCCAGTAAGGAACTACAACACTGACAAGAAGCTTGGGAGAATTATAATTTCCAGAGGTCGGTGCTAATGAGGTTTGGCCTGTTTTCAGACCCAATTTATAATTTCTTACCATTCTCTGGAATCCCAGACTTAACTGTTATCTGTGGTTTAACTCCCTAGCTATTAAAGACTCAGGTAAAGGACAGACGAATGAACTCCATTGCCATTTCTAAATGACCGAAAGATCTCTTGCAGCACTGCCAGGCATGCTGCAAATACTTTTAGTGGTAAAGTGTATAATTAATTTAGTAGCACTCTCTGTTGCTAGATCTCTTTGAGGGCTGAGTCAGAGGGAGGGAACACTGAAATGACTGGAGAAGCACATGGAATGACATTAGCTGGGATGCCAAGAACATCTTACAGTACACTTCTTTAAAGAGCAAAGGAATACAATTTTGGCATACTTCCACCTCATAATGCTATATAATTCGTTGTTCATGGCTAGGTTTTGCATTCTCATAATGTGTGCAATTCTACAGGACTAGGCAACATGGTATCTGTCAAGTCTGTTACACAATCCTTAGATAATCTTAAATCACCGAGATGTCAGAGCCAAATCCCACTAAATTCAGTGAGTCTTCCTTCTGAATAAATGTCTGGCACTGCTCTGCATGAAGGCAAAACGAAATTGATACTTAGATTTCCCAAACCCATCCCTTTTGTATTGAGAGTGGTTTGCAATCTGAAAGTATCTTTTTGCTTTCTCCTTAATTTCAAAAGTTTCCTCCCAAAAAATATTTCTGTGCTCTGCCCTATTCTTTCCTGGGCGGACAACAACAAGAGAGTGATGAGAGCATCAGAAAGATAAGAAATAAATGGGGTATCACAAATAGAAAGGGGGAAAGATGAACAATCCTATTTAATTCTAGATCCCTTCTCTTAATCCCATCCATTTATTGGCTCACATCCTCCAACAGCTAAGAATACAGCTGCAAAGTCTACCCATCTCTGCTGCAGTTTTTATACCAGGGGTGTCAAACTCATGTCATCACAGCAGCGTCACGTGATGTATCAGAACTTTTTCCCGTTTTGCTAAACCGGGCGTCGGCGTGGCCAGTGCATGATGCATCCAGTCCGCAGGCTGAGAGTTTGACAGCACTGATTTATACAGAGCTGGAAACAACAGTTTATTCATTCTGATTTCAGCTGGTGGGCTACAAATATCTGACCTCAAAGGACCTCTATGCTGCCACCATTTCCACTTCCTTGCAATTGACTTCATGGTTGCTGATTTTGAAATGTAGAGTGAGGTATGAGAGAATAGGGGGAATCAATGGTCTTGAAGTTCTACAGAGCTGGAACATGAGAAGACAGATTTTGCTAGCATAGATCTTAAAGGAGCTGGTGATAAATGGATTCAGGTGACATGATGAGAATGGGCAGCGCCAGAGCAGATGCCAGATTGCCACATAGATCCACATGGAAATATCCTTCTCTCCAGATTTGGGCAATTTATTCCATGTTGGGGTTTGTTTTTAATCTATGAGAAGGGAGAACATTCCATAATCCAGGTTTGGGACTAGCAATATTTGACAAGTGAACCTACAAAGTCACCACAGGAGGCCAACCAAAATTCTATCAGATCTCCTAACTGCCATAATTGGCTGCTGTTAACATGGTTTGATCTGCTTGTCACAGATAACTGAAAACTGGAAAGCAGGAGGAAAACAAAATTTTAAAATCTTCCAATTACATCAAATTCTGGGGTGCTTCTCTCCAAGACTGAGATCGGTATGAGATCCTAAAGCTTTATATTTGACCTCTAAGCAAGCTAATTCCCTTATCAAAGAGAATACTGTTCAAATACTGTTGGCTCATAAAATGAATTATGTAAAAATATCAAAGGCAAACTCTTTTACTATAACACTATTCTAGATTTTGCTCCAAGTGTGGGACAATGATATGGCAACAGAAGCTCATGTCAGACTTAAAAGGTAAACCTTGTAGAAATTTATTTTTATTTATTTATCAAATTTTGAAACCACTCATTGCTCTCACAGAGTAAAATGGAAGATTGTTACAAAATGTAATCAAAGCAAGGAGATGGTAACTTGCTAAAAATGCTGATATTAATCTGCATGGAATAATTTCTTCTGAGGTTTGTGATTATTTAGGTGAAAGGCAGTATTATGGAAATATTTCACTCACCCAACTAAGAAACATACTTTCTTGTTTCATGCTTCTAAGTTGCTTTCTTGTTTTAATGCAATTATTTACTCTGGGATATCGCCTCGGTTCCACAGAACTGGGTGGCACGTATGGTCAAACCAGATTTTATTATCTGTTCTTTAAAAGAAGGAAAACAGGAGGAAAAAAAATACACAGCTTTTATGACTGCCAAGAAAAACCAAAAATGAGGAAGTATAGATCTGGGGAAATTTCAGAAATCCCAGTGGAATGAGCAAGATTTTCAATGGCAAAAGCTTATGGTCCTGAATTGCTTCTACTTAGGAGTGTCCGATGAATTAAGCAAAGTGAGAAAACATACACAAACAATATAATTTGCATAAAATCATAGAGAGAGAGAGCACCATCTGTTGTCAACACAAGATTATGACAGCATTTGGGAAGGTAAATGCCAAATCTCACAGAACTATCTATACATATCCATTTAAACCCTTCCTTTCAGAAAGGAAATAACTTTTTCTTACTGAAAGTCAGTTTTATAACCATTTCCCTAAATATTTTGGAGCCGATGGAATTCCATAGTTTTGATCAATTTCCAAAAACATAATGTACTCTACTTTCAACTGACCTGTGAGATATGTCACAGGTTGGAGGTGGAGGATAGAAAACATATAGAGCCTTGGCTGATTTGTATATTTAATAACAATACAATAAGTCTTTTGGTATCCAAGGGATGGGCACTGGTTAATGTTGCTCCACTACACACTAAGGCAACCGTGTCCTACTAACTGAGAGATGGTAGAATGTTTATGAACTGCCAAAGGCATGACATCACCTCCGTTGATTCCTTGGAAGAGAAAAGCACATGTCACCCTGTACTGCTGGAGATTATAACTGTATGAGAAAGGTGGACCCACTGAGACCCCCAAGCTAGTCTGTTAGGGTGACTCTTGAAGGCAGTGCCAAGATACAGCAAACTTTTCACTCTTTGCTGCCATATGGTGGTTATCCAGATTTTGGAGCTCATCTATGGTGCTCCAATTCTATGATGCTTCTCAAAGTTTTACTACACTTTCACAGACATTCCAAATGTTTCCACCAAGCTATCTTTTTTTTCATATGACAGAGAAAATCATTATGGGGAGTAGTTATATTCATTGATTTATGTCATTCAATTCAACAGCATTTAATTCAATCTGTAAATCGGGTCCAAATTTAGATTCTGCTTTGACACTTAAGTTTGTTCTGGCCTTACCCACATTTTGTAGCATTGCTCTTGGTGTACTATTCAGAAGTGAAATTACAGTCTCACATTTTTGTTTAATTGTCATACCAACCAATCCTCCATATCATATTCTAGAAACAGCAGTAGTTCAAAGACAATGTAGACTGGGGTGTTTGGGTTCAAGCCCCATACTCTTTTGAGTCATATTCTCTCCATAACTTCCTCTTTACTTTCTCTTAACTTCAGGTTAGTAAGATAATAGCAGAGTTGCCACCACACCTTGTGATGACAAGCAAATCATAAAGGTGATATGAATTGTCATCTCAACAAAGATCATGTTCTTCCCACACTTTCCTTCCGAAACAACCTAGATCTCTTCCAACTTAAGCATTAACCCTTCTATTGATATTTTAGATTGGGGCACTTTTTTTTCCTGTGCAAACCCCCTATCCAGTAGCTCATTGATGGTAACTACATTGATCTCATGACTGTAATATCTCAACCATGGATAGATACACCAGATAATTAATCATCAGCATTCCATCTCTGCAATTTTTCATTCTATAAGTGAGGAAACAACAAGAGGCAATTCAGTGCTTTGGCCAAAGTCACAAAGAAATTAACGTAAGTTGAGAAACGCAGGCAAGCTCCCTGAGTTCCACCTCCATTTTGCTTGAACCATCCAGCACTCAGACAAGTTGCAAGCTCCAAGGAAGTGGCACACTTTACTAACTTTTCCAGTCTTCCTAAAGGATCTGCCTTGAATTAGGTTAGCTAAGAGATTAAAGCAGGGGTGAAATCTAAAATTTGTTACTACCAGTTCTGTAGCCGTGCCTTGGTGGGCATGGCCAACTTTTTTTTTTATTATTATTTTCAAAAGCATTTTTTCTACAACCTTAAGAGTTTGCAGAAAAAAATGCTTTTAGAAGCCGCTGACGATCCCAGCTGAGTCACACAATCATCAGAGGTTTTTTTTTTTACTTTTAAAAGCATTTTTTTGGCCGAAGAGGTTATTTAAAAAATGCTTTTAAAAGTTTTTTTTTTAAAAAAGCCTCTGATGATCTCGTGGCTCAGCTGGGCATGGTGGGAGTGGGGGGGGCGCAGGGATTTTTGCTACCAGTTCTCTGAACCACCCACCGCCATCGCTACAGGATCAGGCGATCCAGTCCGAACCGGGAGCATTTCATCCCTGGATTAAAGGTGCATTGGGGGAAGGCGGCTTTGCAGTAAGAAAGGCTTGCCACAGGGGTGGGTTCTAAATTTTTTTACTACCGGTTCTGTGGGCATGGCTTATTTTGTGGGTGTGGCTTGGATGTCATGTGACTAGGTGGGCGTGGCTAGCTGGTCAGAGTCATTTCTGGAAGGTCCTCGCACTTACGACCTGACTCATTTGTTTGCTTTTAACACTGATCAGCTGTAGGACGGCCCTTTGAAGCCCCGCGGCAAGAGTTTAAACAGTTTTTTTCCCTCTAGTCATCAGCTGGGACTCAGGAGGCAGCAATAGATTGGGGGTGGGACCAAATAAAAGGTAAGAATAACGTGGGTGGGAGGGGGGGAGAACCGGTTCGGTGACGTCATATCGTCACCACTACCGGCTTGATCGAACCGGACCGAACCGGGAGGAACCCACCACTGGTTTGCCATTCCAAAAACCAGTGCCCCTCCCACACACACACACAACCTTTTGAGCACCAGGGGCCAGTTCTATGGAGAAAGGTTTTCCATGGACCAGAGAGGGTATGGATTTGTGTACTGACTGCATCCTGTGGATGGGATTTCGCTTGTTTGGGTCGGCCAGTTTCTGGCATGCCGTGTACCGGTGCCAGTCCACGGACCAGGGGTTGGGGACCCCTGCCATAAACCTGAGTTGCACTTTTGCTCTATATATCTGATGCATTTGGCTTTTGGAAGGTATCATGTTTCGTGCCAGACGTGGACATGTGATTTCTTACTTGCCAGTTATTACATAAAATGATTCATGATATCACTAAACATGCAACCAGCTATCAAGTCTGGCAGCCGTGCCATTAGGGTTCAGCCATCTCTATTTGGCTGGGCTCCAAAATGTATTTGGAGGGCAATTCTCTGGATTCTGCTGCAAGAATGCTGGCTGGGGTTTTCTGGGATGTGAAACCACATCCTATCTGGAGGGGGTTGTACATCGGGAGAGGCTGACTTGCAGCATTATTGGAACCACACTATTTGCCACTTCCTCTATCCAATTCACAAAGAGCCAGATAAGGTGAGATGTCTAGAAGGGGGGGTGGGGAAGAATCTCCATAAATTCTTCTGGGATCTATAGTGATCAAAGTACAACCAACAACAAAACAATGAAAGAAAGGGCAAGGGCCATATGTTCAGTAGATGAAGCAGGCCCTCATTATCAATGATACCTATCTGAAACCTCTCAATCATCATAAAGTACTACAACTCACGAAGTTGATCTGATGAATTCTTTTCTGGCAAGCCCTGCCTCACTAAAATAGGCAGTAAAACATCATAGATTTTCACAGACCTTTCATCCCGAGGGCTACGTGTACCTCCCCCATAAGTGCATTTTGGAACCATGGGACCATGACTGAAAGGGAAGGAGGAATGGAGGAGTACCTAACTTCAAAGGAGAAGATGCTCCAGATATCCTGGTTTCAGGACACGTTCTACCACTAGACGAAGTCTGAATGACCAGTCAGATGGCAGCTTCCAGGGGCAGCATCAGTAAACCTTCAAATGGGGAAGGTCCTGCCCCCCTAAAAAGTTGCCCCCAATACCAGTGAAGAGTTCAGTCCTATTGCCTTTGGCAAGCACTCTATTTCTATAAGTAGAACCAGTGGAGAGGATTTTGATTTTATTTTGATTTATTTTTTTGTCACAGAGATCAACCTTCTTAAAAGCTATCCTTATTGGCCTCTACCTATTCTAGGTCAGGTTTTTAACATCAGCACTTCAGTTGCATCTGAAGTTGGAACAATTTGATTACTGGGTGCACCATACAAAAGGCTCCCATTATTTGCTGGCTGGATACTGAGGGAAATATCTCAGGTACACACGCATGTGCACGCCCACTCACCCACACAGGATCAGATGCGTGAACTGAAGCTCATCCCAGCAGTCCTGTAGTTCAGACCAGCCTTCCTCCTGAGCGGTTCTGCTTCATTGATCTGAAAAGGCTCTTGTTAGAACAAAGTTATGTAATGAAGAGCCAAATGGCCCATTTAAAAAGGCATCTGAGTGTCCTAAGGAAATTAATCCCCTGGATGAAATACTTGTTTTGTTCCTCCCCTGTTGGTGATGCCCAAAGCCATTTATTCTGACAATAAAATTGTTCAAACAGCACAACTTTATGTAATGAAGCCAGAGATAAACAAGGGAGGGAACTGAAAGCCAGGTGGGTTTTAAACTGATTGAATACCTGTAGAAAAGCAAAGATGCTTCTCAGCTGCTTCGGAAAGTGAGGTGTGTGTAATAATTGGTGTCACCTCCACTCAGCATCCCACAGATATCAAATGGAATAGAGACATGTGTGATTGTTGAGTTGGCAAGCCTGGTTGTTTGTTCACATAAGCATATAGTATGTGTGGAGGTAGGATATGCAGGGAGGAAGAGGAAGAGGAAGAAGGAAGGATCAGCCCAGAGGATGCCTCTCCCCCATCAGAGGTTTTAGTTTCGAGCAGGGGTCTCCAACCTTGGCAACTTTAAGACTTGTAGACTTCAAGGAAAGGAAAGGAAAGGAAACGGAAACAGAAAGGAAAGGAAAGGAAAGGAAAGGAAAAGGAAAAGGAAAAGGAAAAGGAAAAGGAAAAGGAAAAGGAAAAGGAAAAGGAAAAGGAAAGGAAGGAAAGGAAATGGAAACGGAAACGGAAACGGAAAGGAAAGGAAAGGAAAGGAAAGGAAAGGAAGGAAAGGAAACAGAAATGGAAACGAAAGGAAAGGAAAAGGAAAAGGAAAAGGAAAAGGAAAAGGAAAAGGAAAAGGAAAAGGAAAAGAAGGAAAGGAAATGGAAATGGAAATGGAAACGGAAAGGAAAGGAAAGGAAAGGAAAGGAAAGGAAAGGAAAGGAAGGAAAGGAAACGGAAACGGAAATGGAAACAGAAAAGGAAAGGAAGTAAAGGAAATGGAAAAGGAAAGGAAGGAAAGGAAAGGAAATGGAAATGGAAATGGAAATGGAAATGGAAATGGAAATGGAAATGGAAATGGAAATGGAAAGGAAGGAAAGGAAAGGAAAGGAAAGGAAAGGAAAGGAAAGGAAAGGAAAGGAAAGGAAGGAAAGGAAACGGAAACGGAAATGGAAACAGGAAAGGAAAGGAAGTAAAGGAAATGGAAAAGGAAAAGGAAAGGAAGGAAAGGAAAGGAAATGGAAATGGAAATGGAAATGGAAATGGAAATGGAAAGGAAGGAAAGGAAAGGAAAGGAAAGGAAAAGAAAAGGAAAAGGAAAAGGAAAAGGAAAAGGAAAAGGAAAGGAAGGAAAGGAAATGGAAACGGAAGAGGAAAGGAAAGGAAAGGAAAGGAAAGGAAAGGAAAGGAAAAGGAAGGAAAGGAAACGGAAACGGAAATGGAAATGGAAACAGGAAAGGAAAGGAAAGGAAATGGAAAAGGAAAAGGAAAGGAAGGAAATGGAAATGGAAATGGAAATGGAAATGGAAATGGAAATGGAAATGGAAATGGAAAGGAAGGAAAGGAAATGGAAATGGAAAGGAAAGGAAGGAAAGGGAAACAGAAACGGAAAAGGAAAAGGAAAGGGGAAAGGGGAAACTGATTAACAAGCTGATTTCCCACATCACCCTAAGCAGCAACCAATGACCAGAATGCAAAGTGCAAGAACAGTGCCCTCCCTGCCCCCCAGTTGGGACAGAGCAGAGGCCTTCCTTATTAGGAAGGAAAGCGGGGGTGGGGGGTGGGGGGAGGAGATGGACAGCTCAACCCCACATGTGCTGTCAGAGCTTAGAAAACAGGCCTTTTGCAGAACAGCAAGAGAGATGGGTGGTGGTGCCTTTGTGACAGGCTAGGAGTGGGTTGAAGATGCCATTGGGTGTTATGTCCTCCAGAATCCAGCCACCTCCTGCTACCTTACAGGTTCAGGTGGTGCCTTAAAGCAAAATAGGTCAGGAAAAACAAACCCTTTATGGGTGATTGGGTTTCAAGGGAATTCAAAATAAGCAGATGCTAAAGACAGACTTTCTCAAATGGAAGCATTTAGCCTACTTCTTTCAGAGGCCAGGAATGTTTGCCATTTCTGCCCTTTTGTTTTTAAGCCTCTGTGGCCCACTTGGCCCCAGAGTGAACAAACCCAGCTTCCCTTACCCATGTTTGGGCTACCAATTGTCTGAATCCCAGCCAGCCACATCGGCCTTAGAGAAATACATGCAGTGTCCTAGTTCTTTAACAAATATTTCATGACAGACAGACAGACAGACGGTACTAGGTTAGAAACCAGGAGATGCCGAGTTCCAGTCCTGCCTTGGGCAATAAAATCTTCTGGGTGACTTTGGGACAGTCACTCTCTTTCAGCCCCACCCACCTCACAGGGTTGTTGTTGTGAGGAAAATAGGACGAAGAGGTATTAGGTTTATTTGCCATCTTGCACTATTTATAAAAATAATAAAGGTGGGATAAAAAATAACTAAGTTAAGTGTCAGTAGGAAGGGTTTTACTTACCTTTCTTTTTATTTTATTTTATTTTATTTGAATGCCTGACTAGAGACCCATACCTCCGTTATATATAAAGAGCCCTTGTAGAGGAGCAATGTTACTGCTGGCTATCAAGTCTATCATTCTAATTTAGCATCCTTGGTGGTGGCTGAACTGCCTCTGATTGAGAAAATCCAGCGAAGAGAGGATCTCATCCAAAGAATGTGTTGGAATTTTTCAAGGCCTTTCCAAAATCCAGCACATATTTTTCCTTGGCTTAGCATTACATCAAGGTGAAGCAAATTGAGAAGCTGCCAACATTGACGTTCCCATGTCCCTCCTAGAACTTGTTGGTCTGGTTTGGATGTGAAAAAAAAAAAAAGTGAGCTGAAGCCATTCCTTTTACAATTATTGCACTTGCATTACCTGGCACCATGCTTCTAACATCTGGCTATTTCCTTTAATTTAGCCTTCGTGGGCTGCTCTTTCCTGCCAATGAAAATCAGTTGTGGAGTTCATAAATGGATTTTCTTAGTGAGATTTTTGTTTGTTTGTTTGTTTGTTTGTTTGTTTATGCATCTACAGAGATCATTCAATCACTGATGTATAACACTAATAAAGCACATTATACACACAAACACAAATACAAATTTAAGTAAAACATCAATACATACTTTATGTATATATGTATATATGTGTGTGATCACATCCACTCGATTCTGGGCTTTTTTCTTTTCTAACAGCTAGCAAGCTCTTCCTGCTAGGTAGGAGACCTATATAGATCTATTTCTAGCTTGTTTGCTTTCATCAGTAGGCCACACCCATATCTTATGTATCCTCCCTGTAAAGGTATAGTATCTATTTTCTAGCAGGAAGAGCTTGCTAGCTGTTAGAAAAGAAAAAAGCCCAGAATCGAGTGGATGTGATTCTACTGAGCTGGTGCTGCAGAAAAACCTTGGTTACGTAGGGAAAACCTGGCTAGAAGAAATATATATATATATATATATATATATATATATATATATATATATATATATATATATATATATATATGTGTGTGTGTGTGTGTGTGTGTGTGTGTGTGTGTGTGTGTGTGTGTGTGTGTTCAACAAACTTTTGTTAAATCATGGCTTTATTTATGAGATCTGTGCAGTTGAATTCTAAACCCAATGTTTCTCACAGCAGGGGTAGCAATTCTAATCTTTTCTGTAGATTTTGCTTCCCATACATAATCCTTTCCCTAACTGTTTCACAACGCTTATTCACTTTTCATATCCAAGTCCCTAGTCTTAATATACTTGCGGTTGGGAAGTGGCTCAAAAATGTTTCATATATTTTAGAGTTACTCTTGAATCGCAATAAGAATCTTCTGGGAGTGGACTCCCTGCAGTCTTGTTATACGCCTATAAAGTTGCACAATATTGGAGAAAGGAACAAATCATTGATTGAAACTGGCGTGGTTTCCATGGTAAGCCAAAATTGCTCAATTTCAGAAAAGTATAGCTAGTCCTCAACTTACCAACAGTTCGTTTAGTGACTGTTTGAAGTCATAACAGCACTGAAAAAAAAGTGACTTATGACTATTTTTCACACGTAACAACCAGTGCAGCATCCCCATGGTCATCTGATCATAATTCAGACTCTTGGCAACTGACTCACATTCATGACGGTTGCAGTGTCCCGGGGTCATGTGATCATTTTTTGCGACCTTCTGACAAGTGAAGTTAATGGGGAAGCCAGATGCACTTAACAACCAGGTTACTAACTTAACTACAGGGATTTACTTAACAAGGTAAAGAAAGGTCATAAAATTGGGCAAAACTCACTTAACAACTGTCTTGCTTAGCAACAAGAATTTTGGGCTCAATTGTAATTGTAAGGACTACCTATATAAGCATCTTGAGTTGCCAGAGTTTTAAGTTGAGTTTTTTTCTTTATGATGGGGTTTCTTCCCAACATGTTTGACGTAGTAGACCAGGGGTGTCAAACTCATATCATCATGGTGGCGTCACATGATATATTTTTCCCTTCGCTAAACTGGCATAGGGTGGCCAGCACGTGACACATCCGGCCCACGGGCTAGGAGTTTGCCAGCCTTGTAGTAGAGGATTTAGCAATTTTATATACACCGCTCAAAAAAATAAAGGGAACACAAGCAGAAGACATCCGAGATCTGAATGAATGAAATAGCCTTATTAAATACTTTGTTCTTTACATACAGTAGTTTTGTGTTCCCTTTAGTTGTTTGAGCAGTGTATAAACTACTGTATGTAAAGAACAAAGTATTTAATAAGGCTATTTCATTCATTCAGATCTCGGATGTCTTCTGCTTGTGTTCCCTTTATTTTTTTGAGCAGTATATGTTATTATTTAAAGAAGCCAGCAAGACTTGGGTTTAGCTAGCATCTCAATTTGATATAGGGCATTAATTTAATATGGAAATCCTAGCTCCAAGACCGACACATTCCATATAGTTTTTCAACCGTTATGGCAGGTATAAAGATTCATAATAGTAAAATACAAAGAATGTGGTAGTTATACCAATGGTATGAATTATCCCCCCCCCCAAAAAAAGGCTGTTTTTGCTTATTAAAATCAAAAGCAATCTGAAACGATTAAATAGGAATTGACAGTAGAAGGCTTATTTTCATGGAGCAAATTGCATTGCCAATGGAATAAAAATTCAGCTTCTTCATAGCACTTAGGCAAATATCTGACAGTGACACGAGGGGAAATAATTAATTGCTCTATTTGGATACTCCTTGATATTTATCACGTTGTGTAATATTCTGATTTAAGAGAGGCGAAGGAAAGAAATGATCAAAGCAAAACTAATGGGCACAAACAAATGATGGAAAAGCCGCCATTCAAATGTTTGTTCCTGTATTTTGCAAATACTTCCTCTGAAAAATGAATCCGTATTTAAATGACGTCCTGATGGAGTTTCCCCAATCTTATTCAACAACTGTACACACTAAACTAAGATAGAATGTCACTTTTTTATATACATTCAAAAGTCCTTGAATGGAATACTTTCTTGCAGTTGAAATCAAATAGCATATTCTTTTCTAAATCTAAGTATCAATTAGCCTGTCGAAAAACAAAATTGCAATGTTGAGAAATCTGGCAGTCAGCTAAGAATCCTGTTCCCGGTATCACACTTTTTACCCTTTACCTTCTGCTATCTCCATGCCCTGGAGTTATGCACAGGGGTTTCAGAAGGAAGCATCTGCATATCAACTAACCTTCAAAGACAATCAAAACTAGTTTTTTGATGAATCCAAGCCTACTTACAGATGAAAGGCTCCTAGGACTATCAATGAAAAAGTCTTGTGGTCTGATTTCATCCTTTACTTCTTAATGGCTCTTCTTTGATAAAGAAAGAGCCCTGAAGCAGAGGGTGAATTGCAAATAGAACACAATCACTTAAGTCCCTGTGCAATCGATGAACAAAGCAAGACATTTTCATGATAATGAAAATTATTTCTTGTCTCAAAGCAGCTGTCAAACCACATCAGAGAAGGGGAGGAGAATACAGGGACTGTAAAGCACACCCAGCTGCAGCCTTTGGTGCCCCTTTTCCCCTTTTCCAGTAAAATAAATCAGTCTGCTGAATAAGCGTATTAGTTAAGATGAAGCTACAAAACAACATTTAAAAAAAAAAGTTTTAAAAAAGTGATCAGGATGAAAGAGAAGCAGGCGTGTAAGACAAAAGATCTATTTCCCCATGGTTAGAAGGAGAACTGAGGAAAAGAACCTTTCCATCACCTGCAGTAGTTTCTGCCCTAAGGGCTGAATATTGACAAACACTTGAAGGGGGTAAAACCCGGCAATGGTTTCACAACAGCTTTTCCCAAAAGGAATCTGATCTTGCTATGAAGTCTAGGCATATAATTAGTATATTCAGCTGATCCAAGAGTCAAGAGTCAAGAGAAATTGTTGCTTTCAACAAGCTGGGGTGGGGGGTATTTAACATTTAACAGTCTAGTCAAAGAAATATAGAACATGGGGACTTTGAACTATACAGAATTTGGATCAAAGGTGCACCAGTTCTAACAAATCTCTTTCCACCAATAACAGCAGATGCCAACAGCTTCTCTGTGAGAGTCCTAAGAAAGGCCTCCATGAGAAAATGGATTCTGGGGCCATTTTTGTCCCCAGAATCTTATCCACCATCCTTCCCCCCCCACACACACACACAAAAAAAGCTCAAATTTGTGGACAATTTTGAATATGTCTTCATTTGCAATTTATTTTTGGTTGATTGATTAATTGCTTTCATCAGTTTTGGTACCTACTTCTAAAATAAACTGTAAGCTAATGTATTGCACATTTAAGAATATAAGTGTTCTTGATTCCCTTTGGCCTAAAACGAACACCCGGTTTTACTGTATGACCTCTAAATTCTTCAGACAGAGAGCTCTTAACACTAAAATCAAAAGTCTTTAATTTTTCGGTTGTATTCTGCTTCATATGAGGGTAGCAGTAGGCAGAAAAGATATATTTACATCTTAACAATACCCGGTTTCCCAGTAGAAGTCTATGAATAATGTCACTAGGGCAATTGCAGGACAAGGGCCTTCTCTGAATTAACCCTAAAGAAAAGAAAGATAAAAGGCAGAAAATACAAAAGAGCAATGGTATCATAAATTTTACTAACTATAACTCAGGATAGATTTCCCAGGTGATCTTGGTTTGCTGATTGTAGTAACAGTTTCATCTGTACATCAGGTGGATTTTCAAGTGGCAGGGCTTTCATTAGTTCACCTGATTGGATCAGGCCAGGAGGTTATCTTCTAAAATAAGAAATTCAAAAGGGCAGTCAAGACCTCCTGGAAAAATGATTGCAAATATTCTGAACATGAGCTGCAACAGAAAGAGGTTCTTCTGCTGCTTCAAAGCTCCTCAGCTATGAAAATTAGCTCTCCTGCATGAAGGCGCTGAACTGGTTTGTCAGTCAATGGTTTAAGAGGAGAACATTTCCACATTTCTAGCATTGCGGTCTACCACACATGTGGACAATCCAGCTCATAGCACTGGAGACGTGTCCAAAGATAGTACAGACGTATAGCAAAGCAAAATAATAAAATGGAGGGGGGGGAAGGGTAAAGATCCTCCATTTGCCTCATTTCTGAAAATAACGTGTTTTTTTTTCCCCAACAAGCGGTTGTTCATTTATTTGATTCATATAGCAGCCCATCTCATTTTTACATCTCTAGGTGACTTACAATAAAACACATAAAACACACAATGTAAAAATGAAAATAAAAACATATATAGCAGCCAGGCATAAGCAGGGGTGAAATCCAACAGGTTCTGACAGGTTCTGGAGAACCAGTAGTAGAAATTTTGAGTAGTTCGGAGAACCGGCAAATGCCACCTCTGGCTGGCCCCAAAGTGGGGTGAGAATGGAGATTTTGTAATATCCTTCCCTCAGGAGTGGGGAGGGAATGGGGATTTTGCAGTATCTGTCCCCTGGAGTAGGGTGGGAATGGAGTTTTTGCAGTATCCTTCCCCTGTCATGCCCACCAAGCCATGCCTACCAAGCCACACCACACCACACCACACCACATCCACCAAGCCAGGCCCACAGAACCGGTAGTAAAAAAAATTAGATTTCACCACTGGGCATATGGTAACCGATCATCCATACAACCAGGTGACAGGCTCTAACCAACACACCAGAGCCACAGGCTCAGCTACAAAACAAGGTTTTCAAGGCCTTAGGAAAGGTCAAACAGGGAGTCGGGGCCCTAATCTAATCGAGGGGGGGATGGTGTATTGCAATTGTTTTTAGTTATTTATTTATTTATTTCTCAGATTTATGTGCTGCCCATCCCTCAAATCAATTGTTTGGGGGCCCTTCACTTTCACCCAACCTAGAAAAAGCCATCACTCTAATCTGCAAAAATCACAGGAGCTGTTCTGCATGTGTTTGTTGTTAACAATTTTGGGTTGGTTGGTTGGTTTATTTGTTTGTTTGTTTGTTTGAGAGGAGTTGGGGAACCCTTGCTTTAGTATGCCCTGGAGCAGGAACAGCACAAAAGAACAGTAGTTAGCAAATTTTATGTTCTTGGTCCTCAGATATTAGTTAGCTCAAGCTGGAGACTAATTGACTGTGAGTGCTAGGTGAAGATACCTGCAGATCACAGCCACAGATAGTAAGGTTGATAGCAATGGGAAAGAATTGGGGAGTGGACTAGGAGGTGTCCAACAAATGTGTAATGTTCATGGACAAGACCTGCCAGAAGCTTTGAATTTTGTTCACTGGAATTATATGAACTAATTATATGAACTACGGTAATAGCTTGTCTTTTTACTTGCTATTTTAAATATGTCCTCTTCTTTATAAACCTGAGCAAGCTGTACTAGGAGAAGTGGGAAGAAAAAGCCCGGTTTATCCTATATTTAGGCAACTGTATCTGTTAATCATGGAAGCTTTGAATCAAACCAGATGAATATTGCCCTTAGTTGTTCTTCAGACTGCAATTGGGACTATAATTTTCATTGCTAAGCAAGGCGATTGTTGGTTGAGCCACACCTGATTTTATGACCTTTTTTGCTATGGTTGTTAAGCAAATCACATGGTTGTTAAGAGAATCCAACTTCCCCCATTGACTTGTTAGAAGCCAACTAGGAAGCTGCAAATAGCAATCACAAGATACCATGACACTGCAACTGTTGTAAATACATGCTGGTTTACCAATGCCTGAATTTTGATCACATGACCATGGAGATGCTGTGATGATCATAAGTGCAAAGATCAGTTATGGGTCACTTTTTTTCCAGTGCCATTGTATCTTTGATCATTAAAGTTACTGTTTGTTAAGCTGAGGACTACCTGTATCACTTGAGTCAGAATCATGTGCACCATCACACAAATGCACAACTCTGTTTCCGGTGAAATGTCAGATAGACAGACAGTCAGATGGGCAAATGAAGACCTCAAACATAAGATGTTAGCATGCTAACTTTGCTAGACTCTTCCTGGCAGGAACAGTCTGGGAGATATGGTTGATAAACCTGATGGGATGGCCCATCAGGTCCCAAACAGCAGAGTTGCACATATTTTGAATTATGCAGGAATGTCTGCTTTCCTCAGGTGGCAAGAATTGACTCATGGTGCATGCATACACCTCCAAAGCTTTCTAAATGCTGCATTTGATGGGCGCAGCTTCCTTTTGTATTACACCACGTCATTATGCTGTTTATTATCTTACCCTGTCAGATGAGATTTCAACTACTTCCTTAATTTAAGAGGATCTTGCTGGGTGGAAGTAACTGCTCAGTTTTGGTTTCAGCTCATTGTGTTTGGGAGGAAGGCACAGACGTCAGTCGTGTCACAGAATCAATTATGGGATGGCACAGAGAAGCTCAACAGAGGCTTCCATCAGTCATGTGCCCTTCAGAGGAGAATAATCCCGCAAATCCTAAACCATCATTCTTTCTCACTGTGCTTTCTGGGGGACATGAACGTATTAGCCCCAGCATACCTGGAGGGTGCTGGCTGCTATACAGAAATAACTTTGAGCTTTCCCTTTTCTGAAAATGACCAGGATTTGTGGAAAATCTCATATTGTTTTTTAGTCATTACCAATATCATACTTTAATTCAGTGGTGGGTTGCCCCCGGTTCGCACTGGTTCTATAGAACTGGTAGTAAAACCGGTGGCAGGCTCCGCCCACCGACCCCAACGTCATCAAAACGCGCATCGCAGAAGAGCATGCGCGTGGCCCCGCTGGAAACCGATAGTAAAGGTAAGTAGAACCCACCCCTGCTTTAATTCATCCAAATGTAACAATAGAATAGTAAGTTGCTCAATATGGCACAGGGAGATAGATACTTTCTTGATATTTCTATGGGGATGACCAGGTTCCAGTCTTGTGGACAATTCTTCTGAAATAGCTAGGGATTCAAATATATTTGAATGGAAATACTTTGAGTACAGTTGGGGGTGGATTCACTTTCAATGTGGCACAAAGAAGATAAATTGCAAAGGAAGGAGAGGGAATGGGGGTGGGATTCTAGTCAGGAATTTTTTTGCACATCGCTGAAGTACAGGTAATCCTTGACTTACGACCACAATTGAGCCCAAAATTTCTGTTGTTAAGCGAGACATTTGTTAAGTGACTCACTGCAGTTGGTAAGTTAGTAACCTGGTTGTTAAGCGAATCTTGCTTCCCCATTGACTTTGCTTGTCAGACAGTCACAGAGGGGGGTTCGCATGATCTTGGGACACTGCAACGGTCATAAATATGAATTTTGATCACGTGACCATGGGGATGCTACAAAGGTCGTAACTGTGAAAAACAGTCATAAGTCACTTATTTCAGTGCTGTTGTAACTTTGCACGTTCACTAAACTAACTGTTGTAAATCGTGGACTACTTGTACTGTAAATGGATGCAATCCTAACAGGGATGTGGACTCTTATTAGTCATTGCTTGACCAGCAGAGGGAGCAATTGCATCACTAATCCTAGACCCTTAAAGACCAATAAAATTTATGCTAGGCCTGACCCAGCATTGGGATGGGATGCACAGAGTTGTTGAGCCATAAACCACAATTGACTAAAGTTGGTGTCAGTATTTATATCTATTAAGCAAAAATAATAAACCATATTATGACATAGCAGAAGGTGAATGCAATCCTCCCAAGAGCCATGGGATAGAAAAACCAAGAACGAAAAACACTTCTGTGGGTTTTAATACGCCTGATTACTTTACATGCATATTGCATTTTATGGCTATTTGGTGCCTATGTTGCCATGTTGTTCTCTAAATCTGTGCATTTACCAACTGGGTTCATGCAGTTGCTCATGCTGAGTCTGTGAGCCTGGAAGTTTACACTGTAAAGTTTGTCTGCAAGCATATCAAAAACTCTTGGTCACTTTCTCCACTAAGGTATTAAGTGAGATCAGAACTACTGCAGTGTTGAGTACTTGCTCCTATATAGAAGATGGCTTTTCTCTCTCTTCTCAAAAAAGCTTCCCCAACTTGTCATTTTTAAGATGGGTAGCCTTTACAGTGATACTTGGAACTGTGAGAATTGTAGTCCCCATTCTTCTAGATCAGGGGTGTCAAACTCAATTTCATTGAGGGCTACATCAGGGTTGTGTTTGACCTTGGGGAGCCAGGGTGGGCATGGCCAGCTCAATGTCACTCATGTCGGGGGCACCTGTGGTGGCCTGAGCGCTCTGCCAGCGAAAATGGGCTCCTGAGCTCTGTTTTCGGCTGGGACAGCCTCCTGCAACCTTCTGCTGGCTAAAAGGAAGCTCGGGAGGGCCATGAGCTCCGTTTTTTCTGGCAGAAGCATTGCAGGCCGATCCTTTGCTGTTTCCAGGGAGCCCCCATGGGCCAGTTCTAAGCACCCCATGGGTCAAATCTGGCCCTCAGGCCTTGGATTTACACCCCTGTTCTAGATGGTATCTAGTAGAGTATAGTCTACACTAGGTTTTTAGTGCATTTTCTCCCATCATGTCTACTGTAGCATTTATCCCCACTGTCATGTAAAGACTGTATATCCCATTTCTTTTAATACACCAATAGAATCATTCGGGAGCATTGTTGTGTTTTGTATTTTTGACTATTGTCTTTTTTTCTCTAAACTGACAATGCCATTTGAAATGAATGGAGAGAATGGATGGTTAGCTGTATCCAAAATGTCAGCAGTTGCCATCTTATGCCTTCATCATCCTTTAAAAAAAAAATCCATAATTTTCACTTTAATATTATGCTGGGGAAGAGTAATTATCTTAGCAATGATTTAGTGGAAATAATTGATTACAAAGCAGGTACAGTCATGAGATGTCATTTGTGGGCACATGGACTAACCTTGTGATTATACCTGCAGTGGCTAGACCCTACTACTGCAGGTATAATCACAAGGTTAATCCATGTGCCCGCAAATGTCATTTCATGACTGTACCTGCTATATAATCAATTATTGGCCTTGCTACCATTTGGGAAGTTTTTAGGATGGTACAGGTCAGCAGCAATGTCCAAACCTGAAAACATTTGCAAGAACAAGTCCCAGGCTGCCAACACGGAATAGCTTTAGCACAGAACCCAATATTACCACCACATGACTGCATAGATAGTACAACAAAACCCAACCATATAGCTGGTAACTCATCTATAGGCCAGTCCTAAGCCAGGATAAATGGGGAGGAATGGAGAAAGAGTTGGCGACTTACTCAGTACTCAGTCACAAAGCTCTAATGGAAAAGTTTGCAAAGAAAAGGTCAAAGACAGTACCAGAAAGTGGGACACGCAGGAAAGAAAATATTAAACATGCAAGCAATGACCTGCTATAGGTAGTCTAAGAAATTAAGGTGTGGGAAGGGAAGAAACCCCTTTGGAGAGCCTGAAAACTGATGAAATCTGTGAGAAAAGGAATGGACTCCACTGGAAGAAAATGAACAAGATTGGCATGTGAAAGGTGATAAGAACAAATCATCTGGAAGGAAAGGAGAAGGACAAAAGTAGGCCAAAATAGATGAATTGGACTTTCAGTCAGATGTGTTGACAATATGGCTAGGACAACATCAGAAAGAATGTACTACCACTGATTACAGACAAAAAAGCCAGCAAATCAGGTGAAAGCTGCCGTTATGACAGAATAATGACTATTCAAATCCAAGTTCAACCTCTGAATATCACAATTCTCCTAATATATGCACCAACCACAGATCCATCTGAAGGAGGAATGAAACTCTTTTAGATCACCATTTAAGAAGGGTTACAACAATCACCCCAAAAAATCTAAAAGCCATCATGGAAGGTTTCAGGGGCAAAATTGGAGACAAAGAAGAAGCAAAAATAATTGATAGATTTGATTTAGAAGAAAGCTTGTTGCAGTTCTGTCAAGAAAATCAGAACTGCCAATGCAGGGTTTATTTGTCCTAAAAGACATTTGTAGATATGGCATCTCCAAATGGACTGTACAACAACCAAACTAGCCAAAATCTGTTTTAGATTCAATTTCTGCAACATCAAAAAAGAACATTGCTCCAAGGAAATACAATATTGACAAAATTTCAGCTCCACATGCAATCCTAGTGAAGAACATATTCAACTTATTTAAATTTCCCTAGAAAATATTTGGATGAACTATGGATAGAAATGAAAAACATGATCAGCAAAAGAGACCAGAGCCATGGCTTGTGCAAAAAAATAAATATGCATACAAATAAGCAAATGGCTATCAGAAGAACCATCCAAACTCTTGAGCAGAAAAGGAAAGGTAAGTCTTGGTGACAGAAATGAAACAAGCTAGCTAAATGCAGAATTTCAATAATAAATTTTAAAATGACAAAATTATAGAAGGAACATTGTAAAGAAAAGGACGAAAGAAACTGAAAAGAGCACGCTAGAAGTCTTTTTGTCTTCATCAGGGAAACACATAAACTATTCACTGCATGCAAAGGACCGATAGCAACAGAGATGGGAAAGGAAGGAATGATCAGAAGCAAACACAGATGGCAGGAGGACACTGAGGAATTGTAAACAACTAGTCTTTTCTAAAAACAAACAAACAACCATGTAACAAATAGAAATCTGAAGATATATTATAGATATATTAGATATATCTATACTAGATATATTAGAAAAGGAGGTAGCACTGAAACAACTGCCCAAAGGAAAATCCTCTGGACCATCAGAACAACAATTTTAAAGCTGTGTCAAAAAACATGGGAGACCAATGAATGGCTAAAAGACTGAGAAAGATCAGGGTTTATCCCATTCAAAAAGAAGAATGACTACTCTAAATATGGCTCTATAACTCTGATTCATGTGCCAGCAAAATTTGGTTGAACCTCACATAACAATTGGAAAAAGAACTTGCTTGACGTACAATACAGACTGGTTTTAGAAGAGAAAGATAAAGCGCCTTGCAAATATTCACTGGATTGTGGAATAACCATATTCAAATTTTATATGCCATAGCAAAGTTTTAAACTGCACTGAACATGACAATATTATGGAAATACCCAAGGGAACTGTACATTCCGGAACACTTAAATTAATCCACTGTCAAACATCTTATGGAGATACAGACTAGTTCAAGACTGGGAAAAGTGTATAGCAGGACTGTACTTTAGCACTTTTCTATTCAGTTATACATAGAGACAATTTAGAATAATTGGCAATTGAAATAAAAACAGGGAGCAGAATCATTAAGTTTAAAATTGCACCACTCTACTGGCAGAAAATAGTAAGATATAGAAGTCCTTATCTTAAAACTCAAGGTAGAAAGTGAAAAAAAAATGGATTGCATGGTGATATTAAGGTAATAACTAGCAACGAAGAAATTGAATCAGTTCACACACACACAGACACACCAGTGGTGGGTTTCAAATTTTTTTACTACCGGTTCTGTGGGTGTAGCTTGGTGGGCGTGGCATGGCTTGGCGGGCATGGCTTGGTGGACGTGGCAGGGGGAGGATACTATAAAATCTCCATTCCCATCCCACTCCAGGGGAAGGTTACTGCAAAATCCCCGTTTCCTTCCAATCAGCTGGGACTTGAGAGGCAAAGAATAGATGGGGGCGGGGCCAGTCAGAATTTTTATTACCGGTTCTCCGAACTACTCAAAATTTCCACTACCGGTTCTCCAGAACTGGTCAGAACCTGCTGAAACCCACCTCTGATACACACACATATACACTATTTGATACATTTGGTGAAGTGTGCATAGACAAATAAAATTATAAACTCTGAATGTGACAAGTATTA
Source organism: Pituophis catenifer annectens (assembly GCF_029215685.1). Taxonomy (NCBI): domain Eukaryota; kingdom Metazoa; phylum Chordata; class Lepidosauria; order Squamata; family Colubridae; genus Pituophis; species Pituophis catenifer. The sequence continues at coordinate 133,729,962 of NW_027256882.1, read as the reverse complement.
TTAGCTACCTATTATGTATTTCCTATACATATGCTCATAGCTAAACTATAATTGTTTGCAAAGACACACACGGATGAATGGCCACTCATTGTTTCTGCATAATGGGTGAGGTTAAAGGGATTAGTTAAAAGGGATTATATCTGGGCAACATGCCACCCTCCCCTCCCCTGAAAGATGGCTGGCATACAGTATATTCTCGTGCTATAAGTCTGTACTGTAGCATGTTCCCAAAACTATTGTTCATAAACACAGAAGAAACTCCTGCCTGCTTGGGTGTGTAGGTGGTTGAAAGAAATGACTTTGGCAAATGGGCAGGGCTCCTATCTGTTTGCTATTAATGTAGCACCCCTACGTCATCATGTCTTCCAGAATGACATCTTGCATAAGAGTTAAGAAGGGGGAGGGCTTAGGTAGATCTTACATCAGGCATGTCCAACTCGTGATCCACAGGCCGCATGAGACCCCACAAGAAAATAAAAAATATTTTTAAAAAGGAAGTTGGTTATTTATATACATTAACTAGATTGTATATTTTACACATGGATCAAGACAATTCCTCTTTGTTCAATGCATCCAAGGCAAGCCAAAAGATTAGACAACCATGTCTTATATATAACAGAACACACAACTTGTACAAGATCTACTGAAGGTCCCATTCAAAATAGGGCCAGCATAGCAGATACTCCTGGTGCCAATGCACTTTAGCATTAACAATGCCTAATCACCCAAAAGATGAATACATTTCACCTTAAGCAATTTCTAAGGGAGAAATTCTCTCTTAGGAGAAATGTATTAAAAACCAGTTCATAATTTTAGATACCAGTAGTTAGTTTATAAATTTAGATAGTCAGTTTAGATAGTTGGCATGAAGCAGTATCATCTTTGTCAATAATCTATATTGATATCAAAGATTCCAGGGTGTGCATAGTAATTATTAAGAATTAGTTTTGGCAACATTTGAACTTGGCAAACAGATGTAAACTGGGGACTAATTATTTCTGTATTGTGCTGGTTGCACTGGAAGAGCTTCAGAGATGTCCTTCTCCAAGTGCCATCACTGTGGGAAGACAATGCCCACATCTAAGAGAGAGGACAAGATGGCACCAATTTAGGGCATCCTCCCAGGGAATAAAGTATGAGATTGATGACAATCTTGCTTTCTGCTTGACGCAAATCAAAATGTTTCTTTTTGCATGGCACTTTAAAATACAAGACATTATTATTTTTCTTGGCTGATCTTTTATTGAGAAAAGGGCCAGGCAGACTGAGGATCTTGCTGAATATAAAATAGCAAATCAGGATGGTTATAAAGGGAATTATCATATGATTGACCTGACTTTCTGATGGTTGGGGGGTTTTTTGGGGAGTGATCATTAAGAGAAGCCATTGTTTGTTATGGGGCATTTTTGCCAAAAACCAGAAGTAAATGCCAATTTTCAGCAAAAATGTCATGAATCATGTTTTTGTTGTAATTTGCAGTCACGTGATCACAGGATGCTGCAAACAGCTGTAAAAGCAGGCTGGTTACCGAGCATCTTAAACAAGGTCACATGATGGGGGCAGTTGTTGGAACCACGTTGAATCCCACCTTTTGGGGAATCCATCATAAGTCGAAGATTACCAGTGTGCATTAATTGTTGTCTTTCCCATAAATTGTTCCTCTTCTCATTGCTTATTTTTCACAGACCTGGGACTCTTAACTCCACAAAAACATCCCAAATTTCTACCCTGCTAAGTTTCTACTATTTTACTAAGCGCTTAGAACATATGCAATAAGAAATCATCTTTATTAGATCATCTTTATTTTGCACATTAGCTCTCCCAGTAGATTATATATTTTAGTATAATGCAATTGCGTTCCTCCCCTCCCACGCTTAAAAAAAGGCTCTTTAGCACCAGACATGCTTCTGCAGACAGTAAAGCAGAAATAGGAAGCTGAGAAAGAATTGAGGCGTTTTGTTGTGGCATTCGTGTTTCCTACTGATCGGATCTCTAGGAGATAATTTCTGGCAACTTAGAAGTGGTTTTCACTTGGGTTCATGGCTATCTGTAATGGAGAAAACAGATTTTGTTAATGAACAGTGATATTACTATTGCATTAACGAACATAAACTAATCACTAATGAAACAGCATAAAATGAACCACGGTGGCGCAGGGGTTAGAGTGCAGTATTGCAGGCTACTTCTGCTGACTGCCAGCTGACTGCAATTTGGCAGTTCTAATCTCACGGGCTCAAGGTTGACTCAGCCTTCCATCTTTCTGAGGTGGGTAAAATGAGGACCCAGATAGTTTGAGGGCAATATGCTGACTCTGTAAAACCGCTTGCAGTGGGCTGTAAAGCACTGTAAAGTGGTATATAAGTCTAAATGCTATTGCTATAAAATGGCAGGGAGAGGAAACCACTGTAAAATCAATAGTTAATTCCACCAACTGTATTTCAGAGCTGCCCTGGTAACTTGGCAGCCCTACTTTTTGGTACACCTTATAATAATAGGGATGCTATGCTGTATCAAAATAGCAATTTGAAAACATAACCTGAGAATGAAATAATCATTCTTTTATGAAAGGCATTTGCTTTAAAGAGGAGAGAGATCATGCCAATAGCAAGTTTAATTGATACCTCCTGGATTGCCAGTATCCAGTATTGGATTTACTCAGTGGAGATTGGAAACATTCCTGTTGGCAATTCCTCTAGATTTCCAAGCTGCGTAGATCTCCATACATAAGTTTAAAGCTTTGGACAGGCTTGGTAAAGAGGATGCAGGAATAAATAAGTGATAGTGAATCAGCTGTATAAATTTAAGTGAGAGAGAGATGAGAGAGATCCTAGAGAGATCATACACAGATAAAATAAGTAACATGGTCAGAGGTGGGGGCATGGGATTTACTACCAAAAATAGGTAGAAAAAAAAAGTAGCTAGGCATAAAATGTGCCCCACTATGATCATATCAGCCCCAGAAAGGCATGTGCTTACTGATGGCCACTTCTCTCCAGTATAAGTGCTGGCTCTGATGCCCGTATGAAACTGGACATCAACAGGCCTGCCTGCTGCGCTCACTATTGCTACTTCATACTGAAACAGGTCTGTTAAAGTGCCACTTGCTACAGACAGGTTCTAATCTCCTCCTGTATCCCCTGCCATGCCTTGTCTTCCTGACAGGGCTTGTTTCCCACTGATCTGTTCTCAGTTATGTTATTCAAGATCACTCCCCATTATGTGAATGCAAGAGTGTTGTGGGTCTCCCTGCCAAGACTGGTTGTTTATGAGGCACCTAAAAGATTCCATAAAAGCCAGTGCATCTCTTCAACTCAATAGGATTGCCCATTTAGAAGGCTAACCAATATATTTCCAATAGGTTTAATGGGGAAAATAGGCTAATACTGATTAGGGATAATAAAAATTCAGAACTGAGAAAGCTGCAGAATATTACATTACATTAATATAGTGAGCACCTCTATTCTTATTTATTCATCACATAGCTACTGAAACATTTATACAGATGCCTTTTTATCAGTCAAATTCTATCAATTAGGTTGGCAAATTCCCATCAGGTTTTAGGCAGAGTTTCTTCTAACACCATGATCTACTAAAACATTGCATACTTAGATGAGGTGCGTGTAACAAGTACCCTTCTAAGTCTATGCTCATCGTATGTTGAAGACCTGAGGGCACCCAAGGTATGAAGTTGAGTAGTTCTATTGCTTACAGATCCGTGTCTTCTATAACATCAGGATTGTCCAAAGTCTGTTTCCTTCTTTGAACTGCATCCAGAATCTTTTTCCTGGGCCCCAGTGGAATGTTGATACTTTTCAGATCATTGTCTGAACACAACATCAGAGCTTCCAGATCTATCTTCTCCTTCTTAAGGATAGAAATAAACTCAAACATATTCAGAGAAGCCAGGAAGGTCTCCAGAGGGCTAGTGTCAGGTTCAATGTCATCATCCAGACCCAGTTCCATTTCATCCCAGGGCAAGTCCTCCAGATTCCTCTCCTGCAGGCTGTTGGCACTGCCAATACTGTCGTTGAGACTTGGCGAGTGTTGAAGGTGGCTATGAAGCTTAACACTCATCCTGTCTGTATTTCCTTCCCCCAAAATACTGGGATCACCTTGACCAATCCCAAATAGTCCACTACTGACATAGTTCCTCCGGAAAACCATGGTACCAAGGCCAGGCCGATTGAATAAAGAGTCATGGCCAGAATCAGTACTGACCTCAGAATGGGTGGAGTCCAGGTGCAAACCTGGATCACTTATGGCACGGGAGACAGTATCTTCATCAGACAGAAACATATCCCTAACATTTCGCCGGGTCCATTCCTTTGGGCTAACATAGGTGCCTTGTTTCACAAACATGACATCATTGCCCAGCTGTAAACCAGACAAGGACCTCACACTTTTCCTCCCATCCTCATAAATTTTGAATGTTCCATCCACCTGTTTCTTTTTCTCTAGTTTCTTCTGGATTTTTGTCTTGCCCTTGGCTGTGCCCTGTATGGTGGCCTGAGAGTATGGCAAGGAATTCATCATGGACATGTGCTGAAGTCTCCTGCTCAATGTGCTACTGGAGTAGCTGGAGAAACTCATTGTGTCTGAACGGTCAGACATCTCTTTCTTGTATCGCTTCTCCATCCTTTCGTGGTGCTTTTTCTGCATCTTTACACAGTCCTTAATACGTTTCTCTGCATCCTTAAAGGCTTTGTCCTTCAACTTGCTCACCATCTTAGGGTTGAGGCTGCTTTGCTTAGCAGCAATGGAGTCCAAGTAACGCACACACTCCATGTGACCCTTCATGGCTGCCATGTCCAGTGGTGTGTGGTAGTCATTGTCCAGACACCAGATATTGGCCCCAAAAGACACTAGGAAGGAGAGGCAATTCAGGTGGCCATTGGCTGCTGCCAGATGAAGAGGTGTGTTCCCCCAGATATCACATTTGTCTGGATCGCCCCTAAAATGGTGTGAGAAACAGATAGTAAGTTCTCAAATAGGTTTGTAATCTCATTTGTAGATATTCTTTTAGACTTACAGAAATACATAAATAAATTTTACATAAGTTGGTTACTTTCCAAGCATATGGACTTGAATTCCCATTCTCAACAAGAGAAGCTATGATGGCTGGAGAATTCTAGGAGTTAAAGTCCATAGCTCTGGAGAACACCCAGTTTGGAGAAGGCTGGCATAGACTACTAGCCTTTCCCTACTTTGTGCCTTCTGGGTGCATTAGGAGATCAAATCTCAGAATATTTAACCAGCTGCCATCCTGGCTGGGAATTCTGAGTTTTTGTCCCATTTGAAGAGCATGTTGAAGAAGGCTAACAAATACAAATAATTTACATGATTGTTATTCATTAGTACTACTTTATCATCTTTATGCTGTTAAACTGTTAAGAGTATTTTTCAAGCAGTCTTTGAAGGAGGAAAGTCTCACTTGTTTAAGTGGTGCCCAACAGTAACATTTGTAACATAGCTTTATAAGCTGAGAAGTAAATACAGTATGTGAGAAAAGAGAAATACCGTATGCGTTTCACATTTAAATAAACAACTGAGCACACATAGCACACATATCAAGCCTCATAGTTATATATTCTGCCCTGCAAAAATAACATTGGCAACTTTCATATTTACCGTACTTCATTTATTTTATTTGATATTCTGCTCATTCAGAAGCTTAAGGAACACACTTGGCCCATTTCCAATTCCCTATCTTATGCTTTTTCACTAAAATGTGAGAGAGTAACTCCAAGGTCTCCTTCAACCTTAAATTAAACAACTTTTCTACCAGCCTGCCTGAAAATATTGCTCTGCAGGTAAAATGGGAAAGAGAAAAAGAACTTAGATGCTTTTGGAGAAAAACATGGTAATCGTAGAGTCAGAATGAGGCTTTTGCAATGCTTCTTAGCCTCTTTGAAATTTCTAGGGCAAGACAGGAGGCATAGGATTCTCTCTTAGTGTGGATATTTGGGCACCTTCCCAATGTTAACAAGTGCTAAAGGGACCGTGCCATGAATTTCGACACAAATCTTGACATCTGAAACACATCCGTGACATTTCTCAGTCACTGATAATGTGGGGAAAACAAAGACCCAAAAGAAGTGAAGTTGTCGTACAACTTGCTCTCTACATGGGGCTCCCCTTGAGGAGCACTCGGAAGCTCCAGCTGGTCCAGAATGCGGCCGCGCAGGTAATTATGGAGGCAACATGGCGCTCCCATGTGACACCTTGCCTGCGCGAGTTGCACTGGCTTCCGGTGGGCTTCCGGGTGGGCTTCAAGGTATTGGTTCTCACCTTTAAAGTGCTCCATGGCTTAGGGCCCGGTTATTTATGAGACCACCTTCTGCCACCGATAACCTCCCACCGGCCAATTCGCTCCCACAGAGAGGGCCTCCTCAGGGTGTCGTCAGTCAAGCAATGTCGACTGACGACCCCCAGGGGGAGAGCCTTCTCTGTGGGGGCACCCGCCCTCTGGAACGAGCTACCCCCAGGAATACAACTGATCCCGGACCTCCGTGCCTTCCGTCGAGCTTTGAAGACCTTCCTATTTCAGCAAGCTGGGCTGGCTTAAAATTTTAATGGGTTATTTTAAGGGTAATGGGTTTTAATTTTTGGGAAGCCAATTCGATTTAATTCTGTTTTAAATTATTTTAAATTTTATATTGTATGTATTTTAATTTTGGCTGTTCACCGCCCTGAGTCCTTCGGGAGAAGGGTGGTATACAAATTTAAACAATAAATAAATAAATAAATAAACAGAATGTGGGAGCACTTGGGAGGGACCTGCAACAAGTTCATCTGGGCTCCTTGCTTAGCCCACCCTCTCTCCCTTGCCTTGATACTGACCTATCAGTAGTGAGAAATTGAGGGAAAATATCAATATTTGATGAATTGCAGGCAAGGAATAAATTATTGATGGTATGTGGTTAAAGAGACCGTGAAACTGAAAATGCCAGAGCTACTAAGGTTTGGATACAAGGCACACGAGGCTTTATGTTCTGAATAAATGCCTGTGTATTAGAATGAGCATACATGTCTCTGTGCAAGAAGAAAAATAGAATCAGATCATGCTCATTTTTCTTCTCTCTTCCCTTTTCCTGTTGCATTGTAACCCCTTGTATATTTCCTAGAAATATAAATACACCGTACCACATTTATCCCAAATAGTGCTGGATTGAAAAAAATCTTGTCCGCGTTTTCTTTAATTCTTCATATTCAGTTGGGTGGAAAAGAAATGTTTTTCCCACTACTTATGGAGAACATTTTGATAGAATCTTCCTGAGTGAGGTACTAGGTTACTAAAGTGTGCATGCGAGATCAGTCTGACTTGCTGTAGATTATTATCGTCCATTAATGTGCAACCTCCATGATTTTCCAGCCATCAATTAACTCTCAAAAGGAAAGTCATGATGGAATTCTTCCAATGTTATTTTTCCCCCCCAGAAGGATAGGTGGTTAAAGAAAGTTGCAGACTTCTGGAGGAAAAGTAACCTACACCAGCACCCACAGCATCACAATAAGCACCACAAAACGGGAAAGCACAGCAAGAGTGAAAAATAGAAGCTCCTTTTGAAGAAAAGACAACTTTTGTTGATTTTGGTAGCATTGATCTTTATAGTTCTGTTCTTCGCTGTAAAAGGGAAAAAAGGCAACAAAAATTATTGTTCCTCTGGAGCCTTCAGCAAATCATATTACACATATTATGTCACGATAGTCTTTTGAACTTGGGATTCACTATTATTAAGCAGGAAAATTATCAGCCACATGACCGTTTAATTCATGCATCACTATTAGCTCACTAAGTGAGGTCATCTGTGCAGAGGAAGAAAATGAGTTTACCATAATCAGTGAAGCACAGGGCAGTTGTTTACTTGACCATAAGCACTGACCTCTGGACCTGTGTGCTCAAATAGCCTATGAGGTTCCTTAGAGTCATGTAGCAATAAATGTAAATTAAATAAAAAGAAACACATATGCATATTTGTGCCATGTGCCTCGAGTGATAATGTATGGATGCTGATTTTGCTTAGGTACCTCTTAATTCTAATTAATTCTTAAACTTGCCAGTCTGGAAATGCTAAGAATAGGCTGGGAATATCCAGGGCCAATTAATGTTCCCACAGGCCAACCAGGAGGAAATGGAGAAACAATCTTTCAGTCAGTGCCCCATACCTTGAATTATGACAGTTCCTTGAGTTAGGAAAATCCTGTCATCCCTGCTGTGGCAGGATTTGGGAGGGGGATGGGTGGGAGGGAATACAAATTGCTAACCAATAACATCACAATAACATCACATCTACTGACTTCTGTATCTGCTGCATGAATTTGCCAACTCATTGTTAAAAAAAAATATCTGATGCTAGTATTAAGGAGCAGCTGCCTGCCTAAAGACATCATTTTTCCTAAGTAGAAATTCCCACGAAATCTGGGGTAATGGCATGGTTAGATGCTTTTCCCAATAGCTAAAAACCTGGCCATAGGTTACACTAGTACCTTGTTTCCCCAAAATAAGACATCCCCTGATAATAAGCCCAATCGGGCTTTTGAGCACATGGCAATAAGGCCAAGCGCTTATTTCAGGGTTCAAAAAATATAAGACAGGCCTTATTTTTGGGGAAACATGGTTTCTATGTCTATGGAGTAGGTGAAGGGAGGCTTATTTAAACCCAGGGAGCTAAGGGTTAGGGTATATAATTATACTGTACCCTATAAATAGCTGGGTGCTCCTGGCCTAAATCAGCAGAGAAATTCAAGCTGAGCATTTTTATACAGTAGGTTGACAAATTGACCAGAAAGTAACCAGAGGAGTTTAGGTAGGACTAGTCTAGACTTCACAGTAACCCTATCTCTGAAGCTACTCTGAAGTCTATAGAGGGCTCTGGGAGCAGGATGAGAAAATGGGGAAACAGCCAATCCCTTTGGACTCCAGCTGCTGAAAGAGAACGACACAGAGATAGTGTTAGGCTGCTGGTGCCTCTTCTGCAGACATACTGCATCTGGAGAATCCCTTTCTTGAGATCATAATCTGATCTGCATTACTTATTATTTAACTCTATTAAAACATGCAGTCAAAAATCATGCAATAAAAAAAGATTACACATACAATGCCATTCCATACTGCAGGGGTAATATACTTGAGGACCCATCTCCCTTATTTTATGGGACTATAACTCCCCCCCACCCCCACCCCCACCCCCGTATTCCTTGCTACTGGCCCTATTGATCGGAATCAGAGTAAGAGTTGGAAGGGACCTTGAAGGTCTTCTAGTCCAACCTCCTGCTCAGGCAGGAAGCCCTATACCATTTCAGATCAGAGTGACAGTACAGGAGTTATAGTGCATTGATGTCCCAACCTTGTGCTTCATAATCCACTCAGGGTTATCCAAACAACTGTAGCATTTATTCCAGAAAACCCAAATGGCAACATAGGTAAATAATGAAAATGAAAGTATTTGCCACTCTTTAATAAAACCTCAACATCTAGTGCCTAAGCAGGAAGACTACCTTACTTATCTGAAGAGATGAAAAGATTTTCTCTGCTTCTTTGAAATGTTTCCAAACTATTCCTTGAGACAGAGTGGTAATTCCTACCCACCCCTCAATCTTTGGGAGAAATCACTCTTCAGTGAGCTCAGCGGAAAGATAATTAATATTTGCTTCTGAATTAAAAGCTGAGGCTTGGAGTGATGAAGGAGAGAGCTTATTGGTTTCTTTCCATCGAAAGAATTTTCAAATGCAAGGCCATAAATGGGACAAGTTTCAGTGTTACAGGGTAGATCACAATATCTTTCATTCTGACCTAGGACAAGGTTGGTATCATCCACTTACACAACCTCCATTGCTGTCTGGTATGATGATATGCAGCATTTTAGCATCACCCCATATGCGTGGGCAAGGGGAATACGGAAAACAGAGAGCAAATTAGTCCCATATGGTTAAGGGAGTGGTAGAGGAAGCAACCTTCAGATCACCTTCCCACTTATTTCAGATCCTCATTTCTAGAGAAGCTCTAATAGACTCAACTAGTACATCAGGTTAAGGAAAATATAATTATGTGCAATTATTACATTGCAAAACAAACCGAACAAGGAATCAGCAAGTATTGGGAAACAATGGGAAAATACTGTTGTAAGAAAGTCCTGTACTACACTGGCTTACTGTATATTCCAGTCAATGAGAACATCTGTTTAATAAAATAATAAGAGTATTATAGCAATACAGTGTATGCTACTATGTTAAGGTTATTTCTTACCACAGACAATATGATACAATCCAATAAATTAGGCCATGGTTATTTCTATACATGGTATCTACATAGCAAAATGTAAACAGATCACACATTTCTCCAATTTTCAAAGAAATGGGGTTACTCAGTTCTTCACATTCAATCACAAAAGGTACTTTGGAGTGTATATTGGTGAAAATATGGCACTTGTTACAATTTGGAAAGAATATGTACTGGATTTGAATATCATTTGCTCTCTTTGTAGGAGGATGCATAAACTTATGGTGAAATCTATGGTCTGTTTATATTGCATGCAAAGGAAAATTAAACACCCATGGAAAGAAATGATTGAAAGGACAAAATGATACTGATGTATAAGATAATACGACAGGCATCTTGTTTCCCAGGCAGCAGCAAAAGATAGTCATGTCATCCTGAGAAAAGATGCAGCTGCTTCAAGGAGTTGCAAAGCAGTGTTATGTACATATCCTCACCAACCCCAAAGCATTTTCTCCAACTTATTTCTTAATTGCCACACAGTACTAAAAAAACCCAAATTCTTCTGTGATTCTCAGGTGTCATTGTTGCACCCTTTTCCTTCTTATACAGAGGAAGTTGTACTCCAAATCTATTAACACCCACTCCTATCAGTATCAGGGTGTGTCCTATGTCTGGATTGTCTATATATAACATATTATCTATACACCAGTATCACTTTTGTCCTTTGAATCGTTTCTTTCCATGGGTGTTTAATTTTCCTTTGCCTGCAATATAAACATACCATAGATTTCATCATAAGTTTTGCATCCTCCTACAAAGAGAGCAAATGATATTCAAATCCAGTACATATTCTTTCCAAATTGTAACAAGTGCCATATTTTCACCAATATACACTCCAAAGTACCTTTTGTGATTGAATGTGAAGAACTGTGTAACCCCATTTCTTTGAAAATTGGAGAAATGTGTGATCTGTTTACATTTTGCTATGTAGATACGAAGAGAGCAAATGAGATTCAAACCCAATACATATTCTTTCCAAATTGTGTCCTTTGACAGATTATATCTGAAGTACTGAATGTCCCAATTTTCATTCAGGAATAACTCAAGAGAAGCTGAAGAGCTCTCTATCTGAGAGAGAATGAGGTTGCCAATAAAACAGGCTGTGTTTTCTCTGTCATCTCTTGAAGCCCTTCCTGGATGACCTCCGCTAATCATCAGCTTTGGCATCTCCTATCACAGACACCCCACTGAAGAGGCTGTCAAAGGCCTGCAGTGAAGAACAGAGATCTTGCCCAGCAAATGCTGATTCACCTCCCTTTTTCCAGCCATCTCATTAATTCTTCTTTTGCTCCTCATTAGAGCACCGATAGGAGGAGGAGATATGCTTTTTGTGAAGCTAATGAACTAGGCAGAATCCTGCCTCCCTCTAGTATCTGGGCTGGATGAAAAACAACTGTGGATTTTACATACACAAACCATCCATCTGTTATGTAATGTAGGGCAGGAATATTGCATGCTATTTCTTACCTGTAAGGCAAGGGCTCTGAACATACAGTTGAGCCACCATGATTAAAGTACAGAACAACAGAGCTACCAGCTGAGGCCTTCACCCATTCTTGAAAGTGTGTCTCCCAACATGAAATGTGTTGCCCTTGTTCCCAATCCCTATCCTCTCTACCAGTTGTGGGTTTCAAATTTTTTTATTATTGGTTCTGTGGGAGTGGCTTGGTGGGCCTGGCATGGCATGGCTTGCTGGGCATGACAGGGGAAGGATGCTGTAAAATCTCCATTCCCTCCCCAATCCAGGAGAATGTTACTGCAAAATCCCCATTTCTTCCCGATCAGCTGGGACTTTGGAGGCAGAGAATAGATGGGGGCGGGGCCAGTCAGAATTTTTACTACCGGTTCTCCGAACTACTCAAAATTTTCGCTACTGGTTTTCCAGAACTGGTCAGAACCTGCTGAAACCCACCTCTGCTCTCTACCACTTTGCTTCAACTCACTGGTGAAGGGTGGCAAAACCTGCCATATTTTGCACATCTGGTGGCTGACCTTGGATGGTGTCACCAGTGAACACATTTCAATAATGCTAAAGTTAAGGATGACTTAACTCCATCTTGCTTATAGGCTGGGGATGAAATAGAAGCAAGATCATGGGAGCTATGGCAGAAAAATGATGTTGCCAAAATATGTTTGTGCAAGTGCAGACCTGGCCTTGAAGAAGAAACCAGATTGATAGATCCATGTGGTTTCTCACTAGCTCCATACCCATAGTACATTCGCTGCTTGTTTTTGACTCAGAAAAATCCCTAAAAATTTTGTAAAGGGCAAAAGCACTCTGAATAATTGAGCCCACAGCTCTCTGAATCGCAGGTCATATTCTCTTCAAATTTCATCTTTGACCACACAGAAAATGAAACTGTTGTTAATTAGAAAGGGGAACAATGATTGATGTTGAACTTCAATGCTTTGGCTTTTCTTTAGATAGTAAATCTTTCTCCCTCTCTCTTGCAAATTCTTTGTTTATTTCAATTAAGTTCCTGTAAATATTTCTTCTCCCCCAATAAAACACAACCAATGATGGAAGCTTATTTTAAAACATCAGGACTATCTATCATTTCCTAATAAGATTCTTCGCCAAAAGGGCAGGAGCATTTTTAGTACTGTATCCTTCAACAGACAGCAAGCGGGGGTTTTTTTCAGTTCATTAAACACTAGCCAGGCCATGAGGAAGATTCTTTGCTGGGAATATTTACTCCAGCTTGTGTGTACTAAGAGCATCTTTCTGCAGAAACCAACTTCTATGCCTTTTACATCAGAGCAGAATTATATGGATTTCTGAGTTTCCGCCTCATCCTATGGCTTTTGGCTGTGTTTTTAAAGCAAGAGATATGAATTCCAGCAAGAAAGGAAAAAATACTAGTTTACCCAGTTGTGACACTTAAAGAGAATTCTGTTATTTGATTTGGTCCAGTACATGCATATTTAAAAAATGGGGGGGCGGGCGGGGGGGGGTTCTGAATCCAGCAAAATTCAGAAATACAAGAACACAAGAAAATATATAAATGGAAAAACAAGGGACATAGGGCCTGCACATCCGAGATAGTTTTCATACTTGGAAGTCAGGAGAAACATCGATTTCTTATAAGTATGTGTGTTATAATATCTGTCATAATATTATAACTGTTCTCCAAAGCACCTGAGGGCAGGACAAGAAGCAATGGGTGGAAACTAATCAAGAAGAGAAGCAACTTAGAACTAAGGAGAAATTTCCTGACAGTTAAAACAACTAATCAGTGGAACAACTTGCCTTCAGAAGTTGCAAATGCTCCAACAGTGGAAGTTTTTAAGGAGATGTTGGATAACCATCTGAAGACTATGTCTTGCTCTGATTTGTAATTGCAAGCCAGGTGCCAAGCAGCCAGATCACAATCATATGATCATGGGGATGCTGCAAAGGCCATAACTTCACGGACTGTTCATAAATCCCCCTTATTCAGTTGCTGAACAAGTGGCCATAAGCTGAGGACTACCCATACCATAATAAGTAACCCAGCTCTTTTACCTCTTGTAAAGCTCAGCTTTTGGGTCCTACCTTAAGAAGCACAACCTAAGAAGACACTTCAATAATTCTGTTATCTTCCAGAGAATTTTTCTCCTCCCTTCTTTACTCTTTCAATAGTTAATATAAACACTAATTATATTAAAGAAAATTAATGCATACAATGCATTCAGAAAGTATTCAGACCTTCACTTTTGTCAATTTTGTTATGTTGCAGCCTGATTCTATTGTTGTTGAAATTCATTTTTTTCTCATTTACTCAGTATACCCCATAATGACAAAGTGAAAACAGAATTTTAGAAATGTCCAAATTTATTAAAAAGAAAAAACTGAAATATCTCATTGGCATAAGTATTCAGACTCTCTGAATACTTGAACACATGAAATTTAGCTTAGGTGCCTCCCATTTCTGTTGATTGTTGTTGACATGCTTCTACAGCTTGATTGGAGTCCACCTGTAGTAAATTAAAATGATTGGACATGATTCTTCAGTGCAAAACACATGGAAGCCCTCTTGGAGTTTGCAAAAAAGCACCTGAAGGACTGTCAGACTGTGGGGAACAAGGTTCTTGAGTCTGATGACACCAAGATTGAACTATTTGGCCTCAATTCTAAATGTTATGTCTGGAGGAAACCAGGCACCGCTCATCACCTGCACAATATTATCCCAACAGTGAAGCATGGTAGTGGCAGAATCATGCTGTGCAGCTGTTTTATAGACATTTCTAAAATTCTGTTTTCACTTTATCCTTATGGGGTACTGAGTGTAGATTAATGAGGGGAAAAATGAATTTCAACAACTGTAGAAGCAGGCTGCAGCATAACAAAATTGACAAAAGCAAAGGGAGTCTGAATACTTTCAGATATGCACTGTATATCCAAACTGGCTTTGATCACCACTCTCTGACAATCCTAATCAACCCACTTCCTTCAATGGACGTTGGAAAGGAGATGCTTAAGATGCTAAATGGAGTCCTGCATTGAGCAGGGGATTGAATAGATGCTGTTTAAAATCCTTCCGAGCCTTGACTTTCAGCCTATGAAATATTCCTTCAGACTGTAATAAAAATGAAGGCTCAGAACAGTTTCTTCTTCTCAGTTAAGATATGCATCTCTTCAGCCAATCCAATCCATGAACAGCAAAAGAGAGTACCGAGGAGCTCACCCCATCCGAATTTTCAGTAAAATCCAAGGAAGTACTGAAGTTCATTGCAAAAAAAAAAAAAAATTGGGTGTTTTGGAGACCAAGCAAAACATTCAGCTGTTAAAAGTTTGGACAGGGGTGAGGAGGAGAAATATCGAAGGAACTGATCCAAGTCAGAGCTTTTCTACTTTCCAAGTGTCTCGAGACACATACCGTCAATATGTCTAGAACTTCATAAATGGGCACATCTGAAACCCTGCCCTTCCTGAACAACAATGAACTCAGGTCATCTCACCTGCCACCAGGTACAAATGAAAGCTGCTGTCACTTCAGTGGCCTGCTAGGTTCAGTGGATTTGATACCCAGAAAGAAGGGACGAACGAAGCTTTCCCTCCCGAGGCCTGGGTGAAAACAAAAACAGAACAGTGCAAAACATCAGACTTACCCTCTGCTAACTATCAGCCTTAAGGCATCCAAGTTGCCATGGTAGGCAGCCCACAGGGTTGGGGTCATGCCATCTTCATCAGGGGAATTTAAATCCTTCTTGGTGGCTTCTTTCAGCAGGTCCAGATAGCCATCTCTGGCTGCACGGTGGTACTGGTCATTCATGGTGTAGCCTTAAAGCTTGTCCATGTCACTGGGAGGGTGAACGGCACGGAGATGGCAACAGAGTTCTAGGAAAGCAGCTGTCAGAGAGGAGGGAGCTCCGTTGCCAAGATACTTGAGATTCCCTGCCCGGAGAGGGCAGAAACTCCTCATATTGAAGGCATATTATTTGCTGTGGATTCCCCTGGGTCCTAAAAAATTCCTGCCTTTGCCTTAGCTAGCCCCTCGCAGAAGGCATGTCTCCTTTGGGCCACTTAACTGGTGGGAATATCTGCTTGGGAATGTGCTGTTGGAAACCTTGGCTTGAATTACTAAAGCAACAGTTGCTAAATCAAGAGTGTAGCACTTCAGAATACTTAGACTCATCCAGGCTCAGGATTCAAGTTTTATTCCAGAGTTGCTCTGTCCCATCCAAAGAATTCTGGCGGAGAGAGTGAAAATATTCAGAAATTTATCTCCTTCTACATGGATCCTCCCAGGGGTGAAATCCAGCAGGTTCTGACAGGTTCTAGAGAACAGGTAGCGGAAATTTTGAATACTTTGGAGAACCGGCAAATGCCATCTCTGGCTGGCCCCAGAGTGGGGAGGGAATGGAGATTTTACAGTATCCTTCCCCTGGAGTGGGGTGGGAATGGAGATTTTGCAGTATCCTTCCCCTGCCACGCCTACCAAGCCACGCCCACGGAACCGGTAGGGAAAAAAATTAGATTTCACCTCTGGATCCTTCCTATGTTTATTCACCAATTCTTCCATCCTTTTTTTTTCCCTTTAGGGGGAATGAGAGATACACAATTACTACACAATTACTTTAGACTTTAAACTCTCTTATCCCTTATGTAGTACCCACTGCTGGCCAGTGGTTTGTGGGGCGGTGGGTGCGTGCATGAGTGCACAGGCCTTCAAGTCAGTGTTGATTCCTGGTGATTGCATGGACAAGTCCCCACAGTTTTTCTTGGCAAGAATTTCCAGAAATGGTTTTCCACTGCCTCCTTCCTAGGGCTCAGAAAGAGGAACTGGCTCAAAGTCACCCAGTTGGTTTGGTGTCCAAGGCAAGAGTAAAACTCACAGTCGCTGGGTTTCTACCCTGATGCACCTTAAACACTATACCATACTGACTCTCTGCCTAGCAAAAGATTAATGATATGCCAGACCAGCGTTATGAAGTTATTTAGAGAATGGATCCAGGTGAGAGTCTGATACTGGGCATCTGGCTATACAACAGCAGGCATGAGCTCATCTCCAACAGATGCATGGCAGGCCACCATCTTTGCACACGGGCTACTAAAGGCAGTCTAATCTCTAGTAGCATGTCAATGCACTGACGATAGACTAGAAGAGAATGGGAACAATACAGATACACACATCTGCATGGAACTATAATTTATATTTCACCTGTATGCTCAGAAATGCGAAAAGTAAATAAATGTGTGGAACACAGATCCTTTATTGGTCACAGCTTTGCAGTGGTTTCAGATAAAATTAGACACAAAAGCGTATCAGCTCTAAATTAACTAAGTTTCCCTTCCTTTACACCAATATAAATCAATCAGCCTGCATGAAATTTCTATCAGAGATGTCATTTATTAAGCAATAACATATCTGGACTTGATACGAAAGGAAAAATATGCTACTATGCCAAGTTTGACTCCTGTTGATATACCGGTTGTACATAGATGCCTCCTGCCATACGCTTAATAAAAGATGTCTCCAAATAGCTTTCTTGGAACAAGATGGATATGATTAGCTTTCTTTGTCGATCTCTCAGTCTAGCCTATAGTCATACGATCTCCCATCCATGCATTAACCAGGCAATCCTGCTTAGCTCTTGAGCTCAGAAAAGTTTGGGCAGATGCTGCTTGGTATTTTTTTTTTTTTAATTTGATTTATATGCCGCCCTTCTCCGGAGACTCAGAGCGGCTTACAATGTGCTCAGCAATAGCCTTCATCCTTTTGTATATTTATACAAAGTCAGCTTATTGCCCCCACAACTGGGTCCTCAATTTACCTACCTTAGAAAGGATGGAAGGCTGAGTCAACCTTGAGCCTTGGCGAGATTCGAACCCTGCAGTAATTGCAGGCAGCTGGTTTTAATAACCAGCTTAATAACAGGGTGCCTTAAACCCCTGTACTACCAAGCCTCTTTTAAGTATTTACTATTTGGTAGCTTTCAATTAATCTTCATTTGGGGGGGGAGCATCCAAGACATCTTTGTTGCATTCATGAACTCTTTTTTTTTTTTTTTTGGTCTTTGCAGGTACAGTATATGCCTTCAAGTTAGTGTTGACTCCTGCCAACTGCCTGGACTGGTCCCTGTAGTTTTCTAGGCAAGATTCCCTTGTTTCTAGGGCTGAAGGAGAATGACTGGCCTAAGGTCACCTGGCTGGCTTTCTCGCCTAAGGCAGGACTATAACTCAGGGTTTCCCCTTTTCTTAAACACTACACTTCAGTTTGTTCATTTACAGAATCTTTACCTGTTAAATGCAAATTAATGAACTGAATTCCACACAAGAATGACAAGGCCCTTTTTGGAAGTAGTTGGTCCTCTATCGCCATCTGTTGTTGGAGAAGTAGAAAGAGTCTAATAGTACCTTTCCAGAGTACAGTAATATATTGCATTAGCTTGGGTTTTCCGGAATTACAGCTGATTTCATCAGATGTGTGTAAAATTTAAATTAATAGGGATGGGTCAGTGGGAGAAGGAAGGAAACGATTAGGTAGTTTTATAAATGAAGATTCATAGGATTAGATTACAAATATATTATCAATTAACGATTGCATTAAAAATCATTTGTTCAGACTTCCTGAGAGCCTGAAAGCTATTGCTGTATTTGTTCATCACTGCCCAATATCATCCTGACAGTGAAGTAATGCTATGTGCAGCTAAAATGTCTGCTCTAGTTGGAAAATAAAATTCATGGGAAACCTTTTATGAGAAATAAAATCCAAAGTCCACAATTGAGCAACAGCACACACAAAAATATGCAAACTTGAAACTCTTGTAGCATTTTGGCTTTTGACAAACTATTTATTTATAGGACATTTTCCTCATGATTGTTTTTAATATTATTAATTACCAGACGCATTATTTCTTCCAATAGTTTCTTCCTTTTTGAGTTAATGATATGTTAAAGCAGGGGTGTCAAACACATGTCGTCATGGTGGTGTCACGTGACGTATCGAGACTTTTCCTCTTCGCTGAACCGGGCGTGGGCATGGCCAGCGCATGATGCATCCAGCCCACGGACCGGGAGTTTGACAGCTCTGTGTTAAAGACTAGCTAAGGAAACTTAACAATTTTTAATTTTTTTCCCTTTAAGATACAAAGGTGACATGACATTGATTAATGAACAGTCACTGTTCCTGACTTTTGCTGTAAAAATAACAAACTTCCAAGTAATCCAAGATGTGATGTTTTAACAAAAAAGAAACACTAGGCTTTCAAATGAAATAGTATACATTTACTTCCCAGCTGTAATTGTTCCCTGCACTAAAAAAGAATGGAAGGAAGACAATCTCTTTTTCAACACTGTCTCTTTAACAGTAGTGGGCCTTAGCAGATGATCACCATCATCATCATCTCAAAAAGCTTCAGTTGGTGATTTGCACAGATCAAATTTTAATTGAATGGGAAACTTACAGGCTTCAAAATCTTGAATGTTGAATGTCACATCAGTTGGGAAGTGACCTGCTCCAGAGAAAAGCAGTGGCTGGTTTATATATAACATTGAACCAATATGGGGTTTATATTTGCTAAACAAAATGTATGAATTAGGTTCTATGCAATGGTGAAATTCAAATTTTTTTACTACCGGTTCTGTGGGTGTGGCTTGGTATGCGTGGCAGGGGAAGAATACTGCAAAATCCCCATTCCTGGGGGAAGGATATTGCAAAAATCTCCATTCCCACCCCACTCTGGGGCCAGCCAGAGGTGCCATTTGCTAGTTCTCTGAACTACTCAAAATTTCCGCTACCGGTTCTCCAGAACCTGTCAGAACCTGCTGGATTTCACCACTGGTTCTATGGTTTAGTTAGCAAGTCATCGTGTAAAAGTCTGCCTTAATGTGGTTTCAGAAGTGGGGGAAGGGACACACATCTTTGACACCTCACAGAAAAAAGTCCAAGGTTGTCCTTCAACATACAAACATCAGCATCTGAAGTTTTTGTTGCCTTAGACTTCTGCCTTTTAAAGAACATGGCATGCAGAAGTGTCACGTGAGAGAGACTTTTTTTTTTAGGATTGACAGGTAGTTTCTAAATTAAGAACAATTGCCCATGTGGCTTTTTATAAATTTTTTGCACTTCTGCTTTTGTTGGCAGGCTTTTTATGATGATTTCTTCCCATTTTCATATCAAGTAACCTTGATCCCCATATCTCTCACGTGGTGTTTTTCTCTCCCTAAACCTAGTTCAGGCACAAAATGGGTCCTATAAGCCTTTCTGAGACATTTATGAAGCAATCCTGTCAACCTCGCTAATGGTGTAAATCAAAAGACATCCGGACAAATATAAATTTCAGGGCTGTTGTGAACTGCGGCAAAAAGGAAGCTTGTGCAAAAGTGGTGAGAACAACAAGCCGACTTGAAGGCAGAAAGGTTGGTGGAATGATGCTCGGCTAAAACCGTGGTTCTCATTCTGTCTGCCTAGTTATATAGATGCTGAACTTAATATTAGTAAAGGGTCTAACTTTTATACTTGTTATTTTCATTTTGTGTTCCTCTCATTCCATGGGACTCATGTTTTATACAGCCCTAATTTTAAACCTAGCGATTTGGGACTACTAAGCCATGGTGACTGCAATAGGATTTACTTCTGAATGGACATGCATAGACTGGTGATGTATGGTGATGCAAATGAATGGTTCAGAACAGAAGTTTGAGTGGTTCCAGTGTAGAGGAAGGTGTTATCTACCTTTAAAGGAGAATATTTGTAGCTCAGGGTTGAAATGAGGGGTCCTTGGTGTTCTCTGAGCTTGCTTGTTTTCTTGCAGAAGTTTCATCCATGCTAGTACTGATGATGTTACCTAGTTAGGATAATGACATGTCTGCAAGAAAACAAGCAAGCTCAGAGAGCACCAAGGACCCCTTATTATCTATCTTATTGGCTTGAATTGGAGGTTTGTTTTTCCTCAATGCAAGGATACCCTGAGATAAGTTTTGCTTTTGATTCGGAGTAAGGAAGTATTTGCAAGATGGCGTTTTGTCTGTGGTGATTTCTGTTCTTCTGGAAGCCATAGTCTCCAGTCCAAAACAGCTTGCCCCAATTCTTGCAGACCAGAAAAGGAATTAAGGGAGCTTGCTGCCTAAGCACTTGGTGGATTTGTTATGTGTTAATAATGAGCCTGACCGAACAGCTGAGAAATAAGCCAGGCTTATCTGGAGCCACAAGCTCCAGAAGAGATGGTGGAAGCTCAGAGTTCGTTCCATCTTTTCATTGATGGATCATGATGTGGTTTGAATCGGGTTCAGAAAATGGAGACCTCAATTTCAAAAATTAATCAAATTGTTGGTCAACAAAAAGGATATCAAAAGGGAAATTGATTTGTAAGAGTTAGAGAAAGAGAATGTTAATCTCTGCAGGGCTTTTTAAATATAAATATATTTAAAAGAAGTCTCATCAAAATATTGTAAGTCGTTACATCTATCATAACGAGACATGAACTACAAAATGGGCTTTTGTTCAAACTGAAAGGATTATATAAGAAATGTATTGAAAAATCCTGACTCAGGTTGTATTTAAAAGACTGTAGACTTACATTTTGAAATTCAGCTTTCCATTCCATCTGCCTAATATCTAACCATTTTATCACCATTAGCCTAAACTTGAAGAAAACCTGGACTCTGGTATAAAAGAATATATTTTGTCCTGAAGTGTTCTCACATTCTCTCTTTCTCTGTTTTCCTTTATGCTGGCAGCCCTACATTAGTGTCGGTTAAACCATGACCGACGTGTCTTCAAGGAAAAACAGTGAGATCAAACGTGAAGATTCCATCATGGGCTCTGGCCAGAAGGATGACAAGAGCAGCTGTAGTCCTGATCATTTACCACCTGTTGGCCAACATATACATAGATTCTCCTCTATCTCTTTGCCGCACAGCCCCAAGGAAGTTTGGAAAAAAGGCGGGCGTGTTTTCTCTATCCTGCTAGCCATCAACCTGATACTACTAGCATGCACTCTTGTCAGTGGTGGGGCATTCAAAAACGTCAAACTGCATGACTACGATGCCTTTTTCATGCTCACCATTGTGATGCTGATTGCCATCATCTGGATGCTGTTCTATATCTTCAGTACCTCCAAGCGGCAGACTGCCATCCCTTACAAAGACAATCATGCAGGCCCTATCTGGCTAAGAGGTAAGGAGATGCTGGTTAAAGCATACCTTTGATTTGATAAGAGGCAAAGCAAAGCACAGCCAATATTGTCATGCTGGAGGAGTGCTGGGTTTATGAGTGCATCAGTCCTACCTGTGTTTGTTTTTTTAAAAAATCTCAGTGGCTCCCATCACATTTATAAGATTCAAAATGTTAAATGCTTGTGAGTAAATGAGTACCGGGAAGGAAGCTGTGAATCAAATTGATCACAGCTCTGCAGAGTTAGACTTTAATTAGAGCTCACTAATGTTCAGGCAGCTCCTAAGCTAAGTCTTGGATCCAGTTCAAGCTTGATTGTGTGTAGCTGAGATATGATTAAATATGGTATTCTGGACAAGCATACAAGGAGTATGGATTGAAAATTATAATATAAAAGTGAGCAGGCAGCTCAGGTATCTTGTCTGAGCAAAATGATAACAAGTGTACCATAAGTCTCTCAGGGCTCAGTGAAAACTTGGAAATGGTGCCTACTTCTGGAATAAATTAGTCCTAAGGATTTGAAAGACTTCTGCTGCTCCTAAACATTATTTGTAGAAAAGAAGGTTTAACCCTAACATTGAAGTTGGACACCACACTTGCTCAAGGGAAGATTTATAGACTAATCAATCAGTTTTACAAGTTTACTAGTGCAATAAAATAGGACTCGGGTTTTGGCAGAATTGGGGCATCCCTTGTCTTCTTTCCTGGGCTGAGGAAGATTTGTCATGGCTGTGAGCTCCATAGAACTAAATTAAAGAGTTTGGATTGTGTATTTATTTTGGGAAGATAATGACATTTGTTTCCTAAAACAGGTGGCTTGGTCTTGTTTGCAATCCTCACATTGGTGATGGATATATTCAAGACAGGATACTTCAGTTACTACCAGTGCATATCAGTCATCAAAATCATGTATCCAATTGTGCAGGCTGTGTTTGTAATTGTCCAGGTGAGTTTGTAACTGTTATGTATTTAAACATATTTATATGCAATCAAATGCCAATTGGTTGGGGGAGGCATATAGTAGGGAGAAAATAAAAGCTAGATAAAGCTTGAATAGACTCTAAATGGTAGGAGGGTGCTATTCAGTTTAAGAGGGTAGCTTGAATTGCAGTAATATTTTGTTCCTTAGAATAAGCATAGCAAAACAATTAGTTTGTGAGCACCAATAATGACACACAAATTCGTGAAGCGTTCCATATTTTTTTAGGGGCGTGCATAAGCGCACCAACGTGTCTCCCGCCCCTATCCTACTATCCCCATTTATCCGTATCCATTTCCTGTATTCATAATCGTGTTTATACTTACATCTGTTATCTTATACATGCTTGACAAAATAAATAAATAAATATTTCAAGTATAATTAAATGTCAGGCACAAACAACCAGACCCACATGTACAGGATTTAAGCTAGCTACTTTATTAGATTCTGTCTATAATACAGGAATCTACCCAGTCTGGCAGCCTACTCCTGGGAACAATTAGATAAGGCTTCAAGGAACTTGGGGGAAGGGGCTTCAGTCGCAGCCCTTTTGCAGTTGCATAGTGACTCCAGGCTAGCTCCATGCTTAATCCCTC
The DNA here is from genome assembly GCF_029215685.1 of Pituophis catenifer annectens. Classification (NCBI taxonomy): domain Eukaryota; kingdom Metazoa; phylum Chordata; class Lepidosauria; order Squamata; family Colubridae; genus Pituophis; species Pituophis catenifer. The sequence continues at coordinate 133,706,508 of NW_027256882.1, read as the reverse complement.
TTCCCTGCCAGGTTGGGTGCTTCCCAACATTAAATAATCTATAATCTGGTTGTGAGATGTGGGAGCTAACGAAAATGTAACAAATCTTGAAATATATCAAAATGGCTGGGATCCCCGTGTTGTAATTACTAGCAATAAGTGTTTTAGAACTTGGATAGCAAAATCCTGCAAAATGTGTTCCAATAAGTCTAGGAAACTCAGAGGTGGGTTGCAGCAGGTTCTGACCAGTTCTAGAGAACTGGTAGCAAAAATGTTGAGTAGTTCGGAGAACCGGTAGTAAAAATTCTGACTGGCCCCACCCCCATCTATTCTCTGCCTCCCAAGTCCCAGCTGATCGGGAGGAAATGGGGATTTTACAGTAACCTTCCCCTGGAGTGGGGTGGGAATGGAGATTTTACAGTATCCTTCCCTTGCCATGCCCACCAAGCCACACCCACAGAACCGGTAGTAAAAAATTTTGAAACCCACCACTGAGAAAACTCTATCCTGGTCATGCCCAGGATAACAAGATGCTATACAAAGCAAATTTAAAACTTACATTTTTTTTTCTTTCTAGACTTATTTTCTGTGGGTCTCTGCCAAAGACTGTGTTCATGTACATTTGGATCTTACCAGGTGAGTATCAAGATCATTCAACAATATGTCTTTCAATCTTATTAAGCTGCAGGTGTCACTGACTGAATGAAAATTAGGCTGGGTTTGGGCAGACAGAATCTCAGTGCATTATCTGTAGTAATATTAGCAATAGTGTCCAACAAAGAAGGTAAAAGACCTTTTCCAAGGATCATGTTGGATCTGGGAAGGATTTCTGGAGGACTTGTCTTTTTCACTTTTCTGAATTTTTTTCCATTGGGTAATATGATGTAAAAAGATTAAATATCAAAGCTGGTGATAATTCTGAATAGAGTATTTTCTTGCTTTAGAGTAAAAGTGGGCAAACTTGGAGAGCCAAGTTCACCAAATTGAGAGCCCCCAAATCCTTAATCCATGGGATAGTCATTTCAAAACAGGATGGGCAGCAAATAAATTTAATAAATAAATAAAAATAATAACACAGCCAGGATCTTCCTTTACATTTGTGGTAGTGTAATAGTTTTAACATGGTTTGTTAAAATTATACCAAACCTACTTTATAGTTTAGTCTACTATGTTCATTTACTACAATGAACAATCACTTGCCAATTGCTACTCTGTAACATGTCATGGTTCACAGAATAATATGACAGGCCCTAAGGATGCTATATTAGCAAAGTGAAAATGGTTTCTATCAAAAGGAAGAAGCTGTATGAGAAATATTTGCAACCAGAAGAGTTAAGATCATTTTGAAATGTAATTAAATTACAAATATCCTTAAAGTATTTCAGTTAAGCTTGATCACTACTGTTTATTTGCTCTGTCTCCGAAGGTAGGTTGGGTGTTTAGAATGAATAGAGCTTATTCATTAAACCGAAATTCTCTATTTTTCTATGATAGATGTGGACTGATGCTCATTTTAACCACCAATCTAGCAGTGTGGATGTCAGCTGTAACAGATGAATCAGTGCATAAGGCTGAATCTAAAAAACCAGATGGAAATATATCACACAGGATGGGTAAGTTGACTGGGAAACATAAGAATTATGATAAAATGAACCTAGAGGGCATTACTTTAAGGCAGAGGTCCACAATCTTTCCACCTTGGCAACCAGGCCCGGCGTGTGAGTGGCAGGAGCACGCGTGCACATCTCCATCCACAGCTCCATCCACAAAGCATGTGAGCACAATGGAACTTCACACATGCATGCATGCTTGCTCACCACTCGCCCGCCACTCATGCGAGTGGAACCTTGCATGCGCACGCACATGCACACTTGCCCATCACTCGCGCAGCCCAGTTTCAACAGGCCGCAGCCTGATAGTGGGCCAGGGGTTGGGGACCCCTGCTTTAAGGAAAACTGTCTTTCAGTGTTAGGAGGATTTGGTTGGGTTCTCTCTTCTCTTGCCTAGCATTGATCATTATCTGGGCGTCCTCCTGGACGCACGGCTGTCTTTAGAAGAACATATGATGGCCGTGGCCAGGGGGGGCTTTTATCAGGTTCGCCTGATCCGCCAGTTGCGGCCCTTTCTGGACCGCGATACCTTGCGCACAGTCACTCATGCCCTTGTCACCTCCCGACTGGACTACTGCAATGCTCTCTACATGGAGCTCCCCTGGAAAAGCACCCGGAGGCTCCAACTGGTCCAGAATGCGGCCGCGCGGGTGGTTATGGGCGTAACTCGTTGTGCCCACGTGACACCCCTCCTGTGCGAGCTGCACTGGCTCCCAGTGGTCTTCCGGGTGCGATTCAAGGTGTTGGTTACCACCTTTAAAGCGCTCCATGGCATTGGACCTGGATACCTTCGAGACCGTCTTCTGCCACCAGTAGCCTCCCACCAGCCAGTTCGCTCCCACAGAGAGGGTCTCCTCAGGGTGCCATCGGCCAAATTATGTCAGCTGCCGACACTCTGGGGGAGGGCCTTCTCTGTGGGAGCCCCTGCCCTTTGGAATGAACTGCCCCCAGAAATTCGTAAAATCTCTGATCTCCGTGTATTTCGCTGTGCCATCAAAACCATGTTGTTCCGCCAGGCTGGGCTATCAATGTAAAGATTTTAATTGGTTTTAAATGGGATTTTAAATTTGGGGTTTTATAAATTGGGCCTATTATTTAATAATTTTAATTATTTTTAAATTTTGTCTGTCTTTGTGTTTTTAATTAGGCTGTACACCGCCCTGAGTCCTTTGGGAGAAGGGCGGTATAGAAATAAAATTAATAAATAAATAAAATAAATCAAACAGGGACACAGTCCAACAGATAACAAATAATAGAGGCAGTAAATTTTAAAAAATAAAAATGTAGAGCTTGAACCCTTCGAGGCCTATCTCTTTCTCAACCCCAAATAAACACATATACAGGTAGTCCTTGACTTACGACACAATTGAGCACAACATTTCAATTGGTAAATGAGACATTTGTTAAGTGAGTTTTGTCTCATTTTACAACCTTTCTTGCCACAGTTGTTAAGTGAATCACCAGAGTTGCTAAATTAGTGACAAAGTTGTTAAGTGCATCTGGCTCCCCCATTGATTTTATTTATTTATTTTTATTTTATTTTATTTTATTAAACTTGTATGCCGCCCTCTCTCCCAAAGGACTCAGGGCGGCTCACAACAATAAAAACACATAAAATTCCATATACAAATATAAAACCAATAAAATCCCTTTAAAAAACCCCATCAGTCCAATCCGGCCAGGCCAAATAACCATGTTTTGAGGTCATGGCGGAAAGAGCGAAGGTCAGGGGCCATCCGGAGCTCCAGGGGGAGCTGATTCCACAAAGTGGGCGCGCCCACAGAGAAGGCCTGCTCCCTGGGAGTCACCAGTCGACACTGGTCGATGGGACCCCGAGGAGGCCCTCCCTGTGAGAGCGCACCGGGCGACGGGGAGCTGTCGCTGGCCGCAGATGGTCCGCCAGGTACACCGGGCCTAAGCCATTTTTTTTTGTCCATTTTTTTGCTGGACAGAAAGTTGCAAAAGAGGATCACATGACCCCGAGACAGTGCAACCATCATAAATGTGGACCTGTTGCCAAGTGTCCAAATTTTCATCACGTGAGCATGGGGATGCTGCAACAGTCATAAGTGTGAAAAATGGTCATAAGTCGCGTCTTTCAGTGCCATTGTAATTTTGAATGGTCACTAAATGAATTGTTGTAAGTCGAGGACTACCTGTCCTTTATTTGTTCATCTTTTTATAATTAGCCATTTGGCTCCAGAGTGGGTGGCTAACATGTAAATAAATTCATTAAAGAATAAGATAAATATTATAAACCAATAAAAATATAATCAGCTGGCCCAAATACACTTCAAATCTCCAGACAATCTATATTACTGTACTTAAACTGTAAATCCACTTTCCTAAAAAGCCATATTTTTGTTGTTCTGGAGAGAGGTGAGAATGTGTGGGTCATACAGATTATTGATGGGGCAGTTGCAGAAAAGATTTCCAGGTCCATTCCTCCTTGGTCTATTAAAGAAAAAGAATGCAGGACATCTCTTCATGAGTGAATTAAACCAGGCACATAGATAACCTCTATTTTGGTAAAAGATATAATTGTGGGCATAATGCATATTTCATTTCATTTCATTTATTCGAATTTCTATACCGCCCTTCTCCTTTCGGACTCAGGGCGGTGAACAGCCAGATAAAAAACATCTATACAAACATCACAGTTAAAATAAAGTTAAAATAATTTATAAATTTGGCTCATTAATTTAAAACTTGTCAATTAAAATAAATATTTAAAATTTTAAAAAATTGTAAAACTAACCCTAAAATCAGGACAGACCGGCTAGCTGAAAAAAATGAGTTTTTAGGGCCCGACGAAAAATCCGGAGGTCGGAGATCACTCGTATCTCTGGGGGTAGATTGTTCCATAGGGTAGGTGCCACCACAGAGAAGGCTCTCCTCCTGGGGGTCGTCAGCCGGCATTGTCTGGCCGACGGCACCCTGAGGAGGCCCACTCTGTGGGAGCGAACCGGCCGGTGGGAGGCTATTGGTGGCAGAAGGCGGTCCCGTAAGTACCCTGGCCCTAAGCCATGGAGCCATATCACAAGAATAATACGTAAAGAAACATAGGTCAGTTTAATCCCCCTTGAAGGAGAGGAGGAATTGAAAGGTAATTCAAAAATCTCCTTCTGTTGAGTTTTGAAAGATCATAGTTGGCTCTGAGAGTAGACCTCTTATTTCAGTATCATTCAAAATTCTTGATCGATGTCATTTTCAATCAAAAATTTTTTAATCTTAAAATAATCTTGACAGGCTTTCCTTCTCTCTCTGCAGTTGATCTAAAAGAAAGCTCCTCTGACAACTGTGGTTGCAAAAGTAACATCTGCCAAATCTTCAAGAATGGTTACTTTTGGCTGTATCCTTTCAATATTGAGTACAGCCTTTTTGCTTCTGCCATGATCTATGTAATGTGGAAGAACGTTGGCCGCATCATGGACCACCATTCCAACCACATCCATCACCTCAAGTTTAAGCTTTTCAAGAGGACTTACTTTTTGGGTTTCATAATGGGACTCTTGATCATAGTGTCTGGCATAGCAATCCTGATTGTGTATGAAATCCAGATCAATTCAAAAAACAAAGCTAAAGTGAAGAATCAGGTGCTCACCATGTACTACACTTTCAATATTGTCTGCCTGAGCCTGATGTCGCTCATCTCTGTGGGTGGCTCCATTGTTTATAGATTTGACAAGAGAGACATGGACCGTGAGAAGAATCCAACTAGAACGCTTGACGTGGCCTTATTAATGGGTGCAGCCTTAGGGCAATATGCCATTTCCTATTACTCTATTGTGGCCACTGTGGCCAGTTCCCCAAGGGACACGATCAATGCCCTCAACTTGACCTACTCCTTGCTGATGATTGCCCAGCACACTTTCCAGAACATTTTCATAATTGAAGGCCTCCATCGGCAGCCCTTAAAAAGGGAAAGCAAAGTGGACCATCAGGAGAAGGACATTTATGGTCTCACTTTTGTCAACTTAAATGCTGTATCGCTTCGCGTCCCTGAAAATGGAAACGCTTTATCACCAACATCTCCAGGGCTAGCCATCCAGGCTCCTCATGAAATAACACGGTCCATCAGTGTCTCCAAGAAAGTGAGCTGGCGGAGGAGATTCTTAAAAGAAAGCTCATTATTCCTGCTCCTGTGTAATGTAATTGTAAGTAGGACCATTTTATTTGAGCTAAAATTGGATTAGTCATCAATAGCATGTAGGATTCCTTTGTTCTTGTCAAATAGTAAAAGATAGAGCTAGCTGTTATTTCACCAAAACACCTTCACACTGAAATATGAAGCTTTGCTGATCTTATTGAATTGTCTCAACTATAACTTCAACAAACATACACACACCCAATCTCTACCAGACATGCCCAAGAGTTGCAGCCAAGTTAATTAGGAACTAACAGCCAACTAACTAGACTGAGGAAAAACAAACTAGAAAATACAATTGAAGTGGAGCTGCTACCACTACTTCAGTTCCCTTTTTTTCTTCTTCTTGGAAACCAAACATGTGACATTGTATTGTTTTCTTTACTATGCTTCACATCACTGGCAGATAACAAAGAGGAGAGGAAGAGAAGTATGAAACATATCATGTGAAAGATGATGCCTATATCCAAAAAAAAAGGCCAAGGATCAGCTGAGCCATCCATTTCTTCCCGGCTTTCTTTAAAATAGCATTCTAAAGAGAGTAGTAGTTATGCATAACTTGACTACTATGTTATAGTAAATAAATATTCTCTAGATTCTGTTTAATGGTGTTCAGTTTCTCAGATTTTGTATTAAGAGAAACTAGTTCTGAGTATGCACTCCAGAAAGCGGAGTAAGTGCAAAGCCATCTCCCTCTCCTCCTCCAGCTGTTTTTCAACCGTTTAAAAGCTGTACAAATAAATACAAATGTGGCACCTTTTTTAAAATAAAAGCTGCACAAGCAGCAAGAAGAGAGGCAGGACTAAGTAATAAACAACAATTAGGTGCGTTGTTCTGAAGACATTGTAAATGAAGGGAAAAGCTGAATTTGTCTTGTGAAAGGCTGCCTTGCAGTTCTTGCTGCTTGTCATACATATTTTACTCAGGGGTGGGTTCTAAAAATTTTTTACTACCGGTTCTGTGGGCGTGGCTTATTTTGTGGGCATGGCGTGGTGGGGGGTAATGTGACTGGGTGGGCATGGCCAACTTTTTTTTTTAACTCTTAAAAGCATTTTTTCTACAACCTTAAGAGGTTGCAGAAAAAAATGCTTTTAGAAGCCTCTGACAATCAGGCAACTCAGCTGGGATCGCCAGAGGCTTTTAAAGGCATTTTTTTTCCTACAACCTCTTCAGCAAAGAGGTTGAAGAAAAAATGCTTTTAGAAGCCTCTGACGATCCCAGCTGAGCCGCACGATCATCAGAGGCTTTTTGTTTTACTTTTAAAAGCATTTTTTCGGCCGAAGAGATTGTAGAAAAAATGCTTTTAAAAGTAAAAAAAAAAAGCCTCTGATGAGGTGGGCGGGTTAAGCGAGAGGCAACCGGGCTGGGGACCGGTTCGGGGGCGTGGCCAGACAATGTTATTACCAGTTCTCCGAACAACTACAAATTTTTACTACTGGTTCTTGCGAACCGGGAGCAACCCACCACTGACTTGACTGCACCAAAGTAGTTTGAATAAATTAATGATTTTTACATTTTGTGCAGTTGTATCCCAACTTTTCTCTAGAGAGCTCAAGACACGTTATAATGGATCAGCCCTCATTTTTTTATCCTCACAAGGCTGTAATACCGTTTCTGTGATGGAAAAGGAAATGGAAATATGCATCTAGCACTCATGAAGAATTCTGGGAAACTGACATGAAGGAGGGGGAATAGATTTGTGGCACTGCACAAGATTTAGGGGTCTTGTCCATTAGGCATAGATATTTGGGGTAAATCAAAATTAACAACATTCTAGGGCAGTGTTTCTCAATCTTGCTGTTATTCTGAGCCATCCAGAGTTGCTCAAGAATTCAGTTCCCAGAATTCTGCAACCAGCAGTCCACACATTTTAAAGCCACCAAGGTTGAGAAACGCTGTTCTAGGGTACTTCACACTCCTATGGATCATGGTCATTGCCTCAAAGAATTCAGTGACGCAGAGGCATGTCAGTTAAATGTTAAACAGTGGTCTAAAGCACCCTGTTATTAACACAGCTGCCTGCAATTACTGCAGGTTCGAATCTTACCACGCTCAAGGTTGACTCAGCCTTCCATCCTTTCTAAGGTAGGTTAAATGAGGATCCAGTTTGTGGGGGCAATAAGCTGACGTTGTATAAATATACAAAAGTATGAAGGCTATTGCTTAACGCATTGTAAGCCGCCCTGAGTCTCCGGAGAAGGGCGGCATATAAATCAAATTTTAAAAAAAAATGTTTATACTTAGATGTCATCGTTTCTGATGCTCTTAGGATTAAGCTGTCCTCTGTTTAATCTTGCATCGAGATATCTCTTGCATCAAGAACTGTGCCTCGCTAGTCTCGTTCTTCCTTGTTTTTACTTGCTGACAGTGCTGTTATCTTTTGTCTCTTTCCTGAACAGCTCTGGATTATGCCTGCGTTTGGAGCCCGGCCGCAATTTGATAATACCACAGAGCTTGAATTCTATGGCTACCCCATGTGGGCTGCTATTGTGGACATCTGCTTACCCTTCGGCATCTTCTACCGCATGCATGCTGTTGCTAGCTTAACAGAGGTCTACGTCATGTCCTAATGGAGAAATGAAGAACTTTTTAGAAGAGCCCACATTTCTTATACCACCCAGGACTTGAAAGCCTAAAGAGCTGCACTGAGGGGGTTGACTTCCTTTGGGCGCCAGGCCCAGTGATTTGATGGGCATTATCAAGAGAACTGACAATAGCCGAAACAAAATCCCCCTTTTTTTTCTATTTAAATGACTCCTTTTCTTGATAATCATCTTCATTTATTTTTTGTTTTCTACCAGATATGCAGACATCAAGGACCCTATGTAGGCTTAGATTCACTCCTGGTCACTTTAAAGGACATTTTGACTTCAGTAGAGCAGTCTGAGGAGTCACAGCTTGAAAGAAGAATTTAGTGAATGTTGAAGACTGTTAAAAGTAACTGTGCCTTTGTGTCATTTGGATGGCTTCATAAGATTCCTTCCTGACCCTTCAATCCCTTTTCCAGTGATTTATGAAGGCCTCAGGAATACGAACCTGTTAAAGCTCATACATGATAAGAAGAATCCTGGAGCCGTTCTGGGTTTCGATGGGACTTCCTTGCTGTCCTGAATCAGGGCCTGAAGACTGTATGAGTCCATCTAAAGGGTTATTCTGTCAGGAGCGTAATAAGAAATGTTAGTTTTTAACGATAGTTTGATTTTTTTAATGAGCCTATTTTTATAAAATGTACATATTTATTGATTCTCATTGTGATAATTAAAAGGGAAATGAAGCCCCAGAGAACCACCATAAGGAAAACACTTCCCCGCATGCCCAAGCTTAATCGTCTAGCAGTGTTTAACCGGCAGCCTGCCAAAGGTGGTACTTCCTCTGCTGCTTCAGCTCAGAGTTTGTAGCAAGGGGGATGTTGTTCTCCTTCATATCCCACTGGAGGATCTCTTTTAGGACGATGATATGAAGTATCTACAACTCTGTGTAGAGCTAGATTAGTTAGATAGTGCTTCCTTCACAAAATCATATACACAAACACACACACACCTTTTAGTATAGTTCACACCTTAGAATAATGGTCATATAAATAATTCCAGGTCTTCTGCATTGGCTTAAGATCATCATTGTGTTACTAAGCCCGCATAGCACTAAAAAGAGAAATTGGCCATCAATGAGAACCTATGGAGTTTATTCCTTTATATTACCCTTAGTTAATTTTGTTGTCCCTTTAAATGCATCAAAACATATTTTCTGTCACCTTCTATCTTCATGTTAAAAGTTTTGGGCATGTTGCTGGAGCGATGGGAACTTTGGCAATCAGGCTGGAGAGGATTGCAGGAGAGGATTGCTCCTCTCTTTTTTGGCCACTGTTGAGGCATCTCTCCTAGGCTTGTATTTGGATGTACCGGTAGAGCAAATTCTGTGCATCTTTGTATTAAATTTAAAACATGTAGTTTAATTCTATATGACCCCAAACCACAACTGATAAGAGGAGAAATTAATAGAATACATGTTTTCATTCCCAAAAAGTAAATAAATTTTGCTGGTCCTAATTTTCAAGATTAGAGTTCCCTATTCCAGCTTCAATAACAGTTTATTAAGATCTTATTTGATTAATGTGGTGATTAATTGAACAGGACTAGGAGATTCTTCACAATGTTAGACTTTCTGAATTCAGTCTTTGACATGCATAGCAGGATAGTTACACTATCTTTGTCTTTATGCATATGTAAAGCCAATCTGGTGGAAAATTTGATACTGGATTCTATCTAGAAGTATTCTGACCTGTTTTAATAATGGCCCAAAACTGAGCTTATCTAATTCTTTCCAGTGCACAAGGTAACAACTGTGCTAATGATAGGAACTTTTGACATATTTCAATCTGTGGAAGAATTTGACTAGAGCTGTAGTTGATCATCACAATAGTTATTTAATTGCACTGTTTAAGAGTCCCATTTTTTTCTTATGAAATTGTATTTACAATGGAAAGAAATGTGATTTTGGAAAATGGCTTGAGGGAGAGTAAAGATGACAGGCTCCACAGAAGTTAAAATATCTCAGATGATAGAATAAAAGGAAATTGTTCCACTTTGTCCTGCATATCTTATTTGCTTCTGAAATTTATTATTTGCCTGTTTCATTAACCTGCTTTCAAGAATTTTTTTTTTCACTGAGCAGCTTTGGAACCTTAAGAAAAAAAATCATGCTGCAGTCAGCATGCTATAATGATGACAGGAGGTGGATATCAGAATAGGAAAGCCAAAAGAAAGGCAAAGGTAGTTCATTAAACAGAACTAGAATCAGGTTATTTACTTGTGAATTCATGTCTTGCTTGATTTTCCTTCCAACATCCTGTTCAGGAACGGTGTTTGTGATTAGTGGTGCTATTTCCACCATGGAGATTGGGAAAGGACTGATTTCAGAAACGAAACTGAACAATGAAAGACTTTATTGTGGTCATTAACCAGCACAGTCAGGGTAACATGGAATTCCAATACAGCCATGAATATATTAAGTGCTTGCTATTTGATATCTCTCAGTTAGCAATTATTGCTGAATCTGTGAACTTATCATTTACAACAGCTATAGCAACAACATATTGCCTAAATCTAATAATCATATATGAAGCAGCCTTAAGGTGTCCCTAGCTGTACTGTCATATTTTTTTTCCCTTGTCCAACACAGGTTGTGGCTATGGAGTTAATCTGTTGCATTTCATGGATCATTCAGTCCAGTGGCACAGTCAGGTGATTCCCAATAAGTACATAGGTTTAGGGCTGGTGAGGACATTCTTCCTCCCCACTAGTCCTTCAACCTTGTTTTCCAGCGGCTTTGGACACTTAGAGAATCCAGTCCTTTCCAACCATCTCCCCCTTTTCCTGCCTAGTCCCTGGGCAAAACAGTTCAAAAAACTGGATCAGAGAGGGCAAGAATGGGGCTGCGTAATTAAGCAGAAGAGAGCCAATAGCTTTTAATACTTCATGAGTTGTTTGGGTTTCTTTTGATCATAGACTTAGAGCTTTTCCGGGTCAGTGCTGAACCCATGCCCAAAAGGAGCATATCAACTGATTGCAGATGTTTTTGAACGCACCCTCATGAAACATTTGCACAAGGCAAGCTTAACTATCTGTCAGAACTAATTTCGTCTCCATCCCATGTTAGCAAGAGTGATTGGTGAATTTTTTCTTACTGGTTTGTGATGTTGATGGGAATGGAACGAAACAAAGCTGGAGGAATCTATCAATTCCTCTCCTTAATATACCATAAATAAAAAGGAATTATAAGGACCACTATAGCAAATTTTACACCAATCTTCTGCTGGTTCAAGGATTGGTAGGTAGCATTTTAATTCAGCATAATGACAAAGCTTGTTTTTTTATCTATACAGTAACATCTTTTTAGATTACAGATCTGACCACCTGTTAACAAGAAGTAATCATCTGTTAATAGTTGGATGATATTATTAACAAATTGTCCACTTTGGTCAATACTATTAAATTTCAGTCATTGGAATTTAGCAAGTTATTTTCCATTTTGAGGTAGGGAATGTGAGATTGATAGTGAACTGCTTAAAATGAATTTCTTTACAGTCTCCTGAAGGCACAGCCAGATAGCCATCTTAAAGTGTTTCACATCAGTCAGAAATGTGAAGAAAGCAAAAAGTCCTTTGCCCCGATTGTCACATGTTATCCTGTCACAGTAATGAAGCCAACAACCAGGCCTGCCTCTGCTGTTTTAGTTTGAGGCAAGTTAAAGAAAATGATTGATGAATCCTTTTCCTCTTCTACCAAGTGGCATCTCTGAAGGAAAAAATAACCCTCGTTCCAATGGTGAAATCCATTTTTTTTTACTACCGGTTTTGTGGGCGTGGCTTGGTAGGCATGGTGTGGCTTGGTGGGCATGGCTTGGTGGGCGTGGCAGGGGAAGGATACTCCAAAATCTCCATTCCCACCCCACTCTGGGACCAACCAGAGGTGGCATTTGCCGGTTCTCCGAACTACTCAAACTTTCTGCTGCCGGTTCTCCAGAACCTGTCAGAACCTGCTGGATTTCACCCCTGCCTCGTTCTCCCTAATGAGGAGTGAGGTGGGATTAGGTAAATCAAGGATGTCAAACTCGCATTGTCACAGTGGCATCACATGACGTACTGGGACTTTTTTTCCCCTTTGCTAAACCCGGCAGGGGCATGGCCAGCGTGTGATGCATCTGAGCTGTGGGCTACAAGTTTGACAGCCCTGGGGTAAATGTTGGCGAGTTCATCTACCTACCAATTAGGTTGTCCAACTAATTGGACAACTGATTGGAATCACATGTGCTCCAGTTCTATGGCTGTCAAGCTATTTCCAAGCATGAGCCTAACTGTCTTTTCAAAGAACTGGCAGTGCTGGCAATAAGTCCCATTCCACCCTCAGGACTGCCACATTCACAACCAGGCTGCAGACAGCCAGGAATCTGGAATGGGGGAGGGAAAAAGGTGAGCCCTCCCCAAGTAATAAAATCGGGGATGTGGAAAACAATGGCCACCTGAAATTCCTCCTTAGAGAAGCAGTAAAGATCTTACCATGCACCCAGTGGTGACTGAACCAGGAACACTTAGCTGGCAGAGCCCAAATCTCTCTCTCCCCGTTCAGTGGAATTTTGTGCAGCACAGGATTGTGCTTGAAAACCTGTCTGTAGAAGAAACCCACATGAAAACCTCAAAATTCTTTGGAAAGTGTCAGAGAGTGCATGGGCAGAGATCTCTAGGGAAGCCAGGTGTCTGGCCCAAACCAAAACTCTTGATTCCCAACAACCGCAAGGGAGAGATTGTGCCCACCACACAACCCTAATAGATGCTGGCAGATCTTACCCCTAGAGGTAATGACCACATTACCAACTACATCACCAATGAAGCGTGTTGTGGCAAATACTGTATTGGGAGGACAGAGGAAACACCTCTTTAAAATTGAATGGAAAAAATGTCTTTATGCTGCCTCAGTTGTAAGTGTGGGAATGAGGCAAAGGCAACTTCAAGAGGGCGTGGCACGGAAACTGTTACCAGGTATCTTTACGCTAAACATATGGGGATGTGAGAAAGAGCCCTAAATCTCTCGCTAACGGTGGAAAAATGAAAAATCCTGTCTTTGTCATGTACATCGACTTTGCATCGTCACTCAACTCAGGAGGAGCCTGGCCATTCCTTCAAATTCACGCATGACCACCAGTGTCAGCATAAGGTGTGATGCCAAGGCGGTACAGCTGGCTCAGACAGCAAGTAATGAGTCTGGGTGGGGTAATGACAGGGCATTCAGGAAAAAGCAGGCAGGACTAAGCAGGCTCAAGGGAAATCATAGGGTAGGGAGACTGAACAGATAGAATAGCACAAGAGAAGAAGAATACAGGGAAGGAATCAATAAGGAGTTTCAACTAATCAGCTGCTTCCATGTGACCTTCAAATCTAAGGCAACACAACCAATTAATTTTAATTGGCCAAACTGAGGGGCAGACAAAGGAGAAAGGGGAGGTTTCAAACACTTTACAGTAGCGGCCCCCAAACTTTTGGGCACCAGGAACCAGTTCCGTGGAGATTCTCAGTCATCCAGGTCATGGTTGTCCCAAAGGTGCTTTTTCAAGAAGAGAAAGGTTTTTCCATGGACCGGGGGGGTGGGGGGTGGGCATGGTTTTGCATGCTGCCTGCATCCCACGGATGAGGTTCCGCTTATTTACACGGCATGCTGCTGCCCGGTATCAGTCCATGGACCGGGGGTGAGGATCCTTGCTTTACAGTATTAAAGAATCTAAAGAAACATTTTCTGACTGGGAACTTCTTAAGATGTGTTTTCTGCAGGATGAAGAGAGTTAGCCAAATCTACACAGCACTACCAAAAGTTCCTGAGTGGGAGGACACAGAGAAAAAGAGAAAGAAAGGTGGGGGAGCTGTACATTTCTTACATTTCATATTCCCAGCCTAAGGAAGAAGGACCCCAGTACCTATGTACAGTATTTGGAAATATTAGCCAGAAACTTTAAAGGAAAGTGACTTGAATATGTTCATTTGTGAACTGAGGATAAATTCAGTAGCAACAATTGCTGAAGGGCATGGGTGGAATAGTATGCAGAATTTCTCTCAGGTTGCAACCATCTATCTTAGATTTGTTTGTTTTTTTATGAGCAAAACATTCAAAACCTGAAATGCCCGATCATAATTAAATTTTAGCAAGACATCATCAGGGCATAAAGCATGTCATCCTTGGTCCAGGAGTTGCAGGCAGCTCTGACTCTCTTATTAAAGCTAAAGGTTTCCCTATTAGTGTCTGACTCTAGGGCATAGGACACATCTCTGTTTCTTGGCCAAGGGAGCCAGCATTGTCCAAAGACAATTTTTGTGGTTATATGGCCAGCATGGCAATACACCAAAATGTATACAACCATATACAGTGATGTCTTCCCACCAAAATGGTATATATTTATCTATTTAAACTGTTAGGTGGGCAGGAGCTGAGGCAAGTAACAGGAGCTCACCCCATCGCACAAAGCTTGGGTCTCAAACCTGGGTGGTCAGCTCTGGGTCTCAAACCTGGGCGGTCAGCTCTCCAACTGACCTCAGTGTGAGACATCACACCCCCTTTATTAGTGACCCCTAAATTCCCTCTGAAAACAAGTGATTCCACTCATGTGTCTTCACATCAGTACTCTGCATCCTTGCAGTAGAAGAAAAATAAAAATAAAACATTTTATTTATTTATTTATTTATTTATTTATTGCGATTTATATGCCGCCTTTCTCCCTAGGGACTCAAGGCGGCTTACAAAATGACAACTTCAATACAAATCACAATACAATACCAAATTAAAATCAGTAACCCAATTAAAAAACGATTTAAAATTATACCAGTGTACCCCCAAACGGATCAGTTTAATTGGCGGAAGAGCCACGTCTTCAGCTCACGACGGAAGGAAAGAAGGTCGGGGGCTGTCCTGAGCTCAGTGGGCAATCCATTCCAGAGGGTCGGGGCTCCCACAGAGAACGCCCTCCCCCTGGGGGTCGTCAGCCGACATTGTTTGGCCGATGGCACCCTGAGGAGGCCGACTCTGTGAGAGCGCACAGGACGATGGGAGAACGGCTGGAGATGGTCCTGCAAGTACCCTGGGCCTAAGCCATGAAGGGCTTTATAGGTGAGCACCAGCACCTTGAAACGTATCCGGAGTGCCACCGGTAGCCAGTGCAGCTCACGCAGGAGAGGTGTTACACGGGAGTATCTAGACGCCCCCATAACTACCCGCGCAGCTGCATTTTGGACTAGCTGAAGCCTCCGGACACATCCCAAGGGCAGCCCCATGTAGAGGGTGTTACAGTAGTCCAACCTAGAGGTAACAAGGGCGTGGCGAGGGCATCCCGGTCTAGGAATGGGCGCAACTGGCGCACAAGACGGACCTGTGCGAAGGTCCCCCTGGTTACGGCCGTCAGATGGTCATCTAAAGACAGCCGAGAATCCAGGAGGACACCCAAGTTGCGGACCCTATCGGAGGGAGCAAGGGTTTCACCTCCGATCATTAAGGATGGAACCTCCAGATCCCGGGATGCCGGCATCCACAGCCACTCAGTCTTGGAAGGGTTGAGTCTAAGCCTGTTCCTCCCCATCCAAACCCGCACCACTTCCAGGCAGTGGGACATCACGGAAAGGGCATCCCTAGGGTGGTCAGGGGTGGAGATGTAAAGCTGGGTATCATCAGCATATTGATGATACCTCACCCCAAAACCACGGATGATCTCACCCAGTGGTTTCATATAGATATTAAAGAGCAGAGGAGAGAGAACTGAGCCCTGAGGCACCCCACAAGTGAGAGGCCTCCGGGAGGATCCCTGACCGCCTGCCCAAACAGACTGCAGACAGCCGGAGAGATAGGAGGAGAACCACTGTAAAATGGTGCCTCCTAACCCTATCCCTCTGAGCTGCTGCAGCAGGATACCATGGTCGATGGTATCGAACGCCGCTGAGAGGTCAAGAAGGACCAGGATGGAGGAGCAACCCCCATCCCTGGCCCGCCAGAGATCATTTACTAGGGCGACCAATGCCGTTTCCGTGCTGTGTCCACGCCTGAAACCAGATTGGTAAGGATCCAGGTAGTCAGTTTCCTCCAGGAATTGAGGGAATTGCTGTGCCACCACGGACTCAACAACCTTCGCTAAAAAGCGAAGGTTGGAGACTGGAAGTTAGTTGTTAAGTACGTCAGGATCCAGGTTAGGCTTCTTAAGGAGGGGTCGAACCACCGCCTCTTTAAGCACAGTGGGAAAGACCCCTTCCTTTAGTGAAGCGTTGACAATAGCCTGGATCCAGTCTCCAGTCACCTCCCTGGCTGCCGAAACAAGCCAGGAGGGACAAGGGTCCAGTAAACAAGTGGAAGACCCCAGCCTACCCATAATCCTGTCCACGTCATCCAATGAAACAGGCTCAAACTCAACCCAGATGTCTCCACCGAGACTAGGCCCTATCACCTCAACGGACTCTGTCCAGTCGGAGTCCAACCCGGTCCGAATCTGAGTGATTTTATCTTGCAGAAACTGTGCAAAGTCCTCAGCACGGCCCTGTAAGGGGTCCTCCCTCGCTCCCTGATTAAGGAGGGAGCGGGTCACTCTAAACAGGGCTGCTGGGCGATTTTCTGCAGATGCAATGAGAGTGGCGAAATAGTTACGTTTCGCCACTTCCATCGCCACAAGATAAGACCTAATATGGGTTCTTAGTTGTGTTCGATCGGACTTGGATCGGGAGGATCTCCAACCACCCTCCAGGCGTCTTTTCCGACGCTTCATTTCCCTGAGCTCTGCGGTAAACCAAGGAGCCGCCCAGGATCTGCATCGGATCAGAGGCCGCAAAGGCGCGATTCGATCCAAGGCCCCCACCGCAGCCTGTTCCCAGGCCGCGACAAGGGTCTCAGATGAATCGTGGGCTAAGGAGACGGGAAATGACCCAAGCTCCATCAGGAAACTTTCGGGTTCCATCAGGCGCCTGGGGCGGAACCATTTTACTGGTTCCGCACCCCTGTGACGGGGGATGGCGGAGGAAAAGTCGAGTCTAAGGAGGGAATGATCGGTCCATGACAGAGGGTCAATAGATAGTCCCCTCCCCACGATCATTTATCCACTGTCCAGAGAGAAAAATAAGGTCGAGTGTGTGTCCTCCAATATGAGTTGGGCCCTGTACAATCTGAGTCAGGTCCATGGCCGTCATGGAGGTCATGAACTCCCACACCAACTCAGATGACTCACCGGCCGATGGCAAATTGAAATCTCCCACAACCAAAAGGTTGGGGAGTTCCTCCGTCAATTCGGCTAAGACATCTAGTAGTGCGGGCAGGGCTGAGGCCACGCAGCTGGGGGAGAGGTACGTGATCAACAGCCCAGACTGAACTCCAGGGTCCCATTTCAAAAGGAGGGATTCACACCCACCAACCTGAGGAACAGTGACCTCCCTAGGCCTAATTTTAATAGTGTGAGCTCTGCCACAGAGAAATCTTTGAGTTCTATCGGCATCAGTAGGATTAATGTATCTTCAGCTTGCAAGCAAGAAGACAGGGACTCAGCCCCTTTCCCCCTGGACATGCCTTTTATGATTTTGTACAATCAGGATAGTAATTGTCCTTGTAGCAATTATGATCTGTTCAGTAAAACTACATTATTTCACTATCTTGCTTCCTCTTATCACCACACACCTTGTGCTCCCCACCTTATTTGTCCTTGCAGCTGGTACAACTGGATGATTTATCATGTTCTCACATTCTTTCCCAGGAATATCATATAGATATGAAAAAAATCAGGCAATCTAGCATAGCCATTTTGATACATAAATCAAAATGGCTTCACTTAAACATAAGATAGCTTCCTTCACAAAACATTTTTACACTTTGATCTTTGTGCAAGACAGGTGTGCGTTGGAGAACCAAAGCATACAAGTATATAAGGAAGACTCCCTGATTAATTGCCATGCTTTGTGCAACTTCCTGTTCACTTACCTTTTTATTGACATTTAACCTATTGATTAGCATGTTGAGAAATCCAGTTATATTATTAGGTGGGAGCATGCAAGCAAAGATATTTCTCCGAAGGCAGGTAATCAGCAGGAGGAAACGATGATGATATGCAAGATTAATGCTCTTTCAGCCACTATGCCCAATTTCTGTAAGAGGGTTGCATCATGGTGAAATTGAAAAAAACTAGCTGAGTCATTTCCACTTTTATTTCCTTGGGGAAATCTGGGCGACATGATTTGCTAACTAGTAAAAGCCAAAATGGATGGATTTCATCCGAGGTATAGCCAGGATTTGCACCTAATATTTTGCCAATCCCAGTTTGACATTATAGGAGGACAGTCGTGTTAATCTTTGGTGGCAAGAATCAGGAATCTAGTAGCCTCAACGGTGCTTTTTCTTTTTTTCCAAAAGGCAACTGAACTGTTTTTTTCCTTGAGGAAGAAGAACAAAACACTTCGCTTCTCATCCAGGAAACTGGTAGCTTTTTTTTTCAATTATTCAATTTTATCAAAAGATACAAAGCATAGATCCAGCTTTCATAACGTCTTACATCTACCTCCCACTAAGATTGGTTGTTGTCTTTCAACAAACAAAAATGTTTATTCTTCCCATATTTATTATACCTAACTCTGTAACAGCCAGATGAACGTGCTGCTATTAGCGCTCTATGGGGGCATATGGATGACCCATCTAAAAATAGCTGAACCAAAATCTTGAACTGGTAATAGACTGGAAGATGGACACAAAACCAAAATTCAATTTTGACACAATAGAGGAGCTAATAGTCTGTAGTTTGTCTATTTAAGGTGGAGAGATCAGCCCTCCTCTTCTCCTTTCAGAAGAATTGGCATCATGGATTGGGATTGTTCCTGACATCAGCTTTGTCCAAGATTAATTGGCATGTGCAGAAAAAATTCCAGCATGGTGTTTCTCATCCTCAGCAACTTTTAAGGTCTGTGGACTTCAATTCCCAGAATTCCCCAGTGAGCCATTTAGTACTGTTCTAGCATTGCTAGCTGAAGCTGTTGCATCAGTTGCCTTCTTCTTAACTGAACTCAACTTAATTTAAACTACTGAAGTTCGCAGATGACACAATAGTGATTGGTTTCATTCAAGACAATGATGAATCCACATACAGACGGGAGGTTGAACAACTAGCCTCGTGGTGTGACCGGAACAATCTGGAACTGAACACACTCAAAACCGTAGAAATGGTAGTAGACTTTAGGAGAAACCCTTCCATATTTCCACCTCTCACAATACTAGACAACACAGTATCAACAGTAGAGACCTTCAAATTTCTAGGTTCTACCATATTGCAAGGTCTAAAATGGACAGCTAACATCGAAAACATCATCAAAAAAGCACAACAAAGAATGTTCTTTCTGCAACAACTCAGAAAGCTCAAACTGCCCAAGGAACTGCTGATACAGTTCTACAGAGGAATTACTGAGTCTGTCATCTGGACCTCTATAACTGTCTGGTATGGCTCTGCAACCCAACAAGACAGACACAGACTTCAGAGGATAATTAGAAC
Source organism: Pituophis catenifer annectens (assembly GCF_029215685.1). Taxonomy (NCBI): domain Eukaryota; kingdom Metazoa; phylum Chordata; class Lepidosauria; order Squamata; family Colubridae; genus Pituophis; species Pituophis catenifer. The sequence continues at coordinate 133,686,735 of NW_027256882.1, read as the reverse complement.
TGCAGAAAAAACAATTGCTACCAACCTGCCTTACATTGAGGACCTATTGCACAAGTCAAAAAGAGGGCTGTGAAAATATTTACAGACCTCTCACATCCTGGACATAAACTGTTTCAACTCCTACCCTCAAAACAATGCTATAGAGCACTGCACACCAGAACAACTAGACACAAGAACAGTTTTTTCCCGAATGCCATCACTCTGCTAAACAAATAATACCCTCAACACTGTCAAACTATTTAATAAGTCTGCACTACTATTAATCTTTTCATCGTTCCCACAACCCATCTCCTTCCACTTATGACTGTATGATTGTAATTTTGTTGCTTGTATCCTTACAATTTATTTTGATAGTTTCCTGATTGCTTATTTGTACCCTATGACTATCATTAAGTGTTGTACCTTATGATTCTTGATGAACGTATCTTTTCTTTTACGTACACTGAGAGCATATGCACCAAGACAAATTCCTTGTGTGTCCAATCACACTTGGCCAATAAAAAATTCTATTCTATTCTATTCTATTCTATTCTATTCTATTCTATTCTATTCTATTCTATTCTATTCTATTCTATTCTATTCTATTCTATACTATACTATTCTTCTTAAATAAGGCAGCAGACAAAATCATGCTTTTCTGATGTTCAGAACTGACTGGTATATTGCAGGATATGCTATTTTTGCAAGCAACCTAGACTATTAGGTTAAACTATTGATTGGCTCTTGAATATGATCCTGATATTCTAAAGGGAAGTTTATACTGCAAGGGTGACCCAAAAATTTGATCTGGGAATGCTGGGAATTGCAATTCAACATCTCTGCATAGCACTCAAGGGAGCCTGCCTCAGACTTTTTACATTTTTCATGTTCCGAGTTTATATAGTGAAATCACTATGTTAATTTGATGTTGGTATTATTAGTATTGTTATGTACATTTCCAATTACATTTTTGGCCCTGAAATGCCTCAAATGAAAGGAAATTTAACTTAAACAGTGTCTATCAAATTTAATCTACAACTTTGGTAAACTCTGTTCTTACGGTATTATGTGCCCAGAATCAACCTCATCTCACAATTGCCATTCTTGGTGGGACTGAGAAAACTTCCACTATTTTCATCAATCTCTCCAGGTTTGCAGTTACAGAAAATGTCATAGCAATAGTAACTGGCAAAAGCAAGGAAACAGGTGTGACAGGCCATAACAGATTTATAGTATTTTATCCAGTTTGCCAAAGTGGGGCCATTTCTGGAGCCTTTAGTGGCTGTAAAACTGCAGCTTTGGCACCTTTCATCAAGAAAGCCTATGGCTTTGTACTCAGCATGTTCTGAGCTGTGTCCACAGCCTGTTGACAGGAATTGACCAGGCAGGTGCAAAGGAAAGCACTTGATTCCCATTGGTTGGGCTCTCCCGGGCTAATGAACCTCTCCGCCTAATTATTAATATAATGACAAGACTATCCCATAAGTCAACAGACGGGGAAAAAAATCAATGCAAACTACACTTTCCATTGGCAACTCTGCATGCCAGCTCTTCTGAGAAGAAAAAACATTTCCACCCTAGAGAAGAAATAGCGTTTCAAAAGGGAGGGAAATCCCTTTTGTTAATTCAGTTTCTCTGGAAGATTCATCTCTGGTCCTTTTCCTGCAGAGGCTGCAGCTAAGCCACCAGTCCTGAGGTAAGAAAAGCAAATATAGAATCCTTGAATTTTCTGCTCTCCACCCTTTGCTGAAGGCTGTAGATCCCAAAAATAGGACAAATGACAAAATGAAAAATGCCTTGTAAGGATTGTTTGGAAATATGTCTTGAGGATTTCTGATCAGTATATAGGAATCCTAAAAATCCCTCCCCACACAACACTCAAACAAACGCTACTCTACTCTAGCTACTCGGGCAATTTGGGATCTCTAGTGACTCCTGCAAGAAACAATAGCTTAAAGCAACCCAACACACATGAGTGTTGTTAACAATGGAAATACACCTTCAATGGATCTGGACCTTTGACCAGAAGGTGTGGTTTAATGTCTTAAACAAAAGGCTTAAAGTGGGTAGAGTGCCTTGTTTTTTAAATACTATTTATCTATTGTCTCAATCTTCATGGACTCAAGGTCATGCATATCCTCAGACTAAGTCTAGCCAATGGCAAAATATCACAGACAGATTGTGATGAAACTTCAGCTTGTAAAGTAACTCTGTGTGTGTTTAAAGATACATAGATTTGGAAATAGAGGGGTCATTCGTAGCGCCATACTTAAGTAAGTATGGCATCAATAAGCTAAATAAGGCCAAAGCTGCCTGTACCAATTTCTTTTTTCTTTCTTTTTTTCCCCTTTTTTTGGTTTTTAGATTAGCTGGTTTATAATAATATTACCTCCATTTGTATGTGATGTTAACGGTGCTGAGAAAGAAGAAAAACTGGAAGAGCTGCCGTCTAACATTGATATTTTGATGGTGCAATTCATCATTTGTTACTTGTTTTGGTTAGTTGTTACTCAAGGTCAAAAACCAAACATAGAACTGCTGGAGTCTATCCTCTGCATAATGATAATACTGTACCATGGCTCCAAGGAGCTGTCCCTTCTCCTATATGGCCGCATCATCCTACACGGAGCAAAATGGAGATAGAAGGGTTTTTTAAAAGAGTAAATGTCACTTTGCATGTTTGAATGACCTGAAAGGTAGGAGAAGAAAAACATGGAAGAGTTGTGATTCAGACTTCAGCCATTCCTTCATTGTTGATAGTACCAAATCTTTCCATCTTTGTGCATGCAATAATCTCAAAGTAGTTTATTCTTTTTTCTGTTTTTCTTTTACCATTTTTCTTGAACCCTTAGCTTTTTCTTTGACTGTTTTTCCTTTCCTTTTTCTTATTTTCTTATTTTATACCAGTTTGTATTAGTTTTATCTTCCTTCAAAAATATTTATTAAAAGAAAGGTGAATCTGGAGACATGACGGTAGTTATTATACACAAGTTGAAGAATTTGGCAGCATAGTTCTTTTAAAAAATTTAAATGTACAGCAACAAATTGCCAAATGTCTTTTAAAAAATTTTTAAAAATACAAAAAATTCATCACAGCAATTGTTGACATTTATGTTGGCATTCAAAAATATCTAATTTTTTAAAAAATACAAAGCATATTACACATTTAAAAATAGGTATGTATCTCTGGCTTTTGATTTAATGCAAAATAGAAGATTATGGAGTGAACTGAGGTGTCTTGGCACCAACCCTCATCTCAAGTAAAAGTGAATGAAAGATCTAGGAAGGAAGAAGGAAGGAAGGAAGGAAGGAAGGAAGGAAGGAAGGAAGGAAGGAAGGAAGGAAGGAAGGAAGGAAGGAAGGAAAATCAAAGAGTTAAAAAGTCCCAAACAAATCTCTTTGTTGTGTTAATAAAGTCTGATTCAAATATCCCTGAAAAAGTACCCCTCTGAAATGTGTCTGGCCTGTTTAATGATTATTTTTCTTTGCTGCCATTTAGGATTCTTTTCTGTCCCTTATTTTTAATTTGTCAAGATTTATGTTATGCTAGTACAGCAATGCATCAACTCTTAATCCTGGGAATCTGCAAATCATTTACCAGGGTGCTTTTCCTTTTATTGCCCCAGCCCTAATCCTCTTCTGTATTTACTTTCAGACTTTGGTGACTTAGGCTGCAATCACATACCCCTTTTCATCAGAAGCAAGTTTCCCATAGAATCCAGTGGCATTTCAATCAATCAATCAATCAGAATAGAGCTGGAAGGGATTTTGGTATTCTTCTAGTCCAATCCCTGGTCAAGCAGGAGACCCTATGCTATTTCAGACAGATGGCTGTCCAGTCTCTTCTTCCAGTGATGTTCCTTCTCCAAACTTGCTTATATGTTATTTATTGAAAGACATTAATCTTATAATTTAGAATATTTTTATGGAACAGAAACATTTTGATGTTTAAGCAAAACCACAGGGGAACAGAGAAAACTAATACTTTAGCAAATATATTAGACAGAGATAAACGTTCTATCATTTTATAATCCTGAGTTAAATATTATTTTTTTAAAATTTACATTTTGTTATTGTAAATCATTGAGAATATGATTGAAAAGTTATATAAAATACACTCAACTCGTCAGTAGCGTAGCCCACATGGGAAATGAAAACCTTCAAACTCTTTTTCTCTTCAATAGATTTAGTTTGGAGATTTTGCTAATTTATGGTCTTTTTTTTTTCATGATTTCTTGATCCACAAGCAAAATAGAATCAAAAGTCATAATTCATATTGTCTGGGTTCATACACTGTGTTCATTTGTAATGTGCAATTTATTTGTGTGCAATAAATAATATTTAGCTAGTGTGATCTATACTTCAACCTGAGCTTGTGGACTTCAACTCCCAGAATTCTCCAGCCAGCTATGTTAAAGTCCACAAGTCTTAAAGTTGCCAAGTTTGGAGACCCCGATGTAGAAAGTCACTTGCTGTGAGTTATTTATTTTATTTATTTATTTTATTTATTTGATTTATTTGATTTGTATACCGCCCTACTCCCGAAGGACTCAGGGCGGTGAACAGCCAACAATAAAATACATAAATAAACAAAATTTAAAAACCCAATAAAATCAAATTAAACTTTTTGGCCCAGACAAATTAAAATACCCCAATAATTTAAAAACAGATTAAAATTTACATATTTAAAAAGGGAAGAGATCAGGCCAAGCCCGCTTGATGGAATAAAAAGGTCTTCACAGCACGGCGGAAGGAGCGCAGATCCGGGATCCTCCGTATCTCCAGGGGGAGCTCATTCCAGATGGTAGGTGCCCCCACAGAGAAGGCTCTCCCCCTAGGGGCCGCCAGTCGACACTGTTTGGCTGACGGCACCCGGAGGAGTCCCTCTCTATGAGAGCGTACTGGCCGGTGGGAGGCTATTGGTGGTAGTAGGCGGTCCCGTAAATAACCAGGCCCTAAGCCATGGAGCGCTTTAAAGGTGGTAACCAAAACCTTGAAGCGCACCCGGAAGACCACCGGGAGCCAGTGCAGCTCGCGCAGGAGAGGTGTTACATGGGAGCGCCATGTCGCTCCCATTACCACCCGCGCGGCCGCACTCTGCGCCAGTTGGAGCCTCCGGGTGCTCCTCAAAGGGAGCCCCATGTAGAGAGCATTACAATAGTCCAGGCGGGAGGTGACGAGGGCATGAGTGACCGTGCGTAACGAGTCCCGATCCAGAAAGGGACGCAACTGGCGAATCAGGCGGACCTGATAAAAAATCCTCCCGGTCACGGCCGTCAAGTGCTCTTCCAAAGACAGCCGTGAATCCAGGAGGACGCCCAAGTTGCGAGCCCTCTCCGTGGGGGCCAATGATTCGCCCCCAATAGTCAGTGATGGCATCAACTGGCTATATCGGGACGTCGGAAACCACAGCCACTCGGTCTTGGATGGGTTGAGCCTGAGCCTGTTCCTCCCCATCCAGATCCGTACAGCCTCCAGGCACCGGGACATCACTTCAAGGGCATCGTTGGGGTGATCCGGGGTGGAGATGTACAGCTGGGTGTCATCAGCGTACTGATGGTACTCCACCCCGAAACCACGGATGATCTCGCCCAGCGGCTTCACATAAATGTTGAACAGGAGAGGTGAGAGGACCGACCCTTGCGGCACCCCACATATGAGGGGCCTCGGGGTCGACCTCTGTCCCCCTGTCAACACAGACTGCGACCGGTCAGAGAGAAAGGAGGAGAACCACCACAACACAGTGCCTCCCACCCCTAACTCTTCCAACCGGTGCAGCATGATACCATGGTCGATGGTATCAAAAGCCGCTGAGAGATCTAACAGGACCAGGACAGAGGAGCACCCCCTGTCCCGAGCCCTCCAGAGATCATCAACCAACGCGACCAATGCCGTTTCCGTGCTGTACCCGGGCCTGAAGCCCGACTGGAACGGATCCAGATACGTCGTTTCATCCAGGTGCTGGGGAAGCTGTTGCGCAACCACACTCTCAACAACCTTTGCCACAAAACGAAGGTTGGAGACCGGACGATAATTTACCAACATTGCCGGGTCCAGGGAAGGCTTCTTGAGGAGGGGCCTCACCACCGCCTCTTTCAAGGCAGCAGGAAAGACACCCTCACCCAGCGAAGCATTTATAATCCCCTGGAACCAGCCTCGTGTCACCTCCCGAGAAGCCAGCACTAACCAGGAGGGACACGGGTCCAATAAACAAGTGGTCGCGTTCAGTCTACCCAGAATCCTGTCCACGTCCTCAGGGGTCACAGGATCAAACTCATCCCAGATAACATTCTCAAGACCTGCCCCAGTCCCTCCCCCTGAGACTATCCAGTCGGAGTCCAGATCTTCCCGAATCTGAGCGATTTTGTCATACAGATATTGGACAAAATCCTCGGCTCTACCCTCCAAGGGGTCCTCCCGCGCTTCCTGGTGGAGCAGGGAGCGGGTCACCCTAAACAGGGCGGCCGGGCGATTATCTGATGACGCAATAAGAGCAGCAAAATAGCTACATTTCGCTACTTTTATCGCCACTAGGTAATTCCTAATATGAGCTCTTACCAGTGTCCGGTCAGATTCAGAAAGACTGGCCCTCCAACTACTCTCTAGGCGTCTTTTCCGGCAGTTCTTTTAAAAACTATGGTTATAACAAATGATTTAATAATGTTTGAATTCAGCCTATCGAACTTTGACTGAGAAAGTTCTCACATATTCAATGTTTTACAAAGTCAAAAGTTCCATAATTGGGCAAGCAGATGGGGCTGGAGGTAGTTTTTTTCCTTCACGTAAAGACACATAATAGCTTGAGGTGATTATGAAATGGTTGACCTTGTACACATTTCAAACATTCTTGCTATTTCTTCACACATATATGAGTAATTGAGGTTGTTGTTCCTGGGGGCTTTTTGATCTCAATGACCTTGACAGTGACTTCCTAATCCTATCTCAGTGTGGGCATTTTACGAAATTTGCAAACAGGTTTTGAACTCTCTTGAGGTTTCTACAAAACATCAGCTTACCAGGAAACAAATTAGTGGTGAGGCTCTACAACTTGACATGTTGGAGTGCTGTCTACCACTTCACCTTACCTGTATCTGTTTTCTAGACAGGTGGGCATAGAACTCTAAGCAGAGCTCTGGGCTTCACCTTCCTATCATGTCAATTTTCTCTAAATGCTTCCAGAGAATTAGTGGGTCTCCCAAGAATTCTTGGGATTAAACATCAGTTCCAATTAACCAGTCTTTATCATTCCTTCTCACCCCCACCTTTCCAATTCCAGTTCAAAACATTCAGTGATCAATCAGTATTGTTTCAACCACTTAAACCTTATTCCCTCTTGGTTTGCACCCTATAACACACATCTCTTCCCCACCTTAAGAAATATTAGAATGTTTGTGTTCTCCATGTTTACATTCCTCCTTTCCATTCCAAACTACTATTGACATGGCACCTGTTTTGTATCCGGCCCTTTTTATGTAAAAATGTTGTGGTAGCAGAATAATAGGACCTGGAAGGCAGAACTGTCTCCTCTAATGAGACAATATCAGAGACCACATGAAATGATTCACGTTGATTCACATTGATTCAATGCTGCTTCTGCAGCAAAAGATACAGCTTTAGACAGAAATGATCCTCACTGGAGGATAGATCAGGATATTATGCCAGGAATTACTGAAATGTTCAGCATGTATTTATTTGATCTAGCTAGCCAACCATGTAGACACAATGCCATCTTTTCAGTGAGAGGCCTCAGCACCTATTTGTTTTAAACAAATTAAACAAATTTACATATGCCCCACCTCCCAAAAATTGATGACACAAGGAACCTCATCAGTATCAAGGGAGGTCCACAAATGCCATATTGGGTATTCAGGACCTATAACTAAATCTTCAGTAATCTTAACTTTGTTTAATACCATAGATTAAAAATTCCAGAAGCAGTAACTTTATCAAGCAATTGTCATGGGCAGCAAAAAGATAATGGGGGAGGAACACCAACTCCAAGAAGCTGGAGATGAATCGTTGACTGCACAACCAGAGTCGTGGAAGATCCATTATGAGAAGTCATGGCTCCATCAACATTGCTCTTCCTTGTTACACCGTGACAAGCAGGCCCAGAAGACTGGGCAGCTCTTCTCCGGACTTCTAGCCATGAATGTAGTGTTTCTTGGCAGTGCATTCTTATGTAGTATGATTTTCAACAAAGTAGCCATTACAATGAGAGATGTCTGGATTTTCCTGTCCATCCTCAAGATCCTATCCTTGAGCTGGATAGCATATTACTTGCTGTTCACTAGAAGGAAACCATTTGCCATCTTGTATCAGGATGCCCATGCAGGGGCTATTTGGATTAGAGGTAAGTATTGTTGCCCTATATCCTTCTCACTATACCGTAACTGATTATTTGTAACATTCAGGCAGAAGTGAGCAATCTTTTCAATGAAGGCTACCTCTTATGGCCCCTAAACACTGCCAGAAAGGTATCTGGTGACACAGAAGCATAGTGTACAGCACTTTTTGTATAGATACTGGAGACCACAGGTGGGTTTCAGTAGGTTCTGACCAGTTCTGGAGAACTGGTAGTGGAAATTTTGAGTAGTTTGGAGAACTGGCAAATACCATCTCTGACTGGCCCAGTCCCCCATCTATTCTGTCTATACAATGTAGACTGGTGGCCCCCAGGGGGAGGGCCTTCTCTGTGGGGGCACCTGCCCTCTGGAATCAACTGCCCCCAGAGATATGAAGAATTCAAGACCTCGGTGCCTTCCGCCGTGCCCTGAAGACCTTTCTTTTTCAGCAAATAAAATAAAACATTCTCTGCCTCCCGAGTCCCAGCTGATCAGGAGGAAATGGGGATTTTGCAGTAACCTTTCCCTAGATTGGGGAGGTAATGGAGATTTTACAGTATCCTTCCCCTGCCACGCCCATCAAGCTACACCCACCAAGCCATGCCCCACCCACCAAGCCACACACACAGAACCAGTAGTAAAAAAATTTGAATTCCACCACTGCTGCAGACTGGAAAAACTGAAAAATTATTTGCTTTATTTGATCTACTTCACTTTCTAAATATGCTGCACACTCTGTGCATGTGATAAGTATTGATAAATATAACTGGTTCTTTGTTAACAAAACTTGGGGGGGGGCGTTTTGTATGTCTATATAGGGTCTTTAATATTGTTTGGAGCATGCAGCGTTGTCTTGCACAGTTTCCGGATTGGGTATGACGTTATCTATATTCAGAGCGAATCGCAAATGGAAATCTTGTTCCCATCCATAGAAATACTCTTCATCTGCATTCAGGTAATATACCTGCTTTACTACAAGTTCTTAAATAGCGTGTATAGAAAGGACAACCACTGAGTAGCACACTGAGAAATAGTTTTTTGTCTCTGCAGTACTGTTTTTTCTTGACCATGCATGCAAGACACTGAACCCTTTCCCTTACAAACCACTGTATAAGCTGTTGCATAGATGTGTTTCTATGCTTCACACCTAAGTTTACTCTCTGCATTGCTTTCAGACCTACTTTCTATGGTGCCATGCAAAAGACTGTATCCAGGTTCAGCACAACCTCACCAGGTAGGAAAATAGAAGCAGCAAACACTGCTTTTGAGCAGATGGAAGCAATACCCTGTATGTTCTTCTTTGTAGTGAGTAATAAAAGTATATTTCATCTGTATTTATACAAATTTTCTGAAGAATATATATATATATTTCAAAGCCAGTTTCCAATGTTCTATTATCGTCTTCAGAATGCTCCTATTCTATCCTTCTGTGTCCCTAACAGTTTACCTTAAACCAGGGGTGTCAAACTCACGTCATCATGGTGGCATCCTGTGACGTAACAGGACTTTTTCCCCCTTCACTAAACCAGGTGTGAGCGTGGCCAGCCCGTGACACATCTGGCCCATGGGCCGGGAATTTGACAGCCTTGCCTTAAACGAATGACAGGGCTAAATGAATGTAACACAGATATAAAATTGGTAAAAATCTCAAAATTACATAAGAGAAAATTACAGATGAAACAGAAATCCAGATACAGCTGTTGCTATAGATTTCCATTGCTTTGTATCATTTTTGATTTGGGTCTGTGGGTAATTTTCTGTCTTATATCAAGATTACTGGGGAAAAGTTACAAGGTAACACTTAATTCTCATACCTATTGGAACTGAAAGTGTCATTCTAACTTTTTTAATGAAATCTGACACAAACCAAATATGTTTAGATCTGTTTTTTTCAAACTTGGCAACTTTTTAAGATGTGTGGACGTCAATTCCCAGAATTCAACAACTAGCATGGGAATTCTGGGAGCTGAAGTCCACACATCTTAAACTAGTCAAGTTTGAGAAACACTGCTTTAGATTTTCTTATTTTTCCATTTATATGTGTACTTCAATAGAACATACGAACTAATTAAAACAGAAAAGAGACATGTCTTTTTAGCTTGAGCACTGCCCTTCAAAATTTCTTCCATAATACCAAGTCTTAAGTCTTTATATTTTTTCCAATGCACCAAAATGTTGAAAAGAAATTATGTAAAGAGATCCAGGGACTCTGCCATCTGAATCTGAAAACTGAATAGTTTAGAACCAATTTTCCATGACGGAGAAGTGGCTGAAGAAAAACTGAATATGAATCAGATCAGGCCAGGGACTATGGAGAATAAAATCTGGGGGGGGGACCCATCAATATCTGCTCCATTCTAAGACCCCTTCTCATTCTAACTCAGTTCCTTAATTCTTATATTGCTGTCATTTGGAAGTCTCCAATTCAGTTACTGACATGCTGATTTTCACACTGCACAAGGTGTTCTGGAAAAAGAGAATATTCTGTAAACCAGTGTAACACAACTTGTTTCATAAAGATCAATGGCAAAGATTGGCCACCCCAACGATGCCCTTGAAGTGATGTCCCGGTGCCTGGAGGCCATGCGGGCCTGGATGGGGAGAAACAGGCTCCGACTCAACCCTTCCAAGACCGAGTGGCTGTGGCTTCCAGCATCCCGATATAGCCAGCTGGCGCCATCGCTGGTTATTGGGGGCGAGTCGTTGGCCCCCACGGAGAGGGCTCGCAACTTGGGCGTCCTCCTGGATGCACGGCTGTCTTTAGAAGAGCATATGATGGCCGTGGCCAGGGGGGCTTTTTATCAGGTTCGCCTGTTACGCCAGTTGTGTCCTTTTCTGGATCGGGACTCCCTACACACGGTCACTCAAGCACTCGTCACTTCCTGCCTGGACTACTGCAATGCTCTCTACATGGGGCTCCCCTTGGGGTGCACCTGGAGGCTCCAACTGGTCCAGAATGCAGCCACGCGGGAGATTATGGGAGCGACGGGGCACTCCCATGTGACACCTCTCCTGTGCGAGCTACACTGGCTCCCAGAGGTCTTCCGGGTGCGCTTCAAGGTGTTGGTGACCACCTTTAAAGCGCTCCATGGCTTAGGGCCTGGATATTTACGAGACCATCTTCTGCCACCAATTGCCTCCCACTGGCCAGTGCGCTCGCACAGAAAGGGCCTCCTCAGGGTGCCGTCGGCCAGACAATGTCGGCTGGCGACCCCCAGGGGAAGAGCCTTCTCTGTGGCGGCGCCCACCCTCTGGAACGACCTACCCCCAGAGATACACACGATACCGGACCTCCAGACTTTTCTTCGGGCCCTTAAAACCCACTTATTTCATCTAGCCGGGCTGGCTTGATCCCATCCTTTGGTTTTAATTTGAAATTAATTTTAACTGGGCTATTTTAAATTGTGGCCGACGTTATTTAATACCTTTTAAACTGTTTTAATTTTTGTATGTTGTGTTTTTACTTTTGGCTGTCCACCGCCCTGAGTCCTGCTGGAGAAGGGCGGTATAAAAATCAAATAAATAATAATAATTAATAAAAAGATGATTTAAAACATGTGTTTTCCTTCTTTGACAGATGTGGGCTAATGCTGACCTTGGCCACTAACCTCCTGCTATGGTTTTTAGCAGTGGCCAATGATACAGTTCACAGACAAATTGAATCAGAATTGAACCAGTCTCTGCAAAGATATGAAGGCAAGGGTCATTTTCTGTTTTAAATTAATTCCAATGAATTTGACATTTTCTTCCCATAAGTATCCTAGAGCAAAGAATTCCATCCCACATATTTCAATAACTGTTTTTATGTTTTGGGTTGGTTTTTGCATAAGGGGTTGTTTCAATGGTTGATAAATCCTGGTCTTTTCCTGAGTGATGCGTGTATCTAGCCACACAAAGATTAAGCAGGCTAACCTTGGTGTGGCTAATCCTCCCTCCCTCCCCCCCTCTCTCTCTCGGAGGGAGGGAGGATTAGCCACACCAAGGTTAGCTTGCTTAATCTTTGTGTGGCTAGATCAGGGGTCTGCAACCTTAAACACTCAAAAGAGCCATTTGGACCCATTTCCCACAGAAAAGAAAACACAGGGAGCCACAAAACCCTTCCCATGCCTGACTATTTGAGCTGCCACAAAACTAGCATATGTAGTTGAATTAAGTGTTCTGTTTTCTTCTGAAACTTTTCTTTTTTTGGATTTATCCATGGTTGGCCTACCGGGGGTTGAAAAGCTCAATAAATGACGTGCCGGCGGGTGTCGCACATTGGCAGTTGTGATGCATATTTTGAGTGACAGAGCCACAACAGAGGGGTGAAAAAGCCAGATGCAGCTCCAGAGCCGCAAGTTGCTGACCCCTGGGCTAGATATATCTTTCACCTTGCTGATTTGGTCCCTCTCCCCTCTCTCTCTCAGGGAGGGAGGGAGGGAGAGACGGAAAGGGAGAGAGGGACCAAATCAGCAAGGTGAAAGATGAAGAATTGAGATACAAGTTCCACCTCTTTTGAACGTGTGTGCATAACAAATCCAGCCATTAGTACGTAGAAAAAAAATAATCTAAAGCTTCCCAATACTGATTCAAATTGGTAGCATGATAAATCAATGCATTACCTGGTGTATGGTGGACCTTCATGTTTAGCATTCACTACTCAACAGAGAAAAGACAATATTCACGTACTGATTGAAACAAAATTCATAATCATTGCCAAGGATATGTTCTGTCTTCTATGATAGTAGCACCAAAGTCTGAGAAAATTCCTTATTCAGCCTAGAGGTTAACATATTATAACTTCATGCATTTTGTTCCAAGCAAATCTTGTGATCTGGAAATCTCATAGCTACCTTCTGCATAATCCTTCATTTTCCCTATTTTGCTCAGGTAATTTGACGTACTCCTGCAAGGACTCAAATGCGACCATCTGCATGATCTTCCAAAAGGGATATATTTTGTTATATCCCTTCAATACAGAATATTGTTTGATCTGTTGCTCCATGCTGTATATCATGTGGAAGAACGTGGGCCGGCGCATAACTCGGAGCCATACCTCTGGAATCCAGCCTAGATTCAAACTCTATGGCATCATTTGGGGGCCTTTGCTTGGTATCGCTGCAATAATTATTGGTATTTGCATTTTCATGATCTATCAAATCCAAGTCACCAGTTCTTTCCCTAGTCATATGTCATTCATACTGTATTATTCCTACTACATTTGTTTATTGCCTGTAATGACTGTGGCGGCTTTGGCTGGAACTGTTATCCATGCCTTAGAAGAGAGAGAGTTGGATACTCTGAAAAATCCAACCAGAAGCCTTGATGTCATCCTGCTCATGGGAACAGCCTTAGGCCAAATTGCCATCTCGTATTTTTCCATTGTAGCCATTGTGGCCGCCCATCCAATAAACATGTTGAACAGCATCATTCTAGCCTATTCAATAAGCCTCATAATTCAACACATTTCCCAGAATATCTTCATCATTGAGGGGCTCCATAGGCAACCACTACTGATGAGTGAGGACTCTCAACTTGCTGCACATTCCACCCAAGGGCCTCCCTCTACCCAAGTTCTGCCTAATGAAGATAGGGTTCTATCTCATCTCTATGAAGAACCTGTCTCATCCTCTGCCAATGAGGACACAGGCAAAAATGAGAGAGAGAAATGTGAAGACAGTTCCCCAAACATGGATAACCTAGAGAAAAGACAGGAAAATCAGAGTGCTTCATGGACTTACATCAAAGCCTACAGGCATCTGAACTGGAAAAGAAGAGCTCTGAAGGAGATCTCCAGCTTCCTGATCATGTGCAATATCATTGTAAGTACTAATATAAATGATATAATAATTGAAAGTATAGCCTACTGTATACAAGGTACTAGAAATGACCTACTAAGTTCCTTTCAGATGTTTTGAATGATTATTCTATTGAAATCTCTGACCAAAGGCATTGTGACAAACTTTGATTAAAAATGTAGTCCAAAATATTTGAAGAACTGTATCTTTCTAATCCTGTCATACGTTCAAGCACCATTGTCAACAATGAACAAATATGACTAGACCTTAAAATAAAGTGTGGATCAGCATCCACAAATGATTAAAAAAAAATCATCAAAATAACCTAGCATAGAAAGACAGTGAAAGATGCAGGATTTCTAACTTTGTCTTCGTAATGGATTTTCTGGGACAAGAAAAATGGCTAAAGACGCAGAACAAAAACATGAATAGGAAATGCCTGAATCATGGATTAGGCATGGAAATTGCAGAGTGAAAGCAAATGAACAAAAATTTGTTCAGATTTTCTCTTATGTGCAGTACAAAAACCAAGGTTGTGAAGTTTTTCACTCACTGGAAGTGGGGAAACTAGGAAGTAGTACCAAAAATTAACATAAAATTACCATGTTGTTTTTCTTCGGAGTACCACTTTTTACTGATCCTGCTGTATTTTTATATCTCCTTTCCAGCTGTGGATTATGCCATCATTTGGAGCACATCCAGTGTTTGAGAATGGAATAGAGAAGTCGTTTTATGGCTACTCCACCTGGTTTGTCATTGTCAACTTTGGGCTTCCATTGGGTGTGTTCTACAGAATGCATTCTGTTGGTGATCTTCTGGAGGTGTATCGCTCTGCCTGAAACAAAGCTAAATTTTCTCACATTGCTGTTTTTATTCCGCTACAAATGCAATTATGAAGACGAGTAATAAAATGGGTAAAATTATGAGAATTTCACATTAGAGAGATTTGTGATATCATTTTGAATAATTCTTTAATCAGAAAGAATAAACTGATCTTGTCGGTAAGTAGTCCATTAATCACTGAAGGTTCATTTCTGCATAATAGCTCTTAATAGGATTGATTTCTTCTGTACACATTACTTACAAAACCTAATTACAGTGATGCTGAACAATTATTAACCTTAAGAATACATGGCTAATGTCACGTTTGAAAGAGAGGTAAACTACAGTATGTTGAGCATGGCAATCCCTTGGATAAAATGGTCACTTTTTATTACTGCATCAATCCTTGGATATGGCTGAATCATTGAACAGAGACTGAGAAATGGACCACTTTTAAGTTAAGGACATTTCTATCAATGTCTTTTGAAAAGGCATGAAAACATCCCAGGTGCTGCATCTATTTACATCTACAATCAAAACATAAAGATTGTGTCTATTATGCATATGTGACAATACAAGGCCATTCTGGATATGTTTGTGACAATTGGTCTTATATTTCGCATCAGTAGAGGCAATAAAGCACAAAACAGAAAATGTAATATTTAGGAAGACTGAAACATAACTTTGATATCAAGCAGATAATCAGAAAAAGTTTCAGTTTGCTGATATACTTTGGAACAATTCAAACTTTATAACTTGGATCTGTTGCAATTTTTTTTTATTAAATGATTTAAAAGTGTGGAAAAGAGCAAGGACCTCTCCTTATAAATCAACAAGCAATTTTGTTTAGGATACTGCTGTACACCATGCCAGTAGACCCATCTGCACTTAGATAGTCATGCCCTGCACTGGACAGCCTTACTCAAATGTTCCCCACACCATGATAAAATGATTGCTTCTTCTAAGGCTGCCTTGTTAACCAGGACCATACAAATTTTAAGTTAAGATAGGTCAGACATAGTCCTGCTTTCATTATTTATCTTGCACACCACATATCTAAATAACAAAAAAAAAAAAAACCTGGAACAGGAATAAATATATTAAAGCAGAATAAAATATCAAGTTCAGGATCTGATCAGAACTACTACTGATTGAAAAATGCAGAAGCAGAACAGTGGGGAATTCTGAAAAGCTGATTTAGAATAGAATAACAGAGTTGGAAGGGACCTTGGAGGTCTTCTAGTCCAACCCCCTGCTTAGGGGCAGGAAACCCTACACCACTTCAGACAAATGGTTATCCAACATCTTCTTAAAAACTTCCAGTGTTGGAGCATTCACAACTTCTGGAGGCAAGTTGTTCCACTGATTAATTAAGCTTCCAACCTCTTAAAGATGTTAAGTAGCTAAACTTCTCAGGTTTATTATATGTTCTCTAGTTGCTTCTCCCAGAGTTCAGGTCAGGATACAAAAATACAGACTGTATTGAAAAACCACCTGTAAGTTATTATAGATGTTTGATTATATAAAGGATTAAAACTGATCCAAGCTTTGTGATCTATCTACCTTTTAGTAATAACTAAACCTTTTTCTTTGATAAAAGGGTAACAGGTGGAAGTGTAAACATTTCTTGTTTTATTGCTCTCCTGTAAAATAAATCATTTAAGTATTACTGAGATAAGAGTCCAGGGCTTGGTTTTCTCACAACTCTTACTTCAGAAAACCAAGTCAAAATAGGTTGCAAGAAGTTTATTCAGGCTCCATTCAGAAAACTTCTGCTCCAAAGACGAAGTTGGTTCAAACCCCAAAGAACAAACCTTCTTAGCGGTTGGAATTTTGCATTTTGGCTAGTTTTATTCTGTTCTGTGTCAATAAAAGCTACCAGAGGAAATAAGAGTTTAGTAAATTAGCCTCCTTAAAAGGTTGTCCCATTCTTCACAGGTTGAAACCCAAGGTCCTAGCAAAGGAACTTACTGAAAGTTGATGGGTTTTGAGGAAAAAGCAATGAAAAGTTTAGAGCTCTGGCAATAAAGACTGGTGCAGTCTGGAGCAGATGCACAACCCATGGCCCTCAGACCAACTAGTTACCCAGAATCTAAATATATATATATATATATTATATATATTGTGAATTCAGTCACAACAGCTGGCAAATTCATGCTAATTTCTTTAAATTTCATGTTGCTTTGAAGGTATGTTTATTTTGTACATTTTAATTCCACAAAGTAATCTAGAATCTGAGGTACAGTCCACCTATCCCCTTCTTCTCACCAACAAATGTGCTAGTGTAAAATGTGCCACACCATTGTTCTTTCAGATACTGAACAGTAAAATATCGATCCAAGAGTTCCTCTGCAGCCATGCCTTTAATGGAAAGGTACATGTTGCAGAGAATGCCACAGCATCATAAATCAAACAGTAACACAAATAAGCTAATAAACCTCTTGTGATATAAAGCCAGCTACAGCGTTTAAGATAATTTTATCTCCATATGTAAAGTAAATAGTTTATAGTGCAATTTTGATTCTTCAGGGAACAAAGAGCAGAGATGCCATTCTAAAGAAAGAAAAAGTCAAGGTAAATTCACAAAAAAAAACACCACACATTAATATACAATAAAATATCGGAGCATCACAGAAGTGTGCATACACACATATATGGGAGTGTTTGTGTATACAGGTGAATGACATGGATGAGTGTATACTTACAAGAATCTTTACTCTGTAGTGAGATAGAAATATGGTGCAATTCATCAGAACCTTAAGTGAGCATCGCTAAAGACATTCCAAGGAAAATATAATCTTCATTTCTATCAGCATGTAATAAGAATTAAATACAGGTTTTTGTTAATGAGGAGGACATGAAATGATAAATGTCAAAGGAAGAAATGTCAAAAAGGAATAACAATGATCTTATTTATCCAGTCTAATCTCCAACTGTACCTACAATTTGCTCACTTTATTGTAATAAAAAAAAATTGAAAAATCTTTCTTGAGCAGAAAAAAACAAACTGCATTTAGAATTAATTTTACAAGTTTAAGTTGCACTTTCCTATGCCACAAGGTGACAATATTTGTTTAATGTCAGGTATGAAAAAAGACAAGTTTTTATAAAAAGGGCTATGTCAAAACAGCCTCTCATATTTCAGATTCTCTGGTTAAGGCTCAAATAAAAACTGGCAAGAAGGAGATAACATACTTGCCATCCTTAGTGTTGAGCAAAACACACTTACACTAATATGATGCTACTGGATCCTGCAAGGCCATGCTGAAAATTTATAAGCAGGAAAATTTGTTTTACTTTACATCAATTATAGTTTAATTAACCAACTTAGAATACAAGCCACACTATGTGACTATCTAGAGAATAAAACTCCATTCCAGCAGTCTGACTGCTCATTTCAATACATTTTTTTAAAAAAATCCCACACAATAATTTCTAAATCCCTGAAAATAGCATGTGCCCAAGCCGTTTCCTCATCTCTCAAAATGTCCCACAGTATTTTTTCCAGAAACAATTCTTGCAATAAACACCAACTTTAAAATGTGAAATGTATTTAAGACACATATCGATATTTAAAAGGAGTTCCTACAAGGTTGGAAAAACAAACAAAAACGGAATTTGAATGTTCCATAACAACATCAGGACAAAGGAATTAAGCACATTTTCACAGGGGAGAATGAACAAAACCAAAAAGTTTTTCCTGAAGTAACATAAATAAGTAGACTGTTGGGTCAACAGTCATCTCCTAAAGGAAACTCCTTCTCGTCCCTCGTACAATGCAATAAAACAGTTGGGGCCCTGGGAACAGAGGATTGGAAAGGAAGGGCTGAGAGCCTACATTCTTTGGAAAAGAACCACAAAGCTACTTCTTGCAGTTGAGCTTCCTTCACTGGTCCACTTTCTAATTCTTTACATTCACTGTCTTTCTACGTAAAGGCTGAATCTGACCAGGGAGTGAAAAGATGGTTTCTCTAGCTAGTCAGATTCAAAATTGCACCAAAAAGCATGGGGAAGGTTTGATTAAACTCTTGTTTGGTTTTCAGTATGATTCCTAACGATGGCCATTCCTTCAACAACTTTCCATCGCACCTTTTCTTGGGGGGTTGGGCAAAGTTAGGAAGGGCTGCAGAGTTTTAAAAGTGGAAGGGAAATGGCTGTGATTGTCCTCTAGAACATGCAGGAGGCAGTGAAATGAAGAAAGAGCTGTGATGAACAAGCGCATAGCAAGATCCTTGTTTCCAGTGTTTCTACTCAACCGGAGGCAAGTTGCGTTCCTCAAACACGCTGAATTTCAAACAGCTTTACATCCGTGTCATACCAGATAGGTGGATCCACATTCCTAAAGAAAAACAGATATTCATTCCCTTGTACATAACATCAACCTCAAGGTGGAACTAGGAAAAGCAGTATGTTTCCAGCACTTTATTACATGTGCAAACAAGCAAAATCAATAGACCCAGCGATATAGAAAAGGAAGCTATTTAACAGACAGCCATTTCTTTTTTTTTTTAATTTTAAAAAGTTTTTTATTTTAAACACATTAAAACAACATTAAAATCAAACATGTACAAACATTTTTTAGGTTATGTGAATTCTTCAAATTCATTTGAAGAATCTATATGTCTTAGCACTAATGTGGTCTTTAAAATGTATAATGTCCATGAGAGTAACCAGGCTAGAAAGCAGGAGACCATGAGTTCTAGTTCCGCCTTAAGCATAAAAGCCAGCTGGATGACTGGGCCAGTCATTCTCTCTCAATGTAACCCACCTCACAGGGTGGTTGTTGTGCGGAAAATGGAGGAAAGTGTGTTGGGATATATTTTTTAAAAAAATTTGATTTATATGCCGCCCTTCTCCGGAGACTCAGGGCGGCTTACAATGCATTAAGCAATAGCCTTCATACTTTTGTATATTTATACAAAGTCAGCTTATTGCCCCCACAAACTGGGTCCTCAATTTACCCACCTTAGAAAGGATGGAAAGCTGAGTCTACCTTGAGCCTGGGGAGAATTGAACTCGCAGTAATTGCAGGCAGCTGGATGTTAAATGCTGCCTTTAGGAGGCATTAGCCTCCTATGCCACTCAGGCTCCTTATTCACTTATTATATTTATTTATTTGGAAAAATAATAAATATAAGACAAATGCCCTGGATGAGACAAAGCCTATCTTAATCCAGCATTCTGTTCTCACCCTCTCTTCCTTCCCAGAGCTAAGGAGATCATTATGTAACCGTTCTTGCATGCCTTCTTCAAGTTTATCTCTATATTCCTCTATAACATGAAACTAAGACTGTAAATATTATCCTCCTGTTAATCTGAATCTCATTTACACAGGAGTTGATATTTAAATTGGAAGAGAGCAAAGATTTCTAACTAAGAAATCACATCTGATGGTATTCCAATGTTCAGTTTGTTTTTGAATTTAAATTTTGTGCACTGATTTCAGCAAATACTACAAAGGTGAATTAAAACAAAAACAAAAGATGGCAAAACAACCTAAGATTCAGGCTCAAAGCCAATTGAAATAAATTAGGAACAAGTTACATATTAATTGGAAAGCACACTTCTGCACTTCAGTGTACACCCTCTAATTAAATTCCAGTATGGACTGAGACCTTAGCCCACCCAGACAAGAGAGGAATTAACAAGCATATAATTTCTCTTTCAGTTTAAAAGCAGCATTTAAATCCTATATTATAGGGCCTATTGAAAAATGGTTACCCTTTTTTATTTTTACTGTCGAATAATAACTTCAAAACCTTTTCATAGGTAGTTCCCATCTTACAATCATTCTTTTAGTGACCATTTGAAGCTACAACAGCACTGAAGAAAGTGACTTATGGCCATTTTTCACACAACTGTTGCAGCATCTCCCATAATCACATGATCAACATTCAGCTACTTGGCCACTAGCATGTATTCATGATGGTTGCAGTGTACCAGGATCATGTGATCCCCTTTTGCGACCTTCTGACAAGCAAAGGCAATGGAGGAAGCCAGATGCACTTAACAACCAGGTTACTAACTTAATAACTGCAATGATTCACTTAACAACAACAGTGGCAAGAAAGGTTGTAAACGGAGGCAACACTCACTGCCTTGCTTAGCAATGGAAACTTTGGGCTTAATTGTGGTGATAAATCAAGGACTATTTTTATTTTTTTTCAAGTGTTCAGATCCTAATTCATTTCAGCACCAAATGCATCTTACTTCCAGTGAGTAAAGAGAGTTCAGTCACTTTTTACTAAACATCAAACAGTTTATTTAAAAACCAAAATGTCATTCCGTATGCACAATCTGGATACATTAGAATCACAGAGTTTGAAGAAAGAGTAATATATATTGTATATTATATAAATCAGCAGCACAAAATTAATGCAAATTAACTGCAGTGAATTAACTGCAGCTGATACGGCAAGGGTATTCTGTGATTCTAACCACTGAATTTTAAGACCAAGCTAAACCTCAGACTAAAACTTCTGACTCGCAGAAAGTTCTCATTCAGCAGGCTAATGATAAGTAAGAGGAAATTGGATAGTAGCCTGCTAACTTACCTCAGATATATAACTCCCCACATGTAAGTGCGGAACCACATAGCGGTACCAGAATTAGCCTGGTATTTCCGGATCAGGATGGGATGAGGGACAGGAAGGAGCCCCACCAATGTGCCATGTTGCAAGAATTTCAGAATCTCAGATTCATCTGTAAGGCCCCTGCAGACAGTGGGAACACATTTATCTATACAATGCACTGCATTCTCTCTAATGCAAATTACAGATAATTGGACACACAGGTTTATGGAAACATAGAAAACTGACAGCAGAACAAGACCTAGTGAGCCATTGAGTCTGCCCTTTGAGGTTATTTTACTTAATTTTTGATGGACATGTGTTTATCTCAAGCGTATTTAAACTTAGTTACTATTGTTACTGACCCACTACCTCCACTGGATGTTGGTTCCAAATTTCCAACTACTCCTTCTGTGAAGTGATACCTTTGAAATACTTCTAAACTTCCTACATGCAGATACAAACAAGATATGAAAAAGATGCTAAACTATATGGTTTTCACTTAGAAAAAACAGAGTTGGATGGGATACTCATGGGAACAGTGGATAAATTAATTGAAAAGATCTATAATTTTTTACTAGGCATTGAACTGGAGGAGGAGCAGGTAAAGGAAACAATGATAGCCTGGGCAAAGAATTTTGGACATTCAATAGATCTAGATAAATGGCAACAGCTATGGGAAAGGAATTATAAATTAACAATGTCCACTGCATATAAGGAAAATCAATATAAAATGTTTTATAGATGGCATATGCCCCCTGAGAAACTGGCAAAAATGTTTAAAGATAAGTCAGCTAAATGTTGGAAATGTCACCAGTCTATCCAGAAATAAATCCAGAAATAAAGGAAGCTGTGATTTAGAAGCTATGTTAATCTATAATTTTGAAGACCCTTCCTACAGGTATATGCCTGGCCCTATTCCCTCCCCAATAGGATTTATATGCACTGAAATATGGTTTTAAAATACTAAGAGTAACTAATTGAAAATATTGAGAACCAGAGTAATGTAGTGGTTAAGATGCTGGACTAAAAGCAGGGAGATCCAAGTTCTAGGACTTCATTGGACACAGAACTGGCTGAATGGTTTCAGATCAGTCACTCTTTCTAAGCCCTAGTCTGGAAAGAATCAGCCACCCATGCAGATTATGACCCTCAATCTTCAAAAAGAGGATTTTATTTTACAGTGGATTGTTTGAGGTTGAGGAAGAACACCAGGAAGAATTATTCTAAGTTGTTCATTTCCTTTTTTCATTTCATTTGTTTTGCCTAGTACTATTATTGTTGGCATTTGTCACTGGATGTTTTAATTTGAAAAATGTTAATGAATAAAAAAAGAAGTACAAAAACGTCCTATGTAAAATCTTTGACTTGACTCTATTAGTTATTAATGCTGCCTTGAAGTACCATAAAGTTGCAGTGCCAGAATTTGGTAGCAAAATATCCAATTTTTAACTTAGTGGCAGTGGCAAAACATTCTGTTGCTATCGGCTTGAGAGTCTGGAAGATACTCTAACATGAGAAAGTTACATTTTTTATTCTCTGGAAAGCTTGCTATCTAATGGTCAGAAACAGTTATTCATCAAATACCAATAGTTGAATGATGCAAGAGCCAAGATCTCAAGTAGGTGCTGCCATCCAATGGTCAGAAGCAGCAATGAACCAAATATTTTGTCTAAATGTTTCCCCTGTCCAGTTGTGACCAACTCAAGGGAGCAGTGCTCATCTCCCATTCTTAGCCTAGGGAGCCTGCACTGTTTGAGAGATGTTTCCATCATCATGTAGCCAGCATGAAAATATGGAACGCTGTTATTTTCCCACCAAAGTGGTACCTATTTATCTACTCACATTTGCATGCTTTCGAACTGCTAGGTTGGCAGAAGCTGGGGCAAGTAATGGGAGTTCACCCTGTCGCACAGTGTTCAGGTCTCGAACCTAGGCTGTTGGCTTTCCAGATGACAAGCTCAGCATCTTAACCGCTGAGCTATCCCACCCTTATCCTGTCGTACAGTGGGACATAATTTCACTAGGAATGTGAAGGAACCAAGAATCAAGATTCTAGATTGCACCTTTGGTGTTATGTTCCCACTGATGCATTTCCAAAGAGGGTTCCTAGGGGTTGGATTAATCTCTACACCTTTGTAGTTCTGCAACTGCCTTTTTTATAGACCCCAGAAATGTGGGCATTTTTTGACAGTCCTCCATGACAGGAAAGACTTGCAGGACAGTTTGTATAGCTTGTCTGGTATTATCTAAGATGTATAAAGACATGTCAAATATATGTTGGAAGTGTAAAAATAAAGAAGAGACAAGTGATAAAGCAAAAAAAAATTGGACTATGATTTATATTTCAATACAGAAAATTCTGAAAACAGAGATAAAAATGAAACCAGAACTTTTCCTCTTGGGTCTAATGGAAAAAGAAGTGGAGAAAAAATTTGAAACTTGGTTACTATATATATTGAGAGCAGCAAGACTATTTATTGTAAGCGCAAAAATGGAAGGACACTTCGATTCCTTCCATGGAAGAATGGTTGCAGAAGTTGATGGAGTTGGCTGAAATGGCAAAACTGACTAACTTGATTTAAAAAAGAACATATGTACTTTTGTTTCCGCTTGGAAACTCTTTCTGAACTCCATGCTTGATGTGGAAAAGAATGAAACCTTGACTTTGGGTTTTACAGATTAGATTGATAGATCTTTATAGAAATGACTTGTTCATACTATTATGGAAAAGCAAAAAGCTGTTGATCTGTTGTTAATGCCTTATTCTACTGCAACAGAGAGAGTTGGAAGTCAATGCTTCTTTTTCTTTTTCCCCCTCTATCTTTCCTCGCTTTTTCCCCCTTTCCCCACCCCCACTGCTCTTCTATTTGCTTTTGTATTTTGTAATACTTTATAACTTAATAAGAAATTGAAAGATTAAAAAAAGGAAAGACTTGCAGGACAACTATGCTTGGGATATACAGGTCATACAAGGCAAGTAGAAGATGTGGTTCCTAGGGCAGTTACTGCAATCTCAGTTTCTATGGAGGATCATGATTAGCTAATGAAACCTTTAGGGCAAGCTTCTGCTTTAAACCAAGAAATCATTTCCTCATTGTCGCTCTCATTAAGCTGATACTATACTGCACTGAGTCTTCATACGTATGAAAGTTGTTCCTTTTCCCACAGAAAAACTGAGGGAAACAAAGTTTGGTGGAATAAAGAAATAATGAAGTAGAGAAATATTAGGCTGCATATGGTTAAGAAGTATGTTGGAATGTGCACTTGCCACAGCAACAGCAGGGGAGAATTTTGTCCACTGAGAGTGTTCCCAGGAAGAGACCAAGATCAAAAGATGGAGAGGATACAAGCTGAAGGGAAAAACAATTCAGGGTAGCCACACCCTAGAATCTTTCAAGATATATCTAGTAGCTTAGAAAGTTATAGCTTTAGTTTGGCAAGATTCTGTCTATAAGCAAACAAAGGATTGGATTCAGTTGGATTTCACTGCCATGTTTTTGCGCTTTGGGCTGACAAGAAGAGAGAGATGGCTCTGTTTGAGGTGAAGGAAGAGAATGGAAGTGGGTTGAGTTAAATGTCTTGGTTATATGATCCCCACTTTCCAGAATCAGCAGAGTGATTAATCTGTTATCTGAATGCCTTCTCACACTAAAATGGAAATAATACTGTTACTGATATGCTATTTAAAAACAAAACCTTAATGTTTTGGGAACTACTGCTTGAACACCCAAAGTGTGCATGTACATATGCAGACAGCCATAAGGATAAAGATCATAAAGAACATCAACTAATGTTAAGATCATATGCATGACCTATGATCCAAAGCCCTGAATGTCTTAATTGGCAGGATGTAAGCAACAGTATGTTAACTTGCAAGATAGATACCAATTAGATATTACAGCTTGCTTTGAATAGCATAAGTGTCTTTGAAGTTCAAATTGAGCTTTGGTTTTGCTTGTACTTTAATATCAAAATGTACCCAAACAAGCCAACACTATCCTTAGAAACAGAATGTAACACTGCATGGAGGATGGGTGCAACAAAGGCTAGTAACACAATCTGTATTTTTTTCTACCTTACAAAAAAGCATTATGTGAAAGCCTCAATTGACCAAAGCCATGATGGGCAGCATGTATGGCATATCCAGTGGTGTCTATGGCCTATGAAAATCACAACTTGGAAGACCAGAGGAGTGAATCGTAAAGAGCATAAATTAGCAAACCAAAGAAGTGGAAAAATGTGTTTGTGAGAAAGTGGAGAGAAAGTGGAATGATATGATATAGTTGAAAGAAGGTGGCCTGATACTGTGGTGTGGAACTGATGAATATATGCAAGGAAACAAAGATACAGGTACAGATTTAATAATGAATAAAAGAGCTAAGTATTATATACTTGCCTGAAAGTATGAATTGACATCATCTACATAACTATGGGAAAGTATCAAAGTATAAGTCAATAGTTGGTGATAATTGCATGTTACACTCCAGTGAATGGTGACAATGGGACAACTAGAGATTAGTTTGGGGAAGAGTTTTGCAACCTTCCCAGTAAATTAGACCTAAAGGAAAAATATTTTGCTAGGTGAGAGAAAATGCAGAAAAGGTGAATGAGCCATTCAAAGAAACAAGAAAAAAAATAAGAAAAAGATCTGCAGGTTTTATTACATGGTTTAAGCATAACTCTTTCATATTTGTACACAGCAAAGGAATGAATAGAAACCAAAAAGTGTGATATCTCCTGTGAAAGACTGAGGGAATTAGTGAAGAATGTAAAGGTAAGGATAGGTTTTGAATGTGGAACCATCTAATTTTTGGATTAGGGTCATGGAAAGAGAAGGGAAGAACACTGACTATTGTGAGAAATGAGTATTTGTCAAAAAAGGTAAAAATGGCTCCTTATAAGAGCATGTTTCTGTCCACTTTAGGGAAGTGGAGATACATAAATGTAAATAGAATACAGGGAACAGAGTACTTAAAATCTGTGGCGGAAAACAGGATATGATAGGATCAAGTTTGACTGATTAAGAAGATAAACGCATTATCTTTAACATCTGTTGTCATGAAATGTTTTGAGAGGCTGGTGTTGAACTATATTAAGGCTAGTCTTCTGTCTACTTTGGACCCATACCAATGAGTCTGCTTACAGGAAGGAAGTACAAGGACTGAAATTGTGGTGTAATGAAAATAATCTCACACTTAACACCACAAAAACTAAAGAACTTATAATTGACTTCAGGAGGAAGAGAGATGTACATTTACCATTGTATATAAATGGTGAGGAGATGGAGAGGGTGGGTAGTTTTAAATTTCTGGGGATTTATATCTCGGAGGACCTCTCATGGACTATGAATGCTAACATGCTTGTGAAGAAGGCACAGAAGAGGCTGTACTTCCTGAGAATGCTCAGGAAGAGAAATCTATCTCAGCATCTACTTCTGTCCTACTATCACAGCATCATTGAGAGTGTCCTGACATACGACATTCTTGCATGGTATGGGAGCAGCTCTGTAGCGGACAAAAATGCTCTACAGAGAATCATTAAAACTGCCCAGAATATCATCGGACTCCAGCTACCAGCCCTGGATGACATCTTTGAATCTCGCT
The DNA here is from genome assembly GCF_029215685.1 of Pituophis catenifer annectens. Classification (NCBI taxonomy): domain Eukaryota; kingdom Metazoa; phylum Chordata; class Lepidosauria; order Squamata; family Colubridae; genus Pituophis; species Pituophis catenifer. The sequence continues at coordinate 133,659,637 of NW_027256882.1, read as the reverse complement.
GTTTGAGAAAGTTGCATAACATTCTCAGAGACTCTTCCCATCCTGCTTACAATATTTTTGGACTGTTGCCTTCTGGCAGAAGATACAGAACAATTAAAACTCGGACCACACGTTTTCTGAATAGTTTTTATCCCAGAGCTATAATTGCACTCAACAATGAACTAAAGGGCCACCATCAGTGAGTTGTTGGACAGCATTACTTGGTCTGTTGTGTGGATGTTTGGGTGGTTTAGGGGTGGAGAATTGTGATGGGTGGGAGTGTGTTTGGGGATTATGTGTGTTGGACCTGGTCTTTGGGTGTTAAGTGAATTTCGTTGTATGGGTATATTGTGTATACATGTACAATGACAATAAATTTATTTATTTATTTATTTATTATAAAAATTAGTGACTGTAGAAACAATATTCATTAAGGCTGGTCATATGCAGAGTAAATGAGGATCAAGGTGCAAAACAAACATGACGAAAAAATAAATGGATGGTGAGAAAGGAAGGCAAGATCAAGAGTCATGTATAGACAGATTTGAGATCTGCAAAAAGAGTGATATGAAAAATTTAGAGAACAAAAGGCAATGTATGTAGCAGTATACAGTATACATAAAATGGAAGCAAGTACAATTTATAAGGCTGGATAGGTATGGAGGCGTATAGTGAATGGTATTAGTGTAAACTATGCTTCCTTTTATTTTTCTTATGCATTTAATGTCTTTGACACATGAGTTCTTACTCCTTTTATATGCTCTGCATAAAGTAGCTTATTATTATTAAAGGAGACAAATTCCTTGTGTGTCCAATCGCACTTGGCCAATAAAGAATGTTCTGTTCTGTTTTGTTCTGTTCTGTTCTATTTCTATATCTACTTCTACTTCTACTTCTACTTCTACTTCTACTTCTACTTCTACTTCTAATTCTAATTCTAATTCTAATTCTAATTCTAATTCTAATTCTAATTCTAATTCTACTCTACTTCTTCTTATCCCAAAATAGGACGCTGTAATTGGTATGTCCATATGCATGATCCAATCAACCCAATTCCACAAGAATAGTCTTTGTTAATTTTATCTGTAGAAATGTGAAGAGGATAAGACTAATTTTATTACAGGAATTATGTTTAGTATTCAGTAAGAAAATTCATACCTTACAATTCCCACCCACCCCCCAAATAGTTTTATCTACAAGACCTGTGGCACTTACTTGTCAATACAAATCTTCTCTACCTGGGGAACCAGGACCTGCAACAGCCTCATGATTGTCTGCAGGGGCAATTTTGATTTCCAAGACACCACCTGCAAAGGAAAAGGATAGCAGTGAAGAGCTAAGAGTTTGAGTCAACTCAGCAAATCAATACCTGACAGGAACGCTTTCATTCAGATGAAAAAAACGCATCCAAATCTGATTTATATACCACTTCAGAGTGCCTTACAGCCCTTTCTAAGTGGTTTACAGAATCAGTATATTGTCCCCAACAATCTGGATCCTCATTTTACTGACCTCGGAAGGATGGAAGGCTGAGTCAACTTTGAGCCAGTGAGAATCGAACTGCTGGCACTCAGCAGAATTAGCCTGAAATGTTGTATTCTAAACACTGCACCACCATGGCTCTAATTAGAATTTACAAACAATCCCAGAAATAGTTCTGCAAATAGACCACCTTTCAGTCTAAAAAGAAAGGCACCTACCAACAGTCTGAGTCTAAGGCCACTTCCCTATCTCTGAACTTGCCTTTTACTTTCACAAGCACTTTTGTGCACCTGAATGCATGTACTCATAGTTTCTACCTGAACTTTGGAAGATAAAGAAAAGGGACAGAGAATGACCATCTAGAGAGCATAAATTCAGTGCTTTTCTTTCAGATAAAAAAAAAACAATTACATAGGTGTAGTAGCATAACCTTCTGATTATTTCTAATATTGGGGGAGGAAAGGCTTTAGAGAAAGCAAACTCCTATTGCAGGAGATGTTCCACTAATGGGTTCCCTGCCATGGGGGACGGGGGCTAGCTCATTAATATACACAAACTTTTTATGAGTGCTTCATTTTTTACAGGAAACCTCTACCTCAGAGTATACTTGACACACTTCAACCCTAAAGCTTTCTGAAAGAAAACAGCTATAGAAAATGAGAATGTTTGAGAAGCAGAGCAACCTATTTATCATGCAAGGAAGAAAAGCCGTAGATGATAACAGGGATAACTATTCCATAATTTAAATTATTAATAGCGATCCTGCTATTCAGGAAGACAATCATCTGGGCTTTTATGAATCAGAGTTTCAACATTCCTTCTCCTTCAACTCTCATTAGTTCAATAGCAGCTGAGATGACCTGGTTTTTGGTCAGGTAAAATGCAACCAGTGGTGGGTTGCCCCTGGTTTGGACCACTGCCCTGGATGTCATCATCGGCGATCTGCGCATGCGCAGAAGCTTTCGTGCATGCGCAGAAGCAAGGCATGCGCGCGATCCCGTTGCGAACCGGTAGTAAAGGTAAATAGAACCCACCCCTGAATAGAACCCATAAATAAAGTTAAAATACTTCCAGGAAGATATATTATCTAGCACTTTTTAAGTATAAATGGCAAAATGGGGTAAGGCATGGTCCTTCCTCGTAAATCAGAGGTGGGGAACTATGGCCCTTTTATGACTTGTGATCGTCAACTCCCAGAATTCCTAAGCCAGTCATGAAGTTGAAGCCCAAAAAGTCATAAAAGGGCCATAATTCCCCACCCCTGTCCTAAATGAAAGCAGCAGATCATTATCATGTTGGCTAAAGAGAGAAGTACTCCAGAGACTATCACCCTCGGTGGATGATTCAACTTTCTCTTCTCACATCACTACTTGCTTCCTTATCAAATGAAGCTAATAAGGAATGTCACTCGTGTGATTAAAAAGCAAGTTATATCTCTGTTTTACTTGTTAACAAGAGTTGCCAGCATCTCTCACCCACTCAGAAGTTGGATTCCACTGCCCAACTGAGGATGTGCTGGACAGACGTCGTCGATCCCGTCTGGATTGTGAGGACTCCTAAGGACAGAATGCAAATAGGAATAGCACTTAGACTTACATACTGCTTCATAGTGATTTTACAGCCCGCTCTAAGCGGTTTACAGAGTCAGCATATTGCCCTCAACAATCTGGGTCCTCATTTTACCGACCTCGGAAGGATGGAAGGCTGAGTCAACCTTGAGCCGGTGAGAATCGAACTGCCGAACTGCAGTTAGCAGTCAGCCAAAGTAGCCTGCAGTACTGCACTCTAACCACTGCGCCACTTTGGCTATTGCTAAATTGTTTTGTTTGTCCAAGGGCTACAGCTTCCCTCTGTTGTATACCGCTACACATAAAATCAAATAGTTTAGCAAGGATCTGCTTTTCAGCGTCCCAGTGCAAGTCTGAGAGAGGGGGGTTGGCTCAAAGTCACCCAGCTATCCTTCTGTGTCAAAAGAAGGACTCCCATTTCTAGCCCAGCACTTTAATCACCACGCCATGTGCTGGATATTGTGTGTGTATGCATCAGGGGTGAAATGCTCCCGGTTCGCCTGATCCAGTAGCGATGGTAGCAGGTGGTTCAGAGAACCGATAGCAAAAATTCCTGCCCCCCCACCGCCCAGCTGAGCCACGTAATCATCAGAGGCTTTAAAAAAAAATTTTTAAAGCATTTTTTCTACAATCTCTTCAGCCGAAAGAATGCTTTTAAAAGTAAAAAAAAGCCTCTGACGATCAGGCAACTCAGCTGGGATTGTCAGAGGCTTTTAAAAGCATTTTTTCTACAACCTCTTCGGCCGTAGAAAAAATGGTTTTAAAAGTAAAAAAAAAAAAGTTGGCCACGCACACCGTCACATTACCCCCCCCCAAACCACGCCCACAGAACCAGTAGTAACGAATTTTACATTTCACCACTGGTGTGCATGTGTATGAGTGTTTCACACATAGTCCTCAGGATGGCAACTGGGACCAGAATTGCCATTGATAAGCAATGCAATCGTAAAGTGAAACTTTGCATGACAGCATTGCTTAGTTTTATAGCAGTTTTATAGCAGTTCCATCGTTAAGCAGGTCTTTAAGTGAGGGTCTCATGTACCATGACTTCCAAATTGCTGTCTTCCCCATTGACTTTGTGGGAAGCTGGCAGGGATGTTGGAAATCACGATCAAGTGACTGTGCCTGACTATGACATTGTAATCACCAGCCAGTTGCAAAAGCACCCAGATCGCAATCACATGATTGGAGAGACATTGCAAAATCCAGTGCTCCAGGATTGGTCATAAAGCCTCCTTGTTCGGCACCATCACAAGTTTGAACAATCACTGAACAAGCAGTCATAAGCCAAGGATCACCTACCTACATACAAACACACATCCATACACATATTCTTATTATTCTTACTCATCCCTATGCTCATTAATTATCAGGAAGAAATATATATAGCCAACAATAGCACTTGAGCAGGAGAAAGCTATAGTACATTATCCACAACCAAGTGCTTCAAGCTGAGCAGAATCAGAATCCTTTAGAGATATAATTTATCTTCAGAGCTGATCTCTAAAACAAGCAAGACACAGGATGCCCTGAGCTGTTAGCTTTACTGCTCTCTGAGATTTACTGTTGCATAAAACAATCAATCAAACCTGCATTATTTACAATTACTGTAACTTTGTTGTCCTAGGCTCAGAGATTGGTATCACTTCCAATAAATTTTCTTTAAAATAAATTCATAAAAATATTTGCTTTGGGCACAACTTGTACTATCCTATTCCCCAATCATGAGAACCTATCCAATAGGTTAGGAGTTTATTGCAGGATAATTCGAATGAGCAACGAGTCAAATATATATACTCCCTAGATTGTTCCCATTGATAGGAGGGAATGAACTGAGTTTAACCACTATGTTTGAAATTTCCTAAGTTTCCTGTAAGAAAATTTAGAGTTCAAATTGAAATAAATAAAATGCACCCCAGCATTTTATTATTTATTATTTTCTGCACAGAAAATGTTTTCTCCAATTTTGGGAGATCTACTGCCAAGGATAATGAAACCCTTGACTACCCATCTATGAAGCACCTAACATTATATTAAGATGTTACTCTGAATTGTTCCATCATTGCTGTGTTCTTTAACCACTTTCCTACCCTAGAGCAGTTTGCAAACTTACCATGTTCCAAGTTTCAGTATCACCGGCCATGCCTGATGGGCTTTCTTCTGCTGGAGACTGAGAAGACTCTGGCTCTAGGGAGCGCATGGTCCCATCCTCTGACACCTGAGATTTCTCTGTGAGTTTGTCAATGCCTGATTTTTGAGAGGCAACATTAAGAAAAAAAATTGGGCAAGATCTAGAGAGTTTAGCAATATATTCCATCTTTTTAGTCAAGATCAGAACACAATTTTACCTACGGCAAGTTTCCCTAGCACTTTGCTAGCAAACAAAAAAATAAATAAACCAAGTAGCTGGCGAAACAGACGTCAGATGATTTTTAACATTTTACAATAGTTTAAAATAATACATTTGCATTTTTACAACATGACTACTGTTTATTTTTACTTGTTCTAGACCAGAGGTATCAAACTCATGTCATCACGGCAGTATCACGTGACATAGCGGGAGCTTTTTCCCCTTCGCTAAACCGAGCATGGGTGTAGCCAGCGCGTGACGCATCCGACCCATGGGCCAGGAGTTTGAGAGCCCTGTTCTAGGCATCCAAATAGCTTTTAAGAAAGGAGAATCCTAAATCAACAAAATAAAAGTTAGATTATATAAAAGCAAGAGACAAAAATAAATAATGAAGTCATACAGATCAGGGAATAAAAATTATTTACTATCAGAAACCTACAGTAGATCCAGGTCTTAAACCAACAAAGGCTTACCCCAGTCTACCTTCTGGACTAAATTAAAATCTTCTGTGAGCGTCAGTGTCTCAAATACTCTGGACTGACCTGGGGTTGCTACTAGGCTGGCCTTTAGTGTTCCAGGTTCTGCAGGTGCAGCAGGTCGTGACCCTTCCATGGACATCGCCTCCTGAGAGTTGGTACGAGAGATGGGCTCAGGAGCTTTCTTTTTGCGTTGCAAAGCTTTCTGGATAGACTGCAAGTCAGTAGGTAGATTGGCCAGCTGATGAAATACATTTCGCTTGCGAATAATGGCGTATACCAAATTGGAATTTCCTGGGAAATTCACAACAGGAGGAGAAAAATAACACCTTTAACCTTTTGTAATTGGGAAACACAAATTGATAAAGATCATGGGTAGGAGTACACACAAAAAACAAGTAATCAATGGTTTCCTGCAATTCAATAGCTGTCTGAATTTTTGCAGCTTAGATCTGGAAGCCCTAATGGTGAGATGATGAGAAATTAACTACAGCTAGATCTATATGCTCAGTTTCATAGAATGGAGTGGAGTGGAGTGGAGTGGAGTGGAGTGGAGTGGAGTGGAATGGAATGGAATGGAATGGAATGGAATGGAATGGAATAGAATAGAATAGAATAGAATAGAATAGAATAGAATAGAATAGAATAGAATAGAATAGAATAGAATAGAATAGAATAGAATAGAATAGAATAGAATAGAATAGAATAGAATAGAATTCTTTATTGGCCAAGTGTAACTGGACACACAAGGAATTTGTCTTGGTGCATATGCTCTCAATATACATAAAAGAAAAGATACGTTCATCAAGAATCATAATGTACAACACTTAATGATAGTCATAGGGTACAAATAAGCAATCAAATCATATTAGGAAACAGTCAATATAAATCGTAAGGATACAAGCAACAAAGTTATAGTCATACAGTCATAAGTGGAAGGAAATGGGTGATGGGATCGATGAGAAGATTAATAGTAGTGCAGACTTAGTAACTAGTTTGACAGCGTTGAGGTAATTATTTGTTTAGCAGAGTGATGGTGTTCGGGAAAAAACTGTTCTTATGTCTAGTTGTTCTGGTGTGCAGTGCTCTATAGCGTCGTTTTGAAGATAGGAATTGAAACAGTTTATGTCCAGGATGTGAGGGGTCTGTAAATATTTTCACAGCCCTCAAGTCAAGCTCAGGAAGTAGTAGAGGATTAGCATTTTTCTGTTCCTCCTACCTTAACTCCTTTCTTCATGTTAGTCAAATTATAGCCTGATGTTTTTGAACAGTTGTTCCTTCAGATGGTGACCTCTACACCTTTTAGCTCATCACTAGATTACTGTGCCACAAAGAATAAACTGATAAGTTATCTATCACAAAACTGGTAACTTATCTGTTGCAGATAACTCTCTCTGTTTCAGCACAATATCAAGAAATGTTACTAAACATTATCCCAGCTGATGTTTCCCAGAAATTATTTAAAAACACAATGAAATAAAGTGATTGATTATGTTACATTGACCAGCATGTAAGATTTAGGATTTCAGGCATATTTGGCTTTCTAACTGGCTATCAAATAACTGAGAGTCTGTTTTATTCATGACCTCTCAGAATTCATTCCCAACTTATAAATGAAGTTTATATTACGGAAGCATATATTTGAAAAGATTTCACCAACAAGTGAAAAATCAAAAGAGGGCTAAAATGCCATAAAGTAATGAGCAAGAAGTGTTGTGGGCAACAATGGTTATCAGTAACAGGAACTGCCTTTTCCAATTAAAATAATAAAGGGACAAACTTACATTTTACATTTTATTTTACTAACCAGAAATGGCAAATCTAAGAAAGAAAGAAGGGGTATTTTGCACCATGTTTGATGAAGAAGCTTGGTACTTTATACCTACATGAATATTTATTCTTGCATAGATTAAACTATCAGAGAGGGATTGCCTTTTTTTTTTTTACTGTTCAGCCACTCACCATCAAACTGGTACTGGATGATATTGTTGAAGACTTCCAGCAAAAAGAAGACAAGGTGATGGTTTTGGACCATGGAGAAAAGGAACCAAGTAGTTGAAAATGCTTCCAATAGATGCAGCAATTTGTTAGCTGCTACCATGGAAAGAGACTTCAAGTATGGAGATACTAGGAGACGGGAAAAAATAAAAAGAAAGAAAAAGTCATTTGGGGAGATCAAACATCCATTATAATTATGTACCATATTAGTGTACAGTCATTTTAGATCCAAGCGTTAACATCCATATCAGTTAAGATCCAAGAGTAACATCCATATCTTAACACTTGTTATGGGAAGGCGCAACAAATTAATTTTATAAAAGAAAATAGCAGTAGTGTAATATCTAAGTTCACTGAACTCTTGAACAGCTACAACATAATGGTAAAGAAAACGAACGCCATCTACTGAGAAGAAGCCAGTATTACAGCAACTCTTCAACCATTTTTAAAATTTTGTCTGCTCTGAACGACGGTATCCCTCAAATAAAACCAACAGAGGTTAAAAGCTACACATATATCTCCTAATTTTTTCAACAGTTACCTCCAAAAAGAATCTTGGGTACTAAAATTAAATTTCTAGACATGGTAAGGCCTGCATGCATAACTATACTGGTTTCAATTCTGAAGGAAAACCACACCGCACTATTCGCCCCCAAGATTTTGAAAATAAAAATATATTTTAAATATATATTAAGGCTTTCAATTTTGGCTGTCATTTTAGAGCAGGCAAATTACCATTCACTATGATGGTAAGGAGGCAGTCAAACAGGGGCTGCAACCGCTGATGTCCACTAGTGATGATCTTATGAAAAACCTGCAGGGTATAATAGAAAGTAAGAATGTAAACAAAAAATTGCAGAGTTGCTGTACTATTTTTATAGCAGCTAGATTCTCTGCTACGAGCAAAGACACTGCTAGCAAATTCCAGACTCACAATGATGAGAAGATCAGCATGTGTCCCCATAAAGACAGGAATATCCATCGGTACTCGTACAGAATATGGCTTGTTGAGGCGGACACCAAAATTTCTTTCCCCGCTCAGCAGCAATAAGATGAAGACACCAATATGCATAAGACCAACTCGAGCTGTAAAAATATGGCGCCAAAATTAAATCTGTCAGTGGCCGAAAGGCAAGCCAGCCATTAATAATAGCAGATCAAAAACAAAATATAATGCTTATTAACATAAATACCTCACTCTCATTCAGTGAGGTATTCTAAAAAAAAAAAAAAATGGTTCAATGTCACCCATGCTGCTGTCCAGCAGACAGTTTAAGATCAAGAAGCAGCCTGCATCTGTTGCTATACAATTTTATGCAATTTTATACAATGTAACCTACATGACTCAATATGTGGATATTCATGTGGTTGTTTTTGGTCCCAACTCAGCTCTGGCCCTTCTCCAATTAGGATCTCAGAAATCACTGATCTTTATCTATCCCACAAAGTGACATGGAAATAGCTTGTGGTCTTATCTGAATTCATTCATTTGATATTTAAAGCCTATAAACAAACACATTTCTCTGGCATGTTCTAACATTATTATCCAATATGGCAGGTTACACAGCCAGCCAAATGTTAGACTAGGTTTGGCATTTTTACCCACCTATCAAGTCCTTTATTACTATTAAGAGATACACGGAGGTGTGGAAGTTTGAGTGTATGTAGAGTGCATGCGTGCGTGTGTGTGTGTGTATGTATGAGAGAGAGAGAGAGAGAGAGAGAGAGAGAGAGAGAGAGAGAGAGAGAGAGAGAGAGAGAGAGAGAGAGAGAAGAGCTACACTTTTGGATACTATGTTGTGAAGAAAGCTACGAGGGGACAGCCTGATGCAAAATTAGTGAGTCACATTGTGTGTATCATAAACAGTTTCTTAAATTTCCTAGTGTTTCACAGTTAACCTCAGGCTTACATTACCGATTCTATTTTATCCTATCTCTAAAGTGTATAAAAGATGAAATCTCTTGATGAAGCCAAGTTCTCAAGGTTACAAAAATGGAGCCACAGGATGCCCAATGCTACCCCACCATGCCTTTGGGATGACAAAGACCACAGACACCAGTTGGGAGCATTGGAATGGGGTCTTTGGTGTCACATACAATTTTACCTATATTAAGGCAGGAACTAGAGGAACTGTTTGCAACGTCACCTTTTGCTATCTAGATTAGAAATGCCAGATTTATCATTCTGTAAATAAGCACCAGTCACCCAGGGACTTGGATCCAAATACAATTTACATTTCTGGAATCAGTCTCAGGACTGGGGAATCAGTTGGAAAGACTCTGAATCAACTTTTTCCAGCATAAATTCTGAGAATAGATAAAACCAAACTTACATTGATCTGCTCTAGCATCATTAAGGAAATAAAGGATTGGCACCAGGATATCTAAAACGTCACTGCTTTTCAGAACAAAGAAGAGAAATTTCTGAAAAAGAAAAAGAACAATTAAGCACCAAGTTGGTGGGGGAGTCTCTATAAGTGTCACGAAAACTGGACAGAATAAAACTGCATCAATAGGGGAGAGGAACTACAAGTTTCAGCATGTTTATCAATGTTTTCCAGCAGACCTGTAAAAACATTGCATTTTGAAACGTTTTCCCTATTTGTTCATTTTCCAATGGCTTCACATTTTAAAACTGATTTAGGGAAGGCAAAACTGAGGATTTTGTGAAGGAAGAAAGTTCGGCTTACTCAAAGTGATTATTTGTTAGCAGACTTGAGAAAATTGTACTGTTGGCATTAAAAATGTCTTGAATAGAAATCATCCTCTGATATATTTTTGATCTGAAGGCATCAAAGAACAGGTAAGCATAATAATTTTCCTATACAGATTGCTTTCAGATGGAGGTTTCTCAGGAATACAGATTCAACAAGCCTGATATCTGAACACACAGGCAGAGATTGAGACTTATTAGGTATGCGGCATCAGCAATGGGTCAGTGATTCCAAACAACTACCACTACTGCATCGTGACCCAATCTTTCAAATCATTTGTTTCTCTTCTAATCCAAAATTGTTACTGTTGACCAGCTCACCGTCACTAAGTTTCTCCCATGTGTTCGTTTAACAGGCCCTGATCAGTGGTGGAATTCAAATTTTTTTACTACCGGTTCTGTGGGCGTGGCTTGGTGGGCGTGGTGTGGTGTAGCTTGGTAGGTGTGGCAGGGGAAGGATACTGCAAAATCCCCATTCCCTCCCCACTCCTGGGGGAAGGATATTGCAAAATCTCCATTCCCACCCCACTCTGGGGCCAGCCAGAGACTGGTTCTCCGAACTACTCCAAACTACTCTGAACTACTCAAAATTTCCACTACCAGTTCTCCAGAACCTGTCAGAACCTTCTGAATAGCACTCCTGGCCTTGATCCTGCTCTCCTATCCCAATTCTTTAATAATGCCAGCAATATAAAACAGAACCTTGTTGAAATCACAGAGTTTCCAGAAGAGAACCAGGAGCTCTTGATGGAACTGGATCCTTTTAGTAGAATTTGGCAGGTAGGTTTGGACCAGAGGGTTGGAGAGCAGACGAGCCACTCCTTTCAAAACAAACTGGAAATCCTGACAACATAAAAAAACATAAATATGTTGTGATCTGGAAATTTAAGATTAAGCCAACTGAAATGAAAACAAATCTGATACATTACCTCTTCTCTGTGTATCCTGGACAGGTAATTGACAAACAGGTTGTCTGGTCCTGGAGGCTGCATTGAGAGAAACCACGTAAATGTTTCTTAGATTCAAAACACCCTCGGGATATGTATGTCTGTCTCTGAATTCATTGGCAAATGACATTTTGACTAAATCAGTCAAACAATCCTGATACTATGTTTAGTATTAAACTACAACTGATACCTGTGATCCCAGATATCGATGAACTATAATTCCCAGGAGCCTCAATCAGGACGATCAATGGCAGGGTACTGGGCGTTATAATTCAGCAACATCTGGAGAGCCTTCACTATGCTAAGCACTAGAATATAATGGTTGCTCATCATTTTATGAAATGAATAAAAAATAGGCCTAATATTTCCTAATTTAAAAAATGTACAGCATAGAATAATTAGCTGATTTTCATCAGAAAGCAAACGCCTAAAGTGCTCAAGTCTCTGTTGCTTCATGGGTATTATGAATACCTCTCCAGTATGCAGTACAGCGAGGAAAGACAAGAAAATGTAAATATTTATGCTAGTAATGCAGTGAATGAAAAGGTCTGAATTAATAAATCTGCTCATGGAAAGAGAATTCAAATTAGTTAGTTTGGTATTCAGAATGCAAATGTACATCTATAAGCACTTAAGAGACAATATTTCAGATCCATCACATTGCTTTAAGATGCAGGTATTCTTCGACTTACAACAGTTCATTTAGTGACCGTTCAAAGTTACAACAACAATGAAAAAAGTGACTTATGACCATTTTTCATACTTACAACCGTTGTAGTGTTCCTGAGGTCAAGGGATCAAACTTTGGACACTTAGCAACTGGTTTATATTTATCATGGTTGTAGTGTCCTGGGATTATGCAAAAGGGATTATGTGGCCACCTTTTGCAACCTTTTGACAAGCAAAGTCAATGGGGAAGCCAGATTCATTTAACAGCTCTGCCACTACCTTAACAATAGTAGTGATTCATGTAACAATTGCTGCAAGAAAGGTCGTAAAATGGAGCAAAATTCACTTAAATGTCTCACTTAACTACATACATTTTGGGCTCAGTTGAGGTCATAAATCGAAGACTACCTGTACTTGATACATGTTTGCTTAAAATAAAACCAGAAAGATGGATAAAATCTATTTTTATGTTTGAGCCCAAACATCTTCAAAATATTTCAGGCCAATTATCTGGATTCCTAGGTACCATGGAAGGCTACCCTTTGAGAGAAGAAATTAGCACCATCTTTCCAGGGTTGCTTATGTACTAAAAGCTTCCGTTCAAAGCTGCTTTGCTTTAAGAAAGCTGGTTGAAGTGTTATATGCATATCTGCCGCTCCTCCACATTATAAACACAGCTAAAACTGGGAGCAACTCACATCGGTATCATCCATGACTGTTCCAGTGGTAGTGCCATCTACTGTGGGACTGGAGCTGGTAGAAGTGTCATAGTCCAATGTGACGATAAGGACTTGAGCGGCCTGCTCCACCAATGGTTCACGATAGTCCGAGAAGAGCAAGTGGTTATAGGGGATCCCATAACCCACTGGATCATAAGCACAGACGATATTCAAGAGGGAAGTAAAGAGCGGTAGGGCATGCCTAGAAGAGGATCCAACATGCTCAAAACAGTGCATCAGAAACTTGAAGTGTTAAAAGCTTTCCAACAAAGAATAAGCTTTTGTCTTATTAGCAGCTATTAAGTAGTGTTTTTATTCCTCAAAAACATTCATTAGTGAAAAGAAAAATGCATTTGAGGTCATTATTCTTAGTTATTTTAATAAATGAAATAATATGCTATATGAAAGACAATACAGCATGTATGTATGTCTTTAGGGCTATGTTTGCCTAATTAAAACATCCTATTTTGCTCTGCAGTATGGCTGAGTGGCTGCAAAAAAATGTCACATATTTAAAAAATAACCCAACTCTTTCTAAAAATTTCTTGAATTTATAATAAAAAGAACCCATTCATATTGCACAATTTGCTAATCATTGCAAACTGCTTATTTTAAAGTGCATCCTGTCTTAAGGACAAATGTTTAGTATACTAAGGGGGGGCTTAAACCCCCCTTAGATATTTTTAATTGTTAATTTGATTTAGTTGGGGTGTTTTAAATTATTGGGCCAAAATTTGTTTAATTCTTTCTTAAAAAAATTTTAAATTTTGTATGTGATGTTTTTATTCTTGGCTGTTCACCATCCTGAGTCCCATGGGAGAAGGGCGGTATAAAAATCTAATAAAATAAAATAATAAATAAATAAATAATACTACTAGGGCAATCTGGGGGCAGCAAAATCTGGAGTTGCCTGCTTTCCTGCTGACTATATGACAGAAGGGTTAGCAGTTGTGTGGATGTAGTCTAGTATTCCAAAACAATCCACTATTTGGATCAAACATTGATTGGCTCCAATTAGGCAAACATAGCCCCAAAGACATACATACTGAAGTAATAAGGAAAAAGAAATAACTGAAGGCATAAGGTGGGGAGAAATGAAGTAACTATCATATATACGCAATCCTTTTAATAAAAGAAGGCTTAGATCAAACAAAAGTGTTTCAAAGCACCCATCACATGCAATTTGCTATTTCTCACCTGTTCTCTGTAGAACAGAAAAACTGGACCCAAGGATTAGTGTTGCTGCTCTCAGAGGAGGGAGGCAAGTACATGACCTCTGAGAAACAGGTCAGCAGAAGTTTCAGTAGCTCTGTCCTGAAAAATGTATTCATTATTATTCACAGAGATTTTGCCATGATTTTATTCTTTATTTTGTAGGAGCAAGTTTGTTAAACTGTTTTAAAGGAATTGTGCTAAAACTAGAATGAGGCTTTCCTACAATAGGATTTCTTAAAGAAATAGTATACAATTCAAGTTCTTTAAGCCATCAGGAGCCACGAAGATATTTCCTTATTCACTGCAAGCAGGTTTACTACAATATTGTAGCATTGGAAAGAGACTAGCCAAGCAGTGGAGTAGGAGGGAGGAGGGAGTCAAACAAGGAACTAGTCTGGAATTCCTATGTGAGCATAAGAGGATGAAGTCTGACCACCCCCTTGAATGCCATTGAACCTTATCTAGTCTTATCCAGGTGCAAACCATCAATCTGAGAAGATTCCTGTGTACAGACTTGAGCAAGAAAACAACTAATTGAAGTCTTCGCCTGTGGGTTTAGTTGTTTGGACCTCACAGTCAGTTTATTCAATTGGATATTCTGTTTGGCTCCATCCCAATCAGAGTTTATGTACAGTGGTTACAGAAAACTAACAATGAAGTAAAAGATAACAAACTGTCCAGTCATCTATAAGGGATTTGTAATAGTACTGGCAATTTCTGCACTGTAATAAATTAAGAGTGTCTCGGTTTTCATATTCTATGATGGTCATCCAGAAGATGAACTTGAAGTCTAGTGATTAAGGCACCAGGCTAAATAGCAGGAGACCGTGAGTTCTACTCTAACTTTAGGCATGAAAGCTGGCTGGGTGACCTTGGGCCAATCTCTGTCTCTCATAGCCTGATCTGTCATTTGCCAATGTCCTCACCTATTTAAATCATGACTGAAGTTGGGTGACGGTGAATGAGCAAATCCAACACCAGCCTCCCAGATGTATTCACAACTATCAATTGCATGGATATCTTCAGCCGTGTCCTGGAAAAGAAAAAGAAGTTAGCACATCAAATAGTATCAAACCTTCCAGGTAAAAGTACTAATAGGACGATGAAGATTTAGACAAAATCTTTCAATTCTCTTGCAGATGGAAAAAAACAATGAGCAGTGGCACAGAATTAGAGAGGACTTCTAGCATTACTAATTCAAATCATGTGAGATGGCCTTTCCCACCTTAATGGATTTTCTACAATAAGAAGAAAGGTGGAAGAAATACAGAAAGACATGAGAAGTTTACAGGGTTGTGTCAATGAGGCGTACTGATTGCACGTTAAAAGTCTCATAAGGAGAAACTCAGAGCATATTATATCACAGTAAATGTCAAAAATCCAAAATGATAGAGTGAGGATGGCTCCACTAACAGCAGAATGGCATAATACATAGCCAGCAAGTAGACCAGCTTTTGTAACTCCTCTCCAAATAAGGAGAAAACTTGAAATCACCCACAAGTGCTCCAAACAGTTGCTCCTTGTGCAGAGATCACAAGGCAGGGGGTCTTCAGCAGTTTTAGGGCACTTCGAGATGAGGGAATAGCCATCTTTTTGCTCAAACTACAACCAAAGCCTTCAAAACTGTACTGGGTTCTTTCCAGTCACTTTCAGAAATTGCTTGCTATTTATTGATTTATTGATTTATCAAATTTACACTGTCAATCTCACAAAAAGTGACTCTGGGCAGCCTACAACAATTAAATAAAACGATAAACATATTAAAAACAGTTAAACGAAAATAATGCTTCATGCTTTTGATGAGGACAACTTTGGCTTGCAAAAACTAAGCTACAATACGTTTCCACAGGTCTTTTCAATATTTCTGGCTAATCTTAATGAAAGCTGACATATTCAGGAAGGTCCTATCATAAAATGCAGCCCAAATATAAAGATGGGGGTTGCTGTTTCAGAATTAGTCATACTGTGGCCTAGAGATATATGAGTCATTATTTTGCAGGGTCCAGTTTTACAGGTTTGCTAGAGGTCTGCTATACAAGAGTTTTCTATACTTGTGAACAGAAATCTTACAAGTAAACTTCCCCACAAAGACCAAGAATACAAGCACTGAATTCACAATCTTCTTGTATCCATAGACAATAATAGCTATGCTTTAAAAAATCTTCCTTAGGATTGCATTTGTGTGTAGGCAAGGCAAGGTTAGGCAGGTATTATTGCATTGCAGTAATATCTCTTCTTTCTAAAATCCCCTCAAGATTAGTGACAAAATTCAGAGTAAGTCAGAATTTTGAAGAGTTCTGGTTTGTTGTTATTAAGCAATATGCTGTTCCACAGATTTACTGATTTTTCTGTTATCAAATAGTGATTTCACTCGTGATTTGATTTTAGTGTTACATGCAAACCAAGAATCTGATGTTTGTTCCTGCTGTAACAAGCGAGAAGTTCTACAAATCAATTCTTGATTTAAAATCCTAGCTGGCTAGAAAAGCAACATGAACCTAATTCCAGTATGTTTCGCAAAAAATATGAACAATGGTCCCCAGTTGATATAGCAACCTCAGTTGAGAGATAAGCCATCAGGACTCCGGAATTCTCTCAGTCAACCATGCCCTGATCATCTCCCATGTGGACTACTGCGAAGTGCTCTACATGGGGTTACCCTTAAAAGGTACCTGCAGAATGCAGTGGCATAGACAGTCTGGGGCACTTCTAGTGGCACATATATAAGACCTCTGCTGCGCATGCTGTATTGGGTGTTGGTTTGCTTCAAGGTCCAATTCAACATGTTGATGATCATCTTTAAAACACTTCATGGCATGGGACCAAGTTACCAGATGAACAGCCTCATCCCAATTATATCAGTTTTTCCCACCCGGTCAGGCAGGAAGGGCAAGTTTCAAACCCTGACAGTTAAAGAATTTCAACTGGCAGGGACCAGGAAAAGGCCCTTCTCTACCTCTGCCCCTGTCCTATGGAACATTGTGCCCCGAGGCGAGGGTGGCTCCCATCTTTCTGGACTTGTAAAAGACAGTTAAAAACTGACTCTGTCAATTGTGAAGGGGATCCAAGAGTGGAATGCAACATTGGGATAACTGGTGATTTGAAATAATTCTTTCATATTTTTTTTAAACTCCTGTCTTTTTGGGTCTGTTTTTTAACTCTTTTAACTTTGTCTTTTGTATGGATTTTATAGTTTCTTTTATCTGTAAACGGCCCAGAGCAACTTCAATAATAGCAATAGCACTTAGACTTATATACCACTTCCCAGTGCTTTACAGCCCTCTCTAAGTGGTTTACAGAGTCAGCATATTACCCCCAACAATCTGGGTCTTCATTTTACCGACTTTGGAAGGACAGAAGACTGTGTCAACCTTGAACTGGGAAGATTCTAACTGCCAAATTGCTGGCAGTCGGCAGTCAGCAGAAGTAGCCTGCAATACTGCATTCTAACCATATACTGCATTTTAACCACTGCACCACCATGGTTCATAATGAGATGGGGAGTATATAAATTTGATGAATAAATAAATAAAATGACATTAAATAAATCACGTGTCAGAATTCTCCATTCCTCCATTTTCCATATTAGCTGGTCTCCATCTTTGACAAAGATTGATAGCTCAGGGCAATCACTATTTCGCTTACTGAAAATTCCACCTTAATCCAGACAGCTCAGTAACTGCACTGGACTGTATACAAAAAAATATTATAGCAATAAATGTTTCCTATTGACAGTTGACCTTGGCCATCTTAAAAATTGAGACTGTCATACCAGTTCCTAAACAACCAAAGTTTGACTTACCACATTGTTTTTTCGATGGCTCTGGACAGTGAATTCTGGACAGAAGAGCAGATCTGCAACGGCTAGAAGCAGTGACTCAGCCAGTGGTCTAGCATTTTCATCATCTTCATCTCCCTATAAATCAGCAATAAGTTACAATATTTACAATATTTCTGTCCTTATATCATTGCAGACCACAATGGGGGTTGGGGGGGTGTTAGAGAAATCTGGGTGATATTTCATTTATTAAGTCAATATTTATACTGATAATTTATGACATACAGATAATCCTCGATTTATGACCACAATGGAGCCTAAAATTTGTTGTTAAGTGAGAATCTGTTAAATGAATTTTGCCCCATGTTATGACCTTTCTTGCCACAGATAAGTGAATCACTACAGTTGATAAGTTAGTAACCCAGTTGTTAAGTGAATCTGGCTTCTGCACTGACTTTGCTTGTCAGAAGGTGTCAAAAAGTATGACACTTTCGCATGACTCTGGGGCACAGCAACAGTCATAAATATGAACCAGTTGCCAAGCATCTAAATTTTGATCATGGCAAAAGTCATAACTGTGAAAAACAGTCATAAGTCACATTTTTCACTGCCATTGTAACTGCACGGTCATTAAACAAACTGTTATAAATCAAGGACTACCTGTATGGAAACACATGGAAAAATGGCATTGACATGAGCCAGAAATTTCATTATACTATAGGTATGGTAAGATTTATCCCTGTATGTGCTACCCCAGGCAAGCAGACTGAATTACCATGACTACTGGTAGACTACAAACTACTGAAGTCTGATACTTCCAACTACAATTTAGATAGGCTTCAGTTCATTATCTTTCGTATGAACAGAATTTCAGCAAAGCACGTAACTTCATTTGCTGTGGTGCAGCCTGTGACCAATATACAATAGAAGTAGAGATTACTTATAGAAGAGATGCTCTCGGCTTGCTGAGACCAAAATATCTTCCTGCAAAGCACCCCGAGTACTTCAAGGCTTTCAAATCAAGCTCTGTCTTTTTTGTCTCAATGCTGACGCTTCACTCCACATTTACAACAGTTTCCAAGGGAACCAGAGATCTTCGTCAGCAGGTCTCTAGCTCATTTCCTTCCCCCCCCCCCCCGCCCCACTCATCCCGGATCTCATATTCCTGCCCCCACCCTGTGCTGAAAAAAAATGACAGGCTGTTATCTGTGACAGCCAGGCTGTATCAGCTTGTGCATGACATAGACACACAAAGCCTTTCACTCACAGCAAGCAGACTGGATTATAATAATAACCTGTATTGATCTGACATTATCGAGTGCCACATCAGAACATCTAATAAAAGTGTTTCAAATGCAGAAAACAGTCGCAAGACATTAAAAAAAATCAACTGCAGATACATTCATTTAGCTTTGAAATTAGAGAAGGAAAAAGGAGCCTTAGAATCTTAAAGGTTAAAAGCATGAATCAGTTAACTAAAGAGATCATTTTATGACTCCATCAACCCCATAATAATGAGGATATTTAAAACAAAGCCATGCCACACAGAAAAAAAAGCTGTACAGCACTGATTATTGGTTACAATTCTACCTGAGATTCTCCAGCTCAGTCAAATGAACAGAAAACACTATAATTATTATATACTTTTAACTTTTGATCATCTCAATAGAACTAGCTCAGAAATACTGTATTTATAGAATTTACTGAGTAAAGATTAATCTGTTATTTTACAAATAAGGGGTTGTCACAGAGAGGAGGAGGTCAACCTATTTTCCAAAGCACCTGAAGGCCAGACAAGAAATATGGACGGAAACTAAACAAGGAGAGATTCAGCCAAGACATAAGTAGAGATTTTCTGACAGTGAGAATAATCAACCAATGGAACAGCTTGCCTTGTGTCTTCGGAAGTTGTGGGTGCTTCATCACTGGATGTTTTCAAGAAAAGATTGGGCTGCCATTTGACAGATGCTTGAGCAGGAGGTTAGACTAGATGATCTACAAGGTCCCTTCCACCCCTGTTATTCTGTTCTAAATATCAAGCATTTTCATGAGTTCCCAGAATTATAATATTTAGTAAAATAATAAAAGATGCCTTCGAGTTGAACTTAGCATAGTAATTGGATCTTCTATGCAAGAGGATATAATAGCATTATGGAAATGTTTTACCACTGTCATTTTCAGAGGGGAAAGGGGGTCATATTTCCCAAACTGGTCTACAGTTCTGGGATTCCCAAGCTACCCTCTTCTATGTACTAACCAGGGTTGATCCTGCTTAGCTTCTGAGATCAGCAAGGGCAGCTGTAGGTTGCCACGTGCTAGATTAATTATTTAAAATGTTTTACAAAGCAACACGCTTAAATCAGCTGCATAAGTTTGAGTCATTCCAAGGTAGAATAGGATGCAGGAAAAATCCAGTGAGCTGGCAACCAATGCAGGTACATAAGTCATAGCTGCAGTCAGGACAAATTGCAAGTGAACAAGAAACAACATTCTGTTCTATTTTCATATTAATTAATGATTGTTTGCTTTTTTAAAAAAAAAACCCTGTCCCCTCATATTTTCTGTTTCAGTACAGAATTATGAGGATTAAGATAGGATCCTGTGTTACATCCTCATAAGGGGAATTTGACAAGAATGGCTGATTTGATCAAACTATTTCAAAATTAAGAAAAAATCTAATTGAGAAATCATATTACAAGTATAAATGGCTGTGTGATATATACATATCGGCACATATTGAAAGTGTCTTGAATTACATTCAATTACATTTGAAACATAATTTGAATTCTAGTCACATTCTTTGACAGGAAATGGGAGAAACATGCAACTAGGAGAAAAAAATTATTCATACAGGTGTTTCAAGATGATAGCAAAATATTTTTAGTATTACTATACAACTAAAGATGCTCAATCCTAATTGCACACTTCTGAATTACTGCCAGGAGCATTCAAAAGAGTAACTATGAACATTTTTATTTATTTAGTAACCAAATCAGTGGTGGGTTGCTCCTGGTTCTGTCTGGTTCTTTAGAACCAGTAGTAAAACCAGCGGGAGGCTCCACCCACCTGCCCCAACGTCATCATGGATGATCTGCGCATGCAGTCCCATTACGAACCGGTAATAAAGGTAAGTAGAATCCACCCCTGAACCAAATGATCCAAAGATGGGTAAAAAAATGGATTAAAACATCTTTGAAAAATAATTAAGTCATTATTGGTGGGGAGGGAGTGAAACAAGAATCTGGATTCAGTCTTTCTGAATCTGACGAGCAATTTTTTGGAAGACTCCTCAGGCATGTTCTTTTGGAGTTATAACGGTTCCTGATGCTTCAATAACCATACTTTCTATGTGAATGTACATACCTTGTATATGGACTTTGTTCACAAAACTCTACACAGGCATCAATATCAGTTCTCACACTATTCACACAAGATATGTGGATTTTAAGGATAGGACTCAGGATGGAAGGCAAGCAGAGAATAGGGATACATAGCCACTACACAAAAATAATGCCTCCACATTAGAAAAGCCAATAATGGGAGACATGCCAAGCCTGTGTTGCAACTATAACAAAAGTTATTAAAATTCATGTACAGTAAAACAGCTCTTTCAATTGCTGTACTGGGAACAACAATGAAAGGCAATGGTTTAGAATGAATATATTCTGGACATTCAGGAATGAAAATAAAAGCATGCAGTGAAACATACACAAAAGGTTAGTACATGTACAGAATGTTGGAACTTGCTTCTACAAAATATCCCAGTTCCAGAGATAGGTAGAATCATGATAGAACAAACATCTTACAGTTCAGTAAATGAACTGATATGATAGGAATACTTTTACATACTGTGAAAATATTTTTTTTCATCTCACAGTGTGTGTAAATAGACTGAACCACTAGAATTGTTGACTCATTGATTCTTTGGTCCTCTCTATGTATGACTTAGAAAATATTAAAAGTATTTACTATTTGCCACTGTTACTGAAAATCAAAATAATTCCTAAATAATTAAATGTTTGGTCACATATATGTTTACACTGTTTTTCTAATGGAAAACCTGTGTTTGTTTGTTCATTTCATTTTCTTCCCTCTTAGTCCTGTTTGAAAAGTTAACTTTAAAATAGTCCAGGCTTCATTTGGATTTTGGTTGCTTTTTGCTACTGTTCAAAACTTTCTCTTGAAACTCCCATAGGTGGAAATTCAATTTTAATAGTACTATAAAAATCATGCGATAAAAACAGACTGTTTGTTTATCAACTTTCCATTCATGAGTCTCAGTCCATCTCCCAGGCAAGGATATTACAGCATTTTTCTAAAAGCAGAAATCTAAAAGGATCAGAGCAAGACAAATTACACAGGGCAAATATGCCCAGCCTGATAAGAGTTCCTTCACTGTGAATAAACATAATCCAGCAGGTAAGAAATTTAGATTCCCATTAACACCCTTTGATTAACGAACAGCTCTGGCTTCTGTATCTTTCTCCACTCTCCAGAAAAGGAATAATGCAATTTAATAAATACATACCCCTCCTCGCCCCGCCCCTGGAACAGTTGACCAGAAGAAACCTCTCCAATCGGGATCTTCAAATATATACGGTAGGATGCGGGTCAAGAGACGGCTGCAATTCAGGACAATCTGCTTTTCTTTCTCAGAGTGACAGCCACTTTCCGCACCCTGCACTAGTTTTTCCACAGCCTGGAGTGAATTAGAATAAAGCAAATGTTGCAATATTTTCAGGATCAGACTCAATAAAATTAGTGAGAGTTAAAGGTTTAAATATACTTCCTTTTATTTACAATAGGCATTCTATATTCACTGAATATTCACAGATAGAAGCAAGGAAAAGGGTGTAGGTGGCTCCTTATATATACAATGGGTGGAGCTATAAGTGGGAGTGGTGAATTATGAATACATTAAGAAGTGAAGAATAAGTTAACCCCTGATACCCCATTCATATACTGTTTACACATTAGAGAATAAGGCATTTACATCTGACAAATCCCCCTCTAAATGCCGATTCGTTATACAACACCAATTACATTCAGATTCAGGACAATACAAGACATACAATTTAGATGTTAAATATTTGTGTTGCTTAGAAGGTAAAGGCTTTGTCAATATGTCAGCTAATTGTTCTGAAGTATCACAATGCACTGCTTTAATAAATCCATCCTGAGATAATTGCCTCACATGTTTAAATTTTATATCTATATGCCTGGACCTTTGTCCAATGGCATCAGATATAGATATTTCAATGGCTGCTTTATTGTCTTCATGCATAACAAAAGGCAAAGCAGGTTTTTTCCAAACATCTGAAATTAAATCATTAAACCATACAAGGTTATTTGCAGCTTTGGATAAACAAACATATTCCGCTTCTGTCGTTGAAGTGGCTACTAGTTCTTCTTTACCAGTATACCAGTAAACTGGACAGTCATTTAAGAGAAAAATATAACCAGATGTACTTTTTCTGCATGATGTGTCTCCAGCCCAGTCCGCATCTGCATAACATGCAAGCTTTGGTTCTTTTATTATCACTAGGTTCTAATACTAAGCAAAAATCTAGTGTACTTTTCAGATATCTTAAAATTCTTTTAACAGCTTCCCAGTGATACATTGTTGGTTTGCTGACGTGTCTGGATAATAAATTGAGTGGTAAGGCGATATCTGGTCTAGTCCAATTAGATATATAAAGAAGTGAACCTATGATTGATCTATAAAACGTGTTATCCTTGAATTCAGGGGAAGATTCATCAGTATTTCTAAGAAAATCAGTTTGCATAGGAGTATCACAGGGTTTGGCATTGTTTAAATTGCATTTATTTAAAAGTTCTATAATCTTATCTCTCTGAGTAAGTTTGAATCCCCTTCTAGTCTTATTAATTTGAACACCAAGATATTTGTTCACTTTACCTAGAGATTTCAACGAGAAATGTTCATTTAACTTATTTACAAAAGTTTCTCTTCTCTCTTTGTGTTTTCCTATATATAAAATGTCATCTACATAAATCAACACAAATTCAATGTAATCATCACCCTTTTTGACAAAGAAACAGTTATCAGCAGTGGTAGCGTTGAAATCCATGGTCTTAAGTACTTTTACTAAACAATCATACCATCTTTTACCAGATTGTTTTAATCCGTATAAACTCTTGTTCAACAGCCAAATTTCATTTTTGTTGGTGTATTGACTGTGAGGTGCTCTTACGTATATTTCCTTATCTAGTTTTGCGTGTAGATACGCAGTCTGTATGTCATATTGAAATACATCAAGATTGAGTGCTGAAGCTACCACTAGAGCTGTTTTGACACTCTCTGTTCTTACAGTGGGGGAATACGTGTCAGTATAGTCCTCCGGATATTTCTGTGCATAACCTTGTGCAACTAATCTAGCTTTATATAGAGTATTGCCTCCTTCTAAGTTCTTAATTTTATATATCCACCTGGTACCAATAATTGTTTTATCTTTAGGTGCAATTGCAGGTGTAAATACATTTAATCCTTGTAAACTTTCCATCTCTTTTTTCATAGCTAATTCCCATTTTTCTTTTTCTTCACGAGGGAGTTTTAACACTTCCTCATAAGTATTAGGTGTTATTGGCTCACCATCCATATGCATTATGTAATCTCTGTATTTATTTGGCATTTGATTTCTGTTGTTTCTAATGACTCTTTCAGGTTTGCTATTGTTATCATGCAAATATCTTGCTTCTTTTTTTGTTAGTGTGTCTGTCTTTATTTTGTGTTGGCTATTTGTCCAAGTTTTAGTTTTGCTTTTATATTTGTTGATATTCTGTTTTTCTATGGTCCCTTTCTCATGAGATTTGGTATCTTTACATTTATTTGGAAATATTTCATTAAGATGTAATTTAGACCAGTTGGCCTGTTCATGGAACACAGCTGTTCTGGAAACTATAAATTTGTTATTATTATCAATGAATCTGTACCCTTTGGTGCCAGTTTCATATCCCATAAATCTGAGTCTTCTGGATACGTTTTCTCCCTTTCTTCTCAACTGCTTAGGTATGTGTACGTCTGCAGTGACTCCAAATATGTGCATGTGTGCTAATTTTGGTTTCCTATTATACATTACTTCATATGGTGTCTTATTTACAATACTGGACCAGGTTCTATTTTGTGTGTAATTTGAATAATGTAAGGCTTCTGACCAAAATTGTTTGCTTAAGCCAGCATCCTCCAATGTGCATCTAATCATGGTTTGTAATGTGGAATTCTTTCTCTCTACAATCCCGTTCTGAAACGCAGAAAATGGACTAGACGTGTAATGTAGCATTCCTCTATCCTTTAACCATTGGGAGAATTCTTTAGACATGAATTCACATCCCCTATCTGTCATAATTTGTTTTATTCTGATATTGTGTTGTGTTTCTATGCGTTTGTAAAATTCCTTAAATTTTTGAAAGGTTTCATCTTTGTGTTTTAATGTATAAACAAACCCATAACGGCTATAATCGTCTACTATTGTCAGGAAGTAACGTTTTCTATAGGTGATTGATGGAGTTAATGGGCCAACTAAGTCCATGTGTACTAAGTCAAAAATTTTGTTAGTTGATCTAGTAGATTTTCTTGGCCTGGGACTAGTTTTTAGTTTTGTAGATTTACATACTGAGCATTCCAAATAGTTTTCACAATTTTTTATTTTGACACCTTCTGCGTGTTCAGTCATTTTTTGTACTACAGGAAAACTGGCATGTCCTAACTTCCTATGTAAGATGTGAGCACACTCATCATGAATTGGTTTACCTATTTTTGGTGTTTTTTCATTGTGTGCATCTGCGTGATCATGAGATATTTTACATTCATCATTGTCACTGTTGCTAATATTTTCATCATCTGCTTCAATACAATCTTCCATATTTGAATCAATGTTATGCAACCATTTTTCCTTTGTTATCAGATAAGGTAGGCCTCCTTTAATCATCACAGTGCCTATATTTATTTTATTCTTCTCCAAAGTCGCTTTTCCCTTTGAGAAAACTATATTAATGTCAGAATCTCTACTTAGTTTTATGGCACTTAGTATGTTATGAGGTATTTCAGGTATTAACAATACCCCCTCTATTTTTCCTAGACCAGGCAAGGTTACATTTCCTCTGCCTAATACTTGAACCTTTTCTTGGTTAGCTACCTTTATTACAAATTTATCTTCTGTAAATGAAGACAATATATTTTTGTTATTAGTGGTGTGATTAGTTGCTCCAGAATCAATAAGCCAATTATTGTTCTCATTTTGCTGTATTTTAGTGTTGTCTTGTTTATTTAATCCATTCAGTGAACCAGATTTTCTATCCTTTGAATTATCTCTGCCCCCTCTATTCTCTTTGTAATTTGGTGGGCTTCTATATCTATGTCTATCTATGGAAGACTGTCTATAATTGTATTTGTTCCTATATTCTGACCTATGTCTTTCCTTTGAAATTTTGGGACAATCTCTTCTATTGTGTTCCCTGGATCCACAATTGTGACATTTAAATGTTTCATTATATTTTTCTTGGAAAGCTACTTTCCTATAAGGTTTGTGTTCTGTGTGATTGCTAGAACGATTTCTTCTTGAATTGTCTTCTGCTATCAATTTATTGGATAGACTTTCTATGGATAAATATCCTAGATTGATAGTGTCTAAATGTGACATAAAACTGTCCCATGATGAATCAAGTGAGTTGATAATAACACTTTTCATTGTTTGGTCTGAAATCACCTCCCCCCTCAAATGCAGCTCAGCTCTTATTTTGTTTAAAGATATTAAATGCTCACTTATGGAAACCCCTGGTTTCACTCTAGATGAAAAGAAATTCTTAGACATTCTTGTGGTGGTAGCCACACTATCGCTGTGAAACAAATTAAACATGCATTGAATAATTTCTGAAACAGTCAGATTAGGTTTGATGCTATGATACATTGCAGGAGACACACTAGATATTATTAAGAAAAATGCTCTATGGTGTAAACAATCTATTTTTAAAGTCCAAGGTCTTTTTGGGGGACTAGTGATAAAAAATAGTAAATTTTCCTTCATAAAGACAACCTGGAGCTGTTGATACCATTCTTGCAAATTAATGCCATCAACCCTTAGTTTTGGGAAGTCACTGGGTAAATTTCCGACATTATTTTGTCCATTACTTACGACCTGAGGTAGTCCGTGGTCTCGCAAGTGTAGAAAATTGCAAAACGGCATGGGGATGCTCGCAACGAGTCTGCGTGGTTCTCTCGCCAGTTCATGTCTTCCCGGACCGTCTGCGTAGTTTCGCGCATGCGCGTTGTCCATTTCTTCTTTGGAGTCGTCGTGGAAGGTTCTCTCCATTGCGGCTCGCTCGCTCTGCTCTGCTTCAGACGAGTCGGTCTCTGGTTCGACCTTGGGAGTTCTGACGACGGCGGCTGCTCTTCTTTTTCTTTTGGGGGCGTTGGTACTTGCTTCGGTCTGTGGTGTAGGGCGGAATCGACAAGGCTCTCTGGGTTCGGGCGGCGTCGCTTTCGAAGTCAGGATGGGAGCGGGCAGGTCTTGAGGTATCGGCTTGCTCGCTCGCTTCTTCGGTGGCTCTTTGGTAATTTTTAGTTTTGGCCCAAATGCAGCAAAAAGTGTTTTCATTGCTGATTTTATTTGGGATTTTGTTGAGTCATCTTCACTTTCTGATTCTGATTCTTCTGAGGAGTTCGAATCTTCTTTTTCATTTTCGTTGTCTGATAACGTTTTTCGCGCCAGAAATTTTGAATTGAACATTTTGATTGGCTCTGCTTCGCTCACCTTGGAGGCCTGTTGAAACCAAGATGGCTGCCATTCAAAATTTCGCGCGGGATCACTGTTTTTCTTCTTCGTAATGACTTTCTCTGCAGTCATATCACTCACTGTTTTTGGGTCTTTAGACTTCTCATTAGTGATGTTTTTCTCTCTCGCTGCTCCGCTGTTCTTCAGCATTTCTTGGAGGTTCGCGATGAGGCTTTCATCATTCTTCTGGCTTTTTAATAGTTTTAATATCTCTGACCTGAGTTCGTTATTCTCTATTTCGATTTCCTCCTGGTCATCATTTTCGTCTATTATTTCTTCGTCTTCAGTGGTGTATTCTTCGGATTCTCTCGAAATTGCGTTTGTGGATTCGTTGATTATTTCTTGTTCTGTTTCCATTTCTTTGCTGTAGGCCCTGGTGTTGGGCCTATCTTTCTTAGACATTTTTTAAGTTTTTTATTGAGTCAATTAACCATCCTCTGCTACCAGCTTGTTGCAATATTTTCAGGATCAGACTCAATAAAATTAGTGAGAGTTAAAGGTTTAAATATACTTCCTTTTATTTACAATAGGCATTCTATATTCACTGAATATTCACAGATAGAAGCAAGGAAAAGGGTGTAGGTGGCTCCTTATATATACAATGGGTGGAGCTATAAGTGGGAGTGGTGAATTATGAATACATTAAGAAGTGAAGAATAAGTTAACCCCTGATACCCCATTCATATACTGTTTACACATTAGAGAATAAGGCATTTACATCTGACAGCAAAGGACATGAACTATTGGTATGCGGGTAACAATTTTTGCCCAGTGCCTCAGGTTTTTGAATTACCAACTAAAAACTTAATACCACGATGAATAGGCAATAGTTTTATATTGTTGCTAATGCCTTTTGGACATACTCTGGAAATCTATCGTAAAAAGACAATCCCTCAGAATGCGACAGCTTGATTCATGTGAGATTGCATATATGCTGCATATAATGCTTGAATGTGTATGAGAGAGAGGATTCTAAGATTTAAGCTATGACATCAAAACCTCATTTTCTAGCCTGTTCTAGGAAAATTACTGTGAAGATTCTTTAAAGAGTTGATTCTCTGTAACAGAGCTCCTCTTCCAACTTTGCAGATGAAACACATTGGTCCAAATATAATTTAAATGTGGGAAAAAGAAGCAAAGTGGAGCTTTTAGAAAATTAGAGACAATCTTGTCAGCATAGATACCTGTTTAGGGATATGTGACTGAGATGCTTTTAATGTCAGTGCTTTTCAGAAAACAGTGCAATATTTTTCCTCCACAATTACTTTAAACTAGTACTTTGTTATCTAAGAAATACTGCTTCTGTAGAATTCATAATGTTGTAGGAATATAATTCTGCAGGTAGGTACAAAATCTCTAAATTTCCACCCAGGCATATAAAGTTAGTCCAATCAATTGATTCCTCAGTTCAATTTATGGTAAACATGAAAGAAAATACACTTTCCTGTAACATGCGCTTTGTACACATTGTTTGGAAACTGTACTACCATGTTTGGTAGCTGAATATTGAAATATTATTAAAGCTAGTTTACCTTTGAGAAATGCGAAAAATATGAAATAAAAATCTGAAGAAACTGAAGGCATATGCAAAGAAGAAAAAATATGGTTAAATCTAATTTACATTAACAATGATTAATTTTCAATTCCCATTTTTTTGCTTAGGAGATACATATTAGGCAATCTGCATTAAATTAACTAAATGCTTAGGCCACCCAATCGGGATTTGAAACAGGGTGCAAGAAAACAGAGATTAGCATTTTTCAATGTACTATTTTTCCACTGAAAATATTCCCTTCTCCTCCTTCCAAATAAAAATAACAAGCTTCAGGATCAAAAAGGTTGGGAATGAGTTTATACTAGAAAATGGCAACAGGGGACAAGGATTTAACAACTACTGTCCTTCATTGTGGTCTCAGTTGAAATCAGGAGAGCTATATGGCTCCTGTGCATTTCTGTGTAAGAAAGGGAAAATCCTAAGCATAGAATTTAGACATAAAATTGAGATTTAATTTGGTTAAAAGTGTAACAGGAGTTTAATCTTGGTCGAATTTGTTTTTGCTAAATAAACCATACTGAATTAAGCAGACAATTCTATAAGGGTGGGCAATTAATTTTTCCAAGTGTGTGACCAAATGTGAAACAGGGACTGTTGTGGAGGGTCGAATCAATAGGACCACCGCCATGGTCCCTGCTGTCGCCACCACCGTGGGCTGGACAGGGACAGCCAAAGGGCCAGATGTGGCCCATCCAGGCCTGCTATGGTTGAATTGCAACAGGGAAAAAAATATGCTCAATCTTACCTTGTAACACAAAGTAGCCAAATTTGAAGGAGATTCTTCCCTCACAGCTCTGATTTCTGCAGCTGGAACTAGAGCAAAGACATCTTGAACTGAAGTAGCCGTATCTGCCCAGAACTGGTCCCAGAAGGCATCGTCTGTGGCCTCTACGGGCTGAAAAACAAATAATCAATTTGGGAACACAAAAGCTATAAAATATTCATTTTGATATTCATTTATGATCAATATTCATACTACTTAATATTTGATCTGGTAAGTATGTCAAGATACCTCAAGATAACTTCTGCAAATCTCTACTAAAATATAAGGCTGAAAAATATTACATACTATATTGTAGCATGAAAGCAATCCAATATTCCCGACAGAATAAACATGAATGCATCATTAATACAATAAGCTACAATTGACCAGGAAAAAAGTGGAAGAAAAATAATGCAAGCTGTTAGTAAAAACTATAAACAAGACAAGGTTAAAATATCAGCTGTAACTTTTTTTAAAGAATAGATTTCCTGTCAAAATGGCCCCTTTAGAAAATTAATGAAATACAACTTTATATGCATAGATAGAGCAATGCACAATTTTCTGCAAATTCACACTCAACTATAACTCAGGGACAACAAAATACTTACAATTATTTTTCAATTACACAAAAGGTTGTCATTCTTTATAATAAAACTATGTAGAACATATTATATTACATTGAACAGCTCTAGCACTCTAGTCATTATGGTTTAATGGAATGCATCCAGTAAGTCAAAATATGAAACATATATTCTTTGGTTGATCTCTTTTCCCAGCATGACATAATAAACATGCAACAGCTCTTGACTAACTGCAGTTATTTGAAACAATCATGGCTTTGAACTGCATTTAGGGAAGATGAGCAAGAAGGAAACATATATCTGTTTAATTTCCTGGCTTACATTTTTCTGAAGTTACACTGTTATAAAGATGGACAGTTGTTTAAAATTAAGGCAAAACTTGTTTAAAAATTGGCTATGATGAAGGAAATTACCTTATCAAATAGGCAATATGTCATTGAAATAGAAACGGCAAAACTAAAAGGAGGTAAACAAAGTATAAACTAGTTGAGCAGGTTTTGTGGCTCTACCAAGTCTGGACCTGGCCAAAAAGATAATTTTACATACTGAAAAGAAATGTATCCTCCTGATTTTAAGGAGTGGATTCAAGATACGAGCCTGTTATCAATTTTTGATAAGTATTTAATACTAAAAATGGGAAGATGAAGCAATATATGATCTAGATTTAATGACAAATTGAAGGACTCAATCCCATATTGATACCAAATAGCAATAGCAATTATATTTACATACCTCTTCATAGTGCTTTACAGCCCTCTCAAAGTGGATTACAGAGTCAGCATATTACCCCCAGCAATCTGGGTCCTCATTTTACCAACCTCAGAAGGATGGAAGGCTGAGTCACCCTTGAGCGGGTTAGGATTGAACTCTTGGCAGTGGGCAGACTTAGCCTGCAATAATGCATTCTAACCAGTTGTTTCACCTTTCAATTACTTTTAGCCTATTTAATTACTGTAATATATAAGGGTTTTTTAAAAAAATTATATAAGCCCTACTATAATTTTTTTGGTTGGTGTTGTAGTTGCTTGTATTTCAAATTGAATGCCTCCTCTTCGAAAGTTTAAAAATAGAAAAGCAGGTTTTTCCTGCAATGGCTTTGTTTTCCTGCATATTTCCAGTCATTATGCCAATGACTGACTGCTTCTGCCACCATCCTCAAACTATAAAATAAGTTCCTTTAAATTCCAGTAGACACTTAGTCACAGGTGATTGCTTTAATACAAGAAGTATTTGCACATTTAGCCAATGGATAACACAACAAATCTGCATTCAGTACTCATGAGAAAGGAGAGGAAGGGTGAGACATTTGAGATAAGTTGAGCACAAAAACACACCTATAAATGGATCAAGTATTTTTATAGGTCATCTGTGAAAGCTACAATATATGATGGTTCAGGAGAACAAAATGGAATGGAATGGAATTCAAGTTAGTGGAAGTGGCTCTCAATTTAGCCAAAATAACCACCGTACTGTAAGTATTATTACTATAATTGGGGAGAACTATATTCCTTAAATATATCCACTACTTATATATACTAACTGTTTTCAAGTGACTGTTTTCAGTACAACCTTGAAGCAAATTACAAAATGATACCTTAGTGAGGACAATCTCAAACAGTTTAGACATTATTTTACTGGACAGAAAAGTTTTGTTTGCTGAAGATAGCAATTTCTTCACTGCACAGTCTTTTCTTGGGCCTAAGTGTTTGCTTTCTATTGCAATGAATTGTAAACAATAAAATCACAAATGTTAGGTTTATCCAACTTTATTTTCCAAATCCCGATGCAGAAGAAATGGCTAATCAAATTAGTTTTTTTGATCAAATTCAATTTGAAATCAACAAGATATGCTATTAGAAGGCCAAAATCTGAAAGAGTAAGAAAATGTAGTTGGATTATATGGCCTAGGAAACAGAAATGAAGCAGGAGAACAACTCATTAGTTTCTGTCAATACAATGATTTCTTCATTGCTAACACAATCTTCAGACAACCAAACTGACATCTACTTACATCAACTATATTATTGGTACGAGGTGATGGAACAGCTCAGTTATAACAGCAAAAATATGGCTGGAGCCTGACTATACAATAGATCATAAACTGATTTTGTGCAAGTCCCAAGTTAAGCTAAAGTGAAAGAACAAAGACAACAAATTTCCACCGAGAACATCAGAAATAGTTTTGAAGTCCTGGACTTCATTGATAATGAACTACAGCAGTGGTTGGTTGCCCCCGGTTCGCACCGGTTCTATAGAACCGGTAGTAAAACCAGCAGGAGGCTCCGCCCACCGACCCCAATGTCATCAAAATGCTTCTGCGCACGCGCACGGCCCCATTGCAAACTGGTAATAAAGGTAAGTAGAACCCACCCCTGAACTACAGGAACTATGGCATAAAATCAAAGTAGTTATTAAAGGATGAATATGAAATGCCACATTCACTAGCACTAGTGGAAAGATAGTCAGATATTCCCATAACTGCAAATATCAAAAATATGCAGAAAAATTCTTGTGATGTTCTATGGAAATGAAAGCTGGACTTTGATGAGGCAGGATGGAAAATATGCTTTTGAATTCTGGCTTGGAGAAGATCTCTGAGAATATCATTGATAGTCAAGGAAACAAACAAAAAATGAATCTTAGAACAAACCAATCCAGAGTTCTCTGAAGCACAAAAATCAGGTTCGAATTACCATGACTGCGATAATTATGTGAAAACCACGTCCATAGAAAAAAGATGACCAGCAACAAGCTGAATGGACTAAATTACAGTGCCAGTGAATGCACTGTTGGAAAGCCTGAAGGGTTATCTTAGAGAGGACAAATCATCCAGAAGTGTATGTATCTGGTTGCTAGGATTTAATGCTAACTTAATGGAAGCTAATCTCTCACCAAAGCCAGCTGAACCAGGACATACCGGTATCTCTAAATTACATGTAAAAAAATACACAGCTACAGCTGTTGGATCTAAAGTCACCATTCAATGAAACTATGGAAGATATAGGAAACATGCTTTATATATCTGTGAACACTAAAAATGAAGAAATGTTTTGGGTTTCAGTTTAGATTCATATTAACTTTAGTGTCTCATTAAAACAGACATGTTTTTTAGGCCTACAAGTGCTTCCGAAAAAAAGATCAATCTGTTTTCATAAATAGCAGAGAGGTGTATTCTAAGTGAGGTAAAATGGTTCTTCAGAAACATTTTCAAAACACTAATAATGTATAGCATAATCCTATACATGTCTACTCAGAGTCTAATGAAGTTATTTCTAGCTGAGTAGATAGCAGTGACTTTTTGTGAAGAAAAGGCTTAAGTAAACAGTGTTACATGAAATTAAATACAGTAATCAAAGATGGTTTTGGAAAATACCAAGGATTCTGTTTTTCAGATTTTCTTAGGTAACCTTCACCTTGTTTACTCTGAGGATGTGGACAGAAATCCTGGAAAACCAATAATCAACCCTCTGTGTACCTGATCCTTCTCTGACCTCAAGGATAAAATCCCTGTAGTTGAGTCTCCACATGAGGTAAGATAACTGCTCCATGAAACTGAAGCAGACAATTGAGATCATTAAAATCATTTGAATCCTCTGAGTTGAATAATTGCAGTCTTGTTAAATGTGATATATGAGCAGGTATAATAGTGCAGCTCTAGACTTTAAGAGGTCTCACAGCATTAGACATCTTCTGGATGACAAATGGGACATGGACTGAGAACCACAACCCTTTCATTCTCTGGCCCCTTCAACAAATATAGTGTCAGCTACAGTATCTAGAGCTCTCAACATGGAGATGGTAAATATTTTTCATTTCTATCTGACAAAATTCATGCTGGACTCCTAACATAATTCAGGCAAAACAAAAGTGCTTCCACTAAGGGGGTCATCTAATGTGAGTTTGGATTTGCTGCATTGTCTGGTTTTATATATATTATAAAATATATTATTATATATATTATAATATATTATTATATATTATAATAATTCCCTAAAAGAGCAGGTCTAGAGTGAGAAGTATTCTGTTAAACGCAGGTAATATCAGTAGCAAGAACATTTATTCCCTAGATTTTAGCTAGTTTGTCCCCATAGCTTTTCCTGATGAAGTCAGATTCTTGCCCTAGTTATTAATGATCTAATCACTTCTTGATTGCACTACTATAATAGACTTTGCAAGCACTTACCTTGCAACAACTGCAATCAATGCATAATGCTGGAACTGAAGTACTGGTAGTAATTCACGTCAGATCTCCAGAATATGTGATAGCGATCTTGCTTGACCTGCACAGCCTGCCAGTTGGCTTGTGAACTCAATTTAACATTCTGGTTTAACCTCTAATGATCTTAAAGGTTTGGGCTAGGAGTAATTTATTTGTCTACTATTGCTTTTATATCTTGCTGCAATCATATGCAGAGTTGCAGACTCTTGGTGGCTCACAATATAGGGGAAAAAACAAAAATTAAAACACAAAAATATGCATCACAGATAGCATCCCAAAGCTGGAGACAACTAAATCGAAAACAAATGAACTATTCATCTGGAACAGAGGACAGGGAAAAAAGTACCTTCATGCCTCAGTATCCTTGAACATCCAAAAAAGAGGATAACTAGCTGCTTCTCCCAACATAATCAAAGGGGTTGGACCTATCCATTCTGAAGGTAACCTGGATCCAAGCCACAAAGGCTTTATCGAATGGTTTTTTTTAAAAAATTCACTTGAAAGCTGATAGGAAGCCAATGCAAGGCTGCACAATAGGAGTGATATGGGCCCACCAGCAGGCATCTGGGAGCACCTAAGCTACTACATTGTGTGTCAATTGAAGAACTTCCAGGTAGTTTTTAAAGGCAGCGTATTGCAGTAATCTATATTTCATTTTATTTTCATTTTATTTAATTTATATACCACCCTACTCCCGAAGGACTCAGGGCGGTGAACAGGCACAGAATAAAACATGTAAAATACAAAAATTAAGAACAGATGACTTCCGGTTTGCGAGCTTCGGCGACGGCGGTGATTTTTTAAAGACCGCCAGCCCCGCCGCCTGTAGAGCCGCCCCGCGAACGAGGAGCGGCTCGAAAACTCCGAAATCTTGAAGATTGCAGGAGCAGAGACAGCAGGGTACAGGTTGAGCCCCTGTAACCCCCCCAGGGAATTGCTTCTGGGGGTGAAAACAGGAGCGGCTCCCTTCCAACCTGCGGAGACTCCGGGCGGCGTGGGACGATTCTGCCTTCAGCAGAACAAGCCGATAGCAGCAAACTTTTAAAGTGAGAGGAACTAATTCTAACAAATAGCGGAAATATCAACTTGAATCCAGAAACCTGAAAATTGCAAGTATTAGTGCTTTATTGACTTTTTAAATCAAAGAGAAAGTGAGCGAGTGAAAGTGATTTGAAAAAATATGGCGTCCAGCATTTGAGTTAACGAGCTAGTGAAAGTGGATTTGTGAAGCCTCCCTGCTTTGTTACAAAGTTGAAAAGTTGCTACAAAGTTGTTCTACCTAAAGAAAAAAAAATTTTTTCTTGCTAAAATTTGACTTTGCTTTACTTCAGTTTTACTTGATTAAATCTGGGGGACTTTTTTAGAAGTTTCTGTGGAAGAGGGAAAGGAAAAAGAACTTCCCTCTTCAGAAAAACTAGCTTACGTGGCACGATGGCTTCAAAGAAGCAGGAAGGGAAGGCATCAGGGGGGGGATCCCCCACACACAAACATCAAACGCAACTTCCCCCTGCTCAACAGCTACAAACTCAGAAAAAAGAACTTGATGTGGGAGATTTAAAAGAATTTATTTCTAAAACTTTGGATGACAAATTTCAAGAATCTCAACAGGAAATAGATTATAAACTTCAAAAATCACATGAGGAATTTTTGCAGGAAATTAATGAAGTTAAAGACATGGTGAAACAGAATCAAAATATGGTGACCAAAAAAATATCAGAAGTGGCGTCTGGCCTGGCAAATTTTATTGGGAAAGTTGATTTTAAACTTGAAGAATTCAAATCAGAAGTTAATGTTAGGATGAAAGATAATGACTATAAAATTGATGAAGTTGACAATAAAATGCAGAGAATTGAAGATGAGATTGTCATGATACAATTCCGGGCGATGGAATTTGCCATACGGCTTCGGGGAATTCGAGAGGAGGAGAGACAGGACTTGAGACAAGTTTGCTCTGAAGCCCTGGCTAAGATTTTACAAGTTAATCCTGATTTGGTATTTCATAAAATAGATAAAATTTACAGAGTGAACTCTTGGGTGGCCAGACAAAGACAACTGCCTAGAGATGTGGTCATATACTTTACTGAGAGAGAAATTAGAAATGAAATCCTCCAAAAATCTTTTCACACCTCTGTACAAGTGGGGGGCTCACGACTTGTAATTTTTAAAGAATTACCTCCTAAAATGCTGAAAGCTAGAAAGGAATTTGGTTTTCTTGTTAAGGAATTGAAAGATTTACAGATACCCTTCCGGTGGGATGCACCAGCTGGGATAATTTTTAGATATAAGGGAGAAGGATATCGGTTGAATACCGTGGAGAAGGCACAACATTTTTATAGTACTATTCTTAAGGAAAGAACACCATCTCCACGTACATCTACAGTTTTGGAGATTAAGGAGAGTGAAGAGAGGCAATTGGAAGAACAGTCTAAGCAGGAATTAGAAGTGCAAGGTGCAGAAGGAGGTTTTCTGAGTGAGCCCTTGTTGGATTCTTCTCCAATTTTGGATTTGATTCAGTTGACTGAAGTTAAAGATCAACGTATAACTAGAGCTCAATCCAAGTTACTTAAACAAAAGCAACAACAACAACAGGAAAGACAAGACAAGAAGGCAGCTAAGAGTACCCCACAAGAGAGTGGAGCTATGGGAGGAGCAAGATCGAAGCTCTTGGATGAACTTCAAATATTTTGCTCTGCGCTCCAGAAACAGGCTGATGACCCTTAAGTGTCTATCTTGGAATGTTAATGGGTTGAATTCAGCACAGAAAAGGAAGAAATTATTTACATATTTGAAACAATTTAATAATGATATAATATGTTTACAAGAAACGCATATTACAACTCAAGATCAAAAATATTTGATAAACTCAAAATTAGGAGCACATTATATATCTTCAACTTCGCAGAAAAAGAATGGTGTGGTTATTTATGTAAATAAAAAATTAACAGCAAAAGTTATAGAAGTAGATCAAGATGGTAGGTTTGTAGCAATTGAATTGCTCACAGCAAATGGTCAAATTCTTTTGATTGGAATTTATGCTCCCAACCAACAACAGGATTATTTTTACAAGATGTTACATACTAAAATATTGCAATGGGACTATAGATCTATTTTACTTATGGGAGATTGGAATGGAGTAATTGATTCTAAATTAGATAAAAAGAGCTTGGCAAAGTCTAGAATTAGACTACCGCAGACCTTTTTTGATATGAAAGAAGATATGGAACTAAAAGATGTTTGGAGAATACATAATCCAAATGAATTGGATTACACTTTCTTTTCCGATAGACATAGATCCTTTTCTAGGATTGATTTTATCCTGTTGTCAAATGATCTACTTGTTAAGACAAAAAGAACAAAGATTTTTCCAAGAACTTTGACGGACCATAGCCCTGTATGGATAGAAATCGAGATGGATAAGGTTGAGAGACGTTCTTGGAGATTAAATGAGAACTTGTTTAGATATGAAAAAAATACAATAGAACTTAAAAAGCATTTGAAAGAATTTTTTGAAATAAATTTGAATAAAGGTACTCCAATTGAAATTGTTTGGGACGCAAGTAAAGCTTATATGAGAGGGGTACTTATCTACATGAATTCTAAACATAGACTGTTCCGACAAAAGAAAAGATCCGAGTTGGAAATGGAAATAAAAAATAAAGAACAGTTACTTATTAAAAACCCAACAGATGAAAGAATACGAAGCGCTATAAAACTTTTGAAAGACTAATTTCAAATGCTTATGGCAGAACAAGTTGCAACAAGTTTACAATACGCGAAGCATAATACATTTTGCAACGCTAACAAACCGGGCAGATGGTTGGCTTACACACTGAGGAAAAAACAAAGTATACGGACTATTGATAGTATTGACATTGGAGGGAAAGAAATTTTTCAACAAAAATTAATTAAAGAAGCTTTTGTGGATTATTATACTAAATTATATGCCAAAGAAGAGGTGCAGAATGGACTTATAGAAAAATATTTAAAGGATAAGAGAGTTACAAAAATTACTGATCAACAAAAGGAAAGAATGAATTATCCTATAACAGAGGAGGAGATAATAGCAGCAATTAAGCAGCTAAAAACAGCCAAAGCTCCTGGCACGGATGGTTTGACTGCAGTGTATTACAAAACTTTACAAGCTGAAATGGTGGGACAACTTAGAGATTTATTTTGCAATATTCAACAAGGGGGTAGAATACCCCCATCTTGGACAACTGCTTATATATCTTTGATACCAAAGGAACAAGTTGGTCCTAAAAAACCAGAGAACTACAGACCAATATCTCTTTTGAACACAGACTATAAAATTTATGCGAAGGTATTAGCCAACAGGTTGATGCCAGTAATCCAAAAAGTGATTCATGAGGACCAAGCGGGATTTATTGAAGGCAGATACATGAAGGACAATGTAAGGCAAGTAATAGACTTATTGGAATATCTTGATAAGAATAAACAGATTTCTGCAGTGCTGGTTTTTTTGGATGCGGAGAAGGCCTTTGATAGAGTGGATTGGAATTTTCTACTAAAGACTTTAAAAAAGATGGGCTTTGGGGACCAATTTATACAGGCGATCTCAGCAATTTATCAAGAGCAAAAAGCACAGATTATTATTAATGGAAGTTTGACGACAGAGTTTAAAATTGAAAAAGGAACAAGACAGGGATGTCCGTTGTCCCCACTTTTATTTATTTTAACATTGGAAGTCTTGCTAAATACAATACGGGACTCAAAAATTCTGAAAGGCATAGTGATAAGGCAAGAGGATTATAGAATAAAGGCATTTGCAGATGATCTGGTTGTTACCCTATCACAACCAATGGAATCAACAATCCTGATGAACGACATTATACAAGACTATGGTAGAGTTTCAGGTTTTAGACTGAATTCAAAAAAGACTAAAATGATAGTTAAGAATATGACACAAGATCGTAAACATGAGCTTGAAAGGAGGGCAGGTTTTGAAATTGTACCTAAGGTAAAATATCTTGGAGTTCAGGTTGCAGAATCAAATATGAAACTGTTTCAAAATAATTATGAGGTGTTGTGGCGAGAGGTTCAGAAAGACATGGAGACTTGGAAAAAGCTGCAACTGTCTTTACTTGGAAGAATAGCAGCAGTTAAGATGAATATTTTGCCAAGATTTCTGTTTTTGTTTCAAATGATTCCGGTGCTTAAAAGTGATAAACAATTGAAAGTCTGGCAGTCTGGCGTGAATAAGTTTGTCTGGAACGAGAAAAAGCCGAGAGTGAAATTGAAAATTATGCAAGATGTTCCAGAAAGAGGAGGTCTTAAACTCCCAAACCTACAGTTATATTATGATGCAGCAGCTTTAACTTTAACAAGCGATTGGTTTGGAAATAAGAAGGCTGGAATATTGAATGCAGAAAGTTTTGATCTTGAATTTGGATGGCATGCTTACTTATTTTATGATGATAAAGTTGATAAAGTATTTAAAAGTCATATACTCAGAGATTCTTTGATGAGAGTTTGGAAGAAGCACCGACTCAAATGGGATTATAAAATACCGCTATGGCTGGATCTTGGTCATACCTTGTGGAATACAAATATAATGTCACTCGGGGGGTTTTTATACAAAGAGGTTCTTTTTACAGATGCGGGCAGATGGCAGCTGAAGACATTGCAGACACTGTTAGACGAAGGGATTAATTTAACCTGGTTACAATATAATCAATTACAATTGAGATGGAAAGAGGACCAAAAAACTGGTATTATACTGCATGAGGAAGAATTAGTTAGACATATAAGAGAGAAAGGTCCAATGCATATTAAAAAGCTTTATAATGTTTTGTTAGAAAGGGACTCAGAAACTGAATTAGTTAAAGATTGTATGATTAAGTGGGCACAAAATTTTGAAGAACCAGTGATGTTGGAAACATGGGAAAAAATTTGGGTTCAGAATGTTAAGTTCACACAGTCGCAGAATTTGAGGGAAAATTTTTATAAAATGTTTTATAGATGGCATTTGGATCCTAAAAAGTTGTCATGTATGTACCCTAATGTTCAGCCAAAATGTTGGAGATGCGAATGTTTGGATGCTACGTATTATCATGTATGGTGGACCTGTAGGAAAGTTAAGGCTTTTTGGATAAAAATTTGGTGGGTCATGCAGAATGTTTTGAAGAAAAAAATTCAATTTTCTCCACAATTGTTTTTATTGGGTATAGTTAAGGGTTTTACACGGGGTGAAATAAAACTAATATTGTATATGATAACAGCAGCAAGATTGTTGATAGGTAAATATTGGAAGAATGAAGCTTTGCCTACTATCGAGGAATGGACTTTGAAGATGGTTAGTTTTGCAGAGATGGCGAAGATTTCAGCGTATTTAAAAGATTGTTCACAAGAGACTTATGAATGGGAATGGAAAAGGTGGATAGAATATGTTCAGAACAAATACCAAACTAGAAAGTATCAAATAGCTTTTATTTGAAAATAATGTATTAGAAATATTTTAATGTAAAGAGACAAAGAGGAAAAATTATATAGGGGGAGGGATGGGTTCAGGTTTATATATTAGTGTTATTAGTTATGAGTATGTAATAGGGAAGTCTGGGGGGGGAGGGTTAGGGAGGGTTAGGGAGGATGGGAAGTTTGGGGAGGGAGGTGGGGGGGTGAAAAAAGGGGTGAAAATGTAATTGTAAAACTTTTGCAATAAAAAAAAAAAAAATTAAGAACAGAAGTAAAATCGAATTAAATCAATTTAGCCCAAGACAAATTTAAAACCCCAGGTTAAGAACAAATTAAAATTTACATTAAAATTTACATTAAAAAAGAATGGAAAAGGTTAGGCCAGACCAGCCTGGTGAAATAAAAATAGTAATGACATTACCATATACATGGTAATGACCTGGGCTCTTATGAACTATCTTCTTCCCTACGTTCCTTTCATTTCACTGGAAGCCAATATTCAAATCTTATCCCAGCGAGTAACACCTCAAATTAGAACCTTTGCTGTATAGCAATAGCACTTAAGACTTATATACCGCTTTACAGTGCTTTACAGCCCTCTAAGCAGTTTACATATTGCCCCCAACAATTTGGGTCCTCGTTTTATCCACTTCGGAAGGATGGAAGGCTGAGTCAACCTTGAGCCTGGTGAGATTTGAACTGCCAAATTGCAGGCAGCCGGCAGGCAGCAGAAGTAGCCTGCAGTACTGCACCCTAACCACTGTGTCACTGTGGCTCATGGCATTTGATTCATGGAATGCCTTCAGATGTGTCTTCAATTTTCTTTTTTAAAAACTGATAAGCAAGGGTACTCAGTAAGACATTGCCTGACATTCATCTCTGTATAGTGGTTTATCTTTATGACCTTGTTTTCTCAGAAATATTTTATTATCTATGTAATAAACTCTCATGGCTGCTTCCCCCAAAAAAAAAAAAAAAAAACCAACCAACCAACCAAGAGCCTATTTTGCTGTACATTTTATATTCTCCTTTCACTGATCTCTAAAGATTGGCAATATATTTTTAAATAATTAAGAAATTAGTTGTAAGAAATAGGCTTAACTCAGCAATTATTGATATTAAGAATACTGCTGTTTCTAAATGCAATTCTTACAAACAAGACACATTAGCAAGTGATTCGGGAATGCCATCCACTGTGAATATATTATCTGAATGAGCACTTACAGGTGTGCTAACTGCCTTGTTTATAAAGATAAATTTTTAAAATGCCAATGTGGATTTCAGTTGCTTTAATAATTTCCAGAAAAACAAACTACTAAGTGAAATCCATATGGGAACAGGATACATCTGTGAAAAGAAGAGAAAAATGACCTTCCTTTTTAAACAGGAAAGCAGGCTGCCCCAGTGCTAGATATTCAGATAATGGGAAATTAAAAATAGGACAATTCAGCTCAATTACATATTATTTTTCAGAAATTGTCAGAAGTTATAATGTAGTTTGGTTTGATTTGTTTTGGTTTAGAACAAACTGCAAAACCAGCCAATTATTAGTCAACAAATCATTGTTAAGATAAACCTAACCTTAAATAATAGCATTATTTTGTGGCCTTTTCATATGCAATTACAGGCTTCAGAATAGTTTAGGGGTCTTTTAAAATAATGCTTTTCAAATTAACTAGTTTAAATTATGACAAAAACAATAGCTCAGCAGAAAAAAAATAGTTAAGTATTCATATAAGTATACATTGTGTCAAACAAAATAGTAAGTGTTATGTACTCACAAATTCAATAATGTTCGCAAGACTAGAAAGCAAGTTTAGGTTTGCAGTCGGATATTTGAAAATATTATAATTGTTTATTTTAATAGGTGAGGTTACACAAAAGGCAAATAGGGCGTGTACATATGTACACAGGCTGTTATATCCAGTGGCTCGCATCTGTCAACCAGTGTGAGAGCAGGAAACCATGATCTGATTTTTATTTTGACTAAATAGTCAAGAACAATGTCAAATTTATTATTTTTAATTAGTTGTATAACCAGCTTTCACAAAATATTCCTAATTAGGAAACTAAATAACAACATACCGACTAAATACAGAATTATAATTAAACTAAAAATAAGTAAATATCATCACTAAATAGCATAAAGATCTAAAGCTCCCCATCATAGAGTAGATTACATCTGGAAACTGAGGCAAAAATCCCTTAAGAGAAGACTCCCAAGACTGAAGTGCCATCAAAGTCACTGTTGAA
This sequence comes from Pituophis catenifer annectens, assembly GCF_029215685.1. Lineage (NCBI taxonomy): Eukaryota > Metazoa > Chordata > Lepidosauria > Squamata > Colubridae > Pituophis > Pituophis catenifer. The sequence goes on along the minus strand of NW_027256882.1, from coordinate 133,616,152 downwards.
TTACATGGAATAAAATTCCATGGAATATTACAGAGGGTAATAATAACCAATCTAATGTACAGAAAAGAAACAAAACTTATGAGCAAGTCTATTTCTAAGTAAAGTCCTGTTCACAAGCAAAAAAGGAGATCTACTGACCTTCTTTAACAGAGGTGATTAGCTTAATAAGCTACCTGTTCCTAGCTGGACCTGAACCTTGGATTTTGTTTGTATTTGGTTCCTGTTGACCAACGAAAGTTTTAGGGTAAATCATAAAGCTGTATTTTAATATATCAGCTCACTTGCACTGATATTCTATGAAGGAAATGCCCTTTCTGTACAATTAAATTCAGACAATGTTGCCTGGTTCTGTGTCAGAGAAATGTAAACAATTGACTGAAGTGATGCTGAGCCTTATCTAACTCAATATATTTTATCCTAGTTTCCATCCTCCCCCCTCCTTTTTTCCCTTTTAAATGAAAAACACCATTCTATGTTGTATTTTGTTGTTGTTGTAGTTGGCTGGATCGTAACTGTCATAATGTCAACAAATCCTAATAAGAGTTTCAGCGAGTATTAGACTCAATATAAGTTAACACAGCTTTACCTTCTCACAGTATTCTACAAACCCTAGTACTTTTACTGCAGTTTCTATTTTAGTTATATGTGGCATTTAGACTATTGATTTAAATAGTTTTATAGGTCTCAACCAGATTTTAATCCCTGTACTTTGTTAATTTTAAGTTAATAATTTTATTTTATTTTATTCTATTATTTTTCTTAATTTTTACTTTAGAAGGACTGTTATGTAAACAGTTTTATGCTGACCTATAATCAAAACAAACAATTAAATGAAATCAATTGAAATGATAATTAAAGAGTGTGGTTCATAAGTTTAGTGCTTTATCTTAACAGATCTTTTGGTGACTGGCTCAAACAAAAATCTTCTAGGAGTGCCCTTCAAGTATGTACATATAGGTGTTTCTACCCACTTTTCCTCATGACATTCTTCCCACCATTTCCCACACTTGTTCACTTCAAAGTCAGCAAACTATTTCAAATTATTTTTGAAAGTCAGCAAACACAATCATGGGCCAAGTTAAAAGTTTAAAACTAAAGTTTATATCATGGTTGCAATTCTTAATTTATTAACCCATAGTAAAGTTTAACTGAACTCAGTAGGTTGTTCTTTTGACCAGACTAACCTACAATTATTTTTCACCTTTTACCATTTGGAGGTACATAATACAAAAAAATATATTAGCAGGAGTTTAAAAAAAAACAGAAAAAATCTTTTTTCTATCCTTATTTATATTCCACCTCTCATTCAGGAGCTCAAGGTGACACATGTTTTACACTCCCTATTTTTTCCCAAAGCAGGCTTCTGAGGTAGATTGGATTGAGACAGTATGACTCTGCCAAAGAACTCAAATTAACTTCCATGGTTGAGGGTGGACCAGAACCTGAATCTCTCCATTCCTAGACTAATGTTTTCAGTGCTCCACACGTTGGCTCTAAAGTTACATTATTAACTTCTACTTTTCTGTTCTCTTATCTCTCCATTCTTTGTTCAAACTCCAAGATATTTAACAAATACATAACAGAAACAAAGAATTATGATGACTTCAGGATTCTTTACTGGGTTTTAGTTATGGACTTATATATTACCCTGTTTATGTTTTCCCTAATATTGCAAGTTCTGCCTATGCATCTATTTGACTCTGTATGTTTATTCATTTTTCACTAAACAGGTAATCCTCAATTTACAACCATTTGTTCAGCAACTATTTGGATTTACAACAGCACTGAAAATATGATTTATAGCCACTTTTTCCACTTATGACCATCGCAGCATCCCTATGTTCCCATGATCAAAATTTGGGTGCTTTGCAACCTGCATATATTTATGATGGTTGCAGCCTCTGGGGTCATGGGATCACCAACTGTGACCTTTTCAGTGGCTTCCAACAAGCAAAGTCATTGAGGAAAGCCAGATTTGCTTAATGACAGGTTGATTCACTCAACTGTGATGTGATTGATTCACTTAACAGTAGCAAAAAAAAAAAAGTCATGACTCACTTAAGCCTTGGCTTAGCAATAGAAATTCTGATCCCAATTGTGGTCATAAGTCGAGGACTACTTATAAAGCTACTACCATGTCCTTTCAACACAAAAGTATTCAATGTATTCAGCTGCAAGTAAATATTTCCCAGGTATAGTCTTATTGAAGAAAATATATTTAACACCACTATAGAAACTGCTTTAATTTCCCTCATCTATTGCCCAAGGTAAGCCCAAGTTTGAAAATACATGGACCTATGTAAAAATCAAGATTGGTATTAAATGCTTCTGGAAAACACAACCTGTTCTATGAGATTGCAAGCATTACTTATCGCTTTTGCAACTGTTCTTAAACATAGTGAAACCTGATCTTAAAGAAAAAAAATAGGGAAGAAGTGACCTGGCATCAGGTGCACAGGACAAAGCCAAAAAAAAAATTTTTTTTTTGATGATCACTCAGCTTCCTTAAGGAAAGGATATTCTTTTGCTGCTAACCCTAACTGCCCATAAATTTAAGACAGAATTACTCCAGTGCAGAGAAATTAAAATTGACATTTTGAAATTAATAAGTCTCTCTGCATTACTTCACTATAATTGCCTCTCAGAATGGTAACTAAATTTAAGCATTTGTAAAGTGCAGAGAATTACTTGTATTTTCAACCAAGAGTTCCACAAGGTAAGTAGTTCTATATGTTCCAGATTCACATTTCAAACTTTTTAGACACAGAACTAGATGGGGTTTTTTTAAGTGACAAGTTCTCATTCCTCAAATACAAAGTAAAGGCCTTTCTTTAGCAACCAGCACTTTAGACTTTCCAACCTGCTTCTATAGTGCGTGGGATGTTTCTGAAGTTGTAACAGCTGTTGTACTTGCCAGGACTGTTCTCAGTGACTGCTGGTTTTGCCTGTAGGCTACTAATTATTACTTGATAATTTTTCTCCCTGATAATACCTCTGTGCACCTGACATCAGCCTGCCGCCCTAAGCAATTCTTATTCTCCAAGCTTCCAGGAAAAAAAATAGAAATTAAGAATAAATAATGGAGCTCAAGGCAGCTTACATGGGAACATCATTAATGTGTTCCCATGAGAACAACACTAAGGAGTAGATTAGGCTGAGGCATACAGTAGCAACTGGCCTAAAATCAACCAGTAAGTTTCTCTGGCTGAGGACTTGAACCTGGGTTTTCCCCGGTTCTAGAACATTTTAACCACTGTTCCACTCTCTGAAAGATCCAACATAGCTCAACAAAATATAGATAAAATAGATGTCATCAACACAGTTCCATGATTCAGAGAGAGGCAAAGACTTGAGTTTCAAATGTTACCCATGTTGTGATTGTTATTTTGGTGAATCCTGTGGCTTTCTATCAATTGCACAGCATTACTAACAGGCTATCTTACCGATTTTCACACCGATTTCCTTGCATCTTATTCTAACCGGTTCTCCCGCTATAGTCAGGTGGATACCGTTCTTAGGCCTAAATCCTGAAAGCTCTGAATGAAAGCCAGGTAGCTTAAGGTCTGAACTTCAGGAGAGCCATATCGGATGGAGGGTTCCACCGATTTGTGGGGGTGCCAGGTGAGGCAGGTAGCAAACTGGAAGCCTATGGAGTCGAGACGCTGCAAAGGCAAAGGGTTGGCAAACCCAGCACTGGTTGTGGATGCCCGTGCCCGTCAAGGCTTAGCCATTTCTCATGAACCAAAGCATCGCCAGCTCTTCTCCAATGTGTCCCCGAACCCAATACCCCAGACCGGCGGTGAAAGAGATCCTGTTGCGACCCCAGCCGAAGGTATCCCCGCCGATGCCACCCCGAAAGCTCGCTTCTGATAAAATGTCCTGGCCGATCAGCCCTCCGCCAAAAGCCCACTCAAAAGGCCTCCTACCCACCCCCGTGGCCACCTGCCCCGGGCGCCTCTGCTGTAAAGCAGCAACCTGGGCCGGGCTGTTTTTGCAAGCCGCTCACCTGGGTCTTAGTGGTGAGCTGGATCACAGCCTTCCTGAAGTTGAGCTTGGAGTCGGCGTTACCCATCCTCCCGCACCAGGATCCGGGTCCGCTTCCCTTCCCTGCTCCCGCCTTGCCCTCTCCTTCGCTCGCTCGCCGGCGGTCTCTCACTGCGGCGGTAGCCGTGCCCTCCTTTTCCTCCTCTGCCGCCGCCCGTCCCGCTAATCTCCCTCGTCCTCGCCCCCTCTGCCAGACGCGGTGGGCTCCATCAGCGCTGTGCTCCGTCCACCTGCTCCCTGCAGGCTAGCTGGTCTCCTCCCGCTTGTCAAAGGCAGCTGAGGCTATTCCCGGCTCTGATCCCGCCTTTCCTGATCGTCAGAGGCGCGGCCCCGCCTCGCTTTCGCTCAGTTACACGACAGCCGTCTCCTTTCCCCGCCACGGCTCTGGAGAGCCGCCGGCTGGTTCCTCCCTGCTGGCTGGCCAGTCCGCTGGGTCGAGCGCTGTTTCTCCACCACCACCTTCCCCACCGGCGAAGGCGTCTCTTCGTACCCCCCCCCCCCTCAACGCCGGACGAGCATCCCGCTGCCGCCTCGTCCGAATCCGGCCCCCACCCGTCTCTGACTCGGCCTGTCGCTTTTCCCCTCACTGCCTGCCTCCAGATAGTCGGAAATCCGTGTTAAAAGCGAGGCAGCTCAGGTCGGGAGGAGAGGAAATGCCGTTCTACAAGGTCCCTTCTTCCCCACATTTTTCTTGGCTGCTTGCCCTTGAAATAGATCCTTAGGTATTTCCTCCTTTTAGGCACATTTGTTTTGTACTTTGAATCATGCTCATTCATTGTGGTTTCATATCCCATCTCTTGCCCTTCTCTCCTCTCTCTCTTCCCCCCATTCTTCCCAACCACTACCAGCCTCTGAGGTAGGTGGAACTGGGCTGAGACAAGGTGACTACCCCCAAAGTGATCTTGCAATGCTGGGAGTGGCTTTGAAGCTAGGTCTCTGCAGGGCCAGTCCAAACCCTGATTTAAAAAAAAAAAAATTGATACCTTTCTAATCACATTAACTCCATAAAGTTTATCCAGAGTGGGTCTATAATAGGAACTCACTAATTTACAAGAATCTCTCACACCCAAACAAGCATTTTTAGTATTTGACAATAATAATACTGTATGGCAATAAAATAACTCAGTTTGCCTGCCTTAATTGTGTTCAAAATTTGCCAAGCGAGACAGCTTCCCCACTGTACCTCAGAGGAAGCTAAGTCTGTAAAATGATCCCTCATTTCCTTTCATTAGCCTCTCTTTGACATTATTTATTTATTGCTTCATCCCTTCTCCCTCCTTCCCAGCAGCACAATATTCAATGAGGACACTTTAAAACCTTATTCTCTTTATAATTCACTCTCCATGTGTTTACGCATAATCTGGATTGTTAACATGAAGTTATGTTTTCCCCTTTTAAATGTTTAAATGCTAGTTATTAAAGATCATATTTGTTAAGTGTAAACATATATTAGTAACTTGGTTGCAATTCTAATTACCTTAATTGAAGGAAGTACAATCAATGCGGTTTCTGTGTGTGTGTGTGTGTGTGCATATATATATATATATATATATATATATATATGTATGTATGTATGTATGTATGTATGTATGTATGTATAGGGTTCCACTGCAGAATATCAAATTAAATATGGTAATTTTTAATTTGCCTGTTCTCAACAAAAGTACTCAAAGTGGCTAATAATAATATGCAAATAAAGTAACAATGTCATTAAATATTAAAACTCATCAATTTAAAACCTCATTTAATAAAATCACATTAACCCAAAATGAATGGCAGCCCTTCCCAGCTTGAAATTTATTTTACTAATAAGTTAGCCCTAGTAAGACACTGAAATCTTGAATTAAAATTGTTACAAGAAAGAATATAGGAATAGGGTTAGCCTTGGCTTCTTTGATTTAGCTTTGACTTTAGCTTTCTTAGTCTTTGGCTTTCAGTGTAATGAGCAAAAACTACCCTTCTATGAAGATGAGCCAATGTGCACCTGGATCTTGTTTATTGACAATTACTAGCCAGTTTATGAATATGAAAATTCTTTCTTACATTGGCACTGAGCATATGTACTCTATCCCTGCCAGATAACTATAAGTACCCAACAAAATTTACTGCCTTCCTTGAATGATACAGCTAACATCAGATGATTTCCCACCAAGTTCCTTAGGATTTATAATAAGCCCTAAGGGACGTTGAAACTACAAACTCTATGAATTTAGGCCACTATATGAATTTTTTGGGGGGTGCAAGCAATATTTTTGAGGATTCAGTCGAGACTGTCAACATGAGATTTGCTGCCTTCATCAAGAAAAAAAAATTGTGGGAATTTCAGCAATTAGCTCAGTATATATATTGGGATGAAAACCTTAACTAACAAATTCAGAAAAAAACCTAACAGATAAAATCAGAGATGAGCTAACTATACAGAGACACAATGATGCATTAATTCAAATCTGCTTGGGCACACAGAGAACATGATTATTTTGTCTCTGATCATGGTTTTGTTGGACTGTATGGATAGGCATCACTAACCAGTGTCATATTTTTCCTGCTTCCAGGCAAGGTTTAAATGATCATAGACCTCAGAAATACCTTCACTGTTATGTACCTATGGCTGAATTCACTTCCACTCAGTTGGCACCTTAAAACTACCAATAATATGCCTGTTATCCATGTCTACTGCCAATTGCGAATTACAAAATCTTTATGTTTTCTAGGAATGTTAGACTGTCAGTACTTGCTGAAGGATCAGCTACTTCATGCAAGCCTTCCTACAAGTGATCTTGTGATCATCACTGCCAGGATGACCAACATCAGTGATGGGTTATCAAGCCTAGCTTTTCCCCAGAATTTCCCCTCCAGGTGATTATCTAAGATGAATGCCTAGGTTGTTAGATCATTCTCGGTGATAGCATTAATTAGGTCTATAGCTTTTTATTTGCAATTTCCAGGCATATTGAAAATGCATCCTATTTTCCACTAATTCCTTCCGATCCTAGAATGTCCTCCTCTACTCATTCCCACATCTTGGTGAAGGTTAGGAAGCATTTGTAGTATAGTGTATTTTAGAATAGGATAGGATAGGATAGGATAGGATAGGATAGGATAGGATAGGATAGGATAGGATAGGATAGGATAGGATAGGATAGGATAGGATAGGATAGGATAGGATAGGATTCTTTATTGGCCAAGTGTGATTGGACACACAAGGAATTTGTCTTGGTGCATATGCTCTCAGTGTACATAAAAGAAAAGATACGTTCATCAAGAATCATAAGGTACACTTAATGATAGTCATAGGGTACAAATAAGCAATCAAATCATATTAGGAAACAGTCAATATAAATCATAAGGATACAAGCAACAAAATTATAGTCATACAGTCATAAGTGGAAGGAGATGGATGGTAGGAACGATGACAAGATTAATAGTAGTGCAGACTTAGTAAACAGTGTTGAGGGAATTGTTTAGCAGAGTGATGGTGTTGGGGGGAAAAACTGTTCTTGTGTCTAGTTCTGGTGTGCAGTGCTCTATAGCATCGTTTTGAGGGTAGGAGTTGAAACAGTTTATGTCCAGGATGCAAGGAGTCTGTAAATATTTTCACAGCCCTCTTTTTGACTCATGCAGTATACAGGTCCTCAATGGAAGCAGGTTGGTAGTAATTGTTTTTTCTGCAGTTCTAATTATCCTCTGAAGTCTTTTAGACTTTCAAGTTCTTTTGGATGCAATGAAGTTGAAGAAAAGACTTCTCTTTCCTCTATCTCAAGTCAGGAAGGGAGAGTAGTGGAAAGTTCTGAAATGGGTGAGTTCTTAACAGAATTGCAGAGATGGAAACAGTGCCCCCATTCCTGCTGTCTTGACTGAGGAGATCTGAAAGAGGCAAGATGGAGCCTGGAGAAGCGAACAGAATGAAGGTTGAGGCTGAAACCAATGGTTCCCCAAGCAGAGATGGCCGTTATGCTAAGCATGCAAAAACCCCTCTGCTTCAGAGCCAAGTACAATGCCAAGAATCCTTTAATTTATGGAAATAAGAGGGGGAAAACACTAAAGTACATTTTTCACCATTACACTTGCAATCATCTATTTTGTGTAGCTTTATTCTTGTCTTTATTATTTAACAATAAAGATTCTAATCTATCATAGAATTGTCTTTTGAGATTAAACTAAGCCATGAAGCTAAGCCATCTGATCTGCGATTTATTACTGAGCCACCAAAGTTAATTTAATTTAAATTTTAACTTGGTTAAAACTAAGTTTGGCACACTTTTGAAGTGGTTTTGAGATTGAATGCAAGGCTTTGAGGACACATCTGCCTCTTGGCTATCAGTTATACACCTCTATCCTAAATCTTAAGGTTACTTATTCTCATTTTTTTCTTCTATTTTTATTCTTTGCTTTTGCTCTTCATTGTAATTCTTAAAATAAATCTCAGCTACATCATCCAGCAGTATCATATTTCATTAAATGCCTCAACTGAAATTATGGGATTATCCAGAACAATGAAAAAGCTTTTTATCCAATACCAAATATCTCTGCATTGTATTCAAGCAGCATTTGAATAAAGATGCTTTTAATACTTTCAAAGACTCCTATAGACTAGGTTCTAGTGTAGATATAATGTAGGACCAAATTTGAAATGCGAATTTTATGTATTAAAGCAAATCATGGTCTCATGAATGAAAAAACCCTGACAATGAAAATTGGGGATTATTTGGTCTATTGACATCATTAAGTCAATTTTGTATGGATGAATACATTTTGTATGCATGAATAAGTAAATCTACCTGCATACCTCTCAGGATTAAAACTGTTTAGCCTACTCTGAGTTAGTTAGGCCCTATCCTCATTCATAGTTGTACAATCATGCATGAACCCAAATTTTCTCCTCACTCATACAATGTTTTCCTCATTTCACTCCCAACCCATGAATGAAGTAGCCTACAGGTATCCTTAGACTTTCTCCCATTATGCCAAATAACAAGTGCAAGATGTGAAAAAAAATCTGTTATGCTTTATAGTACAACCTGTTATCTTGGAGATGAGGTTAAATTATCTATTTCAGATACGATCAGAGGCATATTTTGAGTTTTAGGAACCACAGATGTTCCCTTCTGGTCACTAGTTAGCCTCTGTTGCAGCCAATGTTTTTTCCAATAATTTTCTTCCAATATTTGCCATCTTCTTGGCAACTTTTTAAAAAGTTTTTTAAAGTTCCTTTTGTTTTCTCCAAAGGCACAAGACAATGAATAATACCTAATTTATAAATATATCTAATTTGTTACTATAACGTTTTTCTATTTTCAACTACAAGCAAGATTCAATTCAGAAAAATTTTGGGAAAAAATATTGGCTGCTGCAGAGGTTAGCTAGTGACTAGAAGGAAATGGGCACATCCATGATTCCCCAAACTCCTCAAACTCAGTTTTGGAAATTCACTTGCGCCAGTTAATCTCTCTGCCTAACCAATACAGGAAGTCCTCAATTTACAACCACAATTGAGCCCAAAATTTATGTTGCTAAATCAGAAATTTGTTAAGTGAGTTTTGCCCCATTTTATGACCTTTCTTGCCAGAGTTGTTAAATGAATCACTGCAGTTGATAAATTAGTAATCTGGTTGTTAAATGAATCTGGTTTCCCCATTGGCTTTGCTTGTGAGAAGGTTGCAAAAGGTGATCACATGACTTTGGTACACAGCAACAGTCATAAATATGAGCCAGTTGCCAAGCGTCTGAATTTTGATTACATGAACATGGGGATGCAGCCAAAGCCATAACCCTGAAAAAATGTCATAAATCACATTTCTCAATGCCGTGGTAACCTTGAACAGTCACTAAACAAACTCTTGTAAATCGAGGACTACCTGTATTGCAGGTGGCTGTTGAGATTATAAAATGAAGATCCTATGAATTCTGCCATGAGCTCTTGGAGGGAAGGCAGGATATAAATAAATTCAATAAGTAGCAAATCATGAGAAGTGGATCCTGTCTTCAAGGCTAATGACAGAAAACCCACCCCCCAAAAATCATTTGACAGAAGAAAGCAGTAGAACAGATTGGTTTGACATTAGAACAGTTAGTGACATCATTCCTACAATCACAGTCCAGCTGAAAGTAACCAAGTCTTCCATTTGTAATTTATTGATTTTTTTTTCTTTCCACAAAAAGGCCTTTAAATAGAAAAAGATGTAAGATTTGCACAATGCCTTCTGTCTGATGGTGCTAGGATCCTCTGCCTGGCTCAGGCCAAAGTAGGCTTTCCCATGCCAAGAGAGAGACGCCATTGTTCTTGTGGCTTGTAGTAAAAGGATAGAAAATTCCTTCCAGTTACACTTCTTGTTAGCTAATAAGAGGGTGGGGTTTTGTTGGGGTTGGTTTTTTTTTTTTTTGCATCTTTGAAAAAAAAAATCCTCACACGCAAAAAAAAAAAAAAAAAGATGAAGAAAAAACTTCAGTAATAAAAGGTGAAGAAATATGTTGCTCTTCTTGTAATGGTCATTTGTGCATGGAGAAATAGAAGGCTAAGAGCTTTTAGCTTTTGATAAATTTCAAGAAGGTATGAGATTAAAAGCAAGGATATAAGGTTCCCAAATAAGAACACTTTCAAGCCAAATATTTGTGGTTTCGTTAGGTTGCTTGGCACAAATATGAGGTCAAATCTCGGGGTTTAATTCTGCTGATCCATAAAATAACTCCTTTTCCATTTTTTTTAGAAGGGAAGTTAAAGGCACGATAGTGTAAGTAGGCTGACCTGGGCCCATAGCTTGGGTTTGATTTCTAGATGAAAAGGGACTCCGGAGGTACTGAGTAATTTTGATTTACTCCGGAGAATGAAGCTCTCTAGCCCCACATACGGTACTCTCGCAACGACGACACTCTTTTGTGTGGGTTGAAAAAAAAAAATACAAAAAAGTCAGACGCTCACGCTCGGGCCACCGACAAACGCGACCCACCCATCTTATTTGTTTATTCTGGGCCATCTGTTATTTGCCTTTTCAATTGGAAAAAAAAAAAAACTCCCTTTCCAATGCAGCCATTAGAAAAACCATCGGGACTGTTTTCCAGCCGGGCGGTTCTTTTACCGCGGCAGGAGTAATAGTGAAGATTTCTCCAGGGAATAACAATGGCGAAGAATGCCACCACCAAGCGGTCCCAGCGATCTCTGGAATGGCACCGCTCGCTCTTTCTCAGACACGTATCCTGTGTGTGTAAAAAGCAGCTTTCAACGAGTGGGTAAATGTCCCCCCCGAGAAAAACGCTCCCCGCCTGGCACCGTTAGGGACTCCGCCCTTGCTCTCCAGATTCTGCCGGAATGCAAGCCTCAAATCCGCCTAGTCGCTAAAATGCGTCTAGAATTCCTCCGATGAAAGAAGGGGAGCGAGGAGGGGGGGGTTGAGACAAGGAGGGAGGTCTATCGTCCTCCCTTCCCGCCTCCTTCCCGCTCCCCTCCTGCTTCCAAGTCTTTTGGCATGGATTTTCTTGCAGCAGTTCCGTGCTAGAGGTCTCCACCGAGCTGTGTACAAGTCGGAACTGGCTGCATTAGGAAGCTTGCTTTTTCTTTTGTGCATCACCCAGTGAACTCGCTGCAAGAACCCTGCAGCATCCAGGGCCGGATTTCCATCCGTAACAAAGAGGCAACACCTGCCCTCTCTTTTCAAGAAAGCGCGGAGGAACGAAATCCGTGCGCCGCCTCCCTGTGTGCTCTCTCTCCCTCTCCCTCTCCCTCTCCCTTTCTCCTTGGCAGAAAAAGCAGACGAAAAGAGACGGAAGGTGATGCAGACAGAGGAGAAAAAATTGGGGGCTTGAGGGCACCGCTGCAGCAGCACTGATTACAACTGAACATCTGCAAAGCCATTGTTTGGATCTCGGGATCTGCCCCTGTGGTTCATCTTCGCCGATTCCCGCCTTCAAGTCTGGCGACCGATCGCTTCCTACCCTCACCGGCGTCGTCAGTCTCTTGGAAAGTATCCCCCTTGGTCTCCTCCTCCCTCCGTTTTCCTCCCACCCCTTGATTCTCTCTCACTCTGCAGTAGTCCACACTATCATCTTTGGGAGGTCAGCCTTTCTTTGCTAGCAGCTCAATTTTGGATGTTTGCGGAGTAGAGTTCATGCTAAGCGCCGACAGGATGGATGAGTTTCAGAGTGAGGAGGAGGAACCGTGGTATGACCAGCAAGACTTGGAACAAGGTAAGGAAATGTAAAAAAAAAACCATGAGCACCCCAAGCTAGGGTGCGCTTCATACAGGAGACGGCCTGAGTCATGACCCAGCAGATCCGGATAAGAGGAGAAGAAAGCTAATTTTTTTTTTTTTTTTTAAAAAAGAAGCTTCTCATATCTTTTTCTGGAAGACCTCTTTTGCAGCATCTCACCGGGAATTTAAAGTCACCAAATTGCCTGTGTAGCCATTCACAGTGCACCCTGGGGACAACTTCAAATTAAAATGCCTCTATAGACCCAGAGGAAGATTTGCTTTCTACTTGTTACTCTGTTAGGCTAAAACTGATTCAGATGTTTAGGGCTCATAGAGTTTGTCCCCTGCAGAAACTCTTAAAACACTTAGCTGATTTATGTCCAATTAGCTTACTCATCCTGCTAAACTTAGTTGCGGTGGAGTCAGTTGTAAACTGTTTTAATCGGAGGCATCTAACCAGGAAGAATCAGATTTTCAATTGCAAATACCGGCAATCCAACAGCAAATGAGACAACATTTTAAAAAGATAATTTGTAAAATGCAGCAAAATATTACATTGCTTGCTTCCAGTAGTATTTTTCAATGAGTCACAGCAAATTCTGCATCTCATTTTGCTGAGACATAAATTTTCCCAACTTGGGCAATGTCACATGGAATTTGAAAATTAATAAGTATTTAGACAGTAACTTTTTACAGCATTACAAAATTCTGGCTTGGCATTTCTTTAATTCATGTTAGATACCATTATTATTATTATGGTTAGACGTGCACTCAGCCAGATGTTTAAACTATTTGGCATTTTTATCGACCTGTCTAGTCTTTAAGGGCCTGGGATAGGCAGATGTTTGATGGTAATAAAGCTATCATCTAAGGATTATTATTACATTTCCTAGAGGACTTCTTAGGAAAAAATAGTTTAAAATATTCAATTTAAAATGTACAAATATATTTTTTTAATTAAGTGTTCAAATACATTTTTAATTAAGTGTTGTAGGCTGCTCTTAGTAACTTTAATGTGAGATGAGCATCTATACAAATATAATTAATTAATATATATTCTGGTTTAACTTTATATCAATTGCTGGTCAGTTGTCTTTATTATAGAGAAAGGGTCATAGCTTAGGACTTTTGTGTCACGCTAATTTAAGCATATCCTAAACTTTTTTACCAAAACACTGAATCTTAAATGTAGTCAGATGATTATCTTATTCAAGGATTATCATTTGTTCCATGTTGTTTGCATACATTCAAAATAACTTGATTAAGGTAAGAACACATGAAAATATGCAAGTTGGCCTATTTCTTGAGTCAGCAGTAGTAAATCTGTTCTACAGCAGTGAGATAACCAAGGGATGTGCTTGATGACTATGAATGGAAACTTTTGCGGTACTGTGCTCTAATAATTCTGCATTATTATTTGAACGAGAAGTAAGTGCAATATGAAGATATGTGCTTGAATTGTACTATTTGGAGAGCTAGCGCATCTTTAAATGTCAATGTGAATATGTGCTGAAATGGTTAAGTTGGGAATATGCCAACTGCAGCCTTAGTGCAAGGTCAGACACACAGGTTTGCAGGGGTATCATGGCAGCACATCAGGTTGATAAACTGTAAAAATTAATGACAAACAAATTTCAGAAATGTAGTGTTAATAATAAGTACTAGAAATATAAATAAGTTCCTTAAAGTCAATCTCAGTTTTTGGTGACTTCATGGAAATATTCATAAACATTATTGAAAACAACTTGGAACTATTTTACAGTTTTTTCCAAGATTTTCATTTTGTGGTCTAATCCACAGGCCTGATATGTTCCTGTGCTCTGCTAAAGCTAAAGCAATTGTGAGGCAGGACCAATTTTGCTTAACTTTTTGACATCAGGCAAGAAACCAGTGCAGAAAAAAAATGTTGGGATTACATGGTATGATTGCATGATGCACAAAGCTGTCATGTATTAAGACTATTGTACTACATGGAACTGCATTGAGCCTGGCTAAGACTCTGAAACATTGATACTCATTGTAGTGTTGTCATTTTTTGTTGGGAAGTGTGGAGGCTGGTATGATGCAATATGGTTATTAGTTATGCAAAATAAAAGGAATCTAGATGCTTTCTCCATGAAGGAAAAGCAAAATTTGGCAGGGTCTCTGCTCTTCAGATTAAATGTGTTCACTGCTAAAAGCAAAATACTTTTAGAACAATGGTTGCTTTGTGAACTATATAAAAAATATATTATTGCTGCTTTTCCAGTTCAGTTAATGATTTGTAGATATAAACACTTTCCATAAGTAATAGTGCTTTAAATAGAAGCTAACCTAAAGGGTCACACACACTAACCACATCTTATTGTACTGGATTATATCTGGTGGCAAAAGTATATATAATATTTATAACACTTATTTGCATTTTCTTTTATTGTTAAGCTACTATAGTTTGAATATTCTTCTGATTGTCCCAATGAACATGTAATACCAATTTTAATGCTGCTTTTTATTTTTCTGGTTTCATTAATTATATTAGTTTCCTAAAAACACTTGCTATATGCACTTAGTTCCCTCTTGATTTTTCCTTGCAGCAGACTGGAAAAATTAAAAATTTGATATGAATAAAATAAATTAATTTATAATCTGATACTTGATGCAAAAAGCAGAAGACTGCAGTTTCATTTTATAATTTCAGTGATGTCAGTCATAATAATGAAAACATTTCTGTCTCATATTCTTGACAGGTTATATGGATGGTATTGTATAAAAAACTTTCCCAAATAGATGTCCTCTAAATGTGTTGTAATGTGATTTGCATTATCTCCAACCAGCAGGGTCAAAAAATTCTATAGGTTCTAAGTTTGGGTGAAATTGGCGTTAAGAAGAATGCAATTCCAATACAGTTCCACAAAACCTTTGGTATAGCCTCCAAAAATATTGTTGAATTGCCATCTTTAATGCAAGAGGAAGGGGATATTAAATAAGGAAAAATCCCATGAACTGTCTGAATTAACTACAGTCAAACAGCAAAATATAATGAGAGATGAAAACATTTGGAATAAGAATGATTTTCTGGGGCTTCTTCCAGCTCTTCGGTTGTGTGGTTTAGCAGATGTGTTTTCCATAGACAGTATTACTCACTGATTTTACGCAGTGGACATGTGAATTACTTCTTTGCATAGGATTAGATTCTTTTCAGATTTAAATCCAGTAAATATGGGTAATGAAGGATCAACAAAAATGAGCGTATTTTGTTTCTACCGGTAAAAACCTCTCTTTTCTTTATACTGTAGTTCTTTCATTCTTGAAAAAAACAGCTGGAGGCGGTGCTATAACAGCCGATTTAAACTGTACCAACAGTATTGTATTTGCTGGGTTTTAACTGAACAGTAATGCGTGCATCCAAACATAAACAACAGCCTGGAGAAAAAATAGTTTGTTGAGATGTGTATCTTCATATGTGTATTCATTCCTCCCATTCCTATTTGCTGAAGTAAGGCATTCTGGGATCAAAGTATTGCTCCTTGCTCCTTTCAGGAAGTACTATGATTAGAATGCATGAACAGGGGAAGAACTACAGAGGGAAGTGGCGACAGTGAGCTGTGTTTCTGTCAGCCGGAAGATGATGATGTGGCTCTTTTGGCATAATCCAGCAGTTTTCCAAGGAATGTTTGCTGAGAGTTGTCAAGGGAGAAGAGAATTAATATATGTAACTGAAGAATCAAATAACATTTTCTAAACCTTTGCTTATTGCCTGCTTCACAATTAACGCTTCTTTAAAATGAATTGCAGTTGGATGCCAAAAACAGTTGGCACTTGCTGGGATTTGATAGTTGCGTTCAAGAGTATGACACACACATCTCCTTTTGTAATCTATTTCTATATATTGTATCCCACTCAGTGCCAGCCACCTTTGAAGACTTGGTGTGCTTTGTTCCCCATTTCATTCTCACAGCAACCTTGTGAAATGTATTAGGCTGGCACAAAACAATTGTCCCAGATTTACCAGGACAGCATATTTTAATTTCTTATACATAATTACACAGATTAGTTACCACAATCTAGATCAGATCTGCACAACATACAGCCCCACCAAGTCATTTTGTATAGCGAAGCCGGCATTACTTCAAAACTCAATAAATCTGTTACCGCCACCCCCTCCCAAAAACATGCTACCAATCACTTCCAGGCCTCACTAACACCACCAGCTCCATCACCATTCTGCCATCACTTATCCAGCAGCCATAGGCCTGGGCAGGTATTGTCACCCGTGATTATTTTTAAATAAAAATATTCATTGTTGCTCTCTTAAGTTGTCCAAGTCTGGTCATATAAGATCTGTTTCATCTAGCAATGAAAAAGTTAGTTGCATTGAGGCAAAAAATATGTGAAGGCTCTGAATTATTTTTCCATCTTTTTCCCCTAGGATGTTTTTGAATCATTTTCTGAAAATAGAAAATATTTTGTAAGAGTTAAAAAAAAATGCCTTCCAATGAAATACCTACTTTAGAATAATAAATATCATAAAACCAAATTTCATATGTGCTATCCTTCCTTTCTCCCAGATATTTTCTGTTTATTTGTAATAGGAAAAGATTTAACTGACTGTCTAGGTCCTCCTGTCCCATACATGTAGCAGAAACAGAGCAGTGCTCTTCTCAAGCACGAAAGTCAGGTGCATTTCTGTGCAACCAGCTTGTGGAAGGAAAATTCTAAAGAAAGAATTTAGTCACTGATTTGCTTGTAGCTTTGTCTAGCAATAGCAATTAGACTTATATACCGCTTCACAATCTGGGTCTAGTGCTTGCGCATATGCAAGATTCAGAGTATTTCTTCTAAATAACTTTTTATGTGTGCCCATCCTGTTCCACAAACTTTATCATTTTGGTTATCTCCCAATGTGATGGAGGAGGTTCAATGATTCCTAGCCGAGAAGTATGAATGTTGAATCCTTAATCTTTGCTGTGCTATTTTCATTTTAAGTTATGTGAAGCCACATTTCCTTCCATGAAACAGCCGTTCTATGGATGCAAAATCTTTCAAATTAAAAGTGCTTCAAACTTGATATGGACTATTCTGACATCACAGGCACAATTAAGAAGTAGTTCCAAGGTTAGCAAACATGTTTCAGTCTTAAAATGGGCCCACATTAAAATTAAATGGTTCGATTAATTTGCTATGGGCCTTAAGCCTATTGAAATATTTGCAGGTTTTTAAAAAAAAACTGTTTTGAAAAGAGCAGGAACATAACACCTCTGGATTTTTACTGGATTTCAGTGATAAGAGTTCAGGGAATGCTACTTAAAAATACAGGACCATTTTGAAGTCTTAGCTTGCCATTCCTAAAATGTCTACTGCTTAAATGTATGGATCACATTGTATGATTGTAAATAAAGGAATGGTGAAATAGCATGAAATATTGTTGACATAGTCTTAAATCTCAAATGTATTGGTGATTCTGGAAAATTAATGTTGGTGTATTGTTGCAAAGATAACTGGGAGTTTATTATGCATTCAAAGCAGATTAAATGTTTTTTAATTGAAAAAGCTTGTAAAATAAACCAGAAACAGAAGTCAAAACAAAAAGCTAGCTACTTAAGTTGAAAAAAATCTTCAGAAAAGTATGTTATTGGAGGTAAGGATTTCCTTACTCCTGGGTTAGTAAAGCCAAAATAAAGATTCTAATCTCTGTTTAAGGAGGTGGGGGGAAACTGAAGTATGAAAGATGTGAAGCAGTATTGGATTATGTATCATCTCAGTTTTATGCTTGGAATCCTGCTCACCATACATATGGTAATAATCAAAATAAACTTAAAATGTTAATCAACACAAGGAAAATTACTAGTAATAGAGATTTCAAAGAAGGTGCTAAAACAGTATTAGGAAATTTTCTTACTAGAGCTCAACAATAAGGAAAATACTTTTATGAAGTTCCTTTTGCAACCTTTCTACATTTTAATGATAAGAAATACGTTCTAAGAAGGTGGAAAGCCTGTTAAAGCAAAAAGGCCACTGGGTTTCAATATTTTAAATTTTCTCTTTGGAAACTTAAGGACAAAATTATGAACACAGTTTAGAGTTCCAAAGGCATTGAATTATGCATTGAATATGCATTTTTGTACCCAATAGCAGGATCTAGGGGAAATGGTTTCCTAGAACTTGTTACCATTAATGGAAGATTTCACATGGTTGGATGTAACTGATATTGGTTAAACTACAGAACCTATCATTGGCCCTGGAGGTGGATTAGGGCCTCTGAGCCATAACAGCATTATCTAATATCAGAGGCAGTGAACATTAAATGTATAGTAACTGAATAACTTATGGCAAAAGGTATGGAGGAAAGCCGTTTCCTATTCATCAGATTTCTAGAGAAGAATAAAAGAAGTGCTTAAAGATAACAATAAACAGTACAGAAAAAGAACCATATCTTTGTTTAAGTCATTAAAAGAGATAATATTCAATTTACAAAGAGAATAGTGCAATAATAAATTTGTAAAATAAATTAAAATATATTAAATCTGGGAGGGAAGGAAAGTTATAAAATGTGTTATTCAATAGTTTAACTTTGTAACCCACTAGGTATCATTTCTTTAATTTTCCTTTTAAAAATTTCTTGTTCTTCCCATTTGATTATTATCCTCAGTTTCTTTACATTATTTTTTTAGTTATCTGTCCTTACTGTCTGTGGAACTCAGTGGTTGGACAGTTTTCCCATGCCTCTGTTGGCTTTTGCTTTTCAGCTTTCTTGGGTTTTTAGTTTGTAATCAAACAGCCATTTTGTTCCCTTTGCTTTCTTTCTGCATTTCAGTATATTTTTGCTTGTCTCCTTTTTAATTATGTCACAGATTTCAATCTAACCATTAATTCTGTTCATTATCTTTACCACATTATCAAATGTGAGTTATATTTTGTAGCTTTGGTTATTTTATTTGTCTTCTTAAGTTTGCTTTTTTTTTTTTTTTCAAAACAAAGTTAATATTTAGCCCTAGGTCTTGTTTTTAACCAAATAGAGATTCTGCATCTTTGCTTGCACAATGAATGCTACATTTGATTTAGTTGTTATACATCCATTGATCTCTGTGTGTAAAGCCATCAATTATTGTTGGAGGAAGGCATTTGCTGTAAACATTGATTTTTCTAGACAGAATGCTATTAGTCTTTCATTTTGTATATCAAGACCAAATCCAAATGTTGATTTACTTCCAATTTTGGCACTCATACTTCTCTAATTAGTATATGCCTTTTAAAAATATCAATGGTGTTGTGTCACCAAGATGTACAAGTTGTCATAAAGATACTTTAACTTCCTGTTTTTCCCCCTATGTGAGTGGAGCATAGACTTAAATCCCTATAATATTGATTTGTTTGCTTCAGACTTGAATGGAGATAGTTCCATTCTTTGTGGGGTGATAAATGATGACCTTTAATTACGCATTGGAGAATGGTCATATAGAAAAATCATTATTAAAACTTTATTTAGTGTGCAGCTAAACTATTAGATAATGGTTAAAATAGATGAAATAAACATAGAGTCGCAAGCTTTATTAACCACAATTAATTTATTTATGTTTTATTTAAGCTGCCCTAGAACTGAACTGAGTATGACAAATGTGTCGGGTCACCCAGAGCTATTTCAGTAACCATGACAACTTGGTTCCTGGACTGTTGCCATTTTGTTCCATTCTGAATTTATGAATTCTCAGTTCATGTTTTCTTATTGTGCTGCTATCTGCCTTCCTCATTCTTCTGACATAATATTGTATGTCTCTTTTGTGAAAAAGCAAGCTGATAAAGCTCCTTTACCAGATTTTATAAGCTCTAGCAAAAATAAATATTTATACTGAAAATGCTTATATGTAATACAGTCCTGTGTTTTACAGAAGTGCAATGGATTTCCCAAGGTCTGTTAGGCAGTATGTGATGAGGATGTCCAAGTGTGGTTTTTTGAATTGCATCTTATCTCCAATAGTTCCAAAAAAATTTCCACATCAGTTCTTATTTATTGCTTCTATAGTTAGAAATTCTGATGGTCTTGTTGAATTCTCTCCCTCCCTCCCCCTCTCTCTCCCTCTCCCTCTCTCCTTCCCTCCCTCCCTCCTCCCCCTCTCTTCCCCACACTCATTCCTGTTCCACTTTTTCATCTTTATTTAAATCAAGATGTGTTCAGTTTTCCATTTCATCTGGCTCAAGGGAACAATAGTCGCTCGACATAAAGAATAAGCAGAACTTCGTGCCAGAAATGACATAAATCCTGGTTTTCAATCTTTATGCAGTTGTGTTTGTCAGTGCCTTTATGGTTAACTCCAAATAGTAGAAAATGGGAAAGACTTGTTCTATTTTGGCTTTTCCATATAATAATGAACATTGAAATCACTGCGGTAAAGAAGACAAGCTACAAATTAGAGCACAAAAAATTGCATTTTAGAAAACCCGGGGGAGACTATTTTTGTTTCCATGTCTTTATGTTGAACATATCCAAGGAATGTATTGTAATAGCAGAAAGATTAAGGATAAGTCTACTTTTTCATTGATTGTATTGTAATCTTTTTGGTATTCCACACTATATAACACACTAACTTATATAGTTATTTGTAAGCATAGTCTGTGAACTTAGATTTTATAAAACATGGCTAATGACTTGGCAAGGTTCACAGAACATAGTCATAACAATTTCTTTAACAAACAATAACTAAAGCAAATCTAGTTTAGTGTAATGTTTGAACCCAGCCAACAATATGCATGCAAAATCTCTGGATATAAAAAAAAACCCTAATACATTAAAGAAGCAGGCCTTCAATGATTCAGGACCTGGGTATGTGCAATTTCTTACCATCTAATAGGATCTAGTCATATTTATTTTGAGATCCACTCTTGAGTAATTGCCATCATCAGAGATTCTTTTGGGGGGGGCAGGGGTGAAATGCTCCCGGTTCAGACCGGATTGCCCAATCCGGTAGCGACGGCGACTGGTGGTTCAGAGAACTGGTAGCAAAAATCCCTGCGCCCCCGCCCCTCATGCCCAGCTGAGCCGCACGATCATCAGAGGCTTTTTTTTTTTTTACTTTTAAAAGCATTTTTTCTACAACCTCTTTGGCTGAAAAAATGCTTTTAAAAGTAAAAAAAAAGCCTCTGATGATCGCAGGGCTCAGCTGGGATAGTCAGAGGCTTTTAAAAGCATGTTTTCTGCAACCTCTTCAGCTGAAGAGGTTGTAGAAAAAATGTTTACAAAAGTAAAAAAAAGTTGGCCACACCCACCCACACATTATCCCCCCCCCCCAGCCATGCCCACAGAACTAGTAGTAACAAATTTTACATTTCACCACTGGGTGTTGGTTTGTTTTGTTTTCTGTTGCCCCTTTTCCTTGTATTTCACACAAGGTTAAAATGGCACCAGCCCAATTAGATTTCAGGAAAACCACTAAGACTTGGTAGTTCTGCAACAACTTAGTGATAGATAGTATCTTCCCTACAATGGATTATTGTTGCTAATGTCGTTGTTGGTTTTTGCTTGGTTCATTAAAGGACAGGAAGATTTATTCTTACTGCTTTATGGATTTCTTTATGTTTACTTCATTATTTCCATTTTTATGTTTGTATTATTTGTAAACCATATAGTCTTTTTGAAATTGTTGATCCAGTAATAAATTAAACAGACATTTAAACAGACATTTTAAAATGGAAACTTGTCTTTCAATGAAGTATTATTACTCAGTTACAGAAAAAAAATCTTAAATTATATTTCACCACAATTTCTCTATTTTTACCTCCTCTAACTCCTACAGTAACATTGCTGGATTGGTTTTAAAACCCTGATGCTAAAATCCTGTGTTTCCTAATCCATTTAATGTAACCCCAATCCCAGCAGATTAAATTAGATGCCGCATGATGAATAGAGAGGGTTATGAGTGACGTAATCCTCAGAAATACAGGAAA
This sequence comes from Pituophis catenifer annectens, assembly GCF_029215685.1. Lineage (NCBI taxonomy): Eukaryota > Metazoa > Chordata > Lepidosauria > Squamata > Colubridae > Pituophis > Pituophis catenifer. The sequence continues at coordinate 133,594,007 of NW_027256882.1, read as the reverse complement.
AACTCAAAAGATTTTCTACCTTACTGAATTAGGATGAATATGTCTATGTTGATACCTAGCAGTTACCAATCAAATGCCCACCCTACAACAATAACCTTATTTTATTCATTTGATTTTCTGCAAAGAACGAAACGAAACCCAACTACACCTGTGCCTGAAAAAAATACTATTTTTCTCCTTGAAAGACCTGAAACCCTAGAGCCGAAAGGCATTGTGAAAAGAAGGTTCTGCCAAGGGGAAATGGATCAGAGGCTCCACGGTGCTGCTTTTTCTTGTGGTCTCAGTGCAATTTAATTCTGACTTTGCTTGTGTATATATCAGACATTGTGAGATTGCAGAAGCTCAGAGTTGTTTCAAACTAGTATAAAGGCTTCATGTGGAAAGGCTCTTAGTTTGACATTTCTGTTATCCTTTCAATTGAATTATTGCACTGTGTTGTATGTAGAATTACAGGTGCAGGTAGTTCAAAAAGTTCAGTTAATCCAAAGGAGAAGATATTTCAAGGAGCCTATTCTCTAATGTATCTGCCTAGCTATTCTGTCTTTGCAGTTACAGTATTTTTCTAAATGGACTACTAAAGGAAGGGCTACTGTTCAAGTTATGTGGTTCTGCTTTGGAATGCTCTCCCATAATCACATTAATATCAAGAAAGCTACCATATTTTTCGGAGTATAAGACGCACCTACCTTTTTGGGTGAGGAAAAAAAGAAAAAGAAATTTCCCTCTGCCTCTGAGCAATTTTGCCTTTGCAGCAAACAGCGTGCTTCACTTTCATTTTTGTTTTCAGCATAGCTTGATTAGCACAAGGGGGAAAAAAATCTTTTCCAACAATTTACCTCTTTGTAGCAAGCAGCAGAGCCCTGCACAAAACAGCTGAGAGCAAATCAGCTGAGAGTCTGCTAATTTGGCTGTGCTGAAGCTGAAAGGAGCTGTTTTTTCTTGCTGTTTGCTTGTAAGTAGGTAACTGCTTCAAGGCAGAGGCCAAAGGGTGGGGGCCAGTGGGTGGGCGGGGCTACATTTGGTGTATAAGACGCACCTAAATTTTCATCCCCTTTTAGAGGATAAAAAGGTCTTATACTCTGAAAAATATGGTATTTTTCCTTCAGGGATTTCTGAATGTTTCTATCAGCTTAATTTTAAGTACCTAGCCTATACTGGGATAGTTGGATTTATATTTCCTGAGTAATTTATTTATTATGTGTTATTATTTTTCAAGATACAGGGTTAATGTTAGAAAATTCAAGTATTTCATGTAATGCTGTAATTTGGATGGAGACTTTGGTCATGGAATATAGCAGGAATATAAAAATTAATTAATACTGTTTCTCTTTCCATTTAACTCATTTTTGTTATGCTGTCAGTCTCCTGAGCACACTTAGAAAATTGGAGATGTCTGTATGTCTTCTTAGCAGTAATTATCACTTCCTGTTAATATGGCCCATTCAAAGAATACAATTGGTAGCCAGGGTTTTCGCATATTATTATTGCAATTAACATTAAATTGGCTCTTAACAATTCATTCTGTGCTATAGTACTCAAAACTGGAGATCAGATTTCTGGGAAATAACCAACAAATACTAAATAAATTCAGGAATACCAAAGTTCTAAGCCAAGCTTTGGAAATTATATGATGCTTCCTGAGAAGTCTTTGTCTATAAAGGAAAATCAAGCAAAACTGATGTACTAATAATTTACTTTTGTTTTTGTACAACATTATCTCCTGTCTGCAAAGTAGATATGTTTACCACAATTCTCATTTCCTCTTAAATACTGAGTTTTTTAAAGTTGTTATCAATAGATTTAGTGGAGGCTAACTAAATCTTTGTCTTCCAATATATGTCTTAAAGAACTATTAAAGGAAAGGCAGGTTAATTCTGAAACCTGAACCATACAAGTATGGGGAATGAAGCAGATGGAAAGAAGTGGGGCACCTGTTTCCTTTTACTATAGCAACCGATTCCAAATAATAGTTACCCAACACCAGTAGCTTGTTAAATTCAGAGAAATCCAAGTAAAAGGCAGTGATTCAATTAGCACCTCAGTGGTAGCAGTACCTCCTTCTGCTTCCCACCAGGGTGGGATAATTAAGACATTTCCCTATAGCCATATTGCCCTGAGAGAGTTGTCATTGAAATGGGCAGCTGCATTTGAAAGTCTCTGTGATGTTCCACCTGAGACAGGCGATACTCCAATCTCCTCTCATTGCATTGACAAAATGGTGATCAAGCAGAATAAAGGCAGCTGGGAAGACATGGTAAAATTGCTGATGAGGATAAGAAAGAGACAATAAGGATTGGACGGTTGTTGTACAAAATTATAAACCCAACTTCCCTAAGTGTTTTGTAAATTACAAGACACTCTGGATTAATTAACCAATGTAGAAAGCAGTCGAAGTTGTAGGACAATATAAGAAAAAAATTAAAGTTTACTTTCTAGGCTGCACTTATATACCATCATACAACATCTTGTTATCAGTTTTTGGTTTTGTTTTCATAATAATCAGGGCAGAATAGAATAGTAATTATTGCCAAAAACCAGGTCTACACATGAAGGGTGGATAAAAATCAATGATTTTTTTAAAAAAAATAAAAAAATCAGATTTTTTTTATTTAAATCAGATTTTTTTTTATTTAAATCAGATTTTTTTGATTTTTATCAAATTTATTTTAATAAAAAACTTTCGGGGTAAAAATCTATCGTAAGATAGTTTTCTATTTAAGATACATAAATAATTTAGTTTATTCAGCATGAAATGGAGCTTAGTTATGTAGCATGAGGCTGTATATTCTGCAACACTGGGACTATCGGTGAGTCAACAGTGGGTCAAAGGAGTAGCAGAGATGACAGCTGCTCTTTAAAAATTATGATTTAAATCGAGTTGATTTAAATCAAGCCTTTTTACTAGTGATTTAAATCATGATTTAAATTGTGATTTAAATCAACTCGATTTAAATCAAATCCACCCTGGTTCTAAATGACTGATTTATTGCTAATGCCTATGCACAGGAATTTTCTCAGATTAACAGTTTACAACTCTACAGGATTAAATGAGGGTCAGTAGCGATGGGGGGGGTGGACTTCATTCTTTTTTTACTACATAAGGATTCTAATTGCTGCCTCATTTAACTCCTCCCCTTAGCTCTGCCAGTCTCTATCCTGCAACTATAAAGGCATCAAATAAAAATTTAACATATAAAAGTCCGAGCAAATAGAATGACTTAAAAATGAGTCAGTTCACATAACATTTGGCCTAGCAAGTTAACTGCCAACTAGAACAATTGCATTTTGATCAAATAGCAAGATTATGAGAGAGGAAGTTGAATAAATGTCCTTAGAAATGGGATAACTATAGTTTGTCTGTGGCTACGTGATCATGTGTCAGCCACTTGACAAGAAGGAAGAATGGCAAGTTAATTTCTTAAAGAGATGGGCTAAAAGTTTATAACTATTAAAGCAGGGGTGAAATCCAGCAGGTTCGGACAGGTTCTGGAGAACCGGTAGCGGAAATTATGAGCAGTTCAGAGAACCAGTAGCAGAAATTTTGAGTAGTTCGGAGAACTGGCAAATACCACCTCTGGCTGGCCCCAGAGTGGGGTGGGACTGGTGATTTTGCAATATCCTTCCCCCAGGAGTGGGGAGGGAATGGGGATTTTGTAGTATCCTTCCCCCTGGAGTGGGGTGGGAATGGAGATTTTGCAGTATCATTCTCCTGCTACGCCCACCAAGCCACACTCACCAAGTGACACCACACCCACCAAGCCATTCCCACAGAACCAGTAGTAAAAAAATTTGGATTTCACCAGTGTCAAAGACAATTGTTGGTTTTTTACCATACATAATGAAGAATCTCACAAATATTATATTAACTGTGTTTTCAGGTTAAATCAAAGGAGCTCACTTTTTAAAAACCCTTTAGTCTGGGCCCCTCACATCTTCAGATTCTTCTTCATGAGGCTCTGAAGTAGTAGCAGATTGCCATGATCATACTCTATTCCAGATGGCTTAGTTATCAGCAAAGTAGGATCATTTTGAATCCCTTGAAGGCATTGAAATTTATTTATTTATTTATAAAATTCATAGGCCATCCATCTTACCTCAAGATAAACTTGAATGCTTTTCCTGATGTTGTGTATCTTTCTGTAGAGGTCATAAGGTATGTTATAAAGCATATGTTGCTAGTTCTGCTGTTCTAGTCATATCCTCCTCCTGCTCATTATTTTTCCTGTTACTATGGAATTTATATGCCACTCTTCAGGACATCTTCTCTGAGCGGCTAAGAATTATAATATGAAATTAGGATAGCAGAAATACAATTAGCACTGCTGACTCATAATTTCCACCAGAGCGAGATAATTAGAACAATTTGCCCTTCAGCTGAGCTGTGAAATAAATAAATCATAAGTAACTTTAAATCACTCATAAATATGTATGCTGATCCCAATAATAAAATATTTCTATCATACGTAGGGGAAAAAATCATGTTGGAGAAAAATGATTCAATTATATAAGAGGCTTAGAAACACCTCTAGTCTGCAAGAATTGGGGAGAAAATAAGTGTGGCTTTTATCATAAGATTCTTTGGCATTAAAAGAATTATAATTAAAGAAGTTACTTTTAATAATGTAATGTCAGATGTTTACTGATTTTACTTTTGAAGTTTGGTACAGCTTTTAATGGCAGCTTTGGCTCTTGAGTAGCTACTTTGGGTCTTGAAAAAAAATGGGTTAAGAATATTTAAACAAGTCAACCTTACCAGCATTGCATATGGTATATTCCAAATTATTTAAGGTAAAAAGCCTATATATATGTTTTTCTGCTTTTCAGACTTGCACTTAGCAGCCGAATTAGGGAAGACACTTCTAGAGCGCAACAAGGAACTGGAAGATTCTCTGCAGCAAATGTACACCACTAATGAGGAACAAGTGCAAGAGATAGAGGTATGTCAACAGAGACTGGGGAAGCGCAAGCAAATATGTATAACTCAAATAACCCATTCATGCTTCAAGTGTACATTATGCATTGCTTTGAAAATATATGTACCGTATATTTTGGAGTATAAGACACACCTTTTTCCCCCCTAAAAGGGGGTGAAAATTTAGGTGCATCTTATACACCGAATGTAGCCTGCCCACCCACTGGCCCCCACCCTTTGGCCTCTGCCTGCCAGCAGTTACCTCCTTGCCACAAATAGCAAGAAAAAACAGCTCCTTTCAGCTTCAGCACAACCTAATTAGTACAAGTTGATTGGATCAGCCCCCCGACTCTCAGCTGTTTTGCTCTCAGCTGTCTTGCGCAGGACTTCTGCTTGCTGCAAGGAAGAAAATTGCTGGAGCAGATTTTTTTTTCCCTTGTGCTAATCAAACTATGCTGAAAAGGAAAATGAAAGTAAAGCAGGCTGTTTGCTGCAACGAGGCAAAATTGCTCAGAGGCAGAGGGAGATTTCTTTTTCTTCTTCTCCTCCTCACCAAAAAAGGTAGGTGCGTCTTATAGTCCGGTGCATCTTATACTCTGAAAAATACAGTAAATATTTAGGTAGGATTTAATTTAGGATAGTCAAATTAACAATATCCACAAAGTTGTATGACTACGGAGAGGGTGAGATGAAAGTTGCTGAAGCAAAGCTTTGTTAAGCTCTGGAAGAACAGATCATAAGGGTTCCATGACAAAATGTTTTGTCACTATCCAGCGGCATCCTCTGTCCCCCAGCTCATACAATTTCATCCTGAGCAGAAACTTTAATGTGGGTTGTTTTGAGCTAGTCCAGGTTCTCTACAGTATTTTTCTTTTTTACCCAACAAAATGTTAGAAAAATATTGTGTAAAATGATGCTTCTCAACCTTACCAATTTTTGAGATGTGCGGGCTGGAGAATTCTAGGAGGTGAACTCCATACATCATAAGATTACTGAGGTTGAGAAGCACTGATGAAAGGAGACTCATAACCCTCTCTGTAGGATAATTCTCAATAAACAGGATAATTTGAGGTGGGAAAACCCAATAAGAGAAAAATTGTGTTGAAAGTGACCAGCCCTGATTGAGGAAACAGAGGGGGGAGGAGTCCTTCATGTATCTCTGTGGGAGAGGAAGCTGGGAGGCATCTCAGAATGCTTCTGACAGCTTCACCATAAGCCCCTGCGTTTCTAGTCTCATGATGCAGAGTAGCTTTTTTTAAAAACGTGGAAAGAATTCCAGAAGGCATTTTCTGCTGCTTTAAAGGGATTTAAATCAGTGTGTCTTATTTGATTATCTGTCTGAATGTTCATAATTAAATGTAAGAGGCGGAGAAGGGAAGATACAGTGAGGCTTTCAAGATTGAGGTCAGCCCTACTGATTGAGGTCAGTAGATCAGTTCAGGAAACAGATTCCTCAAGAAAGTCTGAAGCTCGATTTTGTGGAGAAATGCTAGAACCCAAGAATCCTGAGTGCATTTTCCTTTCCCTCCATTTTATACCCCAGGAAGAGAGTTAAAGCTGAGTCAACTTCAGTTATTTTCTAATGTTGTCTTCATTTCTTGGGCTTAAAACATTTTTCTGTAACACTTGCCAACATAGTTTCTCCTAAGTCATCTCTCCACAGATTCTACTTTTTGAATGAAAGAAAAGATTATATTATTTTTTAAGATACCGTATTTTCCGGCGTATAAGATGACTTTTTAACCCAGGAAAATCATCTCAAAAGTCGGGGGTCGTCTTATACGCCGGGTACCCGAATCTGAGTTGCTGGCACTGACCGATGACACTTTGGGAGTGCCGGCAACATTGAGGGGAAGCTGTACTCCAAATTAGTTCCAACCTACAAGAGGTGCCAGGCAGTGCGCGGCCCACGAGAAAGGAACGCGTCCCCACTCTACCCCAGAATTCGGGTCACCTTCCTTTCTTTCCCAGCAGTCCACGGTGAAAGCGGCGGCGCGGTCGACCTGGGCCAGCGCCTTGCACACCTGGCTCTGCGTCTCCATTATGAGAAGCTCCATGCGACTTCGCATGTCTCCGCCCCAGTCGCGCAGCTCTCGCAATCCGCTCACCGGAGGAGCCATGAAGTTCTCGCACCGCCTTGCCAGATCTTCCTCGTCCTCCTTTCCCCATGGCTTTTCCGGTTGTAATTGTTGCTGCTGCTGCCGCCGAGGCTGCTCCTTCATCTCCGCCCGCCGCACCAGACCCAGCCCGGCCAGCACCGCTGTGGCTCCCGCAGTCCAAGCGGATCAGCACCCGGGCTCGCAGGCGAAGGGTGGGAGTGCACAGCGCACTTTCCTGGCTTGGCGCCGATCCGGACGGCTGCAGAAGGAACTGGGCACCGGCTGTCATGTCTTTTCTGCTGTGTGGGATTCGGCACCTGGGCTCCCAGGGTTTAAGCCTCCGGGCCGGCCCGCGCTGCTCCAGGATGTTCGCTTCGGGCTCCTTGGAATTGTTGCCGGGCAGTTCTTCCCGTTGGGGCGATGGTGGGTGGCAGCGATCGGCGTCGCTTGGACTGCGGGAGCCACGGCGAACTCCTTCTCCACGATGTATTGCTCTGCATTTCACCACCTCTTCCAGGCTCGCAGCCACCCACCATCGCCCCAACGGGAAGAACCGCCCGGCAGCGATTCCAAGGAGCCCGAAGCGAACATCCTGGAGCAGCGCGGGCCAGCCCGGAGGCTTAAACCCCGGGAGCCCAGGTGCCGAATCCCGCACAGCAGAAAAGACATGACAGCCGGTGCCCAGTTCCTTCTGCAGCCGTCCGGATCGGCGCCAAGCCAGGAAAGTGCGCTGTGCACTCCCACCCTTCGCCTGCGAGCCCGGGTGCCGATCCGCTTGGACTGCGGGAGCCACAGCGGTGCTGGCCGGGCTGGGTCTGGTGCGGCAGGCGGAGATGAAGGAGCAGCCTCGGTGGCAGCAGCAGCAACAATTACAACCAGAAAAGCCATGGGGAAAGGAGCAGCGCTAAGTTACCTTCCGGGGTGGAGGGGTGTGTGTGGAAGAATAGGTGAAGCTAAAACGGCTTTCTCGTTCATCCCGATGTCGGGAGAAGCGGCTTGAGGGGCGCCCGAGCTTTTAAGATTTTAACCTGGGCTAATCGGGCGGGGGAAAGAAGTGCTCTAGTCTGCAAACGAGGCAGGGTCTTGGATTTAAAGGGGGGGGCAGAGAAACTTTCAAGGCAGTTTTCTCTCAGCCAGAGGTAGAATCTGAACGGGAGAATATGGGCGTCGCTGCGTGGATTGCATTTTTCGCTCATTTCTGGAAATATCCCTGCGCCCCTTTTCGCCTCCCGGAATTATGTGGCTCCCACCCACCCCACCCCACAACAGATCTGCGCGAGAGGCCAGAAAACTGTGGGTTTCGTGTGTGTGTATGTAACAAAAGGTGCAGATGTCTTTTCCCCCCCCCCCCCCCCCCCGTTTCTTTCCGGCTGCAGCCTTTCTTCTGAATGGGGTCGGGCTGGATACGCCACGAAAGAGATCGGCTTGGGGAAAAAAAACCCGGTCTGCCGCCTTTACCACTACCTCCCCTCTCCACAAACACACACTTTTTGTTGTTGTTTGTTGCTGATAACATTCCCCCTCTCTCCCCCCCCCCAATTCCACGGGTTCAAAGCCGCCGAGAGAGAGAGAGAGGGAAAGAAAGAAAGAAAAAAAGAGTTTTGATTCTGCCGGCTTATCGCGAAGGCATTGGAACAAGCAGCCTAAAACTAGGAGGCGTGTAAAGTCGCGGCTTAACGTTGCCGCAATGAGACTTTGATGCCTGTTTGTGTGGACGGTGTCCATGCTCGTCGCGTCCTCTGTATCGAGACCTCTTTTAAAGCTCCTTTTTGATAAACTCCCCTTGTGCCTCTTCTCCGGGTTTCTTGGTAACTGGGATCCGCTACACGTGCAAAACGGAGTCCCGAAATGGCTCTCCCGAGGTTGCCCGCTCTCACCATTACTGCAGCCGTCCGGATTGGCGCCAAGCCAGGAAAGTGCGCTGTGCACTCCCACCCTTCGCCTGCGAGCCCGGGTGCCGATCCGCTTGGACTGCGGGAGCCACGGCGGTGCTGGCCGGGCTGGGTCTGGTGCGGCGGGCGGAGATGAAGGAGCAGCCTCGGCAGCAGCAGCAGCAATTACAACCGGAAAAGCCATGGGGAAAGGAGGATGAGGAAGATCTGGCAAGGCGGTGCAAGCACTTCATGGCTCCTCCGGTGAGCGGATTGCGAGAGCTGCGCGACTGGGACGGAGACATGCGAAGTCGCATGGAGCTTCTCATAATGGAGACGCAGAGCCAGGTGCGCAAGGTGCTGGCCCAGGTCGACCGCAGCGCCGCTTTCACCATGGACCTCCTTGGAATGCTGGAACCAGCTGGTTGCTGCGCGGAGCTTCCCCCAGGCATCCAGGGAGATATTACCGACGCTCTGACTTCCCCAGACCGGTGGAGCTCGCCATCAGTGGGGGTCAGCTGGGGAAGTCGGAGCGTCGGTAATACCCCCCTAGATGCCTGGGAGAAGCTCCGCTCAGCAGCCAGCTGGTTCCAGCATTCAGCAGCATGCAGCCTTGACTAGATTGGCACAGCTTTCTGTCAATGTCATCAGTCAGTGCCAGCAACTCAGATTCATGAAGTGTGCGGATCTCGACAAGGCTGCATGGGTGAAGGAAAAAAACCTGGTACAAAATAGCCCTCTTGCCACTACACGTAGCGTAGCCCATTACCTTTCTCTACAGTACAGCAACAATACATACAGTACAGCAACAGTACATACAGTATAGTATACAAATATAACAGTCAAGACCCCATCATGGCTCCACCAGCAAGAAGAAAGAAATATGAAGCCAGTTTTAAACTTAAAGTTGTAAACTTTGCCATGGAACATAATAACTGTGCTGCTGCAAGACAATATGGAGTAACAGAAAAGATGGTTCGGGACTGGAAAGCAAATGTAAAAGCGTTAAAGAGTATGCCAAGGGGTAAGTGTGCATTAAGAAGAGGCACCCCACATTGGCCAGAACTCGAAAAACATGTAGCAGACATGGTGAATGAGCATCGCCAAAACGGTTATGTAGTGACACGAAATAAAATACGTTTGTTTGCACTTCAGTGGGCCAAATCTAACCCAGATCACAGCAACAGATTTAAGGCCACTGTATCCTGGTGTACTAGATTCTTGGAAAGGCATAAGCATTTGAATTAAAATTACCATATTGAAATCAAATCTGATGTTTTTTAATTTTTATTTGGTGTGCATTGGAAGAGGGGTAGTCTTATACGGCAAGTATAGCCCAAACCCTATATTTTAACAGGAAAAGTAGGGGGTCGTCTTATACGCCCAGTCGTCTTATACGCCGGAAAATACAGTAGATTGTCCCATTTGCTCATTTTTATAATTGCCTAGCCCTAGGCTATCCTAAAATTGATGCCTGATTAGAGACACATTTTTAGACATTTAAAAAGTTGTAATTGATTTAATTATGCTATTCTTAAAGAGATTGGATTGATTTGGCTGTACTTCTTTTTGTTTTTCTTTCTAGTATTTGACAAAACAGCTGGAAATGTTGCGGCATATGAATGAACAACATGCTAAAGTTTATGAACAGCTGGATTTAACAGCACGGGATCTAGAATTAACCAATCAGAAGCTTGTGCTAGAGAGTAAGGCATCCCAGCAGAAGATACAATGGTAATCATTTGTCTGATGGGTCTGATTGGTAGATTTAAGATTTTTATTTGCTATCCCCAAAGGATCAGATTTTTTTCATTCATAGTCATGAACAGGAAAATACAATCCCCACTTCCCAGAGTTAATCATAAAGTTTTAAAAAATTGTAATTCTATTAAAGACCAAATAACTGACACCTTTACACAGACATTGGCAATACCCCCCTCTTGCCTCTGCAGCATGTCTTGAATTTGCATTTAGCTAGTCAATTGGGGAAAGTGCAAAAATGGCAGTCAAATCAACACCCTTCCCCTGGATTTGCCATTTCTTCCCTGCATTTGCTTGGGGGGGGGGGGGGCGGGGGAAATGCTATAATGCCTTGGGTTCAAGTGAGAAGTGCACCTCTTAGGAGTGGGTAAGTGGAATGAAATGGGGGTTCCCACTATTCTTCAGAGCAGTTATCTTGCAGTTTTCTCTATAGTGACAGCTGAACAAAGGTAATTTATTCAGCTCACAAAGACTTTGAAAAGCCCCATCATATTGTGGGGCCCAGGGATATCATGTTTGTCTCGGGTATGTCAAAAATTGAAAGGTAGAGGTTGCAATCCTGGCAGATAGTGGAAAGAGCATTCAAATCTGAGTGAGGGTGTTTGTTTTCCAATCTTTAGAAAGATCAGTTATTGTATTTTGCAGCTTCTAAATGATAAAAACTGCTGATTTCAGAAATAACAGGAGGAGGTTTTGTAGTCATAGTCCCTCCTGAAAACAGTGTATGCAAGGTAGCATTTGCCCCCAAGTATAGTGGCAGAGAGATACATAGACATGTTCTCTTTTGAGAGAACCTGTTATAAATAAAAATATAGTTAGCCAACTTCCCTACAAGGAAAGAATTGTATTAGATGGACATGTGAATAGGTGACTTCTCTTAACTCATGTGTTGTTTTGGGCTTTTCACTACCACAGTGCTATTGTTCATTCTGTTTTCTGAAGGGTAATTTAAAAGTATTTCCGAATGAAAATGCTAACACATAAATTCCCACTGGAAAACAGTATCGACCGTATCCTTTATACCATCTCATGTTTCCAGGATAGGATTTGTAGGATGGAAAAAGCAAGTGTTTGAAAATGTATTGGGATGGGGAAGGGATGTGTGAGAAGGATCTGTTCAGCTCATAACAAATAGCAATTCTGATGATTTAGCACTTCTGAAAATAATAGGCAGATAGAAACATAGTTATTCTTTGTTTTATGCTTCTTTAAATATTTGTGGGAAAGCATGCATAATTAGTATTGAGAGAGAAAAGAAACTGAGAAAAGCTGACAGCACAGTTAGCTGGTTCTAATACGGGCTTACCTTCCTGAGAATGTAATTGCAATTTACAGGCCAGAATTGTTGAAGTGTAAAAATTAAGTTGAAGGGCACATATACATATTCTCCAGAGATGGTACTGCAGATAATTATAGCTTGGAGGAAAGCATAGGTGTATGAATAGTATAACTATTTCTTCATGTTATGTCTGTATTTTTTTCTATATAATTTAGTGGTCAGCTTTTTGTTTCATTTCTTTTCCATCAATCTTGAATTTATTTACAGCCTGACGGAAACAATTGAAGGACTACAAAATCAAGTTGATGAGCTACAAAAACAAGTGGAAGAACTGCAGAGCTTAGACCAGCTGCGTGTCCGCCGAGAAAAAAGAGAAAGGCGTCGAACGATCCACACATTTCCTTGTCTCAAGGAACTATGCTCAAGTCCCAGGTATTTTGGACAGGGAAAATAGTAGTTCATTTTTGTTAAATATCTCTACTTGGCCATCTGTTAATTTATAGAGGAAGTAGATGACACAACAGTTTAACTTCGTATAGACCTTTACCTCTGTCTTTTTCCTTCCCAGCCATAGTTGTTTCTCAATTTTGGAGCCATTCACAGTGTTCTCAAACCTCCATTTGTTATATCAGAAATCAATGCATCCTTGAACTGAATCAGGGTTTGGGATTTTCTGTGCTATTCTGAAAACTCGGGGGGGGGGGGGGTTAAAGTCTTCAATAATGCAAGAAAATACATATTTAAAAAGTGGGCTTAACAATTATTAAACTTCCTGTAGTGCCATTGAAAAGTTCTCATTAGGGTTGTTTATACGTAGAAATCTCTGAGGCAACTGAACTTCAATTTCAGATAAAGCAAATCTGAAGTTCATTTCCCTTTCTGAAACAAACAAATTGGCATTTGAAATGAAAACAAGTGTACTTGCCACGTGCAGGGGCAGCAGTGCAGAACAGAGGCTTTAGGTTATTTTTTACGTAATATCTCCTTAATTTATGCAAATAGAAGAGGCTGCTTTGAAATAGGCTACACTGTATTCCAGTGATTGTTTCATCTGATGCCAGCAGGGCCGAATGGATAGAAACAATTACTTCAAGAAGTTACTCTCCCCAGTATTGGTTTAAAGCATTCCTCACTATCACTGAGTTTCAGTGGGCATTGCGCATACATAGCACCAACTGAGTTCCTCTCACACTTGAAAACGCCTCCATTTGGACACAGAATTACAGAATAATAAGAATATACAGATTTCTACATGCTTTACTTCATTACCAACCAAAGGTCAGAGATCTCATTCATCGTCAACACTAATCGCAATTCAGTCACCTTTGAAAGATTTCTATGGTGTCCCATCTGGTTCTAGCAGAAATAGTTGAACAATCAATGAACCAATCAATAAGTATAATTCATGGAGTTCTGGCAAACATAATTACTGTTGTCCTTAGGTCCTAAAATAATTCCAGGCAAAATCTTAAAATTATCCATATAAAAATGTCCTTATCATACCTTTGATATGTGTCCTAAGGCTATGTATAACTTTATAAAATTTGCATTTTATAGACACTGGTTTATAACAATTAAGGGGGATTTCACTGCCCTCTTTCTAGTCCATATATGAATGAGAGATTGGGGAGTCTGGTATTGCTCATTCCTTTCCCAGCCACAAGCTTTTTTCAATTAATGACTGTGTCACTTGTTTATTAAGAGTCAAGGAAGAATATATGCTGAATTAAGCCAGATACTATTAATTCAGTACTTGTTTTATATCCATCCTCCCACTAACTGGACAGATTCAGAGGCACCCGAAGGCAAAAATTCAAAGGGGAATTGGTCAGTCCCCATGGTTATGCTTACTTATTTTGTATCTTTCCATTGTCAAATCAGTGTACCAGTTTTTTGGAAGGCTGGACAGCACATCAGAAAATCAAAACAAGGTTTAAGGAGTATTGCCAGAATTGCTCTGTTAGACCTGTGTGTTTGATGTAAGTGACACAGTTAAATATTGTACGGTGTCCAGAACAAACAAGGGACATAGTGTCTTTTTGGTTATTGATGATTGAAATAATTGTTGTTCTGCTTAGTCGTTATCCAATTCTTTATGGAATGAAACTTAAATCCATAGCTTCCTATTTAATTCCAATAGCTTCCTATTTAACTCCTCCTTTCTCCTTATCTTTTTCGACACAGTTCAGATTCATACTTTAAGTGAAATTGTCATTAATAGAGATGGCACCAAATAAAGGAAAAGCAAGTAGCCCATGGGCATATTTCTGTAGCCTATTATATACTAATATTAATTTCCTTTAGGAATTACCAGTAAATTAAATTAAACATTACCTGGTATTAACTGAATCCTGGTTCATGATTAAATTTCAGAGTGTTTCCATGCATTAGATTCTTCATCAAAAGCCATTGTGCACTATTCTGTCTTCTGCTCATTATCCAATTTTTCTCAAGATTTAAAAATGACACAAGAATTATTGAGGGAAATGAGGGGAAGGCAACAAAAGGAGGGTGATTTTAATGTGGTATAGGTGTTGGACTAGGACCATGGAGATCCACATTCAAGTCCACCTTTAGCCATGAAAACTCCCCAGATCATTCCCTCAATATGGCAAGGGAATAAAGTTAAGATAGATAGCTTAGTAGCAGCTCAAGAGTTCCTGGATCAATTACGAGCGTCTGAAGAGGATCAAAGTAGTAAGGAGGAGTTAGAGGCAGAAACATCGAAAGAAGAAGTAACCCAGCAGATAAGAGAGAAAGAAGGGATATCGAAGGAAAAGGAGGAGGAAGATAAGGATAGTAAGGAGACAAAGAAAGACCAAAGTCCACAAAGAGTCACACGTGCCAAGAAGTATTAGGATAGTATACAAAAATTAAGAGATGGATGATTGGAAATTGATATCGGTTAACGTAAATGGCCTAAACGATAACAAAAAGAGGAAAATTTTTTTTACAAAATTAGCTAAACAAAATATGGATATAGTGTGCCTTCAAGAGGTCCATATTAAAAAGGAAAATCAAAAATATTTGGAATATAAGAAATTGGGGAATCTTTATGCATCCCTAGCTGATAAAAAGAAAAGGGGAGTAGCATTGTACATCAAGAAGGAAATAAAAGCCGAACTAAAATATGCAGACCCGAAGGGAAGGGTATTAATGGTGGAAGTTAAAAGAGGCAACTGTCCAATCTTATTAACAGCAATTTATGCCCCGAATGAAAACCTAGGAGACTTTTATAAAAAATTAGGAGAGAGATTAAGCATGATGGATAAGAGCAAGATTTGCATAATTGGCGATTTTAATGGGGTAATAGATTCAAATAGAGATTATAAGGGGACCAAAGGTAAAAAGAAAAAGAGGAAAAATTTACCAAAACCATTCTTTGATATGGTAGAAGAATTCAATCTAGTGGATATTTGGCGGGTTCTGCACCCATATCAGAGGCAGTATACATATTATTCTAATCCTAAGAAATCTTGGTCTAGGATTGATATGATGTGGATAAGCAGAGATATAGGGTTAGATATTAAGTCAACAGAAATCATGCCCAACATTTGGGCAGACCATAATCCATTAGAGGTTAAATGGGAATGTACGCACAAGAGAAGAAATACAAGATGGAGATTAAATAATCAATTTCTAAAGGACAAGCAAAATGTTGAGAAAGTAAAAAAAGAATTAAATTTATTTTTTGAAGTAAATGAAAAGGAGGCAACATCTCGAGGTATCATATGGGATACAATGAAAGCGTACGTAAGAGGACTAGCAATATCGTATAGTGCACACAGGAATAAGGAAAGAAGAGAGAGGCAGAAGGCACTGATAGAAGAATTAGGGAAAGCCGAGAGGGAACTACAACATAAACCAGATAATAAGGATGTTAAAGAAAATTGGATGGTTATACGGCACAAATTAAACGTAATAGATCAAGAGGAATTGGCGTACAAAATGAAACGAACCAAACAATATTATTTTGAAAATGCAAACAAACCGGGCAGGTGGCTGTCCTATAGGTTAAAAAAAGAAAAAGAGAAAGGCATAATTCATCAATTGGAAGACCCGGAAGGCCACCTCAACAATAAACAGGAAGATAAATTGGAGATTGCCCGAGAGTATTATGCGGCTCTGTATGCGGAAGAACAAATTCCTAATGAAAAGGTGGTCCAATACTTGTCAAAAGAAAGTCTTCCAAAAATCGGGGAAGAGGATAAAGAAATACTTAATAAAGAAATAACGATGACAGAATTAAGAATGGTAATATCAAAACTTAAAAAGAACAAATCCCCAGGCCCAGATGGACTTCCAGGGGAATTTTATAAAAATTCGGATTTGGGAGAAATTTTGTTACCAAAGTTGTTAGAAATTTATAATGAGGCCCTAACAGAATCCAAAATTCCAGAATCATGGAGAGAGGCGTATATTACTCTCCTCCAAAAAGAAGGAGAAGACCCAAAATTAATTAAAAATTACAGACCGATATCCCTCCTGAATACGGACTACAAAATCTATATGGGTATTTTAGCAGGAAGGCTAAAAATAATTTTGAATAAATTAATACACAGCGACCAAAATGGATTCCTCCCTGGGAGGCAAATCAGGAATAATACAAGGATGATAATAGACATATTGGAATACTATGAGGAACACCCGAACAAAGAAATGGCATTGGTCTTTGTCGACGCCCAAAAGGCATTTGACAATCTTAATTGGCAATTTATGAAACAACAAATTATCCAAATGGAATTCGGATCAAATTTTGTCAATACGATATCCACAATCTATCAAAAACAAAAGGCTAATATATTACTGAATGGAGAACTAACTAAGGCTTTTCAAATTAGAAAAGGGGTCCGACAAGGGTGCCCTCTATCCCCACTTCTATTTATCTTAGCACTAGAAGTATTCTTGAGAAAGATTAGGAACAATAATGAAATAAAGGGTCTGACAATTAGAAAAGAGATATATAAGACACAGGCATTTGCAGATGATGTGGTATTAATCATGGAAGAACCATTAGAATCAGGCACTAAAATTCTGGAAGAATTGGGCAATTACGGGGAGGTAGCAGGCCTTAAATTAAATAAATCCAAAACTAAATTATTAACAAAAAATATGACGGAGGCAAGGAAAAAAGTACTGGAAGAATCAATGGAGATCCAAATCGCCAAGAAGGTAAAATACCTGGGGGTCTGGATTTCATCAAGGTGCTCGGCCCTTAGAGAGGATAATTATTTACCATTGATTAGAAATATTAAACAGGATCTGGAAAAGTGGGGAAGACTACAGATATCATTATTAGGCAGAATCGCGGCAATAAAAATGAGCATATTACCCAAGTTATTGTATCTATTCCGAACGGTCCCTGTTAAATTAGATAAAAAATTCTTTCTGGAGCTCAATAGCATCATCAGGAAATTTATTTGGGAGGGAAAGAAACCAAGGATAGCAATTAGGAATTTACAGGACAAGAAGGAAAGAGGGGGTTTCGGATTACCTAAATGGGAGTTATATCAAAAAGCTGCAAACCTAGTATGGCTGAAAGAATGGGCAACCCTAAGAAATAAAAGACTGTTAACTCTAGAAGGGTATGATCTCCAGAAGGGTTGGCATGCATATCTCTGGGATACTGGGAAGAAGATAAAAACTTACTTCCATAGACATAAAATAAGGGAGATCTTGATACAAATATGGGGAGAGATGAGACAGAAGCACTATAGGAAAATTCCGAGATGGCTTTCCACCATGGAGGCTATAATATATCCAAATGTATTAGAAATGGGTAAAACGTTCAGATACAATGAATTATTAGATGGGGGAGGGAACCTTAAAACAAGGGAAGAATTGATGGAACAAGGTATTTCTATAGACTGGTGGCCATATAACCAAATTAAATCCAGATATAAAAAAGATAAGGAGGAATTCGGCATTGAAATGAGCATAAATGGATTTGATAAGATATGGATGGGTACGGACGACAAAATTTTAGCTAAATTATATAATTATTTATTGGAGTATGATATGGCAGAGGAAGTAGTTAAAGAACCGATGTTAGCATGGGCCAAAAATATAGGACAGAATATAAATTTGAACGAATGGGATTCAATATGGAATAATAACCTTAAAATGACAAAGGCGACGGCTTATAAGGAAAACCAATACAAGCTGTTTTATAGATGGCATATGGCCCCAGCCAGGATAGCGAAGATCTACCCCAATTCGAGCCCTAAATGTTGGAAATGTGACCATCAGCAGGGTACTTTTTATCATTGCTGGTGGACATGTAATCAGGCACAAAAATTCTGGAGGATGATATGGGTGTGGATTAGAGAAATAATAAAAGAAAATTTTGATTTTGACCCAAAAGCTTTTCTCCTGGGAATTTTGAAAACTGAATATGCAAAAAAGAAAAAGTATTTAATTATACATATTCTGACAGCCGCTAGAATTTCCTTTGCCCAGTATTGGAAAGAAAAACAAATACCACCTCAAGAACATGTTATTGGAAAAATATTGGAGTGCGCCGAAATGAACAAATTGACTTCAGAAATTAATGACAGAGAAGATTCAGAATTTTATAGCGTGTGGGACATGTGGTACGAATGGATGGGGGAAAGAAATAAAGAAGGTAATAGAGATTAAATTTTAACTAATTAACAAAATCTATATGAATAGTATTAGATTTAGTCTGAGGGAGCTGAGCACTATTATTTTTAAGTGTTTGAAATTAAATCTAGCTCCAAGAAACAATATCAACAAAAGACAAGCAATAATGTATGCAGATGTATATATGTATATAACTGCACCAATGAACCGAAAATGTACCGATTGTATTACTATATGTTATAATAAAATCTAATTAAAAAAAAAAAAAAAAAAAAAAAAAGAAAACTCCCCAGATCAATTTGAGCCAGTCCCCCTCTTCTCAATTCTACCTATCCCAGCAGTGTTGGTTGAGGGGGAAAAATTAAGGGAACTCCTTGCATAAGTTGCTTTGAACTCCTGCAGAAAAGTCAAGATATAAATTTAACAGAAAAATAAAATCTGGGTTTTCTGTGTCACATTTGTAGACCATATATAAAAATCTGGTCTGAAATTTCATGAATTACTCAATAAGAACCCAAGTTGTATGAATCTTAGGGATAATGGGGAAATTGAATAATTTTCCTTCTCTGTTGTAGTACTGTATTGGTAATGATCTACCTGCTGGTAAGGATCAGTGTAGTTCCATTATTGTCACTGTGAAATAGTAGCTCTTATTACTTCAGAAATGCACTGTATTGAGAAGTACAGGATCTCAGTCACTTCAGGGTATAGCAGAATTCTCCTGTTTTAAGACTAGGGGCTCTAGGCAATCAAGCTGGAAGAAAGGTGTAGTTTTCTAGAAATAATTTTGTAGCCTTTCACTCGTCCTGTGCAAGTTAAAACTGGTGTTTGAATAAGAAAAAGACATAAGATTTTAGACATCAGCCACTGTCAGGGCTCATTTGTATGATTTCAGAAAGTATATTAATCCTATCCACCATCACCATTTCAAATGAGAACACTGGCATTCAGCATAGAAGAGAAGCAGTATCTCTGATAATGTTATATACGGTAGGTAGTCCTCGATTTATGACCACAGTTGGGACCAGAATTTTTATTGCTAATCAAGGTGGTTATTTAGTGAGTCATGTCTGATTTTATGCCCCTTTAGCCATGGTTGTTAAGCAAATCACTGCAGTTGTTAAGTGAATCATGCAGTCATTAAGTGAATCCTATTGACTTTGCTTGTTGGAAGCTAGCTGGGAAGGGCGCAAATGGTGATTACATGGCCCTGGGATGCTGCGACCATTGTAAATATATGCTGGTTGCCAAGTGTCCAAATTTTGATTATGTAACCATGAGATGCTATGAGGATTGTAAATATGAGGACCATTGTAATTCACTTTTTTCAGTGCTGTTGTAACTTAAAATGGTGACTAACAAATGGTTGTAAGACAAGGACTACCTGTATACAGATTTACTTTCTGAATCTTGGGTATGTGATAAACAGAATTTTGGTGAGATTATATATTTGAATACCCTTAGTGAAAAATATAGAAGTACATATAGAAAACTAGCAGCTCAGAGGCACGTATCTATTGCTTTGAGGTATAAAATTTGCTTATCCTTAGAGCCAACTATGTGGCTTTCCAGAAGTGTCTCACTAGGCACTTCACTAGAATGATAATGCTATCTACCCATGGATCCTGTTCATTTGCCAACTATATTGTCTTTTTAATATTAGATATGAGGATGCATTCCAGATCCACAGCTCTTCCATGGAGTTCAACCAGATGCCCTTGGAACGAGAGAATGAGCGACTGCAAGCAATGGTAAATTCTCTCCGGTCCCAAGTTATCCAGGAGAAGCAGCGAAAAGAAAGGGTGGAGAGAGAGTATACATCAGTTATCCAGGAGTACTCAGATCTTGAGCAACGAGTTTGTGAGATGGAAAGCTGCAAATTGCGCATTAAAGAATTGGAAACTGAATTATTGGAACTCCAGCAGATGAAGCAAGTCAAGAAATATCTCCTCAGTAGAGAGGACAACCTATCGGAAACACTTCTGGAACCATTAAACAATGCTCCTGAATCTGACTACATAGACCTTTCTGAGGAAGATGGGAGGAAAAATCATGAATCCTCTATGACAGCTTCTCCGAACCATCCTGTCCGGAAAAGCTGTAGCGACACAGCCCTTAATGCCATTGTAACAAAGGATGCTGTGAGCCGCCATGAAGGCAATTATACACTCCATGCCAACAATGTACGGAAAAGGGGAATGTCAATCCTGAGGGAAGTGGATGAGCAATACCATGCCCTCCTGGAAAAGTATGAGGAGCTTCTCAGCAAGTGCCGTCAGCATAAGGACAGTGTACGTCATGCTGGTGTACAAACCTCTCGCCCCATCTCCCGTGACAGCTCCTTTAGAGACTTCCGGGGGGAGGGTTATGAGCTGGAAGAGCTCAAAACAATGGAGAAGAGCCTTACCAAACATGTGGAAGCCGTAGACAAACGACTAGAGCAGAGTCAGCCAGAATATAAAGCCCTATTTAAGGAAATCTTCTCTCGAATCCAGAAGACAAAAGCAGATATCAATGCAACCAAGGTGAAAAAGAAGACTAGCAAGTGAATTTTCACCTGCACCCTCAGCCCCATATTCTTTTTAGTCCAGGAAAAAATGCCTGGCTTTCTGCCTTTGTGCTCTGGAAGCTTCTTAATATTGATAGCTTGCACAGAAAGGGAGCCTGTTGGAGTGCCTGAAAATCAGCAAGAATCCAAGTCACATTCTTTAAGTTGGTACTCCAAGCTGTCTGGCTCCCTGAATCTGCTGCAAAATCTATATGTTGTAGTTGTAGTTGGTATCAAAGATTTTATGAGGATTTCTTCACATCCTGCAGCAGCCAGAACGCCTAAATAGGAAATTGGGCCAACTAACCACAGCTTCACCTGTTGCCACAGCCGCTGTTCACTTTTCTGCATGGAACATAGGATCAAGATTAGATTCCTTACGATGACTTGGAGTGTCCGAAATATAATTTTAAAAAATTAGTTTCCAAAAGCAACTCCTGAAATGCAACCTTTCCCCTATATTATATTTCCATTTTGTTTTTTTCCACAAAGAACCCATGGAATCAGATCCATCATCAGTGAGACTTTTAAATGGACAGCTCCCTTTTCTGAAGGGGAATATGTTCTTCCTGTTTAAGCCATTGTTTTATTGGTCAAATTTTTCAATATTTACAATGCAAGTTCATTGCAACTGGAAAAACTTGAAGAGAAATGTCAGATTGATTAATGTCTTCATCAGGCATACCTAATCGTTCTGATCACCTAATGTGTAGAACGAAGTAAACATGGGATGTATATTTCCTCCAGTATTTATTTCAGTAAGTTGTCATCACTCATTCTGGGATTTTCCAGAAGCCAAACAAATAAGTGCTATTACTGACTTGGGGAGAGAGCTCCATCTTTAGTTAGGTATTGGTTTTTCAATCCTTGTTGCTCAAATGATTACCCTTATTATCTTCTGTGACCAGCTCCTAAGATATAATTTGCATGCCTTGCAAAACGTGAATAGGGGTGATTTATACATTGCATATTTATACACAAAGCTTTCTCTCTCCAGTCTCAGGAATCATCACTATCCATTTCATTGAAATTAAATATTGGGCTATTTTAGATACACCATAATAAATGATAGGAATTCCTGCACATATGCTTACCAGTATTACATTTCAATAATGTTTAGGGTACACATACATAAGATTATTGACTTAGCAAACAGTACTATACTTGAAGAAATGTTGGATCCTTTTGGATATATCTGAATAAAATCCAAAGTCTTTGTTGTTTCTTTGGAATTATAATAACATAAAATGATATGTCAATGTCATTTTATGTTCACCTTATTACCTTGTTCTTTCATCTTTAAACACTGTTATGTGATTTTTCTTACCATGATCCTTCGACAATATTCTTTCAATGTGGTCAACCAAGGAGATGGAGGCTCAAAGATTTTTCTAATCATTTGTGCCTCTTGTCATACGTCTCCTTCCATCATGCTAGATCTGTCCAGTTTTTATATCCAATTTCATGAACACAGTAAATAGACGTTTAAGAAGGTAGTTGTGTGGGAAGTCAACTGTGAAGTCAAAGAGAATGACCATATTCATTCTTGTGTCACTGGATTGTCATTTCATTTGCTATATTCTTGCCATGAAAATCTTTTGAGTCCTTATGCTTAGCCAAGTGAAGTCACTTTTGAAATACATGGAAGTACTTTTGAGTTAGCTATCCAGGGGCTATTCTTCTGAATTGGTTCTTCTACTAAATACTCAAACCCCTTCGGTACCCTGGATGTGGTCCAAACGAGCCATACCCATGATTGTGGCTACCGCTTTGGTAACCATATACAAACCTTCATGCCTTACAATAAAAAAAAATCAGTAATCTGTAAAAATAACAAAAGTTGGTTCTCTCAAAATATTTACTTTGATCTATCGCCAATCATAGCTGTGGCATTTTAATTTTCCTTTACTACCTTTTTACTAAGGGACTTCTGAATTTATATTTGTTCTAAAAAGTAATCTGTTTGTTGCATCAGTATTTTGGGTGGGAAAGGGCCATTGCAATCTTGGTTTTTGAAAACTGTTAATGTGCAAACCAGCGTCTTGTTTGTGTAGCATACTTAAAAGTAATATATTTAAAAATGCTTTATTCTGTTCTTAAATAAACAAGAAATACCGGTACTATGAATGTTGAATTTTCCTGTACATTATGTATATTCGTTAACATTTCAGAAACAGGCTTGAACTTTTTATCTTCATTTAGACCATGAAAATGTTTTAGGCATAAAATAAAGTGGAGGGGGGACACACCAGGAAACCGTACTGTTGCTGTTTTCATAATAGATATTTCTTCCAGCTGCAGAACAAAAAGAAAGTGTTGTCTTACATTGTAGATTTTCTGAATGCTCCAGTGGTTTAAATTACGTATTTTTTATCTCTTTGCAAAAATCAGTTCTGAACAAAGAAACAGCTGCAGTATACTGTCAGATCAGCAAAATATTGATCTTATCTTTGACCAAAAGGAATACTGGCATTAAGTGAAACTACTGAATAAGATATACACACACGCAAACATACAGAGGAAACTTGGATAGGTGGTTGGCTTTTTCGGTTTTTTGTATTTCTTTCAGTGGAGACACTTTTATTTTAGAAAAGGAAAGCTTACATATAAAAAGTTATAAATGCCTTCAACTAGTTCAGAAATGACTTAATAAAACAATGTTCTATGTGTATTTTAGAAGCTTTTTATCTACTCTATATTCTTTAAAGTCCCTTTTTCACGATATTTTATATCTTTTGATTTTATATTTTTAATATATTTATTTTTTATTTTTATATTTTTGTTGTCTTACTCCCTGTTGTCACTCTGTAGAGTTGCATGCTTTCTGCAGAGCTCAATTTTTTTAGTTCATTTTCTATTTTTTGTTGTCAATTTCTGACTTTTTCTTCATCTTTTGTACTTGGTTGTGTTTTTTGGCTAGATGTCTTAGTTCTTCTCTCTTGAATCTTTGCTCCCTCTTAGGGAAATGGCTAGAAGGACTTTTTCCTCATACCAGCTTTGAGGGAAGGACAAAGATGTATCTTCTCTTCCCACAGTTTTTTTAGTTGCTCCTTTCTTGGTTCCCTCTTCTAATCGGGTCCGTCTGTCTTTCAGTTTGCCTCTTTATTTGACTCACGCTTTGGCTGTTTGTGCAACCTTTTCTTCTCAAGGCCTGTGAACATCTCGTCTCTCCTGTATCCAGCAGCTGCTGTTTGATTGACAACCAGGTTGTCTTGACAACTGGGAAGGGCCAAGAAGGTGGGAGGAAAGAGCACAGGTGCTTTTAATCTGTTCAGGCAGTCTGTCCTTCTACATATCTTATATATCCATGACATCCATGACTTCTTACATTGGAATCCACAAGATGTCCAGTTTAACAATTCAATTCTAATTTATTATTTTATTTTGTTGGATTTGTCAAGGCCACCCAACTCCAGCATGATTCTGGATGGCATATAAGAAGTCCAGTACAGATATTCCTTGTGTAGCTAAATGAAAACTAAACCCAAAAGAATTGGGACTAGCTACTTGGCCATGAAGTAAAGCAATCACTAAATGAAACTGACTGCTTACGACCTTACTTCAGCTTTCCTTTGTTTACAAAGATCATAAATGTGAAGATTACTCACAAAATTGTAACCACAAATGGTCACTACATGAGGCAATCAAGCTGTACATGCATTACGAACAACAATATCATATGACTGCCTGAATTAAAACTGTTTCCAATATTTAAAGGGGGGGGGGAGGGAACACAGTGGGCTCCACAGCCACCCTACCCTTATGCCTGAGACCAGAGCCAGGTCTTAAAAGAGACTTCCAGAAACCAAGGAGACTGGGAGCCCTGCTTATCTCCCAGGATTGCTGTTCCAGAGCACAGGGGTTATGACAGAAAGGACACTTCTTTGGTCCCATAAAATGGAAACACTTCATTGATGGGACCTGGAGTGCATCCACCCTGCCCCAACACTGGATAAGCAGAAAAAGTGATCTGTCAAGTAACCAGATTCTACACTATAATAGACTTTAAGCATTTGATCACTCCAAACTACTTACTATTACACCCGGTAAATAACAAGAATTACAAATAACAGATTTGATGCAAGTAGAGGTAGTCCTCGACATAAAACAGTTCATTTAGTGCTTGTTCAAAGTTACAACGGCACTGAAAAAAGTGCCATAAGACCATTTTTCACATGGCCATTGCAGCATCCCCACCGTCATGTGATTTACATTCAGATGCTTGACAACTGGTTCATATTTATGACGGTTGCAGTGTCCTGGGGTCATGCGATCCCCTTTTCCAACTTTCTGACAAGCAAAGTCAATGGGGAAGCCAGATTCATTTAACAACCGTGTTACTGACTTAACAACAGCAGTGATTCATAACAACCGAGGCAAGAAAGGTTGTGAAATGGAGGCAAAACTCAATAAATGTCTTCCTTAGCAACAAAAAATTTGGGCTCAATTGTGGTCATAAGTCGAAGACTACCTGTACTTGGAAGAGCTCCATTCTCGTAAGTCAATGTGTAAGAGCAGCAAAAAATTTTTAAAATCCAGCACCTTCAATTTGGTTGGGATCTGGAAAGATTGAATAGGTTGCCTGTTCAAAATATGCCTCAAAATTTTTGCAGTTTGTCACCTTTTCACAATGTTGCTGTCAAAATCCTCAGCACACATGTTCTGTATCCTCTGCCTAAGTAACCTCTATTTTTGTCCTCTTTAAGAGAGAATAATTCCTGCCTCATCCTACTACCTTTAAAATTTTGTTACTTACTTTGTTTTAGGAGCCAAAGACCACCATTGTTAATAGTATAGTTACTAGAACCATATACTGCTAAATTAAAATTACAAGTTTCAACAGAATGGGAAGGGAGGAAGATGCTATAGCACTCGTTATAGCACCCTTTCTCTCTTTGCCCTATTTAAAGCTTCAGTGTCCTATATATCCCTGATCAATAAAGTATATGGTGCAGTGAAAACATAAGCTGCATTAGATACTAGATAAGGGAGCTAAGTATCATAGGCATGTTCTGCATAAAAAAGTAAAGTAGGACTGGACAAACCATATTTGGAAAAATATGTCATAGATCATTAAGCTTTTTGGCTGAATGTAATCTTACGTTAAATATGTTAAAATATGCATGTCTCACATGATGTTGCACTCTAGAAATCTCCATTCAAAAGGGAATATATAAATTATATTTATAATTTATAAATATATAATTTCCTTTTACTGAAAACCACTAGCATAACATTATGTCAAGAGTGGGCAAAATGGTAAGTTTGGCATCAGTACATTTAACTACTTTCTTTGATGTCCTCCAGGATTCCTATTTACCTCATTTCTTTTAAAGATTCTTTTAGCAAAAAGGAAAAAACTTCTGATAACTTTTACATCAAAGCGTAGCCTCTAGCATTACATTTATTTGCAGCAATACCTTTGAATCCCACAAAGTTCCCACTTAAGTGATAAACCTGGGTTTCTGGGTTTGCTTTCAGATAAACCATTCTAGTTTGCTTTCAGAGAAATGGAAATTCTATGATTAACCAAACTCACTATGCCAATGTTTTTAAATAATAGGCAAGTCTCCAGGGGCTGCCTTTTTGTGAATGTATCCACAATATGCTCCCAAACTTCCAGAATTTCAAGCCCTCCAAAATTACTAGATACATGAAAATGTAATTTACAGCAACAAAAATCATTAATATAGCACAGGTGCATTACTTCAAAAGTATTTTAATTGATCAATAAAATTTATATGGCTGTACAACTTATAACGGTGACTTTCAGTGGCATGCAAAGTTAAAGCCAACAATTTAATTAATCCAAACTATAATGTTGAATGTCACAAAAATACCATCTTATAAGAAAAAACATTAACCGAGAGAGCTCTCCTAACCTCCTGATCCAGATCTTTAATGACTTAGAAAATGCTAACTGAGCCTGGTCTGCCTGGATCTCCAGGATGATACTGTCCACAAGGCAGGTACTGCCACAGAGAAGGCATAACTAGATTAGATTGCCCAATGGAAGGGACCCACACCATATCCTCCCTCCTAGATCTGGTGGGGCGAGCAGAGATCATGAGAAACAGCGAGTTCTGATAAAGCCTAGTGCTATGCCACATAGCACTTTATAGGTGATAACCAGCACCTTGGATTGCACCTAGAAAATCACTGGAAGCTAATGCAGCTTGCAGAGCAGTTATATTATATGAATGTATTGAGAAATGTCCAAAACTGCTCACATGACTTCATTCTGAAACATCTGCAGCTTCCAAGTGCTCTTCAAGTGCAGTCCCATATAGAGGGCATCTTACAACAAGTTACAAGGGCACTGAAAGAGCCTTGGTAGTACAGGGGTTTAAGGCACCCTGTTATTAAGCTTATTAAGACCAGCTGCCTGCAATTATTGCAGGGTTCGAATCTCGCCAAGGCTCAAGGTTGACTCAGCCTTCCATCCTTTCTAAGGTAGGTGAAATGAGGACCCAGTTTGTGGGGGCAATAAGCTGACTTTGTATAAAATATACAAAAGAATGAAGGCTATTGCTGAGCACATTGTAAGCCGCCCTGAGTCTTCGGAGAAGGGCGGCATATAAATCAAATTTTTTTTAAAAAAAAAAGTGACTTATGACCATTTTTCACACTTATGATCATTGTGGCATCCTCATGGTCATGTGATTTACATTCAGATGCTTGACAACTGACTCACATTTATGACGGTTGCAGTGTCCCAGAATCATGTAATCCCCTTTTGCAACCTTCACTAAAGCCAATGGGGAAACCAGATTCACTTAACAACCATGTTACTAATTTAACAACTGCAGTGATTCACTTAACAAATGTGGCAAGAAAAGTCATAAAATGGGGCAAAACTCACTTAACAACATAAATTTTGGAAGTAACTGTTCTTTCTTCTTTATCTCTCC
The DNA here is from genome assembly GCF_029215685.1 of Pituophis catenifer annectens. NCBI lineage: Eukaryota > Metazoa > Chordata > Lepidosauria > Squamata > Colubridae > Pituophis > Pituophis catenifer. Next base: position 133,566,023 of record NW_027256882.1, on the reverse strand, counting down.
TTCCAATTCTAATCTTTTTCTTTGTCGATTTGATTTATGTTTAGAATTCATGTAGATCAGTATCCCCCGCATATACGCCTTGCTCGCATCCCAAACAATTTCAATAGGGGTACCCTTATTCAAATTCGTTTCAAAAAATTCCTTCATTTGTTTTTTGAGTTCATTGACATTCTTTTCATATCTAAACAAGAGCGTATCTGTTCTGAATTTGCAATTATCTATAAAAAATTTTCATGTTTAAATGAAAATTATTTTTAAAAAAGAAATTTGAAATAATTCTTAAAAAATAATTTTCCTTTAAAAATATTTTTCATTTTTGCATAATAAAAATATTTGATATCAAATTTCTTGTAAACATGCTATGGTTTTTCAGCCAACTCTGTCGAACACAATAAATTAAAACTCTCCTCGTTAATTAATGTTTTTGTTTTTTTTTGCTTGTCTATTTAGTGGGACTCACTCCCTTGTAAATCTTTTTGTAACCTTAATCCCGTGGCATCTGAAATCCGATCTATATTCAGTCTCTTATGTTAATTTGCAGCTCAGTCCTCTGCTGTTTTGCTAAGAATTATGCTTGCGCGGAAACATTATTAGGAACGAATACTTAAAAGCACAAGCATTTCTACAGAGCCAAGTATTTTATGGTTCTGAGCGAAAACAGTGTAATATTTAAATAGACCTAAGCAAATAAGTAACACTTATACATAAAAGCAAACCGCGTTGATCCCTTCCACAACATCCCCACCCCGGAACAATATTTTCACGGAACGCCGGTGATAGGAAGCCAACTCCAGCCGGCTTCGTTATAGAAGCGATCGCCACACCTCAAGATGGCGGTACCCTCGCTGTGCTGCTTTCGGCGAATGCCGGTTCAGTGGCTGCTCTTCTGGGAGACATCTAGGAAAATTCCGCTTCGAGGTTTAGCTTCTGGTCGCCCGGCTTTCGGTTCTCAATTCCGAAGTGCGTACAGTTTGGACCAACTCTATCAGCCGCAGGAAAAGGAAGCCGACACTGCGAAGGTTGGGATTAGGAGGTCCGAAGGGAAATGCTTATTTAACAGTCCAGCATATTTGAAAGCACCAGATTGGTAGCAGTTAACTTAGAATCTGATGATGTATGCATTGCTCTGAAATTTGGTGAGAGCAGCAAACATAGAAAGTAGGAGAAATAAATTAAAAAAAAAAAAACAGGTGGCTTAGGACACTGGTGCTTGTATGTATTCCAAAACAGGCTCTGCATGTGGTCTTATTTGTATTACTTTTCTTTTAATAGAATAAATTTATTACACAATATTTGCAACAGTAATAATTTGCCGTGCTCAATGATATGCGTTTCTGTGTTACAGGATTTGGCAAGCCAGACAATTCCAGAGATTCCTGTGGGTGAGTCCAGAACATAAGCAAAATGCCTTGACTTTCCCAGAGAGATTTCCTTAATGTATTTTATCTCTTTTTATCCGCTTTATAAATGAGTGTAAATTTGGTCCCAAATAAATGCCATTCAACTTAATGGGATTTATTTTTGATTAAGTGTACATTGGCATATAATGAAAATCAGAATATTTTTAGAAAGGATGGATAATAAATAATAAATAAATAAATAAATAATTTTATTTCTATACCGCCCTTCTCCCAAAGGACTCAGGGCGGTGTACAGCCTATTAAAAGCACAAAGACAGACATCAATTAAAAATAATTACAATTATTAAATAATTTCGGCTCAAATTTAAAACCCCAAAAATTTAAAACACCCAATTTATTGCACGGAAGGGTCAATGGCCATGTGTGAGTAGATAATAATATAATTTTTTAAAATAAATATACACAAAGATGAAACAACTTGACTCAACCCACAATGGAGGAATGGATGGTGATGATAAAGATGATGATGACGACGATGACGATGTTGGAATTTCCTGAGATGGCTAAATTGACTTATTTGATTAGAGAAAAGACATTATGTTTTATTGCTGACTAGAAACACCTAATGGACTTTCTTACTTCTACACTTGAACTCTTCTTTTCTTTTTTTTCTATTTCTTTTATTTAATCTATATTTGTTTCTGTTAGTTTTTAATCTTTAAAAAATTCTTAATAAAATTGGTTTTGAAAAAACAGCATAAAAAAAACCTTCAGCAAAAGGAGAATTATTTTTAATTGTGAAAATATTCCTAAAAATGGCTTTATGGGCAATACTGTATTTTAAGAGACTGTCTATTCTTAATACAGTTTTCCAAATGCCAATACAGGTACTCCTCGACTTACAACAGTTCACTTAGTGACCTTTCAAAGATATACAGTTGCAAAAAAAAGTATGTGAACCCCTTGGGATTACGTGGAGTTTTGCATGAATTGGTCATAAAATGTGCTCTGAAATTCATCTAAGTCACAACAATAGAAAAACACAATCTGCTTAAAATAATACTACACAAATATTAGATGTTGCCATGGTTTAATTGAACATAACATGTAAACATTCACAGTGCTGGGAGGAAAAAGTATGTGAACCTTTGGACTTAATAACTCCATGGCTCCATGGCTTAGGACCCAGTTATTTACGAGACCACCTTCTCCCTCCTATAACCTCCCACCGGCCAACACGCTCCCACAGAGAGGGTCTCCTCAGGGTGCCGTCTGTCAGGCAATGTTGGCTGGCGACCCCCCGGGGAAAAGCCTTCTCTGTGGGGGCACCCGCCCTCTGGAATGAGCTACCCCCAGGGATACGACTAATCCCGGACCTCCGGACCTTCCGCCGGGCCCTGAAGACTTTTTTATTTCAGCAAGCCGGGCTGGGTTAATAATTTTTTAATTGGGTGAATTTTATGGGTAACGGGGTTTTAAATTGGAGAAACCTAAGATAATTTAATTTTGTTTTAATGTATTTTAATATTTGTATTGTGTGTTTTTAATTCTGGCTGTTCACCGCCCCGAGTCCTTCAGGAGAGGGGGCGGTATAAAAATTTAATAAATAATAATAATAATAATAATAACTGGTTGACCCTCCTTTGGCAGCAATAACCTCAACCAAACATTTCTTGTAGTTGCAGATCAGACCTGCACAACGATCTGGAGTAATTTTGGACCACTCCTCTTCACAAAACTGTTTCAGTGTAGCAATATTCTTGGGATGTCTGGTGTGAATCGCTCTCTTAAGGTCATGCCACAGCATTTCAATCGGGTTGAGGTCAGGACTCTGACTGGGCCACTCCAGAAGGCGTATTCTGTGCTGTTGAAGCCATTTTTTTGTTGAATTTCTTGTATGCTTTGGGTCATTGTCCTGTTGCATCACCCATCCTTTGCGGAGCTTCAGTTGGCGGACAGATGGTCGTACGTTTTCCTGCAAAATGTCTTGATAAACTCTGGAACTCATTTTCCCATCAATGACAACAATCCGTCCAGGCCCTGAGGCAGCAAAGCAGCCCCAAACCATGATACTCCCTCAGCCATGTTTTACAGTGGGGATGAGGTTTTGACGTTGGTGTGCTGTGCCTTTTTTTCTCCACAGATAGTGTTGTGTGTTCTTCCCAAACAACTCAATTTTGGTTTCATCTGTCCACAGTATATTTTGCCAGTAGTGCTGTGGAACATCCAGGTGCTCTTTTGCAAACTTCAAACGTGCTGCAATATTTTTTTTTTGGACAGCAATGGCTTCCTCCTTGGTGTCCTCCCATGTACTCCATTCTTGTTTAATGTTTTCCTTATTGTAGATGTGTCAACAAAAATGTTAGCATGTGCCAGAGATTTCTGTAGGTCTTTAGCTGACACTCTAGGATTCTTCTTTACCTCATGAAGCATTCTGCGCTGTGCTCTTGCAGTCATTTTTACAGGACGACCACGCCTAGGGAGAGTAGCAATAGTGCTAAACTTTCTCCATTTGTAGACAGTCTGTCTTACCATGGACACATGAACATCAAGGCTTTTGGAGATACTTTTGTAACCCTTTCCAGCTTCATGCAAGTCAACAATTCTTGGTCGTAGGTCTTCTGAGAGCTCTTTTCTGCGAGGCATGATTCACATCAGACAGTGCTTCTTGAAACCAGTAAACCCAAAACAGGTGTGTGTTTTTAAAGGGCAGGACAGCTGTCAGCAACACATCCAATATTATCACACTGATTGGAGTCAAGGTTGGCTCACTCCTGGCTCCAATTAGTTCTTGGAGAAGTCATTAGGCTAGGGGCTCACATACTTTTTCCTCCCTGCACTGTGAATGTTTACATGTTATGTTCAATTAAACCATGGCAACATCTAATGTTTGTGTAGTATTATTTTAAGCAGACTGTGTTTTTCTATTGTTGTGACTTAGATGAAGTTCAGAGCACATTTTATGACCAATTCATGCAAAACTCCACGTAATCCCAAGGGGTTCACATACTTTTTCTTGCAACTGTACAAGTGATTTATGACCATTTTTCACACTTACGACTATTACAGCATCCTCTTCGTCACGCGATTTACATTCAGATGCTTGACAACTGACTCACATTTATGATGGTTGCAGGGTCCTGGGATCATGTGATCACCTTTTGCAACCTTCTGACAAGCAAAGTCAATGGGGAAACCAAATTCACCTAACAAGTGTTACTAATTTAACAACTGCAGTGGTTCAGTTATCAAATGTGGCAAGAAAAGTTGTAAAATGGGGCAAAACTCAGTTAACAAATTTCTCATTTAGCAACATAAATTTTGGGCTCAATTGTCATAAGTTGAAGACTACTGGTATTTGTTAACTCCTTCTACTTCTCTTTTAAATATACTTAGAGCATAAATGGGTATCTTTTCAATCCTTTTTCGTCCTTTCATTTTTTGGATTTCCAGGTCGTTTGTCTGTATCCTATTCACGGAGCAGTGGCCCAGGAGGCCAGAATGTGAATAAAGGTAAAAACAAAACAAAGTCTGACTACATATACATGTATTACTTGAGAACAAATCCCATTGACAATAATGATACTCCCTACAATAAAATTAAAGTGTGGATTTTGGAGTTGGGCAGCCTAGAAATTTGACAAATAAGATCAAGTATTCATGAGCAGCACACTTATCAATAAATTGGGAGGAAAAGGTAGGCCCTTCCAAGCTGCATAACTCTTTACCCTGCAGAGTAGTTATTTATTTCTTCTTTTCACACCCAGTGAATTCAAAAGCGGAAGTCCGATTCCATTTGGCATCAGCAGACTGGATCTCCGAAGAAGTGCGACAAAAAATGGCAGTGCTGGTAATTCTCAAATTTTATTTTCCCCTTTTGAGATAGATAGTTAAGTAGCATACATTTAGTTTTCCAATTTCCTGCAAAAATTCCTGCACAAAATTTCCTACATAAAAAATACAGACCATTCAGAGGGACCCATTTAGGTTGTGTAGCAAAATATAAATCCATAAACATATAACATCAGAAGATGGATCTTAAAATTTGCCTTATCCCATTATGAGATTTAAATTCTTTCTTTTACAAGCGCTCTGACATAATAAAAGCCTTGTAAAAGACATGATGTTAGGAACCACTGAAAATAGGAGGCATTTACTAGGTCAGTGGTTGATAATTCTGTCAATTATATTCTTTATATGATTGTTTATTAGAAACATTTTACTTCTCCCTTTAGTTGAAAAATTTAGGATTATGTAAGAATATTAAGTTATATGCAAAATTATATTATTTCTTTATTTCCTTTTATCTCAAAGAATGACTGGCCTCCTACAATTTAGCAGACAGGTCCCAGTGTCAAAGAACTGCTTTAAAAGGTTTCAAATAGAAATTGGGGACAAAATATTTCTAAATAAGGTCTAATCCCAAATTTTCAAACAAGATGAATTATTTGTTGCTAAAATAAAAATATAATTTGTCCACAAATATAGGGAGTGATTGGTTTCACACTTTACTTTAATCCTTAATATGTCTTGCTTGATTTTGGCTTAGTGGGATCATAAAATCTTCATTATTGTGTAACATTATGTAATTTTAACCACTACAGTTTACATGGTGACTTTAAAAATCATATTTTGATAATAGAAACCTGTTTTCCAGAGAATAGAAAATTATATAAATATGCTCCCTCTTTAAGGGAGATGGGAGAAATGTGAAAAATAAATAGAATAAATAAAAAAAATGTTTTATTTCCCAGCAAAAACATAGGATCAATAAATTAGGAGAGCTAATAATCACTTCTGAAGTGAGTCGCTACCAGTTGAGGAATATGGCAGACTGCTTACAAAAGATCAGGAACATGATTGCAGAATCCACTGTGACTCCTCATGTTATATATGAAGAAACTGCTGAGATGATCAGAAAAAGGTAAATTTGAGACAAAAATAACAGGTGACTGAATTAGAATTGTTTTGGACATATGAACATGATGCATATACACCAGGATTCTCAGTTGATGCTCCCTTAGGCTGAGATGGAGCCATTTGTAATTAAAACAAGAACTTCTTCTCTCTCATTATTCAGCATAATTATCACATTAGGCAGTTTAAGAAAAGACTTGTGGTGTCTACAGTTTAATACATCATAATAAATAAGACAGTCTAGTTCTTCATTTTTCATCAGAGTAAGCCATAAAGTGCCTTGCTTTAACTAAATATAAAAGTGAAATATAAAACTAAATATGAAAGCTTTTTTCAGTTTGTAAACTTTTATTTATATGTTAGCCTTATATGTGGACCACATCTTGATACCTTGTTCAACAAATATGGCTTAACAGCTTGGTTTTAGCATACTGACATAAACAACCCTGTTCATGAATAATCTCTATTTTGGATCTTGAGGTAAAGAACAGATACACAATTTCTGATCGAAATCTGAGATGTATCTCAGAAAATCTTTTTTAGAAAGATTTGGACAGTTAAAAACATTTTTGCATTTAATTATTTATTTATTTTATTTTATTGTTTATATTTATATACTGCCCTTCTCCCGAAGGACTCAGGGCGATGAACAGCCAACAGATAAAACACAAGAAATACAAAATTTAAAAACAGTATTAAAATCCAATTAAATTAATTTGGCCCACAATTAAAAACACCCCTGTATTAAGACCCATAATTAAACAATTTAAAAATGAAAACAATTTAAAAGAGTTAGGCCAGCCCGGCTTGCTGGAATAAAAACGTCTTTAGGGAATGGCGAAAGGTGCGAAGATCTGGGATCCACTGTATCTCCGGGGGCAGCTCATTCCAGAGGGTAGGTGCCCCCACAGAGAAGGCTCTCCCCCTGTGGGCCGCCAGTCGACATTGTTTAGCCGACAGCACCCTGAGGAGCCCCTCTCTGTGGGAGCGTACTGGTCAGTGGGAGGCTATCGGTGGCAGAAGGCAGTCTCGTAAATACCAGGGTCCTAAGCCATTTAAGATGCTTTAATTTTAAAATACATTATAAAAATCACAGAGTGAGAAATGTAAACACTTCTCTGCTGCTGTGTTCCTTGAGGAGTATCTTTTCCAAAATTGCCATTTGAATTGGAAGAATCTTCTTCACTGATGCCAGTAAAATGTTCTCCCCAGATCAAACATAAAAATAAATCCCCTTTGCTTTCTTCTGGTAATTTATACTTGTATAAAACATGAGTGTGGCTCTTGCTGGGGGCAGGACAATTCAAATTATTTTTTGGAACTTTTAAAACCAGTAAAACTTGACAACATACCATTTCGCTAAAGTTTTATAAAATTAGCCTCTGTAATGAATGGGCAAGCATTTCTCTCCACCATTCATTAACTTTGCTCACTTCAGTTGAATCAAGATTAACAGCTAATTCAACAGTTCCCTCTAAACCAACATGCTTTCTTTCTTGAAATTTAATTTCCTTGTAAATTGTTGTTATGTTGTTGTAATATGTGTTCTATTTGTAACTCCCAAGGAAGTTTCCCTTATCACATGCCTCTAAAGTTACAGATTTTAATTTTCTTTTACCATTCTTGTACATTTCTGTGATTGGCCAGATAGGCTGTGGGATTTCTATATTTTATGCTCCATAGTTAACAAAGAGGGCATCTCCTACCCAAGTAAACAGTCACAGGAAACGTGCTACAAAGTACTGTGCTAAAGATTTCTGGGAAAAGAAGGCTAGAAACTCTTCACAATCCACCCTATGGAATCAGCTCTGGCCATTACAATATTATTTTATGAACATTTGGTCTAGAAGGGGAAGAATCCAGAATTAATTTACAACCACTTAAATGTCATTTTCTACATCTGTTTGGCTTTAGGGTGGAGAAGATGAACAGAGAACGCCTGCGACAAAAAAAAGCACGATCTTCTTTGAAGCAAAGTAGACAAGTGGACTATGACTGAACATCTTTTGGAGATAAAAATAATGCAAAGACATATTCCTTGGACTCTTCTATTTCCTAGATGGAAAAGAGAAACTTCTTGTGTTCTTTACATTAAAATAAAAAAACTATGTCATCAAAATTTGCCCTTGAAATAGGAACGGATGTTTAATTACATCTATAATATTAGTAATGGTGGCTGAATATACAGGTAGTCCTTGACTTCCAACCACAGTTGAGCCCAACATTTCTGTTGCCAAGGGAAACAGTTATTAAGTGAGCTTTGCCTCATTTTACAACCTTTCTTGCCACAGTTGTTAAGTGAAGTACTGCACTTGTTAAATTAGGGACACAGTTGTTAAGTGAATCTGACTTTCCCATTGACTTACTTCCCCGGGACACTGCAACTTGTGAGTCAATTGCCAAGTGCCTGAATTTTGATCATGTGATCATGGGGATGCTGCAATGATTGTGTGAAAAACGGCCATAAGTCCATTTTTTCAGTGCCGTTGTAAATTTGAACAGTCACTAAATGAACTGTTACAAGTCAACGACTACCTGTATAGCTAATTGCAATATTAAAGTATACTCTTGTAAAAGAAATGCTTCAAAATGTTTAGATAGTAACTGCAGAAATCTCAGGAACTCGAAACCCACCAGAGACAGCTGTCTTGTTGTCTCTTCATGTGCAGCAGTTGTCTGTAGCATTTGTGGGTGATCTCAAGTCTTCTTGTCTGGCAAAAGGTGGGGAGAGGGGAAGGGAGGAAGGAAGTTACGGTAGTTCAGAAAATCAGCACCTGCTCCCTCATACACTTGTTCCACTATGCCTAATTAGAAGAGCCATTCATGTATCTATATACAACTAACACTCTCCTGTTGGTCTGTTTGTAACCTTCAATTGCTGAAACAACAACCGTTTTTGAATCAACGTACTGCAAATGGGCTAACTTTAAAAAGTGTTAAAAATTCAGGACCTATAACTTCTATGGGATTGAAAGTTGTGTCTCCTTCCGCACTGCTCCATTGCCATGGTCAGCTGCAGTCACATGGCCACCATTTTCAATGCTTCCTGGCAGGTTCTCACGAGGAAAGTCAACGAGGAAGCAGGCAAGAAAGGTCACAGGTCATTTGTGTAAGTCGCTCCTGCTGTTTTTTTTCTCCTGAGAAGCACGATAATGCAATCCCAAGGATTTTGTACTTCATAGCACTCCCTGCTTCCCTTGGCTCCATAATGGCTCCTGCCAGACCATCCATATTAAGTAGTCCCTGCCCAGGGGCATCTGGTGACCTGCTTGTATTCAGTAGTGCCTGATTGTGTGTGTGTGTGTGAGAGAGAGGTTTTTTTTCTTTTTTGCATCGTCATTCTGTTTCTCTAGTTAGGTAAGGAAATATCACTGAAACAAGGATCCAATAAGGCACAGGCTGGTTGGCTTCTCCAGATACTTCTTTTTATTAATTAAAATCAATAATACAACTGGACTTGGCAAAGGTTATGTATTTCCTTTCCACAAATGCCTCATAGTAAGATGAGGGTAAATGGGGCAGTTCCTTAATATTTAAATTTTATACACAAATACTAACAAAATACTTTTTTTTTATAAATTATATTTAGAAATCATCTTGAGAGGGCCAGAATGTTGAACAAAATACAAGTGTAAAATGCAATAAAATGGAGTAAATATGAATCTGCAGACAAAACCCGAAATATAGAAAAATTGTAGTATTGACGTATTTCTACAGCAATCGCAGCAAAACATAAAAGTAAAAATAGCAGCACCGTCAACAAAAGCCGTCATTTAAAAGTGTGCAAATACAGATGAGTTTTAAAACTTCTATAAATGCTGCAAGCGAGATGTACTTGCAAGGGACATTTACTAAATACGCCTATTTCTATTGTTTGAGAGAAAAAATCATCCAGTGATGAAAGTGCATCTAAGCATCTATTCTTTGAGCTTAACACAATTCGGAAAGGGCATGTATACATTTTAGCCTCTTGCTTAGCCCCAGCTTGGCAGTAATTCCCACTTGCCACTAGGTGGGGATAAAGAGCTTCATTTTTTCGGATGAAAATGACTCTAGATCCAATCAGCCCGTATTTCATAAAACCCAGGAACGTTAGTCAGTTCTATTTCGAAACTGATACGTTCAACCATCTGGAGCAAGTAACTACATATTGACAGGGTCAGATTTAAAGCCTGCGGTATGACAACGATGAGATATTAGGCACGTTTTTCGAGTGTGCCTCCTGCCCCCTCCACCGAAGTGTATGGCGTCGAAGAACAGCCTTATACGTTAAGTCCCTGTCGTGCTGAAGTAAATAAATCAGCAGAAATATTCGTAACAACAGAAGAAAAACTGAGCAATTTAAATATTCACAAGCAAGAGAAGACGGAAATTTAAAAACTCACACCACCTCTAAAAGTAAATTTTCCACCCCAGATGGGACTCGAACCCACAATCCCTGGCTTAGGAGGCCAGTGCCTTATCCATTAGGCCACTGGGGCTACTGAAGAAAAGGCTGCTTACGTTTGTACTTAACTCTGTAATATCCGACTGTTCATTCTTCAGTTTTACGTGTTTATATTTTCTGTTCCATTCGCAGAAAGTGATAATTGGAGTCCAGGGTAGGTTCTCTTCTTTTGTACTATTGTCTGAGAGGTTTTTTTTTTTTTTGGCATTTAAATGTTGCCTGTATAATCTATCACAATCCTCATTTTTTTCCCCTTAGTTTAACGCTCTCCAAATTTGTGGGTTTTCAAGAATTCCTATCCTGCAGGCTGAATGGCCAAATTGGCTGCTCATGAGAATTGTACAGTACAACTCTAAATCTGGAACCTTTAGCTTGCTGGAAACAGCTCTAGAAGTGTGAGAGAGGATATCACAAGGGGTCTCAGACAATTCGCTTTATAGAATTAGACATCTTTGAGATGCAGCTGGTCCACACATCTTAAAAAGTTGCCAAGTTTGAAACTTACTATTTATAAAATCATAAACTTTGAAGGGATCTTAAAGGCCATCTAGCCCAACCCCCTGCTCTGTGCAGGATCCATCAGAGCAAGGGTTTTCAAATTGGATTCCCTAAATTCTACAACAAATTAAGATTTTCAGACTTGTCATTAACTTGGTTACCCTTTTCTGAATATGCTCTGAATATGAATTTGTCACTCTCCTTTTTTTTTTGAACAGTGGTGCCCAGAATCAGACATAGCTGTGTGGCTCTAAATCGGGTAACCAGCAGTGATGGGTTTCAAATTTTTTTACTACCGGTTCTATGGGCATGGCTTGGTGGGCATGGTGGGGTTTGGTGGGCATGGCAGGGGAAGGATACTATAAAATCTCCATTCCCACCCCACTCCAGGGAAAGGATACTGTAAAATCTCCATTCCGTCCCCAATCCAGGGGAAGATTACTGCAAAATCCCCATTTCCTCCCGATCAGCTGGGACTTGGGAGACAGAGAATAGATGGGGGTGGGGCCAGTCAGAATTTTTACTATGGGTTCTCTGAACTACTCAAAATTTCCGCTACCGGTTCTCCAGAACTGGTCAGAACCTGCTGAAACCCATTTCTGGTAACCAGCCAGATTAAAGGTGGAACAGATCCTCCCTGTAATCTGGATTCTACAACCTTGAATACGCACCTCAAGGTGGCATTTGTTATTTCAGCAGTTGCATCACAGTGCTGGCTTATATATAACTTATGTATAACATTCAGATTCTTCTCATAGGTTCTGCTATAGAAACAGTTCCCAGAGCTTTACATTTACAGTGGCTATCAGGTCCAGCCTGCCTACCAGAATAGAATCAAAATCTGTGTAGCCTCTGCCTGAATTATTTTTTCTAAAAAAAACATTAAAATAGTTAAAAATAAATTTAAAAGAAAACCAAAACAAACATGCAAACAAAAAACTGAAAGAGCAAACTCGATGGACCACACCACAGGATCTTTTTCTGCCGTCAGTTTTCTATGTTTCTATGAATACTTTCAAAAAGAGATAGCCCACTACCCCTCTACATCATCGGCCCTATTGTCAAATTTTTCTTATACTTAGAAAATTTCCCCCCCCCCAACATTCAGCTAGAGTCTGTCTTCCTGAAACTTAAATCCATTGTCTTTGTACTCTCGAGGTTGGGGGGAACACAAATTTTGACTTCTCCTGTGTGATATTTTTCAGATATTTGAAGAGTGCTATCATATCCAATGCTCGTGTATTGTCTGATCCTGTCAGCTGGTAAGAAGACTACATTCACTACAGTTACTGCTTAATATTTTGCTCCATTCATTGAGCCCAGTGTGGAATGTTGGCTCTTTCTTTTCTTTTTGAAATGTCTGAAGACGTGGGATTTATTCTTATTATCTTTCACTAACCCTAGCATTTTAAACATCCACTTTGCTGACATCTGTTCTACAGTTGCTGGTTGTACTTGGCTTCTTTCCATTTCCTGAACATGTCCTTTTTTTTAGTTTTTAGCTCTTCATTCTTATTCATTGGGGACAGAGGTGGGGGAGCAGCCATAATGGTCTTGGCTGTCCTCCATTTTCCCTCAATGGGAATTGTTTAGAATTATGCTTTAAGTATCTTTTATAGAGGTGAGGTAGTGCAGTGGTTAGAATGCAGTACTGCAGGCTACTTCAGCTGATTGCTAGCTGCAGTTTGGCAGTTCAAATCTCACCAGGCTCAAGGTTGACTCTTCCATCCTTCTGAGGTGGGTAAAATGAGGACCCAGATTGTTGGGGGCAATATGCTGACTCTGTAAACCACTTAAAGAGGGCTGTAAAAGCACTATGAAGCGGAATATAAATCTAAGTCCTATTGCTATTGCTATCTCGTTCTTTGGGTGCTCCTATCCATCTGGAGCATCTTTTTAGATGTCCTGAGATCCTACAGTATTTATTATTATTGGGAGTTTATGCATAATCTACTGCTTTAGTCCAAAATATATTTGATTACACTTAATTTTCTTTCTCTTAAAATTAAGAACAGTAGCATGACATGGTCACTTTCCCTCACTTCTCCTACTACTTCAATTTCCCAAAATTATATTCAGTATTGATTAATATCAGGTCAAGGATTCTCTGAGACTCTTGTGTCTTCTTTCACGCTCTGAGGGAGGAAGTCGTCAGCAAAATATGCCTGACATCTTCCTAGTAGGACTAGGCATGGCAGAATGTGTCTCTCAGCAAATAAAGGAATTAAAGGATTCTTCTGCCTAGGACAGTGATGGCAAACATTTTAGACACCGAGTGCCCAAACTGTGCACTCGCATGCATGCCCAAACCAAAAGGTGCGGTGCTTGTGAATGTGCGCATGCGTAGACATTCATGAACTTGCACATGCATGGACATGTGTGAAGGTGCGCATGTGCAAAAGTGTGCATGTGTGAAAGTGTGCATACACGAATGTGCATCTGTGCAAATGTGTGCGTGCATTAATGCGGATGTGTGAACATGCGCAAATGTGCGCATGCACAGATATACATGAAGGTAAGATCTTTTTCTTTCATGAGCTTCTGTTTCGTCGTTTGCAGGGAAACAGAAGCTCACGAAAGAAACACCACAGAGATCTGATCTGGGGCGACAGCGCGCGTGCCAGCAGAGAGGGCTCTGCATGCCACTTCTGATACATGTGCCATAGGTTCGCCATCACAGGCCTAGGAGCATCAAAGTGTTGTTTTCCTGTGGAAGAGCAGCAGGGAAGTATGCTGGGATGTAAGAAAAAGGCAGGTTGGAGAACTGGTGCCAATTCTTGATGGCAGAATAGAGCTCTGCTCTCAGTCCTCTGATCCCATCCCCACCCCACAGAATGGTGGCTCTGTAGATGGAGAACAGACAATGGAAAAACTGCCCCCTCTTTTGTCTTGGTGAGCAGCATTACCATGAGCCAAAGAGATAATTCTGCCTCACTTCCCTTTCCCCATAACACAGGGGTGTCAAACTCAATTTCACGGAGGGCCACATCAGGGTTGTGTTTGACCTCGGCTGGGGGGGGACGTGGTCAGGTGGGCATGGCCATTTTGATGTCACTCCTGTCTGAGGTGCCAGTAGGGAACTGGGCACTCTGCCAGCTAAAATGGGCTTCCGAGCTCTGTTTTCACTGGCAGAGGGTTGCAGGAGGCCATGGCAGCCGAAAATGGAGCTCAGGAGCCCATTTTCGCTGGCAAAAGCACCATGGGGCAGTCCTTCACTGTTTCCAGGGCAGCCCCATGGGCCAGATCTAAGTACCACGGGCTGAATCCGTAACCCTTGAATTTGACACCTCTGAGCTAACAGAAAGAAGAGGAGGGGATGGTAAGGGAAGGGAAGAGTGGGGTGAGAGGAGAAAAGAGAACATATTGGATTGGAGAAATGAGGGCAGAAAATTATCAATCTTCTCATAACAGTAATGGCACTGACAGCAGAAGACCCTACCTCTTTTTTATTTCTTGTACAGCTTCCGAAAGACCACTGGACAGGGGTACAGAATTGTAGCCACCATCGCCACTGATGAGGTGTTGCTGTAAAGTCAGCTATCAGGGCTAGATATACAGCTTTACCTGTATGGAGGTGTGGCTAAAGATTATTTTCCAATACATCTCCAATTCCACAGAACACCTCAAAGGGATAGTAGGCAGGGTCAGCAGGAGATGTAGAGGAGATGGTTCTTTGGCCCAAAAAATAGATAGCTGGTCCTGAAAAGTGACACTTGATGGAAATGTGGTCATAGCAGTCTCTAGTAGCCAATAGGAATGGGGCAGGTCCTTGGCCCAACCTGATGTCAATAAAAATTGCCAGAAAAGACATGAAAGAACGAGGAAAACCTCAGAGGTGGAACAAGTGATATAGTAGAGGTTGCAAGGGCAAGGATGAACCATCCATTCATTTGTTCCTGGAATGGGTAACAAGGTATCTTCCTGTTGTAGATTCGAAGGTGATATCATCTATTGATGTCCTCTAACTACTTATTTGCTTTCCTTTTTTTTAACTTACCATATTTTGTAAAACTGAGTCCCATATTTCATTATATTTGTCCATACAAATTAGATTTTTTTAAAAAATCATAGATAGATAGATAGATAGATAGATAGATAGATAGATAGATAGATAGATACTATATATGTATTAGAATATAGAATCACAGAAGTGAGTATACCCCTCATATTTTGTAAATATTTAAGCATATCTTTTCATGGTGACAACAGTGAAGAAATGACATTTGGCTACAATGTAAAGTAGTGAGTATACAGCTTCTATAACTGTAAATGTGCTGTCCCCTCAAAATAACACAAAACACAGCCGTTAATGACTAAATGGATGGCAACAAAAGTGAGTATACCCCTAAGTGATAATGTCCAAATGGGGCCCAAAGTGTCAATATTTTGTGTGGCCACCATTATTTTCTAACACTGTCTTAACCCTCTTGGGCATAGAGTTCACCAGAGCTTCACAGTTTGCCACTAAAGTCCTCTTCCACTCCTCCATGATGATGTCACGGAGCTGGTGGATGTTAGAGACCTTTTGCACCTCCACCTTCCGTTTCAGGATGCCCCACAGATGCTCAATAGGGTTTAGGTCTGGAGACATGCTTGGCCAGTCCATCATCTTTACCCTCAGCTTCTTTAGCAAGGCAATGGTCAATTTAACCATTTGTGGTTTGTGGTCGTTATCATATTGAAATACTGCCCTGCGGCCCAGTCTCCAAAGGGAGGGGATCATGCTCTGCTTCAGTATGTCACAGTACATGTTGGCATTCATGATTCCCTCAATGAACTGTAGCTTCCCAGTGCCAGCAGCACTCATGCAGCCCCAGACCATGACATTCCCACCACCATGTTTGACTGTAGGCAAGACACACTTTTCTTTGTCCTCCTCACCTGGTTGCCGCTACACACGCTTGACACCATCTGAACCAAATAAGTTTATTTTGGTCTCATTGGACCACAGGACATGGTTCCTGTGGTCCAACGTGGTTCCAGAAATACACGTCCTTAGTCTGCTTGTCTGAAGCAAACCATTTGCGGGCTTTCTTATGCATTATCTTTAGAAGTGGCTTCTTTCTGGGATGACAGCCCTGCAGACCAATTTGATGCAGCATGCAGCATATGGTCTGAGCACTGATAGGCTGCTCAGAGAAAGAGAGGAAAAACAGAAACAAATGACAGAGAGGGTGAGGGAGAGAGAAGTGAGCTGGAGGGAGAGCATGAGAGAGAGGGAAAAGAGGGAAACAGAGAAGGGGAGAGAAAGAAAGAAAGAAAGAAAGAAAGAAAGAAAGAAAGAAAGAAAGAAAGAAAGAAAGAAAGAAAGAAGAAAGAAAGAAAGAAAGAAAGAAAGAAAGAAAGAAAGAAAGAAAGAAAGAAAGAAAGAAAGAAAAAGAAGAAGGGAGATGGAGAGGAAAAAGAAAGAGAGAGAGAGAGAGAGAGAGAGAGAGAGAAAGAGAGAGAGAGAGGGAGAGGGAGGGACCCACTTACCGCAGAAAACACCCAGAGCCACAAAACCTGAGTAGGCGTGGCTGGGGCAGGTCATGTGACTGGGTGGGAGTGACATTGAATTGGCCACGCCCACCCAAGTTTTCTGGCTCCCAGTGTTTTCTTTTCTGTGGGAAACAGGTCCAAATGGCTTTTTGAGTGTTTAAGGTTGCAGAGCCCGGCCTAGGACATCTTTATGTAGAGCAACAATTTATTTTTTCAGATCCTCAGAGTAATGTGAATGATGTAGGAATAGTATAGGATCAGCTATATGAACACTGAAGGACCCTCTTTATTCACATTATTATAAAGAAAGAAATGTGCTTGTTTAGAAATTACACTAGGTCAGCTAAATTCCATTCTTGGTAATATATATCTTCTGAGGGGCCTATCTGTCAAGGATGCAAGGATGCAAGGACATCCATATGTAATATATATCTTCTGATATATCTCTGCATCCTCTGTCAAGGATGCAGAGACATCCATCTGAAACAAAAAGTTAATTATTATCCAAAAGCAGTCATGAATCTACACATCAGCAAACACAGAATTGAGGAAGGTTGTTTAGCTAAGATAATCTCATGAACTGGAAAATAATGAAAGAATTTAGTAATTAGAAAGTGTCAATTATAATGTAACAAATGTATGTTAACCATATATGGAAAACTGCTATGCTTGCAAAATCCTTTGTCTTGGAGATGTATAAAAGCAGTTGTATCAGAGCTCTTCTTGGTTCAGAATTGCAGATACAAATCTGGTTCTGAAACTGCGCAAATAAACTGTCTCTGGCTGACCCAGGAATGTTGTTTGGTCCCATCATTCCATAACAAAAGAATTCATTTCCATGAGGTGCCATGTTGAACTTCCAGTGACTATGAAAGAGAGAGAGTGATAACACCAAATTTAACACATCTGCTCCCCCTTCACATCTGAGACCTTGTACCACTAATGAGTCACATGGCACCAGGGACGGAAAACGGCTACTTGGGCCCCATTTGGACATTATTACTTAGGGGTGTACTCACTTTTGTTGCCACCCGTTTAGACGTTAATGGTTGTGTGTTGTGTTATTTTGAGGGAACATTTACACTGTTATACAAGCTGTATACTCATACTTTACATTGTAGCCAAGTGTCATTTCTTCAGTGTTGTCACATGAACAGATATACTTAAATATTTACAAAATATGAGGGGGTATACTCACTTCTGTGATATACTGTATATGTATTATTCACATTTATATGAATAATAATTCTTTAGATAACTATATATACAATTGTAACTACTGTATTTACAGGTTACAATTGTGTTAAAATAATAAATTATACTTTGCTGTATTTTTCACTTTAAAAAGCACTGCCTATGTGATTTTTGTATCTTTGACAATGATGTATTGCTATCTTTCTGGTTTTTTATCATTATTTTAAAAATCACTAAAAATATTTTTAAAAATACTACTGAGGCAGTGAGCAGCTCATTAGGAGGAGATCAAAGAACAGACTGCCCATCATTAGGAGTTTTTGTCTCTTTGATAGATCTGCAATCTGCTTTGGGAAACATCATCTGTACATAACTTAATAGATGTTGTATCAATTATGAATTGATACATTCCCATGAAGATATTTTCTAAAAAGAAAGGGGGTGGATTTGCCAGTCAAATTGCTCAAGAGTCTTGTTGATTGTTATTAATATCACCACTGCCAGTATTGCTTTATACACTTTATGAGGAATGAACACCAACAGCTCAGGATGTTTTGTCTGCAAAAAAAATCTGCAGAAGTGAAAACAGAGTTTTAGAGGAATAAATATTCATTTTAAGCAGAAGTCAGTAAGAGTAAAATAATATTAATTTCAGAACTAACTTCGTAAGAGAATAACTGTAACCATCTATGCTATAACCTTCTGTTTGCAACACAAGACTCTATCCGTAGGTGACCGCGTGGCCTAATGGATAAGGCGTCTGACTTCGGATCAGAAGATTGAGGGTTCGAGTCCCTTCGTGGTCGATTATTTTAGTATGTTGACAATAGATCTACAACTAAAGTTAAAGATGAAATTTCCGATTTGTTATCCACCAGCTGAAACGCCCAACAATACAAGAAATAAAAAATCGTTCCTCGTTTGTATTGTTCTTCAGATATGGTGTTTCCATAATTCAGGACTGTATTTGATTTTATGCAGGGAACAATACGTCACGCTGCATCAAAAATAAGGAACCAAATAGTAAACGAAGCACAAAATCATAACACACAATGCCATTTTATTTTTAGCCTATTTAAAGCTTATTTGTTTTTCTTGCAAAAGAAAATGTGAACGGAAAGCATCTGCAAAAAGCGACGACTAAGAACCTTACAAAGAAAGAGGGAGCGGGAAGGAAATATTTACAGCTTTTCTGTAAGAGGGGAAAAATGAAATACCTTCAACTCGCAAAGCCCCAGTGGCCTAATGGATAAGGCACTGGCCTCCTAAGCCAGGGATTGTGGGTTCGAGTCCCATCTGGGGTGGACAGAAATTGTTTTGTCTTAAATGCTTCCGCCTTGAAAAATCATTTATTTCCCTAAATTATTAGGTAAGAACAAATGCTGTATAGTAAAACTTTCAGCCATCACAGATTTTGATGAATGAAAGTTGATCCCAAAGGCTTCAGTATCTTTCCCCAATAACAATTCTTTAGATTCTCAGGTGATACTTTTGCCATTAGGTTATATGCAAACAAACATACTAGAATAAAACAGTGCATATGAAAAATGTAGGCACAATTACAGGTATAATCTATTTATGACAACAAGACAGGGTATCTCATACTTTCAGGTTCTTTACACTTCCAGTCAGACTACAATTGCAAAGAGTGCATAAAATGATCTGCTAAATCATGACTTCAGAGAGAACAAAATCAAGATTTCAAAAAGTAGTAAGTAATGGACACTAATGGGCAACAATTTATTAATTAGTCAGAAGAGAAAGAGAACCTTTTTATGAGAGTGATCTCAGCCCAACTGGCAGGAAAAATGCCAGTTCTGATGGATAGAGAGAATAATTTGTCAGCAAATATTTAGAACTGTCATAAAGGGCTTGAGATATTAAACACAGCTTTCCTACAGCCAAGA
Organism: Pituophis catenifer annectens; assembly: GCF_029215685.1. Taxonomy (NCBI): domain Eukaryota; kingdom Metazoa; phylum Chordata; class Lepidosauria; order Squamata; family Colubridae; genus Pituophis; species Pituophis catenifer. The sequence continues at coordinate 133,546,221 of NW_027256882.1, read as the reverse complement.
GAGGTCTGACTCAAAGGCAAAACGATTTCAGTTTCTTGCCTCAGTAAATTCTGGGGTCTAGAAATTTCTCAGTTCTACTTTAAATATTTTCAAAACTTCAGAGAAAGAAGAAGAATGTGGAGAGCTGTTAGAATCGTTTTTCTCTTCTCTTGGATATCAGGTAAATATTTTTTTTTCTTCTTCTCCCACCCAAATGTATTCCTAGGAACTGATAAATCTATTGTAGTGCATGCATGGATTAAGATTGGAGTGAAGAATTACGATGATGGCATTCAGGGGCTTCCAAAATGATTATACACAACAAAACTAAAGAAAAAACAAGGTGAACAACTTATTCAGTTCATCTCTGCAGGGTAAATATTGATATGTGTTTTTTTTTTCATAAAGGGGATAACAAAAATGAGATTAATGATATTTGAATGTTTGAGAAAGCAAAATGAATAAGCAGCAGGAATGCTTCCTTCTTCTAGGGATGTGCTCCATGATAGCTGTCTTCTTGACCTTCTTCTTTAACAATGATGTGCATGGTCCATTTCATGTGGCTCATGCTAGGAACAAAAATATGGTTTGTGTTATTGGATTTTATTATAAGATTTCACCAAAGTTGAGAAATACACCCCTACATAGACAGAAGGGGTGAATGAGATATAAAGTTGGTAAAATGAGGACCCAGATTGTTGGAGGCAATATGCTGACTCTGTAAACTGTTATAAAGAGGCTCTATGGGTCTGTTGCTATTGCTACAAAACATTCAAAGCTGGAGAACGCTGGAATGTTTTATCCACCCATAAAGGAGATAGTGTTGTGTGATTCTGACTTTTTAAAAAAAAAACACAAAGAACGTGTTTGTTGATTTCCACATTGTGCTTCCCAGATGCTAGCATGAGACAGAACTGTAAATATCATGATGTGGTCGAGTACTTGAACATCTCCTCCAAGCAGGAACTCCTTCTATATTCTATACCAAAGAAGAATTGGGAAGAGAATTTGGAAGTTGGCCTTCAATTCACTCTCATCTCCATTCTTTCAGTGGTAAGAGAGAACAATTGCCGTGTTTGTTGTTCAGAAGCAAAAGTGATGCAAATAGTGAACAGAGAGATACTGTAAAGTGTTAGTTGAGAAAAGAGAATTAAGACTTTCTGTATGTATGACTTGTTAGAAGGAGAATCCTTGCTTGTTCTGGAAAGGTAGATCCATGGAATGCCATGATGGATATATCAGTAGGCCAAACTGAACAGGCCTCTCTCAACACGGGGGGGTGGGGGAGGGGTGGTACAACATAATCTATCTCCAATCTACAACACAGTCCTTTCAAAGTTCGAAGAAGGCTCCACCTCAATTTGCACCACTCAGGTGACCCTGAGGACACAGATAAACCTCCAGGTGGCCTCAACAACTCTCTAAAAGAATGCAAATGACCAGCTGTCTGCAAGGAGTATAAATCCTTCCATTCCCCACTATGCAGTCAGAGCTGAAGAAGCTTCTTGGATGAGAAGCGAAACGTCTTCAAAGAGAAGAAAAACCAGAAAATCCAGTTGCCTCGTGGGTCAGTAGTGTGTGTGTGATTATGTGTATAAGTATATGTAAATCATCTTTTTTTCCACTCCACTCTGCTGCACAAATGAACTTGATTTGTACACGCAAATATACATAATCACACACTATTGACAGATCCACCATGGCACTCCCTAACAGTCTCGGAGGCATTCCCTGAGGTCAGAGAAATTCACTTACTGAGAAAAGATTTCCATTGGTGCAATATGGCATATGGCCAACTAGACTGTGGATTGTGACTGATTTCTGAAGGCTGGAAGAAGGATGCATTCATTTTTTTCCTTTTTATTTTTTCTCCTTTGCAGCAGGAAAAATTGCAAGTGGCCACATTCTACTTCTGGCTAAATATGGTAAGGGTACTCATTTTGCTCTTCTACCAGTAGCAAAAGTATTTGTGTTTTCTAGAAACCTAAGATTAGTGTTTTTAAAACAATAATGTACACCTTTTGAATTATTTCTTTGTCCTTTACTAGGTTTGGAAAAATGAATTTATCAGTTGGAACCCTTTGGACTTCTGTAACATTACCAATATCACTCTTCCTGTGAACCTTTTTTGGACTCCTCACATTTTCATAGATGAACAGTATCTTTTCTATTTTCCTTACCTTTTAAATATGTTTTAAAACTTCATTTTTAGAGAAAATTCACACTAATACAGTTTTACAGTACTATCAGTATTGACTGCTACATCTATACACATTGACTCAAAGTTTTGATTCATTCCCACATCTAGATATTTAGGAATACCATAAAGAAAAGCAGCATTTTGGCACCAATTGCCAATATTTCAGAAAGATTCAGTAATTTTTGCATCTAGGTCTGATACAATTTAACATTCTTTAAAACAGGGTTTGTTACAAATCTGATTACATCTAGATTAATGCAAAACAGCTGTAGAAAACAGATGAATTGTGATTCTTCTTTTTACTAGTTTATGGGGCAGGAACATTGTCCACACAAGTAAGTTCTATTTTGATTAATGGGTCTGACATCAATTCAGTATTATAGGTATTATAATATTACATTGTAGCCTTAATTATGATCAAAACCAAACCACCTCTAGCATCAGCCTGGGAAAACTGAATTTCTGTCATTTGTGTCATTTGGATTTTACGACTGGCTACTTGGTTGTTATACCAATGAAGATTTTTTTTCCTCACATATTTTGATTGTTATGCCCTCAAAGAGATTTCCTTATATATATATATTGCACATATTCGACAGCAATATTGTGTAATATGTGCAAAACACAAACTTCTATTAATTACAATATTTTCCTTTCAGGGCAGATGAAGATAAGTACACAGTTAGCCGTTTTCTTCACCTGTCCTTTGATGGCTCCATTGTTTTATTCCAAGCATATCAGCTCACTTCCGCCTGCAACCTGGATGTCCACAAATTTCCTTTTGATGAGCAAAAGTGCAACATAACTATGGCGCCATCATTATATACAGGTATCTTAGTGGAGCATGCAATTATGGCTTATCATGAATTTTGCTTGCCCTTCCTTTCTACACAGGTTTCTAAAGCCAAGCTCTGGCACACATTCTCAGAATTTCTCTGGCTTCTGCCCTTCTGCCTGCCATTGCTGCAGTCTGTGTAATGTATCTACTTTATATTTTCTTCTTTTGTTAATACAGAACTCACCTTTTTGCTCTTTCTCCACATCATCTATTAGAAGACTGGAAGTGTGCTTTCTCTATCATAGTTCCTGCCCTTTGGATCAGCTGTTTCTTATTACCCCACCACTCACCCGGATTCTGATGGCTTTTGTAAGGCTTTGGGCCAGGTGGTGGATGAGCCCATTTGTAAGGGTTTGGGGCAGGGGTGAAATCCAGCAGATTCTGGAGAACCAGTAGCGGAAATTTTGAGTAGTTTGGAGAACCGGCAAATACCACCTTTGGCTGGCCCCAGAGTGGGGTGGGAATGGGGATTTTGCAGTATCCTTCCCCTGGAGTGGGGTGGGAATGGAGATTTTCCTCTGGAGTGGGGTGGGAATGGAGATTTTGCAGTATCCTTCCCCTGCCATGCCCACCAAGCCATGCCCACCAAGCCACACCACGCACGCCACGCCACGCCACGCCCACAGAACCAGTAGTAAAAAAAATTGGATTTCACCAGTGGTTTGAGGTACTGAATGATGTAGGCTAACTTTAATTTATTTATTCTTTTATTTTTCTTGATTTTATACTTGTTTTAATCCTATATTAGCCTCCAACCATTCAGCTGAAATTTGCGAGTTGGGCTGCCCCATAAATTTATATAGGTACATATATACATTCATGCATTCATGATTAGTGCTCATTTCCATCACTAAAGGGAAGATTTCACCTATTGGACAGAATGTAACAACTTATTGGAATCATCTATTTTTTAATTTTGTTTTCTGTATATATTTTATATCAGACTTCCCAATCTGGCTGCTTCTCAGATGTGATGGTCAGACACTTGGGAAATGCTATTCCAATACAGGTAGTCCTCAAATTACAACCCACAATTGGGACCAAAATTTCTGTTGCTAAACAAGATGGCTGTTACATGAGCCATGCCCACTTTTATAATCTTGGTTGTTAAACGAATCCCTGCAGTTGTTAAATGAATCACACAATTGTTAAGCAAATCCCCATTGACTTTGCTGTCAGAAGCCAGCTGGGAAGCTTGCAAATGGAGATCTCAGGACCCTGGGACACTGCAACTGTCACAAGTACACGTTTGTTGCCAAGCACCTGAATTTTGATTATGTAACTATGAGGTTGCTGCAATGGTCGTAAGTGTGAAGACCAGCTGTAAATCACTTTTTTCAGTGCCGTTGTAACTGTGAATAGTTGCTAAATGAATTAGCTGGATTAGCTGTGTAATTTGGAGGATAACAGGAAGGGGATGAACCTTCTATCTATTCAATATAGGACTGTCTTTCTTCAGACTGTCCTAAATTGGCATTTCTCTGGGTCATGGGTCTTATATTCTTTCTAGAAAATGAAGTGAAGTTGAAAAACATTAAAACTTCCAAAAGCACAAACCAAGAAAGTCACAAATATTATTTAGCCGGTGGAGAATGGAAGTTTCAGAAAGTGGAGATCATTGAGGAAACCCAAATTTACAATCTCTCGAAATACAGTACAGTCATCTATGAGGTATGGTTATGAATGTATTTACTCTACATCTTCTTTGTCAGATGATGTCATGATATGTGGGAGCAAGCTTGGGAGACAGGAAAGACCCACAGCCATGGGAATAATCAGAAAAGCAGCAGCTGGGTCCTCAGATGGGGGCGAGGGCTTGAACCTGACTATTTATTTGAACATCTCTGGCGACATAGATGGCATATAAATTTATTTTGGCTTACCTTCTAATAATCCTTCTGCCTCCTATTTCCTCCAAACAACAACTCTGTTGGGCCTATGAGTTCTAGTCCCACTTTAGGCAAGAAAGCCAGCTGAGTAACTTCAGGCCATGAGCTGGGCCTGAGAGAACAACTGGGCCAAGGTTATCCAGCTGGCTTTCTTCCCTAAAGCGAGACTTAGAACTCAAAGTCTCCTGCTTTCTAACCCGGTGCCTTCACCACTAGACCAAACTGACTGTGTGTACAGTATATCCATATATACAGTACCTACTTTTCCCATGTTGGAATAATATATTAAATTCTACAATCCATAGCAATGTGTTTGCAAGTTCTCGCAGCTTCCTTTTCTGAAATCCAATGTTCACTGGATGACTTTGGTTCATTCAAATTAAGAGCCGTGGTGGCACAGCAGACTAAAGCACTGTTAAGTAACACCAGCTGCCTGCAATTACTGCGAGTTCAATTCTCACCAGGCTCAAGGTTGACTCAGCCTTCCATCCTTTCGAGGGAGGTAAAATGAGGACCCGGATTGTGGGGGCAATAAGCTGACTTTGTATAAAAAAAGAACACCGCTTTGGGGGGGGGCGAAAGCCCTACTAAGCAGGTATATACAAAAGTATGAAGGCTATTGCTTAACGCATTGTAAGCCGCCCTGAGTCTCCGGAGAAGGGTGGCATATAAATCGAACCAATAAATAATTCTCTCTTTCTCTGTCCAACCAATGTCACAGGAGTGCTAATTAGGTTTGTTAGAAACATAGAAAACTGACAGCAGAAAAAGACCTGGTGGCCCGTCAAATCTGATCCTTGAATTTATTTGTTTTTTGTTTTCTTTTTAATTTATTGATTTATTTATTATTTTTCATTATTATTTTATATTTTATTTATTTTTTATATTTATTTTTTTATTTTTGCCAGATGATGGGCATGTGCTTATTCCAAACTTGTTTAAACTCAGTTAATGATGATTGACTCCCCTACTTCCACAGGAAGTTCGTTCCAAGTTCCACTGCTTTTTCTATGAAGTAATACTTTCTAAGAAAGCATTGATCTTTGCGGTCTTTTTAAGCAATACTATTTCACTGCCTTTAGTTGTGTATAAATCAGTAAAGGGGGTATAGTAAATATATAAAGAAATAGAAAAATTGTGCACAGAAAAATAGAACGAAGAAGCATTTTTTATACTGCCTCTAGTTCCTAATTTAGAGACAGGATCTGAAACCAAGAAATAAACAGACAACAAATATAGTGCTGACTTTCTATCCGGTCCTCCTCCAACTGCATTTATGAGGTTACTGCTTCATTCTCACAGCAGTTAACGTGTTTTCCCCAAAATAAGATCCTGTCTTATATTTTTTTGAACCCTGAAAAAAGCACTTGGCCTTATTGCCATGTACTCAAAAGCCCGATTGGGCTTATTATCAGGGGATGTCTTATTTTGGGGAAAACAGGGTACTAAATTGCACTCTTCTTCACTGTGTTTTAGAAAAGATAGCTCCTATGTTGCTTCATGTAGAAAAAGAGCCTTACTGCAGACCATAATGGATATTTTGCTGCAAATCAGAGAAGCTGCAGAACCAGACTATTAGATTCTGCCTAGGTTCTGTAAATACTTTGTTTTCAATAAAACCATAATTCCCTCTGTTATCCTGTTTTCATCTGGCTGAGCCTCCAAAGCTTTTTTTTTTTTTCTTAATGGATCTTTATAGTCTAAAATTTCAAAGATCCTTCTTTTTTTCTCTGTCAACAAGATAAAAGGCTTGCTGGATCTTTGCCTGACAAACTGTTCAAAGACAATTTTTAAGCTCAAAGTATCAATTTTTTCAATCAGAAATTTGAGCAAGAAATGGCCCTAGCATTAGTGATCAATTTCAGAGTCTCTCCAATGGCAGTTTCTATTAATTCAGTCCAGGGGTGAAATCCAGCAGGTTCTGACTGTCAGATGTAAATGCCTTATTCTATAATGTGTAAATAATATATGAACGGGGTATCAGGGGTTAACTTATTCTTCAATTCTTAATGTATTCATGATTCACCACTCCCACATCTAGCTCCACCCATTGTATATATAAGGAGCTGTTTGTCCCCATTTCCTTGCTTCTACCTATGAATATTCAGCGAATATAGAATGCCTATTGTAAATAAAAGGAGATATATTTAAACCTTTAACTCTTACTAAATTTATTGAGTCTGATCCTGAAAAATATTGCAACAAGCTGGTAGCAGAGGATGGTTAATTGACTCAATAAAAATTAAAAATGTCTAAGAAAGATAGGCCCAACACCAGGGCATACAGCAAAGAAATAGAAACAGAACAAGAAATAATCAACGAATCCACAAATGCGATTTCGAGAGAATCTGAAGAATACACCACTGAAGACGAAGAAATAATAGATGAAAATGATGATGAGGAGGAAATCGAAATAAAGAATAACGAACTCAGGTCAGAAATATTAAAAATATTGAAAAGCCAGAAGAATGATGAAAGTCTCATCGCGGACCTCCAAGATATGCTGAAGAACAGCGGAGCAGCGAGAGAGAAGCACATCACTAATGAAAAATCAAAAGACACCAAAATAGTGAGTGATATGACTACAGAAAATATTGTTGTGAAAAAGAAAACCAGTGATCCCGCGCGAAATTTTGAATGGCAGCCATCTTGGTTTCAACAGACCTCCAGGGTGAGCGAAGCAGAGCCAATCAGAAAGCTCAATTCAAAATTTCTGGCGCGAAAAACATCAGACAACGAAAATGAAAAAGAAGACTCTAACACCTCTGAAGAATCGGAATCGGAAAGTGAAGAGGATTCAACAAACAATCAAATAAAATCAGCAATGAAAACGCTTTTTGCTGCCTTTGGACCAAAACTAAAAATAACAAAAAAACTGACGAAGAAGCGAGCGGTCAAACCAATGCCTCAAGACCTGCCCGCTCCCATTCTGACTACGAGAGCGACGACGCCCGAACCCAGAGAGCCCTGCTGATACCGCCCCACGCCACAGACCGAAGCAAGCACCAACGCCGTCAAAAGAAGAAGAAGAGCAGCCGCCATCGTCAAGACTCCCAAAATCGAGCCAGAGACCAATTCGTCTGAGGAGGAGCAGAACGAGCGAGCCGCGACGAGGAGAACCTCTCACGACGACTCCGTGGAAGAAATGAACAACGTGCATGCGCAAGACTACGCAGACGGTCCGGGAAGACATGAACTGGCGAGGAGACCGTGCAGGCTCGTTGCGAGCATCCCCACGCCGTTTTGTAACTTTCTGCATTTGCGAGACCATGGACTACCTCAGGTTGTAAGTAATGGACCTAATAATGTCGGAAATTTACCCAGTGACTTCCCAAAGCTAAGGGTAGATGGCATTAATTTGCAAGAATGGTATCAGCAGCTCCAGGTTGTCTTTATGAAGGAAAACTTACTGTTTTTTATCACTAGTCCCCCAAAAAGACCTTGGACTCTAAAAATAGACTGCTTACACCATAGAGCATTTTTCTTATTAATATCTAGCGTGTCTCCTGCAATGTACCATAGCATTAAGCAAAATATGACTGTGTCAGAAATTATTCAATGCATGTTCAATTTGTTTTACAGTGACAGCGTAGCTACCACCACAAGGATGTCTAAAGATTTCTTTTCATCTAGGATAAAACCAGGGGTTTCCATAAGTGAGCATTTAATATCTTTAAACAAAATAAGAGCTGAGCTGCATTTAAGGGGGGAGGTGATTTCAGATCAAACAATGAAAAGTGTTATTATCAACTCACTTGATTCATCATGGGACAATTATATGTCACATTTAGACACAATCAATCTAGGATACTTATCCATAGAAAGTCTGTCCAATAAATTAATAGCAGAAGACAATTCAAGAAGAAATCGTTCTAACAATCACATAGAACACAAAACATATAGGAAAGTAGCTTTCCAAGAAAAATATAATGAAACATTTAAATGTCATAACTGTGGATCCAGGGAACACAATAGAAGGGATTGCCCCAAAATTTCAAAAGAAAGACATAGGTCAGAATATAGAAACAAATACAATTATAGACAGTCTTCCATGGATAGACATAGATACAGAAGCCCACCAAATTACAAAGACAATAGAGGGGGCAGAGATAATTCAAAGGATAGAAAATCTGGTTCATTGAATGGATTAAATAAACAAGACAACACTAACACACAGCAGAATGAAAATAGTAATTGGCTTATTGATTCTGGAGCAACTAATCACACCACTAATAACAAAGATATATTGTCTTCATTTGTAGAAGATAAATTTGTAATAAAGGTAGCTAACCAAGAAAAGGTTCAAGTATTAGGCAGAGGGAATGTAATACTGCCAGGTCTAGGAAAAATAGAGGGGGTATTGCTAATACCTGAAATACCTCATAACATACTAAGTGCCATAAAACTAAGTAGAGATTCTGATATTAACATAGTTTTTTCTAAAGGAAAGGCGACTTTAGAGAAAAATAAAATAGATATAGGCACTGTAATAATTAAAGGAGGCCTACCTTATCTGATAACAAAGGAAAAATGGTTACACAACATTGATTCAAATATGGAAGATTGTATTGAAATAGATGATGAAAACATTAGCAACAGTGACAATGATGAATGTAAAATATCTCATGACCACAAAGATGTACACAATGAAAAAAAACCAAAAATAGGTAAGCCAATTCATGATGAGTGTGCTCACATCTTACATAGGAAGTTAGGACATGCCAGTTTTCCTGTAGTACAAAAAATGACTGAACACGCAGAAGGTGTCAAAATAAAAAATTGTGAAAACTATTTGGAATGCTCAGTATGTAAATCTACAAAACTAAAGACTAGCCCCAGACCAAGAAAATCCACCAGATCAACCAACCAAATTTTTGATTTAGTACACATGGACTTAGTTGGTCCACTAACTCCATCAATCACTTACAGAAAACGTTACTTCTTAACCATAATAGACGATTATAGCCGTTATGGATTTGTCTATACATTAAAACACAAAGACGAAACCTTCCAAAAATTTAAAGAATTTTATAAACGCATAGAAACACAACACAATATCAGAATAAAACAAATTATGACAGATAGGGGATGTGAATTCATGTCTAAAGAATTCTCCCAATGGTTAAAGGACAGAGGAATGTTACATTACACGTCTAGTCCATTTTCTGCGTTCCAGAACGGGATTGCAGAGAGAAAGAACTCAACATTACAAACCATGATTAGATGCACATTGGAAGATGCTGGCTTAAGCAAACAATTCTGGTCAGAAGCCCTACATTATTCCAATTACACACAGAATAGAACCTGGTCCAGCATAGTAAATAAAACACCATATGAAGTAATGTATAATAGAAAACCAAAATTAGCACACATGCACATATTTGGGGTCACTGCAGACGTACACATACCTAAGCAACTGAGAAGAAAGGGAGAAAACGTGTCCAGAAGACTCAGATTTATGGGATACGAGACAGGTACTAAAGGGTACAGATTCATTGATAGTAATAACAAATTTATAGTCTCCAGAACAGCTGTATTCCATGAACAGGCCAACTGGTCTAAAATACATCTTAATGAAATATTTCCAAGTGACAACAAAGATACAAAATCTCAAGAGAAAGGGACCATAGAAAAGCAAAACATCAACAAATATAAAAACAAAACCAAAACATGGACAAATAGCCAACACAAAATAAAGACAGACACACTAACTAAAAAGGAAGCAAGATATTTGCATGATAACAATAGTAAACCTGAAAAAACAATTAGAAACACCAGAAATCAGATGCCAAATAAATATAAAGACTATGTAATGCATATGGATGATGAACCAAAGACACCTAATACATATGAGGAAGTGTTAAAACTCCCTCGTGAAGAAAAAGAAAAATGGGAATTAGCAATGAAAAAGGAAATGGAAAGCTTACAAGGACTAAATGTATTTACACCTGCAATCGCACCAAAGGATAAAACAATTATTGGTACCAGGTGGATATATAAAATTAAGAACTTAGAGGGAGGCAATACCCTATACAAAGCTAGACTAGTTGCACAAGGTTATGCACAGAAATATCCGGAGGATTACACTGACACGTATTCCCCCACAGTAAGAACCGAGAGTGTCAAAACAGCTCTAGTGGTAGCATCAACACTTAATCTCGATGTATTCCAATATGACATACAGACAGCGTACCTACACGCAAAACTAGATAAGGAAATATATGTAAGAGCACCCCACAGTCAATACACAAACAGAAATGAGACTTGGTTGTTAAACAAGAGTTTATACGGGTTAAAACAATCTGGTAAACGATGGTATGATTGCTTAGTAAAAGTACTTAAAACCATGGACTTCAATGCCACCACTGCTGATAACTGTTTTTTCGTTAAAAAGGGTGATGATTACATAGAATTTGTATTAATTTATGTGGATGACATTTTGTACATAGGAAAACATAAAGAGAGAAGAGAAACTTTTGTAACCAAGCTAAATGAACATTTCTCATTGAAATCTCTAGGCAAAGTGAACAAATATCTTGGTGTTCAAATTAACAAAACAAAAAGAGGTTTCAAACTTATTCAAAGAGATAAGATCATAGAGCTCTTAGATAAATGCAATCTAAGTAATGCCAAACCTTGTGATACTCCTATGCAGACTGACTTTCTAAGAAATACTGATGAATCATCCCCTGAATTCAAAGATAACACATTTTATAGATCAGTCATAGGTTCACTTCTTTATATATCTAATTGGACAAGACCAGATATCGCTTTACCCCTCAATTTATTATCCAGACATGTCAGCAAGCCAACAATGTACCACTGGGAAGCTGTTAAAAGAATATTAAGATATCTGAAAAGTACACTAGACTTTTGTTTAATGTTGGAACCTAACGATAATAAAGAACCAAAGCTTACATGTTATGCGGATGCAGACTGGGCTGGAGACACCTCGTGTAGAAAAAGTACATCTGGTTATATATTCCTCTTAAATGACTGTCCAGTTTACTGGTACACTGGTAAACAAGAATTAGTGGCCACTTCAACGACAGAAGCAGAATATGTTTGTTTATCTAAAGCTGCAAATAACCTTGTATGGTTTAATGATTTGATTTCAGATGTTTGGAAAAAACCTGCTTTGCCTTTTGTTATGCATGAAGATAATAAAGCAGCTATTGAAATATCCAGATCAGACGCCATTGGACAAAGGTCCAGACACATAGATATAAAATTTAAACATGTGAGACAATTATCTCAAGATGGATTCATTAAAGCAGTGCATTGTGAAACTTCAGAACAATTAGCTGACATATTGACAAAACCTTTACCTGCTAAGCAACATAAATACTTAACTTCTAAATTGTATGTTTTATACTGTCCTGAATCTGAATGTAATTGGTGTTGTGTAACGAATCGGCATTTAGAGGGGGATTTGTCAGATGTAAATGCCTTATTCTATAATGTGTAAATAATATATGAACGGGGTATCAGGGGTTAACTTATTCTTCAATTCTTAATGTATTCATGATTCACCACTCCCACATCTAGCTCCACCCATTGTATATATAAGGAGCTGTTTGTCCCCATTTCCTTGCTTCTACCTATGAATATTCAGCGAATATAGAATGTCTATTGTAAATAAAAGGAGATATATTTAAACCTTTAACTCTTACTAAATTTATTGAGTCTGATCCTGAAAAATATTGCAACACTGACAGATTCTGGAGAACTGGTAGCAGAAATTTTGAGTAGTTCAGAGAACCAGCCAATACCACCTCTGGTTGGTCCCAGAGTGGGGTGGGAATGGGGATTTTTGCAGTATCCTTCTCCTGCCATGCCCACCAAGCAATGCCCACAGCTGAACTGTTTTACATCTAGAACATGAACGTTAGTTACTATAATTTAACCCCACCTCACCATCCAGGTTTATTCAGCAATGGAATAATTGCTGAGGTATACCACTTCACTGGTTGTGGGTTGAAGCTAAGACTCTGTCAAAAAACCAAAACCATGGACCCAGAAGCATCTGTGAGGGAAGAGGAGATAGCAGCAAATAAAGTCACGATGGTGACTCTGGCATGTAATCAAAAGTCCTTGAAGTGCATAAAAAAGAAGCAGGTTTCTATTGTATGGCTGCAGCTGTCATCCTGACCTTTTAATTTCTCTCTTGATATCCTTGCTTGGACCTAGAGTTTTGGTTTAGACCAGGAATGTCCAACCCACAACCCATGGGCCATGCAGCTTTGGACAGCTAGTAATATGGCCTCAGAAGATCATAAACTTTTAACATGATAGTCTGCTATTTATACATATTGACTGTGTTAGATATTTTATATGGAGCCTAAGACAATTCTTCTTCACTCACTGTGGCCCAGGCAAGCCAAAATTGGACAGCCATGATTTAGACAATCAGTTAAGCCTAGCCTTGGCGTGATTTAGCAGTTTGTACAACTGAAATTTATGCTGGTCCTGGAAATGTTGTGTTACTTTAGTACCTTTTCTTTTTACAGATTATTATGAAGAGGAGATCCATTCTTCATGAATTAATTGTGATTCTGCCGATGTTTGTTCTCTTCTTGCTGGATATGGCTATTTCTTATGCTTTTGCCTCTCCTGCAGAAAAGATTGCTTTCAAAGTGACCATGATCTTGCAGGTCTCATTTTTGTCTGTGATGCTTATTGACAAGCTACCACCAACGTCAGATTACCCACCAGTAATAGGTAACTACCTAATCATGTGGAATATTCAATAGTAGACTCCTTGGAACAGGTAGGGCTAATCGCTCATCATTTTTAGCAAGTTACATGTTGTGTGAATCATTCATATATCATGTGTCTTGGATACTATATAAAATGTCTACATATTTCACTACATATCTTAATGAGGGATGGCCACATCACATGGAATTAAAATCTAAAAGAATTCTGTAGAACACAGCAAAGTAACTCTGACATGAGACAGAACTCATTGACATAAGAGCCATAGCTCTGTGCTGCTACTTAAGTTGATAAAAGGAAAAATATAATAATATAATTGTTAGAGGAGGTTGAAGGGAGCATTAATGAACTTGACTTTCTCAGAAAAGTTGATGGAGTTTGCAGAATTTCAGGGTGAAATTCAAAATTTTTCCCTATCGGTTCTGTGGGCGTGGCTCGGTGGATGTGGCAGGGGAAGGATATTGCAAAATCTCCATTCCCACCCCACTCTGGGGCCAGCCAGAGGTGGTATTTGTCAGTTATCCAAACTACTCAAAATTTCTGCTACTGGTTCTCCAGAACCTGTCAGAACCTGCTGGATTTCACCCCTGGGAGATATCATATGTAATTAAAGGATGGCTGTAAAGCAGGGGTGAAATCCAGCAGATTCTGACAGGTTCTGGAGAACCGGTAGTGGAAATTTTGAGCAGTTTGGAGAACCGGTAGTGGAAATTTTGAGTAGTTCAGAGAACTGGCAAATACTACCGCTGGCTGGCCCCAGAGTGGGATGGGAATGGAGATTTTGCAGTATCCTTCCCTCAGGAATGGGGATTTTGCAGTATCCTTCCCCTGGAGTGGAGTGGGAATGGAGATTTTGCAGTATCCTTCCCCTGCCATGCCCACCAAGCCACACCATGCCCACCAAGCCACACCCACAGGACCGGTAGTAGAAAAATTTGGATTTCACCACTGCTGTAAAGATATAGTGGGTCCCAATTTGTGGAAGATTTGGTGTACAAGTATTATGGAGATATTCTCAATGGTCACCTTCTTTTTTGGAGAGTGAGGAGCAGTTATTTAGAGAGATTCCATTCATAATTTTAAAGAAAAGCAAATATGATAAACTGGAAGCTTTTTATTATCAAGAACTAATCAATGGTATTTGATTCTGGATGGATCAGAGACAATGATTGTACTGGGTTTATGAGAAAATAGAAGCTGCCTATGGACTTTCTGTGAGTTCAGTGCAACAATAGATTGTTAACAGAGGACTCTGAAGTTTAGCTTCATGGTTGGGTGCTACCTTTTGCCTTCCAGAAGGGTATTAAACTTGGTTTTGCTAGTTGGCTTAGGGCCACAAGGGGTTGCTCATCCCTGGAGATGGTTGACAGGATAAAAAGACCTCATCATCATCCCCATCTGTCTTCTTGATTCTGGTTTTCAGCAGAGTTTTAAATTTTTTAATGTGCATAGTTGTAAAATTTTAAATTGCTTTTCTATTTATCTTTTTACATTATATAAGCTGTCCAGAGTCATCCTATCGGGGAAATAGGCAACATATAACATATAGGCTGTTTCTTCTTCTTCTCCACAGCAATGTTTTTTATCGGAATCTTTGCATTTATGGTCCTTGGCATCCTAGAGAATGCCTCCATGGAATATTTCAAGGAGCAGAATTCAAAGTTCCCATCCTTCAAGACCAAGAACTTTCTAAGAAAATTCTTGCGAAAGGAAAAAATAAAAGCAGAGGACTCTGTCACCGATGTAGGTGAGCTTTAGCCAACACACAAATTAACAGCAGAAGGAGAAAATACAGGGTGATACAGACAGGCCTATAGGTCAGGGGGCCCATTTGGCCATATGAGAATGTGTATGTAGTCTAAAATCACCCCATGAGTTTTGTGGCTGAGGGTGGACTTGAACCTCGATATCCCACTTCCTAGTTCAATATCTTAAACACTATTTCACTAATATTCAGAACAGTGACCATATTGGAGATTTGCCAGATGGCAAATTGCTGAGGTTGCTCCCTCCACTCCTTGAATGCCTCCACCCAATTGCTTGCTGCCTCCCATGTAAACGAGGGAGTGAATGCTACACCTTGGAGGTAATTGGACAGCTTCCTCACTGCATGACCTTGGTATCTTTTGTGATGGACACACCCATCACAGCACGCTCCTTGTGAATAAATCAAGTATGCCACACTTGGAATATTGCATTCAGTTTTGGCCGTCACAATGTAAAAAAGATGTTGACACTCTAGAAAGAGTGCAGAGAAGAGCAACAAAGATGATTAGGGGACTGGAGGCTAAAATATATGAGGAATGGTTGCAGGAACTGGGTATGTCTAATTTGATGAAGAGAAGGACTAGGGGAGACATGATAGCAGTGTTCTAATATCTCAGGGGTTGCCACAAAGAAGGGGGAGTTAAGCTATTCTCCAAAGCACCTGAGGGCAGGATAAGAAGCAATGGGTGGAAACTAATCAAGGAGAGAACCAACTTAGAACTAAGGAGAAATTTCCTGACAGTTAGAACAATTAATAAGTGGAACAACTTGCCTGCAGAAGTTGTGAATGCCACAACACTGGAAATTTTTAAGAAGTTGTTGGATAACCATTTGTCTGAAGTGGTGTAGGGTTTCCTGCCTGGGCAGGGAGTTGGACTAAAAGACCTCCAAGGTCCCTTCCAACTCTGTTATTCTATTCTATGCTATGCTATGCTATGCTATGCTATGCTATGCTATGCTATGCTATGCTATGCTATGCTATGCTATGCTATGCTATGCTATGCTATGCTATGCTATTCTAAAGTCTCTGGCATGTCAGCCATTTTGTGTGGCACACAATTTGTTTTAAAAATGCCACTCCTGGCCTAAAATAAAAATCCCCTGATTTCTTTTAACGCAATAATACTTCGTTGTCTCTCACTTTTTCCCATATAGGAGAAGAGATAGACATGGGGAACAAACCAACAAGGGAGTTTCCCTTGGTGGAAAATGACAACACAGACAGCCTTGTGTTTCTGAAACAGGTAACCCTGGAGCTGCAACAGATCAAGAAGCACCTGGCTCTGGAAGAAGGCAAGGAGGTTTCTGGCCCTCCCATACAAAAAAAATTTGTCCAGTTGGGGAAGTGCCTTTTTTATATCCGCTTGATCTTATCCCTTGGTTTTATAGTCTTCATTGTGGTGCAGTGGACAAGCTGAAGTTCTTTGCAGTCTGGAAGATAGCTTGCTATATTTTGATGGCCCCAGGTCATAGAATGTACACATGCAACACGATTGGGCTAATTCCTCCTTCATCACATTATGTCAAACAGCTCCCAGTCTGTGTTCATATCACACATAGGCTACTGTATTTTTTAAAATGAGCTTTCAAGCTTCTGCTTCTCCTATAATTGATATATGCCTTGCTATATGTGATACTTAATTGCATTTTTACCACTTTACTGCCTGCATCCATATATGGTCCCAATCCAGGGTGAGGGAAAGTGCTAGCCCAGCAATGCTTTAAAAATTGAAATGGGTCTAATCTGTAAATTAATCTGTAGATCCCATTCAGGAAAACCAAAGGCATTTCAGCCTCCATTCAGATCTATTCTGTGTTTCCTTTTCTTCTGGAGAATGTTTGGCTGTGGTCCCAAGACTCCCATCATCCACAGTCCTCAGCCAATAAACTCTTCTTCAAGAGTTCCTCCACCTAAATGTTCATAACATGAAAAGCTACTATGGAAATGAAAGCCCAAGTATCTCTGCCTCTCTCCTGGTACCTTGCCAACCATATTTGCCAATTAATGCACATAACAAATGAGCAGAGCTTTGATTGCACCATCATGTCCGCCATCTTGCCTTTTTTTCCCAGCCATATCTTGTGGATGCCCCTGACCTGATTTATTTTTAAAAACTATAGCCCTCTACTTGATCTCAGTGGCAAGACGGGAGGAAAGTATTATAAAGAAATAAATTGTACTTGAATCTTCTCAATGCAAAAACGTTACAAGTGTTGCTATCTGTAACTGATCCTTGAGCAAAGTGTTTTGATAGTGGAGTTGAACTACTACTTTGTCCTTCAGTCAGGGTCTGAAGATGGCTTCCTTTCTTCCTCTGACCATTTTTGGTGGTGCTCCCTTTTCTTTTTTCCTATTTTGTTAGCTGCATCTGAATGTAAACCACATTATGAGGCATATGTGTGCATGTGGGTATTTAATGCATGATCAAGACAGTACATATATAAAATAACTGGTCAATATTATGTAGAAATCTTTATGTAGAAATTATGTCGGATAAAATATTGATACATATATGAGAAAACATATTTATAAGACAAACAAGTCTTGTGCATATTTTCCCTCAGAACCTTATGAAATAAAATTTGTTCTTTAATATAGTGTTCCACATTTTGTCTTCCCAGATTGATGACAAATTTGTGAAAATAAGAGTGGGGAAATGGGTGTAGGAGATATTTCTGCATCATAAGATGCTATCTTTAAAGCACGCCCCAGAGCTCCTTGGGGATGTAGGGATAATGATCAAGACAAGATCTCTCAGCAGTGAGATCCATTCTCCATTAATGCTTGGTTGAAACGGTTTTTGGGTCCATACCTGTTCTCTCTTGGTTGGAAGAGAAGAGATGTGGCGTTCTAATCATAGAAGAGTGAGGAGATTAGAATGGCTACCTTTTAATCCTTATTCTAGCCTAGAAGCTCTTGGAAATAAATTATCAACATGATCTCTTTCAACAGAAATGCAGCAATGCCATCAGTGACCTGTGTCTGACTGTAGCCTAACCAGCAGGATATTAATAAGATAGTGAGGAACAGATTTAATGAGTTGAGGAACCAGGTTGTAGAAATAATTAGAGCAAGTTTTCTTAAAGTAGAACCAGGCCAGAATGCTATTTGAATTAATAGCATCTTTGTTCTGTGTGTGTATGTGCAGGCATGCTTTTGGCTAAGAGCAGCAGGTAATGAGTAACTTTTTTTTAGTTTTTGGTTTTTGTTCTTTCAACTGCAATATATATATCAATACCATAGGAAGACTAAAACTAGATTTATTGAGATAGACTATAAAAAGAGTAACTTCCAAATCTGATTGTGTTGGATCTCCCTCTCTTCTTATACTCCCATGAATCAAGGAAGTGTCTGTCTTAGCCTCTTCCAAACCTTATCTCTGTACTATAGATTTACGACACAGGTCATCCTTTTTTGTTTTGATAGAGGTGTAAAAAAAATAATTTCATTTCCCTCTACAATCACTGACTTTCCTCCTGAAAGCAATTTAATTTTAGCATGTTCTTCAGCCCTCCCTATTGAACAATTGAAAGGACAGAAAGTGGGGGGGGGGGAATCTCCACTTTACCCAATTCTAGGTATGTTAGCACTCAAAAGGATTTCTTTGGAGAAAAGTTGCTGGTTACAGTTCTCACTGAATAAGATAATAAAGGGAAAAGGCTTAAAGACACTTTCTGATGTGGGGCGCAAGGGGTGGACCCACTACATCCCAGGCAGGCACATGCATGTACTCTCCACATACACCTAATCAAGTGATGTTGGTTAATAGATCTTGGCTTAAAATGATGAACAGAACCACCATGATTTAAAACTCGCCATACTATGGAGCTAGATATATTGAAAATGTTTTGTCCAATTACAATCTCACTGGAGAGTATTCTACATCATTCCATTAGAATGGTCATTTTATATCAAAAAAGATGATGTTGATTTGGCATGACTGAATAAACTCATTTTGGTATTCCTTTCTAAATGCTCACAAACTCAATGACCTGTCCAAAAATTTATTCGGACATTAAGATGACCAATCTGTAATTTGCCAATTGTTTTTTTTTAATCTTGTCTCTTTTTTGAACACAGCAGATTCAAGCTGCACGAGTCTTTTTTTTTTTTTTTTACAAACTTG
The DNA here is from genome assembly GCF_029215685.1 of Pituophis catenifer annectens. Taxonomy (NCBI): domain Eukaryota; kingdom Metazoa; phylum Chordata; class Lepidosauria; order Squamata; family Colubridae; genus Pituophis; species Pituophis catenifer. The sequence goes on along the minus strand of NW_027256882.1, from coordinate 133,526,703 downwards.
TTCTTGAACATTCAGACGACCCATTCTATATTGGAGTTCTGAAGACCCAGCACTTCAGGTGAGGGCTGGGGAATGCTGAGAATTGGTCCTCTGCATTTGGAAGTACATCTAGTAGAATATTTTTGTGATGTATGTTTGACACTCACTATGTTTTTAACTCTATGGGCTGGTTTACATCAGCCATTCAGACTCTTCAAGAATTGAGGAGCATACAATAGATATCACAGCAAGTAAAAAGTAAATAAATACATAATCTCTCATTGCACATGGGCTTGGTGCCTTATGAACCCGACTCTCTATAAATACACTGAAATGATTAGTCCTCCTTATTTTCTGCAATTATTAAGCTAGGTTTTTCTATTGTTAGTTGAATACTGATTTGGGTCTTTTTGTTAGCAATGTGCCAGGGTATTTTTGATAGCATGATAATTATAACAGCTATAGCATACATGCCCACAGATGTTAAATTCAGGGGAAATGATATAGAATAACATTTTTATTATATAAGCAATTTAGAGGTTCTGGGAGGTCAGTCCTGAAGTAACAGCATTTTTTGCTGTAAGAAAGCAAGTTTCCTTCCAGTGGTCTTTTCAAAAATTGGCAGTGACTAAATAGCAATTTACAAACTGTGAAAGTTGAGGAAGCAAGTAACTGGTATATTTCTGGAACATGCTTCCATTATCTCTTGCCTTTGGATGTGCTGCCAGTCCCGATTGCAACAGCTGATGTATCAAGACATTTGTCTTTTTTACAGATGAAATGGGGAAGCACCCACTTTGCCTTTCAGATAAGCCATTCTCCCAAAAAGAAGAAAAAGCCCAGCTTCCTTATCATGTCATCCTGGCTCTGCTAATCTTTCCAGTAAATCTCTGTACAACACACTTTTATATTTAGGTACATATATATGTCTGTATTCTGGATAATGATGCAAAAAAGAAGAGGAAGAAGAAAGATGATTAATGTTCAACAAGACAAGCTAAAGGAGATGGTATCTCCCTTGATTTTCTCCACTGCTGCCTCTGGAAAAAAGAAGCGTACAGGCTCCAGAAAGAGATATGGCTGTCCATTTGTGGTGATAGTTTTCACATGAAATTCCCAGCCTTCACTCTCCACAAAGTAAACCATTAAAATAGCATTTCCTGCCTCTAAATAAGTTGCTTTCTTCTGAAAATATGAGCTGCTCTCTCCCTACCCTGCAGGCATGCCAGCATAAACCAACTTCAAAGGGAAAACATTTGCAACTTTATAGAGGAGTAAAAAAAGATTCTCACATATAAACAGACTGAGATTGATCTATAACAGGGGTCCCCAACCTTTCAGACCTCAGGGACCACTAAATTCATAATTTTAAATCCCACGGACCACTAATCTGATCTGCCTAATGACAGGCTGGGTGGGCGTGGCAAGGTGGTTATATGACTAGGTGGGCGTGGCCAACTTGATGTCACTCATGATGAGTGGTGCCTTGCAAGCCTCTGCTTGCCACTCCTCGCCTGCCCGCCCTGGCTCCTTAGGGCCCAAACAGGAAGCAGTTGTTGGGGCTAAGCAGCCACCATGAGAAAGAGTTGGCAAAAGAGCTGGCTCAGTTCAAATTGGATCTGACCAAGAAGGAGGCTCAGCAGAAGCACTTCACTGAGGACTATGAGCATAGCTTTCCAAGCAGAGGGAAGACCTGCGGGAGTGCAAGGCCAGGTACTGGTGCCTGGAGGCTTAGCGGGCTGAGATGGTCAGCCAGTTCCAGGACATGATGCTGTCCGACTGGAACAAGGCCCTCCGGCTCTTTGCCACCAGCGGCACTTCCCTCCAGCCTTCGCCCAAAGCCCCACACCAGGAGGCTGAAGCAGACCCCAAGTCGGAATATCTGCCCCCCTCTGACCTACACAAAAACACCCTGAAGGGGGAGACTCTCTGCAGCAACACAAACGTTCATTGCACATATCCGGCCCAGGGGCTGTAGATTGAGGACCCCTGATTTAGTGCAATATAAAAAATGCAAATAATTTTTCTGCCGACCACCAAAATTTTCTTGTGGACCACCAGTGGTCCACAGACCACCAGTTGGTGACCACTGATCTATAAGAGCCAAGGATCGCAAGGGGGGGGGGATATTTAAAGAGCTAAGAAATAATTAAGCTGGAAAATAATGGTACAAAACAAAGACATAGGAACAAGGACAAAAAATTAATAGATTAAATACAATAGTAGAATAAGATAAGATTTTTCTCTCCTAAGAAAAATAGAAACAAGCATAGAATAAGCATAAGGAATAAGGAATAAGGAATTGGAATTTAATTATGTACAATAAAACATATTTCTGTAAGAAAAACAAATGCAGTCTTTGTGATCTGTACCATACTTAAAAATGCCTAACATTGCAAGGTAAATATTCAAAGGGTTAAAGCATCCATCCATAAAATGTTGAGTTTTATATAAGCACATTTTTAACACATCATAATTCATATTTGAACAAATCCAATATTATTAATTCCAGGATACACAACATTAAATCAAATCCAAACCAAAAACTGAAGTACTCCAACTTTTACCACAGTATAATAAGAATGTTAGTTAGAAGCAACAATCCCATACAATCTTAGTAGTAATAAGCTAAATTGTAGGATTTTTAGAAAAAAAGAGGCAGATTTCGAAGGCTCATGTGCAATTACTTTATTTAATAGACTCATGAAGAAGAATTGATGTTGCACAATGCTTTCAAACAGCCAGTGTTTATAAGTCAGAACCAAGCTTGTGTGGCCAATGAGGATATTTTATTGGGTCAAATGTAGGATCCTTAAATTTTTCAGGTAGATCGTCGTATACCATATTTTCAAAAGGTATCATGTTTCTCAGTTCCTGAAGCTTAAGAGAAAAAAAAAAGAACCACCATAATTACCAACACATGATAAAGAGAAATGCTGAAAACCAGCAGGACAGAAATTATTAGGAGAAAATAAAATACAATGTCAAGATCCTTTTGTATAATTAAAATTGCTAGCTCACCTCCTCCTCATATTCAACAATGCGGGCTTTAGAAGCCTGTACGAAGTCAGCAGCAGTCTTATCCTGAAAGAAGAGATAGCAACATTATGAGAAACTTTGGTTCCAGAGAAGCTATCCGTGGACTTAAATGTTTACTTATGGGAGCAGAGGCTTGAATGGATCTGATCACAAGACATGCCTCCCAATGCCTCTCCAGTCCATATAAGCCTAATGTGGCGCAGTGGTTAGAATGCAATATTGCAGGCTATTTTTTTTTACTTCTGGCTGCCTGCAATTTGGCAGTTCAAATCTCACCAGGCTCAAGGTTGTCTCAGCCTTCCATCTTTTCGAGGTGGGTAAAATGAGGACCCAAATTGTTGGGGGCAGTAGGCTGACTCTGTAAACCACTTAGAGTTGGCTGTAAAGCGTGTAAAGCAGTATATAAGTCTAAGTGCTATTGCTATTGATTTATTTCTTTGACAGGGAGCAGGGAAAATGAATTGATGGGCAGGATTCAGTATTTTAGCAAATACTTTGGATACACAGTATTGAAAACACCCCTAGATACACTGGCAACATGAAATTTACAACAGGCTGATGTAGCATCCCTTTTACTGTTTGTGAGAAAAAAGAAATACAAGTAATACTCGACTTGGAACCATTCATTTAGTGACTGTTCGAATGGTACTGAAAACAATGACTTGTGATTGTTTTTCACACTTACGAACATTGCAGCATCCCCGTGGTCACCTGATCAAAATTTGGACACTTGTATTTATGACAGCTGCAGTGTCCGGAATCATGTGATCATCTTTTGCCACCATCTGACAAGCAAAATCAATGAGGAAGCTAGTTTTACTTAATAACTGTTTTACTAACTTAACAACAGCACTGATTCATTTAACGGTGGGAAGAAAGGTTGTAAAATGGGGCAAAATTCGCTCAAGATCTGCCATGCTTAGCAATGGAAATTTTGGGGCTTAGCAAAGGATGCATAACAATAACCTAACTGTCCCTGATAACTGGCCTGCTTGTAGGAGCCAAAAAACGGTTTTGAATGTAGGAGGGCGGTGGCTTACAAGGTTGGGATACTCGGATGACAATTGGCAGGCTCACATTCAAGACCTGGTTGCTGCCACAGGACAGGTTGAGCTTCCGTCACACATGCTGCAGCTCTTTCTGAACCAGAAATTCAAAAGCAAGAGACCACAAATAGATAGATGGGTACCACATCAGCGACAAACCTAATGGGGACATGAAAGGAGCTCCCAACTGGGCATCTCCCAGGCAACAGTAATGTCATCATTCAATCCTTTCAACCCGGAAGTGCTTTGGTGCTCCTGACACAAATGTAGTAGAAGGCTTTGGATTTTTTGGAGATTCCATCATCAGAACTTTTCACCTACTCCATGCTGAGAAAGCATTAGGAACTCTGCATTTGGTTGGTTTTATAATCCATTAGAACTTGTTCTTGTTATACATTTTGATTATTAGTTCATAAAATAATAGTAAGAAATGATAAGAATGTTGAATGTATTTTAAAATTTGGAATATGTCTATAATAGGCCAGCAAAATGCAGTAGTTGAAAATACATTCCTAGAAAATTGAATATTTAGGTTCATTCTAAAGTTAGAATATTTTGGACATGTGATGCGACACCCAGAAAAATACGGCATCCTTCACTTAATCCTCCAAGGAAAGATTGAAGGCAAATGAGGTCCAGGTAGAAGAACATCATGGCTTCAAAACCTTAGGGCAGTGTTTCTCAACCTTGGTAGCTTGAAGATGGGTGGACTTCAACTCCCAGAATCCCCCAGCCAGTAGCGCTGGGAGATTCTGGGAGTTGAAGTCCACCCATCTTCAAGCTACCAAGGTTGAGAAACACTGCCTTAGGGACTGGTTTGGACAAAACTCAGCAGCACTTTTTCATACGGCTGTTGACAAAAACAGGATTGCCAACATGATCGCCAACGTCCGATGACGGATATGGCACAAGAAGAAGGTTCATTCTCCTGCACCAGTATAAGAACAGTGTGTATTCTGTAAAATATGGGCAATCTGAACTTTATAGCCAATAATAAAGTCAACAATACCACAATTACAGTGGCACAGATTTACATGTGCCCTGCAAATAAATATCCATGTGTAAATAAAATATGTATTGGATATAGTTAATTCTCATAATCTTTATCCTTCCTTTTTGAGATTGACAGTTCAGCTACCAGATTTCTCAAATATCCATCCATTCCATAGGCTGTATCTTATGAGTGCAATAGGAAATGGATGATTCCATAATTGCTCTAAAAATCAACTAAGTCACTGCTATTTAGAATAGACAATTACATATAAAATACATGCAGCACAAGTGAACTTTATAGTATTTCCCAAATAAGGAAATTGTTCTTCTCCCTTATTTCTGCATTCATGTTCTGATTTTCTACTTTGTACCTCATAAATACTATTTATTATTTCCAGCTTTTACTCTTAAGGAGGAAGAAATGGAAGGTCTTCAACTTATTCTTCCAATGTAAGGCCTGCAACTCTTGTAGTTAAAATTGGCCATTGTCAGTGCCACGATTCTAGCAGAGAAATTACTAAAGGCAGAAATCCATAAGCAGATGGAATGTGGGAAGCAGGGAATGATGTTCAGTATAATTTAACTAATGGCACCATAAGTAAAAATTAGGCCAGGAGCGATCTGCTAAGATGCCAAGCAGACACCTCTGCAAACACCATTGATGTGCAATGAAAAAAACAGTAACAGGATAGCGGAACACTTACAGACTCCTTTTCTTGGACGTTTATTTTAGCTGTTTCGGTATCCGCAGGCATAGGAATCTGCAGTGCCTTAAACTGTGAAAATTGAGGAAATAATGAATGAAATGCGTAGCTTTTGGTTTCCAAATCTATGCATACCATATGTACCTTCTTCCTTCTATCTATATTTCTAATTTAGTAGTAAAGTACATAGTTTCCAATATCGTTGTATTAGGCTCTTGTACATTTATTGTCCTGTTGTATGTACCTTTCAACCATAAGATCTAAATTCTCATTCCAAATATCTATTGCAGACTAACCTTAAATATCTGACAAAAGAACCGGGCTCATTTACACATTATCTCCTAGAAAAAAATGCACCACTTTATGAGATTTAATGTATGGGCAATCAACCTTTTGGCTTGCCTGGGCTGTACTGAGTGAAGAGGAATTGTCTTGGGCCACATATAAAATATATAATATGGTTAATGTGTATAAATATCGCTAAAATCACATGATAAGTTTAAGATCTTGTAGGGCCGCCTTACTAGGTGTCCATGGCCACATGTGGCCCAGGGGTCACGTATTAGACATACCTAATTTAATAGAATAAGCACAAAAAGTCTCAATCAAACCTCCTTATTCTAGTAGCTCACATCTTTCTCCTCCCTGTTAGTTCCCTGAACCACAGCCAGTTTCAAAGTTTAGGAATTATCCAGTGGGCAAAAAACCCCAAAATAGTTGCCATTTTGCTGAGAGAGAGATTTTGCAGTTTTAAAATTTAGTTGACATTGCCCAAGGACAGCAGTCAGTTTACATGAAGAGACAGTAAGGCACTAAGGCTAATTTTAAAAAGTGAAAAATTTGTGATATCGTAAGTCTAATAATAAATGCAGTGTTCTCACACATTATTTTACAAGAATTATGGTTAAATTTCACCAGATTTACAGATTCAGAGTGGTTTGGGTGATTTTTCCTCCCTTATTACATTAGGCAGCCTGTCATCTGGCACTCAGGTTAAAGAAGCCAATTCCCTTCTTCGGAAGGGACTACAGCTAGATCTCTGCCTGGCTGTGTGACCAATTAGCCCAACACTTTGCCAATGAAATTGCTCAGATTTGCATAAATCTTGGCTCTTCATAGGGAAAATTCCCTGAGATGACTGCAGCAATGTTATGTCATGTTATGTGGACTCCTGGCTCCTGAATGCTATTAAAATGAATAGGGTACTCTCATCTGCCACGCCCCACATAAGCACCTGACTATCGCCCCTCTAGCTTCTTTCGGAAATTGAGAGGAGGTCAATGTGTCAATGTGTGTCTTAGGAAGAGGGTGGTGCTGGCATACTCGAAAAGGCTACATTTGACAACTATTGCCCTATGTCTAATATTACTTTTTTAGAGAAGATTATTGAGATTCTAGTCAGGATATACCAACAGAGCACTCTTGAGGACCTTTTTCTGTGAGGTTTTAGATCAAGGTACGATATTAAGACAGTATAGGTCACTCTTCTGGATTACCATTGTTATGACCTGAATATTGGTACAAGTAGTCCTAGGTTTACAACAGCTTTTGGGACCAGAATTTCTGTCATTAAGTGATTCAGTCCTTAAGCATGACATCACATCACCACATTGCTTAGTGATGGCAATCCTGGCGGTCCCGATTACTGTGATAACCGAGAGACTAACCAGTCAATAAGTGAGGACCATACATGATCAGAATTCTAAGTAAGCAGGGTCTTCCCAACTACTACTCGGAAGCCATGATCAGTAGAGCCTTTGCCTAGCTTCAGCTGCTACAGTAGTTGCATCCCTACTTAGAACAAGATCTTGCAATAGTGATTCATGGCCACATCCTCTTATCTAAATAGCTACACCTCACTTTACACACCAATTTACATCTGAATATCCTTGAAAGCTTCAGTGGCTTGGTGCTGACAGTTCCTTGATATGAGTACAGTACTTTGCTTTAGGCTTTGACATGAGTGCAGTACTGTGCTTTAGACTGTGAACTAGTTTCCCATTAGCTCCTGAGTACAATTCAAAGTACTACATAACTTGGGATGAGAATACTTATAGAAGCACTTTTTCCACCCAATTTTGAACTGCCAGACTTGAACATCTCCAAAGAACCTGCTTGTGAGTCCCAACTTTTGCCAGGTGAGAAATATGAAGGCTCATAGCCACATCTCTGTGGAAGCTCTTTGGAATAGCATCCTCCCAGAGATTTGATTTGCTCCCCACTCTACTTGCTTTCTCTAAATTGTTAAAAAAAAGCAATGGGGGTATTTCAAAGTAGTTGAGAGGGATGAATTGGTGCTATCAACTTGAGTAACACTGTATAGTCTTTCGTTTTTCATCTTTTTATTTGAAAGTTTTATTGCATTTTTATTGGTGTTTATAACTGCCAAGTCTCTTCTGCATCCAATAGAATACACCTCAAACACCCAAAAATTTAAAAGTGCCTCACCTTCTTTTCAAATTCATCCACTAGGGCAGGGTTTGCGACTGTAGTCTTGTAGAAAGTCCAGTCAATGGCTGGTGGTGTCTCTGGCAAAGATGCAAGCCTATTTAGATACATAAAAGAACATCAAAACTACTGGATGCTTCAGACTATTCCTTCTTCTAAAGTCATTTTTCATTCTTGATTTTCACAACAAGAAAGGTCAAACAAATGTTTGGATACTCTCTTTGCTATCAAGATAAAAACTTGATAACAAAGAATGTTATATTTAAAGATCTGTGGGATGGATTACTGTCTGTACCAACATTTCCCATACCTGGTGTAATCATATTTACTAACAATGACTGAGAAGCAATCAATATAGTCTTGTTATTTAGCTATTTAACTCTTTATTTAAATTAAATTTAATACTAAAATCAAAGGAACAGTTCTGCCTAAAGATTTTACTAGATCTGAAAGCATGCCCATTTCAATAAATCTCTGCCTTAAAAGTATGTCTTTTATTGCACTGATATAAGAAGCAAATGAACAGTTCAGCAACATGTATTTAATAATGTAATCCAAATAATGCCATTGGTTCATCCACCAATCACAAAGATATTTGGTTTAATATCACTCCTTTTCTTTCCATGGTGCTCTTTACAAACGAAGAAATATACTCACTTGGCTGCAATAGCATCGCTACGTGATTTTAAAGCATTAAACAGAGATTTCTGATTAATTGGTACTCGTTCAGCAAATGCTGCCCAATCTATTGCTTTCAGAGCAACCTTGCGGCCAGCCATTGCTATCACCTAGAAAATGGAAAGAGACAGAGGGTAAGGAAGAAAGAAAATAGACAAGAAAATAACATAGCAAGTGAGGTATGAAGGAAGCAGACAATGGACAATTTTTAAACAGAAATGTTCAACCATATGAAATCAAGAACTAAAATACAACATAGATTTATTCAGAAGTAAATCTGGTGTTTGGTGTAATAGTGGTTCACGCACCAGGCTAGAAACCAGGAAACTGTGTGAGTTCTAGTCCCACTTTTTAGGTAGGGGAGCCCAGTCAACTTTCTCTCTGCCCTGGGAAGGAAGCAATAGCAAACCACTTCTGGAATCTCTGGCCAAGTCGCCAAAAGTCAACAATGACTCGAAGGAAAAAAAACACAAAAAAATTGGTTGGAGATGTTTCAAAATCATGCAGCTTCGATTCCATTTTTTAAAAAGACCTCTAGCTTTTTAAAAAGCTGATACTAACAGGATCGTTTGCTCCAAGATATTAAGCAATGTGGGGTTTTTTTTCATAATTTTTTTCATATATATTTTTTTTCATAATTATCCCAAACAAAACAGCCAGCGAATTTTTTTTTTCTTTATTTTAGCATCTATTTTCCTAGCTGAAGTGGAAACCATGCTGGAGAGCAAATGTCTGTCCTTGGAGGCGCCATCAAACCACTCCGACCCGCGCCAGAACGAAACGAGAATCATTACAGGCAAAAAGATCGAAGAGGAAAGCCGGTTAACAAGCAGGGATTATTGCAGGACTAACCACCCTCCCAAAGGACATCGGGATCCTCACCTTCAGCCACCCCGGTAATTGCACCGCCGGAAAAGGCTCCCGGAACCAAAGCTTGACAGAGAGCAACGGGCCCAATCGGGACGACTCTCTCCGGAAAGAGGGCGGCCCTAGAGAGAGCAAAAGGCAAAAAAAAACTCAGCTGGCTGAGGAATTATGGGAGTTGAAGTCCGCAGGTCATAAAGTTGCCAATGTTGGAGACCCCTGCTCTAGACAGCCAGCAAAGGCAAACTACCCATCTATGGAGATTCTCAGTCACCATCCAGGTCCTGGTTGTCCCAAAGGTGCTTTTCCAAGAGGCAACTGGACTTTTGTCATTTTTCTTTGAAGACGTCTCGCTTCTCATCCAAGAAGAGTTGATTTGCAGCTGAAGAAGCTTCTTGGATGAGAAGCGAAATGTCTTCAAGAAAAAAATCAGAAAGTCCAGGTGCCTTTTGGGGGGAAAAAAAGCACCTTTGGGACAAGGCAAAGTACCGTATTACTTGGTCTGTTGTGTAGATGCTTGGGTGGTTTAGGGGTGGGGAATTGTGGTGGGTGGGGAGTGTGTTTGGGGATTGTTATGTGTGTTGGACCTGGTCTTTGGGTGTTAAGTGAATTTCATTGTAGGGGTATACACGTACAATGAAAACAAAGTTATTTATTTATTTCGTAATGGAGTAGTCAGAGGCGATGGGGGCAAACTTCTCTTCATGCAGGCTCGGAGGTGGCGGTGGCTTCAGGGGGCAAAGCGGTTGAACCTTAATGCAAATTGAAGTTTTGGACTCTCCAGGTGCTTTGGCAAGTAAACCTGTAATCCCCATGAGTCCCCTTAAAATATAGACAATCCTCAACTTAGACCACCACAATTGAGCCCCAAATTTCTATTGTTAAGTGAGTTTTGCCCCCTTTTGCGACCTTTTCTTACCAGAGTTGATAAGGGAATCACTGCAGTTCATAAATTAGCCATCCAGTTTTTAAGTGAATCTGGTTTCCCCATTGACTTTGTCAGGTTGTCGCAAAAGATGGCCACATATGACCCCCTGCGGGACAGCAACAGTCATAAATATGAACCCAGTTGCCAAGTATCTGAATTATAATCACATGACCATGGGGATGCTGGAAAGGTGGTGTGAAAACCGGTCAGAAGTCACATTTTTCAGTGCCGTTGTCACTTTGAACAGTCACTAACCGAACTGTTGTAAATCAAGGACTACTTGTGCCTTCTATTTCTGCCTTCGCAGAACTGTGTGCTTATATTACCCAACCCATCATCTCTAGACACGACCAAATCTCCATCTTCTACTCTTAATTTCTGCCGCAAAATCGGGTCTCTGCCCTGTTACACTTCATCGATGACGACTAGTAAGCGATTGCTCTTAAGAAAGTTTGATTAGAAGTAAGATCATAATATGAAAAGGTTGCAAATGCTATTGGGAGGAAGGGGAATAACCAAAACTTCTGTGGAGGGCTTCTGCAAAACCCAATCCATCTTTTTAGCCACCTCTATCCACCCCCAATCCCCAACGCCGCCCCTGCGATTGCACAGCAGGTATATAGTAAAGTTCTCTTTTTCCCTCTCGAAAGGACGGTGCAAATTGTATTAAAATGATTTTTTCTCTTCTCCATGAAGCAAACTGGCAGGGCAGTTTCTAAACGTCGCCTCCGAAAGAGAAGGGGCCTTTAGCTTCGAAAAGTGTTTGTTCCACTAAAAAATTAATTAGGATCGTCCACTGCAAATCAAGAAGCGCCGGTCTAAACGGTTGGGGTTTATGGCACGGCTGCCTATGTATTTCCTTCCGGTGTCTCTCGACCACCTTTCCGACTGTTATTTCCATCTCTACTGCTCCGATTTACTCCTTCCGATTCCCTTTAAGGGCGGGACGCCTGGAACGAAGCCGGGGTCAAACGCAGTCATTCGACTCGGAGAGCGCTGGATAACCCGGAAGAGATTCTTCATTCCGGAAGTCCGGCGTTCACTGTCAGCGCGGACTGAGGGGATGGCTATCGAGCCTCGACCGGAGCAGCTGCAGCCTTTCCGCCCGGACCGCTGACTAAAAACAAACAAACAAACAAACAAAAAAGGGACTACCGTCCGCCCACCCACCTAGGGGAGAAGCCGTAGCCGAGCATGGCGGAGTTGGTGGCTGGGGAGGGGCCGCCACGAGGCCGCACGCCCAGCCCGCTCCCGATCTCGGGGCCGCCGAGCCCTCGGCCAGCTGCGGCTCCCGCTTGTCCCGCGCGCAGCCCGGAGCCTCCGCCGCCCGAGAAAGCCGCGGCGGGGAGTGGCGGCGGCGGTTCCAAGTGGGTCCGGCTCAACGTGGGCGGCACTTACTTCGTGAGCACCCGCCAGACCCTCTGCCGAGAGCCCAAGTCGTTCCTCTGCCGCCTCTGCTGCCAAGAAGGGCCCGAACTAGGCTCGGACAAGGTCAGAGGGTGCGGCGGCGGCCGCCGGGCCCTAAAATCGCCCCCCTCCCTTTTGCCTGTAGGCCGCCACACCCAGGATGACGGGCGTGGCATCTCCCGGTGGTCCTCGATTTACGACCACAATCCCCCAGGTTACCTTGTTATACGTGAGAAATTTGTTAAGTCAATTTGACTCCATTTTACGACCTTTCTTGCCACGGTTGATCAATGAATCACCACAGTTGATAAGTTAGTAAAAACCTGGTTGTTAAGTGCATCTGCCTTCCCCATTGACTTCGCTTGTCAGAAGGTCGCAAAAATGAAAAACGCATGACCCCTGGGACGCTGCAGCGGTCATAAGTATGAACCAGTTGCCAAGCGTCTGAATTTTGATCACATGATCATGGGGATGCTGCAAAGGTGGTAACTGGAAAAAAATGGTCATAAGTCACTTTTTTCAGTGCCGTTTAATTTTGAATGGTCACTAAATGAGAGGTTGTAAGCCGAGGACTGCCTTTAGTTTTCACTACATAGCCGCCCCTCCTGCATGTCTGGTGTAATTGAGTAGTGGTATTTCTAGAAGCAGGCCAAGTTCCTTGCAGAATTCCAGTTTTAACCATAACCATAGATTTTAGCCTTTAAGTATCTCCTAATGAAAACGCAGGAGAGGAGGACAAGGGATGTACAGCCCAGTGGCACTTTTAGACTGTATCTAAAAATGGGGCATTGGTTCTTTGCGCATATAGACACACACACACACATAAACACACACATCCTTGATTTGCTGTGCTATTCTTTTCTGTATTGATGGTGTTTGCAGAAGATGCTGAGCCATTGTTAATAAGCAATACGGATTTATAGAACACAGTATGTTAATATGATTGCACTCACAGCATTTAAGCTATGATGTTGTTTGTAACGACTTGGTTTAATCATTATGGCTGTAAATCAGGATGTTTAGCATTCTATTTAAAGTTTAGGCTTAGTTTGAATACAGAAGACTATTAAAAACACTGTCTCTTGTATAGCTTTCCTCTCAACCAGTCTTATTTCTTAAATGTGAATATTAGTCTGTAATCAAACACTTCAACAATGAAGGTATTGTCAGTAAATAACTTGAATTTAGTCTATTTTTCTTGGTGTAATGAATGTAATTAGAAATGGTTTATTTAAAAAATGCATGCACATATTTATAAATGTTATGTATTTATAACATGCATAAATAATGTATTTTTTTTTAGATCTTTCAATCAAGAGTATTGAATGCAAATGCATTAAATTTGAATTCAGCCTTATTGCTTGTAGAGGAGAGCTTTATTTATTAAGAGCTCTCCAAAGTCCCATTGGTTCCACTTGCTAATTTTTCCTTGTTCCGCGGGAAGGGTTGAAGTGAGGAGGGATTCTGATTGCCAATTCAATGCCTCCCCCATTCTACTTTTCTTATCCCATCTTACCTCTTCTTAGCAAGTGCTTTTGTTGCCAATATAGCCATAATGTTTGCTGAAATTAATCTTAACCATACATATGGGATAAGTAGCATAAACTCATTTAAAGTTATGGATGTCAAAAAGATACTTTAACCCTAAGCACTAGAAAGGGGAACACAGCCTTATTTCCAACAGCTGTTCTATAAGAAGCCTTGCTCTTATTTTATTCAGAGCTGTCAAAAAGCATATTCAGTTCCTTGCCCACAGACCCGATAAATTATAAACTGTATTGAGATCTAATTTTTTATCTCATACAGCTTTTCAGTTTTACATCGATAAAATAAGTAATGGTTTTAAAAAATCAATATCTGTATACAAAGCAACTTCTTTCTCCAGTACTTAAAGCTGTGTGCCAAGATAAAGTATAATTTAGAGTGGTTGCTTTAGCATAAAATCACTTATAATGTCAGTGCAGTGGATTCTAAATGTCCTATAAAAAACCTTACATAATTGTGTTCCTTAGAATTTAATTTTAAATACAATGCTTTAGATAATAGTAAAAAGTTGTAATAGTTTATAGAGAACTATCAGATTTGCGGTCTTTATACTTCCAAGTGATAAGAGTTCTTGCATGTTTACTCAGTAAGTCCCCATGAGATCAACTGTTTTCACAAGAAATAAGCTGTACAAAATCTTACAGATTGCATGTTTACATTAATGGAGTTTTGAGGTCAGTCTCTCCAAGATCATTAGCTAAGTAGGTCCACTGAGTTCAGTAGGATACATTGCGAAGTATGTGTAGCTTTAATGAGTTTTCTTAAGTTTGAGCCAATAAATAAAAATAAATAAATGTTCTGGATTTATCTTTGTGAAGAATATTTTTAGGCTGCCAAAAATGCTGATGTAATTTATAGCTCAAGTGATAAAAATCTTTCCTAAGGATATAGTAATAATAATCAGTACAATTATGTTTATTTTTTCTTGTGCATTAATTTAATTTGGGGAAAAGCTTGTGACATAATTAAGAGCAGATTATTCCAAATAAATAAACACACAATTTTCTAGTTAATTAGATACAGCTAAAGTACATAGGCAATAGCCTATTTTTTTTAAATAATTATGTCACAATCATAACACAAGCAAATGTAGAAGATATCCACTGATGCAAGAATTTGGCTCCTTTCTCAGAGAACCATATTCTCAGATTCATGACAGTTGGTTCCATGTCCAAAGGTCTGAACGCCACTGGAATATATTTCTTTAGCAGCAGAGTATAACAGATATAACATTATATCTCCTTACAGGATGAAACGGGGGCATATCTCATTGATAGGGATCCCACATACTTTGGTCCAATCCTGAACTACCTCCGGCATGGAAAACTCATAATAAACAAGGAATTGGCAGAAGAAGGTAAGAAAAACACAACTTTGACAAATGTATAAATCTCTTTTGAAAGTAAGGGATGTTTGCTGAGAGTTGGGCAGCATACAAATTTAATTACGGTAGTAGTATTAATAGAGGTTGGTTTTGCCTGAGCCCAGAATTAAATGTATTTAATCTCATAGATTTCATGATCTGTGTGTCTTTAAAATATATTAGAAAGTCTATGTTACTCAGATTGCACTGTGGAAAATCAGTACAAAATCAGCTTGTTCAAATAGGCATGTATTTATGACCATGCAGGGAGTATCCTTAATAGTGCTTTCTTTAGAGCATTATTTTAGGGACTATTATATTAGCATTTGCTTTCCAATGGAACATAGCCTATAAAAACAAGTTTCTTTTCACAAAGAGAATCAAAAGAGAAAACTTCTTGAATCTCCAGGTTATCGCCATAAGGAATTTTATTCACAAGGTGTTTCTTGATCTTCATTCAGTTTTGTTTGAATTGTACCTAACAAAAATTTTTGATATCATTTTGTTGTTTTCCAGATTATTTGTTGAGTTAAATAAGTTCACAGCTCGTGAGTGTCATTTGGCTGCCATATGACATATTTGCAGTGTTTGCATTTTAGTGTTGGAGACTAGAGAGCCTTTAGAATTTGGCAGCAAGAATTATTTTGAGTAATTGGAAAATATTTCTGATATTAAGGATTTGTTTCAAGAGATACGTATTTTTAAAAAGGCAATTTTATCTCCCATTTAAAAAAATAACTCAATAATTTATCCTTTGGTATAGATTTTATGACATTTTGTAATGTTAAAGATCATGATATTTTAACATACAAACCAGAAACTGGTTTGACATTTAATGAAAATGCAATATATATCTGTACAGTTTTCTCCTTGTTTTTGTTTTGCTGTTATATTGCCTGTTGATTTTTTAAAAATCTACTTCTCTTCCTCTTTTTTCTTTTTTCTACTTCTTGCTGTAAAAGTTAAGATAAATAAAGCTAATTAAAAAAAAAAGAACTTTGCACTAAGATAATCAAATAACCAGTGCAGTTTTGCCTCTGGGATGCTTCTTGTTCCCATCTTTAAAATCTCTACAGGGCTGAAAAGCATATTTTTCAATATTTTGGTAGCTTAAGGATCTGTCTCTGAGAGGATTCGTGTTTCCATCCACATTCTTAGATTTTTAGAAACACAAGCTGAAAAAATTCAGCTGGACTCTTTACATTAGCATCACAATATCTCTGGGCGTTCCTTGGTGGCCTTTTGGACAATAAAAAAGCTGAGTTGTGGCACCCAACTCTTCAAATACAGAATGTCCTGAATTAAATTATAAATTGTATATATTCCCCAATTCCAGACATGCAGCAAGATCAGATCTGAAAGCTTTCTGATCAAGAGATTTTGTAGTTAACACAGATGTATAGCAACCTTTCCTTCTTACAAATGCTGAAGCCATGTTCTGCATCTTATTCCTAGGTGTCCTGGAAGAAGCTGAATTTTACAACATTGCATCTCTAGTGAGGCTGGTGAAAGAGCGAATACGAGACAATGAAAGCAGAACTTCGCAAGTAATTCACATTAGAAAGAAAATAAATGTATTGTGTCCCTTGTGTCCTAACATATGTTACCATTTGATGCGGTAGGCTTGTGTGTTCCCTGTGGCATAAGAGCCATGTCATAGGAATTCTCCTTCATGAGATATTATTGGTTTCTGAAGTCTTTCACAAAAACATCCCACTTTCCCTTTCTAGCTTTTAACAACTATGGTGGCTAGAAGCATGCTTTTAAAAAAAACACTTTTACAAATGTTTGTTTTTATGAGCCTCCTCCATCTTAATATAATAGTAGTAGTACTACCATCATTTCAATAATATACTATTATTTAGAGAACGTACAATCCTGATTTTTAACTTATTAGTTTCCCTCTTTTAATCCAGGGACCTGTCAAGCATGTTTACCGAGTTCTGCAGTGCCAAGAAGAAGAACTCACCCAGATGGTGTCTACTATGTCTGATGGATGGAAATTTGAACAGGTATTTGTTAACAGATTTAGAAGTTGGGCCAATTTACTGGATATATTATGTCCTTTTGCTTGTTTGTTTGTTTATTATATTTATATACTGCTCATCTCACTAACAAATGACGCTGGTGGAAATATGCCTGTTGTTTGCAGAAGCCTGATTTTTAGTCATCTTTGCATTCTTTTCTTAATTTTACTGTAACAGTTGATTAGTGCTATCAGTTTGTGCCAGTCTTGAATTCTCATAAGTATACATCGTACAAAAATTCTATATTGTAGTCTGATTATTAGGCATAAAAAAGGGTAAAGGTTTCCCCTGCCAGTTGTGTCCGACTTTAGGAGGTGATGCTTCTCTCCAATTCACAGCTGAAGAGCCAGCGTTTTCCGAAGCCCCTTATATGGTCATATGGCAAGCATGACTATATGCTGAAGGCGCATGGAACGCTGTTATCTTCCCATCAAAATGGTACCTATTTATCTGCCTGTATTTACTGCTAAATTGGCAGGAGCTGGGGCAAGTAACTGAAGCTCACTCCATCATGCAGTACTTAGGTTTAAAACTTGCCAAATTTCTAGTTGACAAGCCTAGCGTCTTAACCACTTACCTGCTGCACCCCCTGATTATTAGGTGTAATTACTTCTTAATGAAACAGACAACTTTTTTCCTGATTAGAACTAGTATAATAACTATCCTTAGAGGATTTCATAGCACAAGAAAATGGATCTTTCAAGACAGTAGTCTTCACTATTGCATTCTAGTACAATGGGTCTTGTCACTGAGCAACGTCCTATGAAAAAACACGTAATGATCTACTCTCGTCCCTCTGATACAGCATTCTTAACTCAACCACCATACATTCAGTGATGATCCCTATCTTCTGGGTCTTATTGAAAGCCAGATAATTTGCGTTGCAAAGTTGAATTGAGTGGCCTGTGGTAGAATTCAGAATACTGAAAAGGTTCATTTCGTTCATGTCTTCCAAGTTACACTTTTATCTACTTTATGGAAAGACAAAATAAAAGTGTATTGACTCCCGTTTAATACATGTAGTCAAATTATTCTTTATCAGTCTTGATAATGTGCAGATACTATTGAAAGTTCTGTCCCCTACAATCTAAAACATTCTCCTGATTTTGTTTCAATTTGCTATAGCAATAACAATAAGACTTATATACCGCTTCACAGTGCTTTACAGCCCTCTCTAACTGGTTTGCAGAGTAAGTATATTGCCCCCAACAAACTGGGTCCTCATTTTACCAACCTCGGAAGGCTGGAAGGCTGAATCAACCTTGGGCCATGCAGAATCGAACTCCTGGAGTGAGCAGTGAATTAGCCTGTAGTACTACATTCTAACCACTGCGTCACCATGGCTGTCTATAACTGCTGGGTTTCTGTTTTTGTGATTGTTGTTAGAGCTGCACAAAGATCTGACTTCAAGGAGAAAAATATGATTAAAATCATAAAGAAGAACATATGTAGCATCTGTCAGGAACTTCATAAAGCAGCCCTCCACAGCTGCCACACGATCTCAGGAAAAGATACATTTATTCCATTTATTCGCAGGTGTTAATGACTGGTATTACATGAATGGCTGGTGCTGCAGCTATGGCTAAATCTGCAAAGCCTGGTTCTATATATTTTTAATGTTAGGATACATGAGCAGCTATTCACCCTACCAGCATGGAATAGTCCTAAAATTTTGTGTTTTACCCAGCTATCTCTGGAGCTCCTAGCCACATAATTGTTTTCTTTATTTTAAATAATATTTATTTTGTAGAATGATACCATATTGCTTAAGTAATAGTAGAAGAATGAGAGAGTAATTAATATGGAAGTGATTGGTGCTGTTTCTGCAAATAAAATCAACATGTACAGGGTGTACCAAGTTGAGCCCTATAAACAGTTTATTATATGAATCACATTTGGTGATCATATTAGTTGCTATTGACTTCTAAACATGCCCTTTTAGATGCATGAGGTTTAAACATTCCTAAATACCTTCTCTGAAATAATATTAATTAATAAAACATACTGTGATTGACCTATAAGGCCTGATATCTGATATACCTGTATATAGTTGCCTAACAAAACCGAAGATTTGTTAGTATTTTGATCTGAAAGGGAAGTCACATGGTACATCATACTGTTTATAGAGTTCAAAGGCATAATATGAGCATGCTTTTTCACCTTCTAAATGTTAAAGGAAGTTAAAAAGTACTTGTCTTGCAAATCTGTAACTCTCTGTTATAAGACTGATTTTATGTTCATCTTATATTGCTATTTTTAACATATCATTTCCTTTTTAACAGTTAATTAGTATTGGATCTTCATACAACTATGGAAATGAAGATCAGGCAGAATTTCTCTGTGTTGTATCAAGAGAGCTCAATAATTCGACCAATGGCATTGTCATAGAGCCTAGTGAGAAAGCAAAGGTGAGAAGCCTTTTGTGATTGTAATCCTTTCCCTATTTATTAAATGGCATAAAAATAGATAACAAGTGGATATTTTTATAATAATTGTATTAAACCTATTTAAACAGAAAACAAAATCTACAAAAGATAAAAGAATAAAAATTAAAAATACAGGAAAAATATATAGATAGAAAATTAAAAAAATAAACATATTGCAGAGGGGAAAATATATAATGAAATAACTTTCCCCTTTGTTGCAACAAGTATAAACAAATTTAATAACTTATCTTTTCTTAAAATACTACAAAAAATCACTTCATCCCATATCGCATCTCATGTCTATAAACAGACCCTTACAACCATTTAATTCAGTTGTGGTCAGCAAAAGTCCATTAATCATAATTTTTAGTCTGGATAATGTCCTAGAGTTGGTTTGCTTTTCATTTCTTTCAGTATTTTAACAGATAATATTTTGCAAATCCAATATTAGAAAGTAATTGAAGACATTCTTTTGGCTTGCAGGTTGCACTTCCCTTTCAATTATTAAAACATCAGCCAATTTTATTTGTATATTCAGTATAACTTTTTTTTCCATATCATCTTGCAGGCTGTCATTTTGAAATCAACTCAAATCAATCCCAGTCCTGCTTGACAAAACTTGCTCCTGTTCTGCAATGTCTCTTAAAAGTCACCTATCTATAATGGTAGATACTTTTAAGATTATCTTATAGATCCATTACTCAAAAAAGCCTTGAATATGTCCAGTATTAAAAATATTTTGTCCCATCCTATATTAGTAAGCCAAAATTAAATGCTATTTTCCTTTAATTGTAATCTATAGTTCCCTCTTGTTCCCTCTAATGTCCAGTGTTCAAATTCCCATCCTATTGTACTTTCTTTCAGAATTTAAAACAAGACTGTCCCATGGGAAGGATTTCCACAATCAATTTCAAAATCTTATTTCAAATCCCCATATCCATTATAACTTTCCAAAATCCACTTCTAATCATTCTTTTGCTGCTTTTTTAAAAAGCTTTAAAAAGCTTTTTTTAAATGTCCTTAAACAGCTCTGTGACCCTAAATTTGTTGATTAGAACTCTGCCATTGCTGGGAGCTGCTGCTTGAAATTGACCAGACCTTAATCAGTTTTACTCTGAAAGCTTTGGTTGTCCTAAATGCCCACATTGGTCAGAAAAGGAAATTTCTGTTAAGGAGTAACTTGCTAAATGAGGACTATCTGTATATAAATATGCTTAAGCTGTTCAGGGTTCTAGTTCCCCCTCTTGGCATATAGTTCATTTTAATCTATAACATCAAATCTTGAAATACCAGCTTTTTTTTTTTTTTTTTTTTTTTTGAGTTCCTGATTAGGATGGAATTTGGAGGCAGTTTTATAGCGGCTTTGTTTATTTTTGGACGAGCAGTTTTGGAAGCTGGCACATAATTGAAAACTGCTGAGAGTTTTTTTCTGGTAGAATCCATGATTCTAAACTGATGACAAATGTCATTGTTAAACTGTTTAGTTAAACAAAATGATGTTTAATTCAAAGTATTCCTGATGATTTGAAAAGCAAAGCAACCTGTGCTTTACAGGGTATGCTCCCCATGAAGGCTTGCATTCAAAACTCAGGTATCCTTCTGCATGCCCAAATTTTGACAGTAAGCTAGTATTTTTGTATGATTAAAATACCAGTATCAGGCTGTAATAATATATATTTTAACTATATCCTGGTTGGAATACTGTGATACACTCTGTTGAATATTTGGGATTTCTGTTCACAATATGCTAGCTGTGACATACAAAAAACCCTCTTGATGACTTGGAATCAGTGTATTGGAAGCAGGGTGGATAAAAATCAATGATTTTTTTTAAAAAAATCAAATCAGATTTTTTTTTATTTAAATCGGATTTTTTTGATTTAAATCGGATTTATTTTAATAAAAAACTTTTGGGGTAAAAATCTATCGTAAGATAGTTTTCTATTTAAGATACATAAATAATTTAGTTTATTCAGCATGAAATGGAGCTTAGTTATGTAGCATGAGGCTGTATATTCTGCAACACTGGGACTATCGGTGAGTCAACAGTGGGTCAAAGGAGTAGCAGAGATGACAGTTGCTCTTTAAAAATTATGATTTAAATCGAGTTGATTTAAATCAAGCCTTTTTACTAGTGATTTAAATCATGATTTAAATTGTGATTTAAATCAACTCGATTTAAATCAAATCCACCCTGATTGGAAGTACGATAGGTTCTTATACAAACTTGCCTGTATGTCAGATCTTGAGAGAGGTAGCATGTTCTCCAGCTCTCTTTTTTATTGTTGTAAGAAACACTTCTCAAGTGAAATGCTTCTCTTTTTTTTCCCCAGATTCTTCAGGAGCGAGGATCACGGATGTAATCCAAGCATCTAACTTTAAAACTCCCAGATGTTAAAAGGGCAACTTAGCAGGGCTGAGCATTTCTCCTGCAGTCCAACCTTGCTTTTGTACAGTAATAAAACTAACACAAAGCAAAGCTGAGCCTGTCCTGCCAGTGGAGAATTAAATCCTGGTAAAAACCAAAGGCTCATCCCACCCCAGTCACAGAAAGCTAAGAGAAAAGAAGAGAATCTTCCAGCTGGAGAGCGCCTTTGCTCTGCTTTTTTTTTTCCTTGCTGTCTTGGCATTGACTCATGTTTGGGGGATATATATATATATATATATATTTATATTTATATCATCACAGGCCTGGATAAAGAGCAGACTTTTGGTTTCACACTGCTATTTCTAATGCTTTAGTTAGAAAAAATTGTCCTAGTTAAGAGTCATTCAGGTCCAGGGAAAATAGATTTGAAAATGAATAATTAAATATTTTTTCCTCCATTTTCACTCACAAATCTTTTTAAAAAAATATGTTACTGGTTCAGAGCTGTTAAATAAGAAAGTTGAGTGAGGGATGTGGTATTAGCTGAAGGTTTTTTCTTCTGATAACACTACAAATCTAACTGTAGGCATTCCTTGCAGTGCAGTTTGGTCAGCATTCTTCATGCTTTTGAGGTCCAATTACCTGTGATATTTAGATTCTGTCGTATTGTTTCTTATTCTCTGTGAAAAGAGGAAAGAAGGAAGCTTATGCCCCATTTCTCTTACCAAAGCTAGAATGTGGGTTATTTCAAATAGTTCATTGATATGGAAGATTTGTTCCTGCCAAGTTCAGCTTTGCCTTGTCTTCAATAGCATGAAACTATTCCCTTGTTCTCTTGATGTCCTGCATTAAAGCAGGTTTTCATTTGTACTCTAATTATTTTAGTTCTCAACTCTTACCTAATACATCCAGGGATAGAGAGTCTTATTTACACATTATGATTCTGTGCTTGAAATTTCTCATCCCTCTTTGTGTCCTCTCACCCAAAATGACTAAAGGCCATTGCACAGGTTGGGGAGGGGGGGTGGGGCAGGGAGGTGTAAAATTATGATAGTTGCCAAACTATTGTGATGTTTCTTGTCCAAAGTGATTTGTGAACTTCTGTATTTTTTTTTTCTGTTGGAATGCCTTGAATGGAAGTAACAATGTTGTGCCTCTCTGAATTCTAATCTTAGACAAATGGGACTTACTGATTTTGTCAATTAATTTGTGCCATCCCTAATCAGTGAAATGTCCCTTCTAGTTGTTGGTAAATGGAATTCCTGAAGTATTTGCTCTACATTCTGGCTTTGTTTCTCGTTAGTCAACTTTGGCTTCTGGGCCTTTGAATTAAGCTCTGAGCATAATGAACCAAAGTATCAAAGAAACTGCAGTGCTTTGGTTTTCCCTAGGCAATAATTGAAGCTCCCATGTTAGTCAGTGATCGGAGTAGGATCCCTTATATTCCGATTGGTTTGCTTGGAATTTCTCAGCAAAGAGTTGCACTCAGTGTCTTTTTCATGTTTTATGGTGTGTGGTAATGAGGCTTCCCCTTTTATTTCTTCCTAGTTACAAAAGGAGTGGGAACAAATAGGATAGTGAATGGTTACTGAAAGCATGGAAGATATAATGCAGATGAAGCAAAAATGTTTTAAAATGAAATTTAACAGGGTACCAAATTATCCTGCTCCATTAATCTCCAGTATTTGTGTACATATATCACTGAGCTTCCCCACCATTTTGCCAACATACCTCCACTGATGTTTTGATGGGTTAGAGCTTGAATAATGTGCATTGTTCAGTCCCTGTAGCAACAGACTGTACCAAAGGTCTTGAGGTCAGCTTCTGGCTGCTAAACTCAACCAGCTTCAAACTCTGTGGAATTCAAGCAACTTTCTTGTCCTTCTTCATCCTTCCTGTTTGTAATGTGTTGGTATTGGCATGGTCAGACAGTGTACGTCATGGCTGGATTTAACTAACACTGTGATGTATACATAAATCTATGAGTATCTTGTTCTTTCAGCCCTTGTCAGTGTATGTCCACAGCTGAGAAATAACCAGATGTGTTTGTGTGTGTGTGTTGGGAGGAAGTATAAGAACCACAGATGTATCCTCATAATCTCTCCTTCCAAAGAAGGGAGATTGTGGTGGCATGAACTAGTTGAAAGAAAAAACCAGAGGATGCTGCAAAGAATAGCTGCCATTTCCAACTCATGAGCCTAACCCAACTCATTCCCCACCTTGCTGGGCACGTAGCAGTGTTAGGTTTGCTTGGAAGCAGATCTTAACTGTGTAGCTTTAGTAAACTAAAACAAATACCTCATTGATTTATGTTATGATCACCAGAAACACCATGCATGGGGAAGCCACATTAGAAGAGTGCCTGATGTCAAGTTAATGAACTGGTAAAAGTAATTTCATTTTGTTGTACATGTAGGCGTCATTGAAAACAGCTCCATTTAAATCTGGAATAAAATCAGATTTGAGATGAGGCTGCTCTGTTACAGCAAGATTTGAGCTAAATGCAGAAAAAAACTGTTTCTGCTAAATAAATAGGGCCACTTGCTGCTGACAAGTTGTGAGAGGTTTTCAGCAAATCTAGTTTTTTGTTGGAACATGACTACCTTCTCTTTTCCTTCCCTTATTAAATATTTCTAGTTATGGTTTGGGGGACCCTTCCTGAAATGATGAGCAGTTTAGTTGGAGATAGAAACAGTATTAGGGATTGGGAAAGCTCTCTGCTTTCTTAATATAAGGGCTTGAATTCCAGCTACAGCAAGACACTATTCTAGCTCACCCACTTGGGATGTTCTTTTCTCAAGATGAGAAGCCACCTTCAGACCCTGTTAAATTCAAGAATCGGCTTTCATGTTCTCCACCAGTTGTAACTTTGCCTTCTTAGCAACAGGGCTCTTCCTTGCATTTGCCTCTATGTGGTTGAGACTAAACTAAAGTTGAAGCATGAATACAGATGCTGTTTCCCCATGAAAGGCAGTAAATGGCAAAGGAAGCCAGTGGTGGGATGGGTTTTCATCTGAGGGATGTGCATCTCTTGAGGTTTTTTTTAAACCATTAGCTAGCCCCTGGGGACCAGTACCTGGTTGAGAAACCCAGCGGCCCAATTGTTCCGTTACAGCAAGGTTGGAGCTAACCTTCTCTTAAAAGTGTCTTTGTTTCTGCACATTTTTAATCAATTTTTCTCAGGGGTGACTGAATGGTCCGAGGGGGAGTGGGTTATCCACAAAGGGGTGAGGGTGGCTCCTCGGACCTTCACAGCTGGGCCGTGGGCTCCTCACCCTCAGGGTTTGCTTGCAAGCCTAGAGGTTTTGTACAGTTTGTCACATGTCGGTGCCCTTTGCTACTTGTTTCTCTTGGTTTATTAAATGTGTTTGAATAATAATGGAGATGCTGTGATTTCTTTTTCCAATAAAGATTCTGACATGACTTGTTCTTGGGTTTTTTTTTTTCTTTGTGATTTTATTTTGTATCTTGCTGCTTTGCTGATATTAAAGATTGAGGGTCTTTTACACAGAAGTTCTCTAGATGCGCTCATTTCTGCTTTTGTTTTTAATTAAACATTCTTGCCATCAAAATAAGGGCGAAGATTTACAGCTTCCCTTCACTGAAAAGGAGAATGAAGCCATTATTTAATAGTAATCATAACTGTAGTTTTCCCAATAGTGTTATTTGTAAGGGGTCTTAAATTTAAAAACTTAAAAATATGTGTCTGCATTTTGGGGTTTGTGTAGTTTTTGGAAAATAATTTTTATAAAGAGATTCTTCAGATAACATTTGTATAATGAATTTAATGTATTAGGTAACATAATAAAATCACTATTAGGTATATTGTGGGATTAGGGATTCTGTTTCAGTATAGCCATCTATGGTGGCAGTGATTCTGATTCTACAAACAATAGATAAATATGTAATATGGCCAAGCAGGATGATAAACAGGGAAGCTACCCAAGATACAATATAAATAACTTCCTAAGGCAGAATGATAAATCCATACAAAGAGGGCTTTTCCAATAGAAAATGAATGAATGAATGAAACCATGGCTTATTTATCGCTTGTCTTTTTGAGACCAATGGAACAAGATGTTTGGGTCTTATGTGTGCTATATTAAAAATCGTGTAGTACTGTTTCTTGTTATGGATGCCTATTATCTTGAAAGCACATAGCAGATGGGTCCTTAATATTTTTATTTAGATGAGCTTGCCAGTGACATCATAACCAAAGGGCTTTACTCCCTCCTCCTTTGTAGTTTGAACTATGATGTCACCTGGCAAATTCAGACCTCATGATTGGCTACAAACAGATAAAGTCAAGTCAAGGAGTGGGACAAGACCACAGCTGAAAACCTTTAATCACTGGAGCTGTAGTAGAGTATCTATTGCTAATTTACCAAGTGCAATTGACGTTTAACAGGTAAGTGCAGATAATACCTCTCAGAGAAATCTGCAGAACTATAGTATCACAACTTCATAATTTAATTGCCTTGAACGTTATGGTGTTTGCTCGTAACAATTACAAGAACAAAATATACTTTCCTACTGGGAAAGGTCATAGCTGTATGGGAGCATACATGATTAGAAAACGGTAATGTCATGCAGATTTATAAAATCATTCTGGCTTTGCATTCTTGAGCAAGGTTTTGCATTCAGTTGGTGACAGCAGGCAGTGGCAATATGTTCTGGAGTTGGGGAATGTTAACCATCAATCCCTTGCCACAGACAGATAGCTCCCTGTTGGCTTTGGAAGTCTGATGTTGCAAGGAAGCAAGATTTAGGTGAATGGCCTGCCCAGGCATCTAATGTTGGGTTCCAACGAAGCCTGGGGTTCTTTCTAGGACTCTGGTATATGATTTGACTGAGGCTTCAGTTGTATCTTGAAATGAGAGAGTAACTTTTGTTTGGATTGGATCACACCTATGTAACCTCTGCATATGGATCCTAGAGGGCCCCTTGGTTTTCAGAGGAGTTCTGGGTGACACAGCAATGTAATAGTACCTAGAATGCCACTGGGGAAAATGAGGAGCAGAATCAATTGAACATAGGTAAGAGCGTTTCAGGGGTACTACTTCGTGGCAAAGGCAGCAATACAGTTGTCATAGAGTGCCAACTAGTGGCCCTATTCAGAGGTTCAGTTTTTACTCCAATAGCATCAGTTTTTGGGCCAGGAGACTTTGCTCCCAATGATATGTCTTTTTTGATGCACCTTTTAAAAATGTTCTATGTTTTGTGGTAGTTTTTCCTTTTGGATTTTTTTTTAGTTCTGTATTTTTGTATTTTAACTTTGTTTTGAATAAAATAAAAACAGGTTAAAAAATCTTTATTTTTAACACAAGTTTCAAAAATAATAGGTGGAGAGAATAAGTTATTTTTCAATGTGTTATAAGGATTCAGCAAACCAAAATCATAGTCAGTTGATCCAGGTCAAGAGGTTTAGTTTGGATCCTGCTATTGACAGTGCAACTTGATACAATTCATTTTGATGAATTGTATGTACAGTGAGATTTACTTGTTAAAATTAAATGTTAAATAGTAGATTGTGGACTGAACCATTAATGTTGCACAAAAAAAGTTCACTAATAGGTGATTAAATTAGCAAATAAAGCCTATTCAGATCTGTATTTGTTTTAGAAAATACATTTATTTTATGATATGACTTTAAATTTTATCAGTTCTTCAGATTGTGTTGATTCTATTTTCGGTAGCAGGGATGGACTGTCTAGGACCCAAAAGCTACATGAAGTCCTTAGCCATAACATATGGTCCACAGAGATAACCAGAATCAAAGGAAAGAAGCGCAGGTACTTCTAGCAACCCTGTTCAAGGTTACTGGTTTACCTCAATAAGCAAGTCAACTACCTACACCACGGGGTTGGTTAGAAGATTTATATGTTCACTCTGAACATACCATTGGAGGAGTAGAAGTAATGATTATGTATGGTAGATGTAAGATTGGAGAGCCACTTTGGTGTAGTGGTGAAGGCACCAGACAGGGGGAGATGGAGATTTCCAATCCTGCTTTAGGCATGAAGTCAGCTGGTGATTTTGGACCAATCGCTTTCTCTCAGTCTAGGGCCTAAATCTGAAAATATTTCCAGGAAAACTGTAGGGACTAGTTTGCCACACGTAGAATGAGTAAGCGTGAGAGAATGCAAAGTAAGAATAGGTTTGAGTGTATAAATTTCTGAGTCCCGTGGACTTAAAAATCATAGTATGTGTCCCTTGAGGGTCAAAAGTCCCTGTTTCACAGATTTCTTTTTTAATAGGTGACTGACTTGGACATATTTGAAAATTGTGTGAATCAGAGCCAAGAATAAAGTTTCCTGTTTCAATGCAGAAGATTGGCTTTCTTTTCCTTGAAGACAATATTGTATGTCCAATATGCCTTGAGGTATTCAGAGACCCAGTCACCACAGCCTGTGGGCATAACTTCTGTATGAATTGCTTGCACGTTTATTGGGAACACCTAGCTCTGATTGGGGAACAACCTTACTGCCCTCAGTGCCGGGAACCCT
This sequence comes from Pituophis catenifer annectens, assembly GCF_029215685.1. Lineage (NCBI taxonomy): Eukaryota > Metazoa > Chordata > Lepidosauria > Squamata > Colubridae > Pituophis > Pituophis catenifer. Next base: position 133,498,382 of record NW_027256882.1, on the reverse strand, counting down.
TCAGTTCAACACCTCAGCTCCGCAAAAATATAACCCTGGGAGAAATTGCAATGAGATTTGCACAGGAGGAAACTCAAGATCCACAGAAGCTGGCTAGTTTCAAGAATGTCCCATGTGATTTTTGTTTCACGCGAAAGTTAAAAGCAGTCAAGTCTTGCTTGCAATGTATAGCTTCCCTGTGTGATAACCACATTCAGTCTCACTACACAGACAAGATTTTCAAGAACCACCAGCTGGTGGAACCTCTCAGTGACTTGAAAGGCAGCATGTGTGCAAAACATCGTAAGCTGCTAGAGCTATTCTGCAAAGAAGAAGGCAAATTTATTTGCCAAATCTGTGTCCGGGAAGAGCATAAGAACCATGAAGTAATTTCTCTGAAGCAAGAAAGAAGCAAGAAAGAAGTAAGCAGTTTCTGTATATGCCTTTGGGTGTCAGAGTGTACCCTGTTGCTTCATGTTTTTATGGAAGGAAGCTTTGAGTAGTAGAAGTGAGTCAGGTTCATATCTCATCAGTTAGCCTATAAAAGTAGCCCATTGCTACAGGTAGACAGTTTTTCACATATGTTACACTCCTTAGTTGATATGGACTGGGGGTTGTAAAATAGATGTCATTCAATTGTTTGATGCCCAGGTCAGGATCAGAATCCTAATTTACACACTGCTTTCATTGTTTCCCTTCCATGCTTACTATTTCTCCTCATTTATGCAGCATTCCCTTGCTCTGTAAGGTTCATTCATATGCCAAGATTCCTCTCACACTTTGTGGATTGTACGTTAGTATTTCTGTTTCTGCCATATGTTCATCACCAGCCATTCTTATAAATTGTACAGCCGTATTGGGGAGTGTCAGAATCACTGAAATGTATTCTCGCTATGGCACAGGTGTCAAACTTGCCATGTCACGTTGCCATCATGTGAGCTGGTGTGGGTATGGCCTGCATATCATGCATCTGACCCATGGGCAGTGGTGGATTGCTCCCGGTTTGGTCCGGTTCTATAGAACTGGTAGTAAAACCAGCAGGAGGCTCCGCCCACCTGCCACAACATCATCATGAGTGATCTGTGCAGAAGTGAGCACACAAGCGTGGTCCCATTGCAAACTGGTAGTAAAGGTAAGTAGAACCCACCCCTGCCCATGGGCCGCCAGTTTGACACCTCTGCATGCCATCAGCCATTTTTTCTTCCATCCTTAGGCTATGATTTCTATAGCCTTATCCTCTTTCTGTACCCAAACACAGAGGAGAGGAAGAAAAACAAAACTCAAGACGAAAAGTATTCCCCTAGCTTCTTCTATTGCCACAGCAAAAGGGCTGGGTTCTGCAAAGAGTTGCTAGTGATTTTTTTCCTAACCTTGATGTCTTAATATGCATGAAAACAGTCTTTGCTAGCCCGATGCTAGCTGATTCTGATTACAACTTCCTGATCTGGAAACCTATTTGGAAGACCCCAGGCCAAGTAAATCAAAATAACAAACAAAATGGTACTTTGAAATAAGCAGTCGCCCCCCCACCCTTAACAATAAATAAGTTTTTAAAGTTAGCATACCATCCCTCATGAGAGAAAGGTCATCTGATTTATAACAAAAAAGGCGAAATTTCTACAGAAGCTATATAAGGATAAGATTGGAAGTGTGGGCTTTGGCAGCAGGGACAATTGATCTAATGCAATTTTTCGGGAATATTTGCCATTCTGAGGACATACCATGAGCTCTAAAGGAAATTGGCTGCCACTAACTTCTTCCTCAGTCAAAATAACTGCTTTAGCAAGTGGGGTTCTGAACTCACATTTACTAGATTAGGTTGTTCATTGCCATCCTCTCTCTTTTACCTTCTATGGCAGGGGTCTCCAAACTTGGCACCTTTAAGACTTGTGGACTTCAACTCCCAGAATTCCTCAGCCAGCAAAGCTGCCTCAGCCAGCAAAGCAAAGCTGGCTGAGGAATTCTGGGAGTTGAAATCCACAAGTCTTAAAGTTGCCAAGTTTGGAGATCCCTGTTCTATGGTATTACTAGCAGCCCCTCAATTAGTTTGCTCTTTTGGGTGGGCATATGGGATTTAAAACAAAAACCACTGAGCTCTGCAGAATCCATGGGTATTCTTGGAAATAATACTGTATTTTGAAAACTGGTGCTAATCAAAATATGTATTTTGTTTAACTTTAAAAAAAAAAGGATGGAAAATTCTTCATGGGTGTTAAGGAAAGTTTTTGCAACCACACTGAATTCACAGATAAAGGTTGGTGCACTTGGTAATACAGTATGCTGTTGTTTGTTTGTTTTGCAATAGAAACTTGAATTGAGACCGAAGGTTTATGACCGCTTGGTAAAAAGATATTTTAAAGTATGCCACTCAACTGATACTTTAATATATGAGCACCCTGCATTCTGTTCCAATGTCGATACTTCCACAGTGTCAACCTGTCACAGTGTCTGCATATCTCTAATGGCTGTGTGATTACACAAATGTTCTGTATTGATTTTGATGGGGGCATTTCTTTCCCAGGTGGAGATCCAGAGAATACATGCCAGTGTGGAAAACCAGGTCATGATATTGGTAGAAGACCATCAGAAACATAGAGCAAGAGTGAATTACCTTATGGTGAGCTGCAAGTGAGAAAAATGGATGAAAGAAATGTGGAGCTTCTCAGTTGAGGGTGGGGGCAAAACAACTTCCCCAACAGCAGTAAATCAGAAGATAGTAGCAGACAAGACTGGAACTAGCATCTATACCAGAACTGCATGTCCAACCACTAAGATGCCTGCTACAATTTTCACAGATGGGCCAACCTTAGGTGGCAGTGTTTTCCAACCTTGGCAGCTTGAAGATGTGTAGACTTCAACACCCAGAATTCCTCAAGCATGTCTGATTGGGGATTTCTGGGAGCTGAAGTCTATATTCAAATTGACAAGGTTGGAAAACACATACTTATAGTATGACATGATGATTATGATGATATAAGTATGACAACTTTTTTAGAAGGCAATGGTGTTATTTCCAATCAAAGGCATTTAGCAGTTCAACCAGCATACTTTCTTTTGACAAGGTCTCCCTCCCCCTCCCCCCAATACCAGGCAATGTAGAAACATGTAATGCCAAGATGTAGGATCAGGGAGAGGAAGAAAGAATAGTGAATTTTCAACCTGAAGTCAGGAATATGGCTTATAAAAAGGATCTTCATTAAATCATTCAGTTCTGGCTCTAAATCACCTAACTACTTAAATAAAAAATAATGTAGTATGTCAAATAATTGTGATCCTTATTGCCATTCAGTATTTTCTCTTTCCCTGTAGTGATATCTCCTTATGGATTCTGAAGTCACTAGCTTCACAGGTTTCTTTGGATCCTATAGACAAGATTCTTAATTAGTGATCCTAAGGCTAAAAGCCAATGCTGAATATGTTCTGCCTTGCTCTAACTATAACTCTATGGAAGGTAAATTGGTGCTGCCCATATATTTTGGTCTTCAACCCACATGGCTAGTAGCACACAGAGGATTAGAGTTTTAACATATGCGTGCACCTATTTTAACAGTTGTTTGCCTCTTATACGAAATACACCTGCATTTTGCAACTAATCTGAGAATTTCAGTTGCATGTATTGTCAATTTTTTTTTTTTTTTTTTGCTTTAATTTATATGCCGTCCTTCTCCGGAGACTCAGGGCGGCTTACAATGCGTTAAGCAATAGCCTTCATACTTTTGTATATTTATACAAAGTCAGCTTATTGCCCCCACAATCTGGGTCCTCATTTCACCTACCTTTGAAAGGATGGAAGGCTGAGTCAACCTTGAGCCTAGTGAGATTTGAACTTGCAGTAATTGCAAGCAGCAGTTGTTAATAACAGAGCTTTAGTCCACTGTACTCTTAAAAATTGCTTTATATTGAATCAAAACTGTGATCCATCACTACCCTGTTTCCCCCAAAATAAGACATCCCCTGATAATAAGCCCAATCGGGCTTTTGAGCGCATGGCAATAAGGCCAAGCGCTTATTTCAGGGTTAAAAAAAATATAATACAGGATCTTATTTTTGGGAAAACACGGTAGCTGGCAGCAATTTTTTTTAAAGATTCCAGGGGAACCTTCTCCAATAACCCTGTAGATGGAATCGACTGAACCTGAGACATTCTTCATTCAAACAGTGTTTCCCACCACTGAAAGAAAGTTGTCCCTTATTAAGGGTTGTTCCAGATGGGCTAGATTTGGAACTTCTTCCCCTCCACAATCACACCATCGTGTGTGTGTGTATGATTGTACCAGACCCTGTCTACCTATTGCTTCAATTTAGATAGATGGAAGACCTCAATTTCCCCAAAAACATAACAGGAGGAAACTAGAATGTGATGTTATCCTGCAGATCTGATGATGAGTCATGGGTACACAAGGAAGACAATCTCATTTCTCTAATGGACCAATAGGTTGTTGTTTTTTCTGGAAGAGCCCTAAATCAAGATAGATGGACATATGCTATATTTTGTTTTTTTCCATTCTTTACAGAAAGTAGTGAAGAATACCAGAGATGAAGTTAGTTGGGCCTTTACAGAGGTATTAAAAGAATTCAAGCGACTGCAGACTAAGGTGATGGACTTCATTGATCAAGAGGAAAAGGCAGCTTTACTTGATATGGGGAATTCTATTCAGCGCAGACATGAGCAACTTGCAGATCTTAAGAAGCAGAAACTGTGGCTGACAAATCTGTTGGACGATCCAAGTGACTTTCAATTCTTACAGGTAAAGTTCACTTTTCACATTGTAAATGAGACCACATATTCTGGTCAGCTACAATTTGATTAACCATGATTCATTGAATGAAGCATGGTTGATTTCATACACCGCAATAAGCAAGTTGTCAATCAACTTGGTGCAGTGGTTAAGGCATCATGTTAGAAACCAGGAGATTGTGAGGTCTAGTCCCATCTTAAGCACAAAACCAGTTGGGTGACCTTGGGCCAGTCAAGTCACACATTCTCAGCCTTAGGAAGGAGGCAAGAACAAACAACTTCTGAAAAATATTTCCAAGGAAACTGCAATGACTAGTCACCACACACACACACACACACACACACACACACTCATACACATTAAACCAATAATGAATGATAAGCAATTTTCTTCGGATAATTGTACTAAATATAAGCCTGATAATTGTATTAAGTCTTTAAATAATATATCATGAATTAGGACTCCCAAAAGCAGACAGGGTTAAGTTAGAAAGATTGACTTAAAATGGACATTAATATTTCATTCATCCAGAATCATAGAATTACTGTATAGAGTTGAATTATGGAGTTAGGGACATTTAAGTACAGGTAGTCCTTGACTTACAACCAGAACTGAGCCCCGAAGTTATTTTGCTAAGCAAGAAATTTATTACATGAGTTTTGCCCCATTTTATGACTTCTCTTGCCACATTTGTTAAGTGAATCACTGCAGTTGTTAAAATTAGTAACATGGTTGTTAAGTGAATCTGGCTTCCCTATTGACTTTGTTTGTCAGAAGGTTGCAAAAGATGATCACATGACTCCAGGACACTGCAACCATCGTAAGTATGAACCAGTTGTCAAGCACCTGTACGTAAATCACGTGACCATGGGGATGCTGCAACGGTCATAAGTGTAAAAACTGGTTATGTCGCTTTTTCCAATGCTGTTGTAACTTCGAATAGTCACTAAATGAACTGTTGCAAGTTGAGGACTACCTGTACAGTAACCAAATTCAACATCCTGCTCAATTTGATCCGGACCAAAGCATCCCCAACAGACGACTGACTATCCTCAGCTGGAACTTAAACAGTGAATAGAGGTCCAGCACCTCTAGTATCTGGTCGCCCAACTACTCATATTGTTAGGAAGTTTTTGCTAATGTTCTTTTGGACTCTTCCAGTAACTGAAAACTATTATTCCTGAAAAAATACTCTGACCACTTTCTGTGCAACACCAAGAAACTTATCTAAATTGCCTCATTGACCCTTCATTGTGGGCTGGCAACTATTTATGGAGGGATAAAATAGGTGACCTTATCTTCTCTTAAATCTCCATGCAGTATTAAAATAATTTTAGGGCACATTTTTCTAGTCTAGACTTTCAATACAGATTTCCCATATTACTGCGTATCGGCTCAAGCCTCCTGTTTGTTTTCAGATAGTGCATCTCAGTTTGTTTGCAGGATAACCCGTTATTCATTGGCTACTTTGCAGAGGCAGCAATTTCCACTTGAGCAACTCAATGTTTACCTTCCTCTCTACCTTTTAAAGTTGCCTTTTATCATGGACAAGATATAAAACCTTTGCCTTGAAAATAGAAAGTTGCTGGTCCAAAACCTGGCAGAACAGTTTTTAATTACTACTTTTCTTTCCAACAGCTTTTTTTGTATTTTTTTTTAAGTCCAGTGATCTACTATTTCATTTTTTGTCCAGTCACCTTAGATACAAGTTCCCAAGTAACCCAGTAGAGTTTTTGTGTTTGGCAGGCTATGGAAGCACAGTTGTCTCATTTCTGACTCTGGGCATTAGAGAGTGGAAACAGTGTTATGTAGAAGGGTCTTACACAACAGGGGGAAAAAGGCTATCCAAATAAAGATTTTGCTGAACTGTAAGAGCTCTTCAACACTGTTTGTTACCATAGGACTACCCAAAAATAAAGGCCATATCTGATTGCTCAGAAGCTTTGATTGGACTGAAATGTGAGGAACTCAGCAGTTTTGTGGGGATTAAACAGACACTGAGTGATTTGAAATCCCAAATCTCAATGATTGGACTCTGCTTCATCAATAAAATCCTTCAGAAGGGTAAGTAAACTGAAGGGTAAGTAAACTTAAATTTGAAAGTGATTGTCTTGTTCAATTCAGTTCATTCAGTTCCTTCATTGCGCATGTTCAAATGAATTTATTTTCACAACATAATTCAATCATTTCTGTCTCGAAAACAGGAAATCCTTCCAAATGATATTAGTGGGAAGAAAACATTTGAATGAGGGACATTGTACTTTGAACACTTTGTTTAAAATAGGGCATTTACACCAAAGGAAAACAACCCTGACATAGTTCCCAAAAAAGAAAGATGCAGAGAAAAATAAATAAAAAATAAACACAGGCAAAAATAGAGAGAATATATGTAGCTCAGGATTGAACTATGGAGTCCTTGGTGCTCTCTTGAGCTTGGTTATTTGCTTGGTTCCTTGATTAGGATATCATTTTCTATTTCATTTTTCCTCGTATTAATCCCTGTTTATTTTGGTACAGTATAGGCTGCTGAAGGTGTGTTTTGGTCTTTTTATTTCCCTCTTAAGTTTTTTATTATTTATTTTGAATGGTATGTAAATGTAATTTATCCCTATGTATGTATCTCTTGATGGCTGATTTATCTGAATGCCAAACTTTCAGGAATTCCCTAACATTTCTGGATTTAGCTTGGTCTAGGATGCTCAGTTTCCCAGTTGAAACTATGGCTCAGTCTGTCCATTTTTGTGAGATGAAGGAGTTTTCATAATGTCTTCTGATTGCTATTTGATGTTCATGGATGTTCTCTGCTAATCTGTCTGTCCTACCTATTAGCTGTTACAGTTCTTGTCCCAAAGGTGTTTTTTCAGGAGGCAACTGGACTTTGTTTTTTCTCTGAAGATGTTTCCCTTCTCCTCCAAGAAGCTTCTTCAGCTCTGACAGGATAATGGGGAATGGAAGGGCTATTCTGTCAGAGCTGAAGAAGCTTCTTGGATAAGAAGCAAAATGTCTTCAAAGAAAAAACAAGAAAGTCCAGTTGCCTCCTGAAAAAGCACCTTTTGGACAACCATGACCTGGATGACTGAGAATCTCTACGGACTGTTACAGTCCTTGTATTATATTTTGGAGATGAAACCTGTTTCTTCTTCTTGGACTACTGGAACTTTTGATCTACTTAAGATCTTCTAGAGGGCTTCAGTTGGTTTGTCTGCTACGATATGACATGTGGTAATAGTATGCTTGTAATTTCTGAGATGTTTTTGATGTATGGTAGTGTTAACCTTTTAATAGCTCATGCTGATTGTGCTGCAGTGGGTTCAGTGTAGTGGTGAAATTGAGCTGGTTCTATCCAGTTCGGGTGAACTGGTAGGGCCAGGCAGCAGGAGGCTCTGCCTACCCACCCAGACGTCATCATGTCCCATGCACAGAGATGTCACGCGTGAGGTAGCAAATTGGTAGCGAAGGTAAGTAAATTTCACCCCTGGTTCAATGATCAGGCATTTTTTTAATAAAGTTCCATGTGTATTCATTTTGTTGGAAGGTGTATAGGAAGACCATTTCCTTTTTATGATATTCTGAATTTAGACTCTTGTGGTCTAAATAATGTTCTTACACAGCTCCTCTTAAAGAATGTTGGATTGTTGTTTTGGTAATGGAGCACTTGATTAGTATGGGTTGTGCTTCAACAGATTAGCATTTTTAATTTGCTACCATTTTCGCTGCTGATGAGGATATTCAGGAAGGATAGTGTGTTGTTGTTGTTTTCTTCTTCTCTTGTGATTTTCTTTTTCCTTTGAAGATGTTGATTGTTTCATGTGTCTTTAGTTCCTTTTTTATTATGATGAATTTGTTGTCTACATACCACCGCATCCATACTTTCGATTGTATATGTGGCAGTGCTAATTTCTAGACACTGCATTACAGTCTTCGTTATGAGTCCTGAGGGAGATACATTAAAAAAACAACTTTATCCATTTTCAGCAAGTTCACAAATACTTTTGATCTTTGGCCTATTAAAAAAGCCAAGATTTCAATGCTTTTGTAAAGCAGAGCAGGAATGGACCTCTGGGGAAAAGTATACAGGAAAGACAAAAGCAAACAAAAAGGACATGGCTCTGGGATGACAGGAGATGGCATTGTTTATTTGAAGGTGCCCATAGTAGGCCCACCCTTATGGGACAGGCAGAGACATTTGGAGAAAGGTGGTACCATAGATAGCTGGGCCCTGAGCCATTTACCTTTCACCCAGAATCTAGCAAAGCGGATAATTTAGGAGGACCCCAAAATAGTCTGGAGAATGCAACACCATCAAGAATTAAAGATGCAAAATTCCTGAGCACAGCAAATCCTGGGATCCAAGCCAATCTTGCTAGGGTTGATCTTGAGCCTGTTCCTCCCCATCTAGATTTAAATAGTGTCCAGATATTGGGAGAACACCTCCATGACTGTGATGACTCCCCTGGATGCTTCCCCAAATACCTCTCCAGATGTCAACTCTGAGGAAGATGAACTATTTCCAGGCGCATCTGGAGGAGGCCAATGGCTCCAAGCAGCCTCTGAGAGGGATTTGACTGAAGCTCAGCTGCAGCAGGACAGCCCTGAGGCTTCAGGTGTGGAAACTGATCACAGCTGCAACCGCTCAGTGATGAGGAAGAGGTAATACTGGGAAGAACCTGTTTGTTTCCTAGTTGTTGTGATTTCTGCCTTGCTTTAGATTGACGCCATGCTTTGATTTGGATAGTGAACCATCTTGTATTGGAAATTTAATTTTGCCTGGTGGGTTTAGTTTGATTAGGAAACTTCCAAGTACCTTGTGGACTCATTAGCCATAGTTCTGTGGACTAGCATTGGTCTACTTTTGGCTGGACTTAATTGGGACAGTTCTGGGTTTTTGGTGAAGAGAATTGCTGGGGAATACTAATAAACCAACTAAACCACTGTGTGTGTGTGTGTGTGTAATCAGGACAGCACAATGACTTTACTAGGACAGCCAGAGATCAAAATAAGTGATTAGGTCTCATGATAGTACCTGACTCCATGTCATCAAATGACCTTCCTAAGTAGCTTCATGTAGATATTATAGGAGGGGAGACAGCATTGAAGAATTCTACAAGCAAGGATCTTGAGCTCAGTCTCCCCACCATACTAGCAATGACTGACTTCAGAGAAAGGAGGATATCCACTAGAAACAAGTACTGTACCCCCTTCATGAAGGAAAGCTGATCAGCGGGCCTGAAAGCTGATCAGTGGGCCTTTCCTTTAAAATAAAAACAAAGAACTTTGCTAGTGAAACTGTAAAAAGCTGAACTTTTATTTCTTTTACAAACAACATCCTATCAGGTTGAACTTTAAAAAAAACACCAAGCAAAATTGAATAAGGTTTTGCCACATTTCCCTTCTATCCCAAGCAATAGGAAGAATAGGAAAACTGGGATTTTCTGTTGTTTTTTTAAAGGTCAAGACACCAAATGGGAAGGAGCCAAGAACGAGGAGAAGTCAGTGAAGGGAGATTCATACAAAAGATGAAAGGAGATCATATGTTCTCAGAGACCCACCCGCAGTCAGGAACATGTTTTCCTGTCTCAGGCAGGAGAAGTAAAGATGGCAGGAATCTATTAAGTTGAGGGCCATGGGATGGTTAATCCAGGCCATCACCATGCACAAAATGGAGGATGGGATTGATATACAGGAGGGATTTCTTAAGCCAGCTTCATTTGCAGCCAGTTTACACATGGGAGAAAAAGCTTAAGCCTGTAGTGCAGAAAAAGCTCTTTATCTTAATTTCCAACTAATGAGACGTGATTATGTTTCTCTCCCTAAGTAGGCTACTTTTCAGGACTGACTCCTGGGAATTTAGCACTTTAATGAACACCATCTGTTCAGATAGCCTTTCTACCCACCATAGCAACCCTTGGCGGATCCCAGCTTTTACTCTGTCAGGCCTCCTGGCCTCGCTTCCTTCCTTCTCCTCTGTGTTTCACTTTTGCGGATTGGGGGGGGGCGGAGTTTGTGGTACTGAAAACAACAGGGTACAATTGCATCATTTAAAAAATAGACATGAAAAATAGCCAGTGTTCAGAGAACAAGAGTGTAAAATTGAGGTTTCGGCAGCTAGTTCATTCTCAGTCATGAAGGAAGGCTTTTTAAAAAATGTTATGGCTCTTGAGCTGAGCTTAGCTCCTAAAGATCCTATGGATATAGAAATTAAGGAGACAACAGCATATATGATTAACCATTGTCGCTTTCTGGTTTGTTTTTTAACACCATAGTCTAATTTATAGCCTTGGTATTCCCTGCTGGTTTCCTTTTTTTTTCCCCTCCGTTCAGTCATATCCAGTTCTTGGACTGCCTAAACAAGTCCCTACAATTTTCTTCAGAGATTTTTCAGAGGTTGTTTGCTATTGCCCCCTTCCTAGGACTGAAACAAAGTAACTGGTCCAAGTTGGTTTTGTGCCTAAGGTGGAACTGGAATTCATAGACTCCCGGTTTCTAATCTGATGCCTTAACCACTACGCCATGACTCTCATCAAAGTATTGTTGGAAGTTAAATCTGGTCCGGTTCTTATTCCAAGACAGGGGAGAGACACGGGAGAAATGAATTGGAGGCAGGCTGCAGATTTGGAAAAGAGGTGGTCTGTTGATTTGGTAGTCAGAAACAACAGTGACAGCAGCATCTTTCTAGAATGGCTGACGAATTGGAGTTGAGAGTAGGTGGGCTTTTATACAGTTTTTGGGCCTTTATCATTGAGATGCCTGTTCCTGTGCAAGAATACCGTATTTTTTTGGCGTATAAGGCGCACTGGAGTATAAGACGCACCTACCTTTTTTGGTGAGGAAAAGAAGAAAAAGAAATCTCCCTCTGCCTCTGAGCAATTTTGCCTCGTTACAGCAAACAGCCTGCTTTACTTTCATTTTCGTTTTCAGCATAGCTTGATTAGCACAAGGAAAAAAAAATCTGCTCCAGCAATTTACCTCTTTGCAGCAAGCAGCAGAGCCTGCACAAAACAGATGAGAGCAGGCCTCTTGCCGCCGCCAGACGATCCCTTGGGATCGCCGCCCCATTGCCTGTAAAGAGCCGCCTTTACAATTGAAAGGCGGCTCGAAAAAACTCCATTTCCATGTGGAAATGGAGATAGAGCCGGCGGGGGCAGGTAGAGCTCTCTGCATAGCCCCAAAAGTTTTTTTTTTACTTTTGGGGACGAAGCAGACGAAGTCCCTATTTCCCCCACCGCCGCTCCGGGCTTTGGGAGACCTCTGCCTATGCAGAGCTAGGCGACAAGAACAAGCCTACAAAAATTAACAGAACAATTAAAAAGGATATGAGCTGGACCTGTGACCCTGAATCGCAAGTATTTTATTTATTTTACAACAGTTATTGAAGAAGGAAAAGGAAAAGGAAAAAAAGAATCTTTAAAAATGGCGACTGCCGAGGCTTGAGAAGGGGCTGAAAGGGAGAGTCCTTCCGTTTTTTATTAAGATACAAAGTAGCGGAATAAATACTTCTGGCTACACTTGAAGATAAAGCTCTATTTTTGTGTTTTTCTCTTTCTGGAGATCTGATATTGATCTTGGTTGGAAAGAAGTTTTTTTTTCTTCTTTGCCTCTCTTTTCTTTTTTTTAAAAATAGTTTGTCTGTGTGGAAGTATGGCATTAAAGCTTGCAAAGCCGGACAAACAAGCTGTGGGGGGGGGATTCCCCCATTAATAAATTACGTGAACAAGTTTTAAAGCTCCAGTCTCAGAAAACTGATTTTAATATAATTGAATTTCTTTTGGAGGAGATTGTAAGAAGGGATGAGATTGTGAATCAGAACTTTGAAAAATTTAAGCAGGAAATTAAAGAATTAGTGCAATTAAAGTTTGATACTCTGGACCGAAAGATAATAAAAATGGCTAATGGCTTTACAGAATTTATGATCAAGTTGGATGCAAATACTAACTTATTAGAGTCTAAAGTGGAAGAAATTGAGGACAATTTGGACAATAGAATACAAAAAATTGAAAATGATTTGATAAATGCTCAAGACAATAGCTCAGAAGAAAAACCTAAAATGGAGGCTGATCAAAAGACTTGTAATGCAGAAAACATGCAACAACGGATTGAAAGAGAAGTTTTAATGATGCAATATAATTTCACTGAATATGCGATTAGACTGAGAGGATTGCAGGAAAATAACAGAGATGATTTAAGGAAAATATCTTCTGAAATTCTGGCTGGGATCTTAAAGGTTCAACCTGAGGAAGTATTTTGTAGGATCGATAGAGTTTATAGAATAAACTCCTGGATTGCAAAGCAAAGGCAATTGCCTAGAGATGTGGTGATTTATTTTACAGATAAAGAAATTAGAAATAATATTGTGCAAAATTCCTTCAACTCTACTTTGCAATTGTTTGGAAGAAAGATTTGGATTTACAAAGAGCTACCGCCCAAGATGTTACTGGAAAGGAAGAAATTTGGTTTTCTGGTGACTGAGCTAAAAAAAAGAAATATTCCATTCAGGTGGGATGCCCCAGTTGGTATAATATTGAGATATCAAGGAGAAAGATACCAACTAAATACTGTTGAAAAAGCGGAAGAATTTTATCAAAAATTTTTGAAAATGAACTTAACATCTTTAGGCACAATACAGGATAAGCAGAAGGAGTTGGAAATAAAGGGAAAACATCGAATTACAGAGGCTGCGGTGGACAAATTGCCTTTGGATTCTTTAGACACCTCAGATGGATTATCTACAAATATGAGAGAAATGGCATCGGACTCTAACGTGATGATTCATCAAGTCACAGACAAGTATGGAGCAAAAAAGAAATATGAGACACAAAAACAAAACCAACAAGATCAAGTTATAAAGCAGAATGAAAACCGATCAGTTGATATACAACTTGTAGAAAGGAAACTAGGATGGAGATCAAACCCACAAAAAGAAAAGAAAAAAAGAAATAGGTCTCACAAAAATAAAAATTTCTAAATTAAGCAACAGTGAAGCCAGTTATTTTTTTTTTTAAAAAAAATGAATGAATATATGAAAAGATAGTTGAGGCGAAGTATTGGTTAATATTATCCTGAGGAGAGTGACAGACCTCTGCAATGCCGTAATTTTAGGATGTGAAAAGAGCCTTAAATTGTTGGATTGGAATTATCTATTTTGGATTTCTTTTTTTTTATTGATAAATATATTATATTTATCTTGAGCTATAAGGCAAGAGAGCTATGCTGGGGCACGCAGGAGATCTGGTTGTTACCTAATATGATGATGGGAATTAATAATCCTGATGAAAGCCACAATTACAACTATATGGAATATAATTATAATGTCACTCGGGTGGTTGTTTTTTTTCTTTTATATACATATGAGGATATTCATTACTGATGGGGGCAGATGATGACGGAGGATTTTGAACAAACTGTTGCACCAGGATGCTATGTTACCCTAATATGGATGATGGACTCAACAATCCAGTGGAAAGACATCAAAGAAGATATTATATGGATTATAAATTTAAAGTCATTGATTTTTTCTATATAACGGAATATATTTTTTTTAGCAGGGCGGGCAGTGGATTAAAGATATTAAGAATTGTTGTGCATGGCAATTTTGTAGGAAAATGGGTGGAAATAGGTTAGTTTACTGATTGTTTAGTTTAAGAAAAGGGATGTTTAAGTGATATATTTAGGGGAGTGGAGAAAATGGATATAGTTGAATAAATGTTAAATTAGGATTTATGGGGAAGGCTGCTTTGAAATGTTATATTAATATACACAAAAGATTAAATGTTAAAGTAGGATTTATTATATAGTTTTAAAGTGGAAGGTTGTTTTGAAATGTTGTAATAATATACAGATATAAGTATGGGGGAGGAGAAAAAGGGCAGATTATTGCTAAATTGGGAGTTATAATAATATTATGCTAAATTAGAAGTTATCATATAATGTTATAGTAGAATGTTTTTTTTGAAATGTATGGTAAAAGGGGGAAGTAATAATATTAATAATATTATTAGCAAGTAAGGGTCAGTATTTAGAGGAGGGAGTAAGGGGATGGTAAAATATTATATAACCTGTTATGAATTAGGTTTTTGTTGTGAAGAAGTCACAGGGGGGATGGGTGGTGAGGGGGGGGTTAGGGAGGAGGGGGGAGAAAAATGGAAAAATTTGTATTTGAAAACTTTTTCAATAAAAAAAACAACAGATGAGAGCAAAACAGCTGAGAGTTGGGAGGCCGATCCAATCAACTTGTGCTAATTAGGATGTGCTGAAGCTGAAAGGAGCTGTTTTTTCTTGCTGTTTGCTTGCAAGGAGGTAACTTGCAAGGAGGTAAGAGCCTTGATAGTACAGTGGTTTAGTGCACCCTGTTATTAACACAGCTGCCTGCAATTTCTGCTGGTTCAAATCTCTCCAAGGCTCAAGGTTGACTCAGCCTTCCATCCTTTCTAAGGTAGGTGAAATGAGGACCCAGTTTGTGGGGGCAATAAGCTGACTTTGTATAAAATATACAAAAGAATGAAGGCTATTGCTTAACGCATTGTAAGCCACCCTGAGTCTCCGGAGAAGGGCGGCATATAAATCAAATTAAAAAAAAAACAAAAAAACTGCTGCGAGGCAGAGGCCAAAGGGTAGGGGCCAGTGGGTGAGCGGGGCTACATTCAGTATATAAGAAGTACCTAAATTTTTACCCCCTTTTGGGGGGGGAAGTTGCGTCTTATACTCTGAAAAATACGGTATGTCCTTTAATGGCTGTTGCCAGATTCCTATGGGGTCATGGGGCCATGACTGGCTCTACAGGCAAAAGTCCCCTTTTTGCAAATCCTAGGTGTTTTGTTTGTCTGAGCTAATCTTGTCAGTTTAGGCTCCTTGCCTATTGTGCTGCTTATTCAGAGCTGCTGGCTGCCCTTTGGGTGGCCAAATACAGTGGCCTTGCTTTATGAATGGATACAAAATATCATAAAGCCTTACCTCTTCAGGCTTTTGCTTGAGGCTGTTTTCCTATAGCAGGAGTCTGCAACCTTAAACACTTAAAGAGCCATTTGGACCCATTTTCCACAGAAAAGAAAATACCGGGAGCCACAAAACCTGGGTGGGTGTGGCCAACTTGATGTCACTCACTTCCACCAGTCACATGACACCCCTCTAGCCACGCCTACCCAGCCAATCATTAGGACAGAGAACCAGTTGTTAAAAAACACCAGGAATCACAAAACCCTTTCTCCCTCTCTCCCCCCCCTCTCTCTATGTATCTCTCTATGTCTGTCTCTCTCCCACTCTCTCTGTATCTCTCTGTCTCTTCCCTGGCTGCTTCTCCATCCCCCGCCGTCTCCCTTACCTTCTCAGGCCAGGCAAGGAGTGACTGGGAGGGGAGGGGCGGCGCCAGCCAGTGGTGGGATCACTTGACATGGAGCCACAGCAGAGGGCCCAAAGAACCGCATGTGGCTCCGGAGCCACAGGTTACTGACACCTGTCCTATAGCAAAAGACTGGGGCTGCTTTAAGCAGATTTTTCTCTTTTCCTTATATTTTGTCTCTTTTAATATCCTGTAGAATACTTTTTTCTGGGGAAGGGGCCCTTCCCACAGTATTTACTAACCAGATCCAACCATGCTTATCTTTCAAGATTGCCAAGTTTGACTAAAGGCTATCATCTTTTGGACTGAAAGATTGGAACAATGGTCACCTCATCTATGACGGTTTCTTGTCACCTTCTCCAAGATAACTACCAATCTAGCAACAGATGATTCCTATCCAAGTACTGTTACACAAATGCTCATATTCAGCTCATGGTCACTCATTCACACATTCACAGCCCTGGAAAAGAGCCACACTCAAATCGGTTTCAATTGAACGAAGAGGCACAACTGGTTCTTTGGAATACATGGAGACTCCGTGGATTTAAAATAACATCAAAGCAAAACTTTACTGGACACAAAATATAAATTTGCTCTTTCTTACTACACACACACACACACACACACCTTTTTCAGCTAGACTGGCAAGCACTAGCCAGAGGGATAGAAACCACCAAATCTGTATCCAAAAATGTTTGAAAGAGTGGGTGGGCTTTAGGTCCCCTTTTATTCTCCAATGTCCTTGCTTTGTTGGTTCACAAATCTGGTAGCTATTGATGGGGCACACAGAAGAGGTTGTAGAAAAAATGCTTTTAAAAATAATAAAAAAAAGCGAGCGGCGACTGGACCAGGGACCGGTTTGGGGGTGTGGCCAGCCAATGTTATTACCGGTTCTCTGAACTACTACAAATTTTTACTACTGGTTCTTACGAACCGGTGCAAACCAGGAGCAACCCACCACTGGTCCAGTCATTCAAGCAGTTTGTCAACTGATGGGACCCAGGAGATGTGTCTTTTCAGATGCCACACCTGCCCTATGGAATAGCATTTTTCCCAAAATCCAGATGGCCCAACCCCATCTTCTCTCTGAAAGATAGGGGCTAAAAGCTAAACCTAGCTTTATAAGCCTCTCTCAATGGTTTTAGTTGTCTGAATTGACTGTGGCTCGTTATTTGTTGTTTTTAGTTGCATATATATCGCCCTGAATCATGGGTCAATTATTATTTTTAAAATATTTTTATTATACATTTTCCTTTATTATACATCACATTTCCAGTTTTGCAACCACAGTGTACTGGCTGTATCAAGTCCTTTTTAGGTACAAATAGTATTATACACCCTGAGTATAACCATTATTCTCGTAGTCATACAATATAGTCTCTTTTAAATACATAATGTTGTACATCATAGTAATAACCATTAATTTCAAAGTTGTACTATAACACTCTATACTTTTATCACTCTATACGTTTTAATCTATAATCACGTACAGTCCGATAGTATTATTACATATGATATCTATTCTTATATATATCTATTTCTATTTTGTTAATCTTCTTTAGTTATTAAGTTACTAATCTCTGCACCTGTTTTCTAGCCATTTGTACAATAAGTCCCATGTTGAGTAATACTCAGATTCCTCTTTATCTTTAAGTTCCATTGTTAACCTGTCCAATTCGGCACATTCTGATATCATGGGTCAATTATTGATAAACAGTCACTAAATAAATGTCTCAAATATCTTTAATCTTTCAGGAATCACAATGGTGCCATATGAACTGTTACCCACACCCGCAGATCGGAAGACTCTCCTAAAGTGTAGGTGCTTTTAGTTGATTTGTTTCCCCAATATTACCCTCTGGAATGCTGCTGAATGTCAGATCTTGGCAAGTAACCTTCTTACAGTAGTATCTCTTCAGATGACCAGAATGCCTAAGGCAGATGAACTTGTACAAGGAGAGCCATGTTAGTCTATGGTAGGGGTCGGCAACCTTAAACACTCAAAGAGTGTTCACAAAAAGAGACCTGGTGGCGCAGCATACTAAAGCACTGTTATTAACAGTGTTATTAAGACCAGCTGCCTGCAATTACTGCATAAAGTGGATCGCCACTAGTTTGCTGCCTGCGCATGGGCACTGTGCGGCAAATGCAGAGTTCGTGCGGAAAAAGAAGACTTCACTAGGTAAGTAGAACAGCGAAGGGGGGAACAGCTGTGCTGCACAATTTAGCTTCGTTAGAAAGCAGGATTTCCTGCTTTCTAGCTAAACTAATCCGCCCGGCACAGCTGATTCTTGGAAATACTAGTTCAGATGAACCGGTAGCTTTTTTTTTACTACCAGTTTGCCCAAACTGGTAGTTTTTATCACTACCGGTTAGCAAACCAGTAGCATTTCACCCCTGCTATAAACTATGCAAAAGAGATAATCAACCAGCCCAAAAGAGATAAGGATTCCAGCACCTCTCCACCAGTAATCAGCACCCAGATCAGCATAGATTAACTCCAAGGTTAACTTCAGACCAACAGTCAAGTAAGCAATACCCCAATCAAGAAACTGCCAAAGAGCCATGTAAACAGCCCAACCAAGGAATCTCTAAGACCGCCCCAACCACACAGACAGGCAAGACACCAGATTATAAACTGACCGCAAACAGCACTCCTTACTAGCACTGATGATGTTACCTAGTTAGGGTAATGATACGTCTGCAAGAAAACAAGCAAGCTCAGGGAGCACCAAGGATCCCTCAAGCCAAAATCACTTAACAACTGTGTTACTAACCTAACAACTGCAATGATTCACTTAACTAATGTCGCAAGAAAGGTCATAAAATGGGGTAGACAGGCAGGCAGACAGACAGACAGACAGACAGACAGACAGACAGACAGACAGACAGACGGACGGACAGATGAAAGTATAACAATAACAATAATAGTTCTCAAGAAGAACATGATAGATTTCTATGTTGGGTACAAAAACAATAGAGAAAAGACTTTTTTTTTCCAGAAGTCAGTCAGTCTCAGTCTCTGTCTGTCTGTCTGTCTGTCTGTCTGTCTGTCTCTCCCTCCCTCCCTCTCCTGCATTTTCAAATACTGGCAAAGAGACAAAGTCAAATATAATATTGGTTTCTGGCCCTCTGGCTTCCTTCTCCTGCCTAAGTTGCTAGTTTTCCTAATCACCTGGTGTGTTTGCTATTTTTCTCAGCAAGAACTTTTTTGTTGTTTGTGTATGGCACACAAAGTCTGTTGCAGTCCAAAATATTTTTATGGACAGCTCGCTTAAACTTGGTTTAAGCTGCCTGCCTTTATGTGGAGTGAAAGTCACCTCTGATTTATTGACTGTTATAAGAGGCTGTTTTTCTGTAGTCCTGGACAATGAACTCTCAGGAGAAGCTATGTCCTTAAATAGGACATCTTATGCTCCTTCTCTCCCAGTCCCGTTAGGTGAGTCCTTTTCGTTCCTCCAATTGCTGGGACAATTTCTCAAGACTCAATGTCTTCTCAAAAGCTCTACTGAAATGGGTAAGAGTTTCAAATGTGAAGGGAATCCTTTCTCATCTTGGCGCCCTCTGAACCATTTGGCATTACAGTTCAAAGACTTCCTAACCTACATGAGGATACCAAGAGCCAGAATGTCAAGCATAATTTTTTTTTTTGTTTTCTCTTTCCCTTCTGATGACTGCTGTGCTTAGGAAGTGGCATAAAAACCTATTTAATACCTTTGCACTTCCTGAACTCTAAGCGTCTGAAATGGTCTTTTATCAGGAAAGGCTGGACAATATAATTCTGTATGGTCAAGGTTCAACTTGCTTAAAAATTGAGGCTTAGTAAGTGTAAGTGTAAGTGTAAGTGTAATTGTAAGTACTCTAGAACATTTTGTACGTTTTGCTTCTATTTATATTCACCTTAGTTTTATCTTGTTTTGTATTAGTTTTTTTAACCATTTATATTTTGTTTTGTATGGACTTACGGTACATACTACAGATTTTAAAAGTTTGCTTATAGATTTGATTGCTTATTTGTACCCTATGACTATCATTACGTGTTGTACCTTATGATTCTTGATGAACGTATCTTTTCTTTTATGTACACTGAGAGCATATGCACCAAGACAAATTCCTTGTGTGTCCAATCACACTTGGCCAATAAAAATTTTTATTCTATTCTATTCTATTCTATTCTATTCTATTCTATTCTATTCTATTCTATTCTATTCTATTCTATTCTATTCTATTCTAGTTGTAGGCAAAACAAGTCCACTATTATTTTCACAAGCTTTGCTGTTTCCACTTCGCATCTTATCTGCATATAAGCAAACTAAACAAATGGCAAACCAAGGAATTGAAGGATGCAGGACATAAATGGCACGTCAGAATGCATTTTCTCATCCCCTTACATACGGTCCTTCACGAGCCCTAGAGGATGTGTGCATACCGATCTCTAGCTACCCTTTGAGAATAATGATGGCTAATATTAAGACTACATTTCTTAACCATGATTCCCTCAATGAGTCATTATGGTACAGTTTCCATTTAACAGCCACAATGGGTGGGATCACAAATCACATTTAACCACATGATCGCTTAGCCTGACAAGTAAAGGATCATGCTAAGATCTAATTTTTTAAAAAATATTCCTTTCTAATACTCCCTATCTATTTCCCTCCACACATACAGAGATTTATATATGCACAAGAGGGCTCTCCAAACTTTTCAGCTTAATGACCCGTTCATGAAATTTCTGATTGTTCATCAACCTACATAGTTGGATATGTGCAAATAATAAATACGACATTAAATAATAGTACTACAAATAACTAAAAATAATATAATGAAATAATTAAAAAAAAAAAAACCTTGCACAATGCCATTTAGGGGTCAATATTGACCATTTTGGAGATCTCTGTTCTAGTCCTTTCTCCGGCATAAAAACTGGCTGGGTGACTTTGGCCAGGCGCTCTTGTCAGCCTAGACTGGAAAAATGAAAAACATCTCTCTACCAAACAGCACCGGACTAACGTGCTAGATAACAGTCCATGATTTTCAATGAAGAGTCCTTCATCCTGCAGTAGTTTGATTTAAGCTGATTGTAATTATTATTCCTGCCTTTCTATTTGGCACAATTTTTCAATTCTTAGTGAGGCCCTGGTCAAGTAGAGGCTTGCTCTTTGATTTTTTTTCTTCTGTGTGTAGCATTCCAACTGCTACATTGCACTGGCTGATCACAATTAGCAAAAATATAGAATACAGTATGACTGAAGACTGTATCTGTCTTATTTCCCAGATTCATCAGTATCTGAGGGAAACATTCAAGAAATGGAGGTTCTCTGTGTTAGAATAAAAATAATCTTGCCTCCTAGTCTACTCAAATCTTCCTGGCATTCTCATCCTTCTTGTGGATAAATCTTCTAGACTGACAAAATTTAATGTTGCCCTCTTTTCTTTTCTTTTCTTTTTTTTTCCTTTCCATGCAACAGACTATTGTATCCTGAATTTTGATGCCACCACTGCCAACGAAGAGCTCTTCCTGTTTAAAGAGACTCACTCTGTGCTGAACATGGGGATTTTGTTGGAAACCTATTCAAAACCCACCCCTGGATTTAACCACTGGCCCCAGCTCCTTGGTACCCGCAGCCTCTGCGAGGGCTGCCATTATTGGGAGGCTGAGATTTCAAATGGCTGGCTGTGCCTGGGTGTTGCCTACAGCTACCGGCATAAGACCGAAAAATCGTGCATGTTGTATCTGATTGGCAGGAATAATTATTCATGGTGCTTGGAGTGGGACTCAGTGAATTTCTCTGTCTGGCATAATAATATCCAGACTGTGCTGCGTGGTGACTACTGCAAGACCATTGGGGTTTTCCTGGATTATGCTGCAGGCTCCCTGACCTTCTACGGCATCACCAGTTCCATAAACCTCATTTACCGTTTCTTAACCACATTCACTGAACCACTGTACCCAGCTGCCATGGTAAGCAGTGGGACTTCTATTACTTTGAAACGACACCCTGAATAGAGGCCAAAAAGAGGAGGGGGGGCAGGAATCCCATCTTAAAAGCCCAGAGAGCTTTTACAGTTGTTGATAAAATTAACTTTTATCTCATGAGTGCTGTAGCAAGATTCCTTTTTTGGGTGTTCTTCCTTAGAACATTCTGGGAATGGCTGGGCAGGTGTTGAGAATTATTTTCTTATGCTCTACTGTTCCATCTCAAGAATGAAGAAATTAAGATAGTTGTAGTTACAACCCTGGAAAGGTTCCCTCAAATCCATAGAATGGATTGGATCTCCTTATCTTAGGGCAGAGGAGCCTTTGATTGCAAATGGGGAGATCCAACAAACAGATGCTCTTTCTCAGGCCCTGCATTAACATCTATACATATTACACCATACCTGTGTTGCAAAAATACTGATAACCATTAGATGGAAGACTCTAAATATTTTCTGGTCAGAAATATATATATATATATTTGCAGATCTATTAGCCCTAGCTTTATTTTTTTCCCTACTCTGGAATTCAAATTAAATTACTTTAATCCAGTGGTTCCCAACCTTTTTTTGGCCATGCCCCACCTAAGCATCTCTAAAATTTATTTATTTATTTATCAAAATTTATATGCCGCCCTTCTCCCGTAGGACTTGGGGCAGTTTACACAATAAAAGAACATAATAAAATACTAAAACCAAAAACCAAGTTAAAATCCCCACAATTTAAAATCACACAGCCGATCAGGGGATTTGCTGAAAGAGCCATGTCTTCAGGTCAGCACGGAAAGTGCGGAGGTCGGGAGCTGTCCGGAGCCCGGTGAGTAACCCATTCCAGAGGGTCGGTGCGGCCACAGAGAACGCCCTTGACCTGGGGGCCGCCAGCCGACATTGTCTGGCCAATGGCACCCAGAGGAGGGCAGCTCTATGTGAACGCACTGGGCGATGGGAGGCCGGTAGGAGGTGGTCCTGCAAGTACCCCGGGCCCATGCCATGAAGAGCTTTATAGGTGAGAACCAGCACCTTGAAGCGGATCCGAAAGGCCACCGGCAGCCAGTGCAGCTCGCGCAGGAGAGGTGTTGCACGGGAGTAACGGGAAGCTCCCATAACAACCCGCGCAGCCGCATTCTGGACCAGCTTGAGCCTCCGGGTGCACCCCAAGGGCAGCCCCAAAATCCTGATGCCCCCCCTCCCCGGTGACATATAATTCTTTGAGTCTTGTCTATACATATATTAAAAAGTGTTGCTAAGGTCTAAAGTCTAAACTCTAGATACCACACATTTTTGAATTGCCCCCATTAAAAATCAAATTGCCCCCCTGTGGGGCATGGGCCCCACATTGGGAACCCCTGCTTTAATATGACTAGTTTATACAGGTTGGCTTCCAGGTAAAACATTGGGTTAGCTGCACAGAACATGCAAAATCTTAGTTCTTTTTCTTTCCTTTCACCTTTAAGTCAGACTTGATTCCTAATGATTACATGGACAAATCCAGGCAGTTTTCTAAGTAGCATTTTTGGAAGTAGTTTAGCATTGCTAAACTAGTAGTTCTAGAGTTGGGAGAGTGTGACTATAGGTAGAACTCAATTTATGATTACAATTGGGAATGGAATTTCAGTCCCTAAGAAAAGCATTAAACAAGTTATGATGTGCCTAGGCCTGATTTTATCATCATTTTTACCACAGTTGTTAAGCAAATCACCCTGGTCATTAAATGAATCACATAGTTGTTGAGTGAATTGTGTGGTTGTTAAGCAAATCCAGCTTCCCCAATTGATTTGCTTGTCGGAAGCCGGCTGAGAAGATCACAAATCATGATCACGTGAAACACAAGTCACTGCAAATTTTGTAAATGCGAGCCAGTTGTCAAGCATCCAAATTGCGATCACAGAGGTAACTTCAAGGGTGGGTCGTAAATCATTTTTTTCTGAGGCCATCGTAACTTTGAACCATTGTTAAATGGTCATAAGTCGAGGATTACTTGTAGCCAAGGTCATCCAGCTGACCTTTGTACCCAAAGTAAGACTAGAATTCAGGTTTTCCTAGTCTTAGTCCACTAGATTTTGGAGGCTTCTCCAAGCTTATGGGCAACCAAACTCCTAAAGTGAATGGCTAGCTAGTCTGAAAACCCTTATTAGAACAACAGCCTGTCCATCTCAGCGCATTCTAAGATCTTATCTATTTGTTCTTCCTCCGTTGGACAGATTAACAAAAGAAATCAAAGAAAAAGAAGAGACAGAATATTATAGAATATGGAATAAATTGTATAACTGGTTTAAGACTAACAATAAAGAACAATAACTATTAGGAGAGAAAAATAGAAGTACAAAATAGAGAGGTATCATATGTTCGGAGTGGAATAAAAATGTATATAATATGAAGGTAGAAATGTATAATAGTAAAGAGATAACTAAAATGTATAGTTCTCTATAGGGGAAAAGGAAAAAAAAAGGAGGGGAAGAAGACGGAGTAATAGATTAAGATAAAAGGGAAGAAGAATTAAAGTAATAACTGGAAGACCACTATGAAACAATGCTTAAATATGATAAGTTATTTATATGTTGTATGTTGTGTAAATGTCCAATATGTGTTCTAATAAAATTACAAATTTTAAAAAAAAAAAACAGCCAGTCATATATTATTTGTAGAGACAGGATCATTCCCTCAGTTATGTAATTAATGCGCTTCCCTGAGTAACTGGATGAACTTTACAATCATTAGAACCTCTTGATGGGCTATTTCAAGTTAAATTTTAAAACTCTGTTATTGTTAAAGATCCTCTGCTGGAAATGACTTGTCCATAATTTGTCTTGGTTGACCTCCCTGGTAAGCGCATAGAATCTCCCTCCTGCAGCACGAACTCCCTAACTTGCATGTGGCCTGCACCAGTGTTTCCAGTTCCCTCAACCTCCAATGCAAATTGTACAGGGTCTGCATTGGCTCCTCTG
Organism: Pituophis catenifer annectens; assembly: GCF_029215685.1. Taxonomy (NCBI): domain Eukaryota; kingdom Metazoa; phylum Chordata; class Lepidosauria; order Squamata; family Colubridae; genus Pituophis; species Pituophis catenifer. The sequence goes on along the minus strand of NW_027256882.1, from coordinate 133,473,408 downwards.
CAGCCTCCCTACCACCACCCCGCAGGCAACATCCCCACACTTCTTACCTGCGACTCCAGCTCTCTGTTTAAAGATCTGCCAGTTTTGGGGTTAGCATGGTTACTGGACTGCCTGGGATTGCTAATTGATGACCTCATGCCTTATATGACCGTATCACCTAGCAACAGCAATCCCATCCTAATTGCTGTCATAACACAACGGTTACTTGTAATATTCACACAAATGGTTTGTTTTTGATCCAGTAGCATATTTGCTGAAATCCTTCTTGAGCTACACAAACGCTTTTTAAAAAAAGATTTTACAATGTTTGCAGTCTCTATGGGCTACACTTCGCACAAAGGCAAGCCCCACTGTGACTAAGTGTCACATGTGAAATAGATGCATAGTCCTAAATAAAAAAGGAGCCTATGCCCAGACCACAAACTCTCTTCTCCAAGACGTTTGCCTGACTTAGATGAATCACAATGCTAACATCATGAATTGGTCACAGAGATTAATTTATCAGGGGGGGAAATGCACATGTGGGCAGTTTGAATATCTTTTTTTTTCTTTTGTCCCTTTGAATCAGTGACGGCTCCTGGCAACTGTCTTGGACAAGTCCCTGCAGTTTTCTTAGCAAGATTTTTCAGAAGTGGTTTGCCGCTGCTTCCTTCTTTCTAAAGCTAAAAGGAAGTGACTGGCTCAAGGTCACTTTCAAGGCCCAACTGGCTTTGTGACTAACATGGGACAAAAACTCACTTTCTCCCAATTTCTATCTGGCACCTTAACCGCTACACCTCACTGACTCTCCTATATATCACTTACTTGAGTTAAAATATCACCTCATCATTTCACACGAATCAGTGCAGACTTACTTTTTGTGTGTGACCTTATGTGGTTACAATATTGCTATGTCTAATGCCTAACAAACCACAGGTAGTCCTCAAGTTACAACAAAGACAACAAAATGGGACTTGAACTTTGCTGCTAAGTGATGTGGTCATAAACCGTGACATGTGACTGCATCGCTTAACGGTGGCGATTCCAGCAGTCCCTGTTGTTGTCATTAAACCAAGACTGTGCAAGTCATTAAGTGAGGACCTCACATGAATACAACATCCAACTTCTGCTGGCTACTCTGTTGACCAGGGTTGCCAAACTTGCGGCCCACAGGCCGGATCCATCATGCACTGGCCACGCCCCAGGGGTGGATTCTACTTACCTTTACTACCGGTTTGCAATGGGGCCGCTCGCCCACATGCTCTTATGCACATGCGCAGAAGCGTTTTTATGACATCGGGGTCAGGCAGAGCCTCCCGCTGGTTTTACTACCGGTTCTATAGAACCGGTGCGAGACGGGGGGCAACCCACCACTGCCACACCCATGCCTGGTTTAGCAAAGGGGAAAAAAATTCATGATACATCATGTGATGACACCGTGACGACGCGAGTTTGACACCCTTGCTGTTGACTTTCCTGTGGGAAGTGCATGGGAAATGTTGGAAATCGCAATCACACGACTGCGGGGATGTCGCAATGGCAGGAACATTGGGTCCATCATAAATCCCTCTCACTCAGTGCTGTTGTAACGTTTAACAGGGTTGCTGAGGGAATGGTTATAACCTAAGGACTACCTGTACTTCTGAATTCTATCTCTCTAGTGACTGCCCTTAGATAAGATTAAGGGCTGGAGCAGCAAATTAGGAAATGGCCTGAGAGCTTGATACATTTTTGACAGCTGAAAAAGCAACTGAGATGCAGGATTTTTAGTTAATTTAGCCCAGATGCATCCAGGGGCATTATCAGTTGCATATCTAATTACTGTTCTTGGCTGCAAACAGGAAAAACAAAGAAACATTCTGAGACTCATTGCCTAGGAAAGCAAAACCAGCCTTTTTAAAAATGTTCTCTGAATGAAAAAGGTCATGTAGAAGATTTATCTAAGTCAGTGGTTCTCAACCTTCCTAATACCATGACCCTTTAATACAGTTCCTCATGTTGTGGTGACCCCCAACCATAAAATTATTCCTAAAACCATTGAAAATATGTGTTTTCCGATGGTATTAGGTGACCCCTGTGAAAGGGTCGTTCGACCCTCAAAGGGGTCCCGACCCACAGGTTGAGAATCACTGATCTAAGTGGTCACTAAAATGGCACAGAATCAATCAAAACAAAAAAGGGAAGGAAACTTAAACCTTAAATCTACTTACTGGTTTCTGCCATCAGAACACCAGAATGGTTTTCTGAAATGCACCGATTGTTTATTATGAATTGCTTATAATAAGTAAGTGCAATTGATTGAGGGGATGGAGAGAAATAAAATCAATTAGCCATCACAGAACAGATCTGCTATATGCAGCGATATTCCTTAGTTCAATTATACAATGGCACACTTTTAAGAAAAGGAGCAACACAATCCTTAAGGAAGTTGTTTTGAAACCTGGAATCCAAATCATTCATCACCATCTGGGGGTAAAAATAAAAGCCCACCAGTATACCCCATCTTCCAAGAGTTCTCTAATAAAAGATATTTGCTAAAATTAGTCCTGTCAACCTTCTCTGGTTAACTCTGGGCTTCTGAGCCCTTCCACCACAGTAAATGCATGCCTTTTTTTCATGAAATCTACATGCCAGATGGTTTAGAGAGCGCTCTTGGTCCACATGAAAAACAGATTTTTCATTTCGTCAGATTTGTCAGACCAGTGGTGAAATGCTCCGAAGTCTACTCCGGTTCGCTTCGCTACTGGTTCGCTGCATGTGTGCATGCACAGTGCGTGCCAAATGCGCAGGTGCACCGCAGGCGCTACCACATACCACTAAAAAAGGAGGCTTAATAACCCTTTTCTAAGGTAAATAGAACAGCGAGGAGGGGGGAACAACTGTGCCGCGCGATTTAGTTTCGCTAGAAAGTAGGGTTTTCTGCTTTCTAGCGAATATAAATCACGCGGCACAGCTGATCATCGGAAATACCGGTTCATCTGAACCGGTAGCATTTTTTTACTACCAATTCACCTGAACCGGTAGCTTTTATTATTACCGGTTCAGGCGAACCGGTCCAGACTGGTAACATTTCATCTGTGTCAGACTCCCAAGCTGCTTAATGATATTTAAGAACAAAAATCATAAAGATTTTTTAAAAATTAGCCCCAAATGCTATAATACAGGGTTTGTGTTTTCTAATCATAAAAGGAGATGCGCAGACACCAATCTGATTAAAGACAGAACTTATGCAAGAAGGTTGCTCATTGCATAGTGCCATCTGATCACAAAGCAGAAGAATACTGTTATTGTAAAAATTGGACATATGCTGTGTTTGCCCATAACAACATGGTACAGAAGGTAAAGGTTTGTGACTGTGTGAAGTTTTGCACTGCTAACTATCACAGCATTTCACATCTAAAGAAGTATGCTCAAATACACTAAATCCGTGATGGCGAACCTATGGCATGAGTGCCACAGGTGGCACACGGAGCCATATTAGTGGGCACGCCAGCTCAGCTCTGGGGCACATGCATGCGCCGACCAGCTGATTTTCGGGCCTTCTGGGCCCACCAGAAGTAGGGAAACAGGCTGTTTCCTGCCTCTGGAGGGCCTGGGGGAGTGGGGAAGGCCCGTTTTTCTTTCTTATCTGGTTCCAGATCCTCTCTATTTATCTGGGAAGGGTGAAAACAGCCTTTCCCACTCCCTCGGAGACCTGAAAGGCTCCATTTCCCAACTCCCGGTGGGACAGGAAGTGATGTTTTTTGCTGTCCCCAGCCTCCAGAGACTCCTGGAGAGGCTCCTAGAGACTCCTAGAGAGGCTCTGGAGGCTGGGGACAGCAAAAAATGTCATTTCCTGTCCCACCGGGAGTTGGGAAATGGGCTGTTTCAGGCCTCCGAGGGAGTGGGAAAGACTGTTTTCACCCTTCCCAGATAAATAGAGAGGATCTTGAATCAGGTAAGACAGAAAAACGGGCCTACCAGGCCATCATGTGCCAGGAGCGGGGGAGGAGGGGGGTTGCGCACACATGCGCATGGGCATGTGTGTGCACGACCCTTCCCCTCCCCCTCCTCTCCTGCACGCGATGGCAAAAAGGTTAGCCATCACTGCACTAAATTATTCCCTTTTATAACATATAATTCTATCACAGGATGTGATTTATTTGATTTTAGCTTACTTTGGGAGGCCAGCTATCATGTGTAAACTATGGCTAATGACTTATCACTTTTGGTGAATTCAATTAATTCAATAAAAATCCTTATTGAAGAACCAATGGATTGGCTTGCATTGCAACATTCATTGCAAATAGGATGCTACCTATTATGAGATGAGAGAAGGCCGGCTCTGCTGATATGCACGTGTCCTGAGAGCAGCACCTTCCACTGTTGCCAAGACTGCCTACTAACTAAAAGGCAATGGCCGGACACCTCGTGGGTGTCCAAAACAGAGATGGCAAGACACCATCAATGAAGATATGTAAGCCGCAGGCCTGGGCCCTGGAGACGCAGCTAACCGTGCAAAGTGACGTTCAATGATCCAAAAAGTGGATCCTGCACCTGCAGGAATACACTAGGAAGAAGAAGAAGGATGCTTCCTATTATATAAATAAGATTATAGATCAATCTATTCCTCTATAACATCCTTGGAATTAATAGACTAATCAATAAAGCTACTGAGCATGTACACACACCCAGAGAGAAAGAGAGAGTGGGAGGGAAAGAGAAAAAAACAGGAATTTAGTTTAAGCATCAGGTAATTGTTTAGTTATTGCTTCACTCCACCATGAGGAGAGGAGCCTATATCACCTCCCTCAGATCTATACAGTGATTGAACTCCCACACTCTTACGAAGTGAAACTTACTATCAACCAGACTCTCTTCCTATAACAAGACCATTATTTTGGATCCTTCAAAATAATGCTTCCTTCTGTGGAACTTGAAGTATAAAATTTCAGTAAAGATTTGGACAACTCTATTTGTCTTCAGTTTTCAGTCTCCTATGGCTGTAGTCTGAATCCTGTGAAATTACTGCTTGGATCAGCACTGCCCTTTCCCCTAAATTGCCTAATAGCATTTGTTGATCTGGATTTATCTTATTCTTGGAGCCGTCTTCTTGGTTGCCAAATATGTGCGGTTAGTGCATGCCTGTATAAAGGTAATACCTGGTTTTTCTACCTTTGATCATTCAGATAATTATTGCTAGCTGAAGAATGAATTCCAAAGCATTGTACTTGAAGACCAATAATAAAGGTTAGGCTACATCCTTAGTTCAGGAACAGAATACAGGTTGCCATTGTAACTTTGAATGGTCACTAAATGAACTGTTGTAAGTCGAGGATTACCTGTACTTTTATAGATTTTTCAGGGGGGAAAAGACAGAAAGTCAGTATCATTTACAGTTCAATGGATAATCCATAATTCACATGTCGATGCAGACCTTATTAGCAATATATAGATGACCACTGAGCCATGGATTAGATTATCCTCTTTTTCTCACTAGCAAGATAACCCAATGGATTGGCTGATCAGCCAATGGAACAAATAACAATTACTTAAACTAGCTAGAGATAAAAGGAGTATTAAACCAAGGCTGAAAAGATCAGTATATCTCTGGAGTTTGTTTTTTGGGGATATTAGATATCTGCATACATTGCAGAAATTTCAGTAAACTCACACATCAGACCAACTGATTTCTAGCTTCTTACCTCACATGACCTCAAGAAAGACATAAATCTTCAGGACATCCAAATGTGCCCACAAGAATCCAATTTCCAGTCTTAATCCTGTGCCAGGAAACCTAAGGATTCAGTAGCAAAGGAAGCCAAATGTATAATTTCCCTCCCTCTTATAGAGAGGTGTTGGAAAGGAAGGATTTATATTGTTTACTCTTTTAAAACTGAATATTTATCAAGAAACAATTATTTTGTATTTAGCAAGATTTAATATTTGATGCTTTAAAAAGGTGATTAACTTCCCTGCCAAATAATTCATATGGGTCTAGGTGGCAGGTGTTGCCTGTCAGTTACCTGTCAAACTGCTTTCTTGATGTTATTTCTCTGTGCATTTTGTTAATTTTTAAAATATTCAGTGATACTTAGTGCGAATTAATGTTAACCATATTCTGCGCACACACACACTGTTATACAGTCACAGTGGCTAAAATAAGACATTTTACATTCACTTCTCATTTAATGACTGCACGCCATTCCAACAACCAGACTGTTAGGCAAAATGATCCTAAGGGAACGTGCCGTGACAGAGAGAGATTGAAAGATTAATAGTTTACTGCCTTTTCATTCAGATGAAGTTCTCTTGTAGCTATGTCAACATTACTTTCACTCCAGTGTGTCTTGCAAAGCACATGAAATTTGGTCATAAATGTGTCCGTTGGTTTATTTTTTAAAATCACCATTTATTACTGTCATATTTGTAAATGGTTGCTAATCAAAGGAAGATGCTAAACAAGGAGTGAATGTAAAACCTTTTCAGGATCTGCTAAAGAGGGGGATTTTATGCCACGTTGTCAGTCAGAAACAGGAGGTAGTAATTATTCTGGATTGATTAAACTGACTACAAAAGCATTTTCTTACTGAAGGATAAAGGCCAGTTTTTATATAACCTATTCTGCTTCCAGTTTCTAGGAAATTTTCAGATGTTCGTATTTGAAAATAATCTGTTTCTGCTTGCAGTATAATCTGCATGTACATTGTGTGGGAAAGCTATGATGCCATTTCTATCTCTGATCATTCCTCATGCAACATGTATCACTGCATGCCAAGGCTGGAAAACTGATCAAACTTCTGGCCCAGGCCTCCCAGTTTGAGTTCACACAGCAAAATAATCTCTGCATTCCCAATCAAGAAAATACTTAGCTATAATAATAAAACATGAAGAATTTCACCCAGATTGTGAATGTAATCCACAGCTGGAAGTTTGGGAGCAACACACAAAGCATCAGCTAATCCCAAAACTATCAATTCAACATCAAGGGGGCTGTAGTTGCAGTTCCTTTTGTAAAAGTACAGGGGTCTGTTCTCTAACCTTAGAAGGCACTGTAAAAAAAAGTAGACAACTAATTAAAAGAAATGTCTTAGGCCTCATTTGACATTAGGTGTGAAATATAGTGGATGGTTTTTGGCCTGTTATAATGGTGGCCTGGTTCTTGCATTTAACATTTGAGGTGGGAAGTTAAGAGTCCAGAGTCAACTTTGAATCAGGCAGCTTCAAAGCCACATTAAGCTATTAATCTCTGGTTTATGGTTACCACAAAGTGATAGTACAGGTGACTGCAGGTTTCAACTCTGAAAAACATTAAAACAAAAATGTGGGGTTTTTCTCAGTTTTTACAACTAACACCAGACCTATGTTTGGGCTGTATCAATTCAAGCACAGGTGAATTCAAGCACAACCCAACTCTCTCCAATTAAAAAAAAAAAAAGATTCTAGATGATTCATTTCTAACTTTTATTGGTGAAGAAACTAGAAAGTGAGTAATAGTTCATGACCTCATCCTAAATGAAAGTGACAGAAGGCTCAGAAGAAAAATACAACCAACATATCCATTTAGACCCACCTGGAGCCTGAAAAATAAGGTGTAACACCAATCGCCTCAGCAGGAACCAAGACCTTGGAAATAAGAAAGCCGATCCCTGATAGATCTTGATCTAAAACGAACCAAATCAAGTCGCCCAAGCGCACCTTTACTCCTTGATCACGCGATCTTCAAGAAAGAGGGTCAACCCTTCGGCAAACAAGGCACCTTAGGAGGCAGGCAGAGACTCCTCGATTGACCTCTGTCATCCTGGGTTGGTCGAGCAACCAGAGATAATCTATGTTCTCCACGCGCGAGTCTCCTCCTTCTTCTTCTCCTCCGCCTCCTCTGTTGCCGCCGGCAGTCACGGCGGCGAGAGTTAAAAAGCTATTTCACCCGGCGGCCCCGCTGGGAAGAGGAGCGGGAGAAGTGAAAGGAAGGTGCCCCGGGGACTCCCCGCCAGGGAGGGAGCCGTCAGCCTCGCGCTTCTCCCCTTGCCCGGGCTGAGCAGGTAAGAGGCAGTCAGTCGATCGGCTGGGATCCTGAGCCGGAGTCACTTCGGCGAGATTTTTTGAACGGAGGGGGTGGGGGGACGCGGAATCTTAAAAGCTATGATCCATCTCCCCAAGGGGCTTTTCTTTTCTTTCCTTTTTCGCTTCCCCACCAGTGGAGCCATCAGCGTGTAATCAACTGGGGACGGGGCGGGGGGCGGGGGAAGGATCCAACAACACGTGTCTGGGACAGCAGCTTTCTCTTTCTTCTCAAAGGGCAGGCAGCGAGGTTTGGGCTTTTTTCAATTTTCACACGAGAAAGCAGCTTCTCCCGCTCTGTTGCCTGGATCCCAACCTGAAACCTAATCAATCTCTGCAATCAGGAAGTTGGCCGATTGTCTAAGACCGTCGCTTAAGACAGAGATGGGAATCCCCAAGATAAGAGTTCGATTATGATTAAATCAACCTCACCCCTCACCCCCGACCGTGTTTTCTGGAGAGAAGGGCTCCCACCTTGGCGCTAAAACAGAGAGAGGCCTGTTTCCGTCATGGCCCCGTGGTGGGCTCTGAAAACTAATGCACAAAGATCCAGACTAAACAGGAGTGATGATTATTTTCGGAAAGCCGAAGGCGACAAGATCTCTATAAGAACAGGAAACTAGCGCCGTTTCTGCTCTTTGGAGAGGCACGTTGAGTTGCGAAATGCTGTCATGGGGAGAGCAGCTGAGAGATCTGTGCACTTGATACTGCCTTCACCCATAAACTGATTAAGTCATCAAATTGTACCTTGTAGCGGAGGTCTTTCAAACTACCTTCCTGGAGTCCCAGAGTCCTTGGAGAACTTTGTGGAGCTCCATGAAAAATTGCGGGGGTGGGGTGGGGGAGATTCATTTGAATGCAGTCAATATTTTCTGGTTAAAACTTTGCTTCTGGATCAGGGGTTATGGGAATTCTTTTTTAGTTCCGGGAATTTTTTCCTTAACCATTTTACAGCTTGAAAAAGTTTTAAAACCTCTGCCTTATGACCTAGGGCAGACTGTATTGGCCAGTGTTTTTTTGTTAAGTTTTAAAAACTGATGTAGAGCTGTATAGTTAGATCTGATCATACACTTGATTTGGGGAATTAGAGGGGAGCCCTTTCATGTTCACTCTTTTTCTAAAAAACTGTTGTCTTTCCAGTGTAGCTGTCTTGTTGCATTTCTTCTATTCCAGTGCATTTGTTCCTGGATTGATGGCTAGTGCTATGTTCAGATACTAAGTGCTTCCAAATGAAAACTTATGAAATCACTGACAAATTATTGCACAAGTTTATGCACTCAAGAAATTCTCTGAAAATCCTCATTTGTTTTTCCAGCATATTTTTGTCTTTTCTTTTTCTTTTTACTGTGAGAACATCTTTTTAAAGGCTGGAGTAATATAGCCTTCAGAAAGTTAAATCTTTTTGTGCTATTATGCTGACTTTTTAAAAGAAGCTTTTTTAAATGTCAGACAAAGAAATTTGTCATTGTTCTGTGCATATTTCACTTTTTTCTCTTGGTTATCAGCAACTTTTTGTATTATTTAAAACTACATTTTCTTAAATATTAAAGGAACAATTAAACATCAGTTAAATGAGTATTTTATAGCATTATACTTGTGTACTTCTATAACCCACTTTACAAGTGTGAAAAAACCCTTTCTCATTTTATTTTACTATAATAGAATTAATGAACATGACCAAAAAGTTTAAACATTAGTATTATAAAGGTGAGTGCTTGCAAAAAAAATCATTTAAATTGTGTTTTATATACTAATGACAATATAACAAAAGAAGCCAGACTGGATGTTAGCATTATTTTTAAAAATGTGTTTGTTTAAATAAAGTGATGAAAGTTACTCCTATGACAAAGGGAACAGGCTGTGATAGGCTAGAAATAAATCAGTGTCTACAGTATGTCAAAGTGATACTCCTTTAAATAGTTGGATAAGGATTGTGACATGGATAGGATATAGTGAAGTCCATATTCAGAAAATGCACTCTGTTTCTAAATAATATGGAAGTCAGTTACAATTCTACTCAGCTATTTAAGGGCAATTTTTAAAAATATTAACGGGGTGAAATGCTCCCGGTTCGGACCGGATCGCCCGATTCGGTAGCAATGGTGGCGGGTGGTTCAGAGAACCAGTAGCAAAAATCCCTATCCCTAGCCCTAACCCTAACCCCCCCGCCCCACATGCCCAGCTGAGCCATGCAATCATCAGAGGCTTTTTTTTTTACTTTTAAAAGCATTTTTTCTACAACCTCTTCGGCTGAAAAAATGCTTTTAAAAGAAAAAAAAAGCCTCTGATGATCGCACGACTCAGCTGGGATCGTCAGAGGCTTTTAAAAGCATTTTTTCTACAACCTCTTAAGGTTGTAGAAAAATGCTTTTAAAAGTAAAAAAAAAAAAAGTTGGCCACACCCATCCAGTCACATTAACCCCCCCACACACACAAGCCACGCCCACAGAACCAGTAGTAACAAATTTTATATTTCACCACTGATATTAACCATAGAAACTCTTTAGAAGCCCCTGGTGGTTCTTCCACTGCAGTATTTAGAAAATTTCACTTGAGTTATATAAAATTACTCAGGGTAAGAAAAATCCAACAGCAAATCAAGAAGAGAGAAATGTGCAGAGGGCGGTAGCCTTTTAAAAGTATTGCTGCAGAAGAAAGTAAGGCAGCTTACTGGGATGACCCAAGAGATCTTACCAGCTGACCTATAAAGGAAGTCCTTGGAGCACTAATTATGGTATCATGGCCATAGCAGCTACCTGTGCAGGCAAATGCCACAGACACCTTCAGCTTGACATGCCCCTCTGGGCCCAATGAAACAATTGCTGAGGTAATAAACGGGGGGGGGGGGCTGCAGGTGGAAGTGGAGGGCCCCAGTTCTATTTGTACTGGAATAGTAGTTGGAGCAGCTATTTCATTGAAGGGCCACCCCTGCTTTAGTCTTGACAAGTGAATTCTGAAGCCCTTGGATCGCAGTTCCTTTTTAAAAATATTTTATTACTTTATTCATTACATTAGCAGCCGGAAATGTTAGCCTGAGCATGAAATGTGTGCCCGTGTAGTTGCAGGTGGGTTGAGTAAGAAGTGATAAGATGCAGGAAGTGTTATTTACAAGGCCATTCATAAAACGCTTGCTGCTGATAGTAAAAACTTGCTGGGGGCTGTGATCTAATGAATATATGTAAGGGTAGTCTAAGAAACATCCCTGTTCAAGATGCCAGAGTCACAAGTAATGTTTTCCAGTTAATTTGGTGGCTTATTGCTCAATTTTCCTTTGAAAATTGATCAAGAATGGATGCTTGAAGGGTAGATCACAGTATGTCCTGGCATAGAGAAGGAAGTGTTCCTCAACTGATTCCTTAATAATGCCTTTCCTGACGTCAAATTAATGTCTGCTTAGTCATTGAGTCTGCTTAATGAAAACGTGCTGAACATAACAGGCAACCTTCTTGTGGCAAACTTAAAATATATTGAGCAGCTATAGGTGGCTAGGCAGTGTGATAATTATCCCACATCTATGTATAAGAATCATTTCGGGATGGGGTGGGGGAGATGAATTCCATTTTTGCTGATTGCATCCATTCAATTTTGTTTAATGAATGAGGTTTGCCTTTTGTATTTTCTTCTGTCTTTTTTTTTTTAACTTCCTAGACTAGAAAACAGACTTAGAAATACTAATCAAGGCCAATCCTGCTCAGCTCCTAAAATAAATCTGTATAAAGACTTAGTATACTTTGTGGGATTTTTGGGGGTCCAATCCAATGTGGGCTCTGAGCTGTATAAAAACGAAGTTTGGACTGGAGACGGTGTGCATGACTAAAGGGCGGTATCTTGAGCTTGGTTATACAATCTGGATCAAGTGCTTATGCCAGTTACTCACTGCTTTTGCTAGTGGTTTATTTTGAATGTTGTCTGTGAGCAAGCACCAGATTATAATCCAAAGGAAATAGTTTTTCTTTCCCATTAATAAAACAGACTATTATATGTTATATTTTTATTAGTTTATCAAAATATAAAATAGAGAAATAAAAAGAAAATAATGGAAAAATAAGGAAGGCAAAGGGGAGGAGGAAAAAGTGTACGGTTAGAAGAAAAAAAAGCATTGACTGCTGACTCCTTTTGGTAGTCCTTTAGAATAAGATAATAATGTACAAGCTCTACTTTTATATAGCAATATGTACTGATCATATCTATAACAACAACAAACTTACAGTATCTAATCAGCAAAACACAAAATCAAAGTTTCATTTTTTTCCACCTCAAGCACAAACCCCAAAAGCGGTTTCAAAGTAGAAACATCTGAGTGTTTTTCAAATAAACTACTTAAATCAAAAACAACATATACTAATCTTCCTGTTAATGTATTGTAAAATTGTAGATCGCTAATTTTGCATGTGTATTCTTGCATGCATTTAGGATAATTCTAAAATAAACAATGATTTAGGATCAATGTATTAAGTATGACTATAGTACTGAAACCCTATTGCCATTATGAACCATTCTTGTAATAATGAGATTGTCCTGTGATTCCTCCATTCTGTCCAGAATTCTAGATTGTGATTACAAAGGTTACCTAAGAAACCAATTGCACTAATACCTTCCACAAAGAGACCATAACACATGTTCTCCAATCAGTTTACTCAATGAATCTGGAGTGGAAAGCGATTTGTTGGGCATGTACAGATTCAAAAGAGTTGCTTTTGGTCCTCATGTGGAAATTTGGATCCTGCAGCTACATTTTCTTTGTTCAGCATTAATCTGAACAAAGGTTATGCAGCAATATGGAACATACATTTCAAGAAGCAAATTTGGTATGGGATTTTATACCAAAGTACAAAGGAAAAATCAGCACAGTCTTTACTCTTCCAGATTCAGGAGCATTCTCTTCCAGATCCAGGTCAGTCAAAAGGGACACATGTACTACTAGTGCTTTTGATAGGATTCATGGATTTGAAAACAGACTGCTGCCAGCAGGTCCCCCATTTAGCTCTAGTTGCCTAACAGAAGAGGCATTGTGGATTCCCACCTCAATTGGCCTGGTAGCAATGGCATTTGCATCAAAGAGACTTGGGAATGGGAGCAGAGTCACATCACCTCTGTTTAATTCCAAGCTAGCCTCCATCTAATTTTCCATTCCCTGTATGCAGCTTAATTATACAAGAATACTTATTTAATTATTTAATTAATTATTCAATTCTTTTCTAAGAAAGAATATTAAAGTTTACTAATCTTCACTCTATTTTTCTCTCTCTCCTCTCTCTTCTTGTCAGATTTTTAAAGTTGCAAGTTTGTGGGCAGAGATTGTTTTAAAAAAACTTGATTCCTACCCTGAAAAGTAGGATTTAAAAAAGCCCTTAATCAAATAAATAACAAAATAAAGAAATGTCTGTAAGAGAGCTATACAGGCTAATTTATCTTGCTTGAAGGAGGAATTGGAGGAAGGAATGCTGACATTTGTCCTTGAAACTGTGAAGTATTTCCTGGTGATTTTAGGCACATGGTATTTTTCAAGCACACCAGTGGAGGGATTCAAATTTTTTTATTACTGGTTCTGTGGCGTGGCTTGGTGGGTGTGGTATGACTTGGTGGGCATGGCAGGGGAAGAATACTGTAAAATCTCCATTCCCACCCCACTCCAGGGGAAGGATACTGTAAAATCTCCATTCCCTCCCCACTCCAGGGGAAGGTTACTGCAGAATCTCCATTTCTTCCCAATCAGCTGGGATTTGGGAGGCCATCTATCCCATCGGAATAGATGGGGGCGGGGCCAGTCAGAGGTGGTATTTACCGGTTCTCCAAACTACTCAAAATTTCCACTACCGGTTCTCTAGAACTGCTCAGAACCTGCTGAATACCACTTCTGAAGTACACCAATACAATCCTATTCCTGACAATATGTATATTTGCTTTTCTTGGCTATTGGTGGCTGGCTAAAATGATTGCCCTACATATTTCTCCCTGCAGAATAAATATATCTTATTTATTCAAGCAGATTATTTCTGCGTCTCTATTTCATGTAAAATAAACATATGGTGCTTTGGTCTTATGAACTCCTGTAGCCTGACAAATTACATGTGTCCTTTATGAGATCTTAAGTTTCTCTTTAGATTTCTTCTCAAGTAACACCCAAAAACATTGGGAAGGGGCATTTTCTTATATTTATATAGATAGGCAATAGAAGATATCAGTCTTCTATCAGTATTTGAACCATTACAGATATTTTATGGAAAGGTTGTTAATGGATATATGTGTGAATATATCCTTAAAATGCGTAATGGCATAGTGGAAGGGATTTGAAATTTAAGTCCTGTTATCCAAATACCTGAAATTACATCCGAGAGTGGCAGAACTTGTTGCAAGAGCATTCACTGCAAGTCTGGTTGTGAAAAACAAATATTTACAAACTTTGCCTCTTCCTGACATAAACCATTTATGATACTCGGTGAGACAAGGAAATGGCATAATACAGTGTTTCTCAACCTTGGCCGCTGGATGATGTGTGGGCTTCAACTCCCAGAATTCCCCAGCCAGCTCTGTTGGCTGGGGAATTCTGGGAGTTGAAGTCCACACATCATCCAGCGGCTAAGGTTGAGAAACACTGGCATAATAGAAGGGATGTGAAATTTAAAGCCTTCTATCTAAACATTACACCCATGATTAGCAGAACTTGTGCAAGAACATTCACTGCAAGGCTACTTGTGAAAAACAGTTGAGATTTACAAAATTTGCCACTTTCTGACACAAAACATTTATGACACTTAGTTGAGACAATGAAGTGGCATAATAGAAGGGATGTGAAATTTAAAGCCTGCTATCCAAATACCTAACATTGCACCCAAGAGAAGCAAAAATTGTGGAAGAACATTTGTTAAAAGACTGGTTGTGAAAAACAAATAATTGAGATTTACAAACTTTGCCTTTTCCTGACACAAAACATTTATGATATTCAGTTGAGACAATGAGGAAATTCCATGAGCCCAAAGCAGGTGAAAGGTAAAATCAATGAGAACCGAGTACTACAATTTGGTTATTTGCCACTAGAAGTGTGCCTAACCCATTACCTACTGGCATTTACAATCTTGTGACATAAAAGCAAAACATACAAAATAAAATGGGTTGATGTGATTCCAAGAGATTGTGACTGGGAAGCTCTCTATTAAAACCGAAATGAACTACTTTCTGCATGAACTGTAGTTCAATAGCTCCACTGCTGTCACCTTAGCACTGATCCAATTGTCGGTTGTCTCCTCATTTGCCTGCTATCTTCCAATTAGGTATTCTATGAAAAGACACTTTGCAAAGATGCTCCAAGAAGAAGAAGCATCTCCTAGGAGAAGCATCAAAGACCAGGATCGAGGATGGGCTTGGATGGTCTTAGTAGCCACAGTGCTGGTTCAAGGTCTAACACTGGGTTTTCCTTCATGCATTGGAGTCTTCTTCAAGGATCTGCAGCGTGATTTCCACGCTACCAATAGTGAGACATCATGGTTCCCCTCCATCATGACAGCTGTCCTCCATGCAGGTGGTGAGTATTTTGTTTTTATTGACTAACTTTCTTCTTAAATGTCATATCGAGGTCCCATGAAAAGAGCACAAGATCAATTGCTAACTAGCAAATAATGTTCTACCAAAGAGATCTGCCAAAGATATGTTTTCTCTTCAAGTTTTGCTAAGGTTCTACTTCTAGACACAAAAATAAATCTTCCTTCCTAATCTCCAACAGTATCTTCCTTTTCCCCCCAAAACCACTATCTATATGACATCTATAATATCATGAACAATCAATAATAGATTGTGGGTTCTGAGTTCCATATAGCTGGCTGGCTGGATGACTGGCTGTCTATGTTTGCCCTATCTTTATTATTTTTATAAACAACTCAAGGTGGTGGACATACCTAATACTCTTTCCTCCTCCTATATTCCCAGCAACAACCCTGTGAGGTGGATTGGACTGAGAATGTACCTGGCTCAAAGTCCCCCAGCCAGCTTTCATGCCTAGAAGGGGCTTAGAACTCGCAGATTCCTGGTGCCATAACCATTAGTCCATACTGGCTCTTTTTAATTGCTTAATTTAAATTAAAATTGATTTTAATTGCTATTTTATTTGCTGCTTTTTCAATTAAGGTCAGAAGGCTGATTAATTTTAATTGCTTAATTTTTTTAATTGCTGCTTTTTCAAGTAAGGTTATCCCAGAAAGCTGAGAATGAAGAGTCCATATTGAATTAATATGTGCATATTTTATCATATAATTGAGAGACAGTTTGATGTAGAGATTAAGGCATCAGAAATTATATTGTGAACTCTACTTCCCACCTTAGATACAAAACCAGCTAGGTGACTTTGAGTCACTCACCTCACGCGAGCTCAGCCCTAAAATGAAGGCAGTGGCTGAACATTCACATACACTCTTTCTCAGTCATATCTCTTTCTCACGTACATACTTAAAGTTGTTTTAAACAAAATATATGTATTGGCTTTCTTTTCAAGGCCACTCTCTGAGCCTGTGAGAGAAGTACTAGAATTTCAGACAATGGACATCACCCTTCACATGCCCTTGAGTTAAAGAGGAAAGTATTAAGCCAACTAAAACTATCCGAGCATTTTTTTTCCTATCAGACAAATCTTTGCTACAATCATTGACCAATTCAAAAGTAGAAACAAACCAAGGGGAAAAAAAAAACATTGACACAAAAATCCATTGGCAAGATTCAGATAAAACTCAAGAGATTGAATCACTAAACCAATTTCTTAAAGATTCAGTTGACGCACTCAACCAGCCACATCATAAAATTGGGCCACATTGAGGGCTCATCCATACAACCATTTTGCTGAATTCTTCTCGTATGTTAGAGATGGGAGAAAAATCATATCAATTTAGTCTGTGTGGTTCCCACAGCCTGCCTTGAATGTGCACTCGGAACAGCGCTATGCTCTGCTATTGTGTCACAGTACATCTAGTGGGCCAATTGAACAGAACCAAGCTTCATTGCATTATTCCAGGTCTCTTCTAAGCATCTTAGATTGTGCTCTTGGGGACTTTTGTGTCAGGATAATGGGGAAAACACTTGCATTTCCGAACATCTGAAATGAGTCCAGACTGCCTCAGCAGTTGGCTAACAATGAGATGGAGGTAATGTTACGAAGAAAGTCCTCTGGGAATAGTTAGTGTGATATCCTTGTGCTGTGGCAAGCAGGATATGTGGTTGAGCCTTAAGAGTAATATTTACCTGATAATAAGATATATCTGGTTTGTTAGTAAAAAACAGAGTTCTATGAATGATATAAATACCTTAACAGAATGAGCAATATAATAAATGATAATACAGCAGAATATCCCTTGTGCCGCAAAGGCAAATCCCATCTTCCAAATTATGAAATATATTCTCTAAGATTGCTGAGGAGAAAACATTAAGACAAATTGAGGGAAAGGCCCTACATTATTACCTCAAAGTGGGTTGATGTAAAACTTAACTGATAGGTTGGAAAATATTCATTTCCCTCCCCACAGGACCACTGAGAAGACTATGAGTAGTCCATAGACATCATTGTTCTATAGATCTAACTTTATATTGCAAACACTGAAAATTTATTTAAAATAACTCCAGAAAAGAAAAAAATATATATCAGATAAGCATGTTAACTTTTAAAAAATGAAGGGTTGCATTTTTTTTGAGAGTGTACAGTTGGAAAAAAAATGACCATTGTCTCAGGCAAGCAGTGTTAGTGGTAGCAATAAAATTAATGAGAAGACAGGATAGAGAAAGGCAAGAACAGAACTTTAGCTGCATCAGAATGGATTCTGTCCATCAGTGGGTTGGAACTCTGTCCACAGGTGATGAACATCACCTGTCCATCAGTGGGTTGGAACTCAGAGAGATGCATATTTGCGCCCCTCAGAAAAGCAGTAGATTTGCTAGAATATAGATGGTCAGTTCTTGCTTGTAGCTTGTTATTATTGTAATTCTTATTAAGGCTGATTGCACAGTCAGCCAGATGTTTTTATGGCTGGTCGCATAGTCACCCAAACATTTAGACTGGATTTGGCATTTTTATCCACCTATTGAGTTCTTCCCAAGAACCTGGGATAGGCAGATGTTCATGTTTGTTAATGATAAAGATATCATTGCAGGGTTATTACCTGTATGCCACCCAACTCTCAATGACTGTGGGTGGCTCACAGCAGTCAAAGAAATTAAAATAAAATAAAATAAAACATTTAAAAATAAAATGGTAGTGCTTATGAACATTCTATCTAGGAGCTATGCCTATTAGGTTTATAAATGTCTGAAAAGCGGGTTGGGCCCTGAATAGTTTAACAATGTATTTTGCACACCTGCAAGATTTCATTAGCTTCTTATTCCATCGGGTAGCAGGAACACCTGGTTATTATCTCTTTTATAAGTGGGCCTGTGATAATAATATTGCGTCAGATCTTTACTCACTGGTGTTGTTATGCTGACAAGGAAAGGATTATGTTCTCTACTGAGTTGGGAAACTTAGTGAAATATTTCATTTGGTAATGATTTATTTTGCCAATTAACCTATAATAGGCTTTGCTTGCTCTTATATAATGCATGTATTATATCATTATTAAACAATTGCTAGGACTTCTAATAGTACAATGTGAGCCGTTTCTATTGACATTGCTCACTACCAGGAAGTGCCACACAGTGTTCTTGATGAATTTGCCCCTTTAATTTATATACTCTTGATCCAGGGGTGAAATGCTCCCGGTTCGGTTTGGACCGGATCGCCTGATCCAGTAGTGATGGTGGCGGGTGGTTCGGAGAACTGGTAGCAAAAATCCTTGCTCCCCCCCCATGCCCAGCTGAGCTGCACGATCATCAGAGGCTTTTTTTTTTTACTTTTAAAAGCATTTTTTCTACAACCACTTCCGACGAAAAAATGCTTTTAAAAGTAAAAAAAAAAAGCCTCTGATGATCCTGCGGCTCAGCTGGGATCGTCAGAGGCTTTTCAAAGCATTTTTTCCTGCAACCTCTTGGCTGAAGAGGTGGTAAAAAAATGCTTTGAAAAGTCTCTGACGATCCCAGCTGAGTTGCCTGATCATCAGAGAGTCTTTTCAAAGCATTTTTAAAAAAGCCTCTCTGACAAACCCAGCTGAGTTGCCTAATTGGCAGAGGCTTTTCAAAGCATTAGAAAAAATGCTTTGAAAAGTTTTAAAAAAAGAAAAAGTTGGCCACATCCACCCAGTCACATTATACCCCCCCACCACCAAGCCACACCCACAGAACCGGTAGTAACAAATTTTACATTTCACCCCTGTCTTGATCTATAAATAATATTCAAACATTAATATTTGTGGCAGCTTAAACTACTGAATGGGGTGTACAGGTAGTCCTGCTTAGGTATAAAATCTTGCTTTTCTCCACATTAAATTTCATGTTTTTGGATAGGGTTCATTGTTCAAACCTGTCAAGATCTTTTTAGATCCTGAGCTTGTCTTCTGGGGTGTTGGCTATTCCTGCCAGTTTAGTGTCATCTGCAAATTTGATTAGTTACCCTTCTATTCCCTCATCTAAGTCATTTATAAAGATATTGAAAAATACTGGGCCTAAGGTGGTACCCCACTGCTTACTTCCCTCCATGTGGATGTAGTACCATTAAGGATCACTTGTTGAGTACGATTTGTCAGCCAGTTACAAATCCAACTGGTAGTGATGCTGTCTATCCCACATTTTTCTAGTTTACCAAGAAGTAGGTTGTGGTCTGCTTTGTCGAATGCCTTGCTGAAGTCTAAGTATACTATGTCCACAGCATTTCACTTGTCTATTAATTTAGTCACTTTATCAAAGAATGAAATAAGATTGGTTTGGCATGATCTGTTTTTAACAAACTTGTGTTGGCTACTAGTTATAACTTTATTCGTTTCTAGATGTTCACAGATCTGTTTTTTTATTATTTTTTCCAGTATCTTCCCAGGTATTGATGTTAGGCTTTACTGATGTTCACTCTGTAAACAACCTGAAAATAGGGGAAAGGAGCAGGGTATCACCTTCAGCTGAATTAAACCACCACTCTACTGATTAAGTAATACGAGTAGTTAGGAAATTTGCCATCATGTTATTCTCAAGGACACACAAGAAGTGGGTTGAGCTTGATTTGTCCCAAGTAAGGCCTATAGCTGAATTGACAAATGTATGAGATTGACAGGATAGAAAGGACATGGGGAATGACAGAAATCTCTGCACTGTATGACCACATTTAACTCCACCTCATGAAAAATATAATCTGGCCCAGTTTTCTTCAAGGCAAATCTACCTGTAGCACTGTAAATGAGGAGGATATTTGAGATTTCATTTGCACGTATTAAAAGTTGCCAACATTTGTTTAGGAGAGCTCCGATGTCGTTAAGAAGCACACATTCATGGAAGGAAAAAATTCTTGTCCGTTCCAAGAACTTTCCCGGTATAGGGCATGTTGCTGTCTCTAATCTAATCCAATAGGAAAACAAAAAGATTTGAACTTCTGAGGTCTTGGGCCTTTCATCTAAATTCCAAAGCTTAGAGTAGAACTGGCTACCAGGGTGTCTTTCATGCTTAGCTTACCTGCCATCTTGCCCCTCCCTGTAATAAGCAGTTATGCCCGCCAAGATTTCTAAAGTAAAAAGTGGTTGCCCTGAGAATGTGCCTGAGAAAATGCAGATTTAAAGCAGAGAGCAAGTCTGAAATTTCAGATGCACAAAATTCTACGCTTTCCACAGAGTAGTAATTCAAGTGCAGCCTTGTCTGATGAAACAGAAAGAATCCAAGATGACTGCTTAGGGAAAACAGATCAAGCTCTACTATCAGGGGTGCTTTTCAGCAAGTTCTGACAGGTTCTGGAGAACCGGTACCGGAAATTTTGAGTAGTTTGGAGAACTGGCAAATACAGCCTCTGGCTGGCATCAGAGTGGGGTGGGAATGGGGATTTTGCAGTATCCTTCCCCTGTCATGCCCACCAAGCCACACCCACAGAACTGGTAGTAAAAAAATTTGAATTCCACCACTGTCTACTATCATACCCTCTTGCACTAGCAGCTACTAAGATGTCAGGTGGCCTTAGCGGTCATGCCCTTATGATCTCCAGGTGGAATGGTAGTTCTTTTTCAGAGACACACCTTGTTCTTTTTGGGTACAAAAAGCATTCATTTCAGCCTATTACAAGTTACGATGACATTTCACTTCCCATTCACCCCTCCTACTTTCTGATGGTAATTCCTAAGACAATCATACACAGAAGGAAAACTGGATATAATTAAAGTACATTTCGGGGGAGGAGGGGAAGTATCCTTGGGATAGGTATAAAAAATTAACTATGATGTCTTTGTATGCTGCTGTAGATATGTGCCTAGATAGTTCATAGCTTATTATTCTAACATAATAATAAGTTATTAATTAGAGAGCCAATTTGGAGTAGTGGTTAAGGCACCAACTGGGAGATGGCGACTTGTAGTCCTGCCTTAGGCATGAAAGCTGGTTGGATGATTTTGGGCCAGTCACTCTCTGTCAGTCCTAGGAAAGAGGCAATGGCAAAGCACTTTTGAAAAACCTTTGCAAGAAAAAACTGTACTTCCTTACCCAGGCACTTTCTAAGAATTAGACAAAATTGGACAGAAGAAAAACAATTACTCGGTAATAAATATTAGTAGTAAGAATTTCTCTACAACAAATTACTGTTTGTAACTTCTTTCTTCCATCTCAGGATCACATTTCTCTTAATTTTACATTCTTGTTAAACAAAATGTCTTTATTCAAATTATTTTCCTGCTTCATCTCAAGTGTTTTATGTCAATTATACCGATTTTGTTCCTTATTTGGCACAATATATTCAGACTGATATTATATTCAGATTGCCTTTCATGTTCTCAGATTATTTCTTGCTTTGTAAAAAACATGGGAATCATCCAATTTGTCTTCTGAACTTTATCTGAAACTGGCATCCACACCATTCTTCTTTCCTCTCTACGTGTGGCCACATTTTCAAGTTCAGATTCCCAAATAACATTCAGATAGGCTAAACATAGAATAGACAGGACAATACTCTATATAGGACACTTTTGTTTTGTTTTTTCCCAAACACAAGATTATTTTATCTTTCTTCAGAATTCTGTCTTTATGTAACACAGCTTTGACTATGTCAACAGCAGCAGCAGCAGCAGAAACAACAAATGTGCAGGGAGGAGCACAGAACATAATGTGGAGGTGTTGAATGAGGCTAGGGAAGACCTAGGTTTGTGCTTGTCCTTCATTATGGAAACTCACTGACATTGAGTAACTTGACTAGTCATGTTTCCTCAGCCCAACTTACCCCCCAGGTTATAATTGTTGAGATAAACTGAAATGAGATTTCCATAGGATATAAATCTAACAAATGCAACTATTTGACTATGCTGATCACTGAACTTTTTTGAAATTGAATCTGAAATTTCTGTTTAATGTTCCCTTCTCAGGTCCTCTTTGTAGCATTTTGGTGGAGCGATTTGGCTGCAGGATAACAGTCATGGTGGGAGGCCTGCTCAGTGGAGTGGGTATGGTTGCCAGTGCTTTCTCCAACTCACTTAGTGAGCTTTACCTAACAGCCGGATTCATTACTGGTGAGTATAGTAAAAGTACAATGGGATCAGTGGTGGGTTGCTCCTGGTTCAGTCCGGTTCTTGTGAACCGGTAGTAATGGTGATGGGAGGCTCAGTCCACCCGTCCGGACTTCATCATGAAGGATCTGCGCATGCGCAGAAGTTGCTTTGCGAATCGGTAGCAGAGGTAAGTAGAACCCACCCCTGAATGGGATGGTTTGCATGCTTTCCTGTTGGGTTCCTTTTCAGAGTTTATATTCCTGCGTAACATGAATCCAAATTGCAAATGGTGATAGATACTCGATGTATGGATTGTGATGCTGATTCAGATTTTCAGTAGCGTCAGTAGCATTAAAAAAGTTCATCTCAGTTATCTGCAGTGTGGTGATTGCAGCCTCAAATGTCATCAAAGGAGTAGTGTTTTTAGTAGGAGATGGGGTAAGATTGTTTCAGAAACCTCTGAGATTTAATAATCAGATACATTCTATTGGAATTAATATTAAGTAATGTAGATTTAAGAATATTGTTCATAGCCCACCTTTGTTCTAAGTAGTGCCCCAAAATAATTCATTTAATATACTTTAAGGTAGGTGAATTCTGATTATCATAAACATACATACATATAAATGAATAAAACAAATGTTATCACTGCAGACTCATATTTTGTTTTCCTTTTTTAATTTAAAGGCCTGGGATCATCTTTTAGCTTCCAAGCAAGTGTCACCGTACTTGGTTATTATTTTATACAACGGCGAGCATTAGCCAACGCCCTGGCCTCCACTGGGGTTTCCCTTGGCATGACGCTGTGGCCACTAATTTCCCAAAACCTGCTTGATGAGATGGGCTGGAGAAACTCATTTCTAATTTTTGGGGGAGTGTTGCTGAACTGCTGCGTGTGTGGGGCTGTGATGAGGCCAGTCCCAGGTAAGCTGACTGCCCTTTCACTGAAATCTTGTTCTGAACAGTCAGCTGGAGGAATGCCCAATGGTAACACTTCGCATCATAAAGAACAATGTCAGTCAAGATTTACTGCGTGTTCCCAGACCCTGAAGAAGTACCTAGCTTTTGATATCTTTTGCAAGAACAAAGGCTACCAAATCTATACCCTTGGAGTTACCTGGATGGTGATGGGTTTTGTGCTGCCTCTCGTTTACTTGGTGCCCTATGCCATCTTGAATGGAGTGGAGGAACAGAAAGCAGCCCTCCTAATTTCCATTATCGGATTCATCAACATATTTATGCGTCCAATGGCAGGCCTTCTCTCAGGCCTTAGTATCTTCACTGGCAGGAGGAAATACCTCTTTAGTGCAGCTGTGATGTTCAGTGGCCTGAGCAACCTCATCTGTGCTGTTTCAGCTGACTATAGTATTCTTGTTCTCTACTGCTCGGTCTATAGTGTCTCCATGAGTGTCATCGGTGCACTTCTCTTCCAAGTGCTAATGGACGTAGTGGAAATGGACAGGTTCTCTAGTGCCTTGGGTCTTTTCACCATCTTGGAAAGTATCACCATTCTTATTGGACCCCCTCTTGCAGGTAAGAGGTATACAGGAATTGGCCCCAGTGGTACTGTTGGTAAAGATTTTGCATGTAATCAGAATTAACTGTATTGTAGCACTTAAGAGGTCATTTATGCCATCAGTCAGATGGCTATCTAGCCTCCACTTGAATGCATCCAGTGAAATTAAGGCCACCATATTGCTTAGTTCCATGCTCCTTTTAGCATTTGTGGCACAATTCTCTGCAGAATGATTACTACAGCTTTAAATGGCAAGTATTAAGGTTTTAGAGATTTAAGATTACAGCAGTCAGCATAAAAAAAGGGATTATATAAGAGTAGCAACCAAGTAATTAGCAAACAACTTTCCTTAATAGAACATCTAGTGTTTATCTTCTTTCGCTTTTAGCTCTGCTATCTATCTACTTGTTCTTCATAGCCCTTGCCATAGCCAAATTCTTATTCTTATTCATCTTTCAGTTGTTGCTAAATAATCTAAATTCCACAGCGATTCAAGTTTGGCATAAATTTGAGGAAAACAACTGGAATGGCAGAAAAAAGTTAAATTCCCTCTGTGCTGCTTCTCTTCTCTCAGTTGCTTGCTTTTTTTGAAAAATTAGAAATATTTTAGCTAAAATGCAGGCATAAGTAATTAATATATCACCTTACATCAAGTCAAACTTGATGCATATATATATATGGGCGTTTGCTATATGGATCATGTAAATTTTAACAAGATGATGCATCCTTACATATTGCAGGGAGTCTCAGTTAGCCATGGCACTCTGGTGTATATCCATTGTTTCAATAAAAACAAGGGAATTATATGTATAGAAGTTACAACTGCTTGCAGCCACCAGTCAGCAGAAGTACCATTCTAACCATTGCACCACCTCATCTCTCCCTCTCTCCCTCCCTCCCTCCCTTCCAATTGTATCCTTTGGCTCACCAAAAAACATTATTTAAAAAAAAAACCTTTATACTGGTGAAATTTTAAGCATTTTTACTCACAAGTGAGTCCTGAGGAATTCAGTGAATCTTTCTCCTTGGTGAGCATGCTGATACTTACAAAATGTTACAATACTTAGACAAAAAATATATTAATTAAATAAGCAGAGATTAAAATTAAAGAACAACAAATGAAATACATTACTTTCCTTTCTACCTGTACAGATTAACTCTTAAACACTTTTGGTAGTTAGTTTAAATGTCTTCTAACATGTTTAATTTTGAAATGAATAAATATTTTACATAATTTAAGGACTTTTGTACAAAATTTCACAAAACGGTAAAGATCCATCGATCCATTATAATTAATCAGCTGAATCCAAAGGGATTTTGATTCTCTTTAGAGTGTCTGTTAACAGAAGGGACAGGCATTTTTCATCAATTTTTCCTACTTGTACTATCTCCAACATACATCAAGAGTCTATCCAAACCCTCTGGAAAAGATTTTGATATATAGTGTACTAGTGGATGCTGAGAAACACTTTTTCTGATATATAGGCAATTTCAATATCTGAAAAGGTTGGGAAAGCCGCATGTTAAATTCATATGCCGCAAACCTTTTTTTTTTAATTCTTAAAATACAGTTGCCTGCATAATTAACAAATGATGATTCTGTTGTATGCTTTGTATTAAAATATACTGGAAATGATTGGAACCTGCAAGGAACAGACAAACATCTGAAGGGATCTAGAAACTGCTTCAGATAAGAAGCAACTCTGATTTTCTCTTATAACAGATTGTGTTTGGAATATTGTTGAAGAATTAACAGAGAGTTAATAAGTTGCATTGATTAAATGGACATTTCTTGTTTGTTTAAATGGGACACAGAATAATTGAACAGCTCAGGATAAATCTAGGTGGCAACTGCAGCTTCATATACTATCAGTTAATAATGACAGTACAAGAGTTAGAGATGGCAAAAAGAATGTGAAAATAGGGGAAAGCAAAGGTAATTAATATCACAATGATTCTAGGTCAACAGTTATATTGAGTTTATCTTTATTGATGCTCCTCTGCCAAATGTAGGAAACCTGTTACTGACTTCATGGGTTGGGCTAGCTCTAGACCAGACTTCATAGACCATTTTACGTATTGATTCATTGGTGACTGAGTATTTAAGATATCCTGATTCTACATTTGATCGCCAAACATAGTGTATATTTTTTTATAGTCATGTATCTTTTCTTTTTCAGGTCTTCTTGTGGATGTTACAGGACACTTTAGTTATGTTTTCTATGCTTCCAGCTTCTTCATGGTATCAGCTGCTCTGTTCATGGGTATTAGCTTTTGCACATTGGAAGCGAAAAACAAATTGAAAGAAACTAATAAGCCACCCCCTGAAGATCCCTCCAAAGGAAAATACACAGAAGTGCCAACTGAATTTGTGCCTATGAAAAACAGTCCTCCTGAAGTAATCTATATAACAAGCATCTGAATGCAAAGGAGCTGAAAGAATATTGTATTATGCAAAAATGCAAAAGCTGGGGGAAAGGACATCACACGAAGAGAAATGCCTCTTTTTCATGCTCATTTCCTTCCTGATACAGTGGTCTATTCAACTGGGTTTGGTTCAGATTTCTAGAAAAATTATCCAGATAGGAAGATATCCAAGCACTATGGAGCACTTTAAACAAAATGTACAGGATGCAAGTCTTATGACAGCATCTGATATTACTTGAAGCATAACAAATTACTGTTATCAGGTTTTCTTACAGACTCTTAGTAAAAACAGGACATTCACCTTTTTGGTTATTAATTATCTTGTTCTCTAAAACAAGCAAGCTGACCATAATATTGCTTGTACGGGACTTTTGGTTTTGGGGAAGTCTATTGGTAGCAGTTAAGCTTATATTGAAGTCAACTGGTGGACTTCTTTCCCAGTATGAGTGCAGAATTCTTATTTATTAATCTCTACTGCTAGTTTCTTGAATGTTAAGCAGAATTGTTCATCCCTGTTTTATAATTTGAGGGCATTTTCTAGAGGAATGTATCATGCCACTTGAAGCAACCTGAGTGGAATTATATGCACTGCTATAACCAAAGTGAATATTTTCTGCATTTCAAGGCCTTTTATGGAGACAATAAAGTTTCAATACTGAAACTGCAAGTTAAAGTGGATGGCTCCTAAGTGCCTATGCATTAACCAATGGTGTCTTAAATTTTTCTTCCTCTTCGAATATATGTTGCTACAAAGAAAGTATCATGAGACTTTCTAGAGCTGTGGTGGTTCAGTGGTTAGAATGCAGTATTGCAGACTAATTCTGCTGACTGCCAGCAGTTTGATTCTTACCGTCTCAAGGTTGACACAGCCTTTCATCTTTCTGAGGTCAGTAAAATGAGGATCTAGATTGTTGGGGGCAATATGCTGACTCTGTAAACTGCTTAGAAAAGTCTGAAAAGCATTATGAAGTGATATGTAAGTCTAAGTGCTAAGTCATGACCATACAGTGAGGTGGACATCTTATTTTTGGAGGACCAGTAGACCCTATCACTTTCAAAATGTCAATATGGTACAGGAAGCCATGTTTGTTCTTGTCTTCACTGGGATATAGTAGGCTTCCATGGTCTCTGTAGAACCAAATCTTTACATACATAAAGATATGTATAGGAGCAAAAAAATAATATTGTAGGTTTAAAGGAAATTAAGTGTTAGAAATGCTGCTTCTCTCAGGCAATAGGTCGAAATAAAGACCATCTCTGTTCTGGATTGGAATTCTCAACAAAACTATACAGTTAAGAGGATTGTATTTCTCTTAAATCTGTTTCTATTTTACTCTGAACATGGTTTCCTTTGCCTATTTTTTTTTTTAAAAAACAGCAGTATTTATATTGGAACATGAGTATGTTTCAACCCAGGCTAGTTTACTTGCTTTTGACAGTTCAGATTTTCATTTCATATTCTACTCTTCCATTTCTAACCTCTCTGTAAACATTCGCCTTAGTTAAGTCTTCTGAAGTCCATACTGGTTGTTAATGAAAGAAAATATTGGCTAGGAACTCAAGCACTTTAAAACATATAGATTCAAAAGAGCAGATGTTGAAATGAAGTAAGAAGGAAGTCACAGCCCTACGGATCAACCTAAAAGTTGACTTTAATCTGTATGAATTGAAATGATAGGAATGCAGGATTGGCCCAAAGCATATTGGTGTCCGGAAGCATTAAAATTAGCCCAAAATTACTTTGTGCTTTGAATAACTAGGGGGTGGGGGGAGAAGGGGAAAATGAATTTTCTAGAATTGTATGAGTGAAACTGAACACACAGATGGCATGTCCACAAACATGATTTGGAAAAACCCTACTCTGAAAGTCAGGCCTCCAATCTTTTTAAGTCTGGATGTATTTTTTTTTCAGCATGATACAATGAAAATAATCTTGTGTATGTGAATCTCTGTGACCGTAGTGTATACAGAGTAGAAAGAGGAGGAAAATCTATCTGTATAGGATAAACAAAATGTATTTTCAATCTTAAACACACTTCAGTTATTAAAAGCCTGCTACCAAGATTAGAGTGTGACAAATCATGAAGAATACTTTGACCTATCAATAGCCTGTCTATTACACTTAAGTGGAAATTTAAAAATCGGTAGCAGTAAGGGGTTGCTGCTATCTTTATGCCTTACTTTTAAGATGTCTTGAGGTCATCTGACTGGCTAGTGTAGTGGAAAGAAAATAATTACACTAGGTAAACTTTAGTCTAAATTCTTAGATTTCTTACATTATACAAATCTAAATACCCCAAAGTTCTAATGCAAGAATGTAATAACATTTATTCAATATTAAATACTCTTCACCCACTGAATGGAACCTTTTTTCGAAAATTATAAATTATTTGATAGGAAGGTTGGTTAGATGGTTTTGAAACAGAAAAATGATACCTAGGTAGACTTCTGTCTTAAAGTAATTTGCAATGCCTTAGTTTCTGGATTGTGGTCAGTTTATTACTAGATAACTAAATTATTTACTGGAAATTTTATGGGAAGCCTTTCAAATATCTATGTAAGTCAAATGTACTCAGTAACACTTGCAAACTTGGAAGCAGTAAAGTGTATCAGTAGAGAAGCTTTTAAAAGAGAACAAAGAGCCACTGTGCTTGTTTCAGGATTAAGAGACACGTTATTTCTTTTTTCTGAATACATCATTTGAAAAGGGTCCAAGTCTGCTTTTTCTATTCTTTTTGAATAAAGCCTCTCTACATAAAGTTTTTTGAAGACTCTGTTTTAGTTTTGCATATGATCACTAAGATATAGTGGTGATTGTCTATTGTTTATTTTCTACTGAAATTTCAAACAAAAGTTGATAATCATGTTCTGGGAAAGCACATGCTGGTAAAATACAGCTTTTACTGGAATAAGTCCAAAACCCTTCTATATTTCCTTACTTGTCAATCATATGTTATTTTTATCCTGTCAAAAATGGGCTCTTTATTTTCTTCACTGATGGTCTCATGGCATTCTTAATGATGTTAATCAATAAATTAAAATGGAGAGTTGGAAGATGCTACCTAAGGCCAAATTTAGCCCTTCAGAAATATGTCTTTCTCTTCCCTTACCATTGTGTAGTAGTTGGAATACTATCCGAGAAACATTATGCAGAACTTTGCATTAATTTACAAAGTCCTACTTATATTTTGCAGTATCATTAACCTTTTTGTTCATACCCCACTTCTACCTTTACCACATTGTTTTTAGCACTCAAGCTCATTGTGCAAGTCTTCTTTTCTATCTGCTCACCCAGTCCTAAAACAGAACTGGTTTCTTCTGGCTTTGGAAGCTGGAAGACAGAAATACTCTGCTTTAATTCAATTCCTAAGCCAGAGAATACAACACAACTAGTTTTATTATACAGGACAGAATCTTGGCAAAACTGAAGGAACAATCCCTCCAAGACACTATTTGTGTGCAGCTTGATCTTTCATCGCTATTTCATAATTCTAACAGTTAGATTGCTTTTAGAGAAAATACTTATTAAATGACAGAACTAATGTTAGTTTTGAATACAATACGTGAGTCAGTCTGTGCTGAGGAGTAGAGTGCCACACCCACCTTCCTCCTGATCTCTTAAGTTGCTGGTCTACAGAGGAAGAGGATTTATATATAATCAAATTTTCTCTCTGTTGCCAGACTAAGCCTGTCCTTATGACTGTTCCTTTGGCACAAAAGTTGGTTACTCTAAAAGCTCCTATAGTTGTTCTATAGAAACCTGACACAATAAACATTCCAATTATTTATCTGTTCCTAAATCACCCAGTACTTTTTATTCTGTAAACAACTTGCAAGCTATAGCAACAGTTTAAAATCATCAGAAGATAACATACATTTATGCCAGTCCTATAATGCTTTAATTTTCAACAAGGAAGTTCAGAATAAAATTCCTAGTTATATATCTATTTTTCCATGGTCACAGTAAATATTTCAATGCTTTTCATAGTCAAATCTATACTCTTAATTTCTCCTGCAGTCCCAAAGGTGCTTTTCTTCCAAATGGCAACTGGACTAAATTACTAGAACAAACAAAGAAAGACTTAGAAAAATGGGAAAATTTACACATTTCATTCCTAGGAAGAATTTCGGCCATCAAAATGACTATATTACCTAAATTTTTATATTTGTTTCAGGTCACCCAAATTAAAATAGATAAACCGTTTTTTGAAAAGCTGAATAAAATAACATCTAAATTTATATGGCAAGGGAAAAGGCCACGAATAAAATTTAAGCTGCTTCAGGATACAAAAGATAGAGGAGGAGCTGCACTCCCTGACTGGGAGGTATATTACCAAGCAGCAGTACTATAGTGGGTCAAAGATTGGATAGAATTAAAGGACTCTAGAACTTTAACAATTGAGGGACACGAACTCCAAACTGGCTGGCACTCCTTTATGTGGGATGAGAAATACAAAACACATTCATATTTTAAAAGACACACAATAAGAAACTCATTATTACAAATTTGGCTTTAAATTAAAAAACAACATTATATGAAGATACCAAATTGGTTAGCACCGGCAGAATCAATTAGGCACCCAAAATTAACAGATAAGACAAAAATAATTAGATATAAAGATATAATTGACTATCAAGGCAAATTAAAGACAAAACAACAATTGGAGACAGATTTACACAGAGAAATAGACTGGTGGACTTATACTCAAATACAATCTAAATACAGAGAACATATAAAAACATACGAAATTTATAATCAAAAACAAGAAATAGATAAAATTATATTAGATTCAGAAAATAAATTAATTAGTAGAATTTATAAATTCCTTCTACGCTATAAATTGGAAGAAGAGACAGTCAAAGAAATGATGATTAAGTGGGCTCAAAACATCAAACACACAATACCTTTGGAAAAATGGGAAAAGTTCTGGCAAGTAAACCTAAATTTAACGAAAGCAACTGCGTACAAGGAAAACCAACTGAAAATGTTTTATCGGTGGCATATGTCTCCAACCAGATTGGCAAAAATACAACCTAAAAATAGCCCGATTTGTTGGAAGTGCAAAAAGGCACAAGGGACTTTCTATCATTTATGGTGGACGTGCCCGGCAGCAAAGAAATTTTGGTCTAACATCAAAAAATGGTTGGAACAAATAACAAAAACACAGATTGAAAAAGAATGAGAAACATTTCTATTAGGAATCTTTAACAAATCATATCCTAAGGATATCAAATATCTCACAATTCACATATTAACTGCTGCAAGAATAACCTACGCAAAAAATTGGAAGCAAGAAAAAATACCAAGTGAAACAGAAGTATAGGGAAAATTTTAGAATGCGCTGAAATGGATAGGTTAACCAAAGAATTACAAGAAAGAGAAGAATCAGACTATTATAAAATATGGAATAATTGGTATAATTGGTTAAAAATCAGAGATATACAAAAAATATAGGGGAAATATTACCGATTTAAATATATATATATATAATAAAAAATGTTATTAGATTAAGGAGAGGTGAAGGAATATATCATAACTAGAATTGTAGAACGTCACTCTGAAAAAATGCTTAAGAAGAAATTACACTCTTTTTGTGTATATGTTGTATAAATGGTTGTTGTGTATATGTTACGTATGTCTTTTTTAATATTTATATTCAATAAAAACTACTTTTATAGAACAAATGGCAACTGGACTTTCTTGGTTTTTTCTTTGAAAATGTTTTACTTCTGATCAAAATATTTTCAAAGAAAAGAATGTTTTCAAAGAAAAAACCCAAGAAAGTCCAGTTGCCTTTTGGAAAAAGCACTTTTGGGACACCCATGACCTGAATGATTATAGACATTTCTCCTGCAGTCTTAGTTTTGTCTCACTCCAGGTTTAAAGTCTTGACCACTGGAAAGATGAAAATACCAATACAATCATTTTGAAAAATTATAAAGTTAGCTGTAATCCAAATATTAGTTATTTCCTGGACCAGTTCTCCCCAGCCCACCTCAAATTAGTTGCTGATGCCCCTGCAGTGTACCTTCTAATGTTTCTCCTCATAATATTGATACTCTGGATCTAGGAGAAATCTCCATGGGCTAAAACTGCCAGATTTATCCCCTCATGGCTCATCAGCAAAATATGCCTAGTGAGGAAGGAGTAGTGGTGGTGGAGAGGGAAGAGTTTTATTTAAAACAAGAAAAGAATGCTTCTGTTTTTCCCAATTAAGCTGAGTAGGACTGTAATTATCGGATTGGGAGCAGAGGTGGGTTTCAGCAGGTTCTGACCAATTCTGGAGAACCGGTAATGGAAATTTTGAGTAGTTCGGAGAACTGGTAAATACCACCTCTGATTGGTCCCACCCCCATCTATTCTCTGCCTCTCAAGTTCCAGCTGATCGGGAGGAAATGGGGATTTTGCAGTAACCCCTGGAATGGGGAGGGAATGGAGATTTTACAGTATCCTTCCCCTGCCACACCCAAGCCACACCCACCAAGCCACACTCACAGAACCGGTTGTAAAAAAATTTGAAACCCACCGATTGGGAGGACCTTGTGGGGGTAAAAAAGTAAGCAGGACCGGGACCTAATTAATACGGTGATACAAACCCACAAGGACATTGTCAACTAAACTGCTGCCAAGAAAAGTACAGGTATATTAAGTTCCCAGAAGCTTAAGCTCTAATGAAGGAGCCTTATTTTGGACCTCCTCCCAGCGCCATCCTATATACCTTCAGCCCTTTCTGCTACGCCCAGGGGTTTGCTCCCAAATACATGCATTGAAGGGACACCTTGATAGGGATTCTTGCCTAGTCATGCTCAGAATAAGTGGCTCCCAGGAGTAGCCTTTTATTCCAATAGCCTCCCAGTGAATTTGTCCCAAAGATGCTTTTTCAAGAGGCAACTGGGCTTCCTTGGGGTTTTTTTTTTTTTTGAAGACGTTTCGCTTCTCATCCAAGAAGCTTCTTCAGCTCTGACTGGATGGTGAAGTCCAATTGCCTCTTGAAAAAGCACCTTTGGAACAACCGCGACCTGGATGATGATTTATTTATGATTTATTTTTATTTATTTTGTCGCATTTCTATGCCGCCCAACTCCCAAGGGACTCTGGGCGGCTTACAACAAAGAATAAAACAATGCGAACAATCCCAGAAAAAATGTTAAAAGAAAAACATTAAAACATTAAAAACTTTAAAAACGTTAAAACACATGTAGAATCACCATAGATATCCCGGTCAATTTCCAGCGAAAGTTGAGCTTTTAATCCGATTCGTTTAAGAGGTTTTACTCCTAAATACGTATGAAACTTTATTTTCAAAACATCGCAGATCCACAACTTCTCCCCACTGGGTCGGGGCGCCCCTTGCGACCCGCCAAATCGTGCACAAAAGCGACCATCCCGAGCATCAGCGATGCTTCCCGCAGCATCCATCACCCAGAGACCAGTACCCGCCGGGGGTTTTCCCCCCTCCCAACCCCGAAGAGGCGGCGCCAGCGGAAGCTGCAGAGGCTCCGCCTACCGAATCTTTCAGAGGCATCCCGCACCAAACACGGAACTACAACATGTGGGGATGAGGCTCTCTGTGCCGCTGGGGACCACCTTTCCCCTCGTCCCTAAACGTAACTTCCGGCTTCCTGTTTCGCTTTAACTTTAACTCTGCAGGTCTTTGCTGGGATATTGTTTTGATTTCTTGTCTCCTCCCCCTCTTCCTCCCCCCCTCCAAGGGCTTGATAGAAATTGAGGCGCATGGCTGGAAAATTCAGGTAATCCAGCAGGTGGGAGAAGCGGTGGCTCCTCCCACCTGCTTTTTCGTGACGTCATTTGGACGAAGACCCTGGTATTAGCCTTACGCTCACGAATGTAAGTATTGATGGTTACCGTGGTTCCTTTTTATATGAAAAAATATGCAAACGAAGGTAAATATTTGCATTAGGGTTAGTTGCCTGAATGAAGATATAAGATCCTTGGGTCTTAACATAGTTAGGTTATAACCGAATCCTTTGTTGTTGTTGTTTTTTGAATGTTTGATTAGACAGGGCTGTAAAGCACTCTGAAGCGGTATATTGCCGTTATTATATTGCTATGTTAAAACTTGGAACTGAAAATGAAATTTCATTTGCCATGGACACAAAAGGAACGCTGTTCGAAACATGCCAAAGTTATAGTAAATTTATAGAGCTACCATGTTAACAAATTAACAATCAGCTAACAAACTGAGAACTAGAAAACAGGAGGCCTTGAGTTCAAGTCCTGCCTTAGCCATGAAAACCAGCTGGGTAATTTTGAGTCACTCATTCTTCCTTTAGTTTAGCCCAACCCACTTCAAAGGTTGTTGTAGGGAAAATAGGAGGAAGGTGTGTTGAATATGTTCACCACCTTGAGCTACGGTATTTGTAAAAAAATAATAATAATAAAGGCGGGATACAAATAAATAAATAGAATATGTGACAATGCTTGCATTTTAAATGGGATATTGTTAAAGGAAACATCACCTTGAGTTACGGTATTTGTAAAAAAAAATAATAAAGGCGGGATACAAATAAATAAATAAAATATGTGACAATGCTTACATTTTAAATGGGATATTATTAAAGGAAACATTCATCAGTGGCTATTCCCAGAACAAGTTAATAAATCCTCCTGAAGTGACCCCATATCCTTGTAACTTGAACGTCACTAGCATAATCAAATGCTCGACACATGGCTTTTGTGATTCGTTGGAATACGGGAGTTCTCTTAAGCATACATTTACAATCATATTTTAAAATAGTGATAGAGAAGAATTAGTCATCTTTATATTACAACAGTGCAGCTAGCTTAGGGGAAATGTGCTACATGCTAAGATTTGGCAAATTCACTTTACTGTGATCCAGATGGAAGGAAGATTTAATTTAGATATTAAATAAATTAAATCTGAAGAAATTAATTAAATTTGGATCCTAAACAAAATCAAAAAGAATTAAAAACCGTACTCAAAAAATATAATAAAATAAAATCTAACAAATGCCAACAGTCACGTGAACTTGCTAGAGGAGAAGCATTATAATCTTTATGTCAAAATTATTACTAAGTGTTATTGTGCATGGTTACCTAGCAATGCTTTTATATACCACTCTAGTATTTTTGAAGATCGAATTGAATAATATACACTGGGATAATTGAAATGCATACATTTATAATAAGTATTGATACCTGTCATAACACCAGATGATGTTCTTAATACTGTTTTGTCTTCTATTTATCTAGCATCTACCGATATGTCCCAAAATCAGAAGGAGTTGGTAGGCCTGAGTCGGCTTGAATACTTGCAGGCCTTAGTCACTGAATTCCAAGTGACAGATAGTTCAGGTGAGTGTAATTTATTGGTCAGTTCATATTTCCATATTGACTTTTACAGGTGCTTTTTTAATATTAAGAGTTCTTTTATTTATGTTGCAGATGCCAAAGAGCAAGTGTTGGCTAATCTGGCCAATTTTGCTTATAACCCCCAAAATTATGAATATCTGCGGCAGCTCAAGGTCTTGGATCTGTTTCTAGACATGCTCACTGAGGAAAACGACAGTCTTGTGGAATTTGCACTTGGTAAGGCCTGGATTTCAACATTTTCCATGAAATAGAATCATTTCTCAATAGTTATAGGAGAAGCTAGCATGTTAGCCTATTCCATTGCAG
This sequence comes from Pituophis catenifer annectens, assembly GCF_029215685.1. Classification (NCBI taxonomy): domain Eukaryota; kingdom Metazoa; phylum Chordata; class Lepidosauria; order Squamata; family Colubridae; genus Pituophis; species Pituophis catenifer. Next base: position 133,437,215 of record NW_027256882.1, on the reverse strand, counting down.
TGTTCAACTCTTCTCTTCACTTTAAGCTGTGAAGAAGAACCTGTAATTATGTAATTCATTGCTAAACTAAAAGTTGCAGAAGCCTTACTCTACATCAGCAATGATCAGAGAAGTGGGAGGGCTAGTTTCCTCATCCTTGGATTAAGAACTTTCTGGCAAAGGCATGCAAGTAGGTTGAAGAACTGGGTATTCTGGATATTACAGAAAATAAATTTTGAAAATGATGGCAAGAGGACAGTTACAAATTACACGAGCAAACATAAGACAGAGTACAGCTGAGAGCAGTAGTATAAAATAACATTCTCTTTTTTTTTTTTTTTAATTTGATTTATATGCCGCCCTTCTCCGGAGACTCAGGGCGGCTTACAGTGCGTTAAGCAATAGCCTTCATACTTTTGTATATTTATACAAAGTCAGCTTATTGCCCCCACAAACTGGGTCCTCATTTAACCTACCTTAGAAAGGATGGAAGGCTGAGTCAACCTTGAGCCTTGGAGAGATTCGAACCAGCAGTAAATTGCAGGCAGCTGTGTTAATAACAGGGTGCTTTAAACCACTGTAGTACCAGTCATCTTGCACGATGACTGTTGCAAAGTAGTGTTTCTAGTGTTGTTTGAGATTAGCCTGACCGGTTTATATTAAAGAAAAGGTTTTCAAAACAAAATCGAGTGGTTGAAATTATGTAGATTACTTAATTTTTTAAATAAAACATTTGCATGTTATAAGATTTCAACTTTAGAAAAATAAGTAGGATTTTTTTTAAAGGAGAAACTATGTATTCAATATTTTTTGCATAGAGGAACTTTTGGCAATGTCAAAATAGTTAAACACAAACTATATTGGCTCTTAGAGGGGGCTTGTCAACTCTGTATCATTTCTCTTACCTGCCTTTTCTCCTTTTGGCAAAAAAATAAATAAATCCAAATGTATAGGCTATTTTGCAAGTACAAGTTTTTCCAAATGTGTATAATATTTTATAATTCTGGTGTTATAGATTTCTAATTCATGAGGGGTACTGGTTTGTTCTTTCTTCACAACATTTGTACAAACTCATAATCTGTATGTAAAACCTACAAGCAGTATTTTATGACTTTTAGGATTCTGAATGTATCTTTGTTATAAATTGGTCATTTGAACTGAGAAAGTTTGGTTCTTCTCTGCTGTGTCTTCCCATTTGACAGGACAGTATTTATGACTGGTTCTACTGGTAGGTATGACCATACTGTGACTAGTGAGTAATGCTTCTCAGTTTAGCTCTCAGCCTGCTGATTCAAACTTTCCAATGTAAGGATTCTGCAGATACAGAGATGTTTTTGCACCTCCTAAAAGCTATTTTTGATGGACAGCATTCATATAAATAGCTTGCAAGTTTACTTATACTATATACCAGGGGTGTCAAACTCGCATCGTCATGGCGGCATCACATGATGTATCAGGACTTTTTTCCCCCTTTGCTAAACTGGGGGGGGAGGGGCAGCATGTGACGCATCTGGCCCGTGGGTCGCGAGTTTGACACCCCTGCTATATACTGTAGGTAGACCTGAGGTACCAACGGCAATTGGGACTGGCAACTGTTGCTAAACAACACAGTTGTAAAGTGAAACATCCCATGAATACACCAACTTACAACATCAGTTCTGGCTGCAGCTGTTAAGTGAATTACCCATGGTTGTTTAGAAATATGAATATCATGTGACCATGGCTTATGACTTCCTGCCAGCTTTCCCAGTGACTTTGCTTGTCTGGCTACAAATGGTGATCACACATTTTAAATTGTAAATGTCTGATGGTTGTCTAGCACCTGAATTGTGATCACATAACTGCAAGATTCTGTGATGGCTGCAACTTCCAATGATCAGTCATGATACTTTTTTATAGTCATTTTAAGTTCAAATGGTCACCAAATGAGCAGTTTAGTACAGTACTTGTATCAGATTTAGCCCAAAACCATTTACAGATAGAAATAAGAGACCAAATTGTCTTAGAACTACCGAAATGTACATTATTATTAAGATGAAATGGACCAAACCACCCTGTTACTATCTTTACCATCTCATTCTCTTATTTTTCAGGAGGACTATGTAATCTCTGCCTGGACAAAATCAACAAAGACTATATACTAGAGGCTGGTGGAGTGTCAGCTGTTGTCAGCTGTCTGGCCAGTGCCAATGAAGAGACAGTCCTATCTGCAGTTACAACTCTGATGTACTTGTCCACACCCCAGTCCCGCCAAGAGATCACCACCCTCCCTGTGATCGAGTGCATGCTGCGCTTCTCCCTCTCAAACAACAAAAGGCTGAAAAACCTGGCCACTATTTTCCTTGAGGATTATTGCAGCCCCCTTCAGGTGGAGCAGGCCAGGAGCTTAACCAGGCACACAGCAGTCGGGATTCCACTGCCCAAGGATGAATGCAGCCCAGGAGGCAGCCAACAAGATCCTCCCTGAATTAGGAGGATTCTTTCCTGACACACATCCCAAAGGAAAAGCGAAAGAATTCGCGGCAGGTATTCTGCTTTAAAAATGACTGTAAATAGTCTTGAGGGTTTCCCTTGGGAAGCATACAGTGGACTTTGAGAATGGATGGGTTCCTTTCGTACTCTAATGTGCTTTTCAATTCATTTTCAGATTATTTAGAAATATGAACCAGTTGCCATAAACTAGTTGTTAAAGAGCCTTAGTAAATATTCTAGACTGTTTGTAGAGGAGATCTGAGAAAATAGAAATATATGTTCTTTGACTGAGTATATTTTTCAGGAGCAGGGGGAGATAATGAGTCAAAGAGCTGTCTTACATTTTTAGAGCTCTTTTGTTCATTTAATTAATTGGCAAACATAACAAACATTCCATCCAAGGATTTAAAATTTTAATAACTCTAATCATTCAAGCGCATTTAGAATTAAGATATAATCCTATTCCCATATGGATCATTTGACTTGAAGGGCCTGTCTCTGTTTCCAGTTGGGATTGGTGATCAGCAAATACTTCCCAGAGCCTTTGATGGTGGCTGAAATAAATGTTCTTTTCTTTATGCTTCACTTGGAGCGTTTGCTTTCCAGTATCGCCTTCCAGTCATCCGTCCAAGATTCAAGTCTTCTCCGTGGCAGCTGTAGCTTTAGATGTTTGTTGTGACAGCAAGAGAACAAGATGTGTTCCCAGCTTGGATTTGGCTCTACCCCTGAGAAGAATTGAAAAGGGACATTAAAAATATAACCATATAATACAACACTGTGATGAAAAGTTGAAGTGGTAGCACAGATCCTTATACCTTTAATGGTGTCCTTGTCATCAATGAGCAGATCAGCTGAAACAACTGTTTTATCTCGAGTCAGAATTAGTCGATCCACAAATTTAGGACCCAAGTGCTGCGCAACCCATACATACTGCCAAGTGATAAGAAAGCAGTTATTAGAAGAAAGGTACTTACAGCTTTCACGAAAACTCTTTTTACTATAAGACATTAGTAGACTTATCCTATGTAGCTTTAAGACAGAATGCTTGGGCTATATCTCAAGCTGCTGATACTCTCCAAACGTCCAAAATTCTTTGCTCATTTTGCAAAACATTACATTATAAATCTTTATGTATTTACCAGTCTCTTACGTTTCAATGAACACACGAACACAATCTTATTTTTGAGTAAACAAGCATAGGCTGGTAATCTAGTTCCAAGAACAAATCTGGGTGATTGATTTGCTTACTTGCTTGCTTGCTTGCTTATTTATTTATTTACTTACCTACCTACCTACCTACCTACCTACCTACCTATTTATTTGATTTCTATAGCCACCCATCTCAGTAAATTCTTCTGGGCCTGCTCCCAATTCAGAAACCTATATTATAATTAAAGTCGTAAAACATTTTAAAACAACAAAATCAGTAAAAGCCATTAAAACTCTAAAAATCATTAAAACATCTAATTTAAGTACATTCATAACAAGAAATCTGTCCTGTTAACAATATAGCCAGGAGACGTGGCTCTTGGTGCATGTAGCACCCCAGGCTCGGGAGCATAGCCAGTAAGGTCTTTAAAGTTGTACAGAAGGCTAACAGGATTGGGGCCATTCTAATCTCCAGAAGGAGGATGTTGCACAGAGCAGGGGCTGCTGCAGAAAAAGCTTGTCTTCTAGTCCCCATGAATTAACATTCTTTTGCTGACAGGATCTGCAGCAAGCCTGCCCTATTTCCTTTAAAATGTCCTTTTCTTTCCTTAAAATTTCCTTTAAAAGTGAAAATTTGGCCTTAATGGCGAAAGTACATCAGGTTAGCGCTTTTTTTTTTTTTAACAGAATAAAGGTTCTTACTATATGGTTCACAAAAAAGGTGCTTAAAATTTATAGTGATTAAGAGAACAAAGTTGTCAAAAAGCAACCCTAACGTAGCTATTTTTCTTTCATGCAAGAATTAAAATACAATTTTAAGTATTATTACTTAGATATGGGTCATACCAGAACAAATAAAATTTATTCTTTTGTTTTCCAAAATGTCTCTTTCAACCATATAAGTCAGGGGTGTCAAACTTGCATTGTCACATCACGTGATGTATCACAATTCTTTTCCCCTTTGCTAAAATGGGTTGGCATGGCCAGTGCGTGACACATGTGGCCTGCAGGCCGCAAGTTTGACACCTCTGATATAGGTGATTATATAAAGCAGGAATGGATGACTTTTTTGGCTGGAGGCTGTAAAAATATTTAGCCATATATACATATTGGGTCTAAAGTAGAAAATTGCATTGTTAAGAAGCAGGTTTGCTCTTAAATTTATGAGGGTGTTTTGTGACTGTGCAGTTGCCTAGCACTGTCTTTCAGGAATACTGTATTTGTATCTTTTCTACTGTTTTAGCCTTTAATTTCACTATTCTTAACAAGGCTAGGGAATAAGTGGCTTCTGGATCTCCCAAAGCCTGAAAATCTCTGCTCTAGATCATAACTAAGAAGGGATGAGGGTTAGAACAGAGCAATCAGCCGTCTTTAAAGCTGTTTTTTTGCTTTGCTTTAATTTAATTTAATTTAATTTAATTGTTACCCAATTGCCTCTTCCATAGGGATGCTCTGGGGCATGGGAGGGGGATGTTTTTCTACACTCAAATCAGGTCAGCCCATTCTTGAATTTAAATTTTCTTTCTGCTTGAGAGGCTGGCCTGCAGCTCTTCTAATCTCTTATAATGGGCAGGGCTGGCTAGCAGTGATAAAAGCTGTAATAAAGCAAAAATTGGAGAGCCACACAAACTGGCTTTCCTTGACTTTCCAGACAAATTTTTCCAAGCTTTGAAAGATAGTTCTTTAAAGACTGATTTCCAGATAATAATTATTCCTATATAGTTAGTCTATGATACTAGTCTGTTATCCTCATAATTTTGATGGAAGGTGGCATAAAACTTTATAATAAATTGATATTGTGGACAGTAGAGAATAAAGCAAGTCTTTCGTATCTAGGTGGCAGCGACAAGCTTAAGAAACTACTACATGAATCAGATAAAATAGACTTTAAAGCTTCAGCATCTTAACTATGCGTATTTCATAAGATGCATATGTATAATTACATACGTATAAACTATTGGACAATATAATCCTTTCTAAAACGCCACTTAGAAGTTTTAAAATCAGATAGGAGTAGCCTTTCCAGACGGCCTGTGCTGATTTGAAAGAGCCACCCTTTCTGATTAGTACCATATTAATATTTTAATGAATGGAGTATATATTTTGTTTATTAAGGAGTAAGTATACTTGATATTTTTTTCCTTCAAAGGGATTTGACTCTTTAGTGACTTTGTACTGGCAAGATTTCAGTTTGTATAGGGCAATGGAGGATTTGGATTTTAATGGCTAGTAATCTTCTTAAGAGTTTAGTATCCTGGACTAAGACAGAACTTTTCTGTAATCTCAGAAGAACTAAAGCCGAGGCATGGTATGAAAGCTACCCAAACCTGCTCTGACATTGTCTTGTTATTAGCCACTGACCAGGGATGAGGCAAGGAAAGAAAGCCAATGAAAGAAAAAAGTTTTAAAACATAAAGAATCCCTCATCTTGATTGATAGGTGCTTCGCATGTTAAGAGTGAAAGAAGGAAGAGTGACAATTGCCAACCTTTTCTGAAACGCAGTATTCATATTTCCGTAAAGGACTTGTGCAAATAAAAACTTCAGTGCTGAAAAGACATGATATTCTCCATTACAAGAAGAAAATGTATACTGATGCCAAAGTATTCTTAATGTCAAATGGTCCTTACTTGGGCATTTGAATCATCTCATGCATCGCTTCAATAGCTCCTGGGATGGGCTGCAGACTCAGAAAGAAGCCAGGTGACTCATAGACCTTGGCTATTTTGGCCTAAAAAATCACATATTTAGAAGTATGGTTAAGACAATTTAATTAACATTTAAAATTCAGATAGCTTTAAAGATCATATAAAGAAACTAGATGTTGTGTTTTAAGTTCATTTCAAACCATATTCCAAGGTATCAGGTAAGTAACACTAAAGGCCAAGCTGTTTTTTAAAGCAAGAAATTAAGAATGGGTCATTGGTGCAAGATGTCATTTAAAATAGCTAGTGTGACTGTTATATTTCTATCTCATATATTCTTTTTCAAATAAAATTAAGTTTATATTCTTGAATCTGTTCTTTACTCAGAAACTCAGTAAAGTGAAAAACATTGTTATAATTGAGGGATGGCACTAAAATGATTCTCAAACCTTGCAAAACACTGCTTAAGTAAATAACTAACTGCTTTGTAATTATTAGAATGAATAAGCAGTGGAAGGACTAAGCATACATAGATAACCTGCCGGAGCAGTGTTTATTAAACTTGGCGGCTTGAAGATGTGTTAACTTCAGCTCCCAGAATTGAAGCTGGCTGGGAAATTCTGGAAGCTGAAGTCTACACATCTTTTAAGTCGCCAAGATTGAGAACTCCAAACTAGAGATCACCTTTTTAGTAACACATGTATGGGTGCATCACGCTGCATTGACACACAAAACTATGATGGGGAAGGGAAATTCTCACACTTCCCTTGCTGTCTAAGTAATACCACTTATGCCCAAAAATGTAGAGACTTCGTTCCTGCCAGCCAGCTGTTCAACTAATTGCCGATGCTACTTCTCAGGATTGCAGAGTATCGTGATCTGCATCAAGGTATAGGTGAGAAAGAAAATGGTTTCTTTCCTTTGCTCTTCCTCTGAGAAAACAGCCCAGGACTGCTGGAAGGGAGAGGACAGATATTGTATAAAGGGGGTACCTCTGGCAATTTGTGTGGTTCTTGAACCAAAGGGATGCCCAGCTAAGAACAAAAAACAGGTATATTTCTCTCCTCAAAAGTTTTTGTGTTAATTTGGACAAAACATCTGACTTTGAGAGAGATTGCCATTTGCTCTTCAGGATATGATTTCAAACTCCTTTACTTTGAGGTCTTGAAGGCTTCAGGAAGGAAGTTTACTACAAGCTTGTTCTGGTTTCTCTTCCTGTTTCAGTATAAAGGCAAATGATGCAGTTCCTGGCAGAAATGAAAATATGGGAGAACACCTAAGAACCAGCGTTATGTCTCCCTGGTGACATAAAAGCAAGAAATAATAAAAAGCAAAGCCACCCTTAACTCTTGGATAGTTTTGAAAAGTGATTTGGCATTTCCACCTTTTGTGGTGTATCTTGACTTTCCAGTTTAGGCACAACCCTAGGAGCCCCTAATTTATATCCTAAACAGATGACACTGCTCAGCCTTTCAAACCCAGAGGAGAGCCGGAGGCTGCCACCTGCTGAAGTTAGAGGGAAAGTTTACAGCAGAATAATAGCAGTGAAGCAACAGCTTTTATCAGTTCTCAAACAAGAGTAGAATTTTATATATCCAATACTGTGTTTTTAAAAAGTACACAGGGTCGCACTCTTAAGCACTCCACCAATTAAAAGCTCACAATATGAACAGATTTACAATGCTTCAGCTAAAACTTTATTTTAAAACTTTAAAGCTGCCAACTTTACCTGTACTACAGAAAGGCTTTTCACTCCCTTCATAATACTGTAATAGTTGTACAGTACTCATTTATAGGCAAAAGGGTTGGGCCTTGTATATTGCAGTAATCTGGTGCTTAATAGAGCAGTTCAAACTTCTGCGGTCTTTTGCTAGCTTCAAAAAAAAAATCTGCTTCTTTAAGAGGTGGACTGATGACTGATTCCTTAAAACAACTATCTTTAAAAAAAGAAAGAAGAAGATATGGGAACCTGATAAAGTTGAGCCAGTGTTAAGGAACACCAGATCTGTTTGTTTTTAATAGAAAATCTTCTAAATCATTTTCAAAGCAGATAGAGATAAGTTTTTTGTAAAAGCCCCTTAACGTTCCTATGTTTATCTCAACATGACCAGAAACTACGGATTTTAAAAATGCTAGACGCTTCATCTAAGGAGAAAACCTGAGATCTGCCCTGTACAGTATTTCTGCCCTTCTCCTTTAGCTGCAGGAATAACCAAGCGGAGGGGGAAGGAGATCTAGAGTTCCTCCTGTCCCGGGATCCAGCTACCAGAAGCTCACCCCTAGGTCTTCCCGTAGGCGCCGGTACTGATCCAGCGCTGAAAAGCCCTTTCGTTGCGCCAGTTCCACGTGAGGCTCCTCGGGGTAGGAAGCTACAAAGTCGCGGAGCAGCCCGCCCTCGAAGTCGCTCAAGACCCCATCCATGTCCACCAGCACACGGAGCAAGGGAACCCCGCCGCCGGCCATGTCTTTCAAGCGGCAAAGAGGCTGCGGCGCCGCCCCCAAGTCCTCAACTCAGGCCAGGAAGAGGAGAGAGGAAGAATCGAGGTTTTTCCGCCCGAATGGAGTCGCGGTGCGGAAGGGCAAAGGAGCTTTACAAGTGCGGGGTCGCAAATCAAGGCGGAAAAAGCAGAATAACAAGAGTTGGAAGAGGCCTTGGAGGTCTTCTAGTCCGACCCTCTGCTCAGGCAAGAAACGGCCGAGAACCTCGTGGGAAAGGAGTAAATCCGAGCCCCTTCATCGATGACAGAAGGGAATTGGCCTCTTATAATAATTGGGATATTGTTTAAATATGTCTAACAATTGTAATAAACATTTTTTATTTAAGCAAAAAGGAAAAGGAAATTGAAATAGCATTATTTGAATTAAGAACTAAGTTTAAATGTTAAATGTATATTTTTAAGATTAGAGATAAGATTTAAATTTGGTAAATGTACTATGAGTTATTAACTGATTTAAGATTTTAGGTGGGTTAATAGAAGGGTAATTGTTTTGATTAAGTAAATAAGAGTAAACTCTTTTTAAGATGGTATTAGTTGAATAAATGACTTAAGTTTGAGAAATAAGTGTTATGGCGAAACAGAATATATAAAATTTTGTCAAGGGTGACAAAAAATTGTATAAATTGATGACCGGATCAAAGCTCTGTTCCGAAAAGATGTAATTGGTATGTTTGGTTAAAAAATAAAAAACTTTTTGCAAAAAAAGAAGGGAATTGGCCTTGCTCCGTTTGCCATGACTTCAGGACAGGAGTCCAGTTTGAGGTTCATTTACCAATCCTTTTTAAGATCGCATTAGTCCACCAGACGACATTATATATATCGTATATATAAGACCTTGATTCGTTCCAAGGATACTTTGTGTAAATAGCACCATCAAAAGGTAGAGATTTCCCATTTTTAATCCTAAAATTCGTTTTTTTTTTTTTCTTACCTAAAAAATCAGTGGGTATCAACCGGTAAACAATTAGACTTAAAGCAGATGCTAAACATTAATTTCGTGATATTGCAGTTTTAATTTTGCTAAGGTCTGGGACTGGGTTTGATCGTTAAAAGTCGAACGTGTGTTTTCCTGATTTCGTAAAATTTTTAGACGGGTTCATCTGAAACCAGTTATTGGAGTTAACAGAAAAACTGGAGCAAAAGTCACAGGTTAAGTTCGCAGAGCTGCAAACTAGTCAACCGTGTGTGTAAGAATCACTCATGGAAAGAATCCCTATACAGCAGTTTCTCAACCTTGGCAATTTGAAAATGTGTGGATTTCAACTCCCAGAATTCCTCAGCCAGCAAAATTAACTAGGGAGTTGGTCCAGGCCATCTTCAAGTTGTCAAGATTAAGAAACACTGCTATACGGTACAGAATAGTGCATTATTTTACTCTAATCAATATACTGTGCAACTTCATCATTGGTTTGTAAGAGTTTTTCAAATTTGTAACTTGAAGATGTGTGGTCTTCAAATTCCAGAATTTGCCCTGCTGGCTGAGGAATTCTGGGAGTTTTTTTTTTTTTATTTGATTTATATGCCGCCCTTCTCCGGAGACTCAGGGCGGCTTACAATGCGTTAAGCAATAGCCTTCATACTTTTGTATATTTATACAAAGTCAGCTTATTGCCCCCACAAACTGGGTCCTCATTTAACCTACCTTAGAAAGGATGGAAGGCTGAGTCAACCTTGAGCCTGGTAAGATTCAAACCTGCAGAAATTGCAGGCAGCTGTGTTAATAACAGGGTGCATCAAACCCAGAGCTGTGGAGTCGGGAGATAAATGTTCCGACTCCGACTCCGACTCCTCAGTTTTTTGTACTTCCGACTCCGACTCCGACTCCGACTCCCCGACTCCGACTCCTCTGTATTAATATGCGAATGTATTTTATACATTCCTTGAAGGAAAGAAAGGCAACATACATGTCATTACCACAGGACTACTGGCTGGGAAGCCAACAGTCTACTGTATTGAACAGTTTAAGCAAAAGACAAACACAATGAAAACAACAAAGTTTTATTAATTTTTTTTATTAATTTAATTAATCAAGTTGCTGGATAGTAGCAGCAGGCATAAACATCAGGAACAGGAACTTTACCAGTTCAAAAATACAAACCACATTATTCGGTTGTTTTAGAACAAAAACAAAGCTTATCTATATGAACCAAAAACAAAATCTGTAAAACCTAGAAATGGTTTATATTAATCTTGAAATGTAGTTATAGGCTTAGCAAATGCAAATCAATTCAATGTAGAGTTCTAAGGAAGAGAATTGCCTCTGCCAGATCCTCTTTCATAGAGGCTCTTAAGTCAGACTTTATTATTTTTAGGGCTGAAAATAATCTTTCGACACTGACTTGGGTGGGTGGCATTGCAGTAACTATTCTGGCCACATCACTAACGATCTCTGGATAAACAAGGATGGCTTCTTCAACAGTAAGTTTTGATGAGCGATCATACTTTTCAACTTCTTTTAGTGCTTTATAAAACTCCTGTTGGAATTTTTTTATTTGGACATTTACTGGTTCTGTAACGCTTATGCGACGTCGCTTTCCTTTAGCAACTTCCATTTTGTCTAAGAAGGAATCAAAGTCTAATTCTTCGTTTGAAGAAGATGATTCTGAGTTACCACTATTGCTTAAAAGAACTCCATCCTCCTGTGGAGGTATTTCAGGTCGTAATCCCTTCATGCGAACTGCTACATCATAGAGGGCCTTTTTCCCAGTAGCAATCTGTTTACTGTTCAATAAAAGTCGGCTCATTGGGTCGACATAAATAGCCGCTAACAAGATTTCATTTTCCAGCAAAAGACTCTCTTTTCATCATTGAAGATGCAATGCCCTCAGCTATTAACCCTCCATTTTTGTTCAGGCGATATAACAGGCTCTTCCATTCCAAGAGGAATTTACCCGGGGTTAGATCATCACATTGCAACCTCTTGGTGACAGTGAAGGGGTGAGAAAGAAGGTTCTCCAGCTCTTTTGTTTGTGTCCACTGGCTTGCAGTTAATGCAAGATTTTCATTGTCCATTTCTTCTTTGAAGTCTTTAAGTTCAAGCAAACGCTTCACCATTAAATAAGTGCTTCCCCAGCGAGTTGTTTGATCCAAAATGGCTCCTTTTCCTGCACGTCTTTTCAAAATTGCATCTGTTTTTGGGGCCCTGGCTGCAACAGTTACTTGCCGTAATTTGCCAATTAATGTAGCTGCATGGCGATCTTTTAATCCATCTCTTATGGCAAGTTGCAGTGTATGAACAGCACATCGCATATGATGAATAGTAGCAAGCTTCAATGCTTCTTCAACAAAGTTGTCTAAAAAAATGTCAGCATTCTCTTCAGTTTCTAAACTTTCTCTAATACTTGCAGAGCTGTCTTCCTCTAAGTCTAATATCTGTTTGATACCTTCTTCATCTGCCTTCATCTTCTCAATTGTGCTCAACATGTTAGAAGCGTTATCTGTCACAACACATAAAATCTGTTCCTTTTTAATTTCAAAATCTTCTAGAACACCCTCCACTAACTTCTGAAGGTAATCACTGGTGTGATGTGCCTGAGTGTCCTTTACTCCGAGGGTCCGTGTTATTGTTTTGTTATTTTCATCCACAAATCTAACATTAATAGCGAAATAATTGACTCTGTGACGTGTGCATGCATCCATTTTAAGGAAGACAAAACGTCCTTTCATAACTTTCTGTAGTTCTTCCTTTTTACATTTGGCCTCCTCAATTATAAGTTTCCTTATACTTTCTCTTTCCAGAGAAACACCAAGTTTTTTTTGCCATTTCTCCATTTAGGCCTAAAAAGGCTGTCTGTGAAAAGAAGGATAGTGGTACACTATTCTTTACTACCATTTCAATAATGTGGTGTTTGAATTTTTCTGGTGTCATCCTTATGGTAACTTTGTCAGATATAAAGAATTTTCTTATTTGTGATTGTTCTCCAGTAGATTTCTGAACGTTTTTTGTCACAGAAGTAGATGCAATGTTTTCATTGCTATCTTTCTCATTCACGGCTTCTAACACTTTGGGATGAAAACGCTGTAAGTGTCTTTTCAAATTTGATGCTCTTGTAGGTGCATTTTTATCAGGCCCACTGAAACTGCTAATTTTTGCATCACATTGTTTTTCACCATCATCATCTTTTCTAATACATTGGCACACGTAATGTTTTCCATCACTTGATAATGCAAAGTGCTCATAAACAGTAGACTTTGTTGTGTTTGTTGTTAGCAGTCTTTTTGCCATTGTTTAGGATGCCTCTTTCCCTAAAATATAAAATATGTTATACTAACTGGCATATAATTAGATTTTTAATATCAACATACACAGTCTTGTAAGTTGTACGTACATGGCTTTATACAAACAAATAAGCTATATATCCCAGCACTAAACCTAGACATGATTTGTCCTATACAATATAAACACTTACAGTTGAATCCAAGAAGCTGTTCCACCAAGTTCTTCTAAGCCAGTGGTTCTCAACCTTCCTAATGCCGCGACCCTTTAATACAGTTCCTCATGTTGTGGTGACCCCCAACCAGGGGTGGGTTCTAAATTTTTTTACTACCGGTTCTGTGGGCGTGGCTTATTTTGTGGGCATGGCTTGGAGGTTATGTGACTGGGTGGGTGTGGCTAGCTGGTCATGTGACCGGGTGGCCATGGCTATGTGTATAGAGGGCTGAAAAAAGTCATTTCTGACAGGTCCTCGCACTTTTGACTGGTCCTCACACTTATGACCATCCTCACATTTATGCCCGTGCAGCATTTTTAACAACCATGTCACTCATTTCACAACTGCTTCTCTTCACCATGGTGACAAGATAGGGCAAAAACGTAAAATGTGAGGACAGTCGTAAGTTCGAGGACTGGTCAAAAGGGAGAGGACCAGTCAGAAATAACTTTTTCAGCCCTCTGAGTAGTCCATATACATAAAAGGATACAGCAATAGAGAGGGATGAAGGAAGGGAAGGGAAATTAGAGTAGGAGTGAGGGTAAGAGAGGGAGGAAGAGAGGAGGAGAAGGAGAAAGGAAGAGGAAGTAGGGAGGAGAAGAAGAGGGTGAGGAAGAGAAAGTAAGAAGGAAAGAAAAGAGAGAGGTGGTAGGTTTGAGGAGAAAGATTGCTGTACAATAAAAAAGATGAAAGGGAAGAAAGCCAACCCCAAACAAATATAAAGATATTAAGATAAAGAATGAATTGTTAAACTTTAAAGAATAAAAGAGAACAAATATGAATAAATAACAATAATTAGAAACACACATACAAACATACAATGTATTTTCTTTGAACAGAGTATTTGGCCGGTTCATAAATTTAAACAGTGTTTAGTCATTTCAATTAAATTTACAATTTCTATATTTCCTTTTTGCCATATTTATTCCTCATCTATTTTTGTAAAAAACCAATATTACCCTTCATCCTCATCTCTAATCTTAATCAAATTCAATTTTTCCCTTCTATTCTATATTATACCCCTTCCCATTGTCATCTATTTTTATATCCATCCTCACATTGGTTAATTATGTAATATTACAGTTGTTTAATATGAATTCAACATTTTAATATAAATCAATTAGTTATATAACTACCTTTTTTGTATATTAATCAATATGAACATGAATATTCCAATTATTTCCATGCAATCCAATTTCTTACAAATCAATTAATTATATTTACCAATAATAATAAACCAAATAATTTCCCCCATATATTCCTCCAAACCACAACTTAACCATTTCTGCTTTCAACACAATATACAATTAATAGTATCTCAATTATTACAATTCCCTAGTTAAATAGAGCTTTTTTTCTTTTGTGTTTTAAAATCTCCTTTTTTCCCTAAATTTCCCGTTGTTTGCACCTACCTTTTTTGGTGAGGAAAAAGAAAAGAAATCTGCCTGCCTAATTTTCTAACATGCAAAACCAACAGCCTGCTTTACTTTCTCTTTCGTTTTTCAGTATAGCTAGGGGGGGAAAAATCTGCAGTCTTTCCAAGCAAGCAAAAGAGCACTGAGCAAAACAGGTAGTTGGGCAGAAGCTGCTGCCTTCTCCTTTTTGTGTGCTGATCTGCTGCTGAAGATAGGGCAGTGGGAGGATCCAGGAAGGGGCATTTATTATAAAACATGATTTCCCTAGTAGAATCCCATAGTCATGTTTAAAGTTTAAGCTAACAATCAGAGTTTACAAGTTTTTATAGCCTTAGCTGAATGACAGCAGTTTTTCCAATGGTTTACAGCTTCAGTCTTGAACTATTGACCCTCCATTCCCTTCACTTATGCAAGTGTCTCTAGTCCTGCAAAAAACATATTTACTTAATCCCTTATCAGTGAGAGGCTAGGTTACCCATGGGCGCTGCGTTCCCTGTAACAGCAGAACACAACACTATGGAAAGTATAAGTATTGCCACTCCTAATTGTGCGTTGCGTGCCTTATAGTGAAGCACATGAAAAGCATGCTTCTTCACGGTCACTTAACGTGTTCATTTTGCGGTTACGTGAGGCACTGCATGCATTGGTCTTTATTCTTACAGTAGAGAAGTCATTAATTATAACTTTTTGTGAATTGGGACATTTAAACTTGCTTTTTTTAAAATTCCAATCTAAATTTAGTAGGAGTCGGAGTCGGAGTCGGTGCATTGTTTGCCGACTCCGACTCCGACTCCAGGTACCCAAAATTTCCTCCGACTCCGACTCCTCGACTCCGACTCCGACTCCGACTCCACAGCACTGATCAAACCACTGTACTACCAAGGAGTTGAAGTCCATACTAATTAAAGTTGCCATGTTTGAAAAAAAAAGTCTATATAATACAATTTTGTCATATCTAAAGTAGGCCACTGCCTAATCCAGATAGAGTTCACATGTTCTATGATGGGTGCTGTAGCAGTGAACTAATATTTGCAACACCTGCATTAACAGAGGGACAGTATGAAGACCAAGGGAAGTGATAGTACTGTTTTATACTGCACTGGTGAAGCCACATTTGGAATACTGTAGTACATCCATATCTGATCACAGTATAAAAGTGATGCTGAAACCTAGAAAGAGTGCAGAGAAGAGCAATGAAAATAACGAATCTGGAGCTATATCCTATAAAGAACAGCTAAAGGAATTAGGCATGTTTAACTTAACAAAGAGAAGACTGAGGCAGGCAACTATTGACTACCAGCTATTCAATCTCAACACAGGTTCTATTGCTTGTTTTTAGCCTCCAGTTATTCAGTTGTACAATACAGGTAGTCCTCGATTTACAACAATTCATTTAGTGACCTCTCAAATTTACAACGGCAGTGAAAAAAGTGACTTATGACCATTTTTCAGTTACAACCTTTGTAGTATCCCCATGGTCATGTCATCAAAATTCAGATGCTTGGCAACTGGTTCATACTTATGACCTTTGTGTCAAGGTCATGTGATTTATTTATTTATTACATGTATTTATATGCCGCCATTCTCCCAAAGGACTCAGGGCGGCGAACACAAGTTAAGAAACAAGTACAATAAAATCATAATTTAATCCAAATAATTAATTAGTAGTAAATAATAAAGCCCGGAATCAGTCTCAGCCTATTTGTTTGAAAAGCCAAGTCTTCAAGTCCCGACGGAAGGAGCGGAGATCAGGAGCCATCCGGAGCTCAGTAGATAATTCATTCCAGAAGGTGGGAGCACCCACAGAGAACGCCCTACCCCTGGGCACAGCAAGGTGACATTAGCTCGCCGTCGGAACCCTGAGGAGAGCGGCTATGTGAGCGAACAGGACGGTGAGAGGCAGGCAGGAGAAGGTCATGCAAATATCCCGGACCTAAGTCATGAAGGCCTTATAGGTGAGGACTAGCACCTTGAAGCGGACCCAGAGAACCACTGGTAACCAGTGCAGCTCACGCAGGAGGGGTGTTATATGGGAGTAACGAGGGGCTCCCATAGCAACCCGTGCGGCTGCATTCTGGATCAGCTGGAGTCTCCGGGTGCATCTCAGGGGCAGGCCCATGTAGAGGGAATTGCAGTAATCCAAGCAGGAAGTAACCAGGGCATGAGTGACTGTGCGAAGGTCATCTCGGTCCAGGAAAGGGCGCAACTGGCGCACCAGGCAAACCTGTGCGAAGGCCCCCCTGGTCACAGCCGTTAGATGGTCTTCTAGGGACAGCCGAGCATCCAGGACACCCAAGTTGCGAGCCCTATCAATGGGTGCAAGTTTTTCCCCATCTATCAAAAGTGATGGAGCCTCTGAAACCCGAGATGCCGGCATCCACAGCCACTCAGTCTTAGAGGGATTGATAATCTTTTGACAAACAAAGTGAATGAGGAAGCCCATTGTTCACTTAACAAGAGGGGTTAGTAACTTATCAATGCAGTGATTCACTTAGCAACTGTGTCAAGGAAGGTCGTAAAATGGGGGGAAACTCACTTAACAAATGTCTTATTTAACAATAGAAATTTTGGTCTCAATTGTTGTCATAAACAGAGGACTACCTGTAGTTTTGTGGCCACATCTTATTCTTTTAGCATTTTTAGATAGCACAGAACATTATCTTATAATATTTTTATTCAATACTAAAACTTACATTTTTAGTTAACCCCTAGCACCTTAGAGATTTGGGTTTTATGGTCTTCTGTTCTCTCAGCCTTGTAAATCTATAGTCACTGTCCTTAGAAATTTTAGACAGATTGTTTTAATGTTAGAACTGGTAATTTCATAGCTCTCCATTTTTATATCATGCTAATCAAAGACCAAAATAAAGATATTGCGTGGTATCTAAGTCTGGAGTTCCAGAATATAGTAGATGTACATTGAATTTATTGAACTCCAAATATCTTCCCAACTTAAATGAAATGTTAAAAAAACACCAATGTGCAAGGAACAACATAATCCCCAACCTCATCAACCTCTAGTCTATCCCATAGCTTGGAAGATGAAAAAAAAAAGGATTTTAAAGGCAGGCAAGATGGGGTTGTACTAATCTCTGGGGGGAAGCTATTCCAGACAGCAGATTTTATGACAGGGAAGCCTGGTTTCTTGAGTTTCATTAGATGGCATTGCTTAATTGATGGACCCAAAGCAAATCAATGCAGTCAAAACACAAAGTACCGGTATCCAGAAATGGTGATATTTTTCTGCTTCAAAAAAGCTTGGCATTGGGATACTTAACACAATAACTTTCTCCTATATAATATGACCATTCCATGAATTTTTCTGCATCCCATTACTTGAATTGTGTGGCTGGGATATAGGAAAACAACTTTCTGAATTAACTTTCATCCTTTTTCCTAGTTTATTTTCTTTGATATCTTTACAAACTCTGGATTTTTCATATGCTAATAGTAGAACATGTAGGTTAGGCTTATTTAATGTTTAAAAGGATTTGAGAAAAATAGCCATAAAACCCCTCTATTTTCCAGAAAAATGTGTCCTCCATGCTTGCATGCAGAGATATTTTTAGTACAGAATGTAGAGACACATTATTTTGACCATGCCAATAAGTGAGGAAGGCTCTAGCTGCACACCAGCGTTACTTCCATTGATACACAAATGTATTATAAAACAATTTTAAAAGTCCATGCATTTTCTCTTTTGGATTTTCATTTCAGAAATTATTCAAGCAGCAAACCAAGTAAATTTGAAAATAAGGCTCTGACGCAGATTCAAAATTTCTATATCTTTTATTTTTTAGCAACAATCCAGCTTTCAAGGTACAATACACATTTAGAAGGCTGAGTTTTTCCACCTTCTGTTTAAGCACCAGCATGATCATGCATAGTACTGGAGTCATTTGGGCGGGGAATATGTCCCCAAAATTTTATCCAACTAATACTTACTTTTGTAAGATGCATTCCATCATCATTTACAATGGGACCTGATATTTAGAGAACAGTCAAAATCTCACATCTTTAGGTTTATCTTCAGCACTGATCTCATCCTGTTATAACTAAACCAAGATCCCACTTGTTGAAGGGAGCATGGTTAATTTCTAGCAACACAACTTGATAGTTCTTCAGTGCACAACAGGGCTTCAATCGTTTACCAATTATTAAATGGTACCTTGGAAAAATATGTTGCAAAGTTGTGTACAGAAAGAATACATTTGTCACTCATCCACTACCTTTACAATCCCAGTTTCCAACCTTTCTAAGTCAACTAAGACTGTTCTACAAATTTTAGGACAAAAATGCCACTTAGCACACTCAGAATTAATCCATCTTAGTTTCAGACACTACTATACACCTCAGAAATCTTTTGTCAGGCATGAGCTGTATAGCGAATACCACTGTCTACCATTACGGAAAAAAAAATTACACATGTCACTTCTGTTAGACTCAAGAGAGACAAGACAAGAAGTTTTAGGAAAGATTGGCTGAAAAAAACAAAACCAAAAAAATATGAAGTACATAAAGTGCTCCTTTAATGGTAGTTTTAGAAGTACAGTCAAGCTCAAGTTGTGCAGTTCACAAGCATGGAAGAAAAACAAAGATGACAGACACAAGTTCCAAGTATTAAGGAATGAAGGAAAATTGAGCTTAACCGAGCACTAGACTAGACTTCCCCCCTGGTGGATTTCTCCTGGATGGTGCTTGGGCTACTGGGCTACGATTCCTCCCAGCTCCTGCAGCTTCTGGGCTAGGAAGAGGCGCAGCTGGCAAGGGCTTTTCTTCACTTGAGCCTGAAGCAGTTTCTTCTGTGTTTTCTGAGAAAAAAAACATAAGACAATGGCTGTATGGAAATAGAAACATTCACTCTCTAATCTAAGTATGTTTCACTTTTGGCAAGAAATAAGGAAGCCTTCAGAACTCCTAAAGTAAGTAGGAATCACAGGTTACTGTACTGAACCTACATGTTATATGTATGCCTGTCTTTTTCAGAACCCAAGGTATCTGAACTACTCTCTTAAAATAATAATTCTTACAGGAATAGGAACATTACTTGAAATCTCTATCTTGCAGATATACACCAGTTTAACTGCAATAGGAGGTATGGTAGTTGAGTGGTTAGAATAGAACTACAATAAGAACCATGGTGGCGGAGTGGTTGGAATGCAGTATTGCAGGCTAACTGCCCACTGCCAGGAATTTGATTCTGACTGGCTCAAGGTTGACTCAGCTTTTTACTTTCAAGTGAGGTAAGACATTTCTGGAAGAGAACTCCCAACAGATCTGAGGTGATGTGAACTGCAAGTTCCAGATGATCAAAACATACAGGTACTATTTTTGAGCTATAATAATGGTAAGCCACATTTACCATTATGTTATTCGCATTAAAAATACAATTGTTTACATCATCATATTTTTTGCCTTTCAATTTAAAAACAACTTTACCTTTCTACAATGGAATACGGTGAATAGTATATATAATTCTTCATAGCAAAGAATTTTTCAAAAGTTAAAGATCTTTATTAAGTTTCATTTGGATAAACATTCCCAATATGTTTAAATATTTGAAACTCCTCAGCTATGAGGGCAAAATAACATCTGACCACTGACAATGTCATCTTTAAGGAAGACAGATTCTTCAAGCAGTAATCTCTTCTGGAATCTAACACACAATACAATACTATTCCTTTCAGGTTGAGCAGGTTGGCAGTCCATCTTCCTAGCTCTTCCCTGACCATATATTGACTGAATAAATGTTCTCCATTCTACCATCAGTCTTAATGAAATGCTTAGTGGTCAATAATATAGAACTGCCCTTCCTATAGCACTTAAAATCACATTCTTGAATTGTAACTATGTCTATGAAATTAATATTGAGAGGAGGTATGAACTTGATCCTACACATAACCAAGTGAGGTCGCCCTTTTAACCTTGATTTAAAAAACTAAGCTTGATATGCCAGGTTATACAGCCTTGTAAGAAATACTTTGACTTTGGATAGAGAAAACAAAGTCAAACATGTTTAGCTTGAGACAAGAAATTGGAAAAATCTCTCTGCTGGAATTTTGAAGATGAATCATTTTGGAAAGGCATTCATACATTAAAAAACCCAACTAAGATTAGGCCTGTAGGGAAACTGAGTAATGTTAACTGCCTGCCCGAGGAAAGGTGTGCTATTTCACATCTGATAAAGCTCCCAAGTGCCTAAGTCATTACACTTCATAAATAAATGTTCTGCTTGAAAGAAAACTGGGCTAATTCCATTCTATCTACTTTGTCATAAAAATGGCTGTGCTGCTTTCAATTTAGTGTAGCCTACCATCCTTTTCCACTGTGATCCGACTATATTTTCTGCTATTCTACCACTGAAAGCATTGCAGGATTAATTTAAACCTATTTTATTAAACTCCCTAATGGTTCCTTTTTGTAAGAAAGATTCCAATACTACATTTTAAAATATGCAAATAACCTAATGCATTTCTCCAAATCTTTTATTTCTACCTATTATTATTATTATTATTATTATTATTATTATTATTATTATTATTATTATTATTATTATTATTATTATTATTTAATTTATTTATTTTGTATACCGCCCTTCTCCCGAAGGACTCGGGTGGTGAACAGCCAGCAGATAAAATACAGAAAATACAAAAATTAAAACAATATTAAAAACCAATTAAATTAATTTGGCCCACAGTTAAAACACCCCCATATTAAAAAACCCATAATTTAGCAATTTAAAATTAAAACAATTTAAAAATATGGTCGTCAGCCCAGCTTGATGAAACAAAAACGACTTTAAGGCACAGCGGAAAGTGCGCAGATAAAAGACCAAGAGGCCACAGAGCTGACAGGCAGCACTGCAATGTGACAACACCAATCTTTTAGAGTTCTTTCCAGACTGTCTTAATAAATTTATTCTTTAAGCCTCCCCTACAGTTCTTGCATTCAATCAGCGATACTTCTTCAAGCTGGGAAGAACTTTTAAAAAGCTTAGAAGGGGGGGGGGAGAGAGAGATACTTACCAGGAGCCTCACTTTCCACACCCTGCAAACAAAACAAATTATTTCTTAAGTTTTGTAACTATTAATTATCAAAGAGACTGTTTATAGTTGAATGCCTTAACTTTTAACACAGCACCAAAAGTGCAATTAGAGGTTCTATACATACAACATAAAATGGACATATATTTTTCAATCTTGAGCGAGACAGGAAAACTGCTTATATTTACAGAATAAGTATTTTTGAATGCTGACGTTTAGATAACTTGTCCTTTGGGCCTTGGTACAATTTATGCTTTGGTCTTATCTTCTTAACAGTCAATTGTTTGAGAGCAACCAAGGCTATTCGGAATCAGTGGATCATTCACTCACTCCCTAAGTACATTACAGGTCATTCTCAATTAGTGACAATTATTTAGGGACTGGTAATTTGATTGTTAAACAAAGCAGTCACTCAGTGAAATTGTTACTGTGTTTATGATCTTACTTCAGTTTTCCTTTGCTTTACAACATGTGAAGGCCATAAATGAGAGGATTAATTGTAAAATTATTTTTTCATTGTCACAGCTGCAAATGGTTGCTAAATGAAACAGTCACTAAATGGGGACTACTTGTACTACATTCAAAGATATGCTCTTCATAGCTATGCAGTCACCGTCACCACTACTGACAGCAGGAAAGGATTTCCTGAAGGGAGTTCTGCCCTTATACATTTTTTCAAGTGTATTGTCTGGGAATTACAAGATACACAATACTAGAATTTTGCTGCTTATAGGATTTGTATAACAAAATTCTAGGTCAGACCTTTTAAATAACTATACTCAAGGAATTTTAATGTATTGCCCTGAAGCTGGAATAGCAAATATCTCATTTAATGGCAATAATGTAATATTTATAACTTAAGAATAGAGAGAAATAAATCTATATATTACATTTTCATAATGTGTTGCTGAAATAGTTTGAATTAGCATATAAAACCATTTTCATAGAACATAGAACTACGTAATGAAAGCAAGCAATCTACTGTAACTTTAAATAAAACATACACAAACTTGATTTAATCAACATTTTAAAACTGAACAGAAGTGGGGATCAAGTCTAAATGTATAAATGAAAATATATTCTATACAGATTCAGTTTAGATAATATCACTATTTCTCCAGCAACTACCCTTCACAGTTTCTGGATCAGTGCATCGGAATAGTGGAGAGAATGATGGCGATTTTTTTTACTTTTATGTTAGATGATTCATTAAAGAATTGAAGAGTTCACAGAAATACTAAAATGTATAAATTGTAATAACTAGAAATTGTTATAACCAAAGGAATATTAGTTTCAGAAAAGCTATAGTACCATGATGGCAAACGGAGCCATATCGGTGGGCACGCGAGTGTTGCCCTAGCTCAGCTCTGGCGCGCATATGCACGCCAGCCAGCTGATTTTTCAGGCCTTCCGGGTCCACCGGAAGTCGGGAAACAGGCTGTTTCCAGCCTCTGGAGGGCCTCCGGGGGAGGGAAGGCCCATTTTTTTGCTCTCCCCAGGCTCCAGAGGCTTTCTAGGTCCCACCGGAAATCAGCAAACAGACTGTTTCCGGCCTCCAGAGGGCCTCCGGTGTGGGGGGGGGGGGAGGCCGTTTTCACCCTCCCTAGGCTCCAAGAAAGCCTTTGGAGCCTGGGGAAGGCGGAAAATGGGCCTACTGGGCCCACCGTGCCATCGTGTGCCAAAAGCAGGGGGAGCTTGGTGGGGTCACGTGGGCATGCGCAGGGGGGGTGAGACTCATTGAATTATGGGTGTGGGCATGCACGCGCGTGACCCCCCCAATACTCTCCTCACTTTTGGCATGCGACAGCAAAAAGGTTAGCCATCACTAAAATAGTATCATCGGACAACAGACCCATGTTCTGATAGCAATCCTAACTCAAATTTTTAATTACATACTCTAATTTAAGGAACATTAAATATGTTGCCAATTATAATGAGTTTATCAATTCAGGTTGCTAAATGTACATGATAGAGCAGGGATGTCAAACTCAAGGCCGCAAAGGGCCGCATCCAGCCCACAGGGTGCTTAAATCTGGCCTGTGGTGCCTCTGGAAGCCATAACAGGGTGCAGCCCGTTTTCGGCCTGGATGGCCTCCTGAAGCACTTTGCCAGTGTGGGGGCATTTTGGCCCTAAAGTGCTTCAGGAGGCCATCCAGGCCAAAAATGGCCTGAGAAAACGCCCCCAGCTGGCCTGCTGAAAACTACAATGCTGATCCTGCCCTCGAAGTAATCCAGTTTGACACCCCTGCTATAGAGGCATGATGTACAATAGCATTATCAAAAATTACTGGTTTAGGATGCAAAGTAACATTTAATTGACCAATATACCACTTCTACTTTTTGTTCCCCAAAGTCAGGTCAAAGTCAAGTCCCAAAACACAACCAGTTTTTTCTTCTTCTTGCTAATGTTAATGTGAGCTATCTGTTTATTTAAAGCAAAACATTAAAAAGTGCAAGAAGTGATAAATGACTTCATAGATGATGGGGATATTATTGTAAAAATGGTCACCTTTATAAATAGGAGAGCGAGTTCTAGATTAAAACCATTTCTCACAAATTGAAAAGTGTGTATCATTTTAGTTATGCTGCATAGTACATGCAGAACACAGATTTACTGTTTTATTCCCCCACCTAAACAGATATAAAAAAGGGATGGACTAAATTGTGGCTTCCAGTTTTTACAGAACTACAATTCCCAGCAGCAAAGCCAGTATGCGCAAAGGGGAGCAAAGTTTACAGTTGTAGTTCAGCAACATCTGGTGACCAAAGATTCTCCATTCCTCATCTTGTTGATAAAAGTATTAAAACTCAGTCATAGTAAGTACATGCACTAATTCAAGACAGAACAAGGGATGTGCTACCAGGCACAATAATTAGCCACTAAAATATATTCATGATTAAAAGGAAAGCAAAGCTTACCTTTGGAATTACATAGTCACCAGAGTTTGCATCAGAAGAACCTCTCCTTTCAGTTCCAACTGCTTCAGAATTATCCTCAACTTCAGTGGACTTGGCTGCAAGTTATCATTAGATGAGATAAGTCAAGTACAGCAAAGCATAATAGAGAGCATTCAGCCACTTAGCAATTAAAACAGTGTATGTGAACACATTTTAACAAGGGCAAACATTCTAATTTCTCAATTAGCTTACAACATCTGAAATGTCCCAGGAAATTGAAGAAAGGAGTCAGAAATTAGCAACTACAATGCTGGGAATGGTGATGCTACTATGGACAGTCTATGGTCAAAAATATTAATGAAGGAGTGACAGATGTGGAACAAATTTTGTCTGTAGAAATATTACAACCAGAAACAGTAAATAATAAAAACAAAGTGTGGCTTTTTTCCACAAAGAAGGCTGCTAAAGTGGAAACACAAATGACAGCTAAGAGAATGACACAGATAAAGACTTTCTGCTGAATATAGAAAAGAAGATGGTTAAAGTTTTGAAAATTAATGGGGAAATACAAATCATAAACCAAGAGAAGAACCTAATTACGGTAATGACGTCATTGGATTTACCAAAGCCTCAAAGCAGCTTTTGGGATGGGAGAAGGCAAAACTGAAAAGAGACCAATTTCTACCACAACATCTGACTGAATTAAAGATCAAGATTGTAGGAATAAAAGGAAGAAATATAAATCCTCTGAACCAGTTCAAGTTATTTAAGCCCATCTCATCTGCAATATCATGTCTATTTTTAATAGAAGAGCTAAATCCAAATTTAAATGTTTAATAGAATATAATTCTTTATAGAATTTTTTATTGGCCAAGTGTAATTGGACACACAAGGAATTTGTCTATGGTGCATATGCTCTCAGTGTACATAAAAAGACAAGATACATTCGTCAAGAATCATAAGGTACAACACTTAATGATAGTCATAGCATACAAATAAGCAATCAGATCATACTAGGAAACAATATAAATCGTAAGGATACAAGCAACAAAGTTACAGTCATGCAGTCATAAGTGGGAGGAGATGGGTGATAGGAACGATGAAAAGACTAACAGTAATAAGTAATGCAGACTTAGTGAATAGTTTGACAGTGTTGAGGGAATTATTTGTTTAGCAGAGTGATGGCGTTCGGGAAAAAACTCTTCTTGTGTCTAGTTGTTTTGGTGTATCCACAATTGCCTTAAGAAAGGAATCTTTTACCTGCTGACTTAGCCCAAGATGGTGGATTTTCTTCTGGAGTCCCAAAGATGGAAGATGCCATCCTGTTCCTTTTTCCTCCTTGCTGGTCTTTTGGCAAATCAAATCCTAGGTTGAAATTAGAACCACCACCTGGGGGCCGAAGAACCCTAGAAAAAGAATAAAGCATTTTAGTTGTATTAAAAAATAATAGTACCAGGGAGCACTTACATATATGTTATAAAATATAGTGTATTCATTTATCCCTCATTTTAAACTTAGATTGTTTCTCAATGTATTAGAAAGATATGGCCAGGAACCATACATTCCATTTTGTGCCAACCAAGTAACTGAAATACTGATGTACAATCACGTGTAAAGGAAAGAGCTAAGGGCCTATGACCCTAATTTTTTTCCAGAGAAAACAAAAATCAGTTAAGACATTCCTACACGAATTACTGTTTAAAATGTAAGATTAAGACGACTAAGAAGGAAGAACAAATGAACAGGGGAAAACATTTACACAGATTGCTGCAGATCCCAGATCCAGCAGGGTAAATTAGGTGGACAAATGGACCAGGTTTAGAGGGCAGCTTCCTACATTCTTTCTGAAGCATTGAGCTACATGTGCACATGATAGGTAATTCCAACAAACCTAGAGCTAAGTAGATATTGACTATATTGATAATTATTTTCAGATTATATGATAAGCCAATATCCCATATATAAGGCTTGGTTAAAAACAAAGATGTGTTTCCAAAATTGTGAAGCTTATTTAGACAGATAACTTAGAAAAAGGAGACAAAGAATCCCAGACATCTCCTTGGTGTTTAGTAGACAGTTGATATAATCTTACATCTTAATTTTTCCCCCTTTAAACAGAGAAGTTTTCATGATGCAAAGCAAAACACCACCTTTAGTTCCAAAGTGATGTCCAGGAGTGCCAATGGCCTTAGTGGATGATGGAGACCATCATGGGAGACAGGGCTAATGCAACTTCTGAAATGTGGATGTTTGTGAGTGACATCCCTATTGCAGTGGGGCAAAAAAGTATTTAGTCAACCACCAATTGTGCAAGTTCTCCCACTTAAAAAGATGAGAGAGGCCTGTAATTGTCATCATAGGTAGACCTCAACTATGAGAGACAAAATGAGAAAACAAATCCAGACAATCACATTGTCTGATTTGGAAAGAATTTATTTGCAAATTATGATGGAAAATAAGTATTTGGTCAATATGAAAAGTTCATCTCAATACTTTGTTATATATCCTTTGTTGGCAATGACAGAGGTCAAACGTTTTCTGTAAGTCTTCACAAGGCTGGCACACACTGTTGCTGGTATGTTGGCCCATTCCTCCATGCAGATCTCCTCTAGAGCAGTGATGTTTTGTGGCTGTCGCTGGGCAACACGGACTTTCAACTCCCTCCAAAGGTTTTCTATGGGGTTGAGATCTGGAGACTGGCTAGGCCACTCCAGGACCTTGAAATGCTTCTTACGAAGCCACTCCTTCATTGCCCGGGCAGTGTGTTTGGGATCATTGTCATGCTGAAAGATCCAGCCACGTTTCATCTTCAATGCCCTTGCTGATGGAAGAAGGTTTGCACTCAAAATCTCACGATACATGACCCCACTCATTCTGTCCTGTACACAGATCAATCGTCCTGGTCCCTTTGCAGAGAAACAGCCCCAAAGCATGATGTTGCCACCCCCATGCTTCACAGTTGGTATGGTGTTCTTTGGATGCAACTCAGCATTCTCTCTCATCCAAACACGACGAGTTGTGTTTCTACCAAACAGTTCTACTTTGGTTTCATCTGACCATATGACATTCTCCCAATCCTCTTCTGGATCATCCAAATGCTCTCTAGCAAACTTCAGACGGGCCCGGACATGTACTGGCTTAAGCAGGGGGACACGTCTGGCACTGCAGGATCTGAGTCCCTGGCGACGTAGTGTGTTACTGATGGTAGCCTTTGTTACGTTGGTCCCAGCCCTATGCAGGTCATTCACTAGGTCCCCCCTGTGTGGTTCTGGGATTTTTGCTCACCGTTCTTGTGATCATTTTGACCCCACGGGGTTGACATCTTGCATGGAGCGGCAGATCGAGGGAGATTATCAGTGGTCTTGTATGTCTTCCATTTTCTAATTATTGCTCCCACAGTTGATTTCTTCATACCAAGCTGCTTGCCTATTGCAGATTCAGTCTTCCCAGCCTGGTGCAGGTCTACAATTTTGTTCCTGGTGTCCTTCGACAGCTCTTTGGTCTTCACCATAGTGGAGTTTGGAGTGTGACTGTTTGAGGTTGTGGACAGGTGTCTTTTATACTGATAACAAGTTCAAACAGGTGCCATTAATACAGGTAATGAGTGGAGGACAGAGGAGCCTCTTAAAGAAGAAGTTACAGGTCTGTGAGAGCCAGAAATCTTGCTTGTTTGTAGGTGACCAAATACTTAATTTTCTATCATAATTTGCAAATAAATTCTTTCCAAATCAGACAATGTGAGTAGGTAGTTGAGGTCTACCTATGATGACAATTACAGGCCTCTCTCATCTTTTTAAGTGGGAGAACTTGCACAATTGGTGGCTGACTAAATACTTTTTTGCCCCACTGTATGTCAGTCCTTTTGTGAACAGCCAATGGTAGTCATTTTGTGAATCCACCCCCACATGCTTTCAACATTCTAGATGCATGCACTAGCATTTTATATTCACTGTTAGCAGCAATCTCCAGCCATTCAGATGACATCAGTATCCATTTCCTTTTTGCAGATGAGACTGTTTATACAATCACAAAGTTTTTAATTTTAAGACTATAGTATGGGATCCACAGGAAAAATAAACTGAATTGGGGAGGTGACTCCTTGATGTCTATAAGACTTCCTTCTCTCCAATTCCCATGGCCTCCAGAATATTGTATCTCTAGGATCATACAATCATAGTACCCTGCATCATTATGGCGATAGCTATGTTCCAATATTTTTTTTTTCACTACATGGGTTGTAGTCTATAGTAATGCTCAAGCAGGTGTATATGCTGCTTTTAGACTCAGTATGATCATGGTTTTTTGTAATTAAATTTTTAATCATAAACTTTTTAAAAAAATCATTTAATAATTGCTTGAGTATAAAAGAGAGGCAGGAAAACTGGAGTAGTCATTTTCAGTATGGTAACATTTAAGCTAAGTAATAAAAAACATGATAGCAACCATAAATCTTTTGGATTGATCAGGAGCTGCACTATTACAAACCAAACGTATTCTTAAATTAAAAATAAGATCTGGGCTGAATATTAAAATTCTGGGCCATCTTAGCTGATAAGCAGATTGTGTTCAAGTGGAATTCTACAGAAAGAAAACCAAAAAACAACAGGTTCTATACCTGTTGACTTATAACCACAATTGAGCCCAACATTTCCATTGCTAAGAAAGAAAATTTTTAAGTGGATCTTGCTCTATTTTATGATCTTTCTTGCCGCACTTGTTAAGTGAATCACCGCAGTTTTAAGTTACTAACATGGTTAAGTGAATCTGGCTTCCGCATTGACTTTGCTTATCAGAAGGTTGCAAAAGGTGATCACATGACTCCAGGACACTGAAACTGTCATAACTATATACCAGTTGCCAAGCCAGTTGATCACATGACCATGGGGATGCTGCAACGATCATGTGAAAAATTTTCACTTTTTCAGTGTTATTGTAACTTCAAATGGTCACTAAAATGGTTGTAGGTCAAAAACCTTATATATATGAATCCAGGTTTCCGTCACCATTTCTAGCAACACACCGAAAAAAAATGCCATATATGTGCAGTTGATGGAAGTGCACATTCTTCATTAGTGAAAATTGTGGCACACTGAGAGCCTCAAAATATAGAAATCTCAAGATTCAACCCTTTATTATAAAACTTTTCATGCTGAATTAGAACTGGCTGGATAGTCTGAATATATATATGGAACAGGAAGGCTATTCCTTATAAACTATTCCTCTAGAACAGGGGTGTCAAAATCACGTCATCATGGCAGCATCACGTGATGTATTGGGACTCTCCCTCCTTTACTAAACCGGGCGTGGGCATGACCAGTGCTTGACGCATCCAGCCCATGGGCCGGGAGTTTGACAGCCCTGCTTCTGAGGCAAAAATACAAACTTGGTCTATATCAACTGCAAGCTGTAAAAAGGTTATCGATTACATATTTTAGTAAATTTGATTAGCTTAATAATGATCACCAGACTCAGAAAGCATTTATAGACTGAATCTTACTAAATAACAATTCAGTCTTGCAAATGTTTCCACCGAACTTTCTACTTTATGGCATTAATTATAAGAGTGAAATGTAATGATGTTTCTATCAGCAGAATGAGATCTTAATCAGAGAACAAAGAGTGGATAGTTCTCACCCTATCCAGTTGTAGATACATGGTAAAATTGGATTTTATCATATATCTACAATTGATGTGGGTACCTATTTGCTCACATTATGTCACGTCATGAAAATGTAGGATGCATGGTAGAAATAAAATATTTTCTGGCTTTGTTGCCTAGAGCTGTTTTCATCCTGTTTGTCACCCAATTGCTTTTCACCCAATTATTGCTTCAGTTAGCTCCAATATGATAGCAGCACTATAGATAAGAGGCCTATTATTCTTTGAAAATCAAGTAGGAGCACAAATTTACACAATTTACACAAAACATACAATTTACAAGATCCCAAGAACATTTATTACAATTTTCTTGATTCATTTCAATGCAATCTTAATACCAACCATATTGGGGTATGCTTGGCACCACATAATAGTTGGATTCACTATCCAAAAGACCTATAAACAGATGCTTCAGATTTCTGGGAGTGTCCAAAGACTGCAGACTTTGGAAAAAGTGCAAAAAAAGAAACTATGATGATTAAGGGTCTGGAGAGAAAAACATATGAAGAACAGTTGCAGGAATTGGGTATGGCCAGTCTAGAGAAAAGAAGGACTAGGGGTGACATGATAGCAATATTCTAGTATTTGAGGGGCTGCCACAAAGAAGAGGGGGGGTCAATTCATTTTCCAAAGCACTAGAAGGCAAGACAAGAAACAATGGATGGAAACTTATCAAGGAAAGAAGCAACCTGGAATTAAGGAGAAACTTCCTAACAGTGAGGACGATTAACCAGTGGAACAACTTGGATCCAGATGCTCCATCCAGTAGGTGCTCCATCACTGGAGGTTTTTAAGAAAAGATTGGACAGCCACCTGTCTGAAATGGTATAGGGGTTGGAATAGAAGACCTCCAAGGTGTCTTCCAGCTCTATTCCGATTGCCATTGAACATGGGACATCCCTACCAATACATATGGAAATTTGCACAAACATTCCTCCCTACTCAGGAATCACTATAGGAAGATCTCTAATATCCAGTCATCCCTAGATTTCAATTCTCACCATTTCTGACTACCTTCCACACCAATTATAATTGTTACTGCTGCACATCATCTGGAGAGAGGTTCTTCACCTTTGCAATATATTATGGCCTTTTAGACAATACAATAGGAGGGAAAGCCAATTTTAAGGCAATTCTTTATGAAAACTTGATGTGACATTTCTTCAGACTAGAGGCACTCTGTATAATTACGGTATTACATCCATGATTCTTTTGTTGCACACTACTATAACATGGGAACTCAAAAAATATTTCAACCTTTCTTTGTTCCAGAACAAGTCATTCATTGGCTAACTAAAAAAAAAAATGCAAATTGAAACATTCACCCTCCAACTCTCCCACAATCCCAAGGGCAACCATTGCAACATGCACACTGTAGCAAGTTCATCTTGCATTAAGAGACTACAAATAACCACTGGGGCCCCGATTGTATTTCAACTCCAATCCCTTTAGAGTAATAATACACAATAAGCTTAGTACACACACACACACACACACACACCTTTACTCCTACTAACCAGCCTTGCTTGAAGTACCTATCCCTGAGCTGACTGGCAGAAGTTGGACCCGAAGAGGAAGCAGCTTTTCAAAGAATGCTTGGAAGTTGCTGACCTAATCCCAGCTCCCAAGGCTTGAGTTAACAGGTAGAGAGAGGCAGCGATAGATGCAAGACAAAAGAAGTGTGGCTAGCCCCACCCAGCGAGAAGAACCACTTAGTAGTGGAAGCCTAGCCAGACTAAGACATTGAGCAGCAAGACAAAAAAGATAAGCCGATAACCGTGCCGGGGCTGAGAGAGGCATACAGAGAAGAAGGGCTGAAAGCCTCTAATTCAACTACCCGGAGTAAGAGTCTCCTTTGTTCCGACCAGAGCCGAAGGGCGCTCAGTGCTAAGGAACATCGCCTAGCCTTGCCAGCACGCCCCCAGCATCCGTGTCGCTAAGCAGAAGGAAAGCCAGAAAGAAATGACGGGCAGGCACAACAACCCCTCCCCGAGTCCCCAGAGCAGACGGAGGAAAAGGCGAAGTCCGCTACAGGTTTCTTTCTCCCCGGCCACCCACCCTCCCTCCGCCAGGCCCCGCTCCCGACTACCGAAACCTACAAAGGGGGCGAGAAAGCCACCGGATCGGCGGAGTCCCAAGGCCTAGGCGGAAGCATGGCGCAGTTAACACCTCGCCTGCCCGGCTTCCAGACGGATAACAAGGAGAGGCTGCTCTCGTGTCTCCGACTCAACAGATGGAGGCGCCGGGCGTGTGCCGGCAGGCGGGAGCACCGGCGTGACAATAGCCCCTCCGGCCTTTCGTCTACCCCCTCCAGCGGCCAGGGGACGGCGGTGGGAAGCGTTATCCGCAGGCCCCCCAGATCCCAAGGAAGGGAGCCCTTCCCTGCAGGAGAAGAAATCCCACCCAGGGTTGGCAGGAGGTGTGTGTGTGTGTGGGTGGGGGGGGGGGGTTTCTCCTCCGCCTCTCTCCCAGCCCGGGGAATTGAGGGCATCTCCGGAGCCAGCCCCAGCACGGCGCGCCTCCCCGAAATCCAGGGCGTTTCGCCGCACGGTCCCTTCCCGGAGAAAACGGGGGATTCTCGGGCGAAGGCAGCCCCGAGTCAAGGGAGGCAGGGATAGTGAACGAACAAGCAACGTCTTGCGGACAAGACCCTTTCCCACCCACGAACCTGGAGCTACTTCGGCCACTGGGGTCCATCCCCGTGTAAGTCGTGGTGGTGGTCATGACGGGGAAGAACTTGGAGGAAACCGCCCGGGTGCTAGGCCAGCGGAAGATGATGTTTCCGCGTTCAGCTCCTGCCGGCTACAACTGCAATAGCCACTCGGCGCTGGCAGCTTCTTTTATAGGGTTCGTTCCTTCGATCGCCTCATTGGATAGTTCAAACGCCCTGTCCTGACGTGATTAAGGGAGCCTCGTGCCACTCCGGACGTTGCCCCTCCTCCGAGCCCAGCAACATTTACTCGCCATCGTCGTTGGAAGTCGATTCGTCGACAGCTACTGTTACTTCGCGTCCATTGGTCGATACTCCCTATCCCGCTTCTTGGCATGCGATTTAACGACGGGGTTGTCATTTAAATAAAAATGGGTTAGCACTGGCTAGACTGCACATGAGGCAGCAATAACTTCCTCAGTCTTTCTTTATGGAGTAGCAGTTGGAGATCTGGTCAAAGGGAGTGGCAGAGCTCAACGAGCCCCGCCGGCGAGGGCTCTCTTGAGATCCGGGTGGGATCAAATGAAAATTAACGCCAGTGCAGTAAAATACGAAATGTATCACAAAATACATATATCATGTAACATACTTCTACCAAATGGCTGCTTTAGCAGGGCACCTCAAATCATTATTTCCTAGAGAATGATGCCCTCAGCCCCACATTTAACTATGGTACCTATACTGTACACCATGAACGGGAAAAATACACAAGTATCTTGTACTGATGTGTGGATCAATCTGGATGTGATATCGGAGAAAAAACTCTAGGTAAATGGCAGGAGACCCATGAAACAAAAGCATTTTTTCAGAAAGGTATTAGAAATGGTCCTTTCTACCAGAGAAAACGGTTCTCATTCTACATACGAAGCTGTTTTACAAGTCCCTTAAAAAAAAACCTAGACTGTTTTTAAAAAACCTGCTTAAATGTTTAAAGTATGCTTCTATTAGTTGCCCCATAATCCAAACATATTTACCAGGGAGTCATTCTCAATGACTTCAGCAGGATTTACTTCTGATTAGAAATGTGAACAGTTGCAATATTATCGTGCCTGAGCAAAGCTATTCAAATATTTCTATTTTGCTGAAGGAGAGATTAATTTTTCTATATCTTTTACTTCAAAATTTACGTATAAACATGTTATGCTCTATAAATGACACCTGATGAGTGTTTGAACAGAAAAGCATCAGACATATGTGTCTATGTATAATAAAACAATATATTAATAAAAATTGAAAACAAGTGCATTACTTTACTGTTTCAAAGTACTGTTACTCCATGTTCTACCACCATACTCAGTGAAACTGAACAATTAATAAGCTGTTACATGATGGTTTCAAGCTTAGTATCTCTAATAAAGTGTTCAGTGAAATTGATTACAAAAAAAGGCAGATATATTAGATAGGATAAAAATCTCCACATTCATGTACTGTCCTTACCAAATTTTCTGTTGCCCTTTTGGGTAAATTTGTATTTACAGGAATCAAAGGGGAAAAAGTGTTGGTAAATGAGAAAGGCAAAATTGATTAATACATTATGCTAAGTCATGGTTTTCATGTTAAACAGTAATCTTTACAAGTTACAATAGCCAGATCCACAGAAAGATGCAAACAAATCACATTATGGCAAAAGATGATTTCAGGGATACAATCATCTTGAATCATGGATGTTTCCATAAAGGAGAAATAACTGAAATTATTTATTATATTCTACATTCTTTGAATGTTCATTTTTTTTCCATGTACCATATATTAAGGTAATTACACTTTGGCATTCCGGACCTTGATTCATTGCAACTTGGTATTTTTGCAACATACAATCCCCACATTATAATTTATTATTTTCCTTCTATGCTCAAGAGAAGAGAACTGAAAACTCAGCAGTGCAGGTGCTCGGTTGCAAATTATAAACATAATAAAAGTAACTTGATTCATTATCCAGCATGTACTTTACTTTGAAATTATGCTGCATAAACTAATATATTTCTGAAACTTGGTAGAACAGATACTGACAATAGATACTTATTATAAGCAGTATGAATTTGCTTCCAAATTCTGAAAACCAGGACTGCACACACGCAGAGTAGGATATGCAGCACCATTTTTGGAACAAAAATATTATTTTATTATTATATTGCAACAAGGAAAGTACACAATTTCATAATGTAGCCATCGCCTCTTATTTGAAGCAATTCAGTAAACTCCTTAAGACTGAGGTATTTTTAAAATATACTGAATGAATTCCTAGGTCCCACCAGGGAAATTTAAAAAATTGGTTAAGATTAAACTATCCCCTCAAATTCTGAAATTGTGTTACAGAAATTAACAATTGATATATATTAGAGGGCATTACCATACATCATGGGGAAGGGTTGTAAAAAATTTATTTTGTAGATTACGTGTTCCAAATACAATCATGGCATTAAGTATCTAGCCCAACAGTTTCTTCTGGTTAAATTAAGTATAATAGAAGCAGGACACATATAACCTGATGTCTAACTATCAACATATTACAGAAGATTGCTCTAAACTATTGGCTAAATGGCATGTTTCATTTCTGCGATCCTGGCAATGTACTTACGGAAGACCCTCCAAACCAAAAGGAACAAAGCAATTTAACCATGAGTAAGGGACTTCTGGCAACTTTCAAACTCAAATATAAATGAATGGGCCTTTCACATTATCGCTAGAGTTCTAGACCAGTACTGGACCTACATTACTAATTCTAAGCTTGACAAAAACCAACAGTATCCCAATTAGGTATTAAAAAGACACATCCCAATAGATGTGAAGTAATGCTGTACACTTGATGAGAAATATAATGCATAAGATAGCCAAGAACTGAGAATTTTTAAATGTATCTTTTTATCCTATTGTTAATAATTTTACTTCACCAATAGTTAACCAAGTTCCTCTACTATAACAAATAATATTTGTTTTCCACATTGCTTTCTATTATGATATCTAAAAGATATTTGATGTGCCAAACTAGGTAAGATATATATATTAACAGTTCTATATTGCCGGTTTGAAAATGGTAGAAGAATTGCCTCAAATATTTCTCATACTATTTCCCTTTAGTCCCTTAAGATTATTAGCTTCATCTATAACCTCAGTACCTTATGCCTCTCTCATCCCCAAATATTAAAACAAGCAGGGATAGGGTTTCCATTTGCACTCCCCTTCTTCGGTCCTGAAGTCATATGGATCAGCTAATCACATAACTTATCTGTACAAGAACACAAGAATCTGACTGCAGATCAGCTGCACTGGGCACAGTATCGTGTCTTCCCAAATAACTGCCCAATTTTACATTTACAAAGGAAGAACATATTGCTTTCAATCCCAAACATTTCCACTAAAAAAGAAACATAGCATTTCAATCTAGCAATTTACATTAGAACCCTCATTTCTTGCCAAGATTTTCACTGCAAGAAGTGATATTTACTGTGCCTTTCACATCCAGTCAGCCTCCCTGTAACTGGTAATTTAAAACTTGTCTGGACTGTCAGCAGAAATATAAAAACTAAAATTAAAATCTGATGAAACAGCAAGGAAGTTTCTATCTCTTTTTACCAGGTGATTGGTTCTAAGCTGAGATGACAGCAGCACAGAAAAATAAGCTGTTTTATTTTAAACAAGAAGTTTATTTAAACAACAAGACGGAAGGGAAAACTATCCAAGATCAAACTTTTGTTTTAGAGTAATTTACCCCTACTTAAAGACAGATTGCTCTACATGTAACAGCTACGTACAAAAAAGTTATAAAATTGTCCTTGGTTGTACAACGATAAAAGAAAAACAATGAAATTGTCCAATCAAACAAAGTATGTAAGGTTTTTTTGTTTTTTTCCAACAATGAGAGCAAAAATAACTTACTGGAATATAAAGATCAAAGTTAGAGGAGCATGCCACTAGTGGAGAAATGGGATGTTTTCACAGACCAGATTGTTTTTACCACCCTTTCTCCATATGATGTTGATCAAAACATACAATTGGCTATTTAGTTAAAAAAAATATGCATGTCTGTGCACATACACCAGTTACTTTATGTACAATAGAAGGAATAAGAAAAGAAATCAAAGAAGAGAGAAAGCTATACTGCAGTAGTCAAGATGTGGCTGAATCAGGTCTCTTTTTTTCTAACTGTGAATATGTTGCCTGTGGGAAAGGAAGTTTGGTTCTTTCTTTTAGTTCATGCCTCCTGTCTGCTGCTGGAACACATCAATTGTATCTTCATCCTCCATTTCCAACTGTATTGAAAAAAAATTATAAATCAGTTCAAAGTATGATAAGTGATATTATCATGTTATCACATGACAAGTGAAGTAAGTGACATAAGTATAACAAGTTTTCTTTAGTTTTTCATACACTCCCAAAAGTATAAAAAGAAAAAAAAAAAACCACGTAACTAGGGATCAGCTTGTAGTTGGATTGCTAAGTAATGCAAATATAATACTCCATTTTCTTCTGTTCATTAACACCCCCACCCACCCCCTGCCAAATTCAACTCTATTTGGAAAGAGACATTTTATTATGCAATAAGATTTTGGTCAGCTTGTCCCTTAGTAGGCTGAATTCAAGAAAGCATAAGTGTAAGATCTCTATTCAGCCAATGGGGCTTTCTTGAATCTTACTTTAACTGAAGCCCTTGTAAACCTCCAAAGCTGTTCCTTTCAGTTAAAAGTCTCCTTGGAATAGCCAAAAATAATACCTCTACTACAAGCAGGGCAGAGGAACTGACAATTCAGAGCAGGCTTCTTTCTTCGAATAAAAACATTTTTAAATACAAGTCAATAGATGTTTATTATAGAGTTAATTTTAATACTTCCCTTGATAGATATTGCAAACATTAATATTACTTTTTAGGTCTAAACTAATTGGGATTTTCAGTTGTTAATAGAAAGAAATAATATCCCATTCCCAACTTGAAAGCCATGTCACAAGAGGAAACCTGTTTTTAAAAACATTGCAATATTGCTGTTTTTTTAATTGCTGCAACAAGTCTTTAGTGGTACAATTTTTTTCATGCATTTGTACTTCAATTATCTTTCAGACGTAAGCAATGTTTAGGTACAAAGAAATATGTAAGGATTACTTTTAAAACATTTCTTGGGATTTATACTTCTAACCAAATTTTACTTTTTCACACCAGTAAGTACTTTGATGACACTTTTTTTTTTTTTTACCTGTGCAGGTGTATCTGTTTCATTGATTGGTTGCCCATCAAACCGGAATCTGATTTGCCTCATTGACAAACCCTACATAAATTCAAAAATAAAATATGCAGTTGAAATAGCAAACAACCAGAATTCTTCTAAGACTGCATACTGCTTTCTATCTAAATTATTAAAAATGGATTAGCTGTTCAGTTTATTCAGCATTAGTGTTCATCAGTGACCTCAGAATCAACTGAGACCCAAGATTAAGGCAGTTCAGGACCAACTTTCAGAAATGATAGCAGCCACGTTATTAGACTTTATAATCATCAAATAAACTTTCCTAAACTGAGGAAACTGCTGCATAGATATAGCATTACACTTTAGTAATGCTATAAAATTTAGTAGTACTGTATTTATAAGTTGAAAATAACCTTCCTCTTAATAAACTAAACATTTTTGTATAATATTCTGTATAAGTTCACATTGTTTAAATACAGGTGACATTTTGTTTTTAATTTTATAAATATTGAAGAATGTTTGCAGGCATACTTCACACATCATAAACTATGTTATGCGAAACCATCTACTGTAACTTAGCTAATAACTTATGAATGAAAGAAACAGGCTTAGTGGAATGTATAAAGCCAATTATAGTAAATTCACATATTTAATCTATGAATGGGATACGAGGGGGAAGACCAATAAAATTGAATGTCCATTGTGTGTTTGCCCTTGTCCTAACCCTAACAGTGAGTAAAGCAAGACCATTAAGCAAAGCAAGGCTGGTGTGTGCCTGTGGCAACTCTCACAGTAGCATAACCCATTGCCCCTCATCACATCTTCCTAGCTCCCCACAGAGTTGCTACCAGTACCCTAGCACAGCCAATCCCTTTCAGTATATTTTGTCTATTAATTATAATGTCTGCTAAACTGAGATCCATTAATTAGAGATTTTGCAATATTGTTTAGTATTCCATAATCTCTGGATAATCTGATTTTAAATGATTTCTGGTAACTGAAAAATACAAAGGTAAATTTCGTGCAAGCATTGCACAGCAACTCAGCCAAAGCACACTCATATTCAGTGATTATCTTGTAGGACAGCCAGGTTAGTCTATATAGTGACAAAAACTCTGTGGCAATTCCTTTTCCAACTAACAAAGGTTATTAAAAGATATAAAAATTTTTCTGAGCTGCAGCTCTTTCATGTAGAGAGTGGCTAGTTTCCATCCTGTATCAGTCTAGTCACACTATGCATCTGATGAAGTGAACTGCAGCACACATTATGTCTTTTAATAACCTTTTAGTTGAAAAACTAGATGCCTAGTTAAACCAACTTGAGACTTGAAATAAATGTAGTTTAAAATATCTGCACTTAAAGACAGTTAAAAATCCTTCCTGGATCAACTGTACTGTGCAGTCAAAATTTGTTTCAAGGCAGGACCAGACTCAACAAAATACAAGTTGGCCATTTCTGCCATAACATCTAATTTTGTTGTACATTATTAGTCAAGAACCATCCTAATAGGAAATTTATTCTTACAGAACAAAGCACAGCAAAATACAGAACTGTGTCATCTGTCCTCCCAAACTCAGAAGGGGGGGGGAGAAAGGAAGGATCTTTTACCAACTTTCATGCTAACAGATAATATGATTCAGTAGAGACTTTCTTTATACCAAACTGCTTTATGTGAGTACTTGGTCCCAGTAGACTATATTCCTAATAAATCTATTTTTCTAATACAGAAGCTAGAGGTCCGCTGATTAAATAACAAACAATGCCATTCATCAAAGTAACTATGTTGGAATTGTAGTTAAGCAACATCAACCCCACTGAATATAATTTTAATGTTTAGGAATGCACAAATACAGAAAGTCTTCAAAACTGTTATAGTAAATGGTCCCATGTTTCTTGATACACCATAATTCTATTTCTTTATACCATGATTAAAAAGGCAATGTTTCTCTCAAGTGAAACTCAAATCCTGGTAATTCCCGGGAGCAACATGGAAGAGGTGCTGTATTTTTCCAGATTATGTTTAAGGTACCAATTGCAATGGATCCATAATCACATTTTCTTTTATCCAATAATTATAAGAGAATATACACCACTGAGAAAACCTTCATTAAAAAAGAGATAATTTCTTTTCCACCTTTGGTTAGTTACATACTATTGTACACGGAAAAGAGAAAGGAGAAGACAGAAGACTTTCTGTTACTATCTGGTGGTCATCCAGATAGTTAACTCATATAAGGTATCTTTAGTAAATTATGCCTCTAGATGGAATTCACTGTACACTGAACCAAGATAACAAGATTTTATTTTGATATTTTATCTTGAATAGCAAGAACTATAACCAGATGTGTTTTAATACAATGCTAAACTCTATATTCACTATAATTACAGAGCTTTAATATCCTACAAATCAATTTAAAAATGGTTCAAAATATATTTCATATAGCTTCTCACCTGTCGTTCACAATAAGCTTTCATTAGTTTGCTAAGTGGTGTATGCCTTTTAATCTTAAATTGCACCACAGATCCATCTTGCCCTGCAACCTTCAGATTAATATGATCATTATTTTCAGTCTTCACTCCTTCCTGTAAAGGGGGGAAGAGAATATTAAAAGCAATTTACTTCACATAGTCAATGTCATCAAGTTCAATATT
Organism: Pituophis catenifer annectens; assembly: GCF_029215685.1. NCBI lineage: Eukaryota > Metazoa > Chordata > Lepidosauria > Squamata > Colubridae > Pituophis > Pituophis catenifer. The sequence goes on along the minus strand of NW_027256882.1, from coordinate 133,396,489 downwards.
CATATTACATCTTGTAGTTAGGATTACTGAAGGACTAACCATTATAATTCTTAAATTCAGAAATAAAATTAGCTAGTTATCAACTTTAAACAAAATTCAGTAAAGTATTACCAGAACAACAAAAGGCCATGTCAGATAATTACAATTCCATGCTTTATGTTTTAAACAATATGAGTTAATTTGATTAACATACTACTTTGGATATGCAGCAGTGCTAAATTAACAAGATTCATTACAGTCTGAGATGAATAAATTAACGAAAGAAATAAAAGAAAAGGAAGATACAGAATATTATCAAGTATGGACTAAGTGGTATGATTGTCTTGAGATTAGGGAAAATAAAAGTGAATAAATGATATGATAAATGTGTAAAATATTGTAAATGAGTAAAACTAGAAATAAAGGGACGATAAAGATAATAAAGAATGAGAAAAATGGGGAATGTAGAAAGTAAGGAATGAAACTGATACGTAAAAAGATACATATATTGTGTTTTTGTGTTTTGTAATGTGTTGTTGTAAAACTAATAAAAACAATAAAAAAACAAGATTCATTATGTCACACACACTTATATGGGAATAAATTCCACTGAACTCATAAAACAAATCATTAATGGTGGACATGCATAGGGCTGTTTTGGAAACCAGAGTGACATTGTTAATGTAGTAAAATGAGTTATTTCCCCTTTTAAGGGGAGCATCTATGTAGATTCTCAATCATCTAGGTTATAGTTATCCCAAGGGGTTTTTTCCAAAAGGCATCTGGACTTATTTGGTTTTTTTCTGATAAAATAAGCCTAATTTATTAATTCTGGTGAGATTTAAGATTGACAATAAGTTAACATTCTAATAAGATTCAAACAAGGCCCGAAAACCTTCTACGTGGTTCCTAAACTCTGAAGCTTCCATTAGACAAGGCACCATGGAAAAGTAAGAGAAACAATTCCAAATAATTGGAGTAGCACCAAAAAAATCTGCAAATAGCCTTTATGCAAAAATGTTTTACATTCCTTTCTAAAAAAAAAAACCGAAAAACAAAACCAAAAAACTTTTCTAGCAAACTGCAATGCTACTACCCCCCCACGGGAAAGGGAAAGATAACACTGTCATTTTAGTGTTTAAAAGGTACCGTTTAACCTAAGTACAGCCCTTCTTTAAGGCAAGACGGTGCCGAGAACTTCAAGAAGCATCCCCCCTGCCTCTGTAGATCCTGTTTATGTCTCTATTCACAGCATGCAGAGCTCCACATCAAGAAATCTGATGGCTTCCCTCCAATGGATCTAAAAATTCCTTCCCCTCCCTACCCCTACCCCCACCCCCGGCAGACACGCATGCCACCACTTCTGTTCAAAAACACCACTCGCTCCCACGGCGGAGCACTTCTCCCATCTCCCAGAAAACACGCACCGCCCCGATCTCTCCTCCCTACGCACCACACACTGCGATGCACAAAGCAAACCTCATAAATCCCGAAGCCTCCTTTCTTCCACCTCCTTCAGCGACAAAGCCTTTTCTCCCAGACCTTCCGCGAGTCCCAGAGAGAGAGAGAGAGAGAGAGCTCTCCGAAACCCATCAAAATTTTGGCGCCTCCAAAGTCGTATTTAAAACGAGGAGGAGGAGAAGCTGATCATCGGTTATCTCTGGCATAAAAGGGGGAGGGGGGTTGGGGGTGGGATTACCTGCTACTGGACGGCTCACGAAGCGCGTAGAGCGGCTGCGAAAGAAGCAAAACACAAAAGAGGCCTACCCCCGTTCCCAGTCCATAAGCTGCTGGACGGCGCCCGGCACAACAGGGACTAGCGCCTATCTTTTTTTCCCCCCCTTTTTTTTTTTTTTTGGAAGGAAGGCGTGGGAAGGGAGAAGCGCGTAATCCCACGAAAGGCGAAGCAGCCTCATCGCTTCGCAAAGTCAAGAGCGCTCCCGATTCCCACAAGGGGGAAAGGAGGAAGCCCTATATTTTCTCGAAAGAGCGCCCTTATTCCTCCCCCGCCCTCCGGAAAGAGCACAGACCGAGACGGGGAGGAGGAGGAGGTGGGGGAGGGGAGGAAAATGGCGCGCAAGACCCGGCGCGGCAGAGCCTGCGCTGCGCTCTCCCCCTTCTTCTTCTTCTCCTCCTCCTCCTCCTCCTCTTCCCCCCCTCCTCCCTCGTACCGGCCCGCAGCCCTTCTCCCTCTCCCTCGCTCGCTCGCTCACCTTGGGCTTCTCGTCAGCCATAGCGAGTCGGCGGGGTCCGCTCCTCTCCAAGCACCTCAGAGCAAGTGGGGAGACGGAAAGATGAAAAAGCGACCGCAACGGCCGAGACAGAAAGGCTGGGGGAGGGGGCGAATGAACGCGCACGCAATGCCGCGGGGCCGCGCCTTGGCTTGCGAGAGCGCGCACGCTCTGCTTTCCCCTCCCCCTTAAGCCGCTTCCCCATTGGGCTTCGGTTTACGAGAGCGCGCAGCTCCGTTACATAACTCAGAAGAGAATGGCGGCGCGAGGATAAAGCCGGAGTGCGTGCGCGCACCCAGGGGCATCGTCCGCGCCCCTGTTTAACGTGCGCGCACCCTGCTGGGCGCAGGGAGCTTTACTCTCGCTCGCGAAGAGGGCATTGTCTTTTCAAAATGGCCGCCGGGCCTGTGAGGTTGGAGAAGTCACCCTTTATGGTCTTCTAAATAACTTTGTGTTATTTGTAAATTACAGATTGCAGTCATGTTTGCCTTGTAATTGGCTTTAATTAGTTAATAGACTATGTTTATTTATTCTCACTGTCTCCGTTTTATGTCCCACATTTGAAACCACAAAAGTTTTAACTACTGACTCTCCCAAGTAATACAAGGTATGGTTTCGACCACATAGCCAGATTGTTTTGCACCGATTTATATCCCATTATAACACACTATGGGAATAGTAAACTTGTCAGGTCGTACTATTTAACCTGTAATGCTACAAAAATACATCATGTTTAGCATATGGCATATCGCATACAGGGACTAGTAATATATATTAACATTTCATTTAGATTAGTAAAACATAAAATACATTTAAAAGATCTATGTTCAAAAACCAATATATAGGCTGTCTAACTCATGAAGCGCAACATCATTTGTATGAAAAAAAATAAAATCAGATGCTGGACTGATATATGCTCTCAGCTGACATCCAGTCATAATGTGAATTACAGTTTGATGTTGGACTCCATAAGTCACACTGAAGGGAGGATAATAAGCCCCATTTATACATTGAGTCCCGGCAGATGTCGTGTGAGTAGCAAATCCTATTCAGGATCGTCCATTGCTGATATGGTAGTTCAAAGCATGGCATGTTTTTTTGTGGGGTCATTTATATGTCTTCCTATGTCTGGGTGTTCAGCAACCCATTGGCTTTCCATTGGGAATCTATGTTAAAGTTTGTGAGCAAGTTCCTGGATTTGAGTCTAGCTGATAAATGAGGAAGGTTGGCGGTCCATCTGTAGGAGTGAGTTCATAATTTTTCTCTATTCTGTCACTAATGCATCTTGCCTTCGTAAAGCTGGCAGTGTTATAATGGCTCAGAAAAGGGAGCCAGCAAGTCGGAATGGTTTTAATACATCCACTTATAATCTTCATGATGTTGTTCAGTCTGACTTCTAACTTAACTAGTATGGCAGTTGTTAATCCATTCAAGGGCATAGTATTCTGCTGCAGAGTAGACCAACCCTAACGCTGATGACTTGAGGCTGGCAGCTGAAGCTCATTATTTACTTCCATATAATTTCTGTTGTTCCTAGTATTGATTTTTGCCACAGTATTGTCTAGATCAGTGGTCCCCAACCCCCGGTCCGCGGACCGGTGCCGGGCCGTGGAGTACCTGGCACCGGGCCGCGCAGCGGCCGGGGGACATGAACGCTGCAGCGCAAAGGCTCCTGGGCCGTGCGCAAAAGCTCCTGGGCCGTGCGCAAAAGCTCCTGGGCCGTGCGCAAAAGCTCCTGGGCCGTGCGCAAAGGCTCCAGGGAAGAGAGCCCCGCGCAGGTACGCACGTGTGACCCAAAGCCCCCACCCCTGCGCGCGCTCAGCGGGCCACGGTAAAATTATCAAAGGCTGATTGGTCCGCGGCGATAAAAAGGTTGGGGACCACTGGTCTAGATGTATCTTATAGGAGAGAGTCCAGTCCAATGTTGCCCTAAGGTACTTTGATGGGGATTATAGAGGAGTAAATTGTTGTTTAAGTAGACCTTTGAGACTTCATATGCTAATTTGTTGTTAAGTGGCAGCACAAAGATACCATTTTGCTGGTGCTAGGAGTAAGCCTCCAGCCAATGAAGAATCTCCCCAGATTTTAAGATCTTTGGACAGGAGGCTGTCCAAACAACATCTCCATGTGTTTTTCTTCACTGCTATGGCCAAATCTTCAGCAAATCCAAATTTGCATCCCCTTGACACCAAGCATAGCTGATACATATAAGTTGAATAGTGTAGGTGCCATAACAGAACCCTGTGGGAGACTGTTGTTTATTCTTACCGTATGTTGTGGTTATATTCCCCCCACATGCTAATCTTCACATTAACCATCTGTGCTTAAACTTGGATTGTTGTGTAAACTCAGCATATATGAAAAACTTGTAGGATGTCATGCAAATTCAGGAAATTAAATTGCATAAACCACAAGCTTACTAAGGTAGTTCTTGATTTAGAACCACAACTGAGACCAGAATTTCTCTTGTTAAGCAGCGTGTTTGTTAAGTGAGTCGTGTCCAATTTTACATTTTTTATGGTTGTTAAGCAAATCACTGCAGTTGTTAAGTGAATCATGTGGTCGTTAAGTAAACCTGGCTTCCCCATTGACTTTGCTTGTCAAAAGCCAGCTGGGAAGGTTGCAAATGGCAGTTACATGATTCCAGGATGCTGCAACTATTGTAAATACATGTTGGTTGCCAAGCATCCAAATTTTGATTTCATGACTATGCAGATGCTGCATCAATTGTGTGAGGACCAGTTTTAAGTCAGGTTTTTTTTAGTGCTGTTGTAACTTTGAAAGTCAATAAATGAATAATTGTAGGGTAGTCAAGGACTATCTGTATACATATGTTGAACAAATTGGCAGGATCTCATTGCTTCACATGTAAAAACTGAACAATTAAATTTTGACAGCGCTTGTAAAAGGAGATTCAGCAACATAATACCCTGTAAATAAAATAATCTTGAAAACAATGAAAACAATAAAACAGAAACCCTGCATTGTAATCATGCCCTTTGGCATGCCCCACAGCAGGCACAGCCAACTTCCCTCCATATTTTCTACCCATACATTCTTATAGCCTCAGGAAAAACCCAGGTCTTCAGAGACTTCCAAAAGACTAAAGGACAGGGGCCTGTCAAATCTTCAACAGGCCTCCACCTTTCCACAAGGCAGGGACAGCCATGGCAAAGACACATTTCCAGGTACCATTAGATGGCAAAATCTCAGAGAGAGGACCTGGAACATGCCCACCCTATCTGATCTAGTGGGACAGGTAGATATTTAAAGGAAATATTGTCTCGTAAATCATCAGGTTCCATGCTAAGTAGGCTTTAAAGATAATAATCAGCCACTTGAACTGTACCCAGAAAAAAAACGGGAACCAGTGCAGCTCACACAATAAAGGTGTAACATGGACACCCAATACTGTGCCCGTTATTGCTTTCTGGATCAGTTGTAAACTGAGTGGTCTTCAAGGGGAGCCTCCATATAAAATGCATTGCCGTAATCCAGCCAGGGGGGTGACTAAAATCTGAATGACTGTGAGCAAGGCCTCCCAAGCAAGGGCACAATTGACACACAAGATGAATCTGATCAAAGGATCCCTAGCCATGGCTGCCACTTCTCATCCAGCAGAGCCGTGAGTTCAAAAGACTGCAAATTGCATACCGGCTTGGAGCTGTAAATTGCATACCAGCTTGGCCAAGGGAAATGCAACCCTCTTCAAAGTCAGAGTTGAGAAGTCACCCGACCTAGGAAGGTTCCAAAACCCAAAACTACTCCAACTTGCTAGGGTTGAACTGAAGTTAATTCATCCCCATCTACACCCTGACAGCTTCCAGGCATTTGGTCAGCCCTGCAACAGGATCATTTGCCTGGCCCAGGCTGTATAACTGAGTATCACCAGCATGCTGATGATTGTGTCACCCTGTGCCATGGGGTGACACACCCAATGCTTTCATGTGGACCTTAAAGTGAAGAGGGGAGAGCCCTCATTCCTGAGGCATCCCAAGCTGTGGAGACCTAGGGTGCGACCACCCAGCAACACCAGCTGGAATTAACCACAGAGAAAGGAGAACCACCAGAAAACCATGCCTTGCAGTTCAGTCCAGAATGATATCATGGTTGATGGTATCAAAAGCTGCTGAGAAATTCAGAACAGTTGTATCACCCCCATCCCAGACTCTCCAGAGGTCATCAGCAAGCATGAGCAATGTCATCTTGGTGTTATAACCTGGCCTGAACCCCAACCGAGGAAGGTCCAGACAATCTATTTTATACAGGGCCCTCTGAAGCAGCATGCGAACTACCCTCTCAACAACCTTTCTCCAAAAGGGAAGATTGGAGACTGGATAAGTTATCTACAATGGTTGGGTTCCAAAGATGGCCTCTTGACACAGGGGTGTACCATTGTCTCCTTCAAAGCAAAAGGAAATCACATAAATCAATCAATAAAAGCAGATGGTACTACCCCAATTTGCAAAGAGGCATTAACTAACACTTGGACTCATAACTAATACTCTGAACTTGAACTCATCATCTGATTTACAAACTTTAGATTTGCTAGTATGTGGTTTAGCAAGGATGTTTTAGATGGTAACAATTGTACTTGCTAAAAAATTAACCAAGCAAATGAAAATAATAAGGGCAAATAAAGATAAACATGCAGGTATTTGATTTAGTTTGCAGTTAATAGAACTGTACAAAGTACAAACTCTTATAATCATGAAGAAAGGATACTGTAATCTCATTTATCAGACATTTAATTATTATATTATTTAAGTACCTATTTGCAATTTCATGTTAAGAACTTAGCTGTACATTACATATATCAGCAGCAGCCCAAATCCAGTAGAGGATGAAGTTGTCTTCAGTTGCTTTGCAACTCCTTAAATATGCCAGAAGTCATTTCCAACTAATATTTACAATGTATATACAGTTTATAACGGGTGTCAAACTCACAGCATCACGTCGTCAAGTGATGTATCAACTTTTTTCTCCTTTGCTAAAATGGGGGTGGGCGTGGCTAGCACGTGACGCATCTGGCCTGTAGGCTGCAAGTTTGACACCCCTGGCTTATAACTATGCACAACATGTCAGCTAGAAGGCCACACAGGCTTTATGTGGCATGTGAAAAGTTACTCTCTGAAAGTGAGTAGGGAAGAACCCATTTCATATATTATTTCAATTAGGTTAAGAATTTGCAAGACATATATTACTCTTTTGACCCCTTAAATGTAGCACACCAAATCCCAACACATAAACAAAAAAAAAATATTGCTAGATTTTTGACCTTATCTTTGTGATGAATGAAAGATGCCGGTGATCCAATTTTTACAGGTTTCAGCACAGTATTATAGAGAAATCCAGCATTGATAATTATTGATTTTGTTTGCACATTTACCTATGATTAAGTTAAACATGGTTTACTCCATTTCCTGGGTTTACAGAACTATGTGAATCCTATATAATTGAGCTACACCAGAAGCTAAAAAACATGAGTTACATAACACCTCCCAGTTGGGCAGTGTGTATTGATATCAGTAATTCTTAATTATCTTAATTATGAATTATTGATGTCAGTAATGAACTGTTTAGTTATTGTTTTGTAAGGAGCTTTATTGAAACTTCATTAATAAAAATTAGAAAAGAATGTCATGTGTTACTGGAAAGATTGTGAAAGTACTAATATATGAATATTAGTTATACATCTATATTTCAGTGCAGAATAACACAAAATATAAAAAAAACATGCAGAAAGAAAAACTGATAATTTAAGTTTTTATACTTGAACATTTTTGAACATCCTGGATGATACAGTACTGAATGTACATCTTGTGTCCAGAAATGTGTTGCTTTTTGACTCATTGCGCTTTAATGTCACCAATCTTTAATGTCACCAATGCAGACTGTGCTGTCATCCAAACAGCTTCTGTTTTAATCTTCCATGCCCACTTTCATCGGAAGATCAAAGAAACACGTTAACCAAAATAAAAATTGCAAAAAGGGAAGAACAAGCCATTGAGTATCTTTTGTGTTTTGGAGATTGAATCTGTTTAACAAAAAGCCAGTCCTATTGCTACATTGTTGAAGTAACTTGTTAGTTTCATTTTAACTTAACATGCAGTATTATAGGAAACTAGCCATTCTAGCTTGTATTTGTCAAACATGCTTTATGATCTGTATGTCATGGCATGAATCCAGCCAATTAAGCTCACTTACTAACAGTGGAGAAGCAAGCTATGAATTATGTGATACATGAACTAACTTTGTGATATACAGGTAGCCCTCAACTTACAACAGTTTGTTTAGTGACAATTTGAAGCTACAACACACTGAAAAAAAGTGACTTATGGCCGTTTTTCATACTTATGAGCCTTGCAGCATCCCCATGGTCATGTAATCAAAATTTGGATACTTGGCAACTGGGACATATTTGTGATGGTTGCAGTGGCTCAAGGTCATGTGATCACTTTTTGCAGCCTTCTGACAAGCAAAATCAATGGGGAAGCCAGATTCACTGAACAATCATATTACTATCTTAACAAGTGTAGTAATTCACTTAACAACTCTGGTAAGAAAGGTTGTAAAATGCAGTAATTCACTTAACAAATGTCTTGCTTAACAACATAAATGTTGGGCTCAATTGTGATCGTAAGTTAAGGACTACCTGTATAGGTATTTTATTTGTGATATACAGGTATTTTGTTTGTACATTCCATTTTTATCAAGTGGATGTAATCAACCACTTTTGAAAGGCCTTAGAAGTTACCAGGAATTTTATAATATTTAGTTGTTGCTGTTTTTTTTTGTTTTTTAATTTGATTTATATGCCGCCCTTCTCCGGAGACTCAGGGCGGCTTACAGTGCATTAAGCAATAGCCTTCATACTTTTGTATATTTTATACAAAGTCAGCTTATTGCCCCCACAAACTGAGTCCTCAATTTACCTACCTTAGAAAGGGTGGAAGGCTGAGTCAACCTTGAGCCTGGCAAGATTCGAACTTACTTTAATTGCACACAGCTGGTGTTAAATTACAGTGCTTTGTCTGCAGAGCTATCCAGGCTGTACAGTTCATGTACAGACATATAGGCTATGTATAAATAAATGCACAACTTAAACATTCCAGGAGAAATTCAAGTATCTCTCTCTTTTTTAATTGAGCCCAATTCATTATGACTATATGGGTGCTTTTATGCAAGTTTTTTTTTCCAAAACAGATGTCATCTTCTCTGATTTTTTTTAAAAACAACAACCTTTGCAATGTAATCTAATTTCTTGGAAATTAGTGGTTTCCCTTACAAGTGCTAAGGCCACCCCTGCTGCTGAGGATAGAGGACCTCTTTCTCCAGCATGTAAGTCTAATTTGTACTTCAAGCAGTATTATGTGGTTTGCTGGGTTTGAGTTAACAGAATGTATGAAACCAGCCAACCAAATTCAGGCAGCCATGTCATAGCATGATTAGGAATGATCTTTCATTCCAAAAGTATTTTTTCTAAAGGCCAATAGCTTAATTACATTATCCCCAGCTGGGAAATAAGGGAAACCACCTCCCCCTTTAGATATTTGGAGCCCATTGGGAAGTCAATTGAATTCAATCAGCAAAATTAGTTTCCATAGCAACTTTCTAACCATCAATTTGCTTAACAAACAAATGTAGAGAATAGAGCTGCCCAACTGGTTTGACCACTTGACAGACCCTTTTCTTGGAGGAGACCTTAGAGCTTATCTAGTCCAAGTCCCTGTTTATAATAAGCATCCCTTTTTAGGAAATGGGTTGTTCTATGAGGCCAGTTATGAGATACTGAGTTAAAATCTCAGTTTATATCTTACTTACCATCATAGAATAAGGCGCTAATAATAATAAGTAGGGCAATGGAAAACATGTTATATTAAATGAATAATACAATATATACATATTGTAGAAAGTTAGCACTCACCCCTCTCCTAGAAGAATGGAATAACCTAGGAAATATTAAAAAGGCAGAATATTATATTTCCTGGATGAGAAATGGAGGAACATGTTTTTTGAGGGTATTTGCTTATGAATAGACCTAGCCATCTCTTTATCTCTTAAGTGCTGACATCTGCTGTGGGCTATTGAGGAGGGTGGGGGCTATTAAGAGTGAATCTGCTCAAGCAGTATCTTGATTTGCTGGCTTTGATTTAACAGAATGTATGAAACCAGTCAACCAATGAACACATCAGCAAAAATATTTTATTGATTATGGCTGATTTGATCAGATGCATAGTGTATTGCCCTGAAAGATTATTTCATACATTTATGAATTGAGACTGAGGACAATAAATAATCAGAGGCAAATGTAGCATAGAAAACAAAAAATCCTATCAAACAATTCTCAAATATCCTCATGACTATCTTCTATAAACTAAACAACCCTCAAGTGTATACCTAAATTTTGTATTTTACTGAATGAGGAGGCTTTGAGTCAATGTTGATTTTTGGCAATTTCTTGAACAAAATCCCTGCAATTTTCTTAGTAAGGTTTTTCAGAAGTGGTTTGCCATTGCCTCCTTTCTAGGGCTGAGAAAGACTGGCGCAAGGTAATCCAGCTGGTTTTGTTGTAAAGTGGGACTAGAACTCATGGTCTCCCAGTTTGTAGCCTGATGCCTTAACCACTAGTGCAGCAAACTGGCTCTTATTTTCTCATACTTATTATTTGAAACTTCTAAATCTGTTTAAACTTTGGAGCCACAGCCAAGAGTCTAAGGATATTTCCAATAGCAAACTGGAGACATCTTCAAAGCACCCTGAGCCTTTCCTTCCATAAACATACACATGTCTTTAGAGACATAAAAAAAAACCTTGAAGAACTTGCTGGATAAATCTGCTGAGAAGGGTTCTGTTGCCATTTTTCTTCTGACTTCTATAAAATAAAGATTCAAACTAGAACACTTCTAAATTTATTTAAATCATCATGCAGACTTCTAGTTTATCCCGTGTCTGGCATAACTATTGTGTGCTGACCCATCCACTGAAGATGTTTACTCTCCCCACAATATGCTTTGTGATCACGTACCTCATTTCAGAATAAGACATGCTAAACCTCATCTGCAGGATTATTATAGAGCCCTTAAAAACTCTCCACAGCCCCTAATTCCTCCTCAAAGGAAATGGCAACCCATTCATTTGGTTGATATATCATTATTTCATGTTTTCTCCAAAAAATTATCTGGACTTTCTAGATACCTGAACACCATTATCTTCATGAAGCAATGATGTTGAATGAAGAATTAGCCCCCCAATTTTCACATGCTGACTTCTGGTATGTAGTACATATCTACTGCTTTTCACGTTTAGATGCACATAAGGTAAATGTATCATAATTTGTCAGACATGTATTTTGATTAAATGTCACTATTTGAAAAATATTGTGTCTAGAATGTGAAATTCATAACTGCTACAAGTTAAAGTTACAGCAAACTGCTAACAACTCATCTTCTATTACTGTATACCTGAGTTTCACTGCACTCAACAGAGCTAATTTTTAGACACGCATTATTGATACTGTGTAGGAACATTTCTCTCTGAAATAAAATGATCCACCTGACAAAAATGAGCAAAATGCTGCCTATCCAAAATGAACCTGTGCATGTTTACTCAGAGGTGTTATGATAATATAATGAAGTTTGCTCCTAATTACATCTGAAGTAAACAATATCTTTAATTTTTGAAGAAAATTACACTTAAATACAATTTCAGGTTTGCTCAGAAATGAATATTACAGTATTATGAACCAAGTTGCTCATAATGAACCAGGGTATGCAGTGAAATCTTTAACAAAAATTAGATTTATTTCCACTCATTTTTCTGATGTGTTTATTTCAATTTGCCTGAGCTCTCCCAATCATGTACTTTTCAGAGAGAATCACTATCTGAACCAAAGCTGAAGTGATTAAAATACAAGCATTCCAACAATAATCCAGATTCTGGGGCAGCAGGATACTTACAGGTCTATCATACAGACTCCATTAACATTTCGTAATTTGATATGAACTTAACATCTTCCTTACTGAGCAGCTGAGATTGTTCCCTACTCTTCAAACACCAGAAGGAAACAATTCAAATATATTCTCCAGGAAACTTTGCCAGTTTTTACCATACAATATATCATTAAAAACCACAATAGTTTGTCTGTAGACGGAACCAGCGCAACACAAAAACTCTTTGCATGCAATTGAAATTCAGAATACCTTGGAAGAATGTCAGGAATAAAATGTAACAATTAATTCCTAATAAACTTTACAGGCTGTCTAAAGTCAAAACCAGTCAGGAAGGTAGCAGTTTTGCGGTCAGGAATTCTTTCAATTTGCTTTTTTCCCCTCCCCGGTGGCGAGGCTTTTAGTGTTCTTCCTACAGGAAAACTATCAGCCATCGTGATGGAAAAAAATCTCTTTTTTTCAATTCATCGGCAAATACTTGTGAAAACCCACTCGCATTGGGGTATCATCAATTCCCCCGTTTTCCGCTCAGTCAATTTAGCTTTGGGAATAAAAGCCTTTGCCCTCGATGTGCGCCAGTCTCCCATGTGCAGTTCCGCGCCTAGATTCAAATCCGAATCCTATCAAGCACAAACTTTTTACGAAAGAGGCACCGAGGATCACCGCCAAGAACTTGACATTGAGCGTTGTACCAGTAACTTCATAACCCGTCAGGCACTCTGATAGAAAGCCACAAAGGCGGGGAAAGAAACGTGAATGATGGAGTCACGTGTACATAATAGTGCGTTTCAATTGAAACTCGGGTCCTCCTCTGGATGCAGGTGGAAGTGTCAGTCGTATAGAAAACCATCCCAGGATTCCGGCATTGCTGAGATGGGGCAGAGTGGCTCAACTGATTAACTTGAAAGCGAGGAAATTCCTGCGGTAAACTCTTCCACCGTATGAAAAATGTTGGGGGGGGGGAGAGAGAGAGAGAGAGATCTTAAATGTCTTCTTGTAAGAAAGTATTAGTTTTTGGGTTGTGAGAAGACAATTTGGATGAACTATTCTTCGCTGCAGGTTGAAGGAGGTTTATTTAAAGGGGATGGAATGGAAAACGAATCCTCTGCGTTAGAAATGTGACTTGTGGTAAGAGTATCCTTTGACTCTCTCAGCTCCAATTTTCACAAGCATACAGAACATGGATCTGAGTGAGAAAGATAGGAGAAGCTATAGTTTCTGTTTCTTGCTGCTTTTTCTTTTTTGCTGGATTCGGGAGTGAGCCAACACAATCGAACTGTGCTTAATCTCGCTTCGTTGTTTTGCAAAATATGTTCGATTTGTCTTGTGCAGCACAGAGAGAGAGGCGTTCAAAAGACGTATGGCTAACGTAAGGCTTTTCAAGATCATATCATTGATTTGTTTCCTGATTTTGTAAGTTCTATCCGAGCCATGAACATTTTGAAAAAGGATATCCATTAAAATTAAAGACAGAATGCCTCTGAAGAGATCATTCAGTTGCTTCCATAGTAAAACCATGAAGTTGGGTGGTTCTTTTTTTTCTCTCATTCCGCAGCTTGATTTTCTTGTTGGGGCTGCTGTAAAGGAATTGGGCGGCAAGAAACCTTGGCCCATCTCTTAGCAATTTTTGAGAGATGCACCCAGCTCAACAACTTGCCCGCAATCAGTACACGGGAAAATACGAGCAATCGGCTCTGGAGTTTAAAAAAAAAAAAAAAAAAAAAACAGGCGGGGCGGACACTTCTACTTTTCCTATCTCTAGCGTCGGAGAAAGAGAAAATGGGGTCCTTCGGCTCGGGCGCGCGCGCGCGCGCGGGACCCTGCATCGACCGGCGATTGGCTGAGAGCGCCGCCGTCTAGGCGCGGAGGACGAGAAGAAATCGAGGGAGGCCGGTGCGCGGCCTTTTCCCGCGGCTGGACGGCATGGAGGAATTGGATGTGGAGCCGTCGGTCACGGTGAGTTTCAGGAGGTGGGGGGAGGCCCCTTCTGTGCCCGGGGCCTGGCGAATGGCGCTCAGGGAACCGTCGTTAGAGGAGCACTGAGGGAAGAATTAGAGACGGCAGGAAGGCGCCCTCCACCGTCGGAAGGGAAAGCTCCGCTTGAGGCGGTTTCCCCGTTAGGGACGGAAAACCACTTCAGGGCCCTCATCGCTGATGAGGAACCCGAAGGCCTGTTATTGGTACGGTTGCTTGCATGCAGTCGTGGATGGACAATCCTAGGAGATGCCGTAAATAAGCAATGCCAGGCAGGACCGCCTGCTAAACAAAAACCTGTTGGAAAAGCAAAGCTGATAAGAATAGAGGACCTTGGGGGGGAGGCCAGAAAAAAAGACACCTGAACGTCTTTATAAAAAAGTTCCGGTTGTCTGCATTGTAAGCTGTGAAAACATGTAAAGGTTATCCGGTATTTATTTTACATATGAAATATTAGGCGTGAGCAGTTTTTAACCACATGAATTGTTTCAGTTGTGCAGTGTATGAATGCTTATGTCTAGAAGAGACTGTTCTGTTGCAACTCTTATTTATTTATTTATTTATTTATTTATTTACTTACTTACTTACTTACTTACTTACTTACTTACTTACTTATTTATTTTGCCGCCTATTCGCCCATGGCGACTCAAGGCGGCTTTACTAGAATAAAGGACTACATTTAAAACAATAAAAAATAACAAAAAAGAATCAAATAAATTAATATAGTGCAATATAACAAAATCACTTCCCACCCACCCACGCCCACCCCAGCAACAACAGATCACACGAGCCATTTAATAGGCTCCATCCCACTCTGGGTTCCCCAGGCCCGCTGGCAGAACCAGGTCTTCAGCGCCTTCCAGAAGAGTATTAGAGTGGGGGCCATTCTAATCTCTGGAGGAATGATGTTCCAGAGAAAGGGAGCCACCATGGAGAAGACCCTTCTAGGTCCCACCAGGTATATCTCCCTCGGGGATGGGACCCGCAACATTCCCTGCCTCCCCGCTCTGATGGGTCCAGTAGGTTTGACCAGCAAGAGACCGTCCCTCAGATAACCTGGTCCCAAGCCATGAATGTGGAAGCACCATGAATATCATGGCATTGCTGTTAAGCTTCAAGAGAATAAAGGTGGGGTGGA
Source organism: Pituophis catenifer annectens (assembly GCF_029215685.1). Classification (NCBI taxonomy): domain Eukaryota; kingdom Metazoa; phylum Chordata; class Lepidosauria; order Squamata; family Colubridae; genus Pituophis; species Pituophis catenifer. The sequence goes on along the minus strand of NW_027256882.1, from coordinate 133,381,217 downwards.
ATAAAAATGAATAAAAACTTTTGAGTGACAGGCTGTGTCTAACCAAAGTTTTAGTTTTATACAGAAGGCTGACTTAATACCTAAGTAGTAACTCTTAAGCTGTGGATAAACATAAATGTAGCTCATGCTGTGTGGAACTGATAAAAACTTTAGATATACTGTTTATGATATCTTGCATCATCAGATTTCTTCGGTACAGGTCTCTGTAGGTGACCTGTAGTTTTCAGTTTGTGCATGTCGTGATAATTTAGCTTTCCCGATATCTGGATGAAATTGCTTGACACAGTTTCATTCAAGTTATGGAATATTCTCCTGAAATGGGTTACAGGTAGTCCTCGCTTAATGACCATAATTAGGACCAGAGTCTCCATCATTGAATGAAATTGTTGACAAGCAAGATGCCATGTGATCACTTTGCTCAGTGACTCTTATCCCAGCACTCCACATTGTGATTGCTAAGCAATCTCATAGATCATAACCTAAAGGAATCCTGTATGGTTACCATATATAGGTATAGCTTGTCTTTCTTGGAGATCATGTGGATGACAGATCATCTGTACCTATTCCTTTTGGTTATAGCAATGTATATACTTTCAGCTGTAGTTACTGCTTTTAAAATATTTATGATGACTTGAATAGCTTTTGATTTTATCAATATCAACAATTGTCCAATTCTTTCTCTTTTTTTTAATTAAACAGCTTATTCCAGGAGTGAACTCTGACCAGAAACAGTTATGCTTTACATGGGGACCAACAGAAATGTTGGTGTGTGAAACCTTCTTTAGGCCAACAGGTTGGCAATGTCTTTTATTAAATGTAGTCTTGTTTGTTTAATGTGCTCATGATATGAATAAACTAAAGCAAGATATTGGAGTAGATTTAACTGTTGGAACTAGTTTGAACTGAAGCTCCAGTTTTCTCAGCTTTGAGCAAATGGTTGTCAGTGACCTCTTTTTGTTATCCTTTCTTCTGTTAACTACATTCCTTTTTTAACATTTTCCCTAACCTTCTGTCTTTAAAAGGAAATAAATATTAGAAGAATAAAATGGGCACCTTATCACACAAGTGATTGCTAAAACATATGAAGCAAAAAGTTTACCAAAAATAAATTTAAAATGTTAGTGCTTACATGGTATTTGTATTAATGATGCTCCTTTTCTTACTTTTTCTTATTTCCATCCAGATTGTTTTGCTGTCTTTTTTCTTTCTAATATTTCTTATATCATTACTTTTAAAAAAACACTAAAAATATAAATATAAATAAGAATATAGATATGAAACTGTGAATGTAACTATGAATATTCCCGAAAGGCCCTACAGAATTACTGTCTCTTTAACAGCCAACAATGAGGATACCAACTTAATCTCTATGTTATTTTCCTCAAATTTTGCTTTGACATATAATATCAATTTGCAATACATTTAGAATTCCAATTTTAAATAATAGTGTTTACTGCATAATTAAAATAGAAACCTCTACCTCATTTGTTTCAGAGGCTAAAGAGAAGACTCCAGGTTGTCCTTTTGTTTATGTGGTACGCAAAGATCAAGATGTTTATTCTCAGACTTTGCGGAAGCTTTTCAATGAATCACACGGGATCTTTGTTGGACTCCAGAAGAATGAGAAAGAAAAGGCTGGAAAGTCAAGAACCGTACAGTAATTATCTAAATTATTATTGAGTTTTAAAAAGTCTTTTGCAGTGCTTTCTGTATTTTGGTGCACAGAAGTGCTTAAAAGTTTAGGAATACTTTTGGATGTTCAATATTTCTGCATCAGTGTGACCTAAAGGTTGACCTCTTCTCCACACAAATCCTAAAATTAGATAAAGTGAACCCAATTAAACAAAATGAGTCAAAAATATACTTGTTCATTTATTTATTGAGGAAAATGATTCAAAGCTATATATTTGTGTGTGGCAAACGTGAAGCTTTCCTTCCAGTAATTGGTATGCCCCTCTTAGGCAGCAATATGTTTCCAATAATCGTAGATCATTCCTGTCTATTGACTTGGAGGCATTTGACTCAGATCATGTTTTAAGTCACTTTTTTTTTTATTTGATTTATATGCCACTTCTTCGGAGACTCAAGGCAGCTTACAATGCGTTAAGCAATAGCCTTCATACTTTTGTATATTTATACAAAGTTAGCTTATTGCCCCCACAATCCGGATCCTCATTTTATCTACCTTAGAAAGGATGGAAGGCTGAGTCAACCTTGAGCCTGGTGAGATTTGAACTTGCAGTAATTGCAGGCAGCTGATGCTAATAGCAGTGCTTTAGTCTGCTGCGCGACCAGGGCTCCTGGTTACAGAAATATTGAAAATTTAAAAGTGTTCACAAACTTTTAAGCCATACTGTATGGAATTATTTGTTGGCATAAAAGAAGCATTCAATATATGTTTCAGAATATAGGTAGCCTTTGATTTACTATGGCAATTTGCATTGCTAAGCAATGTCATAAAGCATAATTGTATCACAGTGATAACAGCAATACCTGCAGTCCGAGTTACTGTCATTAACTGAATCCTACTGTCATTAGGCAGGGCATCCTCCCACTACCAAATCACTATGAGAGCCAGCAGAAAGTTGCAAGTCGCAGGTGGTTTGCAAGTAGGCCGGCAGGCATGTAAGAGGCGGTTGCCAGGTGTAGGAGGGTCCAAGGGGTGTGTGAAGAGGCAAGGCAGATGAGCATCAGTTAGGGTGGGTGTATGAAGAAGGTGAGGCTTGGGAAGGGAGAGTAGGAGTGTGAGGGAGGTGCAGCAAGGAATGGGACACGAGGGAGGTGTGGCAAGAGTTGGGGAGAGGATGTGAAAAATGCAAAGAGGGACACCAGACTCTGAGGGAGGCAAAGCCTGGGAAGGTTGTGTGAGAGGCATAGCCACAGTTGTGGAGGATGCTCATGATCTACGAGTGTACAAGGGAAGCATGGCATGGGTCAGTGAGGGTGCAAAGGGGGTGTGATAGAAGCAAAGCTCAGTAAGGGGGCGAGAGGCTGCAAGAGAGGATAGGGAGGGTCCACGGGGATGTGCAAGGAAGGCAAAGTGATCATTAGAGATGGTGTGTGTTTGGCTGGTGCAGGATGAGTTCTAAGGATCTGAGGAGGATGTGTGAGGGGGAGAAACATACTCCAGCAACTTGCAACCTTTCCTCATTGAGGTTCTGGGGAAGCTGGCAGAGAAGTTTGCAAATGCTGATTACATAATTGTAGGGTATTGCAACCAAGTTGTAAGCACAAGCAGATTGCGAAGCACTCAGATTGCTATCACGTTGATGCTGTGGAGGCTGGAACTCTGAAGACAGGTTGTAACCACCATTTGTTCAGCATCAGTGCAATAGAATGGCCATACATTGAGGACTACCTGTACAGTTGTAATAACTGATACCCACCCAAACCATTTGAGTGATGCCATGGTGTCCTGTCCCAGTGTCTAGAGGCTGTTGGGATCTGATATTGCTTATTTGTACTAAAGAACCTGGCATTTGTCAAGGAGGTAACATGATGCTTAAAACAAAAACAAAATCAAACTCTTCTCCTTTTTTGGATAGATTGGTTGGAGTAAGCAAAAGCTATCGATCAGTTATAAGAGCCTGCATGGAAGATTCACATCAGATGGCTAGTAAGTTTTCTACTTTTTATTAAATGGAAGCCTCTGGAAACAAGTCTACAACAGACTGTTTTAAAACAAATCAGAATGATTCATAGTCCGAACAAGTACTTGAAAAACTGCTTGTGAAATTTGGCTGTAGAGTTGGTTCCAAAAATGAACAGTTAACCAACTTACTAAGATGTATGTATTTGCTATGATAATTGCTTAGACATCTGATGAAAAGTTATAGTGTTTTGAATGTAACTAGTAAAAATGGTAAATAAACAATGTACAAATCTTTCTGCAATGTATAGTAGAGCTGGAATAAACAATGGTTTTGGTTTGGGAAAGCTGAATAATAACAATGTATAAATATTGATGTATGCATTTTTCTTTGATTTAGTATCTGCACGGGATCCTGCAATGCAGATGCATTACAGTACTCAGGTAATGTGTATAGTTTTATTTTGATAGGGTATTGGAGAACAATTTACTAGTAGTATTTTCCATTATTTTAGTTTTGATGCAGCCCATTGAATTTATTTTGGAGTTCTGGTAGAATATTTGCTATCTACCATAGCAGGCACAATGTCACAATCTACTTAGAATTAAATTGTGCTTGTTCAGGAATGTGTCTACTTCTTAATCGTAGTTCTAAATTTATATCATCTCTGTTATTTTGTCCAACAATATTTAGTCCTTAATTTTTGTAACATTCCAATAATTGTTCTGCATATCTATAGATTCCACTGATGCGTCTTTTATAATACCATCAACCAATTTCGAAAATTGAATGTCCCAAGTATAACTATAAATGCTAATGTAACTTTGGATAGCTAGTCAATTGTGTTTATATTCCAAAGATAATGGAGAAGTAGTAAAACATGGTAAAGGCTTAATTATTACCCATATTGTTATTTTTCTGACTTCTGTCTCCAGATTATTTGCCCACTTGTGGGTTTGTATGTACATGCATTTGCCAGTCTGTGTTTACTCTTTTCAAAATGTTTCTGCTGTCCTGTGGGAATGAATACGCTTCTTGCAGGTGATTTTGGAGTAACGGCATGAAGTAAAAGGCTACATAATCCTTTTATACTGCTCCAACTCTTATTCCTAAAAGTTACTTTCATTTGGAAAAGCAACTGTTTTTCTTACAGATGTATTTCTTCCATTGATTTTAACTGTAAACTAACTGCATCCAAAAAGTTTTTGGCGGAAGGATGGATATTGTTTCTACAACTAACAAAATAAATGGTTGCTTTCAGCTAGTCATAAATATGATCCTAAATTGTGAGTTATGTTCCATAGGGCAGATTGAAACCTGTTTTGCCCAGAATGCCATTTCAATGCTATTTCTATTTTGTTTTATCTAAAACATTTTGTAGTCGTAAAAAAATTGTTACAAGTTTTGGAAACAGAGAATATATTATGGGGGAAATTGATGTCATATTCTATTATTATGGTATTACTATTACAGTATGGTAGGTGCCGTTTTCAAAGATTCATAGATGCTCTTTGCTGATTCCATTTCTCAGTTGAGGCAGATGGGAATTTTGCTTAATGCTGAATTTCTAAACCACTTCCAAAGAAGATAATCCCCCTTTTCTGCTCCAGGCTATAGAAAAATATAAATATATAGAAGTTCATACTCATCATAATAAAGAGTTTAAACGTGGAGCTTGAACATTCTGACCCTGCTGGTGTTTTTGGAGGGGTGTGCCTTTTGAGTCATTTGTTGACTAGTCCTTGCAGTTTTTCTTGGCAATATTATGGAAGTGGTTTCCCATTGCCTCTTTTCTAGGGCTGAGAGAGAGACTTGCCTGAGGTTAGTGTGACTCACCTGAGGTTTTGTGCCTAAAGTGGGCTACAATGGACAGTCTTCTGGTTTCTAACCCAATACCTTAACCATTACACCAAAATGGCTCTTCAGCTAGTAAATAATAGAATCTAAAAGACTTAATAATATCCTGTATATTTGCAGCAAATTCAATTGGTATTCACTTTTTTGCCTGTCATTTTTCATGTTAGGAAGAGTTCAAGGTTAAAGCTTTATAATGGAAATCTCTAGTAAATTGATGTTTATCTTTCTTAGGTCTCTGTTTTGTCCGCAATGGAGTTGATCTGGAATCTGTGTGAAATCATGTTTATTGAAGCTGCTCCAGGTGAATGTTGTTGTTGTTTTCCTTTCGGTGAGACTGGTCTATCAGGGCAACCTGGTCTACCCAAATATGGGATGGAGCATACTGCTTCCACTTTTGCCTTTCAGCCCCAGTCCAGGAGCCTTCACAGGCAGTTGCTTTCGTGACAAACTTTTTGAGTGTGTGTGTGTGTGTGTGTGTGTGTGTGTGTGTGTGTGTGTGTGTGTGTGTAAATTTGGTATTCGGTAAATATAAATTCAACACCAAAAATTGGTAAATATAAATTCAACACTCCAGGTAATGTTGAATTATAATGAAATCAAGATTACTTTTATGTTTTTCACATATTCTCTTAGAATTCAATACCTCCCTGCCTTCACATTTCTCATATTGAAGACAATGGCTTTTTCCTCTATTATTTAAGGACAAAATTGTTTGCAACAGTTGTGAGGAAAAGGCTGTTGCTGCTGACAGACCATACTGTTACTGGGGTGGAGACATGATTAATTTCTGATGTTCACTTTTCATTTTGGTTGCTGACCTAGAGCAGCAAAGTAATCTATTTGTACTATGAGAACTGGAAGTTTACAATGTGTCTCAAAAAGAATGCATGATGCATTGAGCTGTTATTTGGCTGACCCCAGGTTGCAGCAGCTCACAGGCCTGGTTTTCTGGGTCTGGTCCTTGCCACTACAAACTGAGGAGCCCTCCCTCACCAGCATGCAAGAGAGCAAGGAAGCGGGAGCAGCATTGCATCATCCCAGGGGATTTTTGTCTTGAACTACTTCCTATCACGCTCTGATCCAGCAGCTAGTTTCTAGGTGCCGTAATTGTAGTTGTCAGATAAATCTGTACAATATCATCCCACTGTATAATCATAACTACATCTTTTCTATGATATGATACCATCAGTATAGGAAATAACATTTGTGATGTTGCCTGCAATGGACCAGCACAAAGCATATAGAAATGGGATTATATCTTCTAAAAATAATATCTCAGACAGTTCTTTGGGCTCATAGGCATTTATCTTTTTTTTCCCAGCGGGTTTAGTGTTATGTCACCTGCTTGATTGGGTCCGTCTTCATGTGTGTGAAATAGACAACATGGTTTGTGAAGTTCTGAGGAGTGAGAATCCAGCAAAACATGAAAATTTCTGGAATGTGGTAAGGCATGTTTTTATCCAGGAAGCAGTAGCTGTAAGTTTTGGAAGACAATTTTCTGTTTTGCTTCTTAACTGCCACATATTTTAGCTGGGGAAGCTGAGAGGGGGTTGTTGTTGGAGCGGTAGAAAGTTAGTCATAACATTCTGTATTCAAGAACTTTTGCCTGCGTCTGATGGAGACTGCCTAAAGATTGTATCCAGTTGAGTGTGAAGAGTTGATTGGACAATGTGATGAACTTGTGGGTGTGGAGCAGGGCTGTGAACTGTCATCTGGGTGTGGAAAACCTGGAAGCTTTTAGATTCGGGTTTTCCCAGATGTGCCAACATGACATCTCTAATAAATTAGAACTTTGAGGAACCTCAGAGCTTTATTTCATAGGGGGTGTTCATAGCATAGTCTGGCTGCTATGCTTCATTTTTGCTCAGAAAGCTGTTTAATTGAATCCAGTGTAAAATGTAAGTTTTTTTTCCCCAAGTTATTACACTGAATCAACAATGACAGAAAGCTTTTAGTGTTTGAGCCACCTATGTGGTATCTCTGGTTTGCAAAAACTCTCCCATCAAAATCAGCTTAAAAGTTGACTGTAAGGCTGCCTTATGTAACTTTATATTTACAATATATGTAGACTTAGAATCTAGCTTAATGTATTAGTGCTTAGCTCTGTGTAGTAGCAATCCGTAGTTTTTTGGTCAACAGGAAAAATGGCCTTTCAGCCATCATATTTATTTATATCAGAGCACTTTAAACCTGTTTTTACTTAAGTTTCAGTTTTATATCTCTTTTTTTATGAGGTGGTATCTGTCAATGTAACCATACATGCATAGTTTGGATGATGGTATTAATATGTAAAATCATTTTTATATTTTTCAGGTAACTGGTTATGTGCTTCAGGGTAGAATGGATGAGGCTCGGCAATTACTTTCTAAAGAAGCTAGTACCAATCCCACTTCAGTGCACATGTGCAAAGTTTTAGATGAGCTGATGAAGAAGATGCCTGTTCTCAGTGTATGTTTGCAGTTTTCCTGTAATATTACCTGTGCGATCTGTAATGATATAGTAATATATATATTTTCAAAAACATAAAACTTGCTTAATTCTGAGTCTGATCATTGGTTTGTATTAGTTTTCAGTACTCTTGTTTTGAGTGGTTGAAGGTCTCCAGGAGAGATGTTTCATGTGGATTAATTCATTTTTTTTATACTATTATGAAGATAAGTGTCTTGCATCAGCCAAATAATCATTGACAGTGCATTAAGAAGAATGCAATCTATTTCTGTAGATTGGCTGAACTCCTGAACCAACATATTTGGAAAGAATTTCCGTGTAAGCTGTGAAAATTAATTTCCTATAAGTTAAAGATAGATACTTGTCACCAGCATGTTATCCTGCTCTACTGTAGAAATATCTATAACACTATGGATTCTTTCAAGTTCCAATTTAAATATTCCATTTCTTGGATAAACTTTATCTTTTATTCTGCACAAATCTCTTGAAACTCTTGATAAACATATACCAAAACTGTTTTGTTTTTATGGAAAATTAGTAAAAGAAACACTGCAATAAGAATTTCAAAAACCTTTTCATTATGTATCTCTTTGTAGCCTAGCAGTAACCAGACTTTGACAGAGATGGAGTTGAAATGGCAGCACTGGCATGAGGAATGTGAGAGGTTTCTGAAAGATGGAACATTTGCTTCTAATTCTCACATGGAAGTTCTTTGTAAGGTGTGTATATATGTGTATATAATATTCTTAAGAATGAGGTTATCTGGTGAGCCAATGATGGGATTTGTCTTTATATATGCAGTTTAGCTGTGGGCCAAGCGGTTACCAAGCACCCAAATTTTGATCATGTGATTCTGGGTGTGCTACAGGTTGGAACTTGTAGTTACAAGGACCAGTTGTAACTATTACTTGTTTGCTGCAATAACTTTAAATGGTCGCTGAACGAATGGTTGTTAAATGAGGACTACTTGTAGTACAAATACCTGGTAAGCACGTGAATTACATTTATTCAACTGTTAGATTATTTTCAGCCTGATAAGGTCACAATTGGCATACTATATATTAAAACTCTGAGCTGATGGTAGGTTTTTTTTTAGGTCAAAACTGAATCCTTAAGGACTCTTGTTCATTTTTTTAAGATCCTACTTGGAGATGAGAATGCTATTTTGGAAAAGAAAGAGCTAATGACAACCTGGTACCATTTTCTTGTGACCCGGCTATTATATTGTCATCCTACCGTGAAGCACGTGGAACTCCATCTTTATGCACAGGTGACATATTTTGCCATTGGAGCAGGGTTGCCTCCATCCTTTTGCCATCTAATAGGAAGGCAAGTGATTATACCTTGTACAGGGGAAAGATGATGCAGCTTTCAGGGTCTGTCTGAGTAGTGCCTTTTTATGTGGAAGGTTGATTTGCATGACATTTACAAAGTAGCAAATCCTGGAAAACCTCCAGAATGAGATACCCATTGTATTGGACTAAGTTCAGTCTTATCAAAACAGGCTATCAGAACATGGTATCAATGCATTAGCTTTGATAGGGGAAATGCTAATACTGCTCTGACTTTCCCAGTGATTGAAAATAGCCAATTCCAATTAAAAAAGCAGTTAAGTGCGCATTTTAAGTAATCTGTTTGTTATTTTTGAGAAATCTTGGTGCTCCTTTACTGAGAGAGAACATACCTGGTATAGCTATACACAAACTCAGTGTTTTACGTCTTTATGTATTCCAGTCTAGCCTGGACATGTTTCTGGGAGGAGAAAGCAGCCCGGAACCATTAGACAGCATCTTATTGGCAGCTTTTGAATTTGATATCCACCAAGTGATTAAAGAATGCAGGTGATTTTTCTTGTCTTTGTGTTTTGAATTCTTGATTTGCATTTGATTGATGTCATGACTTGAAACATACAAATCAAAAAGCTGGAAAGCTTTTAAAAATAAAAAGTGGCAAAAGTATGCAGTGAACAAGTAGGATTCTGCAGGTGTAATAAAATATGGGTTATTGTTTTTCTGAGAATGTAAGTACATATTATATCATGTGTTATACTGCAATCCTAGATTCCTTCCGATTTTGTACTTGCAGCATTGCCTTGAGCAACTGGTGGTTTGTAGCTCATCTGACAGATCTCTTGGACCATTGCAATCTACTCCAGTCCCACAATCTTTAGTAAGTTTTCCTTTCTTTTCATTATTGGGCTCAGTTTTAAAACTGCCTTAATTTTAAATTTCTTTTTTAGAATAATTTATGTAATCCTTCAAACTGTCCATAGGGATTCCATATACATTATTGTGGTAATTCCTGAAATAGAAGTGACAGTATTATTGCCATTTTACAGAAGCAAGACTGAGGTTGAATGAATCTCATTTAATGCATGTGTGACTGAATTGAAAATAATTCTCCTATTTCTGATGATATTATTCCACTAATTTATGTTCTAATTAATTTTTTTTTACTGGGGCTTAAAATATTTGATATTGAAAGAAATTGTCAGAAATATTATGTCAGTTAGAAAATTAATATACTATGTTATTCCTTAGCTTTGGTTCCAATATGCGTGAGTACCTCCTGCTAGAATATGCTTCTGGGCTCTTTTCCCATCACAGGTAAGAGTTTTTGTTTATTTTTATACACACTCACTCATCTATAGACAGTATTGTATTGTCAGTGATGAAAAGGCAAGGGAAAAAAAACCATATTATTCACAAAGAGTCCTCGGTCCTGATTAAGAGTAGGGGCCCTACAATTCTAGTCTTTGGGAAAGTATCACAAGCATCTTTTGATGTGTCAGATTTCCTCTTCTGAAGTTGGATATGGGCTCTGACTTCAAATAAAGAAAGCTGATATATATACTGGAAAATGTGCCTACCTCTCCTCTGAAAAAGTGCCATAAAGTGGGATAGTGGATATCTTAAGTCTCCACTGCACTTCCAAACTGGCATGGAATCTTGTAAACCTTAGAGCAGGCAGTGATACATTCTCTCCCATTGATTTAAAAGGGAGGGAAATCTGTTTGCAAATGGAATGGAAGAGAACAATGAAGACTATCTAATCTAGAAGAATAGAATCTGCTTGTTTTAAATGATGCATATGGTAAATGTGTAATGAAGGCTAGGCAGTATTTGAATAGTTTTCCCAAATGGCTTCGAGATAAGAATAAAAGACATTTAATCTCTATTCTAATTTACTAAGGGTTTCCTGCTGAATGAAATTGAAATAATATATTAACATTTCTATCACTTAAAGTGTTTTATGTGCAAATGCTTTTTTTATTTACTAGTTGTTTCTCTGGATTGAAGGTTTTCAGCTTTATTTGAATTCCTAATGTTTCATGCTTAAGGCTAGTTGATATCATCTTTACAACCATCCAAAAGAACAAAATGGGTTGTTATTTTTAGCACTAATTAGAATCTTCTGATACTAAAGAATAGAGAAACATCTCTAATTCTCAATTAGCTGAAATGATAAAACAATCAATTTCATTAAATATCTGGTATAAATAAACATAATGGTTCTGATTCAGTAAATTAAGTCTAATAATCTCATTTGTTCAATGAGACATAATTTTATTTAGCTGAGGCATTGAGATTGTGGTCCCAAAGAAAATATTCTGTAGCAACACAGGATAAATTTGAAACACTCTCCCACTTTCAGCTACTGTAGAAAGTTCAGTGGTCCCATTTCTTTTGATATTAGGGCTGGTTAAAAGAGGGTAAAGTGGCAATCTAAAATGGGTGGATCATATTCCAGACCTTCACCATGTTCCCAGAATGAGTAAAATAAAAATATATACCAACATTGGACAAAACGACAAAACTCTCCTACAAAGAATGCCTATTTTTTACTTCTGTCCCCTCTGTAGGAGCCTGGTAGGCTGCTGATGTCTGTAGTGCTTCCATACTGATGTCTGACTTCTCTGAATATTTTAGGGAAAGTAGTGTTATGAAGTTCATCATTTCTTTAATCAATAATAATATTAAGTGATTTTTCACAAAAGTCCCTTGGCCAAAAATTTATCATAGGACCATGCTCAAGTAGTATATACATATAGTGTACATATATGTCCCTTTTTCCTCAAATCTTTTAGATGTTATTCTCAGACTCTGGCTGTTTTATTTAATCTATTGAATTAAAAAGTGAAAAAAAAATAAGATTGTTTAAACAAAATGTTCATGCATTATATTGACTTAATTTCTCAATTTTAAAAGGCTTTTCCAACAAATTTCTTACTCATCTTAGTCTTCTCTAAAAGCAGTTAGGTCAGTGCTGGCGAACCTTTTCAGCACCGGGTGCTGAAACAGGAGTGCGTGCGCACATGCGTGCGTGCCAGAAACCAGACGACCAGCCGCCCAGTGTGCATGTGCGCACCAGACAGCTGCTCTTCCAGTTTTCGGTGCTGCCGCACGTGTGAAGACCACCTGGCCGGCGCACCGGAACCTGGAAGAGCAACAAGCGAGAGTGACAGCTTGCGTGCCTGGAGAGATGGCTCTGCGTGCCACTTCCAGTCCGCATGCCATAGGTTCGCCATCACGGAGTTAGGTAAAGGGAGCTCTAAAGTGAATGTATAAAACTAATAGAAGATTCACTGTTTTAGTGTTTCTTGTGTAGGCTAGTAGCTAAAATAGTTACTCTATGCAGAAGAGGCAATTCAATATTTATGGTTCCATCTTTGCAGCTTATGGCAACTTGCAGTTGACTATTTTGACTATTGTCCAGAATATGGTAAAGCATACCTGGAGCATCATATTGAACGGATTTCCTTGGATACGGAGCGTAAAGCCCTGAAAGTATTGAGGATTTGTGAACAGAGAACGATGACTGAACAAGGTAACTCTCCCTAAAATATTTTTTAAAATGTAATCATTTCTAAAGAATCATTTACCAAGTATGCTTCCATCATTTCCCATCTCAGTTCGTAGCATCTGTAAAATCATGTCCATGAAGGCTGTCCGGAACAATCGCCTTGGCTCAGCACTATCCTGGAGCATCCGAGCCAAAGATGCTGCTTTTGCTACCCTCATATCAGACAGGTAGGATTTGGGGAAGCAGGATTCTTATTAAGTTGCAGAAACAGCAAATTATTACAGATATCTAAACATTTAGGATAATATAATTGCTAGAGACAATGCTTCCTTTGAATAAATGATATTGTGATAGTTAGTGTTGGATTATTTGTGCTCATAAGTATACTCTAAATATAAGAATGATGAAACGGAATAGATAAAAAGTCGATACCAGTTAATATGTCAATTTCCATCAATGATCTGTAGTATTTAATATATAAGAGAAGCCAGTTTACATTTCAGAGAATTATTGCTGCTGTTCTTATTAAAATGTTTTGCAGCTAATCCTCATTTACCACAGTTGGGACTGGCAACTGCATCGCTAATTTCTCCTTTAATGTCTGCTTTTGCTTCTTCTTTCCCACACTCCTGTTCTTTGGAATGCTCACTCTGGCCCTGGACTAATAAAACAAGAAGGGAATTAATGTTTGTATTTACATATATTAGAGAGGAAGATATTACAAGAGGGTAAGCAGGTATCCACTGGGGAATTCACATTGGAAGCAATTTGGCTATGTCTGGTATATTTACCATTGTGTGCCTTGTTCTCTTGTAATTCCTTTCTCTCCACTCTGTGAGAAAAATAGATTAGGTACAGGAGAGATTGCCTACAGAAATACTTTGTGGTTTTTCTCCTTCTAAAATATAATTAGGATCTTGAGCTATATGTTATTTTAATTTTTTTTCAATTTTTTTGGTATTCATTGACTACAATTATATAACATTTGGGGAAAATGTGTAATTTCATGCAGATAAAAACAGATTACTTGATTAGAACTTGGGAAATGCTTCACATCTAAATCCTTATAATCTTTGCTTATAAGGAAGTAACTTTTATAAAGAATTAATAGTATATACAGTACATATTAATGGCTGTATGTGCTAATCTGCCATTTTACCCATATTGTTATCTAGATTTTTGAGAGAATATTGTGAAAGAGGTACTTTCTCAGACTTGGATCTCATTGACAACTTGGGTCCATCCATGTTGCTTAGCGATCGACTAACGTTTCTTGGTGAGTGATTCCATCTTTTTTGCAGTAGGGTTCCATTTTGTTTGGTTTGGGAGTCACACTTTCTTTTTTTGTCCTGACTAGAAGCTGTTTAGAGTGGTTGGAAGTAGAATTTTTTAAATCCTTTAATTTTGAAGCATTCACTCAAACTTTAAAGGTTCCCACTTAAAACTTCCAAAACTGAAAAACACCAACCTCACAAATATCCCTCCTGTTTTCCTGAACTGGAAGGGAGGGTTCAAAGCCTCAGATATTATGCTGGGCAGGGACAGTACGTTGCCCATATGATTGAGAAACAGTCTTTGATCGAAACATTTTACTTTGATTATATCAGTGTCTTTTTCTTGCCTTTTCGAAGGCTATTGCGTTAATAATTTATATTTTGTTATATTCTGTCCTAGTTAGCACAAACCATTGCAGATATTTTTAAACACAACCCAGTAATGATTTATCAGTTTGTTTGCTTGTTTGATATGAATGGGATTTGAGCTATTGATTTAAACTGATTTTAGTTACAAATGCCTTTTCTGTCTTTTGCTGCCACCCAGAGCAATTTTGTAGCATAAAATTGCTACACAAATAAATAAATAATACAGGACAACTTTTTTGCAATTGTGTAGGATCAAAGATTGAGAATTGATGGGTGTTCTAAATATGAAAGGACTGCCTTAACATCTTTTACAGGAAAGTACCGGGAATTTCATCGCATGTATGGGGAGAAAAAGTTCTTTGCAGCAGCCAAACTGTTATTAATGCTGATGACAGCTCGTATTGCTCCTTGCTCCTTCTGGATGACTTTGTTGACTGATGCACTTCCTCTTCTAGAACATAAAGAGGCAAGTGCGGTATTTCTGTAGATTATGTATTTTTGTTAACTGATGGGAGTTGGTGTTGAAATACAATACAGGTAGTCCTCAATTTACAACAGTTCATTTAGTAACCGTTTGAAGTTACAATGTCACTGAAAAGAGTGAAATTTAACCGTTTGAAGTTACAACCTTTGTAGCATCCCCACGATCATGATCAAAATTCAGATGCTTGGCGATTGTTTCATATGCATGACTGTCGCAGTGTCTGAGGTTCATGTGATTACCTTTTGCAACCTTCTGACAAGCAAAATCTCTGGGGAAGCCAGATTCACTTAACAAACATATTACTAATTTAACAACCGCAATGATTCACTTAACAACTGTGGCAAGAAAAGTCGTAAAATGGGGTAAAACTCACTTAACAAATTTCTCACTTAGCAACATAAATTTTGGGCTCAATTGTGGTTGTAAGTCGAGGACTACCTGTATACGACATGAATTGATATCAACTAGGCAGTGGTATTAATCTAAACTAAGATAGACAACATTGAGCCAGAAATTGTGTGTTCCTAAGAGCTTCAGTGCTATATTGTTACCAAAATTCAAATGGTAGAGCACAAGTCTCAGTAATCACAAGAATATTGGTCTAAAAAGAGTGTGTGTGTATTGCACTCTGATTGTTTACTCCTTCAAAAAGAGGGGTTTGTAAGTAGAAGAGGTTAGCCTTGCTGCAGATAGGTAGGGTCCATTAAGTTTGATGCCTGCTCTAAAATGAAGTTCATGATTTGATTCAAATTTAATTTATATGTGCCAGTTTCTCAATTCCAGCAACATTGTTTAATGGAATCTTTTTCAAGAGTAGATGCAGGGGTGAAATCCAGCAGGTTCTGACAGGTTCTGGAGAATCAGTAGTGGAAATTTTGTGTAGTTCGGAGAACCGGCAAATACCACCTCTGGCTGGCCCCAGAGTGTGGTGGGAATGAAGATTTTGCAATATCCTTCCCCCAGGAGTGGGGAGGGAATGGGGATTTTGCAATATCCTTCCCCTGCCACACCCACCAAGCCACACCATGCCCACAGAATTGGTAGTAAAAAAATTTGGATTTCACCACTGAGTAGATGAACAATGTAAATAGTGATCTTCATCTGGTCCTGCCTTGTAACATTTACAGGGGCCACAAAAGTAAACAATCCTTGAGTTCGTAACATGTTATATTGAATTTTTCTTAAAGATAAACATAGAACAAAAAAGATAAAGATTTCAGGGTTCTCTAGCTATTAATGGGATAACCATACATGCTTAGGGTTCAAATCTGCCATAATATCAAATTTAAAATCCCACTTCCAAAAATAAATGTGGGGGGAGGGGAATTGCCATTAAATGAAGCTTACAATCAATTTTCTGCAGGTGATATTTTCTGCTGATCAGACATACGAATTGATGAAATGCTTGGAAGATGTGATGGCAGCAGAGCCAAAAAAAGAGAAGCTCCAGGTAATCTTATCTAAGTACGCTGTTTTAAGGGCCTGATATATTACAATTTCAGGATGTGAGGACAGAGCATGATTTAGCCCCACTGTAATTTAGAGAAGTTATTGTTTTTGTTGAGATCAGTGCATTGGGGGAGAACATTAACTCACAAATTAAGGTGAATATACGTATCCCAGGATAATTTTGCAGGATCCAATCTGGGTCGGTCCCGGGATCAGAGGTTTTGTCTTCCGAGCTTTTGGACTCATGCTGGAGCCCATCCTCAGGGAACTTCTGTGTGTGCTCTGGGCTGTTCTGTGTGCGATATTTATATGGTAACACACCCATTGACGGGAGTGCTGATTTACCTCCATCTTATCAAGTACTTAAGGTTGGGGGGAGGGGCTTGACAGCACAAGGAAATTAAAGCCAATGACTTAATAGCCAGCCATCAACAACCCAATCTACATCTAAAAAGTTACACACAACAGCCACCATATAAATACCACACACACAACAGTCCAGAGCATACAGAAAATTTCCCTGTGGATGGGCTCCAACATGAGTCCAAAAGCTCGGAAGATAAAACCTCTGGTCCTGGTGATGGACCCAGATTGGATCCTGCATCACTAACTCAATTATGTGTTTTCACCTCTTTGTATATTTTCCTTACGTCTGTGTAAGGATACACTGAAGGTAATTGTAACTTTGATCTTGTTAACTTGACTAGATTGCTTTGTTACAAATCTGCATTTTAGTAAAAGCTGAAACTGGGAAAAGGGGTATGTTTTGTGTTTAAAGAACAGATTACCCTTAAGAATTAGTGGTATATCAGACAGAAAATTTGTCCTTTAAATCAAGAGGATAATCCTTCTCATTTCAGAATTTTATTGTTTCTAATGCCTGCTTTTCCTGGTTGTGTTTCATCCACTGATTCCTTGAAACCTGTGGAAAGGAGCATAAGATAAAATATTTTTTCAAATGGTATGAAAGTGTTACCAAAAGCCCTTCCCAGCACTGCTTCTATACAATTCAGGATGCTAGTGGGAAGGGTGTGTGTGCTTTTCATTGTTCTGACCAAGCAATAAAAATAGCTGCAAATGCTCTCTGGGAATTGCAGAGAATTACTGATGTCTACGAGAGATGTGCAGAATATTCCACTGTTGAGTGGACTGAGAAGGACCAATCTACATAAGTTTAATGCATTTCTGGAAGTGGTTTGTTATATTTTGGATATGTTCTGAATGAATAAATTTTGGGTTCTTCCTCCAAGACTGATGAGCAAGCAGCTTCGTTCTAAATTAATGCCATCCTGAATATGTATTGCATCATGCTAAATTAATATTTAAGCTGGAACTGTTTCCCTAGTTGTGGAAGAAAAATTCTGAAAAATTCAGTAGCCTTTGGGCTATCTTTTTAGGGATTCCACTGAGTTGCATACTAAATATGAGAAGTAATGTGGCCATGACTGTGTAGGTATACTCTGACTTATCAAATATTCTTATATTTCTAAAATTGATTCAGGTTATGTTATTCAATTCTTTCCCCCTTTTTTCTTGTTTCTAGGATGATGATGCAGAGATAATGAAGGTGGAAATGCTAAGACTTGCTCTGGCACGAAACTTAGCAAGAGCTATCATTAAAGAGGGCACACTGGAAGAATCATGAGAGCGGCAAATTAAAATAGTTCTTAAACTTTACTTTGTTAACTTAGTGTACATACCAGGGTTGTTATTTTGATAAAAATAAATTTCATATTTTGCATTTATTTTCTCTTTCTTTTTGTGGTAAATTTCAAGAAATAAACTCAGGGTTTTTGCAAACTGAGACTTTTACAATCTTATAAGATGGAAAACCCATCTTGTCATTAAAATAACCCAAATTGTTTTATTCATGCAAGTTGAAACAAACCATTTCATTTGCTTGTTTTAAATCCAGGAGCAATCTGATCTCCTTGCAATAAATCTTGATTTCTCCTTACTCAAGAGTTTAAAAACAAACCAAAAGATATTTGTCTGAGTACATATAGTAGTTGATATTTAGCTATATAGCTTTCTGTATACATCACAGCTACTGTAAAGAAACATGTAGGACAGGTTGTTAATTCCAATAATTTTCAGACAAAAATACATTTTAGTATGAAGTGGCTGCCAGGTAGCTAAAGCAGAGTAGAGAAAGTATTTTTATTGAGCGTGCAGAATAACAAATGCTTCTGAGATATATTTACAATCTTGAGTGTTTGATAGAAAGCTGCAACTTCAGCCTGTGAACAGGAACATTCATAAATAATTTCTAAAGCTTGTAGTAGTACATTTCCACACAGTGAGACAATGAGATCTTTCTGTTGGATTATACAGCATGGACAGAGTGGCACTGCTGATAGCATGAAAGCAATTTGGCAGAAAGCCCTTGTGCTTTGTGTGTGTGTGTGTGTGGTTTCCTCAATCGGAGTGATTTGCAGACCATCTCTTAACAGTGAAATCATCTCTGAACAAATAAGTATGGCACTGGGGCAGACTTAGAAGCTTAAGTAAAATGCTGATAACAGGGGGACTATAATTTTAGAGAGGACGAGATCAAGAGCAAAAAAAATACTGCTGGGTTCCCATCAGCTTTACATAATTAATGTGGCCCTCATACCATGAGTTTGGCTAATCGGGGACTATCTTCTCACACACTTGAAACTGGATCCCTTCAAAAGCCAATGAGGTTCTTTCTGTTGTGACCGTTAACTATCTTGTCTACAGAAGCTTAACGTAAAGAAGTCACAGCCATTGTAACGGAGGTCTGATCATCCCACGATCTCTTTAATACCAAAATTTAATTGCAAAATTTTAAACTCCCACACAAAAAAGTCCTCGGTTATAGTGTAGCATAGAGTAGATTTTCAGGGCCTTCTCTTCACTAGGGAACAAAACGATTTGTTCCAGATGAGCACATAGTTAAACCCAAACTGTGTTACACACAGGAGAAAGTAGTTACTCAAAGCAGTAACTTCCCTCTATGGCTTTTGAACCGTATTGTGTCTATCACTGTTTAGAAAAGCCTGCCTGTCTCAACATAAAAGATCTCTCTTCCTATAGACAATTGCACTTACCCACCTATTATCTAAAAAGAATAAAACTGGAGTGTATCATCCCTGCACATGCATGGCCATGGCTCCTCTTTTCCCTGGTCTGCAGATCTGGTACATTCCTATAGCTTAATATACATATCATACTTTTAACTAACAATAGTGCCTTCAGGAGATGCCTCAGATCCTTAGCTCCATCACTTCCTCCTTTGAGCCCAATTAACAACTGAACCTGAATGGATGCTCCTTCTCAATACTATTTGTATTTCCATTGCTCCATGCTTCCCACTTGAGCAATGTATAAACTATATGTGGATCTTTAGTGTAGCTAATTCACAAAAGAGAGACAATTGTGTACGCAGAGGAAAAACAGAGCTGTGTGCAAACAAAACTCAGCAGCTACTGGGAAAGCACACAAGCAAGTCAGCTACAAGTATAAAATTAGAAGGCAGCAACTTGAGACCTGTGTGGTGGTGTTGTTCTCAAGTGGCAAGTGTAAAATATCTGTATGGGCTCTGCTGGCTCTTGGAACAGATATTCTGTAAATGGAGTGCTTGATCATGGCAAAACCCACCATTTCTTGGAAGTGTATCTTATTGCTCAGCAAGCCTAAAGGTTATCCTAGTTCTGATCTCACAGAGGTAAAAAGAATTGGGTACAGGAAGGTCATTAGGACTCTATCCCAAAAGAATTTGTAAAGGCATCATAGCCCTTGGTAGACCTCTAGCCTAACTGAAATAATGTTCCAGTGTATTCAATTTCTGCTCATCAAATTCTCCAGAACATTTATATTTCAAGTTTTAGTGAAGTGGAAGATAGAGTTGGATTGGCCAAGGTAAAGAAACCAACCAGGTCTCTGTTCCTGGCTGTTCCCACAAGTGTACACTTGGCATTTACGCGCCAGACTATCGTCCCAGAGTGCAGGAAACATTCTGGACTACGGCTACAAGTGGAGTGGACGGGACATGTAAACAAAGCTAAATATCACTAACTGATACCGCGGGTGCCTTTGTCATGTCGCATTCATTCCAGTCCCCATGAAATAGCTCTGGGTCATAGCTTTCCCCAATTATCAACTGGAGGAAACTGGTCTACTTCCCCCACTTCGGTGCTGGGCGTGTCTCCCAATGTGAAAGTCAGTCGATACCTCAGCCTCACTTTCTCCTGCAATGAAAAAGGAAAACCAAATATAGCAGCCAGCCACAGAATACAGAGTAAAAGAGCACTTAAATAATGATGCGTGCCACATCAGCCTTTAAGTCAGGGGTGGGGAGCCCTTGGGTATCCTAGTACTCTTGAGATTTTTTTTTTCTTTCACTCAAGTGTGTCTGATTCTCGGATAAAAGGACTGATTTTTGGTGGGATATTTTTCCCCCTTTTAAATCTGCTGCCCACCCCCTCCCCAAATGGTCCATAGCTGCACTGATGAAATTCTACCATATGGGCAGCAGAAACTAGTAGCATGATTTTGGCCTCTTCTCCCTTAGTTTCTAGGGGCTTTCTGTTCATAGTCCCACCCCTAAAAAAATGAAAAAGCCAACTCTACCCCACCCACAAACTTTCAGCCTAACATAATTACTAATAATTACATAGTTACGGTGATATTAACAGTTCCAGTGATGCTACAGAAAATTGAGAGGTTGAGGTATGTCCCCTAATTTCACAGATTTACTCAAAGTTGTCTCAGTGAAGCATGGGGGGGAAAAAAACAAAGTCTAGCAGAATTAAATAATACTTAATGCTCTATTTCTTATTTATTCTAACCTTGAAAAGTATCGAAGTCTGTTTGCTACCCATTACATCAGTCCAAGAAAACAGTGATGAGACATACAAAACATGACCCGGTATAAGGAAAATGACTATATCTTTTAAAAGGAGGAAGAGGATCTGGAACACAAGTCTTCCCACCTTTCTAGGATTTGCAAGCAACATGACCTGGGTAATAGCAGCTGGTGGCTTGATGGGATTGAATGGAACTAACTCTGTCCCTGAAGGTGGCTGCAACTTTACTTTCATGGACTGTAAGGAAAACACCAAAAACAAAAGTTAAGACAATGCCTGCTTCTGTAGAAATACTACTAGACACCTAGCACGTTTGATTTTCTAAGAGAAGGCGAAACCACTCAGCTGTCTAGTGTAACTGCCTTCATATAATTAATTTAGGATCAGCTGAGGAAATTCTGAGATTCAGTGGAAATCAACATTATCCAAAGATATCCTAAGGCAGTAATTGGGAACAAGAAGCCTGCAAACTGGTAACACAAAGACTCTTGCTTCTCCTTAGGAGCATCTATCTTTGATTTAGCCCCGTGATCCAGAGAGATTCCTTGCTGGGAAGTCTTAGCTTCTGCCTGCACCAATAAAAGAATTCTACATTCTTCCTCCAGTTGGTTCCTGGCCAACTGTTATCTTCTTTCCCCCACCTTTGGCACCGCAGCTTGTAACACAATATTCTTGATAGGAAGAGGTGCTGTGTTCAGCATCGATACCACCACCACCAATACGTCAGGCCGCCCGGGAGGACACTCCTTTGCAAAGTGCAGCAGAATACGCAAACCGTTCTTGTCGTAAGCAGTCACGGGAAGAACACTGCCTGCAAGGCGAAGGAAGTCTTTACATGGTAGAAAAGCAACAAGCCATCGATAGAATAAACAGTATGGACTTTGACAGGGTGACTGTGCTGTAACAGAAGTTGCAACCTAGCTTTCAAACTTGCATTCCATAGCCAGTTCTAATGAGATGGTTGTTAAAAAAAATAAAAAAGCTAGGGCCTCTATGGGGATCTGAGTTTCCCCCTCCCCTACTAGATGTCAATGCTATCACTCATCCTTGAGGAACGCATATCATTCCTGAAGAGCAGACACGCTAATCACTCATAAGGATTACAGCAGCTCATGCTCTCATCTCATGCCTGTCAGTCCTATGGGGGCAATTAGACTAAGAAACCAATGCCATGTACGTCAGGACTATTCTTATTCAACAGTCATAAAAGAATCTTGCAATCTCAAAGTGCTTCCCACTGTCCCCCTTTATCTTCATGTGAACCAGGGAGAGGCTAGTCTGAAACAAACTCCCAAGTTACTTTCTAAGCCCTTTTTATTTGCCTGTTGCTTTGATAGCAGCTTTTCCTCCTCCTTTAAAAGCCATTCCCTATGCCCTCTATACATGTAGTTCTCGCCTTCATTTAGTGACTCTTCGAAATTACAATGGCACTGAAAAAAGTGATTTATGACCTTTTTTTTTTTTTTACACTTACAGCAATTGCAGCATCCCCACGGTCATGTGATCAAAAAATCAGACACTTGTTAACTGGCATGTATCTATGACGGCTGCAGTATCCTGGGGTCATAGGATCACCTTTTGCGACTTTCTGACAAGCAAAGTCAATGGGGAAGCCACATTCACTTAACAAGTGTAGGGATTCACTTAACAACATTGGCAAGAAAGGTCATAAAATGGAACAAAACTCAACAACTGTCTTGCTTAGCAACAGAAATTTTGGGCTATTGTGGTCGTAAGCTGAGGACTATATATAATACCGTTCTCCCTCCTCAACCCCCCAGTATTGTTATGGCTTGGGGTCATTCTCCATTCCTACCATAAGTAAACAGAAATGGTATGTAATCAGTCCAGCAGTATGTAAATCTCATATAGCCTTGAGCCCTAGTGATGCACTATTGCAAGCTAATTGTGCCGACTGCCAGCAGTTCGATCTTCACCGGCTCAAGGTTGACTTAGCTTTCCATCCTTCCAAGGTCAGTAAAATGAGGGACCCAGATTATTAGCGGCAATATGCTGGCTCTGTAAACGGTTTAGAGAGGGCTACAAAGCACTATGAAGCGGTATATAAGTCTAGGAACTATTACTATTGCTATTTTATCCAAGAGTCCAACACAGCGGCAGCCATCAGTCTGAATGCTAGGGGCCTAAATCAAGAATAGGCATCAACAGATCAAAATATGACTCTAGAGGCATGCAGTTCAGTGTTGTGGGTGGGGTAGGGAATCTCGAGTAACTGCATGTGATTTGAACCTGTGTCCTTAGTGCCACTATCTTTAAAATAAGGTCCACTTATAGGATGGAGAAGGTTGGAAAAAGTAATGGAGAGGTAGCATAGTCTGCCTAACAGAGAAAGCACTAAGCCTTTTGCATAAAGCCAAGAAATAATTCTTCAGTTGAGTGTTAAGATTCAAGGACTTAGAATGTCACGCTTAAAGAGTCCTTAGTGTCACTGCAAGAGAAAAGAGGCTGCCACAAAACCAAAATCAGCAGCTAATTTGGTGACACGAACCAGGCACTCTTCCCATGTCTCCAGCCCACCATCCTCAATAAATGGCTCTCACTGATTACAAATTTAAGGATAAATGTTGCAAAAACATTAGCTGGACAACACTTATTTTTCTAAATTTCTCTAAACAGATAGAACTACCTCAAAAATAGCATCACTTTACTATAAATTTGTTCCACCAAAATGTTTTAAAAAAAAGAAAACCTGTAACAGACATTTAGTGTTGAACTGCAATAAAGAGGCATGGGAGTACATGCAGCATTATTTCCAGCATTTGCTCCCATGATAAGAGGCTTATGTTTTTGGAAATTAAAAGGATAAAGCAGGTTTAAAAAGACAATCATCCACACATTCATTACATAGAATGAAGGACATCACATTTACACAGACAGAAGGGACGTGAAGAACTATGTTCTTTTTTTCTGAGAATAAAAATATGCATCCTTTACTTCACCATTAAACAGATACTGGCCAGCAATGACCCATACTTGGCTTAATTGATTCCAGTGGAACATGGACATTGGCCAAGGAGATCTCAGGTCCTTTCAAGGGACTTCCTTGTTGCTGGAACAGGGCTGATTGGAAGATGGGACTTCCTGGATATGGAACTGGAGGGACTCCTGGACCAGCGAGCGGCAATCCTGTAGCAGATGCCAGAAGTGCAGAAGTAGCAGCAGGGACTGTAGAGGCTGTTACGGCTGCTGAAGCTGAAGGCCTGAAAGAAGGATTCCAGATAATTACCAAATTTATGCACAGGCTACCATGTTTCTCTGAAAATAAGACCCTGTCTTATACTTTTTTGGAACCCTGAAATAAGCGCTTGCCCTTATTGCCATGTGCTCAAAAGCCCAATTGGGCTTATTATCAGGGGATGTTTTATTTGGGGGGGAAACAGGGTAATAGTAACACTGATTTATTTAATGTATAAGGCCACCAAACTGGACTCAAGGCAGCTTGAATCTAAATTTAAAATATAGACAGGACACCTATTGTCACCCTGCTCATGTATTGTATCTCCATCATATTCTTAGCTGGCGAGGAAGATGATGGAGAATTGATCCCCACAATCTTCCCAGTAGCACAGATGCTGAACACGTTAACAGGAAGAGTAAAAAGTCACAGTACTAGAATAACGGCAATTATGTTATATGTGGGATCTCACTTACACTATCAAGATTTTGTCTTGTTCTGAAATTTGGTTTCAATATTAATTTACCTGGGCTAGTTTGATATGTAGTTAAATAATTATCATTTTACCCAAGTGCATGCTGTGAAATAGCAAAAGGGTTGATTTTGCCTAGATATGTTTAGTTTAGTTTAGTTTAGTTTAGTTTAGTTTAGTTGATTTATATACCGCCCTACTCCCGAAGGACTCAGGGCGGTGAACAGCCAAACAATAAAATACATAGATACAAAAAATTTAAAAACCAGATAAAATCGAATTAAACCATTTTGGCCCCGACAAATTAAAACACCCCAATAATTTAAAAGCAGATTAAAATTTACATATTAAAAAGAGGGAAAAGATTAGGCCAAGCCCGCCTGGTGGAATAAAAAGGTCTTCACAGCGTGACGGAAGGTGCGCAGATCCGGGATCCTCCGTATCTCTGGGGGGAGCTCATTCCAGACAGTAGGTGCCCCCACAGAGAAGGCTCTCCCCCTAGGGGCCGCCAGTCGACATTGTTTGGCTGACGGGACCCAGAGGAGTCCCTCTCTATGAGAGCGTACTGGCCGGTGGGAGGCTATTGGTGGTAGTAGGCAGTCCCGTAGGTAACCAGGTCCTAAGCCATGGAGCGCTCTAAAGGTGGTAACCAAAACCTTGAACCGCACCCGGAAGACCACCGGGAGCCAGTGCAGCTCGCGCAGGAGAGGTGTTACATGGGAGCGCCATGTCGCTCCCATTACCACCTGCGCGGCCGCACTCTGCGCCAGTTGGAGCCTCTGGGTGCTCCTCAAGGGGAGCCCCATGTAGAAAGCATTGCAATAGTCCAGGCGGGAGGTGACGAGGGCATGAGTGACCGTGCGTAAGGAGTCCCGATCCAGAAAGGGACACAACTGGCGAATCAGGCAGACCTGATGAAAAATCCTCCCGGTCACGGCCGTCAAATGCTCTTCTAAAGACAGCCATGAGTCCAGGAGGACGCCCAAGTTGCGAGCCCTCTCTGTGGGGGCCAATGATTCGCCCCCAATAGTCAGTGATGGCGCCAACTGACTATATTGGGACGTCGGAAATCACAGCCACTCTGTCTTGGATGGATTGAGCCTGAGCCTGTTCCTCCCCATCCAGATCCGTACGGCCTCCAGGCACCGGGACATCACTTCAAGGGCATCGTTGGGGTGATCTGGGGTGGAGATGTACAGCTGGGTGTCATCAGCGTACTGATGGTACTTCACCCCGAAATCACGGATGATCTCGCCCAGCGGCTTCACATAAATGTTGAACAGGAGAGGCGAGAGGACCGACCCTTGCGGCACCCCACATATGAGGGGCCTCGGGGTCGACCTCTGTCCCCCTGTCAACACAGACTGCGACCGGTCAGAGAGAAAGGAGGAGAACCACCGCAACACAGTGCCTCCCACCCCTAACTCTTCCAACCGGTGCAGCATGATACCATGGTCGATGGTATCAAAAGCCGCTGAGAGATCTAACAGGACCAGGACAGAGGAGCACCCCCTGTCCCGAGCCCTCCAGAGATCATCTACCAACGTGACCAATGCCGTTTCCGTGCTGTACCCGGGCCTGAAGCCTGACTGGAACGGATCCAGATACGTCGTTTCATCCAGGTGCTGGGGGAACTGTTGCGCAACCACACTCTCAACAACCTTCGCCACAAAACGAAGGTTGGAGACCGGACGATAATTAACCAACATTGCTGGGTCCAGGGAAGGCTTCTTGAGGAGATGCCTCACCACCACCTCTTTCAAGGCGGCAGGAAAGTCACCCTCACCCAACAAAGCATTTATAATCCCCTGGCCAGCCTCGTGTCACCTCCCGGGAAGCCAGCACTAACCAGGAGGGACACGGGTCCAATAAACAAGTGGTCGCGTTCAGTCTACCCAGAATCCTGTCCACGTCCTCAGGGGTCACAGGATCAAACTCATCCCAGATAACATTCTCAAGACCTGCCCCAATCCCTCCCCCTCAGACTACCCAGTCAGAGTCCAGATCTTCCCGAATCTGAGTGATTTTGTCATACAGATATTGAACAAAATCCTCGGCTCTACCCTCCAAGGGGTCCTCCTGCGCTTCTTGGTGGAGCAGGGAGCGGGTCACCCTAAACAGGGCAGCCGGGCAATTATCTGATGACGCAATAAGAGCAGCGAAATAGCTACATTTCGCTGCTTTTATCACCACTAGGTAATTCCTAATATGAGATCTTACCAGTGTCCGGTCAGATTCAGAAAGGCTGGCCCTCCAACTACTCTCTAGGTGTCTTTTCCGGCGCTTCAACTCCCTCAGCTCCTCAGTGAACCAATGTAATGTGCACATTACATTATATAATTTGTTTGCCAGTTTCTATGCCTTTATTTTTCCAGTGCAATCACGACTGTATAGTATGTCTTTTTCGAGTTGCCTGTAAGCCACCCAGAAATCCACTGTAGATAAACATCTGTGAGTTTCATAATTGCAGGTAGTGCTTGCTTACCAATGGTATTTGGGACCAGGAACTCCAATGGTAAACGAAGTGGTCATAAGGTACAATGTCACGGGATTGCACTGACATGCAACAGCAGTTCTGACAACCCCAGTTGTCATTAGGGAAACACCGCATGATCTAAGCATCCCGCAGTTGCACAATCACCATTTGTGACCTCCTGCTGGCTTCCCCAATGACTTTGTCAGAAGTTGGCAGTAAAGGTCGCAGATGGCGCTCACATGACAGCAGAATGCTGTGATGATGTAAGCCAATTTCTAAGCGCTTTGATCACAATCACATGATCATGGGAACATTGCAATGGCTGTATTATGAGTCCTTCTCATTCAACACCATTGTAACTTCAAATAATCACTGATTGAGTGGATGTTAAGCAAAGAATACTGGTAGTCCTCCACTTATGCAAATTGGGAGCTTGGCAATTAGCTCACATTTATGACCGGTCACGGCCTCCTGTGGTCACATGTTCACAATTTGCGACCATCCCAGCCTGTTTCCAACAAGAAAACATCATTTAACCATTATGTAATTCACTTAACAGCCATGGTAAAAATGGTTGCAAAATTGAGTCCAGGCATGTGATAACTCACTTTTGACTACATCAATTTACAATGAAAATTCTGGTTCCGACAGAGGTTATAAATTGAGTACTACCCTGTTTCCCCCAAAATAAGACATCCTCTGATAATAAGCCCAATTGGACTTTTGAGCGCATAGCAATAAGGTCAAGCGCTTATTTCAGGGTTCAAAAAAATGTAAGACAGGTTCTTATTTTCGGGAAAACATCAGTATCAGTACTTGCAATTATGTGCCAAGCCCAGAGGCTTATTTTAAGGAACCATTTAGTAAAATAGTCCCAAATATTAAAAATTGACATTAAAGGTAACTGCCCTCCTTCGCCATTTTTAATTTAAAAGAGAGGAAGAGCCATTATCAAGCAGAGAGAACAGGCTAAAAAAAACAAGACAAAACCCCCTTACCCTTTGTTTTCCTCTAGAAGATGATTTAATGGATCTATCTTGTGCAATTCATTCGTTCCCATTGCTGAGCCAAAGTAGCTTGAAGCTACAGGCATTGTACTTAAAGGGCCAAGCGGAGGTCCGGTAGAGAAGATGAAAGAGGTTGAGGTAGGAGCAGAGATACTGGAAACAGGCTGAGGGGCTGTGAAGGTAGAAGGAAGAGGTACTGATGCTCCACATCCGGGCTGTGACACAGACGAAAGAAGCGGGTTCACTGCAGAGTTGCAAGGAACAGAAACTGGCTTTGGATTCAAGAAGTCCAGATCTACTGGCTCATTCTGCAACACAGGAAAGAGATGTACCACTGCAATATTTCACCTCTCTTCTGTTATCACATTCTAGAATGGCCTTCATCAGGCGGGGCGTATTCCTCTATACCGGGGGTGTCGAACTCGATTTCATTGAGGGCTGCATCAAGGTTGTGTTTGACCTTGGGGACAGGGTGGGCGTGGCCAGCTTGACGTCATTTGTGTCGGGGGTGCCTGTGGTGGCCCGAGTGCTTGGCCAGCAAAAACGGAGCTCAAGATGCTGCGACGGCCTCCTGCAACTCTCTGCGTACGGCCCTCCCAAGCTACGTTTTCACTGGCAGAGGGTTGAAGGAGGCCATCGCAGCCTCCCGAGCTCCGTTTTCGCTGGCCGAGTGCTCGGGTCACCACAGGCGCCCCTGACACGAGTGACATGGGTCAGATCTAAGCACCCCATGGGCATTGAGTTTGATACCCCTGCTCTATACAAAGGATGAGGGGAAGGGGGCCAAGGGCCCAACAGGTTTTAAGAAGGCTTGCCTCATTATAGAAATCCTTACGGAAAATAAATCTGATCTGTATCTCCTACGGAAAATAGGATGCTGTTCATTATTCTAACACTAAAATAAGCCAGAAAAATAAAGGACAATTCTGTTTAGGGCAGATTCATTCTGGATACTTTCCTTAAAATCTTCTGAAGTATAAACAGAGGAAGTTATGCAGCATTTCAAATTTAATTCAAAAATGTGCCTCTGAGCACAAGAAGGAACAAAGAGGGCACCTATCTGTAACTCTTTATAGCAGGGCTTTCAAACTCCCAGCCCGGGGGCCGGATGTGTCATGTGCTAGCCACGCCCGGTTTAGCAAAGGGGGAAAAAAGTCCCAATACGTCATGTGACACCATCGTGATGTCGCGAGTTTGACACCCCTGCTTTATAGTTACAAACCTCAGGAAAAGATGTGGTTGTTTTAAAGAACTGCAGATAGGTGTTGTATTTTATTTATTTACTATGTAATATATTTGCTGCCCATCTCGTATCCAAGAACTCTATATTTACCTGCCTGCCAAATTCAGTGCATCTCTTTGGAACTGAATCTAAACGGCTGCACAGCCCTAAAACCTAGTACAGTACAGAAGACAAAATACCTGGAGCAGATTCCACTGATTGCTTTCAGTTGATTCTTTTACTACACTTGGAGCAGGGTCATTGAGGCCTGAGTGGGAGGGAAAAACAGTATTAGGAATGGGAAACGGTAAACGCAAGTCACACTTTAGTAGGGAAAAACTTTTAAGTAAGCTGATGAGGTTCCCGTGAGAAAGAAGCCTGCAATATTTTGCATTTAGGTTGTGGAAACCCAAGTACAAATCCAAGTTTAGGTACATTTTATCCTGTGGGGTCTTGAACAAACCCTTGTTCTCTAAGACTGTATCCAAGAGTGCTGTGTTGTGAGATGAAGGACAGAGGTGGGGGTGGGGTTGGGAGTTAATTGCAAATATCACCCTCTCCCTGACAGATGTCATGCTTACATTCGGCTCAGCGACTCTTTGAAAACCTGTCAAAAAATAGACATTGGGCCAATTCACACAGCCATTTCTTAATTATTTTTTTTTACTGCTCTTTAAATACTGCACAATGATTATTGTTTAGACTGCATTTGTTACTCAACAATCAGGAGCAGAAGCAAGCAGGGCAAGTTACAGATGTTCTTCTGAGAGTATGAGTAACTTTACTGCTCCCAGCTCATTCAAACAAATAAATACTATTGCATGCTTTCTCAAAAGACCCCAATGTAATCTACCCATGCAAAGGAGGTATATTCCAGAGCCTGTCTGTGAGAGAGCATTGTCTCAACCCAGCAGAAAAGCCTTTTCTGTCATGGTTCCTTTCCTCAGAAACATCACTCCCCCCCCCCAATAAATTAGACCCGCTCCAATTCTAATGCTAACCTAACTTTGCTTTCAAGCCCAGAGCTTGGATAAAATGAGTGAGCTTGTTTCATGGCTAATTTGAGTGTTTATGAGTGTTTTCAGATGCCATTTTTATGATATTTTTATTGTTTTTTTATTCTGCCTGTTTTGTTTTATATGCCATTTTAATTGTGAGTCACCCAGAGCAGTGTAATATGAGATGGTTACCCTATATATATTTATTAAATACACACGTACATACGCTATCCATGGACACTACGCAATTACTGTAGATCAGGGGTGTCAAACTCAAAGCCCGTGGACTGAATTTGGCCCATGGGGTGCTTAGATCTGGCCCACAGAACAGTGAAGGACCAGCCCGCAGTCCCTCTGCCAGCAAAAATGGAGCTCAGGAAGGCCGCGACTCTGTTTTCGCTGGCAGAGCACTCGGGCCACCACAGATGCACCCAATACGAGTGATGTCGAGCTGGCCATGCCCCCTGGCCACGCCCCCCGAGGTCAAACACATTCCTGATGTGGTCCACAATGAAATCGACTTTGACACGCCTGATGTAGATACAGCAGTTGGGAAAAGAGGAGTCATAACGTTTTCCATTTAGCTTATGGCGTTCCGCCTCTCTCAGTCTTTCGTATCTCAATATGGTGGCAACATTCAAAACAGATTACTATGTTGCCTATGCTGTCTTCCTTAGCTCTCAGTGATAATCTAGTCCAGAAAACAGGCTTATTTAATGGATTGTGACAAAGACTTTCCATTGTCCAGATTGTGGAAAAAGTATCCATGGCAGCAGCTCCCTAGCTCCACATTAAACACCAACAAACCGCATCCAACTGACCTAAACACAGGAGTTCCTCATCAAGCAGAGAAAAGGAATTGGCTGCACTAGTTGACTGAGTAGCAATGGATTCAGCATGGCCGATTGAATGACTCCGGGAGTGACCAGTCGCCTGAGGCGGGGGTGGGAGGATGGGGATTTCTGATAAGGCTGGAGCTGGAGTTAGAGTTGGTGTTGCGTTCAAGGCTGACGGAAGGAGTGGTGGTGGTGGTGGTGGTTGTGGTGGCACATTCAAAACCTCCAATTCCCCTAAATCAATGAGGGTATTGACGTTATCGGCAGAATTGCTTCCTGGAAGGAAAGGAGAGAATTGAAAAAGATGACAAAGTTTTCAGCAAATACATCACAATACTGGAGAGTTGATTTTAAGCAACAAGGGCATTGCTTTAATAGTTGGATACTTGTCCAAGAAATCAAGAGTCAACTCTTAAGGCAGGTTTCCAGCCTTGTCCATTTCTTCAAGAAACCACAGCTTCCTTGTTCCCTAATTCCAAAAAGCAACTGAAACTTCCATGCCAAGAGTATATTAGGTTGCCTTATATTCTGCCATGTTTTGGCCTGATCTGGGAATGAACTTTCTCTCTTGTACCTCACACCTATTCTTTGTCGTTCAGCATTACTGAGAAATGTGCCCTATTATTATGAATATGGCTAGGAATATTCAAGTTCCTACATTTGTAACAAAAATGTAACAAAAAAATCTTAGGGCACCTTGAAGGCTAATGGGTTTTAACGGTTGAAGCTTCCATAGATTCAAATAATGGCAAGAGAAAAACAGATCAAAACCCAATGGTAAATTTTCACATACATTTTTATATACAACAGCACAACCATAGCTCATAGATTGCATACTTTGATATTAGTTCCCTCACTCATTACTATTTTGCAGGGACCTTTGGATTCCAATAGAAACAAAAGAAATTCCAAAGCTTGAAATCTGCCTATCTCACAACTAAAATTCACTTTATCAATACAACAGTGTTATTCTAAATCAGCAGGAATATGGACTTGTAAAGGGAATGTCTGTAAGCAATAAGATTAGCAGAGGGGAAAAAAACCAGGGAAATACAAACTGACAACACTGAAGGTTAAATTGTCTAAAATAATTATGATTATCCATCAGTTAGTCTTAATAGTAACCTATTATGGGAAAAATCTATTACTGTGATTGAGGTCATTACTGATAGAAGTAACTTACTTCCTAAACTTGTAGTTTAGGCTGGGATTTCCCTTTGAAGTTCTCGGGTTTAAGACCAGCCATTACATGGGAAGTAATAATGTTCTAGGAGCCTGAAATGTTCTCTTATCAGTATTTCAGTATGACTGATTCTGATCTGTATTTATACTACGGATATTAAAAAAAACCTCCTTCCAAATTGCATACTATTTTAATATTACATAAAAGAAGAAGCAGTCTCATTAAAGGAACAAATTAAGTATCTACTGAGAAATACGATTCACCTTCTGTTGAGGGCAGCATTGAAAGATCTACTTCACCATTGATGACTTGACCTTCAATAATTTTTTTGTAGGAATTTATTACTCGTGATAAGTTGTCACTAGCCTGAAGAATATCTCCTGTAAGAGAAAAAACGTATAGTGTAGATATAACCCACTGAGCTTTCAAGAATGCTTCTTCTGTCTAGAAACATTATCAACCTATCTTTGGGATAAGTGTCATAGAGCTCCTGGTGCCATAATTCTTGCCATAATTTAATATTGCATGTATGTGTATTATTATATTGCATTACTGCTATGACTGTTGTTTCTTTACACAGGTTACGGTTGCCTAAAGTGGTTCATGTAAACAAACAAACAATCAGTCCATCTGATTCGTGCCATTCTAACAGTATGCCCTGCTGACTAGCTTCATATTTTAGGCTTTGAATATTCAGAAATGTGCTATGAAGAACTGGTATATTAAAAATAACACTGCCAACTGAGTTTCATTTAAAAATACTGCTCAAAAAAATAAAGGGAACACAAGTAGAAGACACCCGAGATCTGAATGAATGAAATAGCCTTATTAAATACTTTGTTCTTTACATACAGGAGTTTATACACTGCTCAAACAACTAAAGGGAACACAAAACTACTGTATGTAACGAACAAAGTATTTAATAAGGCTATTTCATTCATTCAGATCTCGGATGTCTTCTGCTTGTGTTCCCTTTATTTTTTTGAGCAGTGTATTTTTTTCTGTTTAATTCTTATGGTTTAGGCACTTAAGGCAGCAGCTTCCTGAAACTGACTGAATATAATTAGCACCTGTAGCATTAGCTCCATCTTCTAATATTCATCTATGGCCGTGATGGCGAACCTGCCGGCCAGCTGGTCTTCACGCACGCATACATGCCAGAAACCAGAAGAGTAGCCGCCCAGTGCGCATATGCGCACCGTAAACTCAAAGATCTTCCCGGCACGCACATGTGCACCGGGCAGCTGCTCTTACGGTTTCCGGTGTGTCCATGCATACCGGCCAGGTGGTCTCTGTGTGCGCATGCACACCAGAAACCGGAACACCAGGTGGCCGGTGCGCTTGTGCGTGCCAGAAACTGGAAGATCCTCTTCCTGGCGCACGCATGCGCACCGGGCAGCTGCTCTGTTTCCGGCACGCATGCACGCGCTCCCGTGGTACCAAAAAGATTCACCAACACTGATCTATGGTATATAAAAAACCTATCATTTTAATCAAGCAATGTGCAAGCTCATAATTTAAGCATCACATTTAAGTTATTTTAGAATAAACTTCATTTTTTTAAAAAAAATATTTTTTTAAAAAAATGAAGTTTATTCTAAAATAACTTAAATCACACACATACAAACATACCATTTTTTTATATATATATCTATCTACATTTTATATAGTTAGCTGATGCTGAAACAAATTTTCTATCTACAAAATGAAAATTATATCAGTGATCTTTTTTTCACCCTAATCACTTGGCGTATTATCATTTCGTTCAATGCTTCCAACATATATTGCTCCCTCTTTTCCTTTCCACCTCATACCAAGTGGAAATGAGTTTGATAGAAGGCAATTTAAATTGGCTAAAATGGACTGTAAAATGCATGAGTCCAGTGAGCAGTGAATAACAAGTGAATGTATTCTTCCTTATCAATTGTAAGCTCTTTGTTCACTTCGTAGACAATTCGTAGTCCTGGCTAAGGCTTTTGTAAAAGAACCTGCGTAATTTAGTAATTTAGTAATAAGAGTATCCACCATTTCACGACTTTTAATTCTATAATTCTGTCATCCCTTCAATGCTGACCAGGTAAGGAAACCAAAGTTATGAAGGCTAACTTTCTGTTTTTTATAAAGTTACAACACGGGTGTTAAACTCATGGCCCACGGGCTGGATGCATCACGCACTGGCCATGCCTACCGCTGGTTTAGCAAAGGGGAAAAAAGTCGCTTTCAGAGTTCCAACTGATGCCCTAATAAAAGCCCCCTGCCTATGGCAACTCGGGAGCAGATTAGGGAAGCTTCGCGAATTGACAATCGCAATGCATCATGTGATGACGTGACGATGCGAGTTTGACACCCCTGGGTTACAATAACAGATCTTGCAGGTCCGAATGCCCCTCCCCACTTGGTCCTTGGTGAGAACTAGGAAGAGTCCTGTCTGAGATGCTTACTTAAATTATGCTTCTGCTTCAACTCAGGGTTTGTTTTTTTTTACCACTGTTTCAGTTGTGGCTCTTCCTTAAGATTATTCCTTCTACCATTGCAATTTCACTACATTAGAGGAAGTATAAAGAGAAAGTGCAGCTACAGGTTTCCTGCTTTTTAATGTAAGGACCCTTCCAAAATGTTAATCTCTTGTAAAACTCCAGAGATGTTTAAAATGAAGGAGTTTTCCAGTGGCCTGGGGATGTTTTGGTTTTCCAGTTACTGGGAGAAAACACAGTCATTTCTTTCCCTGCAAAGAAACAGTCCCAGTTACCCAAACTGCTGTCGTTATCTTCTGTTTCACTGGCCAGCTTGAATAATGTCCGTCTCTTGGTTTCACATCTGTCATAGAGCTCCTGTGTGCAGAAAGGACAAGAGAAAAGAGGTGATTAAGCCACACGCACCAAAAAAAGATATTCACATCTACCCATGGAGTGAGTAAAGTGTGATCATCTGAGCTGGACGCTGAGCTGCTCTCTCACACGACCTAGCTACTGTATAAGGAAAAGATTCATACCAACCTTCATGAGCTCTTTATCGGCCTCGGAAGAGTCTTCTTTGCTATAGTGGATCAACATCTCATTCAACAATTTCACATTGTTGTTCACCTCCTCCAAAGTATGCATGCGCTTTGTTACTTTCTGTATTCGTGCCTCATCCTTCAGTTTTGAAACAAAAGAGCTAAAATTAAGCTTATTCTTTTCATTTCACCTTATAATTCAGGGCAGGCTGATTGAAGAGCTCAAGAGATCACATATTTCCCATGACTATTTCTAGAATTCTGGCTACAAAGTCCCGCTCTTTGACATGATTCTAAAAAGAGCTTTTAGGAATATTTTATGTAAACAGACAAATCTTAACACAAAAAATAAGAATCATTCTGTTGATAGCAGGATATAAAACAGCAGAAAATTTTAGTTTGGACTGATCTGTCTAGATCACTTTTAGTTATTTAAGGTAAGAATTTTGTCATAGAGCTAAGAGATTTGAGAAGGAAAGGATAAATACTATACTACACAATATGCAGGGGGGGGAACTAAAGGAAAAAAGCAAGAAACTACATGACATTAATCAAGAGAGAGTGTCATAACAAGGAAAAGAGAGAGAGTGTCATAACAAGGAAAAGCGGGGGAGGGGATATTTTGGCAAGGAAAATTCCATGCTGGCTGGGAATGAGTGTTGTAGTCCAACATATCTGCAGGTTACCAAGTTATGAAATAATGGCATAAATCATTCATTCAACTGATGGAAGCACATCTATCTTGTCACCTGATGGTGGGGGCGGGGTTGCCACTGATGATTCCTGGGACTACCTAGATTAGATATCAGTTTCCTTAACAAGATTTTCGGAAGTAATTTGAGTCCTTCCTGGAGCTGAGAGTGACTGGCTTGTGGTCACCCAGCTGGCTTTGTGCAGAACTAGAACTCGCAGTCTCCTAGCCTGGCACCTTAATCACTACACCAAACTGGCTCTCTGTCATATGATACAGACATTAGTAAACAAGTGAGCCAGTGAACCAAAGATAATAGAACCTATTAACTCTCTAATTTAAGAGTTGGGAGGCTGAGTGGAGCTACAAATCATTGACTAGCTTGTCTTATTTGTTACACATCCTCCTGATATAATTTCACACAGAGATAAGAATTTGGTGATAAGGAAAACAAAAATCTACTTACTAGAGGGTCATCACATTTAATTTTCTGGTAACTAATGGCCTGGGTTAAAAAGATTCTAAAATACGTGAATCTATCAAACAAATTCCAAGCAATCATCACCTCTACAGTATTATTAAGTGCTCAGTCTCACCTCTTTCACCATAGATTTAATAAGCTTGTTTGCTTCTTGTAAATCATCTGGGTTTTTGCTTTTCAACAGTTTAGCTAAAAGCTGCAAAAAGGAAAAGATAAGTAAATAAAATCACTGGCTCATTTTTCCTATTGCAAAATTCATTAAAGGAACCCTAAAAATCTTATACCTGATGCATATTTGAAGCATCAAATTCTGACTTTTGGCATTCTGATCTCAACCTTCTGGAATACTGTTTAAGGTGAAATATGGCCTATAAACACAACAGCAAAACCCACTGAGCTTGTTGGAATGTATTATTATTATTATTATTATTATTATTATTATTATTATTATTATTAATAATAATAATAATAATAATAATATTAATAATAATAATAATAATAAAAATTTTATTTGCTCATTAACAACAACCAAGTCTTCAGAGTCAGCCCTGGAATTGAGAAAGCCACTTCTGGATTGCCATAATTTCTGGAGAACATTAGGTCTAGAGGCCTGGAATCATAATAAGTAAATGAAGCAAGATTTTGCTAACAGGAGAAGGATGCTTGTAACTTTCAATGAGTCTTAAGTTTTGAATTCCACATATTTTTATTGGGCTGTCTGATTGTATTCAACTTTGGAATTATCTTTAATAAAAACCAAGAAAAAAAAGAAACAAGAAAAACTAAAAAACAAGAAAGCCCAGTGGTTAGAATGCAGTACTGCAGGCTAACTCACTGTTCACTCCAGGAGTTTTATTCTGACCAGCTCAAGGTTGACTCAACCTTCCATCCTTTGGTAAAATGAGGTTCGTAAAATGAGGACCCAGATTGTTGGGGGCAATATACTGACACTGTCAACCACTCAGAGAGTGCTGTAAGGCACTATGAAGCAGTATATTGCTAATGTATCAAATAAATAGAGTAGAGTAGAATAAGATGTGTGGATGACCTTTTAATGACTCGACTCAGCCACTTCCACATTTTTCTTCCTTAGAAGAAAAATAAATCATATTCATAGTATATAACTGTAAGATGTGAATGACTATGATGCCAAACAACCTAAGCTGTTCAATTCAGCCCTAAATTCAGAGGATGACCAAAGTGAAACATTTTCTACACCCACAAAGAAATAGAGAAATTATCCACAACTAGGGAGAACCGTACTACCTTGTTCAGAACAAAAGTAAGATTTATAAAACAGGTCAGAATTTGTGAACACTTCACCTGAGTGGATTTTCTTTACACTTAAAAATGCAACTCTTAATATTCCTATACTCGGAACAAGCAAGAACAAGAAGCATGACATTCTGTAGTACACCCAGAAGTATCTGCAATTGCTTCCAAAAATCAGAGTTGTTGTGCTACAACATTCATGGGAAATAAGAAACATTCACTCTTGAATATTTTTAAAACTGCAGATAGAGAGGGAGCAGGAAAGCTACTAAATCCCAGTTTTACATTTTCTATCTCAGTGTTTCTCAACCTTTGACATTTGAAAATGTGTGGACTTCAATTTCCAGAAAAGCCCAGCCAGCCATTAAATGGCTAAGGTTGAAAAACACTGCTCTATCCTATGAAAAGCAACCCAATGGAACTTGCCTGTTGCACATTATTATAGCTGAGGCTTCAAGTTTACCTTGGATTTCTCTTCATCATCAAACACGGGGTTTTTGGGACGAGGTGGCGGAGAGGGAATAAGGGT
This sequence comes from Pituophis catenifer annectens, assembly GCF_029215685.1. NCBI lineage: Eukaryota > Metazoa > Chordata > Lepidosauria > Squamata > Colubridae > Pituophis > Pituophis catenifer. The sequence goes on along the minus strand of NW_027256882.1, from coordinate 133,342,753 downwards.
TTTCTCCACAGGAATAACAGGATCAGACAAGACAATGCCTGAAGGCAAACAGAAAACAACAGGAATGTTATACCAAGGTCTCCGAAAGGCTTGAGTCTGCTTCTCTCTTTCCACCTCCAACTAACCTCCTGCTTTTGAATAATAGTAGCCAGATCACCTTCAGAGGGACTACTGCATTTGAATCTTTGCAACTCATCATCATGCAACATTTCTGCTTATTATACTTTTTCTCTTTGTTCAGATCAGTTTTCCCTAAACTAGCTTCCTGCCAGATGTGTGAACTGCAAACCTCAGAATTGACTGATTTCCCACTTTATTTTTACAAACAACCCAAGGTGGTGAACATACCAACACATCTTCTTCCTCCTATTTTCCCCACAACTACAACTCTGTGTGGTGGATTGGGCTGAGAGAGAGTGATTAGCCCAAAGTCACCCACCTGGCTCTTATGACTAAGGCGGGACTTGAACTCACGGCTTCTTGCTTTCTAGCCTGGCAGACCATGCTTGGCTAAGGGGATTTTGAAAGTTGATATCTACGGACTGGAAGATGCTCAGGTTGGGGAAATCTGATACAGGCCATCCTTCATTAACCTCATGGTATCTGGTTGCTACAACTAGAACTTTCATCATCTGACCCACAATGCTCAAGGTAATATTATTAAGGGATGATAAGGGCTGTAAATCTTCATATCCAAAGAGTAGTAATTTGGGGAAGGTTGAATTAGATAAGCATGTTTCATTTAACTTGGTTATTTTGTATATCATCTGATCTAAAACTCCAAAGAAGCTTTACATCTAAATGGCAAAAATGTAATTAGTATTCAATGTGTGGATCAGCTGTTAACACTATCCAGAACTCCATCATGACAGCACTGAGAACTCCATAGCATTTTGTGAAAAGATGATTTTCTGTACTATTTTATAACATGTAGATAAGGTTCCTAACTATATAATGTATAACTGTATACTCCTGTTATTACACTATTACAAAATTATATCAAGCTACAAAGGAGAAAAAAAGGCAGCACAGGAAGCAATTATCTACCTTGTCTTTTCAACATGTAGTAGGCATCTTTGATTTTGGACTCATCTGGCAAAGCAACTGTCCAGCTGTACAGCAGCTCAATTATTTTGGTTTTGACCTTTTCTGACACTCTGTCTCCCAAGTACTGCAAGAATGCCCAAGAAGGTAAAAAGATTTCAGTTTTTCTGCCCTTAAATGAAATATTCATTTTTGAACCATAAGATTTATCTAAGATCAACTACATTATAAATGATTTTTTTGTTTTGCTGGTTTCAGATGCAGTAGCTTAAGAAACTGTACATCAAGAAACTTGATATTTGTTTTGGCAACTACTTGGCCAAAACAAATTTCCAAGAATAACTTATGTGAACTGAGAACAGTAAGAGTGTGTGTATGTGTGCGCGCACGTGAGTATCAAAAGTAAAGGTAAAGGTTCCCCTCGCACATATGTGCTAGTCATTCCTGACTCTAGAGGGCGGTGCTCATCTCCGTTTCAAAGCCGAAGAGCCAGCACTGTCCAAAGACGTCTCCGTGGTCATGTGGCTGGCATGACTAAACACCAAAGGTGCACGGAACGCTGTTACCTTCCCACCAAAGGTGGTCCCTATTTTTTCTACTTGCATTTTTATGTGCTTTTGAACAGCTAGGTGGGCATTCGAACCGCTGAACTGCCGACCTTTTGATTGACAAGCTCAGCTTCTTAGCCTCTGAGCCACCATGTGCCAGTGTCAAAAGTAAGCATCACTAAATCCAATGGAACTCAATCCCAGTTCCAAAAACATGGAACTCTTAAGTTAAAACACATAAAACTGCAGTATAAAATTATTTAATTATCTGAATTGCACATATCCTCCTTGAATGATTCCTATCTCTGCATTATTCTTCTACCTACCAAGTTGTGCATTATATACTAAAAACAGCTCAAATAGGAAGAAGCACTTTTAAAGTGTAGGTGCAATTCAATTATTTACAGCCTGATGCATCTTTGAAGGATGTGCCTGAAAAAAACTGTGTTTGGGGATATGAACAATCCACCTACAAATACAAATGAAAACAGAACTAATACCAACCTTGGGAGATACAACTTTTATTAGCTCATTTAAAAAACGAAACTTCCCTACTTCACTATGAAATCTGCGTCCACAGTTCTTCATACAAGCTTCCAGCACCTGAAAGTCAAGCAAACAGACATGAGATAAGTATCACAAATCAGGATGGGTCTACCTAAAAGAAGTCCTCCAACTTGTCTCCAAAAAGTCACAGGTTGCCTATGAAATCACTTAATGGTATTTATACCATCAGGGTTTCATGTAAGACAAAAGTGGATAATGTTTTCTTCTAAGAATCCCATCCCTTCAGGGATAATCTGTTGGGGACCTCCTTGTGAAGAGGGCCAAAGACAGTGCACATGGAAATATGTTCCCCTAACTAAGAGCTTTAAATACATCAATAGCTTTTCCCACCTCTTCTAAATCTAACATTGATTTTTTTTCTCCAAGCAGCAGCTTGCAGAGAAGGCAGTGTGAAATGACATTTTGATATGGTCATAAGAACTGTGCATGGATTTGTAAGAATTGAAATGCCCAGAGAAATCCCTTTTTTATGACGATCCTCTATGACTGTCTCAGTTGTGGACACTAAAAGAGTTAATAATATGGATGGAGTAATATTAGATAACTAGGTGGAAATAATGTAACTCCAAAGAATAGAGTATGTAACCCATTCAGAGTTAATTTACTGGGTCAGAAGACTACTTTTTATAGAAACAGTGATCCATTTTCACTGGCCTAGCTAAGTATGTTATGGAACATAGCCCATAAGTCACACAATTCAGCAATATGAAATGAAGATACCAATTAGACATTATTAAACCATTTTAATTCATTATATCTCAGGAAAACACATGTTTTACATCTGGAAGAAGTTACTTCTGACCTTCCAGGTTGTTTATTTAAGAAAGAAGACTGAATTCGTATCAGACCACAAGACTTAACAGATAGTTGCTCAGGCTATCCTTTCCTAGCTAATGCCAACTAAGTCAAGTTTAGACATAACCACTATTGTATATTCTTATACTTTACTTCAAAATCATAAAGAGTAAAACTTTTTGTAAGCAAGATGTTAAGGCAAACATAGTCTAATCCTATACATTTCCTCGTAAGTGAAACTAGTATTGAGAACTCTGTTCCATAGTTAAAAAGCTAGAGAGAAATACAATAAGAAAAATAATCTAAAGTTTGCCACGGAAGAGGCTTATTTATTTATTAGTTCGATATATGCCGCCCTTCTCCGGAGACTCATGATGCCTATCTGCACAATAATATATAGACTTGCATAGCTTATTCTGCATGCATAATAATTTTTTCTGTGCAAAAGAAAGCAGTTCTGAGCACAGAATTTCAAATTTGTGTAAGAGAAGCAAAAACTGTTCCCACAAGAAACTTAACATCTGAGGGGAAATTTAACATGTATTAGAATAAGTAGCTTAAATTAAAACACATATTTTTCTGGGTGAACAGTGACAGACCAGGAAAAGAAGCAACTTCTTTTACAGAGCTCCTGACAGGTAAAGAGGTTGTGACCATTCTGGATCTGAAGCACCTCTTCCACTTTGCACCTGAATACTGCACACTAAAATGGCTGGATTCAAATATATTAAGCCAAAATAACTCTGCTTTGGTAAACAAGTCATATTGATCTAATTCCCACATACTGTAAACCTTGATGGATGGTGGTTGCCTATTTGTCAGGTTGCTTCCCTATCAGATTTATAGGTTTTCTCAAGATGCAGCTGTTTATCAAAGAGTTCCTCGTCCCTATCATGGGACCCTCACCTTTTGGGACTGTTATTTTTTCATCAGCCTCAAGCACTTTTCCTAACCTTGCATGTCAATTCCCTGCCGGTTGCCAGATCAACCAAGAATCTTGTGACACATAAAGAAGCCAGTCCCTCCTAAGAAAGCTTATGGAACAATAAATGTTTTAATATCTAAGATACACTAAGACTCTAAGTATTTATTGGTTCGATTTATATGCCGCTCTTCTCCAGAGACTCAGGGCGGCTTACAATGCATTAAGCAATAGCCTTCATACTTTTGTATATACCTGCTTAGTAGGGCTTTCGGCCCCCCCTAAGCGGTGTTCTTTTTTTAAACAAAGTCAGCTTATTGCCCCCACAAACCGGGTCCTCATTTTACCTACCTCGAAAGGATGGAAAGCTGAGTCAACCTTGAGCGTGGTGAGAATTGAACTCGCAGTAATTGCAGGCAGCTGGCAGCTAGCAGGCAGCTGGCAGTGCGCGAGCTGCACTGGCTCCCGGTGGCCTTCCGGGTGCGCTTCAAGGTGTTGGTTATCACCTTTAAAGCGCTCCATGGCATAGGGCCTAGCTATCTTCAAGACCACCTGCTGCTACCGACGATCTCCCATCGACCCATGCGCTCCCACAGAGAGGGCCTCCTCAGGGTGCCATCAGCCAAACAATGTAGGCTGGTGACCCCCAGGGGGAGAGCCTTCTCTGTGGGGGCACCTACCCTCTGGAATCAGTTGCCCCCAGAGATAAGGAGAATCCAAGACCTCAGTGCCTTCCGCCGTGCCCTTAAAACCCACTTTTTCCAGCAAGCCGGGCTGGCTTAAGAAGAAATTTTTAATTTTTTTAAATGTTTTAATTGGTTTGTGATTTTTAAATTTTTGGGCCAAATCTATATATATTTTAATTGTTCTTAATATTTGTAGTTTATGTTCTTAATTCTAGCTGTGCACTGCCCTGAGTCCTTAGGGAGAAGGGCGGTATATAAATTGAAAAATAAATAAATAAAATAAAATAAATAAGTACTACTTTAACAACAGCAGTTTAGTCCACTGCGCCACCAGGCTCTTGTATTATGATTCAATGAGACAATTTTCCTTACTCTAAATAACTCTTTGTAGCACCACTGATAATTCTACTTCATGAAGATATTAATCTGCATGCAAATCCAGAATTTCAAAAGAGAGGTAAGGAAGACCTACTGTCAAGGCCTGGACTGCTTCCCATTCCTGTGGTGACTGGATTTTATGAGCTAGCAATCTAACAGCAATCTGTGGACTGAAATAAATAGGTTACTAATTTAAATAGCATTCCCCAAGTACCTGGTCACCTACAGAGAAAGATAGGAGACCATTGTTCTTTGTCCCTGAAAAAAAAATTATCTCAAATTTGAGAGAAGATAGAAGAGAGAGAGAGAGAGTACTAAGACTAAACAGGAGAAATAATCTGTGATTATTTCAGATACTTCTGCTTATTCACACTAAGGTTTGGGAAATATAGAACAATAGAAAATGTTTCATTTTCATAGTTACCGCTGCAATATGCAGCAATCTCATTTTCAAAGTACTATTTTTAAATATAAACATTAAATCTCACTTCAGAGAGGAAAAAGAGAAAGCTAGAATTTCCAAGATTTATGATGCAAAAACAACAGAGCGATCATCGGTATGTCAACTTCTCAACCCGATGTAGTTTTATAAAATGACACAGACAAGGATGCAGTCGAAACAAGGCCTCCAAATTCTCTACCAGGGTTGTATTGATTGTTTCAGCAGGGTTCTCAGGTATTGTGCAAAGAAAAGGCAGCCATCTTGGACCAACCCAAGGCAAACTCTTTAAGGACTGGGGAAGGCTGTTTTAACACCCTTCATTTCCTCAATATTGGAAAGATAACATTTTCCAGTCATTCCAACTGCTACCATTTATTACATTTGTCGACAGAAATCTACTTTTCCCCTAGAACCATTTAAATCCCACACATCCCTGGATTTAAAACCAACCTCCCAGCCATATTAATTGTGGTGCTTTGTCTCACATCCTATAAAAAAATATTTCCTGCAGTTTTCATGTTTGAGAGTGCAAAGTACAGGTGGTCCTCGACTTACAACCACAATTGGGACTGGAATTTCCATTGTGAATAAGCAAAGTGACTATTAGATGACTTGTGCCTGTTTTCACAATCATTTTTGCTACGGCTGTTAAGCAAATCACATCAGTTGTTAAGCAAATCTGGCTTCTCCCATTGACTCTGCTTGTCAGAAGCCGGCTGGGAAAGACACAAATGGTGATCATAAGACCCCAGAATGCTGCAACTGTCATAAATGCATGCCAATTGCCATGAGCCCAAATTTTGATCACGTGACCATGGTGTGCTACGACAGCTTTAAGTATAAGGACTGGTCATTAGTCACTTTTTTCAGTGCCATTCTAGCTTTGAATGATTGCTAAACTAATGGTTGTAAGTCGATGATTACCTCTATTAATAACTATCAAAATCCAAGTATTACATATCATATGAACTGTGTTAAACTAAGGATCAAATCCTGCAGCTTTCCAAAAAATTCCTTCTTCAATAAAACCTTGTGATGCAGTCTGGATAGTTTTGGATACGAACCCTTCAAGTTCTTTATTGATCTGATCACAGAAGCCAATAATATACTCCCAATCTTCCTGTCTATTCAAAGGGTTGGTGGCTTTGTCTGGTTAAAAAGAAAAAGCAAAGGTGTTAATGATGGTTTAAAAAAAAAAAATAATCTCAAAACTTCCTTCTGATTTGAAGTGGTTGGTAAGTAATATGCTAATACACTTATTTCCCTTTCTCTTTCAGAAAGGCCTTGGGAAAAACAAAAGCATTTCATATAGCGTAGTGATTAAGAACCAGGGATATTAGCTCCAAATCCATAATAATCATGAAAACTTACTGGGCAACCTTGTGCCTGTCTTTTAGTCCAAACTATCAATCACAAAAACTAGAAAGGGATGCTATGTATAGCCCGTTGAGCTTCTACAGCAGGGGTCCCCAAGCCCCAATCCATGGATTGGCACCAGGCCGGGACAGGCCAGAAACTGGGCCGCGCAAAGAAGCAGAGCCCCACTCATGGGATGCAGGCAGCATGGGAAACCATGCCCCCTCCAGTCTGTGGAAAAACCCCTCTCCACAAAAGTGATCCCTGGTGCTCAAAAGGTTGAGGGGCTGCTGTTCTACAGGAAAGGCAGGACATAAATATAACAAATAAAGGGAAATAGTGAATTAGCTGCCTGAAACAGCTCACGCAGCTGATTTAGAAGTTGTTCCCCATTTTCCAAACACCTGTGGATGTGAAACTGATTGCTTCATTTTCTTCCCACCAAAGCAAACCATTGAGCATCAACATGCATGAAGAGACTGCCCGAGTAGCACCCAAGGCAGTGATGCAAGCCCTTCAGAGGATATAACTCCTTCAAATATTTGAAAATGAAGTGCTTCACATTGACTTCCATGTGTCTTGAAGTGCTTTTCTTTCAGTGCTTTATACAATATTCAACAGCATTTGCCACAGCACACACATGTATCCGCCTACAAAAAATATTAGCAAGAAATCACTTCCCAAAAACATCTTTCTCTGAGATATAGAAAACTAGCTGGAAGTTGTTTGAGATCATTTTTTTAAATAAAAGAGTTATATATGTACAGAGGAAGAAAAAAAACACCACCACCAGGTGCTTCCAGGATTTTTGTTCTGTCACAGCTGGCATCTGAGAGGCATCAATACACCTATTAAAATGTTTCCTGGAGAAACTAGCCTTTCTTCCTTACCTCATTTTCTTTTCCCCCCAGTAATTTTAATTTTTTTAAAAAATGAATGTTGGATGAATGCTGGAATGTTGTAAAGCAAAGCACTAGCCTCAAGCATAACCTGAATTTTCAATGACTCCAATCAAGCCTCCAGAAGCACTTTTACAAAATAAAACTGTGGGTGGCTACAGCCCAGGATTTTGATAGAACTGCCATGGGTAGGATCAATTTTGAGAGAATGCATACAAACACCACCTTCAGAATTGTATACGTGACCATGGACTTTCAAAAATTAGGGGCTCCTAGTGTGTAGCGAGTAGGAGAGGCAACACCAATACAAACAGGATATTCCACCTGAAATTAATTAATTAATTAATTAATTAATTAATTAAGTTGATGGTGACTGGCTGACCATTTTTTTTAGTTATGTTATGTGAATGTCATACTGGTGTTGAGTCAATCAATTGGGGCAAGATAAACATTTTGTAAAAAATAAATATACAAAGTGAAAAATCCTGGATCGAGGTAATCAGCCGCCTGTTTAAATGGGAGCCTGGCTGAATGAACAGGCAAACGTTAGACATGCCACTACAGAATCATGTGCTTAACATCTTTTTTATCATTACCCAACCCGGCACATAAGCTCAAGAAATCTCTGTGATGTGTGGATTTAAAAAGAGGCTCGGAAAACATCTGAAGCTATGTAGCTGCAAGGCCCATAAAACATATCCAATGACTTTGGCAGGAAGTGTAATCAATCTCTGGTGAGATTTGCTAAAATCCAGAAAATCTCTCTGTTTTTTTAAACAGATTCCAGGCAGGAGGGATCTTTTGGAACACTCCAAGGTCCCTGTATCATAAGAGTTTAGCCTTGGCCTGCAGAAACCTTATCTACTACTGGTATTTGATTTTTTTTCTATACTGAATGATATCCATTAGACAATATCAACTTGCCCTATAAACTTTGAGAACTCACAGGACATAAGAAGTCCATTATGTACAAAAAAAGGTAAAAGCTATAGTCATCGCAAACCTTATGTTACTGTGGGTAAAACAAGAAATATTTAATATTATGAGCAAGCAAATTATAATGCGGATACCTGTGATTTAAAGGTGCCTTCCTAAATTACAAAAAGAAGACTGAGCAGTAGTCAATCCTAAACTCGAAACATAATTGACATTTCATGTTCAAATGCAGAAAACCCGTAATAAAAGAAACCAATTCTAAGTAACTGTGGTTTCAAAAGAGAATTGGCACTGAAAACCAGACCATGAATACAGAACAGAGACATACTGTTATCAAGTCTGCAGAATGTGATCATTTAGGAGAAACTGAGTCAATTCATGATAAGGCAGGGCTTTTATTCCAGAGGGAGATGAAAACAGAAGAGAGGGATTTGGGAGCTGTGGGTGGAAGGACAGTGTCTGAGGAAAACTTCAAATCCTAGTCCTAGAAAATCTCCATCAGTCAAAGTGAGAGGTTTATGAGTATATATTTAATGCAGGTAAAGCAAGGATTTGACAGCCCATAGTTATTTTGTGATATTAAGAGAATCTCATTATAAACCATTTTAAGTGATTTAAATGGTTACATTTAGTTCAAGTCTTTGTTTAAACACTAACAAAATTATTATGTTGTTCTATATCTTCCTTCAAATCCACCTATTTATATTGCCTCATATACATCATGAAATACAGGAGAAAAAATAATTTAAACACCATGAAACAATTTGGTGATGGCAGCAAAAGTCACAGATCCTTTGGAGATTAATGGGATTAAATTTTAAGCATGAAGAACAAAATGTTAAGGAAAAAAAAAAACACAGCCTCAAGAAAAGCATATATACCTAATCCTGGGCCTTTTAAGAGAATAATTGTGAATGAAATTAGTATTAACTGGAAGCACACAAAAAACAAGCAGGTATCATGTCTATGCCAGAAAAATTATTTAAAGGGATCACAATTTTTTTTTACCTCTTTTTGCTCTTCATTTGCTTATTTATTTTAAAATTTCAATATTAGAACATGGATGCAATGAATCCAAAAGCGTTTTTGTTTTAAAAATACCATAGTGTTTCTGTACACTCTCTCCATACAGCTTTAGTGATCACAGCAACAGGATGTGTAACAATATCATCTACATGTTTTCTGAATTGGAAGTCAGGACAAAATAATTATGTTCAGTTATACAAAGAGAAGCTCCAGTACATAGGAAACAGTTCTGCTGAAAACACTGGACAGCTTTGAAGATAACTTGAGAAAAACTGTGTTTGGTGAATATAACTCTCTCATAACATTAAAGCATGGCTTCTCTCTTCTTATTTCCTTCCCTGTCCAGTTACTGATTTCTCCTTTCCCATCTCCGTCCAGTTTAGTTTCCCCTCCTCCCATCTTTCTCTTGCCTTCCATTGCAGCAACTGTTCACCCAATTTCCATTCTGCTTTTTTTCTTCTTCTTCTTGGCTGCTTCTGCTGGAAAAGAGGAGGAAAATGTGGGCACGTGTCTTATGTCACAGTGGTTTGTGGGTGAGAGGCAGAATATTTGATGTTAGGAGATTGTATTAATTTTGTAAGTGAGGTAAATTATTTTATAAGTGATGAATTTTAATCAGACATTCTGTTTTTGTCATAGCCATAGCTTTTTTGGAGTGTTGTTTCCAACACCGAAAAAGTGTGAACCAGAATTCAAGATTGATTTAAAAGGAACTATGGTAAGGTAGAGAAACTGGGCATCTTTATACATCTTTCCTTTTCTCTTTAATCTTTGAAGTCAGTAATTATTTTCTAGTTTAAAAGGTAGATGTGAGGAATAAGGAATGCCAAAGAAAATTATGTAAACATTTTTAGTTAACATAATTTAGTTATCAAAAATGAAGTTATGAAAATATGAAAAACATTCATTCGCTTTTAATCTAGTGAATTCCTATTCCAATTACAACCCAAAATTATTTGCCAGTAATTAGAAATCCAAATAAAGGACACTTTGTTAAAAAATGAAATATTTAAAGTAGGCAACACAGACTAGCAGCAGTAAAAGAACAATTAATACTTGATGTCAGAGTCCAATACAGATGTTGGACTCTGACCAGTGGTGGGTTGCCCCCAGTTCAGACCAGTTCTATAGAACCGGTAGTAAAGCCAGTGGGAGGCTCCGCTCACCAACCCCAATGTCATCAGGAAGCTTCTGCACTACCCGTTGCAAACCAGTAGTAAAGGTAAGTAGAACCCACCCGACTCTGACATCAAGTATTTTCTTAAGAAAATATGAACAATATATTTGTGATCTTTATTTGTGCTAATTGGTTCACATATATACATTATAATACTTTAGATTATGCGAAGCATTAACACTATTTCCATGTTTGACTTGAACTAAAAAAGACTTGCAATCTGCTATTTTAAGTCCCACCTTAGGCATGGAAGCCAGCTGGGTAACTGGGCCAGTTACACTCTCTCAACCCAACTCACCTGACAGGATTGTTGTTGTGGAATAAACAGGAAGAAGTATAAGGCATATTTGCTGCCTTGGTAGCCCTCGACTTACAACAGACTTACAAAGTTACAATGGCACTGAAAAAAGTGATTTATAACCGTTTTCATTGCAGCATCCCCATGATCACGTGATCAAAATTCAGATGCTTAGCGACTGGTTCATATTTATAACTTTTGCAGTGTCTCAAGATCATATGAACAGCTTTTGTGACCTTCTGAGAAGCAAAGTCCACGGGGAAGCCAGATTCACTTAACAACCATGCCATGATTTCCTTAACAACTTTGGCATGAAAGGTCGTAAAATGGGGCAAAACTCACTTAACAAATATCTCACTTAGCAACAGAAATGTTGAGCTCAATTGTGTTCATAAACTGAGGACTACCTGTGATAAAGGTGGGATTAAAATAAAAGAATCCTAAGAAGAAAGAGAGGGACTGGTGTGGGAACTAGAAAGTTTTTTTTTAATCAAGTGGAGTTTTCTCAAATTTATTCTTTCTTCCTATCAAAATCAATGACAGTAAATTTTCTGTCAACTCAAAGCAAGCCAGAGCTGGTCCAATAAATGATACTGATGTTCCAGTATCTGCCTCCTGAAGCCTACCCAATAAAGGAACTTCCATCTTAATCACTCTACCGGTTACCCATGACACAATATATAAAAGGAATGATAAAGAATATTGGCTAATGCTGAACAATGTAAATTCATGCCTTCCAACCCCATTTTTACAATGCATTTGCTATGCAGCCTTAAAAATGATAAAGCAGTTTTTGAGTTAAGAATGCCAATTTGGTGAATACCTGGACAAAACCATGCAGGGTTTTCTTCTTGGCAACAATACAAAACCAGTTTGCAATTGCTTTTTCCCCAGAATTGTCTAACCTACAGCTTTATTATTCTCTGGTGATTTGATCTCCCATTCAAGTACTAACAGGCAAACAATTATCTCTTAGCATCAGACTTCTGTCTGCTAGAATAACAGCATTAATCTTTTTTCACTTTGACATAATGTATGTGAAGCATTTGGAGCAAACTAAGGACATACCACATGCAGGCAATGCACTTCAAAGTCTACCAAGTGCCACAATCTACAAGATTAATAACAGTAAGGCTATCAGTCACTGGGAGTAACAATTGAAAAAGGTACTGTCATGTGGTATTACTTGTTGGCTTTGCAGACGTATCTATCGCTACTGTGACAAATAGAATGCTGAACCAGACCAGGCTTTGGTCAGACTAACCAAAACTTTTCTTAGATTCTTAAACCTCTCATCCATTTGTTCCCCATCCTTATGCCATTTATACAATTTAAAATGTCTGGAAGAATGATGTAATTTGAATATATGCTGAACAGGTAAAGGTAAAGGTTTCCCTGTCCAATCATAGCTGTCTCTGTGGTGCTCATCTCCGTTTCTTGACCAAGGTAATCAGCATTGTCCCAAGACATTTTCCGTGGTCATGTGGCAGCATGGCTATACATCAGAGGCACATGGAACACAGTTACCTTCCCACCAAAGTGCTACCTATTAATCTACTTGCATATGCATGCTTTTGAAGTGCTAGGTGGGCAGGAGCTGGGGCAGGAACGGGAGCTCGCCCTGTTGTGGGGCACTCAGGTTTCGAACCCAGGCTGTCAGTTTTCCAGCTGACAAGCCCAGTGTCTTTAACCACTGAGCCAATGTGCCCCCTTCTATGCTGAACAGTAAAACAGAATTTATTTAGAAAACTTGAAAATGCAAACCCATAGAAAGCCCAAAAGAAATATTGTAGTTATTTAACAGAAGAAAATGCACATAGAATATTTTATTTTCCCCCTCTTAAAAACGAATCACTTCTTAATGGAGCCAAACCGCAGGAGCCTTCAACTATTGCCAATGCAACTCAGAGTTTCTGTTTAACTGAGTGTGTATATTGTGAATTGAAATGCCCGGTCTTATTGCAACAGGCAAAAAATAACACCGCACTGGCAGTTCAATGTAGAAAGGGGGGAAAAAGGATTTATTTCCAGTAGCATTTAAAAACTGTACAACAGACTCTGAAAAGAGCTAGATAGGAAATTACAACACTAGGAAATTGCGACAAGGCCAAAATCAGTACTAATGTATAACTTACAAATAAGTGAATGGAAAGAGGAGATGAATAAGAGGATAGTAGAAATAAAGTACTGTATATATTTCAGGAAATGGGATCTTTTTATAACAAATTAAAGTGAAGGGAAAAAATGCAATTTAGGTATATTCTAAAGTAAGCAAATTAAAAAATACAGGTAGTTCTTGATTTACAACCATTTGTTCAGAGACCATTTGAAGTTATGATGGTGCTGAACAAAGGGACTTATGACTGGTTCTCAAAGTTCCAGACAATGCAGCACCCCACAGTCACATGAACAAAACTGAAGGGCTTGGCAACCAGCTTGCACTTATGACTGGTTGCAAAATCCTGCGGTCACATGACTGCCATTTGCGACCTTCCCTGCTGCCTTTTCTACAAGCAAATTCAATGGGGGAAACTTGGCAGGAAGGATCACAAGTCTTTCACAAGGCCTCTCTGACCCTCCTGCAAGCACTCCTGCACAGGCAGACTCCCTTCACTTCCCACTTAACGACCTACACTACTGGAGTTATCACAACAATCAGGAATGCTTGGAATGTCGTCTCTAAACGATACGGTCACATGATGACCACATCGCTTTATGACCGCATCATTTAGCAATGGCAATTCCGGTCCCAATTGAAGTCCTAATTTGAGGATTGCATGAGTCTGTCCTAAAGGATAAGCTCCACTAGCCCAAATTATACAGCTGATCTAATTTGTAACCCACGGAATATTATAATGATTTGCATACTGCCAGAGAAGTAAATTACACCTTATCCCAGAGAAAAGGAACTGCTCCATTTTTAATTAAGGGCATTTCTCTAGCTACAAGGAACAACACACCAAGCTCTTGGATCAGAAGGAACCAAAAGGCCGGATTACAAGAGGCAAACTGGTCCAAAGCTTGAGGTGGGCGGAGGTAAATAACCACCAGCAGCGCCCCCCAGCTCTCCCTGGGCTTCCTTTAATCCCAAGAGCCGGGCTGTCCACTTGATGAACCCTTCGAGGCAACAGAACAGCCCCGCCACAGCTTTTCAACCCGGTCCCGCCGCCGTTTCCAGCCCCGGATCCCCGATGCTCAGCCGATCAGGTTCAAAGCCAGCCGGCTCTGTCTGTCGCCCTCCTCCACCCGCTCAGACTTCCCCTCCAGGGCTGGTCATGATCCCCCCCATTCGCCTTCCTCTCCAGCGGTGCAAACTCTTCCCCACCTGCCTTTCACCCGCCCGCCACCCATTCCTAACGCGCCTTCCTTCCCAGGCAAGGCAAGACTCCAGCCGCCTCGGCCGCCGCCCCCCCCCCTTGCCCAACGGCAGGAAAGAGGGCAAGGGTTACTCACTCAGCCAGGACTCCAAGCTTTCCCCTTCCGCCTCCGCCATGTTGCCGGCTGGCTCGGAGACTCCGCCCCCCGCCCCCTCCGATCAGGTTACGCCACGGCTGCGCCGAGCCGACCAGGCACCGCCTAACCCTCGGAAGGTGGGGAGAAGGCAGTGGTGGTTGGTGGGGGGGGAGAAGGTCCGCGTCTCGTCCTTTCGCAGCGCCCTCTGGCGGCGGGCGTCGCTCACTACTTCATTTTCTGTGACCAGGTAGTCTTTATTCTTGCTAGCATTGACATTCCCGCATCTCAGGTTCGCTTGTGCGGTCGCCTTTTCAAGTACGTCGGGTGTGGTTGAAAAAAAAAATATTCTACTTAATAAGAAAAAGCAGAAAAATTTCCCCTAAATCCCTGCTTTCTGCCCTTGGCAAATTAGACCCCAAAACTGATAATAAAAATCAAGATTGTATGTCCTGTTTACTGTAGGACAAATTCAGCAGATTATCTTAAAACTGCTTTTAAAAATTTATTTTTTTAATAAAATTCCACCTATATAACGTAACGATCCTAAAAGGCCACAATTTTTCTTCAAGATCGCAACCCAGCTTACATAAAGCCGTCCTTCTATATGAGAGACATTCCTAGGAAAATAAAATAGAATAAATTGTAATCCAGAGGTTTGTTTGCTGATATACAGGTGCTTTGTGATTGGCCACGCCTACCATGGCAACTGTGTTGTAAGAATTTGCAGTCATACATTCTTAAGATTCCAAATGTGCACTCTGACTCAAAAAATTGAGATCCCAGGAATATGTACCACTGGCTCTCTTGCTGAGACAATGAAAGATTTAATAGATCTTCATTTCTATAAGGATTTAGAAGAACCTGCGTGGACCCATCCACCCTCATGAAATATTTTCTTAAGATTTTCTTAATCAGATGCCTTCTGGAATTTTGCATTCAGGCTTTTAAGACCATAACTCCATTGTCTACCTTTCCCACCACTGGCATTTATTAGCATTTTTACAGGACACAAATTTCTATCCCACTTTAGTATTTTAAAAAACTTCAGTTATTTAAAAAAGTTATATAATTAAAGGAAATGGTAGAGCAAATACAATAAAATGAGATTAGAAAATAAAGAGACTGAAATTTAGCAATAAGACAAATGTCTATGAGAACAAGGTTTATTAGTATTATTTTTTTGATTGCCAATGCTATATCCTATTTGTAAATTTGGTAGCTATTATTCAGTTATGACAGCCAATACTTGCTTGTCCTTTTGTTTGTAACCGCCTGTTTTTCCAGGTACAAATCTTTCCAATTCATATTAAAATATAATTGTTCAATAAAAAAATCATTTTTAAAAAATCAATTGTTTCTATGGGACGAATAGGCTAAGGGAAGAAGAAGTTAGTTTGAACAAGCTCTGAGATGGTCTTTAACTGCCTTCCCCCGTTTTCTTCTGTACTAGCCATCTGAACTAAGGGATTAACACACTTCAGCTTGTACTGTAGCCATATTCTTCTTTTTCCAGCGTATTCCAGCTAGTGCAGGGTCAGCTTGTACTGTAGCCATGAATTCCATAAATCTATAGGGTATCAAATGAAGTCTTTTCTTTTCCTGAATCCCCTTTCCAATTTATTGGATAACCCCAAATTCTTAATTTTAAGCAGAAAGTGAAATTTCGTACTCCTTTTTTTCCCTCCTCCAACTAAAAATAAGAACTAAGTTTTGTGAACATTCTACGTTCAAGATTTTTCTCGGACTGTTTGTAATTTTAGTCATCACTTTCATTTATTTATTCATTGTTCTTTTCTGCACTCTTTCCAGAGTCCTTTAGTGATGGGCAAAAACACACCGTTTTCACCTCCCTCTGTAATAAATACACTCTGCATACCAACTACAGCATAGTTGATCCAAAACTGATCAAAGGTGGCTTACAAAACACATTTGGCACAGGCTGTATAGCTTTCCATGGTTTTTCCAGAGCGAACTCCCCGCAACCATAGGGCAAACTATGGCCAAGTAGCAACGACGAGTCTTTATTCCTAGCGTGGCCCAACCTCCCACAATACGGCGCCTTCCAAAGAGGGTGTGAGGGTTACAACTCCCGCCGCTTGGCATTTTGGGAGCTGTAGTTCCAAGTCCCATCCCAGCCGACTTGCTCAGTTGCGTTTTCCCTAGAACCGCTTTCTTTAGGCCAGTGTTTCTCAACCTTGGTAGCTTGAAGATGGGTGGACTTCAACTCCCAGAATCCCCCAGCCAGCGCACGCACCAAGAAAGGAACGTTAGCATATCCAGCTGTCTCAGCAAGGATAACCCTCTCCGTTTAAGCACGTTAAAAAGCAAAGAAGGACTCGGCCGCCTGGGTTTTTTTTTTTTTTTTGCAGAACTTCCCCGCTGATGCCTACGTCACAAAGGCTCATGGAATGGAGGGGGGGGAAGCCCCTTCCCCGGAAGGCCGTTTCCAGAGCAACGGAGCTCCTCCCCCTGGCGGTCCTTTGGACAGCCCTCGATGAGGTCCTGAAGGAAGATGGCGTCCCCCGCGATGGAGAAAGTGGGGCGCCTGGTCCAGCAACTTCGTGGCTCTCGGAAGCTCTGGCTCCCCGGGTAAGGAAGGGAGGAGCAGCAAAGAAAGTGAAAGGCTTGAGACGATGCCATGCAACGGAGAGAGGAGGGTTGGATTTCATTTTGGTTCCCTAACCAGAATGACAATTTAGCATTATGGCTCCTCGCAAGCAGCATGCATGCCAGGCGGGAAGGTGCATAGAAACGGTGGGAGGAAATCCTCAAATGCCTTCTGTGAAATTAAAATTAAATTACCCTCGTCTCCTAACGTGGCCACAATCATGCAATGTTCTGCAAGCGGTTTGCGTGGCTTCTTTTCCCCTTTTAAGCTTTTCAAGGTCAGCCAAGTAGCATGCAATGCCTAAACCAGAGGTCTTCAAACTTGGCAGCTTTAAGACTTGTGGACTTCAACTCCCAGAATTCTCCAGCCAGTTATGCTGGCTGGAGAATTCTGGGAGTTGAAGTCCACAAGTTTTAAAGTCCACAAGTCTTAAAGCTGCCAAGTTTGAAGACCTCTGGCCTAAACTCATTGGGACCAACTGGGTTTATTTCCGCTCACTTTTGTTTGGGCTAACGTTGGGCGTTGCACCCGAGAGACTGGACCAGAGAGACTTGCATCTGAGAAAGGGAGCTTACATGCAGCATTCTAAATTTTCATGTCCTGGAGGTTGAAAATCTCGGTGTTGACAACCGTTTTCTGCTCATCAAATCCTTTGTAGGCTGACTCAAGTCAGGTGGACCCGATACAATCCTACATATATTGATCCAGAAGTGAATAAAGAAAGTTACCGTAAATCTCCAGAGGAAATGTCAGAGGAGGAAAAAAATAAACGGCAGTTGAAAACAATCCAGCCGATAAAAGCCACCGAATCCAGCATCACCAGTTCTGTGTTTTATGATCCCGCGATCAGGTTTGGGTTTTTTTTTTAATTTTAATACTAATTAATATTAAAAATTACATTTATAATGATACAAACTAAAAATAAAAAAGTGGTGCAGGAAAAATTATTTAAAAATAGAAAAAGAATAAAAAATAAATAAAATAAAATAATTTATTCAAAGGATAAAAATACATAATTCAAAAGAAATTGATAGAGACAAAACTAAACAAGAACGTTAAAAAAGTGAAATAAAAAGGTCAAAAAACAAAAACATCCCTCTTAATTAAATACTGACAAATTGTTTGCAGCAAGTTCAAAATTTATAAGCTTCTACATCTATTTGCAATACAATTGACTTTACTTTATATATTTGAAAGAAAAAATAGTTAACAGGTTAAACAACAAAAAGTTAGAATTCAGAGCCTTCTGTTAATAGTCTGTTTCCTATAAATTACTTGTAGAAAGTTTACAACAGTTTATTTACCACAAATTACCCCAATCATTATCCCTGATTTGTCCAGGATCAAATATCCCCATATGGTTCTTAATAATGAAACTTTTCCTTAGGTTTTTAATTGGGAACTTTCCCAACAATTGCATCTCATTTCCAAAGTTCATTAGTCTCTGTTGTAAATGTCTCTGTAGAATTCATTGTTGAAAAATTCTCCTTAAAAACACAGCATTTCTCTTGCCAAGAAAGTCCAGTCCATCCTTCATCAATTCCATATTTCTGAATTTTTAGTATTCATATTCCTTTTAATCTTTTGTGGCAGATGTGCATTTTTCAAACCAAGTGCTTTCTTTTTCACATCTGACAGCAGCAGCTCAGGTTCCAAATCAGATTTCAATTCATCATGTTGCAAATCAATCCAACTATTATTTCCTACTTTTGAATATTATCTTGAGTTTGCACAGCCATTGTTGATCCATCCAATTGTTTGTTTATGTTTTCAAATAATATCTATAAGTTGGAGAGTATTAGTTACTTAATATGTTATGGAATCATACTTAGATGATTGAGTACTACAAGTAGTCCTTAACTTATGACAATTGGGACCAGAATTTCCATTGCAAAGGAAGGAGGTTGTTAAGTGAATCACACCTGATTTATGACCTTTTTGCCATGGTGTTTAACCAAACCATTGCAGTTCTTAAGTGCACCACTAAGCACCACTGGATTCATTAAGTGAATCCAGATTTCCACTCTGATTGTTGGAAGCCAGATGGGAACATTGGAAATGGTGATCATATGACCCTGAAACACTGTAACTGTAATAAATACATAGTGGTTGCCAAGTGCCCAAATTTTGATTATGTGATAAAGGAGGAGGAGGCAGTACAACAGTCATCAGTCTGAGGACTGGCCACAAGTCACTTTTTTCAGTGTCATCATAACTTCAAACATCATTAAACGGATGGTTTCAGTTGAAGACTATCACACTTCTGTTTTGTCATTACAGCAGATTCATTAACATGATGATGAAAGGAAGCGATAAAATTTTGGCACGTACCCTCATGAATCAGGTACAATTTATGTTTCACATGCTTTTCCTTGATTATTGCCCATATGGGAAGGAAATAATATCCCTATTTCATGATTATATTAAAAAGTGCTTATCCTTCTTTTAATAATCTATTGCATATTCAGTTATTTCCTCGGTTTGCTTATTACCAAATGTCAAAAGAATCATAAATTATATGTAGGTCCCTGATAATGCACCATATTTTTAAACCTGCCTTTCAGAATTATTGTGGAAGCAGGGTCGGAATTTTTCTAAGGCCTTTTTAATTTTCTTTTTTTTAAATAATTTTTATTGCTTTTAAAAGATGACAGGAAAACAAAAAGACAAAAGTAACAAAAAACAAAGATACAGTACATTATCAAAAAAAGCCATAACAAGTGCTTAAAAAGTAAGAGAAAGAATACAGAAACAAATAGAATGTACTGTACAATTGTACAGTATATATAATTATCTAAAAAAAACATAAGTGTATGCATGTGTGTCACTGTATATTCATTCTAATTTATAATTATGCTTTTTAAGGCCATTTTGATAGACAGTATAATTTTAGAAGTCAATAGCTTTGAGAACTGAGAAAATCTTTGTTACATCTAGTAGTCAAGGAGAGGTTGGGGTTTTGATCTTTGAATCTTTCTCAAATGTCATGGATTTGTAAGTTGCATACCCTGTGCAAAACAAGATGTGTTTTGTAACACTGATTAGTGTCCATCTGCATATAGAAATTAGTTCCATGTTGAATAAATTGTATTGCTGAGTGAGCAATCCTTCCTTTATTTTTGTTTGTGATTAAGACTTTAGAGGCCATTAAAAGGAAGCAACTTGCGAAATATCATGAAGCAGATGAGGAAATGAAAGAAAAAATTGAGTGCAACCCTTACAAAATCTTCCATCAAGCAATCGAAAACTGCCAACCTGTAATTGGGCTTTCAGGTATCATAAGAGGAGGTAAAAAGTATCAGGTAAGGTATAAATAAAGAATGCCGAGTTAACAGAATGCATTGAGTTTTTAAAACCATTATTTAGTGACACTGCCACAATGACCAACTTTGCACATAATACATAGTTATAAATACCAGCTTATAAACCACAATCACCTATCCAACCAAACCAAGCCAAGCCAAAACCAAACAATATGATGGTTTATAAAATAGGTAATGAGTCCTTTAAAGAACTAACACTCTGGTGTCAGGAACATCTAATTTCCTCCAACTCAACCAAGTTGGGTTTGCATGTTTTGTAACTTAAATATGAAATTAGATCAATAGTATAAAAATTCATGGTTCCATTGGGATTCAAGATACTTCTGTTTCCATCTATGGATTGGCAGGTTTGCTGCTGTCAGAAAAAGCAATACTACACTGAATTTGTGCTACATAAATTTTATTGAGACAAAAGTTTACTTGCAATTTTTTTCTTTTGAGTTGCCTTAAAATTGCATGGCATCATTTTCAGTGGACCCATATTCTTGCATACATTTCTGTATATTTATATATAAGACAAAAAAAATTCTGAGAATTTCCTCTTGCATTTTGAAAAGTTCATAACATTGCGGAAGACAGTCTTCATCCACTTTAGTTCTAAGTTGAGATCCCAGAATTGTTGCACTGATTTATAGGGCCACCCTGATGTTGCTTTGCAACATGTTTTGTATCTGGGTGGCATACCAAAAGCAAACCATAACACATGCAAAATATTCACACAGCATTAAATACTTTTTGTAACAGAACTCTTGATTTCAACATTTTTTTGAAGACAAATATGTAGGTTTGTTGTAAATTTAATTAGCGTGCTATGATAGTAAAGTATATTGAACCCCGCCTTTTGCTTTTTTCAGGTACCAACTCCTTTAAAGATTAGTCGGCGGAGATTCTTAGCCATGAAGTGGATGATCACAGAATGCAGAGAAAACAAGCACAGGCGAACATTACTGCCTGAAAAGCTCTCAAATGAGCTGCTGGAAGCCTCCAACAATAATGGCAACGTGATAAAAAAAAAGCATGAGTTGCACAAAATGGCAGAAGCTAACCGGGCCTTTGCTCATTATCGATGGGCGTAAAGAATGTGCTGTTGGATCCAGTGTATGATGACTTAAGGCTTTTGCTACCAGAAAAGACAACTTTTCGTTGTTCTAATTCCATTTGCTTTTCTTTGCATATCACTAATCTGAGCAGAAAATTGCCTGCTTCTCATTCAACTCTCATCAAAGAATATGAGCTGAAGAAAATCAGGGTCCCCCTTTTCAAGCTCACATAGGGAGTGGTTTTGAGTATGTCACGTCCCAAATGATATAAATACAAATCATTGTTTATTTTCAACTCTTGTGTTCATCAATTTCCATTCATGTTTTGGAAAACTAACAAACAAGCAGGTGATTGAAGGCGATCAGAGCTGAAAAATAGTAAAAATGGAAACTTTCTGATTTGATCCTTGTATATCTCGTGAAGAAAAACCTTAATATTGTAGGTTCTTTGCTGAAAATAACATGAATGAGAGATCAGTAGAATGAATGTCTCTGTTTACATATATGTTATCTCATGGGCAGAATAAATGACACAATTTTTATCCTTAAAATACAATGAGTGGTGGTGGGTTGCCAAAAATCTTATCTGTCTGCATCCAGTATAATAATTACTATATAGCTTATTCTACCTCATTTCTATTTAAATAACATGTACTGATTTTAAATTATAAACCCCTTATCTACAACACACGAATTCTACTTGAATGAAATATTTCAAGCTTGCTGATACCTTCTGGAGGTAGCAAGCAAGAATGCCAAACATTTTAATATTTCCATTTATTAATGAAATATATATAACAGATGACCTAAACCTGGTGTAGGAATTACAGCAATAATGAACTTCTTTAGAAGAAAATAATAAATTACTAGGTTAAAACCCTTTTTATTTTTAGGTAACATTAATTTGCTTGGCTGCATTTAGGGGTGATCTGATTTTTTAATCTGTATCTGAGTGGTTTCAGGGGCATCAGCGATACCTAAAGATAAATTATCAAACTGAATTTAAAGTATTATTAGCAACAGAATTGGTTAGATGGAACTAAAAATAGTATTTGGGGGAAAATAATTTGCCTCTGGTAAAAATCATCAGTCACCAGGTCCAGAAGTAAGTTTCTTATACATTCAAAACCCCAGAAATCTCTGTCAAGGTTGGACATAACTTTGTTCCATGGTCAACCAGTGTAATAGGCGGCCTGAAGTGGTAAATTCCCATTCCCATAAAAGAAAACTTTTACCACAAAGTATATTGTTTTCCTTGAATTAAAAATGGCAAACAGAAATGTGCCTTTATGGGCTATCTTGGAATTATCACATTTAGTCCTTCTCAAATATTGGAAGATGCTGAGTTTCTAGGTTTTTTTAAGTATAGAATCCCCCCATCTTCTCTACAAGCTACTAAGGATATGACAATTGTGTTGTGAACTTATCAATGATAAGTTAATTTGGGAAATGGGGAGCCAAGCTTAAAAATTTCAAGGTAATTCTGTACTTGGAGAATCTAGATCAGGGGTGTCAAACTCGCATCATCACGTGACATATCACAACCTTTTCCCCTTTTCGCTAAAATGGGGGTGGGGGTGGCCAGTGTGTGACACATCTGGCCCACAGGCCACGAGTTTGACACCCCTGATCTAGATGAAGGATGAAGTGTATACCATGAATCATTAAATAAGGCCAGAGAGCTTTCATCTGAGGAGTTGCATTGTAAGTACCAGTATTCATTGTGGAAAAAGCATATAATTGTTACTATAAATATGTTGTTGCATTAACCTTTTCCTGCAGGCATTTCATGTGTGATTGATTAAATATGTGCCATCTAGTTAGTTTCAGCTCTTGGTAGCCACATAAATTTTCCCTGTATTAATTTGTTCCTAACCTAGTTCTTCAGGTTTTCCAGCAATGCATTCACTGTCACTGTAACTAAGTGGACTTTGCTGAGTGGTGGTCGTTTTCTCCGTCCTTCTATCTTTCCCAGCATTGGCGCCTTCTCCAGAACTAGGTTTTTGCATAATTTGTCCAAACTAGAATTATTTGATTGTGATCATGTGTGCTTCGAATAGAATAGAACAGAACAGAACAGAATAGAATAATTGGCCAAGTGTGATTGGACACACAAGGAATTTGTCAAGGAATTATATGAGAACTCTGGGTTGATTTATTCGATAATCCATTGGTTTTTGGCTATGGTATTCTCAGAAATTATCTCCAATAACCAACCTTCAAAAGTGTCTATGTTCTGCTTCTTCCCCTTTTTCCCTAAAGTCACAGGGAATAGTATTGCTGCACTATTCTGTAAGTTTTGACACATCACAGCATCTGAATATCTTTTCCAATATCTTCATGGTTTGCTCTAGTCTACAACTTATTTCTTATTTTTTGTTTATTTTTCTTGGCTGATCCTAAAAGGCAGAAGAAGATACCTTCTGTATCAGTCAATTCTAAGGTTGATTGTCCTACCTATTGTCATTAGCTTGGTATTCTTTATATTTTAGTTCCAGATTCCTACTGTACTCCTTGACCCTTATTGCTAGAGCTTGTAGATCCTTTGCATTTTTCCTAATCAGAATAGTATTATTAGCATAGTGGAGGTTATTTACGTCTCTTCCTCGAGTGTTAAAAACATATATAGTATTTTCCAATCTAGCTTCCCTCAATAAATATTCAGCATGTAGGTTGAATAAACAAACAGGAATATGCAGATTTGCCTCGCTCTTTTGCCAGTCTAGAGCATCTGTTTCACCATGTTCAGACCATTTTGTGGCTTATTGATCTGTGAACAGGTTTCTCATGAGGACAGTGAAATGTTTTGGGAGTCCTATTTTTCTAAGCTCATTGCACAATGAGCATAGAAAATGCTCATGCATAGCATGCAAATGCATAGCTTGACACAATCAGCAGACTCAACGGCCTTTCTTTAATCAGTGGAAATACTAATTGCTTTTCAGTATGCTTTGCCTTTCTCAATTATGCAGAGTACATGAGGAATAATGTCTTGTATTCCTTGGCCTTTTCTAAAGCCAGCTTGAATATCTGGCATCTATTTTTCATGTAGAACTCTATATTGGATGTTTTTAAGTGTTATTTCTGTAGCATATCAAATTAGGGATAGTGTATAATAATTGCACGCTGTTAAATCCCCTTTGCTATTGGAATGTAAACTGACCACTTCCAGTCTCCTAGGCATTATGTCAGTTTTCAGATCTGCTGGCATAGCTTTATTTTCTGATTACTTCCCATATTTCTGTCACAATTTCATATGTACACAACCCTATTCTCCCTTTGAAGAGTAAATATCCTCACAATTTTAATCAGCCTTTGTTCTTTTCTTGATAGTGATAGAGACATAAATGTGTGAAGTGACTATGCTGAAACCCTATTAATGTGATTTGCAAAAATACAGATGTGTCTTACTTAGGAATGGATATCCATTTATCTTTGGAATACAATCTGATTGTCCTGACATGATTGAACTAGCCCATAATCCAGTTGTATCTATTCAGCAACATACCATGAATTAATTGGATACTTTCTGATCCTTTAATTTTTCCACATATAGAACAGAGCGAGGATGAGTTGTTGTATGATGTTTTGAGAATGATAAAGATTATAAAACTAGTGAATTGATAAATGTTGCTCTACATACCAATACCCTTATATCAAGTGTTTCCATGGCAAAACTGACTACTTTCCAAAGATTGACATACCATTAACGTAAAGTTGACATACCACTATATATGAGTTGTCAGTTCAACTCTTTGTAAGTATAGTATTCTTGGAGAAACCTTCATGATTAGAAAGACAAAATGAATAAACTGAAAGGCTAGAATCTTGAATAATAAGCACTTCAGGTAGCAACATGTTTTGCTGATTCCATATAGGATATTATTTATGGTTTCTGTCTGATGAAAGGTCATCTCATGCCTCTAGCTTAATGATTATTCCCTGATTTAATTTGGTCTAGAATAAAAAAAAGAATGGAGGCAGAAGTGTAAAATATTTTATAAAAGTTCCAAACAGAACCAATTCTCTTAAGATAAATTTACAGTACATTGGTTTAAAGTATTGTTGGAGAGAAATGTTATAAAATAAATTGTTACCTATTCCCCAAAAGAGCTAATTCTGCTGTGGCTTTGTAAAAGTCTGTTGCTTTGCATCTTCTGGAGGCAGAAGATGCCACCTTAGCTAAAATCTGACCTAGCTTGGAAGGAAGCTGAAGGCTGCCAGTGGAAAATATTTGCATAGTATTTTCCTATACTTGGAGAAAGATTAAAGTACCCAATGATAGCCTCTTTTTAAAAAAAAGTGCTGTTGCAGTGTCAGATAAAAACCAGAGCTATCCTTCTGAAGCCTCAAGGATTCATGGGCAGTAGCTTCTTAGCGCATACTATACTCTGATGGACTTCCACAATCTGGTGCCCATCAGATGCTTTGGATTTGAACTTCCATAGGGTTAAAATTCACACCTGGAAGGTATTGTGTTGAAGAAACCCACATTAATAAAAATATTTGCCCCTTTATTCAAGGAGAGAACTCTGCAGCCTTTAAGGAATCTAAATTGCATGTTTAATTACCATGTTTAATTAAGTTTTGCTTAAGGGGGAGGTGGAAAAGGGAGAGAGAAACTGTCTCCTTTCTCATCCTATTTTTTCCCCATAAGATAATCCTTTTTATTGTGATAGATTTTGCATTTAGCTGGGAAAGGATTACCATAACTATCAAAGTAGCCCTTCTTGGATTATGCCATTTTATATGCTGGTTGGAAGTGATAAGGTTGTCCATCAAAATCTCCCTTATTATGCAATATTAACCACTCCTTGTCAGACTAGTTTCCTATAGTCGAGGAGAAAAGAAACATTTTGATTTCAGACTAGTCTTGTCTGGGCATTGCTTGGATTTCAGAGTGATTAATAGTTCCATTGGAGAAAGCTTGGTTACAAAGAAGCAAATAACACTTGAGCTTTGATCACAGAATTATTTTCCTTTTTCAAAAAAGGATAAACAGGCCAGTTACCAAATATTAAGCGAAACAAGCTTTACCAATACAGAACAGAAAGAGTTGGCATTTCTTTGAAGTTTATGTGAAATGATTCCTAGGCTAGTTTTTAAAACCTGCCATTTATGTTGCTAAATGGAAAATAAGGGAGAGAAAACCTCCCTTTGTAAAATACTAGCCTAGCCTGCAAAACGACATAATACAAGCCAGTATTTAGTGCAATACAACAGGAGCAGCAGTGGCCAAGTATCTGCTACTTTCTTTTTTTTAAGTGTTCTCTCAGCTCCTCAGTTTTAGGCAGCAGTTCCTTGGCACAAAGGAGCAGGGCACATATTCTATAACAAAAGGGCTAGGAATTTCAAAAAAAAAAACCATATAAGTTGCAGCTTTGGTGTAAAGTTTGCTGGTGAAAATGGTGCGAATGCAGGCTTTGCTGGTGCTTCAAGTGTTCAGTCGGTGACCTCACTGTAATAATACTTTTGGGCTGCTGCTGTCATTTTCCAATCAGTGGCCCGGAACTCAATGATCTCCAGGAGTAGCAATTGGGACAGAGAGCTGAGACCCTCTTGCAGAAGGAATCCATCACGCAGAAGGGAAAAGAGCTCATCCATCCTCTGACTGTTCATCTTTTCAAGTTGCTCACCAATGCGGTGCAGCTGCAGCACCAGGCAGTCCACCTTAAGGCAAGAAAGCAATGAACATCTTGAAGAATTGAGAGCATTACCAGACATGTCCTTGAGGCGTCTCTTCCAGCCCATTACCCACCCACAAAAATAAATGCAGTTCAGGCGTACCTCACCTGTCCTCCAGCTAGTGCCATCCAGATGTAGCCATTCCAGCCAAGGATTATGGCAATTATTTCTTTTCCAGGTGCATATAGGAATCGTTTTATATTTAAAGTATGTACTTTTAAACATATTCTCATTAAACAATATCCATTCTCATTCCTTCTTGGGACTCTGAATGGTTCAATAACTTTTTCAGTACTCTTGCTATAGTATATATTCAAAATATTTTGCAACTTCATGCAAAAGTTCTGATTCTTTCATTGGAATTCCATGTGGAATTGGAATGTAACATGCATCTGACACTAACCAATTGATCCCTACTTTCATATGCATCCACAACAACCTAATTGCCACCAATTCATACTTTCTAACATACACAGTAACCCCTTGATTCATAACTACCTTACATGTAATCCCCAACTCCACTCCATAAGAAAAGACTTTCTTCAAGTTTATTCCACCTTTCCCTTTTCTTTTAGTTTTAATTATTCACCCGAGCTGTGATTTAACAGAGTCCATGTTATCCACGGTTTATTCCAAGAAAACTCACCTCTTCCTCTTTCTGCAAACTATCAGGCTGTGCCAATCGGAAGAGGCAGTCATAAACAGGATTCACCAATGCCATCATGGGCATATTGTTGACCTGTTAACAGATTGTGGACATGTCATATTCATAAACATTTTGGAATGATTAACCCCCACCCCCAATCTTCAACTTCTTATCACCACTTGGATATTTTAAAAAAAACTAAGCAAGTAAATGTATTGTTAATTAATTAAAAGCAGTGCAGAAGAAAAGCTCATGGTATTTTTCACTGATTTAGATGTTTGCTTAATGATCACAACAAAAAGTGTAACCCCCCCTCCCCCCCCCCGGCTCTGGTCACATGATGCCTTGACTTATGGTTGCAACAATTTATGACTGAAATTCTGAACTCAGTTATGGTCATAGGTTGTGGACTACCGTATACTGAAGTTACTTAAAGTAAGTTTTGGGGGAAAAGAGACATGAATCAAAACCAGGCCACTCTGAATGTTGATCTGAGGCATTTGGGTGTTCTCAATAGGATCCCCTTACCCTCAGGTAGTCAAAGATGTTACAGATAAAAGTGACATAGCAGATCCAGGCTTGGAGGGAATGGGCTCGCAACTCATCACGGTCCTTATACTCTTGCTGCAGTCGGTTGAGAAGGCACCGCCGGAAGATACTTTGGCTTGTTTGTTTGCTTTCCACCTATGATAAACATCAAGCTGTTAAGCCCAAGGGAAAGCTATATAAGCTATATGCACTCAAAAGAAATCGCTGTCCGTGTTCCTTTTACATTGCTCACATGTACAGCATCGCAGTTGCTCAACTCTGACCCAGACAGTCCGTGAACACAAACAAGAGACCAAGAAAGGGGTCAGTGAGGAAAAGGATAGTGAAGGGAACTAGTGATCCCCAGCTGTCAAAAGAGAGTGACATGCACGAGATGTATCTCCATTCCTATTGGAATTGAAATTTGAAAGCACCCTGAACATGTACAATTGGGGCCTCTGAAGTTTTTCTCCTTGATTTGCTTGGATTACCTCCCAGCTCAAGAGGCCCAGGCGTAGAGGAAGAATCCAGTATTTTTCCTATGCCTCTAAATCGTGAAATTAGGAGACTGGAAAGGAAGAATTAGGTTAAAGTTACTCTAACAAAATTTCCTATAAACTGCCTCCCAACCAGTAGATATCATGCCTTGCACATCTGCTTCCAGGTCTTGAGGAAACATTGGTGGATTTTTATCTCGTAGGCATTTGTACAGTGGTGAGAAGTGACAAAACACATGTGATATTGTAATACAGTCCTGTCCCATGTACTTGAATACAGTACAAAATTTCCCGCCTTTTGCTATTTCAGTGCAACTGGGCTTGGAAAGGAGATCTGTGCCCTACCTCTGTTTCTCTCTCTCACCCACACTGTTCAAACCCCAAGCATAGGAAGACAAAACATGCCTAAAGAAGCAGGAGCCTCTAGGGTCACAAAATGTGGAGGGAGGCAAAACTTAAATGGGTTATTTAATGAGTTTTGCTCACCAAGTCAGGGGCTATAGTTGAAGGGATAGATTCAGCTTCTATCCTCTCCTCTGGGCTGGTTGCCAAACATGTTCTGCGGGTCAGGCCAAGCCAAGCTCCATCTGTGGAAAGGAAGCATGGCTGCTGAATGACAGGCATGCCCAGAACCCTGCTTTAATATAACCTACAGGCTCCTTTATATGGAATTAATTAATTACACTGTGTTGTGTTATATTATTATAGTATATTAAGTGTATATATGTGTATAGTTATATATATATATATATATATACATACATACATACATACACACACACACACCATATTATGAGGGGAGGATAGCATTATTGTATTGTTATTACTATCTTATATTATATTACATTATACAAATCTATCTCAAACTAGAAATGGGAACATCATCCCACCCCATTCACAGGCATGAAAACAACGCTGCATATTGACAAACAGAATCCAAAGTATATGGTAGTTGAATGTGGAAAATGGCATTAAACTTCTTACTAATTCTCAGAAGGACTATACAGTCTCTCACCTGAGTGATGGCATAACAGATGCGCCCTGCCTCTTTACTGAATACACAATCTTTTAAGGACTGGTCCACAATTATATTGGCCACTTTCTCCAGATCCACGCTGCTGGGATCTACAGAAGAAGAGGCAACACTCAATTTTAGATCGAAAGGAATGTAAATCTATTTGACAGAAATTACAGCAGTGCCACATCAAACACCATTCCAAGTGAACTTGGAGACACGTACCAAAAAGTTCAGTGGGCAAAAATAGGAACTGGGATATGCCAGTTTTTCCTACTTGCATGCCTTACAAGTGTGCTGAAGTACACAGTGGCCAAAAGTTCAATAAAATAAATGCCAAGTGTGTATTTTGGATTAGATTAGTCAACAACTGGGTGCAACTGCAGAAAAGGTCTTACCTATGCGTGTGCCCTCTTTAGCTTCTGAAGAAAAAGTCTCTGGGGCAGAGTTTAAGGAATCAGAAGATTTTCATGGCAGCAGACAATCTTCTTCATTTGTTTATAAACTCTATAAAGATTGTGTGTTTGGGGGCCAAGGAAGGAATGGAAAGGCAAAGTGGGGGGACAGAGAAAGAGCTACTAACCTTTGAGTGCTGTTTTCAGTAACTGCTGAACTTCTGAATCAAATGAATATATTTTATAGTCCTCTTTGCTTGTTTCCTCCATCCCTTTCCCTCTTTCAAGTGCTATTAGGTCAGGGAAGCTGCTGAGTTAGCAGGACCTGTGGAGAAAGGAGAGACCATAAACAGTTTCTTTGGACCAGAGATAGATATGTATTGGTTCTTCCCTAGATGAGGCTCTATAACCCATGCAAAGAGGAAAAACAGTACTACTGGAGTTAATAAAAGGAAATAAAACCCTTGGATAACAAATGAAGAAAAAACAAACCTGGGGAAGATTCTCTTCCAACACAAACAACTAGTACTCCAATTGAATAATTGCTGTTCCTGTTCCTTCCTCTATTATTTGAAAATAAGGTGCTTCAGTGTGCAAAACAATCTAACATCATTGGCTCCCCTACTCCAGTAAGCCAAATGCACAGTTTCTGAATCCAGGGCCAAGCAGACTGCTCGGTCATCAAAATTCCTCTGTTTTTGCTCAGTCAGGCAAAAGTGAGTTGACAAGACATGACAGGAATCCATGGAAAACATTTTGGAGATCTGGAATCTATTCAAAGAATAGAGGTTGGAAGGTATGTTCAAAGAAGAAGAGCAATCGTATTAATATTCTATTAACTTCCCAGTTAACATCTGGTATTGGGGATCCTGAGCAGTCTACTTCTTGGTCCCTATATCCCTACATCAGTATCTCTGTTTCACTTTCCTTGTTCAATTTCATCTGTTCACCTTTCCATCCCAAATGTTAACAATTCTTTGTAAAGTACCATTCCTGAAATCCATCCATCAATATGTTCCCTTGTCTTGAATTCTTCTCCTTTAACTTAATGAAACCCTTGCTTGTATCTCTTCTGCTACCTAACCACTGCCTTTCCCATTTAATTTTTTTGAGTTAGGGGATATCAGGAATTCCTGATCATTCTGGTATCACGACTCCCTAAAACAAATGAATCTGTGTAATCCTTCAGAAGCTGCAAAACTACTATCAGCAGCTCCAGCCTGTCTGGCTAAGAGGGAGGAACACCGGGGTCAGCACCCTCAAAAAGCTGACAGGCAATCTATATATGTACTTATTTCCGCTACTATCATACTAATTGAATATGTACATCTCTTTCTACTAAAGACAAATGTGGAACAACTGGAGTATTCCTTGCCCTGCCTTGCTCCCTGACTTTTTCCAGTTGGGCCAAGGGAAGACAGAAAATGAGAGAAGAAAGGTGAGCCAGTATTTCCTCTTTTTCATACTTATAACTCTGATCACCCCTTGTCCACCAAGCCCCCCTTCAAGGAAATAAAGCACTGGGAAAAAGTAAACCCCTGCCATCTGCTGGAGATAAAGTGAAATGTGCAAAGCTGGAAGTCTTTCAGTATTCTGTCTGGAAAAGCATTTTCTTGTGCAAGCCTAAAAAAGACAAAGTAATCTCCCCCAGATTCGCCCAGGAATTCACAGCTTCATAGTATGAGATGCTCTGCTTGATCCCTCTTGATTTGCAGTAATGCGATAAGAAAATCCTGCAAGGTTTGCTATCCGTGAACTGAGAAAAATAGGGACATACTATAGCACAGGAAGATACACAACAAACTAAGCCATAATATGGGTGTTCTGGCTTAGTATGTTGCATGAACCCAGATAAATGGAACATATTCAAAGTATGAATTAAACAAATTACACTCTAATTCAGTGAACTGAATTCCAAAAAGGAATAGTTGGAGGCAGCATTCAAAGGCCTGCTTTTGGATAGCTTTATGGTATCATCAAAACACAGCAATTATTTTAAAAAGCACTGTTAATATTCTCTAGTTTTTATGCTTCATAGCAGCTATTTTTAATCATAAATAATTATACTGAATTACTGATAAACAAACCATTTTTCAAATGGCTTCCAAAAAAAATAAAAAAGTCCACAATTCTAAAAAAGTCATCATTTGAAACAGGAGATGAAAAGCAGAGTATGAATTCCTTAGCAAAGATAAAACAGAGTTTTTAAAAAACCCAAAGGTTTGAGAAAATAAAATCTTCCTTAAGCAACAAGATATAATCAAAGAGATACCAAGCCTTTCCCTCTCAGAAAGCTGTCTGTAACTGAGGCATTCTTATGGAGATCTCTGTTTTTGAGAATCCACGAGGGGTCACTTGTCAATATATAAAGAAATGCATAAGGAGACAGGCAGACCTTCAAACCATGGAGATCTTCAACTAATGCCCTGAATTGAGTTTCTGAGTGGATTGGGGGCTTGCCTCAATTTTTTATTTTATGGAAGGCAGTCTCTCTCTCTCTATTGCTTTACTGTTGTCTCTGTATGGAAAAACAGAGTTTAGGTGTGTAGAATCTAGTGTGACACCTAGCTGTTGGTGTGTTGCTTGAATAAAAAGGCAGGCAATCAAACAAACAAAAGATAAAATAAAAAACTTACCTGTGTAAAATGAGGGAACTAGCCAGAGTTACAGCAGCCTCCATGTACAGCAGGGGTGTCAAACTTGCATCGTCACGGTGGTGTCTCGTGACGCATTGGGACTTTTTTCCCCTCCTTCCCTAAACTGGGTATGGGCGTGGCCAGCGTGTGACGCATCTGGCCCGCGGGCCGTAAGTTTGACAGTCCTGATGTAAAGTCAATCAATATGCACTGCCATGAACTTACTAAGGGTTTGACAATTCCCTTTTTACGACAACTGCTGTCATTACACAGCAATGCTATTAATGGGAGAGCACAGCCAGCTTTGTTACTGCATGGAGAATTCCCAACTGATAAGTCAGTTTCAACACATACCAGAGCAGTCACACCAACCTTTCTCCTATTCAGAGCATGTGACCTCTAGTTAGGTTTCAAGATCAATTACTTCTCTGCATAGCAGTCAGTATAGTATGGCTGCTGATTGTTCCGTGATTGTTCTGACATGTATAGAAACCAGAGCTACTGTTACCTGATGCCCGACCTCTGGAACATCATCCCTCCAGAGATTAGACTGGCCCCAACTCTGCTGGCCTTTCACAAAGCCTTGAAGACCTGATTCTGTGCCTGCCTCCTCATCGTGTTAATGTCTTTTCATTATTTTCCCAGCTGTGTTATGTATATATTTTTATTCATTTTAACATTGTAAATGACTCTTAGAGTCATGTATTTGAAATTGGTGCCTACCCAGATTAAATAAATGATAAACGTGGTTCTATTCCAACCCTAACCCTAAAAGTAACTTTTGGAGTAAAGGAAAAAACTAACGGCAAACCACTTCAATATTGTTGCCCAGGATATGACACAGATATGTTCACCAAGTCCTTAGAAAAGAGCAAAACCGGAGCTACTCTTCATTTCTTTTTTATACCTACACATAAAACATTGGTTTTAATCCTGCAAAGCAGCCACAAAGACTTTGAGTGTGGGTGGATGACTCTACAGGTCGTCCTCGATTTACAACAGTCCATCTAGTGACCCTCCAACGTTATAACGGCACTGAAAAAAGTAACTTATGAGCATTTTTCACACTTACAAACATTGCAACATTTCCACTGTCACACGATCAAAATTAAATTGCTTGGCAAGTGATTCATATTTATGATGGTTGCCGCCTTATCCCGGAATCACGTGATCACCTTTTGAGATCTTCTGACAAACAAAGTCACCGGGGAAACCAGATTCACTTAACAACCGTGTTACTAACTTAACAACTGCAGGGGTCATAAAATGAAGCAAAACTCACTTAACCAATGTCACTTAGCAAACATACATTTTGGACTCAATTGTGGTGGTTTAAATCAAGGATTTACCTGTGCTTTAAAAACCAGTTTTTCCAACAGGGAAGCCAATTTATCAAGGGGGGGAAGGGGAACGCCCCGCCCCTTCAAAGAGACCCGCACCCCCCGTTTCTCAGGCAGCCCCGAGAAAGCGAGAAGGAGAAGTCGGAAGGACACCCACCTGCTCTCTCGCCTTTCACGCCTCCGATGTCAGCAGGGGCGCGCCGGCATCTTGCCGCGGGAAAACGCCCCCGGGGATCCCTAAACCTTTTTGGGGTCCGGCTCGGGTCGCTGGAGGTATATCAGAAAAAAGCCCACCACCAAAAAGAGCAGCAGCAGCAGCAAGAAAGGCAGCAGCTCAAGCATGGAGTGCAAGTGCAGGATGGGCATCCTTCGGGTATTGGCCCCGGCGGCCCCCGACACCGGCAGAAGCGCCCAGCTGACCCGACCCGAGCAGCCGTCGCGCGTCCCTCCGGCAGGCAGGCCGCCCTGGCTTTTCACTCACTTTGGGGTCCGACGGCAACTCCTAAAACTCAGCTGCTGAGTGGGGTGCGTTTTTCCCCCACCCTTCCCTCCTTGTTTGCACAGCCGGAGGCTTCCTCTTAGGTCATTTCCTCGCCAGGGTAAGTGGAAGGAGGGAGAAAAACGGTGACAGTATACCGGCAAGCAGCGCCTACTGCTGGCAAATGGAGGTACCCTCCTTTAAACCAAGGGTCTGAAGGTTGCTTGCAAGAATTAACCTCACGAATGAAGGGCAAAATATTACGTGTCTCAGGATCCAATCTGGGTCGGTCACCGGGACCAGACCAGAGGGCTCCAGGATAAGCTTCAACATGAATCCGAAGGCTCGGAAGAACTATCTGGTCCCGGTGACCGATCCAGATTGGATCCTGCAAGAGTTAATCTATTTGGTTGCCTTTCCGTACTAGAATCTGTGATCCAGCAGCTAAAGCCTGAACCAGAAATAAGGAATACCAGTTAAACACACAAAGTCAGAAACAAAGTAAGGGATTTGGAATTTGGAATTTTGGAGTGCTGGTCGTCAGCACTCCAACTTACTATTGTGTCATGAGTGATATACACTAACTGAAATAATTACTGGCACAGATTGGCAATATGTAGACTTTATTCAACTTTCATAAATTCAAACCAACAGATAGTTCTGAGGATTAATGAGAGTTGTAATATAACATGGAGAAATTCTGACAGAAATTCAGGAACTAGAGATCACCATAATTAAAACTAAGTATAAACTGGCAGATTACACACACATACACACACATATATATATACACACACATATATATATATACACACACATACATACACATATATGCTTGAGATATATATGCACCATACTTTCAAAGTCCTTTTTAAAGTTTTCTCACCTGTCACATCTCCACTAATGCTACTGCTGCATATTCTCAAATGATTTTCTTGAATCACCACAAAGGCCAGGGACTGCATCCTCTACTATCATGTGCTACATTACAGTACCTGAATTTAGAAGGAACATTATACCAGTCATTGGACATCAGAATTCCCTTTCTATGAAGATGATATCCCAATTAAAAAAAAAATCTGCAAAGGGATAAATCAGAAATGGAACAGAGGCTTTCCACAAGCAGGTAGAATATGCCTGCCTGCTCTGTCCACTTGTACTGGTTGAGCTGAATGTGGAAGAGAGATAGTCTTTTAGATAACCAGGTCACCAAAGTTTTATAAGTCATAACCAACACCTTGAATTATCTTTGGAAACCTGCCAATATTCAGTGCCGCTCATAGAGCAAGGGTGCTACATGAGCAACGTGTGGCATGCTCATAATTGCCTGTGTCACTGCATTCATATAGTAGTTGAATGGCAACTCCATGTATATCACATTGCAGTAGCCTAGGCGTAAGGTGACTAAAGCATGAGTGGCTTCTAAAAGGGAGGGGTACATTGAGAAATAGATTGGATTTGTGTGAAAACTTTTCAGCCACGAGCAGAAGTTGTGCACTCATAAAGCTATGCACAAGCCCTGAATAAGCAAATGCAACCTAGTTCAGGACTAAAGATAAGATCCCTATTTCTGGAGGAGGGCCACAAAACCACACAGCCACCCAATCTTATCAATGTTGAACTTGGCCTCTTCCTCCCCTCCAGGTTTCCAACACCTGCAGCCTCAAATGATACCTTTTTGTTTGTAACAGACTCCCAAATACAATAACCAGACATTAAGGGCAGTTTATAAAAAACTTTCCTTGCAAACAACAGCTGCCTTTCCCAAGTCCTTCTTAGGTACTGTTTAGGTGCAGTAATATGAAAAGGGATGTTTACATGCTGTTCCTCCATTGGATTCTCAGAAGAGTGGCAATTGCAAAAAGAAAAAATAATCCAGAAATTTATGATAAATATATTTATATGTTTATTTTTCTTTCAAGATAGACACATGTTCTATGGATTAGAAAACTGGATGGTCCAAACTGTCTCAGCCACAAAAAATAACTCTTTATATGAAAAATACAGATACAGTGTTATAGATTAAGCATTCATGTTAAACACGGGGTTAAAAAAAATCTCAATAATGGAATCTGAAACCTTGCACAACCCTAGATGTCAACAAAGATCATTTAGATTACAGTACTAGGAGTACAAATCTGTCTGGGTTCTCATTGGCATAGGTGCCCAGATAATAACCATCAACGATTTTGGAGGTATTGGGAGAGACTGCTGACCTATCCATGTTATGCTGCCTTGTAAACACTCAATTATTAAAGTATACACTGATTTTGGCACTGTCATAAGGCACAATATCTTAAAATTAACATATTTGAGGAAGCAGATTGAAGGACGCACTAAAGGATAGAGGAGAACTGAAAGATAAGTGACCTAGCTTATATTTGGAGACTACAAATGTGAAGTGTGCCTTCTTTCTTTGGATTGCTGTGACTTCATGCTTGCCTCTTAAGCTTGCTAGTTTACGTGCTTAAAAAGAGGATAATTCTGACAGAAAGGCAGGTTTCATGAGGTAATGCCTCTATTGTATAGGTGGGGAAAGACACAGGAGCCCTTGAGGGCAAGGTGATGTGGAGCCCCTTTTAGTTATAGTTGGTTCATAACTGGTGTTCTGTTCTTCTAGTCCAGTGATTCTCAACCTTGACAATTTTAAGATGGTGGACTTCAACTCCCATAATTCCTCAACCAGCATACTGGGGCAGGGGTGAAATTCTGGGAGTATGCTGGCTGGGGGATTATGGGAGTTAAAACACTGGACTAGAAGAACAGAACACCAGTTATGAACCAACCATAACACTGGTCTAGTCAGTAGTGTTCTTATTCATATTTATTGTTTTTTGTCTGTAATCTATCCAGATTCATTAAGGAGTCAATGGCCTCAAAATTTGATAAATAAAATAATAAAAAACATGTCAAGGACAGTTGTTGCTGCATTTCTGGTGAATCTGTTGTTTGCCTTTTGACAAAGGAGCCTACCCTAGGTGCATTTTAGAAAGAATCTGAATCAGCAATTCCAATCTTAGACAACAAAAGAAGGAAAGGCCTATGAACACTTTGGGAAGAGAACCCACATGTCCAAAACAAATATTTCAGAGAAATGGAAGCAACCTTTGTTCTTAGGATACATAAGGCAAAGTTTGCATAAATCAGGGCCTTTCCAATGGTATGCAATATAGCTGGAATGTGACTTTCACAGCTCTTATGAACATAAATACAGATAAGAGTACAAGGAACAACCTGACCCAGTAGGTAAGCAAAAGAAAGTAACTTTAAACTTTCCTGTTTGCAGTCTCTGTGCTTCCAAACACCAACGGCTCTGATTCTACTGATTTCAGCATGAATTAAAATCCATCCTGCCAGTACTGGAAGTTTTATAAAAAGAATTTGCAGATACTGCTGGAAACAAATCTATTTTTTAAAACCTCTCTCTTTTCAGAAGCTTTGCTTATATTTATCAGGTATATAGCAAACTGGAGTGTTCTTGTGTATTACTACAGTACCTTCAATTTAGCAATATATCTGAACGTGGATTGTCCTATGCTGAAAGGAGGTCATGGAGTAGAAATCAACTTGGTGATTTCCCAACTGTACTCATCCTGTCAGATTGCTTTTTCCCCAGATACCATGCAAAGATTATAGAGTATAAAAAAATATCTAAATAAATAAATATACATTATTTTTATGCTTTTACATTTACATTTTACAGATAAGTGCATAGAAAACAGGCAGGGAATAGAGAATCAGCTTCTTCCTGTGTGTGAAACTGGGACCATGACAATTCATATATTTTATATCAGGCAAAACTGAATTAGTCCAAGAATATTCCGTTTGTGAGGACAAAGCCTTAAAGCAAACTTACTTACCCAATTGCTGTGAACTTTTTAATGTAAATACAGAGTATGTACCAGGAAGTTGAGAAATCTATCAATGACTTGGAAAGTAAAGGCTGCAATTCTAAATGTGCATAGTGGGATTTATTTCTGAGTAAACTTTGACAAGATTGCACCAATCGTTTAATTTTCTTTATAGCTTTCATCATATATAAAATTGGCCAAATTCAGCCAGGCAAATGGTCCTCTTCAACTGTTTTTTCACTAAATGTTAAGAGTTTGCTGAAAAAAAGTATCCATTGTTATTCCAGAGCTTCTTGGGGAAAAAGAAGCTATCAGAGGATAACATTGTTTAAGAAAAATCATTACGATAATTTAAAAGATGCATCCTATCGCAAAATGAAACGGAATAATTGTATAGCCAACAATATTTTTTCCTCACTTTGATTCAAAATGAAAAAGTTTAAAATGAAAACTTCTTAAGAATTTAGATCCAGCATGTTTGTTTTAGTAAGAAAGAAGTTGATAGTGCAAAAATATAAGTGTCTAGTTTACAGGCCGCTTGTATGCTTGCCCTCTATTTTTAATTTGGAGTAGTGGCAAAATATATTTATGTATGCGCAGGGCAAGAGGAACCATGAACACTAATGGCCCTGCTAACACAGAAGGGTAAGATATGCATGCAGCGCTTCCTCTACTTTGTTTAGGATTTTGGCAACAGACAATTTCCACAGACTCACTAATGGAACACTGCAAAATCACAAGACCTGCAAGAACCTCAGCCAAGAGGCAAGGGAATGGCTGACAAAACAGCTATTGCATTTTTACTGCCGGGGCTGAATGGCCAAGGCAGGTAGTTGTCTATTAAGCAATTGTCCCATCGGCACTACTGAATGCCAGGATCTCCAGCTTATCACAGGCATTGCAAAATGGCCATGCTGAAGGAGTCTGGCCATCCACTAGTCAATATATAGTTCTGTTTAAGGGTACCAAGTTTCCAGGGTCACAAAAGGGGATTTTGATATGTGAACTGGGGTCTGATTCAAACCCTCTGTTATGAAACAATAGAAAAAGTAGACACACCTTTACAACAAAGATCTTCAGAGGCCTTGATGATGAACCTCATCAAGACTCACAAATGCTGCAGCTGCAGACTAAAGAGACAACCTGAGCAGGTGTTGAGGTGAGCCACCGTTTCTGTTTTGAGCCAAACCAACGAGTGATGTGCATCCTGGGTTTGGGCAAAGAGTCACTTGTCTCGATTCTCCAATCCCATGTGCCCTGCCTCACCCCTCAGTCCCCAACGATGACGACTGCAGCTTCAATTACACTCCAAGAACATCCACTGGAGGCAGGCAGGAACTCTTGCTTATAATTAGCCTTCTTGCTTCTTAGGACCACCGGAGACTTGCATTGTTAGCAGAAAACTGCAAAAGAGCTCATACCAGAAAAAGGTGAAGCCGGTAGAAAAAGCAGCCTTCAACAGGCTTGGGGAGAGGCCCTTGAAGAATCCTCTGGGTCCCTCATCCAAGATTATCTGTCGGGCACAGTCCATGATGCTAGTGTATGTTCGAACCTGCAGACACAAGAAATGAGTGAGCCAGAGCAGAGATTCAGGCTGGGTACAAAGTCTTTTCTCTTAGACATAACAGGACGTTGGATTCAGTTTCATGTAATTGCGGGGAAAAGTCGTGGCAAGAAGTATTTATGTTCGTGCTCTCTCATGGAAACTGACCCTGAAGCACTGCATAGCCAGATTATGCATATTGGTCTCCAGACAGAAAATGAGAAAAAAGAATCCGTATACTTAAAAGCTATGGATTGAGATTTAGAAAAACAAAGCCACCAAAAACTGGCTAGTTGAACAAAAAAGAAACTCGGCACAAACGTTTATAACACAGTTTTATTGTGAAACGGTATATGTTCAATACTTTGAAAGAAGGTTGAATAAGGGGGCACTAACTAGAGGCAAATCTAAGTTGTGCCTTATTATTACATGAACAAGATGTGAGAAGCCTTGAGTTCAGGTCCTCCCACTTCCTCTTCCTCTCTTCTTCACACACAATTTAAAACTACTAGGCTCTGTGTATAACAAAGCCATCTCTGTCAAAATATGGGCAACTGTGGTTTGCACAAACTGTAGTTCATCCAACTGCAAGCTGAGCAAAAACACAATGTGATAAATTGCTATCCTTCTGCATGAAACAGGAAAAAAGGGGAGGAGGGAAAGCATTGGTTCCAGGTTCTCATCTAGAAATAGCCAGGGGAGGGGGCCAG
Source organism: Pituophis catenifer annectens (assembly GCF_029215685.1). Taxonomy (NCBI): domain Eukaryota; kingdom Metazoa; phylum Chordata; class Lepidosauria; order Squamata; family Colubridae; genus Pituophis; species Pituophis catenifer. The sequence continues at coordinate 133,301,931 of NW_027256882.1, read as the reverse complement.
CAATGGCTCCATTACAAGCAATGCATCCAGCATACACTTAGAGGCTACAGTATCAAAGCTACAAGTTCTCAGTGATGGGCAGAATGTACTTCTAGTAATGTCTTCATCAAAGATAGTGTTTCCCAACCATAGCAACTTCCAAGTGGTGGACTTTGACTCTCAGAATCCCACAGCCCACAAGGCCATTGAGGAGAATTATGTGAGTTGAAGTCCACACACCTGGAAATTGCCATGGTTGAGAAACACTAAAATAAGAGTAGGAGAGTAGGTGAGGCAGAACTCCTCATTTAGATATTGCATAAAAGGGGAAAGTCTGGTTGTTTCAGCAGATACACCCTACTGCCTGATATATTTGGCACAGACAAAGAGAAAGAGAGGAAAGGGGAACAAGACAGATTTCCACAAGCCAAATCCCCTCTCACCTGCCCAAAGGCCGCCCTGGCTTGTTCAAAACCACCCACTTGCAGTCGCTTCTTGAACAGGTCAAAGGGATAGGTCAGGGTTTTGCTGAGGACACCAGCACAGCTGCCGCACACTAAGTTTCTAATATTACCTGAAAAACCAAGAGGTTAGAAGTGGAGGGAAGCACTCCAAAGCTAAGTCTAATCCTGCCCTTCAAAGCCCTGGACTGGTCAACATAGGAGAGTCACGAGTCACTGGGGTAGGATTATCTTTATGAAAGGTTCTCAATGGGTTCCTATTTACTTACTGATTTCACACTTACAATTTTGCCGCTAACTGATTTCCAACTTTGAGGCAGCAGACTTTCTAAGCTCAGCTTAGACCTGCCCCTTTTTCCCTGCCCAGCCGCACAATTGGCACCAACCTTTCTTCATCTCTTCGCTTGGAACAATCCAGTTGTACACCCTCTTCAGGAGACTGTAGAAGGAAAACTGGAAGCCGGCATAAGGAACAATGGCAATTATGGTTGGGCTCAGCCCCCTATAGAAAGTCAGCAGTCCTTCCTTCTGGTACATGCTGACCACAGCGTGGCGGAGATTCCTGTAAATCTAAAACAATTTAAGGAGGAGCATCTTAGAACAATTAATAAGTGGAACAACTTGCCTGCAGAAGTTGTGAATGCTCCAACACTGGAAATTTTTAAGAAGATGTTGGATAACCATTTGTCTGAAGTGGTGTAGGGTTTCCTGCCTGGGCAGGGGGTTGGACTAGAAGACCTCCAAGGTCCCTTCCAACTCTGTTATTCTATTCTATCTTTCCTTGGCCATGATGCAAATTTTGCTCTCGGTATTGAAGCGAGATTTCAGCTATGCTGTCAAAAAGCTCCAACTATTAAGAGGTGCAGCTCCTGCTAGTTACCCAAACTGGCTATCTATCTGTCCCTTAACATTTCTGGTCATCATTGTATGTTTAGACTGGATTTGGCATTTTTCTCCATCTACTGAATCCTTCCCAAGGACCCGAGATAGGCAGATGTTGTTGTTTGATGTTCTTAAAGGTGTTATTATCATAGGCACAACAGCTACCAGTTCATTAGCTGCTGTTGGCCTTCATACTCATTGAGTTCTTCCCAAGAACATAGGATGTTTTAATATATTGGAAGACCCTAGCAGTATGGCTATTATTATTCACTTTTCTGCTCTGAAGAGCACTCAAGTTGGTAAAGAATTTTTTTACGAATATAAAACTTCAAAAACACATCACAATAAAATCATTACTAAAAGCAATTAACCAGTTAAAAGCTTGAAGAGAGAGAGAGAGAGCGAGAGAGAGAGCCTTTTTGTCATGACCAGACAATCCCCATGCTACCCTTTGCTCCTCCCACACAGCTGCCTTCTCAACAGGGTACTGAAAAGCAAAATGATCTATTATGCAAAGTACAGTTTCTATGATGCCTATCTGCACAATAATATATAGACTTGCATAGCTTATTCTGCATGCATAATAATAATGTGCAAAAGAAAGCAGTTCTGACACAGAATTTCAAATTTGTGTAAGAGAAGCAAAGACTGTTCCCACAAGAAACATAACATCTGAGGGGAAATTTAACATGTATTAGAATAAGTAGCTTAAATTAAAACACATATTTTCCTGGGTGAACAGTGACAGACCAGGAAAAGAAGCAACTTCTTTTACAGAGCTCCTGACAGGTAAAGAGGCCGTGACCATTCTGGATTTGAAGCACCTCTTCCACTTTGCACACTGAATACTGCACACTAAAATGGCTGGATTCAAACATATTAAGCCAAAATAACTCTGCTTTGGTAAACAAGTCATATTGATCTAATTCCCACATACTGTAAACCTTGATGGATGGTGGTTGCCTATTTGTCAGATTGCTTCCCTATCAGATTTATAGATTTTCTCAAGATGCAGCTGTTTATTTATTTTATTTTTATTTTATTAGTCATATTTCTATGCCGCCCACTCTCCGAGGACTCTGGGCGGCTTACACCAAAGACAGTATACTAAATAGTATATTACCCCCAACAATCTGGGTCCTCATTTTACCCACCTTGGAAGGATGGAAGGCTGAATCAACCTTGAGCCGGTGAGATTTGATCCACTGATCTGCTGAACTAGCAGTCAGCTGAAGTAGCTGCAGTACTGCACTCTGCGCCACCTCGGCTCTTATCAAAGTCTTCCTTTCACTCCTTTCTATCATGGGACTTTCACCTTTTGGGACTCTGTTATTTTTTCATCAGCCTCAAGTACTCCTCCTAACCTTGCCTATCAATTCCGACAGATCAACCAACAATAAATAAGACAGTCCCTCCTAAGAAAGCTTATGGCATAATAAATGTTTTAATATCTAAGACACCCTAAGACTGTAAGTAAGTTGGAAACCAGTCAGAATGGTGTCATTTCATTAAATAAATACTGTTGGTGTAAAGTAAAGAACCAGAATATTCTCCAGGTAGCAAGAGCAGAATTAATCTGGAAGCACAGAGGGTGGGTGGGGAGTGGAAAATCTTTCATCCATCTCTTACCTTCGGTTCTCCTTGGGCAGCCAAGCGAGTGCGCAATGTGTCAAGAGGCTGAACTGTCACAGTAGCAGCACAAGCAGACAGACCGCCACAGATAAAGTGCACAGTGAAGTCACGAGCATCATAAGTTGTGCCATGGTGCACCAGCTTTGTCAGAAATTCAAAACTGACAAACTTGTAAAAAGAAAACCAAAACAATCAAAAATGTACATATTTGATTTAGGAGAGCCACCAATCACACAAGGATATTTTTAAAAGAACAATTTCTGTTAATACATATGGTCCAACAATTCTGGTTTTGCATCTCTGAATAATTAATTAATTACTAATTATTAAACTGATTCATTTTTTTTCACTTATTTCATTTATAGGATTTAGGATGGTGAATGTCTCTGGAAGTATGCAAATATCAGGAGAGTTGCATAATTGGCTAATTTATGGCTCAATGGGTTGCGTGGATCCAGTTAATATAGTTAGTTTATGGTTTAATGTTACAATAGCTGAACCTTAATATTTGGGTAAATCCTGCCTCAATTTATACTGTGTTAGCCTTCTATGTGAACATACCCAACATCTGAGAAAACAATTTAGACTCCTCAGAATTACATCAGTTTACAAACTAGTATCCAAGATAGATTAGCATTAAATAATCAAAACAAGAAGCAGCAGCTGATGTGCTTCTCATCATTTGGCAAAAATTAACAGATTTTATTTTGCATTTCAGGATGTGGGATGAAAAGTTTTGGCAGGAAAGTGAAATCAGAGAAAATACAGCAAAGAATTTTTTGGGCTCTAAGAGAGGGATTGACAAAGACTGGATAAAAGAAAATAGGGTATTACCCTTGTGCAAGCATGGAGATTCTGAATTACTATTTAAAATTACTTAAATTAACTCATTACTTGAACAGAAAGTACATGAAGAAAAGTTAATATGAAATCCTAAATTTTGCTAAGAATAAATCTTTAGTCCCAGAGTCATAACATTCCATGTTAACAACTCAATTGTGTCATATTAATTCTAAAAAAAGTACCGTATTTTTTCGGAGTATAAGATACACTTTTTTCCCTCCTAAAAGAGGCTGAAAATCTTATACTCCGAATATAGCTTTTTCAAAGCTTTTTTTCAGCTCTAACGAGGCACTAGCGAGTGAAGCGATCTCCGTGGTTTGTCTGCTTTTCTCATTGCTTCTCTCTCCAAAGATCAGTTGTGCTTTAGAAGCTGTTTTTTTTTATCCCTAAGCAGGGGATAAAAACCAGCAAACTAATGTGCTGAAGCTGACCAGGCTAAGGACACTAGCCAGATGAATACCTGGTAGGGAGATTTTTTTTTTTTTTTGTTATTTTCCTCCCCAAAAACTAAGCTGTGTCTTATACTCTGAAAAATACGGTAGTCAGTTTTTGAAAAGAAACACAAGAAGGCAGCTAAACAGATCACTTTGGAAGTTAAGAAAATTGTCAGTTTTCAGGCTGAATAGATAAAATATTGTTTGGTTCTCACCTGGACAGCCCCATATGTGATGGAAAGAAGTTGAGCGGGGACATGACCTTTCCAAAATGCAGTGACCCCTTCCTCCTGAAAAATCTTACCAGCAGCCTGCCAGATACCATGATACTTCGCCTGTGGATTTTTGGAGGAAAGCTGCTCTATCTGAAGCTGAAAAATGACAGCATGAGTAAACTTTCCAATATTTATGTGGAAAATTTAAGACTTCAAAATATCTTAGGGCCATATTTATCAGAAAGTGTGTCTTAGGCTACGGTATTTTCTAATATACATTTACTTACCTGGAAATAATCACTATTTACCCTGGCAGGAAATATATAAATATAGTCCTCGACTTACAACAGTTCATTTAGAGACTGTTTAAACTTACAAGGGCACTGAAAAAAGTGACATTATTTACACTTATGACCGCTGCAGGATCCCCATGTTCACGTGATTTACATTCGGATGCTTTTGACAACTGGTCCATATTTATGAAAGTTGCAGTGTCCCAATGTCATGTGATCATCTTTTGTGACCTTCTGACAAGCAAAGTCAATGGGGAAGCCAGATTCACTTAACAACCGTGTTACTAATTTAACAACTGCAGCGATTCACTTAACAAATGTGGCAAGAAAAGTCATAAAATGGGGCAAAACCTCACTTAACAAATTTCTCACTTAGCAGCATAAATTCTGGCCTCAATTGTGGTCGCAAGTTGAGGACCTATAATTACTTTGCTACTTTAGAATAGGCATAGGTCCCACCTAGCCTTCCAGCAACTTCTATCACCTGGAAGGTCGCACAGAAACAACACTGGCCTCGAATTTCAGAAGGCTCATCCCAAATGTTGTGCCGATTAGAAAGGGAAAATATTAGACTACAATGCTCTTCCCAAAAGCTTAGAATATTTAGAAGGAAAAGGTTAATCATCTTTTAAAGGGTCAACGTATTTTTTTTTTAAATAAACCTGGAGTAAAAAAGCAAACCTTCAAACAGCCCTAGGTAAAAATCATTGGGCTTCCTTGCCAAAGCTGCAACACCCAAGGAAAACCGCTACACCGAGTTGCACAATACAAGCACAGGAGCAACTATGCTAGAGCAGGTGGGAAGGCTTTCTAGTACACTCTTCCCACGGGGCTCCTCAGATGCTTGTGGACGTGGGTCTCACAAGCCAGATATGTCAGGAAGACTGCCTTCCACAAACCTTCTCCCAGAAGCCACCTGCCTCCGATTCCATACAACTCTCATAACTACCATAGTAGCTCTGGATAGCTGCATCAGTGCCTTCAACTAAAGGACCACCTTCTGTTGTTTTTAACGGGGGGGGGGGGTCCAAGATCTTCAGGTGAAGGAACAAGTCAGCTGCGTTTCTGTCTTGATGCAAACAGCGGAGGGGGAAAAAATATAGCGGGCTCTGTCCTTAAATTATATAACCTCTGGAAACGCAAAGCTAAAGGCCAAATCAGCTCCTTAGAAGAGCGGAGGGTCCTTTAAAACCACCTTCCTCTTGATTGTCCAACGTCATAAAGACAAATACCTGAAATCGAATCTTCAGCACATCAAAAGGGCCGATCATCGCCCGAGTGACCAATCCGGAAGCGGATCCTGCCGCTGCTACTTTCAGAGTCGAAAGGGAGCTACACTCGGAATCCGGATCATAGCCAACCATCCCTACAAGGTCTATGGACCTTGCTCTCCATGCACGACTCCTCTTCCCCGGGCACCAACACTGGTGGAGGCAAAGAAAAGGGGAAAGGAAAAGAAAAAAAGAAAAAGGAGTCGCATCAAGAGCGGACGCCGGAGAGCTGAGACCCGGGGGAAAGAGGGAGGGTTTTGTCTTTACAAAGAGACAACAGTGCATCTGAGCATGTTTAAAGTTGCATTCCCCGCCGCACTGAAGAGCCTCGCGCCTGCTTTGCATGGCCGTGAACCAAGCACGTGTCCTCCTCAATCAGCCTGGCCGGCGGCTAATTTTGTGGCTGCCTTGAGAAAAGAGACGCGGCACCAACCGGCTCAGGTTTCCCCTCTGCGACCCTCCCCGGGCATCTCGACCTTCTCCCCCGCCCACCCGGGACCCTCCTTCGGCTCCAGCGAGAGGCTCACCCAGACCGCGGCTTCCCAGGGCAACGAAATGCGGCGACCAATCGGAGGCTTGGCGAGGATTCAACCCGGCTCCACCCGAGGACCCGGGCGGCAGGTCTTGAAGGACGACCTCACGCGGCTCTCGCTCGGGATGACACAGCCGCCGGGCTCTCTGGGAAATGTAGTCTGCGATACCTGAGGATTGAGGCGGGAGAAAAACGGGGAAGCGATGGTTTTCTTTAAAAAGGCTCAGATGAACAGGCACAGGCCAATGCGTTTTAAGTGATCTGGGATAGAGTTCTTAAAAAAATAACCAAAAATAGCACAACCGGGAAAAGAACTAAAATAAATAAAGGACAACTAGGCTAAAGAACAGCTTCTATACCAGAGCAACAACCATATTGAATTCTACGGTATAGTGCAATATTGGGTTTTCAGTTTCAATTATATAGAATCGGTGGGTTTCAAAAATTTTTACTACCGGTTCTCTGGGTGTGGCTTGATAAGCGTGGCGTGGCTTGGTGGGCGTGGCATGGGAAGGATACTGTAAAATCTCCATTCCCTCCCCATTCCAGGGGAAGGTTACTGCAAAATCCCCATTTCCTCCCCATCAGCTGGGACTCAGGAGGCAGAGAATAGATGGGGGCGGGGCCAGTCAGAATTTTTACTACTGGTTTTCCGAACTACTCAAAATTTCCGCTACCGGTTCTCCAGAACTGGTCAGAACCTGCTGAAACCCACCTCTGTATTGAATGTAAAGGATGTATGTTTGTGTTTTTATTTTTATAGTTAAAACTGAAGATGGCATTTAATTTCGTTGTACATGTGAAATGACAATAAAGTAAACTAATGCAGATCCTTCTGGACTGCTGGATGCCATTCCCCGGTAATTTATTCTCCTCGACGATCTTCGAGAAAGAAGTCTCCTATTTCTCTGGAAACATCTGTACGTGGGATGGCATAGCAAACCTTTCCGATTTTCTAGTTGCAGGGATGGGAAAGAAGGGTGGTGTGTAAAATTCAGTTTCTTGTGTGCTTTTTATTAAGGCGTGGCAGCCATGCACAACTTTTGAAGAAGCTTTTTCCCTGCCCCCACTCCACACAATCGGTGTGTGTATATATAGTTTGCACGCAGAATTTAGTCCAATATCTATCAAAGGATAACATCTGTTCAGAGGATGAATCGAAATGAGTTTTCCTGTCGTTTCCACCGTTTGTATTACCTGGTGAAGCTACTTCAACAAGCAGCCCCAATCTTACCCTATCAGAGTTTGAGTTTTTATTCGTAACTCCAGGTTGGGTACCAAAAAAAATAGTATTTTTAAACTATGCATAATTTGTGTAATTGAACGTGGTACTCTTCAACTGTGTTTGATTTTAATAAGATCTGATGTTATAAGAAAGATGAAATCTAGCGCCATCTGAAGATGCCAAGTTTGGGGGAAAGTGCAAATCAAAATCACCACATGGCTGAATTCACACATCAAACTAAACTAGTATCAGTTTGTGGAGTAATGTGTTATATTAATACATTATTCAATAAGGTATGATTAAAGAAACTAGCTTAGGATAATTAGAAATCCAGACTTTTGTGTCTCACTCATCAAACTATTATTACATAAATTAGAGTAATATATGAACTCTGCCTCTTTTACCAGGTAATGCTGGTGTGGCAACTACATCATCCATAGATGATCTGGAATCAGTGAACTGTTTTGCAACCTAGTGTTGGAAGTTAAAACCCACCCCACTCCTAGAAAAATGAAATATTTTAGGATATACTAAAAAGGCAGAATATTTCCCCTAAAAGAGAAGTAGAAATTCAGAGAAGCAGAAACTCATTCCCCCCACCTTTGTCAATGGGCCATTAAGGCCTCAGCATTCCATCTGCAACAGAAAGGACCCATATAGCAACAGAAACTCACCACATGGCACCTGGGAAGATTACATCAGTCAGCAAAACTAGCTAAGACCCCCACCCCCTGGGAGTCTGATAACCAATCAGGATACTCTTCCTGTGCCCCAGGAAGTTCAAAGCTCAGAGGGGGCATAAAACCAAGGCACACTCAGCATCTCAGCCCTTTTTTGTTCAGGAACTCAAACCATGTGATCCTATCCACCATTAAATCATCTTTCCAAGCAGTCTCCATGTTTCCAGTGTCTTTTTCCCCACTTGGAACTGAACCCAGAAGGATATTTCTTCCAACACTAGCTAACAATAGGTTACCTCTGAACATAGTATAGAAATTGTACTGCTTCAAACACATTGTGCAATCGCAAAGCAGGATTGGCTGTGACTTGCCTATAAACCTCTGCCATATTGAGGGGAGGGGGTGATCCCAAAGTATCATCACAGCATAACATTGAAATAAAATAGCAAACAGATTTGTGAGAGGAGGTAAATTTTCTTTTCAGAAGTATACAATATTCGTAAAACATATCAATCAGAAAAGACTGTGGACAATGCACAACAGGGAAAATAAATATTCATAATAAACGATCAGTTTAATAAAGATACCATAGGATGCTCAGATGCCTGTCCATAATCACATCAAGTTCCATAATGTTGGGGCTTCCCTTGGAAAAGTCTGCCTTCTGGCTGACAACTTTGTTCCGGCAACATTCTTAGTAGCTCCTCCTTTGGAATTCAGATTGGATGGGCAGAATCATGTATGGCAAGAAAAGTCCCTGAGATGGAGAGAGAATCTGAGGTGTATGTTTATGTATGTGTGTGGCATTTGTGTGCTGCTGACCCCCCCAATGATGGGCATTGTAAGAAGAAATCTATCCACTGTCCTCATACAGGTATCTCACTACCCAGAAATCCCTGAAGCCTTCAGAAGCCAAAAAAATCCAATATGTAAACTTTGCTATCTTCTCTATTGAGCCATAAACTGATATACAGAATGTGGCTAGCTTTATATAATAGCGTACACTAAGGCAAAAACCAAAAACCACCTTATGGCTTACCACAGTCACCTGAACTTCAACATTGAACCACAAGCCTAGATTTAACACCATTCACAAACCTTATTTTTGTTTGTGAAGGGAAACTTCATCTTTCCAGACCAGACTGGATTGAGAAATCCCTTCTTGACAGTATTAACTCGATCCAAGGGTTCAGATGAATACATGATGAGCCAACCAGGATAGAGAATAGTGTAAGTACTTCCCTGTATCTCCATGACATCAGCTGAAGGGCTTCAGGCAAGATGCTTGCATTGCTTGAATTAAATTCAAGTAGTCCTCGACTTAACAACCACAATTCAACTCAAAATTTCTGTTGCTAGATGAGATGGTTGTTAGGTGAATTTGTCTCATTTTATGACCTTTTTTGCCACAGCGGTTAAGTGAATCACTTCAGTAAAGTTAGTAACACAGTTGTTAACAGGGAATCAGGGTTCCCCATTGACTTTGTCAGAAGATCACAAAAGGCAATCATATGACCCCAAAATACCGCAACTGTCATAAAGATGAGTCAGTTGCCAAGCGTCTGAATTTTGATCACATGACCATGGGGATATGGCATGGGTGTCAAACTCGCAGTGTCACATTGCCGTCATTTGACGTTTCATGACACCTTTTCCCCTTTGCGGAACTGGGGTGGCCGTGGCCTGCACATGATGCATCTGGCCCACAGGCCACCAGTTTGACACCCCTGAGATATGGCAATGATCATAAGTGTGGAAAACAGTCATAAGTCACTTTTTTCAGTGCCATTGTAACTTCAAACCTTCACTAAATGAACTGTTGTAAGTTGAGGACTACCTCTATTGGCATATTTGTGATTGGAGACCCCTGGAGGCTGCATCGGGGGAGAAGGGCACTCATGCTGGATCAGTTTTATTAAACCTCCCCTTCAGATCTCCAACAAACTGAGGGCTGAGGATCCTAGTATCTACTACATCTCATGCCATATCAAGGCCCTTCCTTCCATATGGCATATGCCATGGCAGTATTAATGCAATTTTATCATGGTGTCTTGTAGATAATAAATGCTTATATGCTTCGAATGAGACAAGACACCCCAAATCAAAGCTTTGTGGACTGAAATGAAAACATATGCTACTAATCTAATATTGATGTATCCAAATGCATTTGTAGTCCTAGGACAAAATCTCAATGATTAGGCTCTAATGATCACACCCTCTACACAAAGCAGAAAGGCACCCTCCTAATCCTGAAGAAAACAGATTTCTCCTCACACATAGGTCAAAGAATCAACAATCAAACATTGCAGATCTCCGAGTGGCTTAAACAGTCTTTAAGTTAACCACCACATTCTAAATGGGGCCTTTGACCATCTAGCTAAACCAACCTATCTATCTGGCTCCAGAAAGAGTGCAATTTATTATATAATTGTTTCTAGGGACCTTCTCCCTTTTGTCAAGTTACTCCTAAATTTGATGGTGATAATCTCCCAATTTTGCTTTATTTAAATATTTTCATTCAAGGAATACATACTGAGGGTTGCTACCAACCCTTATTAATGCCAGCAGGAAAAGTTACCATTGAGCTAAGTGGACCCCATATTTAAACCAAGTGATAACTGAGCTACTGGCCTCAGATCACTGATGGCGCCTACAGTCTGCCCTGCTATCAACTGAGCCTCCTGATGCACTTTTAGAAAACTATAAGGCCCATATCTAAGAGCTCCACCAACATCTAACCCATGGTAATGGTGCAGCCTCAAGACAACAAGAATGCCACTCCAAATCGTGGTTTGACCAGGACTGTGTTAGTGGCAAAAATCAACAACCCTCTCACTATCACTCACCAGGCTTGTATATCCAGCACAGCATCAGCTGTACAGGATCTCCTCCAACAGAAGAGACCCTATAAACCACTGCTGACATGCAAGAAAAAGGAAGCCATGAGAAACAACTGGACATATTTCATTCAGACAGTCAAACCCAGTCAATTCCATCAGACGACATCAAGCTCCCAAAGCAATGGTCCATCCATGGTGGACTGCCATATCCCCACAGAGACTTGGGAGGCACATTTTCAGGAACTATACATGGACACTCTGTGAAAAGTGGAAGTCCTAGCCAAACTATAGAAAATCGGGCAATGTAGGGACCAGTGACAGTGAGAGAGATCAAGAATCTTGTTGTTCAACTAAGGAAAGGCCACAGGAGATCTGATCTCAAGTTATTATTTAATAACAACTTGAACTTTTGGGTTCCCACTCTGGGCTCACTCTTTACCTATATAGACACCCATGGCTGAATCTCCAAGGATTGGGGGCTTGCAGTCATTATCCCCATACACGTATCTAATCAAAGTGTTTCACGTTTTCCTAATGTTGAATGAGGATTTTTTTTTAAAAAAATGGATTTAGTAAGGCCATCCAACTCTGGAAGTATACAACCAGTCCAATACATATATTAAAAACACTACTAAAAACCTCAGGACTGCCTGGACCAAAATGAACTCCCTAATCCTGCTCCACAGCCACCCCAATCCCAGACCTGGGACCATAGCCAGTCTAAGAGACTTCTAGAAAGCAAAGAGAGAAGGAGCCCTTGTATCTTTGGGAATGCTGTTCCAGAGGGCTGAGACTGCCACTGAGAAGGCATGCTTCCATTGTTCTGTAAATTGGCAAATTTAAGTGATGGGATTTGGAGAAGGCTGACTCTGTCTGAACGCCTATATTGCAAGTTTGTTGTTGCTGTGGTTACTTAGTGTCTATTTAGAGTAGTGGAAGCACAGGCTCACTGGCAGCCAAGATTTAAATGTCAGCCATATGCTTTCTACTGCACAGCTAACAATTTAAATAATAGGTAAGTGCATGTTTTTCCTTTTTAAATATAAGCCTGGATGAATATGTCATCTGGAGAGGTGATATTTGCCTAAAATACATTTTGCATGCAGAATGGAACATAATTTGCAAGCAGATGTCAGCAAAGATCACATCGGTAGCAGGTTATCAAGTGAACTGAAAGAACTGTTTCAAAACAGTTTTGCTTGTCTTTTAATTTCCCTGCAGCATATATAGAATTGGGATGAGATAAAGTACAAAAAAAAGTATAAATTACATTCTGTAACAATGCCAAATTAAAAGTTTCTTTTTAAATTCAAAATCAAGCAGGCAACAAACCTCTCCAACGTGTTTGTCTGATGGGCCCATTTGAATTTTTTACTCAATTAACACCATTGCAACTGATCCACAAACTAAGTGCATGGGCCAAGTGTGCAAAACACACTGGATAATACGTGATTGGCTAATTTACAATTCATGTCATTTCCACACACAGCCATTTGGTCATCCAAACTAAAATATTTGTAGCCTTTACCTTGGAATTACAGAAATACCCAAGGTTATAATCTGATTTCTTGAACTCAAAATCGTCTTTGTTTTGAATCTGGAAAAAGTTTAGTTAAAAAGCTGGTAAAATCACAAATAGACCAACTGGTTGTGCAAAATGTGAAAAAAACCTATTTACGTGATTAGGCATATTATGCAAATTCAGAAAACTGGTTGAATTAAACATATTGAAAGAACATACTACATACTGTGTAATACTTGGTTATTTGGGGAATAAACAACAATCTTAACTGAATAAAAATAGGAAAATTTTGAAGAAAGGTATACTTTTAATTTCTGATATTTAATTGTAGCAGTGAGATTAAAGCATTCAATACAAGATTAACTGAGAAAAAGCAGTCCGCAGATTGAATGACACAGTACATGCTTTCATAAAGGTCCATAATAGATAATGCCTCTGTCCTCCAAAACTGGTCCTTAGATAAAACAAAATTCTCTCAGAATAGAAAGCCCTCTGCATTCAATAAAACTACTAATTTGATTGGAAGGATATCAACTATTAAGATGAATATTTTGCTTAGAATTTTATATTGGTTCCATACAATTCCAATTAGATTGGGGAAAGACTTCTTTGAAGAATTGAATAAAATGGTGTTAAAATATATTTGGCAGGGAAAGAAGGCGAGGATAAAATTAAAGCTGTTACAAGATGCTAGAATAAGAGGGGGTTTTGGCCTACCTAATTGGGAACTTCATTATCAAGTGACAAGTTTGATGTGGATTAAAGAATGGATAACTTTAAGAAATATTAGATTATTGAATTTAGAAGATCATGATTTGCTGATGGGGTGGCATCCTTTTTTATGGTATAAGGGAACAAAAATACAGAAGTATTTTAGAAGAACACCATACTCATGAGGCTTTGCTATTAAATTGGGAGAAGATTAAAAAACATTATTTGAAAATTCCAGTCTGAGTATCAACAATTGAAGCATTTTCATATTCAGTAATATTTAGAAGAGAAAAAATTGTTAGATATAGTGAATTAATGGATGAAAAGGGTGAACTTAAATCAAAGCAAGAACTGGAAGAACAAGGTTTTAAGATGGATTGGTTTTCTTATTTGCAAATACGTTCTAGATATGAAGAAGATTTTAAACAAAGTTTTTATAATGTTTTGATTAATTTAGATAAGATTTTAATGGGGTCTGATGATTAGGTAATTAAAAAATTGTATGGTTATTTATTAGAGGTAAAATTGGAAGAGGAACAAGTTAAAGAAACAATGATAGCATGGGGGAAAAATTTTGGCCATGGAATCGATTTAGAGAAATGGCAAAAATTGTGGTTGCAAAATTATAAAATGACAATGTCTACAGCATATAAGGAGAATTTGTATAAGATTTTTACAAGTGGCATTTACCCCCGACGAGAATAGCCAGAATGTTTAAGAACAAATCGGAGAAATGTTGGAAATGTCATCAGACTCCAGGATCATATTATCATATGTGGTGGACATGTGCAGAAGCCAAAAGATATTGGACTAAAATCCACACATGGTTGGAAAAAATGACAAACACATTGACTTTAAACCAGAGATATTTTTACTAGGGATTTTACCAGAAATGTATAACAAAGAACTGAGATATTTGATTGTGAATGTTTTAACAGCGGCTAGAATTGTTTTTGCTAAAAATTGGAAAGGTGAGAAGATACCTACTGATGAAATTATTAAGAAAATTTTGGAATGTGCTGAAATGAGTAAATTGACATTTGAAATTAAGAGAACAGGAAGATAAACAATATTATTTGATTTGGGATTTGTTCTACCAATGGCTAGATAATAAAACATGGAGATGAAATATGAAATTAATGTAATTATAAAATATATGAAGTGTTTTCTCATGAGAGTCAAGCCTTTGTAAAATAAAGGCTAAATGAGTATAATAATATAAAGGGATATATAAAACTGTTAAATAAGAGAAATTAAATAATTGGTAATTTTGGATATGGGATTGTGCACAAAAGAATTTTAACCGATCCACACACTGTCTGTGATTGTATTTGAATGATGGCGGTTTTGTTTTTGTTTTAAATAAAAAATTTATTTCAAAAAAAAAAACTGCTAAAGTGTCTCTTCTTTCTAGCAAAACCACTTTCAAAACCTATGAGAAACCAAGGGATAGCTGTGTGCAGCAAGGAATCATTCTGGATGAAAGCAGATAGAGCTGTGGATCTGAGCACTAAAAGCAGAAGATAACAAATAGTGAAGCTAATTTTGTACCCTGATCAGATAAACAAACAAACAAATACCCATATAAACCCAGGCCCTAATTATCCCTGGTGAGAAAGTGCACAGATTACAAGCATTCTTTTAGTGACCGCTTGAACTTACAATGGCACTAAAAAAAAAAAAAAGGACTTTGTCGTAAGTTTTTCACACTTATGACTGTTGTATCCCCATGGTCACATGATCAAAATTTGGACACTTAGCAACTGACATGTACTTATGATGGTTGCAGTGGTGTTACATCATCATCTTTTGCGACTTTCTGACGAAGTCAATGGGAAAGCCAAATTCACTTAACTGTATTACTAATAGAATAGAATAGAATTCTTTATTGGTCAAGTGTGATTGGACACACAAGGAATTTGTCTTGTACATACGCTCTCAATGTACATAAAAGAAAAGATACATTCGCCAAGAATCATAAGGTACAACACTTAATGATAGTCATAGGAACAAATAAGTAATCAAATCATATTAGGAAACAGTCAATATAAATCGTAACTTAATAAGAGTGATTCACTTATGGCAAGAAAAATCGTAAAATGGAGCAAAACTACTTAACAGCTCTTGCTTTTCAAGGAGATACGCTCAGCAGGCTTTCCCTGCTTTATGTTCCAAAGGGAAGCTACAGTAATAATTTTAATTTAAATTGAAGTTAAGTTTTTATCTGGCCCTTCCCATTTCTGAGAGTATAATCTCCAGCATGTTACTATAACCAAACCCCCACTGATTCTTTAAATATGTTATTTAATTGCAAGTGTTAATAAAGAAGACACTGATATTCAAGTGAAGAATTTGTTGTATATTTATTATTCACAGTTAATTACTATCTACCAAATGCTGCTGCTGCGTTAACGGATTACGTACATAGGCCTGTTTTATTTAAACACTGATTTAATATATATATATACACACAAGACATTATGTCTGCAAGGCTGCATGATATACACCAATTCCAAAATAAGAAAAAACAATCAAATGGTCCAAATGTAGAATGCCATAATTCCTTTTCCAATAATTTTAAAAAAGAAAGTGGGGATGGGGAGAATGGAGAGAAAGACAGCTAGCAAGAAAAACATGAGAAATTAATATGCTACAGGGTAGCTTTCTTTCTTTTTTCACCTGCTGAGAGAAATGGAAATATAAGGCAGAGTCCATTTCAGGAATAATACCTGTAACACTTAGTATAAAAAGGCACCCACCAACACAGGGTCCCCCCCTACCCCGATCTGGGCAGAACAACACTTTTCTGTAAGGGAAGGTCTCTGTGGTAGTTTTTGGGGTCTGTTACTAAGGTAGAGAAGTTCCAGGTATGCGGCTCAGCAAAAGGAAATAAGGTAACTGGTTGGCACAGGAGCTCTGCAGGTTGCTATCCCTGGTCTTAAAGTCTAAGTCATTCATAATATTATGCATGGCACCTATGAGTTTTATCAGGATAAAAAGTTGAATACAATCTCCCTTCTGGGATTTGAGAGTAAGAAAGATGATTCTTCCAGCTACAGTAATACTGGTGTAGAAAAATGGGGAACTGCTGAAAGATAGTCACCGATTGCAACTGTGAGTCAAGCCAACTTGAGAAGGGAGTGGACTGTTCCTCCCCAAGCATTAGGGTAAACCATTCGCTAGAAATAAGACCAATTTCTTGAGGCCCTACTGTCTTTGGGAAAAATAATTTGGAATTTCACTCTAGGCTTTGTAAAATATGCCATTTTTTCCCCCTCAAACTGGGGCCATTTTCTCTCTCTTGCTCAAGAACCCCAGGCTGCGAGTTTTGGGACATTATATGCCTTTTTTCCCAACTAGTATGAAAAATATCAAATGCTTATACATATTTTAAAGCTCCATCTGGTAAATGGAGATCTTTTTATGTAATAAAGTTACATTCCTCTCATTCGATTCCTTAAATATTTACATAAAAACAGAAACTGAAAATTGTGAACTGTTTTTTGTTAAACAAGGGAAAAGGCACTAATTAAAAAAAAACAGAAGAACGTGCTTAAATTCACATGATTAAAAAGAAAATTAAAAGTTGTCACGGTTAATGAAAACATGATCTGGTTGTAATGCAGGTTTTCTCAGAAAAATCCTACAACCTATTTACCATCTTCCCCTCTGCTCCACAGCCGAACAACTTTCAGACTGAAAAGCAGTGAGGAAAAAAATTAAGACCTTATCTTAGGCAAAACACTGAAGGTAGAAGCATAATTGGTATTTGTGTGTGTGTGTTTAAACTGGCTAATGTATTTGGCTTCCTCTCTCAGTCCCTTCCCGAAGACCGTATGCATGAATAGCAGATACCATCAGAGCTTCCTCTCTTCCTGGCATAGCATGGACTTCATTTAGTAGTAACACTTCATACACTGATGCACTGGTGTTGGGGAGAAAAAGGACCAGTGAACAAAAAGGGCCACCCCAGAAATAACCAAAGAAATCTGTTAATATCCATTTTAATTTAAAGAAAAGTTTTGGTGCATAAGTTGGACCCTTCTCCTGTCCCCTCCCCCACAAAGTTCCATTCTGAGTGAAAAAAAGTGTTCCCCCTCATGCAGACCTGAGGGGACTCGGTTTTATGGCCTGATGACTGGAGATCTCTGGCTGCTGTTAGATTCTGAATGCGGACTGTACTGTTTTTTCCTCTTTCCTTAAATAATCTTTAGCCATCTGTTCTAGATGTTCCGGTTCACGGGGGTAACGTAGTTGCGTGGAAACATGCCTGTTTGTCCGTGGCAGGCTCCTTTCCACCAGTTGGGGTCAGAATTGTCAAGGACCTGGATAAAGTCTCCGCGGCGAAAGCCCAGCTCTCCCTCCTCCTGAGGGTCGAAATCAAAAAGAGCCTGTACGTACGAGGGTTGCTGTAAAGAAGAGAACAGGGGATTAATTTATTAAGGCCTCCAAATCGCTTGTTTTTCTTTTTGTGGCACGCACTATGGTCTCTAGCCTGCAGTCAGTACATCTGAAACTGTTGATACTGAGAGATGGCAACAAACAGCATCTTGGTTTGCAAGTTAATTCATTCAGTCATAGAAACAGCATCAAATCTTACTTCTATATTCTGATATACCTAAAATGTCGAGACTGAATTTTATAACCAACTACAGCTTTAAAAAGGCTTATGATAAAAAGTGAGCAGCATTTTCGAATTCCTGATCTAAAATATGAAATAGATCTACAAACATTAGGCAGTGAAGTATTAACTGTTTATCATCTTACTGCGCAGATGTGATTTTGATACGCAGGAGGCTGCTTTAACAACAAAGGCTATTCAAATGAGCCCCTTTTTAAAAAAACACATCTATACAGGTAGTCCTCAACTTATAACCATTTGTTTAGTGATGGTTTGAAGTTACAGTGGCACTGAAAAAAGTGACTCAAGACCCATTCTTGCAATTATGTTGCAATATCCCCACAGTCACATGATCAAAACTTAGGTGCTTGGCAACTGGCATGTTTTTATGATGATTGAGATGTCCTGGGATCATGTGATCACCATTTGCAACCTTCCCAGTTTGCTTCTGACAAGCAAAATCAATGGAGGAAGTTGGATTTTCTTAACAACTGCACGATTCACTTAACAACTGCCTTCTTAGCAATCTAAATTCTGG
This sequence comes from Pituophis catenifer annectens, assembly GCF_029215685.1. NCBI lineage: Eukaryota > Metazoa > Chordata > Lepidosauria > Squamata > Colubridae > Pituophis > Pituophis catenifer. The sequence goes on along the minus strand of NW_027256882.1, from coordinate 133,283,252 downwards.
TCCTAATTGCGGTAATACGTCAGTTCCAAGGGAATATTCCATCTTTGGTCATAGGGGGAGAGGTGTTGCCCCCTGTGGATAGGGCGCACAACTTAGGCATTCTCCTGGATGCACGGTTGATCTTAGAAGACCATGTCATGACCGTGACCAGAGGGCCATTTGCCCAGATTCGTCTGGTGTGCCAGTTGCACCACTACCTGGACCGAGATGCCTTACGCACGGTCACCCATGCACTTATCATCTCCCGGATCGACTATTGCAACGCTCTCTACATGGGGCTGCCCTTGAAAACCACTCGGAGGCTTCAGATGGTGCAGAATGCGGCCGCGCGGGTAGTGATGGGAGTGTCCCAAAGCTCCCATGTCACACCCCTCCTGTGTGACCTGCATTGGCTACCGGTTGCCCTCTGGGTGAGGTTGAAGGTGTTGGTGATTACATATAAAGCCCTACATGGCTTAGGCCTGGAGTATCTGGCGGATCATCTGCAGCCAGCAACAGCTCCCCATCGCCTGGTGCGCTCACACAGAGAGGGCCTACTTGGGGTTCCGTCGGCCAAGCAATGTCAGCTGACGGCCTCTAGAGAGCGAGCCTTCTCTGTAGGCGCACCTACCCTCTGGAATCAGCTCCCCTTGGAGCTCCGGGTGGCCCCTGACCTTCGCTCTTTCCACTGTGACCTTAAAACATGGTTGTTTTGCCAGGCTGGCCTGGACTGAAGGGGTTTTAATGGGAATTTTAGATTCTTTTATTGTTTGAATTTTAATTTGGACTTGTTGTTGCTTATTGCTGTGAGCTGCCCTGAATCCTTGTGGAGAAAGGGCGGCATATAAGTCCGATAAATAAATAAATAAATAAATAAATAAATAAATAAATAAATAAATAAATAAAGACTACCTGTACAAGTAAAATTGTAATGGTAACAGGAGGATTCATGTACCTGAATGAGAAACTATGAGAAAACTATAACTTTCCAGATGTTATAGAAGAAATAGATCAGACATCCAGCCCTTGCTTATCAATGGAGACTGAGTGGATCAAGTGGCCAGTTTTAAGTTTCTGGGTGTTATCATAAAAGAGGACCTGACCTGGGATGCTCACATTGCAGCACTGGTCAAAAGGGCCCAGCAGAGATTATACTACCTGAGACTTCTCAGGAAACAACAACTGAATGAAAAACTGCTGGTGACTTTCTACTGCTGCACCATAGAGAGTATTTTAACTTACTGCATCTGTATATGATTTGCCAATTGCATAGTGGCAGATAGGACAGAGCTCCAGAGGGTTAACGTCATTGCCCAGAGGATCATTGGTTGCCCTCTCTCCTCTTTGGAAGAGCTTTATAGCTCCCGCTGCCTTAAGAAAGTTCAAAACATTCTTAAAGATCCATCTCATCCTGGGCACCCTGGGCAGATGGTACAGGATAATAAAAACAAGGACAAATAGGCTGAAAAACAGCTTCTATCCCAGGGCAGTAACTATATTGAATTCTACTGTATAGTGCAATATTAATGCAATATCGGGTTTTCAATTCAATTGTATAGAATGTGAAGGATGTTCTGTTGTCCTTTTTTATTGTATAATTTTTAGAAATCCTTGAGGGTCTGGCTTAAATAATGGGTTATATATCTTTTAAAAACAGTGATTATTGAAAACAGAATAGCGCCTAACACAATTTAGGCACCTCAGGGTACCTTTGGCTATAGACAATGCTGACTGGTGACCCTTAGGGGGAGAGCCTTCTCTGTGGGGGCCCCTACCCTCTGGAATACGTTACCCCTGGAGCTCCGGATAATCCCTGACCTCCGAACCTTCCGCCAGGCCTTGAAGACCTGGCTCTTCCAACGGGCGGACCTGGGTTGATTCTAAACTGATTTTGTAGTTTTTTAAATTCTTAAATCTGAATTTGTATTCCTACGTTTAGCCTTATTTATTGGATATTCTGCTTTAATTTGTCTTTTAACTTTTGTATTTTCTGTTTCTTATTGTTGTGAGCCGCCCTGAGTCCTTCGGGAGAAGGGCGGCATATAAATCCAATCAATCAATCAATCAATTAATAAATAAATAAATTTGTCCTCGTAAGTCACCAAGATTCTATTTATCCTTCATGGAAACACCTCCCCACACACTAAAAAAGACATTCTTACAGGTATTCAGAAAGAATAAAAGTAGTATAGTGATTAGGAAAACTCCAAAAATGTTCTTACCTGAGGCACTTGCTCAATATCTCGGAGGAATATCTGTTGGTTCCTGGAGACAGAGGTTGATCTGTGATAGTCTACCAGCTCATTCAGAGAATTGAATTTTACCACCCAGAGGAAATACTTGCCAGCACCGTCTCGAAGCACCTTGAAGTGCTGCACATCATTTCCGAATCTAAAAAGAAGGGGAAGAACATTCCAGATGTACTCACTGCTTTAACATTTCTCCCAGGAAAGGAATATTCTTTTCTTGCACATCTACAGGGTTAACCTTCAGCCAAGGGAAATGCATATTGGGGTTTTGAGGATTTCTAAACATGAGGTGGCAGTACAAACCAGCAGTCAATGTTACAAGTCAAGGAAATAAGTGCATATAAATTGTGTGAAATGAAAGCTCTATTAATTTTTGCAAATCTTGAAATTCTCATTTCTATCACACATTTATTATTTGTGTTCAGTATTCAACAAAAACTGAATACCGGTACTTAAAGTTAAATCCAAGAATGAGTCCAGTCTGGTTGGCCAAGGTCCTTTTTTTTTTTTTTTTTTACTTTTTACTTTTATCTCTGTGTTGTTTTAAGCCATCCATAGTGGCTAAGGAGTCAGGCAACCTCTAAATGTGGATAAACAAAAGCACAATCAGGCTATTTAAGCCTGGATATTAAAAGAAGGCCCCTCATGCCTTCTTTTTACATTTTAAAACATTGCATGACACAAGGTTGATTCAGCAAAGTACTTTATTTTTCTGTTAGGCCACAAGACTGGGAGTAAAAAAACATATTCTGAAAGCCTCTTTTGGTAGTGAATGCACTTGAATTAGGAACAGGTATGTAGCTCTGGATAACTTTTTTAAAATTTCCAATGTGTGTGATCATGTATCACTTTGGACTGGAATGCAAAAGACGGTCTGAGTCCTCTGGCACAAACACAGCATCTATCTGCAACTTTTTAACACAATGCATTTTCTTAGGATCCTAGGGCTGCCTCATATGAAGCACTGGAGTTTTAGGGAGTTGCTGACAGTACTAAATTCATCACCAGTGGGCTAAGACACCTTTTTTTTCTTTCATAATTTCTAGTGTGTCACTATCCAAAGAGGACCATGAGCCAAAAATCTTCAGAACTGCGGTAAGTTAGAAGGTTTTTGACTATGAAAGCCTAATACAGCCATCCTTGCACCGGAGGAAACTTTTTAAAACTCTCTTTCTTTGTTCCAGCCAATAACAGAAGTTTCAAAGATTGCAGCCAGGCCATCAATCAAATCAGATCAAATCAAATCAATCCAAAAATAATACTCACTTGACTGAGAGGGAGAAATCACCAGGAGCACTTTCACTCTCCCTGATGAGGAAGGCACCATCATGTCTTTGTTTACCCAACATCTCCTCAGCCCTTGCTCGAGGAATCTTCCCAAAAAACCACCTGCGCAAACACAGAACTGAAAATTAAGCCCAATTCAAATTACATGGAAAAAACAAGTTTGGACAGGCTTGTTCCACAGCAGCAATCTGACAAATAACTCCAGCTAAACTCTTTCTGGAATAGGCATACAGGCCATAACTGTTTGATTTGAGAAACGTTGGAATGGTTGAGCAGCACATGCTGCCATTTTCAGAATTCATAATCTAGTATCCTTACAAATTCTGAGACAGTATGGCATGCAAATGGAACCTTAAAATGTTTTTAAAAAATCCTTAGCTATGTTTTAAAAGTTGAGAAAAATGGAATTATAAGAATATAAAAGATTCTTGCCTAGTTGCAGCATAATACTTGGTTTTAATAAATGTTCTCAATTCTCCAACAAACTCTATCTTATCAGTTTTGTTGATGAAGTAATATCAAGAGTCCAATCATTACCAAATCAGCATTGTAGGGAATAATGGAAAATCTACAGAAATATGGCAAGGAAAAGGAGAAGAATCAGTAAAAGTTCTAACCAAGCAATGACAGCAAATCTGAAGAATGATGCAGTTGACCATAGATTGGAAGAGGTCAATCTATATATCAGTAACAAGCAAAGGGGATGTAACAGATTGTGCAAACTATTGTAACACTATATTAATTTAAACACTAGTAAAATAATTCTTAGACTCATCCAATGCAGGTTAGACTTTACATGGAAAAGGAGATGACAGATGTTCAATCTGGCTTTAGAAAAAGTGAAGGAAGACAAAACGTTATGGTTGATGCACATTGGATAATTGAGAAAGGCAAAGAATACCAAATAGAAGTTAGAATATGTTTCATCGAGTTGTGTTGATTAGGTCAAGATGTTGAGTGTACTTAGGACAATGGAAATCTCAGAACATTTCACTGTTTTTATGTAAAAACTATATACTGATCAAGATGCCATAGTACTGACCAACAGGTTGGCTCCAGGTTGGCAAAGGAATGAGACAAGCAGTATACTGTCCCCTATTTATTCAACCTATATACTTAATGTATACTATACTGAGGGAAGATGGATTGGAAAAGGATGAATGAGGCTTTAAAACTGGAGGAAGAAACATCAATAATCTGCATTGTGCTGATAACGGTATCCTGATTGCCAAAAATGCAAAGAATCTACACACTCTAGTAATAAAAGTAAATGAAAAAATGGATCCAAAATTAAGTATAAAGATGACAAAACTAATGACAATAGGTAAAACAAACAGCCTTAGGATTGACAGTGAAGATACTGGAGTGGTAGATAGCTTCTGCTTTTTAAGATCAACAATTAAAGTACAGTGTTCTGAAATGCTTGCACTGCAACATAACTTTCCTTTTAACAATAAGAGCTCTGACAGGCTAGTTTTGGGATTAACTGTTTCCAGTCCAAACTACAAGGAGGGCAGTCTGATAGACAGCACTTTTTCAATACTTGGGGTATCCCACAGAAAAAGATCAAGAGTACAAGACATGGAATTAAAAATATAGGAAAGCGGATCCTGATTATTAGGGAAAAATCCCGAACAGCAAGAGCAGTTTGATTAGGAATCAATGGTCCAGTGAGACTGTGGTTTGTTTCACTTAATGTGTACAAGCAGAGGTTAGATATCCATCTGCTTGTGATGCTTTCACCTGAATTCTCAAACTGAGGAGAGGTTTGGACTTGATGGTTTAAATAGCCCCTTCCAACTCTATGGCTCAATGACTCTAATTATCACTTGCTGTATTGAGCTATAAGTGGTTAACCTAATTTGGGTTGGCATCATGATTAAAATGATTGAGCTACAAATCAGAAAGTCTACAGTATGAATTGTATCATGAACTTTTTACAGCCTAAAGCTTCTGTCCCTTCCTATCTCTAACAGGGCAATATGAATTCTAGCTTGCAAGTTTATTTTAGAGACCACAAGTAGGGAAGATATGTGTTGTACCGTAATAGCTGCAAAGTTATTATGTCCATAGGAAATGCTGCTGCCTTCTGTCAGAAGAGATTTAAGAATTACAAAAACCTGGATCTTATTGGACATTAACAAAAATACACGTTTGGTGGATTACTTCCCAACATTATGTCATCAAGAGGACTGCATTTGTTCATTCTGTTTACAGTTAAAAACTGTAGGAATTGCCAAAAAGCTAGGTTTATTTTCGTATCTACTCCATGTAATAGCTTACTTTTTTCAGAAATAAACTGAATTTTCTTACAAACTTCCTTGCAAAAAAAGTTCATCTCTTGCAAATATATAACAAACAAAATAGAACTGTGATCTACAGATCCCTCAAATAAATAAATGTATTGTTTATTTTATTTTACTTTATTTTATTTTAAAAGTTTACATGACTCTCTCAGTGACTCCAGGCAGCTTACAAAGATAAAAATCTCATATGAAATAACAATAAAAAGCGATAACTACCCACCACCACCACCCTAACAACAGTCAGTCAATCAAATAAGCCACTTAATGGGCTCCATCCCACTCTGTGTTCCTTGATCTGCTGGCAAAACTAGGTCTTCGGGGCCATGTGAAAGACTATCAACAATGGAGGCGATGATTTACCCAAACGTATTAGATTTAAATAAGTTCTGTGAGATATACAGAACTATTGGAATGAACAAGGAGAATTAAAATCTGATCAGGAACTAAAGAATCAAGGAATAAAGATTGATTGGTGGTCCTATCTCCAAATCAGGACAAGATATAAAAAAGATTTAGAACAGTATGGCATCTATGGAAAACAACTGGAATTGGATAAAATATTGCTAGGGACAGAGGGAAAAATGATTACCAAAGCATATAACCTCTTCCTAAGATTTAAAATGGAAGAAGAAACTGTGAAGGAGACGATTATAAGCTGGGCTAGAAAGTTCGGATATAGTATTGAATTAGACCATTGGGACAAATTATGGGAGAAAAATTATAAATTAACGATGTCAGCAGCCTATAAGGAAAACCTTTACAAAATGTTTTATCTATCTAAATGTTTATTTACCCCCAGCTAGATTAGCCAAAATGTTTCCAAACTGTTCACCCGAATGCTGGAGATGTAGTTATAAACAAGGAACTTTCTACCATATGTGGTGGACCTGCCCCAAAGCCAGAAAGTATTGGCAAAAAATAAGGGAATGGTTGGAAAAAATTACTGAACAAAAGATTGAACTGAAGCCAGAACTATTTTTATTGGGCATTTCAGATGGGAAAATGGGTAAAAAAATTCAATATATAATATATATATTAACTGCAACCAGAATCATTTTTGCTCAAAATTGGAAACAGACTAATACTCCTTCAGAGGCAATGATAATAAGAAAGGTACTTGGGTGTGCAGAGATGGATAGGTTGACTATGGAATTGAAAGAGAGAGAAGAATTGGAGCACTATCAAGTTTGGAGTAGATGGTATACATGGCTAGAGAATAGGAGTAAAATTATTGTATAAGAATTATATAATATTGATGACATTATATCGTATTTGTGTGTAAATATTATTATAATTCAAACAACAGTATAATATAGGATAGTGAACCATAGAAATAGAACCTATGTAAATATGAATTTATGGATGATATTGATACCGATATGGAAATGCTGTAATGAGTGAAAAATTGTGTTTGGTTTTTTAATGTTGAAAATTTTTAATAAAAATTTATTTAAAATAAAAAAAAAAAAAGAAAGAGTATGAAAGTGGGGACTAATCTTATCTTCATAGAGATGATCCATGGATCACAGGAAGGGAGCTACCATGGAGAAGGCTCTTCTTCTTAGTCCCACTAGAAGTACCTCTTTAGGAGAGGGGAACCACAGTATTTCTTGCCTTCCCACTCTGGTAGATGTAATCAGGAGAACCGATCCTTTAAATAACCATCAAATAATTTGGCAAATATATAAATTTAATTGTGTGATCTGTTGTCTAAGCAAATCTAAGGGCATATACAGATTGGGTGTTTACAGTTCTAGCAAAAAAAAATGTTTCAGCATGCAAACTGACCTAAGTTTTTGGCTCCAAAATGTAGCAATTATTATTTATACCAATCACCACCAAAGAACCTCTGAATCTGTTTGTGGTCAGTCATTATGGTGCCACATTATACAGGGCTCAATTTTGTTTCACATTCAGCATGTCAAGCAAGTCAATAGAATGTAATTTTAGGCATGCTATTTATTACTAGAGTCAGCCAATTCAAAACCACACCACACTATTTTACCAATGACCAAAGCAAACTAAGTGAAAGCCAAGAATTACTCATTGCAATTTAATTGCATTAAACAAAAAGATGCTGAGTTTATGATCCATTCAGCATTTTTATAGTAGTGCCTAAAATCTATTTTTCCTCATATCAAATTTTAACCCAGTATAAAATGTAGGAGTTGCTCAAAGATTATTAAGAAGGAAACATCTCTACCTTTTGAGAGCTCTTCCTTTTTTGTTGGAACTTTGAAATTAAGCAAATAAAGAACATATTTCTATTTTGGGGGGTTTAATGCACATACAATTATTTTCAACCTTGACTGAAAAGAGGCATCTATAAATAGCACTTTGCTTTATTATTATCCTAGGTAAAACAAGACCTATCCAACTGTACTTTAGAACTATAGTTTTCCAGAATGCTTGGCAGAACAAAATCTGTCAGTTGAGAGGCATTTTGAATATGTATTTTAGAAGTCAGAATTAGAAAGGAGGAAACAATGTTATTTTTTAAAAAATTAAGAATACAGATATTCTTCATTTAACAACAGCCTTGGACAGTGACTGCTTGCAGTCATGACAGTGATGAAAAAGTAACTTTGCATTCAATTCTTGCATTTATGACCTTCACAGGTTTGTAAAGCAAAGGAAAGCTGAAGTAAGATCCAAAGCACTGTCATAGTTTCACTTAGCAACCATTTTGCTTAAAGACTGAGTTTTCGGTCCCAATTGTGGTTGCTAAATGAGGACTACCTCTGTATATATTTTACTCTAATGTATTATTGGGAAAGGATAAAAATAAAAGGATTGCTTATATAAATAGGGTTAACAATTATTTATTTATTTAAATATATATAATTATGAAGTTATACTTTTTAAAATTATTGAACTTTGACGTCTTATTTAAGTTTTGGGTGGCATAAACGGTTAACAAATTAATGGCTATTAAAACCACTGACTAATAAAACAAGTGCTTAATTAGCTAACAATGATAGTATGGCACCCTACAGATACTTGCCCTTTATAACCTAATTTCAATGTACCGGTAGTTTGCCTCTGTTAACCTCACCATTTTTTGTGCTTTGCAATCCCCTCCTGAATCATCTGAGAAAGAGTTAAAACAGATAACTAGAAATGTTGGCGTGCTGGCCACATTTGGCCATCAATATTTCTCATTTGGCCCAGTGTCTCCTTCCTCCTTGGGCCCACGGAACAAATCTGAGCAATCTCTCTGACCCTGCTTTGCAAGAACTGCCTGTTGCTTCTGAAAAATCTTTCTTTAATGGAAGAATGTGCGTCCATGTGCGAGCATGCGTGTGCTTGTGTAGATACTGAGAGATTGCCTGGGACAAGATGTTTAGAAGCAGAAGTGGCTACAGTTTCCTTTTCCTATTCCCTGCCATTCCAATTGTTTACTGAATATGGGATGCAGACAATCATTCTGGAGTGCAGTGGATTAGTTCATGAGTCTCCCTTTTGCCTACAGGACTGGAAAACATTCCCCTTTCTTTTCTATCTGCTCTTTCTTGGCCCCTCGTTCTCCTTGACAAGGGAAGCAAAATTCTAACCCAGAGGTAGAGAATTTGTAGCCAGCATGTTCCAGTTTCAGAAATGAAGGGAGGACCCTACCTCTAGCTTTATTCTTATGCCTACAAAAGCTGCTTCTGTGGTTGGACTAATCTGAAAAGGGAAAGATAAAAAAGAAAAATACAGGTAGTCCTCGACTCATAACAGTTTCATTTAATTGTAACCGTTCAAAGTTACGCAACACTGAACAAAGTGACTTATGACCGCTTTTCATCCTTATGACCGTTGCAGCATCCCCATGGTCACATGATCAAAATTCGGATGCTTGGCAACTGACTCATATTTATGATGCTTGCTGTATCCCAAGGTCATGTGATCACCTTTTGTGATCTTCTGACAAGCAAAGTCAATGGAGAAGCCAGATTCACTTAATAACCGTGTTACTGACTTAACAGCTGCAGTGTTGTTGCAACACACTGCATAACAGCTGCACTGAACGACTGTGGCATGAAAGGTCGTAAAATGGGGCAAAATTCACTTAACTTTTCAATTAACAACAGAAATCTTGGGCTCAATTGTGGTCGTAAATTGAGGACTACCTGTAAGACCAGGGAATATTTGCTTCATGTTTCTGTGCAACTGAATTGTTTCTTTCAAGCTCTCTGAAGGCAGTATTTCTTTTCTTTCTTTCTTTTTTCTTTTCTTTTCTTCTTTTCTTCTCTTCTTTTCTTTTCTTTTCTTTTTCTTTTCCTTTCCTTCTTTCCTTTCCTTTTTTCTTCTTTTCTTCTCTTCTTTTTTTCTTTTCTTTTTTCTTTTCCTTTCCTTCTTTCCTTTCCTTCTTTTTTTCTTTTCTTTTCTTTTCTTTCTTTTCTTTTTCTCTTCTTTCTTTCTTTCTTTCTTTCTTTCTTTCTTTCTTTCTTTCTTTCTTTCTTTCTTTCTTTCTTCCTTCCTTCCTTCCTTCCTTCCTTCCTTCCTTCCTTCCTTCCTTCTTTCTTTCCTTTCTTTCTTCTTTCTTTCTTTTTCTCTTTGATTTCTTTCTTCTTTCTTTCTTTCTTTCTTTCTTTCTTTCTTTCTTTCTTTCTTTCTTTCTTTCTTTCTTTCTTTCTTTCTCTCCCTCTCTCTCCCTCTCTCTCCCTCTCTCTCCCTCTCTCTCTCTCTCTCCTCCCTCCTTCCTTCCTTGATTTTCAAGCTCTTGAGTTACACTGAAAGATATTTTGAGGAGGGGGTATATTAGTCTGGACTTATTCTTCTGTAGGACCGAATCAGATAGTTAGCTCAATCCCCATTCTCCATTTAGTACAGTAATCAAAATTAAAGCAGACAGACAGAGGGCTCTGCCTGAACAGGTGCAATGAATGGGTGGAGCCTACCACCTTCTTTGTTCCACTGCCAAAACGCTATTCTTATCTTTGAGAAGACTTGGATTTAGATGACATATGATTTTAGAGTAGAGCTATTAAATTTTGGATCATTGAGGTATTAGTGGGGTTTGTTGAGAAGGGGGGAGATAATTTAGAGAGTGAGTGGTGTAAGGCACCAGGCTAGAAACTGGGAGACCCCAAGTTGTTTTATTGCCTTAGGCATGAAACCAGCTGGGTGACTCTGGGCCAGTTACCCACTTTCCCATCCTAAGGAGGAGGCAATGGCAAACCTCCCCCCTCCCCCAAAAAAACCCCTTGCCAAATAATTGCAGGGATTAGCTGCAGGCAATCACCAGGAGTCGATCTGAAAGCAACCCTCCCCCAAAAATATTATTTCAGGAGAATATGGGCTGTAGAGAATGAAAGGCTGAAAGTGGCAAAAACAAAAGGAAAGAGAATGATTTCATTGATTGCTCTGTATTCTTCTGATGTTACCTCTGAAGAAAAAGTATAGAAAAAAAGATGCCTAGTTCTGATTTAATATTCAGTTTCAATTTCATTTTACATATGAATTAAGAAACAGCTTCCTACAAATAAGAAATATTAATCACAAAAAATTTAAACATCAATTTCTACAATTTATTCCATAACAGATAATTTCTGGGTTGTTGTTATAGTACAGTATTTCTTAGAGTAATCAACACTTGTGGCAGCCAGAAAGGAGTGGAAAAACGGTAGCAGGGAAAGCAGGACAATGGGCACCCTAAAACTTACGAGAATTAGAGATGAGAAGGAACAAAAGAGGCAATATAAAGCAGTAAGAACAAAAATGAAAAGCTCAAAAAAAGGCTCAATATTAACTCTCCCCTGGAATCATTTTTCACCGAAAGCTTTGAAATGATTACTGCATCATTTTTTTAGGCAGGTCATATGTTTAATTTTTTTCTGTAATGATGCGATTTCTATTAACTGTTTAATGAGTGTGAAGCTGCTATTAACATTTTTCAGCACAGAGACCAGGGCCATGCTTACATTGCACTACTCACATCAAGACAAAACAACCTACGCTTTTGCTATTGCTGATGTGTCACACAAACTTTCTGAGAAACGAAGATTTTCTGTAGGCTTTGTGTAGGCGTACCAAGAATAATGTTGTCACCGATGAAGGAACGAAATAAGCACAGGAAAGAATTTTAGTGCAAAAATGTGTCATCGTCCCCTGCCAGGCTTTCTTTTGAATAGTTACATCACCACCGTCACTAGACCAGAATCAAATATTGTACTGGATGAATAGCCATAACTGCAGCAAAAGCAAACAACCTGGCCTTAACTGCTGATTCTGCAATACTAGCTATGAATGCACTAACAAGGAACTCAGCTTCACATGATCTATTTCTCTGCTGCCAATGTAAACAACCAACTATGCTACTAGCTTCACTCTTCAGCTTGATGACACCTTCTATTCAAAAATTGCATAGTGCATTAGATCATAATTTTTCTCATGAGACTGACGATGTTTTTACTTAGAGATACAAGTCAAAAGACGCAATCCTCACCTTTTTAACTTAAGAGTGCTTTCAAATGAATTTTTGGCTGGAGTTATCATCTAAAACTTCTGCTTTAATGGTAGGAAATCAGATTCCCTCCTGGACTAGAATTTCCATGAGTCATAGCAAACATAGCAAGTGACCAGTTATTGAGTTCAAAATATTTTGAGGGCACTGTTGCTTATCTATGTTAAACATAGATCCAAAGTTTGTGGCAAAGTAACTGAACTATATGTTTTATAAAACAATAATTATTCTACTACATGCAGTCCTCGATTTAAAACCGTTTATTTAGTGACCGTTCCAAGTTACTAAACTGAAAAGTAATTTAAGACTGTTTTTTTACACTTTTGACCACTGCAGCATCCCCATGATCACATGATCAAAATTCAGATGCTTGGCAACTGACTCATATTTATGCAGTGTCCTGGAATCATGTGATCTTCTTTATAACCTTCTGACAAGCAAAGTCAATGAGGAAGCCGGATTCACTTAACAGCCGTGTTACTAACTTAAAAATACAGTGAATTTACTTAACACCTGTGGCAAAGAAAGCTCGTAAAATGGGGCAAAACTCACTTAACAAATGTCTCACTTAACAACAGAAATGTGGGTGTAAGTCAAGAACTACCTGTACATTGGTCAGTCTTGTCTCAGATTTATAAGCAACTATGCATTTATTTACTCACAAAGTTGTTTTTATATTGCTCTCTGCATTGTAATTTAATAAAGAATTTTATTCCTCTCACCACAGCTCAGTCAGTAAGTGTGCCAAATAATTGAGGAAACAGTAATGCTTTACTTACGGATGTGGTTTCATTTCTATATAATTTTTGGGAATGAAGCCATCTTTGCCATTGAGTTCTGCCTTGTACCAATTTTGATCGCATTCTTCATTCAAAACCTGGAAAAAGAGGAAAGGAAGACAGGTTCTATTTCTGGATAACATGCTAACAAACAATACACATCATTTCAGGTTTCTTTTGCTAGCAGCCAGCTAGTTTTAAAGAAAATCTAATCGTTGAAATGGGCAGAAGTAAAGGAGAGAAAATAACTTAGCTTTCTAAGACTGTATTTATGGGATAATTAAGTACACACCCAATTTGCCAGTTCCATATTTAGTATTTCAGCTTCACCATTTAAGAGTTTTGGTTAAAGTAAATCAGATGTTTAAATGTCAAGCTTTATTCTGGAACTCACCATGAAACACGAGTTAATTAATAAGAACACAGCTTCACTATTCCAGGAGGATAAGGGACTGAGGGAATCACACACATGAGTTTCTAATACCAAGAATCTATGATGTAGAACAAATTTGTGTTATAGTCACCCCTCAATCAAGCTGTACAGCTCCAGTTTTAAAGACATGCTTCTTTCAAGCCTAGTGTCTTCCCTCTCCCCCTGCCTAAAATGACCACAGAGTATTTTCAAATGACAAAGCAATTCACTTATTTTTACTACATGCCCCAAAGGGATATTGTAAATGCATATCTTGCTAATTGAAAAAAGTAAGAATCCCACCCACAATTATTGTCCTTATCCCCCACCATGGGATTTTTTTAAAACCAGTCAAATAAAAAGTCTACATCAAACCGTTACACCTTTTAACAGTTTCTTTTAAACATTGAGAGAAGAAGAAGATATTAATTTATACAGAAGTCAAAATTATGTAAATTTTGTAATTATGTAAACATTATAATACTCCATATAAAAATCATTACACAAGTAAAATAGAGAATGTGTCTTGTACTTTACTTTTATTCTAGCACACAATAATTCAAAGATACTGTCAAGTGTAGGTTTGAATAACCAGGATAATGTCAGAGGCAAATAATCAGGACAATGCAGCACAAAACATTTATCCAAGCTTATACACAAGAACCTGTGCAACTAAAGTTCAACACTAAATTGGTGCTAAATAAGGATAAAAAGAACTCAGGAGGGGTTTGACCTGCAGCGCTTGTGGGAATGCAAAAACTCTAACCTGATGACATGCTTAACACTGCTCCCCAGTTCTGCCTGCTCTTCTTCTACAGAAGTGGCTCCCAACCTTTTGAGCATTAGGGACCAGTTCCGTGGAGAAACGTTTTTCAATGGACCGGAGGGGGCGTGGTTTTGTGTGCTGCCTGCACCCCACGGATGGGGCTTCGCTTGTTTGTGTGACCCGGTTTCTGGCATGCCATGGACCGGTGCCAGTCCATGGACCGGGGGTTGGGGACCCTTGTTCTACAGTAATGTTTGTAGTGTAGTATAGTGGTACATTAATGCTTATATGTGTACTCAGTCCCAAAGATACTGAGTCTTTCTTTCTCATTAAAATCTCTTACTTACTAACTACAGAATATAGGTTTATGGAGCGTTGATACTTGATTGAAATTTAACATGAGTTCTTTGTAGAACAAAGTTCTATAATGTATTGAGGGAAAATGAGAGACTGTAAACAATGAAGATAAAAGCTCTAAACATGTCATAGGTCAGAAGTCTTATCTCTATCTCCACTTAGGACACTTATAAAATGTGCCCAAAATAGCTGCCTATAGTTGCTTATTAATACTTTCAATTTCCTATTAACTTTTATATATTATAGACCTGCCCCATACAAGTAAAACTAGAATACTAGAAATTAAACTTGTCCTTTTTAAAAAATGCACAGCTGCAGGATTTTAAGAATGCTTTGTGTGTCATATAGGCAAGATGGTGTATGGCTATCACTGAAAATCAGTAACATGTCTTCTAATGGAGCAAAACTCACTAATTACCGTAAATCTAAACAAATTATTGGGAAGTGAAACATTTTATTTTATGTTGGAAGATCTCCAATTAGGCTAGTTTTAGCAGTTACACTTGAGTTATATGTATAGCAGTGATGAAATTGCTTAGCTCTAGTCATCAGGTTCTGAGTTGGGCAAGAAATTTCTCATCAAATCACGGCTTTCGCTTCCCATGGTAGTAAGAAAAGGCAACCTTTAAAATTAATATCCTAAGACCGTGATGGCGAACCTATGGCATGTTTGCCACACCACTCATCGCACCAGCCCAGCTCCACCACGCATGCGTGCATGCCTCCCACCAGCCAGCTGGTCTTTGAGTCTCTGCTGCACATGTGCGGGGGCGGCGCACATGTGGGGGACACACATGTGCATGCATGGGGGTGGGGCGTATGCATTTGGGGGGGTTGCGCGTGCCCCCCCTGCACCCCATTTTGGGCATGGAAGGCCTCCTGAACCAACCTGGAAGCCAAAATGGGGCGCGGAGACACCGCATGAGCCCCCCTGTGCCCCGTTTTGGGCCTGGAAAGCATCCTGCACCAACCTGGAAACCAAAATAGGGTGTGGGGGGTGGGGCATATGTGTGGGGGATGCGCGCACATGCGTGGGGGTGGGGCGCATACACGGGTGGGGCGCTTGCATTGCATTTTGAGGGTTTGGGCACGCGCACGCTTTGGACACTCGGCACTAAAAAGGTTAATCATCACTGTCCGAAGAAATCTGGATATTCTGATAGGTATGCTACATATGTGTGCAATCAATGATTCTTGTTTTTACTTTTAAAAACAACAACTATTGATCACTGCATTTGGACCAGTTCTTTATCACTGAGCAAAAATCCTGGTAGAAATCCCTTAAACTTTTCTTTATTTCATGGAGAAAATAAGATGATGTCACCTAATTGGGTAATGAAACGTTTGCAAGAAAACAACCAAGCTGAGAGAGCACCAAGGACCCCGCAGTTCAACCCTGAGCTACAAATATTCTGTTCTGTTGAACCACAGTGTTTGGCTTGTATTTCTTATTTTGGCACAAAACATTCCATAAACATAAGAATATAAGAAGATTCCTCACAGTTCACATGTTAAAAGATTTACCTTAAATTATAAGATAATTGTATTGTTTCAATTATTACTTTATTCTGTGTCTGTATTATATAAGACTGTAAAATTAAATAAAAACCACCCTACTCTCTGCAGGCCTCTGCAAGTATATTTATATTAAGTTGTAGCATTAATCCTCTAAGGTCTAATAACTCACTCATTTTAATTTTAATATAGTCCTTCAGGTATAACCATTCCCTGTACCTCTATATAATACGCTATATCTCTGAATTAAAGCAAAGTATGGGAAATTTCACATGGATTTTGATAGACATATTGACACAATGTATCACTTCTGATGATTATGAACTTTGTCACAGAGGCAGTTTCCCAGTTTTGTAATCTTGAATTTAGAAATTACCCACTTATTATTTCAACTTGTAAGAATGAAGTCTACAAACCCCACCTCTCATTATCTGCTATATGATCCAATGCATCAGATTTATATAACACATTCTACTTCTCCACAAATGTCCCTTTTGCGGGAGGGAGGGGAGAGAGATTTCTGTAAATATGCTCTTGAATCTTGTGGATGGAAGGCTGTTAGCTATCTATAATCCTAGACAATGTCTTCCCAGAACTATTTATCCAATGACTCTGAACTTCAGAAATTTCCAAGATCTAAGAATGGCCGATACAATTCATTTGGAAGATGTTACTGAGTAAGAGGAGAAGATATGGAATTTGGTCCACACTTTTATATACTGAGAAAATGCCATCATTCACTGCTCTGTCAAATCACTTTCATTCTGTATTTATAGTTGTCACTTAAAATATATTTATCCCTTTCATTGTTTCTGGAAAATGTTCCTTTTCCTAACAAAGAAATCTGAAGATTATCTCAAATAAGCCACTGTACAGTGAAGACCAAGAATTCTTCCCCCAAAACACAAGAACATTTTAATGGAGCCTTCCCTAATTTGTATGCCTTCCAGGCTTCAAAAGACTACACTTTGACTTTCTCATACAGTTGGATATTCTCAGGTAGTTTGGATACGTATACGTTAGCAAAACATTATATATTTCCTTCCAAAATTCCCCAGCTTTCTTGAAGATGGAAATGGTGCATACGCTTCCCTGAGGAAAACCTAGGCCTTCTATAGACCATAACAAAAGTTAAACAAAAGTTTAACACAAGCAATGCTGTAAGAGATTCAGCTACAACAAAAAATATATCAGATTTAGACAATAAAACGAAGTTGATATACTTCCTAGGTCAAATTGCAACATGCTTTGAACTAAATACTACCGGTACCTTATGGAAAATGAATGCAGAGTTGAGCTTTGGAATGACTTCAAATACAGCTGATTTTTATGGCAGAACATTTCTATTTCTACATTTTATTCATCATAGAGTTTTGGAAGCACGTTTCCTGATTGTCGAGGGTAGCTGTGGTTTATGTCTATTGAAATTCAGCTTGTTGGCCTGAGTACACAGAACAGCTGTAAATATGAGAGTTCAGTGTTCAAGGGAACATTATTTATCTGTTGCTTTTATGTGCCACTTCAGGGTGGAATATGTGGAGAGGCAGGGAAGGGACATCTGAGGATCTCATGAATATATCTATATAATTTTCTTGGGACCAAGATGTAAGCACTTCATCACGACGCTTTTCCATATGTTTATTAATGTTTTTTCAATTTCTTGGTATTCTTTGGTGGCCATCCCTTTGGGCATAACCAAACCTGAACCTGCTTAGCTTTTCAATATCAACCAAGGTTGGCTAGGAGTTCCACCTAGCTGGGTAATATATCCTCCAATTTTGTTCTTGCAACCATTTGTTGCAGCCAACCCTAAGACATCAAGACTTTTCCTGGTTGAATGGGACTCTGAACCTGGCTCCTACTGTCTCGCATTGCCAAAGGCATTCGTGTGTGCGCATGTGTGTATACACACACACTCATACTAAACTGATACTTGAATTTCTTTATCAGGCATGGTTAACTATGAGGAAATCTTTCTACTCTAGAGCAGGCCACGCGCACCCCAGCTCCACAAAGGCAAAAAACATTGCGATATGTCTTAATTCGACCAGCAATGCAATCACGTTGGACACCCCTGTTCTAGAGGGTTAAGAGACCCTCTCACTTCTCATTAGCACCCTAAGTGGAAATATCATCAATGCTGATAATAAGACAACTTAAAAGCTGCCAGGAAGCAATTCCTTTCTATAGTAGCAGTACTTAACATGACAGCTGAATTACGAGTTGTATTTATATCAGTAGTTTCATTATTTCATAACAGTTAAGAAGTAAGAGGCAAGTCTAGAGACAAAAATCATTTAGCATCCTTAAACATTCTCTTATTGATGTACAGATCTTTAAAACAAGATGAAGGTAATTTGTTGCAAACAAGTAGCAGATTATGCATTGGAAATTGTTATAAAAGGAAAATGAGAATACTAGTTTATTTTCAATTATTTTTCTAGAGTCCTGAATTGTCATGGGTATTAACAAATAAAGCCAATAAGCCATTTATTGGATATCCTTTTTTCCCTCCTTTCATACATAGTTGAAAGTTAATTTTGTGTGTTTTTTTCTGCAAGCTTACTCTAAAAGTTCAGTCCTCCCCATAGCTGCAAGTTAAATTCCAAGAACTTCCCCATAAACAGCTTCTTAAAAAGAGGAAACAGATCTCTTTGACAGAGAAGTGGGTTTTCTGTGTGAAGCCTAAGGCAATAGCAGTTTATAACTAACTCTAGCATTTGGGATTTTATCTCGGAAACAGAAGACAGTACATCCTTCCTTATTTCAAACTCAATCTTCATTTAATAGCAGCAACAAGGAATACTGTGTTTATATAGGGAACAGTGCAAAGAAACCTCTAATTAGTTATATCACATACATACCATTTATTTAATTTCTTCTATGCTTTACATCAGGTTTATTTTTTAAAAAATGTTAATTTTAAAAAATTGCTTTGGTCAGTTAATCCTTCATGGAAGAAGTCATAATTAATATAAAAGATATTTTATGTACCCTGAGAGCATATGCACCAAAGACAAATTCCTTGTGTGTCCAATGACACTTGGCCAATAAAGAATTCTATTCTATTCTATTCTATTCTATTCTATTCTATTCTATTCTATTCTATTCTATTCTATTCTATTCTATTCTATTCTAATTCTATTCCATTCCATTCCATTCCATTCCATTCCATTCCATTCTAAAAATAGTATCTCAGGAATACCTGGTTTATCAACTACATTAAGTGCAAAATCCTTCAAGTAAGTGGATGGAAGTGAACAAAAAGTCAATTTCTTATTTTTTGTGTTGAAACAATTCCCACTCCCCCTATATTTTTCTTTTCTTGCTGTAGAGCTTCTGAAACTGGTCTTTAAATTTCAAATGCACAGATTTCTTTAATTTTATATTATGTCAAAATCTGCAAGTCCGAATACTTCCCTCCTCTCTTCCTAGTAATAATGAAAGGATTATATTTAAAAAATTAGGAATATGTGTACACCACCTGTACTTATGGTAACTGCAACACTGACACAGTTATACTTACAACACTGTATACTTACAATAATATACTCAAGCATGAGTATAGGAAACCAAGTAACAAAGACATTTCCATGGGCGACACAGTATTTACCCAGATAACTGCACTCCTAAGAGATCTTTCTGTGTCTTGGCAAATTATGACTATTTTGCCACGTCAGTGGCAAAGTGACTTGGAATTGAATAGTCAGCAATGGTTTTTTTTTGTTTTTTTTGTTTTTTTGTTTTTTTGTTTGTTCCAGGCATTCTTCACAAAAATCTCTCAATATCTTATAAATTCTTTAAACCCTCATTTTAATGTTGAAATAGTTTTGGCAAATTAATGTTTAAGTTTAATGTTTAGCAACTAGTAATTTTAATGTTATCATTTCTTAGTTTAAGTGCACTGTGGACGTTTAGACCAATCAGCCTTGTACAACTCCCCAGAATGTTAGGATAAACCAGTGATAACCTTTGTGACACAATTGTAACAAACACTCATTATCTTCTGTCTCTCTTCAGTGCCTTTTACATAACACAGTACTTTCCACCAATCGTCACCAGAGGGAAAGTCAATGATCCACTAATTATAGGTCTTTTGTGTAATCCTCCATTATTTGCTACTTGTTGCAATTAAATTCAATGTTTGTAATCCTTTTGTAATCTTCCTTTACAAGGATATGGAACTCATAGATCAGAAAGCAGAAAAATAAGTTAACTTTAAATCTGATTCTAAATAACAAACTTATGAAGTTCAAAAAGATGTGTTGGTCTAAAAATGTTCCAAAGGGCATTAAAGATTCAAAGACTAGATAGAAAATATATGTTATCTATGAACTGTTTTATGGTTAACACAAATAATCCATATGCAGCAAAAAACTAATCTGCAAATCCAGAAGGAAATTTACCAGTGTCTGTATATGTATTTAAAATCTAAGAAAGTTCTACTATGGTTAAAGAAAAGACTTTGTCTAACTTTGTTTCTATTTGGAAACAAACTTGGGCTTCTTGCTAGAAATGGGAAGAAATGAACATTTAATTTTGGGATCTGTCAGTTAGAATTGTTTATGGTTATAGAAATAACATTTATTATTGGTTTTAGAGTAAGAGGTTAATGTATATCTGTATTTTACCAAACAATGTTGGAAATTCCCCCCCCTTTTTTCTTTCTCTTTGCACCCCTGATTTTGCTTTTTCTTTAACCTTTCTTTATCCCTTTTTTTTGCTTTTCATATTTTATCCTTTGCTGAAACATTTAGAGAAAAAAATCTAAGAATATTCTACACTGCAGCTAGTTTTGTGACCCATTGAATAAAGGATTTTGTAAGAAATTCTTCCAACCAACAGTCATTAACGTAATGAGATCAGAATAATGAGATAACTGCAATCTGCCTCACCCATATACAGCCAGAGTTCTATCTAATCATTCCATTCACGACAAAAGAAGCACAACACAGATAATGGGCCAATTTCTTAGAAAAATCAGCATTGCAAGTTTACTCCCACCATAATTACTGAAGTCAGTCAACCTGTTTTGCCAGCTCCTTCAATTCTGATCTGTCCAAAATTATGAATTAGGAAGTTTTCAATTGCACACAGTGAGAAATCTTTCACTAGCTAGGTAGTAAGTCAAAAAGAGCCTGGTAGTATCTTTTCTGACTAACAGATGTTATTACAAGGCATAAGCTTTTGTGAGCTGCAGCTCACTTCATCAGATGCAAATTGGTGATCTCATATTACTATTTCTCAGAAATGCTATTGAGAAATAGAATTGCATCTGATGGTGAACGGCAGCTCACAAAAGCTTGTGCCTTTTTTATATAAAACGTGTTAATTGGAAAAATGCACTGTCAGACTCCTTTTGATTCCCCCCCCCCATAGATTAGCATAGCCCTCATAGATTAGCATCCCCCTTTTTTAATAGATTGGTTTCTTCTTAGTCACTAAAAATGCACCACATGATATGAACATACGGTATTTTGTTTTGAAATCAAACAAGAGAAAAGTTAGTTCTAAGCAACCGGCAACAAACCACTGGTTGCACCCAAGTATGAGATAATATGTTGTTGTTATTATTACGATTAAGTTCAACTACGAAATTACTGCTAAGAGCAAACTAAACACTTACCATAAGGTCAATCATTACTGACTGTAGTATAAATATAAAACAATTCAAATACTGCAAAAAGCTTTTTAAGAATAAATATGATTACATAAAATAACCATACATCAAATATCCAAATTATGTATTGCCCCCCAAATCTGAAAGTCAAATGCCTTTAACAGTCTATGAATAAGATAACACCTTTTGATAAAAGAGTTGACATGTTTTCTGAGGATAGTACAGTACAGTGTTAGAACATAATGTGAAGGACATGATGAATTGTTTCAAAATATTCCAAGGAAACCTTGACATTGAGTAGGCCAGATGTGTTTTGAACATTTGCTCCAATGTTCACTTGGTCTTAGATGTTAACTCCTGATCAAAATCTAAAACAACAGTTAATATAACTAAAGCTATATATTCAATACTATTGGAAAATATAGATTACTAAAAAATAATTGGGAGAATTTCTAGTAGAATCCATTCCTTCATAATGTAAAAAATAAATATATCGAATAAGCATGAGAAAATGAATTTTAAGCGACCCCCAATCATCTGAACTAAATTACTTAAAGAGTTAACTTTGCAAGCTGCCAGACTATAATTTCATGTGGATAACACTATGGAGGAACAGATCACGGCCTGTAAAACAAAGATCTTAATTATATGATGTAGATCAACCAATCCAAATGGCATCAAAAGATCTTAAAGTGTATTTTAAGAACAATTATCTCTGCATAAATATTTATGCATTTTTGTTATATCACTGACCTTCTCTTTGCGTGAGAATTTTTTTTTATATATGATGACTCTATCCAAATAAAAAATAAAGTTCCCCTAAGGGATTGCCTCTCCTGTGACATCTACCTGTCCCATTCAGCAGGAGGGGCATATTATGGCTGTATCTACAAAAAGTGTCATCTGGGAGGACCCAGGAGAAGAAGCCATCATACCCACACTTTAATATCTGATTCCCCTGAACCTTAGATTGGTCCAAACCCTTCTGGTTTAGGATGGTCTTGATGACATAGCTTTGCTGGTGTGTGTGTGTGTGTGTGTGTGTGTGTGTGTGTGTGTTGGGAGGGGTATGATAGCCATGGAGAGATTCTACAAAGGTTGCTGATTATGGTCAATTTATTTTTTGTTTTAATGTGGTTTTATTGATATTTTTATGTTTATATATTTGTTTTTAAATTGTTTCTATTTGGTTGTTGCTCTTTAATTATTGTGAGCTGCCAGAGTCAATTAAGTGACTTACACATCAAATTAATTTTAAAAGTAAATGAAGGAATTTTTCTAGAGAAATCTATGACTCGTCCTTCTTAATTCAACTATGATGCTTACTTATTTATGTACACATAGCCCTAGAAATCATGCCAATGAAAAGTACATTGCAGGGACATCGAATAGTGTAAATTGTAACTTTAATGATCCAGATTTAGAAAAAATATGTTGGAAATATAGACAACACAAAGAGATATTCTATAATGCTTGGTTTGCTTTATCTTTTTCTTTCAATATACTTATTATATATGTAATAAAAACTATTTAAAATAAAAATGCTTCAAAGCATTTTTACTAGTTTCTATTGCTCTTATGTAATTAATATAATATGTACCATATTTTTCGCCCTATAAGACACACTTTTTTCCTCAAAATAGTGGGTGGAAATGTGTGCGTCTTATACAGCGAATATTGTGGTGGGGGAGGGGGTTGGTGCGGCGGTGGCGTTTGCCGCCACTGCTGCCACCATTCACTGCCACCAGGGCACTGGAGCCTTTGCTGCTGAGCAGCTGGAGTCTTTGCTGCTGAGCAGCTGATTAGTGGTTGGATGGGCCTCCCAGAATACTGCCGATGAGTTGTTCTAGGCGGCGGGGATTGCCGCCTATCGCCAATTGCCACCACCAAATGGAGGTGGCAGCGATAGGCGGTGGTGGCAAACGGTGGCGGTAGGCGGCGGTGATCCCTACTGCCTAGAACAGCTGATCGGCGGTATTCCAGGAGGCTGATCCAACCACCAATCAGCTGTTCAGCAGCGAAGAGTCCAACATTCCCTGGCGGTGGCGAATGGTGGCAACTCACGTGCTGGGGCTGCAATAACGTGCTGAAGCTGATCAGACTGTTTGCTGAAAGGACGTTAGCTAGATGAATACCGGATGGATACTGGGAGGCAGAGGCAAATTTTTTTTTTCTTGTTTTCCTCCTCTAAAGCTAATGTGTGTCTTATGGTCCGGTGCATCTTATAGTGTGAAAAATCTGGTACTTTTGTTTCTATTTTCTTCTTTCTCTACATTTATCCCTAAAAAGCTTTGACCTTGTCAAATATATGAAAAAGTAATATAATTTCATTTTTAAAAGCTAGGATGCCAAAGCTTACAAATTCTTCATCCTGTTAACTGATCTTGTTGCTCAGTCTCTTATTTTCCAATGATTTTCCCCAGTGAGTTCTTTTTATTCTCTACACCAAACAAATACCATGACAACATTAACTGAAAATATAAGTAGAGAAAAACATTTCACTCCTTGCTTGAAACTTTAAAACAAATGGGGCCAATTTTTACTGAAAATATTATACCAATGACAGATTTACCATTAAAATACATATGAACATTATAGGTGACTATTTTTTGCCCAGAATGTTGAAGTCCATGACTCACAAAATACAAAACTGCTATACATACAATAAGATGTATATGTTGTTCTTAATCCCCCAAATAAATAGAAATAATGATGACTAATTTAGTGGGTAGTTGAGTAATTCAGTCTACATTATGCTAACAATAAGCATACATGCCACAGATTTATAGTTAATGATGCTTTCATACCAGCAATTCCTAAAACAAAATTCCATCTTTCTTTATCCTCTGTACGGTATATAAATAGTAGGGATGTGCATGAAAAGGAAAGTTGTTTAGCTTTGAATTTGAAACAGCTGTGTTTCAGAAATTCTGCCAATCTCTTCTAAATTGATCATGGGCTGCCAGGGACAAAATCCCAAACAATTTGCCTGTTCTGCTTCAATAGGAACAAAAGGAAAGAGACTTTCATTTGGTTTCGTCATAGGAACAGTACAATTTATAGCAAGCTTTATGGGCTGCTAAAATCTGAACCACTTGATAGTAGGAATGGACTCAGCAAACACCAGTCTTCATTGCCATCAAATGGTCATCCAGATATTTGCTAATGGAGGGGCATGCATCACCACCATCACCTGTATTGGAATGGAAGAGGAAGAAAGCTTCTCTTCCAGCATTAAACTCTTATCTGAACCCATCATGATACTAGCTGGTGACACCACCATTGCCTTCAAGAGGAGTGGGCATAGTCCTAAATCGAACCTCTTTACATCAGATCTCTAACTTCTAGACTAGCAAGCCCTAGGATTATTTTCTCTCTGGCCCTCTAAAATACCCATTCATAGTTTATACAGTAGGAATTTGACAAGGGGGATAGAGTTTGGCTAATGTGCCTAGCTAACCCTAAATTGTAGAATGGGGGTGGTGGTGCAAGAAGCCTTAAGGCTCTTTTTAAAGCAGTAAAAAAAAATCATTTTTTTAAATTTCTGTGCAGATGTTTCTAGGAGGCAGCAATGCTATCAGTGCCAATTTACACAGGCAAAATGAATCAGAAGGATTAATCCTTCCAAAATTGGCCTTATTTGGAGGTAGGACATTTTTGGATGTGGGGGGGGATGTTCTTTTCAACTTGGAAAGTAAAGGTACAGGAAAGAGCAAAGGAATCTTTATTTCTCTCTCTCTCTCAAATTTCCAACAGCGCCCCCCCCCCCCCAATATACCTAATAGAAACAAATTATAAAGTAAAATAAAAAGCTATGGAAGTTGCCACAAACTGAAACAACATTACTTATCACTATTTACTATTTACCACAGTCTCCAGTAAAAGTAAGTTTAGGATTGTGTCCAATGGACCCATACAGGAATTTCTTCTTCTGAAGCTCCCTCTCCACATATTTTTCTAATGGCAATTAGACCAGAATGAGTCCTTTGGTGCCACATATTCCTATAAGCTTGGTGCTTCACTCCAAAATGCCATTCAAATCACAAACAGCAGTCAAAGCAGTGAAGACCTCTCCTACTATACTGGCCCAAACAGGAGAATGCGAAAGATAATATCCCAACTGCAAGGAATAAGACACAACAATTAAAACAAAATAAGAGTGCTCAAATACACTTCTGCCTGGAACAACTGTGTGCTTGGTTAATGCCTGAAACAACACAGCTCTGTTTTTGCTAGTAATAAGATTTAGGATTGACACAGAAGCTTCTTTGCTACAATTTTATTCCTATAAACACATACTTCCTAGAACATGTTGATCCTAACTTCTCAGAGTGTCTTTTTCTATGTGCATGTATGTATTTAGTTATTCGGATTTTGAGCCTGCTTAGTATCAAAAAGGCGGAGGCTTACAATAATTAGGAACACACAATTTAAAGAAATTTTACCATTACCCCCCCCCTCTCTCTCACACACACACAGAGTAAAAAAGAGGATCTTCATAAAAATCTTAACCTCTAGTCTAGTCTGGGAACTGTTCCAGATTTTAATATACTTGTAGAATGCTTACAAGTGTGGAAAACATTCAGAGGACAGGAATTGCAATAGAAAAGGCAAGGTTTTTTTGCCCCTGCTAGATGGCAACAGTTAAGTGAGGGGACCTAAAGCACACCCTCTGTGCCTGAGCATACCAGATAGGCAGAAACAGTTGGAGACAGGCAAGTTCCTAAAATAAATAGGGCAGGGCTCTATATTTTGTGAAGAGTGTTATAGGTGACAACCAGCAGTTTGAATTGCACCTGGAAAATTATAGTAACCGGTAAGATTAAAACACGGGCCTAGCAAGGAATGCCTATTGGTGTCCCTGCCACTGCATTACGGATCAGCTGTACTTCCAGATAGTTTTCGATGGTACCCCCATCTAGAATGATCTAATCGTGCAGTACTGGGGCATGAATGACCATCAAAAGAACCTCCAAAGTGAGGAAAGGACTTTGCATTGGCATACAAGGTGAACATGTGTAAAAGTCCTCCCAGCCACTGCTGCTACGGGCTCTCTGAGCAGTGGCTGAGAGTCTGGGGGAGTGGAGAAGTGGTCTCTCAAAGTTGGAAAAGCGTAAGACCAAAAGTGACCCAGACCCAGAAGCCCAAATAGCCACTCAGTCTTGCTAGGATTGGACCAAAGTCTCTTCCTCCCCACCCAACCCCTGCTAGCTACCCTATGTTGGTACCTTCACTTTCACAGGCTAGGGTTGAGATGTGTAATTGGTAATCATCTGTACATTGATAATACCAGACTTCAACTGACAGAGGACTTCATTTACCAGTTTTATGTAGAAGTTAAACAGGAGCGGTGAGAATGTTGAGCCCTAAGGCATTCCGAAGTGAAAAATTGCAGGTGTGATCTCTCCTCTTCTATCGACACTGGCGGCGGCGGCAGCAGCAGATGGGAGATAATGTTTTCTAGCCACCACTGTATGAAAAGCTATGCAGCTAAGAGCATCCTTAGGGCTTGCACTGCCAGGGAGGAAGCTGGCACATGGCTTGAAACTCCCCATCTCTGTATTTCAGGTATGGCTTCAAGGCAGTCCTCCATCCAAGCAATATAACAAGCCAGTATGGTTTAGACTGAAGGGACATTTGTATCTAAGATTCAGCTTTTCAAATGCAAATTGCAAGCAGAACTAGGGAGCAATTAGCAGGCAGGGTTTTCCTTTCCATTGCTCTTACTGATGATCTGATTTTCTCTAGACTTTTCCTTCAGTAGTCCTAATGAATAATTTATTATTCTTCAAATGAATAATTTATGATTGGTTATAAATGATAGAAGCCAACAATCTTATAGTCTATCTGCTGGTGCCAAGAGAAGCCCGGTTTTTATTTTTTTATTTTTATTTTTTTGCAAAATTTGATGTACTTTTGACAGTTCATGGAAATTGCCACAGACTAAAAAGCTTTCTGAAAATATCTTTCCAGGCTGCAATAACTTTAGCATATTGCCACTGCAGAAGAACAATTACATCGCCTATTCTGTTAGGTTCTTGGTGTTTTTTAAACTTTGTTCTTCTTGCAGTAATTTTATTACTAGGCTAGTAATGCAACCATCATCATCTATGTGAGGAAGACTACCACCCCCACTGCTGTAGCTACAAAATACAGATAGTCTTCATTTAATTGCCTTCTTTAGCAGCCATTCAATTAAAACGGTGATAAAAAGTAACTTTGCGACTAGTCCTCACATTTGGGACTTCTGCAAGTCTGAAAAACAAAGATAAGCTGAAGTAAGAACATAAGCACAATCATGATTTCACTTAGTGACTACTTTGCTTAATGACCAAGTTGCTGGTCCCAATTGTGGTCGCTAAATAAGGGCTATCTGTAGTCTGATTTGGGGAAATTCATGTAAAATACATGAAAGATACAAGTCTGCTTATTTCTGGTTTATACAGTGATTTCCAACAACATTCCATGGTGCCTGTTGAGTAGTTTTGACAAACCACTGAAAACACCCTGGGTATTAACATGTGGATAATCTTTTGGCAAGGACCACATTCTTGAAAGAGTATTTTGTTGGCAACCTTACTGCATGCCAAAAATGAGATTGAAGCCAAGGGAAGCCAGGGTCATAATCACACACACCTGGATGAGGCCAGCCACTCGTTTTCAATCTTCCATTTTGATGTACCCTTTTTGTCATTTCCTCAACTTTCTTCCCCCACTCCTACATGTCATACATAGGGCAAGGGAATTTCAAGGGAAGAAAAACTCACTTTACATAGAAATCCATAGCAGTTTGTTTTTCAAACCGAGCAAATTTAAGAGGTATGGATTTCAACTTTCAGAATTCCAGGAGTTAAAGTCCACACATCTTGTAGTTCCCAAGTTTGAAAATCACTGATCCTTCTGAGGTCAGTAAAATGAGGTCCCAGATTGTTGGGGGCAATATGCTGACTCTGTAAACCATGTAGAGAGGGCTGTAAAGCACTGTGAAGCGCTATAAGTCTAAGTGCTATTGCCATATACTCTTATTGTTAGGCTGAGGGCCACGCTGGATTCCAGGTTTACGATTTTACAGCTTCAACATAGGCTGCTCCTAGTCAACTGAGAAAATCACCAATGAAATTGATGGTAATAATGCAACAAAATGTGCTGAAAGGAAGCAACATAGGAACTAAAGCATGTAGTTTTATCAAGCAAAGTCTGCATTGCAGAACAATATTATTTTTATACCATGTCTTCACTGTAGACAGCACAGTAAAGTTAGCATAAACAATAAACACTGGCTCCTGTCCTAAGATGCCTATAATAAAAATTCAGATAGAAGAGAGACAAGGATCAAGATGATATGAGTCAAGCAGATTGCAAAAAAATATGAGCTTGTTTTTTTTCCCCTTTTAGCGATACCTACAGTGGCCTGGTTTAGTGATTTACAAACTAAATGAATCCTGGTAAAGGGTTTTAATGGCTCTACCATAAATCATAGTCCAAAGAAAGATTCTGCAGCTAATTTTAGCACTATAGATGAGTGATATTAGAAATCAATCCCCTAAATAAATTCACAATTATTCTTCTGAAGTAGAAGTTGGCAACCTAGGGGCTTCCAAATGCTTTGAATTATGACACACCTAATCCCCAAGCCGCATGACCAGAAGTAAAGGACTGTGGTTATGATAGCTAAAAATATTTGGAAGCATCAACTTGTCTACACCTGTTTAGAATTTGAAGTTACATGCTATCACAGCTTCAATATATACGAAGACAGAAAAACAAGTAAACCACAAATTACAAATGTCTTCTGCTGAGGTGATATACATACTTTACCTCTGTAAAAGGTAGAATCTGGAAATTCAAGATGCAGTCCAAATGTTGACATAAAATTGACATTTATACTTGGATGTTTAAGTAGAGCATGTCTCTTTTCACCAATACCCTGACTTTTTTCCTATCTAATGTAATAGTTAAAATATATTTTATTACATTTCATGGATATGGATATTACCAACTTTGTAATAATCTCTGCACACACAATTCTCTTTTATCCATCCAATCCAAGTTTTGTCACCAATCCAAATTCCATTCATTGGCTTTTGCCATTATGCTTGCCTTCTGCAATGTTCTTTCTTTCTTTTTAAAAATTTAGTGCTCTAGGCTGGAAAATGGAAATGGCAAACCATTCCTGTAATACTGCCAAGAAAGCTATATGGATGTTTCTAGGAAACCATTAGAATTTGAGTTCAGCTTTAAAAAGATTTAACGTTACTACTTTTATTAGCACTGACTGGTGCTCTGAGATTTACGGTATTTATTAGAGTGGCATATTAAAAATATTTTAATTTTAATTAAGAAACAAAACAATTGTTACCAATAACAAGGGTCAGAACTTGCCATGTAAACAGCTTCTTTCTATTCCCGAGTTTCATTAACTTGGAAGTTTGGTGATCTATTTGCCACAAAAAAGACTAATGCAATCATTTTTTACTTCCTGATAGAAATTAAACATGTAGTCAATAATCAGGGTCACATGTCTTTGGTTACTGCATTTTCATAAATAGGCAGGAAGATGGGGGAGAAATGTACTCCACAATTATATTTAGGCACTTTTTTTTTTTGGTAATGCCTTTCAAACATGAAGAAGTGACAGAAATAAAATAGCAAATAAATCTGTAGATGAATGTTTAACATAGCAATTATTTCGTTCAAATTTGTATACCTCCCTTCCCTGCTTCCAAAGGTATAAATGTGATTTGTCCCACTTTATACAATTTTTTTTTTTACCCCAGAGCCACCTTGTGAGATATAGTAAAAGACAGTTATTCTCTATAACTGTTTAAATGGAGATCTGAACCAAACTACCTCTTGTCCAGGAACAATAATTTTCCCTACTGCATTATCTAAGCTCACATTTGACCAGTGGAAAGACAGTGTGTGTGTGTGTGTGTGTGTGTGTGTGTGAAAAGGCATATTACTGTATACAATTATTGCATAAAACTAGTTTTCTCGGGACTATAATAGTTCCCAAACAGAGATGAACCAGCAGGCTTGGAGTCCCAAGCACAATTTTCTCTGCTTTTCAACATATTAATCAATTTACCACATATTGTATTACAATAAACTGCAACTTTCAAATTTTAAGAAATTTCTAGCCCTCCTAAAAGCTGAGTTATGAGATTGGTTGTGCAATCACCATATTCACATTCGTTTTGCAATAACTTCGTATCATAATTCTCTGTAGCCTATGGATGAAATTAAAGCAAATGACCAACATGCAGACTGAACAAGGAAATAATTGTTGGGAAAAATAAATCAGGAATCCCTGTTTTATCTTTCTTGGAAAATAGTTACTATTATTTCGTTTTCCATAAATTTAGCGGAGTTGTATTTTATAAGTCTCCTACATCATCAACACAGCTGGTCTGCATGCAACCAGCTGTAGGAAAATTAGACAGAATGCATAAGTCAAAAAAGTATGCCATTAAGCCTGGATCAAAATAACCACAGCCACATACCAATCTTGACAAACATTGTATAATAAAGCTACTGCTTGTTATAAGTTTGGAAGTTGTGGAGCTCTCCATTACTGTATAAGCCCCCTTTCTTCATAATTCCCAGTCATGATGTGTAGAGTAGAGCAATGCCATTTTTTAAGGGCTGAGAAGAATTTCAGAAGCCATGCTCTGCATGCTTTCTCTATCTTGTTATTGTTTATTGTTTTTCTTACTGAACATGCAACCCAACACAAAATCTGAAGCTTCAAGACCAATTATGCATTTCTGATACCATTTTATGACATTCAAAACTTAAATAAGGCAAAATAGCTGATCAATATTGTTGTCCAAGTACAATGAATTCCAAATCCTGACCAATATACTAAGCAACTCATTATTACTTAAGCAACACTGCTCACAATAACTTCATCAGATACTTATAAGGGATTACTTTTTACACAACTGCACAATTATTATTTACTTAGAAATCATTTTCTTTAGATAATTTTCACTACCTATAATTCTCTATTTTCACATACACTGCACCCAACAATCCTTTCACACTGTATTCCATTCATCTGCTGTTGGAGGAAAGCGAGGACAGAGAACAATGCAGACACATATAGAGCCAGCAGATCAATATCACTTCTATTTATCCTTATATACAGCTGCTTACAGTAATACGGTCATAGTTTATATACAAAATGCTAAAATGACATATTTGAGAATACCTTAATAGTTTTTTGCCAGCTAACTTTTTTCACCCACCCACCATTCCACCCCCTCCAACTACTTATTTATAACCTTTGGAAAGTTAATTGTGTTCCTTTGCTACCTTGTCAGTTTGTGCTCTTGCAAAAGAGCAAAGAAAAA
Source organism: Pituophis catenifer annectens (assembly GCF_029215685.1). Lineage (NCBI taxonomy): Eukaryota > Metazoa > Chordata > Lepidosauria > Squamata > Colubridae > Pituophis > Pituophis catenifer. Next base: position 133,251,179 of record NW_027256882.1, on the reverse strand, counting down.
TTATTTCCACTTCACTCAAATTAACTGAACTATCTGGGTTTTGCCTTGCAAGGGTACTCAGTTCAAGGCTACCTTTTCTAGTCCTGGTTTCATTCCTTTTCTCCCCCATTTGGTGCAGGGTCCCTTTAGCTGCTTCATACTCTTTAAGTCACGGATCATCCAGGTTTCCTGTTCCTCTGGTCTGGTCTCCTCTCTTCTTCATGGGCTGTAATCTGGTTGTTTCTCACACTCTGTGCATACAGGTAGTCCTCAGGTTATGACCGTAACTGAGCCCACAATTTGAGTCATAAATTGTGATGGTTGTAAAGAGGATCACCTCATGACTAGACCTGATTTTATGACCTTTTCTGAGGTAGCCATTAAGGAAATCTATTATTTGCTGTGTAGTGGTTTTTCCAGGAAACCAGAAGTAAATGTCAGTTTCTGGGGGAGGTGGGGGGAGTTGTATATCACAGTTACATGTCTGTGGGATGTGTCAACCAGCCTTAAATGCAGGCCAGTAGTCCAGTGCATAAATTGTGGTCACATAAGTGCCTGGACGTGGGGCAGAACTTCTAAGTCGGGTCCTAGGTCCCATTTTCAGGGTCTGTTGCAAATTTGAATGACCATTAAGTGATCAGTTATAAAATTATACTTTTATAATGAAATGAGCTGCAGCTGATGAAAGCATATGCTTTTTAGTATAGTATATTAATAGGGAAAAGTGCTACCAGACTCAACCCCATTTTCTGTGATCATATCTAACACAACTCTCCTATATCTCCTCCATAAAGGACACCACTCCTTTATGGAACTTATTCTATTCTGCCTACATATATTATCTCTGGTCTATTTATGTGCAGAACATGAAGTACTTCTAAAAGAGTTTGTTCACTTTTTCCCCACTTGGCCTACATGTATCTTTCACAGCCACAATCTCTTTCATGCACAAAAACACCACAGATCCTGCACGCACACACACACAAAATTATCTATATAAACTTCCAATTCTCAAACATAGCAGCTCACCTTGCCATCCCTGCTATGAAAACTTTCATGATACACAAATATTTATGCAACAATTTTAAGTTTTCACAAATGTTTTGATGCTTTCTTACAGAATTTAAAAAATGATAGTAATAATCCTTCATCTTTTTTCTGGAAAATCATGGGAAGATGTCAATCTTAAGAAAAAGGTTGTGCTGCTAAAAAGTATACAGCACATCCTTACAACTATTAGGTTTGCTTACCTAATAGCTTGCTTACTGATGAAAGCATCTGAATATGTGTGCAAAAACATTCTACATTGTTTGATTCTGCTACATCACTTTGATTTTGATTCAGGTTTGCAAGATGGCTAAGGAAAGATGAAAGGAACAATTAAAAAAAGCAATGTAAACTAAGCAAAACAAAACAATCTGAGCCAAAGGAAAGCATATCTAGATAAAATATCTAGGCAAGATATAGAGGCAGCCTACATGGTTTGAAGATGCAAAATTACGGCAAACAGAGATGCTATCAGAAACAAATGTCAGATAGTAAATATTGTTCCACTTTTGGTTTTCATAACATTTAAAGGCTTTTATAATCTAGAATCTCACAAAGGCTCAACTGTTAATTCTTGGCATGTCAGCATCTGCAAAAATTACTCATCAGAAACACTTTTTTCTGTAAATGATACTAATTCTTGAGAAGCTGCTTTTGCAGCTAGCATTTCTTCACATACCACCCTTCTGAATTTACATCACTGCGTCTTGTAAATTATCCTTGCAAAGATTTTGAGGAATCTAGGGGAGATTGCTAAATCTTCATTTCCATACACTGAAAGAAGGATTTTCAAAAATTTCCACCATTAAAAAAAAAAAAGTACACTTCATTAGGAGGATGCTTTGCTATTAATGCCTACATAAAACACATGTATAAATAAAAAGTGGCTTTATTCCCATTTGAAGTGTAGCCTCAGCATGCCACAGAAAGCCCTGTAGAGCCCTTGAGCAAAGAAAGTTGTGCACTCCCTTTTTCTAATGAGTCTGGGCAATCAGACTCATGAAGCTCTTACTCATTTTCAAAGAATAATTCAGACAAAGGGATAATGACTGCCCATCACTTAGAAAATTGCTGCAGACTTCATGCTAAAATAATTTGAAAGGTTCTTTCTATAATATGGTTGCTCAGTTATTTTAACAGCTATGATTAGAGATAACGTTCTCCAAAAAAATGAGTGTACAATGTAAAACTCCTCTATGAAAACTATTTGAATATTAAGAAGTGGCCACATCTCATGTTAAATTATGCTTTTGGTGTAAACTGTAAACATTGCATGTGGATTGTGTTGTACAGTTATGCACAGTGTAGTTTTTGTATATTTTGCTGTCTTTATGCAGGGTTTCCCTAATATCCAAAAATTATTTCAAGGATTCTTCAAGAGTAAAATGATTGAAAGGCTGAGATAAGGTGTGTGACTAAGGCTGAAAAAAACAATGTTCCAAGTCCATCAATATCATGAAAGCATACTGGGTTAACTTTGGATTTAACCACTCTTTCCCAGCCTAATCCACCTAAGTTTGTTGTTGTGGGGGGAAAAATGGAGTAGGGAATGCAATATATGCTGTCTTGAATACATACCATTCTGGAAGAAAGTCAGGATATAAATCAAATTATAAAAAAATTACTTTGTGTTGCTTTTGATGTTATGATTCTATTTTTGGATCAACATGTTTGTACTCCTTTTATATTGCACAGAAAATTACAAATGCAGTTACTTAATAATGCAACAGAATTAAGTAAATACTAGTCTTCATTTAGATGTAAGAATCTGGGGAAGATAATAGTCTCTCAGATGTATTTAGTACAAACAAAATAACTTGAAAATAATTGCAGTCTTTCAAAATGTAGCTGTAATTGCTTAACCGTCTGTTCCAGGTTTATGTACCTAGCCTACCTTACCTCATACTTTCCATTTTGTTTGTGCTACTGGTATATTGGCAAACTACCAGACATTATTTGTATGAGGGCTGGGCAGCACTTTGGACTCAAGTGCATGAAGGTGTTTCAGAGTGCATGGAACCACTTATGTAAAACCTGTCTGCAGTCTCTATTTTCCTTTGATTTTGTGGCTGCCTTCTGCACCTGCAATCTGATTCCCCCAAACCCCACACAGTCACTTTAAAAGTGTGTTTGGCAGGCATTACCTGAGTTCTCCTGCATGCTCTGAAACCGTTTTTTGCATTCAAGTCTGAATTGCTGCAGAACCCTAACCTGTATTGACTGCTTAGGTGCCCTAACTCCTAGCTTATCAACTACCTCTATATAAAAAGAACGAACCAGTTTTATGTAACCCAGATGTACTACTTTATTAATTCCTGGTATACTTACAATCCTGAAAAGGTCTAAAAGCCTAATTAAGCAATTTAGAAATAGTTATCTGTTTTAAGCACATAGAGTTGATCCTTATGCTAGGCTATTCCTCACATGGCAAGATGCTTTAGAATTCTACATTCTGAAACACGCTAGTGTTCTTTTACCCAAGTTTACTGATACTACTTCCAAGAACAATGTATAAACTGAGTTCTCAAACTAACACAGTTAAATATTAAACTGCTGCTATCATGAAAAATTAAAGTTGATTTTGTCAGACACACTAGATCGTCTATTATAACTGCTAACTCAGCAATAACTCAAGAGTAATCTTTCACCGCCCAAAGTGAATTGCATGAGTGGGCAAGCTCTTATATACAATCTAGAAACATTATGGTACAAATATAAGAAAAGTATCATGCAGACCCACACAAAACTGAATCGACAGACATTTAATTAAATGTCTGTGAATATAATGGTACAATTGTAACGTAAGTCAACTGGAAGCTTTTCTCCACAATTAGTTGTTGCAATAACTCCAGCATACTTTGTTTTTTCTCTATAAATACACTGTTCATTTTAAGGACCAGCAGCACTGCTGGAACCCTATTAAACGGTTTATTTTCATCAATACACACAAGCATGGCAATTCAGGTAGAATACTACAACTCCCTAGCAATCCACAACTTAAGGCAGGTAGTGTGTTTGGTCTGCCAGTTGCCTCCTTCCTGGACTTTTGTGCCTGCTTTCCCTCCTCCCCCTTTCTTAAGCAGTCCTTGTCTACAAATCACCAAACCGCAGGGGATCACCTGCCTGGAAGATAAATAAAAGGAATAATATCTTTGAAGTTTTTAGCTCCCTTTCTAAACCCACAAATATGATAGCAATATGATTTCTCCTCTGCCTGTTTAGAGCCTTCCTCTTGCAAAAGTTTTGACCTATTCAAGCAATAAGACATTCAGTTATTTCTCTGCAGACAGGTGAGGGTGGGGAGTGCCCCTTGGAAACCAGCTAAGTTTCAGTAAATACATTCTCAGAAATAAACCCAGGTTTTAGGGAAACCTACAGCCTTTCAACTGCATACATAGCTGAAGCCTTACTCTGCTATTATTACAGAGCAAGGACTCTACATGGGGCTGCCGTGGAAGAGTATTCAGAAGCTTCAGATGGTGCAAATTGCAAAAGTAAAGTTATGTGTGCCCTTAAAGCGGTATACCTCTGCTTTGTTGCTGGTTTGCTTCCAGGTCCAATTCAAGGTGCTGGTTTTGATCTTTAAAGTTCTTTATGGCATGGGGCAGTTTTCTGCCTCTCCCGGATTACCATCTGCCCAACTCATCTGTCTGGCAGAGAAGGCATGCTACAGGAAATTGTATTGGGTGAATCACTGGAGGTGGGCCTTCTTTGCCATGGCGTCCACCTTGTGGATTCTTCCCTACCATAAGTGAGATTAGCTTCATCCCTTCCAAATTTGTGCAACTCCCTCAAGACTTGGCTATATTATCAGGCCTGGAGACTCAGGCAACCAGAGAGATTTTGTGATGGTTCCCATACTGTTGTTAATATCACCCTCTCCTATATTGTGTGTCTTTTGATAGTTTTTTTTTAAAAATGTGACCTTTTAATGTATTTATTGATTTATTTTATTTGAGTGCTGTATGCTCTGCAGAATTGTATGTGATTTGGGCAGCTATACAAATATGACAAATAAAAAATTATTGAATGGTAAATATGGTAACAGAATGCCTGTAAATATAGGACTTTGGACTTTTTGTGTGTCAGTTTATTTCTATCCTGTAAATCCCAGGTTCTTTGTTGAAATGATTACAGGAATATAAAATGTGAAAGGCTGAGAAGCACTATACTAAAAGAAATGCAATTATAATTATTTTAAGAAGTCAGATGCTTGATTTTATGTAATGATTCTAATGTTCTACAGGCACTTTATGAGTCATTTTAGTCTACTTTAAATATACATGCAAATTAAACAAGGGCTATGGTAACAGAGATGTTATTTGAAAATTTAAGAAGCAGTGTTTCCAAATATAGAAGCTACATTTGTGCATTTATAATACAGCAGGTTCTTCCTAGCTAAATAATTACCTTCATCATTAATTTAGTTTTTGAGTGAAATTCTTCATGTAGCTGTTAAAAAGAAATTGCAAATGAATCTGACTTAGGATCTATCTATCTATTATTATCTATCTATCCAATTCATTGGCTGCCAATCTTACCACAGGGTGGTTTAAATATTAAAAAACAAAATTATGTAAATAAAATGCTACAAAGCTATAAAAATGCAAAATATAAAATGCAAAATATGATAGCTAAAAGATGGAGAGGATGGCAGCAAGACGGGGGAAGGTGAGATCTGATATTAATCTATAAGCCACCTCCAACATGAAGCCCCTCCTTTGGTGCCCCAGCCAACTGGCAGAGCCGGGGCTTTCTTTTATATTTATATCTGACTGTTCACCTTGCTAGCTACAAACCAAATCCACAAAAACCACACCACCTTTATTTCACCCTGTGATGATGCTGGCGGAAAACCATGAGGCCTTAAATCAGACTGCCCCCAAAGTGTGTTCTTGTTACATAGCCAGAAGAGATCTGCTGTGTATTACTGCCTACTTTGCTTTATTGTCCCAAAATCCAAGGTTGGTAATTGGCAATTTGATGCCCAGTTCCAGCTCATATAACCGATTGTTTGCAAAGCCACCACCAAATGCCACCCTGCAGCTCTGCTTTTTTTTTTTTTTTTTTTTGCTCCATAGGGCTGTCAATCATACAACCTCTGTAAATGAACAAACAAGCAATCCCTAAAGCAAACTGCAAAACATTCAGCACATTATTGCTTTCAACTGTCCATTTTATAAAGCATCATGCCACCATAAAGTGACTAAAAGATGGCAGGTCATTCAATCCCACATAGCCATATAGCCAGTATCACCAGAATGTGACTACAGACATACCTACTGACCCCCTCTCAGACTGAACTGTTATGTTCATGAATATAATAAGGCAAGCAACAGCAGCCCAGCCCCTCCTGTGTTTGGGGCAATAAAAAATAGTTTACGACATGACATGACATAATGTCACAGAACACCAGACAGCCACAGAACAGAGCCAAGTTCTTACACTACAGTTCATTTACAATTTCCAATGACTTCAAGCCAGTCTTTAAGTTTATCAGCTGCCTGGATAGCCACCCTGTTAATCAACAGGAAAAGAAAAGTAACTGTGAAACCTGGAAATCTAATCTTCCTTATAGAGGATTGAGGGGTGGGAGAGGCAGGCAGAGGATGGGAGGAAGTGGTCCCACAGGAAATCAGCCAATTGGACCACAATATTCACAAGAATCAGAAGCTATCATCTCAGGGCACCCCCCCCCATGTGCACTAATGGGCCCTATATCACTTGCATGCAGATTCTTGAGTTAAGATCATATGGAAATCACTGCTACAATGGGGAAGCATGAGAAACCATATCTTGGAGCTGCTTTGGCTGCAAGGTGATCTGAAATACAGGTGGACGTAATAGGCCACATACAATGGGAGCAGTGGATGGGGTGTCTTCTTGGCAGGTCAAGGAGGCATTGTGAGCATGGCTACAAAACAGCACCCCCCCCCCCGAATAAATACCACTATAAGCAGAGATGCCATAAAATGCATGGACCACCGTTGTACCGCATCATCATTTTGATCCCTGGAGCAATACAGTAAAAGGGATGGAAGAGAAGATTTTTTTAAAAAAGTCTAGTGAGACTATATATAATTATTAGGCTCACAAGATTGGGGTGGGGGCTGTTACCGGCTTACAATATTATTTAAAGGGTGTGTACTTGTTGTTAAGAATGGTATTTTGTCTCTCTGATCAGTCACTGATCAGCTCCAGGAGAAGCATGTTAAAAAGACATGCGGGAATGTTTACAACACCCATCCATTAAATCTGTATCATGTGAGGGGGAAAATACTACAATAAACTATGCTGCTCAGCTACAGGTCAGCACTAGTAAACCGTTTCAAAAGTGAGGCAGAGATAGGCTGAGCTGCATATGAGAATAGAGATCATATTCACAGGCATTAGGTTAATACTTATCGGTTCTACTCCTCCAACCCAACAACTGCACGCATATATTGCCAGCTTGCTAATAATGCAAAATAAAAAAATTGCTCCAAAGAAAGCTCTCCAAATTAATCCAAAGTTTCCCTTGTCCACTCGTGTCTGACTCTAAGGGGTGGTGTTCATTTCCGGGCGAGTAATGGGAGCTCAACCCCGTCACGCAGCACTCAGGTCTCAAACCTAGGCAGTCAGCTTTCCAAAGGCTGACAAGCTTAGTGTCTTTAACTGCTGAGACATCACATCCCTAAAATAACGAAAAGCCAAATGAATCTGATGTAATATTTCAAAAAAAATTATAAGAGATGCTACACCGCACTTGAAATAATAATGATGCAATAAAGTATTGTTTCATTCAAAATCAAGTAATTTTTCTGCACTGGATTGTTTTAACCAAAATAAAATAGTTACACAGCATAGTGGCTCTTAGCTAACAAGCACCCAACCTCATGACTGCATCTTCTGGTCCTTCTCCCTTCAACATTAACCAGTCTAGGAGACAGCAGGCCCCATATGGTAGCTTTAATTGCGACTACAGCAGGAAGGCATCACCTTTGTTCTCGTCAATGTCATTCCTATGACCAACAAGCCAATCTGCTCCTCTTGGCAATATCCTCCCTAGGTCTCCTACAATTCTGGACTCCCAGAAACAGTCCAATTGTAATCTGTCTATCTTCATCCCTTATCTGGGGAGATAGTAAATCCTACATTTATGTTGGCATACTACCAACGGTATGAATACCAAAGTTGAGAAATAATGTCCTATAACTTAAGTACATTATCTTTTTCTCCCAATAATTTTATTATAAATACATTAAATTATAATTATAAATGCATTAAATTCTGTTAATTCTTTTGAAAATAGGTGCAGATTTTTCACTAATTTTATGCTTCCTTACAATTCAAGTAGTGGCTCTCTTATGCCCCCAATTAATACAGTTTTTGTTATTTCCTAGAGTGGTTACTCCATAAACCCTTCAAAAACATGAACTGAATTTGAATGGTGAAATGTCATTCAGAATTCATGTAGCACCAGCCAGAATAGCCTTTAACTATATAAAATTCTCATGTCCCCAGATTGCACGGCAGGTGCTCAATCTCAGGAAAAGACACAACTGCTTTCAGGTGTTCCTGAGAAGTGCAATATGCTTACACATTCCAAATCATGTTTTCCTTTTTGAATCCAGACCCTAATTATTAACTCCATTATTCATTTCCAACTCAACAATATGGCATTACAGAAACTTTTAATGATAATTCGGTTTTTATTATTTTGTGATTCAGAAATGAATATACAGTATATAAACATGAATCTACGGAAACTATGGAGTATGGAGATGTGAAATTTGTAACAAGCCATTCATTTAACTCAATGCCTCACCATATAATCAATAACTACAGATACGCATCCAAGAATTGTGATCTATTCATATAACATTCTTTTAAAAATTGTTTTAATTTTAGAATGTTGCATGAACCTATTCACTTGTAAATCATGGCTTCTGACTTAACCAATATGATATATTCAATAAACTGTGGTTAAATAAATCATGGTTTAGTGTAACACAGCTCATTAGTCTTAAATATTAATAAACATGCCATTGCTATGTTGGGAAAGCACTTTCAAAAAAGGTTCTAAGATATTCTTTCCCACATTTTAAATGATAAGGTGAATCATATAGTGCAACTTTTGGGTCAAAAATGTCAGAGAAAAAGCTAAATTAACCTCCAGGATGTTAATTTTCCAGGTACAGAGAACGTTTGACATTAAGAAACATGACTAAGGAATCCACCATGATCAGGTTACTGTGTAGGGTTTCCATCTAGCAAACACAAAAGATGTATTTAATTTGCTGTTTTTAGAAGTGAGCTTTTATCAGTCTGCCAACCTCAACATGACTCTGCAGCAAATAACAACAATCACACTGTGAAATGGAAAAGGAAGCCTAGGTAAGAAACCCTGTATTATTACTTGCTGACCTCATTCATCTTATGTTACACAAATATGTTCCTTATACAGTGAACTTTAAAATTGTTTTTATGCGAGAACTGAAAATGCAAGATCAGCAACAACTCTTTGGAAACATACAATTCTATTTGACTTCTGATTCAAAAGAAACAGAACAAGCACACTGAAAAATAATGTGAATGCCATTTAAAAATGTGAATATTAACACAGATGCCACTTCTAAAAGAATGCAAAAAACAACCACCCACTAGCTGATATTTGTTGATTTTTTTTTTTTAAAAAGCAACATATCTTCAGTTAGATGACAATGCATCTTCTTGCTCAGGTTTGTCAACATAACAATCATGGATTTTCAACACCTCCAGTATTAGCAGCCTACTAAACACTTGACACAATGTTTTCTATCCCTACCGATATTGTCTAAGTAGTGAAAATACAGGGCATTTATCCCTAGAAAATAAGCTGTTGCCTATTCTTATGATGTGCTACAGTATATTAAATCAAGATAAAGGTTGGACTTCATTTCATTATCAACCAGGGGAAATATGGACATCTATCCTTTCTGCACCATGTGCCAAACCATAAGCAATATTGATGCACTTTTTATCTGAACAGTTGCCAGCTGGCAGAGATCCCAACAGAGTAAGAATTTATTTGCCAGAAGCACATTAGGTTTTAAGCCATAATACCGGGTAGCCTATTGGCCTTCTCAGTTGCAGCCTACAGAAGCTAAAGTATTACCAAAGAAGCATCATGAAAATAGCCTACATATAAATTACAAGCTAATAAGACAGCATGGTTAAAAATTGACCCAACCAACACCTGAATATGCATTCTACTATTTTCATCTCTAAAATACAACAACATCCAAGATACACAGGAAATGAACGTCACATTTTAAAATGGATGTATTCATCTGCATGTAGTAAAGCAGTATATTTCTATGTTAAATTTATATTTACAGACAAAGAAATAAAAGGAGACTAGTATAGATGTATTTCAAACTATTTAGCTCTCGTCAGTTAGCCATACCCTTCTGGAATTCATACCTGAGCTACTTACATATTAGGTAGATGTATTAATTTCTAAGCCAGGGGCTCTCCTCACTTTGTCAGCTATACCAGGGGAGATTGTTTTTTATCGGGGCAACCTGGTCTATCCAAATATGGGACGGAGCATACTGCTTCCACTTTTGCCTTTCAGCCCCATAGGAGAATAGTATAGAACCCTGGTGGTGAATCTATGGCACGTGTGCCAGAGGTGGCACACAGAGCCCTCTCTGTGGGCATGTGCGCCTTCGCCCCAGCTCCATTGGGTTTCTCCGGGGAAAGAGGGGAAGAGAGAGAGAAAGAGGGAGAGGGAGGGAAAAACAGAGAGAGGGGGGGGAAAGGGAAAGAGAGAAAAACAGAGAGGGGGGTAAAGAGAGAGAGGGGAGAAAGAGAAATGATATTACAAAAGTTTTTCTTTTTTATTGTTGCTAAACGTAATATTTCAAAAGCAGAAAAAAATTAAGGGGCATAAAAGTGCAGTTATCACATTTTTCTTAGAAGCATTAGCTGAACTCTGCCTTGTTTATCATTATTTTAGGTAGTAAAATCTCAGTATTCAGGTTAAATTGCCATGTTGGCACTTTGTGATAAATAAGTGGGTTTTGGGTTGAAGTTTGGGCACTCGGTCTCTAAAAGGTTCGCCATCCCTGGTATAGAATATAGATCTATTTCAAGTTAGCTGATGAGAGCTAAATAGCTTGAAATAGATCTGTATAGAAATAGATCTATACTAGTCTATTTCTTTGTCGGTAAATATAAATTTAACACAAAAATAGTTTGTCGTGAAAGGGACTGCCTGCAAAGGCTCCTGGATTGGGCTGAAAGGCGAAAGCAGAAGCAGTATGCTCTGTCCCATATTTGGGTAGACCAGGTTGCCCTGATAAAAAAACAGCATATTTCTAATTTTCAATTCCTGTAGTGAACATTATATCTGCAGATACAAGTTGTCATTTAACATGTTTTATATCTAATTTGGAGGTTTCACCATTTCTTAGGAATTCAGAACTTGCATAATATTAACATATCAAAATTTTAAAATTATTTTTAATTCAATTGACATCCTGCTTTCTACTCAAAAGAATATTGAAGAGAGGTTAACATTTATAGACCACAGAACGTAACATTATAAAGTTAAAATAGTAACATTAAAAATCTTGCAAAAATATATTTATTATTTCAAATATTTATATAGCTGCCCATCTGAGATCAAACTCTGGACAGCTTTCAATCAAGAATTAAAACATCACTAATGAAACAACATAAAAACCATATTAAAACTGCTAAAACCATAAACATTAAAAATAAAAACCTAACACCATGTTATGTTTCCAACATGCAATCACCTCCTCCTATCTCAGAGCTTAGGGGAAAAGCCAAGCCTTCACTGCTTTTTGGAAGGTTAGGAGGGTAGAAGCAAGAGAAGGTAGGCAAGGGAACAGACATGGAAAAGACATGCTTTCTAGTTCCCATAAGGTGGCAATATATAAGGGAAGCAATTAGGAGCATGTCATCTGATATGTATCTTGCCTTCTCTTCTAAAGGCAGACAGGTTGGGGATTAAACACAGTCCTACAGAGGTTATGATCCACAACCCACATTCCATGCATTTTAGGGTTTTGAAAATGATCCAGAACATACTTGAGCTTTTAGATGTGACAAAATGTTGCAGCCCATCTTCTTATAAATCAAAAGTACTTAAAGTATTGATCATCAGTTCCTTTGTTCAATTTAACATACTGGTTATATATTTTGTGGCCTAAGGACAAAAACAGGAACAATTACTAGTTTCGAGTTCCCACATAAGACAAACACAGGATGTTTTGTTCCGAGTTCCTACCCTCTGGCTTTTAATATATGATTTTTGTCACTCTCTCATTTTAAGGCTATTCTCAAATTAAATGGTATAATTATTTTTCCTCTGTTCTTGATTTTATTATGTACTGACCTATTTGCCTAGTTGGCAGACGTTGTTTATAAATCCAACAAATTATGTAAAACATACCTAGTTTAATGTCGTTTGGGAGAAGTATAAAACATGCCATCTGAACAATACAAAAATAGTCTCTTAACATTTTGTAAGGCAAATTAAAAAACTGTTTTCTTTGCCAGATAGCACTATATTGTGACAGTTGATTGAGAATAGACAAATTGCTCTATTTTCAAAGTGAGAAGCAAAATTGATCATACTATACTCACACACATACAAACACAGAGCTGAATATATTTACACAATTTTTAACCAAAAGTACATTTGCTTTCAGAACATAACCACAAGGTAGATAACAGTTGTAGTTCAACTAACAGCCAAGAACTGAATATGTGCATTTCCTGCAGTGACAGATAACATTTTTAAAGAGGTTTTATTGAAAATCTGTCCAAGAACATGCATTTTGTTTTCTTCCCCAAGATTATGGAAGGACATTTTTACTCATGCAAGTATTGAAGAGCAATACAAACCTATTTCTTTTGAAGGTACCATTTTGGAGACATACCGACAATGGCACGTTATAATTAAAATAATGTGAATATAATTAATACAGATAGTCTTCAATTGATGACAATTGAGCCCAGAATTTATGTTCCTAAGTGAGAAATTTGTTAAGTGAATTTTGCCCCCTTCTACTTTTCTTGCCACATTTGTTAAGTGAATCACTGCAGTTGTTAAATTAGTAACACAGTTGTTAAGTGGATCTGGCTTCCCCATTGACTTTGCCTGACAGAAGTTTGCAAAAGCTGATCACATGACTCTGGGACACTGTAACCGTCATAAATATGAACCAGTTGTCAAGCATCCAAATGTAAATCATGTGACCATGGGGATGCTGCAATGGCCGTAAGTGTCAAAAGTCATAAGTCACTTTTTTCAGTGCCAGTATAACTTTGAACGATCACTAAATGAACTGTTGTAAGTTGAGGACTACTCATCAATTCATCAATATTCTTCAGTGTGGCTATATGAGAAATGAAAGGATAATTTAGCAAGATTGCAAATCCAAACATATTGTTAACTTCTATGCCCTTCTCTTTATAATTCCAGTATTTTATAGATATATTTTATTAGTTAATAGAAAAAAGCAAAAAGACAATAGATTGGTAAAAAAGTACAGCATACTTAATATTAATAAATTTAATAAATACCAAAATCTAAATATGTTTACGTGGAAATCATTTAATATGCATAAGAAGAATGAAATGGAATGTATCTTATTGTCAATTCCCACCAAGACCTGTTTAATAAAAGACTGATGGAGTGGAGAACAATATCACAACATATGTAATTACTTGCTAGATTCCAAACCTCTTGCCTAAATCGTGATCTGAAACAGAAAGGTTCATTAATTTACATTTATATTAATTACGTAACAAGAACTGTGAAGCATAATGATAAAGGTGTTGGACCTAGCCAAAATTATTAAATTGATAGATATTAATTCTAATAGGAAATAAGTATAACTAACTTTAGAACAGATTCAGACAAGGGTTTCACTAATATTTTATTGATTTTCACCACAATCTATCCATCCATAATTCAAAAAAATTTCTTTTTCAATAATTGATGAAAGTAAAAAAATCTTGATTGCATGTCAGACAAAAATATCTAGGTTTCAACTGTGCTCCCATTTAGTACTGATGAACAAATTTTATATTTTCCAATTGTGATACAGAAACACATCAAAACCTAACACCTATAAAATATTTCTCTTTTGAGGTACTAATGAATATAGAACTTTGCTAATTCAGTTATCAGACTATAAAACTAACTGGATAGTTTGAACCAGGTTATTTTTAAATTGATCCCCTCAAGATATATTGTGAAATTAGATCACGGCTGAATTAGAATCTGAAATTGAATTAATTCAGTAGAATTAATTATTTTCAATACCAGTTTTATAAACCATATAACACCTATTTTTGGATCCAAGTGTTTCATCCATGAAACCAAGGAAGCAATGAAATATGAGATGAAGTAAAGCTTCAATGCATATTCTTTAAAAATGATTCAACAACTGTGCTGCTATATCCAACATTGCAGGCAAGGATCATTTTTAAATAGGAACTTGAAAGGAATACCATTCTTCAAGGCACAGAGATTTGATTCCCTTACTAAATGTTAACCACATTGGAAAGAATCTATGAATATTAGTTTCCCTTCCCCATCTCACCTGAATTAGATGTAGCACATTATTAACATTGAAAACTATTGTGTCTTAATGTCAGGATCATATATTAATAAATATGTCATTGGTAAAAAAAATAAGGAACTTCCAAATATAATTAGTGACTAAACTATTCACATTAATATTTACAATTCAATCCAACATGAACCCAGGAAAAATAAGGCTAATCTGATTTCTTTAAGCCCTCCAGACTCTTTTTTTGCTCCCCAAATATGACATCTTGAGTTTTATCTTTTGCTAATACAAAGGAGGACCAAAGACATTTATAGTTTGACATTATAAATCTCCCATCCTAGAGCTTAAGCAGGCCTGATTTAACTTTTTAAATACATATCCATTTATTTTTAGTCACCTTGTAGCCTCTAGATAGAATACACATATTTTTAAATTAAAACTACTTTATTGTCCTGCTGCATAATTAAATAGTTGTATTTTGTTAACTACAAGCTGTTCCAAGACTTTACATATTTATGTAAACTATGAACTATATTCCAGAAAAGGTTAAACGTACTGTATTCTAAATGTACCTGGATGCTCAACAACTATCATCGTTTTATTAGAAGCTTAACAAAATACTAAGACTTCAAATTGAAGATGAAGTTTGTACAGCAAATAACATACCTGTATTCCTTTACTTTATTAACTGAATTTATAACCTGATCTGTCTGATTTTTTTTTTGAGGAAACACAGAAGAAAAACAGAGTAGCTTTTTTTAAATAAAGATCTCCAAGATCCCGTCTTTCCTCAGTAATTCTAAGGAAATAGAATAAGAAAAATATAAGGAAAGCTGCAATGGGATATTACTAGTAAAAGGTACAGTAGTACAGGACTCTTATTACTTTCCACGAACTGTGGCAGCATTTCCCAGCTAGGGCAACTTCCCAGTCTACAGGAGGCCTTCAATTCTCAGAATCCTTCACTACAACAACCCTTGCTGGAGAATTCTGGGAGTTGGAAGTCTACCCACAAAGCTTTCTTTTCAAGACGCATTAATGTTACCTCCGATTGATAGATGTACATACACATAAGAAACCACAGTGTGAAAAAAAAATATCGCCAGAAGAATACGAATAGCACAGGGCAGCAGCAGCAGCAGAATATTTCCAAGCAGCCCTGATAAACAGTACAAAGTAATAAAAACAAAACTGCTTGTTCTTCGCCCTCTCTGGAGCACAGAACTCTTTCTCGCATAGTAGCAGGGAATCTGACACTACCAAAGCGAGGAGGAAACAGACATTTAAAATGGGAAGGAAATAACTGACAACTAACCCAAACCTGAAGTATCACACAGCAAGCCGCATATATATGTGTGTGTGTGTGTGTGTGTGTGTGTGTATTTCTCTTTAGCCAGGTTCTTCCTACGTTCTTCCTTCCTTCCTAAAAATTCTTCCAAGATTTTTATGCAGCCCTAGTTCAGTGAAAACCCAATCCACTAGTTTCTAGGCTTTTTTTTCCAGCAGCCAGCAAGCTCCCTGCTGCCCATTGGGAGACTAAGGAGACTTATATATATATATAAAACCTTAGCACAGGCTCGACCACCCCCACCCCCCACCCCACCCCCGACCTTGACACGAAAAAAACAGTCCAAGCCAAACCACCTGAAAGGCAATTTTCTACATCAACTTGAACAAAGCCAAATTCAACGTTGTGGGAGAGGCGGGGAGCGCGATTACAAGCAAAAGGTCTCGGGAATGATGTGACGGAGTTTCTGGAGCCCAAAACCATTTCGGAGAAAGCCTGAAGAGGGCAACCTCGGCTTCTTTGTGCAACCACCCTGCCTCCTACCCTCCTACCCTGCCCTAGCCTGCCTGCCTGCCTGCCCTTACCTTACTTACCTTAAGAATATCTCCCCGTTTGAAACTGAGCTCATCGTCTGCGGTGGCTTTGAAGTCGTATTTGGCGACAGCTTCCATGCTGGGGTCGGCTCTCGGATGGCCACGAAGAGGAAAAGGCGCTCTCCGTTCTCTTCCCTCCCTTGAAGCCCTTTCTCCGGGAACGCCCGGTTTAGCTTTGCCTCTCGTCCGCGCCGCCCTTTCTGCCCGAACTTCCGGCTCTTTCGGTCTTTCGCATAGACAAGGGAAACTAAGCGAGGGCCAATCCGCCCTAAGAGGGAAGGAAGAGAGGGAACATTGAGGGAAGTAGCCCGGATCAATGACAGGGACCGCGCCCTGCACCTCTTCCCTCCTCTCGACTCAGCTCAGCTTTACCGCTTCCTCTTTCTTGCAACCTCTCTTTTCGGCTCCCGGCGCAGGCAGGAAGCGTCGACTGGCATTCACTACGGCCAATAGCAGCCCTTCCGAGAGGACGGACCCAAGACTTTCCACCCCCCCCCTTACACACACACACACACACACACACCTCCCCACAGCCCTCCCCTCCAGGCACCGAACAGGATAGGGAAAGAAATCGGGCCTGCTCAAGCCCCTCCTCCTCCTCCTCTTCCTCGCTCTGCAAGCATAAAGCCCGGCGCTTCTCTCGTTGAAGGGACGCTTCTTTTTAGAGCAAAAAAGCGACTCCCTGCCTTGAAATGCAGAAACCGGAAGTTCTCTTTGAAGAGATAAATGTTAACTTTATACACGCAACACACATGTAGAGGTTTCTAAGGGGAAACGTTGAAGTCACCAGACGCAAAAGCAAAACGTGTACGACGCATTCTCCTCTCCTGTGGTGAAGAGATTCCAGCTCTCCACCGAAAAGTCTACAGAATTCATTAAAATATAAAACGCCTCCCAGGGTCTTATTCAGTGGTGGGATTCAAATAATTTAACAACCGGTTCTCTGCCCTAATGATTTCTTCCAACAACCAGTTCACCAAACTGCTCAGAAAGTTAACAACCGGTTCTCCCGAAGTGGTGCGAACTGGCTGAATCCCACCAGTGGTCTTATTCCTGCCCTCCCGCTGTAACAGTACATGGCGTTCCCTTTGCTATTTTTAAAGGCCGAGGGTACGTCCTGAATAGAAATGTCTAAATTCAGGGTTGGGGATGTTGGGGGAGGGGAGTCGAATCCATTTATTTTCAAGTGAAACACAGGATGGTGCTCAGTTTTCACATAGTTAACTACAAACATCATGTGACAAGTTTTCAGGGGGGAAAAAAAGCTTGCTTTCAAAAAGAGGAGAAATGAAACTTTCCCCTGTGCTATCGGCCTCTTACCACACTATTCCTCCACTGGTCGGAGAAAATATTGTTCCCAACCTCCCAGAGTCGCAACTGGTCTTACATATAAGTATCCTTTGAGAAAAAAGAACAGCTGTGCCAGAACTTTAAAAAGGGCCATACTGTATAAAAGAGGATATTTTGAAAAAAGAAGCATGGATCCAATTGCCCAGTTACTTTTAACAATTCACCAGACAGCCTTTACCTTAGTTCTATTTGACATCTGATGTTCAAACAATAATAAAAAAAACCCCATCCTTGAATTTATTTCAAGGGATGAAAAACAGAATATTCAAATATGATAAACATAAACCATAACTATATTGTGACAGCTTACAAACTAACCCATTCATTACTGTATAAACTTTTACAGACACACCCCCTTCAAACAAATTGTTTATTTTAAAGGATGCATAATCAACTCCATAGGTAAAAAAGTAAGGCTTACTTTTTACATTAATTGCTATACTATTCAATAAATTTGAAGCCAATAAAATCCTCTGCTGGGTCTGAGTGAGGAGAAATACATATCTCAGCAGTACTATTACCTATCATAGCAACTTTGGTTTTACTAAGTGGAAGTTCTCCAAGCTTTGCAGAATTAAGCTCAAATGCTAAAAAGGAGGCAGGGTGAGGCAGTTCATAGAAAAAAGGCAGGCTTTTTTCATTACTTCCTACCATTTTAATAATACTTAGCTTTTGAAATACAGCATACTGCATCCTGATTTTCTTAATCTGCTGCTTCTTGGTTCCTTCCATAAACATATGTAAAGGTAAAGCTACAGATCAGTGTCTTGCTAGTGACTCTCATTCATGCCTCTGCTGTTCATCAGGTAGCATTAATCCATCCCAACTCTGTCTCAGCCCAACTCTGTCTCTGACTGATCTATTCAACTAAATTCCCACATCTTTACTGTGAATAAAGTAATACTACATCCAGTGGGCGGGACTCATCCAGTGATGTTCAAACTCCTATAGTGCAGGGAAGTCAAACAGCATTTCAAAACATTTCATAGGATTTTTATAACTGAAATCTTACTGCTGCTTCAATTGTTTTTCCACAATGACAAATAGGTCTAGCATTCTATCAAATAACGGATGTATTTATGTATGTATTAAATGTATTTATTGCTTTGATCTCCATACAGTACAGACAAAATAACTTTGAAGAAAGAGTGCCTGGTTCAAAGTTCAAACAAATAAGTGTAGGAAGAGAAAAGGGTTATCTTTCAGGATAAAGTTGCAAGTAGCAGGCATTTTACAGTACTAGCATTTTCCCTTCAATATTTATTTTATAAATTTTATTTATAACTTCCTTTTTGTTCAGAAAGGCAACACACCTATTGTTCCTGCTTATTTTTCCCACAATGACCACTCTATGAGGTAGGCAAGGCTGAAAGAGAATGATTGGTCTAAAATTACTGAGTGCTGATGGAATAACTAGTACCTGAGCGTCCTCATTCTTTGACTCAAATAAGACAAATTTAGCTTACATATGCTAAATGTGTAAAATATATACTATGGTAATGAATTCATTAAACATTTTAGCTCTAATTAATAACAAAGTCACAAAGGAAACTGCAATCTCTCTATAATCTAGACATAACCTTCAAATATATATCTAAAAGAGGATTTTAATTCCTGTGCCAAATTGCATGTATTTTAATATATATTAAGTAAAGTCTGGCACACACATAAATATGATAAATCTATGGTCTTAGTCATATTAATAAGCAAGTTGCATAGGTTGCTAGAATTAGTAAACAGTAATTCTATGTAAAAGCACACATAATCTGGAATATAAGGCTAGAATAAAAATGTGTTTGTGATTATAGGTATGAAACAAATTGGATATAAATTGTGATTAGCTATACAGTATTTTTCCAAACAAGAACTGGGAAAAACGGTACAATCCCAACACTATTCTTTACCACTATAACTCAAGCAAACACACATTTTAACTGGAAATCATTCTTCTAAATGAACAGCCATGGTTTTAACTATACTTTGTTGAACAAGCTATGATAGTCAATCACAAATAATAAAATACGATCTATGGTTTCTAGATTTCAGTAGCTGGAAGTACAGTTTCAGTAAACCAAGGAAATATCAGGGGTGGGTTCTACTTACCTTTACTACCGGTTCGCAATGGGGCTGCGCGCTCATGCGCAGAAGCTTCCTGATGATGTCGGGGTCGGTGGGCAGAGCCTCCCACCGGTTTTACTACCGGTTCTATAGAACTGGTCCGAACCGGGGGCATATATAGTTTCATGCAATGTGCAAAGCTTCTAAGAGTGTTCCTGCTACTTTCCTGCTATTTCTTACCTGATTAAAAACTGCAGAATAGACTGCAGAGATGGTATTCCGCAGGTTCTGACCTGTTCTGGAGAACCGATAGCGGAAATTTTGAGTAGTTCGGAGAACCGGTAAATACCACCTCTGACTGGCTCCGCCCCCATCTATTCTTTGCCTCCCGAGTCCCAGCTGATCAGGAGGAAATGGGGATTTTGCAGTAACCTTTCCCTGGAGTGGGGTAGGAATGGAGATTTTACAGTATCCTTCCCCTGGCACACTCACCAAGCCACACCCACAGAACCGCTAGTAAAAAAATTTGAATCCCACCACTGGTAGACTCTGAGAAACTAACTTAAAACAAGTCACAGCTACAAACTGTAAATAAGGTGGAAAGAAATTCAGTCACAGACATCATTCTTAGATCCAACCCCAATGTACTTTATTGTGTTGTATAAAATATCCATTCTATCATCCTGCTTCTTGTGAATCGATTCACTCATCAAGTGAATATGCAATGGTTTAATATGCAATGTGAGAATCCAATCAAAATCCTTATGCCAAGTTAGATACAGCATTTATTTATTTATTTATTTATTTATTTATTTATTTATTTATTTATTTATCAAGCATATATAAGATAACAGGTAAAAGTATAAACATAATTTGAATACATGAAAAGAGTAAGTAAAAAGGAATAATAGGATATTTTCTTTCCTCCTACTTGTATAACAGAAAACTTGGGAGAAAGTTATGATTTTTTTCCTCTCTAGCAAGGCAGAACCCTCCTCTTTTTCTGATATTCTAAAAATTTTGAGGAAACTCAGGTGATAATTCTTTTTTTCACTTTCTACTACATAAAATGCATTAGTGGTTGCTTGATAGATTTGTGGCTGGTACCTGTTGGTATTAATACATTAATTACAATAGTATAACGCTTGAAAACCAGGTCTACAAATCTAAATTTTATTATTGTTATGCAAACAGTAAAACAATACCAAGACAATTCATTGTCTACCTGAGCCAAAATGCTTTCAATAAAGAACAGCTTGACTATTTTGTCTTGAATGGGCTTCCAAGAATCAAACTATTCAGAGATTTTTAGCATTACACTAAAAACAACAGCAAGCAGACATATAGGATAAGAATGAAGGCAAGAATGTTTATTGAGCGAAACAATTTACAAAACTTCTAGTCTTATTTGGATAGATATTTTACAATATCATTTCACTTTACAAGCATAAATGAGGCATAACATATTAAACACAAAACAATAGTAAGGAAAGCTAGACTTATCAGGAAATTGCTGAGATTATTTAGTATGACATTTTTCACCCTGTCGCTGAATTTGTTTGGATATAGAGTATAGACAGTGAATTCGAAACTCTGAAGGGCAAATCTTTTGCCTAAGTCATTGCAGGAATGCATGTTACAAAATGATCTGTAAAGGAAATGCGTATAATTTCCTCTGCTTGCACATGACTCAGTTTCCAAACTGCAATTTTGGTAAATCCAATGTGAGTTAATAGGAGAAATAAATAATGTAGAAGGGAGTTATTTTGAACTTATTACCTCAGTTATTAGTGATATATATGGAAACTAGCCAGATGTGCATGTACAAGTAATTATAAAAAGGATAAGTCCCATGGCACATAATTAAGAATAGATTCAAAAAGTTTGGGGAGGGGGGAGGAACACAGGACAGTAATAGTGGAGAAAACAGATAGAAATCCATTTTTTCTTCCTATTTCATAATATCAAAATTCAGACTTATCCAATGAGGCTAAAAAGTGGGGAATAAAGGGCAGACAAAACCAATTGTTTTTTAACAGTTTAGAAAGTCTGATATCACAGTATGTAATGCAGTGGTGGGTTTCAAAAATTTTTACTACCAGTTCTGTGGGTGTGGCTTGGTAGGCGTGGCAGGAGAAGGATACTGTAAAATCTCCATTCTGTCCCCAATCCAGGGGAAGGTTACTGCAAAATCCCCATTTCCTCCCGATCAGCTGGGACTTGGGAGGCAGAGAATAGATGGGGGTGGGGCCAGTCAGAATTTTTACTACCGGTTCTCCAAACTACTCAAAATTTCCACTACCGGTTCTCCAGAACAGGTCAGAACCTGCTGAAACCCACCTCTGATATAATGATAATAGTTTATAAGACTTAAAAAAAAAATAGACAAATTTATTCAGGACATAACTATAAAGTCTACTAGCTCTGATTATAATTTTCACTGCCAAGGTTAAAATTCCTAGGAA
The DNA here is from genome assembly GCF_029215685.1 of Pituophis catenifer annectens. NCBI lineage: Eukaryota > Metazoa > Chordata > Lepidosauria > Squamata > Colubridae > Pituophis > Pituophis catenifer. Next base: position 133,228,822 of record NW_027256882.1, on the reverse strand, counting down.
TATAAATTTTATTCACAAATTAGAAGTTACTAGCATGACTAGCTAGTTAGTTCCTGTGGGATTCTGACTGGCGATTATAGGAGTAGAAAGCTCTCTTTCTCTTGTCTGATCTAGAAAGGTTTTAGATATCGCTAACTGAAGCTTCTTTAATCATGCAGAAGACTAGTAAATTACCAGTTTGGTAATGTCTGTGCAGATTCTCAGTCATCCAGATCATAGTTGTCTATGTCTATGACAACTATGACCTGGATTATGACAAATGGTGCAGCACTACTTTGTCAGCAAGGTTTGGATACTAGTTTGGTAGTTCATGCACGATAAATTACATGTACCATACTATTATGGGAGCCAGTTTGGTCTAGTGCAGTAATGGCTAACCTTTCTTCCATCGCATGCCAGGAAGGGGGGGTGGGGGAGGTTCGCATGCGTGTGTGCCCACACCCATTATTCTATGTGCCCCGCCCCATGCATGCGCATGCGACTCCCGCTCCTGGCACGCGATGGCCCAGTAGGCCCGTTTTTCTTTCTCACCTGGCTCCAGATCCTCTCTATGCATCTGGGGAGGGTGAAAACAGCCTTCCCCACCCCCTCGGAGATCCTCCGGAGGCCGGAAAGGGCCCATTTTCCAACTTTTGGTTAGACAGGAAGTGACTTTTTTGCTGTTCTCAGCCTCCAGAGTCTCCTAGAGAGGCTGAGAGCTGAGACGGTGTGCCCGGCGACATGGTTCCGCATGCCACTTGTGGCATGTGTGCCATAAATTCGCCATCACAGGTCTAGTGGTGAAAGCAGCAAGGCTAGAAAGCGGGAGACTGTGCGTTCAAGTCCTACCTTAGCCATGAAAGCCAGCTGGGTGACTTTGTGCCAGTCATTCTCTTTCAGCCCAACTCAAATCACAGGTGTTGTTGTGGGGAAAATAGGAGGAAGGTGTGTTGCATATGTTCATCACCTTGAGTTGTTTGTAAAAAAAAAAAAAGTGAGATATCAATAAATAGAAATACATTTATCTACAAAATGATGCTCATGCCTACAAAAGGGATTTATAAATATTTATATATTATTTATAAATATTGAATAACAAATTATTTCTTCATCCCCAAATATTTTTTCAATTAAACCATTTTCTCTTGTGTATATGTATGTAGATTCATGATTAAACAACAGTCATTTAACCATAATGTTGCTTTCCTTTGATGATGTAATTTTCAGTGCATTTATTATTTAACACTGAGCATTAGAGGATTATGAGTTGATTCATACACAGTAAACCTAAAACTATATCTTCTAAATATATCACCGTTTCAAGCTTTGACAATCACCACAGATTAGCCTTCTTCACTCAAAGAGATTTTTCATTACATCTCTGTGGTGTGGAACAGACACTGAAGAAATTCAAATCTACCCTTAACCATAGAACTTCACTAGATAACTTTGGACAGTGTCTCTCTTAGCCCGATCTAACTCACATTGCAGGAGAAAAGAGAGCTAATCAATATATAGCTCCTGAATAAACAGTAGTATATAGATCAAACAAGCAAATAAACAGTAAATGTTTTTAGGAACACTGATACATAGGTGTAAAAGAATTAACTTATATAAAAACACTATATCCTACTGGAGAATGAAACTCCACGCTTTTGCTGCTGTTCTAGTCATTCTTATGCTGGCCAAATAAATTGGGCTTTTCCTTTTGCATGCCCAGCACAGCATGACAATGGGCTACAGCAAGAGAGGACAATTTGTTTCTCTGCTGGCAGCCTACTTAATTTTTGTACTAATGGGTGTACATACAAGAACGTGATGAGAAAGTGGGTGAATAACCTTTCCTATGTCCCTCACAGACTAGGAGAATGTCAAAAGATATATTCCACTTTTGGCAGCCAATTCCCTTATTTGGATAAAATTCTTACCTATTCAAAGCTGGTTAATGAGGAAACTGGTTAAATTGAAGGCTATTGCAATACACTCGCTTTGCACTTAGGAGGCTCATATTTTAACTAATCTTAATAGATGACCAAAACAAGAAACTAATTTACGTAGTAAAATATTATCACCCTCTTATTCAACTGAAAAAGATAGACCTGGATTAAGCAAATACTTTGCATTCTTAAACTTCCTGTACCATCCACCATATTTTACAAAACACTGCAGGGAGAACAGGCCTCATCTTAGAATAGAATAGAATAGAATAGAACAGAACGGAACGGAACGGAATGGAATGGAATTCTGTATTGGCCAAGTGTGATTGGACACACAAGAAATTTGTCTTTGGTGCCTATACTCTCAGTGTACATAAAGAAAAATAAAATACATTCATCAAGAATCATAAGATACAACACTTAGTGATAGTCATAAGTTACTAATAAGCAATCAAATCATACTAGCAAACAAATAGTATAAATTGTAAAGATACAAGCAACATGGTTATGGTCATAAGTGGGAAGAGATAGGTACTAGGAAGGATGAGAAGAATAATAGTAATACAGTCTTAGTAAATAATTTGACAGTGTTGTGGGAATTAATTGTTTAGCAGAGTGATGGCATTTGGGAAAAAACTGTCCTTATGTCTAGTTGTTCTGGTGTGCAGTGCCCTATAGCGTCGTTTTGAAGGTAGAAGTTAAAACAATTTATGTCCAGGATGTGAGGCAGTAGTGAGTTCCACTTATCTTCGCCACCAGTTCGGAATTTTGAGTGTGTGCACTTGCGCTCGCTTCGCTCGCTCGCAGCACTTCTGTGCATGTGCAAAGTGTCCATGATGATGTCCGGGCGGATGGGCGGAGCCTCCCGCCGCTGCCACTACTGGTTCACCCAAACCGGGGCAAACTGGTAGAAACCCACCACTGATGTGAGAGATCTGTAGATATTTTCACAGCCCTCTTTTTGACTCGTGCAGTATACAGGTCCTCAATGGAAGGCAGGTTGGTAGAAATTGTTTTTTCTGCAGTTCTAATTATCCGTTGAAGTCGGTGTCTGTCTTGTTGGATTGTAGAGCCAAACCAGACAGTTATAGAGGTGAAGATGACAGACTCAATAATTCCTCTGTAGAACTGAATCAGCAGCTCCTTGGGCAGTTTGAGCTTTCTGAATTAGCGCAGAAAGAACATTCTTTGTTGTGCTTTTTTGATGACGTTTTTGATGTTAGGTGTCCATTTTAAGTCTTGAGATATGATAGAACCTAGAAACCTGAAGGTCTCTACTGTTGATACTATGTTGTCTAGTATTGTAAGAGGTGGTAGTATAGGAGGGTTTCTCCTAAAATCTACCACAATTTCTTCGGTTTTGAGTGTATTTAGTTCAAGATTGTTGAACAATGCTAGTTGTTCAACCTCCCGTCTGTATGTAGATTCATCGTTGTCTCGAATGAAACCAATCACTGTTGTATGATCTGCAAACCTCAGTATTTTAACAGAGGGATCTTTTGAGATGCAATCATTGGTGTATAGAGAGAAGAGAAGAGAGCACACAGCCCTGGGGAGCACCTGTGCTAATTGTACAGGTATCTGATGTGATTTTGCCTAGCTTCACCTGCTTCTTCCTGTCTGTTAGGAAGCTTATGATCCATAAGTGTACCTGACCAAGTGTCAGGTACACTTGAGCTGTAGTCTACAAAGAGGACCTTTGCATAGGTCTTTGGAGATTCAAAATGTTGTAGGATGTAGTGCAGAGCCATATTAACAGCTTCATCTGTCGATCTATTTGCTCGGTAGGCAAATTGCAAGGGGTCTAACAGCAGAACTGTTATGGTTTTCAGGTGGGCCAGACTAGCCTTTCAAAGGTTTTCATAAATACAGATGTTAGAGCAACTGATCTGAAGTCATTCAGTTCCTTGATGGAGGGTTTCTTCGGTACTGGGATGATAGTAGAGCGTTTGAAGCAAGAAGGAATATTACACATCTCTAGGAACAAGACAGTAAAGTTAATCATATTTTTCCATGGAACCAGATTAATCTCAGTATGCAAAATCTTTAGCAGCAGAAACAATAGATCACTTCCTCATTGTTCCACTAGTCAGGGCTTATAAATAGTCATTTTTTTTTTCTTCCTCTCTTTCAGGACATGAATATTCTGCATTTACATGTAACATGGATGGTTATGTTAAACAGGCTGCTACAGAGACTAGTTTTTTTTATATAATATGGGTTGGTTGTTTAAAGAAATAATCAATTAAAAAATCGAAATAATAATTCTAGCACAGCATAGAAATAGTTCCGAATAAAGCAAAAAGCATTATTATTAGAGAAGAGAGATTTATGGCATTTCCCCCCTTTCTTAGAAACTTGTAACATCCTTTATCTAAAATGTGGAAAGAACTAAGATATTATCCTATAACTTGCTAACAGTTGTCAAAATATGCAAAGAGGTTGGCTTTGGTATACCTTTGACACATATATACCTTAAGGTGCCCTTATCCTGTTGAAATAGTCTTAATGGTTTCGTAGAATACATAACCTGTATTGTATTGTATTGTAATTGTATAATACATACATAATTAAGGGGGCTGCATAAGTGCACCAACTTGCCTACCGTCCCTGTCTTACTGTCCCCATTTATCTGTACTTACTTTATCTGTACCTTTTGTAGGAAGAAATATCCTTCTGGGTTCAGCTCCAAGTGAGGAAAAAAGACACTGGAAACATGGAGACTGCTTGGAAAGATGGTTTAATGGTCGACAGGATCACATGGTTTGAGTTCCTGAACAGAAAAGGGGCAACATGCTGCAAGTCCCCGGGTTTTATGCCCTCTCTGGCTTTGAACTTCCTGAGGCCCAGAAAGAGTATCCTGATTGGTTGTCAAACTCCCAGGGAGTGGGGGTCTTAGCTAGCCTTGCTGACTGATGTAATCTTCCCAGGTGTCATGTGGTGAGTTTCTGTTGCTAGATTAAGGTGACCAGATTTTAACATTGGTAAAGAGGGACATTGTGGGCGTGGCTTATTTTGTGGGCATGGCTAGCTGGTCATGTGACTGGGTGGGCGTGGCTAGCTGGTCATGTGACCGGGTGGCCATGGCTATGTGTATAGGGTAAGGTGAACAGATTTTAACATTGGTAAGAGGGACACCATTGTGGGCGTGGCTTATTGTGTGGGCGTGGCTTGGAGGCCATGTGACCGGGTGGCCATGGCTATGTGTATAGGGACTACTCAGAGGGCTGGAAAGTCATTTCTGACAGGTCCTCACACTTTTGACTGGTCCTCACACTTATGACCATCCTCACATTTATGCCCGTGCAGCATTCTTAACAACCATGTCACTCATTTCACAACTGCTTCTCTTCACCATGGTGACAAGATAGGGCAAAAACGTAAAATGTGAGGACAGTCGTAAGTTCGAGGACTGGTCAAAAATGCGAGGACCAGTCAAAAATAACTTTTTCAGCCCTCTGAGTAGTCCATATGCACAAAAGGACTAACCAGAGGGCTGAAAAAAGTCATTTCTGACAGGTCCTCGCACTTTTGACTGGTCCTCACACTTATGACCATCCTCATATTTATGCCCATGCAGCATTCTTAACAACCATGTCACTCATTTCACAACTGCTTCTCTTCACCATGATGACAAGATAGGGCAAAAATGTAAAACGTGAGGACAGTCGTAAGTTCGAGGACTGGTCAAAAGTGCGAGGACCAGTCAAAAATAACTTTTTCAGCCCTCTGAGTAGTCCATATGCATAAAAGGATACAGTAATTGAGAGGGATGAAGGAAGGGAAGGGAAATTAGAGTAGGAGTGACGGTTAAGAGAGGGAGGAAGAGAGGAGGAGAAGGAGAAAGGAAGAGGAAGTAGGGAGGAGAAGAAGAGGGGGGGAAGAGAAAGTAAGAAGGAAAGAAAAGAGAGGTGGTAGGTTTGAGGAGAAAGATTGCTGTACAATAAAAAAGATGAAAGGGAAGAAAGCCAACCCCAAATAAATATAAAGATATTAAGATAAAGAATGAATTGTTAAACTTTAAAGAATAAAAGAGAACAAATATGAATAAATAGCAATAATTAGAAACACACATACATACAATGTATTTTCTTTGAACAGAATATTTGGCTGGTTCACAAATTTAAACAGTGTTTAGTCATTTCAATTAAATTTACAATTTCTATATTTCCTTTTTGCCATATTTATTCCTCATCTATTTTTTTAAAAAAACAATATTACCCTTCATCCTCATCTCTAATCTTAATCAAATTCAATTTTTCCCTTCTATTCTATTTTATACCCCTTCCCATTGTCATCTATTTTTATATCCATCCTCACATTGGTTAATTATGTAATTATGTAATACAGTTGTTTAATACAAATTCAACATTTTAATATAAATCAATTAGTTATATAACTATCTTTTTTGTATATTAATCAATATGAACATGAATATTCCAATTATTTCCATGCAATCCAATTTCTTACAAATCAATTAATTATACTTACCAATAATAATAAACCAAATAATTTCCCCCATATATTCCTCCAAACCACAACTTAACCATTTCTGCTTTCAACACAGTATACAATTAATAATATCTCAATTATTACAATTCCCTAGTTAAAAAGAGCTTTTTTTTCTTTTGTGTTTTAAAATCTTGAACTCTCCTCTTTTGCCCTAAATAATTTTCCATTGTTTGCACTTACCTTTTTTGGTGAGGAAAAGGAAAATAAATCTGCTGCCTAATTTTCCAACGTTGCAAGCAAACCGCAAAGCCAACAGCCTGTTTTACTTTCAGTTTCGTTTTGAGCTTGGTTTGCACAAAGAGGAAAAAAAAATTGAGCAATTTAGCAAGAGCAGAGCCCTGTGCAAATCAGCTGAGAGGGGGAAGCCGAGCTAATTAACGTAGGGCGGCCCTTTGAAGCCCCGCGGCAAGAGTTTAAACAGGTTTTTTCCCTCTAGCCATCAGCGGGGATTCAGGAGGCAGCCGGGAACCAGGAGGCAGAATGAAAAATCGGGACTTTTTTAAAACGCCGCGGGACGCGGGACAAATTGCTCAAAAGCGGGACTGTCCCACCAAAAGCGGGACGTCTGGTCACCTTATGCTAGATGGGTCCTATTGTGTTAGTTTCTGTTGCTAGATGGGTCCTATTGTGTTAGTTTCTGTTGCTAGATGGGTTCTATTGTGTTGCAGATGATGGTTCTTTGACAAAGTATTGGGTTTCTGCCTCTGGTTCATTAACAAAAGTGGGGAGGCAGGAAGGTGGGAAGGGAGGTGGAGAAACATGTTTCTCCATTTCTCATCCAGGGAAACATAATATTCTGCCTTTTTAATATTTCCTAAAATATTTCATTCTGCTAGGAAGGGGGTGGGTGCTAAGTTCCTACACTTTGTTTATGTGTATACCTATACCTGCTATCTTGTACATGTTTAACAAACAAACAAACAAATAAATCAATAAAATAAAAAATAACAAGATTTTTTTAAGAACTAAGTTTTAATGTAGTTGCAGACAGTATTCTGAAATATTTAATGATGACACTGGAAGGGGAGCTTAGCCACTTCCTCCTTTTAATTAGAATTGATGAGAAAAAACTTTTGAGATGGAATATGTTTCCGAATAGCCCCCCTATCCGTGATCGCTTGTGCATGCCATTGCTATCAGTTTTCTGGCGGCCTTGACCATCTTTGCTACTGGCGCCAGTTGCCCAGCACCCCCCGCTACCCCCATGATTGCTTCTGCACACCATTGTTGCCAATTACCAGGTGGGCCCCGCACCCCTGTGATGCTTCTGCACACCTCCACTACTGCTGCCAGTTGCCCAAGACCCTCCCATCCCAATGGCTTCTGCATGCCATTGCTGCCAATTGCTTGGCAGTAACCCACAATCGCTTCCCCACATTATCACTGCCAGGTGCCTGGCAGCCTCACCGCCCCTCTGCAATTGGTTTTGCATGCTGTGACCACTGCCAGTTGCCTGGTGTACCCCCGATGGACCCCATGATGGCATGCTGCCCCCTTCCACAGCCAGCCAGCCACCGATTGCTTCCCCATTGGCTGGTGGCTTCTTGTCATGTGCAGCCAAAGACCCAGGTCAAATAGTGTCTGGGCGAATAGGCAGGGATGAAGGGTGAGGGGCAGAGAGCCAGGGGGCCATTGGTCATGGAAAATGACCGGGGGAGGGCCAGCAGAGGAGGAAAACTGGCTGTAAATCAGCTGAGGTGGGTGACTGGGGGCAAAGGGGGTGCGGCCAATTGTGGGTGCCTAAACGTCCTAAACCCCTGTGACACACATTCTCACAATGTCTGACACCAGACGCTCGATTTCCACCCCGGGAGATGGGCATGTATGTGCATCTCCTAGGGCTGCGCCCTGGAAAATGGAAGGTGTTTTGTCCTGTTTTGTCTAATTGCTGGATGCTCCTCAACTCCCCACTGAATTAAAGATAAACTGTCTGGATCTATGAAGTTTAATACTGTACAATACAGTAGTTTGATCTATTTAGATGCAATCTTACCTGGTGATGCCACTGGAGACTGAACTCAGATTAATTCCCAGCATAGTCTAGCCTAGTATACATCAGATCACTGATGTTGTTGTTATCAGGGATGCCGGCAGGCTAAACAATAAAATTGCCTAGATAAGGCTGCATTTGCTATCATAGTAAAGTTAATAGTAGTTAGGAAAGTACCCAAACAATACAAAAAATAAGTAATCCTAACATCTCTTTGTATTTTCTAGGATTCCTTTTTTCCAGAAGGCAAAGAATTTGTATGTATTTATTTAAAAGGTTTTAATTATTTACCTATTAAGATGATCAGTTTAAGCCTGCCATTATCATTCAATGTGTATTTTATTCATTCCACACTGGCAATATTCTATGAAAAAATGGGTTGTTGAACATTTTGAACAGGGAACACCCTTCCTTTTAGGCAAACCAGGTCCTAAGTCACAGCGATAATCAAGACTTAAATATACAAATTTGGCCATACTGTATGTAAGCATAATTTAATCAATTTTGTCCATAAAATTAGTGTAATTCAAGGTGCAAAAAGCTGTAAATATTTTCAAAATGCACACATTATTACAGGTTTGCATATATACAGTAATTGCAGATATAGTCATCCTAAATGTCTATGCATATGGCTCTAAATATCCATTCCTCTCTAAAGTTGTTCCATAGGACATATGCCAGTACAGATAGTCCTCAACTTACAACAATTAACTTAGTAACCATTCAAAGTTACAACTGCACTGAAAAAAATGACTTATGACCATTTTTCATACTTACGACCATTGCAGCATTCCCATGGTCACATGGTTTACATTTGGAGCTTGACAACTGACTCACATTTATGACGGTTGCAGTATCCCGGGGTCATGTGATTACCTTTTACAACCTTCTGACAGGCAAAGTCAATGGGGAAACCAAATTCACTTAACAACTGTGTTACTAATTTAACAACTGCAGTGACTCACGTAACAAATGTGACAAGAAAAGTCATAAAATTGGGCAAAACTCACTTAACAAATTTCTTACTTAGCATCATAAATTTTGGACTTAATTGTGGTCATAAGCTGAGGACTACATGTATTAGAATAACATTTGAAAACTAGCAGTACTAATAGTATAGGAAAAAGTTACTCTGGTTTCATGTCCAAGAAATGAAGAAATTAATTCGTAATTATATAAGTTGACAATAAATAGAGATAAGTAGGGAAAACCAGTTATTAGTGGAGTGTCTATTTCATCCTCACAAATACAACATCGGTGTCAACAGTGACTGGGTTCATCATGCTAAACGGCAATGTGGTATAGTTTTGATTTTGGTTTTGCATATATGTGGACATTACTGTTGTGGTATAATCAACAAACCACGGTTAAAGAACATACTTTGCCGATGCATGGGTAAGTCCTTTTGATGACACTTTCTGAAGCTTCCAGAGTCGTTAAAAGCTGCTGTCTTGCAATTTCATAGAAACCTATACATAGCACTGTAAGTGCGCAAAAACAAAAAAAGACATTTTCTCTGCACTGTAATTGTTTTGGATTTGCAGCATTTTACCATATGCAGAGTTTCTCTTTGTGACAGTTTACTTACACTGAAACTTATTTTGCTTAACACAGACTTGATTAGGTTAAATATCAGACTTTCTTTGAAGTTTATTGATCCCTATCAGTCTGTACTGCACTCACATAGATTTTGTGACCTGGACAACTATGACCTGGATGACTGATAATCTCCATAGAGATAGATTTATGTTTGCATGTTGTGACTGTTTCCCCCACAAAATTATTCTGTTATTTATAATAAAGGTATGATCATATGTTGTTTATATGTCCCTGTGCATGTACATATATATTAACAATAATGCCAAATGTCTACTGTCTAGATCATTAAAACACGTCAAAACTAATCAATGAGAGAAGCAAGCTGAAATTAAGTAGAAACTTCCTAAAGTGAGAACAATTAACCAGTGGAATGGCTTGCCTTCAGAAGTGTGGGCGCTTCATCACTGGAGATTTTTAAAAAGATTCTACAACGATTGATCTGAAATGGTATAGGGCAGTGGTGAAATCTGAACCGGTTTACTACTGGTTCGCTGGCAGCTCAGCTGGGATCGTCAGAGCCTTTTTTTAACCTTTTAAAAGCATTTTTTACAACCTATTTGGCCAAATAGGTTGTATAAAATGCTTTTAAAAGTAAAATAAAAGATTCTGATGATTGCGTGCCTCAGCTGGGATTGTCAGAGCTTTTTCTTACCTTTTAAAAGCACTTTTTAAAAGAAGCGGCAAGCTGGTGACTGGGCAATTGGGTAGGCATGGGCGGGAAGGGGCAGGGATTTTTGCTGTTGGTTCTCTAAACCACCTGCCACGATCGCTACCGGATCGGCTGATCCGGTCCGAACCGGGAGCATTTCACCTCTGGTATAGGGTCTACTACTTGAGCAGGAGGTTGGATTAGAATATCTCCAATGTCCCTTCCTGGTCTATTCTGAATTGAATTGAATTTATATGCTGCTCAAGTCTCAGCAACTCTGAGCAGAGTTCAAAACAAGGAAAGAACAAAAAACAATAAAAATATCAATAACGACCAAATGGGATGTGAACAAAGAAAAAAAGGGGACTTGAAACACCTTTACCAAAGGCCTGAACCAAGAGCCAAGCCTTCAGGGCACTTCAAAACACTGGTAGGGTGGGGGTGTTTGAATCTTGGGGACACCCTCATTCCAGAGAGGAGGTGCTGTTACAGAGAAGGTAAGCTTCTCTGATCCCAATAGTGTAATGTGTAATCAAAGGAATTTAGAGTGCACCAAACCTGCCACACTAAATTGGCTAGGTAAATGTTATGGAAGATAATGTTCTGTCCCCGTCTCACACACGCACACAAACAGACAGCCGGGGGTTAAATAAACTGGCAGACAACCAATTCTTCCGATAAGAGGCTTGGCAGCAACCCAGTAGCTGCTTGCCAAGAACTTTACTCATAAACACACAGTTTACTCATAAACAAGATACACACAGTTCAAGAATTGTCCAGTCCGTAATTAAATCCAAGACAGATAATGCTGTTTCCAAAGATGCAACGTGACTCGATAGTAGTTAGTTTTGTCCGTCACAGAGTCTGAATGGCCACCTCACCCCCTTTTATACCCTGTGGGGTATGGTCCAGTGACTCAGCTTAATCTCTGGCACGCCTCTTCTTCTGTTGCGTGCGCTTATCTCTGTGACGCTGCCGAGGATCCAGCCAAGACTCATCTCCCTCATTACTGTCCACCTGTGGCTGCGTGGACGTGCTTGGCCCCGGGCCTATCTCTTGCCCTTCGGTGGACACCGAAGGCATTGCTAGAGAGGAGGGTCCTGGAGAGGGAGGCCTTGCCAACTCCTCTCCTTCACTCTCGGAGTCCTCTCCTGCCGATGACACAGGCTCAGGTAATGGAGCCACAACAGATAATGAAGTCCCTCAAGTAAGCAGGCCTATGCCATATAGGACTTTATAGATTATGACCAACACCTTGAATTGCACCTGGAAGCAAACTGGCAACTCACATGAGCATAATGAAACATACCCATCACTGCCTATGCTAATTCATTCTGGACTACAGGCATACTGCAAAGGTGGTAAGTGCAAGAACCAGTCGTAAGTCACTTTTTTCCACTGTTGTAACTTTGAACAGTTGTTAAACAACTGATTGTACATCAAGGATTCAACCCAATCTCAGAACAAATGTGTTTTTTGTTTTGGTCCTGTTCCGTTAAAGCTTTGCTCTCAGCTAATGGGTTACTGGAGGGATGCGGTGGCTCAGTGGCTAAGACACTGAGCTTGTTGATTGAAAGGCCGGCAGTTCAGCGGTTCGAATCCCTAGTCCTGCGTAACGGGGTGAGCTCCCGTTACTTGTCCCAGCTTTTGCCAACCTAGCAGTTCGAAAGCACGTAAAAAATGCAAGTAGAAAAATAGGGACCACCTTTGGTGGGAAGGTAAAAGTGTCCCATGCACCTTTGGCGTTTAGTCATACCAGCCACATGACCATGGAGACGTCTTTGGACAGCGCTGGCTCTTCGGCTTTGAAATGGAGATGAGCACCGCCCCCTAGAGTTGGGAACAACTAGCACATATATGCAAGGGGATCCTTTACCTTCACCTTTTAATGGGTTACTAGAGCTATCCAGTGACAGATTAGTAAGGCAAGGTGTGATTCAGAGTAGCTTTCATGATCACCTTAAAGCAGCTGCCCCTTTTCATGGGCTCACATTTTCTGCAGTTGGCATGTGATCTGTAGAAATAATACATTTGATTTAAAGTGCTTCTGATTGATGCTACATGTATGCCAATGCACATCCCTGATAATTCTACCCTTTGAATCTGAATTGATGTAATATATATAGTGCCCCCCCCCATAGGTGTACTAAAAGGTTCACAGAGTTTAGAGGAATCTATGTATGTCTACTCAGAAGCATATCTCATTAACTTCAGAGACACTCCCTCTTTGTGTTCCAGAAGTATTATATTTGCCATCTAGGTTCCCTTCCACACATAAGGGCTGTGGCAATCTGGGATTAGTGCTATTCTTGCACTTCCCTGCACTGTGGGTTTTCAGCTGTTTTAGGAAAACTGAGCCAATTAATTCCACAATTTAATAGACTTGGGTCCTATGCTAGAGGAAATGCTGCATCATATTTCATGCTGTTTCCTCAGAGATACGAGATGGGGTGACTTTTTATTGGGGAGAGGAGTCTCTCTCATGACACTTCCAGTCTTTAGAAGCCAAGACCATAGATCTTCCCTCTCCTAAACCTTTTCTACCAAACTGAGCAGCAGCTTTGCCATAAGTCCTGAAACTTGCTTTTAGAGCCCCTTCTCTCCTTGCAATGCAGTGGCGAAATCCAAATTTTTTTACTACCGGTTCTGTGGGCGTGGCTTGATGGGCGTGGGTGGCTTGGTGGGCATGGTAGGGGAAGGATCTGCAAAATCTCCATTCCCATCCCACTCCAGGGAAAGGATACTGCAAAATCTCCATTCCCAACCCACTCCAGGGGAAGGATACTACAAAATCCCCATTCCCTTCCCACTCTGGGGCCAGCCAGAGGTGATATTTGCCCGAATTACTCAAAATTTCCACTACCGGTTCTCCAGAACTTGTCAGAACCTGCGGGATTTCACCCCTGATGCAGTGGGTCATGACTCATGAGTTATTGTTTATTTGTTTAAATCAGGGTGGATTTGATTTAAATCGAGTTGATTTAAATCACAATTTAAATCACTAGTAAAAAGGCTTGATTTAAATCAACTCGATTTAAATCATAATTTTTAAAGTGCAACTGTCATCTCTGCTACTCCTTTGACCCACTGTTGACTCACTGATAGTCCCAGTGTTGCAGAATATACAGCCTCATGCTACATAACTAAGCTCCATTTCATGCTGAATAAACTAAATTATTTATGTATCTTAAATAGAAAACTATCTTATGATAGATTTTTACCCCAAAAGTTTTTTATTAAAATAAATCCGATTTAACTCAAAAAAATCTGATTTTTTTGATTTTTTTAAAAAAATCATTGATTTTTATCCACCTTGGTTTAAATGTATTAGTCACTCAATTCCATGGATTCTACTGCTGCTTACATTGCCTGGTGATAGGGTGTGAAAGTAGGGGCAGTTGCTTAGCATCTTAGAATAGCATGAAGATGATCAGAACAGTACTGTTAAGTAGGGCAAATCTGGTTGTTATGTTGAAGAGGCCTCAGATAAAGTTAAAATAAATATTAGATAAAATGTTATTTCTGAGAATAGGCTGGTGGTACTTTTTGTATTTCTGAGAATAGGCTGGTGGTACTTTTTTTCTCTCTAATGTCCTCACAAGCTTTATGTATAAGAATTTGAAATTAGGAATTGAAACTTCTAAAATGCATCTTCACTGATGGGAAATATTTTATTTGCTGATTTCTACTTATTACGAAACTCTTCACATCACACAAGTCTCTTGAGGAAAAGAACCATTGGTAACCATTTCACCATTTCAGTCCAGTTAAATTCATTTATGATTACAGCATTATAATATCATCCAAGTATCCTACCTTTATTTCAAAGCAATTCAGGTTTTTTTCCTATAATGGAATTTGTTAAATAAGTATGCTTAGGACTGCAGCGTTACAAATCAATTTTATGCATCACTATGTCCCATTGTAATAGAAGGGATGACTTGCATTTTAGAACTTCTGCCTTAAAAAAACAATTTCCTTTAATCCACTTCTACTTGTGTATGCTATTATGAAAAGCTACACCCATTTTGCACGTGCATTGTGACATTGCCAGACACGTAAAAAAGGCACTGCAACACTTTCATAAAAGTTTCTAATCATGCAGATGCACCTGATAGATTCTGAGTGACAGTGGTTTCCTTAGAGCAGGGGTGTCAAACTCATGATGATAAATTGTCATCATGTGACATATCACAACTTCCCCCCCTTCACTAAAACAAAGGTGGGCGTGGCCAGTGCATGATGCATCTGGCCTGCGGGCTGCGAGTTTGACACCCCTGTCTTAGAGGTACATACAGATCTCTTGTGTAAGGGGTCTTTCTACCTTGCTGCTGGATTGGTCTTTGCGTTTCTCAAGCAAAGGGAGATAAGGTGATGAGCCCACAGGTCATCAGCCAATACTTAACAATACTGATTCTGGTTGTGGGATTTGCAGGTACTACTACAACATTCTGCTGATTTATCACATCCTATTTTGCTGAGGGATCCTTGGTACTCTCTGTGCTTGCTTGTTCTCTTGCAGATATTTCATTACCCAAACTAGGTAACATCATCAGTGCTCCAAAGACCCCTCATGTCAACCCTGAGCTAGAAATATTCTCCTTTATTACTCCTATTTTGCTGTTTGTATTATTTTGTGATACTTTATATACTGCTCAAAAAAATAAAGGGAACACAAGCAGAGGACATCCAAGATCAGATCTTGGATGTTTTCTGCTTGTGTTCCCTTTATTTTTTTGAGCAGTGTATATGTATTTGTCATGCACACACACCTAAATTATGTCATTTTTTTTCTCTGGGAGGGATGTCCTTGAGGAGTACCATAAGAAAATAACGATTTCCTAAATGAAATTGCTTGCTTCCCTACAAAGTATACTCCCCTAAAAGAAAGGTGGCTACAAAACTCTGACACAAACTTTCAAGAATATGCCCTTCAAATAATGTTTTCATTTCCATTATTTTTGTCCCTTCTCACAAAACCCTTCAGAACTTTAATAAGTCTCTTTTGTAGATCTAATATAAGAAAGTTATCCAAGTCATTCTTTTGGTCTGCCATTTGTATATCCCTTTTAATTATTAAGACAATAGCTATTTTATTTGTAAATCCAGCATAGCATCTTTTGCTAATATCATTCTCATAGCTTGTCATTTTAAAATCCCTTTTCAGATCAGTCTTAGTCTTGTCTGGTAAAATGTGTTCCATGACACCTTTTAAACATAACCTATCTGTGAAAGTAGTCACTCTTAAAGTTAGCTTCTGAGTGCATAGTTCAAAAATATTCTCCGATATATCCAATGTTAAAATATATTTACTCTATTTTGTGTGAGTGAGTCAAATTTAATCTTTAGTTGTAATCTTTGGTCCCTCGGGTTCCCTCTAGTGCCAAGCATTTTAAATCCTATCCTATCGTGTGTTATTTCAGGAATTGAAAACAACAGCATTTTCCCATGGGAAAGATTCTTATAGTTAATGTTAAAATCTTACTCAAATCCATCCATCCACCCTTACTCTGTTTATAACTTTCCAGAATTAATATTCTAATCACCCTTTTGCTGTTTATTCCAAAAGAGAGGGTTTTTTGGTTTTTTTGTCTTTAAACTTCTAACTATTCTAATATATGTCTAATAGTTTAAGGATTAAACTCAATTCACCCAAAATCTACTATCAGACTTGAAGATCGGAAGGTTCTTAGTATTAAAAAGCAATTAAGAAGCAATTTCCAAAAGTGATTATGAAATTAGGCTTGGCTGAACTTTGGGTGCATAACACCGTGTTGCAGTAGCGAGCTTGGTGGGAATCCCTTGACTCTAGCCACTCCACTAAGGAGCAAAAATCTTAGTTTCTGTTGCTTGCTCATGAGGAACAACTGTCTGGAGTGTAAATGGGTGCTCTCACAGACTCTCTTTTATCTAGAGAGGCTTGACCAACCAGAAAACACCTTGTTTACTGATCTCACTGCAATGCTGTCTCCACTCCTTTGGAAACATCTAGTTTGCCATGAATCCTGACCTGAAATCCCTTCTCACACCTCATTTAGAGAAATCATGTGGACTGGGGTTTTTAAGGGAAGGATTATTTTATATTATACATTTTTCATGCTTTATTAATGTAAAGAGAGAGAGAGGATTATTTTATATTATACATTTTTCATCCTTTTTTAATGTAAAGAGAGAGAGAGATCTTTGGTTTTAGACTTGTTATTTTCACACAGAACTTTTAAGAGGAAATATGACTTAGCAGCATTGCATCCTAGCAAGCTCAAACTTTTTAACACTTGACCATATAGATGCATATAACATGAGCTAAAAATAATCACTGTTTATTAAGTTTCTCTTTTGTGCTTTCCACATCTGCAAAAACAGCAATAATGACAATTACTCAAAAGGAGTTGACCTGGCTTTAAGCACTTTTGTGTTTGCTTCAAAGTATTTTTGAAGGAGTGTGTGCATGCGCACACGTGTGCGCTTAGAGACTAAAACCCACAATCTCCAGGTTTCTAGCCTAATGCCCTAACCACACAACCACCATTCTAAATTTGAAGGACTGGAGGATGGAATTGTGACAATACAGAAATGCTCAAAATATTATGAAAAAACAAAGGAGCATGATACAAGAAGACCCCAAGTATTCTTCCTTTTGTTTTAACACCAGGATCTGAAAATACTAATAATAGACCAATAAACGAAGGAAAAGGCATAGCAAATATAGAAAGCTAAGATATATTTACAAGTAGGATGAACTACTGTATTAGCTCTGGAAGCTTAATAGGAAATAGGTATAACTTAGAGATAAACCTCATTAATTCATATGATTTTACTTCCATGCACCTGATGAAACCAAACAAGAAAATTGTATATTTTCTCTTTTACGATTTCCACTTGTTGGGAGATATGTTGTATCCAGAACAGGTTGCACTTACAAGTTGCCAAAATACCTTGCCCCAATGTAATAAAGAATGTCTGACTTCATATCACACTAAGCCATGGTTTTTTTTAATATTGTGGTTTGTTGAATAATCCAACATTGCTTGCCTCATACTCAGTTAAGTCATTAACTGAGGTTTATTAATCACAATACCTACTAAATGCAAACTAATCTCATTAGAATAGAATAGAATGGAATTTTTTATTGGCCAAGTGTGATTGGACACCCAAGGAATTTGTCTTGGTGCATGCTCAGTGTACATAAAATAAAAGATATGTTATATCCCAATCTGATGTGTACATTAACTCTTATTTATAGATAAGATTCACAAATCACACTAAACCATGGTTTTTCTAAGGTGTATCAAATATTCGTATTATGCTAATCAATTATGATTTCACAAGACAATAGGGGAACAGGAATCCTCACAGGCTGCTTTGTGACCTGTAGATCTGAACAACTGGTAAAATATCAGAGGAAGACCTCCTATATGAAGCACAACCTGGAGTCATCTTGCCATTAGTCACAGCTAGGCCTCTTCTCTGGTCCATTCTCTTACACCGGACATCTACTGTAAGATCACCTGTATTTTGTCTTTTAGGAACCTATTGAAGCTTCCTCTGTTCATCCAACGCTTCCCTTTGTCAATGTTATAAATGGATGGTTTTGTTTGGTTATTATTTTGATTTGTTATTTATTACTGTACTTTAAATATTTTTTTTCAAATGTGCTTTTCAATATAATTTGTAATCATGCATTTAATAAAAACAGGAAGAGGAAATAAATTGCCAGACCTTGTGAAAAGGAAAATCCACAATATTACAAGCAGTATTGAAAACTACGGTGGTTTGATTCTAGATTTTTGTCTGTGCTCAAAAAGCGTGACTTCTGCTTTCCTAATATGAACAATGAAGAACTAGTAACACAGTATTTCCAGTTGTGATAGAAGTTCCTGTGTGAATAAAGGATTTCAGTGATATAAAGATACAGATGCTAAAACAAATGATGATAGCATCTATCCGGAGGGCCATAACCGAAACCATTCCAACATGAAATAAGCCTGTGCGTCAAGGTTATGAGAAATCATGCAAAGATCTGTTGCTTAAGAAACTCTTGCTGATCAACCAGCTCCTGTTTCAATTCCTAAACCAGCCACTAGAGCTTAAATTTAGAGCATATATATAGTAGACCGTTCGCAAATGCAATAGTAAAAAGGGCGGAAGAATAGCGTCAAACCTTTCCCTAGTTTAACCTACCACCGCTAAAGCGCTGAAAATATTAAGCGAAACACAGCCAATCCAGACGAGGTTTGCTTCACTGTACTTGAAATCATACACATAAATCCCCGGAGGGAAAGCGGGCTATTTGCCAGTAGTAAGAATGGCGGAGCTAGCGATGTTGGACTAGGTGGAGTGAAAGGTTGCTTCGGGGCGTTTTAGAAGAGTTAGTGGGAAGAAGGTTCCCCAGGATATGCCCGCCTCTCTACGGACGAAAAAAAAGTCTGCAGATTAAGCTGGTGAGTAAGTTTAGCCTTCAGGAAAAAGAGCGAGGGAGAAGGTCGCGTTACCCACCGCCTTGATTTGAGCCCTGATCTTTGCAGCGGGGTTCAGATTAACACAGCAACCACCCCACCAAGAAACATCCCCACGCCCCCTCCTCTGCTTGAATGGTGACGTTAGGGTGAGACGGCGTCGCAAAGCCGAGGAAGCGTTCCGGAGAAACAGCCAAGAGTCAAGTTCTCAGCCTTTGTTGCTGGCTTTATACGGACTGTATTTCTGCCCCCCCCCCCAAATATGGGTGAAATATTACGGTAGGCCGGATAGATCCGGCTCTCAATTACTCTCCGCTTAAGCCATGCCTAACGAGGAGAGACGGAAAGTCACTGCAGGAGCGATAGGAAGTTTCCGCACAAACGCAGCCCCTTGCAAGCTGCAAGATCGCCGCCGCGTATGCACGTCTCAGACCTGCCCTGCAGAAGCGTCGGAGCCGAGTTGTTCTTTGACTCTGGCGCAGCTGCATCCGCACCCCCCCCCCCCCCACCTTCCCCGGCGACGATGCAGCGGCAAGAAATTGCTGGCGTTGCCAGAGTTTGGCATCTATCGCCGGGCACTGTTTTCTCTTGGAAGAAAACAAACAAGCTGCTTTCGGGATAGTCCAGTCTTAACACCCCCGAATTAGTAAACTCAAGCGGAGAGTTTATATAGGATAAAATATAGGCGACCCGCATTGCCGCATTACGGTGCGCGTGGGGATTGTTACGGGAAGTTCTGAACGATTGCCGCGTCTTTCAGCGATGGGTTTCCTTAGTTGGCTCTCCGTTGTCGCAAAGTATTTGTTGAGCGATTCCAGTTTTCAACATATAGAAACATACTCAAATGTCACCTTTGCTTAGTGTAAACTCGGTATCTCGATTACTTCAGTAAACTATGGTTTAGTGTATTGTAAAGAAATCTCTCTGTTTATTTTCATTTCCGGCTGATTTTTAAAACGGGTTTTTTTTTTCTAAATTGAAGAACATCTGCTTTAAACAGTCGTTTCATATAGAGATGAGAATACTACCTGAACGTGTTCAGACAAGGCTTTTTAAACTAAATAATGCAGACATTGGATCCCTAAAATGTGCCTTTATGATGAAAATCAATTCTCAGCGCTGCAGTCAATCCTATACTTCTTTCCTCTCCCAAGTTTAGTTTAGCACTTGCGTTTTAAAATGTGTAGTTAGTAAATTGTTTTAAGTGGATTGTTTAGTGTTCCTAGATGTAATTGCTGGCTATAACCAGAGTAGTAAGCAAAATTACTGTTAAACACTATGCTAACTCTATGTGGTTTACCCTACTTTAGTTTTTCATGTCTCTGTGTTGCCTGGGATAGACACCGAATGCTATGTGTATGTATTTTGAGAATCAGCGGTGGAAATGGTATGTTAATGATAGTTTTCTTCTCACCTTACTTTATTCTGGCCAAATGATTATATTTGATCCTATTTGGAGTGAAATAATTTAAACAATATTACCATTTTTCCAGGAGATGCAGTTTTGGTCGCCACAATATAAAAAAAGATGTTGAGACTTTAGAAAGAGTGCAGAGAAGAGCAACAAAGATGATTATGAGACTAGAGGCTAAAACATATAAAGAAAGTTTAATGAAAAGAAGGACTAGGGGTAACATGATAGCAGCATCCCAGTATTTGAGGGCTGCCACAAAGAAGAGGCGGTCAACCTGCCCTCCAAAGCACCTGAAGGCAGGATGGAAACTAATGAAGGAGTGATCCTACCTAGAACTAAGGAGAATTTCCTGACAGAACAATTAATCAGTGGAACAACTTGCCTCCAGAAGTTGTGGGTGCTCCAACAAGGTTTTTATTAAGAGGTTGGTCAACCAGTTGTCTGAAATGGTATAAGATATATTTTTTTAATGCGCAACTGACCTCCTGCAAGACAATCCCCTTCTACAAGAAATAGAAGGGATGTAGCACTTGGCCAGCCTGGAATGGGTGCAGAAGCTCAGCATCATGATCCAGGGTGACGCTCTGTAAGAAGAAGCTGGGAAGAAGTACTCTTGAAAGAGGGGGAAGATAAGTTGGCAAAAGCACTTCGATCCTGGCTGGGTTGTTTTGGGTAGCACTCAGGAAGCCTCCCATATAATCTTGTCTGATGCCTTGTCTATGACCAGAATGGGAGTGAGTTGCAGCCCCCGCCCCATCCATAGTCTGAGAATCTTTGCCTTAGAAGGCAGGGAAAAAAATTCAGAATTAACTTTCTAGAACTGGATTGTAAATAAGAAATTGATATTGAATAGAGATCTGTGTAATTCTCTTCATTGAAGAAAAAGAAATCATACAGCAAATTATAGAACAGGAGACATCTGACATAGTAATACTATACCTGGCATAGTAGTTGAAGCTAAATATGGCTCAGTAATATGATGTGATTGCTAAAAAGAGGAATGCAAATTTTACACACTTTGTGCTACTTCTGGATCAGTTTTGGCATGACAGTCCTCTTCAAAACGGGTTTATTTCAAGAGCTTAATCAGCATTTTTCAAATATGCAAATTTAGCTGGAAATGGAACAGCTGAACTCTACTTTTGGCAAAGCTGAGGCATGCGACAATTCTTATTTCTGTTGACTTTTTTTGTAACTTAATCATACCTTTGTCATACCAAGTTCTAAGTACAAGCCAACAAAAGCGAAGGTGATTGAAATTTAGGTTCAACCTTATTTTTAAGAAATTGGGGTTTGGAAATGGAGAGAAAGCTGTCTAGAATGGCAGAATCATTAGCCTGCATCAACAGAAGCACTATTTCCAAATTACAGGGAATTATAATTATATCATAATTGTCATTGGTCATACTCCCCTTCAATTAGTGTCCAATTTTGGATATCGCTGTTTAAGTAGGAGTCAGACAAGCTTGAACAGATGCAGAAAAAAACCCCCATGGTAATTAAGGGATCTTATGAGAGTGAGGCATCTGGGTATTTTTTTCTTTGAAGAAAGTGATTGATTGAGGATTTAATAGCATTTTTCAAATACCTATATGGGTTCCAAAGGTGATTTTTTCAAGAGGCAACTGGACTTTTTGGGTTTTCTTTGAAGATGTTTCGCTTCTCATCCAAGAAGCTTCTTCAGATCAGAGCTGAAGAGAAGCGAAACATCTTCAAAACCCCCCCAGAAAGTCCAGTTGCCACTTGAAAAAAGCACCTTTGGGACAACCATGACCTGGATGACTGAGAATCTCCATAGACATTCACCTATATGGGTATTAACAAACAAGAAGGCCTAATTTCTATAATTCCAGGATGTTGAGCACAGAATAATGGATTTAAATTGTAGGAGGACAGATTCCAATTGAAAGTTAGAAAAGATTTCCCAACTATAAGCATGGTTTCAAAGTGCAAACAATTCTCCAGAAGAGCAATTCTTCATTAAAGAAAGCAGAAGAATAACCAAGACAATGGCTATCCAATGGCAGATTTTATCCCTTCCATGTAACAATTGCAAAGGCAATTGGTGGATTTATTCCCCAATAAATAACTGCTTTGTTTTTTGTAGCTTTCACCTGCATTTTTCTCAGAGATTGCAGAAATGATAGATATTTGTTTATTTAAAATATCAGGTGGGGTAGGGTGGTGGTGGTTGTAAGAAAGCTAAATAGATTTGTTTGCCCAGTGATTTCCCACAGAAAGTATTGATGTAACTTGGATTCTCCCCAAAATATTTTTCTTGATTCTCATGTTCAAACCCAGGGTATCAGATCAGTAGACTGGTTCCTCTTTTAGTCTTTAGCAAAATTCTGACTTCTGCAAGGTACAGTATTGGTTGAAGCCACACCAAACAATGTGCACTTGCTAATAGTCTGCATTCTCAATACAACTCTTTTCTTCAGCAAAGGTATTGACCCCATTCTAAAAAAGAAAAATAAGTGCACATTCTAACATGGACTTTAGTAGTAAATATGTAATAGGTTATTCCTCAGGAGCTGCTGCCTTTGCTCAAATTTTACCTCCTGTTGCATAATTGTTGATTAATGCAGCTTCTTTGCAATAGGCTTTTGTATGATCAGGGTGTTCGGATCTCTATGGAATGTCCATGTGCCCATGAGAGACAAGGGAAGAAAATGGCAAAATGATGGAGGTTCCACCACTTATGTACTTGTGTGCAAAATTGGGATGCAAGTGTGACGGAAGGAAGAGCTGCTCTTGTGAAGTCACAATGCCAATGGAAGAAAAACGGTACCCAGAAAAGTGACAACACTGAGCGATACTATCTGTGGTTGGATGGGATACATGAAGAGGGGGAAGGGGAACCATAAACCACTGGCATTTTCCTCTCCTAGGTCGGTTCAGTGGGGCTTAGTGGAAAAGGTCACCTTATCACTATGACTCAGAAAAGAATATATTGGTTATGGTAGGGAGAACAAGATGCCTGGTATTAAAAGACCTGGTTGCCCAGCTATTTAAAGATTGCCTTGGTTTTTACAGTGATACTAGCATATATGGTTTTTAGATATACATAGTGCAGATGGGGGAGGCCTGTCTTTTGTTTAAACTTTGAGGTTAATCTGGGTCAGGGTGGATAAAAATCAATGATTTTTTTTAAAAAATAAAAAAATCAGATTTTTTTGATTTAAATCGGATTTTTTTGATTTAAATCGGATTTTTTTTATTTTTATCGAATTTATTTTAATAAAAAACTTGGGGCAAAAATCTATCGTAAGATAGTTTTCTATTTAAGATACATAAATAATTTAATTTATTCAGCATGAAATGGAGCTTAGTTATATAGCATGAGGCTGTATATTCTTCAACACTGGGACTATCGGTGAGTCAACAGTGGGTCAAAGGAGTAGCAGAGATGACAGTTGCTCTTTAAAAATTATGATTTAAATCAAGTTGATTTAAATCAAGCCTTTTTACTAGTGATTTAAATCATGATTTAAATTGTGATTTAAATCAACTCGATTTAAATCAAATCTACCCTGATCTGGGTGTTAGATAAGGATCTAGTAGATACCCGTAGCCTACTTACAGTAAGAGTGGGTGGTTCCGATCAGTGGTTATGAGAAAGGATTGTTCCAGAAGACGTTTTTAGATAAATTATCAAAGCAACACCCTCAGATGAATTGTATGCTGTTCTAGGTTGAGAGTGAAAGTTGATTTTTTAAAAAAATTTAACTTACTATATCGTTGATTATTTTAATATGAAAGCTTTATGCTGTATTTTTGAGTACCACTAAACATCTCAAGACTGTAGCAGTATAGCAATCTAATAAGTAAACGCATTATGAACAGTAATATTGATAATATTGACCTGAAAAGCGGGCCTTGCACCTGCGGGGAATAAAAAGCTAGGATGATGATTGATGATGATTACCAATAATAATATTTACATATTATCATAACTGTATATAGTAGATAAATGTGTGCATTTCAGAGCAAGATTAATTTCCAGAGAAGGGCTGTTCTTTAACGTATGGGCTGTGACGGAGATAGTGGGCAGGAAAAGCCCTTGTTCCTTTCTAATTTGTAGCATAGAGATACTGTAGGAGATTCTCCCCACAGTCAACTTTTCCTGAAAGTAATTTTGGTTTGGTTTTCTTCCTTTGGGTCCTCTTCCTGCTTTTTATTCCCAAACTAGACTGATGGAGCAAGCTAAGCCAAAAATACTTTGATTGATGCTATGCTGCAAGAATCACAATGAAAATACGAGTTGCATTTCACATGGATGGCCATTTTGAAGACAGGACAGCATGAAGGCATTTAAATATAACATAAGAAGCATTGCTAGGAGATGCAGCAAGATCCTTCTTTGTTAAGAACAAAGAAAAATACACAGTGATATTATAAATTCTTATAAATAAATTAAATTCTGCAACTTTTAAGACATGGCATAGATCAGTATTTATATGCAGTATTTATTTTATTAATTTATTCTGCTTTTATGTAATTTATTTAGGAAAAGGTCTGCCCACAATGAATCCTGGTTAGCAACGTTCCATCTTCATTCTATTTTTGAGCTCACGTATGGAGATTCTTGAATAATGCATATTAACTTTGTCTCTTTTAGCTCTCTAGATAATGCTCCTTTTTCAGCAGTGATAACATTATTGACATTGATAGGGTTTCCAGTGGAAGATGTTGTACATATCTCCATTGTAACTCATTTGTTATTGATAATATTAAAATATTTTCCTAGATACTTATTAGCTAGCAAAGTGAAAAGAACTTAAACACATTAAGTTCATCTAAGTTCATTATTTCATCTAAATAATGTAGAATGCTGTAAAGCACTATGAAGCAGTATGTAAGTCTAAGTGCTATTTCTATTGTTATTACTTGAATTGCAGCTATTTGTAGGATGTAGCATCTGTAACTATATTGGGATATATATACAGAATTAAACTTTTTTAAAAAAGCTTAGAATATAATAGAATAGAATTCTTTATTGGTCAAGTGTGATTGGACACACAAGGAATTTGTCTTGGTGCATATGCTCTCAGTGTACATAAAAGAAAAGATACATTCATCAAGAATCATAAGGTACAACACTTAATGATAGTGATAGGCAATCAAATCATATTAAGCAATCAATCATATTAGGAAACAGTCAATATAAATTGTAAGGATACAAGCAGCAAGGTTACAGTCATACGTGGGAGGAGATGGGTGATAGGAACGATGAGAAGATTAATAGTACAGACTTAGTAAATAGTTTGACAGTGTTGAGGAAATTATTTGTTTAGCAGAGTGATGGCATTCAGGAAAAAACTGTTCTTGTGTCTACTTGTTTTGGTGTGCAGTGCTCTATAGCATCATTTTGAGAATAGGAGTTGAAACAGTTTATGTCCAGGATGTGAGGGGTCTGTAAATATTTTCACAGCCCTCTTTTTGACTTGGGTTGACTAGGATTAATTTTATATACCAAGGCAAAAGAGTTGTATCATACTTTAGCGCCTAATATATAGCTAAGGTGCAGATTATGATTAGACCTTGATCCACAGTTATAAAAATGCAAATTGGGAGAGGAAGCTTCCCAGTTAGACTCTGATAGTCCAAATCATGCTAAAATATGACAAGTTGTTGATTTTCTGGCCCCCTTTTTTAGAACCTCCGGTCTGGCTAATGATACCTAGATTTAACAAACAAGGTTTGGGTCTGTTTTAAAAAAGAAAGAAAGATTAGTTCCTGCAAAGTTTATTTGTGCGGATACTTGGGTTAGAGATAAAAATAAAAGACAAAACAAATGGCCATTAATGATAGCCAGCTCTATCCCAGCTGGCATTTAAAGCCTGCGATTCTTGCTACACCTGATGAAATCTGGCTTCTTTTTTCTGAGGCAGAATTTGGCAGTTTTCCTAGATGTATCAAGAAAATCTGTCAAGTGCCAAGGTGTTCATCATGTTATGTTTTACATGAGACCTTATTCTAGTCATTATGCTATTTTTTTAACCATTTAACTGATGACTTTAGAAAATGGAGTCAAGAGCTGAAACAAATACAATTAGAGTGATACTCTTCTTTCAGAATATCGGTTTGATCTAAAATTGTGTAAAGTATTTTCCTTAAAGATGCAAATGAGAAAAATGATTCTTATCATATTTATTTCCTCAGACGGTGTCACAAACATCCATTAACTGACCTCATACTTTATTTGGAAGAGGACCTCTCTTGGAGTGGTTCCTGTGGTTTTCGGGGTATGTACAGTGCCCCGAGTAACCATGGACTCCAAGGAGAAGCATCAGGTAGGTTTTCTGATCATGCTTATTTACTGTAGGATGATATTTAATGCTCGTTAGGCTTCAGTACTTGTTTCATTAGAATTTAGGCCCATCAAGTATGACGTAGTAACTTTGGAGGATAAAAAAAGGCATATAATTAGCATCTACACACAGTTAAAACTCTTCTGTTTATTTCACTGTAATGTTCAACTGAACAAAATAGCGTATCAGAGGGCAACAATTTTTTAATTAATGTACCTCAAATGGGCTGAGAAATGTGCCCCAAATCTAGAAAAAACAGTTCTCATCAAATTGAAATTTGGCAAAGTTGTGGCTCTTTCAATGCTGCCATACCGCTGCATTGCTGTGGCCAGCCATGACATGTAATCATCATTTCCAGTGCTTTCTACCAGCTTCCTACAAGGAAAGTCAATGGAGAAGCTGATAGGAAGTTGGAAATTGTTCCCACTACCATTGCTTTAAGGAAATATCTCTCAACCGATGACCCAATACCTCAAGGATTGTCTAATTAAGTAATAAAATATTTCTGAGCTCATGATCTACCATAAGTTATTTTTTTGTGCAATCCCAAAGTCCACTTCTATTTCCTCTTTTTAATTTCTGCATTTTTAATTTCTAATTCAATGGGGGAAAAACCACCTTTTTCTTACTACTACTCTTAAAATATATGGAATAGAAATCTCTCCACAAGTCTTGTGCATTTTTCCACTGATCTGTCCTTATATTTTGATCTGTATTTTTCTACTTGTGGTTAATTGGATGTATTTTAAGTAGATTTCAGTGGGAAAAGAGTTGAGTAATTAAGTATTTTTCATCATTTTAGTTTCCATTGAAGAGAATTTGGAAAATGAATGAAGTTCACTAAGGTGTTTGTCAGGCAGAATCATGTACAACCTAAAACAGTGATTTCTATACAGATAATTTTCACTTAGTGACTGAGTCGTTTAATGACTGAGTAATCTGGATGACCATAAAATGGCAGCAAAGATATATGGAATACCCTAATTTTTAATGTATATTTTTGTCTCCTGGAGCTGGTAGCCCTAACCAGAAATAAGCTTTTAAGGTCAGGCAAAGGGAAGCTGGGAAAGTATATATCAGAATAAAGCTTAGTTGTAAATTCAGTTTCCATGGCTTTTTAATCTGCATCATTCTCCAAATTAATTTGCTCAGAATGCTGATAGGAAGGAAGAGGTATGAAACTGTTCCTACTTGAAATTGACATTCCTACATTCCCTGTCTTAAACCAATCTTAGACTGGCAGCTTATCAAACCGATTGTATGATTGACTGATATTGTGTCGTAGACTTCCATTTCAAGGCTTGCTGTTGCAAGAGTCAGGCTAAAGGCACCTCTTGTGAATGATAGCATGAAGATATAGCAACTTCTTACTAACAGGATAAATTGGATCTAATTTTTCATTGGACCGATCAGGAAAGTCTTCATTTGCGCCCCCCCTCCCCTCGCAGCCCACTTTAATTCTCAGTTAAAGTGGAAATAGAACTGCTAAGATGTTTTAGCATCCTGCCGTTTTGTTGTTTGTTTCTTTATTTAATGAGAAGTTTGTCTGCAGTTGCTGTCTGGCAATATGGGATATTGCCTCAGGACAATTGGGGAAAGAGAGACAAGAATAGAAATTACAATCTTGTCATTAACACTTCCCTCAGTGTGAGTCACAAGCAATGTTGAGAGATTTTTGTTGGATCAAAAGGGGATGTAATTCCAACAGTGGCATATTCTTGTCTCCTTTCTTCAGAGAGGTGGCTAGATAGGTTGAGGAGAGGTATAGGAAGGAGGGGAAAAATTGTGATGGGCAAAGGGAAGTGTGGCAGAAAGACAGGTGGATTTTTACTGGTAGCCATTGATTTATGCCTGGTTGCTTAGGAATCATTTGAAGTTATGACCGCAAAAAGTACTCATGACCCAGTTTTGAAGTTTTAACAATGCCCCTCCCATAGTCATGTGGCCATATTTTGGGTCCTTGGCAACCACCCTGTGTGTATGGCAATCTGCAGCATCCCATGGTTACATAATTTACAAAGTTTTTGCCAAAAACTGGCATTTATTTCTGATTTTCAGCAAAAACACTCCAATAATGGACAGATTGTTGTAATATTATTGTTGTAAGTCTAAGATTGTGCTGGGGAAAAGAGATTGGAAATTTGCAGCCATTTTCTGTTTTCAGGCTCCAAATCTCAATTCCAGAGGCAGGTTAATGGGTTGATGAGAATCTGAGCTCAAAATGATATGAATATGTGTCAATTCTGTTTGTAATAAATGCATCCTCATCCATGGCATGATCATCCTTGATTTGATCGTAGGTGAGAGGCCACACCTGCATGAGTTACAAGACCTGAGTGTGCGAGGGTGGGGGAATTCTCCTGTCTCCTAGGCTCACTGGGGTTTCAAGTATTACATCAGTCTGATGAATATAATGTTGAGGGAGGCCGATACTGATAATTTGACAATACATTTTTGATTTGGCTGTATAAAAAATAAGGTAATAGCTTTTACAGGTAGTCCTCGATTTACAACAGTTCGTTTAGTGACTGTTCAAAGTTACAACGGCACTAAAAAAAGTCACTTATGACCATTGTGATCAAAAATTCAGACGCTTGGCAACTGAATCATATTTATCACCATTGCTGTGTCCCAAGATCATGTGATCACATTTTGTGACCTTCTGACAAGCAAACTCAATGGGGAAGCGAGATTCACTTAACTACCGGGTTACTGATTTATCAACTGTAGTGATTCACTTAACAACCGAGGCACGCAAAGTTGTAAAATGGGGCAAAACTCACTTAACAAATGTCTCACTAAACCACAGAAATTTTGGGATTCAGTTGTGGTCGTAAATTGAGGGCTACCTGTATTCCAGTAACAAATTGATTTGGTTATCACAAGGCCTTTCATGCATCTCCCCCTGGGATGTTTTGCCCTTCATATGAGCTCAGAATTTGTACTTGATGTGGCTCTCCATTATATTATTAGATATATACATAAGTCATAGCTGCATGATTTTTAATTTGAGGCCATGAGGACTAGGGGAATTCCAGGAATGTATGCTTTCTTCCTGAGTCATAGATGCATGTGCTATTGAATTATGCATATCTTTTGTTCTAACTGAGCAGCCCCAGGAGCCACATTCCAATGAAGCTAACAAAGCTTAGTAAAGAATGGTTCAGTGACCAACTTTAATACTGATCAGTAGGAGACATAATTACTGCTCCTTAAAGAAGTGTTTTTATGATTTCAGTCATGTGGTACATGTTTGTGTTTGTAAATTTATTGATATAGAAAGGTGTTGTTGTTTTTTTTGCATAATATGAGGCGAATCTGTTCAGGGACCAACCACACATGTATTCATTCAAGTTATTGATGGCAATTTTCATTAGTAATTATACTTTCCCAAACATAAATGGCATTTCTGAATGACAATTTCTGTCTCTTGATAAGCATTCTGAGTGCAAACACTTTCAGGTTCTGCTAGGAATAAGATTCCCCCTGGGCATTAAAGGAGCTTTGCTGCATAAATTATGAAAGTATTTGGTATAATTGCTTTTAGCGTGTCTCAATTTGGGTTTTAAACTCGTTGTTTAACATTACTTAATCATAATGTAATTAATGGCTATACATCTGCATAGGTATCAATCATGGTTCTTTCGTTCATTCAATTATTTTAAAATCCTGGCTAATGAACACTGTATGACTCTGTTTACCACTGACTAGTGAACCAGTTAGCAGAACACCGTTTTCCTATTTCCTCTTTGCCACCATGCTGTCATACTTCTGCTGCCTTAAATACAGGCAAGCTGCTTGTTGCTTTTTCTACTCTTATTGTATAATATGCCATCTGATCGTCCTTGTCTCTCTTTCATTTTCTTCAAGCCGAAAAACATCATTTTTCCCTTTCCTTTCCTTTCTTTTTTTTTTTTTAAATACAAATTTTAAAATTCAATCTGGGGGAAATCGACGGAAAAGAAATAAGCATAGCAGAAAGAAAATAGAAAATAAATTTATAGTTTAAAACTGAATAAATATTTTAAAGTAAGATATTAGATCAGTGCTACTATAACTGTGATCAAGACCATTATTAAAATCAAGTCCGTAATTAACAAAGGCAGCCAGTATAATGAAACTTGTAAGTCAAAATAAATAATGAAGAAGAGGTAAAATGTTTCTATCTTTTTTTGAGCAATGTTTTTATTAAGTTTCAGCAAAAGGTAAAATTCAAAAAGCAAAAAAAAAAAAAAGGTGTTAGGGAAAAAAGAGGTTAAAGAAAAATCAGGAGTATAAAAAAAAAAGAAAGGAAAAAAGAGAAGAAATTCCAACTTTATTTGGTAAAGATACAGATATAAAATATATGAATCTCTTTATTTAAAAATCAACAATATATAGTATTTTTATAAATATAAATAGTTCTATGGTCAAATCCAAAAATTAAATGTTTTTTAGTTGTTTTAGTTTCTAGCAAGAAGTCCAAGTTGGTTTCCAAGCAAAAGCAATATCAGACAAAGTCTTTTCTTCAATCAACGTAGTTTCATTACCTCAGCCAATTCCATTAGCTTCACCATTCATTCTTCCATTGTAGGAATTTGTAAATCTTTGTGCATACAAAAGTCTTGCTGCTATTATCCTATAGAGAAACAAAGTCCCATGTTTTCTTTCAGTCTGTTTATCCATTAAATCTAAAAGGAAAAAAATACTCTGTCCTTCCATCAAGTCATGCAGGACTTAATAAATTAAAGCCTTATGTCAAGAGAAACCCAAACTTTTAATTCTATAAATGTCTATATCCAAAATTGTGACCTATGAATGTTTTCAAAGGTGAATTAAATTTTATATCAGATTTACTTTTTAAATATGAAATTATTATTGATATTAATGCATATTCTCACAGTGTAGTTTACATTTGTCTTAAGAGGAAATTCTATGTGAATGCCAGTAATATGCATAAATATCATGGTAACTGTTATCATACAGTATACAGAACTATCTCCAGATATTTTGTAGAAATATTAAGTTTGCTGATTAACAGAAAAATAACTGATGTAAGATTATAAACACAGTTGTGATTTCACTTAGCAATTCCTCTTTAGTGACTAAGTTGCTGGTCCTACCCAAGTCTGTTTTGGCAATCAACACAGGAGTAACATATAAGTGGTAAAACATTTTGACTCAGTTTCCTCTGTGATGAATCAAAATAAATGTATAATTATCTTCCTTTGATATTCCCATTGTTGCATATTGATTGTCCTATTTAGATTCTGCAAATATTTAATCAGTCTAACCAGTTTCTGAGACATATTTTAATTTGTAAATAAGATTGAATTTTTCTAATTGAATCAAGCCTCTAAATCCTTGTTTTTATAATTCTGTTTGGACTATGCTATTCATTTGGAGATATTGAAACTAGTTAGGTGATGCTAACCATTTTCAAGGAAGAATCTTAAAAAAACCTTCATTTTTGTTTTATTAAGGGTTAAGTTTTGCAAACTATATGAGTTACTGTCTCTGTGATTCATTTTTTTGTCACAATTGTTTAATATTGAAGTGATCCCATACTTTTTATAATGTTTATTGTATAATTTCTTCTAAATTATACATTTCTGTTGGTATTCAGCCAAAGATATTTATGCAAACCATCTGGGATTCAGCAGACCTTAATAAAACAGTCATAAGGTGGTATCTGAAGCTTACAATTTGGTACTGCCAATCCATCTTGTTCTTTGTAAAATGTTAGGCTTAATCCTTTATTTTTTGTTTGATCATATAAACTTATTATTTTCCCTGCAACTCATTTAACATGGTAGTTATTGGAATAGTTGGAACTAAAAAAAATAATCCTTGATAAAGTATCAGTTTTTACTAAAATTTACATTAAGTAAAAAAAAGTTTTGCTTCAGATGCATCTAGGCCAGGGGTGGGCAAATGTGGCTCTTTTACAACCTGTGGACTTCAACTCCCAGAATTCCTGAGACAGCCAACCTGTGGACTTCAACTCCCAGAATTCCCGAGACAGCTTGGCTGTCTCAGGAATTCTGGGAGTTGAAGTCCACAGGTTGTAAAAGGGCCACATTTGCCCACCCCTGATCTAGGCTGTACTACTTCAGATTATAACTGGAACACATTGGATTGGATGTTCTTTATCAGATTGGCTTTTTTATGGAGGGTATTTTTTCCTCTCCCATATGTGGGCAATGGGTTCTTGACATTATATTTTTCAATCTGAGTGCTATTTTTTCCTTTAGAGAGAATATTCAATATTCAATTTCAATTCACTTAATTATAAAACAGCACAACTAAACTTTGTGCAAACATGTTCTGAATCTTTATGCTTTTTAAGGATTGAGTACAAACAGTTTTGTCCTCAAACATCCAAAAGATTGAAGAGAAGCAGTTCATTTCGAGCAGTTTTTTAATTCCAAATGAAAAATAACTTCCGAAGATGATATGCAGTATGTATTTTATGTGTATTTAAACATTTCAAAATTACTTTTTTTAGAGGTATTGATGGGTTGATTGTGTAAAACAAAATGTGTAAGCAATATTGCTGAAGTTCATGAATTCTGCTCTGTGTGTAACTGCTTTGTAGTAAAGTCCAAGAGTCTGAAACTTAGGAGATTTGATTTCTAGTTCTTGTCATTCATAGCCAATGAAGGATGAGATTCAGCATTTATTGCATGCTAAATTGCCTGGCATCCAGTTTGGGCATCTAGGAACAAGAGAGCAAATACCCTAAATGATTGTCCAGGTATCTCTGAAATCCAGTTTAATAGACTCAGTTTGTAGCCATTGTCTCCCCCAGCCCCCTTCTCTGAAATATGTTGAAATAATTTAATATTGGCAAAATGAATATCTTCATGGGATATGCAAATGCAAAGCAATTTAGCAAATTCTGTTTGACTATTTTAATTCTGGTATTGCAGAGGTTTTGCTAGTTCACTCTATTCCCACTGTGGTTTTGGATAATGACATTTTCCCAGAGATCAAATAATCCTATCAACAGGAAATACGAATGTCATTATGGCAGCTGCCAAGATAGTAGTACACTGACTGGATTCACATATTGTGTTTGTTTCCTTAGTAATGTTTTGTTGAAGAAACCACAATTAATTGGGTGCACACAAGCCATTAACTACAGCTGATAAGCTGCAGTATATTCATGCAAGGGGCTAAAACACAAATAAACAATTGTAGCTTTATATAGCATGATGTTTAAACTCAGCCTAAATGTTGTATACATAATGAACTTTTGTTAAAATCTGCAGAGGCTGGTAAAATCAGCAGAGTAAATATTTGTTTTTGCTTAGGGATGGGTAAATTTAAATTTTTGTACCATCTGTGTGTTTTCAGTTTTCAATTTAAACTATATTCAGTCTCTATAGCATGCTTCATTATAATTCTCAATGTTCAGGCTTGTACAATATTTTATAACCCGTGGACTGTAAGTAATGCCCATTTATACATACATAACGTTGTTGTGAGGTCTCTTTCCACAACCCCTTACTTCTCTCTTTTACAGTATTAATTTCTGCATCTCCTACCGTTCCCTGCCTGGCCAAATGGCACTTTCCCCCTCCTATGGTTTAATTTAACTATTGTCTATCTGAATTAAGCCCTGTTAATATATTTCCTTTACAGACAAAAGAAGAGAATGGTTTGCTATCCTCTTCCTTGGTTTTATTTTTCTGAATTGCTGTGCATCAGCCTAATGTTCCAGTAGGCAGAAACTGTGATTTATAAAAGTAATAAGAAACTGTGCAAAATAGTTATATTTATAATGATGTAACATTGTTTAACTATTATATAAGAGAACCATATCTTAGGATATTAAGCCAGCCTGTGGAGGAAATATATTCTAGAAGACATATCCTGGGCAATAATATAGTTTAGATGGGAAACAACCAAATTGCAACAGAAGGAGATTGGGAGTGGAGTTTCAATACACCTTCAATTAAATGTGTTTTATTGCAAAAACCTAGAGACTAAATTACCTTCTTCTAGAATATCCTTCCTACTTCAGTAAAATGGGGTTCATACGTGGTTTAAACCACAGTAATCATACGATGAATAAGCTGATGTAGCCAGATTTTTTTTTAAAAAAATAGATAAAATCAAAATGTAACAAACTATGTTATCGCCTATTGCTCAACTTCTGCCACTTTTGTTGGGTTTTATCAGCTGCTGCAGTTATGCAACATTTTTTCTAGGTTCTGCAGTTTATACTTTCTTCTAGGGTTTTTTTTTCCCTGGACTTTTGCTTTCAGTATGAGGAACCTTGTGAATTATGCCTTGCTGTTCTTTTCTGCATTGGCTGCCAGTGCAACTGCAGACAGTACCTTTGTGATAACTGTATACCAAACTATTTTGCCATGAACAAAGACACTCCAGGATCTGGTACCGTTTGTTAAAATTCCAACCTTTCTTACTGTGATGCTTACAGCATAAACAGGATGGAGAAGAAATGGCTTCAGGGCTTCAGGTATCTCTTCCTTTCCTTTCTTATTTTAATCAGTGGTCCATGTGCCACCCAACCCCCCCCCCCCAGCCATGTCCCTCTGCTCCTTTGGGATAATTCCTATTTAATAAATACCAGTTTTTCTTCTTTTAGATTGACCCTCTTATCAGAAACAAGTATACATTGTGCTTTTTAAAGATCCTCCTATTAAGCACCTCAAATGTTTTTGTGTTGTCTTCAGTTAGAAAGAATCTGGACTTTTTATTGAGGGAAAAGTTCTTTTCATATTATTATTTAACAAGCTTTATAAAATAAAATGCACACACACACACGAACATGGGAACCCATAAAAACAAAAGGAGATTACAAACTTTCCATACATTTCAGTAAACAGAATTTAAATGATTCTAAATGAAAAGAGAATATATATTCTCATTTATTTATTTAAGGAAAAAGTTCAGCCAATGTAGACAGCAGGTCTGTTAAGGCGATTGCCAAAGCACGGGAAGAAGATCTGGCTGCCCATCAAGCTTAAGGTGCTCCTATTCTGTTTAGCAGAAACAGCGTAAAAGCATCCCTTAATGCTATCCTCCAGGGTCGTGCCATGCAGTCAGTCAAAATTGTGATGAGAGAGCAGTTGCAGGACCATTTGCCAGGGAGCATTTCTCTAGAGAGATCAAAACTCATTTAACTGCTGTGTTTGGGACTGAAACTTTCCCAGGCCAGATGGCTTCAAGACTCTTCCCCCCCCCCGCCACCTTCCCCCCCCCCCACTTCTTCTGCAATCCCACCTGCCAATAGCTGTGCTTCAGCAGCCCGGGAACTTCCTAGGAATGGTGTTAAGGAAAAGGGGGGATGGTGTTGCTGGGAGGTTGTGGAGGGAGAACTGTGCTGTGCAAAACATTGTGTTCTTTTGTGCAGCTCAGAGTGTGTGTCGTCTAGGAAACACAATGCCCTGGAGAAAGATGCTGCCTCTCTTTCCTTCCCCTCCCCTTCCTTCCCCACTGGGCTCCTTTTGTAATCAGCACCACAAATGCTCTCTTGCTTTTCTTGAGCTTTACTCCTAGAATTATATATGCTGGCATTTTGATCCCTCAAATAATGATAAGTAAAATCTCCAAGTTGAGTACAAATCCTGGAGGCTACCCGACCCTGTAAGGTTATAGGTTCTTTGCCATCCACAGTTTGCCTTATCCAAAGAATGGGCAGAGGTAGAGCCAAGTCTCTCGATTGCTCTCTTTAACCAGCAACACCTTCAGCATCTCAAGCAAAGCATATATTTTTTTCCAAGTCTGGGGAGATTTTCCTACAACCTTAAATGGTTCTATGATTTTGGGCTACTTAAGGTGCAAGATCCAGTAACGTCTAGGAGCCCAAAGTTAAAAAAAAAAAAGTATGTTTTAATCAGTGGTTCCCTGGATTTGAGATGTGTATCTTGCATTTCAGCTATAGGCCATTTCCACACCAGTGATTTACAAATCTTTGCAGCATTACCCAGCCATCATAATGGCTAAAAGCCTGTCCTTGCTGTTATTTTAACACAGGGATGGTTGGAAGATTCTAAAAAGTCATATGGTTTGCTAGTGGTGAAGTTCACATCACTTCTCCTTTTCATTAATAGGGGAAAATCCACTCTTCTTATAATAGTCAGTTTGGT
Organism: Pituophis catenifer annectens; assembly: GCF_029215685.1. Classification (NCBI taxonomy): domain Eukaryota; kingdom Metazoa; phylum Chordata; class Lepidosauria; order Squamata; family Colubridae; genus Pituophis; species Pituophis catenifer. Next base: position 133,191,872 of record NW_027256882.1, on the reverse strand, counting down.
CTAGTGGTTAAGGCCTAGGATCAAAGAGACTGTCCTGCCTTAGGCACAAAAGCCAGCTGGGTGACTTTGGGTCAGTCACTCTCAGCCTTACTCATCTCAGAGGTTGTTGTTGTTGTGAGAAAAATAGGAGGAATGTGTGTTGGACATGTTCACCACTTTGAATTACTTGTAAAAGTAATAAAGGGGTATAAATAATCAAAAACAAACAAAAATGTTCACCATATCGAATGATTCATAAAAATATTAAAAGTGGCATAAAATAAATAAAGTAGTTTTAAAATACTTCTTGGGAGATAAATATTTATTTTGGTCATTGTATTGTGCTCACCATATTGTGCTCACCTTTTCATTCTTACTTATGGCCAGTGTTAATCTGTAATTTCTGATAGACTGTAAATTTAACAAAGTTGACAATGATTATGAAACTTGTGCAGTTCCAAAGCTCACAAACATTAATTAAATTGTTTCTTTGAGGGAGGAGGGAAGTAGGCAAAGGGGGTCTGTCAGAAGTCATTCCTTAGTACAGAGCAGGTCTATGGCATGAGGAGATTCTGGGCTCATGCTCTGGGTATCTCTAACTGGGCTTGACCTGAAGCAGATGGACTGTAATGCTGAGACAGTGCGCTTGTGCAGGATTTATCTCACATGTTATGGTACCTAAATTTGTTATCCTTTTGGGAGAACTGATTTTTTTTCTGTCTTTTTTACCATGATGAGTAGTATGTGCATTGACATGTTGAATTGAAAAGATCGGTCCCTTTATTGCTACCTTTCAGCCTTAGCAAGATCATAGGATGATTCTGGAAGTTTCAGTTCACTGATTCTAGAGGCTACCTGGTCAGGGAAGACAGCTGTTCATGCTGTATTCTGCTCCTCCCATTATGTTTATATGGCAGCCTTGTAGTATAAATAAGCTAGAGATAGGGACTGCCTGCAATCTTCCCGTTAGCCTCAAGGCTAAATTTGATTTGGATTTCTCAATTTCTGGTTCATCCGTTATGCCACACTGGCTCTTCCCTACTCTATAAGAACCACTGTACGTTATAAGGAGGTTAGATATTTTTGGTCTTCTCTTCTGCATAACCACTATGATATTTTACAGCCTAAAAAAAGACATGGCTGCTTTAGGAATCACATATGTAAAGCCTTAGAAAAGATGTGCATGTTTTAATAGAGAGGTGCTATACTCACAGGCAATTAGCATTGCTTCTTCCATATCATTTTCCAATGTGCACAGCCTTATAAAGTACACAGTGTGCTTTGATTCATTAATGGGAAGGAATTTAGCCTACAATATTCCCTTTTCAAAAGTCCTCAGGAATGTCAACCTAGCATCAATTTGTAAGAGCCATGATTCCAATAGAAGAGAATATTTGTGGGTTAAACTGTGGGGTCCTTGGTACTCTTTGAGCTTGGTCGTTTTCTTTCAGATGTTTCATTGCAAGGTCACATTTGAGCAAACCTCACTCCCTTTTAGCACTGATGATGTTAGCTAGTTTGGCAATGAAATGCGGCGAGAAAAACCTCCAAGCTCAGAGCATCAAGGACCCCACAGACATTATTTTTCCCACAATATTGAGTCAACTTTGATTACTGTGATTCTCTGCAGCACATAGTGCGTCATTTTGTGTGAAACCTTGGGGCAAGACAATTATCTATCCAGCACTAGAAGAGAAGGTTTGGGAGAATAAGGAAGAGGAGCTGATTGAAAGAGCTTTCTGGTCCTGAACTCATCAGAAGAGATCATAGAAAGGCTACCAGAAAGACCCTGGGGATAGGAAACCCCCTTAGTGTACAGCATTCAAAAGCATTGTTAATTTCGCCCAGCAAGAATTTTATATCCAAAACCACCTGCTGCCTTTTTTCAACTGGGCAAGAAGGTTGGAGACCGTTAGGATGCTAAAATATGTATGCTAGAGAGATCCTTATAGTTGGATAAGTCATCCGGAGAATGCTGAAAAAGCAGGTGATTTTCATTCAGCATAACCAATTCTTACTCAAATCGCTGAAGCTGATTGGTCATTCACACAATTTTTGAGTAGGGCTAAAATGTTAACTTTTAGCATCTTCACCCCCTAAGGGGAGTTGTGCGGCACAGTCCCTTGAATAGGATGTAGCTTAAGTTGGCCTGATTGTTGTCAGTTGTATAATTCTTCTTTTTTGCTACTTGAGTATAATATTATGACAGTTATATTTGCTAGCTCTGTGTCCTTCTCTTGTCCCCTGTATTGTTGTTTCGGTGAGTGGCAAGCCACAGAACTATTGGGTTGTTATTAATAACCTATACTGCATTTTCTTCTGTTGTCTCGTCTTGAGATATTATGAATATTTGATGCTTGGTGGTGGAGAAGAGCTGTTCCCCATCCGGATTACTGCTGGGAAGTCCTGCTGAGAGCAAAAGGATGCTCAGTAGGCAGCACTAAATACCCACAGAGCTCAGCAAATTGAGGATCCTCTAGACTTTTCCTATTGCATTGAAATAATTGGCATGAGAAATACAGAACCTGTCATTTGATTTCCCCTTCTTTATGAATGTATGCATTCAATTTGTATGAACATTCACAAACCTTCTCAGCTCCCACGGTTGATTTCTCCCTTTTGAGACTAGCTCTCCTATCTCTACTGAGCCTTCATCAGCTCGACATGTATAAGACCTGGTTCTCAGCCTAATATCACATCTCTACATAGGTAGTTCATGGGAATTGTTTGGTTTGATATGCATCCTTTTGCCCCCCCTCCCCCAAGGGAAAAGAACTTCTCCATCTTTCTCTTCTCATTCCTCCCCTTCTTCTTCTGTCTCCAGCATACAGCAGCGTGACTGGCAACAGGCTGAATTAATCAGTGGCTTGGTGCTTCACTCTGCTATTCCTCTCTCTCTTTCTCTGCAGCGCTGTGCTCTGCGCACTCTCTCTCTCCCTCTCTCTCCCTCTTGCTCTCTGCTTCTCTGTGGGTAGCAGCATTGGAAGTTGCTGTTCAAGGTTTCCAGTGGTGTGCAGCAGTCTTAGCCCAGATGCTTTTCAAACAGCCAGATCTGTGGATGTCTCAGCAAGCCAAAAGTGGCAAAGTAAGTTTACCTTTTTTTTGGTCCTCTTTCTTCCCCCCCCCATCTAACATTTTCATTCAAGATGGCTCCCTCCCCCACCCCAAAAATTCCTGGATCGCTTCCTGAGTTATTAATATGTTTCCAGGGATTGTCTATGTGTTGTATGTGTGTGAGGGAGCTAAAGAGGGAGGGGGAGAGAACATGTGAGAGAGCCTTGGTGAACTGTAACTGACATCTGATTAGGGATAGGATTGCTTTCTCGTGGATGGCATTTTGTTATGTGAAAGATATCAGCATTAAATGCAATAGATAAACCTGTCACGTTTTGTGTTGAAAAGAAACCAGCTTCCTATTCAGTGATTACGATTTGCCTGTTTCTTCTGCACTGCAGCTGAATTATTATTTTGCACTGGAATGCATGGATTTGGATTAAGGCTTGTATTTTAAAGTAGCAAGCATGGTTTGTACCAAATTTCTTGAATTGGGAGATCTGCCAGCTCTATTCAGGGGAAGCAAATATGGCAATGATCCATCCTTGCAGATTAATAAATCTAGGATTACATTCAGCAGTGGGAGAGAAGTGTATGTAATTCTCAACAGTACCCGTGTCATGCTTCAGAGTTAGGGAGCTACGGAGAAGAATATTTCTGCTTTCATGCTAGATTATACAATATGTCTTAAAAGCAAAACATAAACACCTATCCCCATGGCATGTGTTAGCTATATTGTGATCTGGCCCTAGGGTGATACATCAGGGGAAAGAGGAGCAGAGGGACGGAGCAGAGAGGCTGCACAGCACATGATTGCCCAAAGGAAGGTTTCTTCTCTCAGTAGTCTTAGACGAAGGGGAAATTGCCAAACAGAAAAAGGCTTAGGTGAGCTTATCTTGGCTATTGGCATCCAGCTTTTAGTTTTTGTACAGTCTTGAAAATGTGGTTATCAAGAAAAAAAAAAGCAATCTATCTGTAGCAGGAGTCGTGACCAATGGAGATAATTTAAATCAGCCTCTGTAAGGAATTGTAGGTCTGCTTTCTACTATATTGCTAAGTTAGAATGACCAAAATCTTAATGAGACTGTCGTTCCAATGACATGGCTCTTAATGTAAAAGAGAATTTATGCAGTGACCTGGAAACCAGAAGGCCCTTTTTACCAGAAACAAGCATGTTTTGCCTTTGCAGCTCGTTCTTGAAACTTGGTTGCTTGAGCAGGGCTCCTCTCTAAGGCATATAGTACACTCTCTTTAAGGGCAGAATTAAATTGGGTTCTGCTGTGGATTTCCCTGAGCCGTGAGTTTGATTTGGTTGAGATTGAGTAACCAACCAGACTCACCTGTTGACCTCCAAATCATCTGACTTGACTTGAGGAGATCCAGATCAACATTTTAATCAGTGTGCCACACAATATATAGTTATTGTCTAAACAAGGAGTTCTCAACCTTATTTTGCTCAAGGTTCCCTTCTGAGCCTCATTTACCTCTGGTGAGTCCAATATGCTGACTGCTAGCTGGTACATATTTATTGTAAAGTATAATAATTTTCAGTATTTCTACTGCTGAGATGAGCAGACACGATGAGATGTGAGGTTTATGACAAATTGATCATACACCTGGGAGTTAAGTTTAGGTGGCTCCCTCGAAAACTTACTACACCCCAAATGGCCTACATTGAGAACCACTGATCTAAAACATTAATACCAGTGGTTTTAAATGAAATAATACTTCTCCCAGTGCTCAGCAAGCTAATACATGGTCTTCAGACTTAATTAATTATCAAAAGATTTCCCTGAATACCTGAAGTTGAGGGGGAATATCACACATATTTGCTTCTTTAGTGAAGAAAAATCTGACTAGTCTGTGTGTCTCACAATAGTTATATAATTGCCATCAGTGTGTTTGTGTGTATATGCATGTGCAGTTTTTGTTGAAATATTCTGCATCTTGTCTCAGAGGAGTTTAAATCTATGTCTTGGATTTATAGACCATAAAGCAGTGTTAAATGACACTCTTTGTTGGAGGGATGCAAATAATCAGAAATAGCCAATAACATTCGTTATGTTGCCAATTTGATTGGGCAAATATGGAGGAACATCAACTTCTTAAAAAATTATAAACTTGAGACAAACAGTACAATCTCAGATTGTGTTTGGATCGTGCTCTAATAGCTATGGAGTGATGGCTTCCTTGAAATTTTCAAAGGTGACTAAAGCAAATAGTAACTTTAATTATTACATAATTCTCATACCCTGACATCGGTTAATAAGCACAATTGACTATAGGACTGCATGCTGATACTAACAGTAGTTAAGCTCAGGGTTGGCATTTTTTAAAAAAAGGTTAATGCCAACTAGGTTTGCTTGTTACCTTTTTTTATTTTCCTTTCATTACTAAGGTAAAGTTCCTTTTTATTTCCCCCACCCTTAGGATGTAAATATCTGCACCAGACCCAGTTTGTATAATGGTTAAGGCATCAGGCTAGAAAATGGGAGATATTGAGTTCTAGTCCCACATTAGGTACAAAACCAGCCAAGTGAACTTGGGCCATTCGCTATCTCTGAGCCATAGGAAGAAGACAATGTTAATCCACTTCTGAAAAATGTTGCTGTGAAAGTTGCAGAGAGTAGTTCAGGCAGTTGCCAGCAATCAAAAACTGGGAGGGAGGGAGGGAGGGAGGGAAGGAAGGAAGGAAGGAAGGAAGGAAGGAAGGAAGGAAGGAAGGAAGGAAGGAGAAAGATGGGAATTCTTTCCTTTAATTGTCCTTGCATTGTCTGTTTATTATTTTCTCCTACTTCCTTTCTTAACTATACTTAGCCAGTAAAACTTTATTTTATCATGTTAACACTGAAGTTGTGAGCTATCCTAAAAGACTGCTTGGGTAGCTGCTGCCATCATTCCCTGTTTTAGGGCAGTGAAAGTTTTCAGAGCTGTTATGTGGGATAGAAAGTCAGACAGCAGGATGAGAGTGATATTTCTTTGCACCATCCTGCTAGTTCCTTGATTAGCCTGTATCACCGTCATTGTATGGATGAGTGTTCTTCAATAGTATTTTGAATAAAATAAGATGGCATTTTCAAATGCAGTATTGTGGGCTGTAATTGCTTCATTTTGGGATGTAGTCTGTAGGTGCCACCATCCACATATTTCTTTACAGTTGGGAGCAGGGTTGTAATCTAAATCTAATAATTTAATCTTGGCTCATCAATTGAGCAAAGGAGGCAGATGCTGAGCTATGATTGATTGCTTCCCATGTTGGAAAACAAACACAGACTAGACAGTAGGCACCAGTTCTGGGAACACAATTGCATTGTCGTACTCAGCATTCTCTTTCTAACTTGCTGCATTTATATTGGAACCAATCTTGAACAGTTCTGTCACTTTGCTTTTCTATTATAATTCCTGCTGTTTTCCATTTTTCTTCAACAGAGGGCTGCTGCTTTAGCCAGACTCTGGGGAATTATTTCTAAACTAAAGCACTAAAGAGTAATACATTGGGACTACAATACTGTTTTTTCATAGACTGCTGTGACAAATTATGGACTAATTAGTTTATTTCAGCAGGTACCGTACAGCTACAGTTGAATAACCACTAAATTAGGTCAGTGAAAGGCCTAGTAAATATGTGTGCACAGCCTAAGTTAGCTTTTACTACTTGGTTTTTTTTTTTTTTGTGCTTAATGGGTAAATAGTTTGTTGGATAGTTTATGATTTGGTATCTTATGTGAACCCAGAAAATGGGTTAATTGTATAATTGTGTAATATGAAGTTAGCCAATGAGAACACAAGCTGTGTGCTGTTTACAGGAGTTAGGTCTGCTGACATAATTAATTTGCTATGCCTGCATCATATGAGAAAGTAAAGGTAAGCACGGGAGGTCAGAGAACTTGATTTCAAGGTCTGAAGGGGGAACTCAAATTGAGGGAGAAATGTGGGGGGAAAAGGAAACATCTGAAACAACTTCAGTGTCGTTGTTCATGTCTGCACTTTGGGCTCCCTCAGTTTCTTCTTCAAGCAGTTTACAGTACTGTATTGAGGTAGGGAATTCTCTGGAGACCTGGAACTGATGGCTCTGTATGTGCTCCTGATCTCTCAGATAGAAGACCACAAATGCTATGGCTCCACAATGGCTAATGTCCTGTATGAACTCAGACACTGGGGTTTATAAACCCTGGCTTATCATTTTACTTATTTATTTTTTATTTTACTTCGAATTTATATACCGCCCTTCTTCCTGGGAACTCAGGGCAGTGTACAGCCAGATAAAAACACATAATATAAACATTAAGAACAGATTAAAAGGAAATATCTCAATTTGGCCAAAAATTTAAAAAACATACAAATTTAAAATCATTTAAAAGGATTTGTTAGGCCAGCCCGGCTTGTTGGAAAAGGAAAGTTTTAAGGGCATGGCGGAAGGCACGGAGGTCTTGGATTCTCCTTATCTCTGGGGGCAGCTGATTCCAGAGGGTGGGTGCCCCCACAGAGAAGGCCCTCCCCCTGGGGGTCACCAGCCTGCATTGCTTGGCTGATGGCACCCCGAGGAGGCCCTCTCTGTGGGAGCGCACGGGTCGATGGGAGATCGTCGGTGGCAGAAGGCGGTCTCGGAGATAACTAGGTCCTATGCCATGGAGCGCTTTAAAGGTGGTAACCAACACCTTGAAGCGGGTGTTGGATGTCCACAACATGTCCACAAAAGGGACATTTAAATGCCATGATAAATTAAAATAAACCCAGCCAATTATGATTTTTTCTAGTTAACAAACCATAATGTTTATATGTTAACCAGTTAATAGAAGCTGAGTTTTGCTAATGTCTACACTTTTTGATCCTAATAACAGGAAAAAAAAACCCTATTGAAGTATCTTAATGTTGCCTTTTTGCTGCCAGATGAAAGTGTCACTTCTGCACTTTCTAGACTAAAAATCTGAGAGATTTGTGGCAGCTCTTGTTTCTCACATCCATTTGTTATAAATTCCCATGTTTGGGAAACTTGGACTATACTTGTATTCTGGCATTAGCCATATCCCATGTTGCATCCAGAAACCAAATCTATATGCATGGCAGAGATTTTTACAATATTTTACATGTTCAGAGCGCTACAGAGAAATAATGGAGTTATACAATATATAGAGGTGATTAGTGTGATACAATATGTAGAGGTGATTAGTATCCCAAACCTGGATAAATCCCCCAAATTGGTTAGAGATATTTTTTCTTTCAACACATGAACCCATCACCCAATCACAACAGGGACATTAAAATTGACTTTAAATGTTTTACCTACATTGGGTAGAAAGGACTTTCTAGTAAGCGGTTTTGGATAACGAAGGAAAAGGTTTGGGAAGCACTGGTCTAATGGCTGAAGAAGCACAGTTTGTCCTGGTGCTCATACTTTTAGCGGTCAGAATTCTTGTACCGTAGGAAGAAGTTGTAAAAGATTTCACTTTAAAATATTCAAGAAGAAATTACCCCTGGAGATGTTGAATAAGTATTTCATGGAGATGGAGAATCTTGTTATAGAATTGAGCTGTACTGAGAATTGGAAGAAGGAATCAAAAACTTCACCGTTCTATAGCCATTCATTATGTCTGAATATCAGTCATCAGGCTTGGTGGCCTCTGCTTACAGATTCTGTTTCATAGTTACTTCCTAGTTTGTACTTATTGAAAATGCATGCAAGACAATCTTTGTTAAGTGGACCCAAACTGGGTCCTGAATTTTCTTTTTGGCTTTATGATTAATATAGAGGAATTATGTTTATTTGCTATAATGTTGATGCAGTCTGGTTGTCTTCTAAAAAAACAAACAAAAAGGAGCAATTATTTTAGGTCCTAAAGCTAGCCAAATAGGAACATTGCATCAGGCTTTATTTTTAGTTGTTCCAAATATGAAACATCATAATTTGCCTGCGTGCTATGACAGTTTCTTTTTTACATGTTCATTTTTATGGCTGACGGATTTCCATTATCATATTCCTAAAAAAAGAACAAGGCAAGAGCCAGGAGAGAGAACAGCAGCAAATGGTTTGGCTTGCTGGTCAAAGCCAGAAGTTCTACAAGAAGGTTGATTGTTTGAGATACTCATTCTTTGGCAGTTGTCCTGGGTCTGTCCTTGGCAACTTTGGCTTCTCTAAATCAGCTCAAACATTGGTCTTTTGGGCAGGAGACGCATGGTGAACACCTTCATAATTGTCGTTATTTATTATTGTTTACCATGATATGTGAATCAGGCAGGATTTATCTATTTTTACAAATGAGTCACATTCAAGATACTTTAGTTTCAGAAGTAGACTATTCAAAATGCAGTCCCCTCTGCAGTTCCTGAAAATGGGCATAATATGCTGGGACGTTTAAGTGTTCAGCCTGTAATGAAATGCCTCTTGTCAGCTCCTGTTCCAATTGAGTTTATACAGGAGAATTTTCTAATGTGGCTTTCACCAACTTTGTGTCCTCATGGAGGATACATGAGATAAATTTAGACTGATAGTATATTGGATTCGTTAGACTATTTTTTATTCTTTTTTCTACTGTACTAGAGCATCCCCTTAGAATTTTAAGAAATTTGTTGGCTTGCTTTAAACATTGGCACAATGTTTGATTTATATAAATAATGGGATTAACATGAATCAAGTGAAAGCACTATAAGACTCTGAAAGATGTGATCTCATCATATACAGGAACAACTTGGGAACAAAGTCTTTTAGAGATTAATATGGAAAGGGTGGCATTTCTGTTTAGATATGATCAGGGATTAAGAGATCCCTGATAAAGGATCAAGATCAGGGATCTCTAATCAGGGATCATATTCAGGTATCAACCAAAGATTGAAACTATAGTATAGGAAGAAATAGGAAGAAAAATAGGATTTTTTCCCCTTTTTCAATGCTTTGAAAAGTGAATAACCTCATCCCATAAGAAAAAAAGAAGTGAAAGTTTAAGCTGCAGTACTCTTGTGTTTAAAGTATTATTCTGGACAAAGATATGCCAGTTCTTTTGGGAGATAGATCACTGCTAAGTATAACTTGTTTGAGAAGATGACACAGAACTTTTGCTGTTCAGGATGAAATGACTACAAATTTGGGTCTGACCACAACAAAAGCCTTAACTATTCTGAGAGACCAGCTATCAACACTGCTGGAAGGACATCAGAAGGAAAGGAAGAAGGTGATTTCATGGAAGGTGAGCATTACAACTTTGTGAAGTAGGTATCCCTCTCAGTTTTACGTGTTTTTATGTTTTTTAAGAGCATCCTGTGCCTTTTAGGTAAAAGCTTAAACAATGAACAAAGTTACTTATTGTAGAATAAGTAAGAAAGCAAGATTGTTACTTTATTTATTTACTATAGAAATGCTTATGGCCAGCCATCTTATTCAGATACCTCTGGACAGCTAGCAAGCATAAAATAGAAACATACCTATACAGTGGCACCTCTGTACCCGACTGCTTCAAAACTCATCGAATTTGATATTTGATGCATTGAGATAGAAAGATGGGGATGGCTGCAGAGAACGGATAGGAAGTCAGCCATGCTGGGAAGGTCACTGACATAGGAAAAGGGACAGACAGGAAGTTCTCCCCAGCCAAAACAAAGGGTCACGTTGTAAGTCACGTGGTTTGTTTGGTACTCGTCATTTTTAGTACTCGTTGCATCTCCCAGAAACAAATTATTGACAAGTACCGAGATGCCACTGTACAAGGATTGGGAAAAATAATAAAAGATGCCAAATCAGAAATCAATCCAATCAGCTCAAGGTAAAAACATAAAGCATTACTAACATTGGAATACGGTATTTAATTTCCAGTTTACATCAGGGGTAGGTTCTACTTACCTCCGCTTCCGGTTCACAACGGAAGCGCGCGTGCACAGAAGCTTCTGCACATGTGCAGATTGTTCATGATGATATCCGGGCGGGTAGGGGGAGTCTCCCACCGCTGTTCCTACCGGTTCGCAAGAACCGGACTGAACAGGAAGCAACCCACCACTGGTTTACATGTGAGAAATCAGCAGATTTCTGAAGCTGGAGGAAAGTGGTAATAGTTGAGGAAAATATATGAAAATTGCTGGGTTGGTGGGCACCCTGATACAGAAAACACCTTTTTTCTCTGTCAGTACTTCTTGTTGTACGGAGGTTATCTACCTATAATCTAAATGTGTGGATTTGAGGTAATTTTTTGTGTTTAAAGGCAATTTACTTTTCCATTTACTTTTTGATTTCAAGCAATTTTTGGTGTTCGGGAAAGTGAAAAACTTTCAGCAATAGGGCGCAGCTGGGATGAGAGTTAGGCCACCATGAGGTCCAGTGGAAAATTGAATGCCAAGCTTTAATTTGGGATATTATTTTTTTATAGTTAGATGTTTTGCTGGATTTATTGTTGTAAAGGTTGCTAGTAACCTTTACCATTCAGGGAAGGAAAAGTGATAGTCCCAGGGTGTCAAATTTCTATGATATTTCCTGCTGTTGAGAGGCCAGTATAAAGAACTAGGATTCTTTGTAGACAGGACTCCTGAACATCTGTCCATCTGTCTGTTTCTTTGGCTGTCTGTCTTATCAATCTATCAATCTATTACGCATGGAATATGGATAACAAGAATATTGTACCTACTGTCCTTGCAGTCCAGTGTAACTATGATATTTCCTGCTGTTGAGAGGCCAGTATAAAGAACTAGCATTCTTTGTAGACAGGACTCCTGAACATCTGTCCATCTGTCTGTTTCTTTGGCTGGCTGTCTTATCAATCTATCAATCTATTACGCATGGAATATGGATAACAAGAATATTGTACCTACTGTCCTTGCAGTCCAATGTAACTTAGTTCCACTGTTGTTTCTCTTGATCTTTGCAGTTGGATAAACTAGTCTAGTTTCCATTTGTGAATGTAGCCCCATTCTTTATACTTTTCCTATTGTAGGAAGTATGGAAGGCCAGTTTTCTATATCATGGCAACCGTTGTTCCTGTTTTCATTGGCCAGGGGCATCTCTGATGCTTCTAACTATGCTGCTACTATTCTGCTGCTATGGGAGCCAACCCCAAGGAAGGTAAGTGATCTATACATTTTCTTACCCTTCAATTCATATAGAAAACCATTTATATTCTATGGAAAACCATAAGCATGTTTGCTTTTTTGGATAATCATACTTTAATGATTTCACACAAATTCAACCTGGATAGTGTAGGATTTATGAAACTCATAAACGATTTCCACTCAGGTTGAAAGCACATTACAATAACAGTATCTTGATCTGGTGACAACAGGAAGTGTGTGTGTGTGTGTGTGTGTAGATTGTAATGTATTTTTCAAAGACAATAATTTATATTATCATATATATTTATTTGTGCTTTCCACAGTACGAGTCCAAGATCCACTCAAAATCTCCTGTTTTGCCTTGACCAATATTTATTTATTTATTTATTTATTTATTTATTTATTTATTTATTTATTTATTTATATGGGGCGAGTCATTGGCCCCCACAGAGAGGGCTCGCAATCTGGGAGTCCTCCTGGATATGCAGCTGTCCTTGGAGGAACATCTGACGGCTGTAACCAGGGGGACCTTTTGTCAGGTTCGCCTGATTCGCCAGTTGCGGCCCTTTCTTGATCGGGATTCCCTGTGCACAGTCACTCACGCCCTCGTCACCTCTCGCCTTGACTATTGCAACGCTCTCTACATGGGGCTCCCCTTGAGGAGCACCCGGAGGCTCCAGCTGGTCCAGAACGCAGCAGCGCGGGTAGTGACGGGAGCAGCATGGCGCTCCCATGTAACACCGCTCCTGCGCGAGCTGCACTGGCTCCCAGTTGTCTTCCGGGTGCGCTTCAAGGTGTTGGTTATCACCTTTAAAGCGCTCCATGGCATAGGGCCTAGCTATCTTCGAGACCGCCTGCTGCTACCAACGACCTCCCATCGACCCGTGCGCTCCCACAGAGAGGGCCTCCTCGGGGTGCCATCAGCCAGACAATGTAGGCTGGTGACCCCCAGGGGGAGAGCCTTCTCTGTGGGGGCACCTACCCTCTGGAATCAGCTCCCCCCAGAGATACGGAGAATCCAAGACCTCAATGCCTTCCGTCGCGCCCTTAAAACCCATTTATTTAAACAAGCCGGGCTGGCTTAAGATGAAATTTTTAACTGTTTTTTAAATGTTTTAAATGTTTTTAATTGGTAATGAGTTTTAATTGGGCCAAATTTATATATCTTTTAATTGTTTTTAATATTTGTTCTGCATGTTTTTTAATCTGGCTGTACACCGCCCTGAGTCCTCAGGGAGAAGGGCGGTATAGAAATCCAATATAAAATAAAATAAATAAATTATTATATTTCTATACCGCTTTTCTCCCGTAGGACTCAAGCGGTGTACAGTCAAGAAAAATATAGACACACAAACATCATAAAATTGCTAATTAAAATTATTACTTAGTTTGGTCAATTAAATAAAACCCAGAATTAGATAACATTTAAAAAATCATTCACATGTTCGTATGTTTAGCCCCGCCTGTTGGAACATCAGGGTCTTGAGGGCACGGCGGAAAGCACGGAGATCAGGGATATTCCGTATCTCCGGGGGCAGTTCATTCCAAAGGGTTGGAGCCCCCACAGAGAAGGCCCTCCCCCTGGGAGTCGCCAGTCGACATAATTTGACTGACGGTACCCTGAGTAGTCCCTCCCTGTGAGAATGAACTGGTCGGTGGGAGGCTATTGGTGGCAAAAGACGGTCTCTTAGGTATCCAGGTCCTAAGCCATGGAGCGCTTTAAAGGTGATAACTAATACCTTGAATCGCACCCGGAAGACCACCAGGTGGATATGGATATGGAATAAAAATTGTGTTAAGATTTAAGTATGTGGATAGGCTCATAAACAACCATGTGATTAGTGGCTGAAAGCTAGTAGGATTGTTGATTAGGCTAATCGTTCTTAAGGTTTCACACTTTATTTCTCTTTGTTGGCTGTCTTCATGCTTATGAAACTGACCCAGATACAAAGACTGCTATGAAGATTTTTTTCACCTTGCTTCAACACTGGGCATTCAGCTTGGTGGAGAGTCCTGCGGCTACCAATGTCTTTTTTAAAATGAAGTTTATTTAAAGAAATTTTGACAGGTGTGACTTCTTAGTCAGTCCTTCCAACCAAAGAACTCAAGCTGTTTATTTTCAGGAACCTGAACAGTTTCAGCCCAAGATGCCTTGTGGCTTCAAGTAAAGGATAAAATGTTATGTTTAAAAATGTTGAATGAATAAAATGTTAAGGTATTTCACTGCCTTGAGTTATTTATGGGAAATAAATAAATAAGTAAATAAGCAAGCAAGCAAACAAACAAATAAATATTCAGTAGTTGGTCAGACTGGTAGCTTAATTTTATTCTATTGCAGTTAGCAATGGGATGCACATATAACTCTGTTACCTCACATTCTTTTATGAACAGCCGACTGAGACATAGGGCTCTCTCTAATGGTTGGCTGCCCTGGGAGAACCGAAGAGAAATATTTTATGTGTTATAATCTCACTTACCTTCCTGCTATGGTTGCATGATTTGAATGAATAGGAGTTGTAAATCCTTCTTGGGTTAAAGCAGAGGTTTCCTTACTAACTCCTGTTGGCATTTATAGGTAGAGTCAAACCTGCTCTGGATCTGGTCATAATTCTTTCAGCTACTTAAAAAGCCTCATGTTTTGCTTTAAACAGTGAAGGTTCAGAAATCGTAAATGCCTTGGCACTGTTCTTCCTGGTGCTACTTGACCTCTTTGTGATTGGACGGCAAGAAAGGATGAAACACCGAGAAATTGAGAGGAGACTTCGGAAAATCATCAGCAGAATAAATGGTAAGACCCCCTCCCTTACTCCTCTTCCTCCATTATTATTTTTCCCCAATGTCAGGGGTGCCAAACTCGTGGCCAGCGGGCCAGATGCATCAGGCGCTGGCCATGCCCACCCCAGTTTAGCAAAGGGGGAAAAAGTCATGATACCTCACGTGACAACAACATGATGCCGTGATTTCACTTAACAGAAATTTGGGGCTCAATTGTGATCGTAAGTTGTGGACTAGCTATATTAAGTGCTACACAAAAGGAAATAAAAGCTAAGCATCAGTAGCTATCTATGACAGTAACTGTGAGAAACATAAAAAGTATTTAAAGTAAATAAAATATAAGCTTGAAATTTAAAAAATTCTTTGGTAAATAAATACTGATATATTTTAAGCTGGCACCAGAAATAATGCAGCAAGCATACTTCCTGTGGCTGGATATTCTGAAACCAGGCTGCTGCTATAGAGAAGAATGTCTCATATTTATGGACAGAGGATAATCTTAAAGCACATGAAACTTGATAAGGACCCCTGACCAATCATTGCTGCTGTTTTTGTTCCCTTGTTTTTCTCCATCCGGATCTCCATCCTGTTCTGTCTTCTGTGAACAAACATATTACCCTTTGGAACAGGTTACCCCCAGGGATACGAATGATCCCAGATCTTCGTACTTTCCGTTGTGCACTTAAGACCTTTCTATTTCACCAAGCCGGGCTGGCATAAATCTCTTCTAATTTTTCTAAATCTTTATGCTGAAAATTCTTAACTCGATGAACCAAATTGGCTTAATCATCTTATATTCACATTTTATATATATGTTATTTTAACTGTTCACCGCCCTGAGTCCTTCGGGAGAAGGGCGGTATAGAAATTGAATAAATAAACAAATAAATAAATAAATACAGTAGAACCTCTGGTCGCGACCATAATTCGTTCCATAACTTTGGTCGCAAACCGATTTGGTTGTGACCCGAACCTAATTTTGGAAATTTGGTGCTTACAAAAAAAATGGCGTGGAAGGGGAAATCGGCCTCGAAAAAAAAATTTGTGAACTTTTTGGTCGGAACCCGGTTTGGTCGTAGTCAGAAGTGTTAGTTATTCAGATGTTGAGATTTTTGGTGCACTACAGGGAAAGCTGCAAGAACCATTGCTGCAGTTTACAAATACTATAGGAAGACAGAGCAGATTATTTGTAGCATGTACTAAACCAGAGGTCTTCAAACTTGGCAGCTTTAAGACTTGTGGACAGCATAGCTGGCTGGAGAATTCTGGGAGTTGAAGTCCACAAAAGTCTTAAAGCTGCCAAGTTTGGGGACCCTGAACTAAACTAATGAATTGCACTGATGCCCGTTAAAATGCATGTTTTAGGAGGTGTGTGTAGGAGATGTTGATGAATGAATGACTGGAAAAACAGAAAACGGGGAGAGAGTAACTCCCTCGTGCCATGGTTGAAATGAATATAGTTTCTCTAAAATGGCATGGATGCCAACAGTTCCGGGAGGATTGTGTTAATTAATACAGGGGCTGGAAGGATAAGGTTAGGCTTTTAATTTGACCTTAAAATGAACTCAGAATAAATTCCTGCTGCAACTGAAATCTGGATCAATGTTTAGCAGTATGACCTTAGCGGATGGGACCACATCAAATAATCCCTTCATGCATGGAGGGTGGCCAAAAAGAATTATTTATACAACATTGGAAAGAGAAGTCTTCACACATGATTTGCAGTGGTGGATTGCCAATATGTTTTGTTTGTTAACCTTGAATGACATTTTTTCAAGAGAGAGGAAAGGAAGGAAGCTAACAAACTATTTATTATAATTTTCTGGTACTGTTCTGGTGTTGCCTATCTATTCCCTCCCCCCTCCTGGAATATTTTTCCTATTAGTATTTTAGTCAGTATCTATATAACAATGATATTTGATATCTTTATTTTTCTACCATTACTGCTTGTTTAATAACCATTTTCTGTTAATGTGATATTTCAGATGCTTTAAAAGATAGCAAAGAACTCATCTGGACAAAAACTATGTACCCCGACCTCCACATGCCCTTTGCGCCATCCTGGTCACTCCACTGGGTCTATAGGGATGGTCACCTTGTCAACCTCCCAGTAAGCCTGTTGGTAGAAGGTGATATTGTTGCCCTGAGGCCAGGCCAGGAATCTTTCACCTCTCTTAGAGGGATTAAGGTAACTCCTATTTTTCTTCTTGATGGTAATGATGATGCTGATGTACTAGTAAAAAACAAGAATTTGGCATGTCCAAAGTCTGATTCTGGGGTTTTTTGGATTCAAAGTATTTAATATTTTTCTACATAAACGTGAGTATTAGAAACACCCATAAATTTCTTCCTAAAAGGGTCATAATTAAACATTTATTTTAAAAATGGAAACCAAATAGTTCAGAAAACATCAGCATATACAGCTTGTGACAAAGTGACTTCTTTCTGTAATGGGAAGAACAGATTTAAAGCAATAACAAATAGCAATAGCAATAGCACTTAGATGTTTATGCTGCTTCATAGTGCTTTACAGCCCTCTCTAAGCGGCTTACAGAGTCAGCATATTGCCCCCAACAATCTGAGTCTTCATTTTACTGACCTGGGAAGGATGGAAGACTGAGTCAACCCTAGCTGGTCAGGATCGAACTGCTGGCAGTCGGCAGAGTTAGCCTGCAATACTGCATTCTAACCAATATGCCACCGCAGCTACCATGCATTGCATGTCATTGCTTCTTCAGCTTGGTGGACCTTTTCATTTTAACTTAGTTGTGCATTTATCTGTTTTCATTTTTTAAGAAGTATGCTTAATTCGTTATTGTTAGATACCTTGAAGGTTCTGTGAGCAAAAAAACAGGGTTCATATAATAATGCTATAAAAGACTATTGTGTCAGCCAAGCAACAGTAAATTATGTGTTTTAGTAAAGTAAGATGTATTGTTTTTGTTTGCTTAAAGAAGTTTGAACTTTCTGTAAGATACTCTAGTTGCCTGTTTGATAGACAGCTTCTGCCACTGTCTCATCTTTTTCTAACAGGATGATGAACACATTGTCTTAGAACCAGGGGATCTGTTTCCTCCTTTTTCTCCCCCACCCTCCCCCAGTGGGGAGGTGAAGAAAGGACCCCAGAATCCCCAGATGTTTCGACTCTTTCGGGTCACAAAAACACCAGTGATTGACAATGTTCGGTAAGTTCTTAATTCTTGGATAGAGCTCTTCTCAAAGCATAACAGAGATTTGCTGGGTACAAAGCTAGCAAAAGGTAATACATTATTGACAGTGTTTTTAAGATCCTCGGTGACTTTTCATTTGTTTGTTTCAGGTTATGTTTAGACATGGGCTTATCACGGGCTGTGACTGCTCTAGATAACGAGAGATTCACAGTACAGTCAGTGATGCTGAAGTTTGCTGTTCCTGTTGTGCTGGTAAGTGTAATTGGTTGTAAGAAGCAGCTCTTCGGTTTTGGTCCAGTCAAGTTCTAGGTGACTAGGAGTATCCCAATGAGTGATGGTTTTCTGTGCCTTTGAAGAAATAGTCCTTGATTCTTTTTTGCAAGTCTTGAGTATTCATTTGTAAAAATAGGAGGAACCGATTTATGTACAGAAGAGAACTAGATAAAACTGATGGAGCAGTTTTGTGGGGAGAAAGAGAGAGAAAGGAGATAATTGTTACAGTCATAGACCAACACAGAAGAAGAGAAGGTAGCTTAACTAAACCTTAAGGTGATCCCTCTCTTTCTCTCTCAATCTCACTAGTAAGATGGACATATAGGGTATCCAGGTTTTAAAGGAAGATGGGAATATATGTGCACAGCTAAAGCCAATACATCTGCAGTGTCAATTCTTTAAAATGTCTGATCTGGATACAGCAGTACATGACATAGGAGACCTCTTGTTTTGACTACCGTAACATGGACTAAGTAAGTCTGCTTTTTAAAAAAATGCTTGCAAACTTCAGTCAAAATATTGATGGAAACCTGTTCCAGGGAAAACAACTTTAGTGGCTACTTGTCCTTTCCGAGCATAATTTAAAACTCTTTATTTGGAAAATGACATATACGTCTGCTTGGAATTTAAGATCTAGATGAGAGATTCTTCTTTCTGTCATGCCATCATCGGAGACTGTTTGGGAGTAATTCAAAGACAGAGTCTTTTCAGCAGCTGCTCCCAGACTAGATCTTGCCTATGGAGATTCTCAGTCATCCAGGTCATGGTTGTCCCAAAGGTGCTTTTTTCAAGAGGCAACTGGACTTTCTGGTTTTTTCTTTGAAGAGGTTTTGCTTCTCGTCCAAGAAGCTTCTTCAGCTCTGACTGGGTGGTGGGGAATGGAAGGATTTATACTCCTTGCAGACAGCTGGACATTTGCATTCTTTTAGCGGGTCGTTACGGTCACCTGGAGGTTTATCTGTGTCATCAGTCACCTGAGTAGTGTAAATGGGTGTGAGCCTTCTTGGAACTGTTGAAAGGACTGTATTGTAGATATGAGATAGATGATGTCATATCTCTCCCCCTCCCTTGAACAGAGACTGTTCAAACACAGTCCTTTCAAAGTTCCAGGAAGGCTCCACACCCATTTGCACCACTCAGGTGACCCTGATGACACAGGTAAACCTCCAGGTGGCCTCAGCGACTCTCTGAAAAGATGCAAATGACCAGCTGTCTGCAAGGAGTATAAATCCTTCCATTCCCCACCATTCAATCATAACTGAAGAAGCTTCTTGTATGAGAAGTGAAATGTCTTCAAATAAAAAATCAGAAAGTCCAGTTGCCTCTTGAAAAAAGCACCTTTGGGACTAGATCTTATTTGTGGTTGAGGGCAAAATGACTTTTATACATAGCCGTGTTTCAAAATCAAGCTTGCTAAAGCACTTTTTAGCTGGCAAATGCTGTTTCCTTAGGGTGTTATTGACACATTTTAATTACATTGTTTTGATGTTTGGAACTTAAGTGCAGTTTGCCTTGAGCGCTGTTTTTCAGAAAATTGCTTGTCTATTTTCTAAAAAATATATAATGAAAATGACGAAGTCTGCATTCACAGGCTCAGAGTCATCTCACCGTTTAAACTATAGTAATGGCAAATAAAGTGAACCAATCTATTTATGTAATGGGTGCTCTAGTTTCTTTGATTCACCCCAAATCTGGTCACCGTGTTCAAAGAATAATTATGTTGGAGATAGAAGGGTGGGAGTCTGAAAGCTGAGTTTTTAATGTTGTTTCCTTTCTTCAAATGGCAGCTTGGCTTCCTGATCACCAATGCCATGCGTTTTTTTTTCATGGCTGGTGGAATAGTCCCTTGGCAGTACATGTTTCTTCAGCTTCAGGTAAAGAAAACTATGCTCTTGTTATCCCTAAATTGGTTTTGGTTCTCACTTATCAAAAAAAAAAAGAGAGAGAGAGAGTACCTTTTGCATTTACTATTAAATACTTGTGTGATATTCATACTTTTGCATGTGCTACGTTCCGCTATTAAGCTGTGTTTGTTAGGGATACATTTCACAGTGAAAAGGGTGAGAAGGATATTTCAGGTAGTGCAGAATGCAGTTATTTGACTTGTTGAAGAAGTTTGGAGGAAGCAGGACCCAATTTGCTTCGATTCTGCATTTTGATTTTGGGCTCCTGTTTTGTTTTTGACAGAGGGACGCAGTGGCTCAGTGGCTAAGATGCTGAACTTATTGATCGAAAGGTCGGCAGTTCAGCGGTTCGAATCCCTAGTGCCACGTAACGGGGCGAGCTCCCGTTACTTGTCCCAGCTTCTGTCAACCTAGCAGTTCGAAAGCACGTAAAAAAATGCCAATAGGAAAATAGGGACCACTTTTGGTGGGAAGGTAACAGCGTTCCGTGCGCCTTTGGCGTTTAGTCATGCCGACCACATGACCACGGAGATGTCTTCGGACAGTGCTGGCTCATTGGCTTTGAAACAGAGATGAGCACCACCGCCTAGAGTCAGGAACAACTAGCACATATATGTGAGGGGAACCTTTACCTTTGTTTTTGACAGCAGAAAGGGGGCATTCAAGGCAGGGGTGAAATCTAAAAATTTTTGCTACCGGTTCTGTGGGTGTGGCTTAATTAGTGAGCGGGGCTTGGTGGTAAGGTGACTGGGAAGGCGTGGCTTGTTGGTCAGGTGGGCATGGCCAAGTCAATGTCACTTCTTTGCCCTTTTTTAACCTACAAAACACAACACAACACAACACAACTGGCTCACCCACAATATAAAAGCAGCTGTGCTAGACCCAAAATGGCCCCTGCAACAAGCAGGAACCTCACACAGCCACAAAAAGCCCAAAAAAACAACTTTCACACTTTACACCCACAAAATTCCACATACAGCTTTGTGAGATTTTGTGTGTTTGTGTAGTTAGAGTGAAACACTACAGAAACACACTAAATCTGAGAAAGCTGCACAAATATTATTTTATTTTATTTTATTTTATTTTATTTTTATTTTTATATAAAAGCAGTTAAATTTAAAACTTCTTAAACTTTAAATGGCTAGGTCTAAAAAAAGAACAACTAAAAAAACCCCCAATTAACTATTTTTTTAAAGCTCCCAAAGGGGAAAAAAACTTACCCAATAGAACAGGGGTCTCCAACCTTGGCAACTTTAAGACTTGTAGACTTCAACTCCCAGAATTCCTCAGCCAGCTTTGCTTTGCTGGCTGAGGAATTCTGGGAGTTGAAGTCCACAACTCCCTGCCTGCTTGATTGCAAGCAGGGAGTTTCAGTTGCTTGCCGATGCAATCGATTGCAGGGATTACAGCAAGGCGTTGCGACCAGCAGCTAAGGTAAGCAAGCTGGGGGGGGAGGGGGAGGGATTTTTGCTACGGATTAGCAGGTTGAGATCGTCAAAGCTTGGGGGAAAAAAAGTTTTTTTCTTTTACATGGCTCTGGCAATCCAAGCTGAGTTGCCTGATTAGCAACTCAGCTGGGATCGTCAGAGCTTGGCTGGTCAGAGCCATTTAAAAGAAAAAAAAGGCTCTGATGATCACGCGGCTCAGCTGGGCATGGGGGGCAGGGCAGGGATTTTTGCTACCGGTTCTCCAAACTGCCCGCTGCCATCGCTCCTTACTCGCCCGAGCCAGTCCGAACCGGGAGCATTTCACCCCTGATTCAAGGGAACCCAGTATAATTTGTTGCTATTTGTGTTCAGGCCTTTCTGGGAAACAAGCTCAACACCTTTATATGATGTCCTGAGATTCCAGCCTTAGGGAACCGTGGCACCTGGGTCTATTAGCAGCCCCATCTTGTTATTCTAGTTCTGCTAATGTACAAGTAAAACATGGCAAGAATAAATCTTTCATGGAGTTATGTGGTGGGGTTTGAGGCTCTTGAGATTCCACCTGTAATTTACCTTTCCTTACATTTTTCCTTTATTCACGTTTATATTCTCGTATATGTAGTTTCAGTAATCTTAAAAACAGGATGTTTCTGGGACATCTGTAGAATGTCTTTATGGCTTTGGTCATCACTGAATATCTGGGGAGGTGCTACATCCTTAGCTCTCTATGCAAAGTGGTTGTACTCATTTGTGACTTGGAATGGCATTACAGGTTAATGGAGTCTTGCCTATCCTCCCACTCCTGTTTCCAGTCCTATGGATTCTTGCCACAGCTTTTGGTGAAGCTAGGGTTCTAGCCCAGATGAGCAAAGCTTCCCCAACATCCTTGGTAGGTATTTAACAATAAAGAGCGGTGGGAGGATGGACTGGGCAAAAAACAACAAAAAAAATGGAATGGGAATTCGCAAACCTCTTTTAATATTGAGAGAGGGAGATCCTATGCTCCTTCTTTCCTTTTCCCTGCTTTTTCTTTATCATTCTTTGGAATTGGAGTGGTTAAAGGGATAAAGGGACAAAACTGAAACTGGCTTGGGGTTTGAGCATGAACAAAATGGGAATTATTCAGAGGATCTGATAGACCATCTGCTGGTTGCAATTCTCAACTCGTTTGTTTCCAGACTTCTGTAGAAGGTAGTTGGTAAGTTTCCATTTTAGCTTGCACCGGTCTTTTGATTCTGAATTGTTTAACCTCTCTAATGAATAACTAGATATTATATATGTTTTTAGAATTGCAGAACTTATCAGGGGTTTACCAATAACAGGAATAATGTTTTTTCTTGATTGTGTAGCTTCTACTGTCAATTGATTTATATCATTCCTGCTTCTTTCTGCTTCTCCTATTCAGTCTTGTTCTGCTTCTTCCATTCCTTCTGCTTCCATCTCTGCTTGCTTGCTGTAGGCATGTGAAGCTTGGTGTCCTTATTTTCCTCTTCCTTTCTCCAGCGTCTCCATTGTTTGCTTCAGTGCTCGTATTCTCAGTGTTTCCCTTCTCCATTCCAGAGTGCAGAAATTGTGGCTCTTTGGGCAATATGCTTACATCCCAAATGTAGACTTGTATCATTGCTCTTTGCCATCTGTAAACTTAATTGAGTCTTTGCCACTTCTGCTTTGGCTTAGAGTAGCACTGTCTCTTGTAGCGCTTTACCACCAAAATCATCTAGCACAATTACATGCTTCTATCCTCTTGGTTTATATAGCTCTTTTCCTTTCCATGCTTTCCCTTTGTCTGGGGGTTGGAATTAGACTCTTTGTTCTCCCAGCCTGCATGTTTTTGCTTCTTCTCCCTGTCTCTTTA
Source organism: Pituophis catenifer annectens (assembly GCF_029215685.1). Taxonomy (NCBI): domain Eukaryota; kingdom Metazoa; phylum Chordata; class Lepidosauria; order Squamata; family Colubridae; genus Pituophis; species Pituophis catenifer. The sequence goes on along the minus strand of NW_027256882.1, from coordinate 133,168,408 downwards.
ATTTTGCCTTCAACTTTCCTGACTGGTTTCCTCTTCAAGTCTTCTTCTGAACCACTTTCTACTTGATGCTGCTCCTTGCGTTGCACCTTAACAGCTATCTTGATTACCTTTGGCTCATTTTTAATTTAGGAATGTGTTTGTTTTTAACCAAAAACTCATTTTGAATTTTAATATTAGTCCAAGATTAAGTTCCTGCGTCCCTCAGTATCTTTTCATGGTCAAAATGGAGACTTGATTCTTTTGGGCTGGTTTTTTTTCAATTTGTAAAGGAATATCTGAGGCAGCATACTTTTCATGTATAGCTTAGCCTACAGAGATCCTCTTTCATTCATGTATCCTAGTGGTGACAAGTATTTTCAGAAGGATTTTCTTCATGCATCCCTTCCAAATATCTTGATAGTAACCAATTTTATTTTATTTTTTTTGCTGCAGCTGGCTAAATTCTCAGAAGACACACTCAGTAGCTACACAGAGGTGGTATCTTCCCAGGTACTATTTTATTGAACAGTCTTACATCCTGTTCTGTGTTCTTCTATGCAGTCCATCTTTCCTTGTTGCAAAATGCTTGGCCTCTTCTCCTTATTTTCTTATGTATCTTTGGCTTGTGGGCATTTTCATTTCGCTATATCCTGATGGTCTGCACGCTTACTGCACAACTTTTCTATATGCTCTTCCCTATAGTGAATGTCTACAGTGTACCAGTTTTGTTTGATTTTTTTGAGAACAAAAGGGCATTTGAATTAAGCCTGTGGAATTTTTCAAAAGTTTATTTTAAGGAAGCACATAATTCACATTGCTTGCCTAGCTGAGTGAAAATAACCGACAGATGGTCCAAGGGCCTGGAAAAAAGCATCCTAAGAATTTCAGGCTGCATACTCTATATCTGTGTGTCAGAATCAGATTTAGGAAAGTTAAATATGAGAAACTGGGTATTTCTGTGAGATTAGATGGAACAAATGGGTGGTAGAATTTCAAAGTTTATCCAGGTAATCTATATGTTATAATCTGATTAATGGGATCCAAACCCCTTTCATTCATTACTTCAACCTCTTTAATTGTTCTTTCTTAGACATTCAGGTTGCATCATAAGGCCATCTAAACTGAGAAAAGACAATATGCTTTACCATTATCTGCAAAAACCAGAATTTTACCAAAGCAAGAATCAGTTCATTGGTGGAACTTGTTGCTTTCTTCTATCTAAATTAAGAAGCAATGTCGATTGCCGATTGCATTCAGTAACTAGTGTATAAGAAATTGTAGTATTAGTGGGCAAATTTTCTGTGATATCAGGTGGGTGATGATGAACTGGTGTCTAATTTTTTAGTGCTTTGGAGCAATCCTTTGCACTTTGAAACAATACTGCAGAGAAGGAGAGGGAGGGGGGAGAGAGAGTGGGGAGGGAGAGAGCATTTATTTTCCCATGTTGAGTTTTTTAAAAAAGAAATGTAGCTAACTTAACTAAATGTTTCTTCCATTTTTCTGTGTCACATGAAGATAGACTAAAGAAACTGCATATTTAGCTTTGAAAAAAAATGACTGAGGAAGACATATGACAGCACTTTCAAATATCTGAAGATATGTCTCAGAGAAGAAGGTCAAAACTTGTTCCCTATTGTTCCAAAGATGAGGGCATGAAGTAATGGTTTCAGGTTTCAGGAAGATGGATTCAAATTGAATTTTAGAGAAAAAAAAACTCCATTTAATAATAGCAGTTTGACAGTGGAAGCAAGGGAGATAATGGGCTCCTGTTTACTTGGTGTCTTCATGTGGAGGCTGGATATCCTTTTCTTGTGGATGCTCAAGTTTGGATTCCTGCATGGAGCATAGGTTGAACTTAATAGGCTAAATAATACCTTCCAATTCTATAATTCTAAATGGAATTCTAGCCATAATTGTAGCCATACGAATCCCACTGCACTAGACTAAAGACTTGTTTGTTCAGCATCTGTTTCCCACAAATTTTAACAAAATTTAACATAATATAGGATACGTATCTATGTTTTTTTAAAATATCCCAGATTGAACAATCCTCTCAGAATTGTTCCACAAAGCTAAATCTAAGGTGAAGTTCAGAATTCTACCTGCACTGATTTTTTTTAGATACGTTTGTCAAAATTCAAAATTTTTAGAGCTGTATTTGTCGCAATACAAAATAAAACAAGAAATATAATAACAGACAAAAAGAAAGAACATAAGGAAAGAAAGACCTTCCCCTCCCAAATCATCCTACTTCCTGTACATATTTGAAGCCTGACATTCCTTACAAGCTTTGTCATGCACTAGAGATCTGATTTATACACAGGTTGCTATACTTAGTTTCTGTGGAAATGTTAAACTGTCACTTGCTACTAATCCTGTCTTTCTGGAAATAACCATGTTCCTATGTGAAGTCTATTTGAACTTGCCATTCTTCCTCATTTAGTTGACTAGCTGTTGTGGCTTTTTTGGTAGGAAATGTTACGGTGTATCTGGAGCCACTTCCTGCAAGTTCTGAAGGGCAAATCACCCACTCTCACCTTCACCTCTAGTCTGCTTCACAGTCTGGGATCTGTCACAGTAAGTCTGATTGCAAGAAGAACTGCAAAAAGAAGCATAGAGTTCCCTGCCCTGTGTCTCATCGGCTAGTTTCCTTTATGGTTGCAAACAGTTTTTCTAAAATATATCTGAACGTGTTAGCTAGATATTGATGAGATAATGGTTCAGAAATGTGGTCAGATTGATTTTAGGTTGAGGACTCAAGATATCAAGTTGCTACTGATTGGCAAGCTCTTTATCTTGGCTGGACTGACAGTGGTCTCTTCTACGTAGAAAAAAAATGATAAAGCCAAGGTGTCTAGTTTTAAATCAATAAACTACAAATGAGTAGCAGGCATGCCCTTGTCCTTTTCAGCTTTTAGAACATTAACATTTTAATTTACTAAGAATCTATTCTTGGGCTTTACTTTCCACCTATTTTTCACAGGAGTCTTCACTCCTGTCCAAAACATGAAATGTGATAGAAGATAGCTAAGAGTTATAAAAGACACCACATGCTGCCAATTGTCATTCCTTTTGGCCTTAGCTGATGTCTCACTGAGCTAGGACTGTGTCTTGTCATCTCCTTACTTTGGTTTACAGTGTTTTATGGCATCTGCACATATTGGGGAAAGTATTTCTGCATTCAAGAAGATTAAAAAAAAAAGTCTCAAGAGATTGAAGGTTATTTGGAAATGGCCTTTTGTCTTGCATTGTGTTTAAACGGTGGAACATTGTGTCTGGCTCACTGATTCAGACATAGCCTTGCCCAATAGTTTATTGTATATCTCTGGGGTTTTGTCAGGTGTCTTGGGCTTGTTTTTAGGTGCTCTGCTGTGTGGATAAGCAAGGAATTCTGTCCTGGCCTAATCCCAGTCCAGAGACGGTTTTGTTCTTTAGTGGCAAGGTGGAACCTCCTCACAGCAGCCATGAAGATCTGACAGATGAACTCTCCACACGCTCCTTCTGCCACCCAGAGATGGATGAAGAGGTGAGGGATGGGTTTGTAAAGGATACTCTGTCAGGGTGCTCTGAGCTGTGTCTTGGTCTTCCTGACCTTTGTTTCATTTGCAAGTTAACGCCAGTTAAACACTGCAGATGCATGCTCAAATTCTGCAGTTAAATTATAGCAATAAAATACCTTAGGAAACTTATTCTCTCATCCAGCTAGTCTAGATTGTTCAGTCTAGATTATTTAAGGAAATCTGGAACAAATATTATTATAGTACCTTTGAAGACTAATAAACACAGCATGAGCTGTTGAAAGGTAGAACTTATTTTATGAAATGATACCCAAAATCTATATATTAGTTCTGTGTTTCTGTACAAAGCATGAATGTATACAAGATAAGTTCCTATACATGTAATTAGTAATGATGTCATATTCCTACCTCTGCCAAATTCAATATAGGAAGTAGGAGAGAATTCGAGATTTAAAGATTAATTAAATTTATCAGACATTTATTTTGTTTTTTTAGTATGATTATAGTCCACAAGAACCCAAAAGTATATTTTTTGCAGGTGGTTGTTGAGGGAATAAGAATTAAAATTATTTTCTTAATAACACTTCTTTTTCCTGAAAATGCTGATCATGAATTTGAACAGGAATTTCATTTGGAAGCATTATGAAATGAGCATTATTTTGACATGAGTTTATTAAGTAATAACCATGTACACTCATGTATAACCCCTCCTGCAAATAATCCAACTTTTGAACATTTAGCCAAAATACCATGAAAAGATAACCTGTGGATAAGTCAACCCTGCATTTTTCATGGTATTTTGGTTAAAAATGTAAGGGTCTGCTTATCTGTGGATGGGCTTATATATATGTATATGTGGGAAATAGAAGTACTTTTAAAAACTATTACCATATATATCTGCAGGTTACCCCATCCTCAGATAAGTGAAAACTGAATTTTTTCCCAACCCTAATCCTTAAATTTATTAAGGATCATAAGAAGAGTAAAAATGAATACATACTACAAAAAATCCCAAACAACAAAATTCAAAAGAAAAAAGTATAAAAAAAAGGAGAACAAAAGATAACTTTCCCTTTCATTCCAACAAGTGAAAACAGTTTTGACAACTTATCGCTATCTCTAAATGCAACATAAACTCACTTCTCCTCATAGCTCATCTCTTAATAAAACAAAAATCCAAATGCTTCATTTATCATTCGTTGTTAACAAAAGTCAAATAAGAACAATCAGATATAACTAAGTTCTTTATCTGGCCTTGATCAGATAAGCCAAAGATAATTTTTGAGTCTATTTTGGCACCTAAAATACAAGTAGTCCTTGATTTACAACATTTCATTTAGTGGCTGTTCAAAGTTACAACGGCAGTGAAAAAAGTGTCCGTTTTTCAAACTTACAACCATTGCAGCATCCTCACAGTTACATGATAAAAATTTGGGTGCTTGACAAGTAAAATCAATGGGGAAGCCAAATTCATTTAACAACTGTGTTACTAACTTAACAATTGTAGTGATTCACTTTGTAACTGGTCATAAAATGGGGCAAAACTTACTTAATAAATGTCTAACTTAGTGACATAAATTTGGGGCTCAGTTGTAATTGTATGTCAAGGACTACCTATACTCAACTTACCAATAAATATCTACGATAGTCCACCTTCTTGTTTCCTCTTGCAGGGGTTTTCTGCTTACCTCTTTTACTTATGCTGTATTACAGCCTCATGAAAGGGATGCTTTGCTCTCAGGGCCTTTGTCGGATGTGGTTCGCATCAGCAACGAGCAAGACAGGGCTGAGTGGTCCACCAGCAATACTCCCAAGTCTTCTGATACTCAGATTCACAAGAAACCAGCAGGCCGCAGCAAGCACCCTTCGGGATCTAATGTGAGCTTCAGCAAAGACATTGAAGGAGGAGAGGAGGAGACAACTCAGGTAATGAAGGACGGGTCACTTCTGGCCCATTTTCTTCATTTCATGTGGGAGACAATGCCAACGTGGGTATCTATAGAGCAGTGATTTTCATACCTGACTGAGGAATTCTGGGAGTTGAAATTCACACATCTTAAAGTTTCCAACTTTGAAAAACATTGATCCAAAAGAATATGAGTACTGCCCTCCTTATTCCACGTTAACATTACTTGTATTAGTGAGGATTTCCATCATAAAGTACCAGACAATAGATTATGAGGGCTCTGGGATCTGAGACGGGGGGAGGGGGGGAGGATGTAATAGAAGATAAAGAAAAAACCTGGGAAATATTTGGGAACTCCGATTTTAGAAGAGGTTTTAAAAATCCGAAAGAATATGGTGAGCATCCTTAAAAAAAGGTTTCAGGTGTACTTGGGTTGTGCATACTTCAAAAATTATTCAGACATGCTTCAGTATGTGTGAGTACCCAATTCCTCTGCAGTCGTTACAGCAACTACCTCTTTTTTTTCAGCATCTCTAATAAGAGGACCCATTAAAGAAACAGGATTTTTTTTCCCCTGCCGGTTTAGAAGCCTGAAGGCATAGAGAAATGCTTTGCTTGCATGGAATCTGAAGCGCTTCTGAATCACATTTGCATAACCATTTCATTTGTAATTGGGGGTCATTTTGGTTAACTTCAACCATGTGACTCCCAGTTAAGGTTTCTTAAGTAATATGTAGACTGCAGCTCCTAGATTCTCTTTAATTTTCTCTCATATAAAAAAATATAAATGTTAAAATGTTAACACATGGAAGCAATACTTTCATGTTCAGCTTCATAGACCTGAGGAGGAGAGTACAGCTACTCTTACATGTCCTATTATTTTCACAGTTGCTACTCAGCTATGTCCAGTAAACAGCTGAGAAATCAAATAGGAACTGGTTTGTTCAGTTTGTTAAACAAAGCTATCTGCCATTTGTTGTCTTTTCTTTAAAATCCAATTAGAGACAGTTTTCTTCAGGCTCTTGAGGCTGTTTCTCATATGTCTTTTGACTTTTAAATCCTGCCTTTAATCTCCAGAGACTTATGAAATCGGTAGAACTCTGGAGAATTGACCAAGTCTAAAAACAATGCAAACTGAAAAGAGAGTTCAACTGACTGAAATTTTAGTTTCAATTTTTTTGCCTGTAATTTTCACCATCATCCAATCCTCTGATTGTTTTCTCTAAATCTGAGTCTTGCTTTCTAATATGAAAAAGTAATAATATTATTCTGGGACCTCAATAATGAAATGGAAGAGCTTTAATGAGCATGTGTAATCTACTATTAGAAACCTTAGACTAACAGATGCATATTTATAAGGCAGGGGTGGGTAACTATGGCAACGTTATGACCTGTGGACTTCAGTTCCCAGAAATCCTGAGCCAGCATGGTTGCCTCAGGAAATCTGATAGTTGAAGTCCCCAGATCATAAAGTTGCCACACTTTCCCACTTGTGATATGAGGGAAGGAGTGGCTGGCATCTTCTCTATCACTGTAGCCGTATTGATTTCAGGTGAGTTACTAGTTTTTAAAAATCCTGTTAGAATTGATCAAGCCTGTCTTTGTTATTGGCCTAGGTGGAAGGTGACATTGACGGATTAGTCTGTGAGGCCGAAGACTTTGTCTGCGATTACCATTTGGAAATGCTTAGCCTGTCTCAAGATCAGCAGAATCCTTCCTGCATCCAATTTGATGATTCCAACTGGCAAATGCACTTAACCTCTCTGAAGCCCTTGGGCCTGAATGTGCTGCTCAACCTGTGCAACGCAAGTGTGACAGAACCCCTCTGCCGCTTCTCTGACCACTTGTGTAACCTCGCCTTGCAAGAGACACATCATGCTGTCTTGCCGGTTCACATACCGTGGGGGCTTTGTGAACTTGCTAGACTAATAGGTATGGAGCAGGTGATAAAATATCTCCCTTGTTTTTAAGAAGTCACAAAGTGCATAGCTTCCTTGTTAGCAGAAATGTCCATGGTCATGGACATTAGTGCACGAGATGCTGGACAACTGAGACATAACATCTCTTTCTTAATTCTCTTAAGGTAGGAATTTTGAAACTTAGAGAGTTCATGTGCGGCAGAGACCCGAAGACCAGCTGGTTGGCGGGAGGCGCGCACACATTCACAGCGGAGCTGAACTGGGGCAATGGCTCGCGTGCCCATAGAGAGGGTGCTACATGCCACCTCTGGCACTTGTGCCATAGGTTCGCCATCACGGTCCTAAGCCATAGTATAATTGAGTTTCATAGAGTCTTTTCCTGTTTTATGAGTTAGCATGATGTACAAACCCAGCCAGTTGTTATTTAAAGTACAGATAATTCTCGAGTTATGACCATAATTGAACCCAAAATTTATGTTGCTAAGTGAAATATTTATTAAGTGAGTTTGCCCCATTTTACAAATTTTCTTGCCATAGTTGTTAAGTGAATCATTAACTTTTCCGTTTCCCCTAATTGGTTTAAGCTTTCAACATCCACCCATACCAGAACTGTGTAATAATACACCTTGTCCATGTCTGACAATCATAAGCTACTCTCATTTGTACAGTTACCAAATTTTAAGAAAGACTTTTATAATGCTGCAAATTCAGTTAATTATAGGTCTCCGGGCAGGGGTGAAATGCTACCGGTTCAGACTGGTTCAGCCGAACCGGTAGCGATGGTGGCGGGTGGTTCGGAGAACCGGTAGCGACGGCAGTGCGAGGCTCTGCCCACCCGCCCAGTTGTTATTACTTCCTGGTTAAAATCAGGAAGCAACCTGTTTCTTACCCTCTGCGCATGCACAGAAGGATTTGCGCATGCACATGCATGCGAGTGGACCGAGTGCACATGCAGGGTGTGTGCACTTCTGAACCGGTAGGGAAGGTAAGTAGATTTCACCCCTGTTTCCGGGGTAAGGTCAGTCACCCACAGAATCATCCCCATCTCTGATTTTAAGGGAAATTTCACATGGTGGTGTGTCTGTTTTGACACCCGATGTTTCATTTTGGACTGCAAAATAGGCAGGACAAAAGATGGTGAAGGTATTTATTCAGTGGGAGGTGCTATCCGGAGGATGGTGCTAGCCAGAAGAGAATGGTGCGTGAATGAGAAGAGCTGCTGCATATTTTGTGTGATCTGGGTAATCTTTCCTTGTGGTGTTCTCCTTTTTTATTGATGGTTTTTATTCCTAGGGTTTACACCTGGTGCCAAAGAGCTTTTCAAGCAGGAGAACTACATGGCCCTTTACCGCCTGCCTTCTGATGAGATGGTGAAAGAAGTGATGCTTGGGAAGCTCTCCTTCATCACCAAGAGGAGGCCGCCTTTGAGTCACATGATCAGCCTTTTCGTGAGGGACACCACAACCAGTAAGATTGTGAGACTGATAGCTGCTGTGTCCAGCCTCTGGGATTTCAATTTGACAGGCAGCCCCTGTAGCTAATTCAAAGATGTAAGGTGTGCATTTGAATCTCTAGTAAAATGCGAGGGGGAAGAATCGTTGCTATTCCAGTGACATCACAAAAGGTTTTCCAAAATGAAGATTAACTAACTTTTCTTGATTGATGCTTTAAGATGAAAGTTTGTGGTCATGGATGTAATTCCAGCCGAGAACTAAAATACTAGGATTTTTCCAAGTATCTCACTTCAATTTATTCTCTGTTAGTTCCCTTTGTCTTTTATTTTAAAGAATTGAGTATATATTCCACACTTGCCTTGAAGGTATGTAGGCTCTGTAAAAAGCTAAATAGGTTTGGAAAGCAGAATTGATTTTTATTACACTTATTTTAATGATTAAAAGCTAGTTGAACTTAACAACTGTATTGGAAACAGTGCATTTTGATTACCTTCCAGGATTACCAAGAGATAGTTCTCTAACTTCTTGGCACAGTGCAGCTGTATTAGGACAGCAAATCCAGAATTTCCTGCCAGCAGAGCTGTGTTGGCTAATTACTGTAGTCTGGTTGCATCTAAAGGGCCCATGCGGGGAATGATCGGTTTCTGGAAGAAGGCAGGAAACAATAGGATTTCCAATTAAACGAATCTCCCTTATACAGAAGCAGAAGAAATTCTTTTTTGACACACCAATGTGTTAAGAAATGAGGACATCTTTGCCCTGTTTTTCTTTATTAATATTTATTGCTTTTTAATTAATAAAAAAATGCTTTAACAAAAAAGTGAAAGCCAACAAAATAAAAAGCATAGTGTGACAAATCGTTTAAACAGTAAACTGTAACAGTTCTGTATACTTATCTAATGCAAATATTATTCAAATACATGTATATATTTCTAATACAAAGCTTTGCCCTGTTTTGAGACCCAGTGTTGGAAAGAGATAGGACAGGTGAGGGATGACAATCGGTCTCTGAGGCAGCCATTATTTGCCATATAGGTGTCCTGTATTTGGCACTGAACAGGTTAGAGGTTTTGCCTCAAAAGGAATGTTGCTTATAGATGAGATGCACATTTTATTGTAGACCTTGCATAAGTCTCTGTGAGTGTGGAAAAAATGATGGGCACTTTGTGAGTTGCACTAATATAACACTGATTTGCATAAGAAAACAAAACATAATTGTCCAGGAAAGCTGGAGTTGCCCTGCTGTGGCTCCTAAGAGGCGGTGATCTCCTGTGACAATTTGATGACAAGCAGTGGGTTATTTTTAGGGCCTGCTCTGTTTGGTCGTCACCATTTTATCCTTTTGTTCAGTGGAAGAAGATGCTTGTGGGTGATGTGGAAGCTGTAAAATAAAATACATAGCAGGCTTGCTATGTAGTCCCAATTTTCTCTCCTAGGCACGGAGCAAATGCTTTCACATGGGACTGCTGACATCATCCTGGAGGCCTGCACAGATTTCTGGGATGGCTCGGATATCTACCCGCTTTCTGGTTCTGACAGGTAGACAGACTGCTCTTTAGGCCTGTAAGGGACACTGGCTTTGTAATACAGATTGCTGGAGCAATGGCTTCTCGGGATGAATGTTTTGCACCAGGGATTTTTCCCTCACTTTGAAGAGAGCTCATTGTCAATTGGGTCCTGCTTCCAGAGCTTAATTTCCCTACTGAGGAAAATACATTTATTTAGACGCCATCTCCCTCACAGAGGAACTCTGGGTGGTGTACAATTAAAATGTTAAGAAATAAAAACTGAATATAAAATATTAAAATAGAGACAAGGATAGTTAAAATTCAACATTAGTGTCTTCATGACAGAGTGGTTAAAGTGCAGTATTGCAGGCAAACTCTGCCCAAAGCCTGGAGTTCGATCCTGACTGGGATCAAGGTTGACTCAGACTTCCATCCTTACGAGGTCAGTAAAATGAGGACCCAGATTGTTGGGAGCAATATGCAAACAATGCTTCAACATTGGAAACTGCCCAGAGAGTGCTGTAAAGGGCTATGGGGCAGTATATAAGCTTAAATGCTATTACTATATTAAAACATTCATTCAAAGGTAGGAGGAGGGCTTTCAGGGCACTAACCAGCCCCACAGCTGCATCTCCTCTGTGAGCCCCAAGCAAGATGTCAGAGCCTGGTCTTTAGACATTTTTCAAAAGCGAGAAGAGTGGTGGGCCCAAAAGTGGTGGTGGTGGTGGAAATGTTCCAAAGGGGAAACAGAAATGTATACTTTTGTTTTATCAAAAATGTGTCAGCAATATTGTAGTAACTATGACTTGTTATGCATGTAAAGAAAAGCCCTAATGTTAGGGAGGGGGAGAGGGCTGCCTCAGACGCCTTTGAATTTTATATGCTGCCTGGCTCTGCATTTTTTGCAGCTTGTCAGTCCACACTCATCAGTAGAGGATGAATTGTCTTGTCAAGTCTCCCTTATTGTGACCTGCCTGTCTGGAGCCAAGTTGATTTTACAGCCTTTTTCTAGTATTTCAGGCTGCAACTTTAAAAACCCAAATGTCCATATATAGAAGGCCAGCAACAAAAAAAATTGCATGATGATGATAACAACTCCTCCTCCTCCTCCTCCTCCTCCTCCTCCTCCTCCTCCTCCTCCTCCTCCTCCTCCTCCTCCTCCTCCTCTTCTCCTCCTCCTCCTCCTCCTCCTCCTCCTCCTCCTCCTCCTCCTCCTCCTCCTCCTCCTCCTCCTCCTCCTCCTCCTCCTCCTCCTCCTCCCTTCCAGCAGCCTGACAGCCTCCCTGTATTTTCATTCTTCACTAGGCTGTTTTAATATCCCTGGACCCCTCCAGAACTATTGAAAGGATGAGTCTGAAATAATATTTTTCAAGGAAATTCAGTATTTCAGCCATTGCTCATATTAACACAAGAGTTTCTTATGCAACAACTAACAACAACAACAAGTAATTTAGGGTGAAATTGTTTCTAATAGCTTTTGTCTTCTGTTTTCTCAGGAAGAAAGTGCTGGATTTCTACCAGCGTGCCTGCCTTTCAGGTTATTGTTCTGCCTTCTCCTACAAGCCCATGCACTGTGCCTTGTCTTCTCTCCTGAACGGCAAATGCATAGAACTGGTGCAGGTCCCTGGGCAAAATGCCATCTTCACCTCTTGTGATCTTCCAGGGACCATACCTATCAAGCAGAGCAGCCGCCGAAATAGCTGGAGCTCAGATGGTACGTGTTTTGCCACTGTAGTGGAGATTTGCTGCAGAAACAGAAGCTGATCTAGATTCACTGTAGCTTTTAAAAGATGTTGCAGGGAGGAAAATAGTATTTTTTTTTTGGGGGGGGGAGATATAATGAAATTTAAAAATGCAGGGTCAGATGATTGTCACCTTCAATTACAGTGTTATTTTACAAAATGCCAGTCAAGGTGCTGTTATAGTGAATGCAAAATTGCTTGTGTTGCAAAATATATTGTCTCATTGAGAATTCTCTGTTTAAATAAAGTTTATTTCTTATAGAAGGCACTGTAATTGCACAAAGATCTCATTACCCTTGGATTCATTTTTCTTCTCATGGTTCAAGGTCCTTTCCTGCTCACCATCTGATCTGGCAGTTGTGAAAGAATTCTGCTTACCTAAACTCTTGGTGTTTGCTTTTTTAATAATATTTTTATTGAAATTAAAAAAAAAAAAGATAAAAGCTAATACAGACTAAGAAAAATATATATATAAAAAGAAAAAGTGCTGAGAGAGGAAAAAAACTTGATGTTTGGACAAGCTTGCCCTGTCATTGGAAAAAAGCTTAATTTGATCCAGCATCAGCCTTGCTGCTTTAGCTTGGCAAGTTCCTCCAGGATCTTCTTTTAGCTGAGTGTAAAGAACTAATTTAGACATCCCAGTTAGCACAAGGCAGGAGAAGTGGAACAACAGTGGCCTCTTCCAAGTCAATTTCCTTACTTTCTGTTGATGTGGATCGTGTGTGTGTGTGTGTGTGTGTGTGTGTGTGTGTGTGTTTCTACTTACCTTTACTACCGGTTCGCAACAGGAGTGCCCATGCGCATATCACCCATGATGATGTCGTGGCGGGTGGGCGGAGCCTCCCACCGGTTTTACTACCGGTTCTGTAGAACCAGACTGAACTGGGAGCAACCCACCACTGATGTGGATGTTTGCTAAGAAGATATTGGTCATCCAAACCTTCCCCCTAGCTTTTTAAAATGTTCTGGAATTTGGATGTTCTCTTGATAGCTTTGCACATACCTTTTCAATCACTGATTGTTTTTTTATAACTGATGAGCATTTTTTTGTCTTCCTTTCTCTTTCCCTCTTTCACTGCATATATGTGTATGTGTTGCTCTGGGGTCTTTTGGCCATGACTGATCATACTTCCTTCTTGATCCTTTAAATGGGTGTCCTGCATGTTCCCTGGTGGATGTCTGTCCCTGTCTCTGCATTCCACCTTGGCTGCCTATGTCTCCATGGCGTATCTGCTTCTGTGCATTTGCTCTTGTTCGCATGCCCAAAGAAGGGATTGGGGAAGTGATGGAGAAGGAGGACTGTATCCAGGCTTTGAGTGGCCAGATCTTCATGGGCATGGTCTCCTCCCAGTATCAGGCCCGATCAGATGTCGTCCGCCTCATTGAAGGACTAGTCAACGCTTGCATTCGTTTTGTCTATTTCTCCCTGGAAGATGAGCTGAAAAGTAAGGTAAGCTATTCCTTTGCATCATTTTTAGCATGCATTGTTCCTGTAGCAGCCATGTCGAGGACACAGTGGTCCTGTTCATCCTGTGATTGATTCTGAACTAATGTTAACATTTTCTACTTCTTTTGATATGTTTATTGTGTTTTAGCATTTATGGATTTCGTGGTAGCTAATCCCTTTTAATTTGTAATACTTTCTTCTCCCTCTTCTTTTTCCTACAAATACCCTAATTAATAATTAAGTAATGGAATGTTCGGTTTGTGATCATGATAAATTTTTCCCAAAGTATGTTTTTATTGGGCAGATGTATATTAAGGAAGCATCTCAGTAAATACTCATTAGACTTATTTTAATATATATTACTATAATAGTAAAATTGACATAGTAAATCTAGATTGGCTTGTGCGTCCAAAATGGGAATATACTCATTCTGCCCCAAAAATAGTTCTCCTGCTAGTAGAGCCAAACAACATTTGGAAATGTGTATACATTTTTTAGAATATCATAGTTTTTAATGTACCATTGATGACTTTTAAATCAAAATAACCAGAAAGGTTTTGATCAAAATAAACACTTGAATATCTTGTACTATGTGATCTTGAAATTGAATCTGGATTGTAGGCCCAAATCACTGCTTTGATTTCATTTTCTCTCTTCCCTTCCATTTTTGGACAGCATATACATTTAATGAATAAATCATTTTTCACAGGTGTTTGCTGAGAAGATGGGTCTTGAGACTGGCTGGAATTGCCATATATCTCTAACTCCCAATGGAGATGTGCCTGGTTCTGAAATCCCTCCCTCCAGTCCCAGTCATGCAGGCTCCTTGCATGAGGACCTTCCTCAAGGTGAGTGAAAATAGCTTGGCAGGGTTTGCAGAGCATGAGCAGAACATTGGCTACGACAAAGGTGTTTGATTTGTTGAAGCAATTTCTAATGTGCTCTTGCTGAAGCAGGACCGAATGTTGTTGTATGGAACAGCCCCACTTTACCTTTCTTAATTCCTCAATACTGTACAAATATCTAAGGACTGAAAAGACAAGTCAAGTGGATTAGAGGCCCCCACTGTTTAATCACAAGTACCATCTATGTGGGCCTTGAAGAAATTTAGAAGTAATAATCTTGAATTGTCTACGAGGTCCTCAATCATCCAGATCATGATTGTCCCCAAGATGCTTTTCCAAAAGGCAAGAAGAACTGAAGAAACTTCTTGGGTGAGAAGCACAATGTTTTCAAAGAAGAAAAAAAACCAAGGAAGTCCAGTTGTCTTTTGGAAAAGCATCTTTGGGACAATAACCTTGAATTCTACCTGGAAGCCTACTGTTAACCAATGCACCTCACAAAGTAGTAATGTCATGGTCATACTGAGTTTTTGGCCCTGACAACAAGGAGACCTAACCCTAAGACTAAGACCAATCCTAGTTTCCTTTAATTGGCAATGGGAGTTTCACATGTATTTTATGTGGTCCAAGAACAAATCTGAACAAAAAGCTATAACTGTCCCTTTCCTTGGAGAACCTCTAAGAATCTATTCCTGAGATCAATTCTTGACTAGGACTTCAAGGAGATCTAACCTAACCCTAACCCTAACCCTAAAACCCTAGCTTTAGTATAATTGGGAATGGGAATTTCCCAGGTGTTTTACAGTGGTTGCCAAAGGTGCATTCATAATTAACCTCCCCTGGTGCTTTCTTTTTTTTTTTTTTTATTGCAAAAGTTTTACAATTACATTTTCACCCCTTTTTTTTTCACCCCCCCACCTCCCTCCCCAAACTTCCCATCCTCCCTAACCCTCCCTAACCCTCCCCCCCCAGACTTCCTTATTATGTACTCATAACTAATAACACTGATATATAAACTTGAACCCATCCCTCCCCTTATATAATTTTTCCTCTTTGTCTCTTTACATTAAGATATTTCTAATACATTATTTTCAAATAAAAGCTATTTGATACTTTCTAGTTTGATATTTGTTCTGAACATATTCTATCCACCTTTTCCATTCCCATTCATAAGTCTCTTGTGAACAATCCTTTAAATATGCTGAAATCTTCGCCATCTCTGCAAAACTAGCCATCTTCAAAGTCCATTCCTCGATAGTAGGCAAAGCTTCATTCTTCCAATATTTACCTATCAACAATCTTGCTGCTGTTATCATATGCAATATTAGTTTTATTTCACCCCGTGTAAAACCCTTAACTATACCCAATAAAAACAGTTGTGGAGAGAATTGAATTTTTTTCTTCAAAACATTCTGCATGACCCACCATATTTTTATCCAAAAAGCCTTAACTTTCCTACAGGTCCACCAAACATGATAATACGTAGCATCCAAACATTCGCATCTCCAACATTTTGGCTGAACATTAGGGTACATACATGACAACTTTTTAGGATCTAAATGCCATCTATAAAACATTTTATAAAAATTTTCCCTCAGGTTCTGCGACTGTGTAAATTTAACATTCTGAACCCAAATTTTTTCCCATGTTTCCAACATCACTGGTTCTTCAAAATTTTGTGCCCACTTAATCATACAATCTTTAACTAATTCAGTTTCTGAATCCCTTTCTAGCAAAACATTATAAAGCCTTTTAATATGCATTGGACCTTTCTCTCTTATATGTCTAACCAATTCTTCCTCATGCAACATAATACCAGTTTTTTGGTCCTCTTTCCATCTCAATTGTAGTTGATTATATTGTAGCCAAGTTAAATTAATTCCTTCATCCAACAGTATCTGTAGTGTCTTCAACTGCCATCTGCCCGCATCTGTGAAAAGAACCTCTTTATATAAAAACCCCCCGAGTGACATTATATTTGTATTCCACATAGTATGACCAAGATCCAGCCATAACGGTATTTTGTAATCCCATTTGAGTCGGTGCTTCTTCCAAACTCTCATCAAAGAGTCTCTAAGTATATGACTTTTAAATACTTTATCTACTTTGTCGTCATAAAATAAATAAGCATGCCATCCAAATTCAAGATCAAAACTTTCTGCATTCAGTATTCCAGTCTTTTTACTTCCAAACCAATCACTTGTTAAAGTTAAAGCTGCTGCATCATAATATAACTGTAGGTTTGGGAGTTTAAGGCCTCCTCTTTCTGGAACATCTTGCATAATTTTCAATTTCACTCTCGGCTTCTTCTCGTTCCAGACAAACTTATTCACACCCGACTGCCAAACTTTCAGTTGTTTATCACTTTTAAGCACCGGAATCATTTGAAACAAAAACAGAAATCTTGGCAAAATGTTCATCTTAACTGCTGCTATTCTTCCAAGTAAAGACAGTTGCAGCTTTTTCCAAGTCTCCATGTCTTTCTGGACCTCTCGCCACAACACCTCATAATTATTTTGAAACAATTTCATGTTTGATTCTGCAACCTGAACTCCAAGATATTTTACCTTAGGTACAATTTCAAAACCTGCCCTCCTTTCAAGCTCATGTTTACGATCTTGTGTCATATTTTTAACTATCATTTTAGTCTTTTTTGAATTCAGTCTAAAACCTGAAACTCTACCATAGTCTTGTATAATGTCGTTCATCAGGATTGTTGATTCCATTGGTTGTGATAGGGTAACAACCAGATCATCTGCAAATGCCTTTATTCTATAATCCTCTTGCCTTATCATTATGCCTTTCAAAATTTTAGAGTCCCGTATTGTATTTAGCAAGACTTCCAATGTTAAAATAAATAAAAGTGGGGACAACGGACATCCCTGTCTTGTTCCTTTTTCAATTTTAAACTCTGTCGTCAAACTTCCATTAATAATAATCTGTGCTTTTTGCTCTTGATAAATTGCTGAGATCGCCTGTATAAATTGGTCCCCAAAGCCCATCTTTTTTAAAGTCTTTAGTAGAAAATTCCAATCCACTCTATCAAAGGCCTTCTCTGCATCCAAAAAAACCAGCACTGCAGGAATCTGTTTATTCTTATCAAGATATTCCAATAAGTCTATTACTTGCCTTACATTGTCCTTCATATATCTGCCCTCAATAAATCCCGCTTGGTCCTCATGAATCACCTTTTGGATTACTGGCATCAACCTGTTGGCTAATACCTTCGCATAAATTTTATAGTCTGTGTTCAAAAGAGATATTGGTCTATAATTCTCTGGTTTTTTAGGACCAACTTGTTCTTTTGGTATCAAAGATATATAAGCAGTTGTCCAAGATGGGGGTATTTTACCCCCTTGTTGAATATTGCAAAATAAATCTCTAAGTTGTCCCACCATTTCAGCTTGTAAAGTTTTGTAATACACTGCAGTCAAACCATCCGTGCCAGGAGCTTTGGCTGTTTTTAGCTGTTTAATTGCTGCTGTTATCTCCTCCTCTGTTATAGGATAATTCATTCTTTCCTTTTGTTGATCAGTAATTTTTGTAACTCTCTTATCATTTAAATATTTTTCTATAAGTCCATTCTGCACCTCTTCTTTGGCATATAGTTTAGTATAATAGTCCACAAAAGCTTCTTTAATTAATTTTTGTTGAAAGATTTCTTTCCCTCCAATATCAATACTATCGATAATCCGTGCACTTTGTTTTTTCCTCAATGTGTAAGCCAACCATCTGCCCGGTTTATTAGCGTTGCAAAATGTGTTATGCTTCGCGTATTGTAGGCTTGTTGCAACTTGTTCCGCCATAAGCATTTGAAATTGGTCTTTCAAAAGTTTTATAGCACTTTGTATTCTTTCATCTGTTGGGTTTTTAATAAGTAACTGTTCTTTATTCTTTATTTCCATTTCCAACTCAGATCTTTTCTTTTGTCGGAGCAGTCTATGTTTAGAATTCATATAGATAAGTACCCCTCTCATATAAGCTTTACTTGCGTCCCAAACAATTTCAATTGGGGTACCTTTATTCAAATTTATTTCAAAAAATTCTTTCAAATGCTTTTTAAGTTCTATTGTATTTTTTTCATATCTAAACAAGTTCTCATTTAATCTCCAAGAACGTCTCTCAACCTTATCCATCTCAATTTCTATCCATACAGGGCTATGGTCAGTCAAAGTTCTTGGAAAAATCTTTGTTCTTTTTGTCTTAACAAGTAGATCATTTGACAACAGGATAAAATCAATCCTAGAAAAGGATCTATGTCTATCAGAAAAGAAAGTGTAATCCAATTCATTTGGATTATGTATTCTCCAAACATCTTTTAGTTCCATATCTTCTTTCATATCAAAAAAAGTCTGTGGTAGTCTAATTCTAGACTTTGCCAAGCTCTTTTTATCTAGTTTAGAATCAATTACTCCATTCCAGTCTCCCATAATTAAAATAGATCTATAGTCCCATTGCAATATTTTAGTATGTAACATCTTATAAAAATAGTCCTGTTGTTGGTTGGGAGCATAAATTCCAATCAAAAGAATTTGGCCATTTGCTGTGAGCAATTCAATTGCTACAAACCTACCATCTTGATCTGCTTCTATAACTTTCGCTGTTAATTTTTTATTTACATAAATAACCACACCATTCTTTTTCTGCGAAGTTGAAGATATATAATGTGCTCCTAGTTTTGGGTTTATCAAATATTTTTGATCTTGAGTTGTGATATGCGTTTCTTGTAAACATATTATATCATTATTAAATTGTTTCAAATATGTAAATAATTTCTTCCTTTTCTGTGCTGAATTCAACCCATTAACATTCCAAGATAGACACTTAAAGGTCATCAGCCTCTTTCTGGAGCGCAGAGCAAAATATTTGAAGTTCATCCGAGAGCTTCGATCTCGCTCCTCCCATAGCGCCACTCTCTTGTACGGTACTCTTAACTGCCTTCTTGTCTTGTCTTTCCTGTTGTTGTTGTTGCTTTTGTTTAAGTAGCTTGGATTGAGCTCTAATTATACGTTGATCTTTAACTTCAGTCAACTGAATCAAATCCAAAATTGGAGAAGAATCCAACAAGGGCTCACTCAGAAAACCTCCTTCTGCACCTTGCACTATTTCTAATTCCTGCTTAGACTGTTCTTTCAATTGCCTCTCTTCACTCTCCTTAATCTCCAAAACTGTAGATGTACGTGGAGATGGTGTTCTTTCCTTAAGAATAGTACTGTAAAAGTGTTGTGCCTTCTCCACGGTATTCAACCGATATCCTTCTCCCTTATATCTAAAAATTATCCCAGCTGGTGCGTCCCACCGGAAGGGTATCTGTAAATTTTTCAATTCCTTAACAAGAAAACCAAATTCTTTTCTAGCTTTCAACATTTTAGGAGGTAATTCTTTAAAAATTTCAAGTCGTGAACCCCCCACTTGTACAGAAGTATGAAAAGATTTTTGCAGGATATCATTTCTAATTTCTCTGTCAGTAAAGTATATGACCACATCTCTGGGCAGTTGTCTTTGTCTGGCCACCCAAGAGTTCACTCTGTAAATTTTATCTATTTTATGAAATACCAAATCAGGATTAGCTTGTAAAATCTTAGCCAAGGCTTCAGAGCAAACTTGTCTCAAATCCTGTCTCTCCTCCTCTCGAATTCCCCGAAGCCGTATGGCGAATTCCATCGCCCGGAATTGTATCATAACAATCTCATCTTCAATTCTCTGCATTTTATTGTCAACTTCATCAGTTTTATAATCATTGTCTTTCATCTTAACATTAACTTCTGATTTAAATTCTTCAACTTTAAAATCAACTTTCCCAATAAATTCTGCCAGGCCAGACGCCACTTCTGATATTTTTTTGGTCACCTTATTTTGATTCTGTTTCACCATGTCTTTAACTTCATTAATTTCCTGCATAAATTCCTGATGTGATTTTTGAAGTTTATCATCTATCTCCTGTTGAGATTTTTGAAATTTATCATCCAAAGTTTTAGAAATAAATTCTTTTAAATCTCCCACATCAAATTCTTTTTTCTGAGTTTGTAGCTGTTGAGCAGGGGGAAGTTGCGTTTCATGTTTGTGTGTGGGGGATCCCCCCCCTAATGCCTTCCCTTCCTGCTTCTTTGAAGCCATCCTGGCTCGTGATCTAGTTTTTCTAAAGAGGGAAGTTCCTTTTCCTTTCCCTCCTGCACAAAGACTTCTAAAAAAGTCCCCCAGATTTGATCAAATAAGGGTTAAAATAAAGCAAAGTCCAATATTGAAAAGGGAAAAATTTCCCAGTTGTTTCTCTTATAACAAGCAAGGCAACTTTGTAGCAACTAGGAAACTTTGTAACAAAGCAAAGTAACTTCACCAATCCACACTCGCCGGCTCGTTAACTCTGAGGCTAGGCGCCATGTTTTTTCAAAGCACTTTCACTCACTCGCATTTTCTCAAATTGAAAAGTCAACAAAGTGCTAATACTTGCGTTTCCAAATTTCAGGATTCAGTAGTTTCGCTGTTTATTAAAGCTGGTTCTTTCGCTTTAAGTTTCCTGCAGCCGGCTTGTTCTGCAAAAGCAGAATCGTCCCACGTCGCCCGGAGTTTCAGCAGGTTGGGAGGGAGCCACGCCTGTTCTCTCCCCAGAAACTTCCCTGGGGGGTTACAGGGGCTCAACCTGTGCCCTGCGATCTCTCCTTCTTCAATCCTGTGGATTTAGAAGTTTTCGAGCCGCTTCTTCGTCTCGAAGCGGCTCTACAGGCGGCGGGGCTGGCGGAGCTTCAAAGAGCGCCGCCGTCGCCGAAGACAAGGAAACCGGAAGTCTCCCCTGGTGCTTTCTGAATTAGCTGTAGCTTCTAGAAGATCCAAAGACAGCTCTGTGTAGCGCATATTGCAGTAATCAAGGCAAAAAAAAATATGAATAGGTAGGAGTGACTATTGATAGGGCCTCCAGTTCCTGGAACGGTACACAAAATGGATTTGAGTCATGGCTGCCACATATCTTCAAATAGAAGTCATGAGTGTAGGAATGCCCTCAAACTTGTCTGGGGCAGCACAATTCATTCAGAACCAAGGATGGAAAATCTTTGGATCTAGAAAGCAATCTTCACCTTCGCCATCCTCTGTAAGTATAGTCAATACCATTATGGGATTGTGCCAAAATCTGAAAGCTGACTGGAAGAGATCCAGGTAATCAGAAGCTGCAGCCCAAACACTTTCTCAACAACCTTTCCCAAGAAGGAAAGTTAGAGACAGATCAAAAATTGAGCAGAACTGTTGGATCCAATGAAGGCTTCTTGAGGAGTCAGGGGGGCATCTCCTTCTTACGCACAGACAGAATGGCCCCTCAAAGAAGGTTGCATTCACCGCTTGGACCTAGCCACATTTATCTCTTGGGAGGCCTTGACTAACGGGGGGATATGAATCCATGAGTAAGTCACCACATTCTCACCTTTGAGAATCCAGTTCCCTTCCTTGGGACCAAAAGGCTCAAGCTATTCCCAGACAACTACACTAGATCATGCTTATGGCAAATTAGCATCACCTGTGTTAGCTGAGGCCTGTAAAAGCACTTGAAACTGTATATAAGTCTTAAGTGCTATTGCTATCACCTGTGTAGCTGGAATTTAGCTCAGAGTGATTATGGTACTTTTATCTGACAAATTCCTCAAAGGTTCTCACAGTGGTCTTTCTTTTGACCCATCCGTCCCTTGGAGGGACCAAGTCATCTTAAACAGGGCCACTAGATGGCAAGCCATGGATGCAATAAGTGCAGAAATACAGTTGTGTCTTTCTGTTCTTATTGCCACAGTATAATCTTTATTAAAGACTGTGGCCAACATTTTGTCAGATTTGCTCTTCATTGTATGTTGGATCTCAGTTATCTGGGTTAATATTCCACTATGTGGGTACCACAGCAGAAAAAAAACCCCACTGCCTAGAGTAGCCAAATGTAGCTCCCTAGATGATGGGACCTGGAATATACCCATTCTGTTGGATCCAAGGGGACAAGTCTGTGAAATCGGGAAAAGGCAGTCCCTCAGATGACTTGATCCTATGCAATGTGGGGCTTTAAAAGTCAACATCAGCAGCTTGAATTGGATCTATAAATAAACTGGTAACAATGCAGTTGTCAGGGTTCCAAGTAATAGATCCATCGCAAGCAAAAACTCGGAGGCAGGTGGATTCCTCAAAGAATACCTTTATTGGAAATATCATATTGGCACATATCTAGTGAAAACCAACTCTGAGGGACCCCTTGGTTTTCACCTAACTAAAAATGAAAGTTTTTCTTCAACCCCAAACAATCAGTCACATGGCCCAATCAAAGTAGTGTCCGCTGGTCTGGTGACATCAGTTCTTCCTTCCTCCGGCCAGGTGTGAGAACATCCTTGGTTCCCAAGAGAAAGCATTTTATTTTGACTACACAACCCCAGCTATCTCTAATCCTCCCTCCCTATCCCTCGCTCCAGTGTGGCAGCACTGAAGCTCCAAGATGGCTTCATCCAGCTTGAGGGTTGACAGCAGCTCACACAGCACAGGTGTAATGTGCCCTGTAACAGAAACACACATAACTGCTTGCACCTTTTGCACTAGCTGAAGTTTCTGGATAATTTTCAAAGGCATCCCCATGTAGAGCATATTGCAATAGTCCAATTGGGAAGTGACCAGAGCATGAGTAACCATGAGTAGGCCCTTTGATCCAGGAACAGGTGCAACTGGAGCCCAATACAAAGTTGTGCAAAGGTCCTCCTAGAAAACAACTAGAAGACTCCCAGATCCTGCATAGTGTCTGTTTTGGGCAGTGCAACGCCATCCAGTACCAAAGACGATGTAATCCTAGAACCAGAGGGACCCAAACCCCAAAGCCACAGAGTTCAGTTGAAGTCTGTTGTTCACGATCCAGACTCTCACCTTCCCGAGAATAATGTGGCCTCTGTCTTCTACTATATCTTCCTCTGCCCATCATCACTGAGATATTACTGCCTGCTACTTCCCCCTTGTTGAACCAGCACTCCTCCCAAACTTGCCATCTCTCACCCAAGTCCATAGATCCCATCCAAAATACAGATATAAAGCAAACATTCCTTATACAGCTACCTGTCTTTTCACTATAGGGTGCTACACCAACCATCCATCTGGAAGCATCAGTACTTTTAAGCTTTTCTACTTGATATACTCCTTTAGCAACCATTAAATGTAGTTAAAACTTGGCTGAATATGATATCATGCTTTTGACACTGACTAAGATGAGTTATTTAAGACACCTTTTATTTTAGGAATGTTGAGTGGGATTTGTCAGCTGATGTAACACAGAAAATCAGAATTTGCACTTCTGGGCTGTCACAGTGCCTTGTGGGGAAATGTTGGGGAGGGAATGCCCGGCATTAGAGATTCATGAAGAGCTGCTATAGCAGTCTTCTATTTTCACATTGTTGTCTTCTCTGTCCTCAGTCTCCCGAGAAGATGCGGAGGGGATTCTGTTGATGGAGGAGGAAGGCCACTCGGATCTCATTAGCTTCCAGCCAACAGACAGTGACATCCCCAGTTTCCTGGAGGACTGTAACAGGGTACGGTTGACATTTCCTTCCTGGCCAGAATAGATTCTCAGCAATTGCAACTCAGCAGTTGCAGCTTTGGATGCTTGCATAATCTCATGCTTAATAAGTAGGGAGGAAGGTGGGAAGGTATCGAGAAGAAAGCTCTGCTTAATTTAGCTTGACTTAAAGTGATATGTATATTTATTTGCACATTACCTAATCTAACAGTTTGCTTCCTCAAATTCTCATGGATGTATTAGCATATGTAATGGGAGATTAGAGTTCATTATGACACCATTTATAGACTATCCTAATAGCAGAAACCCAGGTGTACCAGTGCAGTTCAAAGGATATAATCATCTGATACAAGGAAGGGATGCCTACTGGCTGCAGAATGTAGCTGTGCAAGTTTTTTGGCACTAAGAATTCTGAATGTAGAGTCAAGACAAAGGAGGCAGGGCAAAGACAAAAAGCTATATTGGACTGACTTAATTAAATTTTAATCCAGTGCAATTAATACAGTGGCTCCTTCTGTATTTAACAATATAGTTAATGATATCTCATATTCCTTTTTGTCACATTAGAAATTACAGTGCAACATCATTGTACTTTTGGAGGATTTCCAGAGACTGCAGCAAAGGAGGTGGTTTTTTTCCCTCCTGAAAATTATGTCTTGAAAAAGGAGAATAAAAGTTATTTCAGTGGCTTAGAGAAAAATAATTAGCTATCTCAGTCTTGAAAATTAATTTCAGTTATTCACATATACACATGAATATATCTACAGTAAATTCTCATTATTTCCAGTAATTATTTTCTGTGAAGTCCTCATGAATGGGGGTAGAGTAAGCATCTCAGAAGGGGCCCTCCCTCGGTCTATGGAAAGTAAAAGCAGGAAGGAGATAAATCCTTTCAGACTTGCAAGAGCCTTTTACTATAATCTTACTGTTATAGTAAGTATTCAGTAGTATTAGTATTTGGTTTCCTGTTTGGATTACGTCAAAGGGTTGACAAGGCCAGAATCTAGGAAAAATGGATCTAGAACTTCGTAATTTATGTAAAGAAAATATTTTATTAGCAAAGACTCAAAAAACCTCATTCATTAAATACGTTATTAGCAAGGAACCTCATTAATGTACCAAATATTTATTAAGACCCAATTTGGTCTAGTGGTTAAAGCACCAGGCTAGAAACTGGGAAACTGTGAGTTCTAGTCCTGCCTTAGCCATGAAACCCGGATGGGTGACCTTGGGCCAGTCACACACTCTCCGCCCAACTCATCTCACAGGGTTATTGTTGTGGGGAAAATAGGAGGAGGAAGGAATATTAGATGTGCTCACCACCTTGAGTTATTTATTAAAAATAATAAAAGTGGAAGAGGAAGGAAGGAAAGGAAGGAAGGAAGGAAGGAAGGAAGGAAGGAAGGAAGGAAGGAAGGAAGGAAGGAAGGAAATATAAGTTGAATCACTTGAGTCTTTTTGCAAGAGATACCAATTTGATCTGGTTTTCAGTTCCTATGTTACTGGATGTTAGAACTGCATTATATTGCACTAAGTTTGGGACATCTCAATTGATAAGAGTAGACAGTGGCTTTCTTACATGGATCCGCAGAGCATCTGACTATAGGACTATGGGTCCTAATAAGTTATCTTTCTTTTGCTTGTTTGCTTCATTTATTTTAGGCCAAACTACCCCGGGGAATCCACCAGGTGAGACCCCACCTGCAGAACATTGACAACGTGCCTTTGCTCGTTCCTCTGTTTACAGATTCCACCCCAGAAAGTAAGTGAGGGTCAGGCTGGCTGGATTCTTTGTTGCTCAGATTGAAAGGC
Organism: Pituophis catenifer annectens; assembly: GCF_029215685.1. Lineage (NCBI taxonomy): Eukaryota > Metazoa > Chordata > Lepidosauria > Squamata > Colubridae > Pituophis > Pituophis catenifer. Next base: position 133,142,761 of record NW_027256882.1, on the reverse strand, counting down.
CCTACAAAAACCTAGAGGGTGAAACAAGAACTCTCTTTATTGGGACTTATGGATAGTCGTTTAAGAAAGACTTCTGGAAGACTGGTTTTATATATGGTAACTGCAGGAAGATTATTATATGCACAAAGAGGGAGAAATACCCACAATGAAGGAATGGATGTGAAGATAGTAGAGATGGCATTGTTAGCAAAACTGAATTTTCTATCAGAGACAGGACAATACGTACTTCTTTAAAAGATGGAAGGAAACCTTTTATAGACTTTTTGCTGCAATTTTTAAAAAGTGAAATGGTGATTTCTAGATTTGACAATTGAAAAAAAAATTGAATAAGTGGCGGGAGGGATTATTGTAAGGTGCAGGAGGAGAGATAATGAGTTTGTTTGCAACCGTTGTAAAGAAGGGTGGAAGTCTCATCTGTAACTTTTTTTAAATTTTTCTTTAACTCTATTCTTTTCTGCATTTGTTCTTTTCTCTTTTTTCTTTTCTTTATAATATTTCAGTATTTATTTGTAAAAATAAAAATTAGTCAAAACAAAGAAAGTTAGAGGGTGTCCTTGGGGTAAGTTCATTTTTTCCTTTTCTCTTGCCAGCCATGTGCGAGATGATCAAGATCATGCAGGAGTATGGGGAAGTCACTTGCTGCCTGGGTAGCTCTGCCAACTTGCGCAACAATTGCCTTTTCCTTCAGAGTGATATCAGGTAAGGTAAAGAAAGCAGCAGCCTTCAGGATTTAATCTTCTGATTTTGAGAAATATATGACCTCATTCCTGATTTTTTGCCTTTGGGATGACTTCTCTGCTGTTTTCCATTGCTCAGTCTGTGCAAAACATTCCTGAGCCTTAAAAATTACCTTTTTTCTTTGCTTTGTCTCAGAGTGCATTTCATGCCTTTGAAACTACAAGTTGCATGTTCTCCCTTGCAACCAATAATAGAAGACAATCGTGTGTGTGGTCTGATTCAGGAGTGGGCAACCATAACTCCCAAATCTAACTTTTCCCAGAGCAGCGTAAGATCACAAACTTTAGTTTAGTTTTAGCACTAAATTGATTTTTCCTTTCCTAGCCACTTAACCCATTTTTTGTGGTCTTGTAGGCTGGGCATTACATTTCTCTTAAAGTCAACAGCAAATGTACTTCCATTCAGTTATCAGATAAAGAGATTCTGAACTGAAAATCCAAATCATCTTTTATACCGATGAATAGAAGATACATTAACGAGCCATGGATATGACATATTAAGTCAACTACAATTTCGTCTTCCAGGATCTTCCCTCAAGCTTTAATCTATTCCTCATCAGCCAAATTAGTCTCTTGTAGTGTTATAACATCTAGTCTATTATCTATGGCCAGTCTTCTTAGGTACTTGCATTTATTTCTACTTAAGCCTTCTATGTTTAATTGCCAAATATGGATCTGGGGTCCAATATCTTTTGTCAGTGAATTCTTAAAAGAACTGTTGTAGTCTAATTGCTGCCTCTAGTTTTTAACTGAGAGATGCAATATCCAGTTCGGTTGCCAGGTAAATAGACTTTTAGCCACTCTGTTAAGACAGAATGTTGCCGGGGATATACTGTCATGGAGTAGTCTACAGTTCATACCCCTTAGATTCCTTAGGTATGGAATTATAACATCTGTCCCATTGCAATTCTGTGGCTCCATAGTATGGTGATTTTATTATGGTTTTATCTTAATTTAATACATTATCTCCTATATTGTATTGTCCATGCATCCTATACATATGTATATTTGCTGATGCTTTAAATTGGTATATCAGTGATTGCATGACCTCTGTAGATGCCATATGCTAAATAAATAAATGTATAGTGGAGAGTTGAGGTGTAAGGCAGTGGCAGCTGGGACACATTTTTTCAATGAAATTACACTGGAAATCATACCCTCAGATTCTGGAAGTGGTGTGTGGACATCCTGATTAGTTGTCAACGATCATGGTCATCTTGATTAAGCACTAACATATAATCTACAATTTTCATTGTTTGTTTACAACCAGCATTATATTATTTTAGATCACGTTTTATTTCATTATTTCTGGCTTTTCCCCTGTTGCATTAACCTTCCTTATGTCATATTACCTATATAGCATAGCACTGGATCCTCTCTATCCCTCTCGATGCTCCTGGGAGACCTTTGGTTATGCTACCAGCACAAACCTGACCCATATTTCTGATGAGCTCACGCCTCTTCAGCTCTCTGGCCAGCTGAATAGCTTATCCTGCTCCTTGTCTATTTGTCCTGAAGAAACAATTGGGATCATCAGACTTATAGAGCAAGTAAGCCCACTTTTCTTTCAAGAGGGTAGAAGGTACCATTGTGACATCCATCAAACTTGCATCTTAATTATGATCATAACTTATTAATATATCTCTTCTAGCTTCTAGGTTAAATTAGACATAAGTATTCTACTTCAAATCAATCTAGGTAAATTTCTGGTATGCTTCCTTTTACTACTAATATAAAGTGATGTCTGAATATTATTCGGTAGATTAAGAAATTTAATGGTTCATTTCTTTAAATTATTTTGAATTCTGAGAAAGCATTTGAAAGGTTTGCATTTTTTGTGAAAACTCATTTGATTTGTTTAATTTTGATTAATTAAAAGTAGATTAATTTATTGTATTAATTGCCTTCCTCCATACCTTTTTGGAAAGTATTTGCTCTGAAAAATTGCTTCCTAATAAAAATATTATCTGTTATTGTAACAGTAGCCTCTGATGTAGGTAATAGATTTGCTGGTTTGCTCATACATTAATAATATCCTAAACATGTGTTCGCTTTAGGCCCGTCATGCAACCTATGGCATACGGAAGTGCTTCCTTTTTCTCCTGCAGTGTCAGCTGACTCTGGTCATCATTCAGGTGAATTATCCTAAACAATTTCATGAAGCAGAAAAAGCATGTTGGTAGAAAAATGTAGTCTCCCAGGGATCCCAATACTAGACATTATTTATCTGAAGAATTCAGTCTTAGATTGCTTTAATCCAATCTAATTTGTTATTTCCTAATTTTTTCCCCCAAAATAAATGTTAGGGAAATGAAAGAAATGTAGAGAGTACTTTGGAGGTAATAGATTTTAGCAATTACGTTTTAGGGGGAAAGAAGCACAGCAACAAATGGATGCGTGTGTATCCAGTAAGCAGATGTCCTATCTAAATTCCTCATGGTCTCTGTGAGTTTTCCTGTAAGTGTTTTACACAGGCATAATTCTGAGGTTTTTCAAGCAGAGCTACAGTATGTCACTATGGGGTATACAGTATGCCGCTAATATTTCTGTATAAAAATAAATAAGTTATTTTTCTTTTAAAAATAAATCAGTCGATTTTGAAACCCTCAGAGATAGTCAGATCTTCATTATACATTTCTTCTAGATGTTCTTGATGTTTTGTTGATTCCTCGATTTCCAGCTTTGCTTCTGATGATGCCTTTTGCTTTGTTGTATGTAGTTCTTGTCTTGCCTGGCACAACTGCCTCCCATTCTCAGTACCACTGACATATTATGGCTTTCGTGCTTCTGCTACCCATTGCTAAGGTAAGCTAATAACCCTCCCCTCCATATTTTCAGGTAGTGATTTCCTTTCCTACGTTAAGAAGGGCAAAGTTAAGATATGGAACGCTGGATTTGATTTTCATGTTCTAGCCACCCTATTAAGGCTACTAGAGCAATTTCCACATAGCAGCTATTTTCTAATAAAGGATCATATTTGTAGCTCAGAGTTGAAAGGAGGAGGTCTTTGGTGGTCTCTGAGCTCAGTTGTTTTCTTGCAGACATTTCATTACCCAAACTAGGTAACATTATCAGTGCTAGAGATCTATAATATGAGGGAGTTCTCAGTGGACGACACAGTGGGCAAATATTGCACGCCTTTGCAGAACATAAATTGATACATTTGAACTGATTTTGTTAATTGCCTCTGTCATTGTAGACCAGGGATGGGCAACCTAAAACTACTGTAAGCCTCAGTTTGGTGGTCCTCTGGACAGCACCACTGAAATGCAAAGGAAAAATTGTAAACGTTGGTTGAATAATTTCCTGCTGATTATGGATGGGGGGTGGGAAGCTGTGGCAACTTTTCAATGAGTTACAATATCTTAAACCACAAATCTCTTGAAGCTACTATCTTCCACAGAAGTTGGTTATACTATGTTTGTAATGTTACGACAGTGGTGGGTTTCAATTTCTTTTACTACCGATTCTGTGGGCGTGGCTTGGTGGGCGTGGTGTGGCTTGGTGGGCGTGGCAGGGGAAGGATACTGCAAAATCCCCATTTCCTCCCGATCAGCTGGGACTTGGGAGGCAGAGAATAGATGGGGCTAGGGCCAGTCAGAATTTTTACTACCAGTTCTCCGAACTACTCAAAATTTCCGCTACCGGTTCTCCAGAATTGGTCATAACCTGCTGAAACCCACCTCTGTGTTATGATGTTATTGATCTAATTTTCGTGGTCCCTAGCTACCGATAATATTTAAAAATAAATTGTGACTCCTGATCACAAAAACCTTTATTTACTTCCAATGTAGAAGTAGATGGAGGATGCCTACAAAGGAGAAGGTGGATTACAGTTTCCCAGGAAGGAGGGAACCCATTCTCAGGAAGGGGGCAAAACAAGTGACAACACTGTCCCACGCTGGGTCAAAGACAGAGAGTTAAGATTGCCATTCGCAAGAATCTCCCAGAGAATATCTGCTGGGGTGAGAATAGTAAAGGTTTAGCCTGGCAAGATTCTGTCTTTTGGTGTGAGCAAATAAAGAACTGAACTTGGGCTGACATCTCTGTTGTTCTTGGGGTGAGCCTGACAAGATGTCCGACAGCTTCATGTGCTTGTTGCATTCTAATGTTCTAGACTATTTTTCACATTAATTACCTCATTATTTTTTCAAGTGTGTCCCTTTTGGGAAAGCCCCCTCATAGTTCCATTATGTCAATGGCTACTGGGAAAAACTTGATCTTCATTCCTAAAAAGGTAAGGCAATGTTTCAATTGGATGTCTTATTTGCTTGGAGTACAAGAAAACTTTACAAAGGGTTAATGTTCTAGCCAGTTGCTTATAAATGATCCCACCTTCCTTTCCAATAGATGCCTTATTGACCAAGCTCCAGCTTATGCAAGAGAATTCTCTTAGATTTCTGGCTGGGACTAAACAAATTTTCTTTCCTCTTTTGCATCAGACAGATCTAATAAATAAATAATTATTTAATAAATAATCCAATTATTTATTAAATTTCTGTGCTGCTGACTCAAACAATACAATACTTTTAAACTGTACTATATCATAAAATGTCCATAGTACCAAACATCATGAGCTTCTGCCTATGAGAATGTGAGGGCTTAGCTTGGAACTCTGGGTTTTGGAGAGTATGCTGGTGATGTTGAATCAAGCTTGGAAAGACTGTTTTTGAACCTGGTCGGTCTGTGGATACTGATGGTTTCAAATGCTTTTTTTTTTTTTTTTTAACTTCAGAGGACTTTATTGCCGTGGTAACAATTTTCTCAGTATGTTTGTTAGAAGTTCACATCTAATCTCTGTGGTTGATTTTCAAGGGCTCTTCTCAGTAACTGAGAAGTAACTGAATATTCTGGACTCTATACCATTGAGAAAACCACCTAAGAAGTCAGCAATGCATTTCCTCCAAATCAGTAGGAAATGGCTAATTTTATCCTTCCCTAACCACAGATCGTCAGTAGCAACAACAGCCATATGGCCCGTATGACAATCCAGTTTATTTTAAGTAGCAACCCAATTGTATAGTGGTGCATCTGGTAATTTGGCTCTTTTGCAATTGCAACTCGGATAGTGCAGGGAAAGTGTTTGAGTCATCTTCCCCACATAACACTGGTCTTCTTGGCAATGTTTGTAGACTCAGCATTACTTCCTCTTCTGCTTCCTGTTGAAGTTCAGCCTCACCATCTGTTCCTGCTTGGCTTGTTTTGGCTACTTGCTGCAAGATTACTGTGCAAACTTCAACTCATCTGCCTTCAGCGTGAATGTCACAGGCTGCTTCTCCCTTGTGCTGCAAAGGTAGGCTTCAGCGATCTCTTGAAGTTCCCAAATGTAGCAGCTGGAAGCATTGTGCTGTAGGTATATGCAATGTTTAGCTTGTCGTCTTTTAATATTTTGTTCCAAGTTGGCATAGTCTACAATATTTTTTTCACAGAGATAAAAAAAAAATAGAAGTGTGAAGAGTCATAGAATAGATGCTTTTTCCAGGCTGTGTGGCTAAGCATGTGGGCAAAAAATTAAATTCTTAGCTTCTAGATACTGGTTATGTTAATTCACCTCTGCTCTTTCTGAATTTCTGAGATCACCTCAGATTTAAATCTGTCATTTTCAAGAGGTTATTGATGCCATAATTTACTCTAGAAGGTACCTTCCTCACATTTTGATCGTTATCATGGTTGATAAAGTATATATAGGTGTTATAATTTTGCCAAGGCCTTTTCCTTCACTCACTCACTTTCATTCATACACACATATATGAACACATTTTCTTTTCAGGAAGTTCTTGATTACCAATTGCCTTATTAAAATGCTATGTCCATGACCATCTGTTGTTGACCAGTTAATCCAATAAAAGAAGGTTTCTAATTTGAATTGCAGAATCCCTGTCACCTACAGATTACTCATAAGGCCTCTTCCTGATCCATCCCTTTACAGGAAGCGTGTTTATGCCTTTAACATTGATCCATCCATTTTTCCCCCCCTAGTGGAGCAGAACGTCCCCCAGATTGGTTTGGAACTTTCTCCAATGTTCTTCTCCTAGCCCAGAAATTTACAGCTGGAATGATTGTCTTACACATTGGTAAGCAGTTTTTAGTCCTTACTTCATATTGTGGTAATGAATGGTCTTGCCTGCATAAAATATGCGGTTGGGTAGATTTTGGCCTACCTGCTGCAAAGCTGCAAATAAAAAACAAGTTGGTTTTTCTTTGCAGTGTTTATATCAGTCACCCATGTCCATCGTACCAAACCACTGTGGAAGAAAAGCCCCTTCACTAACTTCTGGTGGACTCTGACAGTAGTGGTTGTGTGAGTCTCTTTTCCTAATTCTTAGAAACTGCAGCTGAATCTAGTCAGCCTTTTTAAACAAGTTGGTTTTGTTTTTAACCAGTACTCCTTTATCACCTAAGTACTCTCTTTGATGTATTCTATATATATATTTTTGACTGGGAAACAGCATCACATTTCGGTCATTTTATGGATATGTGTTTCTGGAATGCCCCAATTTTCTGTGTCTCCTTTCAGATTCCTAATCATTTCCTTAACCTTGGCACTTTTAAGGTATTTTATGGTCTAGACCAGAAATTCTTAATCTTATTGTATCATGGACCATACAATAACATCTGGTGAAACCTACAGATGTATTCCCAGAAACAATATATTTAAGTGCATAACATAAAAGACATAGATTCTATAACAAAAGCAGTCAATATATGCTCAATATATGTATCAAAAATAATTTAAATAATTTTAGGTAGTGAGATTTATTGAAATTCATATCTCTGCAGTCTAGAGGCCACATGTTACTTTGTTGTCTACATTCTTTATTAAATGAAAAAGTAAAATTTAACTAATAGTCAGGGAATATCCCATCCAAATTCACAGACCCTCCTGAATCTATCCATGAACACCTTAGGGCTCTCTAGTCCCTAGGTTAAGAACTCCTGGCCTGCACCATCATCTTGCAGGTTTCTTTGTGGATGTGTCACGAATGGCAACCTGTGGGTCTTCAGATACTGTAAAATACCATTCTCAACAACTCCAGCCATCCAATCCGGTGGTGAAGAACACTGGTATCTGCACTTCAGCAGCACCTTGAGGTTCACAGGTTCCCCCATATGAGGTGGATCCCACTGGCTCTTATTAAAATTTAGCACCAAGGTTTCCTTCCTGCTTCTGTATGTTCTACTATGCGTTCTCTTCTGCCAGAAGCCACATTTGAGAGAAGATAGCATCTCCCTTCCAGGAATGATGTTGCTCACGGATCGTTTCCTTATATTACAGGTTGCTGGGCCAGATTGTTCAGACCTTCCTGGACTTGAAACTGTGGGTGAATCTTGAGTCTCCGGTGACTTACCAAATGGATGACATTCCCATGGCCTCCTGGCTGCTGGGTTTGCTCTCTCTTGTCCTTGTGGTGATAATCAATGAGACTGTCAAACTCCATGAAATCAGGTAAGAGTAACTCACTAAGTAACCCAGCCTAGCTTAGCATTTCTAGTACTTCAGGTATTTTGTATATATAATAAGTCTTGGAATTTGTTAAAGCAGGTAGGGTGGTACCTCAGTCCTCCTTACGTTAGATTGATGAGAAATAGAGAAACAGCATCCGTTTGTCCAAAGAATGAGTGATGTGCAAGAGAGGGGCCCCCCCCCCCCATGTTGACACCTCCTTATGGCTACTGGCTTCTGCAGCACCTTCATACAAAATGATAACAAACATCCCATCATGCATAGAAACCTTTCAGCCTTGCGAGGTAGATCAGACAGGAAACATAGCTAGATGAGCTAATTCTACTTGATTGTCACGTTTCTTTAACAGTATCTTGCAAGTCTAAAAATATATCTTTCTCCACATCCCCAAGAAATTAGGGATGGTCTCTTGTGAACCTCTCGCCCTGTCCACATTCATGCTGTGAGCTAAGTTGCTTTTTTGCCTTGCCTCACAAAGTCATTCCCATATACCATGACATCACCAAATAGACCTATTTATAGGCACAAAATGAAAGGCATTTTGGTGAAGGTTGAAGATGGGTGGCTGTTACCCATAGTGTGCCTAGAGTAAGCCAGAGCATGTGTGTTGCAAACCTGGACTGCAAATGAAGTGTGTCTTGCTAATTCAAACTAGCACTGCTCTTTTAAGCAATAGCCTTAAAGCCTGCATGGTATTCTCACCTCCCATTTCCCCCCTCGCTCTTTGTTTCTCTTGTTAAAAAGAAAAACTCCTATCTTGCAAAAAGAAAATATCATTATTGTCCTTCTCCTACTCATCCCTCTTCAAAGGGAGAATAATTTTGTGCTATTTAGCCATAGCACTGGCAATAGCACTTAGACCTATATGCTTTACAGCTCTCTCTAAGCAGTTTACAGAGTCAGCACATTGACCCCAACAATCTGGGCCCTCATTTTACTGGGAGGATGGAAGGCTGAGTCAACCTTGAGCTCCATCAGGATGGAACTCCAGGCTGTGGGCAGAGTTTGCCTGCAGTACTGCATTCTAACCACTGTGCCACCAGGTGCAGAGTTACTTATTGTACAATGGTAATCTTGTCTCATTGTCAAACTGGAGCCTTTGGAACGTCAGGAATATATTGGCAAGGATTAGGGGCAAAACGGCTATGAAAAGAAAGAAGCATTAACCCATGGCATGGAGGGAGGCCCACAGAGGCGGCCAAGAATTCAAGGCACCCTTTGACAAATATGCAATGTGGAAATATTCTGCAGGTCACCATGATATAATTGGAAATCGTTTTCTTTCCAGTTATCAAGGAAGGCTTATTAAAAAAGAGATACTCAGGTCAGAGAGCCTCCAAATTGTGCTGTGTATGCAGTTCAGACAGAACTGTTAGTGCACCTAGGTTTTTTTTTTTTTTTAACTAATGGGCTAAATTGCTGCTCTTCACTGCTGACTTCCTTTACTGAACTTTCTAAACAAACTTGCGTGGTAGCTTTTTCCTAGATCAGTCCTTGTATCACAGGAGATTTACCAAGGGGAAGCTGCTCTTGCAGAAAAGCCTATGTTAACTTGAGAAATTTCTGATAACTTTCCAAAGAGCTTAAAAACAGCTGCATCAAATCATGTGAATGTATGTATATGTATATATATAAAAAAATATTTGAGCAAGGTTCAGGGTAGCTTAGATTGTAGGAACAGCACTACTTCCTGTTTTCATTCCTTCATTTGTTTATTTTTTCCCCCTTTTTGTAGGGTTCGGGTGCGTTACCAGAAGAGACAGAAGCTGCAATTTGAAACTAAGCTGGGCATGAATTCTCCTTTTTAATCCCTTCAGGTTGGATGTGCCCTAGAGGGCTGCATGTCCCTTTTGTGCCCAGCCTTGTCACTTAGCAGAGAGGGAGAGCAACAGCCTCACACAGGAATCCCTCTATAGTCTGACTGAAAGGTCAGCAGGGGTCCAGGCAAAGGGTTGACATTGGGACAATGACACACAGACAGCTGTCCTTGCCATTATTTATTTTAGGACCTCCTCCAGTGATGCTTCTTGGAATCCCTCGGGTTGACATGGATCTAAGAGCAGGAAATTGTCTGTGATAACTTTTTCAGACTCCATGATTTGAATCTTTAATTTGTCACTTGGTGACCTCCCTCCTGTTGGTTGCTTCTGTTCAAGCGTGTCTGGCTTTCCTGTCCTGCTAGGGCCTGCAGGGAAGGCCCAAAGAATCCCCCAGCTGCAGTTGCTGTGGCAACGTTTGCCTCTCCTAATATAGTGGTGAGACTGCCCTTTGTAAGAGAAAGGAACAAGCCACGGCTGAAGTAAAGTATCCGAGAGACTTGGATGCAAGTGACTTGCAGACAGGCTCTCAAATTAAAATTCCCCTGGGATGTGACGTCTGTTATCCCTAACTAGCAAGCCAGGCCTTTCATCCATATGCTGAGAGCATTGATGGGGAAAGTTAGTTTGTGGGTTTCTAAGCTTGGCCAGGTGCCATATTTTCTTAACGCTACATACTAGTTGGTTAGATTGGGGTATGTGTGGTAATGTCTCTCTCACACGCACACCCAAGGACTGGGGAGCCACAAGAATCCATGTGATCCTGTAAACATGGAAGTCAAAGTGTCCCACAAAGTTGCCTGAAGCAGAGCTGTGGCAGGAGTTTGTATTTCCTTCTATGAGAGCACATTTGCAGGCAACAGTCTCCAGCTGCTTTGAATGAGTGAAGGCAGGTAACGCTGGCCGTATCTCTTCCTGCCTCAAGTCCATGGGCTGGATGGTCACTTGTCAGGCCCAGCAGAGAGACGTCTTTAGCTGAATGTTGTCCTTGCCTGTACTTCAAAGCATATTTGAGCAGAAGCTCGAGTTAGTGAACTTACAAACACAAAATACCTCATTCCAAAGTCTGTCCCCCAGAAAAGAGATTTTTCTGGTGGGAACCTGCATACCCCTACACCTGTCTCTTTTCATAAAGGCCAATTTAGCTATGGTGGATAATTTTCTCTAAGCAGAATGCTAGTGCAACTACGTTCTGCTATCACTTTTCACTTCTTCAGATTATTCTCCTTAAGGCTATATTGTATGTTCCATATTAAGACTGTCCCAGACATAACATACACGGTGGGAGATGCTTAAATTAAAAACTTTTTTTAATCAGATTTTTGAGCTGCAGTGTAACACACCCAACTGCCATAGATATGGGTGAGACAATCCCAATTCATTTCTCACTGCCGTATTTAAAATTACTGATTGATTGTGGCTAATCCCACAATGCTCTGAGGGGACAATATCTTTCCATAGTGGGCAAAATGGTATTCAGCTTTGCCAGGTAATAATCACAGATTGATGCCTGACAGTATTGGGACACTTTTCTGAAAAAAAATAAAAGGTTTTCTAGCTGGAAGATTTTTAGAAACTTGATCTATGGTCCTCCACATACAACAAGCAGAGTTTATTGATTTGTGACCTCTAATTGATTTGGTCTGGGAAAGTGATCAGTAACTTATTATTACATTTCTAAATAGTTTACTGCCTAGACATTTCTTGTTGTTCAACTTTGCTGCTGTCCACATATAGTTGAAGCCTGTCATTTTCTCAATTTATTATTATCTGGATTTTCTAAGAATAATGAGGTTTGGAATATGTATTCTGGTTTACACAACCATTTTATTAACAAGCTACAAGGCTGTCCAGGATCTGCATCCTTTTTGAGGTTGAGAAACCTGCTCAATCCCAGGTTAAAATGTCAGAATGTGGAGAAAGGGAGGGGTTCCTTTGCTGATGGAATAAGGATTCCCCCAACAGGTTTAAAAAAAACCCTCTTAGGCCATTTTAACATATAACAGTGGATGAAAACCAAGTCTCCTAGAGAAGGTGCTTCCTATTATTATTATTTTTCTCTCTCTGAAAGCTGAAAATGACTTTTCTCCTCCTACTTTCCTACTCTCGTCTCTCCTTCGTGGTACTCAATTAGAATTAAACCATGACTGAAAAGCCTTTTTCATGGCGGTCTCCTGAAGAACTTGCTGCCTTTAGTCAGATGGGGCTTCAGAAAAGTGTGGGGCATCGCCTTAGGAATGAATTTCACTTAACAGTTTGTTTTTAAATGGTGTACATTTTATATTTAAGATTTTTGGGATGGATGTAAAAATAGATTTGTATTAAAACTTGTAAATTGTATAAAGAAACCAAGAGCACCTGATATGAATGGTAATAAACGATTGTCTTTGATACAGTAATGTTTTTTCTTTTCTTTTCAAATTGTCTTCTTTGGAGAACAAACTGTTTAGACTTCATTGTAGGCCACACAACTTGCTTATCAGAGCACCATTCTGTGGAGACTGACAACATATATGGCTGAAGAGCTCTTGCTCTCAGGAGTGGGAAAATACAAAGAGTTTATATTGTGGAGAAAGCAGTTTTATGAGGCTTGGTATTCATCTTAACCTCTTCAAGTATGCTCCCTAATATAACACAGATCTGCAAAGTATGTTGCAGAGGAAGAGATTAATTAGTCCCCAGATAAAGTAAGACACGAACCAGAGACTTAGTGATAGCTACAGAAGATATGCTAACCTAAGAATAAGTTCCATTGAATTTCAGGGAACATATTTTCAACTAGAGACCTATATATTTCTAAGGTTGATTCTTTGGAGGGATTGACTTATTTGTGATGTGGTTAAGTGACAACTGGCTAGGTTTGTTGTTCTCCTCTTCCCACTAACAACCTTTTAAATCAAAATAACATTATTAATGAGATTTGGAGTGAAAAGACCTCACAACATGGCTAATAGAAGAGTTGCCTTTATTAGCGGCGGACTGGGAGGTCTGATGTGGTATGCCAGTGTTTCATCACGTAGAGAAAGGTGCATGAATTTCTTTAAAATGATAAAGCCTTAGTAAGACCACACTTAGAATACTGCATCAAGTTTTGGTCGCCATATTATATAAAAGATACAGAGTCTCTGGAAAGGATGCAGAAAAGAGCAACAAAGATGATTAGGGGCTGAAGGCTAAAACATGAAGAATGGTTGCAGGAGTTGGGTTTGTCTAGTGAAAAGAAGGACTAGGGGTGACATGATAGCAGTGTTCCAATATCTCAGGGGTTGCCACAAAGAAGAGGAAGTCAATCTATTCTCCAAAGCACCTGAGGGCAGGACAAGAAGCAAAGGATGGAAACTAATCAAGGGGAGAAGCAACCTGGAACTAAGGAGAAATTTCCTGACAATTAGAACAATTAATCAGTGGAACAATTTGCCTCCAGAAGTTATGGATGCTCCAATCCTGGAAGTTTTTAAGAAGAGATTGGACAGCTATTTGTTTGAAATAGGGTCTCCTGTGTGAGCAGGGGGTTGGACTATATGACCTCCAAGGTCCCTTCCAACTCTGTTACTGTTAACCTCCAACGTACCTTTCAAGTCTGTTATTCTGTTAACATGCTGAGTAAGAAGGGTCTATTCTCTTTGGCAGCTCCTTTTCAAATGTTTTACATAGGGAGACCTGAGAATTTGTATATTTACATTGTACCTGAATTGTAAAGTCAGCAGTCATGGTTTATGGTTGCCAAAGAAAACTTGTAAAGGCCCTTAAACTCTATCTGCTAAAGCTAATAATATATTCACACAGTCAATTCATCTGAAAGCAAAAAAGGAGACCCAACTAGCCAGGCAAGGCCATCAAAAGAGAAAATTATTTCCACTATTTAATACCATCAAATTGTAAGGTGTGTTAGTGGAAAACAATAAGCCATGATTAACATTTAACAAGATTTAAACTTTTCAAAACTGTCAGATGTTCTCATGAAGTAATTCCCCTACTCCAAGGCTGGTTAGACTCAGCTGCATCCATACATAATTTACACAGCATACAATATCTTTAAAATAAACTACTAGTTCTTTAAAAAATAAGCATTCTTTGAAAGAGCAAATAAAAAACAAACAGAATTCTCAGCCATAAGGAGAAAGAATAGCATTTTACTGCCTCCTAGCGGCTCAGACAGTAATGTGGTTCCACCCAGAAAATACAACAGATCTTTGATTAGTAAATATATAACAAACCCACATTTTAAAAATATATACATATCTTTAATTTTTTTTACAGTTTTATCAACACTGGGGGGAAAAATGAGCTCTGCCAGTCAGTAAAGTGTGAAATGTATAATCTATTTAGAAAAAAAAAAGTTTTATAGGGACCCTTTTTGAAAAGTGCCACTGGTTGCAGCTATTATTCTTACACTTCTAGTCATCAACCAAAGGCTGACTAATCCACTTGACACTGGATAAAAAGAGTCAAACATGAAGAGAAACTAGACCTACGGCAAAGAACTGCTAAAAGACTCCTTTGTCTTGCTGGTCCTATTTACTACTTTCCTTCCCCCCTTTTATTTCTAAGAAATCAGCACTTGCATTTCATGATTCATTGCTGAGAAAAGAAGAAAATGTGCTTTCTGGGTTCCATCAGCAGAGGGCTTCCTAGCAATGAAGGGAGCCCTTGCCCTCCTGATAAACAAAGGGGAAGGGCACTGTCACAGTTGCAGGCATAATTTTAAAGAAAATCTTGGCTATTTGTAGCTTATAAACAGAATTTGTGTGCAACTTCTCCCTTCTCTCACTTCAAAGAAGATCATCTTTTTTGAAGTGCAATAAGGTAACAAAGCCATAGCTTGGCTCTTGTCTTCTAGATTCTTGTCTGTGGGTTTAATAATAAGCTTGTAGGCACTCTTTGAGCTGGGGGGAAAGGACTAAGAGGAACAGTTTTGCAAACGTTTGGAGCCCAAATTCTGCCATTTTTCATTTCCCTAAAAAGGCAACGGCTCTAATTAGCTGTCAAAAGTGTTTTGTTCCCTGCAGAGAACAACACCGTAAGTGAAAAAAGTCACTTAATATGGCTACAATAGAAACTCAAGTCGGCATGTTAGCATATTTTTATAATCATTATCACTAGGACAGCGGCCCCCCCAACCTTTTGGCCACCAGGGACCAGTTCCATGGAGAAAAGGTTCTTTCATGGACCTGAGGGCATGGTTTTGCATGCTGCCTATATCCTGCTGAAGGGGCTTCGCTTGTTTGCGTGGACCGGTTGCTGGCATGTTGTGGTCCAGTGCCGGGCCACGGACTGGGGGTTGGGGACCCCTTCACTAGGGGGCTTGCTAAACTAGTTGACATTTTTCCCACAGAGCCTACTGAAAGGGAGAAAAATGGAAGACAAACCTCTTCTCTGCTCTCTGGTCTTCCGGTCCCATGCATTGCATAAGTCCAAAGGATTTGGGAGAGGTCAAGTAACTTTCAGTTCTTCCCAAAACCTTGCTTTGAAATGTTGTGTGCAAATTTTTTGTGTGACCCACGGGCATGTACTTTTTGAACAGGAAGGAGATTTAAGCCCACTGGTTACAGAGTGTTTTCTTGTATTGATAAGCTGAAAAGGCCTCAGGGATTTGCCTTGTTCTGCAAGCTCCCAACTAACCAGTGGACCACTATATCTGAAGAAACTGACACAATGTTTCTACTATTGAAATGACAAAACCCAAGAACAAAGAATGAGTTTGTCTTGAGAAGAAATGTAGATCTATGTGGCAGGAGGAGACCTTTTGACGAGAAGCTCACAGTGACACTGATCATCTTATTCCACAATTAGCCTGAGTAGAGATACTTCTGCCTCTTTGTAACTGCAGTGTGGTGTACACCATCAGTTCATAAGTTGCTCTGGTGTATATAGGTAGAAACCAAGTCAAACTGCATTGGAGTGCTTGCTTCCTCTTGTGTCAAAGCGCTAGGAAGCACCAGAGCGTAAGTAGCTATTTGGGGTGGTTTCCAGCTGGAAGTGAAGATCTGGGCGCCTCTATCCAGCAAAACATGATGAGTAAGCAAGATACTAAAGTGCAGGGAGGAGAAACTAGAAGTACTTGTGAGACATATCTCAGAGGTTGTCCATCTGTTATATATGTCAAGTTAGAAGCGTGAACCTATAATAATGCATGCCGAGAAGCTGGTGCTCAGTCCAACATGGCATCCAGCTGCTCAGCTAGGTCATTGAACATGTTGCTGATGTCTTCAAGAATGTTCTTGGCTGAATGTGTTGTCCCATAGCAGCTGCGGAAGAAGAGAAATACCAAATGAATGCAGGGTTTGAGCAAAAATTGACAGGTCAGATGGATCTCCCCCCTTTGTGGGAACTGAAGATCATTTCATTCGCACACTTGATACAATTGCTTCTCTTTGTTATGGGAATGTCTTCCCCAAAACGGACTGCTTTCATACTCATGACAGATTATATTTTATAGCCATTTCAGTCTTTAAGATACTGCCGTTAAATTTCTGTACATTTTTCAGAGTAACAACATCTAGACCAACTCCTCCATCAGAGAGAGAGAACAGAGATGAATCTGATCTTAGAAAGAAGCTGCCAATTATTATTTAATTTAGTGGTGTTGGAGTTTTATTCCTAGGATTTTCTATCTTGTCCAGCCATCATGGACAGGCTTTGGATAATATGTACCCCAACGCATAGGAGCAACCTGTGTTTGTCTGAAAGAAGAAAATAGGAAAAAAGATGCAGGGCTGAATAAGTTGGATGTTTACCTTAAGTCGCATTTTTGAATATATTATAAAATATGTCCATGTATGGCAAGTTTTTTTAATGTGTTAAAAATGGCAACTTTTATTTTGAAGTACAAAGCTCATGTGCTTGAGTAATTTATATTTGCATCTTACCCTTTTCCCCAGATAGCTCACAAGACAGTTTATGAAAAAAAATTGAAAAATTACAAAAACAATTAAACCACAAGAAGCAGTAGAAGTAATTGGTACTTTTAAGCATTTACATCAGTAACAGGTTTGGCTCCAGCTCAATACCTCCTTAGGCATATACAAGTAAGGCAAATTGCATCTCTCTCTGTCTCTGTCTCTGTCTCTCTCTCATACACACACACACACTTTTCTTTATCTTTTCAAATGATGGGTAGTCTTGGTGGTTAGATATGGCTAAAAAACTAAATCTTGAAAGTAAAGAAAATGCTGATTAGTTATCCCATTGTTACAGAGTGGTAGTTCTTCCTGTAATAGAAGCTATGTTTTCCTTTTTGAAACAGATACAGGAATTGCCTCCAAAACTCTGCTTTCTCTGGAAATAGATAATGAAAATTTATCATTAATAAAAGGCCATTTATTAGCTGCATCTTTCACATAAGCAGGACTACACCCTTTTTCTAGGTCTGTCATGCTGATCTATGCATTTAAACTCCAAAGATGACTGGCAATATACCGTATTTTTCAGACTATAAGATGCTCCGGACTATAGGACGCACATTAGATTTAGAGGAGGAAAACAAGAAAAAAAAAACCTGCCTCTGTCTCTCAGCAATTTGCCTCCTTGCAGCAAACAGCAAACAGCCTGGTCAGCTTCAGCACAGCCTGATTTAGCATGAGCAGCTGATTGGCGGTTGGATTGGCCTTCCAGAATATCACCCATCAGCTGTTCCAGGTTGTGGGGATCGCTGCCGCCCATCGCCACCTTCACACACCCCATTTATGGCCTCTGCATGTCCCGTTTTTGGGCTCCGCACGTCCCGTTTTCAGCCCATTCCAGGCAGTGGGGATCACTGCCACCTATCACTGCTGATCGTTGTTGCCATTCGATCCCCACTGCCTGGAATGGGCCGAAAATGGGACGTGCGGAGCCCAAAAAT
The DNA here is from genome assembly GCF_029215685.1 of Pituophis catenifer annectens. NCBI lineage: Eukaryota > Metazoa > Chordata > Lepidosauria > Squamata > Colubridae > Pituophis > Pituophis catenifer. Next base: position 133,124,899 of record NW_027256882.1, on the reverse strand, counting down.
GGGGCCCGAGGAGGAGGTGATAGGTGGCAATGGGCGGCGGCGGCAATGGGCAGCAGTGATTCCCGCAGCCTGGAACAGCTGATGGGCGATATTATGGAAGGCCGATCGAACCACCAATTAGCTGCTCATGCTAAATCAGGCTGTGCTGAAGCTGACTAGGCTGCTTGCTGCAAGGAGGCAAACTGCTGGGAGGCAAAGGGTGGGGGCTGGCGGGTGGGCGGGACTTCGGCAACATTAGCTCTATAAGACACACAGACATTTCCACCCACTTTAAGTACTGTATTTTTCGGTTTATAACAGTACTTTACAATAAGACTGGCATAAAAGTGCCTTGGAGATTCTGTCAATACAAATTAATGCTACCTGTCAATAACAGAGGCTGGCCAAGAGGAACATAACCAGCTGACGTTTTGGCAACAACTTCCAAGCTCAGTATAAGAGATTATCTCTCTCTTGCGCCCATATATGCCCAGCTACTGCATAGGTTTTGCTTGCTTTGAAGTCTGAACATGAATAGGCAAGGGGCTATCACAATTACAACAGGGTGCAAAAACGTGTGATCTTGAAGAAGTGATCCACATAGCTTGTTCCTATTGAGAAGGCTCGGTGGTCCTTTTACGTTGCTACATGGTAGCAGCAGGGGGAAGAGAAATTTGGCGGAAGCACCATAACTTGGGAGAAATGGGAGAGCTATTACGGACAAAACGTTGTGCGTGTAATTTCACAGAAACCCCCTGAACTTGGGGGAAAAAATCTGAACACATTTGGTCCTAATGAATCAGAGCATGATGTCTACTCCTAAGTGCTCTTTGTAACAAATGGAGCATCTGTATCCTGCATCCTACTACAATGCCATTTGAAGATGCCTCGTTCAAAACTTCTACTCACCTGTCTGCTTCCTCTGCAATGATCTCCTTTTCAGCAGCTTCAAGGGTGGATGCCAAAGATGAACTGGTTTGTTCCAGACGCTGCTGAGTCTGTATTACATCTGGACACATGCTTGAAGGCCTTGGTGAAAGGGGCACCCCAAAATTGAAAGCAGGCTTATTGCTGAGACCTGGTTTCATGGGATAGGGACTGGATACTTCTGACAGCGTCTCGTGGATTGCTCTGGAGGGACCTGTGTGGTGAGAGTTTGGCAAGACTTGCTGATAGATGGTTTTGGGTCCTGAAAATACCAGCTTGGTAGAAGCAATGGATGTTGGCATGGCTGTTGTGTCTGAAATAGGAAAAAAACAAAACCCTAGTGCTTAGTGTCCTATTTGATGCAGAAGAGTCTGCAGAGTGTCCCATGGAGTTTGGGCAATAAGGTTGAGCAATGACAAGTGACCGTATTCTCACAGAAAAAGCAAAGAGTAGCTGGGTCCCCATAGCTCACTAAGCCAAATCCCTTTTTCAAACTGAAGAGTCACCCTCTCTAGACCAGGTGTAGCTTCTATAAAGAAGTGGGCCAGACCAGGACAAAAACTATCTAAACTAGATTTAATGTTATATACATTTAAATTTATCAAATATAATTAAGTAAAGTTAATAGTGTTTACCAATAATAATTTCCCCATCACAGAAGAGCAACTAAGATGATCAAAGGCCTGGAGACCAAAACATATGAGTAACGGTTGCAGGATTTGGGTTTGGCTAGTTTAGGGAAAAGAAGAATTAGGGATGACATGATAGCAGTGTTCCAATATTTGAGGGGCTGCCACAAGGAAGAAGGGGTCAAATTATTCTCCAAAGCACCAGAGGGCAGGGCAAGGAACAATGGCTGGAAACTAATCAAAGAGAGAAGCAACCTGGAATTAAGGAGAAACTTCCTAAAAGCGAGGACAATTAACCAGTAGAACGATTTTGTCTCCAGAAATCATGGGTGCTTCATCACTGGAGGTTTTTAAGAAGAGACTGGACAGCCAGTTGTCTAAAATGATAGGGTCTCCTGCTTGAGCAGGGGGCTGGACTAGAAGACCTTCAAGATCCCTTCCAGCTTCTATTCTATTCTATTCTATTCTATTCTATTCTATTCTATTCTATTCTATTCTATTCTATTCTATTCTATTCTATTCTATTCTATTCTATTCTATTCTATTCTATTCCATTCCATTCCATTCCATTCCATTCCATTCCATTCCATTCCATTCTTCTAATATTAAACATTTTAGTAGTAATCTTGGCAGTAGCTCTGGAAATTATTGCCAACTTTCCCAATCCAGCGTCAAAACCCGCAACCTACCTGTTACCGTGGCCGGTATTCTTAGCTGGGGTGATCCTCCATGCCTCTCGCTGTGCGGTGGCCCTGGACTGGCTGGTTTCAAAGAGACAGGAAGCTTGCTAATCCCCTTCTCCAGAGACAGGATGCTTTTCTCTATCTCAACTATTTGGAATGCCATGTGGTCATCCTCCAATGGGCCTGTGGTAGGGAGTGGTTCCATCATGTGCAGCGAAGGCCCACTGATGCTTACCGCCTGGGCCTGGGCATACTGTGGGGCGGTGGTCATGCCTGGGCTTGGAATGGCCATGCCAAATGCCTTCAGTACATTTTGGAGAGGTTCTCTCTCTTTGCACCGGGGCCTCCTCTTGACTGTGTCGGATTCTGTGAGATTGAATTCCAACACCGGGGCTTCTTTTGCTGAATCCCCTTGAGACTCACTGGACTGAGCAGGAGCAGAGTCTGTGTCTGGAGCTGAGGCATCGTTTTTCAGCTGCCCCAAAGGCTTTGGTCGCTGTTTGATGGTTAGGTTGCCTTCTTCTGCAAAGGGGATGCATTCACTGGAGCTGTTTTGAGAAGAACAAGGGGATTTGGCACAGTCATCCTTCTGAACTGGACCATCTTCCTCAGTGTCTGATCGGATATCTTCATGGTTATGCTGCAAAGCCTCTGTCATGGTAACTGCTGATTCACTGAATGTTCGTCTCCTGGGAGTGTTGCCTTCCAAGACTTGGCTTCTACCATTCAGGGTATTGGTGTTACCAAGGCCTCCTTGAACTGAATTGTGCAGGACACCTTTCTTGGGACCTTCCTGACCACAACTGGGGATCTGGGAAGACTGAAGAGGCTGGGCTTGGCTCCCATCATAGATTGGCCTATCAAGTTTAGCAGCTGTGTTTTTCCCCAAGCAAGCTCTGTCATTAGTATTATCCCCTTCATCCTTGGACACCGAGGATCCATTCTGTGTCTCTTGGCCTTGTTCGAACTCTGCATCAACTGCTAAAGGGCTGGAGACTGAACTGAGGCGTTTAGGAGGAGGTGGTGGAGGGCCTTTCTTCCGGGCACGGATAGCAAAAGACTGACTGCGCAAGACTTTCGCTTCTGAAGGTGGTTGTGTCCGTGAAACCTGACTGCGCCCGGGTCGCCTGGTTAGGGTAGCATAAGAGCCCACTGAGCTACTGGCTGGCTCTTCCTCATCAGGTTCCCCATCCGACAATGCATAACGGTTCAAGCTTTGTGAGCGTTTCTTGTGCTTAAAGCCCTCGCCGTTTTGCTGTTCAGGCCTAGGCTTTGGAGGCACCTGAGGTGGCTCTGTAGGGCCGCAATGGGAATGAAGATAGGAGAAAGGTTTCTGGGCAGTTGATTGGAGGGCAGTCCTCTGGACTGACAAGTGGGCCTTGGCCTGCTCAGGCATGGAAGGTGGAGGAGCTGACTGGGCCTTCAGTGATACATGGGGATACATGAAGACATAGGGGGCTGTTCCCTTGCTGGCAGCATGGGGCAATGTGCAGGGGGAGAGAACTGGTAGGGGGCTTGATGGCTCTGGTGAAGCACTTGGTCTATGGTAGTGATCCATCCCCTCAGGCAGATTTCTTTCCCTTAAGGGACTTCCCACACAACTGCCAGAATAGCCATTGACTCCATCTGGTCCATTGAGCAATGGAATGAATTTCCCATAGTGGTCTGAGCTGGGCCGATCCTGGGTACTTGCAGAGTTCTCCGCAGGATGGGCCTGGGTGAAAGAATGCCCTCCACTGCTCCCACTGCTCCCTTCGCCACTACCCAAACTCTCCTGAGAATGGCTAGAGGACGTGCTTTGGGACAGCATGTTCTCCTGGGAATGTCCTGATCCTCTAGATCGTGCGCCAATGCTCTCTTGGCTCCGTGACATGCCTTGGGTACTCTTAATGGTCAATGTCTCTTGGCAGCTATTGGACATGGCTGTCTGGAGCTCATGGCTCAGCTCACTGTCCTGAAAAGTGGTCATTTTGGGGGTGAGAGGAGAATGGCACTCCCCATTCTCCACAGTCTCAATGGTGACTATTTCCAAGGTACCAGGGATCTTGCGCCTAAGAGTGTTGACTTCAGCCTGGCTCTGACTCTTACAAAGATCTGTCAACCTCTTGACAGCCAACATGATCTTCTTTTGATGGCCTGCATGTCACACAAGAAAAACAAACTTAGCAATTGTATGGGAGCCAACAGACCTTTTGACTTGGAAAAAATTCTAAATATAGGCTAAAATATTAAGATTTATCCTTGTATTCGCAAATTTGTTAGCTTATGAGGATGAAAATAAATAAACAGTAAATTTGGGACATAGAGCTTCAACAAGATAAAGGTTTCTAGATTGCCCTATTCAGGGACCATGATAAATATTAGGTCAGCATTTCATTAACATAGCAAATTTAAAGCATCAACAGGCCTTCACAATTGGCAGTTCAATATGCTGCTTTTATATCAAGTAGGTACAAAAAAAAAATCCTCTACTCCCTAAGTATTTGCCTATAGTTCAAATTGAAATTGAATGTATATGCCACATCCCTCTGCACTACCCTTTTCATTATAGATTCTCATACTTGACTAATATTTATTTTAAAGGATCTTTCAGGCACAGAGATTGCAAGTTAGATAAATTACCCTTTAGCCACTGTAAGAGCAACTCTACCAAGCGAAGCCAAATTGTTTGTTTCTACATTATAAGCCATCTGCTATTAGAGTTTAATTTTAGACATCTTTGGCTTTTTTTTCTTGCAAGTGTAACTATTGGCTGGATGTTTGTCATACATGTATTGTTATGTGACCATTACTGCTGGTCATATGAACATAATAAACTTATTAATGAGCTTAGGATCTTTTATGCTTCTGGTTATTGAATTAATCCTGGAGAAAATCTATCTGGTTGCTAAGAGGTGATACTAACTTTATGGCACAGAATCAATCAATATTTAATTAAAAGTAAAATCTTCAAGCTGAACTCAACTCCTGGTGATATAATTAATATATCAATGTAGCTTTCCAACAACGTGCTATTGGTTTTCTACTGCTTTCTTCTGCAATATTCAGTTTCCTGTAGGCAACAACTTTGGGATTTCCCGATTTAGCGCTGTTTAGTTTTTTTATGAGCAACCAAAATTAATACCTGGCTGTGCAGTTAATGCATTGAACCCTAAAAGACTTTACTGTTCAATATATAACCCCCTCTCGTTGCCTGAAAGCTTAGTGAGCTGTCTGCAGCATTCACTAAGCTCAAGGCTCTTCTTTTCTGAAGTCCAAAAGGTCCTCTGTAAGCAGACCATCCTGGAAGAAGCCATTTTAGCTGAGCAGCCAGTAAAATAAGACCTCTTTTTTCTGCATCATCTGTTTAAAGCAGGGGTCTCCAAGCTTGGCAACTTTAAGACTTGTGGACTTCAACTCCCAGCTTTGCTGGTTGAGGAATTCTGGGAGTTGAAGTCCACAAGTCTTAAAGTTGCCAAGGTTGGAGACCCCTGCTTTAAAGAGTCTTTTCTTTAGTGCCTGAGAGTATTAAGTGCATTTACACAAGACAAATGATCCAGCAGTCACCTCCACTGCTCATTCATTCATTGCTGAATACCAGCAGTATACAACTTGGATCGAATGGGTTAGCTTTTATTTATCCATTTATATGCCACCTCAATCACTACAATAACTCTACTTTGCCTTTTATCTCTTCGGTCCTCCTGCATTTGTCTCTGCCCCCCCCTTTTTTTAAATAACAATTAAAACAACAACAGTAATAATATTCTTGGGCCAGAGTGGGAAAAATAATGTGCGTGGCCATCTTCTGTTTCATTTCATTCTTGGCCTCAGTGCAACGATGGGCATGTGAAAACCAGAACTAGAGAGGCCCTATTCTGAAGGGATTTCAACAATTATGCAGGCAATGCAGTACCTCTAACTAGAAAGAGTTACATTAATGGAATTAAATCTCTAGGATTAATTGGCAGAGTAAACTAAGCCATTTTCCCTACTCCTATAACCCAGTTAAGCATGTTATGTGAGTAGGCCTATGGCATTCTTTTTTTTTTAAAAAAAAATTCATGACTACAGAATGGGGCTACAGTTCTTGACATTCTGTATAAGCCAGTGGGGGAAGCTGAGTGAAACAGTGGGAAGGGTGAAACTGGAGCAACTGTTTTAGGTGGGTCAAAGGTGGGTCATTTGTTTTTAAAAGGGATCTCATCAACAGCTATTTGTCATGTACACCCAATTACGTATACATTTGGCTGTTTGGGGATGAAGCCAGTTGGCATATTTAGGTTATGCTTATGCTCATGGACAAGCAAGGCTGTCTTCATTGAAAACAGGATTCAATTACTCTGGGAATTTGGTGCAGTGCCAAAAATTACACTAATTCCTGCCTCCAAAGAATAGGGGCAAGCTTTTTCCTCTATTCTTTTTCTTCCTCGTTGTAAAATATGGCTTTGGTAAGGAGCCAGCCAAAGGTTGATGGGGTGGCTGAGCTGCCTAACTCATCAAATCAGGCCATGACAGAAGGCGGGGAAGAAACCTTTCCAGGAATGGTTAAATGCTATGGTATCGTGTTCCATGGAGGCACTGCACCCTGTTCTTGTTAAAAAGATGGTTTAGATCGGTGTTTCTTAAAGTGTAGTCCTAAGACCCCTGCACCCCCCAGGCCCCTCTCAAAGATTCATGAAATCAAAATTATTTGCCAGCCTATGTTGAAAATTAATATTAAAATCCCATCAAGCAATCATTAGTGATAGTGAATGCATCGATTTTAATTTTTAATATGGGAAATATCAATGAATATAATCCATACAAACAAAAGCTCTTTTGGGGTCCTCCATCATTTTTAAAAGTGGGAAAAGATCATGAGAGAAGAAAGTTTAAGATCCACTGGACTAGTTGTAACAGTTTTGAGACATGCCTGGAGCTTGGCTTCTATGAAACGGGAGAAGGCAGGTTCCTACCTAGACCAAAGTAGAAAAGATGAACCATGGCTGCTCTGATAGAAGGAAGAATGGACAGGAAGCTTTCCTATAAGCACGACAATCAGCCCTTGAGGGAATAAACACCTAAGCATTTTTGTGCTGGTCCATGTGTGTGTGACCTTCACAATTGATGCTCTGTACTGATTAGGTGACATTTTAAATTTTTTGTATGGATCAATTTTAAGGATTGGGATGTTATGAAATCTAAGCTTATTTTCTTGCAAATTACTTCCAGCTCCTCCAGGAGGAAGAGTGCTAAAGAAATTAGCTAACTAACAAAATAATTGCTGCCTGAGGTGCTGATCAAAATGTGGAATTTGCTTTGATGCTTCCAATTGTTGATGTCCAATTACACCATCCCATCCCTTTAGCGCTGTCACAGCTGCCCATGAGTTGCCCCATGTGGTCCAATGACAGGAATGAAAGTTTCCTGATTCTTAAGCAGAGTTGCTGGGATAATGGCAATGAACCACAATCCCTCATTGCTAGAAGGGGGCAGATTAAAGCCTCTCTCCCCAGTAATACCTCGAGGCAAAAGGAAGAACGTACTGTATATGTAGGTGCAAAGTGTTTCACAACCAACCATGTAACCTATTACTCCAAATATTTTCCTTAAGATACCACAAGATTCTGCTCTGTTAAAACAAGAGACAGCCACTGTCCATGAGAAGTTAGGATACCACTGTGCCTAACAAAGATTTGCAATGTTTCCTGCTCTTGCTGCATCCATCTCTCAGCTACAAAGTTACACTGCACAGAAGACAACTCTGTGGATACAGTCTAGGAGTCCGTCTCCTTTTTGGGACTATCCTTGGCAAGCTTTGTTGAGTCTGTCACTGTGCAAAAATGAAGACTGCATCCTGTTCTAGGTCCAATGTTCTCTCACGGCTACATATCATAAAGAGAATTGGAGCCAGCCAACAAAATTTGGGGAAACTGCCAATTTATTTGAATAAGGAAATACTTTTCTTAGGATTCCATGGAATATCAGGAGTAAGTTTAAATCAAATAGGCTTTGGAGTGTAAAAGCTTTTGTGAGGTGCTGCATTAATCTTAGTTGGTGATTAACTATTTATGACTATCCTTCTTGGATTCACTTTAGGCCAAAAGCAAGCAAACTGACATCATCTGGATATTGTAGATTTTAATTCCCTTCATGCCAAGTTAGTTACCAAAAGCTGGGAGCCCTGGTGGCGCAGTGGTTAGAATGCAGTATTGCAGGCTAACTCTGCCCACAGCCAGGACTTTGATCCTGACCAGTTCAAGCTTGACTCAAGCCTTCCATCATTCCGAGGTCAGTAAAATGAGGACCCAGATTGTTGGGGGTGATATGCTGATGTGTGTAAACTGCTCAGAGAGTGCTGTAAAGTACTATGGAGCAGTATATAAGTCTAAGAGCTATTGCTATTTCTAATTGCTAATAAATTTTCTGAGGTTCTTATCCTTGCCTGTAAGTACCACAGTCACCATGATACTCTTCTAATGGATAGCCAACAATACAGACTGGCTAGATTTTCCATTCCAAGTCAATTCAAAAGTTCTGAGAGATGAATCACTGAAACACAATCAGGATGAGGTGCAGTAAATATTATGTTATGGATCCAATTTCCCCACCCTTACAGGAACAGTCTTGTTAGTTACATACGACCAGAAATTCCCAAAGCCCTGGTGGTTTTGCCTCTGGCTTTTGACTTCTTCTCACCAAGTTTGTTGATGCCAATCTCTTGCAAATCCTCCCAAGTCAGATCGGTCACAATGTTGATGGAGTCATAACCGTTGCTCACCAACTTTTTGTGGTACTGTGGTAAACCAATAGCACTCAACCATTCCATCAAGTCATCCTAGAAAATAATACAATTGCACTGAGTTTGATTAGAAATCTCCTCGTTTCACTCCAAGCCTATGCAACTTGGGAGAGTTAGGAAACTGAATGGATCCTAGAAGATACATATGTCAGATCAGGTTTGGGGTTATAGTGCCCGCATTCCCTTGCCATTTTTTATGCTCACTGAAGGCACCATAAAGGGTATCTTCCATGGATATGAATTAAGCAGGACAAGCAAAAAAAAAAAAAAAAGCAATCTTCAAAATGCCACCATCTTTATATATAGCTCAAAACATTCACTCAAACCATCAATTTATCAGAGTGAGCAAATGATAGCCCTGGTAAAGTAGAGAGCAGCTTATTGGGTTTGCATTTGCAAATACTCTATGTTATCTCCATGAAAAGGATGCAGCACTCAGGGGAAAGGAATGGGAATAGAAGAATGTTATAGATGCAACCTCATTTTATGCAGAAGGTGGTTAACGATATGGTGGCATGAAATAATGATTAGATTACAATAAGCCTCATAGACACTCTATAGCGTTTTTTTGGGTCTGGGAGTGTATGCTTTCAGATAGGATATAGTTGATCACAGGTTTCTTATAGATCTTGGTAGTTGCCATACTCACAGGAATATAATTTGGGAGCCATTCAGCAATACTGAGCTGTCCAATCTCTGTTGAAATTTTCTTCCTGTGGCCTGGTTTGGTTACCCCAATTGCTGTGAGATCCTGGAACAAAGAGCCCAGGTACATATCTACCACAAACCAAATACATTTAATATAATCTACAATGGACAGCTAAGCATCTATGCAACGTGTGTACAGCAGTGTCTCTTTTGGGAAAATGGACAGGTTCTTACACACCCCAAATGATAATTGCATGGAGAAACTAAAAGCCACTTTCCCACCTTTGCCTGGTCCTCTATTTTTTCTTTTTTTTTACCTCTGGAGTCATGCGGCTGATTGTTGGCACATCATAACCTGCATTCAGGAAATTGGCTGTATAACACTCCAGCTGGAATTCGCTTAGCCAATTATAAATGGCTGCAGCATCCTGCAAAAAAGAAAGAAAGAAAGAAAAGTCCCTTTTGGAAAAGACCACAATGATCCTTACATCCCTATTGTCCTTTGGTTATTTTACCAAAATATTAATAGTGTGCTTGAGCAACTGTATTTTAAAAAAACCAACAAGAACAATCAAGCAGCAGGGCATCAGGTCACCTATCTCCAAATGGGTAAGGATGATGGGAGTTTTAGTTGAAAACACAAGAGGACATTAGGTTACCTATTTTGGCTGTAATTTAAGCCCCACTTTTTCTGAGTGATGGGCCACTCATTAAACTCTGGGTGGGGCGTCTATTTGAAAATAGCAGATTGTCAGCACTCGTGCCAGTTTGGACTTAACCTCAGCTTTGCCATTCATCGGCATGCTTGGCATGCACTTATTTAATGGATGTAATAAAATGTCTCTTGATAAAGTGAAAAGATATGAACTAATTGTTATTCTTTGGAAAGTCCTTGTAAATGGTCTTCAAGTGCACTTTCCAAATCAAGACCAGAGTACAGAAAGTGCAATTTAATAGTTTCAAATTTACTGATTTATTTCCAGCTATTAATAATATGGTTTCTTGGAAAGATCTTAGCAAATCTAAGGAGTAATTTTATTATGTAATTCCTTTGTTTACCACTGCACTCAATATAAATGTTATTAGCAACGTTTTCTTGGAAAGAACGATCTCTGCCATTGTACAACTCTTTATAGTAGCCATAGAAACACCTGCTGCCCTAGGCATTCTACTTGCTGTATTCTGATGTTGTTGTTGTTTGTTGCAAAGTCGTGTCTGACCCATCGCAACCCCATGAACAACTTTCCTCCAGGCCTTCCTGTCCTCTACCATCCCCTGGAGACTATTTAAGCTCACGCCGACTGCTTCAGTGACTCCATCCAGCCACCTCATTCTCTGTCGTCCCCTCCTTCTTTTGCCCTCAATTGTTCCCAGCATTAAACTCTTTTCTAGTGAGTCCTTCCTTCTCATTAAGTGGCCAAAGTATTTCAGTTTCATCTTCATCTAGTCTGATAGCAATACCATAAAAAGAGACCTTGCCAGGGAAGGTTTCTAGACCAATTAGATCACTAATACAGCATGCCTCTTTGCCAACACAATTCCAGAAAAGATGAAACACACAGTAGTCTTAACATACAGTACTTGCAGCCCTAGCATTGCATTTGTTGTTCCTCTACCTTGCACTACCATATTACTCCCCTGCATCCTTTCAATTCTTCTGTCCATTTTCCAATTCCAGGCAAGAAGTGGCACCAAATGATTTTTAAGGAATCTTGAGGAACATCTGATATCAACATTTCTAAAGGTTGTCTGTTCTTTGAACAAAGAAATGACAATACCTTCCCTTCCAGGAGCTGCTCTGGGCGTAGATATTGGTGGGAGAAGATCCTGTCATTGGAGAAATTCTGATGCATTTGTGTCCCTGCAAAGAATCAAAGCAAAAATCAGAGCAGGCCACGGAGCCTTGGAAGAATCAACGCAGGACACAGTCACACAAAAAGGCCCGTTGCTACATAACATTTGTTTGTTTGAATAGGGCATGGGAGTTGAAGTCCACAAGTCTTAAAGTTGCCAAGGTTGGAGACCCCTGGAATAGGGCATGGAAGAGAATTAAAAATCCTTTCACTGTGATGATGGCACTTTCTGCATTTACACCCATGGAATTCACAAATAGGGAATGTACATTTTATTTACATTTCTGTCCTGTAGATTTTTAATTTAAAAACCCATCTTTTCTCAAAAGCTACCAGCAGCTTCTTGGGGGAATAGGGGAGTACAATCGAACAGTATACTCAATTTCATTTTAAACAATGTATTGTTTTAAAGTCAATTCTCACATGCTCTTGAATTTCAATTTTCCATTGCTCATACCAAAGACATTCAGGCATAGATTTTCATGAACATCTGGAGCAGCCTTCTGCACCATACCTTTCAGAAGTGTGGGGTTTCTCCTGTCATAGTTTCTAGCCAATATGGCCAATGGGAAATCTGGGAGTTGTAATCCAACTCATTTAGAGGTTATCAAGCTGGGAAAAGCTGTTGTATAAAAGCAGCATTTGACACTGCGGGGCAAATAACAAGAGCTCTGCTCTAAGTCTATGTAGTAGACATATTTTCCAAAGCACCTGAAGGCAGGACAAGAAACAAAGGATGGAAACAAATCCAAGGAGAGAATCAACCTAGAACTAAGGAGAAATTTCCTGACAGTTAGAACAATTAATCAGTGGAATGACTTTCCTCCAGAAGTTGTAAATACTCCAACACTGGAAGTTTTTAAGAAGAGATTGGACAACTATTTGTCTGAAATGGTATAGGGTTTCCTGCCTGAGCAGGGGGTTGGACCTCCAATAACTCTGCTACTCTGTTCAGAAATTAATAGCACAGCCTCCCCGCCATTCAAGCATGCCAACCCAGCTGAACATTCACCTCGTGCAAAGCTTGTATTTGTTGCTATTAGGAAAGAGGCTCTGTTTCCCCTTTCCACCTCTGTGACATCTATTCCTCTTGTCTCAAGATGACAACACATCTCCACTTACCCAAGGAGCTGGTTTGACCATTGTGAGAATTTGAACTCAGGACATGTTGCTGCAGATCCTCCCCACCAGGCAAAAGTGGCTGCAGACACAAGAGTGAAGAGAGCCCTCAGTCATCACTTTCCCAAACATAGGATTTTTTTTCTCATACTCAAAAGATTTTGCATATAGCATCAGCAAAAGCATACTTACAATTGGGCAATGAATTGGCTGTTCTTTTAACTTCCCCCCTGCAGATCAGCAACACTGATCTATGGAAGTTCTATATCATTTTCAAAGCCCAGGTGGGAAAAGAAAGGGAATGGGAATGCAAACCATCGTCAATTCATCCCCAAAGACGAAGACTGCTGTCTCCTCATACCCAGTTTGTTACATCAGAACAAAACACAGCACTGCTTTATGTAAAGGGACCGTATGGTTATTTCTTGGGAATTTTGTCAGAGACAGTGCCCCTGTCCTTTTAAATGGCTGCCAGAGAACACCCCATTACATCTCTAAATAATAAAGAATATCCTTCCCCAACCAGCTGCCTTCTGAAATATTCAGATTATAACTCTTGGACTTTCCAAGCAATTGCTATCTGAAGATGAGAAGAAACATAGTACCAAGTATTATTATATTCCCCATAGTGGGGAATAATTTAATTGTGGAGGACCTGGAACCTGAACAGAAATATAGCCTCTAGGGAAAGAACTACAATCATCTCTGTCACTCAACAGTGCTTAAATCAAATTCAGAGCTCTTATGCCTGACAAAGATCTTAAAGAAAACTGCAGCTCAATCTTTTGTTAAATGAGAAAATACTCCTACATCTCACCTAGCTTGGCCATAAAAAGCACATTATCTCTCACAATTGATTTCTTTTTAGTCATAACCATCTTGCTATTCACCCATTAGCAAATCATGAATTTCAGCATCCAAGTGAGTTTTAAGCAGCTTATATCTCACTTGGGGCTTCCAAGTGAGATATAAGCTCCTTAAAACGAGAATGGCTTAAAGGCAATATCACCTGAGTGGAAGTACATCACAATGTCATGGTCTGGTCCCCAGAGGCCTGCTAATATCAGGACCAGGACCAGGAAGAAGCATTCAAGAATGGATCCTGTGCTGAGAGAGTCACCGGACCAAGGGTCCCTCAGCTGGCTTTCTGCCTAAGGACTAGAATTCACGGCCTCCTGGTTTTTAGCATGGCGCCTTAATCATTACACCAAACTGGCTCTCCTGATGGCATATAATCATTCCATAAAAGGTTGCTGGAAATTTGGCAAATATGGCAATGAAGATTACCATGAATTCCATTCTTAAAGTAGTCAAGGCCTTTCCTTTATTTATTTTTTATTTATTTATAATTAAATTTATATACCGCCCTACTCCCGAAGGACTCAGGGTGGTGAACAGCCAGAAAGTAAAATATACATAATACAAACATTAAAAACACTTTAAAATACATTAAATACATTGGCCAAATTTAAAACACCCCAATTATAAAACCAATTTTAAAACAATTAAAAAGGGAGGTTAGACCAGCCTGCTGGAATAAAAATGTTTTGAGGGCGCGGCGGAAAGTGCGCAGATCTGGGATCCTCCGTATCTCCGGGGGGAGCTCGTTCCAAATGGAACGAGACATGTGGCTTCACATGTCTTTGAATTCTGTTATGCTGCTGCTGTGTTGGATGCTTTCTGCTTGTGAATCTGATGAATTTATCACTTTGAAATCAACTTCAGCCAGATAAGCCCTGGTTTTGTGTGAATATGAGCTGAAGATCACAGAACAAAAGATTCTCATGCTTTTGCACAAAAAAATACTATTTCCTTACCTTCACATTCTCAATGAGGATTCCCATGAATTGTCCATTGGTACCCTCAGTACTTTGACCGCTACCAGCACTTCGGATACTGCCAATACTGCCTTCGCTGCCCACACTGTTTCTATCACCTGCTGGACAGGAGGGGAGACATTTCAAATGGCATTTTGCGGAGAGGAAACGGAGGGTTTTCTTCCATAAGAAAGAAAATGTTAGGTGAAAGAAAGCAATTGATAGCAGACAGTTTCACAGCCCTGCAAGCTTTGTCACGGAGCACAAAATTAAAACCCCAGTTTCTAATTAGAATTAGAAGCCCCAGTTTTCAGGGAGAGATTAGTCGGCAAGCAATGAAGGACTTTAGCTATGTGACACTTTCCTTACATCAGCCTCCACTTATTCCGATTTTGACTCTAAATCCACCATACCAGGTTATTTGAGGGAAGATGGAATAATGAACAAGCAGGTAAGTAGAGCAAACATGCTTGGCTCTGCTGAATTTGAGGGAATGCCAAACTTGCACGTGCAGATGGAAAGAGAGAAAAGTGTGTCACTCTATTAGATGTGTGTGGTAGACGTGGCTGGCATAGCCATCAGAATTCTGCCCTGAGAAGTAAAACTGCCCTTAAAAATAAAAGGAAGAAGAAGCAAATAAATGTACCTTTAGTGGGGTTACCAGATAGGGTTGGAAGTGTCCACAGATGTCTACTACAAATGTAGCAGCATAGTGTTGTAGTGCAAGAATGGGCACAATGTATTCCTGCAATGGTTGCTGAACTGCAACCCTCAGCAACTCTTGCCATTGGCTAAGGTAGCATTCAGCAGTATTTGGAGCACAAAGGCATACATTATCCATCTTTTGAACAAAGGCATAGGCAAGAACGAGGCCCCAACAGTGCTATGCATGCACACGTACATCAGTCAAGAACAAGTGGGTATGCGTGAGTGAGGACATGTCTCCAAAGCTAAATACTCCAGTGATAAATATCATGAACCAGACATCTCCCTTCTCCTTGCTGCTTTTCTCCCTGGACTGTGCTCTCCTATGCTGCAATCAGGCAGCCCGACTGCTAGGAAGGCTTGCCCAGCCCAGCTCAACTATACCCCTGACCTGGGCTCTCAGGTGCTGGAACAGTCCTAGTCAGGGTGAGGTGGCCCCAACCTGTAGGGAGGCTGAGGGGTGCCTGTGGCGGAGAGGCGTCGGTATGTAGTTGTAGCCCACCAGGAGGGGTGGCTGTGGTAACCTGCAGTCCCTTTACATGGCTCTGGCACTGATGTGTGGACACCATGCGGGAAAGAGTCAGGCCTGCATGTAGAGACAAAACATGCATGTCAGAACAGAGCGCATGTAAAGGTAAGGCAGTGGACTGGGTGTCTGCATGGCTGATTTTTCCCAGTGGGACACATTGTGCAGGACTACACCGCATGGACCAAGGGGCTGTTTAAGAGGGCAACTTTGGTACTCATGGAATACATATGTTCGTCTAAAGGTTTAAAGTGGATTATTTATTCATTACCTAGCATTTCCAGAATGCTTCTTTAACAAATTGTTTCAGCACCATATAATGGATATTAACCGAATCAGGATCCTTGTACAGGTAGCCCTTGACCTATGGCCATTTGTTCAGCGACTGCAAGATTACAGTGCTGCTGAATGAATGGTGGTTATGACAGGTCCTCGGAATTGCGGCCATCTCAGCACTCCTGTGGTCATGTGATCGTGATCTGGGCACTAGGCAAATGGTTTGCACTTATGATTGGTTGCAGTGCCCTGCCATCACATGATTGTCATTTGCAACCTTCCCTGCTGACTTCCCCAGACAGTCAGTGGGGAAACCAGCAGGAAAGGTTGCAAGTTGTTGAGGTAAATCTCCCCCACTTGTGCATCTTCCTCTGGCTCCTGTCTCTGTACCAGCCACTCATACAATCTGTACACCTTTCCGGATTTGTGCCATGCCTTCACGCACCCTCCCCAACCCATGTTGCATCCCACATACCTTTCCTGGCCCATCCCCATCCCTGTGTACCCTCCTTGACATGCACCATGCCTCTTGTGCATACTCCCTAACCCATGTTCACATACCCACCCTGATCCCAACTGCACCCCCCCCATAACCTGTCCCCAAACCCCTGCATATCCTCCCCATCCTGTACAGTTCTTGGGCACCCTTCTTGATCTGTACTGCACTCCCACATACATTCTCTGATCTACACCCCCACACATCCTTTCTGGTGCATGCCGTCCCCCTATCCACTCTTAGCAGCCTGCATCACACCCTTCCTGCCCTGTGTCTCTTGCATACCCCTTCTATACTCTCCCTGACCCATGCTGCACTTTTGTGCACCCTCCCCAATCCTCACCACCTTTCACACAGTGTCTCACACCTACTCCAACACTTGCCATACCTCTCCTACAAACCTGTGCACCCCTCACAAAAATAAGAGATTTTGCAGGGTTTTGCATTTAAAACCTCCAACCATTTTTTCTATTAGAAGCAATAATACAATAATAGAATTTATATCATTTATTTTTTTAATAATTGTCTCCAAACTTTAATTTCTTAAGAACATGGAACAAGTTTAAAATATGAGTATTTTACTTCACTAGGTATTCATAAACATTGGACATCAATAACATCCATCTTTAGATTGAAGATAATTAGATATTTGCAACCAGTCTAAAACAACATGAGTGGATGAGGCAAATAGCTAAATTACCTTTAAGATTGTATTTGCATCTCTGCAAGTTTCCTTTTGATAAATGATAAGTTTGTATTTATCTCTGGATAATGCCATATTCCATTGTTTGGGAGATTTTGATGGGTGTCTTTTATCAGTCCCAAACTGTTGTGCAACTATTTCAACTTTCTTATTTTATTGGACTCTCAATGTTAAAAAAAGTAAAAGGGATGAAAAATACAGGACAAGTACAAGTGGAATATATGAAGCAAAATGACTAACAATATAAGCTTTGTAGGGTTTCATGGAAATACAGTAAATTGAAGTCTTAAATATCTGGAAGACATCAAGTTCTCTATCATTTTATTATGTATGTATGTATGAATGTATGTATGTATGTATGTATGTATGTATGTATTAAACTTATATGATCACTGATCTCACATGAAGTGACTCTGTTGAAGGCATTAATGAGCCTTTTCATATTGAAAAGGTGGTAAGAGATGGAGGTTGGAAGGAAGGGAAGGAGGGTGAGTTTCATATAAAGTGTATGCTGAACTTGTCCTGAATAACTATAGCTTTCAATTAGCAACTAAAGGCACAGCAGGTATTGCCATGAGTAACTATGATTGGAATAGGAGGCTATGAGATTTTCTTAAAAAAAAAACAAAGGAGTTGACGAACCCATGAAAAAAATAGGGTAAAAGGGATGTCCTGGAACACGGAATCACAAATGTCTCCAGCTTTTTCCTCCACCCACCAATCACATCATTGGACTCTCATGAAACTTTCCCTTTATAAACCTGGGCCAACCTGTCCGCTTGCTGATTACTTCTACAATGGATGGAGGAAAATAGCCAACTCGGTCAGTGCCTTTCTGAGCATCATGGATATGGCCCTTCCACCGTCCATCTGCATGCTGCTCCAGGACCTGGCCAAACAAAAGAAAAGAATTCACATCAGCAGGTTGAAAAGGCCAAAAGGGTCATTAAGTCTTAATTTCCTGCTCCTGTAAACTGGATTTTCTAAGAGCTGGCATGTTGCATAGTGCCTGTGCTATCTGATGGATATAAGCATGAATCTATGTTGTTCAAAGCTAACCTTTGCTATGAACTTGCTAACCATTTCCCTGTTTGTCTCCACTTATAAAATGGGAGTAAGTGCAGGTAGTCCTCTACTTACAACGGTTCATTTAGTGACCATTCAAAGTTACAACAGCACTGAAAAAGGTGACTTATGATTGTTTTTCAAACTTATGACCATTACAGCATTCCCATGATCACATGATCAACGCTTGGCAACCGACTCATATTTAGGACAGTGGCAGTGTCTCAGGGTTATGTGATCCCCTTTTGCGACCTTTTGACAAGCAAAGTCAATGAGGAAGCCAGATTCACTTAACATCTGTGTTACTAACTTAACGACTGCAGTGATTCATTTAACAACTGTGGCAAGAAAGATCATAAAATGGGGCAAAACTCACTTAATAACTGTCTCACTTAGCAATAGAAATTTTGGGCTCAATTGTGTTCGTAAGTCGAGGACTACCTGTATAGTGGTCTAGAACTGTAGGAAAGTTGTAAGAATTAAAATGAAGTAACGTGTGTGTGTGAGATTCTTTTATTTTATTTTTAGATCATTCATGCATTCTTAACACTTAAAAGAAATAGTAAATAAAAATAGAATAAGGTGGAATAAAAACTAAAGAAATGCTTTATTAGGATTAGTCACTTGTGTTTTGATCTAAAGGCTAAACATTTCCTTTAAAAAAAACTGGAAGGTAAGCTTGTTACATGAATTTTATACTTGCACCTAAAACTGAGATTTGTCATTTGTACCTCTGCAAAAGTTGTGCCACACACAAAATGCTACACTACGAAGTCTATTATTTAATGAACCTTTCTTTTTGTACATTCTTCTTAAAAGCCCCTTGTTGGCATCTAAACACACTGCCAACTGAGATCCAAATATAATAATACTTCTCCCCATTTTTTAGGACAAGTCAAAGCTGCATTTGTTCTTAATAATAGTGAAGCCCCTCCATGAAAAAAATAAGACACATAACAAAGTGATGAGGGAACACTTCAGGGGAGAGTGATAGCTATTAGCCATGTAAGATCTTACATGACTTCCATCAATTTCTCACCGTGATGACATCCCCAGCACGGATGTTAAGAGCTGTTGGATCGTGGAGATTCCAGAAATCCTTTAAAGCACGGACCTTCAGGATTCCTGATGCCTCTGATGACAGGTGATAAATAGAGAGAGAGAGAGAGAAAGAAGGAAACAGAGGAAGCAGAAATGGATAAAAACATGTCAAGGAACGGGAAGATGATACTGTTACTTACAAAACAGGTAATTTCTCCTGTTTCCCACAGCTGGCAAACTCTTCAAGCAACCAGCATACTCTTTCCACCCTCAACTTTCTTACTTAGCTTAAGATTCAGAGTCAGCAGCGGGGTTGAAAAACCCTCATGTCTTCATTACTCCCACTCTCACCAAGAGACTTCCAACCCAAGTCCTTTCATGCTGGCCATTTAGATTGCAGCAGACGACCCTCTCCCTTCAGGATCTGTGGGGATTAGTTTTTCAGCTTGCTCACCTCGTAGGAGCTGCTTGATGTCCTTACTGGCATGTGAAGTGGTGAACTGGTTCACAATATCCAAGGCTGTCTGGTTGTAGGTGTTGCGAATGTTGACATCAATGCCCCCCTAACAGAGAAAAGATTAAATGGATTGAGGAGGAAGATTAAAAAGACTATAGAAAGAGAGTCTCTGCAAGATAGAGAATTTTTTTTTTCTTGAGGTAGGGAACTGTGGAGTCCTTGGTGCTCTTTGAGCTTGTTTTGCTGGCAGACATTTCATTACCCAAGTAGGTAATGACATCAGTGCATGGTTGATATTATCTAGTCAGGTAATAAAATATCTGCAAGTAAAAAGACAAGCTCATAGTACACTAAGGACCTAATAGTTCAACCCTGAGCTACAGATACCAACTGGTAGGGAACTGTGTTCTGATCTAGCCCTCATAGTTTCATCACTGACTTAACTAAACCCAAGAGTATGTATTGGTTAGATAACCTTGACTAGACAATGTCCAGTATTGCTTAGATAACAGTGGTTAGATATTGATTCTGACACTTCAGAACTTTTTAAAAAGTTCCCTATTATTGGCAATTATTTTTTTCTCTCACTGGTCCCAAACCCCAGAATATGTACATTCATACAGCAGCTGTAGGAAATGGAGTTATATATGTAAGCTGGTATATGCACAAAGGATTTATCCGCATGAGGAAGAATTGTACTTCATACGATTTGCCAGATGCTGTGTTGGTTTATTCAGGAGAGCGTCTTATGCCTATCTGCTCATGGTCATCACTAACCCAGCTTTATGGTGTACTTGTTGTGTGCAAACTGCTTCTTTATCTCACCTGCAACAGTAGGCGCACCACTTCTGTCTTGCCATACAATGCCGCTTCATGCAAGGCAGTGCCTGTTTTTGTCTGCCTGTTGATCTCAATTCCAGCTTTCAGGAGTTGTCTGGGTGGATCGAAAATAAATAAACAATGAGCACCAGCAGACTAAAAAATGATCAGCCTGATTTTAGGTCAATCTAGGAAGTGTTAACAAAACCCTGCTCTCTGCTCTGAGCCAGCTGGGGGTCTGGATGAAAACAGGAGATCACAGATGAATTCAAGAAATTCAATTTGGAGGAAGCCTTTGAACTACAAGAAAAATATACAATGGATGTGTATGCCATACAGTAATATGTTTTAATTTATGCCATAGTTAGGCTCAGACTTGAATGATGGTAACTCAGTGGTTGCTACAACTGAAAAATCCAAAATACACTTAATTGCTATAGTCTAGACTATATGACAGAGAGAATTGGCACAGTTCAAAACCAGCCCAGATTGAGGTTACTAGGAATAAATTACAATTTGAAAAGGTAAGTGTAAACTGTAAGTACACAAAATTACTTAGTACTTTCATTGGCCAGAGTGCAGAGCTGCAAAAAGAGAACTGTTTAGGATAAGATTTAGGAATTGGAAACACATTGATAGTCCTCCCAGCTCTTTAGCCTCTACAGTATTTTATTAGCCCTTTGGAACAATGCAACATCACAATACAGCATTCTTTTAAGGATACTGGAGAAAGGAACGGTGCCCTCTATTGGCAGATATATTTTGCTAAAACATGATTTGCTGCCACCTCCCTTCCCCTAAATAATGACCAACAGCATACTATTCTGTTAAGACTACTGCCTTTCCCCCAAGGGTGAAATTCAAAATTTTTCCCTACAGGTTCTGTGGGCGTGGCTTGGTGGGGGTGGCAGGGGAAGGATATTGCAAAATCTCCATTCCTACCCCACTCTGGGGCCAGTCAGAGGTGGTATTTGCTGGTTCTCCGAACTACTCAAAATTTCTGCTACCAGTTCTCCAGAACCTGCTGGATTTCACTCCCGTTTTCCCCCTCTCGGAAATGTTTAGAAAATTACCTGATAATCTCCTTGTGCCCATTCTTGGCTGCCAGGTGTAGAGGTGTAGTGTAGTTGGGGTCACTTGTGTCTTTGAATTGTCCCTCAAGTAAAGCCACACACATATGGCTGTTTAGAAGCAACTGGGCTACCTAAAATGAACATGGAATGATACAATGAATAAAATACAATAGACAGCCTATCTGGCCAATGATAATTCATTGACAAGGCCATCTATTCCTTCCCAATTTGAGATCTGGTTGCTCTGCACTCTGATGGCACTCCAGAGTCTCTTGTTGAATATTTGGCGGTAGGGGGGATACATTCTGGGGATCTGCCAGTTTTCCCATCTTTTTTCCTCCTCTTGGTTTCTTGTATTGTTTCCATATTTATATTTTCCAATCAATTTTTATTAAATGATTTTTAATGAAGTAAAAACAATGCATATTTTTTAAAAAAAAGGATGTAAAGAAAAGTAAAGGAAAAATTATAAATTAATAAAAAAGAAATGAAAGAAAAAAAGGCAATAAAGAAAAAAAGATATAACAATGTGGTTTCCTACCTTCCTTACAACAATTACAAATGTATTTATATTGTATCCTTTCTTTCTAAGATTACTCTTGCTCCAAACTGTTTCGCCCCACTCATGATCATTCTGTTTTTTCTATTTAGATAACGAAATATTTTTGAAATGATGACCCAACACAGCCTGGGTTTTCTAGTCCTTTTTTTAATGGTTATTTTTAATGTGACCATAATTCAAATAAAGAGATAGCTTCTGCCCTTCTGACCTCCAAGGAAGGCAAGTGCTTCGGAGCAGCCATTCCTCCCATTCCAGCAGCCCTGAGAAAGAAAGTGTTGTACATCTGCTTTGCTTCCAAGTCCTTAAAGAGGCCAAATTCTTTAAAGCCTTTTAGGAACTGGGTCATCCAACTCTGTTATTATCAGCCACTCGGTTCTCTTTTTCTAGACTCCACCTGCCCATGTCCTTCAGCCCTTCAACCACAGGTCCTGTAATCC
This sequence comes from Pituophis catenifer annectens, assembly GCF_029215685.1. NCBI lineage: Eukaryota > Metazoa > Chordata > Lepidosauria > Squamata > Colubridae > Pituophis > Pituophis catenifer. The sequence goes on along the minus strand of NW_027256882.1, from coordinate 133,102,321 downwards.
TTATAGAAGATGCTCCTACCCAAAAATGCTTCCGCAAGGATGCAGTTTTCATGCGAGGTGGATTAGTTTTTAACACTGATTAGAGTTTGGTTTATATCTCACTATATTGAGGAACTCAAATGTATTTATAGTTTGGCATGTTCTACAAATCCAGGAAACTGGGTTAATTAGCAAATCTGGGCTACCCATGGGTAGAGTATCATGAAAACACAAGCCAAGCTAAAGGTTATGCTTAGAGCAGTTTACTAAATGAGAAATGATTTCAACTTCAAGTTTGGTTTTGACCTGTCTTTGGCTAGAAGTAATCCCTACAACACCATCACAAATTGTAGTTCATGTGCAGAGATCTTGAGTATATTATTTTATGTCAGGTTCATCATGGTATTTATTCTGTATTTATGTTACTAAAGCTGATGTTCAAAACACTTCCTGATTAATCATGAAAACAATATGCCACTCCCTCAGTTTCTTTGGTGCGATCCCTTAGATTAATGTTCCCCCACCCCACCCCAACTTAGGGTTTATTTATATTTCCTGTTCTTTTCTTTAGCTTGGAGGAAACTTCCCATCCCCAGGAATTCCAAGAAGCTTCTGCACCTGTCCTAAATATGGGAGCCAGGAATCTATAGCCAGCTCCCAATTGGGTCAGGATGGAATGCTTGGCCTTCTATCCCAGCTGGCTTTGCTTCTGACTTCATAGCCTGAGAGGATTATTAGGCTCCAGGCATTTGTGGTTTTGTGTGGGAACTCTCAAGAGAAAACACTGATTGCTTTGGAACTGTAGTGGAAAAAGACATCCGGGGGAAGGATGCTGTATTATGTCCCACTAGTCATAGCAAGGCCTGACCCAAACTGCTGCCTGCCCAAAGTTTTTCAACCTCAGCAACTTTGAAGATATGCTGACTTCAACTCTCAGAATTTTCCAGCCAGCAAGAATTCTGGAAGGTGAAGTCCATATATCTTAAAGTTGCAAAGGTTGAGAAACACTGCTTTAGTGTATTGACATACACTTGGTTACCACAGAAAACTATAGGGCAAGGGTTGAAACTCAGTGCGATAAGGAAAACAATGTACGATAGTTGATTTAAGGCTAGCTTAAGAAGCTTCACGGGACAGGACAAGACAGAACAGGATGGAATTATATGGTATGCTTGACTGCTTTTCGTGCACCAGAATGCTTTTCAATAGGCAGTGGATATGAAGGGGTAATCTTTTTTCTGACTTGTTTGCTTTGTAATACAAGGGTGATTCTGCTTACCTTCAGCCTCCCAAACTCACAAGCCAAGTCCAAGGGGGTTTTCTTAGCCTTATTTATAAGACACGGGTTGGATTGGTGCTGAAGCAACATCTCTGACTGCAGGCAAACATGTAAGAACATGAAAGGAAGTCAGTGAATCTGGAGAAAGTGACAGCATATTTCCCAGTGACACAACTCATTTCCCTGTGATGCATATTCAAAGCCTTTATACAGGAAAAGCCTTATTTGGAACTGACAATAAAACACAGCTATATATGGATCATAATGGGCCTGTAATTTGCTTTTCCAGCTCCTCCTAGTTAAATCTCAGACCAAGAAACTCAGAAAGTTCTCTAGTCTTTTTTAGCCACTTTAAAATTCTTCTCTAAATCAATCTGGTGGAAAGTAAACATCCTCTCAGGGACTTTTATTTGTATTCTCACCCTCTCAACACTGTGTTCGATTCAGACAGTGAAAATCACTGGAAAGTTTTCCCACTGGACAAGGAGAAAGGATGTGTTTTCTAAATTCACAAGCTCGTAAGAGTTCTAAGTATAATGCTTGGTATGCAAATAATCTCTGATTCTATCTTTAAAAAATTGTAAATAAAATGCTTGTTCTCATTTGTGTGCAGTGCAAGTCCTGATGAGAGCTTGAAAACCAAGAGAAATATGACAGAACTTTGGAGCTATTCCTAGAAAAGCTTTAATGTTATAAATAACCAACGCAGGGAATTTTTTGGATGATAGTGATGGCATGTATAATTTTTTTTTCACCAGAGCAAAATATATACAACTCCGCTGAATTTATTTCAGAATGCATTGCCTTGCAAAACTATGCTACCTATGAGACCAAATGTTTTTTATCATCTTTCTTCCTTTTTGTTTCCTGACAAAATCTGTATAAATGCTATCTTGGCACTGATTGCAGTTTACTTTCATTCTACTATTTAGAAGGATGTTTTATACCAAAGCACTATAATAACTTTGCTATGCAATTTTCACTTGAGGGGGGGTGTCATATGAATATACAAGAAATACGAGGTTAAGAGGACAAAATGTTTTGGATTTATTTTTGAAAAGACAAACTTAGAATTTTTTCATCAGTGAGGTTTGAACTTGTGTGCGTGTGTGTGTGTACACACACATGCACACACACACACACACACATATTCTTCATCTGGTAGAATATGCTTTACGGGAAGTGGGGTGATTGAATTGTATTTTAGTTTTTATTTCCTCAGAGAACCAGTTGATTATACACAATTGATGTTTTATTTCAGGATAGTATTGTATAAGATGCATAAGAAATCATGTGTTGTTTGTCTTTACAGAAGTACATCAGCAAATTTGCTTTTCCATACATAATTTTAGAATGAGGGTTTGACTTATCACACAGAGTTACGAGAACCTCTTTTATCTTTTGCTTCCTCCATCATAATTCCTCACTTACCACTTCATAGTGGCCATACTGGGCAGACAGGTGCAGTGGGACTTGTCCATCCAATGATGCCATATTGACTGAAGCAGATGCCCGTAGCAGGAGGCGCACTGGCTCCACCTTCCCTTGCCAGGCAGCATAGTGTAAAGGGCGCATTCCTGTAGAGACAAATATCAGAAAGGAAAAGACAGAGATAAGCCACCTAATGTGGAAACTATAGAGGCCCATCTGGGGAATGTAGATATAAGAAATTAAACTTTAAAAAAAAACACCATACAGGTAGTCCTTGACTTAAAAGCATAATTGGAGTCAGAATTTCTGTTGCTAAGCAAGGCGGTTAAGTGAGTTGGGTCCAATTTGATGACCTTTTCTTTTTGCCAGAGATGTTAAGCAAATCACTACAGTTGTTAATTGAATCCAACTTCCCCCATTGACGTGCTTGTCGGAAACTAGCTGGGAAGGTCGCAAATGATGATCATGTGATCCTGGGACACTGCAACTATTGTAAATACAAGCATGCAAATTTTGATCACATGACTGTGGGGATGCTACAACAGTGGTAAGTGTGAGAACTGGTCCCTTTTTTTAAACACTGATATACCTTTGAAGGGTTGCTAAATGAACGGTTCTAAGTTGTGGACTATCTTTACTAGATCTTTGGATCTTAACCATGAGTTAGGGCTGGTCCAATAAGCAGACAATCTGTACTGGGGCAAAAGATGGGGTACAGCAATCTTCTGTTCTTGTTCCAAAATATTACTCAAAATATCACTTCCCTGGAAGCAATGTTGTTCGCAAATGACACTTTTCATTAGTGAGATGAGAGTGATTCCCCCACATTGGCTCCAGCTACAGAGAACATTTGAGACAATCTTTCTCCTTTTTGATCATGCATGGGGAGAAGTCAGAATAGGCAAATGCCTTACCATTTGTGTCCTTAATATCCACAATGGCTTGTGCCTCCAGCAGCAGGGAGATAAGCTCCAGGCTTCCAACCAAGGCTGCATGGTGCAAAGCTGAAAACCTGAAACCAAGAAAAGAAAAAGAATAGGATGACCTGATGGGGCAAGCCTCAGTGGTTCCTTAACATACAGCCTGACCCACCCTGGCTCAGGCATGTTCCCTGTTAGGAGATATGTTGAGAACTCAAAACTACTAAGAGTGACCCCACAAGAAATGTAACTCCTTTTAGGCACACGATCCACCCTGGCATGATTCCTCTCTGCACATCTTCTTGATGGTTATACCGTTTTTAATGATGATTCTAGTCCTCCATATAGATATGGGAGTAATATAGAAGATTTGAAAGTCTGCTCTGTACAGTACAGTATAAACACTGGAAAAGAATCAAGTTCAAACTCTTATTCAGCTTTGTAGCTATCTAGCTACCTTTAGGCTGGCCACTATTCTTCAGATGAATCTATTTTATAGAATTGTTATGAGAAACAGGGGGGGCTTTATGGGACCACTATTAATTTTCCCAATATGATGTATTCCAGATGTGGTTGACCGTAACTTTCAACAAATTTAGTTGCTATGATGGCTGGAAAGTGGTACTTCATCGTATACTTCCGTATTTCTGGAACATATTAATTTGGGAAAGCTATTGAGGTTATTACAGTGTCTTGGCAAATAGAGAGATTCCGAAATCACAGACTTCGCTTACAGTAAGAGACTCTGGTAAGCTCTTTTCTTTGTGGAGGTGTTGCCATTTACACTGTTTCAGCATTGACCAAACAAGCCCAGAATGCTTAATGACACATTTCTTTTTCGGGCATTGTCCTGTTAATGTTCCCCAAACTTTTTCGTTTTCCTTTGAAGACCTTGTTATACATAAACTCTTGCACATGGGAAAGTCTGCTGCCATGGTTCTGCAGGACACAAACAATCCCCTCTTGGCTGTAATAAATAGAGGACTTTGAGCAAGCTGCTAAGATGTGACTTGATGCCTGCATTTTGGTACTCTCTTTGCTTAGGAAAACAAGGATGGACATACCTTAGCACTAACTGACTAAAATGATAAAAGCTACAATCTGAGCCATATATAGTCTTAGAAGTGGACTCTTCTAAAGGTCTAGCTTTGGCAGAAGAGGAAGAAGAGATTCAGTAACTGCCATGCACGAGGATGTTCAGCAAGTATTATATTTTTAATCGTTATCCCATCTGAAAAGGACTAAAATGCCTGCCTCAAACCAGCCTCGCAGCTCATAAAGGCACAAGGGATTTTTTGCTCATCAAAATATGCACGGATTTTTCATTTCTCTAATAAAAAAAAAAAGAATACAAGCAGTCTTGTAGGAAGATTAAGCCATCAAATGAGTTACTTCTTATAGTGGTGTGTATGTGTGTTCAGAGTAGCACCCAAAAGGTCATACAGAAAAGCTAATGCTGGCCTTGGGACAACTGACCAGCTGTCTCTCAGTAGGGGGAGCATCTCCCCTCCCCCTCCCCCTTGCCTCCCTGGACTTGTCCTGCTTATGGCCGTCTCTTTCCCAGCACCACTTTCCTATTGCCAGAGTGTGTGAGGCCACTGAGGATGAATAGATCTTGTGTTTGGGGTTTGTGAAAGAGGCTTGTTTATCCAGACCCCTCCTCCCCCACTGACTCCCGCCTTCCCCTTGCTTCGTGCCGATTTCATTCATCAGAAAGGATGGAGGGTAGCTCAGGACCCACGGGAACCCAGCCTCTGCAGCAATGGTGCCTCGGATCACAACAGTGTTATCCCGGGCAGAAGTGAAAAACGTGGAGGATGACTTTAGTAGCAGACTGGTTCAGCCTTCTGGCACTGTTCAATAGCGATGGGCATCCATCGCAGATTGGAAGCAGTTGTGTCTTTTGGCCTCCTGTAGGAGCCTGTCTGAGAGGATTTAATAGCAGCCATTAACGCAAGGAATACCAACACCACTAGTCCCCCTGTGCACGATGACAGTCTCCGTCAGGGAGGTCTTTTCTTAGCCAGAAGCAGCCAGCAAGCAGTCACCTCATGCTGAGCTTCTGCTGCAGGCCTGGAGGCTCCAATTATCCCCACGGTAACCTCTCAATGGGAAGGAGAGCTCTCACAGCCAGGAAGACTGGCCAGAGCATCTGAAAGAGCCCTGTGCCCAATCCAAGGGGCAGGCCCAAAGAGCTAGGAAGAATAGCCACCGAGAGCTGTATTGGCATTGCCTAGCAGGAGTTGATAACCTGTGGTAGTCCCAGGGAGGTTGTGGCAGTCTGCCACTTCTGCTGAAATTCTCAGTGTTACTGAAACAACCAATAAAAGGACACTTTCTGTCCCTTTGGTCCATCAAGCGACTCTGAAGTATCCATTCAGCCCTAAATCGAGACACAACTGAGATTGGGCAATCGCCTCACACCACCAATGTTATCTGACAAATGGAGCAGTGATAGCACGAATGCAGAGATGCCCCATCTCATCACTGCTAGATCCCATGATGTATCTTGGAGAAGAGCCGTGGGACAATGTTGAGAAAATTGCCTGAACCATGAACAATAACCCACCAGAAGGCTTAACATTATCCAGGCTGACTTGTGTCCAGATCTTTCCTCATATTAGAATTGGCATCAGTGAACCTGAAGCAAGTGGTTTGGCTAAAACCACCTAATGATAACCTGACAAAGTGAGATTATAATCAACGTCTTCTTGACGTGTAGCTATCTATGTCTCTTAACTATGAAACCCCATGAAACCATGGTAAAAGCTGAAACACATGGTTCTAACTCCCATAGCATTTATTTGTTTTCAATTCTTGGAGTGTAGTATAATACAACATTTAGTCTACAGAAAGCAAGGAAACACTAGAGAACAGCTGCTGTTGACAAGAGAAGGATGTAATCAATGGTTTAAGATACAAGAGCTCAACAATGAATTAATTCTTAGAATCATTAAAGAAATGTTAGCTTTTAAGGTTTGTTAAATAGTTAGATGATTAAACTCTGCACTAATAAATACATCAAATGTGTTATAAATTGATACAAACGTAAACTTTACCAAACACAGAAGCATTATGAATTTCAAAATTTATGAGTTTCTAGAACATTTATTTCATCTTATAAAAGTGAAGTCCTGGCAAATTCCTGGTGGCAAAATAATTTATAAAAGCTACATTAAAAATTTATTTCCTGCATTCCAAACATAAATTTATTATGTATTTATGTATATTTGATATGGGTGTGTATGAATGGTTCTTCTCATGTCAACTGCACCATTTCCATTTCCATCATTCTGTAAGTTTGTATCTGGCATATAAGGAATAAAAGTATCAAGAAGTAATAATGCCCTTGTTGATAGTACAAGTTCTTTGCCCACAACTAGAATTTCTCCCCACCACCACCACATGGGGTATCTACAGATCCCCTTTTTCTGAAAGAATGTTGGAAGAGATACACTCATAAACCAACTTTCAACTCAGCATGTTTGTGAACAACTGACAGAAAAGTGTGTCAAAAGAAATTATTCTGACCTGCTCCTGGGCTCTATAAGATCTCTTGCTGTGTGCCACCTTAGGCTCTAAAATTCTTTATTTAAACTTAAAATTTAACTCAGTTTTAGTGAATTCAAGCTTTTGGGGTAATCTTACATTGAATTGTTAAATTATGTTGACTACTTAATGCCATATTTTACTACTTTATATGGCAAAATGCTTATGAAAAGACCACTATCAGTACTACTATTAATCTCTAGTGCAGGGGTCCCCAACAGTAGTGGGCCATGGCTCATTCAAAACTGGGCTGCAGGAAAGATGGACAAGCATGCGCACATGAAGCTCTGCTCACATCAGTGGAGCTTCGCACAGTAGGACAAGCACCCTCCATTCGTGTGAGTGGAACTTCACGTGTGAGCGCAAGTGTTTGCTGTTCACAAGATGGAGCTTTGCACACAAGTGCAAGCACCCTCCGCTCACGCACAAAACTCCATTCACATGAGTGGATGGCATACGCATCTGCCACTCCCACAAATGGAGCTGAGGGTGCACTTGTTCGCCTACCACTCATATGCCTACCCCACCGCCAGGCCGGGCTGCCAAGCTAGAAAAGTTGGAGATTGCTGCTCTAGTGGATAGGATTGCAACACTAGTACATTCCAATTTGAATATCTCCTATGGTCCATTCAAGACTCATCTATGATTTTTATGACCGTTCCTCAAAATTTTTATGACTTTTCCTCAGAATTTTTCACCTCGTCTCTTTGTCAGCATGCAATCTCTAGCAGGGCTATCTCAAGACATTTTTCTGCCTAAGATGAAGCAACAAACTTTTCCAATCAATGTGTAAAGTAAACAAAGTCAAATTATTTTGACAAATGAGGCAGAAATAGCTCAAGCACATCCCTCTATTCCTAGCAATATTCCCAATAACAAAACAGAAGTCTAAGTTTTTTGCCTTCGCTTACTCCCTCACATAGGTTCCTCCTTCTACCTAATAGGAGGCCTGGGCCTAATATCTAGGTTGAGCGTCTGACTAGTTTATTTGTTCTGTATTTTATTTGTGCCAAGTCCCCACAATTCATTGTGGAAGGGAATATTTGGAAAATTTCCATCACATTTCTTCATACACACATTTATCTTAGACTGCATCTAGCTCAAAATCCGAGTTATTCCTTCTAATTCGAATGCCAAAAGACAAACTGTCACAAAGGCATATTTGCCTCATTCATTTGAAAATTTGTGGGAGTAAGATGCAATCTTCCTGTTAGAACAATTGGTTTGCAAAAATAAAAGGAGGTGGCAACTAGAAAATCATTCTGCTCCACTTAATATCAGGATTGGGAAATAATATTGTACTGGTAATAATATAAATAGATAATGATTGAGGATCATTAGCTACATGTTCATGCATTTAAACAGCTGTGGCGTTAACCTACTGAATTATACATGTATGATATGACCTCAGCCCTTAATCCATTGTACTGTAGCTATTCTGGGAAATTATTGTACTTCTTCAGAAGTGATTTGGGATTTTTTTTTCTTTTCAGGAAGCACAGTGATATTTCTTCAAAGGGTCTGTGGCTGCAGATCCCAAATCTCTCTTGATACAAGCTCACATTTGGCTTTCTCTAATTTGCCAGCCATTTGGGAGTTATAAACTATTACTATACCCGTTTGTAGGACACAAGGACTAAGGATTAAGAATTTGAATGAAGTATCTGCCTGCAGTATTTTAAGGACAGTATTTTAGATTTGCGTTTTGAACTCATAATGTGAAGTGATGGACACAAGGTCATACAGGGAGTCAATGGCAGGCCAAGAGACAAAACATATAGTGTTATCCTTCAGCTTGTAATGGAGAAAGCAATAACTACAAATTCTTCATATGTCCCTAATGAAGAACTGAGTTTCTGCAGGACTGATTCTCCCCTATAATATTTGGTCATCCCACACGCTCCAATTGGGTGGGCACATTTTGTGTCCCCTCCCTGACTCAATGGTGGGACCCAGGAAGCATGGCTTTTCTATTGTGGCAACTGAACTCTGGAGTAATCTCCCCAACATACATTTGTCCCCTACTTTGTTACCTTTAGAAAGACATTAAAAACCTGTGTTGTTCTCAAGTTTTCGGGGTAGGATGATGGGAATTTCCTAGACTGAGAGGTACTGTACGTAAATGGGATTTCTTGGTTGCCTATTACAATCAAGTTTTTATATTTTAATTAAAGTAGCTCATTTTGTTGTGTTTTTAATTTATGATATGCTGGTTAGACCCACAGTTTTCAAATTAGGCAGCCATATATATCTTTTAAAAAACTAAGTAATAAAATTCTATTTAAATCATGAATACTTTCGTCTTTGTTTAATTACATACCCATCCACATCCTGGTAGTTCACATTCAGTCGTTTAGTTGATCCCAAGAGTTCTAGAGGAAGAGAAGAAAAAGAAGGGGTTTGTGTCAGTTTAATATATTGAAGAATTGTGCCATCTGTATGTCTGAATGCAAATTTAGAGACACATTTAGCAATGTTTTTCATGGGAATCTGCAGCACTATGAAGGCTTTACAAGGAAGTATCTTGGCCACAGATATTGTGCTCAGCTCCAAGTCAGAATATTACCAGAAAAGTAATTTTGTGGCAAACTCTTGTTGCCCTCAATGTTGTCTCTAACCATAGTTTAGAATGAATGCACTAATGTTTCTTTGAAAGGAACAGACAGATAATCAAATAATCAGTTAGTATAAAGAAGTATACTCAATGCATACTTTCCCTTCTGCTTTTCTGGTGGCATATATTTAGATGTTTCCTAGCTTTGTCAGGAACAGTTCTGTGGTCATTCTGAAATTATAGTTGCTATCCTAATAGTTAGAAGAACTGATGGTAGTGACAACAGCAAACCTGGTGCTCCAATAGATAAGGGCATGGGGTTCCTGCTTCTACCTGGTAATTGGTCCTTGTCCCAAGCCTGCCAAACTCACCTTGCTGTGCACAGAACAGCACCTGGCCCATAACTTCAGTCTCTTCTTTCTTTCCAATTTCTTTAGCATTGCCTTCTATACTCTGTTCTTTGTGAGTACCAGCTTGGGACTAGCCCCCTTCTTCACTTCACCTTTCCTCAAAACAGTGGCTGCAAATATTCCCCTCTCCAACTGATTACTTCCACAAAACCAACAGACAAAATCCCCCTTTCCCATCAACGTTGGGCACTGGTTCAGTATCTTTGCTTTCCTTCTACCAGAGATGCCTGCATTTATAAAGTGGCATGTCTGGAAAAATGAAAAACTGACATTTATTTTGTTCCCACCTCCCTTCAGTTTTCCTGCTGCCAGGGAAAAGCCCACACATCAGATGGTTGGCATTTTTCCTCCAGAGGGAGAGGTGGTAGATCCAGAGTTTTTAAATAAAGGCATTGTGTTTGCCTGACATTCTATTCACCTTCCTTATTCTCCAAGTACCCCACTTTTTGGTGGCCTACTTTGGGGATAACTCCACAATCGAGAGGCCCCTTCCAGTTTCCAAATGAAGTATGCAACTGAACCAATTATGATGCTCTCTTCCATACACAGAAGACGATGCATTTCCTTTCTTTCACATGATAATGGAGCCATTCAGGAATCTGAATGTAAAACAACAGGGCATCAACAAAAGAAAGTGACATTTATGGGTAGGACATATAAGCAAGAATTATTTTTATCTGTTAACTCTCTTTCTCTCTCTCTCTCTCTCTCTAATTTATTCTCTATTGGTTCACAAATACTTCATCCTGCATTTTTTTTTTCCCTATAGCACCAACTCTACAAGATGGACACTATGTTAGCGAGAAGTTCCCTGGGGATGAATCTAAAAGCTCGGAAGACTAAACCTCTAGTCCCAGTGACTGACCCAGATTGGATTCTACAAGATGGATTGATTTGATGGAGAGTGACCTATCTAAAGTAATCCATTGAGTTTCTATGTCTGAAGGTGGACTTGAACTTGAGTTTCCAGAAATAATTCAGTCCTGTCCACTACATCATTTTAAATACATGTTGATTCACTCTCTGAAAATTAATTCAAAGATTTAGCATGTTTTACTGAATATGTTGGGTTTCTCTGAACAGCTTTTGAAAAATGCAAATTGGTCAACTATTTAGCATGCATGAAGGAATCTTGCAAAGAATACATTGAACTTGCTGTGGGCAATTTTCAGCATTCTTAGCAGGAATGGTTGATTGGATTTGGCCCAATTTGGATACCAATATGAGGGAAGGCCACAGGAAAGTAACCACACTTCCTATGAATGTGGCATATTTTCAGATTCTGTAGTTCAAGATCTGGAGAGGATCTGTGGAAACATGAGGACCATCACCTGCTTGCCTAACCTTCTCAGTAAATTGCAACTGGTCCCATGTTTATGAAAGGTGATTCATGCCTTCTTGGTTAAAGAGTCTGTTCTAAAAAAAAAAATCACGTTCCTGAATTCGGAATATTTTGTAATGCATAAAAAATAGCCAGTTATTTTTCAGCCAGTTTCTTCATAATACAAACTTGTAATATTTGCACATAAAGTTTTGTAATCTTAGTACCTTCATCATCATCTTAAGAGCAAAAAGCACTTACTCAGCATAATGTGATATGGTTAAGACATCAGGGATATAGTGAATTCTAGTCCTACTTTGGCATGAAGCAGCTACCTTGAGCCAGTCACTTTATCTCAACCCTAAGAAGGAGGCAAGGGTAAACCAATTCTAAAAAACCTTGCCAAGAAAACTGCAGGGACTTGTCCATGCAGTTCCCAGGAATTAGACACAATTGAATGGAAGGGGGAAAAAAAGGGATTAACAACCCCAGTCCTACATAGGCAGCTTGTTATCACTGTTGCAATATCATGTTTTAAAATGTAAAAGCCATCACCTAAGTGAGCAAGTTTTCCCATTTTTTTCCAGATCTCAAAGAAAACATAAATACGAGAGCTCCCTAGAATAATCAAACTAATTAGCAAAGCAAAAGCATTAGAACAGAATCCGGTTGATGGGATTTATTTAACGATGGTATCTTCTTTGCAGGTTTGTTCAAGATGGCTGCTTGAACAGGTTTTTTTTCTCTTCTTCTTTTGAATTGCTACAACTTTATAATCACTTGACAACCCTAATTTCTGCAAGCCCTTTGGGCAAACGGGGATTAAAATGGCAATGCCTGTTAAGTAAAAATAAACAGGCAACTTGAGCAGTTGGATTCTTCTGACATTACAGTGATCATAAAGACTCTTCCAGTATCACCAACATTGTCAAGATGCACAGAGGAAAAAAAAAACTTTTACTGGTAAAATGCGAAAGAGAAAATAACAGATGGGCAGGGGGAGGCTCTGCTCTAGGACAGCCTTCCAGCTCTTTCTATTTTCAACCCCATCATTTACAAGGAGCATAGCTGCTTGCAAGGGATTGAGGGAGACAACTGCTTCTTTATTTCTGCCCTAAGAATCTTATTTTTGGTAATTATGACTAACAGCTACCCGAAAGACACTTTAGCTTCACCAAGCTGTTAAGGTTTTCCAATTTAAAAAGCCACATAGGCCAATAGTTGTCATCTCAAACTGCCTGCAGTATTTTCTTTGGTATTTCAAGGGAGAATGTTTCAGGAATAGAGGGTTAGCAACACATAGACATAAATGGGGGTCCAGCCAGAGCAAATAGCAATAGCACTTAGACTTATATACCGCTTCACAGTGCTTTACAGCCCTCTCTAAGCGGTTTACAGAGTCAGCAATTTGCTCCCAAGAATATGGGTCCTCATTTTACCGACCTCGGAAGATGGAAGGCTGAGTCAACCTTGGGCTCACCGGGGCTTGAACTGCCAAACTGCTGGCAGCCGACAGTCAGCAGAAGTAGCCTGCAGTACTGCATTCCAACCACAGTTCCACCACGGCGCAGAATAAGAGAACAATAGAGCTGTGTTTCAATGATGGGGGATAATCAAAGGGACAGCACTATCTGTTGTTACCTGCCATCAAATGAAAACAATGGAATATCACAAATACCATATTCTGCCTTTGTACATTCTACTGCTAAATGTTGAGGATGAACAAGGCCATAAGTGCACATCTGAGAATGCAAGATTCTTACAGATATCAGGCTTTCCACACTCTGTCTCTTGGCCTCATTCAACCAAGGAAGCAATTCTTACATTTATAACCATCGGAATAAGGTGAATGGATAAGAGCATATTTGCATAGTTCTTATTTTGGAGACAGGCAATGTCTGGAATGACTTGGGTGCTATGGAATACTCATCCAGAGACTCAGGTCTCTGAGGCTCCCGTAGCTCAGCTTCTGTAGAACTGGCTAAATAATAAGAATGCCAAAAGGGACTAGGGAGAGTAGGCACAGGTTTTTTCCCAGAAATGTAGCTTTAAAGTTTGGTTTGTGTGGACCACCAAAGTAGCCAGGCAGGATAATCCTGATCCTAGCAACTGAATTAAATCGGACAATACAGAAGTTGGAGTATATCAGGATGGATGATAAAGATCAGGGTAAAACAAGTGCACTAGCCACAGAAAACGCTTTGCATCCCTCCTCCTCATTGTCACTGATATGGTTTCCTCTAGAAATTTCCCAAGCTCATTCCTGCAAATATTGCGTGACCTGCATTGAAAGGTACTTCTATTCTTTGGACTATAGTTTTCTGTTCTCCTTTGCTCCAATTACCTTGAGGATGGTGGCTGGAATAAAAAGATTGTGTTACATAGAGGAACGGCTTTGCAACTCCTCCTACCCTTCTAAATGCGGTGGGCTCACTGACATATGGAAATACGGGCTGAAAAGGAAACTCTGGTAATTGTGGTTTTCCTTGGGCTAATTAAAATATTTTGCAAATAGGCGTATTAATGCAAAACCATTTCCAAGGAGCTGATTATACAACATGCATGACAAACTCAACCAATAGGGTCAGCCAAGCAGAGCAGAAAGGAGGAAATCTAAAGGAAATCAGAATAACTTGTTTTTTAAAGGCTTTTTCATCTTCAAAAAATGTTCTACAATCATTCTGTACTAAAGAAGGAACTGGGTAAAAGTAATCTGCCTTTCCCCTTTTATTCAGCTGAGAGCAAAAGGACCAGGTGGCAAAACCTAAACAAGTTTTTATTTGGAAAACACTGGTATTTTTTTTCCTTTCACATAAGTAGCCCGAAGTCTAACAAATCAGGCAGCCAGCACGTAAACTTATACAGGACTATCTCATAAAAAGAATCTGAACAGGAGAGGAAAGCTTCAATGGATAAACAGCTATTTTTCATATGCCAAAGGCACAGTGTCATTTTTGGGGAAAAAAGCAGTGGGACTTCTAGAAGGGTTATTTGAGTTACCTGACTCCCATCCAGTGGTGGGCTCCAAATTTTTTAACAACCGGTTCTCTGCTCTAATGACTGGCTGGGCGTGGCTGGGCGGGTCATGTGATTGAGTGGCCAACTCTACGTCACTTGTGTGGGTGGTACCTGTATGGGAGAGGCAGGGTTAGGGAGGGAATCCAGGGGTCTCCAGTGGGGGAGGGAATGGGAGGAAAGAAAGATCCAACCTCTTTATGTGTGTGCGTGTGTGTGTGTGTTTGAGAGAGAGAGACTGCAACAAGCTAGACTGGAAAAGCTGGCTGTGAGAGGAGGAGAAGCTGGGTAAATTGGACGCAGACACTTCCCGGGTCCCCTCATCCCAGAAGCACCAACCTCACCCTCTCTGCTAGCCCCCTTCTTTGCATGGAATCGCCCAGCAGCGGAGATGGAGAGGGAGAAGGGGGCAGCAGAAGCCGCTAGCATTGAGGGGAGAGTGCTACACAGAAATGGGAGCACACAGAAACACCGCCTCCTTCTCCCTCTTCATCTCGATTGCTGGGCGATCCCGTGTGAAGAAGGGAGCTAGCAGAGAGAGGAGAGTGCGAGGTTGCTGCTCCTGGGATGAGGGAACCTGGGACACATTTGGGTCCGGCTAACCCAGCTTCTTTTCCTCTCACGGACAGCTTTTTGGGTCATTTTCAGGCCATTTTTTTGGGCCTTTGTCAGGCTGATTTTCGGGCCAATTTTGGCCGAAAAAATGGCCTGAAAACAGCCCAAAAAACAGCCCAAAAATGAGAGGGGCAGGGCCAGCCGGTGGTCCGATTTGCCGGTTCTCCAAACCGTGCATAATCAGAACAACCGGTTCAGACAAACTGGCCTGAACCGGCAGCAGGCCACCTCTGGTCCCATCTCTATCCAGAGGGTGTGGTGAGATAACATAGTCAGACTTTTCCTCTTCTTTTTTTAAAATATTTTTTTTATTTACAAAGACCTTGCTTCTTCTAAATATGACACAAAAATGCAGATATTCAGACATTCACTTGAAGGGGACTTCAGACACTATGAAGAAATGGATTGCGTTGCAGGTAATTAATGGGTCAAAGATTTTCCACTCTTTCTGTAAGTCACATGTAAAGAAGTACACAAAAATGTTTGGTTTGTGTGACCTCCTTTCACATGATATAGGAGTGAGGAAGTTATGGTTCTCTTAATATCACTAACAACAGATTCCAGAAATTCCAGACAATATGAAAAACAACAACAACAAGGGATACTGGATTGTATAATTAGGCAACGTCTGGAGCACTACAAATCCCCAACCTCTGTCAAATGCAAGACATGAGAGCCAGTTTGGCATAGTGACTAGAAACTAGGAGACTGTAAGTTCTAGTCCACTTTCAGACATGAAAAGCATGGCTGTCACTCAGTCTCAGCCAACAGACTTCATTGGGTCTGGAAGTAGATTGTTCAGCTATTCAAACTCCTATCCCCTTATAAGCTTGGAAACTTTGAAAACTTAAAAAAGCAATAGAAGAAACTCACAAAACAAAAATGAATTTCACACAATAGACCCAGAAGTGATAGACAACTACAACCGTGGTTTAAAATAACACTGCCAACTGCCACTAGCTCTCATGTTCTTTTGTTAGCCCAGCTGAAGAGAAGGCTAAAGCTTGCAATACTGTACAAAGAGATAGATTCTCATAGAGAAGCTCTCCAGATGTGTTGGGGCTACAGTGTTCAAAATTTCTATCCACTGTGGCTGTCATGAAAAGCCTGCTCTAACCGCATGCACTGAAGAAATCCTCACTGAATTCAAGGAACCTCTGTCTGAGTAATTATCTCTCCAATGAATCTACCTTTCAGATAGATAACACTACTGTGTTTAGAGACAAGATATCCAGTGCTAGAAAATATCACTTAATGTTCCATCAAAATTTTAGTCTAGACTTAGAAAAACCTGTTCTCATTCATTTGCCTGGAAAATAAATAGTTTTCTTTTCTTTTTTCCCCCCAAAGAAGAAAAATATATTGATCAAAGCCCTGTGTAGAGAGCCAGTTTGATGTATTGCTTAAGGCACTAGTATAGGAACAGGGGACCGTGAATTCTAATCCTGACTGAGACGCCAAACCAGCTGGGTAACCTTGGGCTAGTCACTCTCTCTCTATCCTAGGAAACAGTCAATGGCAAGCCACTTCCAAAAAACCTTGCCAAAAAAACAGCAGGGACTTGTCCAGGCAGTCCCAATACTGACTCAATGGTGTCAGTACATGCGTGCGTACACACACACACACATCCTTGTAGGTAAGGTTTGGAGTTCTTAATCCTTATCTTAATTATAAGGTGGGGAAGAACTACGTCTGGCTTCCCAATCAGTTGCAGCCCAAGGGAAGTCTCTTTTCTTAAATGTCCCACACATCAGTATCTGTGGGCAACCAAGCTAACCACAGAGGGGTGGAAAGACGTGTGACTGGAAACAACAGCTGATCATTTTTTTCTGCTTTATGGTCACAAAAAAATTAGGGTTAAAACATGAGAAGAAATTAAGGGGGCTGCTGACTGTTCCCTTAACACACTTACCTGTAGTTAACTAAACCATGGTTATTTGGCTAAATTAACCCCGTTTCACAATACACTGAACCAGGGGTGAAATCCATTTTTTTTCCCTACCGGTTCTGTGGTACTGGCTTGGTGGGCGTGGCAGGGGAAGGATACTGCAAAATCTCCATTCCCACCCCACTCTGGGACCAGCCAGAGGTGGTATTTTTTGGTTCTTCAAACTACTCAAAATTTCTGTTACCGGTTCTCCAGAACCTGTTAGAACCTGCTGGATTTCACCCCTGCACTGAATCATGAAGTCACACATTGGTAGGATTTGCACATCATACTACGCTAAAATATGGCTTGCTAGTTTGTTATTTCGGGTATCAAGCAAATGCAATAAAATGGGGTAGAAAAACAGAAAACATTTGGCAAATTGGAAAACAGATTTCCTTTTGAGTATTTTGTAAGACATTGCTCTCACAGCTAATTGCAAGAGCTCCATCTAATGGCAGAAATGTTATTTATTTCTGTATAGTTTTATTTTTATCCTAGTATTATAATTAGCTGAGAGCTGGTTCAGTCTCGTGGTTAAGATGCTAACCTAGAAACCAGTAGGCTGTGAGTTCTAGTCCTGCCTTAGTCATGAGAGCTGGCTGGGTGACTTTGGATCAGTCACTCTTTCTCAGCCCGCAATGTCAGACTTGGGTGACAAGCTGGTCAATCAATTTCTGTCACCAACAATGGATCAAATGGTTGATCCAAAATAAGGGGGACCCTACAGTTAACACTATGAAGAAAAAAATATATAATTGGGTAATAGTTTTGATTTCATCAAATTTTAGCCTGGCTGTGATTTACAATGGTGAAGGGACGTGATATAATAATATTCCATATACATTGAGAACACCACAAAAAAATTGGTAGGCTTTTTGGCAGTGGGGGGAAAGGCACTGTGTCTGCTATAAATTCTTTCTGTATGACTATTGAAGGCCCACTGCTCTGTACTTCATACCAGCTGGCACCACTCTCTGCTGCTCCTTTTCCAGGAGACTGTTAAACAAGGTCACTCCTCCGTAGTGCAATATGGAGATGGAAGGTTTCTAAATATCTTTTCAAGGCTTTTTAAGCAGTGGGCATTTAGTACACAGAAAGATCTCAGTCACAAAACTCTGGCAAAGAGCCCCAGGCCTTAACAAAAAACTATCAATCTAACCTGGTGGGGAAAAATTCTCCATGTTCTTTATGTGATTCCACACCATGCAGAATCCCCAATTGCTACAAGTCCTTCAGATGAACAATGCTTCCAAAAAATGGAGATTCCTTTTAGCTGTGGAGGGCCTCATTGTCTATGAAATCTCCCCCTAAGAAACAGAGAATGCAAAAACTGGTTTCCCTTTGGCAGAAGCCCTGCTTCCTTCTTTCTCAGCTATAAGGGCCAGACTCATGAATGATATGAAAGCTTCTTTGGGTCGCTTCTTCCCCACCCCCATCTGTCTTTTATTGATTCACAACAGATGAGGAACTCAATCAACTCCAAGGATGTTGATGTCATGAACTGCAACAATAGCAAAGCCGTGGAGCGCAGCCCATGGCGAAGAATGCAGCTCTTACCCCCATCCCACCCTGCTCCAGCTATACACAGGAGAGGCAGGGAGGGCAGAGAGAAAAAGGGCTTCTCCCTTTCAAAATTTCTAGGCAAGCAAGCTTTGTTCTTACATTCTTTCTGTCAAAGGATTTGACTGGGATTGGCAGTTTTGCAAAAGAAGATGAAGGGAGGTCTGTTTCCAGCCTCCAGAACTCCACCATTTAATCCCTGCACTGGGTTATAGGCCTCATTAATGGATTCCTTATCTGCAATTTGGCAGATAAGGGTGTTGAGTCTACTTTTGGAAAGCAGGGAATCAAAGCCCTGCTTAGTAGCTACTTATAAGAGCCAGGTACCAGGGGTGAAATCTTCCCGGTTCGGACTGGATCACCTGATCCGATAGCGATGGAGGCGGGTTGTTCGGAGAACCGGTTGCAGGGCCGGATTTAGATGAAAAGAGGCCCTAGGCTATTCCACTTATGAGGCCCTTTCACCTATAATGAAAGTGTAATTTTAATTTTGCTAACAATTTGAATGTAGGCCCCTCTTGATCTTGAGGCCCTAGGCTGAAGCCTAGTTAGCCTATAGGAAAATCCGGCCCTGACCGGTTGCAAAAATCCCTGCCCCCCCCCCCATGCCCAGCTGAGCTGCGCGATCATCAGAGGCTTTTTTTCTTTTAAATGCCTCTGATGATCCAAGCTCTGACGATCCCAGCTGAGTTGCCTGATCGTCAGAGGGTTTTTAAACCCTCTGACGATCAGGCAACTCAGCTGGGATCGTCAGAGCCTTTTGAAAACATTTTTTTACAATGTCTTCACCGAAGAGGTTGTAGAAAAAATGGTTTTAAAAGTTAAAAAAAAAAAATTGGCCTCGCCCACCCAGTCACATTAACTCCCCCCACCAAGCCACGCCCACAGAACCGGTAGTACCAAATTTTAGATTTCGCCACTGCCAAGTACCCATTCCGTGAAACGGAAATTTTGTAGGACAGTAACAAACCAAAATAAATCTTTCCCAAACTGGCAAAGGCTAACGTAAATTAAGAATGAACAAGAATGTAGAGTCTACTCATATATTCAAGAGCACACCACTGAAGATTGCTAATAAGTTTTAACTAATACAATTCGTGGAGTACAATGGAGCCTTAAACAAACAGGTCAGTAATTATTGGAGTATTTTCATTTCCTGTTTAATGAAAGAAGGGAAACTTTCTTTGCATCTCTTTAAATTCTTTCTGTGGAAAACTTTCTTTCCCACTTCTTCACATACCCACCAATTTTTCTTCGTTTACATGCCAGAATGAGACACTATCTTGCACCCTCCCATTGGTTTACTCTGTCCTAAACCCTGCTGTGTTAAGCAGGTTCCCACGGATATATTTTGGAGTGTGGGCTAAATAGCTAGAACATGGGCCTTTCATTGATCACAGTTTCCTCTGACTCTGCTATTTAAGAGGTGTGGCACTGTCCTCGAAGACCACAAGCCTCTCTGAGTAGCAATCTCAAGCCTTCAAGTTGCTTGGGTTCTGGTGATTGACCCACAATCTTCTCTGATGTGGTTGCCTGACCTTTCAGAGGGATGTTATGGGTTTTAGCTGGTTATCTCCAGCTTCCCATAGCTAGTTATCCAGCTCTATCCGAATTCTTTCCCTGCCACATTCCATCTTGATCAGAAAGTAGCCAGCTCTGTGCCAAGAAAAAAGGAAGTGTGTTGTTAAGGAAGGAGTGAACAGCATCCAACCCCAGAAGAATAATAGTATTATTATTCACAGTATTTTGGATATTTGTAAATGGAGGATGTCTCATTTATTGCACTGGCCAGATTAATGAAACAATAAATGGGTTTCTCATGGTAATTATCAATTAGTGAAATACAACTAAGAGCCGAGGTGGCGCAGTGGCTAGAGTGCAGTACTGCAGTTACTTCGGCTGACTGCTAGTTCAGCAGATCAGCGGATCAAATCTCACCGGCTCAAGGTTGACTCAGCCTTCCATCCTTCCGAGGTGGGTAAAATGAGGACCCAGATTGTTAGGGGGCAATATGCTATTTAGTATACTGTCTTTGGTGTAAGCCGCCCAGAGTCCTCAAAGAGTGGGCGGCATAGAAATATGACTAATAAATAAATAAATAAACAAACATCATGCACTGGAGAAGATAAAGAATAGCTAGGGGAAGGAAATCTCAAAGGTGTTTTTTTCAAAAGGCAACTGGGCTTTATTTTTCTCAAAGACATTTCGCTTCTCATCCAAGAAGCTTCTTCAGTCTTCAAGGAAAAACAAAGTCCAGTTCCCTTTTGAAAAAGCACCTTTGGGACAACCATGACCTGGATGACTGAGAATCTCCATAGACACTGCGGGCAGGAAAGTATCTTCAATCAGCGTTTCATGGACATATCTAAAAAGCACTTGGAAACATTGTGAGGTTGTAAACTGCCCAAAAAACAAGTTCAAATATCAGAAACCAGATTTTGCAATAATTTGTTTTAAAAATACAAAGATTCGTATATAGGAATCTATGGTTAATTTATTTCTTTGCATTTGATAATAACCTTTTTTGATAGAATTTGTCAGGCCCAGATATAGAGATAACATCTTTTAGTGTTATTTTTCTTGTGTGGTAATAATTGCATTTGGGGACAGGCTAGGAAACCACAATTGCAATTCCTTGGCTTCTGAGCCCTTCTTCCCAGGAGCAGCCTGACATTTCTTCTTGACAATCCACCATAAAACAAGACATGGAAGCAATGGCGGTTAAAGCAGCCTCCCTCAATCTGTGTCTTTCAAATCTATTGGACCACAATGTCCATAATCCTAACCCAGCACGACAGCTGGCCTAAAATTATGGAAAGCAGATTGCACAGGCTAATTTAAAGAAACAGATCTTAAAACAGTCTGAGAAAGGGCCATTGACTCCTTTCCAGGCAATGGATTGCATGCAATTTAGAGAATTACACAAAAGTCCAGAAGTCCTGTGCCTCCAAATATCTAACTAGCTCTATATCGGTTTCTGTTATATTTATACAAACATAAGCTCATACATACATGTATACCTCTGCATACAGCCTTTTAAAATTATATTTTAACAACTGTGAGCCTAAATTTGGGGGTTTTGTTTTTAAAGATGAAAGCTAAAATTCTTGGAGTTATCTCAAAGCCACTAGATTTTGGAATGCAAAGCTAAAGTCTGTCATGCTTCATGTGGCTATCGCCACAGAAATGTTGCTATTGGAAAATCGCTCTTTGCAAAAATGGGGGTGGAAATCTGATTCCTTTGTCTTACTGCCGAACACCTTACCTGCTTTGCAGAGCACTGTTTTTTATTGTCCTCCAAATAATATTCCCCATCTAAATAATTTCTTCTAGACTTGTCAATAGGAATGCTTCTAATCTCAAAACCATCATTCTCAGTAGAGAGTTTTAAATTTTCTGATTTCTCACTTGAGAAGCAGAAGTCCCAGTTCATCACCTGAGGGTACTCAAGGACCCATTCAGGAATAGGTTAAGCTACTTAAGGACTGCTCAGAACCAGTCTGGATAAGAGACTCTCTCTGTACCTTACATACAACACTTCAAGTTCCAAAGGTGAAAGATGGAGTAGAATTAATATGCCATGGGACATAAGATAAGTATATATGGCTGGATCTCTCTCTTTCTAATATTTAGCAATCATTACTGAAACATTCAGATGAAATAGCCACCTTTTAAGGCCCTAGGATTTGATTTTACAAGTAAGTGTCACAACATTAGTCTTATACAGTACATACAAGTTTGTGATCAAGCTCACCAGAGATCTTGCTCACAGAACTATTTCTTACTGTATATAAGAACCCTGCAAAAAAAATGAGTGTTTAAATCATACTTTAAATTATTCCCTGACTATCTTCCCATTATCCGGTTATGCCCCGGACAAGTCATAGGCCTGGTTCAGACAATATGCTAAGCCACAGTGATGGGATTCTGGATTACAGTTTTATATGACCCTAGCCCCATGATGGCAAACCTATGGCACATGTGCCAGAGGTGGCACACAGCGTCCTCTCTGATGGCATGCAAGCAGTTGCCCCAGTTCAGCTCTGTTGCGCATGCGCGCGTGCCTCCCACTGGCCAGCTGGTCTTCAGGTCTCTGCTGCGCATGCGCGGGGGATGAGGAGCGTGCAGGGGGCCGCTCGCGCATTGCATTTTGAAGGTTCGCACGGCACGCTTTGGGCACTCGGTCTGGAAAAGGTTAGTCATCACTGCCCTAGCCATTATGATTTGCTAACAATGGTTTGTGCAAATTCAGCCCACTTAAGATTATACAGCAAACCATGGTTAACAAATATTGCCTTTCTGCAATTATTATGAATAACACCCTAGGAAAAAAACCATGGTAACCCATGGTAGCTAAAGTTTAACCACTCTGAGATTGTTAGAAATAAAAAGAGGGAATGTAAAGTTGGTTTATTTGATCAAGCTTAGAATAGATACGTTGTTATCTCTGCTAACTCTTAATGGACTTTTGCTGACATCAAGACTGAAAGGATGAGGTTTTACGGACTTGTTTATAGATAAGAGGTGGGACATGGGAAAAAGAAATTATTAGTTACATTTTAGGAGAAAGTGAGAAGTTACTAAACGTGTTTATATGTGTGATGAAGATTAAAGTTACTTCTTCATATATTTCTTTTCTTTTCTTTATTATATTCTTATATTTTCTTTCTTTTCTCTTTTTTCTCTTCACCTTTTTTCTTCTTTTTCTTCTTTTAATTTTTTTAGTTGGTACAGGTAGTCCTTGACTTATAACCACAATTGAATCCAACATTTCTGTTCCCAAGTGAGACATTTGTTCAGTGAGTCTTGCTCCATTTTATGGCCTTTCTTGCCACAGTTGTAAAGTGAATCACTGCACTTGTTAAGTAGTAACACGGCTGTTAAATGAATCTGTCTTCCCCATTGACTTTGCTTGTCAGAAAGTCACAAAAGGGGATTACATGACCCCAAGACGCTGCAATGGTCATAAATATGAGTCAGTTGCCAGTGTCTGAATTTTGATAACGTGACCATGGAGATGTTGCAATGGTTGTAAGTGTAAAAAATGGTCATAGCTCACTTTTTCAGAGCTGTTATAACTTTAAACGGTCATTAAATGAACTGTTGTAAGTTGAGGACTACCTGTATTAGTTTTTATTGTTGTAAATTTTAATCTTTAATAACATTGCTATAACACATACGAAAAAATTGGCTCTGTGTGCTCTGTTCCGGTTGCCCTGCTAGTCACCAAAATGCTGATTGGTGTGCTAAGTATCCAGGCTCACTTCTGCTGTCAACTGGATTCATAACATTCCAGAAAATTCAACAATTGGCTCTCACATGCCGGTGCAAAGTGAGTCCAGTACACCACATGCCTACTGCACGTCTGTGAGCCATTCATTCATAAATCATAAGTAACACAAAGTCTTCAATCCATAGAGTATTCAGGGCCCTAAACATGTATTTCCTGTGTTATAGTCTCCCGGCAACAAGAATAGAAGAGATAATCCATTTCTATTTAAAAATTGTAATTCTTCATTGAAACTTAACGATAGACATCTGGCTGAATGTGTGATCAACCATTATAATAATACCCCCAGTGAGGTACTATCTTGATGTGGTTGTGGCGCTTCTATGCTCTAGGGAGGATGAGATCTATGTCAGAGGTTTAAGCATGCTGGACAGGTTCCATCAGAGGAACCAGATGAAGAGTGTCACTCCCATGAACAATACAGTAAGACGTACAATAATTTACCAAAACCCATATCAGATCAGTTATCGCTTGGGTCAACAAGAATCACACTATGTGTTGATGTTTATTTATTTATTTATTTTATTTATTTATTTTATTTATTTATTTTATTTTATTTGTATACCGCCCTTCTCCAACAGGACTCAGGGCGGTGAACAGCCACGGTAAAACACAACATATAAAATGTTCCTGAACATCTCACGACAAATGGGCTACACAACTCAGGGCTGTTGGCTGAGCAACCAGGGCCAACAGTTACAGGAGGACTGGAAGAAAAGTTGTTGCCAAGCTCTTTAACAACATATTGGTGAATTGGTGAGGTGAAATTGAAGCTTGGTTAACATTCGGCAAAAGATACTGGATGATGAAAGCTCCAACAAAAGCACCAGGAAATTATAGGCCAATTAGCTGCTTACCAACAACTTTCAAATTGCTAAGTGGTGTAGTAGCTCCAACAATATCTTTTGAAAACAAGCTCTTTCCACCGGAGCAACAAGAAAGTTGCCCAAATAGCAGAGGAACAAAAGATCAGCTTCTAACTGACAAGATAATTTTGGAAAACTGCAAGAGAAAGAAGATCGACTTGAATGCAGCTTAGATTAATTACAAGAAGGCATTTGATTCCCTTGCATGTGATTGGATAATCAAGTACCTAGAAATAATGGGAGACAGTAGAAATGACAGAAGTTTTGTGCAAAGGTCAATAGCACAATGGAAACTACTAGTCAAAAGTGATAGAGTGGGAGGGATTAATATCAAAAAAGGAATCTTTCAAGACAACTCACTATCACCACGACTGTTTCTCATTGCACTAATACCTGTGAACAATACAGAACAAGTTAGGCCATGGCTACCATTTATCAAAAATATCTGGTAGGCTATCCTATCTTCTTTGCATGGGTCATCTAAAATTGTATGGAACAACAACTGAAATAGAATTGCTATTCAACACTGACTGTATATACAGCCAAGATACAGGTGGTCCTCGACTTATGACCACAATTGAGCCGGTGGTGGAATTCAATTTTTTTTACTACCATTCTGTGAGCATGGGTTGGTGGGCATGGCAGGGGGAGGATACTGCAAAATCTCCATTCCCACACCACTCTGGGGCCAGCCAGAGGTGCTTTTTGCCGGTTCCCCGAACTACTCAAAATTTCCACTACTGGTTCTCCAGAACCTGTCAGAACCTGCTGAATAGCACCCCTGAATTGAGTTGTTACGTGAGCTTTGCCCTACAGGAAGTCCTCAACCTACGAGCACAACTGGGCCCCAAATGTTTGTTGCTAAGTGAGACATTTGTTAAGTGAGTTTTCATTTTACAACCTTACTTGCCACAGTTGTTAAGTGAATCACTGCAGTTGTTAAATTAATAATACGGTTGTTAAGTTAATCTGGTTTGACTTTGTCAGAAGGTTACAAAAGGTGATCACATGTCCCTGGGACATTGCAACCATCATAAATATGAATCAGCTGCCACATGAAGCTGAATTTTGCTCATGTGACCATGGGGGTGCTGCAATGGACATAAGTGTGAAAAATGTTCATAAGTCACTTTTTTTTAGTGCCATTGTAATTTCGAACAGTCACTAAATGCTCTGTTGTAAATTGAGGACTACCTATACTGCAATGGAGTTTAGACTAGACAAATCAACCATCAACAGAGGAAAAATAGTGAAAGCCCGTAGGAATCAAGACGCCCTCTGGAAATAAGAATCTGGATGAAGAAGACTACAAATACCTGGGCATTCTTCAAGCTGACAACATCAAGCACACTGAAGCCAGAAAGAAGGTTAGAAGTAAGTATATCATAAGTATGAAGATGTTAAACTGCGAACACAGTGCAGAAAATACCATCAAGGCAATTAGAACCTGGGTGATTCTAGTCATTAGATACACAGCTGGAATAGAAGGCTGGACTCTATTTATTTATTTATTTATTTGTTTGTTCAACTTGTATGCCGCCTTTCTCCGAAGACTCAAGGCGGCTTACAGTGCATTTAAAAACCATATATAAAACCATTAAAAATTAAAACATTAAAAACAATTAAAACCCATTCACACCATTCATGGCTGGATCTCGCCAGATCGCAATAGCGAGATCAACGGCCCCAGGCCTGCCGGAAAAGCCAGGTCTTCACCGCTTTTCGGAAGGCCAATAAGGTGGGGATGGTCCGGATCTCAGGAGGTAACTGGTTCCAGAGAACTGGGGCAGCCACAGAGAAGGCCCTCCCCCACGGGCCCGCCAGACGGAACTGTTTAGCTGACGGGACCTGGAGGAGACCAACTCTGTGGGATCTTACTGGTCACTGGGAGCTATGCGGTAGAAGGCGGTCTCGAAGATAACTTGGCCCTGAGCCATGTAGGGCTTTAAAGGTAATAACCAACACCTTGAATTGTGACCAGAGACCAATAGGGAGCCAGTGCAGCTCGCGGAGAATTGGTGTACTGTGGGTGTACCTAGGTGCACCCACGACAGCTCGCGCAGCTGCGTTCTGGACCAACTGTAGTCTCCGAACACTTTTCAAGGGTAGCCCCATGTAGAGCGTGTTGCAATAATCTAACCGTGAGGTGACAAGGGCATGAGTGACTGTGAGGAGAGCCTCCTGATCCAAGTAGAGTCGCAATTGGTGCACCAGGCAAACCTGTGCAAAGGTCCCCCTAGCCACAGCTGACAGATGTTGCTCTAATCTTAGCTGTGAGTCTAGGAGGACTTCCAAATTGCGAGCCCATTCTGAGGGGGACAATTTCTCCCCCCCAGAACCAAGGAGCAAAACTCTAGCAAAACTAAAAGCCCTGGTTAGGAAGACCAGAAGAATAATGACAATGGAAATGTATCTGAAGAACAAAGAGGAAGATGTGTTGGAACTAGTACACCATGCAGTCTTAATGAATACTGGAGAGACCAAACTGACTCACAAGAAAGACAAATGAAGAATAGAAAAGAGACATGAAAGACAAAATATTACATGGCTAGTGCATTTAAAAAAAACCCTAACAGACAAAGCAAATAACAACAAGATCTGACAATGGCTTTGAGCAGAAAAATTGAAAATAGAGACAGAGAGGCTAATTCTGGATGCGTAAGGCCAAGTCTTAAGAACAAATGCATATACTGTAAAGCCAGAATTGAGAAGAAGGCAACAGACAGCAAATAGTATCTCTGCAAAAAAGCTGAAGAAAGTGGATCATTAAATTAATTGCTGCAATAAGATTGCATGGAATGACTACAAGTAACAGCATGACAAGGTAGCAACAATGGTGCATTGGAATATCTGCAAAAATATATTATTTGTTTGCAAGCAAGAACTGATGGGATCACAAAGTAACAGAAAATGAAGACACTAAAGTGATCTGGGATTTTAAACTTCAAACACACATAACACTTCACACTTGGCAATTGTCAATAAGAAAGACAAAAAAATCTGGACAGTAGATGTTCAAGTACCTGGGGACAGCAGATTAGAAGAGAAAGGAGTGGAGAAAATAACAAAATACAAAGACCTGCAAACAGAAGTATGATGACAGTGACAAAAGAAAGCAAAAATAGTGTCAATAATAATAAACACCTCTGGTATAATCACAAAACATCTGGGGCACCATTTGAACACCATTGGCATTGACAAAACCACCATAAGTCAATTGCAAAAGGCAGCTTTACTTGGAACAGCTTACATCCTGCAACAATACTTTTAATACCATCACACAGGATGACCAACCATAATACTATAGATTCAAATATTCAAGAAAGAAAAGCCCTTGCTTATATTGTTGTCATTCTTTTGCTTTCTTTCCCCTTTTTCCTGTTTTTTTTTTCTGTTCTGTTTAATTAATAAATTATGCCCCCCTCCAAAAAGTGTGAAGGGCAAGGTATCTGATCTTCTGCCCCTCACTTTCTGAGGGGAATTTAAAGCCTCTAGCAGGTAGGTTCCTAAATGAACTCTTACTTACCTCTCTCCCTCCCATTATTGCACTGTTGCCAAAGGTTGAAATGTTTTTACTCCATGCCTATGGCACAGGCAGGGCAAAATGGGTGGCAGTTGGGGCTGTGTGGGCATGCCTGGCTCAATGAGTCACACTCCACTTTTGCCAAGTACCCCAGAGCCTAAACTGGCAAGGCCCACACATTGCTGCTTTTGAGAAGCTGGCCACAGATTGGAACGGAGAGGGTCTCTCTGTGGCCTGGAGAAATAAATATGAGTCCAGCAGGGGGCAAGCTTAAGCCAATGGTGGCTAAAACCTGGAAGCTAAAGAGTTACAAACCTGGACCCAGAGCAGAAAGATGCAAAGGGAACATATTTCTCCTCACACACATTTACAAAAAGCTCTCCACATTCCCATCTTGCTCGCCACACCCCTCCTTAGCCGGTTACTGGCACCAAACAAATTTATCTTTGAGTACGCCTGGTCTTGTCCTCTTCCCTCTCTCCCCACTTACAAACACTAAGTTCAGAGACTTCAGGAAAAAAACAACAGGCTCAACCTCATTTGGGCAAAAGGCTCTCTTTGGGAAAATTCCTGCCTGTGGCTGGTGTGTGATGTTTGAGGCTGGTAGGATTAGGAAAGAAGAAGCTACATTCCAGTTTCAAAGGCCAGATGTTGCCCCACAGGCGTTAATTTGTCTTTCTTGAAGATAAATTTTTCTGGATGACTAGTAAATTGAATCTGCCCACACTTGACTCGTAGTAAAACTCAAATGGTCTGATAGAGGAATGTCAGAGCCCACTGCCACAGCATACTCATGGTGCTAACAATCATGCTGGGGAAATCTCATTACTGTGGGATTAAGTGAGTTGCAGGTGTGTACACACCCACACTTAACTTACACTTAGGTGTAAGTTGGTACCCGATGCATGCACCTGTGTACACTTCAATTAAATCTGAGGCATTAATGTATCCCTAGGTATTTTCTGTAGTGTCCAGTAGGCCCCCTAACCACCTGACATATTTTTAATATTTCTTTAAAATAAAGCAATTAAGCAATTAAATAGGATGTTGGCATGCTGCAAAGTACAGCATTGGCTTGTAGGCTATGAGATATTTTCTGCAATACTTTTGGGCTACAATGGTTGAAAGAATCTGGAAAATTAATTTACCTTCTGATAAAAACCCTTCACATGCTCATCAAATTCTTAACACCTCTCCAGTCCTCAAAGTTTGCCTATACTTGACCTACATCTGCTCCCAGGAATGATTACAAAATACACTGTGGATGATATAACTCATGAAAATGTAACATGTCAAACTGAAAGGAGAGGCTCTTTGATTTTTCCTAGCCCTTGGTGCCAACAAGGTCTGGTGGGATTGTAATTCTCAACCAGAGTAGCTATGTAAGGACCATTTCTGCCATTTTTCTGCAATATATCTTATTAAAGTCCTAGACTAGGATTAAAACACTGCAAACTAAAACACTTGTTTTTATAATGGAAGGCATAAGCAAGCTATGTGATTTACTGATTTTAAGACATCTCTGTTTTTGAGCCCACACAGTATCTACACCAGCATCACTGGTAGTAAATGTGTCTCCACTGAATAGGAGCATGGAATATGAGCAATCTGACAACAGAGTCACACTGCTGATGTTCTATGTTGATATTAAACTACCTGGTCCCTAAGCATCATTCTGAAGATGAGTAATGTTAACATTCCCCAGCTGAGCCTTTGACATACAGCAAACTTGATTTCCATTATGGTACCTTGGTATAAAGGAAGCTATATCCCCAGTACATTTAGCAGACTAAATGGGGGAAGAATAATGTATGAGGTCACTTACTGCAAAGCAAGAACTGGGTCAGTATGATATTCCCCAACTTCAGGATTGGTACACCCAGTCTTATTCCAACTGTCGAGTCCCGACCCAGGGCTCACCATACCTGGGGGTGGTGGGGGCAGTGGAACGTACCAGGACTGCACTGGCGGCGGGGAGTTTTTCTGGGCAGCTTTGGCCGTGGTTGGCACCAGTGGTGGTGGAGCACACCTGGGCAGTGCTGCCCGGCTGCCTGGCGGCAGGGCGTTCTGGCCAGAGCCGCGGGTGGCACCCATGGGTCGCAGGATGTGTGGCCGGCACAAAGAACAGGACGGCTTCAGCCTACAGGGCCATCACAACATAGCTGCTCATCAATTGTTTGCCCCTGTGGCTGCTTGCATGCTCCTGCACCAGTGCAGACTCTGCACATTGCCATCGGCCTGCGACTGGATGTCAGCCTTAGACGGCCAGATGCTGGATGGACAGCAGGCATGGCAGGCTCCCAGTGCTGACTTTGCAAGGACCTATGTGCTAAATTCAATGTGTACCAAGAGTCCGGCCTATGGGAGGGAAATAAAACCGGAATTATTGAGTTGCTGAGTTTCCTGTGTGTGTTTGCTTGACTTCTCCCTGGTTCAGGCCTGGACGTTTTGAAACCAACAACTTTAATGATATTCACAATGCTCCATAAAAGGATATATAATGCATTCTGAACTGACTTGACCTACATCAGAATTTGGCAGCCCAACTTAGTAAAGGCTGGGAACTTTATCTTAACTTCAGGACTGCTGCTGGATGAGAGACTAGATTTGAAATTTTTTGGAACAATCATTGCTTGGGGAGATTTTAGAGTGCTGAGTGGACCTTTGTGCTCTCAAAGGTCTTGACTGGGTTTTCTGTTAATCTCTGAATTTGAGAGTAATTCAGATAGGGATTTTTGACTGTTGCACAGGAATGGGAAAATTCCATCCACTAAAACTTCCCGTCTTATAATGAATAAGATGTACAGAAATTTTGTGATTGTTTTTTTACCCTGACCACATTTATAGCAAGAAAAAAAGAAAGATGTACGAAGAATTATCCTCTATTGACTTTGTGCCTTCTACATGTTGTTGAAATACAATTTCCAGTAGCCCTGATCAGCATTGGTTGTTGTAGTTCATTGGTTGTTGTTAATGCTAGCTTGAATTCTGTAGAACAGGTTGTCAGGAAATAGTTAACTCAAAAGGTAGCATGAGAAAGTGCACGTGCCTTACTGATGACCTTTACCAGTAAAAAGCACTTGGAGTGTACACAGGATCTGGACAAACAGATGGGGTGGGGAGGATCCAAGAAGCCAACAAAACAGGCAGTTGAAATTGTTCATTTCAGTCTGGCACACACCTGCAGCTACGTGCCACTCACCCACAGCTAGAGTCCAAAAAGCAAAGAGGATTTTTTTTAATGATAGTAATATAGTCTTACTACTCCCTAACTTTTTCCAGGAGGAGTTGAACTTTAGTCACTGTAGGGCTGCAAATAATCCACCCATTAATCTGTATTCCTTAGTCAATTCAATAAACATAGATGGAAACCACATTTTAATGGAAGTTTTGATTGGATTGTTCACTATTGAGGGGGGAGTTATAAAGCTATATGTGTATTAAAGTGGATTTATCCTACCTCTTCTCCACATGCTTACACCCACAAGAAAGATACCTGCCCCTATTTATCCAAAAGCAGCCATTAATTAAGCTGGCTAAAAAACATCACTTGTGATGAGAGAATGTAATATTAACTTTAATTACATAATTAGTTGCTTTAAGGCAAAGAAGCATTGTAGAAAATTTCATTACTGCACTGTACTAAGAAGTTGCTTCATGTGTGGAAAAAGAATGCTACAAAATGATATGATGGGAAGGGGAATAAGAAGTAAGAGAGCAAAGCTGTTAATAAAGATCTGGTTATAGAAAACATAAAGCAGAGCAGGAAAACTATGTATGATAGCAGCACAACTTCAGATATTTGGCATTAAAAAATATGATGCATTTACTAGGTCAAGCAATTAACCTGCTCCACATTATTCAAGAGCACTGGCTATTTAGGAATGAAATCTGATCTCTGCCCCAATATCCAAGTTATTATTTTTTTT
The DNA here is from genome assembly GCF_029215685.1 of Pituophis catenifer annectens. Taxonomy (NCBI): domain Eukaryota; kingdom Metazoa; phylum Chordata; class Lepidosauria; order Squamata; family Colubridae; genus Pituophis; species Pituophis catenifer. Next base: position 133,070,150 of record NW_027256882.1, on the reverse strand, counting down.
GTAGCAATAAATTTAGATGAGCAAATGAAGCACCCTACAATCAGAGAGGTGTGGCCTAGATTCCTTGCAAAGTTGCAATATCCTTAGCAGTCCTATAAATTATGCAGTTATCCAATTAGTAATTAGCACTGATTTCATAACAGATGTATACTCTGTATTTCTACCAAATACCGGTAATCTCCTGACTTTTTGGGAGTTCCAGTTCCCAGAAATGCCAGTTTTGCAAAGAGGAAAGAGAGACTTTTATATTATACTATATATGTGAGTGTATTTATACACCCACACACATACTGGCATTATGTCAGTGGTGGGTTGCCCCCGGTTTGGAGCACTTCATAAGAACTGGTAGTAAAACCAGTGGGAGGCTCCGCCCATCGACCTGGACATTGTCAGGAAGCTTCTGTGCATGCGGTCCCATTGCGAACCGGTAGTAAAGGTAAGTAGAACCCATCCCTGCATTATGTGTGTGTGTGTGTATGTGTGTATATATGTCAATGGTGGGTTGCCCCCAGTTCAGACCAGTTCACAAGAACTGGTAGTAAAACCAGCGGGAGGCTCCGCCTACTGACCCGGACGTTGTCAGGAAGCTTCTGTGCATTCGCGCGCACGGTCCCGTTGTGAACTGGTAGTAAAGGTAGTAAAGGTAAGTAGAACCCACCCCTGATGTGTATGTGTATGTGTATGTGTATGTGTATGTGTATGTGTATGTGTATGTGTATGTGTATGTGTATGTGTATGTGTATATCTATATCTGTGTATATATATATATAATTTTATATACCAGTATTCTATATATAATTATATACTGTATATTCTAAAACAATATATAGTAAACTAATTTTCATGCTTGTAAGTATGCTTTTGTATATATCCAGAGCAAAAAGAGACAAAACCAATCACAGCCTATATAAAGATTCTGTGGAATCTATAAAGATATTGTGGAACAGGCAGGTGGTGATCAGAGTTAAGGTAAAAAATTCTCTATGGATCAAGAGGGAAAGCTACAGAGTGAGGGCCACAATATTAGGTGGCTTTGTTTCTGTATTAATGTTCATAGGGTTTGAGGCCAATCAATCCAAATCACATTTCTAAAAAAGATTAGGGAAAGAAAAGCAGCCAGAAATTTGTAGGGTATTCCAAGCTCACCCTCCATCAGCCTGTTCTGCAAAATAAAAATATGAAAGGTGTGAGGAGCAAAACAAGGAGGAGGATTAGAAACAGCTTAAACCAAAATTACTGTGAAAATACTGGTTGGTTTGTAGGTAGTCCAGCATCTTAGCTTCCTATATATCAGTTCCCTCCTCAAAAAGCACCATAAAGCCCAAAGCAGAACAGGAAGGAACATCCAGGTAATTTCAAAGAGTCTCAATACTGAGGAGAGAACAATAGAAGGAAACAAGCACTGGAAAGTCCACTCTGCCAGGAACAAGGAAGGACACTCCCTCCTCCCTCCCCCAAAGTGTGTGATCTATTATCAGGTCTAGCACCATACTAGGAAGGGGACAAAAAGAGGTCAGAATTTGTAATTGACAGACAGGAAGCCACTGGGCAGAAACAGTGTTGAGAAAAATAGCTACAAAGAACATTACTAGGTGGAGACAGTTATGCCATTACTTAGTCTACCGTACTTTTTTTTTTTTTTTTGCTGTAGATGTCTGGAGTTATATCTGCATTTCTTGAAAAGAAGGCATAACACATATACTGCTGTGAAGATCATGTCAACTTTCTCAGTGCATTTCTCTAAGCCAGGGGTCAGCAACCTGCGGCTCTGGAACTTTATGTGGCTCTTTCACCCACCGGGGTGAGAGGAGCTTCCGGTTGGGGGAGGAAGCATGGCGTGCCAGGTGGAGACTCTATGGCAAGGAATGGGTTTTCCAGTCTGCTCCACAATTGATAGGGCTTTTGGTTAGGAGAGGTAGAGGAAAAAGGACACCGCACTAGGAGGAGACTCTATGGTAGGGGAACTGGACTTCCTGTCGGCTCCAGAATTGAACGGGGAAGGGGCTTCTGGTTAGGACCTTTGTGGCTCTTTGAGGGTTTAAGGTTGCCAACCCCTGCTCTAAGCAATTAAAGCCAAAAGAATTTTAATAGACTAGATTGCAAGTGAAGGTTTTTTTTTTTTTTTGGTTAACATGTGTCTGGCAAGAATAGTTAAAACGAGCACTTAGATAAATTTAACTTTATGATTCTGATCAAAATACTGTACATCTGATTTTTGAGAGGATTAAATGAGTGATCGAAGAAGTAGAGGGGTTCAAGAAAGCATTCAAATGAGTGCAGACACTGACTATTTACAACTCAATACTTTTTTCATCACTCTTTTGTTGGTACTATCACAAAGGATGGAAAATAGGCCCATCTGACTGCTTCCAGAGGGATAAGAGATGATTCTAATCCATGGCTGTGAGAACATGCTGAATTAATAAATCTAAAGGGAGCTTAATATTGCGTTATGGAAAGGTTCCCAGGAGCAGTTAGTGAAAGAAGAGAAAAATACTCCTTTTTAAAACATTTTAGTCATGCTATGAACAAAAAAGAATCTTAAATAGGCTGAGGGGGTAACTAATTTGTGTCAAGTAATATTGAGACCACCCTTAAAACACTGGACTATTATTCAGAATGAACAAAGTGTAAAAAAAATAGTTTAGCTACACCAGTTATCGATTAATATCTAGTAAAGAAACAGAAAATACCCTTCTAATGCTGCAGTTCAAAGACGTTAACCGATTATCTTATCCAGATAACCTCAGATTTAGCCATGTGTGAGGAAGATAATAAAATCAGAATAAGAAACAGAAAAGAACATTGCAAATTAGGATTAGGGTAAGGAAAGACTTCTCTAGTGAGTTTCTTCCAGATGGAGCATAATGATAGATCCTAGAACAGTCTGGCTGGGTATGATGGAAGTTGAACTTACAATGCAGTTCACGAATACCTGCTTCAATTTTTAATTTTGGATATAATATACCAATCGCCAATGCAAAAACATGAAGGAACAGTTTTCAGATCTATGAGGATATTAGGAGAGAATTGTGGGTTCAAAATGTAAAACTTTGCTGAAGCAGCTTTCAGAAAATGAATTAAATTCAAGTTTAATTGTATTTAGAGAGATACAGTGAAATCAAAGAGACCAAAATAAGATTAATTTAACCCTCCCTGATTTCATTAAGTTTGTTATTATTATAGTTCAGTCTCTCCCCTCATTTGCTCACCCATAACTACTACTGCATTCAATTCATAAAAACTGCAGATTTAGCCATTCTACATCCTCCAGCTGTAAGAGTAGACTATCTTGTTCATATATTGAAAAAGGTACACTTTTCACTGTTGCGAAGGGAAAATAATTAAAAACTAAAAGGAAGGTAGGGTGTAAGAGGACAATTCTTTTTAAAATCCCCCCCCCCCAAAAAAAACCCCACACCCACACCCACACAAATGGTATCTGTCTCTTATTTGGTTGCTTTAGAGCTGTGATGTCATAAGCATCAAGAGCAGCATTTTTACTAGAGTAAGACAGCTGACAATAACTCTTATTTATGTTAGGGAGAAACATAAACAAGCAAGAAAATTGTTAACGTGTTACTTTTATTAGTTTTATTTCTAGAGAGGTGGGTTTAGGAAGGTTCAAGCCAAAAGATCTGGACCAGCCTCAGGTCCTAAACTCCTTGACTTGCTTGCAGGGATATTGTCTTTGCTATTTTGGCTCACGTAGTAACATCTCTTTGAATGGCCCTAATAGGTACCAAAAACATTGTTCATGACATTTAGTGCACTTATGACTAGTAAAGGATTAGAGGGGAATTGTACTTCCCCAACATCTTACTATTATAGTACAACTCCCATTTGATCTTGATTAATCTTGGAAATCAAACTAGGATTGGACTTTGTTACTACTTGGATAGGAGCCATGGAGCCAAGAGGGCTCTTCACTAGACTGGTACTTGGAAAAAATAATCCCCAAAGAAGGCCATGGTACATTTGTACTCTGACCAGTGAACTTTCCAGGAATCAAGTTTGCCTCAAAGGAGATTTTAACTTCTTTTTTTTAAAAAATGTGATCTCTCTAGATGTATGAATGTAAACAGCTGCTTATCATCACTGAATACATAGTGCTTGGTGGAAAAAGGTGATTTGGCAAAGTCCAAAATCAACCATTCCAATCCATTTATTGCTAGCAGGATGCAGCTGAAAACTGAAAAGGGTTGATTCAATCTTTCCTGACTTTTACATTTTAACAGATATTATAAACTTGTAAGTAGTCTCCCATGCCTAAGGAAAGATTCCTGGGCCTTTAGGTAGTTCTCCTCATAAGCAGAGGAAGTCTGCTTTTCTCTTGGAATCCAAAATTTTACCCGTTTCTCACTCCACTACGGAAACAGCTGGGGAAATCATTGGGTGAGGAGGGGGAATCAAGCCATTCCTTCCGAAATATGAAATGGTATTTTTTTTCCAGCTGGCAAGGAAACCTGTTACCGGCCTATGAAGTCACTCTTTCTTCTGGGATCCAGCTACTCCTCTTTTCAGGATGCAATAGCTTAGCAGCTTTTCATTTATATAAGGAAAAGGTGGGGCCTTGTCCATTTCCTTCATCCTTCCGAAAGGACAGAACAATTCCAGGAGGAACTGAAATGCATGTGATATGACAGAGGATCTGGTTCAGTTGACAAACTTTCTCCCAATGCCGGCAAGGGTGGCTTCTTTTCTCACTGTAGAGATTTCACAGGACCTCTATTCTGACAAAACCTGCTTTAACATGGCTATTCCAAATAAAATTTAACAAAACTCTAAAGTTGAAATCCCTAAACGTTATTGGGTTTCAGGATCTGTTTCCATCATAAGTTCCTGGATTCTCCTTGTCACGAGTCCCAGTTTTTGTGAATGCAGTTAACTGCTCCTGTTGGCTGCACAAGAAAAAGATATATGTTGGAAGGAAATCACTGTAGCCAGGTATACAATTAAAAGTGTGTCTGATGCAGTTGGCCATACACAATTAAAAGATGACTTCAGACTATCATATACAGTTTTACCTTCCATTAAAAGAGAAGCATCCAAAACACTCCAGGACATCTTTATGAGTGCCAGATGTCTATGCAGATAAAGCCTGCAGATGAATTTGCAATTGCAGCCACATGTTCTTCCAATCACTCAGTACTAGAGTGGCTTCCAAATGCTGTTTAGCCAAATCGCTTAATTGAGCAGAAACTAATATTCAGTACCAAGCATTGGAGGGAACTAAGTATGAGATGCTTCAGGAGTTACACCAGCACCTGCTGGAACTGCCTTGAGACAGCTGTGGCTGGAATATGGAGGAATTGCTGCAGCCAAATGAATAGATGTAGAAGGTGGCGATTGCCCCTCCCACCCATTTCGGTGACTCCTGAAAGGAATAAGGCTCTCAACGGTTACAACGGGAATGGCCCATGTAACTGCTGTAATTGTGTCAATGCTGAGATAGACCAAGTCCAGAAACAGGCTCCCCAAGAAAGACTGGAATTCTTTTTTATTGAGAAAGCAACAGAATCTTGAAAGCTTGACCACCGGTGCCTATTACGCTAAAGAATGTTAAGAAAGTAAGTAAGCTGACTTTATTTATAATATTCTCTTCTTTTCCTGGGCTTAAATCATTCGCAAGGTCATATCTATGATTCTCTACAAATTGCCACCTCTGTGATTAAGCTAATAAATATGTCATTACGTTGAATGTGAACTGATCTTTCATCAAATGCCTGAGATTCATAGATGTCACACATGTGATTAGGTTAAATGTGAAGATTGGGTAAAGCGCGCCATTGGCACTGCGCCAACCCAAATTTTTCCACAGTATCAGAGATCTCTGAAGGAAGATGAAAAGGTGTAGAAAGTGAGGAGGATGATCCCAATGGAGATATGCAAGAACCCTTCCTGAGGCAAAAGGGGCTGAAGCATTTTTAAGTCTGAAACAATGAGATAACATTTGGAAAAGGCCTCAGGCAGAAGCCTCCCTAATTCACTGTACTGCAAGGATACAAGAATTGCAAGATTCTCTCATGGTAGCCAATCTCAGTAAGAGTAGTTTTATCTTTCCTATGGAGTTAATTTCCTGGTTCGGTCTACCAAGTGGGGCAGACAGGTGGTTACACGAAGACCCAAAATGAATCTTGGAACTATACTTTACCTTCTTTCATGTTCCTGATATAAATGATAGAGCAAACAATTTATGCTTAATTAATTGTAACATTGGAATTGGTCCTAAATTTGAGAGCTAAATCCTCAAGAGATTTTGAGAACCAAATCCCTGTGGATTTGCCAAGCAGAATCTTTTCCAGTTTCTATAGGACAGTAATGGCAAACATGACATGTGTGTCGAACGTGACATGTCACAATATTTTGGGTGACACAACATGTTCACCAAAACCCAACAACTCTTCTTGAAAGCATGGCCCATTCTTGCATGATTTTCAGAGGCTGCAGAGGCTGTGAGAGAATGGGGACTTCCAAAGCCCTCTGGAAGTCATGCGCGAGAGCTGTGCTCTTGCATGACCTCTGAAAATCATGCAAGAAGGGGGCATGCTTTTACATGGTTTATGGAGGCTGTAGAAGAGGCAGTTTTGGGTAGGCTATCTCGACATATTTAGAATGGAGAAAATAAATCTATAAAATTTCTGAAAATTAGTTGCAACTCTGCAGATGAACAGATTTCTTACAACCTTATTCTATCTAATTTTGCAAGGAGGGAAGCCATCATTGTTGCAACAGCTTTGTCAGTGTTCAATCAGGGGTGATAATATGTGATTTTGTCTTTTGTTTTTTAATTCACATCTTTCATGTTTTTGTCTAATTTTGTCTATTTTTTCTTTTGTATTTTATTCCTTTCAATAAAATAAAAATTGTGAAAAATGCCTGTCTAATTTACATTTTAACATTTGTTTTGTCTTATATCTGAGTTTTCTTTCTTTTCTGCTTCTATAAATTTTCAATAAAATGTGTGTGTGTGTGTGTGTGTGTGTGTCAAAGCAGCTTTCCAGTATAAACGTTTCTGTGCTAAATGAGATTGCAGTGCAGCAGACTCATATTGGCAACTTTGCGGTTGGATACTACCTAACTTCTTTAAATCAACCTGTCTTTCTGCGAGCATTTTTATTTGACATTCAAATGTTAGCAAGGTTTTATGAATTTGGCATCTGTATACTCATTCTTCAATGCTCAGTGACACTGAGATGTCACTGGCAGACAATAGGACTTTCAGGAATTCATGACAAAAGTGCATTAAGGTGTTAAAGGAACTGCTTGGTAAAGAAGGGGAAACATTTTACTAAGTTTGTTAAAAGTGCATTACAGTACAAGTAGTGAATATGGTGGAAGCATTAAATCCAGTACAGTATTATAGTAAACGTAATTTAAACCACACTTATATGGCAAATATATCTGCAGGTGAACTAACATGTGATGTTTGCAGAGACATGCATCTTATGAACTAGGGGTGGGGCAAGAGAGATGAAAGTCTTCCCAGTTGGCATCAAAAAGCACTTAAGATGTTGTGTATGCACATACTTTGAAACTCCTGGTGCAGTTTTGTAATTGGTTTAAGTCTATCATTGTTTAGGTTAACTTTTAATGGAGAATAAGCTAAATTTTATATAAAATTAGACAAATGAGAACAAAGTAATGAATTATATGTATGCATGCTATGGAATACTCTAAATAATTCAATTTACTAATTTCCTTTTGATCATAATTCCTATTCCACAAAATGTGTTTGTAGAAATCATACAGAAAATAAGAAATTAATTTGTGAAGTATAGTGTGTGTGATGTGTCATATAAATGCATTCAAGAGTTTATACAGAAAGCATTATTTCGGTTGGGTTTACACAACATGTTAAGTGATGAATAATTGCTTATGATTAATAACATTAATATGATTAATTTTATTAATCAGTTTGATGATACAGCAATACTATTAACCTTGATTAACAAATCATAACAGTTGGATTCACAAGATCTGCTCAATCAAAATTACATTATGGGTTAAGTGCAATGTGTGACCCCCAATCACTTAATGGGTTTTCAGTAGTTTTGGTTACAAGGAATTACAGCTAATTTTCTTCCTCTGTAGCACTTGAGAGAGAAAGCAGTGAGTCTACTGATTTACATTTTTATATATTCTGCCAAAGTAACTCTTCTAACCTAATTTAATTTTTTCCCTTTGCTTTTGTTGTTTATAACTAGTTTTGGGCTAAGTTTCTTTCTTAAAAACATTTTAAAGTTATTTTTAGGTTTCTTTTTTAATAATACAGTTTTTATATAATAACAACCACAAGAACAATATAGTTTTATTATTGAGAGCCAGTTTAGTGCGGTGATTAAAGCAGCAGGTTAAAAATCAGGAAACCATGAATTCTAGTCCTGCCTTAGGAACAAAGCTAGCTGGGTGACTTTGGGTCAGCCACTAATTCTTGGCTTTGTGAAGCAGGCCAGGGCAAACCACTTCTGAAATCTTGCCAGGAAAATTGGTGGGACTAGTTCAGTCTGCTGCCACGAGTCAACACTGACTCAAAAGCATACACATACAAAGTTACATTAGTATATTGCTATATAGTTTATTGTATAATTTCACATTTTTTAAAAAAGAAATGTTAATTTTAATGTTTTTGAAGTTTAGAAAAATAATTGTGATGGTACATTCCAGGGAGGACTCTGCCTGGAGATTTTGCAAAATGGGAAGCTCATTTTTCTTGAAGAATTATGACGCATTAAACAATGCACTTTACCATGTAAAGATATTGTTCAGGTTGGTACTGTTCAGGTACCTTAAACAGACCTTAATGTAAAACAAATGTTTGTTGTTTTTAAATGCTGTAGACTCTAGAAATGTATCAACCTCCTATCATTTCACTGCATAATTTAAAATGTACAGAGTTCTAAATCAATCAGGCAAATTAAAAAACATGTTAGAACTGGTCAAACAATTCTATTTCTATATGCTACCTTCCTCCTTAATTTGATATCAGCCTAATAAAGGGAGGAAAAAAGTTGCAGTATATTCACATGATCAAAAAAAATTAACTTAGTCCTACAGTAGAGCAATCGGCCATGTGCTCTTTGAATTCACTACATGCCCCAAAGCAATTTCAGATCCTGCTTCTTTTTGTTTGCTTTTAGAAAATACAAACAGTATAATCTACAATGCGTGGAGTGCATGGATTATGAGAAAAACAGGTGTGAGACTGTTTCATTCATTACTTTAGGGACAAAAAAAACCCCAGTGATGCAAGAAGAATCCAGTCCTTAAACCTATCTGTGAGCTGAAGATTCTACCATTTAGATTACATCTGTTGAAGGGGAAAAAAATGAAGTGGAAGAACGATGAAACAGCTTATCCAGGATTGTCCAAAGGGTCACTCTGGGTCAGAGTTTGTATTCTTAGCTATTCTCCCTTCCCTTTTCTCATGCTGGGAATGTCTGAAAATCAGGAGCAAAATCTCTCCCTGTCCATAGTTGGGAATAAAGGTATTGTTTGGGATTGTGAAGGCAATTTCAGACTCACGGACCCTTTCTAGCAGTTTTACTTATGGCTGGAATTGTCAAATAGTTGAATGTTTTAAAATGCAACACAGATGCCTGTCCTGAACTTTGACCTGAACAAGGTTTATTCTCCAAACAAATCACTATAGCTCAGAAATGTGTAGCTAAGGGTCTATTCATCAGGAAGTAGCAGAAAGCTTGGCTAATATTTCCCTACACTCACTGTAACTGCTGAAGAGATTTCTCCAAGAAAGAGTTGTTGCTATCAAAGTTTTATGCAAAACAAGGTCTGTTTATATTAGCATAGTTGTAACAATAGTTTTCGTAGTGATCTATGACTATACATCAGTATCAGTATCAGTAATATTATATCCCCTTGCTTCCCCCTATCCCCTAGAAATGTTTAGGAGGATACTAGACTGGAAATTCCCCCCAAAATTTCCAGCTAGTGTAGCCAACAGCTGAGAATTTTCACTCTTGAAGTTCTAACCCTCCACACAAAATAGGCTTAGCCTGATATTCTTCAACCACAAGATTCCAGCCATTTTATAGTATTCATCCCTGCAAAGATCTGTTGGTACTTGCAAATATTCTTATGCTCTTTTTTTTTTTTTTTAATGAGCCAGCTTTTATATATGAGCAGGGCTTTTCAAACACAACTTCCTCTTCCTTATTTTCCATGCGAACATTGAGCAGCAGAGAGATTTCTTAAATCCCTGGATATTTCTTGTCTCACTACTTCCATTTTGGACAAATTAGAAGGTGAGATCCTACTGCTGGCAAGAATTTTAATATTCAACACTTCTTTAGTGGCAAACTAAGCCTTCTGATTGAAAGGCTGAACAGCTATGATGGACATCATTTTCATCAGAACAGGAATCATTAATTGTATTCCTAAGAGCCATAAGGCATGATTGTCTCAATGCATTCAAGCACTGCTGATGAAGCCAATGATAGATATATGGTTCAAAGCCAGATATGAATGTCTCTAATTGACTAGGGAGTACTTTATTTTGTGGAACATTACTCAGATCCATTCTAATTGGGCTTCCAATGTTCATCCAGAGTCCCTTGGGAGTGGGGCGGCATAGAAATGCGACAAAATAAATAAATAAATCTGGGACAGATATTATCTTAATGAATGATAGAATAAAAGAGGGAATGAAATAATAGGTGCAGGAAGTACAATGTCCCTCGACCATTTCTCAAGAGTAGACTATATGAAAGGAGTATGCTTCAGGTCCTATCTGGAGGAAAGGATTTAAAGAATGATACTTTTTCATCAGAGGTAGAAACTACATACTTTAAAAATCTATTTTCATTAAACTACTGGATGGATGTAATTTAAGATTATAGTATATACACAGTCAATTTGACCTACTCTCAAGAAGATGGAAGAAACTTGAAACAGATATCCATGAGGATAAATGTAAAAATGGCAGAAACCAAGATACTGAAGGTCAGGACTACTTATGATTGAAAGTGTGCAAGATACTTCTAAATAATTTGGATATTTTACATGCTCACTAGGGCGGCATAGGTAGTATCAATATATGGGAGTGCTTTTTTAACAGTTTTGCCTGCTGAAATTTTATCCTGAGTGATCCCAGGAAAAGACACAGGTACTTTATAGTGTTGCAGATACATATTACGTATCTCCATCTATTCTGAAATACCTTATTAGAATCAAAATTGAAGTGCTTAACATCCCTTCAAGGTACATCTAGGCTTAATTACTGTTACCTGGCATTGCCCTTGAAGATGGTCCAGAAGCTCCAGTAAGTTATAGGGACAGAATGCCTTCAGTGGTGGCCCCACATCTCTGAAATATCCTCCTAAGGAAATCTAGATATCTTCTCCTTGATTTGGTTCTAAGAGAACTTCATGGGAAATATTATTCTCTACATTTTATTAATGTTAATATATTATTATACATAAAGTTTCATCCATAGCTGTCACTTATGGGCCAGCTTTTTAATATTTTAACAATTTTAATGATGAATATTTATTTTTATACGCTGATTATATCCGTTATATGTTTAAAATATGTGTCTACCTGTTTTTGAGGACTGAATTAGAATTACTTTCCTGTCTAGAAAATTCTAAACTCTGTAGGAGCCAGATCTTATGTTTTGAAGAATAACAGGAAGATTTAATGTCAAACAGTCTGAGGTCCTCATCTAGGAATAGGTAACAATAGGATTAAAAGTCCCATATTTGTTTTTGAAATCCTCCTAATGCACTGTGAGTATGCGAGGGAGGAAAAGCAAGAATGGGCAAGTAAGTAAGGATTTTTTTCTATTTTATTTTCCATCAAAACAGATGAAACAGTCTCAAGCCTTCTCTACTTGATTATCCTTCCAGGGGATATCAAAAGGGAAGCATAAAACCATGGGCAAATTTCCTTGTATCTTCCCCCAGAGATGGTAAAGAAGCACTAAGAGGCAACTGCTGTGTTTCCTGCCCTTTCCTTCATTACTTTGCTTTTTGTCCTCGCTGCTGCCGCTGCCAGGCCTTTACAGAACAAGATCACAAAGTGTGTATATTTCACCTCCCCAGATAATCAGACATCCTGTACTGTACTGTATTGCTATCTTGTTCTCTTTAAATTGTATCCTTCAATAGGAATCTGAGCCTTTCTGTTTCTATCTCTAGCTCTTTTGCAATGGACCTAGGACTTCATGTTATTCTGAGCAGCATCTGTTCTCCTGCCACATCTATAACTATGCCATGATGTGGGATGGCTCTTTCCTTATTCCTCCTACAACTCCTGCTTTCCTGGAGATAGGATTTATGAGTTTCACTCTTGGTTCAGAATCCCTGCTCCATATGCTGTTATCTGCCTCATCTGTTTGTACAAAGCGTGATAGACCCCTGACAGATGCTGTCAGATGCAAAGGAGAACAATGGGCCAAAGACATGTGACAAAATAACAGATTTACACATGGTTAAATACAGCAATTACGGTTAAAGCTTTGGTGGGAAAAGTGAAAAGACTATGATCCTTACCCCCTCCCCTAAATTCTTGTAAAACTTCTAAATTCTAAAACTTGTAGCTGATAAGCAGTATCGTGCTAAATTACCAGGATGCCTTGGAGAGATATTACCCTCTTAATTTAGTTATTGTTGGTGACCTTGAGTGCATTCCAGGCAGAAAGATGGATACCAAATGAATTTTTAAACAACAGCAACGATAAGAAGTCAACAGTCTTTTCTGTTTTGTTCTTCAATTTCTTTTCCTTCTGCTCAGATTCTTTTCTTGGACACGGAGATGGGCTAGCTGGTAGAGAGAGGATTCACCTGATTCATTTTCACCTCACCTCATCTCTTTCCAATGTGTAACTCAGGCGTATGTGCCTGAAGGGAGCTCGTCTTACATTTTACAGTATGGATTTAGGCTGAAATTCCTTTCCTTTGTTCCTTTTGTGTGGCTGTAATGACTGGTCCCCATAAATCTCTTCAAAAGAGGCCCTCTGTCAGCAACACAGGCGCCATGAATACCCTCGAGGTAGCTGGAATCCCTTGATTTTTTTGATGGCATTGAGTCGACTGAGGGGCTCCTGGTTGACTCCTGATCATACAAATGGGGCTGGTCTGCTGGGCAGGCAGATTTAGACACAGCAACTACCCTATCTAAAAGTGGCCATTTGGCAGAATCATCTCAAATTTCCACATCTACAGGCAACTCAGATGGAGGGTGGGTACACAACAGTAATAACAACAATAAGAACAGTTTTGGCCCACCCACAGATTTGCTATCTTCTCTGCTTTATTGTTTGTTTTTCCGGAGGACTTGTTGAGCTCACTACTTTGCCAAGGGAACCTGATCTGTTTGCAGTTTGGTGAAATGTCAGCAGTGTGCTACGAGAAGGGTCACTACATACCTGGTCTAGAAGAAGTTCATCAATGGGACATTCTGAATGGGATACACCCAATGGATTTTGCCAAGGCTGACATAACTTAATGGGATGAGGAAAAGGAGCAACACAGCTGTTTCTACTTACGTTCTAATAATTGCACAGCTTATACTGAGGAAAAGAGAAAAAATGGCTAAGGGGGGGACCAAAGGTTGGTTTAAATAAACTCAACAGAGTCAAGCTTCATTTTTAGCAAAATCATGTAGCAGAATTCCTTCCTGGCCTGTAGTACTTCATGCTGTATATTTCTGAATGCTCTTGCCTCAGAAAGAAAGAAAGAAAGAAAGAAAGAAAGAAAGAAAGAAAGAAAGAAAGAAAGAAAGAAAGAAAGAAAGAAAGAAAGAAAGAAAGAAACCCTTCCTGAATGTAGAGTTGTATATCAGATACTTGCAAGGAGAGATTTAATGTCCTTGGTGTGCTAGTTTATATATTTATTTAAATCAGCTTTCTTTATTCTGTCCCTTTCTCTCTGCTCCTCCTTTTACTGTCTTCCTCTTTATTGATACAAGATCGTACTGTATGGCTCACAGTCTAATACCTGTCTGGGACGTTTACAGCATTCTGCATATAGAACTTGCACTACATATGGGAATGTAGTGCACCTCATATTAAAACTGAAAGGGTGCTTTAGAGCAGGCATGGATGCAGACATTAAATCTGCCACTTTTCCCAGCCTCACATGGAAGCTGTGGAATCCCAGAAAAACATGTGTTTGAGTTAAGAAGACACTGACAGGGTACAAAAAATCCTTCCAAGTGGGACTCCAGAGCCGATCTGAAGAAGACACAAAAGGAACCTTAAGAACACAACAAGGAGCCAGGAAGTATTGTTAAATATAGTCCAGGAAACAGATGCTACAAGACACAGAACTCTGAGGTTATAAAAAAATAATAACGGAGCATTAGATTAGAGAACTGGCAGCCAAATGTAAGGAAACAGTATACACCTTTTTTTTTTTTTTTTTTTTTTTTAATTTGATTTATATGCCGCCCTTCTCCGGAGACTCAGGGCGGCTCACAATGTGCTCAGCAATAGCCTTCATACTTTTGTATATTTTATACAAAGTCAGCTTATTGCCCCCACAAACTGGGTCCTCATTTAACCTACCTTAGAAAGGATGGAAGGCTGAGTCAACCTTGAGCCTTGGAGAGATTCGAACCAGCAGTAAATTGCAGGCAGCTGTGTTAATAACAGGGTGCTTTAAACCACTGTAGTACCAAGGCTGAACAAGAACTCAAAGTAACGTGAGCTCACATGTGTGTATCAATCACTGTAGAATGTCCCGCAGCATCAGGAGTTCTTTGGATGAACAACCTCCGTGCAAGCTGAAAATGATGGGAATTGTAGTCTAGCACATCTGAAAGGCATTCAGGATGGCTTAAGTCTTCTAAGAATATTCTGTACATATTCATATGTAAGAAGTATTTTGAAGACTGATGCTGGTTCACAGTTTGAAAAGAATATATTTCTCATCAATCTATACTTTCTATAACAGGATATCTGATTTGGGAATAATAAACTGATCTAGATGATTCAATCGGTCTGGGTAAATCCTGTTTTAATCTTATACAAACCAGCTGGGAATTTGCAGTTTTCAAGAGGGTTTACTTGGATAAGATTGTTCTATCAGTTTCTTAACATTCCTTCTAGCAATCATTGTATTAGGCTGGTTTTGTAGCTGACAACTAATCTCCAATTCTGACCTGGTTGCCTATAAAACTCAAAACCACTTAGTCTTGTCTTATAAAAAGCTTACAATTGTTTCCAAATTTTTTTGTTTATTATTAGCACTAACAATGATCTTATTTTTTTTTTCAAAAAAATATATTTAAGCTTAAAACAATGGCATATGGTGAAAAATGTTTATTTAACTTTCTCACAGTCTCAAAGTAAATGGATCTATGTCATCTGATATATTGCATGATGTCCTCATTAAGAAGGGAGTTCGAAATCTGCAGGGACTCCATGGAAGACCTTTTCCATCTACGCTTGAAAAGAAGACAATTCTGATTTGAAGACATTCTCCCATTCAAGGTGATCAGTGAGAAAAAGAAAATTATCTGTTTAGATTTCTTCATCCAAATCTGAGATACCTCTCCACGCTGTACATTTATGCATTTTTAATTTTTTTTAAAAAAAAATTATGATGCGTTTCTTTTTTTTCCCCTCCACTGAATCTCACCCTCAATAGTACAGTATAATTTGAATGGTTAACAAACATAACACTGAAATGAAATCCTATGGGAGAGTAGCATTTCTTTTCAGTATTCACAGATCCATTCTTTTATAGATAGATTTTGAAAAAGACCTCAGCCCATATATGTGAGATAAAACACTGGATGGTATTACAGGGCTTTGTAATATGGATGAGTTCCACGTTTGTAATGGCCAGATTAAAAACATCTGAAAAAAGCATCCTCAGTGTATTGACCTTCACATCAGGCATGGTGATAAATCTGGGCTCTTTGAGATTTTGCCCTGTATTCTGGAACTTGCTTACAGCATAAGCTTATAGACATGAGACAATTACATAAGCAGCTTTATTACAACTATGACAGAAATCATACATGCCCCAAACAGCTACCTAATGCAGAACAGAGAAATCAAGGCATACACTTACTCTCTTGGTCTGCCCAAGGGTTTAAATTATAGACTATTTCTTCCTGCTTTTTGAAATCAGTAGAAATGTGGACGTTCTCTTCCTACCCTTGAGACAGAGAGATATGTGTTCATTGTTTATGTAACGATGCTGTCTAGCCTGAGAACTACAGGTTTCCTCCTCACCAGCTTTAGTCTTTACAATGAATACAAAATAAATTATGTTAAGAAAAAATTCCCAGGTAAACCAATCACGTTCATAGGATAGCCAATTAGTCCAACCCTCTGCTCACGCAGGAGACCTATACTAGGGATTCAAACCACCAAACTGCCGACCTTTCTGATCAACCAGCTCAGCATCTTAGCCACTGAGCCATCTGGCCTGTTCAGACGATCGTATTTTTCTAAATGTGGTATCAATTGATGAGAAAACGAGACCACAAGTGGATTATGTACCCATTGCTTTCTTTCGTTTCACGATAAGAAAATGGTGGTGTAAAAGATTATACTTCCAAGCAGCAGATCTTTTAAAAGCACTTCTTTCTACACAAGTCATATATAGATTAATGTATAATGTATAGATTTCACTACTTTATATTGTTGTAGATTGTAATTCTTCAACTAAATTAGAGGCTAAAGTTGATAGAAGGTAAGTTCAGCCACAGAAATCAAAGGCTGCCATAACATCTTCAATATATTCTTATATTTTTGGCTAAAGAAATGTAAAAATCAGAAATGGAAATATGTATGATTCTAGGATGATTTTGCCAAAATATTTCACACTTATTCCATCTTTTCCCCCTCAATGGATTTTCTGTAGTACAAAAAGGATGAACAAATGGTTGGAACAATTAATTAAGCATTATCCTCTGGATGACATGTAAAAACCCACAAACGAGTCAGATTGCACAGTAAAAGCATCCTACAGATTCTATAACATTAGAAAATCATTCAGTTTGCTGCACCTTGTCTAAGAAAAAAGCATCTCTTTAGCAGAACTAGTTAGCTGGCCAGTAAGCATTGTTCCATTTAAATAGCCAACAACAAGGTAGACCCTGAGTTTATGCAAATCCTACATTGGTATTAATTAGCTAAAGTGTTCTGGAACTCTAACCTCTGTCTAGACTGATGCTGCTGCTGATCTTTCTGTAAGCAGTAAGAATTCAGCTGATGGTATTTAATATAGGTTACTGATGGACGCATTAAATTATGTTTCTAACCTATTTTTGTTCATATTTTTGTTATATTATTTGATCTTGTTTGCATTATTTTTCCAACCACACAATAATTTGTTGTTTGCATGTCATACAGTATGTTATTTTGAATACTGGATGAGTCAAGCTAAATGGATATACGCTGCATGGGTGTAGAGGTGTGATAGTTGAATTGAGGTTGTGGCAGTGGTTCAAATGAAATCAAACACTTGATGAAGCAGAACATGATATGACCAATGCGGTATAAGAAATGAACCAAAGTGATGCACCATTACCTTTGTTTTTTTACGATTTAAGAAACTTTAAGATGGTATCAGCCAACATCTTTATTAAGTACTATTAAAATTCTTTTCTCTGTGGGCTAGTTCCAGCAAAACTTATCCCCTCCTACATTCCCAAGACTCTGAGTATTTGCAGATTTTATGACTTTAACAACAAGGAAATTTTTTTCTTTATCCTATCTACCTCCTCCCTTTACCTGACACTGAGACCAGTCTTCTAGCACCCTCCATTCCATTCCTGATTTTTACATTTTCTTTTCTAACACCTTGTAGTTAGGACTCCCAGCCAGCATATAAGAATGTAAGTATTCTAGGCTGATGGAAAGTTCAGACTGGCTAACAATTGTATGAACTTTTTGTTGTAAATAATAGTGATGATTCTGAGAACTCAAATTTTGGATAAGATGTGTACTTCAAGTGGTAGATTAAAGTAATAATTCATATGCCAGTAAATTGCATTTTCCTCATAAATTACACTCTATTTACCATTTACTTTGTGATAAGTTTCAGTTATTAGCCTTGTAACGGCATATTCCCTTGTTTTACCACTGTTCTATTTCTGAATGTCTTCAGAATGTCTGTATAACTTTAATTTCCTACATTTATCTCGATGTTAGAGTTGTACGAACCAGGGCACATATTGTATATTTCAAATCAGTTTTATCTTACATTCCTCCAGTTAGATCAGTTAAATGGTTTATTATTTAAAGATGCCCAACTCCATAGTTTGGTTTTGGGCTCCATTTTATATTTATATAATTTAATACAGCTCTGCACCTTTCCATCATTTATTGAAGCCTGATCACTATGTAAAAACAATGAAGCCTTTTCTGTTATAGCCCTTATCAATTATATATCTAGAAAGGCCCATGTTTATTTTAATTTTTACAAAGTAGAATTGTACATCCCGTAATGTATTTGACAGCTGATACAGTACAGGAAGTTACTGTATATAGTTCTTTCTGGGTTTTTTAAAAAGAATTTGTAAGTATATGATATAAATAAAATTAACATGGATATTTAGATTGACAAGATCATTGACAATAAACCTGGCCATAGTGTGTTTGTGCAGTTCAAAGAGTGAATCAGTTTGAGCATCTTTGTCTTCTACTAGTAGAATTAGCTTCACTCTTGGTAACACACACATTACATTTAAACAGAAATGGCACCTGCTCCATAAATATAATTATTGCCTAATGATGACAAAAGTGTCTCTTCTGTAGAACCCATTACCAAAGATTTTCTGCTTCCTATCTGCTACCTATATTGGACAAGACATGCACACAAGATACATACCATTTCCAACATGAATGCAGATTTATTATTTTTGTTGCATTATTTATTGCTTTATTTACATATTTATTCCCCTCCCTAAAGAGCCCAGAGTAGTTGAAGCTGCTCTATGTTTATTCAAAGCTTAAGGGAGAAGAGGGAGAGAAAGAATTAACTGAATATTATACTTCAAAAGCAATAAATGTCTAGTATCTACCGTACAACAGTGAAGAAATAAATAAAATAAAATATTCACAACTATTCATCCAGAAAATCAACATGGAAGAATGAACTGCAAAGATGCTAATTTGCAAGTGGCTCCTGTCCTGTTGCTGATCTCCTTGTTCAACCGATAGATTTCCCGGGCCATTCGCAGGAACAGATCAATTTCATCCCACCCTTCTTTTTTGAATAGAAGGCGGCATAAATTGATGGGCTGTCTCACTCTCCTTTCGCATGACCTCTGGACAGAGTACTTGTAGAACAATGCTTAGCCTTCCACTGTCCTTGCAATTGGCCATCTGCCCAGTCAATCTGCCACCCAGCCTCCTTTATCTCTGTGAGTATAGAGCTTCTGTATTCAGTTTGCACCAATCTTCTCTAGCTTCGAGCTCTCCAGATGTGTTGGGCAACTGGTGCTTGCTGGCACTGATGGGAATTGCAACCTGCACAGCTGGAGGTGCCAGATTGGGTTAGTTTGGCTTTATAGACATTGGCTAAAGTTACACATTTGATTCTGGGGAGGGGGGGAGTAAAGTGAATATCTAATAACGGGGGGAGAGGAAGGTGAATATCTAATAATAATTCAATTTTTGACTTTTGCATATTTAGATGTTCCCTTTTCTTTACCAGTTGCACAAAAATGGAATTTTCTTCTCTCATTCCAAGTTCAACATTTCATCAACTGAACTGTTTTTGTCTTTGCCTTAAAGGGGTTTGCTGTCATCCACTCTTTTGACAAACGAAATGCCTTCTTTCAGCTGTTCTCAAAATGGGCTTTTCAGAATTATAATTCACTGCTCTTTCTGAAACATTCACCCATAGCATATTTGGTTCTAAAGAGTAAGATGCATCAAAAGAGGGATAATTCTTTTCTCGAGCCTCATGAAAAATTATGTAAGTAGTCGGCTTAAAGGGCACTTCATCTTCAGATGGAATGAATGTTAAAATATTGAATCTGATGAATGCTAAGCCAGTTTGTTTATGCATATACTTTTTTCCACTGTATATGAAGGAACAGTAGAGCACACTCGAAAACCTCTCCAAAATCTCAATGATTTTGTTATTACAACCTACCAAATCAATCTGTTGGTAAGGTTGGAGGAACAGGAACAAGAGGCACTGAAGAGGCTCTGGCTAGTGATTCACCAAGGTACAGGATAATCTTGGCTTTACAGGAGAAAATGTAGCCACAACAACTCATACAGGCTCCTTCCAGAAAAAAAAATATTTCTTCCAGTTTATTCACAAGGCCAGTGCTGAGAACCTCTGGACCGGTTTCTTCAAAAGCCAGTCTACAACCTCCTCTGTTGTTTTTCTGTATGATTTCTGTGATAATGCCAGAGCAAGGTTCTGTGCATATGCAGAAGGAAGACCAAGAGTTGGAATGAAGACCAAGGGTCCATCAGGATGGCAATTTTGAAATGGGAATGGACGGGCTTGCCCGGATGATTATGCAGCATCAATCTCAGGGCCTGGCTTATGTCTCCTCTATATCCTTTCCACCAGAAAACAAATGGGCTATCCAGTCAATCAGCAGAAAAATGTGGAAGGTCCACCTTGTCTAGTTCTACTCTAGCTTTTGCCTTAATGTTCTGGCCATGCATGTCTCAGTTATATTCCATATGGACCTCACTGCAATTTGAAGCCAATCTCACTTTGCTATGGCTTTGGGTACATAACAGAGGCAGCTCCTTCTGAGTTTTATAGTGTTATTTTTCTTGCTAAACGCCAAGCTCAGAAACAGACAATTGCTTCTTGAAAGGAATAAACAAACAACAACAACAAAAAAAAGGGCAGCTGTGCAAAATCCCCAAAGCTGCCCACCGTCAGGACCAGTGGAGTTGGAGCCATCAGTCAACATAAGCTTTAGCCCTCATTCAACAACAGCTGCTAACTCAGAACTAACAGGGCATCTTAACTATGACTTTATTTATTTTTCTTGGTGTTGTAGCAGAAGTACAAGCCTGATCCTTCTTCACTGAGAAATACATGATAATTTTGTAATGCAAAGACATAAAACCTGAATTTTAGGAAGGCAAAGACACGTATAGTGGATTCATACACCACAGATTTTTTTTTTTTTTTACATATTCTGCTGCCATCCATGGTGGCCTATAAAAGGAGGAAAAAAAGGTAGGGGTATCTCATGACAAATGATGCCGGTATGCAGTTCTTTCCTTATCTGTGGCTGCTGGCGGCTTCCTGTGCACGCGTGTGCAGCAACACCCCTGGCTCAACCAGTGAGTTGCACAGGGGCTTGCCTGCCTTTTAAGTTCTTGATTGGGATGATATCATCTGCCAGAAGATCAAACTGTTAAACTAGAGCAGTAGCTAAGAGGCATTTCCAGACAGGCTTATAAACCACTGGAAAGCTTACTAATGCAGGTGGAGTGTACACCGCTAATGCACCACCCCAGCCCCAGCCTTTGCCTCCAAGCTAAAATCTGAATTCAATTTTTTTTGGAGGGGGGGGGAGGGTTTGAGCCTATATGTTATTCTCGGGGGGGGGAGTATTTCCCTCTCCCTACCTCCTTTCTCAGGTTTAGAAGTGAAAGTACGTAGTAGGGAAATTGTTGCACTTTCATACTTCTAAAGCACCATGTACTACTACCAGCCCACTCTGGGCCTGGTCCCCTGCCAAGCCATGCTGTGAGTCTTTCAAAACACAAGCACTGCAAGAATATGAACATATAAAGTAACTTGGCAGATTCAGTTCCTTTCAAAGTCTGCACTGCAGCAAACATTCCAGAGAATCCTTTCCAGATGAAGCTATTATTCTGCAGGAAGCTCTGGGTTGATGCAATTCCACATAACAGCAAGAACCCAATATATGGAAAGAGATATCCTTACCTCCCTTCTCTTTTAAAGAAGTGCTTGAATAAAAAAAAAAATATTGCTAGTTTTCCTCCTCTCAGCTTTATGAAATTCTTTCTTGTCATGAAGAGGCTGCAACTCCGGTAGCTTGCAGAGTCTCATTCATGTTCAATCCCTGGTATCTCTAGCTAAAGCTGGGAAAACTCCAGGAGGGGTTATCAGTCAGTGTTCTGATTCTATGGAATGTCCTGACACTGTGAACATTTTCCTTGAGAGCTGGTGTAGATTTAAGCACTTTCACAAATTCAAGTCAGAGGGATTTGTTCTGTTATACATCGACATTTGGTAACCTGGACAATCTTGGAGGGTATGGGCCTTCAACTCTGCAACCCAGCTACATAGACATAACACAAATTCAGGGATTAAATGCTACCGGTTCGCACCGGTTCAGGCAAACCGGTAGTAATAAAAGCTACCGGTTTGTCCGAACGGTATTTCTGACAATCAAGGAAATCCTGCTTTCTAGCGAATCTAAATCGCGCGGCATAGCTGTTCCCCCTCATTGTTCTACTTATCTTCAAATGGCTCCTTTTTCCATGAGAAGCACATGTTTAATGCGTACTGTGCATGTGCACATGCGCAGCATGCATTTGGCATGCATTACACATGTGCGTGTATGCAGCGTGCGTTTGGTGCACGGCGCGCATGCACAGGCAGTGAACGGGTGGCAACCCGCAGAGGATTTCATCACTGCACAAACTCCATCCTTTTTTGTGTGCGTGTTGTAATGTTGCATACACAGATGAAAGAGAAAGAGCTCCTGCCCTGTCAGAAAACACTGCTTCCAACATTTTGAAGAAAATGGTAGATCCCAGGGACACCCATTATGCTCATCAACACATTTTATTTGGTTCTAAGCAGCAAGCATTCCAATCCAATAACAATTACAGTACAATAACGACATTATTACTTCAAGATATAGAAGGAGGGCCATTTGAAAGCTGTTTCTAAACAGATGATAACAGGAGGAAATGATGATTCTGAAGCTGTGATATTAAATTCCAGGCCATATGGCTTCAATTGGGTCTTTGGATAATTCTGGTTCCAACTGTGCCTAAAACCACAGCTTTGCTCTGCAAACTCAGCTCCATTAGACCCCAATGAGAGGGGCTCTTGCAGGAGCCACAGCGTAGAATTCTCTCGTCAGGAGTGCATAGAAACCTACTGCATTACAGTTATTCTTTGCATGACAGCCTACTCTATGGCTTATTTAACTGTAGCTTGTTTAATTGACCCAATTTTCTGGTCCCATATAAATTAACAGATTAAAAATTAACTACAAAGAGAGAATTAATTTTAGGTTATAACAAGCTATTTAGGAGTAAAATAACTCTCCTACCCAATCCTGGGCAGCCATATTACATTTGGGGATCCATCTTGGATCCAAGATCAGAGATACTAACAATGCTGGGACTTCTCTAGGCATTCTGCCTCTTTTCTCGCATTAATATTCTTCCTGTGATTCTGTCTATTCTGTGCTGTTCAAATATTTCCTGCCTTCATGTATTCCATTCCCCACTCCCTTACTGCATGGCAAAGTAGCCCTTGTACCGCAATTACATATCTTGGCTGTCCCTTGCGTGAGAGGAAAACGGAGCTTGATAAGTATGAGAAAAAAGGGCAAGGAAACAATACTCTTTAGATTAGCCCTATCGTCGGACTCCTTCAAGGTGGCTCTCCCAGACACAATGTCAGTGCAGGGGCTTATTGGTGCTTATCTTAATTTGCTGAGGACTCCATGCTCTTGATTTGAGGCTCAACAAAGGAAGTTCAGTTGGTGATATGAATTAGCAGAAAAAAGAAAGAGGGGCGGCAGGGCAGAAATATATGATTCTTATCCAAATCTAAAAAAAAATCACAAGAAAAAAATGGGGATGGATGTAGCAGGAATGTTTTTTTAAATATTCTAATTAACTTGCATTCCCTCTTCCACTTTTTATTATAATTTTTCAACATCCACATGTTGAGTGCAGAAATTGTCATATAGTCACTATTATCAATCCAAAGGCAAGTTGGTCAGACAGGAAACAGTTAATTATATTTTCCCTGTAACACAGAGAGAGAGTTGAAAGGCTCACATCCCACAAGAAGCAACCTGGATTCCAGAGATCCCAATGTAAGAAGGAATGTTTTTGCTGGCACACATCTCAGCTGTTGCTGGACAAGGACCCCTCCAAGGGGACAAGCAGAACAGAGTGAGGTGGAAAGTCGATAAGTCACAATTTGGTGGCCCCCAGTTTCAAATGGCGATAGGATTTTTCTCTGAAATGCTTTTCCCTCCATGTCATCCAGATTTGATCTATTTGCTGATGGGGGAAATGGCTGAACCTAATCACACTCAAGGGGTGTGTGCAATGTTCACCATGAAAGATTAGCCCTCTTTGATAGACCATTAATAGATGAAGTTTTAACTTGGTGGCGGGGTGGAGGAGATTTACATCCCAAGTGTAAATAGAGGGACTCATAGCTACCCAGTGACTTTATACACAACTCAGGTTCTGCAGACTATTGTCATAAAAGCAGGTCTCAACAAAGTCAAATATTCCCTATGTATGTGATCCACTTCTTAACTGCTTTCAAGGACAAGGTAATTGAGCAAGTTCTTGGCTCTTTTCTACTGTTTAAGAGATACTTAAATCTAGAGAAATGAACTTTCTCCATGCATGCTCTCCTTCCAACTCTAAGTTCAAGACTACCAACTAAAGCCCCTTGCAACATATCTCAGGGGAGAGAGAGTGTTCTGCCCCCCTTAACAATCCACACAAAAGAGCAAGGTCCTATTGTTGGCCTTATCTACAGTAGTGGTGGGCATATGTGGTCATTCCAGAATGGAAGCAGGCAAGCCGTAGACACTCTGTAGTGATGCTGCAGTCCTGATTTATTATCTCTTTATCTCTTTTCTTTCTTGGAAATGTGATTAGAATACAGACAATTCCCTACTTACAAACAGGTTATATTCCAAAAGGCTGTTTGTTAAGTCCATTTTGCTCATAGGTCCAACCAAGTATAAAAGACATGCAAAGTACATTTCCTACCTTACATAAGTAGTGTTTAGGATTAAGTCTAGACATACTGTAATTCACAGTTACTACACAAAGGAAGAACACCTCAAACCATGAGATAGAAGAGGGTCAATGAGATTAGTGAAGAGACAGGACGAAGTAGCATACAAAATGGAGTATACTCGGTCTCATAATTTGCGGTGGTGCTGCCAAGTGTACATATGCTGCATGTCATAAACTAACCTTTTCCCACCTTCCGAGACTTTCTAAGTTGGAGTTGTGGACAGGGTTTTTTTTTATGTTGGCAATCGCAAGTTCATAAGTAGAGGACTCTATACTGAAAGCTCCATGCTAAGAGGGATAAAGGGTGGTTTCAAAGAGGCTCAACACTTAGTTACCAGGAAGAGATAGAAGAGGTGCATAAGTCAAAGCTGATATTACTGTTATACTATTACCCAATTCCAGCAGGATAATTTGCCACCGCTCTTTACTGTATTTATTTTTCATTTATTATTGGATTGCTCCAGTGACCTAGTCAGAAAATTGCTCCTTGCCACCTTCTCTAGCTCCTTCCCTAACTCCCAAATCATTTTGTCTTTTTATGCCTTATGTTTATAGGCAACAACTGAAAATCATCCTATCAAAAGAAAGACTTTCGAAATTAAGTGAAAAATCCAGATTTCCCAAAAATAAATCCTCATACAGACAAGTGAAAAGTTCTTCAGAAGAGTTAAAAAAATTACCTCAAAAGAAACAAAGTACATGAATTAAGCTTCCCTAATGATCTTCATATATCAGTGTTGTTTGTTTGTATGATTAATGACTGAGAAGATCTACTCTTTTTCTACAGTTATTAAAATCTATTGCACAATACAGGATACGAATCTTGAAACAAGGTATATTGAACAACAGGCCAGTGAAAACATCAGGTAGAATAATTTAATTTCAGTTGCTTCCTTGCATTGGAAAGACTACAATGCATATAAAACAGGGGTGGTATTCACTTACCTTTGCTACCAGTTTGCAAATGTGAGTGCACACACACGTGCTATGCTCACGCACATCTCCTCCATGCATGCGCAGATCCTTCTGTGCATGCGCAGAGGGTCAATAACGGGACATGATGACATCTGGGTGGATGGGTGGAGCTTCCCACCACCGGCACTACCAGATTGTGTAATCCGGATAGAACCGGTTGAATTTCACCACTGATATAAATCCCTTCTATATTACCAAAAGAAGTGGAGTAGAAGTTGCGACAGACAAAAGGATTCACCCAAAAGTCTTACTTCTTACCACATATTTAATTAGATATTTGAGAATTCTGGAATGTAAAACAATTCATGTTACCAACAGTATCTCCTGACCCCTTTCTACAGTACATAGCAATCTAAAGAGACCCACAGAGTAAACTTCCTTTACAATTGGAGAACACTGCTTTGATCTCTCTGGATTCATATTCTGATTGCCAATGAACACAGAAGGGTTTGTGTAAGTATTGAAATAAGAAAACCTAACAAATAACAAGAGACTATACAATACATCCAGCAGACTTCTGAGGCTTGCAATTGTTATCAGAATCCAAAATGAAATCCAGAAAAATTAAGTTTAGATATTGAACATGCCTTTTGGACACATGTGAAGACCTAATTCTCTTGAGAAGTCTATAACCCTGAGAAAAATGGAAGGAAACAGAAGAAAAGTCTACTCAGCCACAAGATGGATAGCCCTAACTATAGCAGTGGTGAATGCACCATCTGAAGGGCCAGACTGGGGACAAATCTTCACGGAGAAAATCTATCAATGGTTTGCTGAGAATCAACATTGAGTTAATGGCACATAATCAATCAATTCAGCAGGAATAGCCTTAGCTAATAGTTCAAAGAAATGTTATATACTTTTCAGTATTTAAATAGTTAAGATGATTCAAATGTTCACCTGAAAATGTAATATATCAATGCAACATGCTACTATTTTACAACGAATTGAATATATCAGGAAACAATATAGCAACTGCAGCCCCAAATTCTAATTTCTTTGAATATTATCTCCTGTTTGGTACTTTCTGCTTTAGTTCTCTGTGAGCTAACGAAGGCTATCTCGAAGATATTCTAAATGCATATCTAACTACATAAAGTATTGGTATGTCAATCCATACTGGCAAGCATTGGTTCTTATGAAAAATATTCCAGTGATCAGGGTTCAGCTGTAGCTCTCTACTCAGAATACAATGTGTGGCAAGCTCAAGTTTGCCTTTGGGAATGTATGAAATAGATTTAAAGTGGCTTATGAATCTGGTCTGCTTAAACTAGTCAAGCTTAAACAAATGTGAAGGTAGCACCACTTGTTCAAAAGAAAGAGAGAATAATGAATGTGTCTATAGTCTGAACCATGAGTTAGCATAAGGCTCATTTGCAATTATATCCTCTTACTGTTTCTAGTCTGGAAATAGATAGTCAGCTTCCACCATACAACCATTTAAAAATAGTGCAGCCAGCTATGTGTTTGATTCAGTATCCTGCCGGAACGTTCGGATGTCACTTTTGTCTTTGAACTTCAAAATTCCACCATCAGTCACAGTAGAAAAATAGAATAGCAATAATAAAAACAAATGATATAGTGACTTCATTAACAATTTTAGCTGTGCACTTGCAGAGACCAAGAAATAGGACATACTCTGTTACAGAAGATCTCCTAGGTCCATAATGGAGAACCTATGGCACGCGTGCCAAAGGTGGCACACGGAGCCATATCGGTGGGCACGTGAGCATTGCCCTAGCTCAGCTCCGGCACGCATGCGCACACCAGCCAACTGATTTTCAGGCCTTCTGGGCCCACCGGAAGTTGGAAAACAGGCTGTTTCCAGCCTCTGGAGGGCCTCTGGGGGAGGGAAGGCCCGTTTTTCGCTCTCCCCAGGCTCCAGGGGCTTTCTAGGTCCCACCGGAAATCAGCAAACAGACTGTTTCCAGCCTCCAGAGGGCCTCTGGGGGGGGGAGGCTGTTTTCGCCCTCCCTAGGCTCCAAGAAAGCCTCTGGAGCCTGGGGAGGGTAGAAAATGAGCCTACCGGGACCCCCGTGCCATCGCGTGCCAAAAGCAGGGGGAGCTTGGTGGGGTTGCGTGGGCATGCACAGGGGAATGGGGCACATTGAATTATGGGTGTGGGCACGCACCTGCGTGACCCCCCCCACACTCCCCCCACTTTTGGCATGCGACGGCAAAAAGGTTAGCCATCCCTGTCCTAGGTGGTTGCCCAACAGGCTTTTTAAATATAAACTAGCTACTTCTTTCTTGACAGTTGAAGAACTAAAAGTACTAAATGTGACAGAATCTTTTCAGATACACAAGACTAGGCACCAGTGACTATCAAACTGTTGGCTAAGCAAACATTTCAACTTTCACCAGCATTTTCAGAGGTGTACAATCTCAACAATGAAATTGCAAAATTAACACAATTTCCAGACAGCATCACTGTGACTCTCAAAATGAGGAGAAATTCCCAGTCTTTCCACAAATGTCTGAGCAAACATTTGACCATGTCTTCTTTAAGAGTTATAGGATGATGGGTTTTGCTAGGACTGATGATGGGAAGGAGAGAAAGACAGGTCAAGTGCGGTAACATTCTCAGAGAAGAAATGAAAACTGTAATGTGTTTTAGAAAGACCCCAGTTCCTATGAGGCAGCTGAACTAGGCTCTCCTTTTCCTTGCAGAACGACTCCTAGGCATTGTCCTTTTCAAGGGATAATAGCCACTAACCCCCTTCCCGCCCCCAGGAATGTCAGCCTGAGCTTGGATTTTCCCCTTTCTCCTTTGGGGCTACGGTGCCCGCCCCAACCCAGCCAACTGGCTCTTTGTTAACAAGCGCGTCCAGCCGAGAAAGTGATTGATCATCAGGGAGAAAGGCCAATGCTTTGACGGGTCGTTTAACAATTTCAATTAAACCGCTCAGCATTCAAACACAAAAAAAGAAGAAATGTTTGAAGAAAAAAAAGAAAAGAAGACTTTTCTAGAGCTATTGTGAGCAAAGCTCCTATGGCAACTTAGCAGGGTCAAAAAGGCCTTCCTTAGAAAAGGTACAAGGTTTGCAAAATGTATTATTTATTTGTTTATTTATTTATTAAATTTATGTGATGCCCATCTTGTCCAGAGATGACCATTTTCCCTTTCTAGTTGAATTATCAAGAGCTGGGGTAGCACATTGCTCTTCTGCTCCATGCACAGCTAGATATCACTTTTGCCCCTCTTCAATAAAACATTGCCTACAAGCCCCACAATCAGTAATAGGCATTGTGACCCATTTGTAGACCTATATCTTTCAAGCCATGCACGGCTTAAGAAGATGCCCGCTGAATATTAAACTACATGTTCTCAAATTCCTGTCGCTGGGATTGGCACTTGATTCTTGATTATGTGCAGTGACTTTTTTTAGATACATGAGATCCCTGAGGGCTGATCAGAAAGACACAATTCTGAATCCACTGAGACAGGGGAAGGGCTCTGGCAAGGATTTTGTTTTTTTTTTAAAAAGGTCAGCATCTCATCCTGTCTTATAGAAAGAGGCTGCTGCTGCTGGCTGTCTCCATGGCCAACTACATTCACAAGGCACGCAGCTCGTTTGAGGTGCCTAAACTGGAGATATTGATGGGTGAGAAAGGCCCTTCATCACTTGACAGCCCACGCAGCAACTGTTCAACCAGGTCATCCCTGAATGGGAGCCTGAGAAGGTAATGCTCAAAGTAAAAGCAAAGGGAGTGGCAAACCCCTGTAAATCAGAAAAGAGGTGCAGGAATTCCCCTTGGAATTGAGATGAGAAGGGTAGTCTCATTCGGGCTGGGGAGGAGTTGGTCCTAAGGAGAGCAGAGAAAATGGGAGGGGAGTAACTATTGGATATGAATATCCCTCTTCTTGGATACGAATTTCCCTCTTCTTTCCAAGGCCAAAAGGTTGAGCTGCCAACCAAGTAGGCTTACCAAGGAATGGCTTTCCTTCTACAGGGCACTTTCTTGAGATGCTCGGGTGGCCATTACAATCCTCCCACCTCCAAAACCTTGCTGTAAATTTGTGAAATTTGCACTCATGCCATCAATTGAGAATAATCAAGCTCCCTACCAAATTAGTTCTTTAAAAATGAGATTTCATTGTATATATCAGGGGCCAGCCATTTGCAACTCAAAAGGCCCTTGGCCTAGTTTCATATGTCCTCAGCCTAATTTGAAGAGCCCTTTGCAAACAAACAATTTAGCTCTCAAAACAGGCTTGCTCTTTCTCAATACCCAAATTGTAAAAAAAGATGCCTCAGAGAAAGAAAATGCAGGCCACGTTCAAGTTTGATTGTGATCCTTCTCACCACTAGCGAGTATTGCAGCTCCCACCATATTAATCTTGTTCATATTAATGCAGTTCTTAGCAGAAAAAAAGACTGCCTAACCTAGCTATCAGCAATTAGATATGGGGGATTGAAGGTATAATCCAAATTTATTAGCGTCTATCCCAGGAGAGATGAAGTGTCTCAATATGTAGGACATGCGTCAGCAAGCTTTTCCTTTGAAGGCACTGGTTTTTCTGCTATAATTCTTTCTATGTAGAACTAGTATTTTTCCCTATACACATTATTCTTTTTCTCCAGAAGAACTGATATAGCTCCCAGGATCCACTTTCACCCAGCGATTCATTAAATGGTTGGTACCTGTACAGTAAACATTAATAACTTTGCTGGTTGGGAATCCTAGGAGTTTTAGTTCCCATACTAGGTAAGGATGGCGTTTGTGAAGCTGCAAGGTAAAATACATATAGTCCTCAATTTAGGATTGTTTGTTTAGTGATGGTTTGAAATTACAACAGCACTGAACAAACGGACTTATAACCCCTACCTGAAATTCCATCCACTGTGGTCATATGAACAATATTTGGGTCCAATCACTCTTACAACCGACCACACAGAAGCTGAAGCAACCACTGCCTATCTTCCTCTGCTTCGTGGCCCACTGAATCCTGACAGGCCTTGGATCTGGGGAGACGACCCCAATGAATTGTGACCCAAAATGGGGCCTGCTTCTAGGATGGCACTATTATACAGAGAGGTTGAGGGGCAGATCGGAGATCATGTTTGGGAAGGAGAGCCAGCCAATCAGCCCCTCGGCCTACCTACAGAGTACTGAGGCTGCGTACCACCTTCCTGGAAGCGGGTGCCCTTTCAGAGTGAATTTATTGTGGCCGCTCCCAAAATGGCATTCAGTTCCAGGACGGTGCCCAATGGCCTCTGTGTAGGAAGGTTGTGTGGCAATGTAGCTGCTTCCCCAAAGAAGACCTAAGGAAAATGTCAATGGACCACCATCATGATGGTGGTAAGACTCAATGGGTTGGAAAACAGGCCTGAGGCCTGAGAGAGACCGAGCAGGATAGGAAAGCAAGCTTAAGATCTGCAGGGATCGAGTGGGGTGGAAGGTGGAGCACATGATGCCTTAGGACAGTGCTGGCTGGTGAATTCGGGGAGTTGAAGTCCACACCTCTTCCAAGTTGCCATGGTTCAGAAACACTGCCTCAGGAGGTAGGAGAAGCCCGAGTCAAGCCACATGTAAGTTGGGACAAGGCCTGCCTCATGCCCGAGGCATCCCATGCTCTGCTTAATTATCATAATGGGAAGAGATGGTTTGGGATTATTAAGCAGGGTGATCGTACAAATGCCTTGCTTAATGGCCATCATGACTTGCAACCTGGGCAGCTTAAGAGCCTTTTTTACCGTTCTCTACCTGCAACTTGTAATTTTCCCTTACGGTTATATGCAAAGACTACCTGTACTGGGATAAATCCATCACTCACACTTTATTTACTTCTATCCTCATCCAAACAGGTGTCAGAGATGTTTCTTGAAGTTCGCTTTTCTGGGCAGATCATTTTAAAATCTTATGCAAATCTCTTAAATCTGAGGCAGAAAATCCTCTATTTGTAAAGCCTGGAGCTTGGGCACCTGCTGATATCCTTTCCCCAATATTTTAAGTATGTTTTAACACAAAAGCTTTATTTTTTTTCCTTAATCTTCTTTCCATCTGAAGTTTCTCAATGTTGAACAGATGGCCAAAACATACACTGCCAAGTAACTTATTTTGATTAAAAGCAAAAGTTAAAATTAGTTTTCTTTTCATATATTTGCATATTTCATATATGCAAATAAAACGATGCAGTTATTATTCAAGATGAATCCCAAATCCCAGCACCCACACTGTCCCTGTCTATCAAATCCATATTGGGAAGATAGTTAACAATAACACCATGAGCTCTTTGCTACTATTCATGAAAGACAAACTGGAAGTCTCTAATAAAGGTAATATCCACCAATTTAAGAGGAAGAAAACAAAAAAATACATGTTGGATATGTAAGAGCATAGTTGAAATACAAACATGATATACTTTATAACAGTGACAAGGAATGTGGTCAAATCACTTCAGTGCTTACTATCCCTCCATTCAGTTACTATGTGATGATGGGCATCTTAAGTGTCTTTCTTATGGTTCTCTACTTTTAAATCAGGCATGGACTGGACAATCTTTCCAATAGAGGAAGCTTCCAGGGAAGATAGTCCTCAAAAAGAAGATTGCCTTCTTAGGTAGAACTTGTATCTCGCTGCTATTTCCAATATTGTTAACAATTCTGATTGCTAAGAAGAAATATTTTATAAATTAAGACTTACCCAAGAGTCATATCTTACTAATTGGTCTCTATACACTCTGTATCAGTGATGGCTAACCTTTTTGCCATTGCGTGCTAAGAGTGGGGGAGTCGCACGCGGGCCCACACCCATAATTCTATGTGACCCGCCCCCGCACATGCGCGTGTGACCCCCCCGCTCCTGCCATGTGATGGCCCAGTGGGCCCGGTAGGCCCATTTTTCTCTCTGCCCAGGCTCTAGAGCCTTTCTAGGAGCCTGGGGAGGGCGTAAATGGCCTTCCCCACCCCCCTGGAGGTGGGAAACAGCTTGTTTGCCGACTTCTGGTGGGCCCAGAAGGCCCGAAAATCAGATGAGCTCATGTGCCTACCGATATGGCTACACGTGCCACCTGTGGCACACATGCCATAGGTTCACCATCATGGCTCTATAACCAGAGCCAGTTTGCCAAAAGTCACAGAACTGTAACTAATTTACTATTGAGCCAAGTGAAAGCAAAGTATCATGTTGGGGTGTAAGGAGATACTCACTACTTTTGGACACCTTGATCTTTGCTACCAATTTCTGCACACCAGGTACATCCTCATTTTTCACAGCCTGGATCAGTTCCTGTTCTCGCCCCATGATGAACAAGGGCACTGCTCCCAATTTATGAAGCCATCCAGATGCTCCGTGTGCGAGATAACTACTCAAGAGAAAGTCCCAAAAAACAGTGGGAGCAAAAAGCCCAAGAAACAAAAATATTTTCAGAACTCTCACAGCACATTAAAAAAAAAGTCTAGTAATGGTGATAAATACTATTGGGCATTAAATAATTTGGTGCTTAATGACTGGATCTCAATTGTGGGAAGATATTGGGAAGGAAAAATGAATAGGTCGAAGCAACAGAAACAGTGTTATATTTAGCAGTTCTTGCTAAATAAGTGCATTCTCTCCAAATCTCCAGTTCTTCCTAGGCAGGTAGAGGTTCATCTCGAGTGGTAGGAATCCGCTGTTTCCCCAAATCAGTAGATGTAGAGCCTCTGCAGCCAATTCCTGAGTTGTTTCTCAGATACCTATGAAAACAAAAGGCAGAATGAGTTTTTTCAAAGACTTTCAAACCACTGGAATAAAGGTAGTTCTCGACTTATAACCACAATTAGGACCATAACTTCCATTCCTAATTAAGGTAGTTAAGTGAGTTGCACCCAATTTTATGATATTTTTTACTATGGTTGTTAAGAGAATGGCTACTGTTAAGTGAATCATGAAGTCCTTAAGAGAATCCAGCTTCCTTATTGATTTTGCTTATCAGAAGTTGGCTAGGAAGATCACAAACTGGTGGTCACATGACCCCAGAAAACTCCAACTGTCCTAAATGCATGCCAAGTGCCTGAATTTTGATCATGTGACCTCGAGGATGCAGTGATCATACGTGTGCGGATTGGTCATATGTCACTTTTTCCAGTGCTGCTGTAACTTTGAACAGTTGCTAAAGAAATGTTTGCAGGTCAAGGACTACCTGTATTGTGCTAATATAAATCCTGGATTATAGGTAATTTGCTCTTTTCAGTTCAAGCACAATTCAATACTAGATAGACTATATGCTCCATGAAATGAATGTTTCACTAGATATACAACAGATGAAGGGGAGAAAGAAAGAAGTAGCAGTTGGGCTGAGAAATCTGATTTCCCAACTACTATAACTCTCACTTAATCTTTATGTGCTTTTCAAAATGTTTACCATTAAACTCTTCAGATCTAAAGGCTTTCTCTGTTAACATAAGCCAAAATCAAGGGTCTCAAAATTCTGCAGAATTATCTGTAATATTATTAAGTGTGTCATTAATGATATATTTGCAACTGTATGCATTATTAGATCATAAGTAAACAGATTTCATGGCCTACGGAATCTTTTAAAACAAAACAAAGCAAATATTCATCAATTGAACTCTCATGTATTTGTACAATGGTTCAATAGTGAGAGGTCTGCTCAGAAATGATAGAAGAGTTAAGTTCTATCTTTGCTTACACACTCAGTTGGCAGAATTCGCTCCGTTTTAGGTTCTTCACACAACAATCCAATCTTGATGTTTTTTCTACTTCCAAATTTAAAGCAAAGAGACAAATGAACTTGTCCACATTGTTAAGATGAGAGAAATGGGTGAAAACAGAAAGCCAAACAATCAGAATCATTGCATTTGAACTTATTTGCAAACGGAAGACAAAATGTCGTTCCTATCGCTGTTTTACAGCATCAGTAACTGGATATAGTACTGAATAATATAATACTGTATCTGCCTCTCACAATATTATGTGTGTCTATGCACCTTTTAATAAAAAAAACAAGCACAACACTCTGAGTTCAGCTTAAACTTGCTTCTGAACAAAGCTAGGCTTTACTAAAAGATGCTGTAAAGAAATTGTGAGCAGTATCTGTAATATGCAAACAAGAGAATTGAAATGGCCTTAGCATGTTGTTCTCATGTCTGGTTATTCAATATTCAGTGCTATTTCTCACTCATGCCCAATGCCTTACTATATCACAAACTTTGAGATATAGGAAATCTGGGAAAAAAGAAGGTTGCCTTGGGCGCGACATTAAAAGCTGTGAATGAAACATTTATAGGCCAGATCAGCCTTTCCAAATATGGACGTTACCAGTTTAAACTACCCTGTTTCCCCCAAAATAAGACATCCTCTGATAATAAGCCCAATCGGGCTTTTGAGCACATGGCAATAAGTCCAAACGCTTATTTCAGGGTTCAAAAAAAATATAAGACAGGGTCTTATTTTCAGGGAAACACGGTAGTAATTCTATACAGTATGACCCCTCCCCATATAGCCAATAGTAAGGGATGTTTAGAATTGTTGTTTAAAACAGAGCTCCCCAACCTTTCTGCCTTTGTGGACCGGATTGGGGGGGGCAGGAAGAGGGGATGGGTCCACAGGAATGGCGGGCATGTATACACAGCTCCATTTGCATGAGCAGCGGGCAAGCCTGGAGTGTGCATGCATGCGCTCACCCATTGGTTGTGCATGTGGGGATGCGCGTGGCCCAGTTCTGAATGACTCAAGGCCTGGTAGTGGACCGAGGCCCGGGCCTGGGTACCCCGATTTAAAACATCAGAAAAATCCTAACTTTGAGAAAACTACCTAGAAAATGTGAAACTTAAAACACCGCAAATAATATTTAGCCAATAGCTATTGTAACAAAAATAAAGGGGTGCCAGGTAAGTTTTAGGTATATTTTTCTAGGTCTAAAATACACCTAAAAGAACCTTTTAGCCAGTGAATTTGAATGAGTTCTCTTACAGCAGATGATTTATTCCTTCTTCCATACATAGAAACTCTTCATTCCTTAAAATAAGGAAAGGCTTTAACTGAGTTTTGAACTTTGCTTGGTGATATTCATATACAGATAAAATCAATGTAGATGTCATCATACAAATAAAATAGAAATCAGCTAACTGTATTTATCCAGGTACTTAAGAGAATTACCATTAGAGTTGTCTTAATTCGTTTAGGTCATTCTTCTTGTAATCAGAACAAAGTTCTTATGAGGAATTGATCACCTTTGTCACTTGGATTTCCTAAAGCAGGAAAGGTCACACCAATCCATTTCTACCCTGTCCTCTATAAGGATTATGGATCTGCTCTCTGAAATACTAAACAAACGCTACTGAATTAATCTGCCTTTAACTCTCCAGTGTGCATTTGTTTGAATCTACTGCCTAACAATAAGACGCAATGAGACATGTGCAGATCAGTACATTGGTGAAACAAAACAACCACTTCACAAACGCATGGCACAACATAGGAGAGCAAACCCATCATGACAAGATTCAGCAGTCCATCTGTATTTGAAAGACAGAGGCCACTCTTTCAAAGACACATTTGGATAGAGAGGACCATTGGTTTGAAAGAGGGTAAAAGAGGCCATGTATGTTAACATTGAGCAGCCCTCTCTCAACAGAGGGGGAGAGATAGGACATCACCTATTTCCTGTCTACAACACAGTCCTTTCAGCAGTTCCAAGAAGATTCCACCCCCATTTGCACTCTGATACAGGTGACTCTGACGGCACAGATAAACCCCCAAGTGGCCTCTAGAGCTCAGGGAGAGTGCTAAAGACCATATGACTGCAAAGAAATATGATCCTTTCAAACCCCCTCCCCCCATCCTGTCGGAACTAATCCTTCCATCATCCGCCATCCTGCCAGAACTGATGAAGCTTCTTAGATGAGAAGCAAAACATCTTCTTCTTCTTCCTCAAGGGAAAAAACAGTCCTGTTGCCTTTTGAAAAAGTACCTTTGAGACATGATAAACGACCAGCCACTCTTTTTTTGACCATCTTCTCTTGTGTTTGGGGGGGGGGTAGATTTCCCCATTCCATTATTAATATGTGTATATTGATCAAATGATCTAATTTGTCTAAACCATAACCTAGAAGGATTGTGTAACTGTGCAGCAAAAAGAGACACATGTTATTGAAACAAAAATCAAAACCCAGATGTGTACGTTTGCCAATCTTGCATTTCTCTGGTATTGTCTGAAGTTTTGAACTGTAACTGTCACTGTCCTACTCACAAAGGCAATTGCTGTGATGGCTGGAGATGATGAGACCGGTTGACTATTGATGGAGGATCCTAACTTGGGAAAGGTTGTCATTGTTTATAGTTATGTCTCTTTTCAAACAAGATGATTTCGGAAGGACAACCAGCAACCATTCCTCATTTTTTGACCTCATGCCATCTTCTCCAAGGTTACTCAAAGGCCTATCCTATGTGGCATAAATAAAAAAGTATTTTAGTTCAGCTTGACCCAATCAGATAGGAGCCTGGGGAGGAAATATTGCAGGGCCAAATGTGCGTTTACATTGAAAAGAAAGTCTGCCAGCACATTAAAAAAAAAGCTGCAGCACTAGTAAGTAACCTTCCTTTTTTTACCCCTTCCTCTGTTAATAGACATAATAAGGTCATAGTAAGTAGGAGTCTGTTGGACATGAGCTGAAGTAGAAGTGAGGGTAAGGCATGGATTCTCTTACTCAGACAGTACTACCCCAACAGCATTCTTGTTGTTGTGCATATATATATTATACTTTCAAATAAGGTATCCAGACAGTGTTAATATTCTGTTTATAAATTTATAAAATGCAGGGATTGCTTGCTGTGGTACACCAAACACATATAGCAACGGAGAATTACACAACAGATTGACAATCCGGTCTGTCCTTTCAGTATCCCAACTGGGACTTTTTTTCTAGGCAAGACTTTTTTTTAAACTACCAAGACATAGCTGAGAAATCATTATTTTTCTCTTCCAGGCAGAAGAAAACAGAAGCTCCCTTAATCCACGGGAAAGCTCTTACAAAGACTCCACTCAAAAGCATCCCCAGTGGCTGTGGTTTCTTCAGTTTGTGTAAGATGACTATGAAAATATGTTTATTGCTTGGCACAGTTGTCACCAATAATGGACCTCCTTTCTTTTTCTGTCTCAAAGGGAGCTGAGTGTTAAGGGCTTGTGGCACATAAAGCGACAAATAATAATAGGAATAATTAGGAAAGCTCTGAAGCAAACAATTTTTAAGTCAGAGGAGTTGAACATTTAACACACCAGCATCTTCCGCCATTGAATATTTCAAATCAAGCAATGGTCTGGACTAAATATAGTAGGTGGGGAAAAAAAACTTTTTAAACAGACTGCTGGACTTGGGCCAAGGGGTGCTTATGTCCTTATGTTCAAAATGGATAACATATAGGAGAGATATAAAGTCTGCTCATGCTTTTCACTACCCTCCTCCACCCGCCTCTTTACAAGGGAAAGTAACTTTAAGAGACTACAACTGGAATGAAGAACCTTTGGGAGAAACTATTATTTAGCTTTCAGGGAGTATTAAGCCATCAAATGATAAAATACAATAAATAAAAACCGACTTATAAACAAATGCCTAAATGGAACCTTGGTGTTCAGAGAAATCTCTCTCTAAATAACGGACACCAAAAGCAAACTATGCAGGGTGGGGGAAGGGATGCTGAATCCCTAGAAGCATCTGACTTGCTCTTGTTAGAAACAGTAAAGGTATAGACTTCTTTGAATCAACTAAATTCCTAGTGAACACATGTGGTTTTCATGGCAACAGTATGTAAATGTTTGCCATTGCCTCCTTCTTCAGGTTTTTTTTTTCTACTTCTCAGCATTGTCAAGAATCTTGGGTCTCCCACCCAGGAACTAACTAGGTTCCCCCCCCCCGACACACACACACACACACACACACACACACACACACACACACACACACACACACAGAGCTTTCTGAGCTCAGCAAAGTTGGCTAAGTGCTGCCCTTTGCTGTGTCTGAATGTTGCACTAAGTGGAGCTTGCATTTGGTCCCAGGGTACTTCTTAACTGATGCTCAGTTAACTTATAATTAGGATCTAGATGATGCAGACGTTAAGCAGGAATAGATGTTT
Source organism: Pituophis catenifer annectens (assembly GCF_029215685.1). Lineage (NCBI taxonomy): Eukaryota > Metazoa > Chordata > Lepidosauria > Squamata > Colubridae > Pituophis > Pituophis catenifer. Next base: position 133,031,152 of record NW_027256882.1, on the reverse strand, counting down.
GTGTATGAAACATTTTAGCACACTTGCTATTAATAAAACGGCAAATCGCATAGGGCCACAGTTCAAGCACTTTGCACTCTAGCTTCTCTCCATCATTTAACAAACTTGTTAGAAATAGATAGGACTCAGAACTCATTCCTACAACAGAAATCTCAATGTAATAGATCTATCTTATTAATTCTGAAGGGAAGTATTAATATCTATTACACTGGGATTTCAAATATATGTATGTGTATACGCATATTGTCCCCGGGTTAAGAACATTCAACTGAACAACAATCCCTAGATACGGATGGGCTGCCTATTACTAAAAATGGTAGACAGCATTCTCTTTCCTTGAGCCGACAAAGCGCTGAAGCTGTGCAATGCTTTCAGGAACTGCTGAAGCCGCACTTTTTTAATATACAGTCTGTTCTCAGAGGTTTCCTAGAAGCATTGCATGGAGAATGCTGTCCGCCATTTTTAATAATAGGCACTCCATTTGTAAGTACAAGTTCCAACACAAATATAAATTTGGATTACAGAGAGAGTTAGAAATGGGACTCATCCTTAACCCGGGGACTGTATGTATATGTATACAGTATGTACATACAGAGCCGGTGTGATGTAATGTTTGGTTCAGGTGCTAGATTAGGAAGGGGCAGCCTAGAGTCTAGTCCTCCCTGAGGCACAAAAGCTTCTGGGTGACCTTGAGCTAGTTATTCCCTCTCAATCCTAATCAGTGTCAGGCTCTGCTGGCTGATAAACAAAACCTCTTGTCGCTTCATGCATTGTAGCTTTTCTGTAAGAAACTAAGCAAGCACACTGCAAAATCAAGCAGACCGTGCAAGACAAATATAAGAAAAGCAACAACATATAAAAACACACCCATACCTACTATGTCTCTATAACTAGGATGTAATCATTCCTTAGCCTGGCACAGGCAAAAAGAGTTTCAAAGTGGCCAAGGAAGAGGACTATCAGCAGCAAGATGCTCAGAAAATGAAAATCCCACAAGATTTGCCAAATTAATCCCTTACTATGAAGCATAGTTTGGTCTATAAAAAGTTAAACAAGGAAAAACCTGACACCTGTTTGTAAATTTCACCGCCTTCTTTTGTTTTCAGGAACTTAAGGAATTTACTATAGTACCTGGGAGAGTAAAGAAAGCAATCTGCATATTTAAAAATACTCACTACACAATTGTTATGCACCTCCTGCGGTTGAACACTCACACTGAAAACAGGTTCTATAAATATGTTTTTTGTCCACCTGTCCCAAGATAAGATCTTAGGTATTACTTGCCAGGCACCTTTGATATAGAGTGAATAGTCCTCATAATAATTTATTGTATGTGTTTCAACTTTGAACAGGACAAAGTTTTCAGCAGACTTTTTCTAACTTCCCTCAGTTTATCCCTTCCCCGTACTCATTATTTGAGTCAGCCAGAGTTGTTGAGAGCTTGCAGAATATAAATTGTTGTTGTTGTTGTCCAGTTTGCTAACTCATTAGCTTGGTTCAGAAAACATGCTAACTCTAAACCCAGTTTAATAAAACATAATTGCTGTTTTCTCTGAATAGGCTATACTCAAGCAAATAAAACTGAGTAATGGTATAAAGTGAATGGCATGGTTCACTCTTGAGACTAATAACTTTATGCCCACAATAGGCTGGAGGGCACCTAGGTCCTTTGTCTCAAATGAGGTGGTTTGTACTGCATATACATACGCCTCTGTTCATGTTCATGCTTGCAGGTCAAGAGGAAATCAGCTGGCTTTGAAGCAAAGCAGGCAAATAGGCTGACTGGCTGGACATAGCAGTGGTGGGCAAGGGAAGGACTACCAAAGATTCTGCTTCTTGAGCTAGTAGGTGCTCCAAAAGCACTGAAAGGGTCAAAGAACTCAAACTGTGTAGGGAGATCCAGAACTAGGAAAAAAGGGAAAGACCCAGAAGGGAGGATGCCAATGACATAGACCAGACCAAATTGCAATGGTGAAAAGAATTTAGCTGGTAGATTGGCCAACACAGGAGTATTCGGGAGGAAAATCAGCAGACCTAGTAAATTCAGCTGGCAGATCAGTCAATGGAAGATGGGAACGGGCTAGGAGACTTGGCTGGTAGACTGGCCAGCACAAAAATGTGGGCTGGTGGCTCAATTGGGAGTACCTTTTAGCAGACTGGAGATATCCAGGTTTTCAGGCTGAGAAAACACCTAGAAAAGCATTGGGAAGTTTGGCCAGCAGGATCAACAGCGGGAGCATATGTCAGTAGCAATGAGAGATATTGCCAGGGCAGCAAAGAGCGAAAGCCTGATCCAGGTGAATGGGGCCCCTTCCTCCCTCACCAAAAAGAGAGAGACAGAGGAAGACCTCATCTGGGTGATCCTTTCACTGCAATTAGGGCAGCCAATTTTCTTCAGGCCTAGTCAGGGAGAGAAAAAAATTGGTTGGGACATCACCAGATCCACCGAGATAGCTTCAACTCCAACACAGCCTAAACCTAGCCAGAACAATAGGATAAATTATTAATTGGGAACAACAGAGAAGCTCACTCAGGGGGCTACTTTAAGCCCTGCCAGAGGTAATAGTAGAAGAGCAGCCCAGACCACCACCAGTGGCAAACCAATCTGGCCCATCAGCTAAGCAGCTCAAATCCAGACTGTGTACTAAAGAAGCTCAGCAGCAATGAAACATCCCATCTAGAGCAGAGCAAAGCCACCTGCCTTGCCAATGACCACTAAGTTTGAGTAGAAACTAGAAGTCACTCCACTGCAGAACCAAGCCAACACCAGCCTATAGAGTGATGGCTGAGGATTGGGAAGTGGGAACAATGAAGATGAAAATCTCGTAGTCAAAGCACAGCCTGGTAGTGGCAGATACCACCTACAAGGAAGGAAACAAGGCTAATAAGGACAACAAAGAAGGGTAAAAAAAAAATCCTTGTTATAGGTTTAAAATGGCAGGTTGATCTAGTCCAGCAGCAATTGCTCAGTGAAGCCACCTACAAGAGGAAGCATAGGAACAGAGAGAGGTGGGAAAATCTACTTTCCCACACTCAATTGTTTTGGAAACAACCAAGGTCAAACCCAGCCGGCTACAGATTAGCAGTGGTTGGTCTGAGAATTGAACAAGAGGTAAGAGCTCTAATAATCTCAGGAAAGGTAAACCTGAAGGTAATTGACAAATAAGAATGTGAAAGGGAAACAACCTTTTGCAGTCAATTTTGCTTAAATAATAGGCACCCCTTAGGTATTTAAAGGGAAAAAAGCTTTACTGTATATGTGACTGTTACAATAGAAAGCAACCCAGGAGTTGGTCTGTGTGCTGCCTGTGTGTGCACCATTCCCCAGCCCCAAGACCCTGTCATACTCCCTGCCCCCCCGCCCCCCACTTGGTCTAGTGTATTGTGCAAATTCAGTCATTGAACACATCTAAAAATGCGAAGAAAAAACACTGCTTCCTAATAATTGGCAGGGTGGGATACAAACGTGAGCCACTGCTTGTTCACTCATGAACAAGTCCACTCGCTTTTCAACCTTGCTGCTTTTCATTGGAGGGAGCCACTGGGTGACGAGCCTTTTCACCAACAGATTCAGAACTTCAAAAACGTTATTCTGCCTTTGCCCTTTCTTTTAATTCCCCAAAAGCTTCTTGCAAGTAAAGCATCAGTAAGGACTTTAAAATATTCTGAGAATGCTCAGTCCAAGTGTACTTATACTGTGAATTTTATGTTTCATTTATGTTTTTTCAGGGGAACACTTTTTCACATGGGAACCTGGTAGTGTTTTAAGCAATAAAAAGCCAGATTCTCATCACTTTCGAGTTTTAGCTTGTTTCTCTCAGCTTTTTTGGAATAAACATTTGAAGCAAGGACATGATAGTGCTCTTGAAATCCATTTCCCACCCCAAAGCATTAACAGCATGGGAAGAGAGTAATACTGAAGCATAAGGAAGCACAGAAGCTAGGTTTCTAGTAGAAAACTTAACAGCTATTGTAGGAGTGCAGGACCCACTAAAACATTCTTGACTATTAATGCATTGGCTAAATTTTATCTGCATCTGTTTTGAAAATTTTCTAAATGACTCTTGCAGCTGGCAGCAAGATAGCCAGCGTCTAAGCATCACATAAGCAGAATGTGAATAATGCTAACCCAAGCATTTTGTTAAGCATAAAACTTAGCAGGGACACTTAGATTTTGACTAGCAAACAGATTTAAAACATTTTGTAGTATAAGCTTCTAAAGATGTATCTGAGTATACAGTATTAGTTTTGCGTTATTTCAGATTTGTTGTGTGCCTGCTCATGTTTCTCTATCAGTGCCTGATGTTTTAAATCTGTACTAACCATCTGTTATATTCTTCCAATTAAAAAAAAAAGTCAAGAAAAGGAAAAAGGGAAAAACAAAAGCAAGAAGATATACTTATGATTTTAACCCAGATTTCTGATTGAAACTTTCCAACAAGTTGCTGACTGAGGCTCCTGTGTATTAACCTGCTTCTTTGCCCCTTCACAAGAACATCTCCTTTTCTCTGGGAGTGTCTATGGAGATTCTCAGTCATCCAGGTCATGGTTGTCCCAAAGGTGCTTTTTTCAGAAGGCAACTGGATTTTGCTTTTCCTTGAAGACAGAATTCAGAACTGAACAAACTTCTTGGATGAGAAGCAAAACATCTTCAAGGAAAAACAAAGTCCAGTTGCCTTTTGAAAAAGCAACTTTTTGGACTGTCCTCTGGGAGGAACAAACCGACAAGCATAGACTTTATGTGAAGTGGGTAAAGGCCCTGCAATAATTCAACAAGACAAATATTTTCTAGTATTTGAAGATTAATATGCTCCTCTTTCCATTACCTCACACTTCCTCCAAAGTTCTAATGAGCTGATGAGTTCTTTACAATCTTTCTTCTGAACTTGGCTCCCTTATAAGATAGATAAATCAAAGACAGACATCTTGTCTCATCTGCCAATACTGAAGTGATAAAACAATATCTTTACAATTTGCCCTAAGAGATTCTTCACATCTGAAACCAAAGAAAGAAAAAAGAAAAAAAGAAAACCCCCAGACCCTTGGACCAGCATATGGGTGTCCAGAGGAGAATTCCCATAATCCACAACTGTCAATGTCATTGGAATCCAACATATTTGAAAAGTAGCAAGTTGGGGAAAGAAGAACAGAGTTTATTGACATGGCATTTGATCCTTCAGATACAATAGGATAATCTGAATGTTTCAGTGGGAACATTCTTCTTGCCTGTCGGGGATCAGGGCTCTCCCACACCAAGATTTATAATGTCATCATTGCAAAGAGATTGAATTTTGTGGGGATCCAGAAGATATCCTTTCGTAACACCCTTATGTTTACCCACCACTGCTTCATTATTATTTTTTACGCCCATCCATTAAGAAGTTTAGATGGATTACCCACACAGTATATTTTGCATATATACTGGGCCGGATACATGCAATGAATGTTTGTGTTGCTGCAGAAAGTCTCCCACTTCGGGGTCATTTTGTGTGGGTTGGAGAGAGGCAGAAATTCCGACTCAGGGTCTGCTTCAGCCTCCTGGTACGGGGCTTTGGACGAAGGCCAGAGGGAAGCCCACTGGTATTGAAGAGCCAGAGGGCCTCATTCCAGTGGGACTCCATAATGGCCTGGAACTGGCTAACCATCTCAACCCGCTGAGCCTGTAGGGGCCTGTACCTGGCCTTGCATTCCTCCAGGTCTTCCCTCTGATTGGAAAGCCTATGTTTGTAGTCCTCAGTGAGGTGGTTCTGCTGAACCTCCTTCTTGCTCAGATCCAATTTGAACTGAGCCAGCGATTTTGCCAACTCTTTTTCATGGTGGCTGCTTAGCTCCAACAACTGCTTCCTGTTGGGGCCCTAAGGGTTTGGGCAGGCAGGCGAGGAGTGGCTGGGAGGGGAGGGGCAAGTAGAGGCCGGCGAGGCACCCCTCAACATGAGTGACATCGAGTTGGCCATGCCCACTCAGTCACATGACCACCTAGCCAAGCCCACCCAGCCGGTCATTAGGCAGATCATATTAGTGGTCCACGGGATTTAAAATTATGAATTTAGTGGTCCCTGAGGTCCGAAAGGTTGGTGACCCCTGTTTAAGATGACAAAGGAGTTCCCTAGGTGCAAGACCATCTTGAGTCATAATGCAATGCAGCAATTGCCCAGCAGTCCACTCCTACCATCATAAGGCACATTCCCAAATTAATGTGGTGACTTCCCTGTGTGTATAGTTAGTTAATAGAGAAAGGTACATTGAGCTACGAAAATGATGTGAGGAACAGAAAACAAAAATTACAAATGAATTTTTAAGATGTTACAACAAACTTTCCCTACCACAAAAACTCCACACACAATGAGGTGAACTTGTGTTATCTTTACTGTTGGAAATCAGACTAACAATGTACAGATTGGAAAATTTCTGCCTGGAGTTAACTAGGCTATTTATAAAAATCAGCTTCGGGTTTAATTGATTTCAAGAGATAGAGCAAGACCCCTTTCGTGTGAGAAAAATATGACCGTATCTCATAAGAATGTGTTGCTGGCTTACACATTGGATATTTTAGTGTTCCTTTTTGAAATCTTAAGCACTCCAAAGACCACATGCATCATTTACTGACCCTGAAGACAAAATCACTCGATGCTTTAGTATATGAGCTAGATCCTTTATCTGGTGTTGCTATTGCCCATCTCCCCAGCAACCACTTGGCTATGATCAGGATGACAAATGAATTGCTCATCCAGGTGAAACAAGATCTGGCTCTCTATTGGAAGGTACTTTATCATCCGCATGGCTATCTTTCCAATTTAGTACAGGTTGCCTGAAAATCTCACATAAAGTACATTCACATAAAGTGAGACATGAAACCAATGGAAAAAAGGGGGTTGCAGGACATGATGTCCATTTTTGTAACCCAAATACCTTGACATGTGCCCATACATTTTTTAGAGCCTCTAAATTATCGAAACATGTTTTCTTCCTTGTCTCGTATTCTATGTACAGTGAGGATTGGATTTCTAATGTGGTGATTATCATAGCACAGGACTATGAGTTTTGTTAGCATTCTACATTTTATTTCATACAGTAGATTCATCCAGGTTAAAAGCTCCTCTTGAGCCTGAGGATTCTTCACCTGCTATGGCATGACATAGTAAGTCCAACTTCTAAGATTAGAGAGATCATATTCATTTTTAGTAAGTGGGTTGGACAAGACGCTGAGGTCCATTTTGACTCCACAGTAACAGCCATGGCTGTTATAGGTATGGAAGTAAGTGGGAGACAGGACACATAACTAAAACTATTACATATTTAATGGTTTTGTAGATCAATATTATTGATCTATAAACCTAGTATAATAATTACTTGTAAATCTAGTAAATAAATAAACACAATGGTAAAGAGGAAAAAGAAAGCAAATTCTTGGAGAAAAGCAATCAATTGCATGCAGTAATTATTTGAGGAAAACCTATACAATGGTCTATGAATGAAGGAGGCTTAAAATGGGTAAATTATAAAAGATCCAGGATCAGGATCAAAATTCTCAGAAACTGAAGCTTGGGAGATCTAACTCACAGAGCTCTCTGAAGCTATAATGTACTTGCATAGACCCAAAGTGCTTTGTGGACAAAAGTGACCAAGTTAAATCACTACTAACGCCAACTGAAAATAACGGATTGTTAACAGATCATGAGCCAGAATTCCACCCAGAATTACCTTTAGCAGGCTCAGTAAAATGAAAGTTCCTATGACCGCCAAAACTAAAGTGCTGTTAAGCAACACCAGCTGCCTGCAATTACTGCAAGTTCAAATCTCACCAGGCTCAAGGTTGACTCAGCCTTCCATCCTTTTGAGGTAGGTAAAATGAGGACCCGGTTTGTGGGGGCAATAAGCTGACTTTGTATAAAAAAAGAACACCGCTTGGGGGGGCCGAAAGCCCTACTAAGCAGGTATATACAAAAGTATGAAGGCTATTGCTTAACGCATTGTAAGCCACCCTGAGTCTCTGGAGAAGGGCGGCATATAAATCAAACCAATAAATAAATAAATAAATAAACTATAAACCCTTCATATCAGTATTAACAACCAGCAAGTGGTCTATGGGGTGCATGTAAATGTAAGCAGGATCAAGATGACCTTGAAAACTATAAAACCTTAAGGCAGGGGTGGGCAACTGTGGCCCTTTTACAACCTGTGGACTTCAACTCCCAGAATTCCTGAGCCAGTTTGGCTGTCTCAGGAATTCTGGGAGTTGAAGTCCACAAGTTGTAAAAGGGCCACAGTTGCCCACCCCCGCCTTAAGCATTTGCGAATTTCCATAGAGTATAGATTTTAGATAAGCTGTGGACAAGGTGACTGGGCTGACCTAGCTTGAAGTATCATTAATGGAGAATCTTGGAACTGGTTGGCTTGACAAAATGTTGTTTGAGAATAGCTAGCTACTGGCTGTAAACGAGTCATATTTATATTTATCTCCTATAGCAGCTGTGACTGCAGACCATTAATACTAAGTGGATTAGGTCTTTCGGAATCTTATTTAAAAACACAATATCAACATACACACTTTGGATTGGATTCAGACTGGGGTTACCCTTGTTGCCATACAGATAGACAAATATTTTACAGCAACCTACCATCTTATTCATTTGCTTTTTAAAAAATCAACTTAGAACATGTAAAAACCATAATATACAAGAAATATTACAGCTCTGTTCAAAGAATGTGTCTAGAATGATCCCGTTGAGCATAATAGATCACTCTTGTTCTTTCGTTATTGAGACACAATTATTATGGTTTACTAATCAGGACCTCTAGCTATATATAACCTATGGTTGGTACCTTGCTTGTTAAAAAAAAATGCATATTCTGAGTTTTGTCTCTTTCCCTTCTCCAACCTATTTTAATTACCATAATTAGACCTATGAGGAAGCTCAGATACTTTGGGATGTCCTGTGAACGGAAGGGGGATCGGAGAACATTGTCATGCTTGGCAGGGTTGAAGGAAGTAGAGGAAGAGGAAGGATAATGGATAAAATGGATTTACAGGAACAATGTGATTACAAGGATGTCCTTGGACAAACTACAATTTGTAACTAATGACAGTTCAAGATGGCAAGTATTTGCCTATGCAATCACCAGGATTGAAAATCTACCTTACGGAGCCCATCTCACTCATCAGAACTATCTGATGTGATCTGAAAAAGTTATTCCCCAGAGATAACTTTTTTTCTCCAGAGACTATGAACAGGATCATATTTGCTCAACTTCCACAACCATAAGCCATAATTACCCTTCAAATAAAGCATTTAGGTTATAAGTTATAAATAAACTGGACTCCAAAAAGCTGATTGTGCACCTTCTTAGAATAAAAGTAATTAGAGTTACTGCTCAAAAACCAGAATCGGCTTTGGTAATCAGTCCTCCTATAAGTAACATAACAGCAAAAAGTTGCAGAATATGCATGAAGAGAATACATTCCTCTGGTAAACAAGTCAGGCCAGCCTGTTCTACCCATTTCCAGGTTCATAGGCGGCAACTGATGAACTCTGGCACATTTCATTCTAGAAATCAAGCAAGAGTTGCTAATAGACCCCAAAGGGATTTACCATTGGCAGAGTGCTTTTTTGGCTGAGCACTTTCTCCTCAACCGATTATTCAATTTTCTGTAAATTTTAGATCTGAAATAATCTCAGTACCCCTTGTTCGCATCCCTGGCCTCTTACAATCAAAGTACAATAAAATAATTGCTTTTGTTATAGTTTTTGCACGAAACCTACTACTCAGTCTGAGATCCCCTGTATTAAAGCAATCTTATGAACTTTGCTGTTGTACATAAAGATCAACAAATGAACAAGAACGGTGCTCCTTTACCAGTCAGTGTTCTCACCAGGAGAAAGAGAGTTAAACTTGGCACATGCTTTGGCACCTTTTTCAGGCTACTTTTTCAGTAGCCTGGTTCATTGCCACCCCATCAGAACGTGTAAAACACACCCATCTTGCTTAAGAAATCTAATATACCAAATTCAGAACTCTACCTGCTGAACTCAAGTATCTGAAAATTTCCTTTCTCAAAAGTAGTGTAAAAGTTGGTTGGGGGTGAGGGACCAGGATTCAATTAAGTGAGCAGTAGATTAAAGATGTTAAACAACAATTATTAAAAATACAACCCTGGAGGGGGAAAACAAGGGGCAAACATTATCTCCACTGGAAAACAAAGCCTAGAGCAAAGGACTTGGAGAACTTTTTGTATCACAACAGTGGTGTCATTTTTCAGCCATGCTACAACGCCAGAGTTCGGAGAAAAAGAGGTGAGGCTTTGGAGGTAGACTATAGTTCTTTTTTCCGTTTTTTTTTTCACCAACCCAAAAACACCCTCCAGGAATATTGCTGGGCAACCCTGACTGACCCCAGCCAACATGATCAATAACGGGCTGGGGATAATGGGAGTGGTGGTAATTCAGCGCACCTAGATGGGTCAAAGGAGGCTGCTAAAAAAAAAAGCGGACGGGGTTATCCGGGAGGCAGCAGAGGGAAAAAACAAACCTGAGAATTATTCGGGATAAAAAAGCTTTATAAACCAGCGCACATTATATAGCGCATCAGAGCGCGGTATTATATAGCCTGGCGGATATATAATCATTTGAAAAGTTCGTCTGAAAACATCCAAGCCAGCAGCCATCAGACCAAACGCTTTGAAATACCCAGAATCGAAGGACGGAGCCCGGTTTAAGGAAAGAGCAAAAACCGGAGAGTTTTTAAATCCAGAGTCGGCTGCACCGAAGTGCCCAAATAAGGCGAATAAAGGGGCGCCGAGGGCGGGGATGGGAAGAGAAACAAATCTCGGTCGACAACATTGGAGCCGATTTCTCCCCTTCTTTCCCTCCACAGCCTCCACATTAACTCCAGCCTTTTTGGCTTTTCTTTCCCACAACTCACCGCATCGGGGGCTCGACGCGTTCCCAGGCGCGCACACACAAAGTTGCGAGCGTTCCTGTCACCGGGCTGGGGGCTTTTTTTTCTCCCCCGCTCCTCCGGGCGAGGAGAAAGGGCTGCTGCCCCTCGCCTTCCAAGACACCGGTTGGGACGCCAACCAGGGCTTCCTTCTCCCGTTTGCTCTTGTCCCAGACCTGCCGAGCGCCGAAGGCTAGTTATACCCGGGAGCGAGCTGAAGGCGGGCGCGGAGGAAGGAAGGAAGGAAGGGAAGCGAGAGGGTTTGGAAGTCCGCGGGCAAAAGTCTACGGAACCCGAGAACTTAAGCGGAGGAAAGGCTGGCGCAGCGCCTCCCGCGCCCCCCGCGCCCGCTTTCTCATTCTCCGGCTTCCTCAGGGCAGCGTCGCCCCCCGCGGAAGGTGACTCCGTCCGGTCAGCTTGCGAGGCGCCTGGGAACTCTGCCCAAGAGTTCGCCTCCGCCTCTGCCGCCTTTTTCTTTTCTTTTCTTTTCTTTTTTTTTCCCCTCCCTCCCTCGTTCCCCCTCCCTCCTTTCCCTCGCCTGGGATCGCTCAGCAGGAAATCCCTCCCAGCCTCCCGTTCTCCCCTCCTGATTGGAAAAACGAAAGCGGGGACGGCCGGGCGAGCTGGGCAGGGCTTTGCGGAGCTCCCGCTGCCTCTTGCACCGGGGGAGGGAGGGAGTGGGGGGGGGAGTAAAGGGATTCAGGAGGTAAACATAGAGGAGGGGGAGGAGGAGGAGGAGGAGGGCGGAGTGGTTGGGCGGGCGATCGGAGGCGTGTCGTGTCACCAGAGACCTTGGCCCGGTGCGAAACGTGTGCGCACAGGTAAGGGAGGCTGTGTGTCTGGAGCGGGGAAGCCGAGCCGCCTTCGCCGCTGGTTCTCCTCCTCCTCCTCCTCCTCCTCTTCCAAGAGATCCCCCCTCCAGGGCTCAGGAAAGTCTCAAGTGGCTGTTTTGTGAGATGGGCTTCGCAAAAGAAGGGGCCAATCTGTTTCCAAAGTTTGTCTTTAAAAAAAAAAAAAAAATCTCCGAGGCACTCATGGAGGCTAGAAATGTTTGTCCTCTTTGGTCCTTAAAATCATTCCCAACCTCCCATTTTGTTTTAATGTTGGGTTTAAACTTCTACGTGTCTGTGTGGTGCTTATTTTCATAGGTGTACGCTTCTTTGTACTAAAAACATGAAGAATCTGCAGGGGTATTTTTTTTCTTCTTCTTCTTCTCTTTTTCTTCTGGGCACTTGTGTCTTCTTTTTATGTAGCATATGAGAGCATATGCACCAAAGACAAATTTCTTGCGTGTCCAATCACACTTGGCCAATAAAGAATTGTATTGTATTGTATCTCCAGTTCTTAAGCATCGTGTACAGGTGTTCAGATATTTTTGAGATGGGCCTCTTTTGTTGGCGGTGGAGAATGCTTCACTCGCCACCATATTTCTAGCTACGACATCACGAAGTATCTGCCTCCTGTTTCATTGTGATTTATGCCAGTACCTTCTGGCTTTGTTTGCATAACATCTTTTCCCCCCATGATTAATTGAACAATAATTTACTCTACTCATTCATTTGATTCATACAATTCCACACGCTACTCCATGAACTGTTCATACAGGCTGGGTTCAGACACAGTAGACGAGTTTGTAATTGGTTGGTTTGGATCCTATTGTCTACATATTTCAGCTTGGGTTAAGGTGGTATAGAAAAGACAACCTTAATCAATTATCCTGCCACCTACTCTGGTTCCCTTCTCTTTTTCAACAGTTGTTCTCGCAGAGAAATTTACAGGTCTACATTTAGATCTTAGTTTTTCAGTGCCTGCAAGGCAAATCTGATACAAGCAACAGGATGAGGTAGGAGAGTAGTTATTACAGTCTTAGTGAACATACCATATGCAGATAGACTTCCTTTGGTTATGAAGCGTGTGAAACATCTTTATTAAAAGGCAGATTTTTACTGTAAATAGAAAGTTATTTTATACTTTTTCAGTTTCCTTTCTTCTTTATATTGTATAAATCTGCAATTTATTGCACTGTATTACATTTTTAGATTCTAAATTAAATCAGAAATTGAATTTGTATCCTTCTAGAATTCTTTTCAGAAGATGGGCATGATGATCTAAAATAAACACATAAAAACCCCATGAGGTTGTCTAATCAGTAATTTTAAAGAAGAAAAACTTTCGTCATTTTAAGGAAAATCCTGTTTCTGATCTTATCCTGCATGTAGAGTCAGCTCTAAGTGTTAAGTTTATATCCTATATTTTCCCCAGCACTTTGGGGCAATTTACATGGAAATTTTCTTTGATTTTATTCATGTAACAATCATCTTATAAAATAGATTGGTTTGAGATAGAACTACTGCCCCAAAGTCACCCGATTTTTCTATAGCTGTGGGTGGACGTGAGCCCAGTAATGGCTAACCTTTTCCAGACCTAGTGCCCAAACCCCCAAAATGCAATGCATGCGCGGTCCTAGCGCATGCGCCCCACCCATGCACATGCACACCCCCTGCACACGCTCCCGTGCATGCACATATGCCCCCCCCACATGTCCTGCCCCCACACTTGCGTGTGTGCCCCCCGCACACGCCCCATCCCCTGTGCATGCATAGCAGAGACCCGATGACCAGCTGGCTGGCGGGAAGCGCGCGCACATGCGCAGCAGATCTGAACTGAGGTGACGGCTCGTGTGCCCACAGAGAGGGCGCTGCATGCCACCTGTGGCACATGTGCCGTTCACCATCACAGGTCTAGATCTTCCTAGCTCTAGTTCACCCACTTAATCACTATTGCTCAGTTTGTCTATAGATGGACATGTTACGGATCTATCTTGGCCCAAGCAAAATCATGACTTATGATCATGTGTTACACTTGGAAAAGAAAGAAAGGTAATTAAAGAAATATCTAGCGATGTCTTCTTTAAACGAGGCATCTCTGCTCTCTTCAGAAAGACGATTAGTTACCTAAGGCATTTCTAACTTCTGGATAAAAGTTACAAGCCACGTTTGCAAGGATCCTGATGAGAAGTGCCAATCCTTGTTAATCACAAATTGAAGTCATTCCAATCAAATGCTACAAAAGAAGTAAATAGATATTCTAATAGTTGACTCTACATGACAGATGGCATTCAGAATCCCCCAGTCACTTGGTTAAGTTGGATGGCTATTGAAATTGAATGAGTAAATAAATTAATGAATAAATAAATAAAATCAGACTAGCACAAATATGCTCTTTAGAAGGCCAGATCCTTTGGCCACAATGAGAAGGAAGGACTCACTGGAGAACAGCCTAATTCTGGGAACGACTGAGGGCAAAAGAAGAAGAGGACAACAGAGAATGAGGTAGCTAGATGGAGTCACTGAAGCAGTCGGCATGAGTTTAAATGGTCTCCGGGGGATGGTAGAGGACAGGCCTGGAGAAAAGTTGTCCATGGGATCGCGATGGGTCAAACACAACTTTGCAACTAACAACAACATGCACAAATATGAGAGATTTTATCCCCCTCCCCAAATTGAAAGTATTAAACATTGAAAAGTTCTATAACAAAAGCCAGTCGGGGAAGAAACCTCCTCACAACCTGAAAACCTCAACAAACATAATTTTGCAGATCTAAAATGTGAAGAAAAGAACAGGGGCTTTGCTCCATGAATTGCCACAGCATAAACCTTCAAATAGGCTTTATGCTAGTTAGATTTACATCTTCCTCCATTTTCCCTGTACTGTAGTCATCTCCCTTACTATTTCAGTTCCCATAATTCATCTGTGGATCATGGGATCCACTTTAAAGCAAATTGGAGAGAATGCTTAGGAGCAATTGGGTCAATCATCATAGTAAGTTCTTATTCTAGATATGAACAGGACACTTACTTCTGGGATTAGCTTCAGATGTTTTGTAATCCAACTGAATCTTTTTCGGGGGGGGGGGGGGCTGTCCTAATTCTCCTTCAAAGATGAGATATAGCTATTAATGCCACTTTAACTGGATGCTGATCCTGCTACCATAATGTGGGCATCAAAGATGCCCCACCCATAGAATATCTCCCTGAGCAGAACAAAATATCAAATTGAGCTTGTAACCTGGAACCAATAGGTCCACAATTGTCATGGCTGCTACCATGAACTCCTGAGTTACTCCCATAAAATAGCTGTGGGAGTTCCAGGGTAGTAGCTCTCCGTTGTGTAGAAGATGTCCAGAGAATGTGGTATGCACCAGTTTTCATTAATTTGTGCATGAGAACTGGCTTTCCATAAATATTTATAAGGCTAGATATTCTGTTTCTAGAACATTTTGAAAAATTCCCTTCTCATTACCAGACCCATTAGTATCCTTGTTTTCTCAAAGAGATCCAATATCAGCAAGTTACATCAAAGCTGAGAAACCCACAGCTATTAGCAACCCCAGCCAAACAGTAATTAGCTGTGCTGGGATAACAGAAGGTCCTCAGTTGTGGCCCATTGGTTTATTTCCTTGAAGTTTATTCTTTTCTTTCCCCAAGCAGCAACAGTGGCACTGTGTATGTTCTCTACTTAGTAGGGAGCATGCTGGGTTGGCTTAATTTTATGATATGTTGTTGTTCATTGAAATTTAGGATTATGGTCTTCATGCCAGATCTGCAGGCTGTAAAGAGGTCAGATGTGGTCTTAGTTTATGCAGATATTAAAATTGATGCAAGAATTAAAATATACCAGTTTGGAAGATGGCAATAATATCCAGCTATAGAATAGTCTTATATGGTTCCCAAGAATATCTAAATCGTGCAGACTAAAACACTCTACCACAGGAAAATTACAAATTTGGTAAACAGAAGTCATAACTGTTGCAAGTAGGGGTTGTATCAGTGTAGATGATAATAAAACTAGCGATCAGTGAAGTTTTCCTCACTTACCTCTCACTATGGCACAAACATATCCTGGCAACTATTCTTTTTCTGCAGTGTCCTCATGATATGGCATTATCTGGTTCTTCAACCCATGTGTGAAGCAACCGCAAGCCATCCTTACTGTACAGCTACTGAAGTAATGTTTTCTTCCTTATCCCAAGACAGCTTTGCTGTAGAGACAATCTGCTCTGCTTCATTGACCAATTGGTTGGTAGCACAGTCAAATTGGATTCTTCTCTTCTTGCAAACATTTTGTTACCAGGCTAGATAACATGGTCAGAAAACTATAGGACAGTGATGGCTAACTTTTTGCCGTTGTGTGCCAAAAGCAGAAGAGTGGGGGGGGGGTGTCGTGCCCACACCCATTATTCAATGCCCCCCTTGCCCTGCTCCCTGTGCATGCGCGTGCGCCCCCCCCTTTTGGCATGTGATGGCATAAAGGTTGCCAGAAGCTTTCTTGGTGCCTGGGGAGGGCAAAAACAGCCTCACCCACCTACCCACCCCTGGAGGCTCTCCGGAGGCTGGAAACAGCCCATTTCTCGACTTCCGGTGGGCCCGGAAGGCCCAAAAATCAGCTGGCTGGCACGCGCACGCACGCTGGAGCTGAGCTAGGGCAACGCTCGCATGCCCACAGATATAGGTTTCACGCCATAGGTTCACCATCATGGCTATAGGATCTCCAATATTGCAACAGCAAAGGACCCTTGGGGGTGGGATCATCCCTATACCTACTGCCCAGTTCACCAGCCTCTCCAGTCCCTGTGAACTTCTGGAATAGCATTAAACTCATGCCCAGAAGGAATCCAGTTTACATCTGGTAGCCCTGCCCTTTAAAAAAAAACACACACACAAACATAAAGCACTTACACAAAATCAGAGTTGTTGTTCTAGCCATCTATCAAAACTTGCTTTCTTCTCCAGCCCTCATTCCACATTTAAAAGAGTGATTGGTGAATGCACTTCTTTTTTTTTAAGTTTTTTTATTTTAAACACATTAAAATAAACACAAAACACAAAACATACAAGATTTATGTACATATCATTTTTCTGTTGTTGAATTGAATTGAATTGAATTTATTAAATTTTTATACTGCCCTTCCCTTATCAGCCCATTTAAGGTGATCCTTTCTTATTATTACATATATTCTATGCATTTCAACGGGCTGGTGACATGATGGAAGAGAGTGAAATAAAGTTAGGAAAACACATCAGTTACTGTCTTCAACATGCCCTGCATACAACATTAATAAGCACCATTTCCAACAATGTTGGAAATCCCATGTGGCATGGGATCATGAGGGATAACTCACGATAACAGCTAATTTTATGTCAATATCATTTGCAGTTAGCTCAAGAATTGGAAGATAAGACTGGCTTGGCCATAAGGAAGAGCCCAGTGTGTTACGGACATATAGGACCATAAGATACGGTAAGTAAGAAACTAAGATGCATAGGAGTAATCCACCCTTCCAGTTAGTGAAGAGTGTTAGATGTTAAAATTATATCCTGCTTTTATTTATTAGCAACATTTGGAGGTGGTGGTGAAATGTTTTGACAGCTGCCAGATCATCCAAGAATGTCTGCAATTGCAAAACAGCAGCATCTCTGGATAGTTCTGCAGCCTGTTCTGCTATATAGCCAGCAATGCTTAATTACCATTTATTTAATTCCACCGTGGAAACTGTATCATGTAAAGCGTGAATAGTTTTGGTTTTTTTTTTACAATGCCCTTGCAATATAGGCCAGATTTAAATGATCTAAATGATTTAAGTGATCTAAATCTTGCTGGAATCAGTGACTAAAGCAGCGGACTAAGTATTCCCTGGTCAAAGGCAAAGAGCATGGGCAAATGGTCATATGTTTGTCCTCTTTTGCATTTCTGGTGTGGGTGGGTATGGTACTAGAAGCTGCTGCTTTGCTTTCCAATATGTCAGTTTAGCATTATTTTAAATCAGATTCTTGTTTTTAGTGATAATCTGATACATTGCAAAGCAGGGGTGAAATGCTCCCGGTTCGGATCAGATCGCCCAATCCGGTAGCAATGGTGGCCTTTTAAAAGCATTTTTTCTACAGCTTCTTCAGCCTAAGAGGTTGTAGAAAAAATGCTTTTAAAAGAAAAAAAAAGTTGGCCATGCCCACCCAGTCACATTACCCCCACCGAGCCATGCCCATAGAACCAGTAGTAACAAATTTTACATTTCACCACTGTTGCAAAGGATACTGAGAGATAACCGTAGGCATCCTGATCCTATAGGACTCGTGTTTAGAATCCCCGGTCTAATAGGAGGTAGCTGTTATAATCAAGTTTATCTGAAGTAACCTCTCTTTTAGCTTATTTGTGTTGTGTGAATTCAGGCAGTGGAGTTAAGTTGTACAATATAGTTAACCATGGCTTACCTCTTTTGAACTGATTTTATATGTTGTTTAGAATGCAACTGTATTGTAATAATGCATTGTAAACTCAAGGAGGCAAATAAACAATGTAATAAATGTATAGATTGCTATGTTGCACTGCATTCCTATACTATACATCTATACATACAAGACCCATTGAATTCAGTGGGTCTTGCTCCTAGGGCCATATATGAGGAATTTATTAGGAGCTGTTGACTACATATCCAGCACAAGCCTCTTCCTGTCATGTAAAGATAAATATTTTTGCTTCCCTTGATCGTTTGTTCACATAGCAGGGGTACTTGGCAAGGTTTTTGCAACCAAGATTGCAAAGAAACTGTTGCAATATTTTCAGGATCAGACTCAATAATGATAATAAGAGTTAGAGGTTTAAATATATTTCTCTTTAATTATAACAGGCATTCTATATTCACTGAATATTCACAGATAGAAGCAAGGAAAATGGTGAAGGTGGCTCCTTATATATACAAGGGGTGGAGCCAAGAATGGGAGTGGTGAATTATGAATACATTAGGAACCAAAGAATAAGTTAACCCCCGATGTCCCATATATACATTATTTACACATTAAGGAATAAGGCATTTACATCTCACAAATCCCCCTCTAAATGCCGGTTCGCTATACAACACCAATTACATTCAGATTCAGGACAATATAAGACATATAATTTTGATGTTAAATATTTGTGCTGTTTAGAAGGTAAAGGCTTCGTCAATATGTCAGCTAATTGTTCAGAGGTATCACAATGCACTGCTTTGATAAATCCATCTTGAGACAATTGTCTCACATGCTTAAATTTTATATCTATATGCCTAGACCTTTGTCCAATGGCATCGGATCTGGATATTTCAATGGCTGCTTTATTATCTTCATGCATAACAAAAGGCAAAGCAGGTTTTTTCCAAACATCTGAAATCAAATCATTAAACCATACAAGGTTATTTGCAGCTTTGGACAAACAAACATATTCCGCTTCTGTGGTCGAAGTGGCTACCAGTTCTTGTTTACCAGTGTACCAGTAAACTGGACAGTCATTTAATAGAAAAATATAACCAGAAGTGCTCTTTCTGCATGATATATCTCCAGCCCAATCCGCATCTGCGTAACATGTAAGTTTTGGTTCTTTATCATTACTAGGTTCTAATACTAAGCAAAAGTCTAATGTACTTTTCAGATATCTTAGAATTCTTTTGACTGCTTCCCAATGATACATTGTTGGTTTGCTAACATATCTTGACAATAAGTTGAGTGGTAATGCAATATCTGGCCTGGTCCAATTAGATATATAAAGAAGTGAACCTATGACTGATCTATAAAATGTATTATCCTTGAATTCAGGGGAAGATTCATCAGTGTTTCTAAGGAAATCAGTTTGCATAGGAGTGTCACAGGGTTTGGCATTGTTTAAATTGCATTTGTTCAGAAGTTCAATGATTTTATCTTTCTGAGTAAGTTTGAATCCCCTTCTAGTTTTGTTAATTTGTACACCAAGGTATTTGTTTACTTTACCTAGAGATTTCAACGAGAAATGTTCGTTTAGCTTATTTACAAAGGTTTCTCTTCTCTCCTTGTGTTTTCCTATATATAAAATATCATCTACATAAATTAATACAAATTCAATATGATCATCACTCTTTTTTACAAAGAAACAGTTATCAGCAGTGGTAGCGTTGAAATCCATGGTCTTAAGTACTTTTACCAAGCAATCGTACCATCTTTTGCCAGATTGCTTTAATCCGTATAGACTCTTGTTCAATAGCCAAATTTCATTCTTATTAGTGTATTGACTGTGTGGTGCTCTTACATATATTTCCTTATCTAGTTTTGCGTGTAAATACGCAGTCTGTATGTCATATTGAAATACGTCAAGATTGAGTGCAGATGCCACTACTAGAGCTGTTTTAACACTCTCTGTTCTCACTGTGGGGGAGTATGTGTCAGTGTAGTCCTCCGGATATTTTTGTGCATAACCTTGTGCAACCAATCTAGCTTTGTATAGAGTATTGCCTCCTTCTAGATTCTTAATTTTATAAATCCACCTGGTACCTATAATCGTTTTATCTTTAGGTGCAATCGCAGGTGTAAACACATTTAATCCTTGCAAACTTTCCATCTCTTTTTTCATAGCTAGTTCCCATTTTTCTTTTTCTTCACGAGGGAGTTTTAATACTTCCTCATATGTATTAGGTGTCATTTGTTCACCATCCATATGCATTATGTAATCTCTGTATTTGTTTGGTACTTGATTTCTATTGTTTCTAATAGCTCTTTCGGGTTTGCTATGGTTATCATGCAAATATCTTGCTTCCTTTTTTGTTAATGTGTCTGTCTTTATTTTGTGCTGACTATTTGTCCAAGTTTTGGTTTTGTTTTTATTTTTGTTGATATTTTGATTTTCTATTGTCCCTTCCTCACAAGATTTTGTATCTTTGCATTTATTTGGAAATATTTCATTAAGATGTAATTTAGACCAATTGGCCTGTTCATGGAACACAGCTGTTCTGGAGACTATAAATTTGTTATTATTATCAATGAATCTGTACCCTTTGGTGCCAGTTTCATATCCCATAAATCTTAATCTTCTGGATACGTTTTCTCCCTTTCTTCTCAACTGCTTAGGTATGTGTACGTCTGCAGTGACTCCAAATATGTGCATGTGTGCTAATTTGGGTTTCCTATTATACATCACCTCATATGGTGTTTTATTCACAATACTGGACCAGGTTCTATTTTGAGTGTAATTTGAATAATGTAAGGCCTCTGACCAAAATTGTTTGCCTAAACCAGCATCCTCTAATGTGCACCTAATCATGGTTTGTAGTGTGGAATTCTTTCTCTCTGCAATCCCGTTTTGGAACGCAGAAAATGGACTAGACGTGAAATGTAGCATTCCTCTATCCTTTAACCATTGGGAGAATTCTTTAGACATGAATTCACATCCCCTATCTGTCATAATTTGTTTTATTCTGATATTATGTTGTGTTTCTATGCGTTTGTAGAATTCCTTAAATTTCTGAAAGGTTTCATCCTTGTGTTTTAATGTGTAAACAAAACCATAGCGACTGTAATCGTCTACTATTGTTAGGAAGTAACGTTTTCTATAAGTGATTGATGGAGTTAATGGACCAACTAGGTCCATATGTACTAAGTCAAAAATTTTGTTAGTTGATCTGTTGGATTTTTTTGGTCTGGGACTAGTTTTTAGTTTAGTGGATTTACATACTGAGCATTCCAAATAATTTTCACAATTTTTTATTTTGACACCTTCTGCGTGTTCAGTCATTTTTTGTACTACAGGAAAACTTGCATGTCCTAACTTCCTATGCAAGATGTGAGCACACTCATCATGAATTGGTTTACCTATTCTTGGTTTCTTCTCATTGTGTGTATTTGCGTGATCATGAGATATTTTACATTCATCATTGTCACTGTTACTAACATTTTCATCATCTGCCTCAATACAATCTTCCATATTTGAATCAATGTTATGTAACCATCTTTCTTTTGTTATTAGATAGGGTAGGCCTCCTTTAATCATCACAGTGCCTACATTTGTTTTGTCCTTCTCTAAAGTTGCTTTCCCCTTTGAGAAAACTATATTGATGTCAGAATCTCTGCTTAGTTTTATGGCACTTAGTATGTTATGAGGTATTTCTGGAATTAACAATACCCCCTCTATTTTTCCTAGGCCAGGCAAGGTCACATTTCCTCTGCCTAATACTTGAACCTTTTCTTGATTAGCTACCTTTATTACAAATTTATCTTCTGTAAATGAAGACAATATATTTTTGTTATTAGTGGTGTGGTTGGTTGCCCCAGAATCAATAAGCCAATTATTGTTCTCATTTTGTTGTGTTTTAGTGCTGTCTTGTTTATTTAGTCCATTCAGTGAACCAGATTTTCTCTCTTTTGAATTTTCTCTACCCCCTCTACTATCTCTGTAATTTGGTGGGCTTCTATATTTATGTTTATCTGTGGAAGACTGTCTATAATTGTATTTGCTCCTATACTCTGACCTATGTCTCTCCTTTGAGATTTTGGGACAGTCTCTTCTATTGTGTTCCCTGGACCCACAATTATGGCATTTAAAAGCTTCATTGTATTTTTCCTGGAAAGCTACCTTCCTAAAAGATTTGTGTTCTGTGTGATTGCTGGAACGATTTTTTCTTGAATTGTCTTCTGCTATCAATTTGTTAGATAGACTTTCTATGGATAAATATCCTAGATTGATGGTGTCTAAGTGTGACATAAAGCTATCCCATGATGAATCAAGTGAATTGATAATAACACTTTTCATTGTTTGATCTGAAATCACTTCCCCCCTCAAATGCAGCTCAGCTCTTATTTTGTTTAGAGATATCAAATGCTCACTTATGGAAACCCCTGGTTTTACTCTGGAAGAAAAGAAATCCTTAGACATTCTTGTAGTGGTAGCTACACTATCGCTGTGAAACAGATTAAACATGCATTGAATTATTTCTGAAACAGTTAGGTTTGGTTTGATGCTATGATACATTGTAGGAGACACGCTAGATATTATTAAGAAAAATGCTCTATGATGTAAACAATCTATTTTTAAAGTCCAAGGTCTTCTTGGAGGACTAGTGATAAAGAATAGCAAATTTTCTTTCATAAAGACAACCTGGAGCTGTTGATACCATTCTTGCAAATTAATGCCATCAACTCTAAGTTTTGGGAAGTCACTGGGTAAGTTTCCCACATTATTTTGTTCATTACTTACAACCTGAGGTAGTCCGTGGTCTCGCAAGTGCAGGAAATTGCAAAACGGCATGGGGATGCTCGCAACGAGTCTGCGCGGTTCTCTGGCCAGTTCAAGTCTTTCCGGACCGTCTACGTAGTTTCGCACATGCGCGTTGCTCATTTCTTCTTTGGCGTCGTCGTGGAAGGTTCTCTCCATTGCAGCTCGCTCGCTCCTCTCCTCTTCAGACGAGTCGGTTTCTGGCTCGGTTTTAGGAGTTTTGATGGCGGCGACTGCTCTTTTCTTTCTTTTGTGTGCGTTGGTACTTGATCCGGTCTGCGGTGTAGGGCGGAATCGACATGGCTCTCTGGGCTCGGGCGTCGTCGCTCTCGAAGTCAGGATGGGAGCGTGCAGGTCTTGAGGTATCGGCTTGTTCTCTAGCTTCTTCGTTGTCGCTTTGGAAATTTTTAATTTTGGCCCAAATGCAGCAAAAAGCGTCTTCATTGCTGACTTTACTTGGGATTTCGTTAAGTCGTCTTCGCTTTCTGATTCTGGTTCTTCTGAAGAGTTTGAATCTTCCTTTTCGCTTTCGTTGTCTGATAACGTTTTTCGCGCCAGAAATTTTGAACTGAGCATTTTGATTGGCTCTGCTTCGCTCACTTTGGAGGCTTGTTGGAACCAAGATGGCTGCCATTCAAAATTTCGCGCGGGATCACATCTTTTCTTTTTCATAACGACTTTCTCTGTAGTCATATCACTCACAGTTTTTTGGTCTTTGGGTTTCTCTTTAGCAATGTTTTTCTCTCTCGCTGCTCCGCTGTTTTTCAGCATTTCTTGGAGATTCGCGATGAGGCTTTCATCATTCTTCTGGCTTTTTAATAGTTTTAATATCTCTGACCTGAGTTCGTTATTTTCTATTTCGATTTCCTCCTGGTCATTATTTTCATTTATTAGTTCTTCTTCTTCAGTGTTGTATTCTTCGGATTCTCTCGAAATCGCGTTTGTGGATTCGTTGATTATTTCTTGTTCAGTTTCTATTTCTTTGCTGTAGGCCCTGGTGTTGGGCCTATCTTTCTTAGACATCTTTAAGTATTTATTGAGTCAATTAACCATCCTCTGCTACCAGCTTGTTGCAATATTTTCAGGATCAGACTCAATAATGATAATAAGAGTTAGAGGTTTAAATATATTTCTCTTTTATTATAACAGGCATTCTATATTCACTGAATATTCACAGATAGAAGCAAGGAAAATGGTGAAGGTGGCTCCTTATATATACAAGGGGTGGAGCCAAGAATGGGAGTGGTGAATTATGAATACATTAGGAACCAAAGAATAAGTTAACCCCCGATGTCCCATATATACATTATTTACACATTAAGGAATAAGGCATTTACATCTCACAGAAACATTGAGAGTGGAGGGAGAACTTGCCAGATGTTCTCTGCCCTTCTGGAGTGTGCAGTGTAAGGAAAGGAACCTTCCCTTGTCAACTGGGTAGAGTCAGGCACAAATAACCAGGAGAATTCATTGAGCTTAAAGCATAGCAGAGCTTATTATTGCTACCTACACACAAGAATCTAATCAACTAATGGTGAAAGTTAATTTGGTGCTAGATAAGGGTCAATAGAATTCACAAGGGCTGGACTTGGATCTCTTGTGGCAACTCAATGACTCCAAACTAATGGCACGTTTAATGCCACCTTCCAGTTCAGCCTGCTCTTCTCCCTCAGGTAGCTTTCTAATACTAAACCAGCCTTCCCCAACCCATTCTTCAATGCCTAGGGCTCTTGGTTTTATGTTATGAGCTGCTCTTAAGAAGTTGATCACATGATCATATTGGATTCTATGGAGTTCTATCTTGAGAAATGCCCACCATGCTTAAGATGAGAGTGGGAGGCACGCAGCTGTTGGACTTAATTGAACAAACATAAATAAAAGTTCATGGATTGGGAAGGAGTGAACTCCTTCTTCCTAAAATGTACCTCCCTTGTGCTCAATAAAGTGATAATTATGTGTGTTGGATATAAATGTCAGCATTTTATGGCTTTTATATGGAAGAACATGTCTATAAGTAGATATGCTTGGAAACATTGCAAGTTAAAGGTCTTGTAATTCATTATCCAACTTTGCCAGCACTTGTAAAGTGCACTGACATTTATAATGATCTTCTGAATTTATGCAGCACCCATTATCATTTAAAAAAAATCTTAATTAAGTTTAGCAACTCCCCAAAGAGATAAGCCTATTTTCAAGCGGTGCAGAAACACTGTACACCCAAATCAAGGGCAACCAAGTGTTAAAATCAGGACATCATAAAGGAGACACCTTGGTTCCTGGCCTGATTTGTAAAAAAAAAAAATGGTTCTTATTTTCCCAGTGACAGCTTTGTAGGATGAGATGGCACAGTAACATCATGCTTTTGCTCTTTCTTTTTAAACCAGAGGTGCCCAACCTGGGCAACTTTAAGACTTGTGGATTTCAACTCAACTTCAACTCCCAGAATTGTGGAGTTCAGCTCCCAGAATTTGGGGAGTTGAAGTCTACAAGTCTTAAAGTTACCAAGATTGGGCACCTCTGGATTAAAAAGAAAGACTAAAAGTATTATTTCAGCGAAGGTGAGAATGTCTGAACCAGCAAATCCAGGTGGTAACACTTGGGTTGTTGGGTTTTTTCCTTTCCTCTTGTGATAATTTGTAAAGCTTTTTCCTAAGGCTCTTCCTTTCACTGTGTTCTAGAGATGGGAAATAAGATGGAGGAGCCCTTTGAAACGTTACTAATGAAAAAGCCATTCAGTTCCTTATCTTTGCAATCGGTGCATAGGTCACTTCAGTATGGGAAGAAGAAAGATAGCTGTCGAGCCTAGCAACCTGCTAGGTGTAATGTAGCGCTGATTTCAATCGTGTTTACGAATCACAGTGTGTAGCCAGATGTGGATGCGAATAAACCAGCGTGCCAAAAGAGCTGAATAAGGCTGTAGCTGTGTTTTGATTGCGTCTCGCACGGCATTCCTGAGAGGAAATCGGCGCTACTCCTTTTCGGGTGGCAATGGGACGAGACTTCGTAGCGATACCTGAGTTAGATCAACCATCGACAACGTCGCCAATGCCCCATGAGTGGGCCGATAAGATGAATACGGTATGGCCCCAGGTCAGAGAGGCATTAGATAAAGCAGCCCTCGCATATAAAAGCCAGGCGAATACGAAACGAGCACCGTTTCAACCATTCAAGGTAGGGGACATGGTATTTCTCTCTACCAAATACATCAAATTAAGGCTTCCTAGTAGGAAACTGGGACCGAAATATCTGGGCCCGTTTCCGGTGATACGAGTAGTAAATCCTGTGACTGTAGTACTAAAGTTACCTCCGTTATTGGGGAAGATCCACCCCGTATTTCATAGTAGTCTTCTCAAACCCGCCAAACATATCCAAGTATTCGACTGTCCTGGTCCGGTCACGGAGGGCCATTACGAGATTGATGAAGTCCTAGATTCTAGATGGACAAGGGGGATCCTCTCTTACCTTGTTAAATGGAAGGGTTATCCAGTAGAAGAGGCTTCTTGGATACCGCATAGAAATGTAAAAGCAAACCGATTGATTCGATGGTTTCATAGAATGTATCCTCACAAACCACGGTTATCTACTAATACATGTAACTTATCTCTTACAGAAGGACACGTGGTGAAAGGGGAGCCGCCTGTCGAGCCTAGCAACCTGCTCGACATCGCTAACGCGTGCTGAAAGCATCGAGGGACATATACATACTTGATGGTGGTGGCACTGGGTGAAGGCGGCCGTATGCGGGGTGTGGGGTGGTGGTATCGGGTGCGACGGGATTAGGGCCATTCCAGAGGACACAGCGGCAGCACCTTCCAGAACACGCTGAAGACCAATTACGCCCCTAGAAGAGGGGTGTGGTAATAAACAAGGGCGCGATCTACGCCCCTAAAAGAGGGGCGTGGTAACAAACAAGGGCGCGGTCCTAATGGGTTAATGGAAAGATGGGCTATATAAACGCCCCATTCTTGGTGTAATGTAGCGCTGATTTCAATCGTGTTTACGAATCACAGTGTGTAGCCGGATGCGGATGCGAATAAACCAGCGTGCCAAAAGAGCTGAATAAGGCTGTAGCTGTGTTTTGATTGCGTCTCGCACGGCATTCCTGAGAATAGCTGTGTGAAGAAAATGTACCGTGAGGTCCTGTCCACCCTATTTCTCAAGACTTCCATTGCTGGCCGATGGCGCTCAGCGGCTACTCTCGATACTATTGGATCAATATGTTAAATTTATATTTACCGACAAAGAAATAAAGGGAGACTAGTATAGATTATTTCAAGCTATTTAGCTCTCGTCAGCTAGCCATGCCCTTCTGGGATTTCGAACCAGTGCTATTTACATATTAGGTAGATGTATTAACCTCTAAGCTACAGGCTCTCCTCACTTTGTCAGCTATACCCAGGGGAGAGATTAAGAGTTTTGAATCAGAGCAACCTGGTCTACCCAAATATGGGATGGAGCATACTGCTTCCGCTTTCACTTTTCAGTCCCAATCCTGGACTGGCGAAAGCAGAAGCAGTATGCTCCGTCCCATATTTGGGTAAACCAGGTTGCCTTGAAAAAAAACACTTATTTGATCAATGGATGTTCATCACCTTTCAAAGCGAGGCTAGTTAGTGTAAATAGGATGGAATAGTTTGGATCCTCTTCAGGAAAATAATGCACTTGGAAGACTCTGTATATTATAATATAGGCTAGTATATATACATGCTTTTCTTTTTCAGAAAAGGGGCATAGCTTGTGCAGAGAAGCAGCCCATGAGGTGGGAAAATGAAATATTGTTTACAAATGTTGATAATGTATGGACAGTAACAATGAAATATCGTATGGTCATCTTTTACTGAAGCTGTTATTTATAATTCTATATTTGTACCTACCTGGGTGAAAAATCCTGATATATAATTGTATTGTGGATGTTTTGTTCTCTTTCTCTGTCTCTTTATACTTTTTTATTTCCTCCATTTTATGTTTTCTTTTTCTCTTCTGTTTAAATAAACAACTAAATGAATGAATAAATGAATGAATAAATGAATAAATAAATGTGCCTTCTACTAATCTTCATAAATCATTGTTGCCATCTAGTGGTGAATGCCAACCTTACAACTGAACTAAAGCAAATCAATAAAACTTCACACACTGTTAAGCCATGGTTTATTTAACTATGGTTTACAAGTCTTTTGCAAACAACAGTGGTTTGGTCTGCTGCTCAGTACAATGTGTGAAATACAGATTTTAATGCTTCTTAATCCAGGTAAGCCTTCTCCAGGAATAATATTAACTGCTTTCTCAACGTGAGTTATTCACAAATCCAGAGATTATTAGAACACCAAAATGATGTGATTGCATTAAAAATGATATGATACACTTCTCAGGAATGTCCGTAAATAAATGAAAACCAAGGGGTTGTGTGTGTGTGTGTGTGTGTGTGTGTGTGTGTGTGTGTGTGTGTAGGGAGGACACAATCTTGTCCTGTGACAGGAAAGAGGAGCCAAAGTTCTGACATGGTTCCTCAAAATTCCATCATTGTTCTAGCACAGACAAGACATGTCCCACCTGATTCTTCCAGCTGTAATTCTAAATGCAAGGATCTGGGAATTCATGGAGTGCCTCTTAGAAAAGGAGGAAGAAGTATTTTTCCACTGCCATAAAAACTGCTTCTGGGTAACCAAAAAGCACCACTCAGCAATTTGACAGATTAAGGAGGCAGGCTAAAAATGGTGCTCTTTCCCATCTTCTGAAAACTGCCGATTAAGATAACACAGCACCAGAGTGCTGCTTGTGTCATGGAAATGAACAAAAGCAACCCCGTTCCAATATGAAGCAAAACTTTAAAGGGAGGGGGCAGATGCCAACACTTTATCTTTAAAACACACACAGCTTGTTATATCCACAGAGACAATATTTTCTTCTTGAGAATGAACAAGCAAGGACGTAAACATCTCCTTTGGTTTTTGTTCCAATATCATCACTTCTAAATGTTCTGCTAGTTTGAACAAATTGGCATTGTGTTGTTGCCCATTTGATCTCAGAGGATTAAAAACATTGCCAAATGTAGTGCAGGAAAAACCAAAATGCTCATTTGGCCAAACTCCTACACTTGGATGGAAAGATGCAGAGATGACACATGAATCATGACTCTACCAATGTCTGTGGGACAGATGGATCATGATTTTGCTGTTCTATTCCAAAAGAATTACCACTGAAGTCCCTCTGAATATTTTCAAAGCCAGGGAGAATATGGAAAGTTCGCTTCTACAGAACATTGTTTCTTTCTTTTTTTAAAAAACTTCCCCTTCTGCATTTCCATACTGTGAATTTTTTTGCCAAAAATGCAAAGAATTTACAAGTTCATGTAATAAAAGTTGAGCACAGTAAAAAAAAAATGGGACTACAATTAAATATAAATGAAAAATATAAAGACTAATGAAAACAGGCACAGCAACCAATTTAACTGAAAGAACTTCTGCCTTTCGTTAACTATCAGCAGTCAAGAACAGAAAAGAACAGACAAGAAATATACCACTGATTAAAATTTGGTACAGCAGCCATTAAGGCCACTTGGAAAAGATATTCAGATGTGATATACCTATAAAGATCATAATACTCTAAAGCAGGGCTGTCAACCTCCTGGCCTGTGGACCGGATGCGTCACATGCTGGCCACGCCCACACCCAGTTTAGCAAAGGGGAAAAAAGTCCCGATAACGTTACATGGCATCGCCGTGACACCACGAGTTTGACAGCCCTGCTCTACAGAAATGAAATCTGGACTTTGAAGAAGCAGGATAGAAAGAACACTTTGAATTTTGGTGGAGAAGACTCCTGTGAGTACCACAGACAGCCAAGTGAACAAATGATCATCAAACGTCAATTGAGAAGCTTCACTCGAAGCAAAATTGACAAGTTACCCTATTTCAGCCACGTTATAAGAAGGCCTTGCTCTCTGGAGAAAGCTCTAATCCTGGGAAAGGAAGGAAGAAAAAGAGGATGACCAGCAGCAACTGGATGGACTCCATTACAGGGAT
Organism: Pituophis catenifer annectens; assembly: GCF_029215685.1. Classification (NCBI taxonomy): domain Eukaryota; kingdom Metazoa; phylum Chordata; class Lepidosauria; order Squamata; family Colubridae; genus Pituophis; species Pituophis catenifer. The sequence goes on along the minus strand of NW_027256882.1, from coordinate 133,001,151 downwards.
GATGGGTGTGGAATGGATGGATGGGTGTGTAAAGGATCACCTGAAACTGAGAGTTTGGCTCATCATCAGAGTAGGCCATCCATTCCTTTCTGAATTCAATGATTTCCAGCCAATTTCAAATTTACCTCATGACTGATGCAAAGTTGCTGTTTTCTGACCACAGCCATCTTAAGCCCTTCAGAAAGGATGGTTCCCAGCAATTTGTTTCATTCTATCAATAGTTGCAGTTTCAACTGGCTGTGGCATCTGGTACATTCCCTTTCGCGCAGTTGCCGGTTGCTGCCCTGGGCATCCATTTAATCCTGGATTGTTGGGTATCTTAGTTCTTCACATAATCTTCCAGATGATACAACAATGGCTCATTAAGTCAATGAATAATCCTCATATCTAGGATCTCATGTTCCATTCAAACCATCCATCTCCCTTCTGTTTCTGCGTAAGCTGGGTGAAATGGGGGACATAGGCTTGCTTTCTTACCTTCTGCCCACAGTAGTAACGGAATCTATTTTTCTCTTTGTTGCAATATTTTCAGGATCAGACTCAATAAAGATAATAAGAATTAGAGATTTAAATATATTTCTCTTTAATCATAATAGGCATTCTATATTCGCTGAATATTCAAGATAGAAGCAAGGAAAATGGTGAGGGTGGCTCCTTATATATACAAGGGGTGGAGCCAGGAATAGGAGTGGTAAATTATGAATACATTAAAATCCAAAGAATAAGTTAACCCCTGATATCCCATATATACATTATTTACACAATAGAGAATAAGGCATTTACATCTGACAAATCCCCCTCTAAATGCCGGTTCGCTATACAACACCAATTACATTCAGATTCAGGACAATATAATACATACAATTTAGAAGTTAAATATTTGTGCTGTTTAGAAGGTAAAGGCTTCGTTAATATGTCAGCTAATTGTTCAGAAGTATCACAATGTATTGCTTTGATGAATCCATCTTGAGATAATTGTCTCACGTGCTTAAATTTTATATCAATATGCCTGGATCTTTGTCCAATGGCATCGGATCTGGATATTTCAATGGCTGCTTTATTATCTTCATGCACAACAAAAGGTAATGTAGGTTTTTTCCAAACATCTGAGATCAAGTCATTGAACCATACAAGGTTATTTGCAGCTTTGGATAAACAAACATATTCCGCTTCTGTGGTTGAAGTGGCTACCAGTTCTTGTTTACCAGTGTACCAGTAAACTGGACAATCATTCAATAGAAAAATATAACCAGAAGTACTCTTTCTGCATGATGTATCACCAGCCCAATCTGCATCTGCATAACAGGTAATTTTTGGTTCTTTGTCATTATTAGGTTCTAATACTAAACAAAAATCTAATGTACTTTTCAGATATCTTAGAATTCTTTTGACAGCTTCCCAATGATACATGGTTGGTTTGCTAACATATCTTGACAATAAATTGAGAGGTAATGCAATATCTGGTCTGGTCCAATTAGATATATAAAGGAGTGAGCCTATAACTGATCTGTAAAATGTATTATCTTTAAATTCAGGGGAAGACTCATTAGTGTTTCTAAGGAAATCAGTTTGCATAGGAGTGTCACAGGTTTTGGCATTGTTTAAATTACATTTGTTTAGAAGTTCAATGATCTTATCTTTCTGAGTAAGTTTGAATCCCCTTCTAGTTTTGTTAATTTGCACACCAAGGTATTTATTCACTTTACCTAGAGATTTCAACGAGAAATGTTCGTTTAACTTATTTACAAAGATTTCTCTGCTCTCTTTATGTTTTCCTATATATAAAATATCATCCACATAAATTAATACAAATTCAATGTGATCATCACTCTTTTTTACAAAGAAACAGTTATCAGCAGTGGTAGCGTTGAAATCCATGGTCTTTAGTACTTTTACCAAGCAATCGTACCATCTCTTGCCAGATTGCTTTAATCCGTATAGACTCTTGTTTAATAACCAAATTTCATTCTTATTAGTGTATTGACTGTGTGGTGCTCTTACATATATTTCCTTATCTAGTTTTGCGTGTAAATACGCAGTCTGTATGTCATATTGAAATACGTCCAGATTGAGTGCAGATGCTACTACTAGAGCTGTTTTAACACTCTCTGTCCTCACCGTGGGGGAGTATGTGTCAGTATAGTCTTCTGGATATTTTTGTGCATAACCTTGTGCAACTAGTCTAGCCTTGTATAAAGTATTGCCTCCTTCTAGGTTCTTAATTTTATAAATCCACCTGGTACCTATAATTGTCTTATCCTTAGGTGCGATCGCGGGAGTGAATACATTTAATCCTTGTAAACTTTCCATCTCTTTTCTCATAGCTAGTTCCCATTTTTCTCTTTCTTCACGAGGGAGTTTTAATACTTCCTCATATGTATTAGGTGTTATTTGTTCTCCATTCATATGCATTATGTAATCTTTGTATTTACTTGGTATTTGATTTCTATTGTTTCTAATAGTTCTTTCAGGTTTGCTATGGTTATCATGCAAATATCTAGCTTCCTTTTTTGTTAATGTGTCTGTCTTTATTTTATGCTGACTATTTGTCCAAGTTTTGGTTTTGTTCTTATTTTTGTTAATGTTTTGATTTTCTATTGTCCCTTCCTCGCAAGATATCGCATCTTTGCATTTATTTGGAAATATCTCATTAAGGTGCAATTTAGACCAATTGGCCTGCTCATGGAACACAGCTGTTCTGGAGACTATAAATTTGTTATTATTATCAATGAATCTGTACCCTTTGGTTCCAGTTTCATATCCCATAAATCTTAATCTTCTGGATACGTTTTCTCCTTTTCTCCTCAACTGCTTAGGTATGTGCACATCTGCAGTGACTCCAAATATGTGCATGTGTGCTAATTTAGGTTTCCTATTGTACATCACCTCATACGGTGTCTTATTCACAATGCTGGACCAGGTTCTATTTTGAGTGTAATTTGAATAATGTAGGGCTTCTGACCAGAATTGTTTGCCTAAACCAGCATCCTCTAATGTGCATCTAATCATGGTTTGTAGTGTGGAATTCTTTCTCTCTGCAATCCCGTTTTGAAACGCAGAAAATGGATTGGACGTGAAATGTAGCATTCCCCTATCCTTTAACCATTGGGAGAATTCTTTAGACATGAATTCACATCCCCTATCTGTCATAATTTGTTTTATTCTGATATTATGTTGTGTTTCTATGCGTTTGTAGAATTCCTTAAATTTCTGAAATGTTTCATCCTTGTGCTTTAATGTGTAAACAAAACCATAGCGACTATAATCATCCACTATTGTTAGAAAGTAACGTTTTCTATAGGTAATTGATGGAGTTAATGGACCAACTAAGTCCATATGTACTAAGTCAAAAATATTGTTAGTTGATCTGTTAGATTTTTTTGGTCTGGGACTGGTTTTTAGTTTGGTGGATTTACATACTGAGCATTCCAAATAATTTTCACAATTTTTTATTTTGACACCTTCTGCGTGTTCAGTCATTTTTTGAACTACAGGAAAGCTTGCATGTCCTAACTTCCTATGTAAGATGTGAGCACACTCATCATGAATTGGTTTACCTATTTTTGGTTTCTTCTCATTGTGTGTATTTTTGTGATCATGAGGTATTTTACATTCATCATTGTCACTGTTACTAACATTTTCATCATCTGCTTCAATACAATCTTCCATATTTGAATCAATGTTATGTAACCATCTTTCTTTTGTTATCAGATAGGGTAGACCTCCTTTTATCATCACAGTGCCTATATTTGTTTTGTCCTTCTCTAAAGTTGCTTTCCCCTTAGAGAAAACTATATTGATGTCAGAATCTCTGCTTAGTTTTATAGCACTTAGTATGTTATGAGGTATTTCTGGGATTAATAATACCCCCTCTATTTTACCTAAACCAGGCAAGGTCACATTTCCTCTGCCTAATACTTGAACTTTTTCTTGATTAGCTACCTTTATCACAAACTTATCTTCTGTAAATGAAGATAATATACTTTTGTTGTTAGTGGTGTGATTGGTTGCACCAGAATCAATAAGCCAATTATTGTTCTCATTTTGTTGTGTTTTGGTGCTTTCTTGTTTGTTTAGTCCATTTAGTGACCCAGATTTTCTCTCTTTTGAATTTTCTCTACCCCCTCTACTTTCTCTGTAATTTGGTGGGCTTCTATATTTGTGTCTATCTGTGGAAGACTGTCTATAATTGTATTTGCTCCTATATTCTGGCCTATGTCTCTCCCTTGAGACTTTGGGACAGTCTCTTCTACTGTGTTCCCTGGACCCACAATTGTGGCATCTAAAGGCTTCATTATATTTTTCTTGGAAAGCTACTTTCCTAAAAGATTTGTGTTCAGTTTGATTACTGGAACGATTTTTTCTTGAATTGTCTTCTGCTATCAATTTGTTAGATAGACTTTCTATGGTTAAATATCCTAAATTAATAGTATCTAAGTGTGACATAAAGCTATCCCATGATGGATCAAGTGAATTGATAATAACACTTTTCATTGTTTGATCTGAAATCACTTCCCCCCTCAATTGCAGCTCAGCTCTTATTTTGTTTAGAGATATCAAATGCTCACTTATAGAAACCCCTGGTTTCACTCTAGAAGAAAAGAAATCCTTAGACATTCTTGTAGTTGTAGCTACGCTATCGCTGTGAAATAGATTAAACATGCATTGAATTATTTCTGACACAGTTAGGTTTGATTTGATGCTATGATACATTGCAGGAGACACGCTAGATATTATTATGAAAAACGCTCTATGATGTAAACAATCTATTTTTAAAGTCCAAGGTCTTCTTGGAGGATTAGTTATAAAGAATAATAAATTTTCTTTCATAAAGACAACCTGAAGCTGTTGATACCACTCTTGTAAATTAATGCCATCAACTCTAAGTTTTGGGAAGTCACTGGGTAAGTTCCCCACATTATTTTGTCCATTACTTACAACCTGAGGCAGTCCGTGGTCTCGCAAGTGCAGGAAATTACAGAACGGCATGGGGATGCTTGCAACGAGTCTGCGCGGTTCTCTAGCCAGTTCAAGTCTTTCGGGGCCGTTTACGTAGCTTTGCACATGCGCGTTGCTCATTTCTTCCTTGGCGTCGTCGTGGAAGGTTCTCTCCATCTCAGCTCTCTCGTTCCGCTCCTCTTCCGATGAGTCGGTCTCTGGCTCGGTTTTAGGGGTTCTGGTGGTGGCGACAGCTCTTCTCTTTCTTTCGTGTGCGTTGGCACTTGATCCGGTCTGCGGTGTAGGACGGAATCGGCATGGCTCTCTGGGCTCAGGTGTCGTCGCCTTCGAAGTCAGGATGGGAGCGTGCAGGTCTCGAGTTGTCGGTTTGATCTCTTGCTTCTTCGTTGGTGCTTTGGAAATTTTCAATCTTGGCCCAAAAGCAGCAAAAAGCGTTTTCATTGCTGACTTTACTTGAGACTTTGTTAAATCGTCTTCACTTTCTGATTCTGGTTCTTCTGAAGAGTTTGAGTCTTCTTTTTCACTTTCGTCGTCTGATAGCGTTTTTCGCGCCAGAAATTTTGAACTGAGCGTTTTGATTGGCTCTGCTTCACTCTCTTTTGAAGTTCGTTGAAACCAAGATGGCTGCCATTCAAAATTTCGCGCGGGATCACATCTTTTCTTTTTCACAACGACTTTCTCAGTAGTTATTTCACTCACAGTTTTTTGATCTTTGGGTTTTTCTTTAACGACGTTTTTCTCTCTCGCTGCTCCGTTGTTCTTCAGCATTTCTTGGAGGTTCGCGATGAGGCTTTCATCGTTCTTTTGGCTTTTTAGTATCTTCAATATCTCTGACCTGAGTTCGTTATTTTCTATTTCGATTTCTTCCTGGTCATTATTTTCATTTATCAGTTCTTCTTCTTCAGTGGTGTATTCTTCGGATTCTCTCGAAATCGCGTTAGTGGATTCGTTGATCATCTCTTGTTCAGTTTCTGTTTCCTTGCTGTAGGCCCTGGTGTTGGGCCTATCTTTCTTAGACATTTTTAATTATTTATTGAGTCAATTAACCATCCTCTGCTACCAGCTTGTTGCAATATTTTCAGGATCAGACTCAATAAAGATAATAAGAATTAGAGATTTAAATATATTTCTCTTTAATCATAATAGGCATTCTATATTCGCTGAATATTCAAGATAGAAGCAAGGAAAATGGTGAGGGTGGCTCCTTATATATACAAGGGGTGGAGCCAGGAATAGGAGTGGTAAATTATGAATACATTAAAATCCAAAGAATAAGTTAACCCCTGATATCCCATATATACATTATTTACACAATAGAGAATAAGGCATTTACATCTGACACTCTTTCCTCAAACAAAAGCTTAAGCTATTGTACGGGAACATTTGTACTGTGTTTGTATCAAGCTGAACTCTTGGTTCATCCTGGATACAAGATTTCTGGGGACTTATAGTAGAACATAGGACTGAAGAAACAATCTGTTCCCTGTTGCTTTGATTATTCTAGCATCAGAGCAATGATGATACCATATTGGGGAAAAGAAAAAAGAAAGAGTTTGCAGATGTGTCAAAGGAGGGAAGAGATGAGAGAAGGGGAGAAGGGGAGGTTGTGAGAACAGCCGTGTGTTGGGAACATTGGGAAATCAAAGGGAAGACACACGGACTATTAAGAAGGGAACAGTCCTAAAAGGAGAAGGCAGACTGGTCCACATGGCCAGTGAAGCTTGTCTTCCCTGCATGGATGGAGAGGCAGGAAACAAGGGAATGGCTACTTCAAGTCTTGCAGTGGATGTAACCCAGACCCATTGCCAATCCATTGTAAACCAACCAAAATAGGTTAAAAGAAAAAGAGAGCAGACCAGCTAATACAGGTAGTCCTTGACTTACTACAGTTCATTTAGTGACTGTTCGAAGTTACACAGCAGTGAAAAAAGTGACTTTTGACCATTTTTCACACTTACGACCATTGCGGCATCCCCATGGCCACTTGATCAAAATTCAGATGCTTGGCAACTGACTCATATTTATGACAGTTGGTGTGTTCTGGGGTCACCTTTTGCCTCCTTCAAAGTCCATGGGGAAGGCAGATTCACTTAGCAAATAGGTTACTACCTTAACAACTACAGTGATTCACTTAACACCAGTGGCAAGAAAGGTCATAAAATGGGGCACAACTCACTGAACAATTGTTTTGCTTAGCAACCAAAATTTTGGGCTCAATTGTGTTCGTAAGTCAAAGACTACCTGTAAATAAATAGCTACTTGACAATGTTAGAAGTAAAAAGGATCTCTCATGCATATATTTGCTTTTTCCAATAACTTGAGGAAGGTAAATACATACTAAGAAGGTGCACAGCAATGTGGAATGTTGAAAGCCCAACATATTTGTTACTGGCCTTTCAGTCAGTCAAGCCTCTGTACTCTTCATGAATAGATGTATTTCATTTCAGTGGGATTATCTGCCACTAAATGCTTCTTTGAGTCACACATGTGATACCAATGTTATTTAGCCTCTTCTTTTGTCAATTTTTTTCAGCCATCAATTGCCTTCATATTATACGGCCCAAATATTTAAGTTCCAACTTCCTCGGTTGTGCTTCTAGTAATCTGTTTGGTTTTACTTCATCCGATAGGAAATGACTTGCCTTTCTCAAGCACCGTAGTCAGGGCCGGATTTTCCTATAGGCTAACTAGGCTTCAGCCTAGGGCCTCAAGATCAAGAAGGGCCTACATTCAAATTGTTAGCAAAATTAAAATTACACTTTCACTATAGGTGAAAGGGCCTCATAAGTGGAATAGCCTAGGGCCTCTTTTCATCTAAATCCGGCCCTGACCGTAGTTTTAAAGGCACCAATTCTTATTTATTCAGATTTTATGTCAATCCAAATTTCACAGCCATATGTCACAACTAGGAAAACCAAAGACTTGACAATATGTAGCTTTGTTGCCTGTGTGATATCTCTGCACTTTAATATTTTGTCTAGACCTATCATAGCTTTCCTCCCAAGTAGTAAGAATCAATTTATTTCATGCCTATATCCTCACTCTAATCGATTTGGAGCCTTGAAAGATAAAACCTGTTACTGTTTTGAATTTATGTCTGCCAATCTGCCGTGGGCTGGCAGTGCCTAATCCCTGTGAGGATATTGTTTTATTTTTAATATTGAGCAGATCAACTTCTGTGCTATGGTAGTCTTCCTTCATCAAAACATTCCTTAAACCTTTCTAACCTCCAGCCATCAAATTGTATCATCAGCATATCTGAGATGGTTGCTGCTTCTGTTCACCAATGTTAATTCAGTTTGCCTTTTCTCTTAATATATATTCTGTACCAGTAGTGGGTTCCACTTACCTTCGCTACCGGTTCAGAACTGTGAGCATGTGGCGCATATGCAGAGCGTCCGTGTTGACATCTGGGCGGATGGACGGAGCCTCCTGCCACCGCTACTACCGATTCGCCCGAACCGGGACTAACCGGTAGAAACCCACCACTATTCTTGCCCAATTTTGAAGTGTTTAGTTGCTTCACATTCTCTTCTAATTGTTGCTTTCTGGTCACCTTACAATTCTTTAATATGCAGGTGAGGTGGTTTGGCACACTTATGCCTCTTAAAGCCGTCCATAGTTTGTTATGGTCTTCACATAAAAGCCTTTGAATGATCACTAAAGCAAAACTAGACATCTTTTGGAACTCCAGTGCCATTTCCATTATTGGCCAGATGTTAGCAATGTAACCTTGGATACCCTTGCTTCTTCTGAATTTATTACCTTTTTATAATCCTTACAAGAGCCTGAAAAGCATTACTTTGTTCATATGATGCAACTGGCCAGATGAGACAGAGAAAAAAGACCCACAGTAGCAGAAGTAGGTTCTACTTACCTTTACTACCAGTTCGCAGTGGGAGCGCGCATGTGTAGATCACCCATGATGACGTCGTGGCGGGTGGGTGGAGCCTCCCGCCAGTTTTACTACCGGTTCTATAGAACCTGACTGAACCGGGAGCAACCCACCACTGCACTGTAGTCAGGGGATTTATTTCTAAGTCTACATACAGTAGAGCTTTAAATGTATCATTTCTACATTTGTGGGTAACGTTAACATTTGGGTATCACGAGGAACACAAATCAGCATAGAAATTTATTTTCCGTGAAGTTTTTTGCCTAGTTTGTACAAGATGCTAAGCCCTCAAGTAGCTTATTTACAGTAAGTTATGATTTGGCATTACATTGTACAAGTCAATGTCTTTTTATTGAATAACCTATGATTTAGCACACTACGTAAAACCAGCTATTAAAATGACCATAACTAGTGTTTTGTACAAAGACATTCCATTGATTTGCTATAAACCAGATTCATAAGTTTGCAAGAACCCCTTACAGGCTACAAATAACTGTTTCTGAAGAGAATGCCCTGCGCCCAGTTTCTGTTTGACCCTTGCCTCATGTTTATTAAGATGAAATGTACAAGGACTGCAGAACTGCATGCAAAAATCTAGATAACCACCATATAGTGGCCATCTAGTGGTCATCCTGATTTTATACTGGTCAGATCTGGTAACTCTAAAATGGATAACAATTGGAGATCAATGCAGAAACGGTGACCTTCCAAAAGTAAAGAAAGATGCTTGGATTGGATGCCCCAGAATGAAATTTCTTCCAACCCTTTTTTATCTGAGCAGTCCTTAGTGCTCTGTGAGCTTGGTTGTTTTCTTGCTAATGTTTCATTAGCCAAACTAAATTACATCATCAGTTTAGCACTAATGTTGTTACCTAGTTTGGGTAATAAAACGTCTGCAAGAAAACAAGCTCAGAAAACATTAAGGAACTCTCCTTTCAACCCTGAGTTACAAATATTCTCTTTTATTGGTATTTTTTTATTTGTCTGGGCCTTGGTTCTTTTACTACCATCCCTCTCTCCTTCTTAGTTCATATTAAAAGGTAAAGGTAAAGGTTTCCCTCGCACATATGTGCTAGTCATTCCTGACTCTAGGGGGCGGTGCTCACCTCTGTTTCAAAGTTGAAGAGCCAGCGCTATCTGAAGACATCTCCGTGGTCATGTGACCAGCATGACTAAACGCCAAAGGCGCACGGAACGCTGTTACCTTCCCACCAAAGGTGGTCCCTATTTTTCTACTTGCATTTTTTACGTGCTTTCAAACTGCTAGGTTGGCAGAAGCCGGGACAAGTAACGGGAGCTCACCCCGTTATGCGGCACTAGGGATTTGAACCGCTGAACTGCCAACCTTTTGATCGACAAGCTCAGCGTCTTAGCCACTGAGCCACCACGTCCCATTTAGTTCATATTACAGGCTACCGTAGAGCTTCAGAAAACCCATCCATCTAGGTTTTTGCACACCATTTCTTCATGCTTGTTTTTCCAGTACAGATAAAGTTACCAACAGAGTAAGGAGGGAATCCTGCTGAATGAGTGAGAACCAGACAGCTCTGAAGGCATACATGCTGTGAACCAGATGTCTCTAATTTTCAGAGAAGGCTCTCAAATCACTGCTGCTTCAAGAAAGTGATTAGATCTCTCCCCCCACTTTTTGGGATAACTTCAAAGACACAGTACTAAAGATGCTCTGCTTTTCAGAGTGTTTCATTTTGTAAAATTTGCTTTGGCTACCTTCGGAGTGTCATCGCCAAGACTCTAGCAGTTACAGATTATTTTCTCCACTCAACTAATGTGAAATCATATAATGGGATTGATGAGTGTTGGCACAAACCTCCTGGTGTCAAGAGACATTTTAAACATTTGCTTGCTTTTCCAGAAAACTTTGAGACTTTCTAGACAGGTATTGGTTTTCTTTTGCCTTGATCAGCACTTCCTAATGGAAGGAGAAACCCAATACACTTAAATGGCACCAGATAAAAATAACATGCAGTATAAACAGATGTTATTTTTTTCATTAGCATCCCACCCATAATGCATTTTGCATTAGACTGGACTCAATCCTAGCGTACATTAGACCCAAACTTAGTAAAATCTAAGAGGCAGCATTTGCCCTTGCTGAAAACAGTGGCCCTCTCATAACAGATTCGAGAACCCCGCCCCAAAGACCCAACTGGCCAATGGCTTGTGATGTCAGAAGATGATGTGGGTTTTCCTTCAGAAAGGTAATTCCTGAACAGTCTGCAGCACTTTGCAGGGCCTGTTCTGATAATTGTCACAGTTCATCTTGGTTTTCCTTCTCATTATGCAGGGAACAATGACATCCACTCAGAATCTGGGGGTGGCGGTGATGTTTGGGACTTCACTCAACAGGAGTAATGCCAAACAGAAGGGAGCTGACTTAACCATGTTTTGAAATAGCCAGCCTAGCATACATAGCTATCTATCCTCATGAAGTCACAAAGTTTAAATAACATTGATGAAGCCCCACAGAGGCAACCCAGATTTTAAAAAGAATACAGTTTAAGTGAAGAGGCCATTACTCCTAAAATAAGGAAGGAGACATCGTAGTTCCCACCTATTCAGCCTTGAGAACAATTTAGCAGTAGTAGAAAGGTAAAGGTTCCCCTCACACATATGTGCTAGTCGTTCCTGACTCTAGGGGGCAATGCTCATCTCCGTTTCAAAGCTGAAGAGCCAGCGCTGTCCGAAGACATCTCCGTGGTCATGTGGCTGGCATGACTAAATGCCAAGGCACATGAAATGCTGTTTCTTTCCCACCAAAGGTGGTCCCTATTTTTCTACTTGCATTTTTTACGTGCTTTCGAACTGCTAGGTTGGCAGAAGCTGAGACAAGTAACGGGAGCTCATCCTGTTACCCGGCACTAGGGATTCAAACCTTTTGATCAACAAGCTCAACATCTTAGCCACTGAGCCACCGCGTCCCATTAGCAGTAGTAGCAGCAGCCATAAAAACCATACTAGCAATATCAACTCTTAGTTCCAACAAACTGGCTGTGGTGATGGGATTTGTGCACTAACATGTCTAGAAATTCCCAGGCTGGAGAAGATTATTGTGGAGGAAAATATCACAATTGCTTCCTTTCTGTTTCTTCCAAGAATGTAAAACTACAGGTCAGGAGAGTGAGAAGCAGAGAAATCTGCTTTTTAGACTAAAGACATTCCTATTTTCCCCAAACCACTAAGTAGCAGAATTGCTTCCTTCCAACCTTCACGCCCTTGCCAAGCTTGCTAGCAAAGAAGCTATCATACATTTGGAGTTAGTTAATGGAGATCCTGCTCGTATAGTCCCTATCTCTAAAAACTTGAATCCCAATCTGGCAAATAATAATCTGGCCCCGTTACTACCATTTATCCTTCTAGCAAGTTAAATTTTAAGAAACACATTGATCATTGCAAAAAGGTTCCCTCAGACAGATACGTTCAGAATCAACACATTAGGGGTGGGTTCTACTTACCTTTACTACCGGTTCGCAATGGGAGTGTGCACTTCTGTGCATGCACAGATTGTTCATTATGACGGCCGGTTTGCAAGAACCGGACAGAACCAGGAGCAACCCACCACTTCAACACATGCTGCCCCTTGGTGTCAAGTAGCACCTGCTCACTTCTCCCCCCACCACCTCAATTTTCTGCCACTCTCTTATGCAAGTCAAGGAAATTCTTTCCCTTGTTTTTTTTCTCCAAAGCTTTCTTGCCCTCTCTGCCTCTTTTACAAATTCCTTCAAGGTCCAAAAGACCCCCTCCTCACTTTTAAGCAGAGTGTCAGATTCCCTGTTTAACATTCTCTGCAGGCTGTCAGGCAGGCTCAAAACAGGGCCGTTGTTTCTGTTGCTTTGATGTCTGTTGGATTTTGCACTCCTGGCAAGGAAGGCAGCACACGAGGGGGTGGGGGGTTGTTTAAAGAGAGAAATGCCTCTTCTGACAAGTCTTGAAACCTCCCTGCATCATCTACCAATAGAAGCAAACAAGTGGTGGGGGGGGAAGTGCTTATCAGCATTAATATCAGAATCCCAGAGCTGGGCTGTTTTCTGAAATTTGGAGGTAGGTGGGTGGGAGGAGGAGATAGAGACTCTTAGCCCGACTTCTTAATGTGGATCTTGCTTTCCAGAATGGTCAATCTTCTGCGTAGCTGTTGGTAGTCTCCCCAACAGAGAGGGGGGGACAGCCACCCTCTCAGTCTGGGGTTCAATAGACCAACCATGGTGCTTCCATCCCAATGGAAAACAGAGGCCGAGAGCACAGGGCAGTGCCCCCTTTCGGATGCGCAGGGAATCAGGGAGAAAAGGAAACTCCCCTTAGAAGTGTTGGAAGAAATTTCCCCAGCTGGGAAATGTTCCCAGTTGGGACAAACCACAGATGCTGAGAAGAAATGGATGCAGAAGCCAGTTGCCAGAAAGTGGAGTTCTTTTAATGTAGGAAGTCATGAAGCAAAAAGTGACACAGCTCGAGGATTCTAAGCAGCTCGGAAGTGTGAATCTGAGCCTTTTATGTTTAATTCCCCTTTGAAGCTCCTGCAGCTTGATGGGTTTATTTGTGTGCCTCTAGTTAAAGTCATTGCCCTGGATCCTATCTTCCTTTCTTAATGGGTTAATCCTGTTCCTGGGGCTTTGTATTTCCTATCTGGGGGTTAATTTTGTCATGGGGCAGGAAAAAGGGAGTTTCTGTTTGTTGGAGAGTTTATTTTTAGCCTGATTCCTTAAGTATTTTCAGGATCTGCTTTGTTACTTCTAGTAATAGTTTTGGCCAGTCTGTCCAGACTTGCAATCATCTCCTGAGCGCTTGCCTCTGGGTTTTTTACTCTCCTGCACTGTTTCAGGGGTTCCTGGCACTGTCTTCTGTGCACTTCCTACAGGTTACATTTTGTGCTCTTTCACTCCAATCTGCAGGTCAACCCAAAATTGCCTTCCTAAAGAGTGGGAGATTTTGGATTCTACCGCACAGACATAACCAAGCAGAGAAAGCTTGGGCAATATTTGAGTCCTTTCTTTTTCTAATAACTTCCTCCTTAAATACATATACATATACTGTATGCCACCTACTTATGGGAGTCATTCCACAACTTCAGAAATTTTAACTATTTCCTGAAACTTTTTCCTCTATGAAAGATGCTTCCATTTTTTTTTCTACCACCCAAAGGATCAACTGCATACTTTTTTGTTGAGGGGAATTACCACTCACCCAGGACACCCAAACTTCAGAATCAGCAACAACTCTCTGAGAAACTCTGCCTGCCACAGAGAAGTGTTGATAATTCAGAATTATTGGCAGGATGGAGTGACATGAACATATGTCAATATAGTGGTCATCTCTCAGAATTCTGTCAGCCAGTATGATGACTGTTGAGAATTCTAGAAGCTGAAGTATGCAGACCAGAAAAGCAATGAGGTTGTGGCAATTTGTCATAAAGTGGGTGGGTTGATATTGGGCTTACAAAGAACTGGGAACCAGGCCGCTACCTTTCCTTCTAAGGTACTTCACAGGGCTGTTTTATCAGCTTTGGCTGATGAAGTAACTTTGCTCCTACCGGAAGAACAGAGAACTGGCATAAGTATTGGCAAAGTCACAAGAAGATTACTACAGTGCACGCTTCACGGGGCACTCTGAAAATTCCAGCTGGCTCAGGAGGAAGCAGCACAGATGGCAACTAGCCCTGTAGAAGATGTCATACCACATCTGTGTTGAAAGAGCCACATTAGTTGCCAGTTGCTTTGTAAACCCCATTCAAGCTGCTCACTTTGATGTCTAAGGCCTTGCATAGCTTAGGCTCAAATTAACTGCATGATCACCTCCTCTTGTAGGATCCCATATTTTGATGTCTTTTAGTGGAACACTTGAAGGTGCTTTCTTCAAGAGGCAACTGGACTTTCTGGTTTTCTTTGAAGCCGTTTTGCTTCCATCCAGAAAGCTTCTTGAATGAGAAGTGAAATGTCTTCAAAGAAAGTTGCCTCTTGAAAAAGCACCTTTGTGACAACTCAGTCCCTGGATGACTGAGAATCTTCATAGACATTTAGTGGAACTAAAGAGCCTTGATAGTACAGTGGTTACGCACCCTGTTATTAACACAGCTGCCTGCAATTTACTGCTGGTTCGAATCTCTCCAAGGCTCAAGGTTGACTTAGCCTTCCATCCTTTCTAAGGTAGGTGAAATGAGGACCCAGTTTGTGGGGGCAATAAGCTGACTTTGTATAAATATACAAAAGTATGAAGGCTATTGCTTAACGCATTGTAAGCCGCCCTGAGTCTCCAGAGAAGGGCGGCATATAAATCAAATTAAAAAAAACAAACAAACTCCTTTTGCAGGTTTTGCCATGAATCATCATCATCATCATCATCATCATCATCATCATCATCATCATCATCTGTTATAGCCACCCACTCCACTAGACTCTGGATAGTTTACACAATTCAGAAACAATGCTTCCATTCTCTCTCAATAAAACACCAATAATAATAATAATAATAATAATAATAATAATAATAATAATAATAATAATAATAATAATAATAATAAATGCTAAGGTTCAGTGCCTACAGAAGCACTCAACTTCAATTTTAGCCTCTCAAGGTAGAACTGAGAAAGGCTCCGGTCCAATCTGAAAACTCCAGAGAACTGTTTCTCATCCATATAAATCACACTAAGTTACATGGACTTGTAATTTAATTTCAAACAAAGCACCTTCGTACTTTCATTAACAAGGAATTCATTAATGATTCTGGTAGCCGGCTGGAATACTTGCAGATTTGATTAGGTCTTGAAATAAGATCCATCCATCATCCCAGAGAAAAGCAGATTATTTCATAGATCTCAAACATACAACAGCTCCCTTTTCGGGGACTTTTAATTGATAGAGCACTCTCCTTTATTGACCACACAGAGCCTGAATTATGGATTGCTGCTAATTAAGCAAAGTTCACTTACTTTTCTTGGTTTCTTTTTGCTTTGAGTAAAATAGAGGTTTGTCATGGGCAGGAAGAGATGCTTTCCAAGTGCAAGAAACAAACCACTGCCAGTTATACCTGTTTTGGATATCATGATTCCATATTATGTTTATGGTTTTTCTCATGTTCATTTGCCACCTGCTTGCCTGTCTTCCATCTTCCTAGTGCCTTGCCTTGCCTTCTCTCAGCCACTACTGCTGCTACTGCTGTCCCATTGATCCCCATCCAACTGTTCCTCATCCGATTGTTCCCTATCTTCCCAGTGTTTTTCCTTCTATCACTCCCCACCTCAACTTAGTTGCCACTCCACTATGGATGTCTCTGGAGATTCGCAGTCATCCAGGTCATGGTTGTCTCAAAAGTGCTTTTTCAAAAGGCAATTGGATTTCGTTTTTTCCTTGAGGAAGAAGCTTCTCATCCAAAAAGCTTCATCAGAAGAGCTGCGGTGGTGCAGTGGTTAGAATGCAGTACTGTAGGCTACTTCTGCTGACTGCTGGCTGCCTGCAATTTGGCAATTCAAATCTCACCAGGCTCAAGGTTGACTCAAGCCTTCCATCCTTCTGAGGTGGGTAAAATGAGGACCCAGATTGTTGGGAGCAATGTGCTGACTCTGTAAACCGCTTAGAGAGGGCTGTAAAACACTATTAAGTGGTACATAAGTCTAAGTGCTACTGCTATTACTATCAGTTCATCAGTTCTGATGGAGCTTCTTGAAATTTCTTCTTCCTAAAGGAAAAAACATCATTTCAGTTGCCTTTTGAAAAAGCACCTTTGAGACACCACTGCTGATCTACTGGCCTATAGGACTGTGCCTCACTTCAGGGGCCTCAGCAGTAATGAAAAGACACAACCTAACCTATCAGCCAGCCCACATCCAACCCTCCCTTACCTCCCTTCCCAGCCAACACAGCCAATCTCCTTGACTTTTATTCCCATCCTCCAACTTTTGTCTGCTGCAAATATATAGATCTCAAAATCCAGAGGTTACAGGGTTTGTTTCAGTGGTTGCCCCTGGTTTGCACCGGTTCTATAGAACCGGTAGTAAAACTGGCAGGAGGCTCCACCCACTGACCCTGACGTCATGAAAACGCTTCTGCGCTTGCGCACGGCCCTGTTGCAAACCGGTAATAAAGTAAGTAGAACCCACCCCTGGTTTGTTTCATGTATGGACCACTCAAAACCAGCTGTTTCTTCTATGGAATGGTTCATGCAAAGCATATTTTCTCTAGTCTCTTTCTTCTAACAGTTATCATATGAATTCCTTCAGGTTACCATGTTGATTCTTGGCCTGTCAACCACAATTAAAGATATTTTATGGCTTTCCAGATGATCAATTCTTCCTCTACTCCAATAGGAGCTTCTGTGTTGTTTTATATATTTATATTCCATCTTATTATTTTTATAAATAATTCTAGGTGGCAAACAGACCGAATACTTCCTCCTCCTCCTATATTCCCCACCACAACAAACCTATGAGGTGAGTTGGGCTGAGAGAGAGTGACTGGCCTAAGGTCAGCCAGCCAGTTTTCATGCCTAAGGTGGGACTAGAACTCAATAGTCTCCCAGTATCTAGCCTGGAGCCTTAACCACTGGCAAATTTGATTTTAATACCCACACCATCTTCTGCCAAGTTTCCATGAAACATCTGCCATTGCTCCTTTCTAGCAAAAGCTGGTCTGGCATTTTGTTTTCACTGCTTTTTGTCATAATCACAAACAGGTCTGCTTTGCCATGCTTCTAAATTGAGATGGCCTAATATTCTTCTCTAATTGTTGTTTCCTTATTGGAATTGGCTTCAGTTTTCTGGAAGTTTGGTGGAAATATTCTAAGAAGAAAATAGAATTTATTTGTTTTAGTGGGATTTAAAGAATCTGAGATAATTCAGCCCATGGTCTTCAATACTATAAGGTAGTTTTTCTCACGTGAATATTTCCACACTGGGCATCAATATTTAGCAGAACAACACAGATGAACCTTCTGATAATTTTGGGGTGAATCTTTCCCATAGGAGCTTGCAAACTGTTGTACTCTTGTGTTCCAGGAGATGATCATAATTCTCAATTTCTGCATGTGTAATTAAGAGAGGAAGATACATGTGTCTGTTAATTCTGTCTAGTTGACATCTCTTACCTCCAGATGGCACTGTAGTTGTAAAGAAATAACATTTTCTAGCATTTACCTGGGCCCTTCCAGACCACTAGCCTTTCTGTCACCCAAGACTTCTGATTGCACACTTAGCAACATAAATTTTGGACTCAATTGTGGTCGTAAATCAAGATCTACCTGTACTACTCTGCTGGTTCATTAAAGCCAAACAACTTTTTCTAGCTTCCATATAAACCTGAAAAAATATATGCCATTGTTTTAAGGAATCAATTTAACCTTAATATGTGTAGGATCCTGTACTATAATTTGTTGATACCAGTGTCAATTATATGTTCTGTTGAATTTTGATGGGAGAAATGCAGATTATAAATGGGTAGGATTGCCCAGGACAATTTATTATTAGTTGATTATAAATAAGAATTTGTAAAACTGTAAAATCAGAAAACCAAGGATTGTTGCAAAAAATTAGCTTAACTGTCAACTGTATTGGTAGCAATTAAAATGATCTGTACGTGGTCCTAGAAAAGTAACTATGCAGGATTTAAAAATCTACTTACTCAAAATCTACTCAAAAGTTGATCAGCCACTGAGCTGGAAAAGCTGACATGTTCCTCAGGAAAAGTAACGCAGGATGTGATATTATGAAAAACCAGTAAAAGTAACTGTATATTGAAACAGAATGTGAGCTTAATCCATAACACATTTTTAATGTTTTAAAACTGATACTCTTTTCTTTTGTTGTCACTTCTTTATAATGCCAATCAATCTTTCAAAGGTAGCTTTAATATCCTTGGAATATTGATATATGCCATGTATAAATTATAGAGATTTGGCTTAAAGTTATTATTATAAGAAAAAGAAAACATCAAGGTAATTGAATCTAAGTACCTAGCCATCTCCCCATGTCCTTGTGGTTAAGAGAGAAACCTTCTCTCTTCTTCATTGTTTTGAGTACGGAATACAAATACATGGGAGGCAATTCTCTTGGCTTAGTGCTAATGAACTGTAGAGTAAGAAGAAAAAAAGTCTCAAATGATCAATTTGAGACAAATTAACAGAGAGGTGCGAAGTCAGCTTTCATTCTTCTCAGTTCTAAGCTTACACTACTGGGGTGATGGCTGTCGAGAGGGGGGGGAAGTAATTATCTGGGTCCAGTTTGAATGGACCATTAAAGTTAATTAACCAGGCATTTGGTTCTGATAATGAGAAACTTGAAGGGATTAATTTCCTAGGTTGCTTCAGAAGATACTAAAGGGACGCCTTTGCACGGTCAACCCTGTTACATCTTGCTCAGGAGTTGAGAAAAGCAAAGCTAATGGATCCTTCGGAGCTCATTAAGAAGCCTGCAACAAACAAGTGTGTCATAAGGCAGCGCTTCAACATAGATAGATATATGGAAGTGAGCTTGTAAAGCTGCAGTACTCAAACTTTATGGGTTTGCATAGCTAAGTACACTGTTGTGTTGAATTGCTCTCCATCTGTCCTTGAGTCAGCAGAAAACTATAAGAAAACTATAGCACATATGTGCTAGTCGTTCCCGACTCTAGGGGGCGGTGCTCATCTCCGTTTCAAAACCGAAGAGCCAGCGCTGTCTGAAGACGTCTCTGTGGTCATGTGGCCGGCATCAGTAGTTGGTTTCAAATTTTTTTTACTACCAGTTCTGTGGATGTGGCTTGGTGGGCGTGGTGTGGCTTGGTGGACGTGGTGTGGCTTGGTGGGTGTGACAGGGGAAGAATACTGCAAAATCCCCATTCTCTCCCCACTCCTGAGGAAGGTTACTTCAAAATCCCCATTCCGTCCCCACCCCACTAACCTGCTCTGGGAAGGAATCAAACTCCCCCCTCTTAATTTACCCAAATAAAATATTACTCATAAGAAAAGGCTCCCAGAAAAGCAAGGAAAAATCAAGCTGCTAACAAAGGAACCTACCTGAGGCTCATTCCACATTCCTGCCAGCTGCATAAAGGAAACTTTGTAAGAAGAAAACAGCTACCGGTGCTTAGAGATAATAGAAAGTGGAAGCCGGAAGTTCGGCTCCATTTACAAGCAGGCAGAAAACTCATTCAAGACAGGATATTTCACAATGGAAATCGCCCAAACCTTTTTAGAAACACAAAGCCCATGTTGCACAAACCCCAAAACTTCAAAAACATAGAATCATATAAGAATCCCTCCTCTTATCCAGTTTGTTGTTCAGTTGACCCAGAAACGAACTGCTGAATGTCACTTTGCTTCTGCAAGTAAAAACCTCCTTCCAGCAGCTGCTTCTTGGCTTGTCAATTTAAAGTGATGGCGTTTTGTTGTTTCTTCTTCTTCTTCTCCTTCTTCTTCTCCTTCTTCTTCTTCTTCTTCTTCTTCTTCTTCTTCTTCTTCTTCTTCTTCTTCTTCTTCCTTTTCCTCTTCCTCCTCCTCCTCCTCTTCCTCTTCCTCTTCCTCTTCCTCTTCCTCTTCCTCTTCCTCTTCCTCTTCTTCTTCTTCTTCTTCTTCTTCTTCTTCTTCTTCTTCTTCTTCTTCTTCTTCTTCTTCTTTGCCAAGCCGTCTCCAGGCTGAAAAGTGAGCCCTGATTTTTTCCTTCTAGCCAATCAGCTGGGAGACTGGGAGGCAGCGAATAGCTTGGGGACGGGGCCAGGCAGAGGTGATATTTACCGGTTCTCTGAACTACTCAAAATTTCCACTACCAGTTCGCAAGAACTGGTCAGAACTGGCTGAAACCCACCTCTGGCCAGCATGACTAAACACCAAAGGCTCACAGAATGCCAGCCAGCACTGTTCGAAGACGTCTCCGTGGTCATCATAACTAAACACCAAAGGTGCACACTGTTACCTTCCCACCAAAGGTGGTCCCTATTTTTGTACTTGTATTTTTTATTTGCTTTCGAACTGCTAGTTTGGCAGAAACTGGGACAAGTAATGGGAGCTCACCCTGTTATGCGGCACTAGGGATTCAAACTCTGAACTGCTCGACAAGCACAGCGTCTTAGCCACTGAGCCACCACATCCCTTGTGCTATAGGTAACTCTTATTAAAAAGACTAGGGAATGTCATTTCAGCTGGGACATAAACTGATTGCATTCCTTCATGCTGATAAGTGCAAAGTTTGCATGATGGACTTAGCCCCTAACATAATTGAGGAATTTCTGAGTGTATACAGAATGTTTTTTCTTGACTCAGCTTGCCCTATTTTACCTAATATATGGGCTATCTCAAAACATGATTTTTTGGTATTAGATTGGTCTTTCCTTCCGCTTTCTAAAACTTACTCAACTTTGCCAAAACTTATTTTTGTATGGTGACCTGTTGCCTTTTTTTTTGCCACGCAATAGCAAAGTGTTATACAAATTGCTCCAGTATTCAGTTGGATTGCTTTCCATGATTTGCTTTGTTTATTACTACTTTGAGCAGATATAGTGGCTTTCAGGTTATTTGTATTCTTCTCTCCCCACCTATATTAATATCCTTTTCATGTTGGTTTGGTTTCTTCTTAATCTGTCTCTATCTTTTATTTGTTGGGTACTTCTCTGTAAGGGGCGTGCATAAGAGCATCAGCGTGCCTACCGTCCCTGTTCTAATGTTTCCTCTATTTTATGTATCCAATCCATGTTTATACTTATTACTTAATACGTTCTTGACAAATCAATCAATCAATCAATCAATCAATCAAACAAACAAACAAGACCTGATATCCCATGTTTATAGTATCCTTTCTCCAAATGATGATGTTCTCCAAAAGTATATAGCATCCATAGTTCTAAGCCTGAGTACAGGTAGTCCTCAAGAGCCGAGATGGCACAATGGTTAGAGTGCAGTACTGCAGCTACTTCAGCTAACTGCTAGTTCAGCAGATCAGCGGATCAAATCTCACCAGCTCAAGGTTGACTCAGCCTTCCATCCTTCCGAGGTGGGTAAAATGAGGACCCAGATTGTTAGGGGGCAATATGCTATTTAGTATACTGTCTTTGGTGTAAGCCGCCCAGAGTCCTCGGAGAGTGGGCGGCATAGAAATGTGAATAATAATAATAATAATAATAATAATAATAATAATAATAATAATAATAACTTATGACCACAACTGAGCCTCAAAATTCTGTTGCTAAGCAAGTACCCCAATCAAGAAACTGTCAAAGAGCTGTCAATAAACAGCCCAACCAAAGAATCTCTAAGACCGCCCCCACCCTCACAGACAGGCAAGACACCAGAATATAAACTGATAGCAAACTGCCCTCCTTAGTAGCACTGATGATGTTACCTGGTTAGGGTAATGAAACGTTTGCAAGAAAACAAGCAAGCTCAGGGAGCACCAAGGACCCCTAACCAAGACTGTTGTTAAGTGAGTTTTGCCCCATTTTCCAACTTTTCTTGCCACAGTTGAGTGAATCACTGCAGTTGTTAAATTAGTAGCACGATTGCTAAGTGAATCTGTCTTCCCCATTGATTTTGCTTATCAGAAGGTCACAATGAACCTGGGACATGGCAACCACCAATTGCCAAGTATCTGAATGTTTATCATGTGACTATGGGGATGCTGCAAGTGTGAAAAATGGACATCAGTCACTTTTTTCAGTGCATTGTAACTTTGAATGGTCACTAAACAAACTGTTGCAAGTCAAGGATTATCTGTATTCTGACTGGACCTTCTGGGAATTGCAGATCCAACCTATCTGGAAGGGGCCAAGTTAGAAAAACATGATTGCAAACTGTAAAAGACCAATCCTGAAGTCTAATTAGGCATAGCCCGGATTCCGTCTCCTTATTTAAAGCAATGCCCCTGCTATGAAAGAGCTTATTGTGGCTGAGTTTTCTATTTTGTTCCTTCTTGAGTTCTGAACCTGAAGACTGATTTAAATTTGCATATCTTATGTCTAGCTGAGGATTCCTTTCCTCGCTGCCGATTCAAAATGTTGTTCACCCCTTCTTGGTGTCAACACAAAACAAAACAAAATTCATACAATTAGCCGTCTGGACTGCCAATCTTGATTCGGTTGCTTCTATTGCGAGTCCCTGCCAAACCATGTTGTCTAGATTTGTGAGGCTGACAGTTGTTATACTGTACTAATTGGCTTTCTTCACTGGTTTTGCTACATCCCCCTTGGCCATGTAAGCAGGAAAACATTCAGAAATTGTGCACTGCTGCACAATTGGCGTGAGTTTGAGATCACCGCCATATTCCACAAGATTGTATGTGTGTGTGGGGGTGTGTGTGTCTGTCTCAACTTCTCTAAGTTCATTTGTCTGTTATTTCTCCTCCTTTCTCCTCCATTTTCATCCTCACAAATCAAGAATAATGTGAAAAGAAGACGCTTATAGGCAAGGGGC
This sequence comes from Pituophis catenifer annectens, assembly GCF_029215685.1. Lineage (NCBI taxonomy): Eukaryota > Metazoa > Chordata > Lepidosauria > Squamata > Colubridae > Pituophis > Pituophis catenifer. The sequence goes on along the minus strand of NW_027256882.1, from coordinate 132,977,921 downwards.
TTCCAAACATAAATATGTACCTACAAGGACATTGAAGATAACTGCGCAGCACCAAAGGATTGGAACTTAAACTAATATAATTATGCATATGGAGAGCAAGAAATACAAGGCAGCAACAGCCCCTGGGGGAAAGAGGCAAACTTTGTCCTGATGACATGGCTAAACTGTTACCTGTTGCTGATTAATCACTGGACAACATGGTCTGTCAAAAGAGATTGGTATTGACCTACCCTGGAAAAATGGCAAATAATCACAAAATCTATAGAGGAATTTAGCTCTGGCCTTGAGAAGGAGGTGAAAAGAAAAAACTATTACAGGTAGTCCTCAATTTAGTTCATTTAGTGACCATTCAAAGTTAGAACCACACTGAAAAAAGTGATTTATGACTGTTTTTCATACTTATGACCTTTGTAGCATCCCCATGTGATCAAAATTCAGATGCTTGGCAACTGATTCATATTTATGACTGTTGCTGTGTCCCAGGATCATATGATCATCTTTTGCTACCTTTTGATAAGCAAAATCAATGGGGAAGCCAGCTTCACTTAACAGCCGAGGTGCTAACTTATCAACTGCAGTGATTCACTTAACAACTGTGGCAAGAAAGGTTGTAAAATGGGGCAAAGCTCACTTAACAAATGTCTCACTTAACAACATAAATTTGGGGCTCAATTGTGGTCATAAGTCGAGGACTACCTATATATATAGCCTTGGGGAAAGTAGAAAGCATGAGAAAGAAACTCGGAAGAGCCTCACCTTGATTCTGTTGTCCTTAAAAGGCGGTAGTGAAGATTTTCAAGATTCTATTAATATACCATATATAAAGGATACGGTACATAAATAAGCATTTCTGGAATCCACATAGTGTCTGTTTCTTGATCAGGCCCACCTTGAACTGCAGACAAAATCTCTCCTTATTTTCAGATGCTGCATTGAGAAAAAGTGTGACTGTTGGGTAAACATTTTGAAGTTGCCCCAGTTGAGAATTACACCGTATGAAATAGTGAGGGAAGGGATGTAACAGGTGTGAAAGAATTTCAGGAGAGAGAGAACTGAGAGAGAGAAAGTTGCAGGAAAAGAATGGGCAGAAGTGGAGATTCATACATTTAGCCACACCCATATTAGGTCACCTGACCTCCCTTCTATGATTATGGATAGCAATGTTCTATGGTTTTTACATGTCTTGAAGCTGTGCCAGGACGCTGACAGATTAAAACATATTTCAGTATATAAAACAGCAGTGTAATGCTCTTTTACATTACAGCCTGGGGAGCAGATGAGATCAATATCATGCAATCAAAGAGGAACATTGGGCATGGTGGAGCTACTTACCTGCAAGTGAGGAAGAAGTTCCAGAAAGTTTAAACCCGAGCAGTAGCAGAGAGGAACTGTTAATCTGCACTGTGTCAGGCAGTGTCACAAGCCTATACGCCAGAATCTAGTTAGCTAAGGTTCAAATATGAATAAGTACCAGATAAGGGTCAATGGAATTAATGTGGTGGGTGGATGGGTTGAACTTGGATTGCTTGTGGCAACATAAGGATTCTAAGCTCATGATTTGTTTATCTCCACCATCCTATCTCTGCCTACACATTGAACCTGACCTAGTTGACTCAGATTGGGCGCTTTCTGTATTTAGAAGGGGTGTTTCGTGATTGAGGGGAGTAGGCATTAGAAAGAGGCTGGGCCTTTTCCATATGTTGTATTTGGTTCCTAGCTATGTATTCTTCTTGAAAACTCAGTCCTTGCATGACTCTGATGATGCTATTTCCTTGCCTTTGCAGCCCTAACTACTGATAAACATTATGAGTCATTCTGAAGCGGGCTTATATTTTGCCATCATTATTGTGGTTTAGATATCAGCAATTTGAATTGCTCACTATTTTTTCTAGCCAGAAAATCCAGACCCCAGGAACCTGGGAAAGAGGATAAGCTAAGATCAGAGAGGTATATAAAGATAGAATCTTCCTTGCTTTGTAGATATGTTAGAATTGCAACATTATCCAGAAATATAAATATAAGCACGAGTTTTGACTTATGGGTATGCTCAGCTTTCATTCTTTTACCTCCATTGTTGAGAAAAGTTGCTGCTATAACATATTTTCCTCCTCCAGGTTACAGGGTGTAAAAAATAATAGCTGAGTCAGGATTGTTGACATATTTATAAATCATATATCTTTGTTGAAAAATTAGTATTTTTTTTTTATTGCTTCTGGATGAGCGATCTGTGACTTCACCAACATTGTAGATTATTCTGAGATATTTTTTTTACTTGGTTTGGCATTATTCTATTGACTTTTCTGCAATCCATTAGTGACTTTAACTAATAGATCTGTCTGAATTATGGACTAGAGCAGGGGTCTCCAACCTTGGCAACTTTAAGCCTGGCAGACTTCAATTCCCAGAATTCTGGGAGTTGAAGTCCTCCAGGCTTAAAGTTGCCAAGGTTGGAGACCCCTGGAATAGAGCAGTAAAAGAACACAAGTCATTTTTAACACCTGTTCTTCTCAATCTGAGATTGTTTGTTTTGCCCTTAAAGGAAATTGTGGGTCTCAGCTCCTGGGAGGGAGGGTTTGCTATGAACAAATTTAAGATGGGAAGACATGTTGCTCACACTTGATATTGCTCAGTCTGAATAAGTCAGGCAGCACAGGAGGTTGATATGATGCTGATCCAGCTGTGTGTTGGCAAACCAAGTTGTGCACCCAAAGATGGATCATTGTCAGAACTCATAAGATTTCTGAGGCCAGACATAAGATTTATTGGCCCTTAACAAATGCAGGTGAATTTGGCTGGGAGTGGACCTCCTACCACAGAAGAAGGTGGAATATTGCTTCTGCCAAGGTGACAAGAATGTGAATGTGTACAGCTGACTTTGGGGACGGTATGAGAGGACCATTAAGGGAGATGTGAAGGAAGATTTATACCCTCATGAGATAAAAGGAAACAAACCTTTTTTTCTTTCAAGGTTCTTCATAATCATGAAGAATATTCCTGGAATTGCTGCCGTTCCTGTTTCTTAATATGACCTGGCTTGAAGGCATGATAATTTTTTTACTAATTTTTATTAATGTTATTGATTAATTTTATTAATTACAAGTTTAATTTCTACCCGTGATAGCAATACTCTAAACTGTTCAAAATAAGACATATGCTGAAAGAAAAACAAAAAAGAAAAAAGAAATAGGGAGAAGAAAAAATAAAAAGGTATAAAAGAATGAGGGGGGAAAAGCAGAAACAACACAATCGTACAATGCAGTAAGGCTTTTCTATTTATGTAGGATATAAAAACTAGAACATTAAAAAAATCATTTTATACAACTGCTTAAGAGTTAATTTTGGATTCCCATATAAGACCCACCCAGAATGTCCAATTTTGCCTTTCAAAAAACACAAGGTCAAGAGTTGACAAATGTTTAGCCAGCTTTTAGAATTGGTTGATTAATATCTAACCAGTGGACTTGACCAAACTAGTATTATCCTCTCATGTGTATAATGGCTTCAGTTTAGAAAGGGGAAAACCAGCTCTCTTAAAACATTCATTAAGGAATCCAGTAGAAGTAAAAAAATACCTTTTTGTTTGACTAGGTCAAAATGGAGGAGGAGGATGAAAAAAAATGGATTTTTTAAAGATGACTTCATTTCTAACTGATTTAAGTGCAGGAGATGAGCAGTTCAAAGCTGCAGGACAAAACCACCCTTAGATAGCAAAAACCTCTGTTTGGGAACCACACTGATGATGTTACCTAGGTAAGTAATGTTGCCTATGGAGATTCTCAATCATCCAGGTCATGATTGTCCCAAAGATTTATTATTTATTATTTATTTATTTATTGGTTTGATTTATATGCCGCCCTTTTCCAGAGACTCAGGGCAGCTTACAATGCATTAAGCAATAGCCTTCATACTTTTGTATATACCTGCTTAGTAGGCCCTCCCCTAAGCGGTGTTCTTTTTTAAATAAAGTCAGCTTATTGCCCCCACAATCCGGGTCCTCATTTTACCTACCTCAAAAGGATGGAAGGCTGAGTCAACCTTGAGCCTGGTGAGATTTGAACTTGCAGTAATTGCAGGCAGCTGGTGTTACTTAACAGTGCTTTGATCTGCTGCGCCACCAAGGCTCTTAATTAAATTAATTAAGATGTTTTTTCCAAAAGGCAACTGGAGTTTCTTCGATTTTTTTTCTTTGAAAATGTTTTGCTTCACATCCAAGAAGCTTCTTCAGTTCTGAAGAATTAGATGCTTTCTGAAGAACTAAAGAAGCTTTGTGGATGAGAAGCGGAACATTTTCAAAGAAAAAAAAAACACAAGAATTTCCAGTTGCCTTTTGGAAAAAGCACCTTTGGGATAGTTGGGCAATGAAACATCTACAATCAACCAAGAGAGCATCAAAGGCTCCATAGTTCATCCCTAAGTTACAGATATTCTCTTCTAATGTACTACTACTTTTGGTACATTAGAACATATGTCTTGTTCTTAAGCATTTATAATTAGAATTCTTATTTACAAAGGAGACTGAAATATACTCTATCTCACTGAGTTAAGAGGCACTATCCTACTTCACTAGGGCAAAAGTTTAGTTCAGGGGTGTCAAACACACGCCTGCCGGGTGCTTAGATCTAGCCTGTGGGGCCGCCCTGGAAACAGTGAAGGACGGGTCGACGGTGCCTCTGCCAGTGAAAACAGAGCTCGGGAGAGCCACATGTGGTCCTCCTGAGCTCCATTTTCACTGGCAGAGAGTTGCAGGAAGCTATTGAAGCTGAAAGTGGAGCTTGGGAGCCTGTTTTCGCTGGCAGAGTGCTCAGACCATTACAGACCCCAACACAAGTGACGTTGAGCTGGCCACACCCACCCCAGCCACACCCACCCCAGCCCCTGAGGTCAATGAAATCGAGTTTGACACCTCTGGCCTCATTGATGATTTGATCATCTCATCCTAGTGCATAAATAACTCAGATTGGAACATTTTCTTTCGGATGTGACTCAGTGCCTATAAACAAATTTTATGCCTGTGTCATATGGAAATGATAGGAAGGAGAGAGCAAATCAAAACTGAAACAAACCAAAAAAGAACGGCACCCAAAAGAGTAATGTGCTCATTGTGCTTGTGTTTGCGTCTGCCTTAAGACATTAAAGATGCATGTATGCATGTTGCAAACAAGGATGATTATTTGTATATTTATATATATATAAGCCAGTCAACCAATGCAAACAAATTTTAGTTATCTGGAGTCAATAGGTTCACAGCCCAGGAGCCACTTTGCAAAGCACTGCAAATGAGGTTTTTTTTTTTAAAATTATAGTGAATTAGATATAATATAACTGTACAAGATGTGCAAAAGTACTCAGTTCTTCTGCGATTCAGACGTTCCTGAAAAATCAAAGTGCGACTCCTACTCTTTCCTCCCACCCACCCACCCATCCCCATCCCCATCTTTGCACCCTCATGGCAATCCTGGAAGCTCATGACTTGATTTTGTTTAAGTAGAGAAGAACTGCAGGAGACGTCAACAAGCGTCAAGAAGAAGCAACAACCTCGCCAGCCTGGGGCTGAGGACTGCGTGTGAGTGTGAGTCAGACAGAGGGCTGAAAGCATATGTGCAGAGAAAACCGGTCTGTGAATGGTTTGCCATGAATAAACTGCCTGCTCCCCTGACATTGCAGAAGGGATCTTTGCAAGCTGATGAGTTCATTTTGTGGCTTGAAATGTGCCGGTGCGTAAAAGAAGGAGAAAGATTTCTGTTGCAATCCAGACACATTTGGTTCATCCTCCTCCCACCACTGTAAACCATAGCAAAATAATTCAGTGTAACGTAAGGTGATATTATACGGATTGTGACCTTGTCTTGCAGGAGCTGCTTATGTTTGTGGGGGTTTTCTTCCCCAAGAAAACATAACAGTATCATGTATAAAGAAACAAAGTTAACTAATAAAATACTTTGCAAAAGGAGATAAAGCTTGAAGAATCATTTATTCAGGGAATAATAATAATGTATTTAGTTGAATAATTTATATGGCTGCCCACCTCACAACAGTGACTCTCTGGATGATGTACATGGATTAAAGCCTAACAATGAAAACAAACATAACATAAATGGAAAACCTGCAGTGATTTTCCATTTATGAGCCATTGGTTTGAGAGAATCAAGCATGCTGCAGCAGTAGAAAAAGAGATACTTCCCACAAACAAACCAACACATAAAGATTCTCTTTTCAGACCATTATATTATTTACTATATTCACAACTAAAGATTTGTGAATACAGAGTCCAGCAACTTGTTGAACTAAATTTTGGAAAAGCTGCTTTTGTGATCCTGGATTTGCTTTGATACATCTCTTGATAATTGGGATTGGTTTCCATAAGAAGTGCAATATTGTTATTATATGGGAACTCTGCTAGATCTGGAGTGTACTGCTACGTAACTATATATTATGCTACATATTACAGAACTGTATACAAGAGCATTTCAACAGACACCTTAAAAACCGTGATATATATGTGTGTGTATATGTGTGTGTGTATGTGTACACACACACACATACACATATGGTGCTATACAGGGAAGGAGGGAACTGGTCTCTGAGCCAAAGAATTTATAATATATACACGCATGCAAAGCAGACAATAGAAGGAGGAAAATAAAATTGTACTTGGAAGAAACAGACTGGATTGGATTATATATTCTGGTTAAATTAACTGTTCTGAGTGATTAGTTGGTGATCTCTTAAACCTTCTGGAGACTGTTGTCTTGCAATCTTCTCATGAGAAGCAACTGTCTGGAGAATTTGTGGGTGATCTTAAGTCCTCTCCTTGTTTGGAAAGGAATTACAAAGAGGCAGTCTACTCACCACCTCTTCATTCTGCTGCAGTTGTCAGTTCCACTGAAAACCGAAGTCTTCAGTTCATCTTTTTTCCCAGGGAGTCCCAAGGAAAAAAAAGAATAAGATGAGATTAGACTTGAACATTTGGAGCTTGAGATGCTAATTACACATTCAAGGGTAAGCATGAAAGAGGCCCTTGAAGATTAGAAGTCCAGAAAAATTCTGGAACAGAAGGAAACATATGTATTTTGTCAGAATATCAATAATTTTAATTTAACTAGATGTGAAGGTCTAGAAGTAGTTAAGTGCCCTTCTGATTGAAAATGATTTGCACTACTGTCCAACATGTCGGGAGGGGGGGAGGGAGTGGCATCAGATGTATGGATAATGCAATCAGCAGCATATTTCAGGAAGATACACTGAAAATAAAGGAAACTGTTGATTAAATTATTAGAGAGTTATAGACTATGCTGTATTTTCTTAATTAGGGGGAGAACATGGAGCTCTGTTGTAAAACCCCAATATCCTACAGACTTAATCAGCATGACTAATGAAGTTGATGGGAGCTGAAATCCAAGAATGCATTGTTCTCCCTGCGCCAAAAGAAATGGTCATTCTAGCAGTAGAAAACCAAGTTGGTGCACAACCAAAATCCACTATATTTTTCTATTCATACATCTACAGTATGCAGCTATGGAAAACGTTTCAGGTATGTCAACAGAATATTGAGAAATTCATTCCAAGATCAAATTCAGAGATGCAGAATTTGGAAGAAAGGAACACAAATAGATCTTCAGAGAGCGTCAAGGGATGAAAGCTGCAGCGAACAGAATTGGCATAAGCAGAGCTGGTCTGAGAAGGAGCCACTATGCTAATGCTGCTTGCCGCAATTTTTCTTTCTTCTTTTTAAAATATTTTTATTTTATTATTAAAATATTTTTAATACCTCAGACAAAGGTTAGGCAGGCAGACAGGCAATAATCATAATTATTTAACTGTTCTAGAGTTAAAACGGGTTTAAATGGGCCTGGTGGCGCAGCTGGCTAATAGCCTGTTATTAACATTCAGCTGCCTGCAATTACTGCAAGTTCGAATCTCCCCAGGCTCAAGGTTGACTCAGACTTCCATCCTTTCTAAGGTAGGTAAATTGAGGACCCAGTTTGTGGGGGCAATAAGCTGACTTTGTATAAATATACAAAAGTATGAAGGCTATTGCTTAACGCATTGTAAGCTGCCCTGAGTCTCCGAGAAGGACGGCATATAAATCAAATTTAAAAAAACAAAACAAAAACAAAGCAAAACTATCAGCATCAAAAGAATAAAAATGGATGGTTTTTTACCCACACTTGTGATGGCTTCATTTAAGTTAGTTTGAAGTGCAGGTGGACACAGTGGCTTTTGTCAGTGTAAAATTGTACATGTTGACAGCTAGATTATGTTTACATTTGGAGGCATAGATGTAAAACACTGAACAACAGGTAAACACCAGGTAACAAAATGCTAGCAGAAGAAATGCTTACCACCACTGAGAGAGTGAAATCATTCAGTCCAAAGTCTGAGTTTATTTTGCTGCATCCAAATCTGTGGCAGAGAATGAGGTGAACAAAACATCATTTTTCAGAAGTTTTTTATATTTTATAAGCAGCAATTCTGTAGTGTTTTGTAAGGTAGGCCAGTATTTTAAACTTTTTATGCAGAAAGGGAACTGTGGCTGAGTAAGAAGAATGAATCTCCTAAGGATTTCAGGGCTGAAAAAAGATTTCACTCAAAATATCATAATTTGTTTTTTTTTTAGGTTGGATAATACATCATCACTTCTCATCTGTCAAACCCCCCCCCCTATTCTTTCTTACTCTTCATTGCTTTGCTGACCTCTTAGTAGAAAAGCTTCAGGAGGTCTGTAACTGCTGGAGAGAAATGTCTGTTCGAGCCTAGCTTCCACCATAAAATATGTTGCTTAACTTCCATCACTGCTTCCTGACTCCTGTCACTGAATTGCTCCTTGGTTAATTAGGAACATCCTTCTTTTACAACAATACACAAATCCATTCTGCCCTATTGCCATTCAGGATACAATGCCCAAGACCCCTGCCCACACCTCTGCCCTCCCCCTTCCTTTCCCTAAGCCCCTATGATGTGTCAGATGGTGTCAGCTGTTCTTTGATGTCGGCCTCTGTCACACAGAGACAGAATTTTTGACTGCACCTTAGAAGAGCTTAAGGATCAGGGGCTAACGGTGCCGTTCCCCCTTCCTTCCTGCTGGATGCAGCCTGTCAATCTTCCACTTCTGCGCAGAGAGCTGAGCCCACCCACAGCGTTTGCCTGCTGCCACGCTTTGTCACAGCCGTCTCCAAACTTGATTTACGCAGCCTCCAGCCAGATCAGCGGATGGAAAGACTGTTTTGGGCATGTGAAGGTGTGACTATGGACATTTAAAGAAGTGACATGAATGTCTGTGGGCTCAGAAGGCAAGTTATTCCATTGCCACTTTGACAAGCATCAGCTGGAACTTCTGTTAAGTTCCTCCACTTAGGAATCCTTGTCCTTGCGCTGAGCTTCTCTTGTCTTTGCTTGATCACACCTGTAGGAGAACAATGCTAGCAGTCAAGCGGAGCACTGTAGCCTAAGACAAGGCAGGCTGATTTCGGATTCCTCTGTTTGCCGTCTTTCACCCATACCATCCGACTGGAAGATACAGCAGGCAAAGAAATGGCTGTAGAGAACGCTACCAGAGTCTCTTTCCTAAGGAATTCCTCCAGCTTCCCTGTCAGGAATGAATCAAGTAAGTTGGGGATGGAGAGGTTTGCATGATAACTTAAGCAAATAACTTTTCGGAGAATGCAAATACAGGATTAGCTCCTGGAAGATATTGCATTCCCAGCTGTACTCTCAGCATTCAACCCTTCAGGGAGATTTAGCAAATACCAAATTTGATGATTTGACAATTGCTGCTCTAATCTGGCATTTCATTGCAATTCTTGCCCTTTTAACAAATGGAAACAGTTCAGTTCCAAAACACGGAAAGAAAGAAGAGAACAATATTTTTTTAACTTGTAGAGGCTGACTTTTAGGAATATATACATTGGGTGCCCTAGCCACCTTGTATCTAATATCCCCTCTCTCCCTCTTCCCCGCCCCTCCAGCAAGGCAATAGATTGGGTAAAGGGATTCATTTCAGCACCAACATCCATGAACAGCACCCTCGGATAGCTGCTTGATGTTTTCTGCAGGAAGGCACGTTATTTGCTTTACAAAAAGCTAAAAGGATGGAAATTGATGGAGGAGGAGGGAGAGAGAGGGAGGGAGAGAAAAGCTTGTTTAAAAAGCTGGCAAAGCAATTTCTGAACATTTTAGCAACTGTTTTCAGTCTTCTTTTTATTTGAAACATTAACTCTGTTTACCAGCTTGCTTTTTATATAAATTTAATAGTTCAGCTTGTGGAAATTGGGATCGTAGAAACACCCAGGAGCATAGAAGAGTCCAAAGGCAGATGCATGAATAAATGTGATAAATGTATTTATTCATATAACAAAACATATTAACTATATACAAAGGCTGTCTTAATATCCATTAGGATAGGGGGCACACAGCGTGTGTGACTACCCTTATCAAAGATCATGTCTCATGGAGAACAAACGTAAAAGAGAGCATGGTGGAAAGATTAGAGGGGGTTTTATACTCAGTGTAAGCCCCTCCTCTCCACATAGGGGTGGGGGCACTTTCTGCCTCCACTAGTGTCTGTATGATATATGTGCCAATGGCTTGCAAATACTTGACACAGCTCAATAATAATTTAGAAATTAAAGTCCTAAAAATTTCAAAGGACTTACTTCCAGATAAAGAAGTAAAGAATAATAGCCTTTGTATATTGTTGTTTAATGCTTTGGAAATAAATTGGAATAAATTATTTGAACTATGTAATACAGACCATTAATGGTTCAGAAAGTAATTTCCTAGCATTTTCTGATCCATAGGTAAACAAATAACAGCAAAATATACAACCCCCCCCATATTTTCATGTAGTAGAGGAGGTAATATTAAAACCCAAGTTTAAATGTGTGATTACACTATAAAATGATGACACATGTCATAACTGAATGCATAAAACACTTGTAATATTTTATCAGGAAGTCAAACTGACATCCTAGATGTGCCTGTTAGGAAGCAAACACCCCCAAAACTGACCAGGTTTACATTTGAGTAGAATTTTTCTATGACTAGCTGTAAGTACTATTTCTATGTTTAGGATCCTGAAATGCATGAAATAACAAGCTTTTAAGAAGGATGAGATAAGATTTAATTAAAACTATGGAGCAAAGACACTCACATTAAAAAAAAAAAAAGAAGGGGTACCATGGATATAGCATGCACTTTAAAATGAGAGGGGGAGACAATCCACAATCAATTAGAGGTGCATCCTCTTTTTTGGAAGCTCCTGGAGCACATCACTGAATTTTGGATGAAGTTGGTATTTTTGGTATTTCTTTGGAATTGTTGGAAACAAGATTAAAGTAAAAGTGTTCAACTTCTAATGGCTTTTAAATACCTGTTTCAGTTAGAATTTTAATGGGAAAATAAATAAATAAATAAATAAATAAATAAATAAATAAATAAATAAATAAATAAATAAACAAACAAATAAAATAAATAAATAAATAAATAAAAGGAGCTGAGCATTCCAGCTCTTTCCCAGTTTTACTCAAGCACTGTTTTCACCTCCTAGAAGCTCTCATCCCCATCTCCAATTAAAAAGTACATTCTGATCCACAAAATGTTAATATAAGCCTGCAGTCTTGATCCAAGAATACCCAATTTAGATCCTTTATTCTTTTTTTTAATATACTTTATTAAATTTTTCCGTTATAAAAAAAAAAAAGATATACAATCTCTATCTCCTTCAGAGGCACAGTGTTTATACAATTTACGGAATCATACGTCAAATAAACTTCATCCTTAGCTGTTCAATATTCTATGCAATATAGCTCGTACTTCAAGTGCATAACAAATCATATCCTAAAATCATGTTTTTGTCTTGTTCTTCAACCAATTGTACCAATTTCCCCATACTTCATAATATTTAGATTTCTCCTCATTATTTATCTCACTTGTCAATTTTGCCATTTCTGCGCACTCTAGGATTTTGTTTATTAGTATTTCTTCTGAGGGTATGGATTTATTTTTCCAGTATTTCGCAAAGGCTAGTCTAGCCACTGTTGTAATCTGGATTATGAGTTGAGTTTTGTTGTTATTGAGGCCGTCTCCGATTATACCCAGAAGGAAGATTTCTGGAGATAAAACTATCTCCTGTCCCGTTATTTCACATTGCCAATATCGAATTTTTGACCAGAACCTTTTGGTCTCTGGACAGGTCCACCATAGATGATAGAAGGTGCCGACCGCTTTTCCACATTTCCAACACATGGCTGAGAGATTGGGAAACATTTTCGCTAACCTAGCTGGCGCTAGATACCACCTGTGTAGCATTTTATAATGGTTTTCTCTGAATGTTACCGATTTCGTCATTTTATAGTTCCTATTCCAGGCCATCTCCCAGTCATTAAAATTTAATCTGTATCCCAAGTTTTTTTCCCAAATATTTAACTGATTTTTTGCTATAATCTCTGCCCTATCCTCATCTAGTAAGAAGTTATATATTTTTGCTAGCATTTTCTTGACATAATTTGTCAAAATTATTTGACAAATAATTTTGTCAAAATTTCCATGCTTAGCTTCTATACCGAATTGGTCTCTGTCTTTTTGAAATCTTGAATTAATCTGCAGGTAATTCCACCAATCCAAGTTGAAACCCTGGTCCCTCAATAAATCCAAAGATTTGAGCTTCCCCTTTTCATCAAGAATATCTTTATACGCTCCCAGTTTATAATCATCTCTCCTGTTTGGGGCCGCCAATGCTTCCATAATAGAAAGCCAGTTAGGTACCTTAGTATAAATCCTCTGTCTAATTTCCTCCCACGTGCGTATAAGTGTCTCCCTAATTTTATGTTTATGAAAGTAGGATTTTTTCTTGTTTTTTGTGTCCCACAGGTGAGCATGCCATCCTTCTAATAGGTCATGTCCTTCTAATGTCAGGATTCTCCTATTTCGTAATGTGATCCACTCCTTAATCCAAATTATTTTCGCCGCCTTTTGGTATATTTCCCAATCGGGGAGCCCGAATCCTCCCAAATTTCTTTTTCCTTGCAGTATCTTGAAGGAGATCCTCGATTTCTTACCCTCCCATAAGAAGTTTCTAATATGTTTGTTCAGGTCCAGAAAGATTTTTTTATCTAAGGTTATCGGAATATTTTGAAATAGGAACAGAATTTTAGGTAGGATGTTCATTTTGATTGCTGCTATTTTACCAATCAGAGACAGTTTTAGCCTTTTCCATCTTTCTAGGTCTGATATATTTTTTGCAATAGAGGGATATAATTGTCTTCTTTTAATGATGAGAATCTTAGATCCTTTATTCAGCCATGAAATGTTTGAATTGATTATTACCTCTGGTTCATTTTCTGGATTGATCACCTCATTTAGTAGATTGAGCACTACCTCTAGATGGATCACTACCTCTAATTAATCACTAATTACTTGTATCAGGTAATTCTTGTAAAAGAATAGGGAAGAACTACCTACATGCTCCACTTTTGGGTAAGAGTGACATGACAAAAGGGACATCTGGATCTTGAATTACAGCTAATCGTAGACCTTTTGAGTAATCATTAAGCCAATTCATCAGAATATGAACCCCAAGGCACAAAATAGGACTTTCTTCTGAGGAAGATGGCCAGGTATAAATCCATACATATCCATCTTCATAAAATAATAACTCTAAAACAAAAAGCACAGGCTTTTTGTTTTTTGGCTCATTTGTTTAATTTAGAAGATGCCATAGCAGTTATTATTATAGGAAGAAAGGGCAAACATTTTTTTAAAGACACTTGCTACTTTATTAGTATTAAAAATACATATATATATATATTTTAAAAAACAGAAACCTAGGTGATGTATTGAGGACATATTTTTATCAATTGGTTTTCTGTGAACATTTTAAGTGCTAATCAGTTAAAGAATATAGCCCTAACAATTTAAGAAAAGATTGCAAATGACAAGTGAAAGAAGAGTTTAGATGAGAGAATTGCCTTGGTTCAATATTATTTCCTCTTCTGGTATCCATATGACAGATTATGTATTATTCGTCTTCTCATAGAAATGTTACTTATGGCACTTTCCATACAGCCATACTGCAGCTCTCAACAATACTTCCAACCAGAAAAGTGGGTCCTTCCATTCTACTGGAATATTATAGGCTAACAGTCTAACTATCTACTGATGCTAACGAGCTCTAACAATTGTTGATCTGTCATGACTATCTCAAGAGAAATAAATGCCCTTATTTCTCAAGCACCGTGCTCAGCTCCCAAAAAGCTCCATTAAATGGCAGGCCAAACAAAACACACAGATTTCTTGCTTTCACCCATGATGTTTTAGATGTACCCTTTAAACATTGTAAGTAATGTATGGTTTGTTTGTTTTCCATATGGTATTTACTTGGACAAACTTTGGGGGACTGGAGATAGTACTGAATATTTTTGGAGAGGGCATGGACTGCCTGTGAACATTATGTGAACCTTATGCCACCAGGCTTGAAATTTTGGGATTAGAAAACTTAGAATTATGCCGCCTTCGGTCTGACCTAAGCATAGTACACAAAATAATCTGGTACAATGTCCTACCTGTCAATGACTACTTCAGTTTCAACCGCAATAATACACGAGCACACAATAGATACAAATTCAAGGTAAATTATTGGTTCATTGGTTCGATTTATATGCCGCCCTTTTCCAGAGACTCAGGGCAGCTTACAATGCGTTGAGCAATAGCCTTCATACTTTTGTACACTGCTCAAAAAAATAAAGGGAACACAAGCAGAAGATATCCGAGATCTGAATGAATGAAATAGCCTTATTAAATACTTTGTTCGTTACATACAGTAGTTTTGTGTTCCCTTTAGTTGTTTGAGCAGTGTATAAACTACTGTATGTAAAGAACAAAGTATTTAATAAGGCTATTTCATTCATTTAGATCTCGGATGTCTTCTGCTTGTGTTCCCTTTATTTTTTTGAGCAGTATATATACCTGCTTAATAGGGCTTTCGCCCCCCCCCCAGTGGTGTTCTTTTTTACACAAAGTCAGCTTATTGCCCCCACAAACCAGGTCCTCATTTTACCTACCTCAAAAGGATGGAAGGCTGAGTCAACCTTGAGCCTGGTGAGATTTGAACTTGCAGTAATTGCAGGCAACTGGTGTTACTTAACAGTGCTTTAGTCTGCTGCGCCACCAAGGCTCTTGGTGCAAACTCGATTGTAGAAAATACGACTTCTTCAGCCACAGAATGGTCAATGCCTGGAATGCACTACCTGACTCTGTTGTTACATCCTCAACCCCCCTTAACTTTAACCTTAGACTGTCTACTGTTGACCTCACCCCATTCCTAAGAGGGGCGTGCATGAGCGTACCAACATGCCTACCATCCCTGTCCTAATGTCCCCCTTTATTCGTATCCATTTCATGCATTCATAGTTATGTTTATACTTATATCTGTTATCTTACGTGTTTGACAAATAACCAAACAAACAAACAAACAAACAGGGGCATACAATGATGGTGAGTGAAGACAGAGCTGAACTGTTCTGATGGGCTGCATTTGAGGACCACATCATTTATCAGCTTTCTATGTTTTCTCTCTTAAGATGGCAGCAAACTATACTGCTGATATTTGGAAATGGTGGCAAAGAGATGCTTCAGGAGGGGGCATTGATCACATCTTGCTACAGGGCCTAAAATCACCCATCCCTACCAGGATATACCAGTATATGTTAGGTGAAGTCTAAGTGAAGTCTGATTAGGCAGCTTCTGAGGATGGAGAAGAGATATAATAATTGTGTGCCATAGAAACGAAACAAAATGAAACGAAATGGAAATGGAAACAGAGTTGAAAGGGACCTTGGAGGTCTTCTAGTCCAACCCCCTGCTCATATATACCATTTCAGACAAATGATTGTCCAATATCTTCTTTAAAACTTCCAGTATTGGAGAATTCACAACTTCTGGAGGCAAGTTGTTCCACTGATTAATTGTTCTAATTGTCAGGAAATTTCTTCTTAGTTCTAAGTTGCTTCTCTCCTTGATTAGTTTCCACCCATTGTTTCTTGTCCTGCCCTCAGGTGCTTTGGAGAATAGCTTCACTACCTCTTCTTTGTGGCAGCCCCTGAGATATTGGAACACTGCTATCATGTCACCCCTAGTCCTTCTTTTCATTAAACTAGACATACCCAATTCCAGCATATACCTTAAGACTTTGATGTCACAGTAATCTTGCTTTGAGCCAGTCCTCACCTGGCATGACCAAGTTAGCTTCATTGATTCAAGATGCTTGTCACTTAAATACTTTTCACTTTCATGATACATCATTATGGACTTTGGTGAATTTCAGTCTACTTCAGCATCCTATTCTCACAAGCTTAATAAGCAGAGACAAGAACTGACAGGAAAGCTTGGCAGTAAACCCAATTTAGTTTTCTGTTAGAATACTAAGAATTTAGCAGCTCCTCCTCCTCCTCCTCCTCCTCCTCCTCCTCCTCCTCCTCCTCCTCCTCCTCCTCCTCCTCCTCCTCCTCCTCCTCCTCCTCCTCCAGAAAAGGACTAGAACTGAGAAATATCTAGAGGGAGAGATGGAGGGAATTTTCATCTTGCTACTTAAAATAAACTTTCTTCCCACGACATGTATTTCATTTTTTTTTAATTTCATAAATAAATTGTTTGGAGTTTTGTTATATGCATCTACTAAACCTTGGTGGTTAAAAAAAACAGGCATCAGGACAAACAGTTAAGTCTACATACTTTGCTCTAAGATATAATACTAAGTCTACTTATAAATGGTAAAATGTAAAGGTAAAGGTTCCCCTCACACATATGTGCTAGTCATTCCTGATTCTAGGGGGCAGTGCTCATCTTCATTTCAAAGCTGAAGAGCCAGCGCTGTCCGAAGACGTCTCCGTGGTCATGTGGCCGGCATGACTAAACACCAAAGGTGCACGGAACACTGTTATAGGGGTGGTCCCTATTTTTCTACTTGCATTTTTATGTGCTTTCGAACTGCTAGGCTGGCAGAAACTGGGAAAGGTAATGGAAGCTCACCCTGTTACGTGGCACTAGGGATTCGAACCGCTGACCTGCCGACCTTTCTATTGACAAGCTCAGTGTCTTAGCCATTGAGCCACCGCATCCCACTGAATGGTATTGGGGTGAAAAAATATTTTTTCTTCTTTGTCTAAATCAAGCCTACCATTTTTTGAATGCCTTCCTTTTGTTAAAAATGGATATCCTGCCAATCTACGCGAGCGCTGGAACTCAGTATTCTGCTTGCACTCCAGATGGCACTGTGGAAGGCAAAGATGGGCTGTGATAATTCTTGACTTTTATTGTTGAATGAGAGCCACAGATGCACAAATCAGAGGAACCCTGTCTTTTCTATTAAGCTACATTGGATGAACTCTCTTAGTGGACTCATGTGCATTTCACGTCCGCTTGGCTCATAAAATTAAGCACATGAAAGCTTTCTTAGCATAGAAATGAGCTCCCAGTCTGATTAAGACTGGACTCCCGATGCCTCAGATCCAAATATCCGGTGCCTTCAGAAGAGGAATCGGCAGATATCTGCCACTGCTAATGGAACAGAAAACTTATTTCCTTCTGCCTGTCATACAGTTGTTCAAGTCACAGAAAATTTCCTTGGAAAAGGGAAAGGAAATCAAAGAACACTAATTATGTTAGTGTTCTTTGTTAGTGAGCAACAAAGATGATTAGGGGACTCAAGGCTAAAACATATGAAGAACAGTTGCAGGAACTGGGTATGTCTAGTTTAATGAAAAGAAGGACTAGGGGAGACATGATAGCAGTGTTCTAATATCTCAGGAGTTGCCACAAAGAAGAGGGAGTCAAACTATTCTCCAAAGCACCTGAGGGTAGAACAAGAAGCAATGGGTAGAAATTAATCAAGGAGAGAAGCAACTTAGAACTAAGGAGAAATTTCCTGACAGTTAGAACAATTAATACGTGGAACAATTTGCCTGCAGAAGTTGTGAATGCCCCAACACTGGAAATTTTTAAGATGTTGGATAACCATTTGTCTGAAGTGGTGTAGGGTTTCCTGCCTGGGCAGAAGGTTGGACTAGAAGACCTCCAAGGTCCCTTCCAACTCTGTTATTCTATTCTATTCTATTCTATTCTATTCTATTCTATTCTATTCTATTCTATTCTATTCTATTCTATTCTATTCTATTCTATTCTATTCTATTCTATGCTATGCTATGCTATGCTATGCTATGCTATGCTATGCTATGCTATGCTATGCTATGCCATGCCATGCCATGCCATGCCATGCCGTTCTGTTCTGTTCTGTTCTATTCCTCCTACAATGTTCATTTTTGATTGAGTGTAGCTTTTGGGGGTGGATGGGAGACACTTTCCAATAGCTGAGAATGCATCCTTGGACAGAAAAACACTAAGTGTTGTGAAGATGAGATTCAGGTTCAACTAGCTTAAAATTCTAGATATGGATGGCTACAGTTGAGGAGTGACTATCCATTACTATACTGCTGAACATCAGTTTCTGTCTTCTGTTCAATTTAAATTTAAACAGATTTGTCCTCTGCCGTTCTCTTTCCATATAATAGGGCAGCTATTTCAGTGTTTGAATGGAACTGGATTGGACCTCCTGTGTTGTGGGGAAAGACATGTAGGAATATGGGACAGAATTGATATGTCCTTTAAAATTGTGAACGACTGAAAGTCACTGAGTCAAGATTTCTTAATAAGTGTCATAAAGAAACTTTAACCTAAGAAAGTGAGATTTCTGCTCCATAGGTTTTCCCCCCAAGTCCTATACCTTTTCCTATGGTACCTGTTGAATATCTTTCTCTATATAACAGTAAAAACACAGAAAATAAAAATGGCACGAAATGGAATTCAGTCTAAAGATTAGAGCTAAACAACTGTTATAAGAAAATGTCTGTATTTTGTCATTCTTACATTTGCACTTGATTTTATCAAAGTGTCTGAAGTTGATGATTGTTCCAATTGATAAAATCATTTTTGTGTTCATAGGAGATGAGAGAGATGCCAAACAATGTGTGGCAGTAGAAAAAGAAGTAAACACTTCTCCCTCCTTAGGGGGGGGCTACATGGGTACATGGGCAACAACAACATTGCTAGGAGTCCTGTTTTTCTTTCAACATCCCTTCTGCTTTCAGAAATACTGTAGATATTCATACACAAAATAATAATGTGACCAGATTTCTTTTTCCGCTTAACTGTAATCTGTGAATTTTCTATTGCAGCTCACAGAACAGGAAAAACATATTTATAAAGTAGCTTGAATGCAATCATGTAGACTTGATTATTAATTTGTTTATTTATTAAATTAGACATCATCACCCCTCTCAGTGTCTAAGTGACTATGGGTGGATTACAGAAATACTGGACAAGTACCATAGGAAAGGGTAAAGATAGTTTCTTTTCAGTTTTATATGGCATTATAGAGAGCTAATCAGAGTTCTCCAGTGACCCCAGGGGCATTTCCTTTGAATTAATAACTAGCTGGAAAAAAAATTATTCTAGTTCAGACGCCACTGAAATGCTGTCAATTCAGTACATGATAGTAATTTATCTTCTTACAAATTAGCTATGCTGAGACATCTGTTTTTGTAAGATCGACCAGGGAAAAATGTTCTAACAGAAAAATGGATTGTTCTGTTACATTTGGATGGATGACATGTTATATCATCGTTGCATCCAGATTGCTTGAAGCATCTATTAAAAAAAATAATAATAATCACCCTGGATCATCCACTAAGTAAACTCCTCTGATCTAGTTCTTAAAATTACTGATTAAAACATGAGCTTTTTAAATTACTGTTTGACATGAGGAAGACAGATTTCCCAGTGTTTCCTCTTAGCAAACAGGTTTTTATGGTTTTAATAATTCGGAAGAGGAGCAATTCATTAGGCAATGATACCTTTCCATCTCAGGAGCATAGGAAGCTGCTTACAGTTGCTGTGTTCACTTGGCACACTGAAATGGAAACTAAACACATTTTAGCTTAGTGTGCACTTTACAAATCAACCTTATTTGTTTTAGGGTCCAGTTATTATTTAGAACATGATGAGAACAGGATGGATGAGAAGTAAACATACACACATAATCATCATTTAACGACCCCATAATCCCTTGCGGGTGGAGACTGGGCAACTGAATGGAGCTGGCACAGAGGTTTTAATGACTGGATGCCCTTCCTGTCACCAATGCGGAGCTATGTTCAGCAGATATTCTCATTGTGCCCAGAGAGAGAAATATCTGCCTCTACCTAGGACCAAACTCACAGCCTCCTGATTGTGAGGTGAGAGCTCCACCTCTAAGCCACCGCACCACTCTGCTAAACATATACACCAGTGGTTGGTTTCAATTTTTTTTTATTACTGGTTCTGTGGGTGTGGCTTGGTGGGCGTGGCATTGCTTGGTGGGCGTGGCAGAGAAAGGATACTGTAAAATCTCCAGTCCCACTCCACTCCAGGGGAAGGATACTGTAAAATCTCCATTTCCTCCTGATCAGCTGGGACTTGGGGAGCAGAGAATAGATGGGGGCGGGGTCAGTCAGAATTTTTACTACCAGTTCTCCGAATTACTCAAAATTTCCACTACCGGTTCTCCAAAACTGCACAGAATCTGCTGAAACCCACCTCTGATATACACACACAATCCACGTAATTATATATAAAACCTCTACAGGGATACAGCATGGCCTCATAACTGGATGTCCAATTCAGTTATCCAGGCAGTTATCTCTGGTGCTGCTTCATGCAGATCTTCTAAGGAACCAGAAAATATATGTCATGGGCAGTCTTGCATAACTTATTTAATAGTTTACATATCAGCACCATAATTGAAACAAGGGGAATCTTTCCATCCCCATTGGTACAGGGCAGTGGCATTTCTTCCAGTATCACACCTAATTCTGTTCAATTTTGTCCAGAATGAGGCAGGTTAAAACCAGGTGGTATCAACTATCCAGTTGGCGAATCTAGAAAAAGAAACACCTGGGATATTATTTTACCAAGAGTATAAAACTTTACTGAATAAACCACATTGGCACAGAAGAAGCGAAAACAGCTCTGAGTTTCCCACACAAAAGCAAGCATAGTTAATTCCTCCCTTTCCCTATGGGCCACCCACAGTCCAATACATCCACCAATCACTTCTGTTCATTTTGTTATGGGAGGCCATTTGCTCGGTGTGTCCTTGAGATGCCAGCAATGTTTCACTCGAAGCTGATGGCTGCTTGGATACCATTCTCCCACCCTTGCATTCCATTCACCACCACTCCCGTTATTATCAAGTGGCAAGCAAAGCAAAAATGTAGGTGAAAGTGCAGTCAACCTTGACACGTGGTTTGGTTGAGGGATCACTAATGGCCAGGACACAAGAAAGTACCTTGGACCATTCCTTTCTCCAGGCATTCTCAGGGTTAGTAGGGGCCAATATATCATGCAAATTGAGACAGTTGGTTTAATTCCATCAGTATAATTATGGATAAATAAAATGTGTGAATAGTTACATTGAACAAATTCTTGGTTTTAATACTGATCAGCAAGAAAGACCTCCCGCATGGATATTCAGTCTGGAATTTTCCATCTTTACTAAAGATGCTAGGGACTGAACGCAGGACTGCTACTGAGTTATGATTTTATCTTTAGTTTTCTATGCCAGGAAAAGCTTCACCTAGTTCATATACATTTTGTCATTAAGCTCCTGCAGACACAGGAGCCTGACATCTCCTGCTTTCTGTGAACCGTTTGAACATTACAATATATTCTATATTCAAAATATTACTCAAGATGGGCATATTTTAGGTTCATGAAAATGAATGATCTGGACAAGAAAGTTCCTGGCAGGGAAATCACTTTGATCCTGTGCAGCCTTTGAGATTAGATGCTCTGACATCTGCTGCTTTCAAATATTTCTGTGCATTCCCCACTTCCCCCAGTTTATTAGAATTTGACTGATCCTGTATTCATGCAATGTAAGCCAGGTGACAAGTATGCTTGGTGGTAGCCCTCACTTTATGGGACATCTTAACTCCAAATTAGTTCCAGGGAAAATTCCTTGTGGAACATATTAGTCCCTATTAGTACAGGGGACTCCAAGCCTCCTTGCTGTTAGGAAGCACATTATATAGTTACTATATGTGGTTTTTCTTGGGTAGCCCTCAGAATTAGTTGAACATAATTTTGAATTGAGGACCCGGTTTGTGGGGGCAATAAGCTGACTTTGTATAAAAAAGAACACCGCTTGGGGGGGGGGCTGAAAGCCCTACTAAGCAGGAATATACAAAAGTATGAAGGCTATTTCTTAACGCATTGTAAGCCGCCCTGAGTCTCCGGAAAAGGGCGGCATATAAATCGAACCAATAAATAAATAAATAAATAAATAAATAAATAAATAAATAAATAAATAAATAAATAAATAAATAAATAAATAAATAAATAAATAAATAATTCTATTGTGAATGATTGTTCGAACTTCCTTATCTTATTCCCTCTTTTTCTTATTCTCTCTCTCTCTCTCTCTATCTCTCTCTCCCTCCCTTTCCCTTTCCCTTTCCCTTTCGCTCTCTCTGTTTCTTTGATCAGGATTGGAAAGGACAACTCCCTACACCAATGTGATCATGCCTAGCTTATTTGGCATCATTTGTTTTCTTGGCATAGTCGGGAATCTTATTGTGATCTACACCATCATCAAAAAGAAGAAGCTTCGGTGCAAACAGACGGTGCCTGACATCTTCATTTTCAACCTCTCTATTGTAGACTTGCTATTCCTGCTGGGCATGCCCTTTCTCATCCACCAACTCCTTGGCAACGGTTCCTGGTATTTTGGCGCTCCGTTGTGCACTATCATCACCGCCCTGGACACCCACAGCCAGATTACGAGCACCAACATCCTGACAGTCATGACCTTAGATCGTTACCTGGCCACGGTCTATCCTCTGAAATCTACTTATGTCCGAACTCCATGTGTAGCAACCTCGGTTATCAGCCTGGTGTGGCTCCTCTCATTTCTGACCATCATCCCTGTGTGGATGTATGCAGGACTGATGCCTTTGGATGATGGGACTGTCCGGTGCGCTCTTTTGCTTCCCAACCCTGAGACTGATGTCTACTGGTTCACCATCTACCAGTTCATGCTAGCTTTTGCAATTCCACTGATCATCATATGTGTGGTGTACTTTAAAATGCTCCAGCATATGGCCACCACTGTTGTGCCCTTACCACAGAGAAGTCTCCAGGCTCGTACCAAGAAGGTCACTCGGATGGCTGTTGCCATCTGCTCGGCCTTCTTCATTTGCTGGGCACCCTTCTATATCCTTCAGCTGGCCCATTTGGGAATAGGCACCCCTTCTGTTGCTTTTTTCTATGCCTACAATTTTGCCATCAGCTTAGGCTACGCCAACAGCTGCCTCAATCCTTTCCTCTACATTGCCCTAAGTGAGACTTTTAAGCGCCAGTTTATGGTAGCAATCCACCCAGCCAAAGAACACTTCAGGGTAAACAACCACAACCACAGCACGACGGAAGCCAGTGTGTGCCTGAAGCTTGCCCCAGAATCCACTCAACAGACTCGGTTTTTGGAGGAGTTTTCCCCACGCTCATTGCCTGTGACGGTTGCGGTTCACTAGTGGTCTTTCCTAAGAGATTCATAGTTCTGCTATTTGAAAACCAAGATATGTTTTCCTTCGCAGTAATCCAACACATGATAAACGTGTGGCTTCCTCAGAGCCACTGCTAGGCACAAGTCAATGAGGTGTTAATGGGAGTCTGAAATGTGCAAACGCTAATCGGTCATTTATTATGATACATGAAGAGAAGTGATGAAATAATTGCTGGGAGGACTGGAGGCAAGTATCCACTTGAAAACTATTGAAGAGCCATTGAAAGTCATAATGTAGAAATTATCCCATCGATAACACAAATGACCAAAAAAACCATCCCTCCCTCCCTTCTTCCATATCTATCAACATATTTTATAAGGCATTTGATTCCAGATGATTATGGGTGGTAAACAACAATAAAACATCATTTAAAAACAATTGATGAAGAAAAGCACAATCGCTGTCATGCACACCTCTTCCCAGAGGACAGGCAGAGCGTGCATCATCTCATGGCACATTAGACTCCAGAGGACGTTTCTCTCATTTGCCTGGGAACAAGCTTTATTAAGCGGTATCATGGACGTTATTAGTTCCTGGTTTCTCATTGAGCGAAATAATGTCTGCCTCGTGCCAAATTGCCATTGCAAAAAATAGTATAAAATCAAATCCATTGTAGGCTTAACTAATCAAGCATGACATAAACAAAGTGAGGATCTGGGGATGTTTCATTACAGATAGTCCTCTCTTAACAATTGGTTGCTTAATAACCATTCAAAATACAATGGATTTTTAAAAAATTACTTACAACACACACACACACACACACACACACACACACACACACAGAGTTGCATTTGGGGCACTTGGCAACTTCCTTGCATTTACAACTGGTTGCAGTTTCCCATGGTCAAGTGACCAGGATTTATTTATTTATTAGTCATATTTCTATGCTGCCCACTCTCCGAGGACTCTGGGCGGCTTACACCAAAGACAGTATACTAAATAGCATATTGCCCCCTAACAATCTGGGTCCTCATTTTACCCACCTCGGAAGGATGGAAGGCTGAGTCAACCTTGAGCTGGTGAGATTTGATTCGCTGATCTGCTGAACTAGCAGTCAGCTGAAGGAGCTGCAGTACTGTACCCTAACCACTGCACCACCTCGGCTTTGCAAATTTTTTTTTTTTTGCTGTTTTCCAGGAGAAAAACAGCAAAAAGCACCCATTTGATATGCTGGATTATTTACCTACTGACCACCTGATTTGCACAATGAGCATATGATTCATTTAATGACTGCTCCCTTGCTTTATGGCCATAAAAATGGTTGTAAAATTGAGTCAGGTCACTTGGTGATCCACGTAATGACCACAATGAATTACAACCAAATTTCCAGGGTCAATTGTGGTGGTAAATCAAGGACTACCAGTAGTTATGCCCCTGCAAATAAAAAAAACAAACCCAGGAAATTTAGAGCTTCGTGGCACGGAACCAATAGCTCTAATGTGTTTAATGGAAGAAGATGCATTAGCTTAATATAGTGGACACTGTATAAGATCACAGCATGAACAAAAATAGAACAAGAATCCCATAACTGACTCCAGAAATGGTCCAATTCAGCTCAAGTATTATCCATTGTTGTCTCCAGTTAAGAACTTCCTTAAGTGTCTTTCATATGGATAGATGATGCCTGGACAGAGAAAGCACTTCTTCTTTCTTAGCAACACTGCCCAGTTCAAACAGGCAACATACCTCCCTACATTGCTGCCTATGATTTAGTCTTGAACCATGATAACAGAAATCCTGCAACTTGCTGATGTTCTTCAGCAGTAAGGAATAGCCTTGAAAAAGAGGAGGAAATGTAGCTGCCAAGGCAATGCCCAGATAAGTGGGGCTTAAGTCCATTCAAAAAAAAAAACCTAATTTCAGAAAACATCTCAGACAGGCCCAGTCCTAGATCACATGATGATAAAAGGAGCTGAGGAGAAGCACATTCACACTTGTAAGATTCTGTATGACAGCTGTTACAATAAAAGTCCTGCCTTTGATGACGTTGGATTCTTAGTCTGGTCTACCCTACAGGCCAGGGGTGTCAAACTGGCGACCCGTGGGCCAAGTACGTCACGCATAGGCCACACCTACCCCAGCTCTGCAAATGGGAAAAACGTTGTTTGTTTGTTTGTTTGTTTATTAGATTTATATGTTGTGAAACATCATGTGATGGCAACATGACATTACGAATTTGACATCCGTGCTATAGGCCTAACACTAAGATATAGGGTAGCATTTCCAACTTAGAACTCTTGCTGCGTTCTTGGCTGTATAGGAGAGTGAGGACTTCATTCAATGCCATTTATTACATTGTCGGAGTGCTGCCAGGAGTTAAAAAATTGCACCTGCCAAAATGTCCCCATTTATATACCCATTATAGAAAGAGAGTTAGATTCTTTCCCCCCCTTCCCTTCCCTTCCCCATTACCCCAGCAGGATGTTAATACTTTGAAGAGGTCTCACTGAGCAATGGAGGAGGCGTGGGCAGCCTAAGGCTATCAATTATGGTCTTGTGATAGGAAGGATAATGAAAAGCAGGGGAAACTTTCTTTTTAAGAGAGATTTCATTACTTCATTAAGTTAAACTGAAGTCAAGGGAAGATTCCCCCCCCCTTTTTTAAAAGTCATCTTCTTCCAAAAAAGGGTTTTGGTGGAGAGAGGAAATGATCATGATGCTTCAAATAATACCTTCAGCTGTGTTTTTAATTAAAGCGGCAGTACATATGAAGCTTTCTACAGTGCTGAATAAGCTAAGTAATTTGATCATTCCAGCAAATCAGTAGGCTTTGTAAAAGTGATATGATAGCAAGTCTGACTTAAATTTGGCAGAAAATAATGGCCATCCTGATTTTTTGCAGCCAAGAACGGGGAGTCCAGCTTGGGTGCCTTGTTTAGAGAGCTCTCTTCTGTTGTGACTGACCGGCACCATGGTCAATCTTGTCTTGTAGTTCAAATCTAATGACACCGCTGGAGAATTACCCTCTCCCCTGAGCCAGGTTTCTGATAAAATTGTGCAGAAAGAAGCTGCACCAGAAGAGAGAGTTGAATTGCTTTCTCCGGAACATAATGAGTGTGATTTCAAATCTGGGACAGGTTAGCAACAACAAATGCTGCAAACTCAGATAGAAAATTGGTGTTGTTGTGTAAATGTTATATTTTATGTTGGTAACCAATTGAAAATGGGAATGTAACTGAGGTGATGTTATATTTTGAATGTGCTAAGAATAAAGGTTGCTAGCTGCTTTTTTTTTTAAAAAAAAATCCAAACTCCTCTTTTGGAAGGGGAGGTGGGGAGGAGATACTCAAACACTTTTACTGAAGTTATATTCTCTATCTCCCTACCTACCTTTTGGAATTTCATGAAGTTACCAGGAGTTAACTCAACAACAACAACAAAAAACATTCTCTAACCTCCCTAATTGGTTTATATGATCCTCCATATGCAGTGAGGAATGGTTTGTTTTGACAGAACTTTTGAGATAATTCAGTATTGTTGTGACTCATTTACTTACTTGATTTATACGTATCTCTGGGCAACTAGTAGCATTTAAAATCATAATACAAATAACACAACTATAACACAGTACATATAATTACAGCCAAGGTAAAAAATCAATTATAGTGCCGCAAATACAACTGCTTCACATGCTTGGGATCCCATGTCTTCAATTTTTCTGAAAATCTGGCAGAGTCAGGGGCAATTTACCCATTAAATGGGTAAATTAAATGGACTATTACATGATAGATTAAATTTTACATATGGCTCAGCTGGAGATCAGGTTGCCACAGCTATAGTTGGACTGGAACCATTATTGGACTGGAAGATCTCCAAGGTTCTTTCCAACTCTTTTAGTCTGTTATTTGGAGCAATAATTTTAATCTTCCCTTTTCCATATAGAAGAGCCAAACCTTCATCTGCACATTCCTAAATTCTATCTCCATAACATAACAATGTTCCCACATATGACATGGAAAGAATACTGTTGTCAACAGGGCTACTATTATTATCATAAAAAATAAAAGAGCTCTGATTTACTCTTTTTTAAATTATGAAATGTAGATGACCTTAGGGGTGAGGTAAAAGTTGGGACTGATTGTTTGTGGTAAAGTTTTACTGTAATGTTTTCCAAGAAGCTTGGGAACTACATGCTTAAAATTAAAATCTAACCTATGAGCTGACCAGAAAGTGCATTACAACACAGGTAATCTGTCCAGAACCTTATGCAATTGTTCTACAATGTTGCTGTAAGGAAAAGTCAGGGTCTACCATAACAAAAAGTCAATTAGTGACATGAAAAAGGATCACCAAGTTATGAACCTGCTGAATCAGATTAAGGGCCCATGCAATTCACCACTTTTGTCACAAAATGGTGATTTAGAAGAATGAGGGAACCCAAACATGGACAGGAGGTCAATATTGGCTAGCATTTAAAGTTGCATTGCCTGTGATTCAGAAAAGATCTTTAGCCCTTCAAATCAGTAACTACCGGTAGCCTGATTGGTGATTCGAATCACTGGTATAGGTTTCCTGTATGAGCAGGGGGTTAGACTAGATGACCTCCAAGGTCCCTTCCAACTCTGTTACTGTTACTGATCTTCCATGAGTTTAGACCTATCCAAGTTAGTAGTCATCATCACAGATCAGCAAATAGGTAGTCCTCGACTTACAACCACAATTGAGCCCAGAATTTATGTTGCTACATGAGAAATTTGTTAAGTGAGTTTTGTCCCATTTTACAACTTTTCTTGCCACATTTGTTAAGTGAGGTGCTGCAGTTGTTAAATTAGTAACATGTCTCTTTCTTAAGTGAATCTGGCCTCCCCATTGACTTTTCTTGTCAGAAGGTCACAAAAGGGGATCACATGACTCGGGGACACTGCAACTGTCATAAATGTGAGTCAGTTGTCAAGCATTCAAATGTAAATCATGTGACCATGGGCTTGCTGCAACAGTCGTGTGAAAAATAATCATAAGTCACTTTTTTTCAGTGCTGCTGTAACTTTGAACCGGGGTGAAATGCTCCTGGCTCGGACCGGATCACCCGATCCGGTAACGATGGTGGCGGGTGGTTCGGAGAACCGATAGCAAAAATCCCTGCCCCCCCCCCATGCCCAGCTGAGCCGCGCGATCATCAGAGGCTTTTTTTTTTACTTTTAAAAGCATTTTTTTGGGCGAAGAAAAAATGCTTTTAAAAGGAAAAAAAGCCTCTGATGATCGTGCGGCTCAGCTGGGCATGGAGGAGGGGGGGCAGGGATTTTTGCTACCAGTTCTCTGAACCACCCGCCGCCATTGCTACTGGATCAAGCGATCCGGTCCGTTTTTTTGGCCAAAGAAAAAATGCTTTTAAAAGAAAAAAAAAGCCTCTGATAATCGCGCGGCTCAGCTGGGATCGTCAGAGCCTTTTAAAAGCATTTTTTCTATAACCTCAAGAGGTTGTAGAAAAAATACTTTTAAAAGTTAAAAAAAAATGGCCACGCCCACCAAGCCACACCCACAGAACCAGTAGTAACAAATTTTACATTTCACTACTGCTTTGAACGGTCACTAAATGTACTGTTGTAAATCGAGGACTACCTGTATATTAAGAAGTGCTTTCTTTTGATCAGACTTGAATCTTGCCACATTCAGTTACAACGGATCACTCCACGTTTTAACACTGAGACCAACACCCACCCCCCACCCATATTTTCCATGTCCTGCATCTATTCCTTCCATGTCTCCCCTTAAGGATCAGAATAGAAGCACTTCAGCTCCCTAAATGCTTGCCTTCCCATTGTCATCTTTATTTTGCTATTTTTGATCCCAAATTATTCCACTGAAATCTGGTCACCTTGTTAAGAAATTTCAGCATTCAGATCCTACAGTACTTTGGAATTTTAAATGAGGATCTGGAGACCATATGGATCGCCTGAATCCCAGATGGCCTACGCCTGGTTTAGCACAAGATCCGAATCCAATTAAAGACAAATGCCATCATTTTTGGAACAAGTGCAGCCTCCACACACTCAAGTTACATTTCAGTCATTCACAGGAAGAAGCCATGAATCTGTTTCCCTGCCCAGTACTCTACCACCTCGTGTCTACTCCTCCTCAAGGTTCATCAGTGCAGTGCTGTAGCAAATGTTGATACATTTAAATTGATTTGGCTGTAGACTTCAGACTGATAAAAAGCAGTGTGTAATTTTGCACAATAAATATTTTCAACATAAGGAATGGAGACCCAGTTTGGTCTCGTGCTTAACTAGGCACCAGCCTAGAAACCAGAGACTGCGAGTTCTGTCTTAGGTGTGAAAGCCAGCTGGCCAGTCACTCTCTCTCAGCCCAACCTACCTCACAGGGTGGTTGTTGTGGGGAACATAGGAGGAAGAAAGAGTATTGCGTCTGTTCACCACCTGGAGTTATTTACAGCAATAATAAAGGTAGGATGTACATACATACCAGGGGTGAAATCCAGCAGGTTCTGACAGGTTCTGGAGAACTGGTAGCGGAATTTTGAGCAGTTTGGAGAACCGGTAGCAGAAATTTTGAGTAGTTCAGAGAACCAACAAATACCACCTCTGGCTGGCCCCAGAGTGGGGAGGGAATGGAGATTTTACAGTATCCTTCCCCTGGAGTGGGGAGGGAATGGAGATTTTACAGTATCCTTCCCCTGGAGTGGGGAGGGAATGGAGATTTCACAGTATCCTTCCCCTGGAGTAGGGTGAGAATGGAGATTTTGCAATATCCTTCCTCCAGGAGTGGGGAGGGAATGGGGATTTTGCAGTATCCTTCCCCTGGAGTGGGGAGGGAATGGGGATTTTGCAGTATCCTTCCCCTGGAGTGGGGAGGGAATGGAGATTTTACAGTATCCTTCCCCTGGAGTGGGGAGGGAATGGAGATTTTACAGTATCATTCCCCTGGAGTGGGGAGGGAATGGAGATTTTGCAGTATCCTTCCCCAGGAGTGGTATGGGAATGGATATTGTGCAGTATCCTTCCCCTGCCACGCCCACCAAGCCATGCCCACCAAGCCACACCACTCCCACTAAGCCACGCCCACAGAACCAGTAATAAATAAATTGGATTGCACCACCACTGATACATACATACGTACATACATACATACATACATACATACATACTGTGAGGAATGAAAATGACCTCACTTGATTAGATGGTCTCTGAACAGCAGTAGGCAAACCCATGGATTATATAATATCTGTAAGACATTTCAGTAAATTCTTCAGGAATAGAATAGAATTCTTTATTGGCCAAGTGTGATTGGACACACAAGGAATTTGTCTTGGTGCATACGCTCTCAGTGTACATAAAAGAAAAGATACATTCATCAAGAATCATAAGGTACAACACTTAATGATAGTCATAGGGAACAAATAAGCAATCAAATCATTTTAGGAAACAGTCAATATAAATTGTAAGAATACCTGCAACAAGGAGACCATCCTAATAAGATATCTATCCTTTGTCCATCATCTTGCTATGTTTGGTGACTTTCCCAGAAGATATTAGTCTAAACAAAGTTGGGTAAAAGGTCTACAATTTGATCTAGAACAAGCAACTCCTACATCTTAGGAATTCAAAGACTTTGTCAAATTGTCAGTAATTCAACAGGTTTGTCAAAGTAAGGACTCCCATTTGCATGTCACAAGAGAACCAACAATCTTTTCCTGAGTTCTATTGCCTCAAAGCTTTTGTGCAACTATCTGACACTTTATCCGGCACTTTATTAACTCTACATCACATCACCTAGCCTCTGGGCTGGATGTTGAGATTTGGTAAAGGAGCAAAATGTAGCAGCTTAAGCAGTTTGGTAGCTAGCTGCCTTTTCAAACACGAAAACTCATTTGTGTTTTTTGCTCTTACTATGAAGAGTGTGTATAATTTTTGGTTTTATGCAAGACTCAAAAAGCAAGATAATGCCTTTTTTGCTAGCTGGCAGGTAAGCAGAGATTGCCTGAAACATCCTCGTGTTCATGTATTTGCCAGGTAGGGCACATTTGGGCATAGTCAGGACTGCAGGCTTGGAAACAAGAAAATGTACCCAGTTCTACACAGCATCCTGGTATCTTAAATAGCCGAGTCAGGGCCTTATTTTTTAAAAAAAAAAAAACTGTGAAAGCAGATGACTTGGGCAATGAAAAATACTGGGCATCTGGAAGTGCCCTTGGGGGGAAAAATGAGCATTCAGATGGTTTTAACGATGAGAGCTATTGCTTTGACAGATGATTCAAAGAATGCTACTATGCATTAATAAAACCTGAGGGTGTTAAACCAATATTCAGCGACGTCTGTGTCAGCTCAGTGCTTATGAGGCATCTGCACTTACTTAAGAAACATGAGGGGGGGAAACCTCTGTGAAAATTACGCTCCTAGGCTGACCAATAAGAATGTTAAAAGATGGATTCAGAAATCTAAAGTACCTTGTTTAAGAAGGTTATATTGACGTACACATCAGAAGTGGGTTCTAAATTTTTTTACTACTGGTTCTGTGGGCATGGCTTATTTTGTGGGCGTGGCTTAATGGTCATGTGACAATTATTTAGGATTTAGCAGAGATAGTGGTCTACCAGGCTTTTAACTGCTTGCAGAGATGTACTGGTCTACTCATTTGTTTTTGGAGACACCAGTCTACTCATTTGTTTTTGGAGACACCGGTCTACTCATTTGTTTTTGGAGGCACTGGTCTACCCATTTATTTTTGGAGTCACCGGTCTGCTCATTTGTTTTTGGAGGCACCGGTCTACTCATTTGTTTTTGGAGGCACTGGTCTACCCATTTATTTTTGGACGCACCGGTCTACTCATTTGTTTTTGGAGGCACCAGTCTACCACCACACTGCCTTTTAACACTGATCAGCTGTAGGGCGGCCCTTTGAAGCCCCGCGGCAAGAGTTTTGAAGTGGTTCGGGAATAACGAGAGGCACAACCAAGCAAGTGACAACAGCTCTTTAATTTTCAGTGAGACTTCAGCGAAAACTCAGAGGCTGCAGCCCTCCTTATATACAATCCAGGAGGGACTGTCAGCCAATCAGAAACATAGGCAGGTTTGAAACTCCCGCTTAAAAGTATCAATACATAACACCCCTCCCTTCCCAGAAGGCACTAACATTCAAATATTTACATAAGTACACACAAAATCTCGCAGGTGCCCAGGCCGAGTTCTCGTCCTAGTTGACCTGCGCAGTTCAGTGTTTGGTGGGGCGTCGAGCTGGTCGGAGGGACTTTTTGTCTCTCCCGGCTCCGCCAATGGAACCTCCTGGATTTTGTCCGGGGCGTGGTTATCCCCGGTTGGGAGTGGCGACTCGCTGGGGCAGCGCTGGAACCAGGGCTTGTCAGCTAAGTATTCTCGCGAACCCGGGCTTGAGTTAGCTGTTTTGGGAAAGTTGTTATAGTTAGGCTCGGAGATGTCTAAATTGATGTTTGCTTCACCGACTACCCTTTTTCTCAGTTGGTCTATGTGGCGCTTCCAGAATCTGTCTACCCCTACACCGGGGACCCAACCTGAAACTGTCTTAGTCCAGAGGTCTCTCCCTTGAAATTTTCATGCGAGTAGTTAGGGTGAAGCCTATCTAACACGCACCGAAGCTTCCTGCCCATGAGGAGCTCTGCTGGGCTTCTCCCTGTGGCTGTGCATGGTGTGGCATGCTGGACAGCTAAGAATTGGTCTATCCTGGCCTGCCAGTCCCCGTTATCTAGTCTGGATAGGGCCTCTTTGGCCGTTCTTACAAAACATTCGGCCAATCCGTTAGAAGCCGGGTGGAACGGGGCCGATAGGGCATGGCGGATGCCCAGTCCGGCCAAGTAACCCTCGAACAGGGTTGCTGTGAATTGAGGGCCGTTGTCAGATACTAGAGTATCCGGTAGGCCATGTGTGGCAAACAGCTTGCGAAGGGCTTTAATGACTGCCTCGGCTGTGGTAGAGGGCATTAGAATTATTTCGAGCCATTTCGAAAAGGCATCAACTACAATTAAAAATGTTTGCCCATGGAAGGGGCCAGCGAAATCAATATGGATCCTCCCCCATGGCCCTTTTGGTTTCTCCCACTCTCGGATGGGCGCTACCAGGGGATCGGGGCGAGACTCCTGGCAGGGTCTGCACTTTCCCACCCACTCGGAGATAACTTGGTCCATGTTGGGCCACCAAACATAACTGCGGGCTAAACTTTTCATTCTGACAATGCCGGATGCCCTTCGTGCAGCAATTCTAAGACCCTTGTTCGTAGTTTCGTTGGCACTACCACCCTGTCACCCCACAACAAACAACCACCTTGCGTAAACAGTTCGTTTCGTTTGTTTACAAAACCATGGTAGTCCCCCCCATCCACCTTGACCGGCCACCCTTTTAGCACCCACCCCATCACAGTGCGAATGATCGGGTCCCTGGCTGAGGCTTTTGCCACTTCGGCAGAGGAAATAGGTCCCAAAGTTAATGAGTCCAGTAGAAGGACGGAGGCCTCTGGTGTTGGATTGGTCAGTAAATCAGGTAGGGGGCAGCGGCTGAGGGCATCCGCGTGACCCAGGGTCCGTCCATGGTCGATGTACAAGCTGATATGAATAGGCCGAAAGAAAAATAGCCCATCTAGTCAAACGTGGGGAAAGAGCAGCGGGGGTGGGCCTGTCACCTGCCAAAAGTCCTAGCAAAGGCTGGTGATCAGTCACAAGTTCGAATTGCCGGCCATAGAGGTATTCGTGGAACTTTTTAACCCCCGCAATTGCAGCCAGAGCCTCTCTGTCCAATTGACTATAGTTCCGCTCTGCGCTTGACAGAGTGCGAGAGTAAAACGCAATGGGCGCCTCTAGGCCGTTCAGCAGTCTATGGCCTAGGACGGCACCAACTCCTACGGGGGAGGTGTCACAAACCAATACAAGCGGTAGCGCCGCGTTGTATTGGATTAGGAAACTGTCTTCCGATAGAAGTCTCTTTACTGCCTCAAAAGCGGCTGCTTGTGGTTTCCCCCAGACCCATGGTACATTCTTCCCCAATAGCTTGTGTAGGGGATCTGCGACGGTAGCCTTGTCTTTCAGGAACATTGAGTAAAAATTGAGCAGTCCAAGGAAGGCTTGGAGCTCTGCTTTGGTCTTGGGGGCAGGTGCGCTCTTAATAGCTCTCACCTTGCTTTCGGTAGGGTGGATGCCTGTGCCGTCCACCCTGTACCCCAAAAATTCAACGGAGGGGACTGCTATCATACACTTGTTTTTTTTTTTAATTTGAGTCCCGCTTCCCTGAATCTGAACAGGACGTTTCTAACTCTGTCCCCTAGTTGTTGTTCGTCCTGAGCGCTGACTAGGACGTCATCAAAATATGGCACCACCCCGGGAAGCCCTTGCAACAGGCGCTCCATGGTGCTTTGAAATAGGCCGGGTGCGACGCTCACCCCGAACTGGAGCCTGGTGCATTTAAATGCACCCCTATGGGTTACTATTGTCTGTGCCTCAGCCGTGGCATCGTCAACAGGAAGTTGTTGATAGGCCTGGGCCAGGTCTAGTTTGGCGAAAATTTTTCCGGGCCCCAGGGAGTGTAGTAGATGATGCACGATCGGCACCGGATAGGCGCTCGGCTGCAAAGCCTTGTTGATCGTGCACTTGTAGTCGGCGCAAATTCTAATTGAGCCGTCCGACTTAACTGGGGTCACTATGGGGGTTTCCCATTTTGCGTGGTCAACGGGAACCAAGATCCCTTGTTTAATTAATTTGTCCAGTTCCGCATCGATTTTTGGTTTCAATGCAAAGGGCACCCGTCTCGCCTTGAGTCTTATTTGGGCTACGTTGGGGTCTAGGTTAAGAGAGATAGGGGTCCCCACATACTTGCCCAACGTGTCCCCGAAAACGTCCTGGAACTCGGTCAGGAGACTGTCTTTTAACGATGACTTGAGCATCTGGTGGACGCCGGTGAAGCCCATGCCGAGGGCTCAGAACCACCCCATGCCGAGAAGGCTGGGAAGCTGCTTCGTGACAATGGTCAGTGGCAGGTCTCTTTCGTAGTCTCCGTAGGTGACTCGGAACGTGCCCACGCCCTCGAGGGGGACTCGGTTCCCCTGGTAGTCTAGGATGTGCAGTCTCTGTTTGGAGAGCTGGTCCTTCCGGAACGACGGCAGGAGGGTCTTTAGGGTCGCCCATGACATTATGGAGAGAGCTGATCTGGTGTCGATCTCCATTGAGCATGGCTTGCCGTTGATTTCGACCACCGTGCTGACTTTGTCCTCGATTTCCGCGCTGGCCTGGTCTATGTGAATGCTGCGGCCATCTCGAGGTTCAAATTTGCGCCATTTTTTCGCGCCGCCTTCTCTCGTTGGTTGTTTCTGGCACGTTGATTCTGGTTGGCTGCGGCGCTCACGTGGTTGGTGTTTTCTGGGCAGAATGGCTCTACAGACTCGCGCCAAGTGCCCTTTTTTCTCGCAACGCCTGCAGATAGCCTCCCTGTATTTGCAGGACAGTCTATCATGGTGCCCTCCACAGCTGGGGCAGCTTCGCCGCCGGCTGCCTGTGTCTTTTCTCTGGTGCTCCGTTCGGAAGACGTCCTCATCCGACTCGGACTCCGAGCTGGATCCGGCGTCTTCTCTGTGCACCGGGGCAGACTCGGGGTTGTCTTTGCTGGTCAGCGGACGCTGCAGCGTTTCTGCGGCTTTTGTGGAGGTTTCATGAGCCCTGACCTCGTCCAGGGCTCCAGCAAGCGTCAAATCAGGCTTAGCGAGCAGGCGCCGTTGCAGCCTAATGTCCCGAACACCACAGATAAGTTGCTCAAGCAACGCATCGTCTAAGTCTCTATAGTCACAATGGGTTGCGGCTTTTCTCAGGCTGGCCATGTATGCACTGACCGGTTCTCCCTCTCGCTGAACGCGCTGTCTGAGTTGGTATCGTTGCACGAACTTGGAGGGCATGGGAGCATAGTGAGCCCGGAGCATGGCCATCAGGGTGTCCCAGGAGACGGTCTGGACCGGTGTTGGCTCACACAGTGACTCTGCCATCTCGAACACGTCCGGTCCGCAGTGGCTTAGGAAGAGGGCCCTCTTCTGATTAGCGGAGAGCCCTTGCATGTCGCTGGCTTCGAGCGAGCATTCGAACCTCGTTAGGTACGAGACCCATTTTTCGCGGGTCGGATCAAAAGGCTTGGGCGGAACGTAGGCAGACATGTTCGGTATGCCTCCTGTAGTTCGCCTCGTCGCCTAGCTGAAGCTCGTGGTCTCACTGGTTCGCTTCTTGTGACCTCTATCCCACCTTCGTCGCCAATGAAGTGGTTCGGGAATAACGAGAGGCACAACCAAGCAAGTGACAACAGCTCTTTAATTTACAGTGAGACTTCAGCGAAAACTCAGAGGCTGCAGCCCTCCTTATATACAATCCAGGAGGGACTGTCAGCCAATCAGAAACATAGGCAGGTTTGAAACTCCCGCTTAAAAGTATCAATAAATAACAAGTTTAAATAATTTTTTTCCTTCTAGCCGATCAGCTGGGACTCAGGAGGCAGCAATAGATTAGGGGTGGGGCCAAAAGAATAACGTGGGGGGCAGGGGGCGGGGGCGAGTGGTGGGGGCCCCAGCTCCCAAACAAAGAGAACCGGTTCGGTGACGTCATATCGTCACTGCTACCGGCTCGGCCGAACCGTGCTGAACCGGGAGCAACCCACCACTGGTACAGATGGATCTGATGTAAAGGATCATTGAATGTCATCTCCCCAGTGATTGGAACAGGGGGTTTACACATGCAGCATGTACACATCTGGAACAGCCACAACTATGCAAAACAAAATTATGCAAAAACTAAGGATTAAAAGATTAGAATAAATTGATAGAACTTCAGTCCCCAATATTGTTTACTTTGTACCAATGAAAGTAACTCTTTTTGACTACTTTAATCTGATATTTGTTAAAAATGTGCCAAACAGATCTAGGATTTTGCTTGGAACAAGGGATGATATAGGACAGTGATGGTTAACCTTTTTGGTGCTGAGTGCCCAAAGCGTGCACATGCGCGTGTGAATGCATGTGCACATGCCCAAACCCCCAAAATGCAATGCAAGCACGCCCTGTACATGTGCCCAGCCCCCATGCATGCACGCGCGTCCCCCCACACCTAGTTTTGGCTTCCAGGTTGGTGCAGGAGGCCTTCCAGGCACAAAATAGGATGTGGGGGGCGTGCGTGAACCCCCCAAATGCAATGTGAGTGCCCCCAGTGCATGCGCCCCATCCCCATGCATGCACACACGTGTCCTTCACATGCACCCTGCCCCCCGTGCATGCACGGCAAAGACCTGAAGACCAGCTGGCCTGCGGGAGGCGCGCACGCATGTGTGGTAAAGCTGGGCTGGGGCGATGCCTGGCGTGCCTGCAGAAAGGGCTCTGTGTGCCACCTATGGCACGCGTGCCATAGGTTCGCCATCATGGACATAGGACATTTATTTTCAACCTTCCTTGTATTTCATTTTGGCTCATGGCTGCATAGATTACCTCAATGTACAGAAGTATTTTTAGAATACTTTTGTCTTTTGTAATTTTAAAATTTGTGAAAATTAAGAGCTATACAGGTAGTCCTTGACTTACGACCACAATTGAGCCCAAAATTTATGTGGCTAAGTGAAGCATTTCTTAAGTGACTTTTGCCCCATTTTACAACCTTTCTTGCCACAGTTGCTAAGTGAATCATTGCAATTGTTAAGTTAGTAACACGGTTATTAAGTGAATCTGGCTTCCCCACTGACTTTGCTTGTCTGTGGTCCAGTGGTGGGTTGTCCCTGGTTTGGACCGGTTCGCAAGAACCGGTAGTAGAACCAGCAGGAGGCTCCACCCAGTGACCCGGATGTCATCATAAGTGATCTGTGCAAGAACACATGTGCACGGGCACGATGCGAACCGGTAGTAAAGGTAAGTAGAACCCACCCCACTGCAATCATCATAAATACGAACCAATTGCCAAACATCTCAATTTTGATCCCGTGACCATGGGAATGCTGCACCGGTTGTGAGAAAAATGATCATAAGTCTCTTTTTTTCCATTGCCCTTTAACTTTGAATGGTCACTAAATGAACTGTTGTAAGTCGAGTACTACCTGTACTATAAAATATGGAGGAAAAAACATACTTTGTTCTATGTGAGCATTTTCCGAGTAACCTAGCTTTTATTTATTAGCAACTTTTCAACTTTACAAGAGGGCACCAAACAGAATGGTTAGATTAGCTTTCTCTCAGACATAGAGGAGAGTCGGACAAATGGACTTCTTAATGGACAGAGCGTCAGAGTCTGAGTGCCATTGCTGAGAAAACCTTAATTCCACAAATAGACAACAAATAGGGATGGAACAGGCACAATTGCTTTCCCCGTAGCTGCCCAATTCAATTTCCTGAAGCAATCATTCCTGAAGCAAAGCCTTAGTATCTCTTGGGATAGAGCTCATTAAATTTAAATCAATGTCTGTTGGGTGAATACTTTGAGACAGACCTTTGAGGTCATTTTTGAACCAGATCAGTCTTGGGTGGGCTTGTTTAGATCATCCTGTAAAAAATAGAATTTGTGTATATTAGAAAGTGCAGCCAACCGAGGCCTTAATGTTTAATAATTTGTAAGCATTTACACACAAAGCATTTCATTTAGTGGGGTGTAATGCAGGGGTGAAATGTAAAATTTGTTACTACCGGTTCTGTGGGCATGGCTTGGTGGGAGGGGGTAATGTGACTGGGTGGGCGTGGCCAACTTTTTTTTTTTTTAACTTTTCAAAGCATTTTTTCTAATGCTTTGAAAAGCCTCTGCCGATCAGGCAACTCAGCTGGGATCGTCAGAGAGGCTTTTTAAAAAATGCCTCTGTGCCAATCAGGCAACTCAGCTGGGATCGTCAGAGACTTTTCAAAGCATTTTTTTAACCACCTCTTCGGCCAAGAGGTTGCAGAAAAAAATGCTTTGAAAAGCCTCTGACGATCCCAGCTGAGCTGCGCAATCATTAGAGGCTTTTTTTTTTTTACTTTTAAAAGCTTTTTTTCGTCGGAAGAGGTTGTAGAAAAAATGCTTTTAAAAGTTAAAAAAAAAGCCTCTGATGATCGTGTGGCTCAGCTGGGCATGGTGGGGGGGGGGGGGCGCAGGGATTTTTGCTACCAGTTCTCCGAACTACCCGCCGCCATCGCTACCGGATCAGGCAATCCGGTCCGAACTGGGAGCATTTCACCCCTGGTGTAATGTACTGTATTGTATATTTGTAGTGGGGTTCAAGCTGTCCCTTGCCTAAGAACCAGTGTTTTTCTGAAGATCCTTGTCATGATTTACATCTAAGGGTTTAAAGGATTCACCTGAAGGAGACAGCGCAAGGAGCAGTACAGTTATGTTTTTTATATTCAAACTACTGAACAATAGAACCATTTTTTTTCTCCCTTAGCCTCAAGCTTTGCAAATATGATTCACAGGGTCTAACTGCTCTGCATAGCATAGCATACTTTATTGCGGTCATAGACCAAAAAACCAAAACATCCAAGACACACAGCTGGCACACGACCAGACTGAAGTGCAAAACGGCAACAAGATCAGTGGTGAAAACCACTCCATCAAACTCACAGTTTATGTATTTTAAATTTTTAGCTCCAATCTATATGGACTATAGTCGATTAAAATTGTACATAGGTAGAAAATACTATATTGCAATTTGCATAAATCCACACATCGGCACTTTATACAACCACCAGCTAACTCAACCGCTGGCGGTCAATAAAGCTAACCTCAGTCAATGGGTCCAGCCCATCCCTTCCCCCGGCTCTTACATCCCAGGACTGCGGCAATATTGATATAAGCTATTTCCCCCTCCCCTTCAGATAAGGCAGTGTTTCAAAGTATTTTTTCTACTTTTAGCTCTAGGAAATTGCATATGTACAGAATATGTTTATCTGTTTGTTTATTTATTTATTAAATTTATTTGCCTCCCATCTCATGCCAAGGTGACTATGGACAGCTTACAAGGTTAGATGCAATAAAACTATACAAATGTGTACACCCAGACACACACACATATACACACTCACTCATTCACACACACACACACACACACAAACACACAGCATATGCATATGTGCAAACTGTATTAACAGTAACATTATAAATTATGGTAAAAAGATGGGGAGGGAGGGAACAAGGCATGCAGGGGGGTGAGGTGAGATCTGCTATTAGTCCCTCAACCATCTCTAATGCAACTCTTCCCCATTAGGGCCCCAATCCAACTAGCAGAGTCAGGTCTTCAGGCCCTTATGGAAGGTCAGGTGGGTAGGAGCAGATCTCGCCTCAGAGCAGGATTATTTTAACGCATGGGCCTGATGGGTACTTGCCCGTGGGCCCCACGAGCATAGGGGCCCAGTAGTGAAATCCAAATATTTTTACTATCAATTCTGTGGGCGTGGCTTGGTGGGCCTGGCAGGGGAAGGATACTGCAAAATCTCCATTCCCACCCCCCTCTGGGGCCAGCCAGAGGTGGTATTTGCCGGTTCTCTGAACTACTCAAAATTTCCGCTGCTGGTTCTCTGAACTGCTCAAAATTTCCACTACCAGTTCTCCAGAACCCATCAAAACCTGCTGGATTTCACCCCTGTAGGGGCCCCATACTAATCTGTTGTGGTCTGCCAGCAGCCTGCGAAACTGGCAGCGAAGTCGGATAGTAAGGAGGCTGGGGAGGAACATGGGCCAGTCCTGGAGTCTAGAGAAGGCCCAGACGAGGGCTCTACATCGGAGGCAGAGATGGGGCCAGGGCCATCTGAGAGTGATGCATGGACTCCCGAGCCCCCGGAGTCGGACAGCAGAGTGGCAGATGAAAAGGAGGAGCCTGTTCCTAGTGCATGTATGCGCAGAGCTGCCAGAAGGCAAGAGCAGCTAAAGCAAAAGGGATGACTGGGAAGTAAGGCCAGGAGATGATTGGCCCCTCCCATAAGGCTTAAAAGAGAAACAAAGGCACTTGAGCCTTTTGCAGGAAAGCAACATTGTTAACTCTGTTTCCAGTAGGCATCACTTGTTTCTTTCTGAACTCCGTGGAGCTTTGCCAAGTAAGGCCTTTGGCAGGGTGTCAAAGAAGATAAGGGTTGGTGATTATCCCGAAGGACTTGTTTTGCAACTAATTGGGACTCAGCTGGGAATGAACATATTTCTCAGCTGTTACAATAAAATAGGTTTTTTGAGGACTAATTATGTATTGTAGTGACTCAGTAAGCCTAGGTCACAACATAATCTGTGTATGTTAATCCTTCAATGCACCTTGTATCATATAAATACAGCAACATATTTATTACGTTTTACTGCATTTTTTTATTAATACTAACATGCATTAGGACATGGCATAGGACCCGGGTACCTTCAAGACCGTCTTCTGCCACCAATAGCCTCCCACCGACCAGTCCGCTCCCACAGAGAGGGTCTCCTTAGGGTGCCATCAGCCAAGTTATGTCGGCTGGCGACACCCAGGGGGAGATCCTTCTCTGTGGGAGCCCCAGCCCTGTGGAATGAACTGCCCCCGGAAATACGCAAGATCTCCGACCTCCGGGTGTTTCGTTGCGCATTGAAGACCCTGTTGTTCCGCCAGGCCGGGCTATCAACTTAATAATTTTAAATTGGGGTATTTTAAATTTTTGGGGTTTTAAATCGGCCAAATCTATTTAATTATTTTAATTTTTAATTATTGTTGTGTCTTGTGTTTTTAAATTGGCTGTACACCGCCCTGAGTCCTTCAGGAGAAGGGCGGTATAGAAATAAAATTATTATTATTATTATTATTATTATTATTATTATTATTATTATTATTATTATTAGAAATTAACACTGATTTTGTTCCCGTAGATGATGAGACAAGCCCACACATTATTCTGTGTGGGCTTGTCATTCTTTTTTATTCTTATTTATTTATACATTTTTATTCCTGTGAGTAGTTGTCATAGGGGCCGCAATACAGTGCTTTGCCTGGGGCCCATAATGCTGTTAAGATGGCCCTGCCTCAGAGGGCAGAAGCCATGGCAGAACAAGCTCTTCTCCTGGACCCTGTCAGTTGGAATTCCTTGACTGACTGGATCCGCAGCATGCCTCTTCTGCTGGCACAGGTGGGATGGGACAGTCCTGTAGGGGTGAGAGGGTTCCTCAGGTAATCTGGACCCATGCCATAAGAGGCTTTAAAGGTGATATCCAACACCTTGAATTGCACCTGGAAACATACTAGCAGCCAGCATAGCTCGTAGAATCACAGATTACAATACAAACTTACTACTGTATATGCGCACATTATCCTAATTCGAGAGTTAAAGGTTTACAGGTTATTAAGCAGTAAATTGTTCTATTTCTCGCTCCATCAAACAAACTGACAGTTGGCCTTGGTCTAGCTGATGATCTTTTCTTCTGCCATCTAACTGCACCAAGGATTCTTAGTGATGAATAGGTAAGGTCTGATCTTTCTTTTCAACACTCTTCCTCCAGGTCAGCGGTGGGCTGCTGGGGGTTTGCAGAGGTTCGGGAGAAACTCTAGCTAAGATTCTGTGCAGTTCAGAGAACCCCCAATTCCCACTCCTGGCTGGCCCTGCCCACCCCACACAGAAACATTCTCAGTGAATTTGACATGGGGTGGGAGGAGAAAGAGAAGCTGATACAGAAAATTACTTTTAGACCTACATTAGACTAGTGAGCAAGTTCTGGTATTGAACAGAGAAAGAAAAGAGCCTCTCTAACTTGCTCATTAGTCTAATGTAGGTCTAAAAGTAAATTTCTGTATCAGCTTTTCTTTCTTCTCTCAGTGCTCCCACCCCATGTCAAATTCACTGAGAATGTTTCTGTGTCTTTACACAATGGCATACCAGCTTTCTCATCCTCATTCTTTTAAGTCCCACATATAAGCTTTTAGTTGAATTGTTAAATAAACAACTTTTAATTCAAATTGAATACATACGGACTTCACACATAAGCCAAAAAATAATAATAATCATATTTCCTTGTGCAATTATTTTCAGTCTGGAAGCTTTTAGCAGAGCTGACATCCCTCTTACTACCCTACTTACATGTGCATATCCATAAACAACTCATATGTTAATGAAGAACTCCACTGCAGTTATTAATCTCTTAAAGAAAAATAGTACCTATACTACAATTTACAAAATTGTGAATACTCTGCAAATAACTGAGTCACATAATTTGCTGTGTATACTGTCTTCATCTGTTCACTTCGAATAATAATAATTACTACTATTATTACTATTACTACTACTATTATTACTACTACTATTACTATACAGAATTGTGTGGTAGGCAATTTGGAAAAGAACATATAACCTCTTTACATTTTATAATCTATAGCTATAACCTATTTACAGTTCCTGATCATGATTGCGATGGGGTTAGTTATCCTGTAATCTATGACTTTATTGTCTATAGGCTGTTCATCTTTGATGCTTCTTTGTGTGCGGATGCTAAGTTTTCACTATAGCCTGGGATCAAATATCGCCTTAAAGCTCGTACTAACCTGCGGTACTGTTCCTGTTATAGCAAACTGGATACTCCCTCAGGCTAGTAAAGGTTATTAAATTGACTTACTCA
Organism: Pituophis catenifer annectens; assembly: GCF_029215685.1. Lineage (NCBI taxonomy): Eukaryota > Metazoa > Chordata > Lepidosauria > Squamata > Colubridae > Pituophis > Pituophis catenifer. The sequence goes on along the minus strand of NW_027256882.1, from coordinate 132,933,761 downwards.
TTCAAGGAGCCCCAAAAGGATTTTTTTTATTAATGATCGATCAATACAGTTATTGATTTACTTAATAGCTTCTGACCCTTCATGATCCAGTAGACATTAATTTCGCAGTAATGTCTGTCATTAACTACTTCTCCGAATTTTGTAAGATCATTTAACACAATCAAATAATAGCTTGTTATTCAAAAGTTATAGTTAATAGTTCACACAGGCTACTGTTGAAATCTTCAGCAGCTAACAGTTTAAAGACTTGCACAGATTTTGCAGTAGTTATCAGTCTGTGGGGAATTTAATTTATTAATTTGAAAGGTGAATAGTGAGTTTAAAACAGACAGGGAGATTTAACCTCAAGGCTTTTGCCATAGCAAAAAAGAAAGATGTAGAAAGATTCACACATGCTAAAAGGGGAAGGGGCACAGAGCACAGTTTAACTTGAGAATTGAGACTAAAGAGATATGGTCCTGGACTGCTGGCTACAGTCTTGAGTTATTCTCCTTTCTTTGTGTATTGGGAGCTGGTTTAGCTTTTTTTAGAATAAAAAGAAAAAAGGTAAAGAAAAAGAGATAGAAATTTACCTCAGTTGAACAAAAACCCTTGTTCATCTTTCAATAAAAAAAATAAAACAAAAGCAGGAGAAAAAAAACCTGGTTGTTCTGTTCTCCTCTAATTTACTAGATGGTCTGGGACCATTTTTAAAAATACTTTTTGGGAGGAGTTTAACCAACGAAAACAAATCAAAACCTATAAAATTTGTGGAATTGTCAATAAGGACTGAAGGCAGGACAAGAAGCAATGGATGGAAATGAATCAAGGAGAAAAGCAACCTAGAACTAAGGAGAAATTTCCTGACAGTTAAAACAATTGATCAGTGGAACAACTTGCCTCCAGAAGTTATGAATGCTCCAATACTGGAAGTTTTTAAGAAGAGATTGGATAACCATTTGTCTGAAATGGTATAGGGTTTCCTGCTGAGCAGGGGGTTGGACTTAGAAGACCTCTAAGTTCCCTTTCAACTCTGTTATTCTGTTCTGTTATTTAGGATTGGACAAGAAATACAAATAAATGGATGGTATCGGTAAACCAACAAATGTTGGGTTTAACATTGTTTGAGCCTTAAATAAATGTTACCTATGCAAGCTGCTCAAGGTTTTCTTTTTCATTTAATGCTTGTAATGTATTCTCATCTGAAAGCTGGAGAGGACGTTCTTAGCTGAAATGTCATTTAGGATTAGCACTATCTCTACCTCATAAGCTCATCAGTTAGGATGCTGAAGCTCAAAAAGATTAGGCGGTTTAAGTGTGTATTTGTTTAAAATGGAGCTGTGCGTAAAAGCAGAACCAGTCTAAACTTCTTGATTTTTCAAATCAAAACTGGCTGCTTTCTCTATTCATCCAGCAAACCTTTGTATCTCATGACAGTCCAGACTGTTACTTGAAGAAGCAACTTGTCTGATGATTAGAGTTTCTCTGAGCAGCTAGAAGCTCTCCAATATCAATAAATCCTTCAAATATCACACAGAAATATGTGTTTAATTGGGAAGGGATGTTGAGTGTGAGCCTAATAATTTAGGCTAGGATAGTAATTTTGACTAGGATCACAATGTCACACTGAGCCACAATACGGGTTGTTTCACATGATATGGGCACCCAGCCAATGTGATTGGTAAACCTTAATTTTAAACTTATATTACATAAACCCAGCTAATATGTATTCAATGAACCGCAATTAAGCAAATCACGTAATTTCATACCTTCCCACCAAAGTGGTACCTATTTACAGTATCTACTTGTATTTGCGTGCTTTTGAACTGCTAGGTTATCAGGAGCTGGAGCAAGTAATGGGAGCTCACTCCACTACTTGGTACTTAGGTCTCGAACTGGTTGACAAGCCCAGCATCTTAGCCACTCAGCTACCGCGCCCTCCACTATTTATAACTACAAGAGATATGAAGCAACAGGTCAGAAGCTGAGAGAAGCCAACCAAACAAAAGATAAGGTGTTTGGAGAAAGAAAGAAGTTTCCAAGTAAGCAGATACTTCTCTGTAGCCAGGCCATGTCACATGTATTTGGGCAGGAGTCAAATCCAAGTGTCAGGTGAATAGTGGTTATCAGTAGTCCAAAGGTTTGAGAAGATGCTTTGGGGAGTTGAAGTCCAGACATTTTAATGTTGCTACAGTTGAGAAACACTTATATAGGGAGTGGTAAACTCCCCTCCAGCAAATGCCTTCAAGTAGAAACTGAACAGCTGCCTGTCAGGGATGGCTGTGTTGGATTCCTGCACTCATCAAGGGTCTGTCCTTTCCAATTCCAAGAGTTGCATCATAAAATTTCCACCCAAGGTATCCAGAGTCACCTCTCCTCCTTTCCTGTTCTGACCTAGGCTCCCCTAAAAAGCAGGAAGCAGAGTCTTGGTCCCAGCAAAACCTCTTTTATTTACACGACTGTGAATTACTTTCATTCACAGTCAGCAAGGCTTATCCAAACAGTCTTTCAGAGGAATATTTCTCAACACATGTTATCTCACTTGGCAAGCTGCCACGTAACTTGCTTCCAAACGCAGTACAAGGCAAAACTTGGTACAGAGTCTCTCAGAGTCACGGAACGAATGAATTGTTTCCTGCAAAAGCCCACTCCCTGTTCACTCCTCTTTTGTTTCCTATGGGAGGAGCCAATCACCTCCAAGGTGTGGCTTTACTCCCAAGTCGACCCTGCTTTCTGAGTTGTTCTTGTCTTCTGGCACTCTGTGCATACTAGGAACAGGCTCCAGCTGTTCCTCTGCCTCACTGCTGTCTAGCTCCCTCTCTGCCTCCGATGCAGAGCCATCGTCTGAGCTTTCCTCAGCCCCCAGGACTGGCCCAAGTTCCTCCCCAACCTCCTCACTGTCCGACTCTGCTGCCAGCTCTGCTGGCTGCTGGCGGGCCACAACATTTCCTTTTGTCTGCATCTTTGCTGTATTTCTTTCTCTAAACATTTTAACACAAATAACAGCATAGAGGATCTGTGCCTGGTTTATTTCTAGGCCTTGGTACAGGACAGCTCAATGAACAATGACTGTGACTAGGAAAGAAGCCCTTTAAACTCATTTTATACACGGAGCACCAAGAATCTGAATTTTACACAGCTCAGTGGCATGTTTTTATTAATGTAACTACCTCAAACTGAAGTTGTGATGCTAAAAAAGGTCTTAATCTATTTTATGAGACCTCTTGATTCATGCTTGAATACAGGTAGTCTTCAACTTACGACCACAATTGAGCCCAAAATTTATGTTGCTAAGTGAGAGATTTGTTAAGTGGGTTTTGCGACTTTTCTTGTCATGGTTGTTAAATGAACCATTGCAGTTGCTAAGTTAGTAATGCGGTTATTAAGAGAATCTGGCTTCCCCACTGACTTTGTCAGAAGGTCGCAAAAGGAGATCATATGACCCTGGGACACCGCAACTGTCATAAATATGAATCAGTTGCCAAATGTCTGAATTTTGATTATGTGACCAGGGAGATGCTGCAATGGTCGTAAATGTGAAAAACAGTCATAAGTTACTTTTTTCAATGCTGTTGTAAACTTTGAACAATCACTAAATAAACTGTTGTAAGTCAAGGACTATCTGTACTTCCCTAGAGATCAATAGGAGCAGCTGAGCCAGTGGTGGGTTTCTACCGATTCGCTCTGGTTCAGCCAAACTGGTAGTGGCTGTGACGGGAGGCTCTGCCCACCCACCTGGACATCATCATGGATGGTCATGCGCAGAAGCACCAAGTATGTGCGAAGCGAGCACGCACGGATGCTCCCAGTTCCAAATCGGTAGCGAAAGTAAGTGGAACCACTACTGAGCTGAGCCTCATTCTTGTGAGGAGTGTAATTGAAACACACTGTTGATTTTCTTCATTGCCCAGCATTGAACAACCTAGAACTAAAATAGATTAAAATAGGTCTCTGAGAACATTTTTTCAGTAATAAATACACACTGGGGTCTAATATCTTATGTTGTTGCAATCAGGGCATTTCACAGACAAGTAATAATAAGCTTCCTGAATTATATAATTTACCATATTTCAGTCCCCACATAGAGCATTATTCAAGTGAATATACAATGCCCAGCCTTCTATTAAAGTGTTTCCCTCTACGACAGATTTGCTGGAACATGCAGCTCATACAGTTCAATGAATGATTCTAAAAAGAAAAAAAGGTTCAAAGTTAATTAGAGGAAATGAGGCACAACCAATACGTGTTCTGCCCTGTTAGTGCAGATATGTACAATAAATAAACATTCTTGGAATGTCCTTAGACCTGGAAAATATATTTGACCGTGCCTTTCAAAATACTTCTAGCAAGGCCAATTTTTAATGTGTTGGCTCAGTTCCCAATCCTTCAGCAAATATTTAAGGGAAGAAACTTTAAATGTATACTTTGGTCCAACACAAACATACCGTAACTACAAACTAAAGCTTACCATTAGATGTGCAAGCAATAGCATGCATATTTCATTAATTGGTTAGGATTAGGGTTTGTTCTCATGTCACGATTTAACTGATTTTTTAAATAATAAATGTATGCTTCTAACTGCAGGTAAAGAAGAGTGAAAGTGGGGGGGCAAGACAAGTCAAGATAAAATTCTTGATACTTTTGCATATTGGAGGTCGGGCTGAAATCAGGATCATACAATAATCCATGACGGTGTTTCATTAATCAACTCCTATTTTATATATATCAGTATATAGCGCCTATACCTCATCCAACTGTAGAATTTTGGTAGACCTAAATTATGCCCTCTCTGGAAAAGCTGGGGTAAGTCTATTTCTACTGCCTTTATTATTATTTTTATCTAAGTGGATCTTTTGATTGAAAATGGACTTCTGTAAAGAAACATTCATATTCTGCCACCTATTTACTTCATACAACACCACAGAATGTCCCAAAGGTGTTTTTTCAAAAGGACTTTCTTTGTTTTTCCTTAAAGACATTTCGCTTCTCATCCAAGAAGCTTCTTCAGTTTTGACTGAATGGTGGAGAATGGAAGGATTAGTCAATCGATTACAATTGGTGAATGATCAAAAGCCAGAATATTAAATAGGAGTGTGAGTTGTGCAAAACACCTATCTGAAAAATATAAGAACAAATTAGAAAACTGGCTTTTTTTCTTTTTGACAATGACTAAAAGGTCATCCTCTTGCCCTATTTTTTACAACTTCATAATCTTAGTTCTAGTTCATAAAAACATTCTTAGTAACACAGGACATTTTTTTTCCTGTATAGGGGAAGTCTGCATTACTTTGGAAATAACAAGTGGACCAGATCTGAAAAAAAGTTAATTTTGCTGATTCCAGATCTATTTTTTTTTAATGAGGAGGAATCTGTTTCTCACATTTATTCCTCCCAGCCTTACACACAACCTCATACACTCCAGAACAGCCCGGGGCAGATTATTCTTACCACTTGTCTGCATTGTTTACTTGCAGGGAGCTTTGGAAATTAGCCTGAAGGCTGCAGGCCATTTGTGCTGAAAGTAGCAAATTGCTAAAAATTGCCATCTTTAAAAACATCAGGACCTGAATACAATCAAGGGTTTACATGTTGTGGTACATTTTTCTCTGCGCCTTCATCATTTTTGGGGTTTTATCTTTACTTAATCAGCTGCTTCCCACATCTTTTCTTCCGCCCGGAGAAATGAAATATTACGTGCCAAGGCAAAGCTTTTCAAGTGACCTTTGAAATAAGTGCTTAGCGAAAATGTAATGTATTGATTTGCAGTTTGACCATTTGTAGCCAGGTTGCGAAATGTTCAGTGGTACAATCTAAAAAAGATGGTGGGTGAGGGTGAGGGAAGAAGGCTCTGTGCGTATGTACACACAATGTACCAAACTCTAATGAGCAAAATTCAAGTATGCTATGCCCAAACAAATGAACATCTTGTGGCTAATGTGGTAACAGCCAAGTTGACACAACAGGCTTAAGCCCATCCTTGGGTTCTCACATCATGCTGAGCTGCAGATTCCCTTATCCCCTTTTATCCTAGTTTATTATTTTATTTATTTTATTTTATTTTTGAATTTGTTGCAATATTTTCAGGATCAGACTCAATAAAGATAATAGAAGTTAGAGATTTAAATATATTTTTCTTTAATCATAATAGGCATTCTATATTCGCTGAATATTCAAGATAGAAGCAAGTAAAATGGGGAGGATGGCTCCTTATATATACAAGGGGTGGAGCCAGGAATGGGAGTGGTAAATTATGAATACATTAAAGTCCAAAGAATAAGTTAACCCCTGATGTTCCATATATACATTATTTACACATTAGAGAATAAGGCATTTACATCTGACAAATCCCCCTCTAAATGCCGGTTCGTTATACAACACCAGTTACATTCAGATTCAGGACAATATAATACATATAATTTAGAAGTTAAATATTTGTGTTGTTTAGAAGGTAAGGGTTTTGTTAATATGTCAGCTAATTGTTCAGAAGTATCACAATGTATTGCTTTGATGAATCCGTCTTGAGATAGTTGTCTCACGTGCTTAAATTTTATATCAATATGCCTGGACCTTTGTCCAATTGCATCGGATCTAGATATTTCAATGGCCGCTTTATTGTCTTCATGCATAATAAATGGTAAAGTAGGTTTCTTCCAAACATCTGTGATCAAATCATTGAACCATACAAGGTTATTTGCAGCTTTAGACAAGCAAACATATTCCGCTTCTGTGGTAGAAGTGGCTACCAGTTCTTGTTTACCAGTATACCAGTAAACTGGACAATCGTTCAATAGAAAAACATAACCAGAGGTACTCTTTCTGCATGATGTATCACCAGCCCAATCTGCATCAGCATAACAAGTAATTTTTGGTTCTTTGTCATTATTGGGTTCCAATATTAAACAAAAATCTAATGTACTTTTCAGATATCTTAAAATTCTTTTGACAGCTTCCCAATGATACAAGGTTGGTCTGCTAACATATCTTGACAATAAATTGAGAGGTAATGCAATATCTGGCCTAGTCCAATTAGATATATAAAGGAGTGAACCTATAACTGATCTGTAAAATGTGTTGTTTTTAAACTCAGGGGAAGATTCATCAATGTTTCTGAGAAAATCAGTTTGCATAGGTGTGTCACATGTTTTGGCATTATTTAAGTTACATTTGTTTAGGAGTTCAATGATTTTATCTTTCTGAGTAAGTTTGAATCCCCTTTTTGTTTTGTTAATTTGTACACCAAGGTATTTGTTCACTCTACCTAGTGATTTTAATGAGAAGTGTTCGTTTAACTTATTTACAAAGATTTCCCTGCTCTCTTTATGCTTTCCAATATATAAAATATCATCAACATAAATTAATACAAATTCAATATGATCATTACTCTTTTTTACAAAGAAACAGTTATCAGCAGTGGTGGCGTTGAAATCCATGGTCTTAAGTACTTTTACCAAACAATCGTACCATCTTTTGCCAGATTGCTTCAATCCGTACAGACTCTTATTTAATAACCAAATTTCGTTCTTATTAGTGTATTGACTGTGTGGTGCTCTTACATATATTTCCTTATCTAATTTTGCGTGTAAGTATGCAGTCTGTATGTCATATTGAAACACGTCCAGATTGAGTGCAGATGCTACTACAAGAGCTGTTTTGACACTCTCTGTTCTCACTGTTGGTGAATATGTGTCAGTATAGTCTTCTGGATATTTTTGTGCATAACCTTGTGCAACTAGTCTGGCCTTGTATAAGGTATTACCTCCTTCTAAATTCTTAATTTTATAAATCCACCTGGTACCTATAATTGTTTTATCCTTAGGTGCGATCGCAGGTGTGAATACATTTAATCCTTGTAAACTTTCCATCTCTTTTTCCATAGCTAGTTCCCATTTTTCTCTTTCTTCACGGGGAAGTTTCAATACTTCCTCATATGTATTAGGTGTTATTTGTTCTTCATCCATATGCATTATGTAATCTTTGTATTTATTTGGTATTTGGTTTCTATTGTTTCTAATATTTCTTTCAGGTTTGCTATGGTTGTCATGCAAATATCTAGCTTCCTTTTTTGTTAATGTGTCTGTCTTTATTTTATGCTGACTATTTGTCCAAGTTTTGGTTTTGTTCTTACTTTTGTTAATACTTTGATTTTCTGTTGTTCCTTCCTCGCAAGATATATTATCTTTGCTTTTATTAGGAAATATTTCATTAAGGTGCAATTTAGACCAATTGGCCTGCTCATGGAACACAGCTGTTCTGGATACTATAAATTTGTTATTATTATCAATGAATCTGTACCCTTTGGTTCCAGTTTCGTATCCCATGAATCTTAATCTCCTGGATACGTTTTCTCCCTTTCTCCTCAATTGTTTAGGTATGTGTACGTCTGCAGTAACTCCAAATATGTGCATGTGTGCTAATTTGGGTTTTCTATTGTACATCACCTCATATGGTGTCTTATTCACAATACTGGACCATGTCCTATTTTGAGTGTAATTTGAATAATGTAAGGCTTCTGACCAAAATTGTTTGCCTAAACCAGCATCCTCTAATGTGCATCTAATCATGGTTTGTAGTGTGGAATTCTTTCTCTCTGCAATCCCATTTTGAAATGCAGAAAATGGATTGGACGTGAAATGTAGCATCCCTCTATCCTTTAACCATTGGGAGAATTCTTTAGACATGAATTCACATCCCCTATCTGTCATAATTTGTTTTATTTTGATATTATGTTGTGTTTCTATGCGTTTGTAGAATTCCTTAAATTTCTGAAAGGTTTCATCCTTGTGCTTTAATGTGTAAACAAAACCATAGCGACTGTAATCATCCACTATTGTTAGGAAGTAACGTTTTCTATAGGTAATTGATGGAGTTAATGGACCAACTAAGTCCATATGTACCAAATCAAAAATATTGTTGGTTGATCTGTTAGATTTTTTTGGTCTGGGACTGGTTTTTAGTTTGGTGGATTTACATACTGAGCATTCCAAATAATTTTCACAATTTTTTATTTTGACACCTTCTGCGTGTTCAGTCATTTTTTGTACTACAGGAAAGCTTGCATGTCCTAACTTCCTATGTAAGATGTGAGCACACTCATCATGAATTGGTTTACCTATTTTTGGTTTCTTCTCATTGTGTGCATTTTTGTTATCATGAGTTATTTTACATTCATCATTGTCACTGTTACTGACATTTTCATCATCTGCTTCAATACAATCTTCCATATTTGAATCAATGTTATGTAACCATCTTTCTTTGGTTATCAGATAGGGTAGACCCCCTTTTATCATCACAGTGCCTACATTTGTTTTGTTCTTTTCTATAGTTGCTTTCCCCTTTGAGAAAACTATATTGATGTCAGATTCTCTGCTTAGTTTTATAGCACTCAGTATGTTGTGAGGTATTTCTGGGATTAATAATACCCCCTCTATTTTCCCTAAACCAGGCAAGGTCACATTTCCTCTGCCTAATACTTGAACCTTTTCTTGATTAGCTACCTTTATCACAAACTTATCTTCTGTAAATGAAGATAATATACTTTTGTTGTTAGTGGTGTGATTTGTTGCACCAGAATCAATAAGCCAATTATTGTTCTCATCTTGTTGTGTTCTGATGTTGTCTTGTTTATTTAGCCCATTTAGTGACCCAGATTTTCTCTCTTTTGAATTTTCTCTACCCCCTCTACTTTCTCTGTAATTTGGTGGACTTCTATATTTGTGTCTATCTGTGGAAGATTGTCTGTAATTGTATTTGCTCCTATATTCTGGCCTATGTCTCTCCCTTGGGACTTTGGGACAGTCTCTTCTACTGTGTTCCCTGGATCCACAATTGTGGCATCTAAAGGCCTCATTATATTTATCTTGAAAGACTACTTTCCTAAAGGATTTGTGTTCTGTTTGGTTACTGGAACGATTTTTTCTTGAATTGTCTTCTGCTATCAATTTGTTAGATAGACTTTCTATTGATAAATATCCCAAATTAATGGTATCTAAGTGTGACATAAAGCTATCCCATGATGGATCAAGTGAATTGATAATAACACTTTTCATTGTTTGATCTGAAATCACTTCCCCCCTCAATTGCAGCTCAGCTCTTATTTTGTTTAGATTTATCAAATGCTCACTTATAGAAACCCCTGGTTTCACTCTAGAAGAAAAGAAATCCTTAGACATTCTTGTGGTTGTGGCTACGCTATCGCTGTGAAATAGATTAAACATGCATTGAATTATTTCTGATACAGTTAGGTTTGGTTTGATGCTATGATACATTGCAGGAGACACGCTAGAAATTATTATGAAAAATGCTCTATGATGTAAACAATCTATTTTTAAAGTCCAAGGTCTTCTTGGAGGACTAGTTATAAAGAATAGTAAATTTTCTTTCATAAAAATAACCTGAAGCTGTTGGTACCACTCTTGTAAATTAATGCCATCAACTCTAAGTTTTGGGAAGTCACTGGGTAAATTCCCCACATTATTTTGTCCATTACTTACAACCTGAGGCAGTCCGTGGTCTCTCAAGTGCAGGAAATTACAGAACGGCATTGGGATGCTTGTAACGAGTCTGCGCGGTTCTCTGGCCAGTTCAAGTCTTTCGGGGCTGTCTACGTAGTTTTGCACATGCGCGTTGCTCATTTCTTCTTTGGCGCCGTTGTGGAAGGTTCTCTCCATTTCAGCTCTCTCGATCCGCTCCTCTTCAGATGAGTCGGTCTCTGGCTCGGTTTTTGGGGCTTTGGTGATGGCGACGGTTCTTCTCTTTCTCTTGTGTGCGCTGGCACTCGATTCTGTCTGCGGTGTAGGACGGAATCGGCATGGCTCTCTGGGCTCGGGTGTCGTCGTTTTCGAAGTCAGGATGGGAGCGTGCAGGTCTTGAGTTGTCGGTTTGATTTCTTGCTTCTTTGTTGATGTCTTGGAAATTTTCAATCTTGGCCCAAAAGCAGCAAAAAGCGTTTTCATTGCTGACTTTACTTGAGACTTTGTTAAATCGTCTTCACTTTCTGATTTTGGTTCATCTGAAGAGTTTGAGACTTCTTTTTCACTTTCTTCGTCTGATAGCGTTTTTCGCGCCAGAAATTTTGAACTGAGCGTTTTGATTGGCTCTGCTTCACTCTCTTTTGAAGTTCGTTGAAACCAAGATGGCTGCCATTCAAAATTTCGCGCGATGTCACATCTTTTCTTTTTTACAACTATTTTCTCAGTAGTCATTTCACTCACAGTTTTTTTATCTTTGGGTTTTTCTTTAATGACGTTTTTCTCTCTCGCTGCTCCGCTGTTTCTCAGCATCTCCTGGAGGTCCGCGATGAGGCTCTCATCATTCTTTTGGCTTTTTAGTATTTTTAATATCTCTGACCTGAGTTCGTTATTTTCTATCTCGATTTCTTCCTGGTCGTTATTTTCATTCATCAGTTCTTCTTCTTCAGTGGTGTATTCTTCGGATTCTCTCGAAATCGCATTAGTGGATTCGTTGATCGTCTCTTGATCAGTTTCTATTTCTTTGCTGTAGGCCCTGGTGTTGGGCCTATCTTTCTTGGACATTTTTAATTACTTATTGAGTCAATTAACCATCCTCTGCTACCAGCTTGTTGCAATATTTTCAGGATCAGACTCAATAAAGATAATAGAAGTTAGAGATTTAAATATATTTTTCTTTAATCATAATAGGCATTCTATATTCACTGAATATTCAAGATAGAAGCAAGTAAAATGGGGAGGATGGCTCCTTATATATACAAGGGGTGGAGCCAGGAATGGGAGTGGTAAATTATGAATACATTAAAGTCCAAAGAATAAGTTAACCCCTGATGTTCCATATATACATTATTTACACATTAGAGAATAAGGCATTTACATCTGACAGAATTTGTATACCGCCCTTCTCCCTGAGGACTCAGGGCGGTGAACAGCCAAATAAAAACATCAAATACAAATATTAAAACACATTTAAAATATATATATAGATTTGGCCCCATTAATTAAAACGATAAACAAAACAAAACACTTAAAAAACCCTTAAAAAGAAATTAAGCCAGCCCGGCTTGTTGAAAAAAGAAAGTTTTAAGGGCACGGCGGAAGGCACTGAGGTCATGGATTCTCCTTATCTCAGGGGGCAACTGATTCCAGAGGGTGGGTGCCCCCACAGAGAAGGCCCTCCCCCTGGGGGTCACCAGCCTGCATTGTTTGGCTGATGGCACCCCGAGGAGGCCCTCTCTGTGGGAGCGCACGGGTCGGTGGGAGGTCGTCGGTGGCAGTAGGCGGTCTCGAAGGTAGCTAGGCCCTATGCCATGGAGCGCTTTAAAGGTGATAACCAACACCTTGAAGCGCACCCAGAAGACCACCGGGAGCCAGTGCAGTTCATGCAGGAGCGGTGTTACATGGGAGCGCCACGCTGCTCCCGTCACTACCCGCGCTGCGGGTATAGTATTCATACTATATGAACTCAGCTGCCATATATGTTGGCATGTGCTAGCCCAGAATACTACAACTCATTCTTCTCAGATTTACTTAAACCAAGAGAACTGCTTTTGTCACTTTGAGAACAGCAGATCTGAAGCAATTGCAAAGCAATGTTATTCTTGGAATGCCTTGTACGCCTTCTGCTATATGTGAGGTGGCATAGCACATATGAATTATTTGCTCTAGAAAAAAGGATTGTAAAATAAATCAGTGGTGCTAGGATTTATTTATTTGTGATGAGGGGGTTGTATTCCACCACATTGAAAAAAAAATCCTCTTGGTTTTTATATATATACAGTATATCAACTCCCAGAATTCCCCAGTCAGTTAGAAGGTCACTGAGTAAGGGCACATAAGCACACTGGGTAAGTCTTAAAGTAGTTTTGGACATTTATGATTTCCTGATGTCCATGCTTAAGAGATGAACTAATCTATTGCTGACCCGGCTATAGAATATTTGGAAAAGTAATAAAAGTAGCTGTTTGGAGCTTATGGTTGGTCCAGTTCCCCATTTGTTGGTTCTTTTGATTCACCATGACTCTTAACCAGGGATGGGTTCTACTTACCTTTACTACTGGTTTGCAACGTGGTTGCGCGTGCGCAGAAGCTTCCTGATGATGTTGGGGTCAGTGGGTGGAGCCTCCTGCCAGTTTTACTACCGGTTCTTGCGAACCGGTCCAAACCGGGGGCAACCTACCACTGCTCTTAACCATGAGATTTCAGTTGTTCTAGCAAGTCTTTCAATGGAAAGGTGATCTGCTGCTTTGCAGCTCTCCTAGATAGGAGCTGCTGTTGATTTGTTTGGTATACAACACAAGTAGGTACAACATAATTCAATTCAATTCAATTCAATTCAAATCTTTATTGTCAGTGCACAACATATGTACAATGATATTGGTTGAGCTCACTCAGTGCAACCCCGCCCCAACACAATAGAACTCACAGTGAAGACAGAAAATCTTTAATCCAATAAATCATTTTAACAAGCACCCAGTCCTATTGCACCAGTGTGAACATGTTACATGTTGCACCGGCCCTGCAAGTCCATCATACTACGTAGTTATGATGTTATTTCGCATTCAGGACTCTGACAGCCCACGGATAAAAACTGTTCTTCAGCCTGTTCATGCGGCTGGCTATCCTTCTATATCTCCTTCCTGATGGTAGGAGGGTAAAGAAGTGGTGACCAGGATGCGAGTCATCCTGACTGGGTGAGGATGGAAGATGCAAGTCGATTCTTTAATTTTCATTTTGCCATTGTAACTTTGAATGGTCACTAAATGAACTGTTGTAAATTGAGGTCTACCTGTACAACACCAAGAGTTATTTCCATTTACTGTGTTGCAGTCAGGAGACCATGTTTCTTTCCAAGACCAGTACAAAAAAAATAAAAATAAAATGGAACTCAGACTTTTATTTAAGCTTCAGATGAATAGCCTTTGATAGACCTCCCCTGGAAATTTGCCTAACCCCCCCCCCATTGGAAGCCACCAGCCTGGGTTGAAATCCCTGGGTTGCTTCAGTATAATTGCAGTTGCTACTGTTGTATAATGGCCAGCAAAGCTGACAACAGGTTGTATGGAGGCAGTCACTTCTGCAACCAGTGGAGGATGTTGGCCATATGGATTTCCTCTTTAAAAGACCCTCGGAGATGTATTTAAAGAATGAATAGAATCTGCAGCTTTTGTGAAAGGGAAAGAAGCTCCTTTCACTGAGCTTGGCACATATTGAAGTAGGCCTATGCAAATCACGTGTACGCTAATCAAACCTTTTAGCTTCCCTAACTGAAGATGTGAAGGCTGAATGGAAATTGCCCACGCACAAAGAATGCATTGTCCAACTGTAGCACAGCTGTGCAAAATAAATACAATTGGCTAGCTGGAGCCATTGTATTCATATCCCCCATTTTCTTAGAATACATCCTTTTGCACTGACGTTTTCAAAATTGAAATGAAGCCAATAATTAGCACCTTGATCTTAAATGTTCTGACCATTTGTCAAGGTTCAGCCAAGATAATCACCCTGGTTTTAGAAATCCTGCTTAGCAACCCCTAGGCAAACAACAGGGGAACAATCTAGCTAATATTTGGCACTTTCTCAGTGAAAAAGACAAACAAGAAGTGCTCAGATTCTACTTGGTGAAATAGAGAATTCCTTAAAAATGCTTAATGTTAGCTGGATCACTGTTGGTGGGAAGGTCACACAGGATAGGAGCTGATATGACACACACTGAGCTAATCATTATAGAATTGAGGGATTTTATTCTTGACACTGTGTTATTTATACTAATGAAGTAAGGTAACATAATAGTATATATAAATGAAAGTATTATTTACAAAATAATAGTGTGTGGTTCTGTGTATAAGAAATATATATATATAAATCAGACTTAGCCTGCTTCATTTTCCTCCCTCTGAAGTTTCTTTCTCTCAATTTCTCCTTGTAATTTATACAGGTAGTCCTTGACTTACAACAATTCATTTAGTGACTGTTCGACATTCAGAACTGAAAAAAGTGACTTATGAACATTTTTCACACTTACGACCATTGTACACATGACCACCATGGTCACGTGATCAACATTCAGACACTTGTGAACTGACTCATATTTATGACGGTTGCAGTGTCCGGGGTCATGTGATTCCCTTTTGCGACCTTCTGACAAGGAAAATCAATGGGGAAGCCAGATTCACTTTGTTCACATGTTACTAACTTAACAACCGCAGTGATTCACTTAACAAATGTGGCAAGAAAGGTCATAAAATCAAAACTCATTTAAAGAATTTCTCACTTAGCAACATAAATTTTGGGCTCAATCGTGGTCATAAATTGAGGACGACCTGTATTGTACATCTATTGCATCTCTTTGGCTTCACTGAATTAAGAACACCTTAATGTAGACCTACTAGCTTTTACTCCTCTTACATTCCAAATTACTGTTGTTTGTGTATCACTAAATGGACTCATAAACAATCCTTCCAAAGTTCAGAACTTTAGTTCCCTGAAGCATGAGTTCATTTTTTTTATTGGTTTCTGCCTATGTGACTGATATCCTAGGCAATAAACATTGAAATCTCACTATCTTTACAGCCTGAACCTGATGATATGTGAAATCAACGTTCAGAGTTGGAAGATGGAAGGATGAAGGAATTCTTCATCTGTTCATCTTATTTTCATCTATTCAATTTATTTTCCAAAGCACCAGAGGGCAGGACAAGAAACAATGGATGGAAACTAATCAAGGAGAGAAGCAACCTGAAATTAAGGAGAAACTTCCTAATAGTGAGGATAATTAACCAGTGGAACAGCTTGCCTTCAGAAGTTGTGGGTGCTCCTTCCCCGGAGAGTTTCAAAAAGAGACTGGACAACCATTGAACTAAAATGGTATAGGGTCTCCTGCTTGAGCAGGGAGCTGGATTAGAAGATCTCCAAAGCCCCTTCCAGTTCTATTCTGATTGATTGATTCTGATTGAAACGTTCTTATTAAATCTTGTGGAATTACTTTGTTTTCCTCCCTATCTTCCTCTCAGTTAAATCAGAAAATGCATTTGCAATTCATTCAAGCCCATCTTTTGCTTTGTACTTTTGCTTTAGAATTAAAATTATGTTGAGGAATGGCAGAAATCTTATTTATTTATTTATTTATTTATTTATTTATTTATTTATTTATTTATTTATTTATTTATTGGTTCGATTTATATGCCGCTCTTTTCTGGAGACTCAGGGTGGCTTACAATGCATTAAGCAATAGCCTTCATACTTTTGTATATACCTGCTTAGTAGGGCTTTCGCCCCCCCCCAAAGCGGTGTTCTTTTTTTATACAAAGTCAGCTTATTGCCCCCACAAACCGGGTCCTCATTTTACCTACCTCGAAAGGATGAAAGACTGAGTCAACCTTGAGGAAATCTTCTTCCTTACACATCAAAAATTAGGACTGTGAAAACGTATGCAGCAGCTGGGGAGGGAAACCTGAGAATACTGGAATAGACAATCCAGTTGAGAAGGAAGCTAGAAGCAACAGTTTCTAAGATAAAAGCTATTGCATTGAGTTATGTTGCATTCCATCAAAAGAAGAGAGTCTGAAACCCTGGGCAATATCACATCCAGCCTTTTGTCTGGCCCTGTCTGGCCCATGGTGGTGGCAAGGTGGTGGCAAGGGTGGCAGGGGGCAGTGGCAGCAGCCCTCCACAAGAGTCCCAGTTTCTCATGGGGCCTCTTGGAAAAATTAATTGCCCGCCTCTGCCTTAGAGTGACTGGAAGTCTTGATAATACCATTTTGTAGGGTTTTACAACAAAAGCAGCATAAAGATTGGCAATGGTAACATAAAATTTTATGACAGCATTGTTTTGTGTCAAGACAAAAAGAGATGGAGAATACATAACACAATAGCGAAGAAAGTTCCTAAGTCTCTTAAATTTCTCTGCAGGCAGATATAAATTGCAGCAATCACAAAATCGACTGCTGAGCTGACTTTTCAACAGCCGTTATTACTACCAGGCATGTGAATTGATCATTCTTTTTTGTTAAGAACGGTGTGGTTGCTTAGCACCAGTCGTCTCTCCCAGCACTCATTAATTTATTGACATTTTCATAGTCCTTGGTAAGTTTCAAGACTTCAGAATCTATATGTCTGCTGATGGCAGTTTTTGACCAATGAGCATTTGTTTCAGCTGAATAATAATAGTAATAGCACGTAGACTTATATACCGCTTCACAGTGCTTTACAGCCCTCTCTAAGCAGTTTACAGGGTCAGTATATTGCCCCAATAATCTGGGTCCTCATTTTACTGATCTTGGAAGGATGATGATCATCTAATGATCCCCACCTGCTCAAAAATGCTTGCATTGAAATGCGGTGTCAAACAAATTGCAATTGGAAATGGAATCAAGAACATAGGAAGAAGCCTCTACATCTGCTGACCATAGAGAGAATGCAACAACAGAATTTCTACTGAACTACGACTCCAAAGAATCTCAGCATTATTTTGCTTCAAAATTTCCTTATCAGAGCAGTTATATTTCACAATCCCGACATATGTTAAAACTCCCCTCTAAAACTGGATTGACTCTTGGTTTAACTCTTGGCTAGATTAATGCCAGATTAAAGCACCTCAGCTCTTTTTGGGATTTCCAAGCAATCCTGGGGAAAACAAGTGCTGCTCCTGCTGTTGCTTTAAAGAATATACTTCTTGACAAAACGTGATACATTTCTTTTTTTAAAAAAAGTATTGCTTTTAAAATAATAAGGAAAAATAATAAAAGTGCAAAGCACAAAATTATGTATTATATTTTATATTTTTCTGTTTTTTTTTTACTTTAAGCACTTGTTATATATTTGAAATTATTGCAACCAATAGGAGCAGATAAATTTTAAAAAATCATATGATACCGGGTGGGCTTAGTGTCTCAATAAATGACAAGAGAAGGGTATAAGGCAGTGATGGCTAACCTTTTTGCCATCGCGTGCCAAAAGTGGGGGGAGCGTGGTGGGTCTTGGGTGCGTGTGCCCACATCCATAATTCAATGTGCTCCGCCCTCCCGCGCATGCGTACGTGACCTCCCCACACTTCCCCCTGCTTTTGGCACATGATGGTCCTGTGAGCCTGGTAGGCCCGTTTTCCCCCCCTCCCCAGGCTCCAGAGGCTTTCTAGGAGCCTGGGGAGGGCAAAAACAGCCTTCCCCATCCTCCTGGAGGCCTTCCGGAGGCCAGAAACAGCCAGGGCAATAAGTCCTTTTATACTCACCACTAGCTAAAGAAGGTTTCTGTTTTATCTAGGGATCTAGGTAAAATCATTTATTTTTTTGGTTGTACATTATCAGTTCTATCATATTGACACATAGCTTGAATAGTGCTGGATTTCAACATTATATATTCTGTCCCTCATTCCAAAATTATGTGCTGTGGCCACTATAAAAATTACACTTCTGTGTCCACTTGCATTACATATCATGCTATTTAATTATCTCCAAGTGACACTATGACATCCAAGAGGAATGTTTTTTAAAAGAAAAAAGAATAGCAAAGCAAGGGATCATTACTCAAAAACTAGCCAAGTACCATTTATGTCATTTCAATAATCAGTGTAAGCACAGAGCACTTAGCAGCAATCCAAACAGACACAGATTGAATAGACAGATGAGTAAGAGTCTGAGATGCAACAATAAGAGGCTGAATTAAGTGCAACATTAAGTGGCTAAAAATTGCCTGGGCATTGATTTTGAGTTTCACTTATATCCTTTTTTTTATTTAGCTCTTGTGAGATTAGGAAAGGAATCTGAAAAGTTATTTTTCTTGATCACACACCTGCAAGAGCAACAGAATTCATTGCATCTGAGTGTCCTTTGTTTTGTATCAGGTTTCTTTCAAACTGTGTTATGTGGAATATTTGATTCCATAACCGCTTGAAGGTGTTCTGTGACAGGCCAGGGGGAAGGGTGGGGAATCAAACATAACTAATTTTCCATCATTAAAGCTTGGCCTCTTCATCACAGACTTCATCACAGACTTCAGGATTTTTTAAAAATTAACTAAGAGGTCCCATGGCCCGAAAAAGCTTGAAAACTCCACAGCGTTATAATAACAGAAGAAGAAAAAATTCCCAGAGCCATTAATTCCCGGTTACATCAAATAATAGGTGAAAATTCCATTTCAGATCTCATCATCTGAAACTGTGCTATCAAGTTTTCTCCAGCTGGGAAGTTATGCCATTTCCTCTAGCTACAATTTGGCTGCATTACACTATGAAATCAGCAGCTGGAGAACTTGACTCTAGTAGGCTCTATGTTAGGTTGAGAGTTACAGGCAAGATTCCATCTACGGTATATATAATGCAAGAAATTCCTTTGTGGTAGAATCCTCTCCAACAAATATGTCAGCAGATTTTTCTATTATATTTTTGTGCCACCTTCAAAAGTAGTCAATTACACTAGCTATAGTGTTTTTTTCTCTTAAGGGCATCATGCTATAAGAGATCAGCGTGAATGCATCATTGTCCATCAGTCCAGGGGTGGATTCTACTTACCTTTATTACCAGTTCGCAATGGGGCCGTGAGTGTGTGCCAGTGGTGGGTTGCCCCTGGTTTGCACCGGTTCTATAGAACTGGTAGTAAAACCGGCGGGAGGCCCCAGCCACTGAACCCGATGTCACCAGAACGCTTCTGCGCATGCGCAGAAGAGTGTGCGCATGCACAAGTGAAGTGTGCGTGTGCGCGCGGCCCCACTGCAAACCCGTAGTAAAGGTAAGTAGAACCCACCCCTGGTGTGTGCTTGCTTCGCTTTCTTATGCGCGTGCTTTTGCGTATGCGCAGAAGCTTCCTGATGATGTCGGGGTTGGTGGGCGGAGCCTCCCACCAGTTTTACTACCGGTTCTATAGAACCGGTCCGAACCGGGAGCAACCCACCACTGCATCAGTCCCACCATTATAACATTATGAAGGTTAATAAATATTGTGCAGAGTCAACCTCCACTATTTGGGGGGCTTTGTACCCATAAAGTTTTGTCCTGATCAGGACTCATCATTCCCGATTTAGTAAAAACATAACATAGATAAAGCTTTGTGTGGGAGAAGACGGACTTTGAAGATGAACTATGTATAAACGATGATGTAATCGCTAAAATGTATAGTATAAACCTTTACTGAAATTTGAAACAGAAGAACAAGTGAAAGGCTGTATGGTAAAATGGCACAAGTTTGGATACAATGTACTGATGAAACAGTGGGAAAATGTGTGGTTAAAAGGACTTAAATTTATATTATGTAACAACGTAAAAGAGAATTTTTATAAAATGATGTGCCATTGGTGTATGAAGTCCAGAAAAATTGTCTAGAATGTCAGATTTATGTGGAAATATGAACAACATGATCAGTTTATCATAACTGGTGAACTTTTTAAAAATCCAGAAATTTCTGGGTTCAAATATATATAATGATGCAAAAAATTTTTAAACATCAAACATCCAAATAAAACCAGAACTTTTACTGCTGGGAATAATGCTGGGAATATTAGAAAATAGACGTGGAAGATTATTATATGTGATTATTGCCACAAAAGTGAAAAGACTCTGAAATATCTATATCAGAAAAATGGCTGGTTAAGCTCACAGCAGTGATAGCAAAATTAACTTTTCTAAGGCTTTCATGGCTGCCCTACCAAGTTTTAGTCTATGGTGTGTTTCTTGGCTGCTTGTTCCTTTACTGTTCACACTTGATGTACAGAACTTCCTTTAATGTTTTACCCTATTCTAAATATCCTGCTGTTTGATTCCTGTTGCTTTACCTTTTTGCTGGAAAGAGTGGATGCAAATAATTTATACCCATGAACAAAACCTCACATTTGCTATTTAAAAAAAAAAACCTTGTTTATCCCGTGGAAGTGTATAATGTACTCTAATACCCCTGTAAATATTTGGTTACACATGGTGACCTTCCTCTATCTGGCTTAGGAGAAGGTATGCAAGAATATTTTTTTACCTCATTACAGTCAGAAATGGAAACAGATTTTTTTCCTTGTCATTGATTTCTTTGCTGTAAACCATTCGGTAAAGTGATTTGATACATGATTATAGACAAAACAGCAGAATATTGAGTGAATCATTCATAGTGAAGACACACAGCAGGAAGAAAGAACATTTTTCATATTTTGATTTTATCTTTTTGCAGTGCTTGTATTCCATTATCATCATATTTGTGCAGGCACATAACTTACAAATGGATTCTAACACAAACAGAAAATCTTCAGGTTTCAACATACTTTGTTGCAAGTAAATCCTGTTGTTTTTCACAGGGCTAATTTTGAAGTAGAAACACAAAGGATCAGCCTGATTGGGTAGAATAAAAGAACTTCAATTCCTGTCAGCTTCATTTTATGTATGTTTACTTGAAATTACTACTTGTCTATGGAATATAATACAATTTTCTTTCAAGTGAACATGCTTAAGACATAATAAGAGTATTTTTTGTTGGATTTTTAAAATCTGCAAACTTTAATTTCCCTGTTCACTTCATCCAGTAATAAACAAAATGGGAGGTAAGAGGAAGGGACCAGAATGCTCCACTATCTGGCATGTACACACCAGTGGTGGGTTTCAAATTTTTTTACTACCGGTTCTGTGGGTGTGGCTTGGTGGGCATGGCATGGCTGGGTGGGCATGGCTTGGTGGGCATGGCAGAGGAAGGATACTGTAAAATCTTCATTCCCACTCCACTTCAGGGGAAGGATACTGTAAAATCTCCATTACCTCCCCACTCCAGGGGAAGGTTACTGCAAAATAATCCCCATTTCCCCCCGATCAGTGGGACTTGGGAGGCAGAGAATAGATGGGGGTGGGGCCAGTCAGAATTTTTACTACCGGTTCTCCGAACTATTCAAAATTTCTGCTACCAGTTCTCCAGAACTGGTCAGAACCTGCTGAAAACCACCTCTGGTACATGCCACTATTCTGTTTAACTTCTAACATTCAGTAATATCACTGGAAACATTAAACTCTTCAAGAATATTAGACATTCCAATGATTGTGTTTACATAACAATTTATCCATAGTTAACATAACTGTGGTTAACTTAATTAACCCAATATGCTGCAAGTATACACTTTGCAAGGATTGCAAGTTACACTGAACGATGAACTAATTTATTAGACACAGTAATCTGAAAAATGGTTAGCTAGTTTGTGATTCACTTTGTGTGAACTCTGTCAAACGATTTCATTTTGATCAACTCCAAATTTACCTGAAAGTAAATTTCTCTGTATTTAATGTAGATTATTTCCAGGAAAATATGCACAAGAATATAATTTTGGTTGTAAAATGACAATTGTTTACCCCACAATAAAAACAACTCTAACATACGTTTAGAAAAAGCAAATCACCTTTTAATTCTGGCCCAAATCTTCTCAATCAGGCAGTTGCTTTTAAAAAGACCATTGGTGGGATTAATCCCTCTTCATCTTGTTATGTCTCATACTTGAAATTCTTTTTTTTTCTTGGTATTCCTTGTTATAATTTAAATGCCATGTTGGGGTTAGAAGAAAGAACCAAAAGAGTAGTTATCTGCCCCAGTTCCATCCCTCAAAGTGGGATTTGGGGCAGAAAGTCAAGGCAAGAACATTATATCTAAACTATAAATGTTGCTAACTCAGGAGACAGATGTCAGGATTTATGTGCCCATCCCCATAACGTTACTCCATTGTAATCTTTTTTTTTAAATATATTTTTAAATTTTGAATACAAATATACAAACATAATACATATAAATCTAAATACCAAAAAAGGAAAAAATACAAATATTACAGTGCACATCCCCCACGAGACCATTTTTCTTCTTCTATATATTTCTTATACTTCTTCTTATATTTCTTCTTCTATAACAACTAAAAGATATGCAATATATTCCAATTGTGCCCTTATCCCCACCAAAACAACATATATTCTTGACTAGGCTTATTCCCTTTGCCTTCCACTAACACTGTTTTTATAAAATCCCCCCCCCCATTTCATTATAATTGTTTACTTTAATCATCCCTTTTTTAAATTTAATTTCTGTTGTTAATTTATCATTTGTTACCATACTCCAGATTTCATTATACCACTCATTTCTTTGAATATCCGAATTTCGTCCCCAATATTTAGCCATCACTAATCTAGCTGCCATTATCAAATTTACAATCAATTCCTTTTTTGTTTCATTTATATCCTGTTTTTCCACCAGCAACAGTAATGCAATCCTCAGTGACATATCTAAATTTACATTCAAAAGTGCTCTAATTTTCCTAAACACCATGTCCCATATTTTTTGTGCACTATCACAATCCCACCACACATGTTTATATGTTCCAACCTCTTTCTCGCACCTCCAGCAAATATTTGTATATTTAACATCTATTTGGTTTAATTTACATGGTGTTAGGTACCACCTCCATATCACTTTATATCCATTTTCTTTAACTCTAACTGACATATTCTTATATACTCTTCTATTCCAAATATTTTTCCAATCATTATCATTAATTTCTACTAAATCTGATTCCCAAATTAATATTAAACCTTTGCCTGATCTTCTAATTCAGTTAATATTCTATATACCAGTATTTTCCCAATTCTTCCTTTACCTATATATTCTGCATTCACCTCACATTCTTTTATAATCATTTCAAATTTTGCTATCATCTATCTTTCTCCTCGAATCTTTCTTCCATTTTTATTCATTTATCTAATTGTATTAAATTCAACCAATTTAATTTAATATCTGATAAAATGTTCTTTAGTTGTGTTATATTCTTTATCTTGTTCTTCCAGACTTCCCATTTATATATCTGCTTTTCTTTTAGTTTACTAATCCATTCTTTCAATTCAGTTTTAGGGAATTTCTCCATTTCTACCACCAGTGTTAAAGGAGAAATTCCTGGCATTAACTGGTATCTCCATTTATTCCATAGTTCTATCAAACTTTTTTAAAAGGGATTTTGAAGCCTCATAGCAATTTTTTAAATATCCTTTTTAAACCAATATGTTTCTATAGGATCACCTATTTCCCTTAAGTCTTCCAACTCTATATCCCTCCATATTTAATCTCTAGTTAATGCTATAATGTCTGGGACCACTTTTAATTGATTAACTACCCAATAATTTCTAACATTTGGAAGACCCAGCCCACCCTTTTTTAATGGTTCATACCATAATGCTTTACTTATTCTTGCTCTCTTACCTCCATTACAATAAACCTCCAGCAACCTCTGTATTTGCTTTAATTCTTGATCCGAAAATTTACTGTAATTGGGATCATCCAAAACAAAAAATTACTTTTTGGTAAAACTTTCATTTTTATCATTTCAATTCTTCCAAATCAAATTTTACATTCCCATATTTATCTATTTTATCTTTTATATCTTTCTTTAACTTTTCATAATTTATTTTCTTTAACTCTTGAATATTTTTTGGGGTGTCATACCTAAATATTTAATACTATCTATTTTTAATGTATATTTTCCTTTCAATACATCCACTTCTTTACTATGGTTTTATAACATAATTTCTGATTTTTCCTCATTCATTTGTAAACCACTATATTTCCCAGATTCATTCAGGTGTAAATATATCCTCTCTATAATAACTACAGGATTTTGAAATGTTAATAATTTATCATCTGCAAATAAATTTACTTTAGTTTTCTTCTGTACACCAATTCCTTCAATCAATGAATCTTTCCTAATTGCATTTGCCAAAACCTCCATCAATAATGCAAACTGGGGAAAAAGGGCAACCCTGTCTCATTCCCCGGCTTATGGTTATTGTCTCTGTAACACCATCATTTATAACTATTCTCACTTTATTCTCTAAATATAGTTGATTTATCATTTTTCTAATTTTTTTCCCAAAACCTAACTTCTCTATTAATATCTTCAATGTAGGCCATTCCACACAATTGAAGGCCTTAAATACATCTAATGCTAATACACCTGCCTTTAATTTTTGATTCTTTATATAGTAACCTATATTTAATACCCTTCTTACTACGTCTGACATTTGTCGGCCTCTTATAAATTCACACTGGTCATTTTTAATATAATTCTCTACAAATATATTCAATCTGTTTGCCAATATTGCTGTAAAAATCTTAGCGTCCAGATTAATCTTTTATTTTTAATAGCAGTTTCTTTACTGCTCCAGATATGCTTCACTGCTGAACTAATTGGCACATAATTACTGTAATAATCTGACAATGTGAACTGGTAATAAGGTGGTTTGATGTGGAAATAATTGGATGGAATATTATATGTAGACAAGGTGATTAGTTTTGGAAAGATGAAGAGTGAAACTAAAGGAGCCCTTGTCCAGAAACACAGGACTGAAAAGAGCAAGATGAAAGCAGAGAAGAGATCAAAGTATCCAGTTCCTCCCAAACAGTGAAGTAGAAACTCCGCTAGCCGTTACACAGAGGGCAGTGTTTTCTTTGGAATGTTCTTTGTACTGTACTGAAGCCCACATGTAAATCTGAGAGATTAGAATGGATTTCCAGGTGTCCCAATCCTGACAAAAGAAACTTGCATGTGTGTGATTAAAGGAAACTCATCAGTCATTGAAGCCTCTGCAGGATGTTTGTATGGTGAAAGCATATCTAAGAACAGAGACATTATTTTGATCTAAGGGTAGGCCTTTATGTTCATTTTGAAACACATTCCTTTTGTTGGCTTTAGCCTATCTTGACTCGGCCATAGAGTTTTGTTATTCCCTACTAAAGGGAATAGCAGTAGAATATGAACTCATCCATTGGTGAACAAACCCATAGGACACTCCTCTAGGAACCTGAGATTTTAAATTATCCTGCCTGACTTCTTTTATAAATAGAAATATTTTAAGAAATATATATCTTTGATAGTTTTTCTCCCCATTCTTGATCCCAAGACAGCTCCTGGATCAGTGTTCCTCAAATTCAGCAAATTTAATATGTGTGGACTTCAACTCTCAGAGTTCCCCATCCCATGATGTGGAGTTGAAGTCTGCACATTTTAAAGTTACTGGGGTTGAGAAATACTACCCTATATCACAAATAAGCTTTGCCAATTGCAGTGGAATTACACTTATGACCATATAATTACAATTTAATTGATGTTAGAGAAAAGGGGGATTAGCTAAACAGAAGAGTGATGACCATGTAATTAGTTTAATTGAAGGTAAAGGAGAAAGTGACTGGCTAATCAGAAGAGTTCTAATTAGAGGAGCTGACTGGCACCAATAAACAAACTCTCATTGTGCTTCAAATCTCTGCAACAAATGTTCTGCACAGGATCAATAGGAAAATAATAATTTATCACTAATTACTGTGAAACCACTCAGATTTATAGCTCCTCTTATTATGTGAGTTAAGAATGAGACAAAGATTACTCAGAAACATGAGAAAATTGAATTTACAACACTCCACTGAACTGACAGCCAAAGAGTTTAAGTATTCAGGATGTCTCTCTGCCATCCACAGCAACATGGAAGCAATTTCTCTGTATGCTGTCCCAGATGGCTGCAGTATCCAACAAAAGACATTAAAATTGCCAAAAAGGGTACTGTTCAAGTTCAGAGCACAAAGAAATCAATACATTTAAGCAGTGGTGAAATCCAAATTTTTTTACTACCGGTTCTGTGGGCGTGGCTTGGTGGGCATGGTGTGGCTTGGTGGGCGTGGCAGGGGAAGGATACTGCAAAATCCCCATTCCCTCCCCACTCCTGGGCAAAAGGATATTGCAAAATCTCCATTCCCACCCCACTCTGGGCCAGCCAGAGGTGGCATTTGCTGGTTCTCTGAACTACTCAAAATTTCCGCTACTGGTTCTCCAAACTACTCAAAATTTCCACTACCAGTTCTCCAGAACCTGTCAGAACCTGCTGGATTTCACCCCTGCATTTAAGGGATCTTCAACAGGGGTCCATAATCCCTGATTCGTGGACTGGCATTGGTCTACAGCATGCCTGCAACTGGGCTGCGTAAACAAGTGAAGCCCAATTTGCAGGCAGCACACAAAACCACACCCCCTCCAGTCCAGGGAAAAACCTTTCTCCATGGAACCGGTCCCTGGTGCCCCAAAAGTTTGAGGGCCACTGATCTACAAGATTTGCAGAAGAAGGAAAAGAAAATAATTAAGGGAGGGGAAAAAATCCCTAAGTGGTGATGGAGATAAAGTCCCAAACATATGTTTATGGAAATTCACTGATCTCTGGACGAGGAAACAAGATCTAAGCTGGAGATGGCAAAATATAGAGGTATTCTAAAATACCTCTATTTTAGAAAAGGACACAATCATTCAATTACAAGAATCTCTTTTGCAGACCAGTTGGATGGATCTTTTCTACCAGTTAGCTATCAAAACAATAGGCCGTATGGTAATGATAGAATACTGTAAAGTATGGCCTGTCTGAAATAGGAACATATTTAAAAAATTGATATCTGACCTGTTCACCATTTCTCTGCTCCAGGTGTTGTTACATTTCCCTGAACACTACTTCTCAGGCTGTGTTATTTTCTCCTACAAGGGTTTGCAGCTCCTGCTTTAGCAACTGATGAGTGAACCAGTGAGAGGGCTCTAGAGTGCTTGTAAGAAATACATTATTTGTTGAAGAGTAATGCTGACATTTTCAAGAGCTCTACACATTTTGAAGTTGGACAATTTTTATTCTGGCTGTAAAGTGGTGTGGGCCTCCCGAAGAGAACATAGCACTATCTTTCTTTTTAAAAATTATTTTGAATTTCTTCAGCCCTCACTCTGGAAAGTTTGTTCCTTTTCCCAGAGTCATTTTTGGACTCTCATGTTTCTTTAGTGCATTTTTTTTTTTGCTTTGTAACGTGCATTAAAGAGAAATGTTAAGGTAGAATATCCTCCAGCTAAGTACATGTATGATGCCAAGACACTAAGACTTATTTAACCTGTGGTTCATTGAATAACAATAGGTTTACAGAATCTGCTAAGATATAAGTTGTAGTCTCCAAATTGCAATGGCTGGGTTCATAAACCTGGTCAGCCAACCCCAAAACCAAATGAACTATGCAATGATTTAGTGCAAGAAAACAATCTTCTCTCTTCTCCTCTCCTCTCCTCTCTCTCTCTCCCCTCCCCTCCCCTCTCCTTTTTCTTTTCTTTTCTTGCAGGATCATTGGTACATTAATTAAGTTGAATGCTGGCAAAACTAGTTCTCATATCCTAAGTATGATGGTGAGTAACATTTAAGGAAGAAGGACATTATCTCCAAGAAGGCCAGTATCACAGAAAAATCCTATATTCAGAAATAAGTTCCATTGAGTTCAGAGAGTCCTGCTCTCATTTTATGCCAGTGGGATGGCTCAATCTTTAAAAAAAAATAGAGCAAACAATCTTCTTATTAAAATGTATATGGCAAATGTGCACAATTGGGAGCAAGGAGAGGGGCATATCTTCCACTGAATATGTTTTCATTAGGGTATAGTTTTTGGATCCTTGAAGGGCATTCACATGTGCATTCTGATTGGTTTTGCCAAGCCATAATAGCAGTAGCACTTAGACTTATATATACCATTCCATAGTGCTTTGTAGCACTCTCTGAGCGATTTACAAATGTCAGCGTATTATTCCCCCAACAAACTGGGGTCCTCATTTTACCCACCTTGGAAAGATGAGTCAACCTTGAGCCCGTCAGGTTTGAACTCCTGGCTATAGGCAGAGTTAACCTGCAATATTGCATTCTAACCACTGTGCCACCAGTACTCCTTCAGTTTTATTGTTTGCAGATTAGTATATTCTATGATTTCAATCAATTTTTTAAAATAATCCCTGATTGAACAAGACTGACTGCATACAGGTAGTTCTCAACTCACAACCATTTGTTTAGTGGCCAATCAAAATTACAATGGTACTGCAAAAAGTGGCTGATGACCATTTTTCACACTTATGACCCTTGCAGAATCTCCATGGTCATATGATCAAAATTCAGGTGCTTGGCACATATTTATGAGAGTTGCAGGGTCCCAGGCCAATGATCACTAGTTGTAACCTGACCAGCTGGCTTCCAACAAGCAGAGTCAATGAAGAAAGCCAGATTTTCACTTAATGACTGCATCAAATAACTTACAACTGCTGTGATTCTCTTAACAACTGTGGCAAAAAAGATCACACAATGAGGTAAAACTCACTTAACAACTGCCTTGCTTAGCAATGGAAATTTTGGGCTCAATAGTGGTCGTAAGTCAAAGACTACCTGTACATGTTAGGTGACTGTAGTCAATAAATTCCACCAATTTCAGCGTGCATCAAACTCCTAGGAAAAGATCTGGAACCATAATCTTTCTTTCTGTGGCTAGTGTGAGAGCCACCCAGTGGTGCAGTAATACATTGCATTTGCATTCCATTTATAAGATGTCCAAAATAACCAGTTTTGATTCTCTTTAAAGAAGAGGCTTTCATCTGCAGAAAACCCAAGCAAAAGATAATTCTGTTCATTCAGGTGAAAAAAAAATGGCAACGATCCAATTCACATGTTATGCCTAAGCCCTGGTTCATCTGACTATGGTCTATGGAACAAACCACTAATGCCTGGGTCTGCACAATACACTAAGCCCAGGGGTGGGTTCTACTTACCTTTACTACTGGTTCGCAATGGGATCGCACGTGCGCACTTAGCTTGCGCACGCGCCTTGCTTTTGCACATGCACAGATCGCCAATGACGACATCCGGGGCGGTGGGTGGAGCCTCCCGCCGGTTTTACTACCGGTTCTTGCGAACCAGTCCAAACCGGGGGCAACCCACCACTGACTAAGCCACTGCCTAGCAAACTGTCTTTTTTTTTAGAAAAATGTGTGAACTAACCAACACATTCCCCCCACCCTTTAGATTCACTCTTCTACAAGCAATTTTTTCCCTGTGCTCTTTGCTCTCTGATGAGAAGTATTTTACTAATTTTACAATGCCACTTTCTCTCCCCACTCCCCTTCCTTAGTCACGTGAAAGGTACTTTCCTCATCTTAAAAAAAAAAAAAAGCTTCACACAAAGACAGAATGTGCTTCATAAAAAACATGGCATTCATCTCTCCTGTCATTCCTCGATCCTAATTTCCTGTAGATGAAAAGCAAGATTGTTAGCTGGTCTCTTATGGGAGAAACATTGTTATCTGTATTGGTTTTATTGCTGCTAAAGGCTATTTGCTGGGCAGGTATTGAAACATTTGATTAAGGAAAATAACCATTCATTTCTCGAGCAAAGAGATGTGTCAATGAATTAGAATGTTGTAAGAAAAGCCTCTAGAAAGAGCTGGGATGTGGATTTTTCAAGCATGCTACACAGAATTATCCTATATCATTTAAATTGTTTAAATTAAAGAAGCTGACTCATCTAAGCCGTAATACACATAACATGAGCAATCAAAAACTATTTCTACAAAATACCTGAGAGGATAGAGATAATTATCAGTTGTTTTTTGTTTTTAAGGAAAGTTTCCTGGGGAAAACATGAGTCTACTAATACTTCTTCCGTCTAATACATTTTATTAAAAGGCATGAGCTTTCATGAACTGTGACTGACTTTATCAGATTGAACTGCAGCTCAAGAAAGTTTAGACCTTCAATAACATTTATTAGACAGAAAAGATGTTACCAGATTCCTGTTTTGTTTTTGTTTTTTGGGGGGGGGTTTTTTGCTGCCATAGACCAACATGGCTCTTTTCCTACCATGGGGAAAATAGGAATGTAGGAAACCAACTGGGTCAAAAATACAATGTTTGTTGCTGTGTAGCAACCGCAGGAAGGATTTCAGGGCAGGTGAGGGCATACTTTTACCAACACCCCTTTCATATGGATAGCTCCTTGGGAGCAATAGTTTGCTTTCATTTGTATTTTTGCAAAATCAAAATATATAATTCTGTGTGTGTGTGTGTGTGTGTGTGTGTGTGTGTGCATACATGCTATGTGCATAGGCATGTACAGTGGTGGGATTTAAACTTTTTTACTACCGGTTCTGTGGACATGGCTTGGTGGGCGTAGCAGGGAAAGGATACTATAAAATCTCCATTCCCATCCCACTCCAGGGGAAGGTTACTGCAAAATCCCCATTTCCTCCTCAGCAGGCAATAGAATAGGTTTGGGTGGGGCCAGTCAGAGGTGGTATTTCTCCGAACTACTCAAAATTTCCACTACTGGTTCTCCAGAAGTGCTCAGAACCTGCTGATTACCACCTCTGATATATACCAACACACATAAACACATATTACTTTCAGGTTTTCAGCAGAAGTATTTTCTATCTCTCTTTTTTATATATCAGTGAATTATTTTACTTTGCTTGTATCTTGCAATAGGAAACCTGGCATCTAACAATACAAATTGAGACAATTTCTTATGCTGCATTGATTGATATGCATTTGGGAAAATGGATAGCAACAGCAGGATATATTTGATTGGTGTTGTCCTCACTTCCTTCAACATCTTTCACCCAAAGGAATGATGAAATATGGTAATACATACAAGATTATTTACAACTGTGCCAATACAATTTAGTATAATTAAAATTAATTTGATGTGATTTTAGCAGAGTACAACACTACAATACCAACTGATTATATTTATGCCCAATTCTGATTCTTTACTAAAAAAAAGATTAAAAAGGAATTGTGTTCCACAAAGAATTGCAATGAGGTTTATCAAGTTCAAATCCCAGATCATCCTCCCAAATCTTTTAACACTGTCAAGAGAACCTATTGTATTTAATAAAACATTATAACACTAAGAAAAATCCCTTGTATTAATTAAAGTAGACAACAACATTGTTCAAATGTTCTTAGTAGTTCTGAGTGAAAGGGCAAGGGTTTTCTAAAACACAATTACTTTTCACTAAGTAAAGACAGCCTGTCTATACTGTATTTGCTGAATTTTAAATACTCTTTGAGCATAAGCACGGAAATAAATTTACCCACTTACCGGTACTGGAAAGGGGCAGAGGCAAGTTATAGTCAAATAATTGATATTTCAAAGAACCTTCATACAGCAGGAAGAAATGTTTAAAAAACCAAATTTTAGTCATTTATAGTGAGGTAAGGGGAACTGGGAGACACACCTAAATGAAACCAAAGTAATCTGAACTACATGGAATATACTTTGTTGAACTAGGGCTGACAGGAGTCTGATGGCACCAACTACCTTGGCATCCCAGAATGGGTGTTGAGTCTGGAAGCACCCTTCAAGAAGTTTACACTATGATTTTGATTGCAAATTGTGGAAAATTATGGTTTTGCAATTTGCATAAACTGCAACTGTAGTTGTAGGTTCCAGTGGCTATTGTGTTTGCTCTTTTCTTAATCTCCTTCCACCCTACTTTTTGACTTAAAATTTACATAGAACCAAGTCATGTTTTTTTGTGCTTATAGATTTGGTGTGCATTTTTAAAGAAATCAATCATAGTCTGGCCATTGGTACTTTTAAGGAAAAAGAGATCAAGAGTCCTTCCTTCCCCCATCATCTCCCAATTAAATTTGATAAAAAAAAATTGGAAGTAGTTAATTCAACAGATTGTTCTAATCAGCTTCACAAAGTTAAGAGAAAACTCCCTGGCTTGATTTTTTTTTTTTTTATTGTGCTAACCATGTGTAGCAGAACTGAATTTATTTGATCACATGGCATAAATCTCTCTAAATATATTTAGGGAAAAATAAATGTAATTTAAAATCTCATTCCAAAATGATAAACTTTATAGAGTTCTTATACAGACGTTATCTTCTCTTTATTAGCTTTTTTTCCGAGTAACATAGAATCTTAGGTGCGTGGGTGGAATATCAGATTTTATCTCTTATTTACAACTGTTTATTAAAAATATAACCTTAATAATACCATTATATGAATGCCGATGTGGGAATATATGTGTATTATATGAATGTTAATAATATTGTATGAAGAATTAGGGTTAGATACAAGCTGTAACTTATTTACAGCAGACATTTCATGAGGGCCCTTCTTCTATATATGTATAATGCTATCAGTATATGGGAATGTCCTTGGTAGACAGGAGGGAGAGCCATAGACTACTGTCCCCACCCCTACCCAACCTGCCAAAGGAAGAAGGGAGGGTATGGGAAACAGAAGGGACCCTCCCAAGTTTTCCAGAATGAAAGAAAAGAAGGGGAAAATACTTTTAATCTTGCGAGATTTGGTTAATGTAGCCTAACAATAGAGGTGGTACACCTGGTTGTGTTTCCTGTTTGGGCTACCTCGCAGGGCTAACCATATGCTAACAAGTCCTTTTCTTTCCCTCTTCTTACTCCAACCATTACGTGTCCTCCTTCTTTCTCCTCCGCTTTTCTCTGCTTTCTGCCTATCTTTTGGAGAAGGAAGTGTGTAATTGGCCCTTAAGTAAAGGTTTAAGTAAACCTTAGTGGAGTGAGCACCCATTAGATCAGGGGTCTCCAACCTTGGCAACTGTAAGCCTGAAGCCAGCAATTCTGTGAGTTGAAGTCCGCCAGGTTTAAAGTTGCCAAGGTTGGAGACTCCTGCATTAGATCACAATGTACTCTTTCCCTACCAAATAAAATGGAGCCAATTGCAACTTTAAGAAGCCATATGGGGAACACCATTGCTGGAGAAGACCTTGATAAAGAGCAAACTGGGAGCTGTGGGAACATGTACCGGTGTCCTGTGACTGAGCAAATCTTCTTCAGGGACTCTCTCAAAGCAGGAGAATGAAATAAGCTAGGAAGAAACAATCCAGCTGAGTAGAACTTACTCTACAAAATAATTTGAATGTTAAGGCTAATAACTAGAGAACTGATTCTACTACAAGTAGTCCTCAACTTATGACCACAACTGAGCCCAGAATTTATGTTGCTATGTGAGAAATTTGTTAAGCGAGTTTTGTCCCACTTTACGACTTTTCTCGCCACATTTGTTGTGAATCCCTGCCATTCTTCAATTAGTAACATGGCTGTTAGGCGAAGCTGGTTTCCCCATTGACTTTGCTTGTCAGAAGGTCGCAAAAGGAGATCACATGACCCTGGGACACTGCAACTGTCATATATGTGAGTTAGTTGTCAAGCATCCATATGTGAATCACGTGAGCCTGGGGATGCTGCAACAGTCATAAGTGGGGAAAATGGTCACAAATTGCTTTTTTCAGCGCCACTGTAACTTCGAACGGTCGCTAAATGAACTGTTGTTAAGTCGAGGACTACCCATGCTGTATTTCTGAAAAAAATCAGATGTTTGTCTGCTTTTGCTTTTAAAATACACTGCTCAAAAAAATAAAGGGA
Organism: Pituophis catenifer annectens; assembly: GCF_029215685.1. Lineage (NCBI taxonomy): Eukaryota > Metazoa > Chordata > Lepidosauria > Squamata > Colubridae > Pituophis > Pituophis catenifer. The sequence continues at coordinate 132,899,592 of NW_027256882.1, read as the reverse complement.
ACACAAGCAGAAGACATCCGAGATCTGAATGAATGAAATAGCCTTATTAAATACTTTGTTTGTTACATACAGTAGTTTTGTGTTCCCTTTAGTTGTTTGAGCAGTGTATATCAACGTGGAGGCTCCATTTAGCTAAATGGCTAGCCTTCAATCACTTTGGGAATAGGATCTGCTGTTACGGTATAGGTAGTGAAGGGGGGAAAGTCAGCAACAAAGAAGATCATGCAAGGGCAGCCATTACGTTGGGTGTCTGTCGTGAATGCAAAAAGGTCCTAATTGGTTTCCATGGCACCCGGCATATAGGGGGAAAGGAGAGTGAGCGATTGCTTCTGGCAGGCGACCAATCAACCGACCGGTGGGGTTGGCGAGATGCAGTAAACCTGCTTTAGGACTCCCAGGAAGAAGTTGCCCACTTATGCCGTAAGGCCGCTCAATGCCCTCTCAGGATGTCGGGGGAGCGGAACGGCGCCCTGTGCTCGCGCGAGTCCTGCTTTTGTACATTTTGTGCCCTCGAACAGAAGCGAACGAATCGATCGCAGTTTGGGTGTGCAGGAGTCACACTTTGTTCTCGCTTGCCGCGCGTCTTTCGTAGGACTGTTTTTTTTTTTTTGGAAGCACTTCAAGTCCCGGCCCCTCCCTCTTGAAACAGACGGCCTCCTAGTAATCGTAAAATGATGACTTTTAATTGATCCTTTCTGATCCACTGGAGACGAGGCGGGCGAAGTTATGTCCAGTGCGGGAAGACCGCCTAGGTATCTGGGGTGGGCAGCTGATAAAGGCAAGAAGGTGTGATGCAATAGCGCAGATAAAGCCTGGCTCCATTTTATGGGCATTGTGATACACATCAAAAAAATCAGTGAAGCTTCAGTCAGATAGCCTGACTTTCTTTTGATCTTTTTCAATTGACACGTTATTTTTTTAAAAAAATGGTTGGGCATAAAAAGCCTACCTAATTTATGTAAAAATAAATTTAGTAACAATAACGATGATTGAAATAGATGCCTTGTTTTCAAGAGCTCTGGGTAGATTTCTCATTGCCAAGGTGATCCACCTGCCAGCACTTTCCAGATTAATGGTTAGTTTCCTGTAGTGCCTTTCTGATGTCTTGTGAGCTTTAAACTAGACCCGGGCAGAAAGATCTTGAAACTAAATATAATATAGAACAGAAGCCGTGCTTCGATACCTTGGTGTGGATTCTTAACCGTAAAGATTCAAAAGTCCAAGACATGCATTGGGCTGTCATAAAAGCTCTGCCTTTTTGTACTTGTGTCACAGTTGCCAAAGAAGTAAGTGGCAGTGTGTGTGTGCATTGTGACATTTTCATACAATATGCTTTTCTTACTTTCGGGTCCTCGTACTGCAGATACCTAAGCTTGGATACATGTAGGGATGCTAAATCAGTGGTGGGTTTCAAAATTTTTTACTCTGGTTCTGTGGGTGTGGCACGGCTTGGTGGGCATGGCAGGGGAAGGATACTGTAAATTCTCCATTCCCACCCCATTCCAGGGGAAGGTTACTGCAAAATCCCCATTTCCTCCCAATCAGCTGGGAATTGGGAGGCAGAGAATAGATGGGGGTGGGGCCAGTCAGAATTTTTACTACTGGTTCTCTGAACTACTCAAAATTTCCGCTACCAGTTCTCCAGAACTGGTCAGAATCTGCTGAAACTCACCTCTGTGCTAAATTCCTAAACACTGGGAACATAGATGCAAGGGTCTCCCTTCCATCTATTCATTATCTCCATATATCAATTATGAATCCCATCATGGATTAAAATAAGGGCATTTCACTGTATATCACAATTCCTGCCTTCCAATTCCATATTTAGTTGCTATGTGCTATCACTCTTTGTACAAATACATATGTGTACAGGCTTCTGCAGTACATGCAACAAATCTTATTGGACTGGCCAGATTTTTTTTACTCACATGAAGGAAGATACATTCCCTTTGCCTGGCCATCCCATACATAACTAGCAGAGGTATGACCCATGCTCATATTTAGTAGATGGAATAGAGTCCTACAGGAGGACATTGGCCTTCTACGGTAATCCAGACAGGAAACGTGCCCAGAAAAACTAATTTCACTTCATTTTACATTAAAGAAAAATCTTGCAACTCTGAAAGTACATTTCTCCCCCATTCCCTTTACATCCAAGAAACTCAAGAGTTTCTAGAGCGGGGGTCTCCAACCTTGGCAACTTTAAGCCTGGCAGACTTCAACTCCCAGAATTCCTCAGCCAGCTTTGCTCCAGGCTTAAAATTGCCAAGATTGGAGACCCCTGTTCTAGAGTACATCCCTCAGAAGCCTGCTGAGATGTTTGCCATGCCTACATTCTTTCTGTAGGCTAATCTGCCTCTAATCCAACTGGTCATCTGGCTGTTGCTTCTTCCCTGTCTCTCAAGTCATTCCCCGCACACCATTATATTATAGAATGAAGAAGGAGTGCATTTGATTGTGTTAATCGGCTGTTATGGTACTCTAGGTATCTTCTGTGAAGGAAAAGGAAAATTGAAGTGCACAACGGATAACATATGCAAAAAATTGGAAACAGGAAAAAATCCCAACAGAGGAAGAACTGATAGACAAGATTTTAGAATGCGCGGAGATGGACAGAATAACAAAAGAAATTAAGGAAAAAGAAGAGACAGATTATTATAGAATATGGAATAAATGGTATAAATGGCTCGAGATGAGAAATATAGAACAATAAAGATGAGAGAAGATTAGAAGTATAATATATATATATAAAATGTATGGAGAGGAATAAAAATGTATATAACAGGAATGTAGAAATGTATAAGATTAAAGATATAATTAAAATATATAGATCTCCATAGGGGGAAGGGAAGGAGAAAAAAAAAGGAAAATGCGGGGAAGAAGAAGGAGTCTTAGACTAAGATATAGGAGAAGTAGAATAAAGTAACAAATGGAAGACCACTATGAAACAATGCTTAAAAATGATAAGATATTTATATGTTGTATGTTGTGTAAATGTCACGTGTGTGTGTTAATAAAATTATAAATTTGAATAAAAAAAGAAAAGAAAATTGAAGTGCACAAAAGGCAACCCAAACCAGGCCTTTAACTGACAGAGGTGAATAAAATCATGTGTAGTATGACGAGAGGGATATGATGTGATCCATTGAGGATTGGAAAATCATTTGTAGCACGAAGAAAGCAAATGAGGAAATTACTTTTTTCTCATAAACGTGAATATAAAAGTCAGAATTAGGTAATAAACCTAAAAATCCAGATTGAGGATCAATTAAGTCCCAATTTACCAAATTCCCCAGTCCTCAATTTCTTTGAGCTACAGCATTTGCATCGTGAAGTAGCTATATTAACAGAAAATGCAATGGAACCAGCATGTTTCATTTCAATACCTTTAAATACGAAAATGGGTGGAAAATATCAGAATCCACCTATAGCAATATTATACAAAATAGGATTAAGGCTTGTAGTGGTGTTAAGCAAACAATCAAATCACGATCAGGAAATGCTGCTTCAGCCTATTTTTTTCATTTGTCAGACTTAAAGCAAAGCATCATTATACAGGTAGTCCTCAACTTATGACCACAATTGAACCCAAAATTTCTGTTGCTAAGTGAGACAGTTAAGTGAGTGTTGCCCCATTTTACGACTTTTCTTGCCACATTTGTTTAGCGAATCATTGCAGTTGTTAAGTTAGTAACATGGCTGTTAAGTGAATCTGACTTCCCCATTGACTTTGCTTATCAGAAGGTTGCAAAAGGGGATCACGTGACCCGGGACCTGTCATAAACAGGAACTAGTTGCCAAGTCACTTTTTTCAGTGCTGTTGTAACTTTGGTCATTAAACAAACTATAGTAAGTTGAGGACTACCTGCATTTGATATCATCTTTTTAGAATCCTTGATGCATGTCTCCCTGTGTTCTGCCCCAGCTACGGTCCACAAAGAACGCAGCACACACAAAGTCCGTTCAAACCTTAGTTTACTGAATAAACCAGTCTTTTACAACAACAGCTGTTAATTAATTGCATTAACATCCGCCAAGAATTCAGTTGGCAGAATGCCCAGAAGCAATTTGCAGGAAGCTGATAAGATAAGCAAGACAAGACACGAAGGTATGTGAACTAAATTGTTCCCTGCAAATTGCTTCAGTCGGTGTTCCTCCTTAAATAGGCTAAGGGAGTGGCCAATTAGCCCCAAGCCTTACTCGAGGAGACCTCCTCCTGAGGAGCCACTCCTGCCTTTTGGTAGCTCTGTGCGCCCATGCATCGAGAAGAGGCTCTTCCTCTTCGTCCTCTTCACTTAAGGAAACTTCTGGAGGTTCTGAAGGCCCTGGCTGAATCCCCGCCTCTGGCACCACATCTTCTCCAGCTTCTTCATTGTCCGACTCGAGTGCCAGCTGCACAGGCTGCTGGCGCAGCACCACATCAGCCTCCTTGCTGTTTGAATCAGCTACTAGCTACACAGGCCGTGTACGGGCTACAACACTCTGTGTCCAGATACTAGTAATAGATTGTTTTTTCATAACTGTCAAGGAGTGAAAACAAACCAGTGTGGTGAAGTGTTTTAAGGCATCAGATTTAAAAACTGGGAGGCCCTGAGTTTTAATCTGCCTTTGGCACAAAGCCAATTGGTACCTCTGAGCCACTTGCTCTGTCTTAGCCAGTGGTGAAATCCAATATTTTTTTACTATCGGTTCTATGGGCGTGACTTGGTGGGCTTGTTGGGCGTGGCAGGGGAAGGACACTGCAAAATCTCCATTCCGACCCCACTCTGGGACCACCCAGAGGTGGTATTTGTCGGTTCTCCAAACTAGTCAAAATTTCTGCTACTGGTTCTCCAGAACCTGTCAGAACCTGCTGGATTTCACCCCTGGTCTTAGCCCTAGAAAGGAGGCAATGCAAAATCTTTGCCAAGAAAAGGGAGTTTGTCCAGAAATTAAAAACCGACTTGAAGGCACACACAAAAAGGCAATGTTTCCCCATTTCCATCAAAGTGTCCTAATTAGGGCACCATCAATGTCAGAATTTTTCACACTTCTTCAGTGATTTAAGTTTATTTGCCAAATTACACTGTACCCTGAAAGAACATTATCAGCTTTTCAAGTCTGGGTTTAATAGAAATAGTAACAAAAGGAGGGCAAAGGAGAACAAATTCACTGCTGTTCCAGTTAATCAGTTCTGAGATTATGCTTTGAAAACCAGACAAAAGCACCTGAAAGGAAGAATGAAAACATTCATATAAATCTATGCTACTTTCTGGATTCCCGCTACTGAAAGCTGTCAAGATCCTTTTCCTGCAAATGAAAAGCAGATTCTTGTTCATGGCCATTATTTTATTTATTTATTGTTTCGATTTATATGCTGCCCTTCTCCGGAGACTCAGGGCGGCTAACAATGCATTAAGCAATAGCCTTCATACTTTTTGTATATACCTGCTTAGTAGGGCTTTCGTCCCCCCAAGCGGTGTTCTTTTTTATACAAAGTCAGCTTATTGCCCCCACAAACCGGGTCCTCATTTTACCTACCTCGAAAAGATGGAAGGTTTTTTTTTTTTTTTTAATTTGATTTATATGCCGCCCTTCTCCGGAGACTCAGGGCGGCTTACAGTGCATTAAGCAATAGCCTTCATACTTTTGTATATTTATACAAAGTCAGCTTATTGCCCCCACAAACTGGGTCCTCATTTAACCTACCTTAGAAAGGATGGAAGGCTGAGTCAACCTTGAGCCTTGGAGAGATTCGAACCAGCAGTAAATTGCAGGCAGCTGTGTTAATAACAGGGTGCTTTAAACCACTGTAGTACCAAGGCTCTTAACTCAACCAAGGTTGAGTCAACCTTGAGCTTGGTGAGATTTGAACTTGCAGTAATTGCAGGCAGCTGGTGCTACTTAACAGCACATTAGTCTGCTTCGCCACCAAGGCTCATATTATTGATCATTTTATGCTTACAGCCCTCAAAATACACAAAGAAAGTGAATGATTTACTCCCAAATGAGTTGCTGCACAGTCAAGATCCACATTACTTTCTCTGCTTTTTTCATGAGCCACAAGCAGAGAATTCAGCATTGACATCTGAACTGAGTCCTTCTTTTTCTTTTAAGTTGGGGTGGAAACGTCTCTTCCCCCCTCACCTCTGCTGCATCTGAGATACAGGTGAATGACAAGAAACATCCACTACCTTCCCATCTAGCTTAGCTTTCAGTTTTAGGATGTCAGGTACTGTCAGAGGCAAATTCAATTATTGATCAAAATATGTATAAAAGGGAAGTCTTGAGTACAAGAGGAAGCACAGAAGATTAATTATGTAGGACACTGTCCACCTTGCAGACATTCAAGTCAAAGTCTGAATGATGGAAATCAAGTCTGTGGATGAGGAAACACGTGGTCAGAGCTTATATTCAAACAGCTGAAATTAATTCCCGAAGATAGCTTGTCTAAATTAGAAGTGCATCTGAAATAAAGCTGTGAATTATTACAGGATTTAATCCCTTAATAAATCTGAGAGAATTATTATTTATGTGGTTTACCAATAACTGATGTCTACTAAGTTTTTTTTCACCCTGGTCTTTACATTTCTTGAAGTTTAATGTTACAGAAAATTTCTTCTTCTTCTTCTATGAATTGATAGAAACAACTGTCTGCCTCGGATAAATTAAACTGATTATTTATTTCTGTTGAATTAAAGTAAACCGATAGGATGATCTTTATCCACTTAAATCAAGTTACTTTTACAGATACCAGATTGTTATAGCTACTATTACAGATGTAACATATGGAACAAAAGGTGAAAAGCTTTGGGATGAACAGCATGTCAAATCAACTTGCATGAACTTGGATAACTGACAAGGATTTATTGTTATTAGTTGCAAAGTTGTGTCCAACCCATCGCGACCCCTTGGACAACGTTCCTCCTGGCCTTCCTGGCCTCTACCATCCTCTGGAGTCCATTTAAGCTCACGCCTAGTGCTTCAGTGACTCCAGCCAACCCAGTGGTGGGTTGCCCCCGGTTCGCACCAGTTCTATAGAACCAGTAGTAAAACCGGTGGGAGGCTCCGCCCACCAACCCCGATGTCATCAAAATGCTTCTGCGCATGCACAGAAGAGCGCACATGCATGCTTACTTCGCTTGCATGCGTGCGCAACCCCGCTGCGAACCAGTAGTAAAGGTAAGTAGAACCCACCCCTGATCCAGCCATCTCATTCTTTGTCGTCCCCTTCTTTTGCCCTCAATCTTTCCCAGCATTAGGCTCTTCTCCAGTGAATCCTTCCTTCTCTTTAGGTGGCCGAAGTATTTGAGTTTCATCTTCAGGATCTGGCCTTCTAAAGAGCAGTCAAGGTTGATTTCCTCTAGGGCTGACCGGTTTGATCGCCTTGCAGTCCAAGGGACTCACAGGAGTCTTCTCAAGCACCATAGTTCAAAGGTCTCAATTCTTTGGTGCTCAGCCTTTCTTATGGTCTAACTTTCACAGCCATACATTGCAACTAGGAAAACCATAGCCTTGACTATACACACTTTTGTTGGCAGGGTGATGTCTCTGCTTTTTAGTAAGCTATCTAGATTTGCCATAGCTTTCCTTACAGTTATCATTAGCAAGTATAAAATAATTTGCATAGTAAGTAACTTACTATTTGCTTTATAAATCTATTATATTCATCTTATGAGTAGGGTTAAGAGATTACTTTGAAACAAGAATTTGTTTTTAGGTAATCTCGTTATTCTCAAACTGTCTTTAAATCCACAAAAACCTGACTAGGAATTACATTTTTCTAACACATATGGACAGTTTTCATTTAGTCTAGGCTGAGATCCTCATGGAGTAAAAAAAAAAAAAAAAAAAAAAAGTTGATGGCCACAACTGTGTGATCAAAGGTCTGGTCTGTTTTCACATGTGATGCAAGTTAAAAAGGGACATATTTGCAATTGTGCTATCTTGACTTTCTGACCTCCACCTGCAGAGAGCCCCTGATTTGAACATTTATAACGGTACTGGGTTGGGTTTCACTTCTTCAAACTTCAAATAAATTGTTCCAGAGTCATTCTACAGTGTATTTGGGCCAGAATTAGAGCAAAATTACATTGAATTAAATCACAATCCATGCCATGGCTAAAGGTGAGAACTATATTTAGAAACAGACACTATATTTAGAAATGGACAGGCTTTCAAGATTCTGTTATTATAACCTACAACAATTTCCTAATAGTTTATTAATTTAAGCTCAGCAAAAAATGTTCTTTGGCCTGCTCTTTTCCAATCCAGAAAATTCTGGGTCTTTCCTCTGTAGGAAGAAATATCCTTCTGGGTTCTGCTCCAAGTGGGGTAAAAGTGGGTGTTAACTTCCTACACCTCTTTGTGATGAAAATGATATATTGTTAAGAGATAAGAGTAAAGTTGCTTTTGTTGGGAGTCCATGGGGGAGCAGCCCATGGACTGGAGAGCATATTGTATTGGAGTCCAGGTCACAAAGTGACTTCTTTGGAAACAACTAATTTGTTCATAAAATATTCCGTGCTAGGTGAGACCAGTTCCAAAGCATTAGGGCTACCATACTGTATATGGTCCGCAAACATCTGGATGAAAAACAAAAGCATAGCCTTAATTACCATCTAGTGATCATCTGGATTTTTACAAGCCATGTCTGTGAACCCTGAAGAACAGCAATTTACCTGAAAGCAACCAGGTGACACCTCACCTTCTCCTCTGCTTTCTCCTCAGGGTTCTTTTTACCATTACAGTTCTCCATTGTGTATGGAGACACAAAATATACCAGGCACATCCATTGATCACTTTTAGTTTCTAAATATACTTAAGGTGACCTAAAAATATAGAAAGAGTTTGGTCTAGTGGTTAAGCCACCAGGCTAGAAACCGGAAACTGAGTTCTAATCCTGCCTTAGGCATGAAAGCTGGCTGGGTGACTTTGAAGCACTCATTCTTTCTTAGCCTAACTCACCTCACAGGATTGTTACTGTGGGGAAAACAGGAGGAGGAAGGAGTACTACGTATGTTTGCTGCCTTGAGTTATTTATAAAAATAAAGGCAGGATAAAAAATATAAAATAATGCTGAAGATTTTTTAATTTTTAAAATATTTTTATTGAATACATTTTCAACAGAATTTTAAAAAGTACAAATTTTGAATTAAGGAGGAACAAAGAAAAGTTATAAAGAACAAAACAGAAATATAGAAAAAGATTCTAAAGAAGCAGATTTTTATCTTCATGACAGCAGTTATAGATGTGTTTTATCTTTTCTTTCTCTAATGTGACATCATGATTTTCTTTTCATAAGCTATCCTAACCTCAAAATCATAATTCACAAATTCATTTTTTTCTTTTTTTCAGCTCTAGTCACTAATAAAGAGTCTTTTAATTCTCATGCCAATTAAAAGAGAGACTAGCCTTACCCTGAGGGTCACAATCAAAGAAGGCAAGATATTGTACACAAGTAAAGAGGAGTGAGTGGAAAAAAGGAGACATCACTTCTTTTATGCTTGGAAATAATATGCTGCATGTTTAGTCCAAGTTGATCTTCTCTTGCAGTTATTCTCATTTTAATAGTTCTTGCTCCTTTGTTTGAGGAATGAGGCCAGAGGCATCTGCTCTCCAATTCTAGGACAATTTTTTTTTTAAAAAAATTGATTTATATGCCGCCCTTCTCCAGAGACTCAGGGCGGCTTACAATGCGTTAAGCAATAGCCTTCATACTTTTGTATATTTATACAAAGTCATCTTATTGCCCCCATAATCTGGGTCCTCATTTTAGCTACCTTAGAAAGGATGGAAGGCTGAGTCAACCTTGAGCCTGGTGAGATTTGAACTTGCAGTAATTGCAGGCAGCAGATGTATCTACAAGACCACATTCTGCCACCGATTGCCTCCCACCAACCGGTACGCTCACACAGAGAGGGCCTCCTCAGGGTGCCGTCAGCCAAACAATGTAGACTGGCGACCCCCAGGGGGAGAGCCTTCTCTGTGGGGGCCCCTGCCCTCTGGAATGAATTGCCCCTGGACATACGAAGGATCCCCGACCTCCGCGCCTTCCATTGTGCAATGAAGACCCTGTTATTCCAGCAAGCCGCTCTGATGGGATAAATGGTTTTAATTTGGTTTTAATGGGGTTTTAAAATTGGTTTTAAATGAGAGTTTTAAATTCGGCCTATGATTTAATTATTTTAATCTGCTTTTAAATTCTATTTTGTACACTGTTTTATTATGGCTGTTCACCGCCCTGAGTCCTTTGGGAGAAGGGCGGTATATAAATAAAATAAAATAAAATAAATAAATAAATAAATAAAGTAAGTGGATGTTAGTAACAGTGCTTTAGTTTGCTGAGCCACCAGAGCTCCTGTCAATAGAATTTGATAGTTCAATCTGGCTGGACTCTACAATTAACATAACAGACTTGGAAGGGAGCTTGGAGGTCGTCTAATCCAACCCCCTGCTCAAACAGAAGAATTTATACCATTCCAGACAAATGGCTCTCCAATCTCTTCTTGAAAGCCTCCAGTGATGGAGCATCCACAACTTTTGAAGGCAAACCATTCCACTGGTTAATTGTTCTTACTGTTAGGAAATTTCTCCTTAGTTCTAGGTTGCTTCTCTCAATTAATTTCCATCCATTGCTTCTTATCTTGACTTCTGGTGCTTTGGAGAATAGGTTGACTCCCTCTTTTTTGTGGCAGCCCCTCAAATATTGGAACATTGCTATCATGTCACCCCTAATCCTTCTTCTCACTAGACTAAGAAACTCTTGAGTCTACGTTTAAAAGATGTGCTAGCTGTGGGTTATGGATTAAGCCTTGCACATCTGAAATACACTAAGCTGGAAAGATTTAAAAACTTGTTCTTGAAATGAGAACATATGGGAATAACTAACCACGGGGACCAATTTAGAACCTTACTTACAATGTAGAACCTTACTTTTTTCACCATTGAATTTCATTTTGTTAGATAGCACCCAATTTTCAAGTCTGTCAAGATCCTTCTGTATCTTAAGCGTATCTTCTGGAGTGTTGGCTATTCCTGCCAGCTTGGTGCCATCTGCAAATTTGATGAGTTCCCCATCTATCCCCTTGTCCAAATCATTGATGAATATGTTGAAGAATACTGGGCCTAAAACAGAGCCCTGGGATACCCAATTTGATCTAGCAGTGGCATCCAGAATAACAAGTTAGAAGAAACCTTGGAGGTCTTCTAGTCCAACCCCCGCTCATGTAGAAAACCCTATACCATTTCAGACAAATAGTTGTCCAATCTTTTTTAAAAAAACTTCCAGTGTTGGAGTACCCACAATTTCTGAAGGCAAGTTGGTCCATTGATTAATTGTTCTGCTGTCTTAGTTCTAGGTTGGATCTCTCCTTGATTAGTTTCCATCCATTACTTCTTGCCCTGCTTTTAGGTGCTTTGGAGAATGGGTTAACCCCCGTCTTCTTTGTGGCAGTCTCTCAAATATTGGAACATTGCTATCATGTCACCCCTAGCCCTTCTTTTCTAGCCATACCCAGTTAAAATAAAGGCTCCTCCACATCTTTTTTTTAAAATTTGATTTATATGCCGCCCTTCTCCAGAGACTCAGGGCGGCTTACAATGTGCTCAGCAATAGCCTTCATCCTTTTGTATATTTATACAAAGTCATCTTATTGCCCCCACAACTGGGTCCTCAATTTATCTACCTTGGAAAGGATGGAAGGCTGAGTCAACCTTGAGCCTTGGCGAGATTTGAACCTGCAGTAATTGCAGGCAGCTGGTCTTAATAACCAGCTTAATAACAGGGTGCCTTAGACCACTGTGTGATGACACTTCTTCCTTTATGGTTTAACAGATTAACAGAGTTGGAAGGGACTTTATAGGTCATCTAGTCCAACCCCAACCCCCCCCATCCCCGCTCAAGCAGGAGACCCTACACCATTTCTGACAAATGGCAGTCCAATCTTTTCTTGAAAGTCTCAAGTGTGGTCAGCATGACTAAACGCCAAAGTGCCGCAACTCTTCTGTGCTTAACGCTTGACTGGATGAATGGAGGGACGGGAATCCCATCTGAAACAGAATTTGGATTAGAAACTTGGTTTATCCCGCTGATAGTGCCCGCCCGGTCGGCTTTCTTTTCAGAGACTACGAATTGTTTTCAACCAGGCCAATTCTGAGCCGCGGGGCTCGGAAGGCTGATTAATTACGGCACTAGGACCCAGCGGGCAAGGCGGGCAAGAGCGGAAGTTCGAAGAAGTGGCTGCGAACTGGCTCCTAACCATGGAGGCCGAAGAAGAACCTCCGGCCGGACGTCGCTTACTCAGGTATCTGCAAGGGAGGGAGGAACGGCGTGGGGATGAGGAGGATTAAAGGAGCCGCCTCCCTCCCCGGGGGGGCGGGGGGAGGATGGGTGGCTGGAGGGAAGGCCGGAAGTGTTGGAGGGACGGGCGTTATGCTTCTCCCTCCTGCGCCTTTGCCACGTGCGGCTCCTCCCCGGGCCGTTCTGACATCTGCAAGCCGGGAGTTTTGCTCCAGGAAAGCCCCGCTTGCACACGCGATGCAGGAGCAGTGGTTTCAACCAGGCAGGGAGGAAATAAGAGGCTACGGGTGCTTTTCAGTGAGTGGTGCGCACCCATTCTGTTTGCTCAGCTGGTCCCGCCCTACCTAGAAATGACTTCAATTGTATATAGAGCTCGTTCCTTTTCTCTTAGCAGAAATCACATTTTTTTCGAGGAATTGCAATAGTCTGGCCTTCTCGGGGCTGCTTCTCCTATAGGGATTGAAGGGGAAGAGAAGAAAATAAAATATTGCAGGCAGAGAGAGGTCGAGATAGGCAGATTAGCAGGTAATCTCAGGAGCTAAAAGAGCAAAGCAGAACGCCTGTGTGTGTGTGTGTGTGTGTGTGCATGTTAAGAGTATATATATATACTAAAAATGGAAAGAAATGAGAAAGCATCACAACAATAGAATAGAAATAGACTTCAATTTATTTCATGATCGGTTCTGTCTCTCTGCCCTGTAGTGAAATGAATTAAACTAAAACTATTTTAAAAAGTAAATGACTATTAAGGAAGGTAAGTAAAGGTACAACAGTTTGCTAAGTGACCAAAGTTACATCGCTGAAAAAAGTGATGTCTATTTTTCACATGACCATTGTAGCATCCCCACGGTCACGTGATTTACATTTGGTTGCTTAACAAGTAACATTTATGATGGTTGCAGGGTCCCAGAGTCGTGATCCTCTTTTGTGACCTGACAAGCAAAGTCAGTGGGGAAACCAGATTCAGCTAACAACTGTGTTACTAATTTAACAACTGCGGTGATTCGCTTAACAAATGTAAATAAAGTCACAAAACTCACGTAACAAATTTCTCACTTAACATAAATTTTGGGCTCAATTGTCGTAAGTTGAGGACTACTTGTACAAAAACAGAGTTTGAGGAAATCAAAGGGATTTTGAGTCCTTCGGGAGTAGGGCGGTATAGAAATTTGATTAATAATAATAATAATAATAATAATTTCCCTAAAATGAGCAAAAGAGCCATGTAGGGTGGACATTTTGGCAAAAATACACATGCAAACTAGACGTTATGTAGGGCCCCGACAGTAATTCTCCTTGAAAGGACACAAGGTTTAAGCTTTTAATTTAGAGAAAAGATTAGAAGTGTGTATACTAGCAATTTTCCATGTTGGCAACTTTAAGTATGGCGATTGGGGAATTCTGGAAGTTGAAGGTACACATATTTTAAAGTTGCCAAGATGGAGAAACATTGGTGTGTACTTACATTGTAAACGGAAATTATCTTTATACTAAAACCTGGGGTGATTTGGGGAAGTTGAATAATAGGATATTTAGAAAGTGGGTAATAGCAGTTGTTGGAATTGGCTAGGAAATAGTGCTGGCTAAATAGACTTGTGGTCTGATCTGCTACTGTTTAGCATATTTGGAGGAATCCATCATGGAAAAATTGAATATTTAAGTGATTATTCTTACCTTCTCTCTCCCCTGATTCCTCCCCCCGTGAAGCCCAGCAGAACTGCTGGCAGCTCGAACACGTGATCACAAGATCCCACAGCGCTCACTTGGTCAGAAAGATTTCATTCCTGATGGAGCAGAAGAACAAGAATCGAAGTTGCGTCAATGTCGGAAAGAACACTGGCAACTTTTGGAGGAAGAGCGTGTTGTGCGGTTGTATGTATAAATTATGCCTAGAACTAAAGTACTAAACTATCAATTAATTTAAAATGTTTTGTCTAGTATGTTTTTAGCTTTTCCAGTTCTACACAAGGGACTCTGTTAACAGGAAAGGGAAAAACTTTTCTTGTTCCAGCAAACTGGAGAGTTTCAAGCAGTTCTCAAATACACAGTTCTTAGCTAAATAACTGAGAAGATGGTTGTTTCACAATCTGAGATAAAGGTAGAGTCCAGACACATTTGAGTCAGGTTTTTAAATTGAAATATGGCACTGACTATTTTTGTTTTCTTGTTGTCTGATCTACATCAGGGGTGCTTAAATCAGGCCCTCAGGGCCTGCGTGGAAATAGCAAAGCCTCTGGACGCATCTGGCAGCCAAAATGGGGTGCGGGGGGGTCACACGCGGTCCCTGCATGGCCCGTTTTTGGCCTGGATGGCCTCTGCAACACTTTGCCAGCCAAAATGGGCGGGGGGCACGGCCCCTATGCCCCGTATTGGCCAGCAAAGTGTTGCAGGAGGCCGTCCAGGCCAAAAACAGGGCGTGCACGCTCCCCACGCCTCATTTTGGCCGGCAAAGTCCTGTAGGAGGTGTCCATCCCATCTCCCCCCCCTCCCCCAGCTGGCCTGTGGAGAACTACAATGCTGATCCGGCCCTCGAAGAAATCCAGTTTGACACCCCTGATCTACTTAAAAAGGGGAATGCTGGAAATATTAGATGCTTTTGACATTAATGGCCATAGTATCCTTTGTGATTGTGTGGGTATGTGTACTATGTAATAACAGAGAGGTAGCTCTCTACCACAATGTTTTCTGGGTTTTCCTAGCTTCCTATCTGGATTTGGAAGGTAGGATGAAAATTTGTTAGTCAACATTATTGACAGACTCTTCCTTACTCTCTGTGATCAATATTTACATGAAATAGGTGATAATACTCATTCAGAGCTTTATATATGCTTATTTATTTTTATCAAACCTTTATTATTTTTGCAAATAATTCAAGGCAGCAAACATATCCAACACATCTTCCTGCTCCTATATTCCCCTCAACAACAATAACCCTGTGAGATGGG
Source organism: Pituophis catenifer annectens (assembly GCF_029215685.1). Lineage (NCBI taxonomy): Eukaryota > Metazoa > Chordata > Lepidosauria > Squamata > Colubridae > Pituophis > Pituophis catenifer. The sequence continues at coordinate 132,884,367 of NW_027256882.1, read as the reverse complement.
TTGGGCTGAGAGAACTGGCCCAAAGTCAGATGGCTTTCATGGCTGACACAGGACTTGAACTTGGAGTCTCCCACTTTCTAGCCTGGAGCCTTAACCACTAGACCAGTTTCTGGCTCAATGATGCACATTCAACCTTGTTGCAGCTTGACATACTTTCAAGATAGAAGTCCAGAGTGTTGAACTTTAGACTTAGCCAAGATATTTATTTATTTACTTATTAAACAAATTTATACAGTTGCCCAATTAATACCCTAGTGACAAAATTTAAATGGATGATGGGCAACAAACTCTGTTTAAATCCAAACAAGACAGAAGAGATTCTGGTCAATAGAAAATCAGCTCAGGGATTGAGGTTTATTTATATGCAAGGAAATTGCATTTCCTCTGAAAGTTGTATATGTCAATCCTACATTGTTCCAGGATTACTAAATGGTAGCAGATTTGTGCAATTAGATTTTACCTGTAGGCTGCAGCCACTCATGAATGGGTGGATCTTAACAAGAATTATTCTTTTGGCTGAAGAACAGCTAGACTTTTGTATGTTGATTTAAAAATTAAAAAAAATAGAATATAAATTTCATGAAGAGGCATACGGGCTACATCTGGATGCGACAGTTGGTACAAAATGTGACCATTAGATTGTTGATTGGTGCAGGGATTATGATTATATCTGACATATGGAAAGGTCTGCACTATTTTGGAATTTTGGGGTTAAATATGAGGAGTAAGTTTTCCCTTTAAAAATCCAAGCGCCTAGGGTTTGCCTGAGAAGCTACTTCGCTTGTTTTGAATCTGCCTGGTTACAGATATTTGCAGAAAGTCTCTTGTAAAAATGTCGTTGGCTTGTGAAACCTGCCAATCAGATATATGGAGAGATGCTTCTCTTTTTCACAGTATCTATCCTGAAGTAAACTAATGTCATATAAGGGGCCATGGACCACTTTTATAAGGTTTTCTGACAGTCTAACTATTTCATAATGAAATTGAGGTGAGGGTTTTTTGTTTTCCAAGGAATGGATACATCCCAGCATAGCAAATCTATACACGATGCTTTATTTATTAGAACATATCTTTTATTTTATGTACACTGAGAGCATATGCACCAAGACAAATTCCTTGTGTGTCCAATCACACTTGGCCAATAAAAATTCTATTCTATTCTATTCTATTCTATTCTATTCTATTCTATTCTATTCTATTCTATTCTATTCTATTCTATTCTATTCTATTCTATTCTATTCTATTCTATTCTATTCTATTCTATTTCAGCACTTACCTTCCCAAACAACAAGCTACTTTGGGTCAACTCGACCCATCTAGGACTTGCAAGTTGCTGTGACCACATGTTTTTAATACTTTATACCAGTCTTTTAACACTCAGGTTTTTTTTAAAAAAAAGTTTCCAAAGTCTACAAAGTAGCATACAACTCTTTGTCTTTTTCCAAAAGTTCTTGCACTGGTTGGGATGGGGTGCTGTTTCAGTGTGGTTGCTCCTTTTCTAGGTGCTGCCAAGCTCCAGGCAAAGCTCTAAACAGAACTCCCAGCAGGATATACAGTAGCTTGTGGTCCTGGCAGTTGAATGAAAGTCCTCTTGCCAGCTCATAATAGCAGCCAATCTCATGCCACCACTTCCACTTCCCCTCTATAGGCTATTTGCTATCACCTTTCCTCCTACTCCCCTCTCCACTGTCTTAGCATTTGCTCTTGTAAGCCAAGGGCCTGAGGTGGAGAGATGCTGCCTCTGGACGTCAGCACATCTTTGAAAACACCAGGGAGTGGCTCAATTATCACAGGCAGCTGCAACTTAGATGCTTAGTGCTTGTGAGTAAAGTGAATGTATGACGGCATGAGGGATGTGGGGGTGGGAAGCATTTCTGCTTGGCTACAGCTGCTTTTCCAAAGTACAGAAAGCAACCTCAACTTCACTCTCTTTTAACATATTTAAAATCCTAGTAAGTGCTCTATAATCTAGACACCACAAATTATTTCTTCTTAGATCTGTCTCTTTTCTGTTAGCTGTTCTGTGCTGGTAGAACATGGATTTTGGAAGGGAAAGTTTCAATAATCTGCTTTGTTGTTTATGCATAGTAATTCTGGAGCTGCTCTGTACCTATTTTAAGAAGATGTAAATCTTCTGCTTCCTGTTAAAATTAAAATAACTTCTTAACCCTTTTTTATGGCCAAGAATATTGGAGAATGAACAGATAGAGATTCTTCTTTTTAAATTTCCTTTATAGGGGAAGTTTGGTGAAGGCTGAGTGGAAGCCCCAGGAAGGTATTGTGGAACTGAAATCCCCTGCAGTAAGTTTTACTACTGTATCTTTTATATGATGTCATTCCTACTCTCTTAAATAACTTACTGTTACCAGCTTCTATCTCAGAGCAGCACATACCAGTAGCCAGAGGCTTCTTTCAGATCAGAGCCAGATGTAGTAGGATTGATTTCAGTTTTCATATTATGACATTGCCACTGAATAATGTGTGCCCTCTCTCTTTCATCAGATTGCTCAAAATAAAAATTGTATTTGCAGTGTTTAGCTTGTAGCTGTGCCATTGTTTATACTGGAACCAACTATGATTCTTGGAAGGTGATATGTGGGTAAAGAAGATATGGGATGAGCAAATGAAATCTGTTAACTTTTACTCTTGATTTCTTTTCTGTCCCCCCTAGTAGTGGTCTAAAAGACAGCTGTTTTGAAAGTTAAGACAACAAGGTTATTGAATTATTCTTATTGTCTCACCTCCAATAATTCAATCCCTGGGAGAACCGGACATCAGGCTAACTTTCTCCACACACATACAATAGGGTGCATTGAGAGACCAAGAATTCTGGGGTTTTATGTTCCCTAATTGTAATTCAAGCCTTTGGCACAAGGATGAAATTCCCTTCTTCAGTACAGCCTTAATTCAGATAGAGAAGGTCCGACTGAATCACTGAGTGAAAGTCTCCTAGAATGCTCCAACAATCCTGGGCTTATTTTGTTCTTTTTGAAATGTTAATAGAGATTGGGATTGATCTCCTAAATTAACAATGTTTTTTTGTTCCCATCAGGGGAAATTCTGGCACACCATGGGTTTTACACAGCATGGAAAGCAGTGCCTGCTGCCAGAAGAAGCCTTGTATCTCCTGGAATGTGTAAGTAAATCACATCCACAAGCTTATGAAGCAGTTTCGTGTAGCTAAGCATCTCCCCTGTTCTGTTGTCTGGACACACAGTTCCAAATTTTGCCACAGAATAATCATGTAAATTAAGAAAGAAAGATGTCTAAGTATTTGGAAAACGATTAGGAGGCAGGGATGCTAGAATGACTACAGCCATATAATACTTTTTCAAGAGAAGGAAGAAATCTGTTTAGGGGGGTTGCCTCTCTGTCTTAACCTCGTACTAATGGGAACGTCTAAAATGAGAGTGTAACCACACTGCTAAGAGTGGTTGCAATCTCCATAGGATTGAGAATCCTGCACAATCAGGATTACACAGAAGATCTTCTGAATAAATGCCACCTCTTCACCTCAGACCTTTTCTTATGAACATGCAGGTTGGGATAAGCAGACTCGCAGGAAATGTTCCCATCTCCCATTCCTTGATATTGCAACACTAGTTTCTTCTGCAGAAAGCACATCTGTTTGAAACCTACAGATGTACATGACTTTATAAATACCGGTGTATAATTCTTGGAATTGGGTATCGTCAAAGCTGCTGCAGTATTTTCATTGCAGGTGTTTTATTTACAGAATTTGCCCCCAAGTGGCCCATTCTGTGGGTTTGTGTGATCATTCTGTGTGATCATTCTATAAGCCATATTGTACTGTAAAACCAATTCCTGTATCTTGAGATTACAGGTTAGCAACCACTCATTCAGCAATTGTTCAAAGCATTGAACAAGTGGTACTTAACAACCAATCCTCAAAGTCGTGGCTGTCATAGCACCCATGTGTTCACATGATTGCGATTCAGGCACATGATAACTGACTCACATATGTGATGGTTGCAACATCCCATGGTCATGGGATCACTATTTGCAACCTTGCCTGCTGGCTTTCCACAAGTAAAGTCAGTTTAGAAGCAAGGGTAAGGTTGCAAGTTGTTTTTGCTGCCATTGCTTCTTCTTCCAAGAAACCATGCTTCCCTACCCAGCTATGCTTGCGCTGCATACATCCACACACTTGGCGTCCCTTGCATCAGGCTACAACACTTACACCCTGCCCATTTGCATTGCAGGATTCATCTGCCTGCTGCATGGCTTGCCAGCCACCTAAGTGCAACTTCCAACTGTCTTCCTCATTGAGTTTGTTTGATGGAAACTGACAGAAAGATCCAAGTTATAATCATGTGAAGTCCTGTTTTAACCCCCAATCCTCATTTAACAACAGGAATGGGAACTGCTGGGATTGCCATCGCTAAATGATGCTGTCATGATGCATCACACTTTATAATTGTATCACTTAAGGACTCAAATTCTGGCCCCAATGACCCTTGTTACATGAGGAATATATCTGCAGACATCCAATTGACATGTGTAGGTCTTCAGACCCCAGGGAATATCTGAGGCAATCACCACAAAGATAGGGTTGCACAGTTCCTGAACATTTATTTTTTTTTTTTCTTACAGGGATCCCTTCAGTTATTCTACAAAGACCTACCTTTGTCAGTCCAGGAAGCATATGAGGATCTGCTGTCTCCAAAGTCGGTCAGCCTACTAAAATACCAGGTGCATTTCGAAATTTGGAGTTCAACATCTATGGAAGTGAAATTTGGCAGTTTAAAAGAAGCATTAAATTTCAAAGCCGGCAATTCTGCTGTAATTACATTATCACAATTAGTTGTGCAGTTAAGTTGACGGGAAAAGGCATGTGAGGATATTTCATTGAAGTTTGAGGTTAACTGCTTATGCAGTGAATGCTGCTGTCCAGCTTTGTTGGACAGCAGCATACACGATACAGACAATACCACAGGTAGTCCTCAACATATGACCACAGTGGAGCCCAAAATTTATGTTGTTAGGTGAGAAATTTGTTAGAGTTTTGCCCCGTTTTACAATTTTTCTGACCACATTTGTTAAGTGAATTACTGCAGTTCTTAAATTAGTAACACGGATATTAAGCAAATCTGGTTTCCCCATTGACTTTGCTTGTCAGAAGGTCTCAAAAATGGATCACATGACCCCGGGACACTGCAGCTGTCATAAATGTGAGTTCAGCATCGAAATGTAAATCACTTGACCATGGGGATGCTGCCATGGTCATAAGTGTGAAAAATGATCATAAGTCACTTTTTTCAGTGCTGTTGTAATTTTGAATGGTCACTAAATGAACTGTTGTAAGTCGAGGACTATCTGTACTCTGCAGTATGATATCGATGGTATTCCTTAAAAAGTAGAGTGGACTGAAAAGGGGAAATCACTCATTAAAAACCTGTTTCTAATCATGCCTTTGAAGCATCAATAATGGCACTTAACATATTTTTCAGAGTATAAGCATATAGTGCAGTGCTTATACTTCAGAGCACTGCACTATAAGACGCACCTACTTTTTTTGGTGAGGAAAACAAGAAAAAGAAATCTGCCTCTGCCTCTGCCTCCCAGCAATTTTGCCTCATGGCAGCAAACAGCAAACAGCCTGCTTTACTTTAATTTTCGTTTTCAGCATAGCTTGATTAGCACAAGGAAAAAAAAAATCTGCTCCAGCAATTTACCTTCTTGCAGCAAGCAGCAGAGGCCTGCCCAAAACAGCTGAGAGCAAAACAGCTGAGAGTCTGGAGGCCCAGACTTGTGCTAATTAGGCTGTGCTAAAGCTGAAAGGAGCTATTTTTTCTTGCTGTTTGCTGCAAGGAGGTAAACTGCTGGGAGGCAGAGGCCAAAGGGTGGGGGCCAGTGGGTGGGCAGGGCTACATTCGGTGTATAAGACACACCTAAATTTTCATCCCCTTTTAGGGGGGAAAAAGGTGCATTTTATACTCTGAAAAATACGGTAAATATATCAAGTTGCAGTCCAACCTAGATATTGCTGAATGGCCTGAGCAAATACAGTATTAGGCTCAAAGTACAGAATTCAGGCAAGTGTCCTTAGCTTGATGGTTGAATGTAAAACATCATTGTTTAACTTGTTAATAATTTAGAACATAACTTGTTAATAATTTTTCATACCTTCATCTATGCAAAGACTAAATTGTGCCTCTTGTAATATCTGATTATTATGTATTATATAGTCTCTTCCTTATTTTTAAGCGGTGGTTTGTTTTAAAAAGAGAGCAGATATCAGTGAAACCTTTCTATGGTGTTCTTAAGTTTATTCAGCTGAGACTTCAATGTTGATTAGAATCCTTAAGAGACTTAGGGGAACAAAATCTCAGTTAAAATTGTGATCTTCTCTAGGCGGATGGAAAAAAACCCAATGTTTGTTGTACTCAAATGAAAAGAGATCATTGTTAAATTTTAAAAATGATGCAGCATGTTAACTACCCCCGTATCATTTGTTGCTTTGGGGTCCCATCACTTTTGTACTACAATTTTATATGTTTACTTGGAAGTTAAAAAAGAAAAGTTTCCCTCAAATGGGGCTCAACTCCTAGTAACTACATGGATATGCCTATGTTTTCTTAGCAGCCTTATGGAAATAGTTTGCCACAGCTTCCTTCTGGTGTGGATCTTGTAGCCCTAATTTTCTGTGCTTTGTGAAGACTGCAAGTTCAGTCAGTTAAATTGATTTTGTGCAGTTGACTTTAATGTATTCAAGGTTTTGTTTGCATGACAAATGGCTATTTAAATGCCTCTTTGATATAGATAACACCTTTTTAACAACTGGGAGCATCTACAAATCGTGCTGTATGTATATATGGGAGACATTGTATGTGTGAACCACCTACCAATAGGAAGGTGGCTTTCATTCACACAACAGTTCAGGTTAAAAAAGGGTTTGATATTTGAATCTCTAAAGAACGTAGAGTCCTTTCTCATGTGAACTGCTTACATTTCATCCCTATTGTAAGGTATATAGCCACTTGAAGCGACTGGGTTACATCGTTTTGAGATTCCATTCCAGGTAATTGTTTGACAATCATTTTCCCTCTCTCCTGGCACTGTGTCCATTATGAATCTCTTTAACTTTGCACGGTTGCTCCCTCTTCTCCCCTCTCAATATCCCTACTTCCTGAGATGATTGTATTTCTCTTTCAGTCTTTTGCTTCTCTGTTTGATTTTAACTGAGCAGGTGGTTAATCAGTGAAGAAAAAGGAGAAAAGGTTTGCTTTTCTAGTGTGACCTGTTGCTGTCTCTGAACCGATTGTTTTGATCTTTTTTTGGGTGGGGGGGGATCTCTCTTTTACAGCACTGTTCCAACACCTTACGAGAGGCAGCTGAATCTGGATAGCCACTACCAAAGCAGGGAGAGAAGCAGCCACAAGAGGAGATGCTCCAGCCCTGGGTAAAAGCATGTGGGCAGTGGGAGTGATGGCCTTGACAAGCTAGCCCTAGGTGGGCATGGAATTAAGCACTGAGAAATGCATCTGTTTTGTTCTTGTCTTCGTATTTGTCTCTTGCTCTAGATGGAGAGCGAGTAGCTCTCCAGTTACTGCTGAACATAATTTGTAGCAACCACAGCCAACATGGCCGATAGTGTGATATACAGGTACTCCCATTACAGGCAGTCTTTAACTTACAACCCATTGCCGAGAAACTATTTGAGGTTACGACGGACCTCTTAGGGTACTTTTGTCCTGAATTTGAAGTTCTGACAATTGTGCCCCTCCTGCGATCACATGACCACATTTCATGTTCTTATATCAATTGGTCCATATTTATGATGTTTGCAGCATTCTGTGGTAATATGATGGCATTCTACAATGTTTTTGCCCAAAACTGGCATTTATTTTTGTTTTTTGGCAAAACCGTGCCCGTAGTGAACCATTGCTTCGCTTAACAACTGCAGATTCACTTAATGACTACTGCAAAAAAGGTCAGAAAATTTGCTTAGTCACGTAAGTGAACATATTGATGACTGTCACAAGTTATAACCATGATGGGCAGGTTCCATTACAGTCGTTAAGTCAAGGACTTCCTATAGTGGGAGTACCTGAGGATCATAGATTTCTGGTCCCTGATTTTAAAAAAAGAAAAAGTTAGCTATAGTTAGTAAGAAAAATATATTACAAGACATACCTGTGTGACTTGCCCACTTTAAAAAAAAAAAAATCAGGAGTGCCTCTTGTGAGTGACACACTATAGGGGGATCACCCTGTTGCCATTTTAAGTAGTACATATGAGGTCAGTCATTTTGAAGGATTTGAAATATGATCATCATTATGTTGGGAACACCAAGTTTTGTTTCTCTGAGTTACCTTAATCAAGGGAGGGTCTGGAGATGCTAAATCACTATCTGGATTTGGCAGAGGGATAAATATGGATAAGTAAGTTAAAGTCTCGAGAAGAAGGAAACTTTATTGGTAAACAGGTGGTTTGCAGGTTTAAAAATTTGGTACTAGATGTATTCTGGATGAAAGTGCATACCCACTGAAGAAGCAGGTAAACCCTTAGCATTTTTTCCTGACATATAGCAATGCCCTTTCCTGAACAGGGATAGCCTTGCTATGGTGGATTTATGCTCTAGGAATGTTTAATATCATGGGGCTGTCTTCAAAAATAGTTAAGACCCTTCAAGTGGTTCAGAATTCAACTGACGTAGCTAGTTTAATAAACTGTTAAGAAATTAAACTGTTTTACTTCATTAAACTTGCATGCTGCCTGTCATTGGTTCACAACGATCAAACAAAAGCTGTCACTTTTAAACCCTCAGTTTGATCCAGCAACTAAGGAGTTGTTTGAGTATTTTACACGTCTAGAGGTTTTTGAATGGACTGAATTATTGGTTGAAAAAATGATTAAAAGTAACTGAGGTATAATTACTTGCATCCTTTTGAACGAAAGACAGTTTATGAATAATGTGTTTGAATAATTCAGGGATAGTAACAGATAATCTGTACCCATGTTTTTATCCTCTTCTCTTTTATAAGATCACAAGAGAAGACACCCAAGCTATCTGAGAAATCCCAAGAACGGTCACCTAAAAAGGCTAAGATCCATCATGCTAATTCCAGTTCTACTGCATCAGATGGTTCACCCAAAGCAACAATAAAGACACCGGATCCAAAAATTGCAAATGTTGAATTGGTCCCATCTTCAAGTGTCACAAGAGACTGCGGCGAATTGCCCACCTGTGCTCAAGACTACAAAGAGACATGTAGGAAGACCTTTGGGGAAAGCCATAAGGATATGCGTACATCCAGGTGGAATTTCACCTCCATTGATTTTCCTAACATGGGTGCTGATTGCCCTGAAGTCTTCCTGCCAGAGCCTGATAAGAGGCTCCTCCCAGAGAATGTAACAGCACAGGCAATTGACGCAAGCCATTGGCGCAGGCGGCTCAACCAGAAACACGAGCGGTTGACCCGCAAGGAACAGGAACAGCTGAAGTGGGAGAGCAGATACAAAATCAGTGTCAATGAGGATGCCGAAGTCCGGCGTTGCACCACCTGGCAAGAGTACAAGGCACTTCTGAGAGAGAAGAGTGATCGGGAAGATCTCTGCATACAGACAATCGCCCCACTTGTGAAACCAAGCCAAGGACTTTCCACAGGTATTGTGGCTTCTGAAAAAGAGAGAAAGATCTGACTTTTGTTCTCTGAAGAAGAATATATACCACCTTGTTTAAGGTGATGGGTATTTCTGAATGCCAGAATAGCTGGCTTGGCGGCAGAGACATGTTTTGTGAAGGCCCTAATCCAAATTTCTTTTCTTTCCTTCCCTTCCAGCTGACATCCTTCAACAGATCAGTGTTTTCCAACCCTCACGCTTATTGGAGGAAGCATTTCAGTAAGTATCAAACCAGAAAATGAGCTAAATGCTTTTAACCTGTCCCAGTAATTGTAGGTATGAGCAACAGTCATATTGAGCAGGATGCAGAACCTCTAGCCCTCTGCAACACCCTACCAGTTGGAGCTCTGGCTGTTCAGGTTCAACAACTTCTGGAGGGTCATAGGTTCTTCTCATATAGCATATACCTGGGGATGTTTACTTCCAAGCATTACAAATCATTAGTTTATACTTGGAAAACATTCTGGAACTAGTGGTTCTTCTGCCCCTATTTGCGTGTGGCATCTCTATTATTCATTAAAGCAGTATTTTTCAGGGTCGCACAGGATCATGAAAAATCCAGCTGCTTTAATGAGTAGCAGCAATGTGCTGTGTTCATGTGTGATGCAAAGGACTGCTTCCAAATCATTTTCCCAGCATCCATAGCACGACAAATTGTATGTCAGAAGCATTACTTGAAAGGTCAGCACCTAATCTTAAATCCCCTAAGCCTCTGTGCAGTGCAAATAATTCCATCCAATTTTGAAGGTGTTTCATGCAGTGCACCACGATACATGTCTCTTGTCTTGTAAAGTGTTAATTGTTAAGTTGCAATTCTTTTAACAAAATGCCAATAAAAGTAAATAAGTCTCAGATTCAAATAGGCATACTCTGCTGGTCTTAAGTATAGCTGTCCAAACTTCGTATTCTCCAGATATGTTGAACTAGAATTGTCCTTGTCCCCAAGCTAATAAGGAAGAAGGTGAGGTTGAGGAAGTCTACTTTAATTTTTTTCAGCATGTAATATTTTTTAGGAAATCCTCTTGCCCTTAGGCTAAAAATGATGGAGATATCTGGAATCTTAAAATTTATCTGAGTTTTGGTTTTTCTCTTGATGCAAATGCTTTCCTGTTTAAGGAGGCAGTTTGGTATTTACTGTAATTACATGCCTGGGAAGTGAAATTGAGGTTCATGCTACATTAGTCATTCAGTGTACCATTGGCTATCTGCCTTTTTTTTTTAGACACGAGAACAAGCCCATGGGATCCTCTGTATTGAAAACATTCGAGTGTTTGTGGAGAAGGGATGTAATTTTTTCCACCATCCGCTCCCGCTGCTTGCCATTTAATTCCACTCTTAAAAAGCCATTTAAAAATTTAATTCTGAGTCAGATATGCCATTCTGCTACTTTCCTTTCCTTGCTGACATGTTCATGTCCAGTATGGATTATCCAATTGCCTTCAGGGATCATATTTCAATGGATGAGGACTTAAAGTAACATTTTGGGAAATCTGACAGCTGTGGCAATTGGTTTATTATTGTCAATTTTTGTGCTGCCTCAGTAAGTGACTTTAGACAGCTTGCATTATAGGGTAAAACATCTGGTAAATAATTACTCAAAACAAAAGCAAACAAAACTGAAAGAATACATGGCACGGGGAGGCACAGGAATTAATGAATTCACCATTAAACTACCCTCGAGGAGCAAGCACCTTCATCCAACCCAGTCCTAACAAAAGAATTTTTACAGGGTTGAACCAGTAATGGAAAGTGAATTATTTGAGGATTTCTTAGTATAAAAGAATAGTTTGCAACCTATGCTATAGTTTTCATGTCCTTTCTGACTTAAATAGTGAGACTTTGTGCCACCAACTTTGAGCATTAACTGTTTGGGGTTGCTAAAGGATAGGGAGAAGGCTAATTATAAGTCCTGCTAAGATTTTCTGTACCTGAATTTTTTTTTTTCCTTCCCCTCCTTTGGCACATCTGAGAATGGCCAAATTTTTGTACTAATGATTAACCTCCACAGATTACAGAATGATTCATCAGAGCTAAAAATAGATTTTGATGTGTATCCTGCTGATGGTGCTTCAACTTTTAAAAAGAATGATCCTGGGAAGCCTTATGTCCGGATGTGCGTTCAAAGGTAATAGTTACTTGTAATCTAATTTCAATCTGTTATAGATTTTGCTCATGTGTTTACATGGCTTGTCCAGTTTGTTTTGATGGATAAGAGAAAGAAAGAGATAACAGTTGTCCTGTTTGTGATGAACCTGTTGTGATAGGTGACTGCCCAAACAGATTTAGGACTTCAGATGCCAGTCCACCCTGAAACTAGATCCTCCAGTTACTGGATCTAACAATACTGGCTGTTATTGGAGTTCTTGCTTTTACCATGGGGACCTGAAACTCTTTTTTTTTTAAAAAATAGTTCCCTGTTTCATTGGAACAGATATGTTCCATCTCTTGCCCCCAGATACAGTAATACTTTTTATGATGTGACTCTTTAAAATTAGAATAGAATTGTTTATTGGCCAAGTGTGATTGGACACACAAGGAATATCTTTCATATATATGCTCTCAGTATACATAAGGAGAATAAAATACATTAATCAAGAATAAAAAGAAAAAACTGTCCTTGTGTCTAGTTTGTTCTTATTATTTATTATTATCAAATATAAATAATAATATTAAATTATTATCAAATGGGAAAAAAAAGTTGGGTTGTTTTTCTTTTTCTTCCAGTTTTGATGAGCAGGTCCCATCCCTGAAGATTGTCAAGCAACTGTCTTATCAAAGTGGAGATGTTCCGGTGGTGTTTGCTCTGGTTGACAATGGAAACCTCGCTTTCTTCTCTTTTAAGGAGTTCAAATTGCCAATTGATATTTATCCTTGATACTGAGGGTATCATTTGGAAAAGCTGTTTTATGAATGGGTGGGTTGAAATAAAAGATTACCCAGGGTTTGACATTGTTCAGTAGGATATCGCCCAGAGTTCTGATTGACGTACTGTCCTGCCAGTAGGACACATATTCTATATAGCAAGAGCCTAAAAAGAAAGAACCATTCCAACAAAATCTCTTCTGGTTAGAAACACAGTTATTTTATTCTTTTAATCCACAAGTTCTCTGTTTTTAGTTTCCTATTACCTAAGCTAGCATTTCTGCCAATCTGGAACAGTTCACGAATTTGAGCCTAGGCAGAATCCCAAAATATATTTCGGCATCAGCTGAATGTAAAAGTTGGAAGCTACTTTCATGAATCATCAAATAGCAAAGACAGAAATATTTTTTTTTCTTAGTAATCTTCAGTTCCAGACACAAACATGGAACATATTAGAATAGCTGGATATATAGAACATTTTTTTATTTTTTCTACAAGAAATGTTGGAGGCCAGAATCAATGGAATTATATCAACACTTAATTTCTATTTGCAGATTATCTAATTTGTTTAGGATTTGGTTAGTGGAAGGCCACGATTTTTGCTTTCTAGCATCTCTTCTAGATGCAATTTAAAAGGGTTTATATCAGCAAGTTTATTTTACATTCTTGGTTGCTATATTTTCCCCCCGGCAGATCCTAATATTTTCTCCATACTATGAAATTCCAAGGCAGTTGAACCTTGCACTGTTACTAGGAAAAAAGGCACTGAATATTTCCTTGTTTAAGAATAGCTGTCATGAGAATTTTTACATAGAAATTGGAGAAAAAATACTTTGCATTTTCAATTATTTCAGTTTGGAAACAGAAGTAATAAAATTATTTGTGTTAACAGAATTTTAAAAGATTTCATGTAACATCTTTTCTTGGCAAAATGATATATGCAATATATGCATAGAAATATATATATTTGTAAATATTTATAGTGGTATAATCTCTCCCAGTCCCAGAGGAGAAACAAATATGAAGATTTAAAAAAAATGCCCATCACCAAAGAGCAAAACTATTCAGATCAGCACCCATAAGTGTCAACTGGAACCAAAGGCTCATTGGAACATGTCTTTGAACTGTTTCTGAAAAATGGGAGTTGCACATACTTATGGGCACGAGGGTATTTTTCAAAGGGTGGGGGTTATCAGAGAAGAATCATATCTTGTGTAACTTGTTTTAGCAGACCATCTGGACCAAACGCCTGAAGTGGCTCTGGCAAGATGTTGTGTGATGCATTTAAGTTCTGCAGTGTAGGCCTTTAAATAAAACAACCAGCATTTTGAATTTCAATGGAAATCTTGGATGATCGATGCAATGAATTTAATATAAGTATAATTCTGCACTGCTGGAATTGTCCCGCTTAAAAGTCCACCTGCTGCATTATATACCAGCCAGAGCTGCTGTGTCTTCTTCAGAGGAAATTCCATTCAGAATTGAAATTATAGTTAGTTGACCACCAGCTGAGTGGTGATCAGAGCATGGGTTACTGATATTGCAGGGATGGGCTGCTGGGATTCTGTGCAGTTTGGAGAATCTCCAAATCCCACTTCTGCCTGGCCCCGCCCACCCTGCCCCTCCCTCCCGTTTTGGATGCAGGTAAATGCAGGGTGCGCACTGAGGCTCTGGGAGGGCAAAAAACAGGCCTACCGGAAGTTCGGGAAGGCTGGAAATGGGCCAGTTTCCGGCTTCCAGAGGGCCTCCGGAACCTGGGGAGGCCGTTTTCACCCTCCCGGAGGCTCAAAGAAAGCCTCCAGAGCCTGGGGAACGCAAAAATGCCCCCCCACCATAGTACAGGAGGCCGACTAGGCCATGCCCACCATGGCCACGCCCACCCAGCAACCGGGCAGAGAACCCCTTGCTAAAATTTTTGAAGCCCACCCCTGGATATAGGGCATATGTACCTTGAGACTTTCTTCTCTGGTGGTGGTTTATAATAGCTACTGTCAGCAATTCTAACAAATTGTCTATAGTTATGATAATAAGCACTACATACTTGTCAAAGACAAAATGCCCCCATATCACTCAAGAGTTAGGAATCTTCTGAATGCATTTGCATGAGTTTGAAGGACTAGAAGAAAGCCTTCACACATACAGCTCTCAGTGGATTGTCTGCTACATGAAAAGGGATGTGCAGCGACATCATCTCGTGTCTCGTGGAAGCCAAAATATCCGTTCAAAGGATATTGTCTTCTATAAACAGTTGCTCTCTGACATTCTGTAAGAAATCCTCATCATTTGGACGGTGTGGACTGGAGATGGGCTTCAGGTTGCTTTCATGTGTAGTTGCTCCAGATTTGAAAAAACCTAATTAGAGCTAGCAGATAAGAGAGATATTTGGGTACTCCTGATTTGTAGAGATGGTTAAGTTTTGAAGGGCAGCAGCTCATTGTGATAAGTGCGTGTGTACTTTCACCAGAAGAAGAGCGTGCAAATGATTCGCCTCAGCTCTTCACTTTTACGTAGGAATAGGGCCCTACGAGAGGTGGAGGCACTAGGCCTGCCTTAGAAACCTTTTTGTTCAGCTCCAATTAACTTACACGTGAAGAGGAATAGAAGAGTACTTTTTTCTACACATTTAATTGTTTTCCAGCCTAATTTGCTATTGTATTCAATCTTGAATTAGATTTTGTGTATATCTATCTGCGTTAGTGAAAAAACACAAGAAAAAAAAGCAGAGAATGATGGTGGGTTTCTGAACAAACTCTTCATAGCCTTGCATTGCAATCCATAAATGGTTGCCCACTTCTTTCTGAATAGAAAGTGGCATCAAGGATGTGGACTGAAAGGTAAAATAAATTTGACAGATGTTAGAAAAAAATCAAATCCTTACATGTGGCTGAAAGGCATCTTGACTATAGTTTAAACCAACCAAAGCTGGCTGAGAAATCCTGAGGGATGAGGTCCACACCTCTTCAAGTTGCCATTGCCAAAGTTGAAAAACACTGGTTTAACTCTACCAAGATGTTTTGGTGTATGTAGGGACATATATAACTATAATAAGTAGGAGCAAGAAGATTGTGTAGCTGTAGGGTGAGCTAATTAACATGCTAGACTAAAATGTGGTTGGCTAGATTATAGTTCAGGATACTGTGTTGCAGTATAGTTAGTTGCAATGAATCATGTGAATCTAGGCAATGGGTTTATTCAGTACAGGTAGTCCTCAACTTACAACAGTACATTTAGTGACCATTCAAAGTTACAATAGCATTGAAAAATGGGACTTACGACCATTTTTCACATTTACAACCATTGTGCCATCCTCATGGTCATGGGATCAAAAGTCAGATGCTTGGCAACTGACTCATTTATGATGGCTGCAGTGTCCTGGAGTCATGTAATCACCCTTTGCGACCTTCTGACAAGCAAAGTCAATGAGGAAACCAAATTTACTTAACAACCACTTTACTAACTTAACCACACTGATTCACTGAACAACTATGGCAAGAAAGGTTGTAAAATGGCACAAAACTCACTTAACAACTCAGCAACAGAAATTTTGGGCGCAATCGTCGTAAGTCGACTACGTATACAGAATCCTGAGAATATGAACTTTAGAACTGAAAAGATGGGTATTACAAGATTTATTCAGCCTATTGCTGAATAAATCCAGATGGGTTGGAAAGGATCTAGTAGGAGATACTTCTGTATTTTTTGGTGTATAAGATGCACTTCCTCCCGCCCACCCAAAAGTGGGTGGAAATGTCTATGCGTCTTATAGAGCTAATGTTGCCGAAGCCCCGCCCACCCGCCGGCCCCCACTCTTCAGCCTCTGCCTGCCAGCAATTTGCCTCCTTGCAGCAAACAGCCTGGCCAGCTTCAGCACAGCCTGATTCAGCACGAGCAGCCGATTAGCGATTGGATCAGGTTCCCGGAATACCACCAATCAGCTATTCCAGGCTGCGGGGATCGGAGCTGCCTCACGCGCCCCATTTTGGTCTATGCTCGTCCCGTTTTAGGCCTCCATGCGCCCCATTTTCAGCCCGTTCCAGGCAGCGGGGATAGGCGGTGGAGATCCCTGCTGCATGGAACAGGCTGAAAACGCGCCAAAAATGGGCTGTGCAGACAGCACAGCTATCAGCGGCAGCAATGGGCGGTGACAGCGGCTGATCGGCGGTATTCAGGGAAGCCGATCCAACTGCCAAATCAGCTGCTCGTGCTAAATCAGGCTGTGCTGAAGCTGACCAGGCTGTTTGCTGTTTGCTGCAAGGTGGCAAATTGCTGGGAGGCAGAGGCAGATTTTTTTTCTTGTTTTCCTTCCCAAAAGCTAGGTGTGCCTTATAGTCTGGAGCGTCTTATAATCCAAAAAATACGGTATTTTTACGGGTGACATCATGATGTGCTAAAAAACACAAAGACCAAAAGGGGGAATGGTTAGGATGATTAACTTGCATCAAATGTCTATAGCGCTTTGAGGTATGTAATTTTATACATTCAGTCTTCAATTTATGACCAGTTGCTTAGCGTTTGAAGTTCTGATGGAGTTACCTGGGGGGGTACCAGTACTTACAACCCAGATTCAAAGTTCTGACAGTCGCCCCTTCCCCTACAGTCACATGATCACACTTTTGGCATTCGGGCATGATTGGCTGATCAGCTTTGCATGATTCAGAAAAATCAGCAAATCCATCTTGTTGACTTGAGGACTTCACGGCAGTGTGAAAGTGCAATTAATATTGCTAGTTTCTGGGCAAGATCTGTTTAAATTGTATATATTTTAATCTTGTATTTTAAATTTTATGTCATATAGTATGCTTTATTTTAATTGTGATGCTTCTAACACAAACAAACAGCAATACTGTATGTCTTGGAAGAATATCAAGTGCCAGATAGTGTGCTTTGTATCGTAAATTTCCGCAGAAGGAATGGGAACAATGAGCGTGATTATTTACTGTAATGCAAAACTAGAAATAGTAACATTAGGAAATACTGTTTAAAATATAGAACACAGTATTCAAAATGTTACTCCATGACTTACTAATCACATAAAAAAAAAAAAAAACACAGTCACAACAACTAGGCATTGATTTAAACAAATAAGGTCTTCATTTTTGAAGACTTGGAGTCTGGCCCTAAACACAGCAATTTAGTTCTTACTTCTGACTAGATAAAGCTACAATTTTTAAAATCATAAATGTTGATGAAGCCACAGTTGTCTACATTCCCTCAACACATTAAATTAAAATATGCTTTATTTGATTTGATATAGCTGATGTATAAACTCAGGTAGTGTTATCCCACCAGTGTCCTGTGCATTTTAAACCCTGTGTCAACTCGAGGTCTTAAGGTCTAGTCAAGGTTGGTTCCTATCTTTGCTTCTGAACTAGACGATAACACAGCCAGTATTCTCAGCATCTGCAAGCAGCATCAAATCAGAAATACGTAATCGAAAGGGTATTGTAAAAAATTATGAAATATGAGAGTCAATTTAGTGTAGTGCTTGAAGGAGCTGGCCTAGAAACCAGGAGTTTAGGCCTTCCTTAGGAAGAAAGCTGGATAGGTGACCAGTCCTTTTCTCTTCTAGCCCACTTATAGGATTTTCACCTATAGGAAAATAGGTAGGAGTATTATATACCGTGTTTCCCTCAAAATAAGACCCTGTCTCATATTTTTTTGAACCCTGAAAGAAACGCTTGGCCTTATTGCCATGTGCTCAAAAGCCCGATTGGCCTTATTATCAGGGGATGTTTTATTTTGGGGAAAACGGTACATTCACCCCATACATTTTTCTATAGGCATACACACATGCAAGTAAAAACCTAATAGCGATGGCTCCCTATTTTGCCAGATAACCATGGCATGTAAATGAAAAGACACATTAATTCAAGGAAAATCAATTAAGGACCATCAATTCTATCTTGATATTCTTAACCATGAGTGGCCAGGAAGAGCCCAATAAATCAATATTTATTGCCTTTATTACACAGACGGGGAGAGGCCGAACACTAGCCAAAACTCAAGACGGGTGGCCTTATTAACTAAAGCTAAATTGGGGAATGCGAATGAAAATGCCAGTTTCGAGGAATTAAAGCCCGATTTCATCCTTTCGCTGCCGCGTACGTACTTAAACCAAGGGCAAAGAGGCCATGCATTATTTCTCCTCCGGAATCTACGGCTGCTTGTTTACAAATCGCGGGTCGGCTTCACCTGAAGCGCTTGAAAGCGGCAACCGAAAATTTTGGATGGATAGAAATGCCAGTTTGACCAAACTGGAGATCCGCTTTCAAGGCAGTTCGATTCAGAACGGAAAGAGCCCAGCGCTCGCTGCCAGCGCGACTCCGCGTTCTAGAACTCGCCGTCAGTGACCTCACTTACTAAGAACCTCCCGGGTTTTGCGTTCAATGCCCCCTTTTGTACCCGGCTGCTAACACACCGTCTGCTCTACCGGAAAAAGGTACGCCCAGGACGCGGCGGATGTGGGGCGTGGCCAAGGCTCATTACAAAAAAAAAAAAAAAAAGCCATTCAGAAACCAGATCGAATGATAGCCTAAGGTACTCTCGGCGCGTTGATTTCCACCCCCTCTCCACCCCACCCCACCCCCCACCTCCGCGGCCGACCTTGATCTTTTTCCATTGGTTGCAGGCAAAGCGAGAAGAAGGCTCTCGCCGCTTCCCGATTGGCCGGGATAGTTAAAAAAAAAAGAAAGAAAGAAAAAAAAAAAGAAAGAAAAGCGGTGAGCGAAATTAATTATTCACGAGCCGCGTCGGGAGTTGAAAGAAAGGCGGCGGGGAGAACCACGCCCCTCCGGTCTCATTTACATACGGGTAAGGCACGCCCCTCCCGGAGGTATCCAGGAAGGAGGCAGGCGGCCGCGGCGGCGCGAGGAGGAGTTGTGTGGTTGCTTGCAGGGTAGGTGGGCTTAGCGCCAGTCCTCCGGTGGAGCGGGTGGGTGGGTGGGGTGCGCGCGCGCGGCCTGTGGGGTGGGGGTTGGGGTTGGGCGGCTCGCCCGTTTCGGGGAGCGGAGCGGAGCGGCGAGGGGAGGGGAGTGGAAAGGGGCCGGCAGGTGAAAAGGCTCCTCGGAGGGATGGTGGGGGGGGTGAGTGGGGAGAAGGAAAGAAAGGAAGCGAAGGGGCTCGCTTGGACGGATGTGTGTGTGTGGGGGGGGGGAGTGGCGCTGAAGGGTGGACTCCGTGCCGAAAAGATGTAGCTGGGCTCCGCTGAGGTGGGGAGGGAAAGCGGTGGCGACTTAACAACTTCCAAGTCGGTCGGTCTCTACGTGCCGCGCTCTGCCCGGGCTTCAGAAATAGGCGCGGTAAGTGTTGGTGGGGGAAAACGGGGTGGAGGCTGGCAGAGGGAAAGAGACTTGTAGGTATCGGGGCAGGGTGTTTCCGATGCGGGCGAGAGCCGATAGAGATGATTTAGCGGATGAATCGGGTGCCTTAAAATTGGAATGGGCTTTTTTGGGGGGGGCGGGGGGCTTTGGAGAGGGTATGTGGTGGGGTGATTTGGGGGGGTGGCCCCAAGTAAGCCGTCCGGAGTTGCCTTTGCATTGCGAGCTGGGCGGTGTATTTAATATGATTTAATTACATTTATTTATTTATTATGTTATTAAATAACATTTAATATGAATAAATAGATCTCTTACAAGCCCAGTGAGAGAGGTGTGAAAACTCGTACTAGATTAAACTTTGCAGGATCCTTGGCCGTCATAAAGACTTTGGTTCTGGGCACTCTCGCCTCTTTCAACGCGTGGAATAAGGAAGGTGGATGGTATTTCAGGAATGCTTTAACTTGAAACTAGTTGTCTTACAGGTGGAGACCGTAGGCTAAAAAAAAGCAAACAATGAGCTCCTAAGTATTATGTGGGTTGTTTTTTTTAAGGGGGGGGTTGCTTTTCTCCTGTTACTACCTGTTTTCAGGTGATTCTTATAAGTGCTGCCCAGATAAATTCTTCCTTTCTGTTTTGAGAGTTGAGAGTATCTGCTCTTGGTGTAGAGAGCTATATTTCATAGACTAAACATACCGAAGGAAAACAAGGAAACCTAAAGGAAAAAAAAAAGCCAGATCAGTGTAGAGATTGTGGTTTTAATGCAAGCAATCTAGGTTGGAACAAAGCGTTGTGTCTTGGGGCCAATACATGTGCTTTTTAAATGAGTCTTGTAGACTATGATAGAGTTTTCTTAAATTGAATATTACATATATGCCACCTTGAGTTATACAAATATAAAGGTGGAATATAAATCTAATAGTAATGTAAAGTTGTCCCATTATTGCCAAGGTTCTATACACTGCATTCAACTGCAGCGTGATCTGTTAGGTTTACTGAGTTAGTATCTTGAGTATAGTTAGTATATTGAATGAACCTAGCCAGTTTTAACTGATTTAACAAACCATGTTATATTGGTAGTCCTCGATTTACAACAGTTCATTTAGTGACCGCTTAGTTACAATAGCATTGAACAAAGTGTCTTATGACCTTTTTTCACACTTAATGACAGTTCCTGTATCCTCATATTTACGTGACCGAAATTCATATGCTTGGCAACTGATTCATATTTATGATGGTTGCAGTGTCCCAGGATCGTCTGATCAACTTTTGTAACTTTTTTACAAGAAAATTCAATGGGGAAGCCAGATTCCTTTAACAATCGTGTTACTAACACTGCAGTAATTCACTTAACTGTGGCACGAAAGGTCTTAAAATGGGAAAAAAATCACTTAACAAATGTTTCACTTAGCAACAAAACTGGGCTCAATTGTGGTCATAAGTTGAGGACTACATGTAGCCGTATGGGCTTAGTTTCAAAATTAGGTAACTTTTCTTTAAGGATCCAGAATTGGATCACATTTAGACCTATTTGTGAAACTTTGCTTAGAGGCTTGATACAGTGAACACTTCTGCCAATAAAGTTTAAGAGAAACTGAACCTCCTTTGTAGTCTTTGTCAGTCTGAACTAATAAAATTTCCCACTTAAAGAGATTGGTCTGTTGAGTATCATCTTCTAAGCAAATAAGATAGTGAGTGCCAATTCTGCCTGACCCCCTGTTTGCCAGGAATCTCAGTGACCTGACAATCTACATTTTTCAAAACCATAAAAAGAGTAGCCAATGGCACATTTGAAAAATTAACTGCATTGTAAGCTGGGAAAAGTTGTCCTGTTTCCCCCTCCCCCCTCCAAAAAAAGTGGGCTGATTTAGTAGATACTAGAACCCTTTGAAATACTCCAGTTTATTTTTACATCAAACACAAACATCAAACACAAAAGATATTTATTTACCACTGGGCATTTAGCAGGTTTTTATTTCTGCATTCAAACAATGGTGCATAGACTTATGCATGGGTTTAATTCCCTTATCCAACCCTCTGCCTTTTTTTGCAGACATTTTTCAATGCATAAACTGGTGTGTTTTGTACTTAAAACTGCCTTTGTATATTTATTAAGTTGAGTAGTTGCCTATTCTTGCAGTTTCCTGTGATTAAACATTGGTAAACATGTATGTTTGTTGTTTTACATATTATATGCAGATATTTGGATAATTGTGTTTTTATATGCAGATTAATGACACCTGAATGGAATGCTTAAAATGAATCCAGCCCACAGGGAATAGCAATAGCACTTAGACTTATAAACCACTTCATAATACCTTACAGTCCTCTCTTAAGTGGTTTACAGAGTCAGCACATTGCTCTCAAGTCTGGGTCCTCATTTTATTGACCTTGGAAGGTTGAGTCAACCTTGAGTTAGTAAACATAAATTATAATGTTTGGTTATTCTGCAGCTGGACTCTAGCACCCACACTAGTTTAATAATATTCAGTTGACAATGATCCTCAGAGTATGTTCTTTATAATTGGTGAGTTCATGGTTTTCCTTGGCAATGTTAGATACTCTCAAATTACTGGACCCCCAAGAGGAGTTACTTAAAAGAATGGGATTAATTTATGGATAAACATATGTAGGATATGAGTTACAGATTGCCTCTTCAGAGAGTTAAATTAGAAATTGCAATATCTCTTGACAACACAGGATGAATGCTACTGTTTTATAAGTTTTCTAGTATAGAGAAGCTACTTATCCTGTTCCTTTATGGGTATTAATACAAGTAGTGTATTAATGGATGGCTTAATATGCCATTTCTGATTCAGCTGCACTGTGGAACTTTTGATCACAGAACAGTCTTTTCATACAGTAAGAAGGCCACATAAAGATTTCTATCAAGAATTGATGAAATAATGTTGATAGATTATCTTTAACCTTTCAGGCCTTTCTGTTTTGTGCCTGTATATAAATATTGCAAGGTGATCTATTTGAAGACTGTTTAAATTATAAATCCTGAGTGATTATTGATCATTATCCTCAAAACATTCTTATTCCAGCAGGCTGGTCTGGCCTAACCTCCCTTTTTAAATGTTTTTAAATTGGTTTTATAATTGGGGTGTTTTAAATCTGGCCAATGTATTTAATGTATTTTAAAGGGTTTTTAACATTTGTATTATGTATATTTTACTTTCTGGTTGTTCACCGCCCTGAGTCCTTCGGGAGTAGGGCGGTATATAAATTTAATTACAAATAAATAAATAAATAAATTATGTTTTTATCCTGTTTTCAAAAAGGAAATAGTATGCTGTTTGAAGTTGGTTCTGATTGGAGTGGCCACTATACCCTATAAATAATGAATTTAAAAGGAAAAAAAATACTATTTGCCTTTGCTTGACACCAGCAAAATTTTTGTGTGACATTTGTTGTTTTAGTTCTTCAGATGGGATTAGCAAATAAATTAGCTATTCAGTACTGTATAAGTAACTGTATACGTAGTACAGAAGTGAATGAAAATTGTAGTTTTCAGAATAAAATGAAACGCTTTACAATGGATGATAAATGTGTGGCATAATTTACGTGATATCAAATGATTTACTGTAGAATCATAACATGGTTTGAATCTAAATCTTTTCAGCCTTTGTTGAGAGTCTTGTGATTATTCTATTTCTTGGTGTCTTGTTATAAAACACTGTAGATGCAATTATGATAGTTAATGTTTATACCTCAAACTCTAAAAGAAAACTTAATGAATGCTTGAGCTGTAAAGGTATTAAACTGCTTATATATTTTATTACTTTTTTCAAGTTACCATAGCTAACTTTTTTCAATGCTAGATTGTCATCTTAGCCATTGAGCTCCTTAATAAATACATGCATCATGCTTAGCCTTAATATGGTATGTTTGATTTTTGCTTAACATGTGTGAACATTATCATTATGCTTTGTAATCCATAATTTTTAATTAGCAAGTTAGATAAATGCAGTCACTAATTCAAACAAACTATGATTGAAAAAAAGGTCTTAGTGATGTGCGAACCCCGACTATATACCACAACAATGATCTGTTTAATTAAAGTGTCAATATTTGTGTTAATTCAGAGTTTTATAAATGTTGACATAATGCCTTGGGCAATATTTTTCTTTTGTTAATTATATATTAGTAATATTAGGGTTTGATTTATAAAGATACTGTGGATCTATACATTTGGCAAGAAAGCTAATTTTACAAATATGTTTAATTTACCATATTTTTGTTTCATAATGTTCTATGTGCATATCTATATTTTTAAATGTCCTCAATTAGTTCAACAATTAATATTGTACTTGTGGTGTCATATTGAATCTTGGGCTTTAGTTTGTGCTCATCCTTATTTGATCATTCTGATTTTTGACTGCCAGTCAACCTTTTCTGCTTTTTTTTGGGGGGGGGGTCTACTTGCTGTATCATTTCTGTTCAGTTATTTTAAAAATGTTAAAGGAATGAAGTATCTAATATGTTATAGAAATACCATGTAAAAGATTGTTTGGGGTTTGTTAGTTATGAGGAATAATAACAGGTTCTCAAATTTCAGTTTTAGTGTAAAGCTTCATAAGTTAAATTAATATTCTGTGCATATTTGGATGACGATCCATTTCAGTGTTTTGTTATGTGACAAACTTGAAATCAGGGTGGTAGTTTCTGAAACTTAAATGATTTTTTTTTTTTAAAAAAAAAGCATGATCTAGAAAAACTGGTTTGTGCATATACAGCAGAAGTATTTCCTGGTAGGTGTTGGAAGGTGGGCTATTTGGTTTTTCAAAATCCTAATCTTCCTTACTCAGAAGTAAAATTCACCAAATTTGCTTCTATTTATTTCTTAGTAATTTGTATTGATTCTCTATAATGGTGAAGAAGATTCACACAGACTATATAACATGCTAACTGGTAATTCTCAGTTACATTTGGCGCTGTAATTCTTGGTGCTGCACAGGAATGTACAATATGTTGGTTTTAAACATGATTTTTTCAGACTACTACACAAGATGGAAACACATTTTGGAAAGAATAATGACATCTGCATAAAGACATACTTTTCAGAAAACTAAAATGTTGCCGTGGTTTCAAGTAAGCATAATTATTCTGTTTTGAGTTCTATTTATAATTGGCTTAGATTTATACGGAATCTAAACAGTATGTATTAATTTCTTTAGGCTTTCATAAAATCTGAGTTTGAGTTTTTAGTTAAAAATAAATATGTAACTGGGAGCTTGGCACAAAGAGAAAGTAATTAAATTTTAGTCCTATAATTGCAGAGATTATTTTAAAATAAATTCACATCATCTTTCTCTTGCTTTATTTTATTGTTTATATCCCGTTTTTATAAATAACTCAAGATGGCAAACATGCCTAAAATTGCATCCTCATATTTTCCTCACAACACCAGTCGTGTAAGGGTTGGGCTGAAAGAGTGTCACTGGCTCAGAGTTACCCCACCAGCTTTGACATCTAAGGCGGAACTACAGCTCACAATCTCCTGGTTTCTAGGCCAGCACCTTAACCGTTTAACCAAATTTATTTAACTCTCCTGTCTGATTTATTTCTGGGAATGTTACATGCAGGCAGAGGTGAAGATTGAGAGTGAGCTGTCTTAATTATGCAAATTGTGTTTCTTTTTAAATGGCATAAAACATTTGTCAGCTGGAAGTTACTAAATAATGCTCCAGTATAAATTAAATAAATATGGAGAAGCTATATATGTTTCTGTGTTCCATATTTTAAAATTTAATGATTGAGCTATGTCCTGGTTTATACATACAAGCAACAATTTATGTAATTTATAATATTTCTATATCTTCGAGCAAAAGAGTTTGGTGACTATAATAAATTTGAATAAAAAAAGACAATTTGGTTGATTTTGCTATGTGATGTGTGAATCGTTATGGTTTAGCATGAAGTACAAACTGATTACTGTGATTTGTTTAATCATTTATTATTAAATAAGACTAAGGGGTTTTGTGTGGAAACATAACCAAAATATGTTCCAACGGGGCCATAGTTTAATTGGTTTTTTTTTTGTGGGTGTGTGTGTGTGCAATATTTCCATGCTACCGGTAATTGAACTCCCACATGTGTTTACAAGGTCTGCCATTTTATTGTAAAATCTTTAGGTATTTTTGTCATTAGCAGAGACCTATTTACGATATAGTGAATATTGGACTTGATACAGTACTGTGAGGAGCATGTTCAGTATTGAAACTGAAATGCTTGCATCTGACAAGAAAAAAATTAGAATACTTTATTGAAGTGAATAACTCCATGTCATATATACAGTATAAATGGTCAAAAACTAAAGCAAGGAGATGAATTTGGATATCTTAGTATAATGTGTCTATGGAGATTCTCAGTCACCCAGGTCATGATTGTCCCAAAAGTGCTTTTCAAAAGGCAACTGTTTCTTTGAAGACAGAAGTCGGAACTGAAGAAGCATCTTGGACGAGAAGCGAAATATCTTCAAGGAAAAACAAAGTCCACTTGCCTTTTGAAAATGCACTTTTGGGACTTAGTATAATGTCTATTAAAGATGGAAACTCAATTAGAGATGTTTTAAAACAACTACTTTAGAAAGGTTATTGGTTGTACATGGTCTGTTGCAAAGAACAAGTGTCAAAATAAGTGAAAATGATTTTGTATCATTGCTTGCCTCTGCATACTTTATTTCAGTTTATGGAAATGAGTGTGGATTATATCAGGTTTAGAAGGCACTGGGAATGGATATGATAAAACAAGAACTAGAGTCGAGAATGAATGGGTACTGAATGAACATCGACTGAATAAAAAAGTGAATGGCCTGTGCAAACACATTAGAGTATGCTGAGTTTCTGAGATGCAGATAGAATGCACATCAAAGTGCAGAACAAATAAAGAAAATATGAATAGGTTGAATAGAAAGATTATTATGCTAAATAACAATTGCTATCATTAAAGTGAAAACTTTAAAATAGACTCCATAGAAGTAACATGTCATAAAAATTATGTCCTAATTCAGAAAACAAATCTACACTAATGCTTAGTTCTCTCTTTTAGCTCTTAGTCCTATGTTGATATTATGGAAGGTTTTTCCCTTCTATTTTACTCTAGCAAATTGGTTGTCATGTTATTAGTTCTCATGTTATTTTATGTCTTTTCAGCTGCTTTGAACAACTCTTAAATTCATTCAGTAAAAATGTTTGTTCTTGGTATGCTCCTGGCTGTGAATTTGGGAGTTGGCTCAATTATACGTAGCTCTTCTATCAGTCAGGTGCATATCTCTACTTTTTTTTTTAAATTGTATCACTGTAGGAATTGGAGCACATACAGCATTGTTAATTTTTCTGTTATGCATAAAACAATATGCAAACTGCGGTGATAAGATAAAGCCAAATTGAATTCAAAGGACATCACTCTAAGGAGTAAAGAATTAGTTGAAGAATGCCTTTGAAGTGGCAGCGTTTCTCTCCCACAATACTATTTAAAAGGAGGAGCAGTCTGCCAAGAAGGAGTAGACTGGGTGACCAGACTTTAATCTTCTTAGTGTTGAGGATATTGCATTGCAGAGAGAAATGTGTGCCCTGTGAACAGAGTAGTGCTCTCTGTATAAATCAAGTTAAACCTATCCTGCTCCATCTGTATAAATTTATGGGTCTTGCTTTTAAGGGAAATGTGCTTAGGAGTGAACCAGGACATTTTGTTATGCACTGGATTTAACAACCTTGGAAAGCCTTTCTGTTACTTATTCATAATAATGAAGGGCAAAGGTTATTTGTTCAAACAACATCTTTATGAGCTTCTCACTGTGGTTTATTATTTCCACTTTTTTTTTGTGCTTGGTACAGAGTTGGACACTGCCCTTCCCATTTGTTTTTCCTTATTGTAATTAAAGGACCTTTTTATTCTATTAAGGTATTACAAAACCTGGCTATATTATTTTTACTCAAATTAGTATCTCAATTAGTTGGACTTTAGAAGCTACACAATAATACAGATTGATGCATATAAACAGTTTGCTGAAGTGGAAGATAATTCCACTTTGTGCAAAGCTAGGTTAGGTTCTAAAACGTTAGTTTAATCCTAAAACAATACACAAGATGTCTAAGAGTTTTCTTAGATTTAGAGAAGAAATAAGTTAGTTGTAAAAATGAACTGATATTGGTAGGACTCTCATTTTGTCCCTTTACTCCTGTGTAGTGGTGACTACTAAATTAAACTATTCCTTTATGAATTTATGACATGACAAATGGGATGACCTCAGTATTGGTTGGAATGTGAAGACAATGAGCCCACTTGTTTACATAAGCATAAAGTAATGATGTACTTTATGTAATG
Source organism: Pituophis catenifer annectens (assembly GCF_029215685.1). Taxonomy (NCBI): domain Eukaryota; kingdom Metazoa; phylum Chordata; class Lepidosauria; order Squamata; family Colubridae; genus Pituophis; species Pituophis catenifer. The sequence goes on along the minus strand of NW_027256882.1, from coordinate 132,856,210 downwards.
AAGTAATGAATACTGTAGCTACCACAGTATTCCTGTGCAGTCCAAAAATTTCAAATGGAAGTAACTCAGAATGTTTTTTTAGTTCTCATAGTTTCATAATTAATATAATAGTTTTGTCTGTGCTTAGTTACTAACATTAAACTAAACCCTTTTAGGAATATTTATATTTGAAGTGGTTCTTGCATGGTTTATTTGTACTAGAGTAAAGATTTTATGGAAAACTGCTTCAGTGTGAATAATCTGATTTTAACATTCTCACAAATGTGTCTTAAAATCTCAAACAAATTATATATTAGATTCTTGTAGCGCTCCATATGGTGTTTGCTGCAAAAGACCAACATAGATATTATATTCATATAAAAACAGATTTTCAGAATTCTGTTTTAATTGCCTTTTACAATGTTTGTTTATAGCTTTTATGATTTTATGCCTACTCTACACTGCCCAAAGTTGCTCTGTGAGGAAGATGGGCGGTTTCTAAATGAGATATATAAATATATAAATATATGTAAATAAGAATTAAATTCTACAGCTTTCTTTGTGATCACAGACTATGGTCTCATTCATTTCTTGACAGAAGAACATGTGTTCATACAAGATTGTTTTGATCTGGGAGATTTTTTAAAAAAATGCATGGAAGAGTTATAGCTCAGTCAAATGCTTTATATGAAGACTTAGTTTCATTATTTTTAGTTTATCATTTAAAATCAAGTTCTTTTGATTAAGATGCATTAGTACTAGATATTGCCACCCAAAGAACAGGTGTATATCTTCAAAGAAATTGGAATGATTTCTATGATGAATGTACATTGGCAACAGTCAATGTTTTGGTGCTAATTGTTTTGATTTAGCTTGAATTTCCATAATTCCCATCAGTACACTTGTGAGAGTTGATGTCCAATATGTCTGAAGGGTATCCAGCTTTGGGGGGGGGGGGAAGTAGCAGACTGCAAAATAAGGCCAAATGTTTGTCTCATTACTTTCTCTAAATAGGGCTCTTCTATTTTGATCGATGAATTGAGAATCCCAGTTGAACTACAAATGTAGTACAAGGAGAAATTTCCTGAGAGAATAATTAACCAGTGTAACAGCTTGCCTTCAGAAGCTGTGGGTGCTCCATCACTAGAGGATTGGACAGCCATTTGTTCAGAATAGTATAGGGTAGTGATGGTGAACCTTTTCGGCACCAGGTGCCTAAACTGGAACGTGCATGCGCAGGCATACGTGCACGCACACTGGAGCACCAGAAATCTGAAGACCAGTAGCCAATGCACATGCATGGCTGGACAGCTGGTCTTTGCGCATGCCAGAGCGCCAGAAACCCAAAGACCAGCTGGCTGGCGCGCACGCACGTGCTGGAAACCACAAGAGCAGCTGGCGATGGCATGCGTGCCCACAGAGAGGGCTCTGCATGCCACCTCTGGCACGCGTGCCATAGGTTCGCCATCACAGGCATAGGGTCTCCTGATTGAGCAGGGATTTGGACTAGAAGACCTCCAAGGTCCCTTCCAACTCTGTTATTCTGTATTCTGCAACATATTTAATCTGAATGCAACACTCTGTGAAGGGGAAGCTGATTCTCGAATGTACATAGATGTATGGCTCAAGGATTTATTTTTGTTTTGCTCAATCCACAACTTGGGTTTTTTTGCCTTTCATCCTGCTACGTATTATATACCAGCACATCTTATGTTTGAGGCGGTAACCTTTGATTTCTCAGCCTTCTTCTTTTACATTGGCCTTCCTTTATGGTCATAAACTTTCCCCAACTTTTTTTTTGCAAATGAAGACAAGTGAACTCTGGACTCTAAATTGCACTGATTCAGAATTATTTCTGTTTCTATTTAGTTCCTTGTTTATTAGTTTTTCAAGAGATACTCAACATTCTGTATGAAAAGATACAAGTACTCCATACTCCAAGGTGTTGCAATCCTTATTGTTTTGCCTTTTTCTGCTTTGAGCTTTTCTGTGCTTTCATAAAAATAGTTATTAACAAGGCCATATTCCACATTTTGTTACTTTCTTTTCTTAAAGGAAGGTTAGATATATAGTAGTTAGCTGACTAGTTGTAAGCGAAATGAAGATTCATGTATATCACCATTATTTCTTTAAATATTTATAATTGTTTGGAGTTGCATATAATTTTATTTATTATCTTCAACATCTCATTTAAGGAAACCTTGCTTTCTACTTGTTTCTCTTCAGCTGTGGCTGCAACTCTAAAGCATAATTTTAATAGAATTTTATTCCTTCAATTGCAACAGAATTTCACTTAAGGTTTCTAGGCCAAATATAGACAAAACATAAAACTTGGCTGTAGGTCCTCTTTGTCTATACACCCTAAATTTGATATTCCTTTGCAAAAATAAACACCCATTATAATCTTGCCATCTTCAGCTCAGTCAAGGACATCTTCTGCATAATATCCATTAAAGGGACAAAAATAATCGAAAGGATTTTCATGCAATCTGGTTTTAGGCCTTTGTTCTACATGTAAATTGTTTAGCTTGTACTGATATGATTTACATTGAGGAATAGATTAAAATGCATATATTCTGATGGGTCTTTCAGAGACTTGAATATGCTATTAACCATGATATCCTTCTAATTTACTTGATTGATACAACATTAGAAATGATATTGTGGATTTTAAATCTTTCTGTGAACCCTTGCTTATATCACTGTAAGGTGGTGTTACAGGTGGTTGTACCATTTGTGGAATAGGCCTTGGCTATGTCAGCATTATCAGTTCCAAAGTTTGTGGAATTCCAAAGTCAGTTGAGGTCTGTTATACCAAGTATTATATTGATTGCCATCCTTGAGACTAATTCTGTCCTAATCTCAACCAAAGTTTTCTTGGAAGACTACCATTCTCCATTGGAACCTACCATTCATATTTATATCAACTTATGGGCCTAGTTTGTGGGACCTTTGTGAGACCAATCAGTTTGATTGGTGTCCAATAGATGCTAGGTTGACTGACATATGCATCTTTTGAAGACCCATTTGTTTTGTTCTATTTTTTTCTGAAGTAATAGTTGGTCTTTTAAATTGGCTCAGAACAAGTTAGTCTCCTGATAAGTAGAACCAGTTAACGGAATAGTGTTTGCTATAGTCTTATGGCAGCACAGTTGATATGGTACATAGTTAGGCTTTTTAAAATGAGATTGTGTGTGTATGCATACAATTCCCACAATTAATTTCAAGTGTCTATGTGTTGCTTTACACATTACAGCCCCAAATGGCGTACAGTAAAATATCATACTAGAAGATGTTCTCTAAGGACATGAGTTTTTTAAATTCCCAGAAATATTTTGTAATAAATCAATTCTAATGAAGAAATGCCAAGTCAGGATAATATATTCTCAGCTCTTTAAACTGGATTCTTGATTTAGATTACAGTGCTGGGTAATATGAACAAAGGAGAAATATCCTCATAATAACATAACACATAAAATGTATATTTGCACACGTGACATTATTTTAATATGCTTATTAATAACTGGAGGTATCTTTATTACACTTATGGGAAGGCTAAGCTCCCTATTTTTCTTTCTCCCATATTGAATCTCCCATAGCTTGAATTTGCTATGACAGAAGATATTAGTACTAATTACCATTCTGCAATAATGAAGACCCTTTAAATAATCTGCTGGAGTCTTACCTAAACCTCTGGTGTGTAGTGTAATCTCTTTTTTGCTAGTTTAAAGAGGCAAGATGCCTACTTTTTGTTCTGTGGGATTCTTAGTGCTCCCTAAACTTGGGTTTTTTGTTTTTTTTTTGCTTGCAGACAATTCATTAGACAATTGGGTAACAACATCAATAATACTGAGTATCGGTTTTGCTACCTACACTCCCTTGCACTGATGATGCTACCTGTTTGGGTGATGAGAAAAGTCTGCAAGCAAACAATCAAGCTCAGAGAGCATCAAGAACTCCACAGTTTAATCCTGAGCTGCAGATATTCTTTTCTACAGAATTTTCACTTTTATTTCTATCTAAGTACATTGTATGTATCTGATATCCAAGTGTCTTTACAGATACTTTTTCTTCTCCACAGCTTTTGGTGCCTCACAATTAAAGAAGAAAATGAGAAGATTTCTGAGGCCGGGACATGATGCCGTAAGAGAGAGGCTCAAGCGTGACCTTTTCCAGTTTAACAAGGTATATTGTAGGGCTTGAATAAGATCTAAGAGGCAACAAATACAGAACCTTTCCACATTTTATGTTCCGTTGCTGATTTGGGTGAATTGAGGGATGGAAGAGATGGTTCTCTTTAATCCTATGATTTTTCCAAATGCCGCTTGCCCATAGTCATACTTAATTTTTGGCTTTGAACATAGCATGAAACACAAAAGTATCTGATAAACCTCCCAGAGTTGTTGGGAGTTGGTGATGTTCAAATTTAATGAATCATCATCTTGTGCTGGACCCTATGTCACCACTGAGGCAATAGATTTTTTTTGATATTTTTGTGTCTTAAACTTGCAGATGGTTTCCTGAATCCCAGATGGCCATTTAGAACTCATAATTTTTATTTATAATTTTTAAGACACAAAGTCTTTTTCTCTGGCAATATGTTCCCTCTGTGGAAGCACATGGCAGCTATTGTGGTTTGAATATAGTACTGTTTTTAAATAAACAAGCAAAGGGCAGTGTAGAATTCACAAGCTTGTATGCACTCCTTCAGTGCAAGTAGGAGGAATGTTAAATTTTATTTTTTTTTTAAATGAAAGCAGTTAGTATGATTGTTTAGTAAGAAAATCTGAAAAGCTAATACTGCTATGGGCGTTAAAGTAACTCTAAATAGATTTCTGTTAATTGAGGATAAATTTCTCCTCCTTTGAATTCAACATCACAAACAGTGCAGTGAACAACAGATAGTCCTCACTTAATAACTGCCTCATTTAACAACCATTCAAAGGTACAACTATGTAAAAAATAGATTTATGACTATTTTTCACATTTATGACCATTCCGGCATCCCAAAATCATGTGGTCACTATTCGGACACTGATGCTGTTTATGATCATTGCAGTATCCCACAGTCAGATGATCACCATTACAATGCTTTGCAAACTGGCTTGTGAGAAGCAGAATTTAAAATAGAGAAGTAAAATTGCCAGTTGGGTTCATGTAATGTTTCACATTGTGACCACAACATTTAGCAATAGGGTTGCTGGTCCCAATTGTGGTGGCAGTTAAGAGAGATAGTTAACTATATATAGCAGAAGTTAAAAAGTAGGCAATTCCTGGCAAATAGATGGAGAAGAAATGGAGATAGTGACAGATTTTATTTTCCTGGGTTCCAAGGTCACTGCAGATGGGGATTATAGCCAAGAAATTAAAAGACGCTTCTTCCTGGGGATGAAAGCTATGGCAAATCTAGACAGCATACTAAAAAGCAGAGACATCACCCTACCAACAAAAGTGCGTATAGTCAAGGCTATGATTTTCCCAGTTGCAATGTATGGCTGTGAAAGTTGGACCATAAGGAAGGCTGAGTGCCCAAGAATTGAGGCCTTTCTGAACTGCCATATTTCTTCATAGTGAACTGGAAAATTGCAAATTCAATTGTTCATGCATGGAATTCCATGTTAAACATAAGCCACCAAAATGATTTCATTTGAAAATATTATTTTGATATCCAGATTCTCATACTGCAGTTGGTTTACACACTTAAGTTTCATTTGCTAAATATAAACTGGAGTGCAGGAAGTATCCATCCTTGACCCTTCTCTCTCTCTTAAGTCATGAAATGGCAGTATTTTTAACTTACATTACATATCCAGTTTCTGATTGATGTGATTTGTGGTGAATTGGCCCAGGGCAGAAAAAGAATTATGTCTGTTGAACAAATTTCACAAAGCAATCAGATTTATTGACATGGTAATTTATTTTAAAACATTAAATTGTACTCAACCCAGGAAATCTTTCTTTAATATTGTCCATGAAGTAAAGAATCATTGGAAATATAGCTACATTCTGGAGGGTTCTTTTAAAGTTAAGGTTAAATTTTTGCAGTATTGAACTCAACTGCATTATTAAATATTTATTAATCTATATCATCACATAACACCTAATCACATAATGTTGGAGCCCAACATTTCTGCTGCTAAGCGAGATAGTTTTTAAGTGAATTTTGCTCCATTTTACACCCTTTCTTGCCATAGTTGTTAAGTGAATCCCTGCAGTTGTAAGGTTATTAACACGGTTGTAAAGTGAATCTGCTTCCTCATTGACTTTGCTTGTCAGAAGGTCGCAAAAGGGGATCATATGACCTCCGGGCACTGCAACTGCCATAAATATGAGTCCGTTGCCAAGTATCCAAATTTTGATCATGTGACCTTGGGGATGCTGCAACGGTCATAAGTGTGAAAAATGGTCATAAATCACTTTTAACACTGAACGGTTGTAACCATTCACTCAACGAATGATTGTAAGTTGAAGACTACCTTGTGCAGGCATAATATACAGTAGATTTTGTCCTGCACTGGAATAGGGAGCCTAAAACCAAATCTTATTCAGCCTGAGTCCCATTTTTGTGGTGTTCAAAAACTGCTAAGATTGCATCATTGATTTTAGATACCAAAATACTGATTTTGGGTGGCATCATTTAGATGAATTACAGTCTCTGCAAAATTTGTCATACCTATTTTACATGGAAACTCTTTTTAGCTATACATTACTTTGATTGCATTTTAAGAGCCATGAAAAAGATTGCCTGCTGTAGTTTATATGTGTAATGGTGCATGGAGAATATTTAAATGTGCATTAGAATTGTTAGTTATTAAGTTATCTCATTGTTTATTCACTAGATAGCCACAATAAAACAATGAATTTATTGATGTATCTGGTTATTTATTTGCTTGAAATATTTATATGGCCAGCCATCTCAAAACAGTTCAATTCTGGGCAATGTGAGAAACAAAAAAAAGGGGGGGGATGGGTGGGTGGGAAATAAACAAAACAAACCTATCATTAAAACCAAATAAAACAGTAAACATAAATGGTAACATGATTGAGTCCATGATTCATGATTGAGTCCATGAAAATGGAGTGTCTACTTATTTTGGCCCAAAGGCTTGTGAGAAGAGCTAGATCTTAATGGCCTCCTTAAAGTATTATAGGATCGGGGCCAACTCTGGGCTGGAAGAAGATTATTTTAAAGGACAGGTACCATGACTGAGATTGCATGGCTCCTGGATCCTACTGATAGTCCTCAGATTATTTTCATTTTTTCAGGGACTGTTCTAAATTATGACGTCATTGAAAAATGAACTTAAAACAAGTGCTTGCACTTTCAACAGTCGAAGCATTCCTAAGATCATGTGATCAAAATTTGGGCACTTTGTGACCAGCCACACTTATGACTGCTGCATTGTCCCACAGTACATTTTCCTGCCCTGCCCGGACTGTCTCTGCTTCAACTCCCCACACACACACACACACACACATACACACTTCGCCTGTCTCCCTGGATGCAGAGTGAGCTTTGCAGAGCCAAGCACCAGTGTGGCCAGCAGTAGCACCACTTCCGCTGCATGCAAGCAATGGTGGGTGCAGCCTTGGAGGAGGCACATTGCGGGGTTCTCAACTGTGACTGCCCAAGAAGATGGCTCAGATGGGACACTCACCTATGTCACTCCATCTCTGCCCTTTTGCCCTTATGCAGCACCACAGAAATTTGCCTGTCCCACTTCCTTACTGATTTGATATCTATAACTGTCCATCTCAGCAAACCGCTCTGGGTGGCTTCATTTAGCATTAATTTACTGAAGGCTTTAATAACTTCTTCATCTATTCATTCTCTTCCTGATTTGCTTTAAATATACATCTTACAAGTGGCTGAATATCAATTCTTTTTTTAAAAAGAAACTTGCTAAAATGTCACATCAATTGTTTGCAGTTTCTACAAGTCCATTTTTCATTTCTAGAGGCCATGAAGCATCCCAATTTTTATTTCAAGCTGCTTTAGTTACGTATAAGTATTCTTAACTGTAAACATACAATGCCTACAGCTCAGTCTTTGCTTTAAAGATTACCCAAAGCAAACCAGCTCTTCCAGTCTTTCTCCTTGGTGCTGGGAGTACTATACTTTTGGCAAATAAATAAACAAAATACCAAAACTACTGTGAATATTCAAGTTGGAGGATTCCTATTTGCTTGGGTCTGTACTATGGGTATCATTTATATTTACAGAATGTAAAATTCAGATATTTGTATTCTTAATCCAAAGGAAAATGTTTTCCTCTCTGAAAAGCTGCATCATAAACAAAGAGTACTAGAGGAGTGAGTTTCAAGTACCTAGACAAGGTTGCACTATGGGGTGGGGTGGGATGGAGAGAGAATCCACTGACTGATTCCCCAAATCAGCTCCAGATATTGATAGGCACACCCTATGGCAGCTCTTTTCCTAATTAGTTAGTTTCACTCAAGCTTTTAATTTAACGATATGTAAAACTTTGCAAATGGTCTAGAGTTTCAAGAATATTGGTCTGGTTAGTCTAAAATGTTGAGTGCTTGAAATAGTCCTGCCTCGCCCAAATTCAAAAATTCAACCTGGAGCTGTTTTACTACATAGTGCTTCCAAGTACAGGTAGTCCTCAATGTATGACCATAATTGAGCCCAAAATTTATGTTGCTAAGTGAAAAATTTGTTAAGTGAGTTTTGCCCCATTTTACAATTTTTCTCATCACATTTGTTAAGTGAATCACTGCAGTTCTTAAATTAGTAACACAGTTGTTAAGTAAATCTGGTTTCCCCATTGACGACTGCTTGTCAGAAGGTCGCAAAAAGGGATCATATGATTCCAGGACACTGCAACCATCATAAATGTGAGCCAGTTGTTAAGTGTCTGAATTTTGATCACATGATCATGGGGATGCTGCAACAGTCATAAATGTGAAAAATGATCATAAGTCACTTTTTTCAGTGCTGTTGCAACTTCGAACAGTCACTAAATGAACTGTTGTAAGTCAAGGACTAACTCTATAGTCAGAACAGTGAACTTCAAACTTAGAGCTTTCAACCTCAAACTACTACAAATCCAGAAATTTGGGGTATCTCTAGCTTTATTAAAACATTTTCCTTCTTGAAATAATCTGTCTCCAAATGAAGGTGAGACAAATGTAAGAAATATAGCAACAATTGAATTGTGTTTGAATTATTTGAATTGTTTAAATCTTTCTAGAGTAATATAAAACTTTAAAAAAAATAAGTGCTATCTTTTGAATTTGACTGTTGCTGTTTGTTTTTTAAGATTCTGTCTTGTAGCTTATTTTGAGTGTTTTTCCACATTTTGTTGCTCTTGAATTTCTCCTTTTTAAGCATGTCCATATTATGGTCAGGCATATCTTTAAAACAATGGGACATTGATCTGTTCACTCAGGCATTCCCCCCTCCCCCCCCAGGCAAGGCCAAAAGCAGATACACCAACTGAAAGAGATTATCCTTTTAGTATGGTATCTCTCTGGTGGTGTTGCAGCATGTGGTCGGAGGGTGGGAGGGAGGCTGTATTTCTCTCCTAACCAGAGTGCCTTGTTCATGTCTAAGAACATGTATCCCAGCAACACAAGCAGCTGTCACTACCTAACGGCAGGGGAAACACTTGGGGATACTAAGAACACCTGTGATTCTATCTTGCAAAAATTCTCAGACCAATGAGCAACACAATGTGAAATTTAATTCCCTCATCTTGGTATGGCTTGTTGTAAAATTCTGCAGGGCCAGACATGTCTCAATTGTGAAGTTAGCTGATCAGCCAAGTTCAGCTGCCAGACAGGCTAGTTTCACCTGTGTTTTACCCAACTGGAAGCAATCCACTTGGTTCATACCTGAATGGGGTTCTTTAAGTAGGTAGGCCTTTCAGCCTGCCTCGTTCATTGGGGTAAACACAGGCTTGTGTGTGGCGGCAAAGCAATTGCCAAGATTTGATTTAAGGGCTGTATTTCTAAGGGCAGATTCAGAAAGCAACTTGTTTTTCTCATGGTTATAAAATGATTGTGTCACTTTTAGTGAGACTTGGGAGAAACAGTTCTGCCTATCCTTTCACTTGTCAGAAAGTTGGCCCCTCCCATGAGAAAACAACCAAATATGGAGTTCCTTGTTCTGAGAATAAAATATTCTTTCCCTAAATAAAAGCCAACTTGATGGCTCATAATCAGTCAGCAAATTGAGTTGGTGTATGTGTGTCTGTTTTTCACTTCTGTTTCATTGTTCCCTTTCTTCCACGCCCACTCCAGGTGTACCTGCTTCTGTCCTCTACTGGTACTTCATGTTCTAAGGTGCAAGCTTCTTGGTCTTTTTTATTTCTTCCCCAAATCTGAATATTTTTGCTTTTCCTTCAAACCACTACACCCCGCCACAGGGAGGCGGAACTGACTAGGTTCTGCCCCAGGCGCTTGATGGATACTGATAGGTTCCAGACGGAGCTTGGGCCATTCCCTGAGGCTCTGGCTGATGACCCAGCTGAAGATCTGGTGGCCGCCTGGGATAGGGCGGCTGCTGGAGCTTTGGACCATGTCATGCCTTTGCGGCCTCTGACCCGCCGCCAATCTCACTTAGCTCCCTGGTTCTCCGAGGAGCTGAGGGAGCTAAGCGCCGGAAAAGACACCTAGAGAGCAGTTGGAGGGCTCGCCTTTCCGAATCCAACCGAACACTGGTAAGGTCTCATATTAAGACCTATCTAGTGGCGATAAAAGCGCCACATTATTTTTCCGTTCTTATGGCGTCTGCAGATAACCGCCCAGCCGCCCTGTTCAGGGTGACCCGCTCCCTGCTCCATCCGGGAGCGCGGGAGGACCCCTTGGAGGGCAGGGCTGAGGATTTTGTGCAGTATCTGCATGACAAAGTTGCTCAAATTCGGGAAGGCCTGGACTCTGACTGAGTAGATACAGGCGGAGTGACGGAGACAGGTCTTGAGAGCGTTATCTGGGAGGAGTTTGACCCAGTGACCCCTGAAGACGTGGACAGGATTCTGGGTAGACTTAGCGCGGCCACATGTTTATTGGCCCTGTGTCCCTCCTGATTGGTGCTGGCTTCCCGGGAGGTTACACAAGGCTGGCTCCAGGGGGTTGTTAATGCTTCTTTGAGAGAGGGCTACTTTCCCGCTGCCTTGAAAGAGGCGGTGGTGAGGCCTCTCCTCAAGAAGCCCTCCTTGGACCCGGCTGTTTTAGCAAATTATCCAGTCTCCAACCTTCACTTTGTGACGAAGGTTGTTGAGAGTGTGGTGGCGTGACAGTTCCCCTAGTACCTGGATGAAGCGGTCTATCTTGATCCGTTCCAGTCGGGCTTCAGGCCTAGGCACAGCACAGAAACGGCATTGATCGCATTGGTTGATGATCTCTGGAGGGCTCGGGACGGGGCTGTTCCTCTGTCCTGGTCCTGTTAGACCTCTCAGCGGCTTTTGATACCATCGACCATGGTATCATGCTGCGCCAGTTGGAGGGGTTAGGGGTGGGGGGCATAGTTTTGTGGTGGTTCTCCTCCTTCCTCTCTGACCTGTCGCAGTTTGTGTTGACGGGGGCAGAGATCGATCCCGAGGTGCCTTGTATGTGGGGTGCCACAGGGGTCGGTCTTCTCGCCCCTTCTGTTCAACATTTATGTGAAGCCGCTGGGTGAGATCATCCGTGGTTTCGGGGTGAAGTACCATCAGTACACTGATGACACTCAGCTGTACATCTCCACCCCGGACCACCCCAATGATGCCTTTGACGTGATGTCCCGGTGTCTGGAGGCCGTACGAATCTGGATGGGGAGAAACAGGCTCAAGCTCAACCCATCCAAGACCGAGTGGCTGTGGCTTCCGGCGTCCCGATATAGTCAGTTGGTGCCATCTCTGACTATTGGGGGCGAGTCGTTGGCCCCCACAGAGAGGGCTCGCAACTTGGGTGTCCTGGATGCACAGCTGTCTTTAAAAGAGCATGTGACGGCCGTGGCCAGGGCGGCTTTTTATCAGGTTCGCCTGATTCACCAGTTGTGTCCCTTTCTGGATTGGGACTCCTTACGCACGGTCACTCATGCCCTCGTCACTTCCCGCCTGGACTACTGCAATGATCTCTACATGGAGCTCCCCTTGAAGAGCACCCGGAGGCTCCAACTGGTCCAGAATGTGGCCGTGCGGGTGATTATGGGAGCGTCATGGCGCTCCCATGTAACACCTCTCCTGCATGAGCTGCACTGGCTCCCGGTGGTCTTTCGGGTGCGGTTCAAGGTGTTGAGCGCTCCATGGCTTAGGGTCGGGATATTTACGGGACCGCCTTCTGCCGCCGAGAGCCTCCCACCAGCCAGTACACTGTCACAGAGAGGGGCTCCTCCGGGTGCCGTCGGCCAAACAATGCCGACTGTTGGCCCCCAGGGGGAGAGCTTTCTCTGTGGGAGCACCTGCCCTCTGGAATGAGCTTCCCCCGGAGATATGGACGATTCCGGACTTATGTACTTTCTGTCGGGCCCTCAAAACCTTTTTATTTCATCAAGTCGGGCTGACCTAATCTCTCCAATTGTGTATTTTAATTTGGATTTTTAATGGGGGATTTTAACTGTCAGGCCAAATTGTTTAATTCATTTTTAAATTGTTTTTATATTTTGTATTTGATGTTTCTTGCTTCTGCCTGTTCACCGCCCTGAGTCCTTCGGGAGAAGGGCGGTATATAAATTTAAATATTACATTAAATTAAATTAAATTAAATTTTATGCCCAAATAAATCTCATTTATCAGTGGCCATATTGGTTGTGCCACAAAGACTTGGAGTGCTATAAAATGTAGCTAATTATGTTTAAACTGAAAGCAAAGCACCATAAATAAAGTTATCCTCTTCTACACAGCTAAACAGACTTTCCTGAGGGTTAGGTGGACTCTCAAACAACTGTGTGTTGTTCAGGCTGGTAAAATCAGTGGAAATGAAATCTCTTCAAAGCTTTCTACTTGTGCAATAGGCTATGTGGACTCAACACATTAACATGTTTTTTTCTGAAACATGAAGCTTACAACAGGTGTACTTGCAGATAATAGAAACTGAGTAATGTTCATTGAATCCATAGTAGCAGAGTGTAGTTGAAAAAGATGCTTTGATAAAATTTATAACCTTTTATTTTCTTCAGTTATGTAATCAATGTTCATAAAATAAAAGTATGTCAGTTTTCAGCCAGGGATGATTTATTAAGCAGAATACAAAAAGCTGAATGCCAGAGAATACAAGGATGACCAAATGTTGTTTTCTAAAGTTCTGCACCTCTGTTTGCAATGTATACAGTAATCAGGACTTAGGTGTTGCTGCTTTCACTATATATATATAGCTTATTAATGCTCCATTTTATAGCGAAAGCCAGGAAAAATGACCTTTCATTTCTGCCATTCTATGCAATTGGCCTCTCATTTGTGAGTTCAATCTATGGTGTCCTTTCCAGCAAGCAACTTCTCAATGAAGGATAAGGACATCTTGGATGTTTTCCAGATTAAACTTTTTTTTTTAAATGCAAACTGAATGTTTTTATTTAAATCCAGACTTTCTACCAGACATTGCATAGAAGTACGGTGCTAATGCTGTGTTCCTTTTACAACTGCTGCATTCCTTTAACAGCCTCCATGGAAAATGTGATAAAATTGGATCAGCCATGTGACCGACCTATTTTATAACTATTAAGAGTTATGACCATAATGGGTGGGCTCCATTATGGTCATAACTTGGAGACTACCTATAGCACCCTGGAGAGACATTTCTGTATTTGTACATGTGCAGGTCTTTTGTCTGCCTCTTTTCAGACAGCCAATTATTGCAAGTAATTCTTGAAGGATATTGTCATGATAAGACAACTTGACTTTCTATTGTGCCCCATGAATCCTGTTTGGAAAAAGCTGAAATAGTTTCCAGTGGTGCTTCAGCTCAGCTGGAAACCTCTTCCACCTGCAGATATTCTGCATACATAAATGTAAGGGGTTGGCTCCATGACATGTGACAGCAGAGAATAGTTTTATTCTGCACAGTCCTGGTTATATCCATATTTTGGAAGATGTAAATTTGTCCATGGGGTCGCGATGGGTCGGACACGACTTCACAACTAACAACAACAACAAGTTTAGAGAATGCTGATCATGCTTTTAGGTTCTTATGAAACCAGAAATGTGACTGATTTGAAGCTGAACTTTACAAATTTTATCAGTCATGTCGTATTTTCATTGCTGCAAGGTTTCTAGCATTAAGAATAAAAAAACCACAATTGTTTCCTTCAGCAAGAGTATTTGCTGAGCCCGTCTATTTATGCCTCACAGTGATCATTATAGTAAATAAATAGTTCTGGAGTTTGTATATTTCCCAGATTGTTTTTTTTTTTTTAATGTTGCTATAGTGCAAATTATTTATTTATTGAGCATCAGCATATTTCCCAGATTGTTAATGTTGATGACACTATCAACCAAACAGCTTTATTGCTCATTTTGATAGTATAGAAATATGTTTCCAAAAGTTCTCGGCGTCTTGGCCATAATGGGGTTTGACTTAAACCCTTATTCTAAAAATCTTTCACTCTAGTTTGTGTTATTTGCTCCTAAATAGAGGGCTGCAAATGAATGGAAGAAAGATTAGATTACATTTTCAACATTGCAAATGGCAACACTTCTCTTAACATATACTTCATATTCCTGAAGAATCACTGATTCTTGTAAATGCAAGAGAAAGTATGTTTTACCATGTTTCCCTGAAAATAAGACCCTGTCTAATATTTTTTGAACCCCAAAATAAACGCTTGGCCTTATTTTCGGGGAGTCTTATTATTTTGGGGCACGTGGAGCAAGATGGGGTACCTCTTGCAGTCTTACCTGATTTCCAGCTCTGTCTCCCCAACCCTAACCAGAGGAAAAGGCAGGGACTGGCTGCACTTGCATTTAAATATTTTTGGGGAGGGCTTATTTTCAGGGGGGGGGTTATTTTAGCGTATGCGCTCAAAAGCCCGATTGGGCTTATTATCAGGGGATGTCTTATTTTCAGGGAAACAGGGTGCCTGTTTGTGCATATCCAATTTTTTTTTTTAATTCCACTCTCTCGCTGGTAAACCATGCTTAATGGCTTAGATATTGTGTTAATACAATCCTTGTGGCTTATTCACCAAGCTATGGGTAGGGGAAACTGGATTAGAGCAATGTTCAAACCAGGTTATATATTTTCCTACATATTTTGCTTTGCTTCTGAAATTGCTTTGCCTGTACTTTGGAATGCTGTTGTTAAGATTAACAATACCTATATGGACTAAAGGTCTAGCTATATAAGACCATATAATACATGTTTTTCTGGCCTGACATATTTACAGAGTAAAGGCAATGCTGTGCAGGATACTAGGTCTCCACTGTAGAAAATCACATAGCACATAGAAAATAATTTGTTAAAGTTAACATTAACAAGCTAAGTATGGAAGTTCTGGAAATAAAGGTTCTCAAGAGTGACTTTACTCAAGCCTGGTCTGGATGAATGGGGTAAACTTTGTGCTATCAATATTTTACAGTAAAAGGATTTTGAAGTGTATTTCTGAGCTAATATTCTAGGGGAAGTTCTTCTATAATGGCTTTAAGCATGATTAATGCAGACCTCAGATGTGTCTGAAGAAGTACTTTATTTCAATATTATATTGCTTGAGTCCAGATGTTATGAGTCCAGAGTTATGATGAAATTTGCTCTTATGTAAGTTCACATTTTTCACAGTTTTTTGTCTTCATGTATAATGTATATTGCTCGTTTATCTTTTTCTTTTCCACCAGACAGTTGAACATGGTTTTCCTCACCAGCCAAGTGCCCTGGGCTACAGTGCTTTTCTCCATCTTATGGCTATTGGGACCCGGGCAGGAGCCATCAAAATGTATCCTTTCAGTTGTTTATTTCTGAGAAAGTAGGTTAGTTACACACTTAGTAGATATAATACTTTAGACCAGAATCCCTAAAAATGCTATGGAGCCCAGAAATAGTATTTATCTATAATTCCTTTAAAGCAACTATTCCTTTTCTAAGGACTGTGGGGTAGCAGAACTCCTATGAATCACTTTTTAAAAACTTTAATCAAAGCACTGCACAGCCCTCATTCTTAGTCTGTAGATAGAACTTATTCAAAACATTTCTGCACATTATATTAGACTATAACAATAATAGCTCAGTTAAGATATTTGGTCTTCCTAAATATAGAACAGATTTCCCAGTTCTGTTCACAGTTTCCCTACCAGCAGGCTAAAGAATCAGAATTTAAAATATACTTGCTGGTCTTGTTCCTCCTCATCATATAAAGTATAATTGTGAACATGAATGGTACTAAGGTTATCTCTGTATTGCAAAATGGGTTGGGAGAGTAGGATGGAAAAATGCTAGCTTGCTTTAAATCGGTTATCTTTGAAATGGTGATAAGACATGAACCAGGATAACCTAATCACATTAGAACGGAGTCCTAGGACCTCAATTGTGCCACGTTAAGCTAGTTTCTCTCATGGGTAATGGAATGTGTAAATTCTTGTTTAGAGATTCAAGAATAGTGAATTAAAAAAAAATACTGCTTTAAAATTACTTCTCTTATATTTAGCCCCAATATATAAAATGCAATCCTTATCTCTGCGTCATGAAGCCAGTTAAATGTAGAAGAGTGGAGGAAATGGATGGCAAAGAGTCTAAATGCTTTCCCACATAATTGGCTTCTCTTTTGGAAATAGTTTATATAATTGGA
The DNA here is from genome assembly GCF_029215685.1 of Pituophis catenifer annectens. NCBI lineage: Eukaryota > Metazoa > Chordata > Lepidosauria > Squamata > Colubridae > Pituophis > Pituophis catenifer. The sequence continues at coordinate 132,839,514 of NW_027256882.1, read as the reverse complement.
TCATCTGCATACCTGGATTTATGGATAGAAACAGGAGCCTCCTTGGGAACAAATAGGTTCCAGTCAATTCCATCTTGCTCATTTCTTAAAAAGGTGCATGTGATCAAGCCCCTCAAAAATTTAAAACTTAAAAACCTGTTAGAAAGTATAAGGAAAGGCTTTGAAAAGGGTCCTTTACTAGGGGATCTCATATAAATCAAGGAGTAAATTGCTATACTTCTGCTGTCTTCTCTTCAGACTAATGGAAATAGTCCTCAACTATTTAAACATATAAAAATGTTATTAGAAGAAGTATGGTCAGCCTTGAAAATTACAACAAAGAATGACTGTTTTCCTAAAATATAATTAATTGGTTCACGCTACATGTCAGTTGTAATAAATGTCTATTTCAATGCTATTGACCTCAATAGTGGTTCAGTTACGGTACTCCAGGAGTGGAATTCATGGGCTTGCACGAAGAGACCAACACTGTCATGCAGATACATTTCATTCCTGAACAGGTGAGTAAAACTAATGCAACCAAATTTGGTTTCCTCAGAGATAACGCAGTTACTCAATATTAAAATGAAAGTATTTTTAAACGTAACCTGCTATAGCACTGATGTAGCTGGTAACTCAGTATGATTCCTGAAGTGTTTGTGAACTGAGGTTTCATTTTATTCCCAGCTCCCCAATCTTACATATTAATTTAAAAGGAGACTTCGATTTTGGATCTTGGTTCCAGCAGAACCTGTTAGAGGGAGGATTCCAGCTTTGTGGTCTTCTTCCTTAAGTGTTTTGTTGCCAGTTTCCTGAGAGACCAAACTCTGCTTGATGCAGTTATTGGGAGGAAGGTTTTGAGAATCATGGACTGTACTGTCTCCTTTCCGTTCCACTTAACCATCCTGAAGTTAATTCAGACTCTTTATTCCATAGTTGCCTAAGCAGAAAAGGGAGATCAAATAGAATGCTTGCTACTTCCTGAAAACTGCCCTGTACAATTCAGTTAGTGTCTAATGATACCCTTTTAAGAATAATGTTTTTATGATGACCTAAATCATTATAAACTAGCCCAGAGTCGCTTAATAGAGAGGTGGTTGACATATAAATTTAATAAATAAATAAAAGTAGAGCTTGAACATACCCAATGGCAGTTTCAGTATTCTCTCCTTTAATGTGATTGATAGAGTTCTGCAGTAGATTGAACATGCTGCTGGTTAAATTTGTTCAGCTAGTGGAACATATCAATCTAAGCAATTTGTTAACATGTGCATTATGGTATACAGATAAAGCTTGCTTAATTTCCATTCAGTGTTGTGATAAACACTGAAAAAGGGACTTATGACCAGTCCTTGAAGTTCTGGCTATTATAGTGCAGTCATATGAACAAAATTCAGGCCCACCCACCCTTATGACCACTCTTTGGTTGTCTGCTTACCCACTGGCACTAGCTGTCCTTGCCTAGCCCTGAGTCTCACGGTACTGCATACCAGTTGTGATCTTCCTTCATATCATCATCTTTCACATTAATGCAGCTGGGCCTTCTCTTGTGCCCCATCTGAGGCTACTGAATGACAGCCAGACTCTTCCTTCATGTTCCACCAAGGGCTTGCTTTTGCCAAAGAAATCCAGTGCATGAAAGAAGGCCTCAGCTTCTGAGTTCTTTTGTACCACTGCAGTCAGCTCTTCTTTCATGTGCCTGGCTTTTTGTGTGTGAAAGAAGGCCCTGGGTGGAGCAGAATGGAGGCCCCAGAAAGGATGTGAAAGAAACCCTGGCTGCACTAGTCTGAAAGAAGACTCAGGCCAATATAGTAATAGTGCATAGTGTGGCATCAGGGCTAAGTGGCGGGGGTCAGCAGGCAGCCAAAAGGGCAGAATGGTGTGGGAAGAGAGGCATGTGGGTGAAGTTCAAAAGGAGGCAGAGGAGGCAGTCCTTATCAAGGCTTGGGGCTGGGAGGGACCAAGGCGGGAATAGTTTGGATCAGGGTGGGTCCTCATTTAACAATTTGTGGGAATCAGTTAATGACATCAATGGGGACTGCCATGATTGCCATTGTTAAGCAATGTTAACCAAGGTTTACCTGTATATCAGATGTATGATTAGACGAAGAAGAGCACAGCCCTCTTATTTTCTATATGGGACCCTCATCTGAATTAGGACTTTTGGGTTTATGGGAGAAGGAAATGATGTAAACATTTTCCCCAGTAACTTGCAGCCTGAAACTTCCTGCAGAATTTTTTTTAAAGCAACTATTAGTGCTAATGAAGGTTATCTCTTCTTAACCTTTATGTTTGGAGAAGAGCAGAACAGGAAGACAAGAGCTAAACATTTAAAAAGGCTAAATACCAGGGCTATGCATATATCTGAATTCAAAGGGTGATTCAAAATGTGCATGGCTGTATGCACTACAAATTGTTAAAACAAATGCTTTTTTTCATTAGATTGTGTGTTTTCAGTTTGATTAAACGATTGCCAACAGGTACAATGATATGTTCACCCACACACTCCAAATTTCCTTTTCCCCTTTGAATCTGTTGTGCTGCACAATTCTCTTAAGTATCTTAAGTGCTGTGCTACGTTGAAGCATCATGTACTCACCTGGGAGTAAAAAGAGAATGCAAAGAGCTATAAATTTAATGTATCATGTAATTTCCTTCAACATAGTTCTTATTTTGAAATAGGGTGTGTACCTATTGAGTGAAAGTCCCTTTCATATTAGGAAAAAGATCCTGCGTTTTGGAGTACATCCGTATTCCATTTGTTTCAGGAAATTTGGATCTGATTCCTATGCTTCAATCAGGAAATATCTATAGGAAAATTGGCATGCTCAGCTGAGTGTCGGTTTGGTGTTCAGAATATTTAATTTTAAATCTAAATAGTAGTTAAGGTTGGGCTTTAACAAATACTCTGGGGCACCACTTTTAAGAATTAACTCATATCCAAAGAATGCAAAAATGAAAAAGATTTAAAAATGTCACTTCATAAAAAGGTCTGTGTTTGTTTAATTCAGGCATCAGGAATTCAGATTAGCAGCTAGGTAAAATTTATCCCTGGAAGCAGGCAGCTCAGATAACTTAGGGTTAACCGACCTAAAACACAATTTGTGTAAGTTCTTACTGTTGTGTAACACTAATGTTTAAATATTATGAAAAGCCCAGAAATAGTTTGGAGTGCTTAGACTTGATGGACAGAATCTTAAGGAAGTACAAGACATGGAATATTATTGGAGTGGGTTTGAGAACATCATGCAGGGTAAAAGTTTATGGTTGGTGGTGGTTTGTTCTCTGAGGTTGTTCTTTAGTTTCCGAACATTTCATTACCAGGCTAGGTAACATCATCAACAGAACCAAAAACATCTACCACCCGAGTTACATTTTCCACTATATCTAAAAGTTTATGGTACTACATTAATGAATTTATTAAGGTGAAATAGGTTAGGGAAGTGGCTTCCAAACATGGAAGGTAATACCAAAAAATACAATTAGAGAAAGCAGAGTAGGACCATTTTGCCGAACAAATTTGTGAACCAAAGAGGCACACTCTTTAATAAGCCTAATAAATTCAGCTTCATTTGATTTATGTGATTAAGTTATTGTATATTACTCATTAGAACTGAAAGTAACTTCCTGTTTGGGCCAGTTCTTTTCCAACATGTTAGCTATCAAGTGTGTCCTGAATGTCCAGAATATATTCCCTATGTCAAAAGCAGTTAAATTTGAATTTGAGGAAACATTTAGTACTTTATAATATCTGTCAGTTGACTGCATGTGTACTGCGTTATAAATTTTTTTCCTTCTGGTTAATCAATTTAGAAACAATGTTCTAAATCATGGGTGTCAAACTCGCCACATCACGTTGCCGTCATGTGATGTATTGCAATGTTTTTTCACCTCATGGAGCTGGGGTGGGTGTGGCCTGTGCGTGATGCATCCGTCCTGCGGGGCTGCCAGTTTCACATCCCCTGTTCTAAATGGAGACCACATATTAAATTGAGTAAATGTTGGTAACAGTACATTTATATTCTGAAATGTGCAAATCCAGTTTTATTTGCTCCGCTTTGATACAGAATTTTTCTTAAAATCTTGCATGTTTTAATTATTTATTTTTGTTATACACCAGTGTGAGCAATTTATAATCTTTATGATACATTTTTCAAAGTACCCCCCCCCTTTTTTTTTAATGGCAGTTCTTGGTTCCCTCAGATCAAACAACTGGAATTCAACAGCAAAGAGGTTTTATTGATTTTTTTCAAACTAAGAAGTAAAATTAGAGTGTTAAATATCCTGTCAAATTTTACTAATAGCTGTATAAGTAGTCTGCACTGACAGCTGCAGCTGTGCATGTTCACAAACATGCACATGCACACACAAACACGCAATAGCATTTTAGGTACCTGGCAACCAGCTCGCCTTTATGGCTATTTACAACTTTTGGTGACACAACTATGATTTTCTATTTTTTTGCATCATTTATTTTTGGTTTTCAGCAAAAAGAAAAAAATGGTTTCCCCGAAAATAAGTGTTTCCCCGAAAATAAGACCTCCCCAGATAATAAGCCCTCCCCCAAAAATAAACCATCCCCGAAAATAAGCCCTCCCCTGAAAATAAGCCCTTCCCGAAACTATTTAAACACATGCGTGGCTGGTCCCCGCCATTTCCTCTGGTTAGGGTTAGGGAGATAGAGCTGGCAATCAGGTAAGTCAGCAAGTGGATCCCTGTCTTGCTCCATGCGCCCCAAAATAATAAGACCTCCCCGAAAATAAGGCCAAGCGCTTACTTTGGGGTTAAAAAAATATATAAGACACAGTCTTATTTTCAGGGAAACATGGTAGCAAAAAATCAATTTTGGGTAAATTGATATACTTAACAATCATGGCATTTGCTTAGTGGCCATGGTGTTTGCTTAACAATTGTGGGGTTCACTTTATGACCTTGGCAAAAAAAATAAAATCGGGTCTGTCACGTGGTGATCTACTTAGCAACTTCAATGACAGCATAATGCTTAATTACAGTTATAAGTCAAGGACTAACTGCATTCTGCTCATTGGATATTTCACACATAGCACGCGCGCGCACGCACACACACACACACACACACACACACACACAGCCATCTTCCTCCCCATCTCATTTGCTGATTCCTATGTTGTCCTATCATCACTGCCCTGTCCTTTATGGTTTTTAGAGGCCAGACTGTTTTGTTTTGTTTTGTTTTCATAGCATAGATCTTGTCTTAAAAGGGGTTCCTGTGCTTGGTATAGACAGTATATGTGCTGAAATAAGATGTCAACTTCTATAAAATATGTGAGCATTTGCCTATTGGTCTGGTTGTTGCTCTTGGCTACTCCCTTGAAATAGACTTCTGAAGTGGAGATTATGTAATAAATCTGTTTCTGTATAACTTTGTCCCATCCCAGATGGGAATTTTATTTCAGTTTAGTCATGGATTGTAGCTTAAAACAATAGCTCAGTTCTTGAAATGCTGCTGCACATAATAGTTCTCCAAAGATGGCTTTATCTCTGTTTCTTTTGATAAATTTCAGTGCCGCTTAGTGACCCTATTGGATGATAACAGCCTGCATTTATGGACCCTGAAACACTCCCATCATGGTACATCAGAGCTTCAGGAGGAAAGACACTTCACACTCCGTGGGCCTCCTGGGTAATTAGGATACTTCCAATCCTAGCACTTCTGGGCTGCTAAGAAAGCCAACTTGCTTGATATACAGTAGATTCTTCACTGTTGATAATTTCAAGGAAATATAAACTTGAAGTTCTCTTAAGTAATCTGTTTTTTTGTGGTATAGAGAATTGTGGTATGCGTCATCTTTTGTAAACCCAGTTTTCCTCTTGGCCTTATTTTAGCAAATTTAATTTGTTATTTCATCTGAAGCAAAAACCAACTGTGGTTCAGCAAGAAAATTAGAGGATGGATACAGTGTCTGAATTTAGCCTAAATTATTTCAATTAAAACAATGGCAAAAGTGTAGTGCAGATTTTAGGATAGTGATGAAGGGGGAAATATTAACAAGCATCAATCTAGAGTAGTATTTGCTACCCTGTTTCCCCCAAAATAAGACATCTGCTGATAATAAGCCCAGTCGGGCTTTTGAGAGCATGCCAATAAGGCCAAGTGCTTGTTTCAGGGTTCAAAGAAATATAAGACAGGGTCTTATTTTCGGGGAAACACTGTAGTATTTTGTTTACTATTCCTTAAACCCAGCATTGTCAAGCAGATGGGGCTATCACAAAGTTCTTGCAAGTTTATGTATTCATAAACCACATGACATTTTCTGTTTCTTATACGTTTCTCTGCCACTGATAACTCCAGAGTTCAAATTTCAGTAACTTGTCTTCAGTACTCCTTTCTGAATTCTTGCAAATAGATTTTGGATCAATTATTTATTTTATATGGTGTTACATGAATGTTGATTGCAATATCAAGTTCATTCAACTGAATCTTAAAACTTTTTTTTTTGTTTTTGTCCACTTCTAGTTCCCCTCCAAGTGCTACCCAAATTACAGCAATCCTGACACATTCTTCTCAAGAACTTCTGTATCTTGGTACTGAAAGTGGTAATGTGTTTGTAGTAGAACTCCCATCCTTCAGGGTGCTAGAAGACCAGCTCATCAGTCCAGAAGAAGTATTGCAAAGGTGATGTCATACACTGGGTTATGTTAGCTAATGAAATTTCTGAGATTTTGCCCTGTTTATAAATCCAACCGTAGATGTGGATATAGATTCTTGATCAGCATACAACCTGTCTGTATGTCATACATGAAGTCTGGAAGTTGAGTCATGGCGATTGGACTTCTTGTTGGTTTGAAACATTTTGCTGCATATCTAAGTAGCTTCTTTAATCTGAGCAAGTTGGTTAGGGGGAGGTTTCATTTCTTACCTAATCTGAATAGGCTCCTTATGTGGGTAGACAGAGTTGTTGGGATGTAAATATTCCAACTCTCTGTGAAGGAGTCAAAGCCTCCTCCTAGGAACATGGGTCAGCAAGACCTAAATCAGAGAAAGTAGCATTCGGGGTGGCCTATGAGTTTACATTTGTCCAATCTTGAATAACCTAGGTGATTTACATGTTTTCAAGGTTCAGCCTCCACACCATAACTACTAAAAGACTTCTGTTGTGACCACATTGTTCAGATAGGCCAAAGTACCATGTTGATTCCTTAAACACACCCCAGGAAAAAATAGACTGAATTAGATTATCTAAGTATGTTGCACTCAAACAACGCATGAGCTTAGAAATAGAAGTGCTTCTGTGGAAGATGAACTACCATACTTTTAGCAATTGTCCTGGAGCCTGCTGGTGAAAAAGCATGGTCTGCTTTGAACTGAAAGCAGTGGCACTGGCAAGAAGCCGTGTGTTCTGTCCCAGTTACGGACCCCAAATAATGCAGCACGCACAAAGTCTGTACAAACCTTAGTTTACTAAATTAAATCAGTCTTTTTCAAACAAAGGCTGTTAATTAACTTTCTTAACAGCCTACAAGAATCCAAAGAATAAATAATCGTAATCTTACTATGGTTGGCAGAAAGCCCAGAAGCAATTTGCAGAGAACTAAGATCAGGACGCGAAGGAGAGTGAACGAAGTTGTTCCCTGCAAATTGCCTCAGTCGTTGTCCTTCCTTAAATAGGCTAAGGGAGTGGCCAATTAGCCCCAAGCCTTACTCTCGAGGAGACCTCCTCTTGAGCCACTCCTGCCTTTTGGCAGCTCTGCGCACCCGTGCATTGAGAAGAGGCTCCTCCTCTTTTTCGTCTTCACTTATGGGAGCTTCTGGAGGTTCTGAAGGCCCTGGCTGAATCCCCGCCTCTGGCACGACATCTTCTCCAGCCTCCTCATTGTCCGACTCAAGTGCCAGCTGCACAGGCTGCTGGCGCAGCACCACACCAGCCTTCTCGCTGTTGGAATCAGCTACTAGCTGCATAGGCCGCTGATGGGCTGCAACACCATGTACTTGGCCTTATGATAGTGCAGCGGAAGATGGAGCCCTCCCATATTACAAATTTCAGTTTCTTTCTTTTGCTTGCACAGTAATATTACATGGCTCCATTTGTGTTTCCTCACAGAGTGCCAGAAGATTATCGGAACAGGAGGTCACTGGAATTGGTAGAAGTGTTACGGGAACATCCTCGGAATCCCAATCAGATTTTGATTGGTTACAGCAGGGGCCTCATTGTTCTCTGGGATTTGATAAATAAGAAAGCAACACATCATTTACTTGGCAATCAGGTACTCATGGATGCTGAAAGTTCCAAACAAAGGCTAGGAAATCCCCGTTTCCTTAGTTTATGTAGCAAGTTACAGTTTATGTTCATCCAAATTGATAAGCCGAAATGTGATTGGCTTGAATGTGGCTTAGTGTAGTGTATGAGACCATCTGTTGGTTTTTTTGTAAATTATTGTTTATGAGTTACTGTGGACCTGACAGATTTTGCTTTAATAACCTAGAATTAAATGGACTGGTCATTAACTGTAATAAAGAATCAAGCCATGAATGTATACAATACAATATGAGCAAGGTCATAGAACTCTGTGCAGACAAAGACCAGGGACATCTGGTTGGGCATTAACAATATCTTTTGTCTAACAATTATTATGACGTCCTTGCACATTATTTTTAAAAGGAGAGCAAGAAGGAGGTGAAAGAATATGCATTTTTCCTATCCTGCAGTTTATCTTTTAAGCATCCTTCTTCCTAAGGTAAGGAATAGGAAATGGATGTTTCATTACCCTTGTCTGAAACATGAAAACAAACAATCCCCCCCCCCAAATTATTATCAGGGTTTTATTATACCAGTTTATTAACATATAGCTAACCTTCAAGATCTCTAGTCCCTAAAATATGATTTCAAGTTCTTTATTAACATTTTCCAATAGCATTTTAAAGTGTTTGGTTTGTGGTTAGAATAACAGACTTCTGAACAGTCAGAAGTGCATCTTGAAAAGACAGCCCTTACACTGACAGGGTTAATGGAGAAACAAGAAGTCATAGGGCCCATGAGAGGAGAGAATATGCTATGGAGGGAGCCCACAAGTTGTCAAAGGCTGCCTTATCTCTTTTGAACGCTCTGTTGAACTTTCTTAGTTGGCCTGATTTGTCGGTTACACCATAAAAGTGAAGAAGACTGACAGCACTGTTTCCACATTATCACACATTTACTCTCTCTGATGAGAATATTGATTTTTTTCATTAGAAGGTCACAACGTATTAGGTCAGTTTGAAATAGAGAGACCAACCTTTCCCCAAAACTGTGGGTATGGCTCCTCTCCAAAAGTTTGCACTGGCTATGTATAAACAGAAAAAATGATTAAATCTTTCAGCAGCAGTCATATTAACTGTTCAAATTACATTTGGTTTAGCTTTTGTCCTGGCCCCACTTCTTTTTGGATGTGTGACCTCTGGTGACACTCTGACTCAGGTAAAGCTCAGATAAAGCACACTTCTCTGATTTGAAGATGAATGAATGTGCTGTGGCTTTCATGGGTCAAAAGTTCAGGCGGGTATATGCTCACCACCTTTGTTCTGGGGAGAAAATGCAGAGTAGCACACTGTGGTAACACCACCACAGCCTGAATCTGGCCAGTTCAGACTGATGGTATCTAAAGGCAAAGAGACAGACCAGAGTCAGCTCTCCTGTTAGCTCTGTGGCCTGGTTCAAAGCATTTAGCTACAGGAGAAAAGATCCTGTTAACAACTTGTAATGAACTCCAGATTTCCAACACATGATATTTCTATAAGGATTCAAGATAAAAGACGGAGAAATAAAGAGACTGTGTTTTAAATACAGACATTCTGAGCAAATTGATCCTGTTGCTACTTCAGGATGTGTCTCTTGTTTCTCTCTAGCAACTAGAGAATCTCTTCTGGATGAGGGATGGTCATCATATCATCAGTTGCCATTATGATGGGAGCTATACACAGTGGCCAGTTTCAAGCGATGACAGGCAGCCTGAGCCTTTGGAAAGCAAAGTACATTACGGTTAGTATGTGGGAAGCTGGGAAGATATACCTTTGGCATCAACTTTGATTCTGATTTTATTGGAAGTCGCCTTTGGTGAAAGGGGTGGTATATAAATTTGATAAATAAATTCAAAGCTTGATTTTAGAAACTCTGGACCTATAAAACTGAACATAACAGATTAGCTATTCCAAGAAGGCCTGTTCGGTTCAAATACCATATATGCCACCCTGAGGATATAAAAAGCAAGAAAGAGAGAGGATTGTTTAGTTCCTGATCAATAACATAACAATATATTGTGTAGAATTTTTTTAGAGCTTTGATTCATGTTGCTAGAGTTCCTCAAATGATGCGATAAAACAGTGCCACTTGATTAATTGCTACAGGGTTTATGTGTAAGCATGTGTTTATCTGAATGATTCTATGACCAGAGACTAAAACGTGTGCCAAAAGAAGCACTTGTATCGAAACACTTGGAAAAAATAGACTGCAAATCATAGAAAACAAATTACCAGAATTGCTAGACAGTTTGGTGTCTAACAGCAATAGCAATTCTAACAACTTTAATAAATCTTCTGGAGATATATAGGGATGGCAGGTTTTTTTAAACCCTTGAAATTATTTTTTTACCAGAAAATAGATGAAGGCTGTTCATATGAAACAGGATTAGCTTTTCCTTTTATCCTTCATGTTATAAAGGCAGTCTGAGTATACGTTGCTCTGCATAATTAGTTGGTGAAGCTGTCTGGCTGTGCAATTTATATGCAGTGTAGATGCTGTGTCAGCTTTACTAAAACTGTTTGTGAGTTTTGCAATACAAGAATATATGATACAATCTTCATAAATATTCTGTTGTAGGTCCCTTCCCTTGCAAGGCCATTTCCAAAATTTACTGGCTAACAACAAAGAATGGGTGAGTATTATGAATGAGTAACATAACAATGTTGTGTGTTGTCTGTATAGAGTGACTTTTTAGTAACGAGAGGCTATTCCTGGAAACCTGCAACTGGTTAAGTAACAACAACCATGTGTCCTTTTCTACATATAATAAAGATTTGTATATAGTTATCAGATACAATGTTGCTGTCTCTTTTTAGGCAATTTGAATTGATGCTGTGGCCTTTCGTACAGGATTTATAATCTGCCTTTTGCTACAGGCTTTCCTTCTCTTAACTATAAATAATTATCCTGTAATTATAAAATTCCATAGGCATATATCCATATTTCATATCATTCAGTGAAAGCCTGAATGAGAACAATGGAAAATACAATGAAGAAATGACAGCTAAAGATCAGATAGAAGAATCTTAAATACCACTGAAAATGATAGAATGAAAGGACTCCTTAAGTACTGTGTTTCCCCAAAAATAAGACCCTGTCTTATATTTTTTTGAACCCTGAAATAAGCACTTGGCCGTATTGCCATGTGTTCAAAAGCCCAATTGGGCTTATTATCAGGGGATTATTTTGGGAGAAACAGGGTACCTAAAATATAACAGTCAAGACTCTTATCAGATGACCCTGAGGAGAGAAAGTTCTCAGTAAGTTGCCACCACAAGGAACAGCTCCTCTTTAAAGGAGCTTTTTGGAAAAGCAATGTCTATTTCTGTAATGTGGGAACCTGCATTGGGGGATGAGGGAAAGAGATACTGCTTAGGGAACAATCAGGTAAGAAAAGGATAAGATCCCAGTGCTTAACAGTCAGAGAAAGAAACTGAGAATCTGCCTGAATTGATAAGGCCATTAAAAAAAGTGAGATTTGTATTTTCAGACTTGCAAGATTCTATTAATGTAGCCTTACCACAAAGTAGAATTAGGTCATCTGGTCATGTTTCCGGTCTGGTTTATCATGGAGGGCTGGCAATTTCAGATATGCATATAAGTAAAGTTACTTATTTACAGCAGTTATATATATATGATTATCTAAGCAACTCACAACAACACATAAGGAGCATATTAAAAACAAAGTACCCTTCCAAATCAATCATCCTCACAGCTCAACCTCCATTCTAGCCCAATGCTTGAAGGAACAAGCCACGTTTTCACAACCCACTGGGAGATTAAAAGGTTAAGGATCCCTCAGAATCTCGGTACGAGGCTGTTCCATGACTGAGACACCAAGACCACTATTTAGGCCTTACAATTTTTTTTTTTTTAATTTGATTTATATGCCGCCCTTCTCCGAAGACTCAGGGCGGCTTACAATGTGCTCAGCAATGTTTTTCTTGTACAGGTAGTCCTCGAGTTACGACCACAACTGAGCCCAAAATTTATGTTGCTAAGTGAAACATTTGTTAAGTGAGTTTGCTCCATTTTACGACTTTTTCTTGCCATAGTTAATAGTTAAGTTAATAACATGGTTGTTAAATGAATTTGGATTCCCCCATTGACTTTGCTTGTCAGAAGATTGCAAAAGCTGATCACATGTCCCCAAGACACTGCAGCCATCATTAATGTGAGTCAGTGGCCAAGCATCTGGATTTTGATCACCTGATCATGGGGTGAAAAATGGCCCTAGGTCTCTTTTTTCAGTGCTGTTGTAACTTTGAATGGCCACTAAATGAACTGTTGTAAGTCAAGGACTACCTGTATTGTATGCTTGCTAATGTTTTAAAGGATTTCATTCTAAAGATGGAGAAATGCAGTTTTCAGTAAGACCATTTTTAAAAAATCCTAGCTATGAAATGCTATTAAAATGAAGACTCAGAATATTATCTGTTTTTCTTTAAGGCTCCCTTACCTCATATTCCAAGGAGGAATGCCTCGAGCCAGCTATGGTGACCGGCATAGCATTACAGTTGTTCATGGAGGTCGGCAGATTGCCTTTGACTTCACATCACGGGTGATAGATTTCTTTGTCATTGCCAATGCTGAACCATTCGCAGGTATGTAGAAGGCTGAAATAGTGATCTAATACAGTATCATTTCTGAACTCTTGGAGATTAATTCACTAATTTGATTAGTGAGTGGTTTGTTCCCTTGTCACACCATTCCTCTATATTCCTTAGAACTGAACTGCTTGCCTGTTCATTTTTAGGTTCAATTACATTTAAACCCTAAGCCACTTAAGTTTTTAAAGACTGTGAAGCAACGATTAACTTGCCCATAACTCAAAATGTGTTTCTGATACCCTGCTCCAAATACCTTTGTTGCAGAGGCACATTCTGCCAAGTATCACTTTCTTTTGCAGATAATTTTAGGGGGTATGCCCTGGTTTTGCAATATTATTTTGTGAAGTTATCCGTATCGTCTGTTTTGCAAATATTTAGATACCAGGGTAGGGCGCTGTTGTTCATTCAAGCACTTTCATTTTGTTTTCTGTTTTATATCCAGCCTTTTATCTCGCCCAGTACAGTAGGTAGAAATGTACAATAATCTGTCAGTGGCTTTGTTGTAGGTTGCTATCATCAGATTCTTTGTTTTGTTGTTGTATATATCACATATATTATGCAGTGATTTTATTCCATTAGCTTGTATTAAATACACAAAGTATATTCAAAGTTTAAATAGTATTTAAATGTATTAAATGTACATTAAAGTGAAAACAAAATGTTCAGATAAAGGAGTGAAATATAAAATGTTGGGGAAAATTGATTTTAAATATTGATAGTAGTTGAAAAGTCACATATCTTCCCTATCACAATACATTGATATAACAATCTGAAACGAACCTTACTTTATTGAAATGCAGGAACTGTTTCACAATGTTAACATCTTTTTTCTGATTTGCACCAATACATCATAGTTTTGTTTTTCTTAATTGCTATCTGGAACATTTAATTGTACAAACAAATAGTTTAGAGCAGGAAGGAAATTAGACCTGCTTCTTGTACTGGTGATTGCTGGGACTTAATGAGGGACAGACTTCAAGGTGAAAGGGCCCAAATGTCCTTTGGATTTAAGCCATTCTTTCTTCCCTCAAAGATTTGACTCCTAATTTACCAGGAAGCACTGGAGACTCATACTACTTGGGAAGGCTATCTTAAGTATCTGCGAATGAGTAAGCTTTCTTCATATGAAGCCCCGGGCTTTTCCTTATCTTGGTCTTGCTCCATCCCTTTGGCTTTGCTTCAGTTGCTTCCAGACAGAAGGAACTGTTAATGCTCCATTCCTGTTCCTTGGGGGCGGGGGAAGAGAGAGAGAGAGAGAGAGAAAGAGAGAAAAGAAACACAAGCATTGAGCTCAGCTTTCTTCTGTGTTGCTGCCAAAAGAGGCAGTGCAACCTCAGTCCCATGGAAGTTCAGGGTCCTAGTGACAGTGCTTTGCTGACAAGCTGCTGGCACAAACCGCATGAATTGCAATGTAAACCGGAACTTGCCTGCTTAATCCAGGAAATTGTTCAGTCATCTGAGGTTTCTGTGGCTTGCAGTGGCTGCTTTCTGAAGCCTTAGCCAGTCTTACTTATTGTTTGTTTTGCTCAGCACTTTGAGCCCTTCGGTCACTCATTGTCCATGAGTAATATTCCTATAATTGTACGCCTGGTGTTGAGAAGCTGTTGTGTTTATTCAGGGTCTGGGCTCCAATCAGTTGGGATGGCTTCTGAAAAAACAGGTTGTTGGGGAGAGTGTACAAAAATGCTGGCTACTCTGCCAGTTGGAAATAATACGAGAGGAGAATATCTCTCTTTTCCAAGAACTGCTCCGGTGGAGAAATGGCACTCTTTTTTTATTATTATTATTATTGTATGTTTTATACAGTGTTTTCTGCCTGAAATGTGCCACCAGATGTGGCCATTTCAGATGGCTTTGTACTTTGACTTAGCAATGCCTAATGAAGGAAGGTTACCAGTAATGCTTAAGCAAAGTTTACATTGCACGGATACCAGCTTACAATGCATTTTGCAGGGTGTTTTCTTGGGCCACTTTTTGCATAGGGTGGGATATGTTTTTAATTGTGAAGATGTGGACTAATAACCAGATAGATAGGTAGGTAGGTAAGAGCCAGTTTGGCATAGAAACCAGGAAAACTCATCATCTCCTGTGAACTCACACATCTGTGGTTGAGATTTGGCTGCCTGCTCATAACAAGGCTGATTCATCTGCTGTGTGAGCCATGTCTGTGTGAGCACCTTGGCCTGAAGTGACATCTCCATCTTAGACCTGTATTGTGGGAAGTGCCAGGGTTTGCAGTGGCAAGGGCAAACACAACCCTGTCTGATTTGAGGATACATTGATGAGAGGTTGGAATTCTAACTCTGATGAGAAGAGAGTCTGGTTGGCCAAACATTTCCCTCTTGGTCTAGGAGGCATAGGGCATGGGGCATGGTCCTCTTGGAATGAGAAGGGATGAAAGCAGGAATTCCGGGAGCTGAAGGGGGATGGAGGTGGGGAGGGTTCTATGTGCCCAGGGAGGGGGTGGGGCCTAATGAGAGGCAGCCTGGGGGGGAAGTGTTAGGGAGAAGTTGGCATAGCTTCACTCAGATAGAGTGGCAGGTGATTTGGGCATGAAACCAGAAATTGCTTCCCAGAACAGCAGTTATGCATAGAACATTTTGCACGTCCCTATTATTACATTTCACGAAAGCAAAAGTATGCGTATATCATCAGCACTCAGGAAGAAGTCATTTGGGTGTTCTAGAAGGTTCTTATCTTGCTTATCTCCTTCCTTAAATAAAGAAATGTTTTTTATCAGATTTCAGGCAGTTCTATAATTACTGTATTGATTGATGACATATAGTAGGAAAATGGTTAATGGTAATTTTACTTGCAAAGTGCACTGCTTATGTTATAGATGCTGGCACATGTTTGAAGGGAGATTACAATCCTACCCAAAAATCTTCCTCTTTTCAGCATAACATACTCTTTCCAATAAATGTCTGTAAAATTATAGTTTGTTAATTATTGTTAAGTTTATTTATTGATAAATCTGTTTACATCTTTGTGTCTATTATGTTACACAGTTATGTAATTTTAAGTTTTTTTTAGAGGAAAGAAGGAAGAATTCATTTACTTTTTAAAAAAATACTTTTTTTGAAAAATAAATCAAATTCTGCCTGGAATTAAATATGAATACCTTTAATTAATTTTTGATTAATTTAAATGTTGCTACCTGTTTACTTTTTTTTTTTACATATAAATCATGTGACAATTTAAAGTTGCATGTGATAAAATTGTTAAATATGAAATTTTAGATATTTTTAAAGATTTGACATTTTGGAGGAGCTATGAATAATTCTTTGATAACACATTTTCTGAGCTTCCAGGATCCACTGTAACCTGAAAACTGTAACGATGCATTAGCGGAAAGTACATGCTGAGACTCTGGAATGGAAATAGCAATAGCACTTAGACTTATATACCACTTCATAGTGCTTTACAGAAATGTGTGTATAGTGATCATAGGGAAGAATCAGTGTTGCTAACTTCAGTTTTAATAGTATATATTTTAACTGAAATGTAATGCTAACTTATCTGCATTTTCTTTTCCAAAAGCAAATTAATAAGTTCTCCAGTAGAAGTAGTGTCAAAGCTATAACGCAATTCTTATTCTCCAGATAACGATTCTCGTAACTAGCCAAGTTGGTACATTTTAAGAACCTGAAATTTACCCAATTGGCCTAAGTTCAAATTCCCCCTGGGGCTAGATTATGGACTAGATAAAGTGTTGCAGGTTAAAACTGAATTTAGACAAAAGAAAGAGCTTAGTGGGTTGGGAAAGAGCTCAGCCTTTCAGAAGGGACTTTTTTCCCCCTCTAGTTACGTATGTCTCTTCCTGGAAAGATCTGATTTAGCTACCAATATTGATGGGTTTGTGTACCACTTGATTGGATTGTTGTAATCCATTTGGTGAAAGGGTGGATGCCCTTGAAAAATTAGCCAAGCTGTCAACTGAATTCAAGTCTGAGCATGTAACACTTTTCTGACTAAACCATGTCGGTTCCCAATAGGTTTATCGCAGGGCTGTCTTAACGCATGGGCTTGATGGGCACGTGTCCGTGGGCCCCACGAGCATAGGGGCCCCATACTAATCTGTGTATGTTAACTCTTCTATGCGCCTTGTATCATATAAATACAGCAACATATTTATTGCATTTAACTGCATTTTTAAATTAATACTAACATGCAAATATATGTTTAATTTTATTGACCATTTACATTTTTATTCCTGCGAGTAATTGTCGTAGGGGCCCCAGTACACTGCTTTGCCTGGGGGCCCATAATGCTGTTAAGATGGCCCTGGGTTTATGGCTAAAATGTCATTAAAATCCCTAAATGTTTTGGAATTT
Source organism: Pituophis catenifer annectens (assembly GCF_029215685.1). NCBI lineage: Eukaryota > Metazoa > Chordata > Lepidosauria > Squamata > Colubridae > Pituophis > Pituophis catenifer. The sequence goes on along the minus strand of NW_027256882.1, from coordinate 132,822,336 downwards.
TCTGCCTTGAAAAAATGACTTCCTCTTTAAATAGTTATCTGGGAATTACATTCCTCTGGTAAAAGCCTTTTGAACATGCCATTTTGGACAGTGGATTGCCTTCAGTTATAAAGGCCATGGACTTTTGGGTGGTGGCTCCAGTGCTATGAAGTTCCTTTCCATAAAAGTGGAATCTGATGTCACTTTAGAATGTTTAGGAAAAATGTAAACACTCACTTTTGTCTCTCAGTCTTTATTCAGTGGTGGGATTCAGCCAGTTCGCACCACTTCGGGAGAACCGGTTATTAACTTCCTGAGCAGTTTGGCAAAGTGGTTGTGGGAAGAAATCATTAGGGGCAGAGATTAAATTACTTGATTGTTAAATTACTTGAATCCCACCGCTATCTTTATTGTGTTTCTATGTTCCTAGACTTTACAAAAATGACACCCAGGGGTTTACAACATAAAAATGTGAGATTCCCCTAACTCAGTATTAAATACTAGATTCTTGCTGAACCTTTAACCTAGATAAACCTTGTAACTAGTATTTTGAGTTTGTGCACCCCTCTGTGAAATGATAGTTATAGATGATTCTCTCTCCCACAGAGTTTGATGATCCTTCCGCCATGGTGGTATTGGCAGAAGAAGAACTAGTAGTAATAGACCTGAAGTCTCCTGGCTGGCCATCTATCCAACCCCCGTATCTTGCATCTCTCCACTGCTCGGCCATCACATGTTCTCACCATGTCTCCAACATTCCTCTAAAATTGTGGGAAAGGATCATCAATGTTGGGAGCAAGCAGAATGTTCAGTTTTCTAATATGGTATGACTTGCATGTCCTACTGAAATAGGAATGCATTTGAAGTGGATGTAGATTGTGATTATTTTTCTCCTTGGCTAATACTGAATTTTGAATGACCTCAAATAAGGCTTTGGAGGTAAAAAGTATTCCTGCTTCTAAGGAAATATAGGAGCAAAGGGGAAAATGACAGTCTCAGCACCAGTTTCATTTGATAAATTGTATAGTACCTGCTTGATTGACATTAGAGGAAAAATAAAGAATATAAAATGAATTAGAGATTGTGAATAATCCTGCCATGGTGATAAAGTACTCTTTGCTAGCACTAATATAATGTGGCAGAAGTATGAATCCAGAACTTACCTGCTACTCATTAAGGCAGCTGCATTATTTTTCACTGGGGGGAGGGGTGGGCTCATAGTATTCCTGGAAATAGGAACAGTTGTTTTAATTGGGACAGAGACAGGTGCTTCATTTGGTCTTCTCCATAGTTCACCCAAATCAACTCTAAAATATTGCATAGCTCACTAATGAAATTATTGGTAGATAATTTTAGCCACAAAATTATCCCAAGAGTTTGTTATTATGAGGAAAACTAGTTTTCCCACTAACACTAATGCAGGTAGTCCTCAACTTACAATCACAGTGGAGCCCCAAATTTCCATTCCTAAGAAAGACAGTTGTTAAGCCCCATTTTATGATCTTTCTTGTTAAATTAATCATTGCAGTTGTTAGGTTAGTAACACGGTTGTTAAATGAATCTGGCTATCCCATTGACTTTGCTTGTCAGAAGGTCGCCAAAGGTGATCATCATGACCCCAAGATACTGCAACCGCATTAATATGAGTCCGTTGGCCAGTGTCTGAATTTTGACCATGCAATGGTTGTAAGTGTGAAAAACAGTCCGAAGTCATGTTTTTCAATGCAGTTGTAACTTCAAATGGTCACTAAATGGTTGTAAGTCGAGGACTGCCTGTATCCCTTTGCTTTTTTATATGTCACTCTTGTGTGTCATGCAGTGAAGCTTAATCTTCCTTTTTATCTAAAAGTAACCGAATCCTGTACTTCTATTAAATCTTGCCCAATTGTATAGTTATCTGCTTATAAGATTATTTCCAAGCAGATCAGGAAAGAGTATCTTTCTGAAATTTTGGAAAGGTGTTGTCTTGTCAATTGGCAGAGCTCAAAAAAACTGAAATTGGGCCAGATTTCATTAGCACTTAAGAGTGTGAAAGCTAAGATTTGCTGCCAGCCTGGAAGATGTATAATGGGTTGCGTGAACCAACCTTACCTGCTGATCTCTTGTCATATCCATGTTCCTCAGTCCCTACAGTAACTCTGTTATATAGATATTTGTATAGTATAGGAGAAGGGAGACTCTGGACATGTATTGATGTACATCTGTAGAGTTTCTTAACAGGAAGGGGGATTTGTGTTCAGCTGCAGTCCATCCTCACATGGAAAAATTGCACATGAATGCATGCAGTCATACATGCATAGAGTCATTTCAGATTTAGATTTTTAGATTTTATTGAACTTCTATACCGCCCTTCTCCCAAAGGACTCAGGGCGGTGTACAGCCATATTAAAACACATATACACCACAAAATTTAAGAACAATTTAAAAACAAATATATAAAATTTGGCCCACGAAATTAAAAACTAACAAACACCCAATTTAAAATTCCTATTAGGCCAGCCCGGCTTGTTGGAATAAAAGAGTCTTCAGGGCACGGCGAAAGGTACGCAGGTCGGGGATCATACGAACCTCTAGAGGCAGCTCATTCCAGAGGGCTGGTGCCCCCACAGAGAAGGCTCTCCTGCTGGGTGTGGCTAGTCAACATTGTTTGGCCGACGGCACCCTGAGGAGCCCCTCTCTGTGGGAGTGTATTGGCCGGTGGGAGGCTATCAGCGGCAGAAGGCGATCTCGTATATACCCCGGTCCTAAGCCATGGGGCGCTTTAAAGGTGGTAACCAACACCTTGAATCGCATAAACAAGTGGTTGATGGATTTTAATTGCTTCCTGCTACCAAGTCTTTTATTCTGTAAAGACATCATGGTCCTTCACCGTTTGTGAACTCTCCTCCCACAATTTCTCTTTTCCCTTTTCCCAGCCCTGGCCAATTAATGGGGGTACCAGCAAAGCTCCAGATCCTCCCCAGCGGGATTTACTGCTTACCGGGTAGGTATAAGCATGCAAATTCATCCTTGGCTTTACTCCTGTAGAAACAGTAACTCGTCACTGCCTTATTCCCCTCTGCTTAGTCTGTAACAAGCAATCAATAGAAAATAAGGGCCATAACCTTTGCAGCAAGTAAATGAGGTGCCAATCATTTTGGAAATGACCAAATTGCAGGCTTTAAATTGGCTTTCTGAACACTCCATTTTAAAAACAACCTTTTAACATGTAAGTAAACAAGTGGGCTAGGATGCTACAGGTGATGTAATCCTTCATGCTCTGCACATTAAGTAGCCTCATATTGCTGCCTTATCTATCTAGAATTTCAAAAAAAGACAAAAGCGTTCTAAAAGGATTTTCAGGATTTTTGTGCAAATTCCTGATTGTACTTAAAGTTTGTACTTAAAGACCCAGACACTTTGCCAGTTAAGTTAAAGAGAGATATTTGCATGCAAGAGTTGGGATATGTAGTCCTGAAAGCCAAATGTTACTGATGCTGTTTCTGGAATATGATACTTCTTCACCAAACCTCATATACTCAATTAGGATACAAATCAATTTCTGATGTACTGCTGTAAGCAGTAAAATGGGGATAGATCAGTCATTATCCCCCCCCCTCCCCCCACACACACAACAATGTGAGATCTGTTTGATCTCACATGAAGGTGCATGGAATATATATCTGTGTGTATACATACACATGTGTAATACCAACATTTTAAAAAACACATTCATTTTTTAAAAAAATAGCTGTGGTTTATATAGATCTCCTATATCTATCCTGCAAAAATCAGGAGGGTAACAAAGCGTTGCAGTTGGTTCAGGAATTTTGTAGCTGTAATTTAAGAAATGAAAATAGAGGAGGAGTGGAACTAGAGAGAGGAAGATTGGTAAGTCCAGGCACCGATTATTTAAGTGTTATGTAGGGATTAGACAGACTAGTAACCATGGTAGGGAAGGATAGCCCAAGACTAGTAAACCAAAAGTGGACTGATAAACATTCAAATTGTTTATGGCAATTTATTTCTTTTATATTTGATTTACTAAGTTGAGCAATGAGAGAGAAGCTACTTTAGAACACTCATTGGAAAGAAAAGTCCCTTTCCAGGTAAATATTTTTTAATATACTTCAGAACTATTGGAAACAAATATGGATAGAACATAGCTGCCCTACTTTTCTTTATCTTGATGAACTAAGAAGGAGGAACAGGTACAGGTGTCCTCAAAAGACTTGCTGCCAGGCACCTGCAGACTGATGTGACCAAGAAATGTTCTGGGGCAGCTCTTCTTTCTGCACTAGGCAGATCAGCTCAGTATTGGTTTGGGCTATATGCCTATCTGTATAGTATAGGCTCAGTATGCACTTGATGACATTCTTCCCCAGTCTGATGACCTCCAAGTGGTCTTCACCTGCAGTGACATAGATTTCTAGCCAGCATGCTGACTGGAGATTATGGATCTGAAGTCTAAATAGTCTGGAGACACCAAGTATGGAAAGGCTGCCCTACAATATTCTGCCAAAACTGCTTTGAGGTGCATGCAGAGAGAGATCAGTGTAAAAAGGAATTTCGCATAATGAAAGTTTTGTAAGCCTACATGAATAACAAGAGGAAATTTAGATTATTTTTTCCCCCCATTAATACTTAATATGTATTGACTAAAACGCTTCCACCAGGTTAGCCTTGATTATGGAGCAGCCAGTCATTCAGCATCTGTCTTGCTTAGAAATCAGGGTGTGATTCTGATATAACCTGCCTTTCTGCTTTGGGCTCAGGCATGAGGATGGCACAGTGCGGTTCTGGAATGCATCTGGTGTGTGTCTAAGCCTCCTGTATAAACTCAGCACAGTGAAGGTGTTTCTCACTGATGCAGATCTCAATGACAATATGAACCAACTGGGAGAGGATGAATGGCCTCCACTGCGCAAGGTAAGCAGCCTTAACCTGCCGAAGCCAAAGCTTGTTCCGTATTATGTACTTTCAAAGAAGTGCTCTTTGCAGTACTGTATTTTTGTGCTCAGGTGATATTTGTTGCTTCTTTCTCTGCTGCATTAGGTTGGCTCCTTTGACCCTTACAGTGATGACCCCAGACTTGGAATCCAGAAGATCTTCTTATGCAAATACAGTGGCTATTTAGCTGTAGCAGGGACAGCAGGACAGGTACTAATAGGATGAATATATATCAAAGGGATTTGTATGGGCTATTGTAGCTTAGAGACCTGTGCTTTCACACTGGTACAATTATCCTTCTTAATTAGACAGATCTGTTAGATCGTCTCTGTTATCCTAACAATTTCAGGGTTGGGGGAATTGGATGAAATCCAGCCTACTCAGATATTGTGTCCTTTCTGTGCTAATCTGGCTAAAAAGTGGATTCTCAGACAATGGTCTCTTCACTGCACACTGGGGAAATAATTTCCAAACTCTAGCAAGCCATATCTCTTCAGCAGTCCTTCTGCATGCAGTACCCAAGTGTTGCTATTTACTCAACATGTGTTCCCAAATACAGCTACAATTACAGGTAATCCTCCCTTAGTGAACCCAGTTATGATCAGAATATTCATTACTAAACAAAGCGGTTATTAGATGAAATATCATATGAATTGATTGCTTATCAAGAGCAGTTCTAGTAATCCTGGTTACGATTCACTAGGCTAGGACTATGCCATTGTTAGGTCAGGACCTCATACTTCTCCTGCCCTGTTCATCTCTTCAGCTCCCCCCCAATTTGTTTCCCCCAAATCTCTGTCCTTTTGACCTCTCTGCACTCCATTTCTGTGGCCCCTGCCACCCCACCCCAGTACCTGTTGACTTTCGTTAAAACCAAAATAAGGAAATAAAATAACAAGTATATAGTCAGACCAAAACATGAAACTTGATGGTGAATCCAACTAGCAACACATATATCACACACTCAACCAGAGGCTCCATCCAGACTAGCCCAAAATGTGGAAGATGATATTGTGTTTCAGGAGATTCCAGAGGGCAGGCACCATGAGAGTGGAGGCACACTTCCACAATGCCAGTAGTTGGCATTTTTGAATCAAAGAAATCCAAAAGAGATCAACTAGGGCAGACGCCACAGGAGATGGCAAGGAAAATATCAAGTAACCAATAGATGGCCTTTTAAAAAAAGAAATCAGGAATGCATCAACTAGGCTTTACATCACATAGGGCTTGATAGCTTATAACCAACTTCTTGAGTTGCACCGAGAAGCTTATCGGCAACCAGTGCAGCTTGCAAAGTTAACCAGCCCAGTGCAGACATATAGTTAGATGCACTTGATGTGTAAATGATGTATCACCTACTCGAGCAGGAAAGGCCAGTTATGACAAATAAATCACATATGCATCTATTTTGTTCTAAAGTGCATTCCTGTAGATACAAATTTGCTTTTAATGCTTCTGTTGGATTTTCATTGAAATATATTACATAAACCACAGTAGATTCCTGATGAACTTAGAACCATTTTAAAAACTGATATAGGAGTCATTCAGATATTGACTGCAAGAAGCACTTGTATTGATTTGTCAAACAGTATTTTTTAATTATTAGCCCTTGTCCCAGTCTCCATAAACACGAAGGTAGCAGCCTGTCATGCTCAAGTAATTTTATGAATGATTTTTCTTTTACTGGTTTTTTTTTAAAGGCTGTCATAAAGCGAATACCAACAAGCAGCTGGAGTAGCACTATATGTGTAAAAATCTCTTGTTGCACTGCTGGATAAAATTTTAGACATTTCACAAAATGCTTACAAGGCATAATTTTCTAAATGTTTAGGATAATACTGTTTTGGGTAATACGTTCTTGTTCTTACTGGTCATAGCGTTGTAAATGTTCCCCTAAAAGCTGCTTGTGCAAAAACATTTTAATACAGGTAGTCCTCAGTAGTGACCATTCAAAATTACAATGGCACTGAAAAGAGTGAGTTATGACTATTTATTTATGGAATTTATATTGCTGCCTATTCGCCCATGGCGACTCAAGACGGCTTACAGAATATAAAACCTCATATAAAAGCAATAAAACTAATAAAAGAAGAGTCATATAATAACTTCAAATAATAAAATAACCCCCCACCCTGGCAACAGCATTTCACACGAGCCATTTAATGGGCTCCATCCCGCTCTGGGTTCCCCAGGTTCGCTGGCAGAAACAGGTCTTCAGTCTTCATTTCTCACACTTACGACCTTTGCAGCATTCCTATAGTAGTTATGTGATCAAAATTTAGATGCTTGGCAATTGATTCATATTTACTGCAGTATTCCAGGGTCATGTGATCCTCTTTTGCGACCTTCTAAGAAGCAAAGTCAATGGGGAAGCCAGATTCACTTAACAATTATGTCACTAACTTAACATCTTCACTGATTCACTTAACAATTGTGGCAAGAAAGGTGGTAAAAATTCATTTAACAGATTGCTTATTTAGCAACAGAAACTTTGGGCTGTTATGGTTGTAAGTCGAGGACTACCGATAGTCACTTTACTACCAGATAAGGCTTACATCTTGCTTCTATTTTATTTGGACTTTTTGGATGTTAAAGCAACATCCTTTTCTTGGATTATGTCCCAAAATAAATGTGATGGTTGGAATTCCCTGCCCCTACCAAGGAACATGAAAATAAAGCAGTCTGAAAACAAATGAAATGGTGAATTGTTTTGCGCCGGTAAAAGGAGGAAGTGTATTTATTTTGGATTAAATGCTTGTGCAAATAATGTGGGATTTGCAGTATCGAGATTTCACAGGGCAGCTATGAATGAAATCTATCTCTATCTGAAGGTCCTTGTCATGGAACTGAATGATGAAGAAGCGGAACAAGGGATTGAACACGCAGAAGCAGACTTTCTCCAGGACCAAGAAGGCTACAAGTGGAAGGGCCATGAACGCCTGAAAACCAGGGATGGGCCTGTCCAATTTGAGCCTGGCTTTCAGCCATTTGTCTTGGTTCAATGTCAGCCCCCGGCAGTCGTCACATCACTGGCCCTTCATTCAGAATGGAAACTTGTGGCCTTTGGTACAAGCCATGGATTTGGGCTGTTTGATCATCAGCAGAAGCGTCTGGTTTTTGTGAAGTAAGTCACTTTCTGGGAAAGATGATACTTAAAAGAAGGCTTATGCGACATGTATTGATATACAGCTTCTAAAGCTTTTCTGTTTTCAATTCTGGTGTTACTATCATATTTTTTGACATAATAACCTGGAGGTTTTGCAATGAACTCTAACCCAGGCAGGGAATGGCCTAGGTCACTGAGTCCCAGTTTTTTACATTCTTGGAGCTCTTTCAAACTGCACCACCATGGCTGCTGCTAATTCGGAGGTGAGAAAAAAGACTTAAAAGTTTAACATAACTGTGAAAACAAAAAGGCCATCCTGTAAAACCCACTGATAATTCTGTTGCTATCATAAATGGGTACTATGCAGCCTTGCATGGTTAGCATTGCTCTACCTCTGGGTTGTCTAAACTGGCCGTGGCCGTGGCCAGCACGTGACGCATCCGGCCCACAGGCTGGGAGTTTGACAGCCTTGCTCTACCTACTTTGATCTTAGCTTCCCTAAACTTTAAATGTAACTACTAGCCATCAAAGCATTGCTTACTCCTGATTTAAGTAAATCATTATCCTCCTCATTATTAGATTAGATTAGAATTCTTTATTGGCCAAGTGTGATTGGACACACAAGGAATTAGTCTTGGTGCGTATGTTCTCAGTGTACATAAAAGAAAAGATACATTCGCCAAGAATCATAAGGTACAATACTTAATGATAGTCATAGGGAACAAATAAGCAATCAAATCATATTAGGAAACAGTCAATATAAATCCTAAGGATACCAGCACAAGGTTACAGTCATACAGTCATTAATGGGAGGAGATGGGTGATAGGAACGATGAGAAGATTAATAGTAATGCAGACTTAGTAACTAGTTTGACAGTGTTGAGGGAATTATTTGTTTAGCAGAGTGATGGCGTTTAGGAAAAAACTGTGTCTGATTGTTCTGGTGTGCAATGCTCTAAAGCGTCGTTTTGAGGGTAAGAGTTGAAACAGTTTATGTCTAGGATGCAAATATCTGTTAAATTAGTTGTAATTTGTACTGGACATCTGAAAAATAATAGGAAAAGTATCAAGAGTATGTCTGTATAATTAGATGGAATTCTCTGGGCAAACTATAGAGAAGAATCCTGGTTCCCAAAATCCTACCAAAAAAAGAGCTTAAGCTCCAATTAGTTCAGATGCAATATAGAGACAAAATGTACCAAATGGGTGCCAGTTCCAACTAAGGGGGAAGAAGATTAGGGATTCTAAAACATTGTAGAACATGGCAGAATAGGTGGAAACTATGCTGCTTCTAACTGTTTCGCTGGCAGAATAAAAGCAAAGCCCTCCTGACTGCTAGGTGGGGAGGTGTTGACAGGTGGATTCTTCATGAACTTAGGACTGGTGTTCCATTAGAAAGATAAGGATCACTGAGATAATTTATCTGAAGTTACCATAAATATTAACCAGCTACATAATTTTAAAATATCAGGTCAATATGGCTTGGAAACTAATCTGTGACATTGATTTGACAGAAATCCACAAGTAACTATTGGAAGGTTCTTGACAGGGCTTCTAATATTTTGCCAGCATGTTGGTTATAAAGATTGGCCAATGTTGGCATCTAGCGAAGTATATTAAGTGCACAGTTTAGTATTTTGAATGGAAGAAATGTCATAATGCCCTGGGATTAGACCACATGTCTACTGGCTTCCTTCTAGGTGCACCCTCCATCCTAATGATCATCTGGCCTTGGAAGGCCCGCTTTCCAGGGTGAAGTCCTTAAAGAAGTCTCTCCGTCAGTCCTTCCGCAGGATACGAAGGAGCAGAGTCTCAAATCAGAAGCGGCAAACTGCCCAGGTGAGGCAATGCGTTCTTTGGCTTCACACGGTTGTTAACATCCTTTTTTTTTTAATGACAGGTAAGTGGTGCTGGATCTTGATATTGCCTTCCGTGGCACTGACATGTTGCAAGAAGAAAAGAATGAGATTCAAATAAGAGGGCTGCTTTTGAGTGAAGACAACTTGGGCTTTTATTTATTTATTTATTTATTTATTTATTATTATTATTATTATTATTATTATTATTATTATTATTATTATTATTTATATTATTATTATTATTATTATTATTATTATTATTATTATTATTATTATTATTATTAATTTAATTTCTATACCGCCCTCCTCCCGAAGGACTAGGGGCTGTGTACAGCCAATTAAAACATAATATATATACATCAATTTAAAAACCAATTAAAAGTAATAAATAATTTTGGCTCAGAATTAAAACCTAATTAAAACACCCAATTTAAAATCATTCACAAAGATAGCCCAGCCTGGCGGAACAGTAGGGTTTTAAGAGCGCAGCGAAATACACGGAGATCAGAAATCTTACATATTTCCCGGGGGCAGTTCGTTCCAAAGGGCAGGAGCACCCACAGAGAAGGCTCTCCCCCTGGGTGTCACCAGCCGACAAAACTTGGCCGATGGCACCCTGAGGAGCCCCTCTCTATGGGAGCGAACTGGCCGGTGGGAGGCTACTGGCGGCAGAAGTCGGTCTCAGAGGTACCCCGGCCCTAAGCCATGGAGCGCTTTAAAGGTGGTAACCAACACCTTGAATCGCACCCGGAAGACCACTGGGAGCCAGTGCAGCTCGCGCAGGAGAGGTGTTACATGGGCGTAACGGGTCACGACCATAACTACCCGCGCGGCCGCATTCTGGACCAGTTGGAGCCTCCGAGTGCTCTTCAAGGGGAGCCCCATGTAGAGAGCCTTACAGTAGTCTAGCCGGGAGGTGACAAGGGCATGAGTGACCATGCGCAAGGTGTCCCGATCCAGAAAGGGTCGCAACTGGCGGATCAGGTGAACCTGATAAAAAGCCACCCTGGCCACGGCCATCATATGCTCTTCTAAAGACAGCCGTGCGTCCAGGAGGACACCCAGATTGCAAGCCCTCTCTGTGGGGGGGAGAGATTCACCCCCAATAGTCAGTGATGGCGCCAGCTGACTATATCGGGGCGCCGGAAGCCACAGCCACTCGGTCTTGGAAGGGTTGAGTCTGAGCCTATTTCTCCCCATCCAGACCTGCACGGACTCCAGGCAGTGGGACATCGCATCAAGGGCATCGTTGGGGTTGTCTGGGGTGGAGATGTACAGCTGAGTGTCATCAGCGTACTGATGGACTCTCACCCCAAAACCACGAATGATCTCACCCAGCGGCTTCACATAAATGTTGAACAGAAGGGGCGAGAGGACCGACCCTTGCGGCACCCCCCAATCAAGGCGTCTCGAGGTCGACCTCTGCCCCCCTGTCAACACAAACTGCAAGCAGTCGGAGAGGAAGGAGGAGAACTGCTGTAGCACGGTGCCTCCTATTCCCAACCCCCTCAACCGCTGCAGCATGATACCATGGTCAATGGTATCAAAAGCCACTGAGAGATCTAGTAGGACCAGGACAGAGGAGCAACCCCTGTCCCGAGCCCTCCAGAGATCATCCACCAACGTGACCAATGCCGTTTCCGTGCTGTACCCCTGCCTGAAGCCTGACTGGTACCAGTCCAAATAAGTAGCTTCATCCAGGTATTGAGGAAGTTGTCGTGCCACCACACTCTCAACAACTTCACCACAAAGCGCAGGTTGAAGACCGGATGGTAATTAGCTAAGATAGCCAGGTCCAGGGATGGCTTCTTGAGGAGGGGCCTCACCACTGCCTCTTTCAAGGCGGTGGGAAAGGCACCCTCACTCAAAGAAGCATTTATAATCCCCTGGAGCTAGCCTCGTGTAACCTCCCGGGAGGCCAGTACCAACCAGGAGGGACACAGGTCCAACAAACATATGGCAGCACTAATCCTGCCCAGAATCCTGTTCACATCCTTGGGAGTCACAGGATCAAATCCTTCCCAGATAACATTCTCCAGACCTGCCCCGGTCTCCTCCCCTGGACTCACCCAGTCGGAGTCCAGGCCTTCCCTAATCTGAGCGACTTTATCATGCAGGAATTGTACAAAATCCTCAGCTCGACCCTGCAAGGGATCTTCCCGCACTTCCCCCCAAAGAAGGGAGTGGGTCACCCTAAACAGAGCGGCTGGCCGATTCTCTGCAGATGCGATAAGAGCGGAAAAATAGTTAGATTTTACCGCTTTTATCGCCACTAGGTAGGTCTTGATATATGCCCTCACCAGTGTTCGGTCAGAATCGGATTGACTAGTCCTCCAGATGCTCTCTAGGCATCTTTTCCGACGCTTCATCTCTCTCAGCTCCTCAGAGAACCAAGGTACTAATTGAGATCGGCATCGGTTCAGAGGCCACAAAGGCACGACGCGGTCCAAGGCCCCGGTGGCCGCACTATCCTAGGCGGCCACCATGTCTTCAGTCGAGTCGTGTGCCAGAGTCTCAGGAAACGGCCCAAGCTCCATCAGGAACCTTTTGGGATCCATCAGGCGCCTGGGACGGAACCATCTACTCAGTTCCGTCTCCCTGCGGCAGGGGGAAGCGATTGGAAAGTCCAAATGAAGGAGTGAATGATCTGTCCATGACAAGGGTTTAATGTCTAGGTCCCCTCTACCAAGATCATTCAACCACTGACCAGAGATGAAAATAAAGTCCAGGGTGTGTCCCCCCATGTGAGTGGGGCCTTGAACTAACTGGGTCAGGTCCATGGCCGCCATGGAAGCCATGAACTCCCTAGCCACCTCTGACATCTTGCCGGCAGATGGTAGGTTGAAGTCCCCCATGACAATAAGTCTGAGGGTGTCAACCGCCACCCCGGCAATAACGTCGAGTAGCTCGGGCAGGGTCGCCGCCATGTGGCAGGGAGCCAGGTATGCAGTCAGCAAACCCATCTGCACCCTACGACCCCACTTCACAAACAGGGACTCACACCCGGCTATCTGAGGAACAGTGTTCTCCCTCGGACAAAGACTTTCCCTAATAATCACCACCCCTCCCCCCTCCCCTGAGCCCTCGGCTGATGAAATGCACGAAAACCTGGTGGACACATTTCTACGAGGGGGAACCCCCTCATCTGGCCCAACCAGTTCTCCGTAATTCCTGCCAGGTCCGCACCCCCCTCCAAAATAAGATCACAAATGAGGGGGGCTTTATTAACTACCGACCTGGCATTACACATCATCAGCCGAGGGCCCCGGGCCTGAGACTCTGTGCAACCTAGGGCCCGAGTCATGCATTGGGGGCCAGAGTGCGCAATCGCTCGAATACAGCGCGTGTGCACCCCCGGGACATGATATGGCCCCCTGCGCCCGTCATATCTGCCCCTCCCACTTATTGTTTCAATTTCACTGCCCTTCCTATAAGCCCCCGGCTCTCCATTCCGACTACCATATTCATCCCCTCCGCTGCGCCCATCCAATACCCCCCCCCCCCCGTGCAGTGGCTATACGGACCCCCCCAGGTCCATCTCTACAACCCTTTCCCCCCCTCCCGGGTCCCCTTAAAAACTTCCCTACTACCCTTATTAAAAACCCCTAGTTTTCACATGCCATCTCTCTGGGTCCCAAAGCCCGTCATTGAGATAGGCCCTCGATAGTGAGGAGGGCCACATCTGCGAGAGGGGGGAATCTCGCAGCACAAGAAGATCCAGTGTGGTATACATCCGCAAGTGCAATGATAGAGGCAAAGAGCATAATCAGGGGTCCATATAATAGTTCCAAAGAAAGATGTAACATGCAGCCATTGTTCAGTGAAGTTCCACTGGTATCTCCACTGTCCTCTCACGATAGTAGGAAGGGTCCTGGCGATTGCATTCAAACAGGAGCGACATCCAACCCGCCCTTTCATGGCAGGGGGCCCTGAAACGGCCATAGATCGAAAAAATGCTCCTCCCGATGGCATGATCGTGGTGTAGCAAAAGACCCCCTCAGCAGTTGCTTCACTGGCTGTCCATGGTCGGAGAGAGAAGTCTTATCAATCCGTCAGTCATTCAATCCGGGGGCAAAAATGGAATAATCCTTGGCGTAATCCTATACTCAATGATCATATCCGAGTAATAGTCCCGATAAAGAGGGGAGAAGGAGGGAAGGAGAAAGGAAGGGAGGAGGAGGGAAACCCCTTCAGTTGAGGGCAGATAATAAGCCCATTTCTCGGCATAAATAGTACTGTGGGGGGGGAGGTTGATATCATTGCAACGGGGAAAACCCTGTCGCCCCCCTCCCCCCCATCCTCCTCAGTTCTTCCGGGATAACATACAGTTTCCAGTCCCCAGCCTCCATTAAATTCCATAGGAGACCTCCAGGTCTTCTGTAGCCATCAGAGGTCTTCCCTGAAGGGGTCTCTCATCTCTAGTCCAGAAACAGGTCGTTTGTACTCCTCTCGGTTTCACCCTGGCAATCCTTTTATATGCCAGTGATAGCGTTTGGCAACAGCGACCAACACTTCAATGGGGTGTGCCACGGCCCTGTTTTAATATCAGGGCCCACTTCGCCATCCCCGCTAATGCCATCACCGCCATCTCCGGCTCCAAGTATTGCTGAGGGGCTTACCGAGTGGAGCAGATGGATTTCAAACAGGCCGCCTTCCACTCACTACTAACGCCGCCACCGACAAACCACCATTCCACCACTCTACTGCCTCAGCTGCGTCGCAGCGGTGCGGCTACAGCCCTCCGTAGACCGATTCTGGGTACTCCCAGGGGAGAGGAAGATCTCAAAGTGCTTGCCCCGAGCTCATCCGACCAAGCCAGGGGTCGCGGGTAACCCCGTGCCCCTGTGGTACCCCCTAGAGCCCTAAAGCCATCTCCATCAGATCGCAACACTTTGTGGCGCGGTCGCCATCTTTTTTTTTTTTTTTTATTTGATTTATATGCCGCCCTTCTCCGAAGATTCAGGGCGGCTTACAATGTGCTCAGCAATAGCCTTCATCCTTTTGTACATTTATACAAAGTCAGCTTATTGCCCCCACAAACTGGGTCCTCATTTCACCTATCTTAGAAAGGATGGAAGGCTGAGTCAACCTTGAGCCTTGGCGAGATTCGAACCCTGCAGTAATTGCAGGCAGCTGGTCTTAATAAGCTTAATAACAGGGTGCCTTAAACCCCTGTACCACCAAGGCATCTTGCGCATGCTTCTTCGATTTTTTGGATTAGTAGAAAGGAAAAATTATTTCTTGCCCTTCTGCCATTTTCAACAAATGCATGCACTCAGAAGCTAGTCCATTCAGAAGCCTTAAATTTATTACAACAGGAATCTGATACTCAGCTTCTTACCCAGCAGTATGGGTTCATTTTATAAGATCCGTTTGATATTTTTACACAAGGGCTCTATGTGTTTGTTCTCAGTTAACTGCTAAATTAGTAAAAGTGGAGTAGCAGCATCATAATCTGAACAGTTTTGCTTGTTTGAGAGCTGCAAAGGCTGATGATATTCAATGGTTGCCCATTTTATTTCATGGGACAATGCAGGAGGGAATTTCCAGGCATAATCGTGATGCATTACAAGAAATTGAATTAGCTCCAGTCCAACGAAAGATTGAAGCACGATCAGCAGAGGACTCTTTCACGGGCTTTGTGCGCACCTTATATTTTGCTGACACCTTCCTAAGAGACAGTAAGTAAGAAATACTTCACTTTTGAGGACTTGCTGTGTGTCCCTTTGCTCAGAGAACAAATAATGGTTAGTAGAGAAGCATTTATAATTTCCTGGTCATCATTGGCTAGAATCTAACTCTCCACCAATGCCTACAAAACACACATGAATGCATGGATCACTTGATTCTTTATAACTGGTCACTACAATTGGCTGGAAACAATTAGGTTTTCTGACATTAATGAAATATGTTCTCTTCTAGATAAAGTTTTAGAAAGTGACTCTTCCAAATATTTCAACAGGTTTATTTGTTTTTGATCAGGAAATGTTTGTCAAGAGGGAAAGAACACACCACACCCCTTTAATGAATGTGCACATTCATCCATGCACTTACATCTGTACACTAAATATTAAATCACCTGGAACAGGTAGCAATAGCACTTAGACTTATATACTGCTTCACAGTGCTTTACAGCCTTCTCTAAGAGGTTTACAGAGTCAGCATATTGCCCCCAACAATCTGGGTCCTCATTCTACTGACCTCAGAAGGATAGAACAATGGTCACCAACTGGTGGTCTGTGGACACTGATGGTCCGCAGAAAAATTATTTGCATTTTTTATATTGCACTAAATCAGGGGTCCTCAAACTACAGCTCCTGGGACAAATACGTGCAATGATTGTGTTGCTGCAGAGAGTCTCCATCTTCGGGGTCGTTTTGTGCGGGTCAGAGGGGGAAGAAATTCTGACTTGTGGTCTGCTTCAGCCTCCTGGTGCGGGGCTTTGGCAAAGACTGGAGGGAAGCACCACTGGTGGCAAAGAGAAGAGGGGCTTCTTCTAGTGGGACTGCATCATGGCTTGGAACTGGCTGACCATCTCAACCGCTGAGCTTCCAGGCACCTGTACCTGGCCTTGAACTCCCGCAGGGAGTTTTGCTTGGAAAGCCTATGCTCGTAGTACTCAGTGAGGTGTTTCTGCTGAGCCTCCTTTTCAGCCAGATCCAATTTGAACTGAGCCAGCTGTTTTGACAACTCTTTCTCGTGGTGGCTGCTTAGCTCCAACAACTGCTTCCTGTTGGGGCCCTAAGGAACCTGGGTGGGCAGAGGAGGAGTGGCTGGGATGGGAGGGGTGAATAGAAGCCGGTGAGGCGCCCCTTGACGTGAGTGACATTGAGTTGGCCATGACCACCCAGTCACATGACCACCTAGCCATGCCCACCCAGCCGGTCATTAGGCAGATCATATTAGTGGTCCGTGGGATTTAAAATTATGAATTTAGTGGTCCCTGAAGTCCAAAAGGTTGGTGACCCTAGGATAGACGGCTGAGTCAACCTTGAGCCAGTGAGAATCGAACTGCTGGCAACCGGCAGTCAGCAGAAATAGCCTGCAGTATGCATTCTGCTCACTATGGCTCAGTGTGAGAGTTATGCATCTTGAATAAATGGCGACCATTGATCAATGGATCAGTGATCACCATTTATTCAAGATGCATAATTTCTAGAGTAGGGGTGTCAAACTCGCGGCCTGCGGGCCACATGTGTCACGCACTGGCCATGCCTACCCCCATTTTAGCAAAGGGGGGAAAAGTCATGTGATGACGTGTTGACTAAGTTTGAAACCCCTCTTCTAGAGTAATTTTTTAGAACTTGAATAACAAATCACACTAAGAAAAGGAATATTGGCTTTAATGAGGAAGGCATTTGTAACAATCCAATTTTTAATTTAGGGAAAAAATGGCATGCTTGTATTAACTTTTACAAGCCAAATGCAGTGTAAAAAAAGGGCTACGTGATGGCTTTCCCCATCGTATACAGAAGAAAATACTACCTCTTCGATTCAGAGGCTGTGCTAATTAGAGTTGTTGGACAACAAATGTTAAAAAAAGGAAATACATTGCTGGATTAGGCACATTTTTATCTGGTTCATTAGGGCTGTTTGGATATACAGATTCTGGTCCAGACTCATAATTGTTTCCATTTTTTCAGTCTCTTCACATTGTCTCAAATGCTAGGAATATAAATATTTTTAAAGAAAGCATTTAGTCCACATTATTCATTATGTCTTTGAGCTGGAATGGACTGGGCTGAGTCAGAGAAGTTCTGTACTTATACAGAAAACATTGATGCTTACATTGGAGATCTGAGCCCAGTGTGAACAAAACAAAACAAAAACCATTGTTTTTCATCACTTGTTATGCATGAGAATTCCACTCATGACTTTTCCCCTTTTCAGGTTCTCGGCACAGCCCTTCTTTGTGGGCAGGTACTAATGGGGGCACAGTGTATGCCTTCTGCTTGCGCATTCCTCCAGCAGAGAGAAGAATGGATGAGCCTGTGAGAGCAGAGCAGGGTGAGTGAGACACATTGATGAACTGCATTTAGGGTTGAGGATGTGATGATCTTATCCACTCTATCAGAAGGAGCTGACTCATGATTTTTTCATGATAAATGGTCTTGAGGGTGATGAGTTCATAGTGTAACAGAAAATCAGAAAACTACTTGGGTGAGTATATTACCGGCCCTTGGTGAATGGATGTGCAGTCTCTGATGTATTTATACATGCTGTAGTGTTCTGAGCAGCAGAGACCCATGGAGATGGCCGTGTGGTTTATATAAACAACATTCGCACAATGTGCAAAAGATACAATCAACAAGTTAAAAAAGGAACAAAAAGGCCAAAACACATCTCCACCAGCAACCAACACCCACATGAGCATAGAGTAGCAACCAAGATTAACATCAAACCAACAGTCAAGAAGGAATCAAGGAAGTGCCAAACAAGTTAACATTAAACAGCCCAACCAAAAACCCACCAAGATCACTCCCACCAACACTGACGGGGCAAGCCACTAGAACCGTGATGGCGAACCTATGGCACGCATGCCAGAGGTGGCACACAGTGCCCTCTCTATGGGCACGCGAGCCGTCAGCCCAGTTCAGCTCTGTTGCACATGCGCGCGCACCTCCCACTGGCCAGCTGGTCTTTGGATCTCTACCGCTCATGCGCGGGGGGCTAGGCGTTTTCTGGGGGCCGCACGCACATGTGCATGCGTGGGGCGCACGCATCAGGTAGGTTTCACTTACCTTTGCTACCGGTATGCTCGCATGCTTGTTTCACTCGCGCGCTTGCCGCTTCTGCGCATGCGCAGATCGTATTTGATGTCCAGGCAGGTGGGTGGAGCAACTCACTACTGGCGCGCATCTGTGTGTGGCAGGGCGCATGCGGGGAACCACATGCTTATGCGTGGGGGCCACACGCGCATTGCATTTTGGGGGTTCAGGTACGCACGCACATGCGTGCACTTTGGGCACTCAGTTCGGAAAAGGTTAGCCATCACTGCACTAGAATATCAACTGAGAGCAAATTCCACTCAGGTAGCACTGATGATGTTACCTAGTTTGGGTAATGAAACATCTGAAAAAAAATCGAGCTCAGAGAGCAACAAGGATCCCTCATTATCCCCTAATATTACCACATCAATTATCAAACTTCTTTTCAACCATAGTTATATTTGACCTGTTGTGAGCCAAGATTCCCACAATATTTTAACCTATTCATTTTCAACTACTTTTTCCAGCTCTATATTCTCACCAATTTTTCATTACTGATACATGATATTTTTACAGGTGTTCAGTGAGTCATTTTGACATAACATTTTGGTGTTATGTCTTTGTAATCAGTTTGTGCAATCTTAATTGCACAAGATGAGTATATAATCTACTCCTTTATGATGATGATTATTTTCAGAGAAAATTATCCAATTATTTGAACATTATATGCTATTTGTTAGTGCTAAACAATTGTCCAAGCTTTAAAATTTTGCCCATTTATCAGTTTTTAATTCTTGCATTTTTATTACATTTATCTTATCTTTCTAATATGGAGCTTAGAGCAACATATATTTGTTTGCTCCTCTTTTTTATTTTTGCAATTGCCTATGAGGGAAGTATGATTGTGAAAAAGTAACTAGACAAGGAAATTAGAAATTTGAACCCAGATCTCTCCATTCATAGTCTAAAGCCACATTGGCTCTTCTTGAATTTCATCTGAGTCATGATGAAATCATTAAGGTGCTAACAATGCATGCAAAACAAGGGAGCTGTGTTCTATCAGGAAATTAATCAAGTTAGCTAAAGAATGAATTTTTTACTTATATAACACCTGGCATCTACAGTTCTAATAAGCCATGAGCTAAACCAATTATAAAAAGCTGTCTGTCTGTCTGTCTATCTATCTATCTATCACAAAAAAAATCAAAAGAAACACAAACCAAAAAAACAAATCCCAAAGCAAAGCAGCTGCTTCTTCACTGATGTCTTGGACCGAGACCTTGCCTTATTGCTGTGTGCATTTTCTCTTCTCGTTTCTTTAGCCAAAGAGATCCAGCTAATGCATAGAGCTCCAGTTATTGGCATTATTATTCTGGATGGCCAAAGCACTCCTCTTCCTGAACCACTTGAAGTAGCACACGACCTCTCCAAAAGTCCCAACATGCAAGGTTGTCATCAGCTTCTTGTAGTGTCTGAAGAACAACTTAAGGTAACAGGGTTGTCTGTATGTAAGGTTCTGTACACTGTGTGAATGCATGATGCTCTTTGGAATGCAGTGTTCAAAGAACGTCTAGAAATACAGTGTTACTCCCTTGCCTTTTCCTTGCTTTCAAGAGGCATTCAGTGACATGTATCATTGCTTTAAAAAAACAACAACAACCAGGCTCTTTTGCTAGTGAAGGAGGGAAATGCTGCACTTTTCTTATTACAGGTTGACTGGCAGAGGCTTTGATATAGTTCTTCCACTAAGGAAGGAAATGATAGAATTTGTTCATGTTGGCAGGTTTTCACTTTACCCAAAGTCATCTCCAAACTGAAGTTGAAACTTACAGCTCTGGAAGGCTCCCGGGTGCGAAAAGTGGCCGTTGCCAACTTTGTCAGCTCTAAGACAGAGCATAGTGAGAATGACTTGGCTGTCCTGACAAATCAGGGAGACATCCAGATTATCTCTCTGCCTTCGCTTAAAATCCAAGCGCGTTATCCCTGTATTCGCAAGGAGGATGTGAGTGGCATTGCTTCCTGCGTGTTCACCCGATATGGACAAGGTAATATGAGGATCATCCACGAGTTACCACACTTTGGTGTGCTAGGCCTTTGGAACCTTTGAACTGATGCCTCAAGTTGAGAGCATAGAGATGTTTTGTCTTTGTGCTTACAATATTAGGAAGGCTAAGGAAGAAGACCGGGTTGGGGAAATGGGGAAGAATCATCTCCTTTTGCACTGAAACCCAAATTTTGCTTAAACTGGTCTATTAATAAAGTGATCTCTACTTTAATATTTGCACAAAAGTGCCTTTATGAGGTAACAGCCCAAGGAATCAATATACATATCCTAGTTGCAATTTTTCATCTTTAGGATTTTTTTTTTACATATCCATCCAAAAAACGGTTAGATACTTTATTTGGATCTTCAGTAATAAAATAAATCTAATTAGTTCAGATGTGACACTGGACGGTGACCATGTAGTCTGCTCTATATGTTTGTTCAGAACTTAAGTCTGCTTTGCTCAGGTGCACTTATTTCCAAATAAGGGGATATTTACAGCTTCCATGTATGTTTGTAACCTTAATCTGTTTAGAAGGAAGAATGTGCATATGTAGGACTTTAGGAAACAAGACCCCCTTGCATTATATCTATACCTGCTCAACTGGCCGTTTCTCCATCATTCTCTTCAGGGTTCTATCTCATCTCCCCATCAGAATTTGAAAGATTTTCCCTTTCGCCAAAGTGGCTGGTGGAACCTCGATGTCTTGTCAAAGCATTGGAAAACAGAGAAAACAGCCACGGGCACAGCACATCTGGCACAGAAAGGACTTCAAAGAAACCGAAGTATGTCTGTCAGAGTTTCTGTCTGTCAAGTCAAGTATCCATTTTGTAACACTTACAAAGTGTAACTTATTTGACAGTATGGCTGATATTTTAATATTCTTGTTTTGTTGTTGAAGAACCCAAATCCCTAGGGAGCCTGGCCAGTGTTGAACAACACCATGATAATATTGCCTACGCATTCATATTACTATAATTTTTGGAATGTATAATTCACAGAACTATGGGAAGACCTATGTCCAAAAGAGATCCATGTCTGATATGGAAAAGATTGGAATGGAATGGAATGGAATGGAATGGAATGGAATGGAATAGAATAGAATAGAATAGAATAGAATAGAATAGAATAGAATAGAATAGAATAGAATAGAATAGAATAGAATAGAATAGAATAGAATTTTTTATTGGCCAAGTGTGATTGGACACACAAGGAATTTGTTTTGGTGCACATGCTCTCAATGTACATAAAAGAAAAAAAATTTAGATGCTGTTTTATACTCTGTATATGAGCATAATATGTCAATGCGTCTGGTTGTCCCCTGATGTCCAATCAACTGATTTATAGGGTTTACCCAGTGCAAGTAATCCTTGAGTTATGACAGCAATCAAACTCACGTCGTCGTCACATGATATATTTGGACTTTTTCCAGGATTGGGCGTGGCCCAACGTGACATATCCGGCCCGTGGGCTGTGAATTTGACACCCCTGTTCTAGGTGTTCTCTTTCTAAAAGTTGCAAGTTGTGACTTAAATAAAACATGGCTTGCTGTAATGTTAGGACTAAAGAATAGTGCTTGATATATCAAGTTCTGAGCCAGAACTATTGAACAGTTGGTCTCATTGGCTTTTTTCTTTTTTTGCAGCAGCATTAGGGAATCAAGACAAACCTCTGGTGAAGCAGGTGGTGATGGTAAGTATTTAGAACTCAGTTGCTTTTGTGCCTATCATAGAAAATGATGGTCTCTTGGAACAATTTCCTCCCTTGCATTGTATCCCATAGTCATAAGAATAGAATAGAATTCTATATTGGCCAAATTGAGGACCTAGTTTGTGGGGGCAATAAGCTGACTTTGTAAAAATATACAAAAGTACGAAGGCTATTGCTTAACGCATTGTAAGCCGCCCTGAGTCTCCGGAGAAGGGCAGCATATAAATCAATTTTTTTTTTAAAAAAAGTGTGATTGGACACACAAGGTATTTGTCTTCGGTGCATAAGCTCTCAGTGTACATAAGCTCTCAGCTCAAACAATCTCATCATACATATGTTGTGCACTGATAATAAAGATTTGAATTTGAATAGCTATAAGTGATAAATCATGATCATAGTCAACATAAAAATACATTCACCATAAATCATAAGATACAACACTTAGTCATAGTCATAGGATACTAAATAAACAGTGAACATAAATCATACTAGGAAACTGAATAAAACAATATAAATCGTAAAGCGCAACGAAGTTATAGTCATATGTAGAAAAGGAGATAGATAATAGGAAGATGAGAAGAATAATAGTAATACAGCCTTAGTAAATAGTTTGACAGTGTTGTGGGAATTAGTTGTTTAGCAGAGTAATGGTATGGGGGGAAAAACTGTCCTTGTGTCATTTTGAGGGTAGAAGTTGAAACAATTTATCTCCAGAACGTGAGGGGGTCTGTAGATATTTTGACAGCCCTCCTTTTGACTCGTGCAGTATACAGGTCCTCAATGGAAGGCAGGTTTGGTAGCAATTGTTTTTTCTGCAGTTCTAATTATCTGTTGAAGTCTGGTACTACACTTGCAGAAAAAATAACCAAAACATTTATAAAACATTTTAGAAAACTTCATATCCCCCCTCCCAAGAAAAAGCTGAAACAGCAAGGAAGAAAACAATTTATCACAAAATATCAGAAAAGTCCTCCATCTGCATGCACAGACACATACTCCTACCACCACACACATCCCTACATACCCATGCCTTCTTAACTAAGAGTTAATTTTTGGTTATTTAAATAAACTCTACAACTATCTGGTGAATTCTGGGAATTGAAGTGGCCAGATTTGAGAAAGACTGCTCTAGGGGCATTTAAATAAATCCAAAGACCTAGTCTCTCCTCAGCATTCTTCTCAGGTAGCATCTCTTGGCCTGGAAGTAAATGGAGCAGTAATGTTTTACTCCTTGCCATCTCTATGACCAATTCATCAAGTAGGTTGGTAGCAGAGAACCTTATAATTCCCACTTCAGGTTCAAGCAGTTGGTTTACCTTATTTTTATTACAGCTAAATGCTGTTTTGTTTAACTCATGTTGAACCATTAAAGCATAACAACTAGTAATACTACTAATACTAATAGCAGTTAATTAATAGGTGCTATGTCCATGTCTCTGCATGGTCTGAATCACCTTCTTCAAATCTGGATCATTGCAGTAATTTTACTGTAGATTTTAATTTCAAAATGGGGTTTTGGTATGCAGAAGTAAGTCATGGCCTTTGTTTTTCAGAGGATTTAAGGACCTGTCAGCCATTTTAATAACTTTTAAAAAAATTCTCTTTCTGTGTTGACGATACAATCACTCTCAAAAATCTATTTTTGTCTCTAAACTGTGATAATTAGTTGCTTTAATATTAATATGATATTTTTTTCCAGAAAGAATGACTGGTAGGCTGATGGAACACGCCCTCCTCAATGATGAAAGTAAGAAAAAGGGTTGTGAAATGGACTTTTCGTGGAAATTATCCTGAATGTTTTTACTAACGCAGTTTCAACTACTTGTTTTTCCACCCAAAGGCATATAACTTCAATAGATTTCTTGAGTTGTATGTTTTGGGTGTTTAATAGATCAGACTTAATATATCTGAGA
This sequence comes from Pituophis catenifer annectens, assembly GCF_029215685.1. Taxonomy (NCBI): domain Eukaryota; kingdom Metazoa; phylum Chordata; class Lepidosauria; order Squamata; family Colubridae; genus Pituophis; species Pituophis catenifer. Next base: position 132,798,087 of record NW_027256882.1, on the reverse strand, counting down.
TGACTAATAGGTATTATTTAGCATAGCTGGCCATTTGTGTATGGTATGTACTCTTTAATACTTGCATCACATAGTTTCCAGCTGTCGTTCATAATTCAATTGCTATGCTTAAAAACCAAACCACATTTACTTTGTGTCTGTTCTGGGCACAATGGTCAGTTACTACATCTGTGAAATGGATAATGTTAATTTACCTAACAAAACAGTTTCAGAGAGGTTTCAGTGTACAAAGTGTTCTGCAGTTCCAAAATGTTACATTCACTTATTGTTTCTATATTTCTTCCAGGCTATAATGATATAGGCATCTATATTTCTCATGACTTATTTTTTTCCTCCTCTCAGATGTTCTGAAGGAAATCCAGAGTACTCTGGAAGATGGGAAAGGGTGAGTATGATACACGCATATTTGTGATGTCTGTTAAGGAATTAATTTGGTAGGTCAATAATGTTTTTTGGTATTTTTGGAGATAAAACATTCTGAAGGAAGAGGGATGTTACCATTTGGATTCTAATTACACAGCTTTCAGCCAATTTGGATGAGATGCATGTATTTTTTGTTTTAGGAAGAGCTTTTAAATGGTTAAAAAGACATTAAGACTTATAAACTAGGTCATGGGTGTCAAACTGGCAGCCCGTGAGCCAGTGGTGGGTTTCAAAATTTTTTACTACCAGTTCTGTGGGTGTGGCTTGCTGGGCGTGGCATGGCTGGTGTGGCTTGGTGGGCATGGCAGGAGAAGGATACTGTAAAATTTCCATTCCCTCCCCACTCCAGGGGAAGGTTACTGCAAAATCCCCATTTCTTCCCAATCAGCTGGGACTCGGGAGGCAGAGAATAGATGGGGGCGGGGGCGGTCAGAGGTGATATTTACCAGTTTTCTGAACTACTCAAAATTTCCAATACCAGTTCTCCAGAACTGGCCAGAACCTGCTGAAACCCACCTCTGCCGTGGGCTGGATGCATCATGCGCAGGCCATGCCCACCCCAGCTCCGCGAAGGGGAAAAAGTCACGAAATATCATGTGACGGCAACGTGACACCGCGAGTTTGACACCCGTGAACTAGGTCTTCCTTTTGATAGCTAGAGTATGTAATTGAGTTGTTTCCTTTTTGAGGAGAGTGTCTTTCCTAAATAGTAAATAAATTTACTTAGAAATAGAAAGCTGCATGTGTGTATGATATATACATATTATGTGTGTACCCAATGAGAACAAAATGGAAAGTTGATTGTATGAATTTGGTTTTTAATTTAATTTAATTTTCCAATTCATTCAGTTTGTAACATTGGAGAGATAATTCTTCTTAGAAAGACAGCTGCTTTTTGTCCCAAAGATGCCTTTCCAAAAGGCAACTTCCTTGGTTTTTCTCTCTGAAAACTTTTGCTTCTTTAATCAGCCATGACCTGGATGATTGAGAGTCTCCATAGAGACTCCATGCTTTTTTCTGACTCAAAAAACCCATGAAATACTGTTGCAATGTATTACCTGCATATGTTTGCTTGGAAAAAAACTGCCACTATATACTGTATATGAAAATGATACAGCATAAAATGGCTATCTCATAATCTCCTGTTTTTCATTTTGTGTTGTTTTTGGTTTTATTTCTTTTTTTGGTAGGAGTTACTATAATAGAAGTTCAGGAAGAATCCAAGTAGGGCATACGTTAAGTAATGGAGGAGGTAAGTTAACTTTATATTTTTACTTGTAGTCGGTATTGAAACATAATAAACTATGGCTTGTTACAAAAATATATTGCTTCCTACTCTTCATTTGGGGCTGCTGAGCAGTCTTATAAAATTTTTCCCCTTTAACTTGAATAGGAAGCAACTGATTCTCTGAACGTGAAAATGTTAGCAAACAAAAATTGTATTTTTCCCAATAATTTTATTATGGTTATTATGGTTGATTTTGAACAAATGAAACTAATAAATCCAATACAAATACATATATATAAAAAAAGAAAGCGTGAAAAATAAGGAAAAAAAATCCCTCCCAAAAGTAAGAAATAGTAAGAAAATAGTAAGAAAAAGAAACTTTCCGCTTCATCCATAGCAAGCATATTCAACATTAGCAATTTATGACTGTCTCTTAAAATTACAACCAGATGCATCTTCATTCTGTACTTCATTCCATTGTCTATAAACTCATTTCTAAATTGCAGGATCCAATCTGGGTCATCTCTAAATCTTCAGCTCTCCTTATTGATCAATAAAGGTCCAGTAAAAATTAACAAAAATAACTAACAACATAAGTAGAAAACCCCTCTTTCCATTTAGTCTATATCCTCTTCTTAACAAAAATTAAAAGAATAAAATTGAAAGCTGTTAAACATTACCAGAAATTTACATATCCAAAAATGATAACATAAATATTACAAATGAATCCACTGCAGCACTGAACATTTCCAAACCAGATAACTATGAAATATCACCAAAGATAGCAAATCATTATTTATCTACAGTCAAATAAACCAATTTTGTAGGGGTTTTTTTTCCCTTCTTTCTCCCAGCCATCCTTAAGTCTTAGAGATAAAATTCTAACTCCAGTTTTCTTATAATCTCTTTGCTTCATCTGTTGAAGTTCTTATCTTTATCCAAGCCCATATGCAATTTCTATGAAGTTAATTCCAATAAATCTCTCATATTTCAATTTAAAAGAATAGTCCACATTGCTCTTAGAGTACATTGTTTGAATGTCCTTTTTTATTTTTAAATGATCATCCAATTCTACTTGTAAATCCAGCATTTCCATCTCATTTTTGTAATTTGTAAGTTTTAATGTCCACCTTGAAGTCCAGTCTGTTGTCTTCAAAGGGATTTGTTCATTTTCGGTAGCAACATTTAGTTCCAGTAAAGAGTTTAAAAGCTCAAGGACTTCTTCATATGCTCACACATCAAATGTTTCCTATCATGTGCTTTAGTAATAGACCTTCAAAGTCTTGCTTTGCAGGGAAACAAAACAGACTTTTCCTACAGGAAAGGATCTTTCTTATTAGTTTCAAAGTGTTTCTTTAAACCAGTTTCATGAAGTATTAGCATTTAAACTCTAAAAACAACTCTAAAGCCACTTCTTTGCTGTATATTGCAAAGTTATCAAAATAAATATCTTACAAAGCTGAAGAGGTGGTTTCCTTTAAAAAAAAAAAAAAAAAAAACTCAGCCAGCAACTTACAGGCTTGCAGTTCTGAAGGTTTTTCAATCTTAAAGAGGCAGTTCAAAAAATTAAACTCCAGAGTGATTAAAAAGAATGAGGTTTGGTCATATCTTGAATCCATGAAAGGCTGCATTTTGGGTTCAGAACAGGATGGAACCTACAATTCACAGTTAATTGCATATGGCAAATTCTGTCATCTGCACCCAAAAATCAGTTGTTGAGGTGTACATATTTATTAGTAAACTTTATATGCTGTTCTTCCCAATAAGGAACATATGTGCATCTCCAGAGCTCTCTTTATTCCAGAGCAGTCTGGTCCTCATATCCAGTTTCATATCCTTTTCAGCCATAGTGCCCCTGCAATCCGCACCGAGTGGAGAAAAATATGAGCACCAAGTTGTCTTGCTTCAATGAAAGCCTGGATTGTGTCTTGATATCTTTTTGTAAAAAATGTTTATTAAATTTTCATAATATAAATACAGATTAAAATAGACAGTAGGAAAAAAGGGGAAAGAGAGAAGTGTAGGATAGAGAGAAAAAGAATAAAAATGTGTTAACTTCCAACTTTTCTCAGAGCAGTAGAATAAAAATGATAAGACCTTGCTTTTTTCTTTGACATATTTAATATACTAGGCATTTCTATAACAGACTTGTCTAATCAGCAAATCCCAAAGTCAAAACTTCATTTTTTTTCTGTCTTCAATCTAGAAGTGGTTTCCAAGTAGAAATAAAACAATGTATTTTTCAATTAAAGCATTTGATTCCACTATCTCTGCTACCTCCATCAGTTTCTCCATCCATTCTTTCATTGTGAAGATTAATCTTTCCCCTTTTAAGCATAAAGAATTCTTGCTGCAGTCAGGGGTGTCAAACTCACGTCATCAGGGCAGCATCACATGACATATCGCGACTCCCCCCCCTTCGCTAAACCAGGCATGGGCATAGCCAGCGTGACGCATCCAGTCTGTGGGCCGCGAGTTTGACAGCCCTAATATACAGCAACAAAATCACAGATTTTTTAAAAAGTTCCTTGGCCAGTTACTGGGTACTGATATCTTGATGGAAACCTTAATCTTGTTTTATCCAGAAGAAAAGGCTGTTCTTAAAGCCTATTTTGCTCTTCAAAGGCAGCCTTGTCATGACAATTCTTGACATTATGGTTGTCAACAAGACTGTTCAGTATTTTTTTTCCACTCTTATTTTTTTTCAAATGAATGGAGGATTTATTCCTCATTTTCTTCCTACATTCTTTTTCTCTCTTTAAGACAGACTACTTGGAACCTAGCCAGAATTTACTACAAAACCCAACATACTAACAGAGCCTTTTGGCCCTCTTTTTTCCTTCTGGGAAAAATAGTTTAGCTCCTTTCTCCAAAAGGCCTAGCAACAGTGGAACACTTCTAGCAGGAGCTGCTAGAGAGATGGGGTTGGCATTTCTTGGACTATTTTCTTACTATGTCAGGCCAGTTAGAAGCTGCTGGATGAATCAAACACCATTGTGTAAATAGAAAGATAAGTTAAATGGTGTCACTGATACAGAATTTGAACTGGGGGAAATACCAGCAAAGTAGTACATAGATTATGTCTGTCATGGATCTTTAAAATCTACAGATATTAAATACACAAGCCTGGCCCAAGCTAGTTAGATGTGCTGAGACCACAATATCCAGTTATTCACTTTTGTGGTCAGTACCTGCACTGGCTCAAATAAATTCAATGTTTCATTAGTCAACTGACGGTATAAACTAGCTAGAAATCATGGAACTTCTAAATCCATCATATCTGGTTATTGCACTAAATTGGCAAAGACTGTTGTAAATTGAATAATGATATGTTAAGTCTTCAAGTTATGTAGAGTAACTGCTTTTTTCTTTCCAACAGAATGATTGTGCCTTGGCGTGTCATTTGTGAGGTTTGGGCATTTAAAAGGAGTGCCATAACACTACTGTCGTAGGTACACCATCGTCGGGGCTGAGACGCATCCCCTGGCCAGGGCTTTGGATGAAATTGAAGGGCTGCATCCTTTTCCTCATTGTGCCTCATCTGAAGCTCGTACCTATCTTGAGTTATCCGCCTTGTTAAGAGACTGGAACCACTCTAGCCTCTTCCTTTTTATGCCTCTGGATCTGTGTTTTGCAATTCTTCAAGTGTTTGCACAATTTATTTCCTTTTTAAATATATATATATATATTTGTACTGGGATGGGTTTTAAATTATAAAAATTACTGTTTTGGAAGCAGACTTTTAAGAATAAGTACTGTTTCCATTAAGATTATTATTTTTTGTACATTTTTAAAATCATAATGGGTGTTTAACAGAGGCATATTTTAGAAGTGTGCTTTTTAAAAAAATGATTGAAATAATATATGTCACTTTAAATCCCTGTGGCTGCTCCAATGAAGTTTTTGTTGTATTACAGTACTGTTAAATTGTTTGGCAGACTGGGTAGATTATTTTTGTAGCTGTTCAGATGTGAACAAACTAATCAAATTTAACTTGATTTGTATGTGAACACTACATTAATTTTTCTTGAAATAAAACAGTACCTTTACTTATTTTTTTCTTGTGACCAACACGTTTTGTGATACTATCTTAATTTTACAGTCTCTGAAATGTTTAGAATATAAATTCCAAATGCTTGGGTTTTTTCTTCTTCATGTTTTGCTTTTAACTTTAGACTTAAAATAATCTAAACCGTTCCTTCACAAGTAGTTTTGCAAAATCCTTTTTAATATATGCAATTTCTCCACATACTGTATATTTCAAAGTACATGTTTCCCACTTTGAAGAGATGCTGTAGGCCAAATTATAACAAGTTTTTATTACACTAATCAATGCATTTTTCTATGTAATTGTGAGCCCTGTTACAATCCACTGAAAGTAAATCTAATCCACCAAATTCCACATTACTATCCTGACTGGATCTTCATCAGTTAACTTTATTTCCAAGTTCTATGCAAAGGATTATATAATATAGTGCTTCTCTAGGACAGTAATGGTGAACCTAGGACAAGTTGGTCAAAGGCAACATGCCACAATGCTTTGGATCATGCTAGCGTTCACCAACACCCAATAGTTATTTTTGAACGCCCACCCCATTCTCCTGTGATTTTTGAAGGTTGCAAAGTTCCCTTAAGAAGGCAATGCTCTTATGGAGCCCTGACCCTCCAAAAATTGTTTGGGAAAGGGGTATGTTTTTGTATAGTTTTCTGAGGCTGCAGAGACCATGAAAGTTCATTTTCTGAAGCCAGTGTGTGAGCAATCTCAGGTAGGCCACAGGGACTTGTGAACAAAGAGTACATTGCCTGAAATTAAGCAGCGCACGGTAGATCCTGGGGATCACACACAATTGTATTTTTTTAAAATAAATGAACATGTAAAGAATCGTTTCTTTTTTGTTTTGGGACAGCAATGTGACATGCCAACAGAGTCAAGTTAGGTATTTCTGAAATGTTGACATGCAAAGCCCAAAACGTTTGCCACCACTGCTCTAGAGAAAATGGTACTAGTATGTTGAACAATGACCCAAATTATTCTTGCCAAGACTAAGAGACATAAACTACGATCTGAGATACAGGACAAGGTGATTCCCATCTCCTGTGGTCCAATGAACTTTAATGAACACCTCATCAAATCATTAACAACTGGTCTTGCTCAAGACTTTGTTATAACCTATTTCAATGAAATATAGTTGTATTCTTCCTATGACATCTTACCAAGCTTGTCTACTTTAAAGGGCTGCTGTCAGCCTTGCAAGTCTAATTGTGCTTTTCCTCCCCTCTCATTTATATCCCAGTGAATTAGAGTGGAATTTGCCTCTTCCCAATACTATCTAGTTTCCCAGAATCCCTAGGAACTACTTCAGGCCTCTTTATATGGTGGTTCTTGCATAGGGAGTAGGGATTGCAACTACTAAAAAAAATGACAGTACAGTAATACCAAAGCTGAATGATGTAAGCTAATGAAAAGCAACTTAAAAGAAAGGGGAATTTGAAACCATAGACAAATGTTTTCATTTCTTCTTATATCCATTGTGAAAAATATGTGCCACTGCTCCTCTCTCCAGAAAATGTTTCCCAGATGAAACAGTGAAAGGCTAAAAATCTCAGGGGCACAGCCTCTGATTTTACCTATTCTCCCAGATTTAATTCCTGGGCTTCAGACTACAGCCTGAACACATGAGATAGTACAGAATTAGGCAGGTATAAGGGGCATTTACATGTTCTTATTTTAGAATACAAGATCCTTTTTCTGGCCAATAAAGTGACATCAAACTTGAAAAAAGTATTGCAAAAAAAAAATTGCACACACACAATAGGAAAATACGTTGATTGTGTCACATTTTATGTACACAAAGTAGTGACATCCTACATTTCTACAATATCCCTCTCACTCTGAAATAATTCCTGTTTGTGAGCATGTAAAAATGGACCATCCAATTTCATTGCTGATGGAGCCACACTGCGGACAGAAGTGTTTTTCAAAGTATCTTGTTTTGGCAGGTGGAAAGGGGAGAAAATAATATCCTATTTCTAAAGTTACTAAGAATTAGTGAAAAACAAGTTCAATTACATCCTTCAAAAAAAATATTTCAAAAATACAAAAGTAACATCTTACACTAAGCACTGTAAAATATCTAATATATATTCATTTATGGTTATTATTTGGAAGATTTGTTAAAAGCTTTGGTCTTAGGCACATCTAGAATAAAATGGCAGGCAACTTAGCCGCAAATCTCTTAGAGACAGCCATGAGTGTATCGTTTCTTTGGTGGCAAGTGGATATTTTGAGAGTTCATGGATTCTAGGTTTGCCACCATAAGATCAGGTAAAGGAGAACTTCTCTTCAAGCTCAGTTGCTGATGTTGCTTGGCAATTCTTCCTTCAGCCTCTTGAGAGGTAGAAACGTCTGTGTTCCTGACAAGCAAAAAGCCATCGGTTCCTGACTGGATTGGACTGTTCTTCCTATCACAACTTTGTTTTAATTTAGGATTAAATCTGCGATAAAAAGATTCTACTTCAGGGAGGTCAGCAAGATTGGTCATTGACATGGTATCTACCAGGTGATTGTATGCCAATGGGACTGGATTTCTTGCATGCTCCTGCAATGGGGGTGAAGCCTCTTTCTTCCATACTTCCACATGCATCTTTCGGTGAGGTGGCAGCAATCTGGGCCTCTTCCGTGCTGGAGACTCCATCAGTAAATCAGAAACACAAATCTGTAGGAGTTCCTCTTCAACACTTGTCAGGGATCCACTTGGCACCTTCTTGTCTGTAGCATCATGGTTGCTATTCCAAGATGCCATAGCATCTTGCTGTGGGCAGTGTTCACCTACACATACATCCCCAGGAGTTGGATGCATTTGCTCTGGAGGAAAAGGCATTACTTTCACAAAATAAACGGCATTTTCATTATGTTGCAATGAGGCCCTTGTTTGTAAATCTGACAGGGCCTTGTTCCTTATTCGCATTTCCTGGACAGAAATATCAACTGCTGACTGAGATGCTAGTGTTTGAGAATACAATATGGGACATGGCTGGAGTTTCAGCTTTTCATTCCATGCTTGAAGAAACTTCTCCCTGCAAGATTTTGGCTTTTCTGTGTCATTGGGATGCACGGCCATCTTATCTTTTGTGGCTGCTGCCTCCATGAGAGTTTCTGAGATGTAAAGATTGAGATAGAAGTGAAAGTCAGTGAAAAGAGCTTTCTAATATGTAATTTGCTAAAGGGTGGTACTTCTAGTATTTTCCCTCACCTCCAGGTCTCTAATTGATGTAGGAATAGCTGTAGTGTTGCCAGGCAACACACATTCTAGATCTCACAGGCCTGGAGTAAGCTTCGTGGCCTAAGCCATGGAAGCTGTAGCAGTTGAGACAAAGATCCAAACTTTCCAGGGTCATAAGCATTCTGACATCAGAATAAACTGAAATTATCAGTTAATTTAGGTCAGGATGCCCTTTTTACATGGAATCTATTCCTAACCAAAGCTGCAGCTGGGAAACCTTGAATATCTTGTGTGTGTTTACAGCAGTGTTTTTCAACCTTGACTGCTTGAAGATGTGTGGGCTTTAATTCCTAGAATTCCCCAGCCAGCATGCTCACTGGGGAATTCTTGGAACCAAAGTCCACAACATCTTCAAGCTGCCAAGGTTGAAGAATACTTATTTACATTGCAATTATGCACCCAGAAATCAGAATTGTTTTCCTTTCCGATTATATGCTGTCATAGACCTCCTGTGGCTGCTCACAGAGAAGAGAGCCCTGAAACTTGCAGAAGCCACTCCCGATCTGCTGCTCTCTTGACATACGACTTCAATCAAACACTATGCTGGCAGAAAATTATAGGAAATCCAAAACAGGAGGCTACCAGACTGGAGGAAATGTATATCACTTGCCTGATCCCACTGCATCAAACAGAATGGGAGGTCATAATACCATAATATCCTCAGATTCTACTGGCTTTTGGACTTGATGTAAATGAGTAAGGAGGCAAAGTACAGATCTTTTGGAGAGACTCTGCTTACCAAGCCTTTTCAAATATAAGATCCTTCTACTATCATAGGCAGTTGCAATGTTAATTGCATTCATACTCTGGTCTTGGTTAAGCAACCAGATGTGCCCTGCAAAAATCCAGGTGACCATTAGATGGCAGCAAAAAAAACCTGCTGGCTTCCTTTAAAAAATTTTTTTTGAAGCAAAACCCTTTCATTTTTTTTGCTTTCCTTCTCTAGTAAATATGCCTGCTCTGCAGCTATATTGGGTCTTATAAATTTGGTACAGTGATTAAGGTAGCAGGCTAGAAAACAGTTGTCCATCAGTTCTGGTCCTGTCTTAGACACAAAACAAGCTGGGTGACTTTCAACCAGTCCCTCTCTCCAGCCCTAAGAAAGAGGTAAATCTTGCCAGAAAAACTGCAGGGATTAGCCTAGGAACTGTTGCCAGGAGTTAACACTGACTTGGAGACACAAAACAAACAAACAAACAACAGGATCAATAAATAATGTGCTATTCACCCACAATATAAATATTTTACTTGCACCTTTATGTCCAAATATCATTTGGTGTAGTGGTTGAGAACAGCCAGTTTGGTGTAGCATCAGGCTAGCAACTCTGAGTTCTAATCCTGCCTTAGGCATAAAGCCAACGGGGTGACCGTGAGCCAGTCACTTTCTCTTAGCCCTAGGAAAAAGGCAATGGCAAATCACTTCTGAAAATCCTTGCCAAGAAAATTACAGGGACTTATCCAAGTAGTGTCTTAGAATTGGACCCAATTGAAGAGAGGAAGAAAAATAAAAGAGCATCCTAACTCTCTGACCTATGACATTCCTGAGGGCCCAGAAGGAGAGCCAGCACTTCCGTTACAACAGCAACTGTGCCCTGAGCCTGACTGAGCGACCAACAATTAGGCCACAAAGGACCTGTGAAATGTAAGGGAACAGTTTTTCCAAACGTGTGTCATTTAATTACTCTGGTTCTCTCTTCCTGGTCATGAATATTTTAATAAATCGCCTCCGGTTTCTTTTTGAGGAGGAAGAGATTGGATATGAACTTTCTTTCCTTTTCAAAGCAGTAACATGATCTCCCGGAGTACAGAAGCAAATTGGGGAGATTCAATTCAATTCAAAAGCTGCTAGTTCTGTGTAAGCAAAGTGGGGGCTCTGTGGGGGGAGGGGGGCGACAGACAGCACTGATTCACTTGCAATTGGGTTTCAAAAACTATGGTTACTAAATAAAAGGGATATAATACCAAATGCCACTGTCAATAACTCTCTTGGCTTTTAATTTATTACACAACTAAAATGATTTACCTGATTGAAATGGTAAAACTATGAAACAACTTGCCAGGCAGGAAAGACCAGGTCTATATGTGAAGATCCAATTAAATTAATTTATTGGTAAAAGGTCTATACCAGGGCTCCTCATACGGCCCACGGGCCACATATGGCCCGCCAAAGCCATTAATCCGGCCCGCACAGGACCATGAAGCTACCCCACCCACATCACTACCCCCACCCACTGGCCCCCACTCTTCAGCCGACTGCAGGATTTACCTTCGCGAGCCCCGCGGGCTGGAATTGGAAGGTAAGCCCAACATTTTTGGCCTGCAAAATGCTTCTCGAGGTGGGAGGTGAAAAATGGGACAGATGGACAACCTGGGAGGCCAAAAATGGCCCGTTTTTAGCCTGTTTTTGGCCTGCAGAATGCTTCTGGAGGTGGGGGAGGTAAAAACCAGGACTGTTTTTGGCTTCCCCTACCTCCTGTAACATTCTGCAGGCCAAAAATGGGGAGCATGGAGGCCTCCCAGGGCATCCGTGCATCCCGTTTTTTATCTCCCCCGCCTCCAGAAGATAGAGAAAGAAAGAGAGAGAGACAGAGAGAGAGAGAAAGAGAGAGAGATAGAGAAAGGAAGGGAAAGAGAGAGAGACAAGACACATACAGAGAAAGAGCTAGAGAGAGAGAGAGAGAGAGAGAGAGAGAGAGAGAGAGAGAGAGAGAAGAGAGAGATAGAAAGAGAGACAAGACACACACAGAAAGAGCTAGACAGAGAGAGAGGGGGAAAGAGAGGGGGGATGAGAGGGAGAGGGAGAGAGAGAGACCTTGATTGTAAGCTCCTTGGGCTGAGAAGAATTGCTGCAAAACTGTAAGTGGACCATTAGACTCCTAAACAACTGAAAAAATGATCTAGCAAAAAGAAAAGTCAACCAAAAGAGCAACATGCAAACAAAAGCCAATAAAACACTCCCAGGAGCAAAACAAATTAAAGTTTAATTTGTGTGCATTGTTTAATGGATTGCTAAATTGGCCATGCCCCTTTAGTCACATGACCTCCTAGCCATGCCCACCCAGCCAGTCTGGCCCCCCAACAGTCTGAGGGACTATGAATTGGCCCCCTGTTTAAAAAATTTTGAGGATTATACATAGGAATCTTCTCAACTAATGGTTAGCACCTGCTTGGAGTTAGATAAGTATCAACTGAATTTAAGGGGAGGAGTGAACTTAGTCCATGGCTACGTAGGGATTCTAGGCTGACCCCTCTTTTAACCCACCCCAGATTCTGCCACTCCTTCATCTACATTTTCCTGACTAATTAATACTCATCTTTTCATGAAAAGAGAGATGTATCTCTTATTTAATCCAATGAGGTTGCAAAATTAGAATATGGGGTGGATACAATTTCAATACCTATTTTAACGTATGTAAATTATCTAAACCAGCTCAGTAATTAATTCATGCACATTGTCTCTTCAACTGAGCACTTTTCTTGAATCTATTCTTTTCATGTCTGTTCCCACATTTTTTTTCCAACCATGTATTATCGCAAACCTTTTAAATTTATATGCTGATCTCAACACTTTATTTTTTAAAAAAACTGGCAGGATTTGACTTCCAGGAGAAAAATTGGGGAAAATAGTGATGACCTTGGCAGAATGAAGAGCTGGCAAGGAGAGTTCATGAGAATGTCTACAACGTGATAGGATGGGATTTTTAAAGTTGGACATTAGAGGGAACAAGAAAGAACTAAAGGTTACAATTAAAGGAAAATAACACTTATATAAGAATGGAGGGAAATTATTTTAATATTTGACATACTGAAGGATATTTTTGAACAATGGCCCTAGAAGCTAATTTTAACTTTTGATTGTGTTTAAAAGAAGTTATGGAAGAGAAATCAATTTTATCAGACAAGAATGAGATTTATTGGAAAATGGATTTAAAAAATGACAGGCTAGAAGAATGATATGGAAAAAGATGCCTCACTGGACATGTAAATGAAACCAGCTGATATGTTAATAATTTAAAGGGATATACAAATAACAAACCAAAAGAGTGACCTGGATAACTTTCCTATATTGAAATTGCAAAAGGGAATTGCTAAAAAGCTTTGAAGAATTTTGTGAGAAGGAACAATTATAAATGAAAAGAAATAAAGTTCTAAGACATTATTTGAAGGGTCAGGATTCAAATTATTAAAAGTAAAAGGAACAAATGCAAATTTGGTTTATTTGATCAAATAGATGTGCTGTTATTTTTGCTAACCCTTAACAGACTTTTGCTGATCAGGATTGAAATGATGAGTTTTAAGGATTTGTTTATAGACAAGAGATGAATTATGGAAAGAAGTCACCTTCAAAAAAAGGTGAGAAGTAACTAAAATAGTTTGTACTTGTGATGAAGGGGAAGTTATTCTTTTTTTTACTATATATTTTTATTCTTTCTTTCTAGTTTTCCTTCTATTTTTCCTATTCTGCATTTTTAAATTCTTTTTAGTTTGTATTTGTTTTTATCTTTTAATTGTAATTTTAATAAAAATATTTTTAAAAATCTGGCAACATTTCAGTGGGATATGCAGATGTGCACTTGGTCTTAAAATCCCAGGAATCCTACCACAGAAACACAATGCCCACCCAGCTTTTATGATTCTCCAAACCACAAAAAGGTAATGAATCATTATTAGCAATAGGCCCATATTTTACAGTGAACAATGGTTTGAATATTTTCCACTATTTCTGCATCAATAAATTTTTACAAAGCAAGGATGCTTTCCACCTTAAGAGTAGAAAATTAGAATGTAAATTGAAACATCAAGGAAGAAGGAGAACTTAAAATGGCCCCTTCCACTTCTCATCCAAGATGGCCATTGGTCCCCATGTCTTCAGAAGCACCCAGTGCCCAGGTTGAAATGGATGTATTGGATGAGATATAGTAAAGAGTAGGTGGAGGTGGAGGTGAAGAAGGAGGAGGAGGAGGAGGAAGAAGATGAAGAAGGGGAAGGGGAAGAGAGAAGAGGAGGAGGAGGAGGAGGAGGAAGAAGAAGAAATCAAAATCAGATCAGATTTAGATTTAGATTTAGCATGTTAACCTTATATTTAGAACCACTAGGCTGTCTCAGAAACTCCTACAAGTTATAGAAACTAAGTCAAAAATTCAGTGAAATCAACAGTTAAAATTTACTAAAACAAACATGGATAATTTGAAAGAAATTTAGACTAGAGAATTGGAGTTTCCTAGTTTGCTACGCTAATGGCTCTGGTTTTTTTTCAAAAGTTAAATGTTTCATACAGTATCTAAAGAGAAATTAACCAAAAAAAATTTTTAGGTTTAATAATGAATGTTCCCAAAAACTACTGATTTTACAGACAGATTTATCTACTGATGTAAATTTGAAGGTACATGAGTAGACATGCTTTAATTATAGTTTGATTGCTTTGTATTTGTTAAATATTCCAGCCAGGATGTTGGAAGAAAGTTAAGTTTTAAAGGTGTTAATGTGTTGCTATTATGTTCCATAAATGAGGAATGTATCTATGTGTAAGGAATTTTGGATTTGCCTGCCTGGATTGTTGCTAAGTGAATTGTCTTCTGTTCTTGGAAAGACGTTTGTGTATCAGATACCAAAGGTTAGGCTGATGGCCTAATCAACTACCAAGCTTTGAAATACTCTTTTTATCAGCATAAAGAAAAGACTGAACAATATAATTCACATAGTTAAGATTCAAGTTTTTGTTTGATAATTTATTTCTAATAATTTCCACAGAGTTATTATTATTGGTATATCTTAATTTTTGCTTATATGTCTGTTGTTTTTCTTTATTTGTATTCACAGAACTCTGTTCTTCCTTGTAGTGATATTAAAGCAGTACGGTAAAATTTAATTTTAAAATTAATTTTAAATTTAAAAGTATTAAATTTTTTAAAAGATTAAAGTAACATTTTTAAGTACTAAAAAAAATTAAAATTTAATTTAATTTTACTTTTGATCTGGATGGCATGTCTCCAGACATTTAATAAGTAGCCTGAGAGAACTAGAATATTCTATGTCTCCCTAATAGTTTTTTGGACTTCTGTAGTCCTGATTTATTAACCCTACCTACTCCAAAAAATAATTTTAAAAATGTCTCTCATATAATTGTTTATAGTTTATATTCAAAATTATGATAGAAATTTTCCTTGGAATGCTTGTAAATTAATAATATTATTAAAAATAATAATTAGGAGGGAGAACCAATCATGTCTTGAATTGCTCAATGGCAAACTAAGATAGAAATAGAAGAATAATTCTCAATTTACTTATTCTGTTATAATTTGGGAGAAAAAAATGGAAATACTAAAACCGTATTAGTTTTAATATTAAATTTGAATACCCAAATACTTTCCAGTGGCCTGGCATATAAAAAGTTAATTCAAAGCTTACAATTTTCCAGTTTGGCTAGCGTTGGCTTTATTGAAATGTATTTTTAGAAATGGTCCTTCTTCTCCAAAAGAATGTAATAGCATGCATCTGCTAAACAAAACCATTTCCTGTTGAGGAGTCAACATTACTTTATTTTGTCTCCTGCCTGAAGTGTGCATTTGTAGACTATCGATTTCATTTTATTTCATTACCTTCCATTCTCCGAAAGTGTTTTCTTCTAAGACACTTGTATCTTTAATTACACAGCAGGCTGAAAACCATCAATGGAATCACTGCTTTCTGTTGGCACAAAGAAACCAAACATTTTCCTAAGTATTTATTTACTTATGAAATTTATAGGCCACTTAATTAGTTACAACACTGGAAGGCTTACAAAATAGAACAATAGAAGTATGACAAAAAGACAAAACAACAACAACACCCCATTAAAAATCTGGAAAAAAGCAACAATCGTTTAAGGGGAAAAAAACCCAGCATCATCCAAGGGATCCATCATCCACTATAGCCAAAATCCTGGGGATACAGCCAGGTTTTAAGGATTTGTTTAAATAAGGTCAGAGTAGGTCGGCTGTATGAATTTTGGGGGGTAATGTATATTGCTCATGAGGCCAGGTGTCGTGACAGACAAGGCTGGGTCTCATCATTTTAGGATCCAGAACAGGCAAAATTTGCAGTCATTCAAGGGATTTTGGCATGTCAGAGTGAATATAAACCCTTGTTTTATATTTCACCCCAATACTGTATTTTGCAAAGATCTAGCTGCATGAAATCTATGCCTTTCATTCTGTTGATGGCTGTTAGAAAGTGGAAGCTGTCTTCAATAAGTGTTTTAAAGGAAACTAAGTCAATCTGCTTAAGTCTCAAAATATTATTCATTTAAATATCTCTAAAACATATTTAATTTAATTTAATTTAATTTCGAATTTATATACCGCCCTTCTCCCTGAGGACTCAGGGCGGTGTACAGCCAAGATAAACAATTTAACAAATAGGGAGGAGAGGAAAGAGGGGTAAGGACGGGGAGTTATTAATTTCTGCTCCATTGAATCCAAAGAAGAGGCCAGTCCTGTAGGGTTAGGTGTTCTTGGGAATTAGTAGTGTAACTTGGTCTCTTTCCCCAGTGAAAGTTACAATCGGTTTCTTTTCTCTTTGAAACTGGATGATTACCTCCATTAATGGGTATGAGTATGTGTTTGCAGAGGATATTCCTTCTCTGGAATTCTTCCCCAATTGCTTTTATTTATTTATTTGCTTATTTATTTTGGAGAGGTTATTCTTTTTGTCTTTCCAATTCGCTCTCATATTAAAACTGGCATTCTGGAGGCTTAAGCAGAGAGGCTTAAATCAGATTTAAAAAAACATTTTATAGTTTATTTTCAGATGGGTACTCACCTTGCAGCTTGTCCGAACATCAATGCTGACTTTTCAAGGCAAATACCTTAAAACAACAGTCCACTCGATCAATTGCATGTACAATCCCTGGATGGTTAGTTAGCCATTTCGGGATGATAGTAGAAGACGAACGACTAAGAATTTGATTAGCAATGGGATTTTTGAAGCTAACAAGTTTATGGCCAAGCCTGATCATATTTGATATTTGAGTTAGTGGACTTCAAAATCCATTTCATCCCCTAGTACTGAGTGCAATATTGCTTCAAAGTGGAATATGAATATCTGCCTCTAGAAACAACACAATTTCCCCCCCACCCCACCCTTTCTTCCTAGAATCTGTTATCTTGGTGGCCTTCAGAAACAGAATTCATAGCCTATCATCCTCTCCCCTGTTCCACTGCCATAAAGGGGCAGCAAAACAAGATAGAAGAACCACAAGATTGTGGTTATTTTTCTGATTTAATCTCAGGAAATTTAGTCTTTGTCATGTCCATGTCGTGTATATTGGAGATGGTGACCCCTTGAGAGCTGAATTTCATTCTAATGTATGCCGATTACTGTACATTTAAAGTGACCATAAAGTTATCCCTAAATTTAAGAAGAAGGCAAAAGTATCCTCTCCGTTATCGTGTCCAAATTAAATAAGCTATGCCATGCATTTACAACAACGTCCTGAGAACGTTCCTAATTTGACTGACTTGAGCAACTGGGTTTAAGCGCCACTCTGAAGCTCTCCATCCAATTTAAACCGCACGTGAGAAGGAGTCGCAGTCACGCCCGTCCTTTCTCCAATAGCCGAGACCATATTTTGCGCTCAAGCCGCCGCGGGGCCCTGGCAGACGACTTCCCCGCTTCGCAACGGAGCTGTTGTCAACTTCGGACCCGATCCCGCCCCTTCTTCCCCTTTGGGGTTGAAAAGAGCGCGTGAATTGGGGTTACAGGTTGAACCTGGCCGGTAAAACCAAGCCAAAGCGCGACACCGCGGCTTCCCTGCTAAGTTTGCCTTCACCAGGCAAGGGCGAATGCCGCGCTTCTTCTGCCACGCGATCCTGAGCAAGTCTCCAAACACGGACATTTTTTTATACCGAGACGCCATTCGGTGCTGCCTCGAAATCTGGCTGAAACGAAATCTTGTGGGGAGGAGGGGGAGGAAGAGTCGTCCAGCTGGGCCCCTCTCCTCGACCTTGGAAGAGAGGAAGCTGGCACGGAAGCCCCTGGATCTTTTCTTAGATCCAAGTCATGCAAGAAAACCCATCTTCCGATCCCATGCTCCTGAGCCCACGAAGGGCACGCTGCACCCGTTGCAATATTAATAATAATAATAAAAAAAGGCAGTGAGGCTGAATTTGGGAAAGACCCGGTCCCAAATGAGGGGGAGGGGGGAAACCACACCGATTTGACTGATTCAATTATATATTTTTTTTCCAAAGGGACATTCAAAGAGAAGGAGACTCCACGCATCTTAAAGGTGGAAATAAACGCGTTAACGTGTGAACGTAGCCCAATCTTCCCCCCCTCCCCAAAAAAAGCGCCCCTGCCACTTCGGAATGGCCTTCGAAGAAATCGGGCAGAAGGGAATGGAGACTCTTCCAATCGACCCAGGAAGACGCGAGTGGCGATGGTGGGGAAGAGGCAGCCAAGCCCTCCCCGCCTCCCCAAAACTATTCCCCGCGGCCTCTACTTTGCAGGCTTCCCCTTGGCAGCGTCCTGGCCTGAAAAAAGAAGCGGGCGAGACGGATCAAAAGGGAAAGAGAGCTACTTCGAATGAGATACTTTCGACTTTTTAGGGGGCCAAACTGGGAATCATTAAAATCATCATCATCATCATCTATATATGAGGGGAAAACCCAGGAAAACCCGAACTAACCTGCTTCTTTCCAAACGTTCAGTTCCAGGGCGCGAACTCTCAGGAAAAGCGAAGTCTATCTGGTTGGAAAGCGATTGGAGGAAGATAAAAGTGTAAATCGGGATCGGCTTTTGGGAGATTTCTCTCCTCTCGCCACCCCCCCACCCCCCAAAGTAAGTAGATGTTAACTAAGTAACCTCTTACGGGCCGAGGGAGAGATTCAGGCCCCACCCAGTTTGCAAAGAAGGGCTAGCATCCAGGTCTTATCTTAACGACCTTGCGGGGGGTGCAGGATCTAGCTGCTTTTTTCTTTTTTAACAATAGATAACAGCACTTTAACACCGCCTCAAGCACTTCCCTCTCGACTCTTTCCATCGCCCCTAGGCAGGCGGACAAACTAGCTTGCAAAAAAAAAAAAAAAAACCAAAAAAACCCAAAACCCTGGTGTTTGGTACTGAAAACTGAGGTTCAGTCGATGGATCTCCCACCACCAGCACCTGAGTTTTCCTGATAGGGTGGTGGTGAGAGGGTAGGCATGGTGCAACAAGGGGGCTTTATTACTGTGAATAAAGTTAAGAAGCCCCCATCCTCTAATCCATGGTCTACCAAAAAATAAAAAAGATGATTTACTCAGCAGCTGAGATGGGAAGCCTTCAAAAAGAGGTGGAGATTTATAGGTGGAAGGGGAGGGCAGCATTTTTCTTTGGAAAAGAACATGTGGGCATAGATAATATTAATATATCAGATAAAGAGGGTGTTTGGGAGAGGTTGTCAATGAAGTTTCAGGTGGGATGCCATTAGCAAAAGGTCATACAGTGCAAACACAAATGCATATGCACCAAAGACAAATTCCTTGTGTGTCCAATCACACTTGGTCAATAAAGAATTGTATATATATATATAGTGGAGGAGAGAGAGAAGAACAGCTTGCTGATTCTTCATCACTGCTAAAGGTAAAGCCGTTGCCTTCTTACCCTGTAGACAAGAGGTATGTATACGTCATTGTCTTTTTTCATGGCTCTCTTTTTGTCCTCTTGGTTCCATCTCGAAGCTGCCCTGCATCAAGCAGAACCCAAGGAAACCAGTATTTCTCAAAGTACAGGCATATTTCCCCATCTTCCAAGCAAGATATATGAAACAAGAGCCGCAACGTTTTGGGATCAGTAGCTTTTGATACAATTCTGAGAGTCAAATTGTATGTACTCTTCTCTGCTCTCATTTAGCCCAATGGTTACTGAAATATTGGGACTGGATTTTGTTGAACCCACCTACCTGCAAGGCTTCACCAGAAAAAGAAAAGGCCCCAGCCTAAAGTTGTTAGCTTTGAATTGATATGCAGATTTAATACTCTCAGGCTTAGAGTGGCGAAACAATTACAGTTTTTTACCTTACTATTATTAGGGGCACATCAACCTTAATTGGATCATTTACTATTTGATGAGGATTCTCCCCCCCCCCCCAAATATTCTCTGGTTTTTAGGAAATCTGTTTCGCTGAGCTTCATTTGACTTTTTTCCTTCTTTCTGTGCCTAGCAGTACATTTGTGATGGCAAATAAAAGTTTGTACCACAATTGATTCATTAGCTTTTCAAATGCTGCAGGATTTGTTTTCTTTTTAATACGCAAAATTGTTTAAGAAAATCTAGCTTTAAATCCACATGTCACAATCAGGAATACATAAATTAAAAATGCAGCCGTAATGATTCCTGAGTTAATTCCAATGTAAAATCTACAGTTTTTATGAGCACTTTTTTGCCCCTATATCTGAATCTGGCATGTCCTCTACATTCAATCAAAACTCATTGGTTCTATTTTGCCAGAGGACTGCTAGCCACCTGCTGCCATTGTTGGTTGAAAAGTTCAACTGTGCCATACAGAATCTTGAATTATTGATACTAGCTTCCCTTCATCCTTCTGTTCCTCACCGCATAGACTTCCTAGTTCAACCAAAGTTTGCTATCAAAGTGGATATGCTTATAAATATTGGAAAGACCTGTACTGGTTATTAGAGAAATAAGGATCATGGTTTGCTTAGTTTTGCAAAAGTGTGAGTTCTGCTAACTTCATCACAACTAATCCTTTAAATGAAATCAGAGTGGACAGGTAAGTAGGAACATGTGAAAAAATATGCTTGTTTTTGCAATATTAAGATAAAACAGAACTTTTAGTTAGAATGAAAACATTTTAAAATCAGGATGCACTGAAAATATGGGTTTAGATCCCGAGTCAATAAAATGTTATTGCTGTGGTAGCTCCATTCATTTGGGATGCAGGACAATCTACCAAATTTTATCGGAGTAGCTTTTATTAATGTAAGATAGACAAATAGGACTGTCTGCATGTCTGAATTTTACTTGTGTTACAATGCAAAAAGCTAACAGTTATGTATGTCACCACTTTTGTAAGAAATCTCAATTTTTCTAGCTAAGAAGAAAAAGCTGAAAGCCTATCTGAATCAATATCAGACTTACCCATTTGTCAAATGTAGAGTTTTCTTTCTCGTACCCAATAATATTTTTCATGTACTTCTTGCCTGTTTGGTTTTAGAATACAATTTATTCTTTTCAATTTCCATGGAATAGGATTGCTGTATTTTCCTAAGGAGAATTAAAAAAAACAACATATCTGCTGGTGCTTGGTGCTTGAGAAAAATTAAACAGTTTAATTACATTCTATACTTGGTGACCATTCACCTTAGTTTAGCATCTTTCCTTCTAGTGAAATAATGCATTAGTGCAATTCCCAGGTTGTTTGTGTTATTGACATAAGCAGAAACTGTAATTTTGGACTTATCATAAACTACATAGGATCCCATCCTTCCTGCTAGGATTGCATTGAATTGAATTTGAAATGTTTAATTCTCCTAACTCTTTAATTCAGAAGCAGCCAAAAAATTGTCCTCAATCTCAATGGAGAGAGAAAGGAAACTGTATTTAAAGTCCAGGTATAAAATATAAAGATAGAAATATTACATTTTTGTATAATATTTTGCCAAGACACCTAATATCATAGGTGTGTTGGAATAATAAAACATTGATGTCCTTACTGTCTTGATATATAAAGTAAAACATAAGTGTTGGATGGGCTGACACGTCCCTAAAATCCTGGAGGACCTCAGATAATACAGAAATTGATCATCTTATTTGTAAGTGTGTTGCATTGCATATAAGGATTGTTATTTGCAAACGGTTGGACATAGAAATGGCATTTTTCTCTTCCTCCCCCTCACAGATGTGCTCACAAATGAAGAAAAATGGCACCTTCTCAATCTAAGGCAGAACAAAAAACACATCGAAAAAAGAAATCCAGCAATCCTTCTCAGAAAAAGAAAAAGCATGCTGAAGAATTTAAAAGGCAGAAGAAAAGACAGAAGAAAAGAAAGAGCGATGAAGAAATTAATTCTGATTATAGGTTCTCTGATCAGGATGGGGATTGTGTTTCCCTACAAAGCCTGACAAAAAGTGGGAAAGATTTGACCAAGGGAGAAAGAAGGAGCGGCTTCAAAGAAGTAAAAGAAAAGAGACAAATTAGAGAAGGTCATTACGAGAGAAGATATGGAGAACCAATAATCTATTTGGGAGAGAAGACTAAAAGAAGGACCCAGAAACCAGAATATCAGGGTTCAGAGCAACTACACAATGTCATTGTCAAAAGCTACAAACCAGGAGGCATTGAAAATCATGAGAAATATGCATTGAAAGAAGAAGATAAAGTGCCAGCAAGAAAGTATAAAGCTACTCCTGATGCAGAATCTTTCAGAATAGAAAGTGAGGAAGAGTTCTCTTGGAAGCAAGAGACATGCCAAAGAAGAAATTATAATAAAACTGGAAACCAATCTAAATGGGAGGCTCACTCTCACAGCAGTAAGAGGTACAACAGAAAAAACAAGGAAGGCAAAGCAATGAAGGCTAAAAAATTGGCCAAAACGCTTTCCAAAGGAAGTCCTGTGAATTCAGAAGATTCATCATGTTTGGATTCCCAAGATGAATGCAGGTGGAACCAAAGAAGTGGAAATAAAGTGACAGGCAAGACCAGGTTCAAAACAATAGAGAAGAGGAGCTCTTTGGAAGATAACCTTGGTGAGAAATGGCGACCAGCTTTTACAGAAAATCAGTTTGCCGGAGAAAGAAGAAATTATCGGACATCTCAGAAAACAATTAGGCAAAAGAAAGAAAAGCCTGAGATCAAAAAGAAGAAAAAAGACTTACAAACTAAAGAGAATTATTTTAAGAGAAATGAGAAAATAAAGAGGAAGGAGAGAAGTTCAGTGACAGGAATAGCTCTACTGAGTGACAGCCATGAACAAACTGATGATGAAAGCAGCCCAGAAAACCATAGCAGAAGCCACACTGAAGACGAGAGAGATTCTTGGGAACATGGAAATCCACCAGAATATGAAAGTAAAGACGAGTCTTACTATGAGGACAGTAGAGGTGGAAGTGAAGATATTGAAAATGAGATAAGTAGCACTGGGGGAAAAAGTGGCAGTAAGAAGGGAACAGCACTTCTTGACATGACAAGATCAAAGTTCCATAATGTTAGCTTGAATAAGTCCCTACAAGAGAACATCACTGTAGAAGAAAATACAAGTTTCAGTGACCCAATGGCCAGTATTCAAAGCACCTCTTCACAATTGGTAACATGTAGAAGTCAGGCTCCTAATAAATCTGATGCAGCCAAACAAAGATCCTGTTTAGAACAGCATTCAAGCCAATTGGGTCAAACCAGGGTGGATGGAGTAGTTTCGCTGGCCAAAAAATATACTCACTCTGATTCTCAGCCTCAAATTCTGCTGAAGGTGGACAGCAAACATGCTAAAACCAAGCAATTAGCGATTAGCAAGCTTTTTTCTCCCAGAAAGGAAACAGAGATTGGTTCTGAACTGGAGGAAACTGAAAGTCTCCATTTAGAAAAAAATTCAAGAAAAAATAAATCACTTTCAAGATCTAAAGCGAAAGAACATTCTGCTGAGAAGAAAGACACAGAAGGGGAAAAAATAGGAAAGGTCAAAACAGTTGCACACCAGACTCTAGGCAGAAAAGAGACCAAGGAGATTGCATGGGAACAAACTCCTGGTGCAAAACAATTCATGGTTAAGCAACCCAGACACAGATCGTTACAAACAATTTCCGCATTTAGGAAAGTAACCCATTGGCTCAGCCATAAATCTCACACAAAAGCAAACTTGAAACATCGTTTCTTAAAGATAGTGCGTGCAATTGGCATCTCAGGATGGTTCTCCAAGAGGTTTGGTAAGAGGATGAGGAGCAGCCAACCATATGGATTCAGGAGAAAAATGACCAACAGAATTGTTAATTTAGTTGGGCTGGCCAAGAAGTGTAATAAGACTTCCACAGGACAGTACACGAGAAAGGATTTAGATATCAAAGGATATTCTTGTTCTTCATCAAATTGTGATCAAATTTCAAACGAAGAGACATTAATAGAAAAGGATCAGCAAGAAGGGAGGACTTCAAACGATCTCTTCAATGAAGCTGGTTTTTCACGGATGAAGTCCAATGAACTTTCTGAGGAAGAAAATCATGTTACTAAAAATAAGTTTGCCATTGTATTTCCCCAGGTTCACCAATTATTGAATTCAGAAAATGTTTCTCTTGGAATCTCTAGAAATAATAGGAAAAGAAATACACAAGGATTTCCTTGCAGTTTTCAAGCTGATGAATCCATACTAAGTAAGCCCAATCATGTGAAATCTAAAGTAAATGAAAATTCTTCATAGTACATGAAGACTTTAAAGTCAAACATGTACAACTGGTTATTTTCTAAATGTTTTTGCTGTGTCCTCTTTCTTCCAAGTTTAGGTTCCTGGTGCATTCTCTTTTTGGGCTCAGCTACTATATAATTCCATTTTCTTACTAATGGCTACATATGTTCTTGCTTCTTAGAATCAAAACTTAGCAGTACTAAGGGGATCAGTCCCAATTTTCTGCTCTACTCTTTCTTTAGCCATGCTGAGTCCATTTCACAGATTGATTATATTCTTCCCTTCTGCAGTACTGGGAATAAATAAAGCGTTGTACATTGAAACAAACCACACACAAATTAATGGACTGTCCAATATACATGATCTTCACAGTTCTCCAAAATACATATGTTAGTAACAAAGTTCAAATGTGACACTGTCAAAGGAGATTATGTATCTACCTACCCCATTCTACTTTCTAGAAAATACGTGGTTTTTTTTCCTTTGCAGTATTTATAGCTACAATTTTAAATTATTCTGCAATTATTCTTTTATTTTTAGCTGAAATTAGACATCACCAAATCAAGAGGCAAACCTATTTCCAATGATACATCATTGTTTAAAAATTTGAAGTAAAATCTGAGGGGAAAATAATGCACAAAACAATGTGTTCACATTTTTTAAAACATCTGTACTGTAATTTCTCTGTTTTGTTTTCCATTCTTTGGAAGGACCAAGGGTTTAGATAGACACTCCAGACTCATATAAAAGAGAGTTATTTCTCTCTTTTAGTGGAAAAGAAAAAGTCCCAGGGCTCTTCTTCCGGCCACTTTGAGGAAGAAGATATGGAAGACTTCATTCAGAGCATCGAGCCAGAAACCACGGAGCAAGTACACTGGACTCAGTACCAACCTCCTACATGTGACTCTACAACTTGGTTGAATTCTGAAATGCTACTTCCACGGCTTACCATTGAGAACCTAAGCAAGTGGACTTTATATAAGGAGAAGGGCTCAATCCAGTCTCATAAATCAAAAAAGTCGCTGTTGGAAAGATGGGAAGCGGAAGATATCGCTGAAGATATTCTTCAGCAGGACATAGCCCAGAAACAGGTTAGGAACATAGGAAACTCTCGTATACCATTATTCAGTCTACTGGCACTAGTCTGTCCTTGTTTCAAAAGAGTTCTTTCTTAGCCCATCCAAAGATGAACCTAGGTCTAGAGCAGAGGTGTCAAACTCACATTGTCACGTGACATATCACGACTTTTTTCCCCTTTGCTAAACTGGGCGTGGGCGTGGCCAGTGCGTGATGCATCCGGGCCGCGAGTTTGACAGCCCTGATCTAGAGGCTTATAGAAACTGCCTGATCCACAGCTGCGGAAAAGACTTAGTTCAATCTGAGTCATTTCAGAAACAGTATGGTCTGACTTGATGGTTTGCTTGAAAGTCAAGGGAAACACTTCCAGGACAGAGCTTTGCTTAACCTGTAACTGGAATAATATAAGTTCAGACCCATCTGTTTCATTTAGATCAATACAAATCATTCCATGCTTCCTCAGAATTTGGTGTTTGGTTGAACGACATACAACCTTCTCTATGCAAATGTATCTGCAATCACAGATCCACTATCGTATCCTACTACATACACTTGTATTTAAAATTGTTTTAATAAAGCCCTTGCATTGTGGTTAGCCACATGCATAAAGGATCATTATAATCGCTAATTGATTAAAAGGATGCTATATATAACTTAGAAATATCTTGGTCATATTTTTCCAGGTATATAAAGATGGATATTGTTACACAGAATTAGAAAAGACAGAAGACCTTTCCAAGCTGGAGTAAGTAAAACACGGGTAATTATTGACAGAACATCCCTTGCAGTGCCATTTTTCTGGCCTATTGTTGATTTCCTCTCCAAAGTATTAGGGAGGCAGTTCTTAAAACACAGTGGAACGCTCTACATTCTGAAACTAGTCCATCCCTGGAAATGAATCACTATTTACTTCAAAGATTGACCATGTTTCCACCTGACTTTAGTTTGAGGTTAGTAAAGTATGTGAATATTAAAAATAACTACAATATTTCTGTTTCTTCTTATAGGGAGGTCTGTGAAAGCTCTGTGTTGTTATGCCTGAAGAAGAGATTCCATCAAAGTGTTATCTATGTATGACCATTTTTTTTTTAATATCTGTGATTGTTGTATATGATTGAAACGTGGGGCGTGGGAAGGGAACATGTTGTCTATGAAGATCCATAATCACCTTGAATAAACAATAGAAGAGAAGCAACTGTCTTGTAATAGCTCTCTAGAGGATCTCTTGTTGCTTTTCCTGGTCTTCTAGAGACTGAACATGGGAGATCTTTCAGGCAAAGCCTATGCTCAACACAAGAAATGGAACTATTTGTTGACATGCCAGCTAAACTAATGAGCATAAATGCAATAAAGTCATATTCTGTTTCTTCCCAGACCTATGTTGGCCACATCTTGATCTGCATCAATCCATTCAAGGCTGTCAATCTTTATTCAGAAGATGTGATCATCCAGTACCAGAAAGGAATGCTTTCTAGACATGCCCCGTATGTCTGTATTTTTAATTCCTCTTTTATTTGGGGTTTTTGTTGGGATACAGTAAGGCTAAAACCGGTATAGCTGAATGTGGATGTATGGAGAAGTGTTCCCTTTGGGCTCTGGGAATTCATATTGTGGTCTTTAAACATTTTTGTTTTTATTGCTGTTCTGGGAGCTAAACAAGGTTATGGTCAGAGGTGAAATGCTCCCAGTTTGGACTGGATCACCCAATCTGGTAGCAATGGCAGCAGGTGGTTCGAAGAACCTGTAGCAAAAATCCCTGCGCCCCCCCCCCCCCACCATGCCCAGCTGAGCCGCACGATCATCAGAGGCTTTTTTTTTTTTACTTTTAAAAGCATTTTTTCTACAACCTCTTCCAATGAAAAAATGATTTTAAAAGTAAAAAAAAAAAAGCCTCTGATGATCGCGTGGCTCAGCTGGGATCGTCAGGCTTTTCAAAGCATTTTTTTCTGCAACCTCTTGGCTGAAGAGGTGGTAAAAAAAATGGTTTGAAAAGTCTCTGATGATCCCAGCTGAATCACCTGATCGGCAGAGAGGCTTTTCAAAGCATTTTTAAAAAAGCCTCTCTGACGATTCCAGCTGAGTTGCCTGATCGGCAGAGGCTTTTCAAAGCATTAGAAAAAATGCTTTGAAAAGTTTAAAAAAAAAAAGTTGGCCACACCCACCCAGTCACATTACTCCCCCCCCCCCAACCATGCCCACAGAACCGGTAATAACAAATTTTACATTTCACCCCTGGTTATGGTGCATAAGATGGATGGCTATATAAGTTAAATATATAATTTACATCCTATAAATGTATCATTCAATTTATATTAGTTAAAATTCTTATTGTCCCTCATGATCTTATAATAATTTCTTCTGACTAAAACCATCTTTGGAACTAAGCAAAACAGTGTATTTATCATCAATGAGCATGGTATTTTTCCTTGATGTTTTAACAACTTAATTTGGGGGAGGGGGAAAATATGCCTCTATGGCTAAAGAGTTGGAAATGAGAAATTCTTGCTGATCTCTGCAAATTACAGGTAGTCCTCAATTTATGACCACAACTGAGCCTCATATTTCTGTTGCTAAGCAAGACAGGGAAGTGAGTTTTGCTCCATTTTACGACCTTTCTTGCCACAGTTGTTAAGTTAGTGACATGATTGTTAAGTGAATCTCGCTTCCCCAAGAGGTGATCATATGATCCCTTGACACTGCAATCATCATAAATATGAGTCATCTGCCAAGCATCTGAGTTTTGATCACATGACCATGGGGATGTTGCAAGAGTAGTGTGAAAAATGGTGATAACTTACTTATTTGAGTGCCATTGTAACTTTGAATGGTCACTAAATGAACTGTTTACTACTTGTATTTTCATTGACTTTCTACCCATGCCATTCTTAACTAAGTCTGCCCTTGGTTCTAGAACCCTTTAATTCATAGAATGTAATGATGGAACTTTCACTCTCTATTGTATTTATTTAACGTTCTCTTGCTTCTCATAGGGAAGAGGCAATAAAGAAATCTGTAGTTATGATTTGCTATCGCAGTAGGGATGATATAATTATGTCATCCTGGACTTTGGAACTGATAGTTTCGCTGATGCCTTCCCTTTCATATTAATGGACTCATGTGGGTTGTTAGATTATATTCATCATTTATTTCCCATTGGGATGAGTCAGAGCAGTTGTTACAGGGTCTGCAGTCTGAAGTCTTGGATTTGTGCTCCAAAGTTCTACCCTGATGTTACTGAACAACAGGTACCATCCAAGACCGAAGGCCTTTGAATGAAAAAATCTTCAAATATTCTCACTAGACAAAGAGACATACAGTTCTCAGATTTTCTTATTTCTGTGTCCACAACATTTAGTACATGGGATTAGTTTTTTTTAAAAGTGTATCATTACTTTACAACTATGGTTCTTTGTATCTGGAGCATCTTATTTTGATGTGGTTCAGTTTCACTTCCAAACTGATAGGCATCAGGTATGTTGATAGCAGGCGAAATTATATTTCTTCTTAGGAAGAAATTTTTTAAATTTTTAAAAAAATTTTAAATGTTCAATTGGTTTGTGTTTTTTTTAAATTTTTGGGCCAAATTTATATATATTTTAATTGTTTTTAATATTTGTATTTCATGTTTTTAATTCTGGCTGTGCACCGCCCTGAGTCCTCAGGGAGAAGGGCGGTATATAAATTGAAAAATAAAATAAATAAATAAATAAATAAATAAATAAATAAATAAATAAATAAATAAATAAATTAATTAATTAATTAATTAATTCTGCTGAAGAAAAACTAAGAATTTATAAGTTTCTCTGAGTTGTAGACATTACATCTTAGGCTGTAGATATGTCAAAGTTAAGAACATTGAACATCTAGTCAGAAAAAGTATCCCCAAAATAATATTACTAAGAATTCTTTTATTAGATTTTTTTTTTAGCAGTGTGGCCCTATATATGCTCACCCAGAAAGAAGCTCCATTGTGTACTGAAGATTTCATCCAGGTAGTTCTGTAGGGTTACCGCCTTTGTGACTTTGTCTTGGGAACTGATTTTTAGTATGTTTCCCCTTTCGGTGTTCATTTCAGTATCTGCAGACTTTTTTTTTTTCTTTTGGTGAAGGTAGGAAGAATACACATGTAGGTATCATGTTTTATTTCTGAAACAAATAAAACTGAAGTGACATTGCTGAGCAGAGTTGGGTGTTTGGTGGGTATATTAAGAAAATTGTGTTTGTTTCTTTGTGGCTTTCCAGACATATCTTCGCTGTAACAGAAATGGCTTATGCCTTCTCTCAGAGCTCAGAGAAAGAACAGTGTATTGTTATCAGGTAAAAGTAAAGGTACCTTTGTCAATATAATGTCATAGTTTTCTCTTTTTTATATATATTTCCTTGTTGTCTTGAATAAATACAAATCAAGAAGCATTCTGGGGAATACTGTTGCCTGTCCCCTTTACTTCATGTATCACGGTGAAGTTATTTCTGTTTTCTTCCTCCAACTTTCTCTTTTTTTAGGGCTTTGTAGTTTTGGCAGCTAATCTGAGGGTGTTTGGGGTAGAGGGCCAGGGGATTAAATCACCTAACTGGCCTCACTAAGCCAGTCAGTTGGGCCAAAAGGAAAGGCAGAAATGATCTGGCTTCCTGTTCTGCATCCTATCCAACTCCCCTTACCTACCTGCTGAGGGCTTTTAGTCAGAAGATCTACAAATGGTAGAAAGAAACAGTCAGAGTTGTCTTCTGTGATATCATTTTATGAGCAAAACAATTAAGACTGACATTTTTATAATGATGTTGACTTTGAAACAACAGTGAGTTGACATCAGTAAAAAAAAAGTTTAAAAAGAGCCTTAAATCTCTTGGTTGGGAAAAGGTTTAACTGTCCCCAACAAAATAACTTCAGGTGCCGGACTGAGTTCCTTTTTTTTTTATGGGTTTGGTTCTCATGATCTTCTGGAGAAGGCTGGTGGTGGAAATGGTGGGACGAAGCTCCCCCCCTCCCCCTGGGTTCTCTCTGGCCAAGTGCCTTTCCTCAAGGGCTTTCTTTCCAATCCTTCATGGTTATCACAGTGGCACTGTGCCCCTGGGAAAAGCAATACAAGAGAAATGTTGGAAAAGAATTGCTGATACAGTTTGTTTAATGGTTCTTATGATTAATTTGTGCATTTCAATTTTGTCAGATCTGAGGCACATATTTTACCAAAATATATATTTGGGAATCTACTTTAACAGATTTACAAGAGTTGGAAGGGACCTTATAGGTCATCTAGTCCAACCCCCTGCTCAAGCAGGAGATCCTACACCATTTCTGACAAATGGCAGTCCAATCTTTTCTTGAAAGTCTCAAGTGATGAAGCTCCCACCGAAGTTGTCCGAAGGCAACTTCTGTTCCATTGGTTGATTGTTCTCACTGTCAGAAAGTTCCTCGTCATTTCTAGGTTGAATCTCTCCTTGGTCAGTTTCCATCCATTATTCCTTGTCTGGCCTTCAGGTGCTTTGGAAAACAGCTTGACCCCCTCCTCTCTGTGGCAGCCCATCAAATATTCAAACATTGTTATCATGTCTCCCCTGGTCCTTCAAAAGGTGTTTGTATTAATAAAGGGCTGTTGTTCTTCTGATTGATTTAAGTCAGGTTAGAGCCATGAGTCCTACATGACAAACCAAAGACCCCATAGATGCATATTAAATGGAGTAGGAGGAACACAACATCCTAATTAGATTGTCCTAACATGATACTGAAGAGTACAGACCTAGATGCATATACATTCATCAAGTTACAGTATTATTTCAAAAGTACATGGACTATTTCCTTGGTAAAAATACCATAATTTATTATTATACAGAAGGAATTTACAAAAAGAAGTTTCTCTACAAATTTATTGTACTGTATTTTTGTAACACATTAGAACAATAGATGCAATCACACCACTTTGCTGGAAAGACTTATTATTTCAAGTCCCAATTATTCTGAAGTAGTTTATGGATTATTGTATTTTTATCAAGTGTTTGATGTGCTTTTTGCTAGCTGGAATGATTTAAGACTTTTGATTTATTATTGTATCCCTTATGTGTATATACATGAGAATCCAGAGATCTCAATTAGGCAATGTGTTCTAATGAATAAAAATACAAATACATTAAATTAAAAAAATTTCTATTACATCAAGATGGTCTGATGAAAATGCTGATCACAACTGATTTTTTTTTTAAAAAATGTTTTTTGCTGCAGTGGTCAGAGTGGCTCAGGGAAGAGTGAAGCTGCCAAAGCTGCTGTCCTATACTTATCTAGGCTATACCAAAAGCAAGAGTGTCATGGAGGAAAGCAAGTATGATGGTCGTATCATTATCATGATAGAACAATATGCAAGTAATGATAGAAGAGAATATTTATTGCTCAGGGTTGAACTGTGGAGTCCTTGGTGCTCTCTGACCTTGGTGTTTTCTTGCAGATGTTTCATTACAAAGCTAAGTAACATCATTAATGATAGAAGGGAGTAGGACTTGTTCCCTTTTTATATATAGTAACTTGAACTGTGAGTATTGGTGGGAGTGTTCTTGTGGATCATTGATTAGGCTGTTGTTAATGTTAGCTAGTTGGTCTGAATTGATAATTTCTTGACTGGAGTATTGTTTACTTCTTGATTGTTGGTCTAGTATTAATCTTGGTGTTAATCTTGGAAGCCTGGCACTCAGACAAATCAACAGTCAGGCATATAGAGATAAACAACATATATCGGTACATACCATTCAAAAGAGACAATCAAAAATCTAGAAAGGAAACAAAACAACCAAAACAACACGTCACCACCAATCAAAACCTAGATAAACAGAGATTAAGTGTTTTAGCATTGATGATGTTACTGAGTTCAGTAATGAAACATCTGGAAGAAAACCACCAACCTCAGAGAGTCCACAATATGCAAGTAACTCAGTCCCTGTTCATTGTTAGCTTACGTTTAACATTACTATGATCTGACCTCAGTCACATGTGCTAAGTCTCCAGTTTATGCAAACCTAATTGATCAGTTAGGGAGCAGTCTGAAATTCCTGTGTGGTCTGCTAAGTATCTGTAAGTGACTGCAGATCTCTCTCTCTGCAGGTAGAAATGGAGATCTGTGAACAGAGGGAACAAAGTGAACTGGGAATTGAGGTTCATTGCTCAATGAACCTGGTGGCTTAGCTACTTCTGTTGATTGGTCAATGCTGAGAGTCAAATAGGGCATTTTAGGATATGCTTTGGGTTGATACTGCAGGATCCTGAACCTTCTCATTCATTCTTTCTGTAAAATCTGATTGGTTTCAGTGAGAAGGAACAATTATGGTGTTTGGGGGGGGGATGGACAGGATGGACACAAACCTGTTACAAAACCTAGCAGCACCCCTACTTATTATGAAGCCAGCAAACCTTTAGATATGGCTGATTATCTCTGCATATCCTGTCTCTGGATGCTGGCCCACCTCAACTAGTACATTTCTTCTGTTAATTAAAACTCATACAAAGGTTCCATTAATTTCCTTTTATTAAATTGCAGTCGTATTAAATAACAACAACAGTATTTATCTTGCTCTTATAGCCATCCAATGTGCTCCCCATCCTAGAAAGTTTTGGAAATGCAAAGACTGTCCTGAATGACAACTCCAGCCGTTTGGGGAAATTCTTGCACTTCCACTTGAGACAGTGAGTAGAGAAAGACATTCAGATGGGCATATTCCTGCCTTAAGCTTTAGTGGCTCCAACTATTCCTCTGAAACAGGGGTCTCCAACCTTGGCAACTTTAAGGCTTGTGGACTTCAACTCCCAGAATTGTGGACTTCAACTCTGGGAGTTGAAGTCCACAAGTCTTAAAGTTGCTAAGGTTGGAGACCCCTGCTCTGAAACATATGCTTATTGTTTTAGCCAGTAACTAAATCAATTTATGTTGGATCAATTTATTATAATATAATAAATTAATCAAGCTTCCATGATTGAGAAATCTGTCTGTCAGAAGCTGGGGCTACTATTCAAGCCCCTCTTTATTAAGGGAAAGAATAAATTGCTACTAATATCACAATCTACACTCCAAAGAGTCATTCACAGAGGTGAGCCATCTTTTGTTTATTATGATTTTATGAATAAACATAGTTGGTTTAGTTCATATAGCAAGTTAATCCAAAATCAGTTATATTATGATTTAGCACATAAAACCAATCCGTGTAAAACCAATCTGTTTATTGACACTTAAAAGCTAAAAATCTAACTAAACCATAGAAAGTGTTTAATTTTTTTTCCACCACTGAATGACAGTTCAGTTCTGCTAAGGCTTGTTGTGAACTATCAAGATATACAGTAATATATTGACAACTCTAATCTCCAGATGTTATCTCTTGAAAGTCTATTGATGCTGAATTCATTGACTGAGTTCACACATAATGCTAAATGACAATGTTTAACCAGTGTTATGAGTAAACCAGAGAAGGAGGATCTAAGCTCTTTCTGTTCTGAGTTTCCATTATTGATTTTGGAAGTAAATTTAAATATATATTTAATCTTGTATCTTTCAATTTATATTGTTTTTATTTGTTTCCTAGTACAATTTGATAGCTTATTAGTAACCTTGACTATCACTAAGTGTTGTATCTTTTTATTCTTGATGAATGCGTTTTATTCTCCTTATATACACTGAGAGCATATACACCTAAGACAAATTCCTTGTGTGTCCAATCACACTTAGCCGATAAAGTATTTTATTCTATTCTATAGTAGCAAAGACCTCACATAATGAATCTCAGGCATTTGCAGGCTCTTACTTCCTCTTCTTGGTTTCAGGTACAATGTCTATTGTCAGGATGAGAAGTAAAATGACTCCAGGATCCAATCTGAGTTGGTCACCGAGATCAAAGGTTTATTTTTCCAAGCAGCACATTATGGAGACAAAGGAGTTCCCTGATGATGGGCTCCAGTACAAGGCCAAAAGTTTGGAAGAAAAAAATCTTTGGTCCCAGTAACCAATTTAGATCGGATCTGCATCATTTTACCTTCATTCATGTAAAAATGACTCCTTTTATAATAATATTTTTCCTTATAGCGGTTTCATTGTGGGTACATCGATTTCTCAGTACCTTTTGGAAAAATCTAGAGTTGTTTTTCAGGTAAGCCTCAATCATCCATATGTATCAGACCATAGGTAGTTATGTATATGCATTGTATAATTATGTACCAAGGAATCCTAACTGTGTGATAAATCCATGCAGTATTCAACAGAACTGAATGTTTGCTTAAAATAATAATAATAATAATAATAATAATAATAATAATAATAATAATAATAATAATAATAATAATAATAATAATATAATATATTCACCTTCTCATCACCCAATAAAAGGCCTTGTGGAGCTCTTCTGCATTTTTCCTTCTTTTTCTTTGTTCTTATTTTGGTGGCAGCAGAAAAGATAGAAAACATGGGAGGGTTATAAGTGGAATTATCTAGAATTCCTGTGAAATCCTGTGAACGGGACAGATTTATTTTCTACTACCAGCTCTGAAGAGACTCAGTTAATCAGGTCCTGATCAGTACCTCATCTTCATAGAGTTGCTTTTAAATTGCACTACTCTTGGCAGTGTTCCCTAAGAAATTCTCCCCCTAGTCTGGCACCTTCCACATATATTGGGCAATTCCTAAAACATCTGGTGAGTAGCAAGCTGAGGGTAGGTTGCTTTGAAGCCTCCTTATTTTCCTTTTTTCCTTTTTGAGGGGTGTGGTGAGAGGAGCTTTCATATATTTTATGAGCTGTTGGCTGGCCTGCCAACAGAACAGAAAGAAGAACTGTATTTGCAAGAGCCGGAGACTTACTTTTATCTCAACCAGGCAAGTAAACAGATGACTTCAGAGATGTGATTCAGTCATAACAGGATTTGTCCTTGCATTACATTGAGAATAGAAGAAATCTGAGCCCCTGAGCTCATTTTTTTTAATGGCCTTCAAAGCCCTTTTGATTGCACTGCTAAATATTCTTATCGCTGTGAGGAACAGAATATAATAAATAGTGGAAATTAGTATATGAGTGTGTGTCTTCCTGCCTATATATCAGGGGTGAAATCCAGCAGGTCCTAACAGGTTCTGGAGAAACGGTAGCGGAAATTTTGAGTAGTTCAGAGAACCGGCAAATACCACCTTTGGCTGGCCCCAGAGCGGGGTGGGAATGGAGATTTTGCAATATCTTTCCCCCAGGAGGGGAGGGAATGGAGATTTTGCAGTATCCTTCCCCTGGAGTGGGGTGGGAATGGAGATTTTGCAATATCCTTCCCCTGCCATGCCCACCAAGCCACGCCCACAGAACTGGTAGGGAAAAATTTTGGATTTCACCCCTGCTACATATGTATACTTGCGTTTATATACACATAAGACACAAATAACATAATCATCCATATCCCATAAAAAATAGAAAATCCCATAAAAACATTACAAGTGATCCTCAACTTATGATGACAGTTGGGACCAGAACCTCTGTCATTAAGTGAAGTGGTCATTAAATGAGACATGCCTGATTTTCTTACCTATTTTGCTGTGATTTTTAATCAAATGACCATTTTTGTTAAGTGAATCATCTAGTCATTAATTACATCTGGCTTTCCCCATTGGCTTTGCATGTCGGAAACTTGCTGGGAAAGTCACAAATGGTGATTAGATGATCCTGGAATACTGATAAATCATGATAAATACATTCCTGTTGCCAAGCAGCTAAATTCTGATCACATGACCATGAGGATACTGTGACGGCTGTAAATGCGAGGACCAGTCAATGGTCACCTTTTTTAGCATTGTTGCAATTTTGAATGGTTTTAAATGAAAGGTCATAAATTGAGGATTATCTGTCCTATTCTGAAGTTTATTGCACATTGAAAGCAATACAATAAACATGTAACAGAGTCAGTCATGGTAAGAGGAGTGTTTCAATATTGAAGAGCAGATTTTTCTAAAAATAAAGATAGGTAATACAATAATCATTCTCTGTTGTGAAGAATTCTTAATACTTTTGTCAGACTATACTTTTTAAGAACATAAAGGTTCATACCACAGTTTCTTCCCCCTCAAGTCTGTTTTTGACGAAGTCTGAAGTCTGATAAAGTCTGAGGATCATCTTTTACTATCCAGATCCAATGGCAATTATATAAACTGAGATTTCTAATTCTAACTGACTTAGTCTAATCAATCGTTTTTCTTCTGTTTGGGACGAAGATACTCAACTCTTTTAGGCTGAGAACAAGTTTGGTCCCATGAATGATGCACCAGAGATTCCACTTCCCAGTGTCCGCTGGCCAAAGACAAAAAAACAATAACAGGCAGACCCAGGAAATATTATAAAGATATTCATGATTCAAGTTAATAATTAACAAGACATTTGTGTTAACTCTTCCAGGGTAGAACATGCAAGGTTTCAAGGAAACATGATGATCAAGATTTTCTGGTCTTGATTAAAGCTCTCCAGATAATTGGTCTTTCTGAAGATCAGTTGACTTCCATCTGGGCAATCCTTGCCGGAATCCTGCAATTAGGAAATATCTGCTTTACTTCTTTTGAGGTTTGTTACATTCTTGTTAATTTCAGGCAGTCTTCATGATGCTGCCTGAGTCTAATGTCTCATCCATTCCCTGCATTGGGCCACCTTTTTTTTTCTTCTAGAAGGAGCTGCATGAACTGCTATTCATATTAGACTAATAAGATGTGCTATCCTTGGACTAGTTTATTTATTTATTTACAGCATTTGTGAGCTATGAGCCCTGAATGGGATACAACAAAGCAAGAAATATCAAACATAAAATAATAAAGTATGTTCATATAATTGCATAGTCAACATTGCTATTACACCAATGATATGGTCCAATTGCAATACATTTTGGCATGATGTACATATAGACATATGCTCTTACTTATAATGTCCTTACCTGGAGCTGAACACTCTTACAACTGAAGAGATGATAGGAGACTTTAGAAGAAGCTCTCCTATTCTACCAGCTCTTACAGTATTAGGCAACACAGTATCAACAGTAGAAATCTTCAGGTTTCTAGGTTCTGTTATCTCCAACAACTTGAAATGGAGACTTAACATTAGAACCATCATTAAAAAGGCACAACAAAGAATGTTTTTTCTGTGTCAACTCAGAAAGCTCAGATTGCCCAAGGATCTGCCGATACAGTTCTACAGAGGAATTATTGAGTCTGCCATTTGTACCTCAGTAATTGTCTGGTTTGGCACAGCAACCAAACAGGACAGATACAGACTTCAACGAATAGTTGGGACTGCAGAAAAAAACAATCGCAACCAGCCTGCCTTCCATTGAGGAGCTGTTTACTGCATGAACCAGAAAGTGGGCTGAGAAAGTATCTACAGATCCCTCACACTCTGGACATAAAGTGTTCAACTTTTCCCCTCAGGACACCGCTATAGAGCATTGCATGCCATAACAAGTAGACATAGTTTTTTCCCCTGTGCCATCACTTCACTGATTGCCACAGCACTGTCTCATCTATCAACTTTTCTCATCTTCTCATCTTTCCTACTATCTTCCCCTATTGGTTTTCTATTGAGTTATCAATTGTTTGTACCTTATGATTAATGTTGTAACTATGATTTATGACCTATGACCTATTACTCGCTGATTATATGTACATCGTGTGGTTATGAACTAGAAACAAAACCGCTGTGTGTCGAATCACACTTGGCCAATAAAGAATTCTATTCTATTCTATTCTATTCTATTCTATTCTATTCTATTCTATTCTATTCTATTCTATTCTATTCTATGCTATGCTATGCTATGCTATGCTATGCTATGCTATGCTATGCTATGCTATGCTATGCTATGCTATGCTATGCTATGCTATGCCATGCCATGCCATGCCATGCCATGCCATGCCATTTTCTCTTGCATGTGCGCGACACATGCAAGAGAAAATACACACATTCTTTTGTTACTTAGAAAGAATCCTTTGAGTTTGTGGTCATCCCCAGTGAAACCGAAATCCAGATTGTTGCCAAATTGCTGCATGTTTCAGCAGAGCTTCTTCAGAGAGCCATCACTCATCGGGTCACTGTGAGTATCATTCCCCCTCTTAGCCATGTCTCACTGCTTTGCACGGGGCTCTCAACTTTGGCAAATTTAAGATGTGTGACCTTCAACAAGACTTCAATTTAAAATGTGTGGCCTTCAATTCCCAGCATTCCCTTGCTGGCTGGGAGTTTATGGCCATACAACTTAAAATTCTAAGGTTGAGAAACACTGCTGTAGAAGATTGAGTGAATGATGCTGATTGTATTCTTGCTGGAGTTAACCCAGTTGGCTTTTTGCCACTTGTGGCCAGCTAGAAAATGGTGAATTGCCAGATCTTGCAAGAGGATGGTGGGCTATTGGGAGCCAGAGAACTGGGTGGCTCTTACGTGGTGGTCTTTGAAAGAGGCTGATCTTGGAGGGTGAGTTTTTAATTTGATTCTCAACACAAATATTTATGAATGTATATTTATATAGGTAGTCCTTGGTGTCTGACCATAATTGAGTCCAGATTTCCATTGTTAAGCAAGACAGTTGTTAAATGAGTTTTGCCCCATTTTACAACCGTTCTTGCCACAGTTAAGTGAATCAGTGCAGTTA
Source organism: Pituophis catenifer annectens (assembly GCF_029215685.1). Classification (NCBI taxonomy): domain Eukaryota; kingdom Metazoa; phylum Chordata; class Lepidosauria; order Squamata; family Colubridae; genus Pituophis; species Pituophis catenifer. The sequence goes on along the minus strand of NW_027256882.1, from coordinate 132,759,090 downwards.
AATTAGTAACATGGTTGTTATGTGTATCTGGCTTCCCCATTGACTTGGCTTGTCAGAAGGTTGCAAAAGGGGATCACATGACTTCGGGGCACTGCAACCATCATAAATGTGAGTCGGTTGCTAAATGTCCAAATTTTGAACACGTGACCATGGGGATGTTGCAACAGTCGTAAGTGTGAAAAATGATCATAAGCCACTTTTTTCAGTGCTGTTGTAACTTTGAACAGTCACTAAATGAATAGTTGTTAGTTAAGAATTATGTGTATGTATATGTACATGTGCACATGCATATGTATATGTAAGTATACATGTACATTTTCCCAAAGCAATTCCCTTTCTTGTGATTTAACTGGCTATGTTTTATAATGTTATTAAATTCCTTAGTGACAACAAAAAACTGAAATTATTTTATTGTGCTAACAGTACTAAAATTTATTTGCTGAAGTTAAAGGTGCATAGTTCGGTTTCAGACACTAAAAAAAGAAAAAGCATATAAAAGTCTTTGTGGCATTATATATAGAGAAGGAAGACTCTTTATGAGAAGGAGGGACTCACTGGAGAAGAGCCTAATGTTGGGAACGATTGAGGGCAAAAGAAGAAAGGGGCGGCAGAGAATGAGGTGGATGGATGGAGTCACTGAAGCAGTCGGTGTGAGCCTAAATGGACTCGTCGGGATGTCTTGGAGGGCCTGGAAGGCCTGGAGGAATGTTGTCCATGGGGTTGCGATGGGTCGGCACAACTTCACAACTAACAACAACATATAGAGAAGAAATTTAAAATTTCAGTCCAGGAATTATAAAAATTCCAAAAGGATTAAAAATCCTATGTGTATTTGTCTTGTGGCTCAAGAGCAGGGATGGGCAACCATGGTTCCTTTGCGTCCTGGGGACATCAACTCCCAGAATTCCTGAGCCATGACTGGCTAAGGAATTCTGGGAGTTGAAGTCCACAGGTCATAAGGTGCCATAGTTGCCCATCCCTGCTTAAGAGGGAATGAAAGCTCTCCCTATTTTTTGTCCCAATATCTGTGGATTCTGATTCAGGTACAGGGATTTCCCTGTATAATTGAGGAGGCACATGGGACTTTGCATTCCTAAAAAAGTTGGATTTCCAGAGGGTGTCCATTTAATGTTTTGCTTATCATTCTGCTTTTGAAGGTCAAAGCTGTTGTCAACAAAGAGTATATACATTGACACACTAATTGGATGCTCCAGGTTACACTCAAAAAAGAGGATAGTTTTAGTACAGCTGCCCAAAGTCATTTGCTTCAGTTTGCCAGGGGCAGAACTACAAGGGTGTAAATACTGAACTCAGAATGAATTCTGACTTGTTAAGAAGATGACAGTAAGATATGTAGCACAAGGGCAATATCACGTGTCTGTTTTCAAGTCTCCCTCACCATTGTGGAAAAGGAATTCTCTGGTAAGAATAGGTGGCTGGTAGATGTTACAGATAAGCCTCCTCGCAAAAGAGCTGTACATAAGTTTAGAAGTCTTATAAATCATTTAATTTGAAAGGGAGATGGGGTTTTGGTGGAGGAGAAGGAAAGCTGTGCCATTTTTTTTTTTTTTTGTTATTAAACCATTGTCTCCAATTACATCGGAAATATAACCGGATATCAGTATTTCTCTGAATTTGGCCAATGGGCTGAAGAAGATAGAAGAAGTTATTGAATGGCCATTATGGGCATTTTGCAATTCAGAAAAATAGAATATGTACTTGGCTTGCAGAATCTCATGAGTTCTCAGAAGGTTATCAGGACACTGCTGAATGATTGGTTGATTTTTACCCTGTATGTTATTTTTATGACTACGTTGCTTTGGTGATATTGTATTCCTTTCTAAACAAAAGTATTTGTTTATATCGATTTCTCAGGTAGAACTTGCATTTTATTGCATGTCTTAATTGCATTATTTCTTTCTCTACCAGGAAGGACAGCTACAATGCTGCTTTTGATAGTTTTAATATTTCAATATAATACTGGGTTGGATGTTGTAGGTTAAGGGAGTAGACTTCATTTCTTAACTAAATGTATTAATTTCAGTGGGAATCCTGGTCAGTTGACTTGGTCTGGATCCAATTCTTCAATTTGATTTTAATTTTCAATGTGCTATTTAAAAAGAGAATATGTGTTAATAAGTATTTGATTCAGATAGATGAGAGAGACTGATAGTTATAGCCTACTGTAATGAACAGTGCTAATCTGGCAAAACTTTAGTGTATCAAGATATTTGTAATGTGCAGTTTTTTACTTCCAAAACCAGATGATCACACTTTACATTAATAGTTTTTAAGAGGAAAGATGTGAACATACTTTGATGAATAATGAAACTTAAATTTTTTCTGTCACCATAATATATTTCTTACTGGACAACAACTTAGACAATTACTAATAGTTGTTTAACAGTAGAATCAATTATTCTGAGAGGCGGTAGGCTCCCCTTTTTTGGAGGTCTTTGAGCACAACTTAGACAGCCATCTGTCAAGGATACCTTAATCTAGAATCCTGGACTGATCAAGGAATTGAAGTCTCTGGCCTAAAGGCCTCTCTCACTTCAACCCTATGAATTCTACTATGTAATAAATCATATCAAATTCATTTTTTTCCCCTAGGAAACACATTATGACCAGATACTTAATCCATTGTCAGTAGAAAGTGCTATAGATGCCAGGTAAGATTCTTTTTCTTTCTCTGACACCTTAAACATTTCACCTATGTACTAATCCTTGCCTCATTTTCTTCCCTTCTTCCCCTTTCCTCCTTATTCAGGGATTCGATAGCCAAAATGCTGTACTCTCAGCTGTTTGATTGGCTGCTGATGAAAATCAATGAGTGGCTGGCTCCCTTGGAAATGGACAGCACTGTTGGCATTGTTGACATGCATGGATTTGAGGTCACTTTCTACGTACAACATATGCTTTTGATGGGGCGGGGGGTGGTATAGCTTGCGATCTGCCCTCTGCTTGGATGGATGAAAATGTTGATGAAGAACTACCTGAAGCACCTTGCTCAGTGGAGGTTTGTAAAAACGAGGCCAGGCATACTGTATATAATGAAGAGGATCAGGTGGAAGTATCTTATCTCTTGGCCGTGATGGAATTTGAATGCAGTAGTGAGTTGATCTTGCTGTTGTTGGGGGGTGGGATTTGTCAGCTACCTTGCATATCAGGGCATGTATGGACTTGCTATCATACCTTAGTTCATGATTTTAGGTGGGGGAAAACTCCCCAAGGTGTTGTGGCTCCTCCTTATCTCCAATAAAGAAAGCTAAAATACAAAGAAACGATTCTCTCCATCCCTTTCATGACTCCAATATCTCAATAAGGAGATGACTCATAGCTTCCCTGTGGAGGAGGAAAGTCCCTGTATATGTAAATATTTTAACCTTAACTAAAATTGTGTGGTTGCGAAGGAACAATCACAATTTCAATTCTCAGCATTTGAAGTCTGTCCAGCTTGCAGTAGATGCTAAAGCCGGCAGGACCCAATTGCAAAGATACTTAATTCAAGGCTACTTGGTCCTATACATACATCCTCTCCAAAAAGTTGAAGTGTATTATTTTATCAATTTGTAAGTTTTAATGTTGACAAGGGAAAATTCCTTAAACATACTAGGTGACCAGAAAGTAATATTACATGTATTTAATTTCAAATAAAGGTAAATGAGATGAAGTCAACTTCAGCTTTTGTCCCATCTCTATACATCATTTGGGGAGTGACCCTAGTACACTGATTACTAAGTGCATAGTACTTTGTGTGCAAGCTTGTGAATTAGAAGTGAAAGAAGTTTGGGTTCCTTCCTTCCTTCCTTCCTTCCTTCCTTCCTTCCTTCCTTCCTTCCTTCCTTCCTTCCTTCCTTCCTTCCTTCCTTCCTTCTTCCCCCTCCCTCCCTCCCTCCCACCCTCCCTCTCTTTCTTTTGTTCTTTCTTTCTCTGCAGAATCTTGGGACGAATAGCCTGGAACAGCTATGCATTAATTTTGCCAGTGAACGTCTCCAGCACTTCTTCCATCAGATAGTTGTCACCCAAGAGGAGGTAAGAGACACAATTAGGAATATGTGGATGCACAATTGTATAAAAACACAAAAGAAAATGTCACCTTCTACAGAGGCAGTTCAGTGTAGTTGTTCCCACCCTGTGCAAAGAGAAGTGAGGTCTTCAATTAAGAGTGGGGAGACCAAGATTCAAGCCTACCCTGAGCCATGAAAGCTCATTGGATGAGGTTGTCAGCCCAATCTATTCTTCAGGACTCCTGGGAGAAAGAAGTTGGAGAGAATCCAGTGTATGTTACCTGGAGCTCCGGGAGAGTAGGCAGGACGCAAATTTAGCATATAAATTTATAAAATAGATATGGATCTCATTTGCATTCTTTCAGGCTACCCACCATGGGCAACTGCTGGCAACATCACTTATCTGGGTCTTATTCTATATTTTCTAAATTTTGCAACACTTAGGCAAATATACGATCTGCATGGTTTTGTACTTGCACTGGGGAACACCAGAACACTAAGACTTTATTTAGAATTATGAGTATTTTGCATGTCAGTGGAATTTTACTTGGATGATATCTGACTACTAGGAGGAGTATACCCAAGAAAATCTCCTCTGGAGTCCTGTGTCCAAGAGGCCTTCTGAATTGTGCCTGGATCTGGTAGCCGCAAAGCCCCATGGGATCTTGCATATCCTGGATGAGCAAACACTCCTGTCACAGGTCAGGATTTTATTAAGGTTCATATTCTTCTTGCATTTGGAATGCAGAAGACTTCTATGGGCGGAATGAGCTTTCTGTTTTGCTGTATACCCCATCTCTGATTTTGGATCCAGACAGCCAAATGACAAGTTCTGGAAAACTCCAGAATCTTTGACACTCTTTCATTTGCCGAGGTGACGCTGTGGTTAGAGTGCAGCACTGCAAGCTACTTCAGCTGATTGCTAGCTGCAGTTCAGCAGCTCACTGGCTCAAGGTTGACTCATCCTTCCGAGGTCGGTAAAATGAGGACCCAGATTGTTGGGGGCAATATGCTGACTCTGTAAAACCGCTTAGAGAAGGCTGTAAAAGCACTATGAAGCATTATACAAGTCTAAGTGCTATTGCTATTGCTATTTTGCTTAATCCCAATGAAGGCATTATAGTATGAAATTATGCCTGATTTTGTTACTATGAGAACATATTATAGCCATATTTGATCAACAAGATAAGGACATAATGAAGCAAATATGCATAAATAGCATCTGGAAACCTTCATTGTTTTCTCCCATGGTTACATGTCATGAATAAATGGCATATGCGTATAATACTTAATAGTCAATCTCATAGTAAACTTTTCATGTTCCCAGATTTAATAAAATTAACATGGAAATCCCAACAGCAAATTTTTCTGACAGAAACCTGATGATGTTAAATAAAATTAAAAAGAACTACATTTCCCTAAGCATCTGGATTATTTTGAAGTCAACTGAGAAAAGTACTGTCAGCTAGACTGCCACCTCCTTTACAGCATATCTGGCCCTTGCTTATTTTTATTAGTTAAATAAATAGGTAGTTAACTAAGTTGGATTCTAGAGAAAGATATACCTTTATTTTGCAAATATATAGTAACAGATATTATAGTATAAATAGAGGACTAAGAAATAATGTTTTGTATGTATATTGATACAGAAATATTACAACACATAATTGCATTTGTGGGTGTGGCTCTCTAAAACTTCCAAATCCTTCCAAAGGATAGCATGGATGTCACGGCTGACTCTAATGTTTTATGCCTCTACTTCAGGCTACAGATCACACCTTCCTACAGAAGTGCCATTACCATCATACCAACAATCATTGGTATGTCAAACCAAATCTGCCTTTGCCCATCTTCACTGTACAACATTACGCAGGACCAATTACTTACCAGGTACATTGAGAAGCTTCATCTTCAAGCATTCCTGATTTCGTGTGTCTGAATGTAAGCTGGGGGACGACAGAATTTTAAGTGGGACAAAAATAAAGTTGATTTCATCAACAGAGTGAGACAGATAGTCTAAGGCAAGAAATTTTAGTTGCAGCATTCCTAGCTGTTAGTTTTCAATAAATAACTTAAGAAAAAGAATCTGCTTATGGCATCTTTGTCATGCTGGCTTGGTTGTCCAACTGAGACATATACTTCTAATGTTAACTCAGAAGTGTGATATTTCTTTTAAAAGTCCTTTCTGAATGTTCTCATTACATATTATGATCATGATTTTAAATGGTTCTCTACAAAAATGAAAGTTTTTTTTTTTAAAAGAAGGCAAACTAAAAATAGAAGCAGCATTTTAATTTTCAAAACAATACAGGCAAAATAGTAAGCCAGAATTGCTGAGAATTTTAGTTTTTTGATAATGAGCAAGTATTTGTAGAGTGTTCAATCTTATTTGTTAAAAACAGCACTATAGCTGTCAAGAACTTGTTAATGGTAGAAAATTGAGTAAATATGTTTGAATCCAGACGCTTGTCTTTCTTTTCCCCAGTTAGAATTTGAAACCAGGCTGAATATTTAATTTTGGTTTGGTAGGAGAAAACAATCAGGATCTGAATTTAGTCTACACTTTAGTGGTTGATACATTCTCCATCTCTATAAGATATCTAATTTGTAAGACGAACCCCAGCGAGACTAATGAGTTGCAGCATGCCTCAGTCATTCTGGCTTATCCTTTTGTGTAAAACAGGTGAGGTAAGAATCATCTTGGGAAAAGTCTTAAAACAGATAAAAGAAACATGTACCACAAGATAGCCACAGTGCAATCCAGGACACATCTACCCTGACGTAACCTCTCTTGTGCTCAATAGATTGTACTGCCTGGGTAAATCCATTGAAGTTACCAGCCTCACATTAAATAAATTAAGAACCATAAACAAGAACCAACTGTGAGAATGATATAAATTCTGGCTTTTCAGGTTCACAAGTTCCTGAATAAAAATCATGATCAGTTACGCCCAGAAGTCCTGGATATTTTTTCACACAGCCATCTCAAGGTATAAGTGAATGGATTAGTTTACTGTTTACTTTTGGTATGTGCATTATTTTCTATTCATGAGATGGACTTTTTAATGTACTTATTGTACAGACAATATTATGTGATCAAACATTCATGCATGGGATGCTGCGGACAAGACACAGTGGAGGCCCATGCAGAACATATTTTCATGCGGAGTCCTTGTTGCTCCTTGCTTATTTGCTTAAAGAAGTTTCGTTAGCAAACTAAGTAATTTCATCAGTGATAGGGACAAACATTCTCTTCTATTGGAATATCCTTTTATGGAACATTTGGATCATGGTACAGTCTGTTCTCTTATTGATATGGCTCATTGTGGGGGGTACACAATTTCTAGAATACTCCATGATAGAATGCTTTATACTTCCATCCATTCTCTTCTAAATGCCAGTTTGTTTGCCTATTGAAGTTCAAAACCTGCCTGTGGTAAGAGGGCAGCCAATACTTTTTATAAACAAACAAATTTAGATCTTGAGTGAATGGAAACACACCGTCTTTTTGCTAACTTTTCATTCATATTTTGACATTATTTTGATGATGAGTGGCTTTAATCCTTTCCCTGTGTTCTCTGTGATTCTTTCCCTGTGAAGCTGGTGTCCAGCCTTTTCCAGAATGTCAGGGAACAGCAGGTCAACCAGAGAGAGTCAAAAAGTAGAGTCCAAAGGTTAAAGCATCAAGCATCCACATTAGTATCTAGATTTCAGCAATCTTTACAAGATGTCATTGCTAAATTAGACAGGTAAGGAAATAAAGTTATGTAGCTGCCATTTCCTATGCCTGTATTACCATATCTATGTTTGGAATGCGAGCATGAGAATAAATTAAAATGGTATCCAATAGTCGAAAGAGAATCTAGCCACAAATACATTTCATGGTACTTTTGAAGATCAATTTACAATTTGTTGTTTTCAGCATATAATGTTAAAACCATAATGTGTGCTATGTCAGGTGGACTTATTTGCAGGAGATATATCTAAAAACTTCCATATTCATTATCCCAGAAATTATTCAAATAATCTTGGGATTACTTGGTGGATTACATGATTGGAATAGAAAAATTGGTAACATGGATTTAACCTGATTAGTGCTCAGATAGGAGGTCATCAGGAAAATCCCAGGACTACAGGCTATATTAAGGAAGTTTAAAATATATCATTAAAGAAAGCAAGAGGAAATTAAAAACTGAGTGCTACCCCAACTCCCATATAGATCTGTCCATGGTGTAAGGAGGAATAAAGCTTGACTTGGAGGAGACTTAACATTAAAATAAACAAAGGAAAGGTGGTTTAATTCCTAACACTTTCCCTAATAAATGTAGCTAAGTAGACATCAGTTTCCTATATCTGGCACAAGTAGTGGTGACTTAAGACTGTCTAGAGTTATTCATTTCATTCCATTAATTAATGATTTTATTTTTAAAAAGTCAGTTAATAGTTACAATAACCAACATCATCTTAATACCTTGAAAATCTGAGATACATTCTTCAACATTTGTTCATAGCAATGAAACTATATTTCCCTTCTCCTAAACTCTGTCAGATGAGAAAATAATATTTCATTTTCCAATGTTTCACTCCCCCCGCCCCCCGCATATACCATACAGGAGCCATGTTTTCTTCGTTCAGTGCATCAAACCCAATTCCAAAAAGGTAAGAAAGTGATTCTATTTGCAAAACTGGAACTGAGTTGATTGTCAGGCACTTCTAAGGGGAGGAATTGAGTTTTTGTGACAAAACCCAAAGAAACAAAAGTTGGAAGTATAGGAAGAGATGGCAGCAGTATTTCATTTATAAAGAACCAGTAAATCAAAACCAAGGGAGATTTGCACCTGAGTATTTGAGTTTTTTCTTAAAGCTAGAAACTTAACTTTTTTTATAACGAACAGCAACCAAGAACAACTGAGAATGCCGGCTAATATCTGTAGCCGTACTCTAAATAAATGGCATTTATTTAGAACAAGTGTGTCAAACTTATGGTGTCACACTGTCGTGACGTGATGCATTGTGACTTTTCCCCCCTTCGCTAAACGTGGGGTGGTTGTGGCCAGCGTGAAATGCATCTGGCCCACGGGCTGCGAGTTTGACACCCCAGATTTAGAAAGTAACAAAGCATTTTCCTCACTCAGAAGTTTATACAATCCTTTCAACCTCAAATACTGTATCCCATCTCATTCATCCAGCAAAAAGGATTAAGTGTATTTTCTTAATGGCATTAGCAAGAGACAAGTAAGAAAATAATGAAATTCAACCTTGAATTGAGACGTCAGCTTCAGAGAACACAAGGAAACTTTAAGTTAACATTAACATAAATTAAGTTTTATGTTTACCTGGGAAAGTCAGTGTGCCTTATGAACCCTGTTCAGTTAAGCTAACAGCTAACCCAAAAAGGAGTCACTTTAAGTGTAAATAACCCTTTTCAGGCTAAAGTAGGCCCTCTTAAGCAGTTATAAGCACTGGTGGGTTCCTCCCGGTTCGGCCTGGTTCGACCGAGCCGGTAGCAGTGATGATATGACATCACCGAACCAGTTCTGCCCCCCCACCCCGCCACCCCTCGCATTATTCTTACCTTTTATTTGGCCCCACTCCCAATCTATTGCTGCCTCCTGAGTCCCAGCTGATGGCTAGAGGGAAAAAAACTGTTTAAACTCTTGTCGAGGGGCTTCAAAGGGCCGTCCTACAGCTGATCAGTGTTAAAAGAAAACAAATGAGTAGACCGGTGCCTGCAAAAATACATGAGTAGATCAATGCCTGCTAAAATAAATGGGTAGATCAGTGCCTGCAAAAATTAATGGGTAGATCGGTACAGCTCTGCAAGCAGTTAAAAGCCTGGTAGACCAGTACCTCTGCTAAATCCTAAATAATTGTCACATGACCATCAAGCCACGCCCACAGAATAAGCCACACCCACAGAACCAGTAGTAAAAAAAATTAGAACCCACCCCTGATTATAAGAGAGGTGAAATACTTACAAAAGGAATAATTATCCAATTCATCAAAAGCATTTTTAAAAATCATCCTTTTCCAGCTGCTACACACACATACACACACACACACACACAATAGCAAGAGAAATGGCAGGAAGCAGCAGTGTCTCAGTCCTGCCACTATTGTGAGGGCTGAAAAAGTGTCTACTTCCTGAACAACCTTGAGGTAAGCCAGATGAATAGATCAGGCAACTTAGTCCCTGATGCCTTGAACACATCCTGTGGAAGAGCAAGGCAAGTGTCTTAGCCTAGTTCCAGGATATTGTGAAATATTTCTTTCATTTTACAATAATCCTCTTTTTTCCACGTATATCATGGCCTTTTGGAATAGAACACTTGATTCTGTTCCAAACATAATTAGTTTATGTAGTTGGCTGTGTTTTTTCTTTTACAAAACGAGGGGCCCATCAATGCACTGATGATGTTACCTACCTTTAGGTAGTGAACTGTCTGCAAGAAAACAACCAAGCTCAGAGAGCACCAAGGACCCCTCATTTTAACACTGAGCTACAAATATTCTTTTACAAAAATCGAAAAACTGCAATTTGTAGATGCACAGTGGGTAGCTATTAATGTACTGATTTTTTTTTTGTCTTTTCTGTCTTTGTTCCATTTGTCTTTTGCGCATTGATCCTAGGTGCCAGACATCTTTGATACGGAATATGTGGCTTGTCAATTGAGACATTTGGGGATTTTGGAAGCCATTTGTCTCAGGAAAGGAGGCTATCCTATCCGCCTCTCATTCCACCACTTCCTAACTAGGTAAAGGTGTTCCTTCTTTTTACTGTATCAGCACACAATAATTTATTTAAAGCATTTGTGTTTACTTCCATTTTAATCTTTCTTGAAGTAACTTCTTGTAAAATTCAACTTAAAAAATATTGCCTAATGTATTGGAATAAAACATACAAAATAAACAATACGCAATGAAATAATAAATCAGAACAGAGAGTAAAAACAGTGAAAAGTCTAAACTATCGGAGCCAACTTTGCATCTTATTAAATGACCCGGAACAGTGGTGGGTTTCAAAATTTTTTACTACCAGTTCTGTGGGTGTGGCATGGCTTGGTGGGTGTGGCAGGGAAAGGATACTGTAAAATCTCCATTCTCACCCCACTCCGGGGAAGGATACTGCAAAATCCCCATTCCCTCCCAATCAGTTGGGACTTGGGAGGCAGAGAATAGATGGGGGTGGGGCCAGTCAGAATTTTTACTACTGGTTCTCCGAACTACTCAAAATTTCCACTACTGGTTCTCCAGAACTGGTCAGAACCTGCTGAAACCCACCTCTGACCTGGGAGAATAGCCTTTTCAGCGCTGAAAAGGCTTTGCTTCTGCTACTTGGGTCCCAGCCATGAAAATCAAGTTCAAGATTACCGTTGCCAATTCAGAGAAGCAGAATGGGCAATCTACTAGTTGAATCTGCAGCCTGCTACTGAATCTGCAGGGCAGAGAGAGAGAGAGATTTCTCTCCCTGCCAATTTGAGAGAGAAATATTATTCATTGACCTGACATTTAGCAGCAGCACCTGCAGGGCAGAGAAAAGGGCAGAATGGCTATTTCTAGGCAAGAAAATAACCTAACCAGTTACTCCTGCAATTGATATACTTTCCTCTGCCTTTAATTATCTTAATTGGAGCCTCCCCCCACCTCATCCCTCACCAAGATATTGTACGATTCTCTCAGACACATAAAGTAAACATCTGCAATGGTTTGTGGGGATATCCTTGAGAGGCAGGAGGAGGAACAGCTCCAGCCAAGCAGTGGTCAGATAAGAGATATTTGCCTCTGAAGTGCTTGGATTTGTGTGTACTTTCTCTGACTATATCTTGTAAGACTGGAGTTATTTGGGAAGTGAGCATTATCTTCCTTTGTGTGTCTCAGGTATGGAGTTCTGGCTGGCCAAGATCCCAGCTGCCTGCAGAAGAGAGATAGCTGTGCTGCTGTGCTTTCTCATGTGGTGGGAGATATCTCAGAGCTTTATCAGATTGGAGTCACCAAGGTAGATGTCTAAGTGCCTCCTTACTGTTTGGCTTTAGAAAGCTCAAATATGGATATTGGTTTCACTGGCTCGTCCTGAATAGATAATCCCTCACATACTTCCAAAATTTAGAGTGAGCCTCATGGTCATATTTTAGTATGCTGTTTTATTGAAAAGGATTTCCCCAGATTCTATTGTCACATTTCGATTCTCATTCTGTTCCTTGGCATAGTGGCATCCATTTTTCTCCCATTCTTAAGAATATTTTTTACATATTGCATATGGAAAGGCATAATTGTGAAACTAGTCACCTGTTCAATACCTTATTGCCTCACTTGTTTTAACTCTTAGACTACTGGTAAAAAAAACATTTTTTAACAAAGAGTTTTCTGTGACTGCTGGCTACTGAATTTATTGGTATAATTGCTATAAATATATTTTTATTCTTTTATTATATTCTATTTCTTTTACTGTCCTTGATGACCAAGGTGAATCATTAATCAAATTGATAAAATGTAGATTCCCTCGACATGAATTAGTAAAATACATTGATTTCTTAAATCATCATATTTCATGAGTGGAATAAAGATTGTTAAAATTAATTAAACAACTTCTATCCCACCCGCTTATCCCTTGTTTTAGACAAATAACACAGTAAGGGTGTGAAGTTATCTATGTGTTAGGTAACCTCCCATTTTTTTATTGTCAGTGCTTTTGGCTATTTTTTTTTTCAGGTGTTCTTGAAAGAAAAGACATGGCAGATGCTAGAGAAGCAGCGAAATCAAAAGCTGACATGGGCCATTGTCACCCTCCAGCGCTATCTCCGAGGGCTCATCAACCGTCGACAGTTCCAGGTCTTCAGGCAGAAAATCACAGTGATCCAGGCTCACTTCCGAGGTCATCTGGCAAGGTCAAGAAACAATGATCAAGCAGGCAGGGCTCACACCGTATAATGCTCCTAATATTGAAGGAAACTCCATTACTTTTGATGTCAACTGGGTTGTCAACTTTTGATGTCAAATGGGTTATAGTGGCTTTACCCAACAGAGGTTTTCAAAGTTTCTTGTTTTCTAACTTTACTCTTTCTTTGTAAACTTCAGAAAACGATACCAAAGGCTGAAGAAAACTCTGCTACACTTTGGGGTGGCCGTACTTGTTTCTGGAAACCTGGTTCCCAAAATGAGGGAATGCAAGGTAACAAAATTATTGACAATGAGTGGGGAAAGTTTAAAAATAACCGTCTTCCTGATGTGCCACATTATTAGCAGAAAAAGGAGAAATAATCAACCATTTATTCAATAATTGTTAAAGCTCAACTTTACCTGAAAGAGGAACCTTGAACAATAGAAAAGCAAAGATTTTTATAGAAATTAGAGGGGTGCAGGTAGGAAATCCTAGAAATCTGATTTGTTACCAGTTTTTTTGGGAAATGGAACAGGTCCTCCTTCTCCTACATGAGGTTATTTCTGCTGTTAAGCCCTTTCAGGCCTGCACCAGAGCTTGGGAAGCCCATTGTTAAGGAAATTAATCTTAAGGTAGTCAGAGGAGTGTCTCTGATTGATAGTTGAGGTTTCACTATGTCGTAACTCCTTTGTTAAGGCTGCCCTTGTGCTATGGGCTGGTGTGGAGGCTTTTATTCTTTGCTTTAGATGGGATTGAAGCAGGGTTGGTCTGGGGGCAGGGAGGGTCAGTTGGATCTGATAGGATTAGGCAAAGACAGGAGCTGGGTTTGACCTGGTCATGTCCAAAAGACAGGGAAGTGTCTCAAAAGGGTGCGGCCTCGATTTTATATGTTACATTTATTTTCTCTGACTAAAAAAAGCTCTTTTAATAAAAGGAAACAATAAACAAAACTTTGCTGTGAGCGGGAGAAACATTATGCCGGGGGTGGGTGGGGGTGTATTATGGGGAATATGGTAGATAAAGTAATCACACTTTCCCATCCTCCCAAATGTTGCCAGAATATGTCACTATCTGTATCTGTATGATTAGCATTCTGTGGTGAAAACAGAAAACAGTTATGGACTCCCTCTTCTTTGTGGCAACCCCTGAGATATTGGAACCCTGTTATCATGTCACCCCTAGTCCTTCTTTTCATTAAACTAGACATACCCAGTTCCAGCAACCATTCTTCATATGTTTTAGCCTCCATTCCCCTAATCATCTTTGTTGCTCTTCTCTGCACTCTTTCTAGAATCTCCACATCAGAGGTGGGTTTCAGCAGGTTCTGACCAGTTCTGGAGAACCAGTAGCGGAAATTTTGAGTAGTTCGGAGAACCGGTAGTAAAAATTCTGACTGGCCCCACCCCCATCTATTCTCTGCCTCCCAAGTCCCAGCTGATCAGGAGGAAATGGGGATTTTGCAGTAACCTTCCCCTGGATTGGGGAGGGAATGGAGGTTTTACAGTATCCTTCTCCTGCCACGCCCACCATGCCGCACCCACCAAGCCATGCCACGCCCACCAAGCCACACCCACAGAATCGGTAGTAAAAAAGTTTGAAACCCACCACTGCTCCACATCTTTTTTACATCGTGGCAACCAAAACTGCTTTTTTAAATTTTATAATTAAATAAAATCCAATAATTTACCCGAGAAAGTACCAGGAAAATGTCCATTGCAGGCCCAGCTTGTTATGGATTTCTAACTTCTGTTCCTAGCTTAGGTGTGTGTCCTGCACATATTCTTCCTTCTTATACTGGCTCCCTGTGATTCTGTGTTAGGAACAAAGCAAGGTTATGCCTTTGCTTCATCAGCCCTGCCCTCTGTGTTTAGTGTATGACATGGGAGATTTTATGGGAGGCTTACCACAATAAAAGGTCTCAAAGTTCACTATCAGAGTTGCAGATCCTCCCTGTTCTTTTTCCTCCTGTCAGTACTGTGTTGGAAGGACTTTAGCACTCTTTTAGTCTTAACCAGGCAGCTAGTTGTATCTGTTAACTGCCACTGAAAAACCGGGCTGTGGGGAAGAAGAGGAAAAATACCCAATATATCACTTAACAGCAAAACTGGTAAGTACCTTTGGGGAAGATTGATTTATAGACAGAAAAGACAAAGCCAGGGAGGAGCTGGTTATTGTAGTTCAATCTGTCACACTTTGGAGGAAAAAGAAACGTGATGCGTCTTTTCCAGAACTAGTTAAAATATTTTCAGTTACCCTCTTCAGGGGTTTGAATAGTAGAGGAAGAAGGTGAAATGAATACCTTTTCTGAGTCAAACTGGCAGTTGCAATTACACACTTCATATATAATATTATGTTAATTCACTTACTAGTTAATAAACAGAGCTTGGGATTGAATGGGAGTGAGCAAAATATTCTCTCTCTCCCTCCCTCTCCCTCTCCCTCTCCCTCTCCCTCCCTCCCTCCCTCTCTCTCCCTCTCTCTCTCAATGTATATATATACCGGTATAGATTTATTTCTATTTTGAGCATTTAAAACTTCTGGGAGTTTCATATTCTATAGCTAATGGTATCTCATATTCCTATTACACTTTCCCTCTGCCCTCTTTCCTTGAGGAAGAAATCAAAATCTTTTTTAAACTGGGTGCGTGCTTTTAATGGATAAAGATGTTGCTATGAACATTTATTTGCATGGTAACTAACATTCTGTGGATAATGGGTGGTGGATGTACGGTATACATATAGCATCGTCACAACAGTACTAAAGTACAGTGCACACATTGTTAATTGTGAAAGTAAAAATTTGGAAGACAAGCCAGAGGTGAGGGAAGAGAGAAAACATAACTTCTCATAAGGTGTTTGGAAAGTCTATGGGATTTCCATAAGGTCATTTTGTTTATTTTTTCAATTGCTTCTTCATGTAAGATGGAAATTGGAGTAAATGTATATGCTACAATATAAGTCTATATAATTTACAAGAAACAAAGAATTTAGTTCTCTTTTTCACAGTGCTAAGATTTTTTTTGAAAGAATCTAGCTTGATCATGCATACTGTTTTGTTTTGTTTTTAACTATCCTTGTTCCAGAGGTCTGAGGACCGAAAACAGAGAAACAAGTCACTGGTCAAAGGTACTGAAGATAGCAGGAGTTGCCTGGAAATGGTAGGTTAAATTGATAAAGTACTGGGTGTCATCCGGCAACACCCAAAACTGTACATGCATACATTTATTATTGTGCATTGCTGGATCATGTGTGGAAGTGGGAACATTTTTTCTCTCTCTCTCTCTGTATGTGAATTTTGAATTTCCAAGTATGATGGCATAGTATGCAAAGACATTTATTTATTTGACTTGTATGGCCATCCATTAAAAATACAATTCAAGGTGGCTCATAACAATTATTCAATTGTTATGAGGGTCTTCTAGTCCAACGCCCTGCTCAAGCAGGAAACCCTATACCATTTCAGACAAATAGTTGTCCAGTCTCTTCTCTAAAAAACTCCAGTTTTGGAGCACCCACAACTGCTGGAAGTAAATCATTCCACCAAGTAATTATACAGGAAATTTCTCCTTAGTTCTAGGTTGGTTCTCTCACTGATTGGTTTCCATCCATTGCTTCTTGTCCTGCCTTCAGGTGCTTTGATCTATAAGGCATTATCTTCTGTTTGCATCCTTTCTGTGTTCTCCCATTGCTTATTCCACTTTTCCTTCCCATTTAGAAAACAGTATAATAGCTGCACAGATATTAACTGATAGCTCCGTGAGCCCCTCCAGCTAGAAGATCTTCCAATCCCAGGAACAAAAATGAAGAACAGGAAGCGTTCATAGAACCAGAATCTAGCATTGCAATTAAGGGATTAATCACAGAATTCACATACATCCTGGTTTGACTGCAATTTGACCTGATCTTGGGCTCCACTGTGGCTGGCCTTTGTGAGCTGATAGACACAGACAGACAGACAGACAGACAGATATAGATCAGTGGTGGGTTGCTTCACGCGCACCCGCGAGTGAACCGGTAGTGACGGGATTTGAATCCCACTACTGATATAGATAGATACAGAAATAGAGATAAAAACATCACTAACACATAATGCGGTGGAGACAGCTCAGATCTACCTCTGCTTACACTGCTTCAATTTAGAACTGATCATTTTATCATTTGAGTCTACAACCCCTGGGGCTAGATTATAATAGGAACTGGTTCTCTCAACAGCTGATATGATACCGAATGTTGCAACCGTCAACATCATGGCTTGGAAATCCAAAAATAACATTAAATATCTAAAAAAAAAAATTATGAGCCATGAATCCAAAATATATGGAAAATTCAGTAAGTAACCAGGAAAAAAAAAGTTATTAGATGAACCTAAATTGACTGAAGCTTAACAAGGTGCTTTTTCTGGGACATTTGACCACCTACAAAAATAAACTCTTTAAGGCAGGTGCCTTTTGACTCCTTTCTTTAGAATGTATATACAATTCTACGCAATTCTATACTATGTTTCTCAAATTGCCCGGTTGATGACTTTTAAAATTATTGTTAATGTTTTCCTCATAAATCGGATTCATGATTTATTTGTATAGGCTTATTATGAAAGTGAGGGTTTTAGTATTATTTTTTTATTTAATCAAATAAACTGCATTTTACATGAGGAGAGGAATTAAACCAACATAGTACCTTTACTTCTATTTCTTCTTCTTAGGATGTCCGACGGCTCGAAATTCCTGCTGAGCTTGCAGCTCTCCTCCACTTGGCTCAGGGTGAGTAGAGTGCCTTGGGCTTGCATTGGAATTAAGACGGCATTCTTGACCTGCTAAATATTTTCAGTTCACTTCCAAAGAACAGGTTTAAAGATAAACCTAAAGATCATCTTAAAAATTAGGATTCCCCCCCCCTGGAGTATTTTCCTGCTGTTCTCCATCTGCTTGAATATTTTCTAAGTACTTCGGATCCAAGGGAGGTTGTTTTTATCTGATAATATGACTTCCCATTTTAAATGTGAAATTTAGAAAAAGTATTTAAAGGTTGAACTTAATTTGATAATCCCCAAGGTACATGTATATTCAATGTGTAACTGGTTGTAAATGAGAGCTGGTTGCCAAGTGCCCAAATTGCAGTCACATGACCATGAGGGTGGTGTGATAGTGATAAGCAAGTACAGGTTGTAAATCACTTATTTCAAGGCTGTGATAAATTTGAACTCTCATTAACAGCAATAAGTCAAGGACTACCTGTACAGTAGTGGACTTAGAATTGATTATGAAGGTGTTAAACTGATTGTTTCGGTTTTATTGGTTCAAGAATAAAGACAGAGAGCCTACTAAAGAAATAAGAAGGAACTTAATCCTATAGAAGACAGTGACAAACATAGAAAAGGACATGAAGGACGTCTTAATGGAATTATTAAAGCAATGGTATTTCTGGTAATAATAGGTGGATCGTAAAATCTCTACAGTGAGGAAGGATGAGAGAAAGAAAATAAACATCTTCAAATTACAAATGTGGAGATGATAATTAAGTACACTGTGGATCGCAAGGAGAACCATCAATCCATTCTGGATCAAAAAAGGAATGGATGCTTTTGTGATCAACAAGCACACATGTCTTATTTTAGGGTCAAAATCAGGTGTGATTCACTTTATACGTTACAATTGTCTTGCATATAAGTGAAATATTGTCAGCAGATCACTAGGAAAAATTATTGTGCAATGGAAAGAAGATAGAAACAGAAGAACAGATATGATGTCAAACAGATCATTGGAATGTCTTTGGAGGGGCTATGAATTGAGGGGGTCCTTGGTGCTCTCTGAGCTTGCTTGTTTTCATCAGTACTGATGATATTACCTAGTTTGAGTAATAAAATGTTTGCAAGAAAACAAGCAAGCTCAGAGAGCACCAGGGACCCCTCATTTCAAACCTGAGCTACAAATATTCTGCTTTATTGGAGCTATTAATTATTTCTAGAGGCAGGTTAGAACAGTGAGCATTTGTCCATAAAGTCACCACACTAAAAGTCAAGGGTAACTCAATGACACCTAACCAACATGTATACAGTGATGGCTTGTTTAATGCAACATCTATTTTTAAAAGTGTTTGTTTTACATTCAAATTCCTCAGACTAAAAACAGTTTACTTAATATCCTAAATCTCTCTGTCTCAGCACACCTTGTTTGAGCTAGGGAAATAAGCAGGAGAATTCTGGGATGTTGAAAAACATCCTGGAATAAGGTAATAACAAATTGCTTCTGCATTGCTGCCAAAACTGTACTGCTATATATCCTATGAATATGTTAATTTAATTTAATTTAAATTTTATTTGTATTTTTATTATCATTTTATTGTGTGGGGGGGTATGTGTGTGTGTGATTTATTTTGATATTGTAAGCTCCCCAGAGTTGCCTTGCAATGATATAGGCATAAACAAATTAACAAACAAGCAAACAAACAAACAATGTAGATACTGGGAGGTAAGCTTGACTTAAAGGAAATGTTAACTTTTTCAAAAGAAGTCTTCCATACTTCATTTCTAATGCTGAAATTATACTTGGATATACTGCTTGCTCTTCTTAAGATTATACATATCAAGACATGTATATGTACATAAGTCATGCAAAGAGAATCACAGTTGGGGCATCTAGTTTTTCATTCTCATGTTGGTGGTGTGCTTGAATAGGCATGCTTTCGTTATATTGAAAGATAATGCTGTTCTATACAAAATATTGTCTCCGGTCCACACTGATCCTGAACTGGGGAAAAGGATCTGTGGCGCAATCATCAGACTTTTTGCAGATAACATCTCAAGCATTTTCTCTAGGGATAATTCCTTGATACACTAAACTCCTTTGGCAGTTCCCATGAATACTGTTGTAAAGCATTATTAAGCCCTTGGAATAAAGCATTAATGCCTGGGAAGCATTAAAGGGGAGAAGGAAGAATACCTGAGAGTAATGCGCCCTTCATAGATCCATTCCTTTCACAAAGATGAGGAGGATCTGGCAACCAATAGCTCACCTCAGCTTCTGCTCCAGAGGGTGTGGTCCAAAGACAGTTTTACAGCATCCCCTCTGGAGATACATAATGGTGGTTTTCCACTGGGGGGCAGTATTGCCTCATCTTGTCTCCTTGCTCCATCGAGTTCTCACTTGAAGCCAAAGAGCTGTAGCATCTTCTTCCCTTCTTCCTATTGCTCTCAGGAATAGTTTTATTTTTCTTCAGCATTGTGGCTGGTTGTTCTCTCCCACTATAAAATGGACATGTGAGAGAAGAGTAAAAACAGAGGCAAAGAGCCAGCTGACTAACACTTTCTATGTCCCTCCCGTTGGCCAATTGCAGGGTTGTTTTTTGAGTTTTTAAATAGTAAACATCTGTAGATTCACAAATAGAAGAAATGGATAGAGCAAGTTCTTAAAGAAAGTCATAAAAGAAAACATCCAGCATTTTTATAAGACACATCTTTCTCTCTAGGGAGCCAAAATACTATTCGCCATATCACTGCAATTGTCCCCGTACTCATAGGTTGCAACGAAATAGTAACAATCACAGTAGATAGTCCTCAACTTATGACCACAATTGGAAATGGAATTTTCCTCTCCAAGCAAGGCAGTTTTAAAGTGAATCACGCCTGATTTTATAACCCTTTTGGTCATATTTGTTAAGTGAATCACTGCAGTTAAGTGAACGATATGGTTGTTAAATGAATCCATTTCATCCCATTAACTTTGCTTGTTTGAAGTCATCTGGAAAGGTTGCACAAAGTGATCACATGACCCTCCCAATACTGCATAAATACTGTGTTTAAAATAAGACTGGGTCTTATATTAATTTTTGCTCCAAAAGACACATTAGGTCTTATTTTCCAGTTAGGTCTTATTTTGGGGGAAATATGGTACTAAATGCATCCATCTGGGTGACAATCTTAACTAGGGCTTATTTTGTGGGTAGGGCTTATATTATGAACATCCTGAAAAATCATGCTAGGACTTATTTTCCGATTGGGTGAAAGAGGGTACATGCCAAGTGCCCAAAGTTTGATCACTTGACCATATAAATGTTGTAACGGTTGTAAGTATGATGTCCAATCGTATGCCATTTTTTCAGTGAAGTTGTAACAAATGGTTTTGAACAGTCACTAAACAAATGGTTGCAAGTCAAGGACTTTCTGTAATCACATGGAAACCTTGTTCACCAAAATATCACTGAGTGTGTTGAGCAGCCTTTTCATATTTCGTAGTGGCCATCTATAAAGCCCATACAATTTGGACTTCAGCTACTGCTGGATTGGGGAAAAATAATTCCATGGTCAAAGTCAGTGGGCAAGATTCCTTGGCTGAAAAAAAAAATTCTCTGAAATAACGAGCATCTATTCTATAAGCATGTCCCACTAGCTAGAATTCTTATTCTAGCTCAGCCAGATAACATTTTGACAACCTAAAAGGAATTAAAAATATATCACAGTCGATGTAATACAACCTTCCTCAGCTTTGTCTCCTTTATATTGATGGATTTACCATTCCTTAAATTCTCTGCAACGGTCATGCTGCTAATGAATTCCAGGAATTGAAGAGGGCCCCCCGGATTGGGATGGCCAATCTGCTTATTCCTGGAGCTTGTTGATTGCAACATGCTATATTCATACATGTAAACACTGGCCATTGCAGCATGGGAGATTTATATCACATTGCTGCCAGGAAAAATACATGGGCAAATCCCTAAACTGAAAATAACTTTTCATTTCATGGGTTAATTTACACTCGCTTTTCACATGGGGAAGAGCTTTAACTTAGTCCCTTTTCCATCTTTTTTAGATCACAATCATGCTCAGAGTAATCAAGTCACTGAGGTGTCCCTTCCAGAAGTCAAAGCAAAGGCTACCTTCTCTCTCCCTCATGATATTAACAACTTCCCCTTCTCTACATTTATCAAAACTCACTTCCAGGTAAGACTGCAGAGTCAGTAAACAAGTTTCTCCTGATTTCTTTATGGCCAGAACGGTCTCTAGGCTCCTTTTTCCTGTTTCTTGTCTGTTGGATGGACAAGGTAGATCTTGTGAGTGAGGTGGGCTGCAGCCTTGTCATCTCATCTTCCAGCCTACTGGGCATCTAAACTGGCTTTGGCTGCCATTACATATGTGAAAAAGGTCCTTTGGCTTATGCTTGCCTACCTGTCAACAAATGCTAGCAAGCAGGAGACTGTGAGTTCAAGTCCTGCCTTAGCCATGAGAGCCAACTCGGTGGTCATTGGCCAGTCACACTGTCTTAATTCAACCCACTTCACAAGGTTGTTGTTGTGAGAAAAATAAGAGGAGGAAGGTGTGTTGGATATGATCACCGCCCTGAGTTATTTGTAAAGATAATAAAAGTGGGCTACAAATAAATGCATAAATAAAATAGATGCGTGTGGAAAAAAAATGTGACCTAAATGCTTGTAGTGCCATGGGAGCATGGCTCCCACCATCTGTCTGTCTTTGGTCCTTTGTAGATTGTGAGTTTTCCAGCCCTTGGACAGCCCTTGCAAGAGCCTTTGACCCAACTCCAGACTGAGCACAGACAAAATGCTCTACAGCTCAACAAGCTGGTAAGAAGAAACAACGAAGCAACTGAACCTGCAACCTGAAACTACTTCCCTGGTTTGATAAAAAAATTAAATCCAGTTTAAATCCAGTACATGATTTAAATAAAGATACAGATTTAACGAACTAAACTTATGAAGACTCTTGAGGATCGTATGCTATTTCAGGTTAGAGAGAGCTTCCAGGAGCCTCAAGGTCTTATTCAGGCTTTTACTCCTGTTCTGTAATAGAAGGATTTCAAGGAGCTTCCAAGGAAGGGATGACCCGACCAGGCCCAATGTCTTCTAGATGCATTTGTAGTTCAATGGTTTATAATGGAATTTAGAAAAAGTGGGTTTCAGCAGTTAAGAATAACAAGAAAGGTTTGTGCTTGTGCCTAAACTGGATCCTGTACAAGTGTCAGCCCCATCTTCTCCCTTCAGAAATGACTTCAGAGATCAGATGGGAGAATGGGTATATCTTTAGTAAGACATCTTCTCATTTGCCAGTCTTCCCTTCTTCCTACTGCTCAGTGCAGCATGGAGCTATTGGTGAAAAGAATGGGACAGAAGAAACTGGGGGAGCAATTTTGAAAACTCAATTTTGAGTTTCTTCTACCCTATGCAGCTTCTCTGGCTATTCGCAACAAAATCTTGCCTCTAGATTGTTTTCACAATTTCCTCCCTATTATGTAGAATTTTTTTGTCCTGAGACCACAGGATTTCTTGGGATCTGTTATCTAAATTGTCTTTAGAATTGTGCCTAAAGGCTCAGACAACCTTTCTGTGGGTAAAGTATGACTGGGAAGCTATCATAATAGACCTTTGGTAAGTGACTTTGTCCAGAAACTTCATATGGTCTTTTAAAACTTATTGAGTAGTCCTTATCTGTCGTCAGGTTTCTGTTCTTATCTAGTGAGCCTGTACAGAAAGTGGCTCATTGCTTGGGTGTGATGACATTCAAGAGGCAACTGATAAGATAAGAATGCCAGGAACAATTTAATTAATATATTACCTTTATCATGTGTTTATGTTATGTAGCTAGATATGTCATAATTTTATGATCTTGAAAGAAGAAAACTTGCTTTTTAATCATTGTTAATTATACTATTTCCTTTTAAACATTTTAATTGGATTTTTTTCTTATAAAAAGAAGGAAAACCACATTTTACTGTTGCTGATACCTAGATATATTACAGATAGTACTCTGATAGAAACAGAAAAGAAAGAATAGGAATAACATACTAATTCTAAATTCCTAACAATCAATATATCTGCTTACCTCCTGCTACATTTCTTGGTCAGCTGCAGAGGTGGGTTTCAGCAGGTTCTGACTATTTCTGGAGAACTGGTAGCAGAAATTTTGAGTAGTTCAGAGAACCGGTAGTAAAAATTCTGACTGGCCCCGTCCCCATCTATTCTCTGCCTCCCGAGTCCCAGCTGATCGGGAGGAAATGGGGATTTTGCAGTAACCTTCTCCTGGAGTGGGGAGGGAATGGAGATTTTACAGTTTCCTTCCCCTTCCACGCCCACTAAGTCACACCCCAGAACTGATAGTAAAAATTTTTGAATCCCACTGCCGGTCAGCTGCAATAAGAAAAATAAGCCTACTTCGCTAACATGGATAGAAAAGGAAAACAATCTCCAGAACTTATAGGTTACTGGCAGAACTCACATTTTAGTGTGTAGAAAGTCTCAGGTTCAATTCCTGGCATCTCCAGTTTAAGTTTAGTGATAGAGAGGAAGAATTATATTTTCAAGAAAAGCTGAAGTTTTGGGACATTTTCAGAATCACAGCCTGCCAAAATAGAACTATAAATTGATTCTGTGCTTGCATTCTATCCAATGTGTAGGTTCCATAATGTAATCCTAATTTCTATACAATAGATGGGGTATGTGCGCTAAATCTTTCTTTTAAAAAGTCCCAGGCTTTTGTGCCCTGGGGATAACCTAGCCCTGACTTCTTGCAAGGATGGTAAGAAGGGGTCAGAGATGAGGTTACTCTGATTTTTCCTTCTATATCTGACATCAATGCCCCTTGTTTTTATTGTACATCCCCTCCTCTTCCTGCAGGTTTTGCGATTCATCAATGACCGGGATTTGCAGGGCATCCACGAACAGCTTCTAGGCAACTACATAGCAAGCCGGGGACTGGCCAGCCTCCCACTACGCAATGAGCTGCTGAGCCAAGTGGCCACCCAGCTGTGGAAAAACCCAGATCTGGAGCAATGCCAACGAGGCTGGGTCTTGATGGCTACCCTCCTGAGTGCCTTCGTGCCTTCACCAGCTCTGGAGAAGCCTCTGCTGAAGTAAGAAGTGGGTTTTTTTCCTCCCTGGGTTTCGGGAAGCATTGAAATAGCAGCAGTGGTTACTGAAGGCTCTTCAGGACCGGAACGCCTTGCGCACGGTCACTCACGCCCTTGTCACCTCCCGGCTGGACTATTGTAATGCTCTCTACATGGGGCTCCCCTTGAAGAGCACTCGGAGGCTCCAACTGGTTCAGAATGCGGCCGCACGGGTGGTTATGGGCGCAACTTGTTGTGCCCACGTGACACCCCTCCTGCGCGAGCTGCACTGGCTCCCAGTGGTCTTCCAACCACCTTTAAAGCGCTCCATGGCATAGGACCCGGGTACCTTCGAGACCGACTTCTGCCACCAATAGCCTCCCACCGGCCAGTTCGCTCCCACAGAGAGGGTCTCCTCAGGGTGCCATCGGCCAAGTTATGTCAGCTGGTGACACCCAGGGGGAGAGCCTTCTCTGTGGGAGCCCTAGCCCTGTGGAATGAACTGCCCCCGGAAGTGCGTAAGATCTCCGACCTCCGGGTATTTCGCTGTGCACTCAAGACCCTGTTGTTCCGCCAGGCCAGGCTATCAACATAACAATTTTAAATTGGTGTTTTAAATTTCTGGGGTTTTAAATTGAGCCGAATTATTTAATAATTTTAAATTATTTTAATTGATGTTTGTTTTGTGCTTTTAATAGGCTGTACACCGCCCTGAGTCCTTCGGGAGAAGGGCGGTATAGAAATAAAATTATTCTTATTCTTATTCTTATTCTTATTCTTCATTTGCTGGGATGTAGGTTTGTGTCAGATCATGGTCTGGAGGGCTACAACGGAATGTGCCAGCGCAAACTCTTAACCTCCATGAAGCAGATGGAGAGTTACTCGGAGCTGTCCCGCAGTTTCCCCCCCACCCGCCTGGAGTGGACTGCCAACCAGAGGAAAGGCAAGATGGTGCTGGAAGTCTACACTTATGAAGGTAATTGTTGCTTTCCTATTCAGCACTCAGTCGGTCAATCAGAGTAGAGCTGGAAGGGATTTTGGAAGTCTTCTAGTCCAACCACCTGCTCAAGCAGGAGACCCTACACCATTGCAGACAAGTGGCTGTCCAATCTCTTCTTAAAAATCTCCAGTGACAAAAGCACCCACAACTTCTGAAGACATGGGTGTTCCATGGGTTAATTGTTCTCAGTGTTAGAAAGTTTCTCCTTAATTCCAGGTTGCTTCTCTCCTTGATTATTTTCCATCCATTGTTTCTTGTCTCGCTTTAAAATGCAGGAATAGCATTTTTTTAAAAAAAGGGAACTGTGGAACAGTATGTGGAATGTACTGAAGTTCTCCGTTCCAAAGGTTTTAGTCTAATTAGCAAGATAACTACTACAACAAGCCTTCATACAAAATGTTCTATTGTTTTCCTTTGGTCTACCAAGAGACAAGGGTTTCCTGTCCCATTGCAATTTATAATGCAATGTTAGCATGAGAGCAAAATCAGAAATCCAGGTGATGAGATCAGACTGGGCCATTATAGTAACAAAATACAGGAATCATCCCATTGTATCACCATGAAATCCGTGTCTCTCTGTCCTCTATGATAGACAGGTTGGAGAAAGAGACATAACAGTTGAACCTCAGTCTGCTCTATGTTTTAAAATTGAGGGTATAGGAGGGAGTAAAAACATAGTGGTATGGAATACCTTAGCAGAGCTTACAATATTTCTGAGTAAATATATAACAGTAAGCGGTCAATCTTGCTTTGTCCCTACAGTGAGCTGCTCACACTGCAACCTGATATGCCCATTCACTTTTGGCAGTCCTTTCAATTATCAGGATGGCATCCTGTGTACCTACAAGAGAGGTGCTCAGAAGAATCCAACATATAGAATTAAACATATATATGAAACAATATATTTTGAGGAGCGGGGAGAATAGGAAAGAAATATGAGTAGCTGGCGCGCACTATACAGTATAGCAAGATTTTCTTGTAGATTATATTCATTGGGTTTTTTTATATATATATATATATATATTTATATTCATTGGTTTTTAAACTCTTTCTTTGGTTTAGAGGAGAGGATTTCAGCAGAAGTAGAATCTTGGACCACAGGAGAGCAATATGCAGGCTGGATCCTGAACTCAAGGTAATCTAAAGGCAAAGAGAAATTGGGATTTGCCTCTTTTTTTTTTAAAACAGTTAGTTGTTTTTAGATGTCCACCAGAGCTAAAAGGCTGTATTCTTTGATAGAATTTCTAGTCTCCAACAGAGATCTCCTATTCCTTTAAAGATTCATCCAAACAATCTACAAAACTATCCTTTATTACTTTGTAGCCTTTGCAAGGGAACTCAAAGGCTTGGGGAAAGCAGAATTTTGAAGGAAAATGATAAAGTGTGTTTCATTTACTCTTGAAACCATTGTCTGAATTCAATGGCCCTTACTAATTATTCTGTGGTGACTCTTCTGCAGTGAAAGATTTGATATTAATGGACTATCCATCCACTGGATATTAATTAATAAATAATTAATTTAATTTGGACTTTAATTAATTTGCAAAAGCCCAACTCCATCTCAGTTGCATAGGCCCTATGATAACTTGAAATCTGTTAGCTTTTCTGGGGCACTTTAACATATTGTTTATGTGAGATGTTAACTAGCACATAAGAAATGTTGTGCAGAAGCTGGAGGAGGAACATAATGCTTTTCCTCCTTGTCTCCAACTCATACCATCTTCCTGGTCCTTTTCACTGCTTCATAGCATCCTCTGCTACCTCCTGTGACACTTTGTCTCCTCACTTTGTTGATCTCAGGGGTTTGGATACAGTCCCTCGCGGATGGTCCATATCAATGTTCACTGGCAACAAGTGGCAGGACTTAGCAGGCTGTGACTTTGTGTTGGATCTCCTTGGTGAAATGGAGGACATAAATTGCCCTTCTCAGTCCTCCTCTAATTATCCTATTATCCCTGAGAGGGATGTGAGCTACTCTCAGAAGAACTCTCCAAATAGGTAAGTGACTGCCTCATTACCTCCTGTCCCCATCAACCTCTCTCTTGTATCCCCAGAAATCTCTGCTTTTGAGACCCCCGCTCTTATTTCTTTTTCAATAGGATGTCCTTGGATATCCCTCCTGCACCAACCTTTAAGGCCCCTTCTTTCCCTCCACCTTCCCTGCCTCCCATGTTTGACAAGGCAGTCCATCCAGGTGAGTCTCCATCTCAGGTCAGGAGTTCAAAGGCATCTGAGAATAATGGGGGGGGGGGAATTTGACCTTTGCATCCTAAAGCCATAAAAGCTCCCCATATGGGTGGGATGGGGAGATACTCAACCAATGCATTGAGGATAGGTGGAGAAAAGAGCCTTTATAAAGAGCCTTGGTGGCGCAGCAGACTAAAGTGCTATTAAGTAACACTAGTTGCCTGCAATTACTGCAAGTTCAAATCTCACCAGGCTCAAGGTTGACTCAGCCTTCCATCCTTTCGAGGTAGGTAAAATGAGGACCCGGATTGTGGGGGCAATAAGATGACTTTGTATTAAAAAAAAAAACACCACTTGGGGGGGGGGCGAAAGCCCTACTAAGCAGGTATATACAAAAGTATGAAGGCTATTGCTTAACGCATTGTAAGCCACCCTGAGTCTCCGGAGAAGGGCGGCATATAAATCGAACCAATAAATAAATAAATAAATAAATAAATAAATAAATAAATAAATAAATAAATAAATAAATAAATAAATAAATAAATAAAATGAGCAAGGGGTGGTAATGAAGAATGACAGGAGTTTTATTTCTTTGATTAACAATGATTTTATCCCTTCCTCCTCCCCCTTTCCGAATTAGACATCATGGATAGTCCAACTCCCCATAGAGAATTGGATCACTATGTGGATGGCCTCTTTAAACCTCTGTTACATGCTGGCTCCAGACCTCATATGTCAGTAAGTCTAATCTTATCTAAGTTTTTTTGCTATTCCTCATACATCACTTTCTGATACCGGTGGGTGGGCACAGGGGTGGTATTCACTTACCTTCGCTACCGGTTCACAAATGTGAGGGCATGTGTGCGTGTGCTCGCTTCGTTCATGCGCAACACCTCTGCATGTGCAGGATGTTCTGAGCATCAGAACGCAGAGCATCAAAAACAGGACGTGATGACATCCGGGCGGGTGGGCGGAGCCTCCCACAGCCACCGCTACCAGTTTGCCCGAACTGGATAGAACTGGCTGAATGCCACCACTGGGTGGGCACTGAGAACAGAACTGTGATGGTGGTTATGATCACTGCCTCTTTGCCACGCATATATGATCTCCAGGGGTAGCTAGAGTTGAAACTAAGTGTTGATATCTCTTTTTTCCCTGCCTCTCTGCAGGCTATGGAAAGTGAGGCAAACCTGACTGGTCGTATGAAAGGAGGTGGGAAAATTGGACCTATGAATCAAGGAGTCTATTCAGGTGAGAGTTTGAATGCGGGGAGGACAGCAACAGGGACTTACTTGATAGGATAGATCAAGGGTGTCAAACTCACATCATCACTGTGGTGTCACGTGACGTATCGGGACTTTCCCCCTCTACCCTAAACTGGGCATGGAGGTGGGCAGCACGTGACGCATCCGGCCCGTGGGCCAGGAGTTTGACAGTTCTGGGATAGATGGTAGCTTCTGTGACTGTTCTTTTTTTTTAAAAA
Source organism: Pituophis catenifer annectens (assembly GCF_029215685.1). Taxonomy (NCBI): domain Eukaryota; kingdom Metazoa; phylum Chordata; class Lepidosauria; order Squamata; family Colubridae; genus Pituophis; species Pituophis catenifer. The sequence continues at coordinate 132,729,702 of NW_027256882.1, read as the reverse complement.
AGCAATTCTGGAATCGAGGCTTATTATTCACACTGCTGGGATGAGGATTATTGGCCTAAATATTTTTCCTTGCACCTAAGGAGGTTAAAAAAAAAAATGAAAGGGGAGGAAAATCACTGTACAAGGACAGCATGAAAAATCTCTAAAAAGTGTTGTATAGAATTCTGTATGCTTCGGATACAGTAATTCCTTTATAGGGGGGAATGTAAAAAATGTTACAATGCTCATATTATTAAATGCATTTATAATTGCAGATATCTTTTACAAAGGTAAAACATATGTGCCCATACATAACAATAATTGTGTTAAGGCCAAAGGCCAAAGGGTGGGGGCCAGTGGGTGGGTGGGGCTACATTCGGTGTATAAGACACACCTAAATTTTCACCCCCTTTTTTTGGGGGGAAAGATGCGCCTTATACTCCGAAAAATATGGTACTTTATTTATGACGGTTGCAGTGTCCCGGGGTCATATGATCCCCTTTTGCGACCTTCTGACAAGCAAAGTCAATGGGGAAGCCAGATTCATTTAACAACTGTTACTAACTTAACAATCATTCACTTAACAACTGTGACAGGGAAGGTCATAAAACGGGGCAAAATTCATTTAATAAATGTCTGATTTAGCAAATGAAATTTTGAGCTCAATTGCTTACTACACTAGTTAAAATGTACCGTTAATTGAAAACCGGAGGATTTTTCCAATCACGGATTTGAACAGAACCTCAAGTGAATTTTATTTAGGGCCATCATATCTGGGCTGCAAAACTCCAGACAAATGCAAGGATAGCATATTGTTGCAATCTAGCGGTCATCCAGGTTCGCGCAACCCAAAATAGGGAGCCATAACCGGTTGTTAGTTTCATGGGAATAAGCCAGACTCTCTTCTCTCAATCCATCAGGTTACCCTGGAATGATGACCATGCCAACTTTTCCATCTATGCCAGTTATGGGAGGAATGATGCCAGCCACCATGCCGGGAATGCCAGGTAACAAGAACACAATGACTTGAGGGCTCAGATTAGTGGTGAAATCCTGTCGGTTCTGTCCGGCTCATGCGAGCCGGTAGCGCCAGTGGCACGTGGTTCAGCAAACTGGTAGCGGTGGCAGTGCGAGGCTCCGCCCACCCGCCCGGACATCATTACTTCCCAGTTTTAATCCTCTCTGCATGCGCAAAACCTTCTGCACTTGCGCAGAGGGTCAAAAATCAGACGTGACGATGGCACGCGCACTTCCAAACCGGTAGGGAAGGTAAGTAGATTTCATCCCTGGCTGAGATGGGATGAAGCTTGTGTAGTTTACACAAAAATTGCTGTGCATTTAACAACGTGTGGGGACATATGCATTGTGATTCTATGTGACCCCCTGTCTCTTTTGCTTTTGCTTTCAGCTATGATGATGACTCAGCCCATGATGCCATCATTGGATCCTAACCAGGCAGCAGCACAGCAACAATCTGCCATCAACCAACAAGCCCTGTTTCTGGTATGTGACAGGGTTAGAGTGAAAGTGTACGCAAGACAGTGTATTGTCTTGGCTGGGAGTCAAGTTTGTCAGTTCCCACACCAATTTGAAGAAATCATTTCTTGTGCAATCCGAGGCATCAAAGGGCCAAGTTATGATTGAGCATCTAATACAGGTAGTCCTCAACTTACGATCACAATTGAGCCCAAAAATTTTGTTTGCTAAAGGAGAAATTTGTTAAGTGAGTTTTGTCTCATTTTACGACTTCCCATGCCACATTTGTTAAGTGCAGTTGTTAAATTAGTCACAGGGTTGTTAAGTGAATCTGGTTTCCCTCTTGACTTTGCTTGTCAGAAGGTCACAAAATGTGATCACGTGTCCACAGGACACTGCAACCCCAAAAAATGAGTCAATTGTCAAGCATCCGAAAGTAAGTCATCTGACAATGGGGATGCTGCAACAGTCATGAGTGTGAAAAATGGTTATAAGTCACTTTTTTCAGTGCCGTTGTAACTTCAGTCGGTCACTAAGCGAATTCTTGTAAGTTGAGGTCTACCTGTACTAGGGAATGGGTTTAATAGAGGGGGAAATTGCCTCATGGGAAGGGGTTTTCTTTTGCCAAATTTGTGCATGATTGAAATATACAAATCAGTGAATTCCTGAATTAAAGATACACCAGTGGTAACATATTTACAGGTAGTCCTTGACTTACAACAGTTCGTTTAGTGACCGATCAAAATTACAACGGCACTGAAAAATGTGAGTTATGACTGTTTTTCAAAGTTATGACCTTTGCAGCATCCCCATGATCATGTGATCAACATTCAGATGGTTGGCAACTGGTCCATATTTATGACCGTTGCTGTGTCCCAAGATCGTGTGATCCCCTTTTGAGGCCTTCTGACAAGCAAAGTCAATGGGAAAGCCAGATTCACTTAACAACTGGGTTACTAACGTATCATCTGCAATGATTTCTTTAACAACTGTGACAAGAAAGGTCGTAAAATGGGGCAAAACTCACATAACAAATGTCTCATTTAGCAACAGAAATTTTGGGCTCAATTGTGGTCATAAATCGAGGACTGCTGTATTCATTGTGTTTGTGTTAAGCTTTACTTAAGAGCAAGGCGGGAGATATTAGAGAATAATAGATGTAGAAGAGAAACATGAAGAGAACAAGAAAAAGAAAAATTTAAAACAGGAAAAGTGAAATCATAGTTCAGTTATGATTAAAAGTAATCTGAGATCTGAATGTTGGTGGATATAAATCCGCAAAGTAAATAAGAAGCAACAAAATATGAATTTGATTTTGTAGGCTCAGCAGATGACACTTCAAGCCATGAAAATTTCAGAACAGGATCAGCAGCGGCAACAGAAGTATAGATCTCGTGAGCATTCACACCCAAACCAATTATCTTCACATAGATCACGTGAATATTCAAGGCAAAGACAACCCTCACCATCCAGTTCACCTACATTGTCAAGGCCAAGACGAGCATCACCAAAGAGGAGGACATCTGAACATTTAAGACGAAGGCCATCATCATCAGAAAGCTCACCTGAATCTTTAAGATCAAGACGAGTATCACCAAGGAAGCGATCACCTGAAGCTTCGAGGCCAAGACGAGTATCACCAAGGAAGCGATCACCTGAAGCTTCAAGCCCAAAGGAAACATTACTCCTCAAGAGGCCTCCTGAACTTTCAAGATCAAAGAAGATGTCAGTAAAGGAAGAACCTTCTGAATCTTCAAGACCAATACAAGATTCTTCTTCTCCTCCACCTCCACCACAATCACCGGTACTGAGTATTCCTTATAGAATTCTTTTTCTGGATAATACTCCACTGAGCCTGCATGATGGAAGAGAGGGAGAGAATCCTATTACTTCATTTTATGGAGTATAGAACCCGACATCCCCCAGATACATATTTGTTGTATCTGAATTCCAAAAAGCTCAGAATACATAATAATAATAATAATAATAATAATAATGATTTTATTTCTATACCGCCCTTCTCCCGAAGGACTCAGGGTGGTGTACAGCCAATTTAAAAACACAAGACACAACAGTAATTAAAAATTAAAATAATTAAATAGATTTGGCCGATTTAAAACCCCAAAAATTTAAAATACCCCAATTTAAAATTATTAAGTTGATAGCCCGGCCTGGCGGAACAACAGGGTCTTCAATGCGCAACGAAACACCCGGAGGTCGGAGATCTTGCGTATTTCCGGGGGCAGTTCATCCCACAGGGCAGGGACTCCCACAGAGAAGGCCCTCCCCCTGGGTGTCGCCAGCCGACATAACTTGGCTGATGGCACCCTGAGGAGACCCTCTCTGTGGGAGCGGACTGGTCGGTGGGAGGCTATTGGTGGCAGAAGACGGTCTCGAAGGTACCCGGGTCCTATGCCATGGAGCGCTTTAAAGGTGGTAACCAACACCTTGAATCGCACCCGGAAGACCACTGGGAGCCAGTGCAGCTCGCGCAGGAGGGGTGTCACGCGGGCACAACGAGTTGCGCCCATAACCACCCGCGCGGGCCGCATTCTGGACCAGTTGGAGCCTCCGAGTGCTCTTCAAGGGGAGCCCCATGTAGAGAGCATTACAATAGTCCAGCCGGGAGGTAACAAGGGCATGAGTGACCGTGCGCAAGGCGTCCCGGTCCAGAAAGGGCTGCAACTGGCGGATCAGGCGAACCTGATAAAAGGCCCCCCTGGCCACGGCCGCCATATGCTCTTCTAAAGACAGCCGTGCATCCAGGAGGACACCCAGATTGCGAGCCCTCTCTGTGGGGGGCAAAGATTCACCCCCAATAGTCAGCGATGGCACCTGCTGACTATATCAGGACGCCGGCAGCCACAGCCACTCGGTCTTGGACGGGTTGAGTCTGAGCCTGTTCCTCCCCATCCAGACCCGCACGGCCTCCAGGCAGCGAGACATCACATCAAGGGCATCGTTGGGGTGGTCTGGGGTGGAAATGTACAGCTGAGTATCATCAGCGTACAGATGACACTTCACCCCAAAACCACGGATGATCTCACCCAGTGGCTTCACATAAATGTTGAACAGAAGGGGCGAGAGGACTGACCCTTGTGGCACTCCCCATGCGAGATGCCTCAAGGTCAACCTCTGCCCCCCTGCCAACACGAACTGCGAGCGGTCAGAGAGGAAGGAGGAGAACCACCGCAGAACGGTGCCCCCTATTCCTAACCCTCTTAACCGCCGCAGCATGATACCATGGTCGATGGTATCAAAAGCTGCTGAGAGATCTAATAGGACTAGGACAGAGGAGCAACCCCTGTCCCGAGCCCTCCAGAGATCATCCACCAACGCGACCAATGCCGTTTCTGTGCTGTGCCCCTGCCTGAAGCCCGACTGGCACGGGTCTAGATAGATAGCTTCATCTAGGTGCCCGGGCAGTTGTCGTGCCACCACACTCTCAACAACCTTCGCCACAAAACGAAGGTTGGAGACCGGACGGTAGTTAGCTAATTCAGCCGGGTCCAGGGAAGGCTTCTTGAGGAGGGGCCTCACCACCGCCTCTTTCAAGGCGGCGGGAAAGGCACCCTCACTCAGAGAAGCAGTTATAATCCCCTGGAGCCAGCCTCGTGTAACCTCCCGGGAGGCCAGTACCAACCAGGAGGGACACGGGTCCAATAAACATGTGGCGGCACTAATCCTACCCAGAACCCTGTCCACATCCTTGGGAGCCACAGGATCAAACTCCTCCCAGATAATATTCTCAAGGCCTGCCCCTGTCTCCTCCCCTGGACTCATCCAATCGGAGTCCAAGCCATCCCGAATCCGAGCGACTTTATCATGCAGGAATTGCACAAAATCCTCAGCGCGGCCTTGCAAGGGATCTTCCCGCACTCCCCCCCCCCGAAGAAGGGAGTGGGTCACCCTAAACAGGGCGGCTGGGCGGTTCTCTGCAGATGCGATAAGAGCGGAGAAATGGTTAGATTTCGCCGCTTTTATCGCCACTAGGTAGGTCTTGATATAAGACCTCACCTGTGTCCGGTCGGAATCGGATTGACTAGTCCTCCAAATGCTCTCTAGGCGTCTTTTCCGACGCTTCATCTCTCTCAGCTCCTCAGAGAACCAAGGAGCCAATTGAGATCGGCATCGGGTCAGAGGCCGCAAAGGCACGACGCGGTCCAAAGCTCCGGCGGCCGCACTCTCCCAGGCGGCCACCAGCTCTTCAGTCGAGTCGTGTGCCAGAGTCTCAGGAAACGGCCCAAGCTCCATCAGGAACCTTTCGGGGTCCATCAGGCGCCTGGGACGGAACCATTTGGTCGGTTCCGTCTCCCTGCGGCGGGGGAAAGCGGTAGGAAAGTCTAAGTGAAGGAGCGAATGATCTGTCCATGACAAGGGTTTGATGTCTAGATCCCCTCTACCAAGATCATTCAACCACTGACCAGAGACAAAAATCAGGTCCAGAGTGTGTCCCCCTATGTGAGTTGGGCCTTGAACTAACTGGGTCAGGTCAATGGCCGTCATGGAAGCCATGAACTCCCGAGCCGCCTCTGACGCCTCACCCGCAGACGGAAGGTTGAAATCCCCCATGACAATAAGTCTGGGGGTGTCAACCGCCACCCTGGCAATGACGTCGAGTAGCTCGGGCAGGGTCGCTGCCACGTGGCAGGGAGCCAGGTACGCAGTCAGCAAACCCATCTGCACCCCACGGCCCCACTTCACAAAGAGGGACTCACATCCGGCTATCTGAGGAACAGTGGTCTCCCTCGGACAAAGACTCTCCCTAATAATCACCGCCACTCCCCCACCCCTCCCCTGGGCCCTTGGCTGATGAAATGCACTGAAACCTGGTGGGCACATTTCAACGAGGGGGACCCCCCCTCTTGGCCCAACCAGGTCTCCGTAATACCTGCCAGGTCCGCACCCCCCTCTAAAATAAGATCACAAATGAGGGGGGCTTTATTAACGACCGACCTGGCATTACACAACATCAGCCGCGGACCCTGGGCCTGAGACTCTGCACAACCCAGGACACGAGTCGCGCATTGGGGGCCGGGGTGCGTAATTACTTGTAGACAGCATGTGCGCACCCCCAGCACATGATATGGCCCCCTGCGCCCGTCATACCTGCCCCTCCCACTCATTGTTTCAATTACACATAGATAAGGTCATCTCATTTTAGTTATCTGCTAATATGTTTTATATCTGATCATGGATTTGAAAATTAGTGTGTTAATCCTACAGTTGACCCTGTAGGATCAACTATATTCAGCTATTTAAATTTCTGGCTGTTTATAGTTAGGCAGCTGATAAATTTAAATCAAATAAATAAAATGAAGTTCAAGCTTTCTGCCATTTTATTTGCTCTTAATTTAAAAGACTTGGCCTCAAATCTTACAAACGTCAGGTGACAAGGTAAGTCCATTTTCTGTTGTAAAAAGAAGCCTGCATTAAGTTCTTCCATTTAATCTTTGAGCTAACGTAAGTACACTAAAATGTGCAAATAGATAAAATGTACCACAAAATGAACCGAGAAAAGGCTAGAATAGAATCATTTCCTCCAACATTTTGTTTTAATTCATATTGTTCTGAAGTGAATTGAAGGAAGAAGTTTCTTGGATGAGAAGCAAAAAAATATTCAAGGAAAAACAAAGTCCAGTTGCCTTTTGAAAAAGCACCTTCGGGACAACCATGACCTGGATGACTGTGAATCTCCATAGACTTGTTTGTTTGTTTGTTTGTTTGTTTGTTTGTTTGTTTGTTTGTTTGTTTGTTTATTTATTTATTTATTTATTTATTTATTTATTTATTTATCGCATTTTTATGCCGCCCAATTCCTGAGGGACTCTGTTTTATGTCCTGAGGGATTTTCCTTAATAGATCATTTTGTTACTTCTAATATTTTTAAAAAATATTAATATTTATATATTAATATTAATATTTGTAAAAAAAAATAGGCTTGGTTTTTGGTAGGTGATAGAATTGCCATGAAAAGCATCCATCTGCTTGGAGAAAGTTGCTCAGGAATGTCTCCCTTGGAGTTTAAGATTCTTCTGAGGATGAAATGGTAGTAATGTGGAAAAAACGAGTCCTCAAAGATGGATTAATGAAATCTCTGTCAGGATTAGAACATATTAGGGAAGATAGCCTCTTTTTTTTTTTCCTTCAAGGATGCTAATATGTTTTGAACAAATGCTTTCCATGAATATTTTTCTTACTCATCTGGGATTGGGAAAAGTGGATCTAGAACAGGACTGTCAAACTCCCGGCCCACAGGCCGGATGCATCATGCACTGACCACACCCACGCCCAGTTTAGCGAAGGGGAAAAAAGTCCTGATATGTTATATGACACCGCTGTGACGACGTGAGTTTGACACCCCTGATCTAGAAGTATATTTGAATTCTACAGTTTAGCTATTTCACTAAAGAAGAAATCAAGGACATGATCCAAATTGTAACCCACCTTCTGGTATATATCCTAGATCCACATTTTGGAAGACGAGGTGCCTGTGGACATCAGGGTAGATTCCCTCTCTAGGGGGACTTTTCAAAAGAAAGTCGAGTTCTTCCAGAGAATGGGTGAGTTGTAAGCCAGTGTCCTTCCCAGATTGTCATATCTTCATTTTTTTAATACTAATGCAACAAGATCTTTATTGCAGCCTTCTCAGACTTACTTCCAAGTAAAGTGCTTTTTGTAAGAATACGAATGAATTCTTGGGATGTGATTAGTCTTTTCGGTTCTCCAGATAAAAATTAATATTGATAACAAAAATAGGATGAGGACTTCTAATGACAAACCAGCTTTGTGGTTCCATTGTCCGACTATTAGGATTCAGGACAAAAAAAAATACTTCCAATCATATTCTCTGATACATTTACATGGTTTAGAATAATCAAAATCTTTGATTTGCTAAATTTGCCACCTTTGTCATAACGGCATCTAAGTCTTAATGTAGTTCTTTCCCCCTATGTACAGGTAGTCCTACAACAATTCATTTAGTGACTATTTGAAGTTACAACGGCACTGAAAAAAGTGACTTGTGATCATTACCGCATCTCGGTTGCCACTTCTCCGTTGCAGCATTTCCATGGTCACATGATCAAAATTCAGAGTCACGTGATTTCCTTTTGCCACCTTCTGACAAGCAAAGTCAATGGCCGAAGCCAGATTCACTTAATGACCATGTTACTAACTGAACAACTGCAGTGATTCATTTAACAAATGTGGCAAGAAAGGTCATTAAATGGGGCAAAATTCACTTAACAAATGTCTCACTTAGCAACAGAAATTTTGGGCTCGATTGTGTTTGTACGTCAAGAACTAGCTGAGTAGTCTACTTCTCACTGTCCATAATCCATAAACTTTTAAAAAGTAAAATTTAGCTGTATCAGTCTCTAATTCCTTTGCAACCCCTGTTAGTCTGGTTTCTTGCAGATTTTGCTTAGTCTTATGCCAGGGGTTCTATTCTATTTACCTTTACTACCAGTTTGCAATGGGATCGGGTGTGCACGTGCACGAGCGAAGCAAGCGTGCATGTCTTGCTTTTGCGCGTGTGCAGATCGCCAATGATTACATCCAGGACGGTGGGCGGAGCCTCCTGCCAGTTTTACTACCGGTTCTTGCGAACCTGTCCGAGCCGGGGATGTCTGTCTGATGCTAGAACAAAACGTAGATCAATGCCTGAACCTCTTCTTTTATATAGGACTTGAAACAATTCCATTGAAGAAAGTCATTTCCTCTTCAAAAAGTCATAGAATAAAAGAAAAGTCAGAGGACCCAAGTCCCAACCAAGAATCAAATTCAGGTAAGCTGTGAACGCTTCTGATCAGCATCTGAATACTGTAAAAAGCTCGTGCAAGAGGCTTGCAACAGCGTGATTCTTAATGGTGTTGCAAGAGGAGTCAAAGTGCTGCCATACCCGTTTTGGGAATGATCTGTTTGTTGCAGCAGATATTTTTGTAGATAATAGCTGATTTTGAAGGGGTCCTTAGTGCTCACTGAACTTAGTTGTTTTCTTGCAGACATTTCATTATCCAAGCTAGGTAACATCATCAGTGTTAGTGAGGAGTGGGGTTTGCCCTTAGTTTATATTTCAGTGGTTTGCCCTGTCAGTGTTGGTGGAAGGGGTCTTGGAGATTCATTGGTTGGACTGTTTACTATTAGCTTATTTGGCAGTTCCTTGGTTGGAGTATTGTTTACTTCTTGATTGTTGGTCTGATATTAATCTTGGAGATTTTATCAGATATGATAAAGATTTAACTTGATTTTATCAGATATAATAAAGAAATAATGCCAAAACATTAATGCATGGAACAAGACATCAACTAAATGTTGGCCACTCTTCAATCTGAGCAAATTGCACGACAGCCCATGAGGTTTTATATTAATCTTCTATAGATCAGTTTTTCTATTTGCCTTTCACATTACAGGATGTTCTTGAGAAGTTCCAAAACATGTTGTAATAGCATTTGTGGGTGAGAGTATGATTCAAATAGCTTCCTTCATATTAATCTCTGCAGAAGGATTATGATTTGGGCACAGAATAAAGAGACAGTGACATATTCATTCATTCACTCACTCACTCACTCACTCACCAAATCTGAGTTTGCTTTTCTATCCTGTTCCTTCAACTTTTCTATTCTGAAACAGTTGCTTTTGCTGTTTGTCTTACTGTCCATTCTTGTTTCTTAAATATGCACACAGGATGAAAACAGCAAGATATTTATGTAAGAAATTGGAAAGTAGCTGTTTAGAAAGTATTGGAAAATACCAAAAGAGTTTGTGTGGGAGGGGGAAAGTTTAGGGATGTAATTAAAAAAGAAAAAAAGAAAAAGAAAATATACTCTTAATTCTTTACTTCAGATTTGCCACCTCCTATGCAACTGGGAAATTATCAGGAGAGGAAATTCCAGAATACAAATCCTGAACAGCCTGAACCAAGCCAGGAGATACGGAACATTATTAAAACTCATAAGACTCGTCCAGTCCCACCACCAAAACCCATCATGCCTGTTAGGTAAAGAAATGTGCCAAGTTGATCAAAGATCTCCCTTGGTGGTTGAAGTTGCAGAAAGAAAAGATTCAGGCCACCCCTAGAACTTCTCAGTTTGAGGGAAGGAGGAAAGTCTGTTAATGTGTGAGTTGGTCATTGACAAAATATTTGTCTCCAAATATTGGACATTTCTTGCATAAATGACTAACCATCTTGTCACAGGATTCTGTTCCTACAGTAGGAACAGCCATGGATCTTTTGTATCTACATATGTAAGAGAACTTCTATAAACAAAGTCTCTAAGGTTAGGTCTTTTGTTGTGCACCATCCATGGCGGCCCACACAACAGGTCATCTTAGCTGGTTTTTGTTTAATTGCAGAGACATCTCTAAACCTCTTACGAAATGTGAACCAAAGGAGGAAGCTCTAGCAAAACTGGAGGCTCTGGGGTTGGATCATTCATCGGTGAGTGTTTGACGAGCTAACTTCAATCTAGTCTGTAGAAGGAAATGTCCTATCAAAATCTGCAGGCTTAAATTTCCAGTCAGCTCATAGTACTCACTGGGAAGTTTTGAATAATTCTCCTTTTCTTTGCCCAGCCTGTGGATAAAAATCAGATAAACCTATATCTGCCCCTGAAGGGAAAATAGAGCTTATTTTCATAAGGTATGAAAATAAGACATAACTATATGGCTGTTGTTATTACCACTCAGTCAATATCTTTGGAAATGTTCTGTCTGTTCTCTGGATAGAACTTAATCTTCTGAAAATAATTTTCATAGCCTGAACCAAGAGACACCGTGATTTGACTTAGAGATAAGGCACTGTTAACTCTAGATGCTGTTAAAAGCTACTACTAATAAACTGTTATAGCATTTATAATGTTTGCTCCATTTAAATCATCCTAATGGGTCCCATCTATAGAACTCTATCAAATGAAATGAACAAATTAAATGGCAATTGTCTTCAGTAACTTAACTTGCTAGCTGTGTGATGTGAATGAGTTGCTAATCATATGTGAGTAACATACGGCCATGGCTGAACTGAGCCCTTGCTCTTCCTTCCTGCTCCCAGGTCTCCCAGGTCTCCTCTGAAAAACTTAAGTCATCACCACCTTTACCACCCATCAAACCCTCCAATACCATCAAAGAAAAACAACTGGCACTCACAGGTGTTTTTGGTCCTGGCCGCTCGGTGCTTCCTCCTCCCCCTCCTGGCTCACCCCCTTCTTTTCCTCCAGATTCTGTCACAGATGAAACAACTGGCACGAAAGGTAAGCAAACCCTTTCTGATCCTGTAGATTTTGTTTGGCACTTCTGTTGTTGATTAAGTTAGGAAGCAGCCATCGTTACAGGTGGAGTGTTTCTGTTTCTTTCACACTTAGATTCGGCTAAGACACTGTTGGAAGACACTAATGTCAAAACCCAGCTCTTCAATCTTTCTGCTAGTGTCAGCTTCTCCTATGCTAACCCTACCTGGAAACTCTTCCTGAGGAAAGAGGTGTGTCATGGTCCCACCTCCTTGCATTGTTTTTCTGGTCATGTTTAGCTACTAAAATTAGCATCTCTGACTTTATCATGTCTCTCTGTAGTGACAGCATCTCCCACAGTATGGACACTTGGTGGCTAATCCTCTTGCAGCTCTCATTCTGCAAAATGTGTTTGAGTAATTTCAAGCCTACAATGTCCTGTATGCTTATTCTGGATGGTAGTCTTAGGGTTATTATGAACTCTGGGATGGTTGACGTGGGTTAAGAGCTGTGGTAGCGCAGTGGTTAGAATGCAGTACTGCAGGCTACTTCTGCTGACTGCTGGCTGCCTGCAATTTGGCAGTTCGAATCTCACCAGGCTCAAGGTTGACTCAGCCTTCCATCCGCCCTCTGGAATGAGCTGCCCCCAGGGATACGACTAATCCCGGATCTCCGGACCTTCCGCCGGGCCCTGAAGACGTTTTTATTTCAGCAAGCCGGGCTGGGTTAAAAAATTTTTAATTGGTGAATTTTATGGGTAATGGGGTTTTAAATTGGAGAAGCCTAAGATAATTTAATTCTGTTTTAATGTATTTTAATATTTGTATTGTGTGTTTTTAATTTTGGCTGTTCACCGCCCCGAGTCCTTCGGGAGAGGGGGCGGTATAAAAATTTAATAAATAAATAAATAAATAAATAAATCCTTCCGAGGTGGATAAAGTGAGGACCCAGATGGTTGGGGGCAATATGCTGACTCTGTAAACCGCTTAGAGAAGGTTGTAAAGCAGGGGTGAAATGCTCCCGGTTCAGACCGGATTGCCCGATCCGGTAGCGATGGAGGCGGGTGGTTCGGAGAACTGGTAGCAAAAATCCCTTCCCCCCCCCATTGTGCAGCTGAGCCGTGCAATCATCAGAGGCTTTTTTTTATTATTTTTAAAAGCATTTTTTCTACAACCTCTTTAGCCGAAAAAATGTTTTTAAAAGTTTTTTAAAAAGCCTCTGATGATTGCGCGGCTCAGCTGGGATCATCAGTGTCTTTTAAAAGCATTTTTTTTACAACCTCTTCGGCCGAAGAGGTTATAGAAAAAATGTTTTTAAAAGGAAAAAAAGCCTCTGCCGATCAGGCAAGTCAGCTGGGATCGTCAGAGGCTTTTCAGCCGAAGAGGTTGTAGAAAAAATGGTTTTAAAAGTAAAAAAAAAAAAAGTTGGCTATGCCCACTCAGTCATATTACTCCCCCCCACCAAGCTACACCCACAGAACCGGTAGTAACGAATTTTACATTTCACCACTGCTGTAAAGCACTGTGAAAGCGGTATATAAGTCTAAGTGCTATTGCTGTTGCTATTGTATCATTGGTAGCGATCAATTGTGCAGAGTTGGGATGGGCCTAGCGGTTAAGGCTCTGAGCTAAAAACCAGGAGACTCTGAGTTCTACTCCTACTTTGGGGGTGAAAGAGGGTTGGGTGACCTGGGGCCACTCACTCTCTCTCAGCCCAACTCATCTCAGAGGACTGTGGTTGTGAGGAAAATAGGAGGAGGAAGGCGTATTAGGTATGCTTGCCACCCTCAATTATTTATATAAAAAACAATAAAAATGGGATTTTATAAAAAAAAAATCTTTAAAAATGGGGTCAGGACAATGGCTCTGTGGAAAGATGGGTGGCCAATAAACTTGGTAAATAAAAATAATAAATAATAAAAAGTGGTAAGCCTTTTTAATTACAGTGTGAAAGCATGTAATAATCCACTCACTGTGATGGAGATTAGTACAGACTGGTTAGAAGCAACATGTCTGATTGTATGACGGGCTGGAGAAGAATAGCATTCAAAAGAATAGGATGAGTTTAATTACTTTTCCTATGCCAGGGTAGAGTTTTATGTCAATAAGCCACTACTTCTCCTGCAAAATGAAATATATGTTATCAATGAATTGTGTTTGAATATATTAATGTACACAATCATTTGCTATTTTGAGTCATGATTTTATTTTGCATATGTGAAAACAACTTTGTGTTGGATCTCTTCCTCAATAGGTTTTTTATCCCAGGGAAAATTTCAGTCAACCTTACTGCTTGAATCTGTTATGTGACCAGGTAAGTATTTGTGTGTGTGTGTGTGTGTGTGTGTGTGTGTGTGTGTGTGTGTGTGAGAGAGAGAGAGAGAGAGAGAGAGAGAGAGAGAGAGAGAGAGAGAGAGAGAGAGAGAGAGAGAGATAGGGACAGACAGACAGAGTGACAGAGAGAGACAGAGACAGAGACAGAGAGAGAGACAGAGAGACAGAGACAGACAGACAGACAGACAGAGACAGAGAGCGAGACAGAGAGAAAGAGAGACAGAGACAAAGAGAGAGAGAGAGACAGAGAGACAGAGAGAATGTGTGTCTAACAGATAAGAGAGACTCACATTTCTTTTTGTCATCAGCCTCTCTATCACAAAACTCCGTATTTTATTTACTTTTTGTACATTAAGTTTTGTCTCTTTCAAAGAATATACTTGGTTTATTCCATATGCTCTGTTTCAAAGCTTGACATTTGCAATATGAGTTGAATTGAAATCCATTTTTGTTCCTTCCCAGATCTTGAGAGATACTTACTCCAAGTCATGCATTCGAATTTCCAAAGAGGAGAGGCGCAAAATGAAAGACCTGTTAAGTAAGGAAGCCATGAGTCCTTCCTTGTCTTCAAGTACAGTAGAACCTCTGGTCACGACCATCATTCATTCCATAACTTTGGTCACAACCAGATTTGGTCATGACCTGAACCTAACCAAAATTAATGCAAAATTAATGCAGCGGCCACATGAGGTCACTGTTATTTGGTGCTTACAAAAAACATGGCGCGGAAGGGGAAATCAGGCACGGCTGTATTTGATCGCCACCCGAGTATGTGTTCGTGACCAGATTCAAAAATTTTGTGATTTTTTTAGTCAGAACCCGATTTGGTCATGGTCAGAAGTGTTCGTGACCAGAGGTTCTACTGTATCATGGAGGCATGAACTTTCCATCTAAAACTGAAGAATTGTTTTCCATTCTTTTATTCATTAGAGTTATGGGAACTGCTATATGTTTAACCATCTTCTGCCTTCACAATCTGTTACTGAACCCACTTAAGACTCTCCTGCTAAGACAAATAACCCACTTCTAAATGTTCCTCACTCAGTGATAAATGTATTTAGGGACTGAAATAATTAGCTGCATTGTGTCAGATGAATTTCTGCTCAGTCCCAAGGTCCAGATGTTCAGGACTCTCAATCCATTCAATAACACGAGCCAACCCAGCTTCTCCCTTCCTTTGGAAGACAAAACTGCCAATGGCACATAGCTTATTCTCCACCCCAGGAGCCAGCCTCTTGTTTTGGGTACCTTGGAGGGCATTATTGCTCTGCATCACTTCCATCAAAAGACGATTCAGCTGCCAGTCTAGCTGCTTTCTGGGCATGGAATGGCAACATAGCATTATGTTTTTCTTCCGTTTGGGCAGTAAAATATTGCTGAGCACATTGTAAGCCACCCTGAGTCTTCGGAGAAGGGCGGCATATAAATCAAATTAAAAAAAAAAAATCTCTTTCCTGCAAATCATTCTTCAGCTTCCCCACTCCAGAGAGAGTGGGAAGAGGTAGCACTGCTGTGCATAACCCAAAGAGATCCTGATCAGAAGTATAAAAATCCAGGGTGCTTCCTGCTAGCCATTTTACATGCACATGTCCCAAACTTACTTGATCCATCCTAATCTCACTGCAGTTATATAAGATAAAGGAGTGGCGAAATCCGTGGCAGGGGAAGGATACTGCAAAATCCCCATTCCCACCCCACTCTGGGGCCAGCCAGAGGTGGTATTTGCCGATTCTCCAAACTACTCAAAATTTTCGCTACCAGTTCTCTAGACCCTGTCAGAAACTTGCATTTCTTTCTTCTCCCTTCGGCCACAAAATTGCTTTCTTTCACACACGCAAATACTAGCATGTTTCCTTCTGCTAGCCCTATTCCAGATTCTGATGGTTTCTCATTCAAAAAAGAGGAGAGATTCTCAAATCCCATAGAGAATCTCCAAAATCCCACAAATTCCCATTAATAAAATATAACCAAAAGCTTTAGATTATTAAAGCAACCTATTGAATGCAAATTAATGGTCTGTTACCAGCTCCAATAGAAAGCTCTCTAATGCTGGCTGCAGAACATCAGATCCCTGCTTGCAAACTGTCCTTGGAAACAGTGCACTCTTTGATGTGCTTCCTAAGTGTGCTAAAGTCATCTCTGTAGCTTGCTTCCATCAGCGGAACTGATCCATAAACTGAGCTGCTGATTAAACTTTTCCTTTGTTTTGTTGCCTTCAGCCGAATTCCATGTGGGCATGGATGTCAGCTCCATCACAGAAGAAGGGATCAAGAAAAGAATTGTGGTGGCTGCTCGTGATAACTGGGCCAGCTATTTCTCTCGCCTTTTCCCAGTAAAAGTAGGTTTGCTTACCTCAGCCTTCCATAACGCGACAATCCTGTTATGTCTTTCCACTAAGATTCAGGGGCTACTTTCCCCTCAGGGCTTCAGCTATTATAGGCAAATCAATAACAGGGCAGCCCTCTGGACCAGGCTCTCTGCTACATAAAGGTTGCCTGTGCAATGAAGGCTGACATTGTTGAAAACTGACCACGAGTAGGTAGACTGTGTGAGCAGATAGGTAGAGAGGTAGGTAGACCACACCAGGAGTACGTAGACCACACCAGGAAGATTTCAGCCATCATGTTTAAAGTCAGTCTCCAGAACATATTACTGTTTGTTTGTTTGTTATCCTCTCTATTTTTTATCATCTCAAGGCAGCATTCATACCTAATACTCCCACCTCCTAATTTCCTCACAACTTTGTGAGGTGGGTCAGACTGAGAGAGAATGACTGGCCCAAAGGCACCCCACCTGCCTTCCTTGCCTAAGGGAGAACTAGACTTCAAGGTCTCTAACCCAGCACTTTAGCCACTACACCACACTGGCTGTCATTTTTATTATTTAATTGTAATTACCCCTTATGCTAAGCCCTACTTTGTTTAAGTATAGTTTATAGACTAAAGGATTATTGGTTAGCAGTCTTCCAATATTTGAGGGCCCCCAGTATTGTCCCTCCCACATATCTTGATTGAGCAGGGGGTTGGACGAGAAGACCTTCAAGGTGACCTGATAGCAGTGTTCCAATATTTGAGGGGCTGCCAAAAGGAAAAAGGGGCTCAACCTATTCTCCAAAGCACCTGAAGGCAGGACAAAAAGCAACAAGATGGAAACTAATCAACCTAGAACTAAGGAGAAATTTCCTGACAGTGAAAACAATCAACCAATGGAACAGAAGTTGCCTTCAGAAGTTGTGGGGGCTCCATCCCTGGAGGCTTTTAAGAAGAGATTGGACAGCCATTTGTCTGAGATGGTGTAGGGTCTCCTGCTTGAGCAGGGGGTTGGACTAGATGACCTACAAGTTCCCTTTCAACTCTGTTATTCTGACTTGTACTTGGGTTGGGTTTCCCTGTACTGCTGAGCCAAGCCAGATAGGCAATATTTTTTCTTCACCTAGAATTTTCTCTTGTCCCATCATCTCATTTAATCTGGATGGGTAAAATTGCAAAACTTAGAATGAAAATAGGTAAGGATTTTTGTTTGTGTGTGTGCTAAGGACAGTGTTCTCGGGAGAATAATTTGTCAAGGTAGACCTGGCCTGCCTCTTTTGTGTTCCTCTTTCTTCTGGCCCAGGGGCCTTGAAACAGAGCCAAGAGGCTGCACTTTTCATCCGTCAAACATTTAATCCAAAGACAATCGGCTCTTCCGATTGTCCACTAAAGTAACTGCTGTCTTTCTCACAAAAGTTTCCCTGCTGTCATGGAAACATTTTGTTAACTATTTTCTTCCTGCTGTCTGTTCCTTTCCTGATAGGGAGAAAATGGAAGTGATGTCCAGATACTGGGTATTTCTCACCGGGGTCTGCAGCTGTTGAAGAAATCCAAAGAAGCCAGTTTCAGTTCTGAATATCTGAAAATCCTTTGCAGCTTCAGGTGAGAGGCAACAAAATCCAGTATAGAACTGTTTTCTAAATTCATGAGGGAGGCCATTGCCTCCTTGGCATTGGAATACCACAGACTCAATCTAACAAACCTGGCAAAGATATAGACAGACAAATGCTGAGTGTAGGTGCAGCAAATAATGCAGGTGAGTTGGCTGCATATTGGAGAACAACAACTGACTCCACTTGATGAAAAACTCTGTTATAACCTGAGTTTGCACAGCAATTCCCAACAGACTTGTGAAAACATATGGCTTTTTATAGCTATACCGACGCATTTCATTTCTTCTTTTGACTTCTTTTTTTATTCCTTACCCTACTAGACTTCATGCTTGTGAGCAGGGCCTATTTTATTCCTCTGCATTACTTAACTGTTTGATAAACTTTATATATTTTAGTTTGATAAACCAAAACAGCATACATACATGGCAATATATGTATTCAATTTTAAAAATTCAAATGTTCCCATATTCCCATTGAAACACAAATGCTTTGCTTTGATCTTCTCGTTCAACTCATGTTTGATTCACTTATCTGAATCATTTTGAGTTATTCAACCTACAATTTTTGTGTGTGCTGTAGCGCCACCTGGTCTAGACTGTATTGGGGCAGATTAGAGAGATCAGCAAGTACAGCAGGGGTGAAATGTAAAATTTGTTACTACCGGTTCTGTGGGCGTGGCTTGGTGGTGGTGGGGTAATGTGACTGGGTGGGCGTGGCCAACTTTTTTTTTTTTTTTTAACTTTTCAAAGCATTTTTTCTGCAAATGCAAAAAAATGCTTTGAAAACCCTCTGCCGATTGGGAACACAGCTGGGATCGTCAGAGCCTTTTCAAAGCATTTTTTAAACCATCTCTTCCACGGAAGAGGTTGCAGAAAAAAATGGTTTAAAAGTCTCTCTGACGATCCCAGCTGAGTTGCCTGATCGTTTTTAAAAATGCTTTGAAAAGTCTCCTTGATGATCAGGCAACTCAGCTGGAATCGTCAGAGAGACTTTTAAACCGTTTTTTCTGCAACCTCTTCCGGGGAAGAGGTGGTTAAAAAAATGCTTTGAAAAGGCTCTGACGATCCCAGCTGTGTTGCCTGATCGTCAGAGTCTTTTCAAAGCATTTTTTAACCACCTCTTCCCCGGAAGAGGTTGCAGGAAAAAATGCTTTGAAAAGCCTCTGAGATCCCAGCTGAGCCGCGCGATCATCAGAGGCTTTTTTTTAACTTTTAAAAGCATTTTTTCAGTGGAAGAAGTTGTAGAAAAAATGCTTTTCAAAGTAAAAAAAAAAGCCTCTGATGATCGTGCGGCTCAGCTGAGTATGGTGGGGGGGATTTTTGCTACTGGTTCTCCAAACCACCCGCTGCCATCGCTATTGGATCTGATCCGAACCGGGAGCATTTCACCCCTGAAGTACAGGTTTCTAACTTGATAAAAGGGGAGAGCAGGTGACTTCTGCCTTGGTACTTTTTGTGCTAGTAGATTTCTTAAAACTTCAGGTATATTTTTGAGAATTCAGAAGCCATGTCCTAACAAAAATTATCCCAATAGGCTTGGTAAAGTAGGTGGTAAAGAACTTAGTCAAGGATGAAAGCCAAACAAGTCAGAGAATTCATGTTCTTTGACTTTTTCAGTTATGCAGATGTCCTTTCTTTGGAGCTGATCAATCGGAATATCCTTCAGTTCTCTCTGAAGAATGAGCAGCTCATCCTTCATTCTCAAAAAGCTCAGCAGATCAAGGCTACAGTGGAAATCTTCCTGAGAGAATTGAAACAGGTAAGAGCAAGATCATGGTGCAAGCTATGAATCCTTATAGGTAGGCTGATTTTAGAGGTAACCCATCTAAAGCATTGGGCGCAAAGGCAAACATTTAAGCCTCAACCTATTTCCCCAAATACAGATAGTCTTCGACTTATGACCACAATTGAGCCCAACATTTCTGTTGTTAAATGAGACATTTGTTAAG
The DNA here is from genome assembly GCF_029215685.1 of Pituophis catenifer annectens. NCBI lineage: Eukaryota > Metazoa > Chordata > Lepidosauria > Squamata > Colubridae > Pituophis > Pituophis catenifer. The sequence continues at coordinate 132,709,818 of NW_027256882.1, read as the reverse complement.
TGAGTTTTGCCCCATTTTATGACCTTTATGACCATTCTTGCCACAGGTGTAAGTGAATCGTTGTAGTTGATAAGTTAGTAACATAGTTGTTAAGTGAATCTGGCCTCCCCATTGATTTTGCTTGTCAAAAGGTGGTAAAAGGTTATTGCATGACCTTGGGACACAGTAACGGTCATAAGTATGAACCAGTTGCCAAGCGTATGAATTTTGATCGCATGATCATAGGGATGCTGCAAAGGTTGTAAGTGTGAAAAATGGCCATGAGTCACTTTTTTCAGTGCCGTTGTAACTTTGAACGGTCACTAAATGAACTGTTGTAAGTTGAGGACTACCTATAATTTCAACCCCTTACCTCTGTTTTTCTTCTCCCGTCCTTCCAAAAGGATTCCAACTATGTCATTGCTATGCGTACCTATGTCACAGATGACAAGAGCCTCTTAAATTTCAAGAAAGGCGACTTCATTCGACTACTTCCCATGAAGGGACTGGAGCCAGGTGAGAAAAGTTCAATCCAATGTATCCTCTTTCAACCTCAAAATATTCCTTGTCGAGAGTGAAACAGCTGCTTCAAAGACTGCCAACTGCAGTACGTGGTTTTGCAGGGGTGGGTTCTACTTACCTTTACTATTGGTTCGCAATGGGATTGTGCGCACGCGCGAGCGAAGCACAGATCGCCAATGATGACATCTGGGTGGGGCCTCCCGCCGTTTTTACTACCGGTTCTTGCGAAATGGTCCAAACTGGGGGCAACCCACCATTGTGGTTTTGAGCATTTTAGAATTGTTTCATGCTCAAAACAGATCTCGTATCGCCTTCTGAGCTCACAAACACAATATATTCAAAAGACTGTCTCTTGCCCTGATGTCTCACATTCAAAACAAGACGTTTCAAACTCAAAACGGGATGTTTCAAATTCAAATATGGCTGCATTTGTTGAGAGTTCTTAAGACGTTACTAAATACTTAGTAATGTGTTTGTCTGTCAGGAATTCAGTTCTGTGAAATCTGTGAAATCATCTGGCCACAAATAACTAAGAATCTATAATGACAACATACACACACATACACTAATGCTTTCATCAGACAAGCACATCGATTAGCTAATTTTTGTGACACAGTCCTCAATAGCTATGCTGATTAAAGAATTCTGGGGAGTTTCAAACTCACAAATCAGTAGCCTATTCAGATTTGGAGAGGCTGCCCTGTGGCTAATACGTTGCAAAGATGATGTAAGTTAAAGTTGGCCAGCCTAATTTCAATCTTTTCTGTTCAGGTTGGCAGTTTGGCTCTATTGGTGGGCGCTCTGGCCTTTTCCCTGCTGGAATGGTGCAGGTGGTGGCAGCTCCCGATTACCTCAACCTCCATAGGAATCAACAGGAAGAAGTCCGAACAGGCTGGAAGAAAAACACAGAGGAGAAAATAGTTAACAAGGAGGTGAGGGCTCAAGCAGAGACCCAGGGGATTAGTCATGCAACAAAGTGAAGGGAGGAGACTACGGTGTTGCTGAAGAAATGCAAACCGTCCGCAGAGACTACAAAGTATGAAGACAATGCAAGAGATGGAATATGAATATCACAGGATGAATTTTTTTCAGTACCAAGAGTACCGGTTCTCTGATGACTGATTTTCTGTCTCTTCAGAATTCTGCCCCCAGCACTCTGACAGAGTCAGAAGTTACCAGGCCTAGCACACCTATAAACTCTCTTGATATTTGCCACTACCCTATGACGGAGTTTGCGATGGCACATTTCCGAGAAGCCCAATTCATGTAGGTATTCTGTAGCAAAAAGCCCTTTAAGCATACGCTATTGCAATCTACTGTTTCAGTTTAATTGCTAGCTGTGGCCCGCTTTGTATTTCTTATGTTATGATTGGCATGGGAAAAGATTTTTTGTTTGATGGTTGTAACCTTGTTCATATGTGTTGTGTGAAAATATTCAGACATTATCTAGGTGATGTTAATTAATTTCTTGTGTTAATGAAAAAATGGTGTATAAATAGGTTAAACAAACCAGTAAATAATAGTCTGGGACTGTGTTTCCAATTCCTTCATCATTGCAGAGAGGATCTGCTCCTTGTGGAAAACCCTTTGTTTCCCACTGTCAAGTTTATTTGGGCATAGTTTTTTTTTTCCTCCAAACTTTTTCCATGTATACACTTTTGAGGTCACTTATTTCTCCGAGTTTTAAGACGCATAGAAGTAGTTGAACCTTCAGTAATGCCTCAGACACTGACATTCCGAATTACATTTTCATTCATGATACACACTGTGGAAAAATAAAAAAGATATCAGACAGCTACTGTAAATAAAGAACATGCCAAAGAAAGAGTCCTTCTAGCAGCTTTATTCCTATCCAGATATCTTGAAGAAACTGAGTTGTTGTTCTATTACTTGCAAATAAGGCATTTTTTTCATAACCAATTGGCAACTGAAATCTCACATCTTTTGGGACCTTCATGGGATCAACTACATTATCAACTACATAACCATATTATGAGCCTCGGTGGTGCAGTGGTTAGAGGGAAGTACTTCAGGCTACTTTTGCTGACTGCCAGCTGACTGCAATTTGGCAGATCGACTCTCACCAGGCTCAAGGTTGACTCAGCCTTCCATCCTTCTGAGGTGGGTAAAATGAGGACCCAAATTGTGGGGGGCAATATGCTGACACTGTAAACCACTTAGAGAGGGCTGTAAAAGCACTGTGAAGCGGTATATAAGTCTTAAGTGTTATTGGTATAGCTATCAAGGATAGATGTTCAGTCAGTCATATAAAAAAAGCCTTCTGATCCTCCTCCTGAAAAATATTTCTTATGCCAGAAATGGAGTGGGACCAGAGTTTTCAATGGCTGGTGATCTATTTGGAAGATATTGCTACGCTGTCAGTATGATCACAGAAGCTACATCGATTCTTAGCTACTCAGATATATTTCTCCTAAGACTCCTTCTGATTCATTAACTCTACTATACTATACAGGTTTAGGAGCATCGGAGCGCTAGATAAAAATCTTCTTTGCTTGACTTTTTGCTAATTTGCTGATTAGAAGTAACTGGATGATTCTGGAAAATGTCCCAAAGAACTTCCATATTTTTACAACATATGGAAAATACTGGCTATGTACAAAATTGCTATCCATTATAGCCAGTAAGTAATTGTACTCCAAAGAAGCACTCCTATCCTCTCCTCTCCTCTCCCCCCCTCATGATTTAATTATCTCCAAATAAATATTTTTATATTTCATTTATATGCACGCACCGACAGCAAACACACACCCATATGTATTCTCTGTAAATTATGATGCTTCATCCTGTTAAATTTCAACCAAATCCCAATCATTGTCTAAATTTAATTCTTTTCCCACCATTTTGTTTAGTGAAATCACTAAATTGATGTGTTGTAATCAATTCTTTTAGTGCATTTATTTAATCTGCAATGTTTAGTTTAATGTTTGATTTATTATAATCACCTTTGTATAATGGTCTTATACAGTATCTGCTTTTTATATATTTAAAATATGTGTCAATAAAGAATTAAATGTTGAAAAAAGTAAGTGAACTTTTTAAATTAACAGTGCACTGAGGTTCATGGAGTTAAGAAACAGATTGCCAGTCTCAATTTGAGGAAACAGAATCACAATCTGGGGAAATACATGTGCTGATAAGAACAAATCCCAGACTATTGAGGAAAGCATATCTAAAGGGATGCCTTCATCTTTGATCCATGCAGAGATTTTGAATACCTATCATGATTAGTCAGACAGTATTTACTAGATATGATGCCCCTCAGAAGTGATCCTCAGTCTTTCAAATCTCGTCGTGATATATCAAAGAGGATGTTTTAAGCCTTTTGGGATTTCAAAACACCCATGTTCCAATCAAAGCAGCTATTTTTGAATTTGAAGCAGGATGTTTCTTACTTGAAATGGGGCATTTTGAATTTCAGATGGCTTGATTCAACACATTTTGTGCATTCTTCTTCACTTCCAGCACACCTGCTCTAGCTTTAAGGATGCTTTGAAGTCTTTTCTATTAATAGCTGCATCAATATCATAGCTTTCGACTTTGTTGCAGGTTTATAAAGTAAAAAATGATGCAATTTCCTCTGAAAGTGTACTTATTGCTCACTTCATTTTGTATTTCACTCCAGAAAGCTTAAGATACCTCACATAAAATGATCAAAATTGCATTTCCTCATAAACAGGTGGATAGAATTTCCCAAATTGGGACAAACCAAGATTTGTTTTTCAGGTAAAAGAAACCATGTTTCCCGAGGCATGCTAAAGGATTTTAGATTGGTGTACCCCCTAGTTCACTTAACTTGTTCAGGGTTAGCTAATGCTGGTAGAACTATCACAGTTAAATAAGACCTATTGTAGTATTTCTGAGTTCCAATTTAATTTAAATAATAAATAATTATTAATAATAATTAATTAATAATAATTAATTTAAGCAGCTCTTTACATTGGTCAGTAAGTTTGTGCTGTTAGAGAACAAGATGTTTCAGGGTCCCAAATTTTCATAAAAGTTCACAGAATTAGTCTTTTCGAGCATCTAGCAATATTAATCATTTTAGACTAGAGCCTTTTCATTTCACAAGGGTAGAATTAGGTGACTTGGATAAATGGAAAGATTGTGTGTCATAAAAGAAGTTGCACCTGAGAGACTTGTCAAGTAAATATTATTTAGCAAAGAAGGATTGAAAATGATTGTACAATCTTAGTCATAAATCATGCATTTATTTTGTCAAGCATATATAAGATAACAGGTAAAAGTATAAACATAATTTGAATACATGAAAAGAGTAAGTAAAAAGGAATATTAGGACAGGGACGGTAGGCACACTGGTGCACTTATGCACACCCCTTACAGACCTCTTAGGAATGGGGTGAGGTCAACAGTAGACAGTTTAAGGTTAAAGTTTTGGGGGTTTGGGGAAGAAACTAGAGTCAGGTAGTGCATTCCAGGCGTTGACCACTCTGTTACTGAAGTCATATTTTCTGCAATCGAGTTTGGAACGGTTTACCTTGAGTTTGTATCTATTATTTGCTCATGTATTGTTGTGGTTGAAGCTGAAGTAGTCATTGACTACTAGTACAAATTATGTACTATGCTTAGGGCGTAGTTCTAAATTGTCTAATCTTTTAATTTTAATCTCTTCTTTAAAACTTCTAGTGTTGGAGCATTCACAACTTCTGGGGGCAAGTTGTTCCACTGATAAATTATTCTGTCAGAAAATTTCTCCTTAGTTCTAGGTTGCTTCTCTCCTTGATTAGTTTCCACCCATTGTTTCTTGTCTGGCCTTCAGGTGCTTTGCTTGACTCCTTCTTCTTTGGGGCAGCCCCTGAGATATTGGAACACTGCTATCATGTCATCCCTAGTCCTTCTTTTCATCAGACTAGACATACCCAGTTCCAGCAACTGTTCTTCATAAGTTTTAGCCTCCAGTCCCCTAATCATCTTTGTTGCTCTTCTCTGCACTCTTTCTAGAGTCTCAACATCTTTTTTACATCGTGGTGACCAAAACTGGATGCAGTGTGGCCTTACCAAAGTATTATAAAGTGGTACTGACACTTCACGTGATCTTGATTCTATCCCTCTGTTAATGATTATGATGTCAACACTGAGTTTGCTCATAGATTCTTAATTGTTTAATAGTGAGCTTCATTTGCAAGAAGCTGAATGGGGTACAAAGTTTATTAAAACAATATGCAATATAATAAAAACACTGAAGCTGCATCATTAAAATAAAAATAGAGAAAGTAGCAAATACTGTACCTATGGTTACATAGGTACATGGCATAGATGGACTTCCATCGCCTCATTTTTTACACGCCCTATTTATTCTTTCAGCGTGGAGAAACACGTATTCAGCTGATCATTTCTATTGAGTATTTTAAACCAAATGTTAAAGTTTTTAATTTAAAGATCTTTGTGTCTTGAATCCAGTATTGGGAATTGCTTCAGTCCATTAGCTTAGATGTAAGTTATTGCCTTGCAAAATAGATGAGAGCTTATAAACCATAGTTTAAAAATTATGAATACAGAAAGCTGCTTTCCAACATGTCAAGTTACATATGATTGACACAAATTCCTTATAAATATATTTTTAGTATAGTTTGTTGTGTGAGTCTCTGCTAAGCAAAATGTGGCTAAGTGCAGTATATGACTCCAGTTGTTATATTTGATTTTAGAAAGATCTCTCTTTTAATTTTAGAGTCTCTGCTAAAACCTGTTCACATTTGCTATCTGGTTGGGGTTGTTGTTTTGTTGTTTTTTTTGGTAAAACACAAGTAACTAATCTGGAAAAGTGAGGGATAGATAGAACCTGAGACCTTCTGCAAATCATCATACGCTTTCCCACTGAGCAAAGGTTGCAGCTGGGACTGACCGCTTGCTAGAGATTGGAGCATCTCTTCTAGCTTCCCATGATTCATTTTGTAGGTAACCAAATCCCCATTTTGTGTTTCTGCTAGGCTAGGATGGCATGGCATGGGAGTTGAACAGATGGACCCCGCTCTCTTGGTTCAGCATACAAAGGTAAACCAGGAGGACTCCTTGTGTCTGGGTGCCTCCTCCTCTTTGTCATTTGGGATATGGAAAGAGGTCTTATTTTTTTTATACTTGTATTAAAAGTTCTAAAAAAGAAGATTAAAAACTAATACAAATTAATATAACATTAAAAAGTAAAAAGAAAATGAAATCAAAGAGAAAGTTAAAAATGCAAGAAAGGAAAAATCAAACTAGAAGAGAAAGAAAACAGACACAAAGAAGTAACCACGAATCTTCATTACAGCAGTTACAAGTACAATGATAAATTTAACCTCTTTCTCTAAAGTTACAGAAGTATTCTTTATATAATCTATCCTGTCTAATAATCAAAACTGTAAATCATCTTTTTCTGTGTTCTGCAAGAAGTCCATAAGGGGTTTGCAGTCGGCAATAAATGTAGACATTATCTTTTTTCTAATTGATAGAAGTTTTATTTTCAATACCTGAATATGCAACCTGACCCCAAGCCCTGGAAGCAACCCCTGGAGCTATAGCATGGCTCCTGCCACCCCTCCAACAATTACTACTGAACTACACTTTGGCATGGGAAAGAAGAGGGAACATTATTCACATTATGTGGATTTTGTAATTACATGAAATAGGAACTAAAATGAAAGCTAGATTCAGTTGAATCAGGGGTGAAATCCAGCAGGTTCTGACAGGTTTTGGAGAACCGGTAGCAGAAATTTTGAGTAGTTCAGAGAACCGGCAAATATCACCTCTGGCTGGCCCCAGAATGGGGTGGGAATGGAGATTTTGCAATATCCTTCCCCCAGGAGTGGGAGGGAATGGGGATTTGGCAGCATCCTTCCCCTGTCACGCCCACCAAGCCATGCCCACAGAACCGGTAGTAAAAAAATTTGGATTTCACCACTGAGGTGAATTTAGTTTTTGTTCTGATCTTACTCACAGAGACCTACTTTGTGTAGAATGTTCCAACGTGCCATGTAAGGACCAAGTTCCTCCCTCTTTCAATTACGCATGACTACCCTAAAACCACATACTGCCCTTGACTAAATGTGCAGATCTTTTCCAAAGAACCAAATGTTTTGTACGTGTGATCCTTCTACTATATGAGCCTGTTCTGTTTGGAAGAAAGGCGAAATAAAGGGAAGGTAAGCTAGAGGAAGAAAATAGATGAGATGAAAAGAAAAGCAAGTTGGGGGCCTTTACCCATTTTTGGCTCTGCATTACAGCTTCATTACAGCATTAGCTGTAAAATGTGGCTCCCCAATGAATTATTCTTGTGCAAATTGACCAAAAACAGTGTTGCTTTGTCACATACTAAGTTTCATTGGGGAAAGAGGACATGCCCATCATTTTCTGCGCAACTTTTTAGAATCCACTGCCTCTGTTGAATCTCTGCCTTCTGCCTTTGTAGGTACCAATCCAGGAATCTCTCCTGTTTCATTCTGATGATGAGTTGAATGACTTGGCTACAAAAAATTTTTTGAGTATGTAATGGTCCATTAATGAATCAATGAGAAGTGATGGGTAGTCTAAGAGTCGTGGTTAGGATGCTAATTCTGCTGACTGTCGGCTGCCGGCAATTTGATTCTCACCGGCTCAAGGCTGATTCAGCTTTCCATCAAGGGTGGGTTCTACTTACCTTACTACCAGTTCACAATGCATGCGCAGAAGCGTTCTGATAACATCAGGGTCGGTGGGCGGAGCCTCCCACTGGTTTTACTACCGGTTCTATAAAACCGGTGCGAACCAGGGGCAACCCACCACTGCTTTCCATCCTTCCAAGGTCAGTAAAATGAGGACCCAGATTGTTGGGGAAAATATGCTGACTCTGTAAACCACTTAGAGAGGCCTGTAGAGCCCTATGAAATGGTATATATGTCTAAGTGATATTGCTATGGCTAGTGCTATTGACACAGCACTGATTAAACTTTTATTTATTTAGCTATGGATTCAGGAAAGGTACTGAGAATATTTCTACTTTTACTAGTTCTCTGAAAATCAACTATCAGGACTATATTTTTGCTAGGATAACTCCATATTTGTTGCTTTTGAATTTTTCAAAACTTTTCCAGTTGACAATGTGATAAATAAAAGAAGAATGATGGGGACAGGAGCAGAGGTGGGTTTCAGCAGGTTCTGACCGGTTCTGGAGAACCAGTAGTGGACATTTTGAGTAGTTTGGAGAACCGGTAGTAAAAATTCTGACTGGCCCCACCCCCATCTATTCTCTGCCTCCCAAGTCCCAGCTGATTGGGAGGAAATAGGGATTTTGCAGTAACCTTCCCCTGGATTGGGGAGGGAATGGTGATTTTACAGTATCCTTCCCCTGCCATGCCCACCAAGCCACACCCACCAAGCCACACCACACCCACCAAGCCATGCCCACAAAATCGGTAGTAAAATAATTTGAAACCCACCATTGGGCAGGAGAGAATGGATTAGTAGTTAGTCATCATCTTAAAATGAAATGTGAGAAGCGAATGCAATCAAATACTTATTTTAGACACTCAACCTGTAAAAAAGGGTTTGGTTATGCATAGACATTTTAAACGCTGTTGGAATGAGAAACCTTTTTTAAATGCAATGCTTGATCCCCTCCCCACTTAAAAATATTTGCATATTCTTTAGCAAGAATCAGAAATATTTTAGTCCCCAGGCAGCACTGCAAGTTCTTATGAGATGGTGCTTATGCAAGAACTTGTACAAGAACAGTGAAATCACACTGCATTCGGGTCGATAGTTTTATTGTATTGTATTGTATATAAGTGGGGATCAACAGATGTTCACAAAAGTTATATTGCTAATTCTTATTCTGAATCATCCTCTTTAGAAAAATCACACAAATTCACTGGCAGTTTCTCTTTCCTAAGTGGAAGATAAATTTAGATATATTGTACTGTTTGTGTTTGAGGTGATGATAATACTGATCAAAACAGAGGCCCCTGAATCTTCTCTTAGGAATCAATGCCGTAACTCTATATTTTACTTTTCCAGCTAAGATTAATGCTGATTTCTTATTTTGAAGCTCTGATGAGGTTCATGGGAGACCAGCCAGGCCTCAAAAAACAAGATAAAATGGATTATATCTATGATATCCTTCAGGTATGTAGCTCTTGTGGTGGATTTGTGTAGATAACAGTGACTTAATGAGACCTGGAAGGTCATCAGATTTCTACTGAAGGGGCATTGATGGCCTTGAAAGGAGATTGATTTTGAGATGCTTATTTTCCCTTTCTATTCCCCTTAGATAACTCTATGAACTCTTACCTTACCTTAAATTAAATTATGCATAGTTTAAGAATTTGCAAAATACCAGTCATAGATCAAAGATATCAAAAGGGAGCAAGACATTACAGCTGACAATCAAAATAAAGTAGGGAATGGGAAGAGGGAAAGGAAGCAAAAATGTTAGGAAAGGAAAGACCGCAAGTTCTCAGAGTCATTTCAAAATATGAGCTCTTATCACTAATGGGTTGATATATATTTTGCACTAATGGGTTGATATGTAGTTTGGTTTATTCCAAACTATGATAAACTAATCCTGTTGCCTTGGGACCTTTTTGTTAAACTTTTGAGAAGATCTGAGTTCAGCAGTAAATTCATTCCTGATTTCTTTTCTGTGGTACACATAACTTGCCTTTTTGGCCTCCAAATTCTGCTTGCTAGAGCTGTAATGGCTAAGTGGAATAAGAAATCCCAGTTTCTGGGTTCTTCATCAGAATCAAATCTCATATACTCCTATCAACCACAATGCAGATTATCATGAGATACTGACCTCAATCTGACCTCAGAGTCCAATGAAAGTGTCAGATAACACTCCAACCTTGGGAGTTCAGGATCGCAAAGTACAATTGGGGATCATTGCAGAAAAATGTATATTCCAGTGTTTCTCAGATCAGAGGTAATCCTAGTGCCTCCCATGTGGCCTGCAAGAGAAGAGGAAAATAATTTTTTTTCCTCCCTGGGTTTTTACAGCGGTGCAAAGATAAGAAGACTGTGCATGATGAGGTTTACTGCCAGGTTATCAAGCAGATCACCGGGAATCCTAATATGTAAGCACCAAAGAATATAACACTGATTCTTCACATCTTGCATGGGTTGCTGTTTGGTTCCTGACAAATGTTTAAAGTGTTGGTTTTAATTTATAAAAACCCTGTATCATGTGGCATATGGTCACTTGCAGGAGTATCTCCTCCTATTGCTATTAGCCAGGGGTGGGATTCTACCAGTTCGGACCGGTTCGGGTGAATAGGTAGCTCCAACAATCAGCTGGAAATGAACCTGTTCACTCCGACGTTCAGCTGGGCCCATCCACCCGCCCGTGCTATTTTCTGACCTTTATCTTCTCAGCTGATTCACGCGGTAGAGCAGATTACTGTGAGAATCAGCTGTGTTACTCTTCCGAAGAAACCAGAAGTGAAGATTTCTTGAAACTGCGCATGCACACGCAGCAATCACCAAACTGATTGTTAAACCGGGAGGATCCCACCACTGCTATCATCCCAAAGTACTGGTTCATTTAATAAGAAACTCCTCACTGCCCCACAGTACCAAGTGGCCACGGGAACAAAAATCATGGTGGTACCAGTGCTCTCAGACTCCAAAGGGATGTCAGACTAGCCCTTCTTGTTGGCTCTGAAAAAAAAAGTTAAAAAAACAACAGTTATCAGAGAATGTATTAACTGAGTTTATGCACCAGGCCATTTTCTATTCCATGTATTTATTTTTGTGATATTTTATTTTGGTAATGTAGGGCCTTTGGGTTTGGGTTTGGTTTAGGTTTTAATTAGTGTGATTTTATTAGTACATTTTTAATCATAACATGGTATTTTTAATATGTTGTCTATACTGTAAGTGATGTAAGCTGTGGAGAGCTGTTGGATTCCAATGGGATATAAAGGCAATAAACAAACAAACAAACAAACAAGGAAAGGAAAGAAAAAAAGCAAAGATAGGAGCAGTGACACATTGGTTTGATGGACTCTGTTTTGGGAATTGACAGATAATTTATTTTTCTGTTACATTGTTATATTTTTAGTTCACATTTTCTTTTATTCTTACGAAGTTCTTACAAAGTTCTACAGAGGACACTAGGCTAAACAGTGATAGGATAAAAATGGATTAAATATGGGTTGTCCTAGTTTTAACTTCAAGAACACAATTAGGGTATATTATCTCATAGGTTTCTTTTTAAAGATACCACACCGGCCCTGATCTTGGGTTTATGTTTTTATTTAGTGCCATCAAAGATCATCAATCTTTTGATGATCATATTCTCATTTCATTATTTATTTATTTTTTTGGAGGGCAGGGTGTTATGTAGTGGTGGGGTTCATTGGTATTTTTAAAATTGGGATGTGGCTATTTGGAGACTTACACAGCTGTTTTCACATTTCCTATTTCAGAATTCCTTTTTTGTACTTCTTCATTTCCCACCTCCTTCTCATTTATTTCTCCTCAGTGTTTTATCTTTTTTCTTTTCCCCTTTTAGTCAATAGGAAATCTTTTCATTTGTGATCTCTGAGACATGCTCAAAGTCTGTCACAGTTCTTTCTTTGTTCCAGGGACAGTTGTCACCATGGCTGGCAGCTCCTCAGCCTTTTGACTGGATACTTCCTCCCATCCATTACCTTGAGGCCTTACGTCACTGAGTTTTTGCAGCAGATCTGCTGTGATAGTAACCACCCCTGCTCAGGTACATGACCTGTCTCCTCCTATTCATTAGTTGTGAAGAATCTGTGGTGGGATTTTCCAGGCTCACAGTCTATCCACCATCACCTTCATTTCTGTATGTTCCTTAGAGTCCTTTTAATAGTCACAAGTCAACAGCCAACCCTCAGTCCTATGTGGGGAAGGTAGGTGGGGAACTCATGCATGAGTTCCACCACCTAATTCTATTTTAGAAGAAGTCTTTTTAAATGTCAGTCACACTTCCTACATCGCATGCTGAACCTTGTGTGTGTTTTTTTAATCCCCAGAAATAGCCAAGGATTGCCAGAGCAACCTGAGGAAACTGATGGTGTATGGAGGTCGCCAACACTTGCCATTTTTGGCGGAGATGAGGGCATTTTTGGTAAATGAGAAGCAGATATGGGTCAGGGTGGGAGTGTCTCCCACTTGGGTGCTGAAACAAATCTTCCAGGCAGAAAAGCAGAAAAGAGCCTAGCTGAGGAAGACGGTAAAACAAAGTAAATACTGGAAATAGAACAGCTTTTTTATGTGCATCTTGAGGTTGAATCATCTGCATGAACATGATTTATGAAGGTCAGGATTGAAGGCAAGTTGATGTGTGAGAAAAACAGGCTTTTTTGAGCAAAGGTTTATTTGTGCTGCTTAGTATTACATCTTTAGGGAGCCCTGATGTCCAAAATTATGCCAAATCATTCAAATGTTTTAGAATTTAATATTTTGAACACCTTCATCTTCTGGCAGCATCACCTTAAAGAGCATAACTACCCCAAGGTTCATTATTCTTATGTACAATTTTCCTATATTTTTGAGTAACTATTTGAAAAAAGGAGACTTTGAGGTGGAAAATTTTTAGAAGCAAATTGCGGATTTATGTGATGACAAAACCTGTTTTGACAGGTCGCATCATTTGCACACATATTTATAGTAAATTTCACGTATATCCTTGGTGTTCATTAAGAAGTTTTGAAGAAGTAAACCCGAAAAATACGTTGGTCAAACGAATTCTTTGAGATGATTACAAGTAGTTATAAGGGAAGACATCCAAGATAGAACATATGTTATGTGGAACAATGTATCTGGAATAATAGATGTTGTAATATTTGAAGGAAAACAAGATCCATACCTGCTATATTGTATCAATCATAGTCATATGTGTGATTACAATGACCCAGAAATCAATTTTTTACTTATTAACTTATTACTTATTAATGCTAAGGACACAACCAGTAAGACTGGCTCAGGAAGCTCACATATGTATTTGCTTTCATCAAAATTATCTTTTTAATCAAAAATTAAACTAAAACATAGCTTCCATTGATTTGAAGGATAAAAATACAGGTAGTCCTCCACTTATGATAACAATAGGGACCAGAATTTCTGTTGCTAAGCGAAGTGGTTGTTAATTGAACAATGCCAGATTTTACAGATTTTTTTTTGCCATGGTTGTTAAGTGAATCACTACAGTTGCTAAGCAAACCACTAGTCATTAAGCGAATCTGGCTTCCCCATTGACTTTGCTTGATGAAAGCTGGCTGGGAAAGTTGCAAATAGTGACCAGATGAATCCAGGATATTGCAACCATTGTAAACACATGCCGGTTGCAAAGTAGCTAAATATTGATCCCCTGACTGTGGGGAAGCTATGACCATCGTCAGGTGAGGATCTGTTGTAAATCAGTTTTTTTTCAATGCCATTGTTACTTTGAATAGTTGCTAAATGAATCAATGTAAGTTGAGGAGTACCCGTACTCAAATGCTTACCGTATTTTTCAGAATGTAAGACACACCTGAGTATAAGACGCACCTTAGTCTTTGGGGAAGAAAATAGGAAAAAAAAATTCTGCCTACCAGGTATTCATCTGGCTGGTCCTTAGCCTGGTCAGCTTCAGCACATTAGTTCACTCACTGGTTTTGTGGTTGGGGCTGGTTGGGGCTAAAAAAAAACAGCTTCAAAACACAGCTGATCGTTGGAGGGAGCAGCAATTAGAAAAGCAGGCAAAGCACGGAAGATCTTCACTCACGTTGGGGCTGAAAAACAGCTTCAAAAGCACAGCTGATCCTCGGAGGGTGCTCCAGTGACTAAGGGCATGAGAAGGCAGCAGCTGTTCTGGGTAGCCATTTTGGGCACCACGTGTGGGGTTACATTCCAAGTATAAGACGCACCCAAATTTTCAGCCTCCTTTAGGGAAAAAAGTGTGTCTTATAGTCCGAAAAATACAGTAATTCTATTTCTCAAGTGCTCAATTTTGCCAGGAATTAGCTTTCAATTAGGAACAAAAATGCCTATACTGTACTGATTCTTGCTTTCCCGTTGTCAGAAGGGCCACTGTTTGCGCCGGATATCAATCATCTTACCTGGAGGTCTGCAATATAACGCAAAGTTTAAGACTTTCACTGTAAGTTCCTGTTTAGTCCATTAAAAAGGATATTGTGGTGCTCCACATATCCATGATGATGAGTATTTTCTTTTCTTTTTTCAATTAATGTTAATGTTGCCTTACTGAGAGGACACTTGAAAAACAGTTTTGATGCAGACATCTAAGAGGCCAGTCTGCATTTTGGGTTACTCAGTTATGCTCTTTTCTTTTGAAGTTCTTGTGTCTTATTACCTGAACTATACCTGTAATACTTTTTTCTTGTCTTTTGGGGAGGGGGAAGGGAAGATTGAGGGAGCTTGGCAACAGTGTTTTGCATCCCTGGATTAAAAAGAAACAGATAACTATTGATGAGAACAACCTAAACTTGGAGTCACAGCAGATAATAAATACTTGGATGGCCTGACTTAACTTCCTTGTGTTCCTTCCTTTGAAACATTAATGGGTACATTAGGAATCCCTCCAAATTTTTACCTTCATTTTTTTTTTTAATTTGGGAAAAGCTTTGTAACTTGTTTGCTGAGAGGTGTAGACACTATCACACTCTGGATTAAAACCCATGATAAGAATGCTAAATTCTCTCTCGCTTGTTGTGAAAATCCAAAACGAACCAGATCATCTTTCTGAAAACTGAGAGGGCTTGTTTCTCAACTTGCCTTTTCTTCTTTGAATGTGTGATTGTTCCCATACCAACCTATTTTTTTAAAAAAAGTACTGGAATTAAACAAATATTAAATCTCACTTGTCTATCTCTCTTACACCTTCTGATTTTTAAAATGAAAGACGCCGAGTTCAAGATTGCCTTTGAAGGCCTCATTCCTTCCAGACTGCTTTTGGCAGGCTACATTTGTCCAGATGAAGCAATTTGCACACACTTACATAAACTATTTTTTCCCCCTGATGGTAGGTTACAGCAGATGTGTTAAAGGAAATCTGTGAGCACATAGGAGTTACCGAGTTGGAGGAGATCAAAGAATTTGCCATCCTAGCCAACAAAGACAAAGGCAAGTGCACTGGGACTAACGGTCAACTTCAATACAGTGAAATCTGCTAAATATGGCGATTCACTCTGGTGCAGCTTTCTCCTTCCCACTGACTTCTACTGCCAGGGTCCTAGTTTTCTGGGGTTATATACAGTCACGTGAAAAAAGAAAGTAAACTTTTTTTGAGTTCAATGGTTTTACATATCATTCAGGACAGACCAGTAGTAAAAATCATCTGGTCCTTAGCAGTTCTTAAAAGTAGGTAAATACAACCTTAGAGGAACAACAACAACATACAACATGGCTTTTCCATTTTGGCTTTCTTTTTGTAAAATAAATGATGACATGGTGTAATATGTCATGTCTTGTTCATCTGAAGGTGTATTTTAAGCATTGCTAAGGACCAGCTGAGTTTTACTGATACGTAAAATCATAGAACTCAAAGAGAGTATATATTTTTTTCCACATTTTCCCACATTGTAATTTCTCTAAGCTTATACGTGAAGAATGTATTTATAATGATAGCCTTGATATTGATTTTAGGGCCATATGCATGTGATAGAGCAGTGACGGCTAACCTTTTCCAGATTGAGTGCCCAAAGCACGCGATTGAACCCCCAAAATGCAATTTGCGCATGGCCCCACCGCACACCCCTGCCCCCCACACATGCTTGCGCCCCTCCCACACACACCACACCCCCACACATGCGTGTGCACCCTCCACATGCACCCCACCCCCTGTGCATGTGTGTGTGGTCCCCTTGCACGCTCCCCACCCCTGCGCATGCACAGCAGAGACCCGACGACCAGCTGGCCAGCGGGAGGCATGTGTGCATGCGTGGTGGAGCTGAACTGGGGTGACGGCTCATGTGCCCACAGAGAGGGCGCTGTGTGCCACCTGTGGCACCGCATGCCATAGGTTCGCCATCACAGTGATAGAGAATCTTGCCTTTATTTATTCAAATTGTGCCTTTGTGGTGGTTTGCTCCTGTTAAAGGAGAAGATTTGCCAGTACTCCTGGATCTGGGCCAGTTTACATATTTTCAAGTAGCAACGGAGGATCTTTTTTCCTTTTTTGCATCAGTTTTTGATATAATAGCAGGTTTATAATCCTTTCTAGAAATCACATCCTGTTAATTGCCATACTTGATCATGGCAATGTACAGTATTAAGAGAATATACTATAGGTGGTGCTGGGATTGGCTTGCCATCATGATCGCCATCATCCGATGACAGATATGGCACAAGAAGAAAAAGACCCAGGGTGCTCCCAGAGTAACTTTGTTTTTGTTGAGCAATCTTTTGTCTCATTCATGAAATTTGATGGAGGGTCCAAATACCATCACCTTTCTCCCCTCCCCCCCCCCACATTTGCCTCACCCATTGTTCTCTTTCTCTCTATAGAAAATTCATTGCGGTAGGGAATATGAAAAAGCTATCAATGCCTTTTGTTTGCTGATACGAAGAGGCATCTCTTTGAATATACTCATCACTGTATTAGCATTTCTAATGTTAAAATCTCATTGCTTGCTAAGGCCCATATCTTCGTTGGCAGTTCTTTTATTGCTTTTTTAAAAATAACATTTAAATTGCATCTGCTCCTTTTAAGTGTAGGTGTAGATGTCATGTTTTGCTTTCAAATCATGCCAAATATATATTTCTCCTTCTGTCATGACCATATTTTGGGGGGGGGGGGGCTTCTGTATGAAATAACTAAATTTGAAAGGAAGTTTAACTAAAAGTTTTATGAAGATAGAAAGATGTAGACCACGGATGTCAAACTCGTGACGACACATTGCCGTCACATGACATATCGCAACATTTTTCTCAGCATGGAGCTGGGGTGTGCGTGGCCCGCGCATGACGCATCCAGCCCGCAGGCCGCCAGGTTGACACCCCTGAAAGAGAAGAAAATGTTACCATCTTGGTTAAGCATGAAAAGTGATAACATTGTTCAGTGAAAATAGACAGACAAGCTGGATGAGATTAATAGGTGGAACTGTATACATATTTGCTACATTTTGCTATCAGCTTGAAGACTGTAAAATTACCACATAGTAAAGTTAAAGTAAAGGGGATAAAGTTGCCTTATATTTGGGGAAATAGGTTGTCCTTAAAATATTTGCCTTTGAGCTCAGTACTTTGGATGGGGATGGTATGACCATCCTTCTTTATCCTATGCAGGCAAGATGATAAGGCCTTTGCACCAGGAGGAATATGTCCATGACTATTTATTAGAAGAAAGTTCAATAGGACTACATTTCTGCAGGATCACTTGGAAGATTCCATTGCACTTTGATAATGCGGGCTACATCAACGTCCATTATAACCAGGTATGAAAGGGAAAGTCTTGTACTGTTACTTATAAGACTGTAAAGAGC